>NC_040081.1:20632582-23132582 GCF_003369695.1 Bos indicus x Bos taurus | reverse complement strand
TTCTTCTTTTTTTGTTTTTTGTTTCTGCCATGCCCCTGAGTATGTTTTTGCTTGTTTGGAAAGCATAGTTCTTTTTCCCTATTTTATCATCTTGGTACCATATCTATATACAATCTTCCCTCTTTTCCTTTTAAAAATTATGAACCTAACCATTTATTATCCAAGTTTGCTTCAACATGATAAATCGTATCAGATTTAAAATTGCAGGTGAAATATACAGACTTGTCTTGATAATTGTACTAAAATCAAAATCTAATATATTAATTTCTGAATGTTTTGATATAAATGTAGGACTTGCTGGTTTTTTAATTTATGGTGTCCTTTTACAATCAGAGAATAAAACTTTATAAATGTTAAGTATTTTAAAGTACAAAGATATTCAATCTTATTATGAATTCAGAAATGTAGTAAAAAATTAAAGAGTATGTCAAACGCATCCAGAGCTTTTTTGTTTTCTTTTTAGAATATAATTCTAGTGAAATCCATTTACAGAGCATTTACAAATCTTTTCTGTTGTGTTGTGTAAGGTATGTGTCCCTTCTGTGGATATCCTCACACAGCTTAGATCAGAGTTGGATTATAGAAAGGGAAGACTCTATGCGAAGCATTTATAAACATCTTAGACACTGCTTCCTGTCATGGACAAGGACATGCAGAAGTGAAATGAGAAAGAATTCTGTTTCTTTTGCTTTTCTTCCAAAGCCTCTTACTTCCTTATGTCACATTTTTTAAATGATTTAATGAACAGTAATTTATAATTAGTTTAGAAGTTAAACTAAATCTAGTTAGACTAAAATCACTACAGAAATATCAGTATTGCAAATTAAGAAGTACTGAGGTAATACTTCCCAAATACCAAATCAAAATGTCAAATAAAATTATTCACATTAAGATTTTATGTTCAGTTTACCTAGTAGCTAAGAGCAGTGAAAAGAATAAAATGTCAAATTTCAGATGTTTTTCAGAAAAATAGAAAACTGTTATTCCATAATTTCCAAGATATATGAGACTATAATATTATCTATGTGATTGAACAACTAATTTATAGTAAAAATAAATAAACTATTATTTACCAGGTATGCTAATTAAACCTCTCCAACTCTTTTTTTTCAACGAGTGTATTCTGTACATTAATGATAGATTTTCTTACAAAATGTTGCCTGTTATGTAACAATATATAGGATAGTTCCATGAATAAGTATGGGACTATGGATGGGACATGGTTCAGCAGAAATGGCCTCAGAGTCTTACTTTCTCTGCCTCGTGGTACTGTTTCTTAAAAAATTTGAACCCTAGCAAGAACTACATTTTACGTTATGATACAATATGTATGCATGAATACATAATGAAAACAAAGGTTTTAAAAGCAATACTTAGACTAATGGTTTCAGCCATTACACCTAAAGACCTTGAAAGTTGCCACTCCCATTCTTACAACAAGAAAAAACTGAACAAACTGAAAATCAGTGACTTTTCTTGAACTCCGAGAACTGAAGTTGGAGGGCAAACAACCATTACATGTGGAGAGAAAGGTAAATCGAGAGTGACATCTAAGATCTGCTTCCCTGGAACGGAAGTCTCTGGAGCCATAAACTGGTAAGAACACCTAAATGGTAATTCTCGTGAATTGCTGAAGACTAAGTGTGAACTAGCTTGAAAGTAAGAAACCCCTGGAGGCTGCCATCTTATGTGTGCTGTGTGCTCAGTCGTGTCCGACTCTTTGTGACCCCGGGGACCGTAGCCCACCAGGCTTCTCTGTCCATGGGATTTTCAAGGCAAAAATACTGGAGTGGGCTTCCATTCCCATCTCCAGGGGATCTTCCCAACCCAGGGATCAAACCTGAGTCTCCTGAGTCTCCTGCATTGACAGGTGAATGGATTCTTTACCACTGAGTTGTCTTATGAGGCACCTATAATTTTGTGGAATTTATCTCCAGGAATCCCATCAGATTCACACAGTGAAGATCTGAGAAAGTTCTGGAAGATTCTGCTGGGTCAGAGGAAGCATAATCAAGGGGAAATACTCTCCATGTGTTCTCCGTAACGAAGGTCTACTTTTCAGGGGGAAACACTTTACCAGAGTCTCATCCTACCTGAGGAAGGGAGCCCCCTCTAGCCTTTCTGCCTCATTTAAGTGGGGGAGAAAGAAAGCTATGGCATGGCAAAAATGCTAGTGGAGGTCACAGCAAAAGACACAGGCCCACTAAAGATTGAGAATCATAAGATTAAAGTGCTCCCCTCCGCCCAACCTGACGATTACCACAGCGGTGTAATGACCGTGAGTTACATCTTGAAAGAATGGAAGATTGCAGTGTCTTTCTGAGGAACAGTACTTAGGGAAGCACCAGATCAAGAGAGAAGACAAGGACAAGAGAGGAAGTCGAAAATTTTGGTACTGACAGCTACAGTGAACAGTAGATACAGTCTAACTCCTAGATAGATTACTCTCACTACACCCTTACCTATTTTACTTCTTATACCCCAAACAAATAACCCTGGTGGCTCAGTCAGTAAAAAATCTGCCTGCAGTATGGTAGACCCAGATTCAATCCCTGGGTTGGGAAGATCCCCTAGAGAAGGAAATGTCAACCAACTGCAGTATTCTTGCCTGAGGAATCCCATGGTCAGAGAAGCCTGGTAGGCTACAGTCCATAGGGTCACAAGGAGTTGGACACAACTGAGAGACTTCACTTTCACTTTTCACCCCAAACAACATACTGCTTTTAGACAAGAAATTACAAGACATGCCAGAAAGCAAGGACAAAATAGTCCAGAGTGATAAAATGCACATCAGACCAGACAAGTGTGACACAAATGTTGGAATTATCAGACAGGAAATTTTACACAACTATGATTAATATGTTATGGGTTGTAATGGAAAAGTAGACAACATGCAAGAATATACGGGTACTGTAAGTAGAGAGAAACATATTTTTTCTTTTCATTTTTTTCACTGTTATTCAGAACCTCCTAAATTCATGTCATGATGAACTGCTGCTGCTGCTGCTGCTAAGTCGCTTCAGTCATGTCCGACTCTGTGCGACCCCATAGACAGCAGCCCACCAGGCTCCTCCGTTCCTGGGATTCTCCAGGCAAGAATACTGGAGTGGGTTGCCATTTCCTTCTCCAATGCATGGAAGTGAAAAAATAAAGTGAAGTCACTCAGTCATGTCCGACTCCTAGCAACCCAATGGACTACAGCCCACCAGGCCACTCTGTCCATGATGAACTAGTGGGTCACAAACTATAGTTGGAGAAACAGTTTTGCAGCTGCACCAGCCAATATGGTAGCCACCGGCCACATCTGGTTATTTAAACTTTATTATAATTAAATAAAGTTTAGAAATCAGTTGCACTAAGCATATTTCAGGTGCTTCATTGGAACATATCCATCATCTCGGAAAGTTTGATTGGACAGCACTGACTGTACACTGGAGTTCCCTTTTCTCTACACCAGCTGCAGAGTAAGAGGGGATACCCAGTGTGCTCTTGCAGGCTAGCCATCTGTGTAGAATCTGCAGTGAAGTTAAGGAAATACTTAACTGGTGGCCAAAAGAGCTGTTTTGATTCTGTATTGAGCCATTTACTGGGAAACTTTAGACAAGTCTCTTGATCTTTCTGTGCTAGTTTTCTTTCGGATAAAACAACTTCTGTACTTGTATTTTAAGTACTCATGTACAGAATGTTTGGAGATAAGGGAGATAATATATGAGACACCACTGAGACATCCAGCTGAGGAACAAAGTACCAATCTCTCCCTCTAGCAAATCTCATAAACTTGAGTGGCTTTAAAACTTCCTTCTCTTCCTTTTGGGAGAGAATTGAAGCATCTTTCTCTATAAATACTGTACTCCTCATACTGCCCACTCCCTCCTCCTGTGTTCACATCCCTTGATATAAAATTTGTCCCCGTTCACTCTTGGGCAACCATGCTCAGGAGCACTCCCGGTTCTGAATATCTCACGTATAATTCTTGTACCTACTGATGACTTCCAGGGCAGGAAATGATCTCAATTGGTACCTCATACCATCTAATACTAGTCTAAACATATTTAAAATTTAAATTTTTTTTTGTTCTGCTTCTTTGAATACCAAATTAAAATGGAGGATCTAACCTTGAAGTGGAAACATACCAGGGATGCTTCTCTACTCTCAGGGTTCTTTTGAAGAATACTGATGTTTCAAATTCAGGAGATGGCCTCTCTCTGTTGGTCTCTTTCCACTCTAGAAAAAGTGCTCATGTGACTTCACTTTCTAAAACGCACACCTTCCTAATAATGTCCACAGGTTCATCTCTGACAGGTACTGTTTTGTGTTATAGGAATTCGAAGCTTCTAGAGTCCCCTTTTGCCAAAACTTATAAAAATACATGTGAAGGCTTTAAATGAAAAATAAAATAATTTTAACTCAGAAAGAAGAAAGTATTCCTCTGGTACCTGCATCTCAGGCAGAAAATTATTTTACACAGCAGGGGGACAATCAATTAAAAGTTGAAAGGAATGTAAAATGTATCCACAAAGAGACAGAATTTCTTGATTAATTAAGAAGCTGTGTTCTGGATAATGTAAATGATAATTTCATATTTCATTTAAAAAACAAGGAAATACTTTAGGATGTGCTAAGTATGCTGAACATACTTATAAAAGTAACAACTGTTAAGAAATTATTCTAAATATCATAATTCAGGTTTTAAACATGTATTAAATTGGTAGTAATTTTTAGGTGTGACTAAGATTTTGAAGCCACCAATATTTATTTAATAATAATTTCCAATCAACAGTGTTATGTTTATTTCTGTTCCTATAGAAGCTTTATGTGGGTTGATTCAAAGTTTACTATGTTGTAAAGTGCTAAATTTGGTTAATAAAGGAACACAACTTCTCAGACAAAGGAAAACAGAAAGCAAAAAGCAATTAAGTTAATGGATTTGTGAAATATATATATTTTATGGAAATAGTGAATATAGTTCTGATATTCAGAAATACCTTTGGATTATATTTCCCATAAATTAGTTTGTTCCTCCCCTGGAAAGATATGTGTGTGTGTGTGTGTGTGTGTGTGTGACTTAGTAGCATCTGACTTCTTGTGACTCCTTGGACAGTAGCCCACCAGGCTCCTCCATCCATGGAATTCTCCAGGCCAGAATACTGGAGTGGGTAGCCTTTCCCTTCTCCAGGGGATCTTCCTGACCCAAGGATCAAACTTGGGTCTCCCGCATTGCAGGCAGAATCTTTACCATCTGAACCACTAGGGAAGCCCCACCTGGAAGGGTAGACCACTTAAATAGTGGAGACAGAGATGGTTGTCAGAGATTCTTGAATGGCCTAGAACTTGATATTTAAAATTTAAATACAGTTCGTTTTTAACCATTGCTCCTCTGTAAGTATATTTTATTATGTATCTATGTCTGATGGAGGTAGGGAGTTCCATCTTTTCCTTCCATGATACATCCTTTTTCATCTTCATAACTGACCCTCATATGCTTCCTTAGTTTGGTGATCTTGACCTGCATTTGTGTGTAATTCTGGTGTTAAATGTCACTTGCCTACTTTGTCTAGATAGTAAACAACAGAACTCACTTTCCCTCTCTTCTGTTGAGTCTTTAAATTAATTGGTTTTTATTTTTACTGAGTAGTTATACAATGTAGACATCATAGTGACCACAGAGTACTGGTCAGGAAAAAGCCAGTTCAATTAATATGTTACTAAGGAGGGTCTTTGTACCAGAGGAAGCCATAAAAGTTCTTTCTGATTTATCAGTGGAAACAGTAATTAGGTCTTGATTGAATAAATTCAATAAAATTTATTGAAAATTCAATATTGATTGACATTCAATAGATATGAAAGTATTTACAGCAAAAGCTATACTTCAAATGGCATCTCTTTGGAGGATTTCTCTAAAATCAACATCATGATCAATTGATCTAATGGTAAAATTTTGAGTCAACTAATGACTCAAGACATCAGGAATATATCAGTTTATTCTCATGTTAAATTCTAAAGAAATTAGAGTATTTTAAATATCCTATACTAAGCAATATTCTTACCATGTATCCTTCATGATTTATCATCTGACTTTTCAGAAGGTTAACATCCCATTGTAAAACTCCTGATTTGTTTACTGATAAACAAAACCAATATTTGCTTTCAAAATCGTCTTTGTGAAATCTACTGAAATTGATTTCATTTCACTCCAATAACTCCAGAACCACTTAACTATATACACACACAACAGTAACTGATAAGGTATACTTTACTGCTTCCAGTTTTTGAGATTTCTGTTACATTCTCTATTGAATGAATACTTATTTTTGTAAGGGAGAACTCTTCTACATTTTTTTTTAATAATGTAGTTTAAATGTCTGGTCAAGCAATATGAGAAGAGGAACTTCAGCTTCTTGATCTAGTTAAATCTAAGATTGCTATTTTGGCTCTAAATTTCCCTAAGCAATATTGTGAGAGGTCCTGTAGCCTCTTCAGGAGATAAAGTAAAACTTATGCTTAAACATCCGCTGGATCATTGAAAAAGCAAGAGAATTCCAGAAAAACATCTATTTCTGCTTTATTAACTATGCCAGCCAAAGCCTTTGACTGTGTGGATCACAATAAACTGTGGAAAATACTGAAAGAGATGGGAATACCAGACCACCTGACCTGCCTCTTGAGAAATTTGTATGCAGGTCAGGAAGCAACAGTTAGAACTGGACATGGAACAACAGACTGGTTCCAAATAGGAAAAGGAGTACGTCAAGGCTGTATATTGTCACCCTGCTTATTTAACTTATATGCAGAGTACATCATGAGAAACGCTGGGCTGGAAGAAACACAAGCTGGAATCAAGATTGCCGGGAGAAATATCAATCACCTCAGATATGCAGATGACACCACCCTTATGGCAGAAAGTGGGGAGGAACTAAAAAGGCTCTTGATGAAAGTGAAAGAGGAGAGTGAAAAAGTTGGCTTAAAGCTCAACATTTCAGAAAACAAAGATCATGGCCGCTGGTCCCATCACTTCACGGCAAATAGATAGGGAAACAGTGGAAACAGTGTCAGACTTTATCTTTTTTGGGCTCCAAAATCACTTCAGATGGTGATTACAGCCATGAAATTAAAAGACACTTACTCCTTGGAAGGAAAGTTAAGACCAACCTAGATAGCGTATTCAAAAGCAGAGACATTACTTTGCCAACAAAGTTCCGTCTAGTCAAGGCTATGGTTTTTCCAGTGGTCATGTATGGATGTGAGAGTTGGACTGTGAAGAAAGCTGAGTGCCAAAGAATTGATGCTTTTGAACAGTGGTGTTGGAGAAGACTCCTGAGAGTCCCTTGGACTGCAAGGAGATCCAACCAGTCCATTCTAAAGGAGATCAGTCCTGGGTGTTCATTGGAAGGACTGATGCTGAAGCTGAAACTCCAGTACTTTGACCACCTCATGCAAAGAGTTGATTAATTGGAAAAGACCCTGATGCTCAGAGGGATTGGGGGGCAGGAGGAGAAGAGGATGAGGTGGATTGATGGCATCACCGACTTGATGGACATGAGTTTGAGTGAATTCCGGGCGTTGGTGATGGACAGGGAGGCCTGGCGTGCTGCGATTCATGGGGTCGCAAAGAGTCAGACATGACTGAGCAACTGAACTGAACTGAACTGAATGCTTAAACCTTTAGAACTTTAAAATATAACGTTTCATCAGTGGTTTCATCAGATGGCTTGTACTTAATGGCTTATTCCAAACCACAGAAATTTGGGTGACAATTTTTCAGGAGAATCTAGGAAATATCTCTGTGACAAAGAGTGAGAGTTTTTGAAGTATGCTCTGTGAATGAGTTTAAAGAGCTGAATTTTGTTTACTTTTGTTACAATAAAACACAACTTTCCATTGAAGTGATTATTTGGTGTTATCCTTTCATGGAGGGCACAGCAGTCTTAGGTGACTGTATATTTGTTGATGTGTTACAGCAGAATTTACAATGCAGTGTATCCGTCAGTCACTTTGAACAGCTTGTTCACAAAAAGGCTGAATGGTTGGTATAAACGGCACTGAAGTAACAGGGTACTAAACCTTCCTTTCCTGAGGGTTTTTCATTGTAATCAGTTGAATAAAAGTTTTTATAATTTCAATCAACTCTACTCTTTCTTTTACCAGACAATTTTTTTAAACTTTCCAAAAATTATTGGGAACTTTCTTTCTCAGATTAGTAACAAATCCCTAACTTTTAATGAATAACGCTACTGTTCTAAATTCTGAAATATTACATAGTAATGATTATAGATTACCAAAAAAAATAATGGAGGTTAGAGGGTAAGGAGAAAAGATTTATTGCTTTGCTTTTATTATAATTTTAATGTATGTCTTTATCTGTTAAGTTTTTTTAAACAATTACATGCAAAAGTATACATTTTGTTTTGTGATTTCTAACTGCTGAAGATAAAAAAGAAAACAATTACATGTTAAAAGTTAGTAAAATTGTTATGAATTCTTAAAACCTCACTTCATATTGACTAAGAGATGTAATAATATGGTACATGCATTTATATACTCAGCTCCTCTTATTTGTGTTTTATCAGATTTTCCCGCTGGCTCTGTCAATGTTGATGTCTACTGTGATGGAATCATTAAAGCCACAGCAGAGATTAAATACTATACAACCCCGAAGGCTATGAAATGCCTGTTGGGAGCTGCAGGTCCCCGAGATGATGTGTACCAGGTAAGTTGATCTTTCCATGAAGTCTGTAATAAGCCTAAGAGCTAACGTAGAATAAATGAATGCATACTTTAGTGTAAAGTCTGAATGCTGGTTGAATAAAATGAATTAGTGATCAACAGGAAAGGAAGAAATTGACCTCTGTGATGCAAAAATGTAGATAAATTAGTTAGTATACGTCAAGTCATTTCAGATGATGTCACAACAGGTTATCCATTACAAAGTATTAAGGCTACTCTGATGGGCTCATTTTAAAGCTGTTACAGACCAAATAAAGACAAAAGGATTAAAGAGAACTCTTAAACAATGAATTTTCTCTTTAGCCAAATGTAGGTAATACAAAATAAAGTTTTGAAGTTAAGGATTCAGACAAGTCAAGAATACCACCAAAACAGAAGTGTGTGGTGTTAACCTGGAAATTATTATTTTCATGAGGACATTTCCAAGCTTGGTGTATTTTTTTCCTTAGTTTCATTTATCACTGTCTTCTGACAGTGAAAGTTATTTCTTTAAATTAATAACATTTGTTTGAAATTCCAGAAAAGCTAAACTTTTCTTGGAAACTCTACAAAGAGGAGTTTTCAGGGTTTTTTCACTGGTGTGACGTAGCGGTATTTGGCAGTGAGGACTTGCTGTGGAGTTTACAGTCCTGTCCAGGGCCCTCAGTCTGGACATTTTCCAGTGAATGGTAGATACTGTGAGTACCCTGCCCTGATGGACTGAGAAGGTAAAATGCGCATTTTTTTTTTTTCATTGATGGTTTATTTTTTTCTTTGATTACATAAAATGGGCTTGAGATCATAGTACTGTATTGGGATCATAGCACATTTTCTTTTTTTTTTTTTTTAATTTTATTTTATTTTTAAACTTTACATAATTGTATTAGTTTTGATTCATTGTAAGCCATTCGTTTAATTTCTGCATTTTTTTTGTTGTTGTTGTTACATGATCCACTTTTAGTAGAAAGCTTGTTTAATGTGGAACTTCTTTATATGCTTATTTCATCAAATCTTCACTGAAAAAACTGTCATTTCATTTAACAGCTATTTGATAATTAGAATTACAACCTTGCTTAATTACCTTGGTTTTTCTGGGGGAAGGAGGAGGTAGACCAGAGGAAAGGTGAAGAAAGAGGTAGTTGAACTGCGCATGTCATCTTTAGATTTACCACAAAACACTGCCTTAGGTTTGTAACAAAACCATCAACGATAATGATGTTGACAGGTTGTCAGGAAGCCTTACTGTTTAAACTAGTTTGGAATTGGTGGCTTTGTTATTTGTTTTGTGTGACACGTTTTTTTTCTATTAGAATTCTCCTTTATGAATGATATATTTTAGAACAATGGAAAAGATAAAAATATCCTAGAGAATAGAGAGTAAAATACCATTTGTCAAACTGAGGAGCCTGAGGACATTTGATGAAATGTCTATATTGTAATTGCAAAGCAAAAATAAAAGTAACAGCTTGAAATACAGATTTTGTTCATTTTCCTGTGATGTCTACCTTATTCTACTTTAAAAACTTTATTCATTACAAAAGGACTAATGAAGCGTTATATTGCATTATAAGGTATTCAGTCAGCATAGAAGTAAAGTAGTCCCCCAAACACATTTTTCTGTTGATTTTGCCTTTGGGGAGCAAAAAAAAAATATTTTATGTATAGTGAAAATGAAATGTAATTTATGACCCAAACAGTTTTTCAGAATGTTTCAAATATCCAAGTCATGATTTCGTCTGTAGCTTTGAATGAACACAAACTTTTTTGAGTAGTTTTTCGATAACTAGAAAAATTATCTGTTTCACTGTTACCCTCAGTGTCAGAAATGAGAGGTGAGGAAGGGTTCTGTCCACTGAGCCCTGGTGCCTAGTGAAAGGGGGATTGCAGGCAGTCACAGCTTGATTCAGGTTTTCACTCCTGGGAGACACTTTAAACCTGAGGTCTGAGTCCTGAGAGGTAGAATTATTCTAAGTTGGTGACAGTAGACTGCAGCTTGGCAAGAAACATTAAGAGATTTGGATTAATATGTACAACTTAAGATGTTTTAGAGTTTGCGCTGCTGTCATAAGAAGACCTATACATGTTGTGGATTTAAAGTAAACAAATTCTGAGACTCAGATTTCAGACCAGACCAAGCGACACCATCACAATCCTGATGGAAGTGAAAGCTGCGTGTCACTCAGTTTCCTTTACATCTTGGACCAATGGGTTTCATCTCATCCATTGGCATCCAGACCATGTGAGGTGTCCCTACCATGAATTTGCTGAGATGGTAAAAATCAGACGCCACTCTTGATTAAAAGGAAGGAACTACAGGGTCACAAAGGAACCTTGGTGTGTTTTAGGGTTACTTGGCCTCAGAGGACGTGTCCCAACCCACACTGTGCTTCTCCTTATGGGCTTTTGTTGGCTCCTTTTGACATTTTGCTTTGCTCTTATGTAGGTTATATTCTGAAAGTTGCAAAAAGTTGTGCTTTTCCTCTCCAGCATACAACACTACTATTTCTTTCATGTGCTTCTCAACTACTTAAACTGGGAAATTTGTGTATGTCGCGGATAGTCCACTGACCATCTCTACTCAAAGAACAACATACATTGGAATTTTATTCACCATACTTATTGTATATCTGTGAGGACATATACCAGTAGATTTAAGGGTTGTTCGTGTTTTTTAATATTCTACCCACTTAGCTGATCAGATCAGATCAGTCGCTTAGTCGTGTCCGACTCTTTGCAACCCCATGAATCGCAGCACACCAGGCCTCCTGTCCATCACCAACTCCCAGAGTTCACTCAGACTCACGTCCATCGAGTCAGTGATGCCATCCAGCCATCTCATCCTCTGTCGTCCCCTTCTCCTCTTGCCCCCAATACCTCCCAGCATCAGAGTCTTTTCCAATGAGTCAACTCTTCACATGAGGTGGCCAAAGTACTGGAGTTTCAGCTTTAGCATCATTCCTTCCAAAGAAATCCCAGGCCTGATCTTTAGAATGGACTGGCTGGATCTCCTTGCAGTCCAAGGGACTCTCAAGAGTCTTCTCCAACACCACAGTTCAAAAGCATCAATTCTTCAGCGCTCAGCCTTCTTCACAGTCCAACTCTCACATCCATACATGACCACAGGAAAAACCATAGCCTTGACTAGACGAACCTTTGTTGACAAAGTAATGTCTCTGCTTTTGAATATGCTATCTAGGTTGGTCATAGCTTTCCTTCCAAGGAGTAAGTGTCTTTTAATTTCATGGCTGCAATCACCATCTGCAGTGATTTTAGAGCCCCAGAAAATAAAGTCTGACACTGTTTCCACTGTTTCCCCATCTATTTCCCATGAAGTGATGGGACCGGATGCCATGATCTTCGTTTTCTGAATGTTGAGCTTTAAGCCAACTTTTTCACTCTCCACTTTCACTTTCATCAAGAGGCTTTTTAGTTCCTCCTCACCTTCTGCCATAAGGGTGGTGTCATCTGCATATCTGAGGTTATTGATATTTCTCCCAGCAGTCTTGATTCCAGCTTGTGTTTCTTCCAGTCCAGCGTTTCTCATGATGTACTCTGCATATAAGTTAAATAAACAGGGTGACAATATACAGCCTTGACATACTCCTTTTCCTATTTGGAACCAGTCTGTTGTTCCATGTCCAGTTCTAACTGTTGCTTCCTGACCTGCATACAAATTTCTCAAGAGGCAGGTCAGGTGGTCTGGTATTCCCATCTCTTGAAGAATTTTCCACAGTTTATTGTGATGCACACAGTCAAAGGCTTTAGCATAGTCAATAAAGCAGAAATAGATGTTTTTCTGGAACTCTCCTGCTTTTTCGATGATCCTGTGGATGTTGGCAATTTGATCTCTGGTTCCTCTGCTTTTTCTAAAACCAGCTTGAACATCTGGAAGTTCACGGTTCACGTATTGCTGAAGCCTGGCTTGGAGAATTTTGAGCATTACTTTACTAGCATGTGAGATGAGTGCAATTGTGCAGTAGTTGGAACATTCTTTGGCATTGCCTTTCTTTGGGATTGGAATGAAAACGGAGCTTTTCCAGTCCTGTGGCCCCTGCTGAGTTTTCCAAATTTGCTGACATATGGAGTGCAGCACTTTCACAGCATCATCTTTCAGGATTTGAAATAGCTCAAGTGGAATTCCATCACCTCCACTAGCTTTGTTCGTAGTGATGCTTTCTAAGGCCCACTTGACTTCACATTCCAGGATGTCTGGCTCTAGGTCAATGATCACACCATTGTGATTATCTGGGTCATGAAGATCTTTTTTGTACAGTTCCTCTGTGTATTCCTGCCACCTCTTCTTAATATCTTCTGCTTCTGTTAGGTCCATACCATTTTTGTCCTTTATCGAGTCATCTTTGCATGAAATGTTCCTTTAGTATCTCTGATTTTCTTGAAGAGATCCCTAGTCTTTCCCATTCTGTTGTTTTCCTCTATTTCTTTGCACTGATCGCTGAGGAAGGCTTTCTTATCTCTTCTTGCTATTCTTTGGAACTCTGCATTCAGATGTTTACATCTTTCCTTAGCTGAAATGGTATACTGAAAGAGCTATCCTGAGTTTTCTTGTAAATGTTAATGGCAGATGTGATTTAAGTAATCCTTAAAATTAGTAATTAGATACTTCCTATAATCATTTCAAAGCTTAACAGTCTGGAAATTTGAGGAAAGGAACAGTAATGAGAAATCTATGGATTTTAGTTTTCAGTAATCCTCAAATTTGTGGTAAGAGACTTTCTATTATCATTTAAAAACTGTAGGGCACATAGCAAAATGATCATTCTGTGAATTTGAGGAAAGAAATGATAATGAGAAATTTTATTTTCTTAGTTTATTGTGAAGATGTCTATTAGGTTTCGGAAGACTTTAGCTAAACCAGCTTACCTAATTGCTTCCTAAATCATTTTGTATTGTTTTGCGTAAATACTAAACCCCAGCACATAGCCTCATAAAGGGAAATTTCCAGACGATCACCTAGAACAGTGAATTCAGATGAAAAAATCCAAAGCCCTATTTGGGAAGATAATTAGAATTCAAGTTTTAGTGTTAGAAAAACTAGTAACTCCTGTTTAACTGAGATAATTAAAACCTTTGAGACTTCCATCTTATTTACAAAATTATCTAGGGGCAACAATAAATTTAACTTTATATAGGAACAACTAGATATAATATAAAAACCAAACTAGGTCAGAATGCTGAACTATAATAGCAATTATTGATCAAAGCGTTAGGCTCTTGTTTATCAAGAGAGGTTTTGGAATAGTACCAAATAATTTTTATTAGTTGTAGTTCTTATTGATTAAAAGGTATATTTCGATGAATATGTTTATCATCTTGCATGTTTTACTTTTACCTATTGAAATCTTATTTTCATCTTCGTGTTAGGTGTGCTTCATTGCCACTTTTTATTAAATTGTATGTATTATCCAATCTTTGGTTTACTGCCTACAAATATTTAATACACTGTGAAACCAGATAGGGTTGAAGTGGAGGATATGGACTAAGAGAACTCTCACATCATGAGGAATTTCCCAGTTTTTTTTTTTTTTTTTTTTTAGTTCCTTTACAGATTGGTTTCTTCATTAAGTTAAAGCTTAAGCATTAGTGGCTATCTCCCTTAAAGAGGTTTTCAGAAGATTCTTCCTACTGAAAGAAACTGGTAACTTCCAGGCCTCTTAACTTTTTTTTTTTGAAAGTCCTTGCCTCTCTCAAAAGGTTGATAAACACACAGGGCTTCAGGGTCCTACATATTTTCCAACACTGGCTCCTCCACAGCATGCCTCCTTGTCTCCTTAATTTCCTCCATTATTCCTGTGTTCCAGCCACCCAGGATGGTGCCTTCTTTAAACACACAGTAAGCCATCTACCCGGAGAAGGCTCTGGCACCCCACTCCAGTACTCTCGCCTGGAAAATCCCATGGACAGAGGAGCCTGGTAGGCTGCAGTCCATGGGGTCTCTAGGAGTCGGACACGACTGAGCGACTTCCTTTTCACTTTTCACTTTCATGCATTGGAGAAGGAAATGGCAACCCACTCCAGTGTTCTTGCCTGGAGAATCCCAGGGACGGGGGAGCCTGATGGGCTGCCGTCTATGGGGTCACACAGAGTCGGACACAACCGAAGTGACTTAGCAGCAGCAGCAGCAGCAAGCCATCTACCCTCCACTGCCTCATCATTAAGGGATGGCTTTGTGTTTTTCATCTTTGCATACTCACTTTCTTCACATAGTTATAGTTCCTGATGCATGTGACACAACTGATACTTAGGGTTTAAAAAAATGAGAAAAGAGTGATACCTTTTTTCCTAGTGCTATTTAAAAAAATAAGTGAAAACCTATAGTATAAGTATACAAATAAGAGAGAAATGAAATCTTCCCTTTTAAAAATTATACTGCTATTTATTTATAAAACTGAATAAATGAATCTGGTGTTTATGAAAGTAAGGAACTCTCAGAGGTTCACAATGCTAGGCACATTTGTACTACAAACCTTCCTTCACATCCTACCTCAGTCATGAACTCCATGTACATATACTTCATTGTTGTTCAGTCACTAAGCCGTGTCCGACACTTTGCAACCCCGTGAGCTGCAGTACATCAAGCTTCCCAAATATACTTCATTACTGACTTTTAATGGCTGTAAATTTTTTGATTCCAATCTTGCCTTTCTTATGAACGTTAAGGAGTTCATTACTCAAAAATGCCTAAGGTCTTACCTCTCTCAAAAGACTGCTTATTATCTTTCCTTTTTCCTACTGGACTGTGGCAGTGTGGTATAAGAGAAATAGTTCTCGATAGGGCAGGAGCAGGAGTTGGATTCTTTTATTAAGTAATCACTTCATGAGAGCTCATTTTCCCTAGTGCTAAAGGAATTCCCTCCTGTGAACAGTGAAGAAATTTAAGTATATGATCTCCAAGGTCATTTCCAGCTCAAATACTCCATAATTGTAAGTCAAGAAAAAAAATGCTTATTTAGATTGAGAGCTATGACCATTCTCTGTTAAAGAGGATTGACTTGCAAATATATGGGCTTTCCATATAGCCTTTATTTCCATTTTATTTGTACTGATTCTTAATTCTACCCCCAGAGAAGGAAGTGATTCAAGTTTCATGTACCTTTGATCAGTTTTATTACTTGTCTTGTACTTCTGAGCAGAGATTTGGACTGTAGCCCACCAGGCTCCACTGTCCATGGGATTCTCCAGGCAAAAATCCTGGAGTGGGTTGCCATCTCCTTCTTCAGGGGTTCTTCCCAACCCAGGGATAGAACCTGTGCCTCCTGTGTCTCCTGCTTTGCAGGCTTTTGAAAGATTCTTTACCCACTGAGCTATCAGGAAGAAAACCATTAGAGATTTTTAATCAGACAAAGAATAGCCAAAATGCAATTTGAAGATGTATTTCTGGATTCATTTTTCATATTGTTTGTTCCCCTAATTGGAATGAACCAATAAGAGTAAAACAAATCCTTTGAAGTTTAGATGCGACATTTCCTGTGTGCTATGTCTCTACTTGCGGAAATGGTCAAGCAACGGTTAATGATGCCTGATTAGGATAGTTCAGACTTGATGATTATACTCACCTCAGTTACAAATCATTGACTCAAACAAGAACACACAGCTAGTGCACTCATCCATTTCTTTAGAGAAAAACAAGTAAATCAGTTGGCTTTAATGGTAGATACAGCAGCTGTTATAAGAAAAAAAGCATTTCTGAGCACAGAAATAGCCAGTGACATAACTATACTGTTGTTTTTCTACAATTCTTGACCTTATATGTCATCTTAGTCCATTTTCATAGTTATTGGTCCCATATGTTTTAGTTTATGTTTAGCTACTATTTAGAATATATTTTGTTAATGACTTCTTAATTTATAGTCTCTGCTCACTTGATGAAAATAAATGCTTCCTCAGTGTTTTATGTCTCCCAAACTAAAGTGTCTCTCTTGCAGCTTACATCCCCTTTCTTCTTGTCAAGCTGGGGCTGGCTCTGACTGCCCTCTGCAGAGGATGTCTGTGTGCTGGTGTGAATGGTGTCTGTAACAACTCCATCCAAGTGCAGCCTTCTGCTTTTACTGTCTAGTTCTTTAGAGCATTCAGATCTTCAATCATAACGAGCATTTGTAAACAACCCTAAAAAACAAAGCACAAGTCAAACACCGTTAACAAGGTTCCTTCGTAGCTTTATTCATATAAACAACAAGGTAGGAACAAACCCCAAATATTCCATACCTCTTCAGAAATTAGAAGACTAAAAAACCTTGTGGAAAAAATGTGTTTGTTTACATTTACTAAAAGTCGTTATACATTCTTATGGTTCTCTTTATTAAGTAGTATTGATAATAAGATAAAGAAATAAAGTAGAATAGAATTTGGGGAATTTAAATTGTGTTTAGCATTCATGAAATATGCTTCTACATTAAACCATGTCAAGACATAGGAAATTAAGTAATATAAATCTTTAATAAGGAAAATTAAACTTCTAAGAACTTATTATTTTTCAGAGATCAGCCATTTAGTTTCATCAACCTTATTAAGTATCAACACACAAACAAATATACATCAGTTATGCACAAGTCCCTCTCAATATATCTGATGAACATTTTTAAATTTAATGTAACTTGAATTTTCAGCAGCAATTAACACCATGGAACAAACTTACTGTCTTGATTTAATTTTTTCCCTTAACTTCCAGGAAGACATGTGTTCCTGGTTTTCTTCCTACATCCTTTGCCTTTCATTCTCAATATCCTTTGCAATCTCTTCATTGTAGATCTATAAAATAAAATCTTAAACCTATCCAGTTTTGATTCTTAGACACCTATATTTTTGATGGATATTTCCTCTGCAGTTAATCTCATTGGCTTATGAGTTATACACCAACTGTGGATTTCCTTTAAGCCTCTCTCTCACTGTTCTCTAACTCATGAAATTACATCATGGTCAATCTAGTTTAAAAGCCAGAAACACAGGACTCTCCTCATACCTTGCACTCCCTCAGCCTACAAATTCAATCCATTATTAAACCATAGCAGTTTTACTTACTAAATATTGCTCACTTCTCTACACATCTCTCTAGTTCTGACACTTTAGTGAACCTTTTCTTCTTGCCTACACTGCTAGACTAATCTCCTAACTGGTTCCCAACTGTAGGTTTTGCACACACCCTACTTATCTCAAGTCCCTGGTCTGTGAGGTTATTTTAAAAAGAATGATGTCAGCATACAATTCTCTTGCTCAAATAAGTCAATAGATTCCAGTTGTTAAATGGATTAAAAAAATCATTAGCATGAAAAATATGGCCTTGATGTCACTGTCCCCTCTCACCTTCCAACTTAATCTTTTTAATACAATAATTTATTTTTAGTTGGAGGATAATTGATTTACAATATTGTGCTGGTTTCTGCCATATATCAACATTAATCAGCCACAGGCATATGTATGTCCTCTCCTCCTTGAACCCCCTACTGCTCCAAGTTGTCACAGAGCACCAGATTTGAGCTCCCTGCGTCATATAGTAAATTTCTACTAGCTGTCTAGTTTTACATATGGTAATATATATGCTGCAGTGCCACTGTCTCAGTTTCTCCCACCCTCTCCTTCCCTCTCTGTGTCCGCAAGTCTGTTGTCTATGTCTGCGTCTCCACTGATGCCCTGCAGATAGGTTTATCAGTACCATCTTTCTAAATTCCCTGCTGCTGCTGCTAAGTCACTTCAGTCGTGTCCGACTCTGTGTGATCCCATAGACGGCAGCCCACCAGGCTCTCCGTCCCTGGGATTCTCCAGGCAAGAACACTGGAGTGGGTTGCCATTTCCTTCTCCAATGCATGAAAGTGAAAAGTGAAAGGGAAGTCGCTCAGTCGTGTCCGACTCCTAGCAACCCCATGGACTGCAGCCTACCAGGCCCCTCCGTCCATGGGATTTTCCAGGCAAGAGTACTGGAGTGGGTTGCCATTGGCTTCCCTATATATGTGTTAATATGAGATATTTGTCTTTCTCGTTCTGACTTACTTCACTCTGTATAATAGGCTCTAGGTTCATCCACCTCATTAGAACTGAATCAAACGTGTTTCTTTTTATGTCTGAATAATATTCCATTGTGTATATATGTACCACAACTTTTTTATCCGTTCATCTGTCAATGAAATCTAGGTTGCTTCATGTCCTGGCTATTGTAAATAGTGCTGCAATGAACATCAGAGTATATGTGTCTTTTTCAATTATGGTTTCCTCAGGGTATATGCCCAGTAGTGAGGTTGCTGGGTCATGTATAGTTTTATCCTAGTTTTTAAAGTAATCTCCGTATTGTCTTCCACAGTGCCTGTATAAATACATTCCCCACCAACAGTGCAGGAGGATTTCACTTTCTCCACACCCTCTCCAGCATGTATTGTTGTAGAATTTTTGATGATGGCCATTCTGACTGGTGTGAGGTGATACCTCATTGTACTTTTGATTTACATTTCTCTAATAGTGATGTTGACCATCTTTTCATGTTTGTTCAGTTCAGTTCAGTTCAGTCGCTCAGTGGTGTCTGACTTTGTGACCCCATGAATCACAGCACGCCAAGCCTCCCTGTCCATCACCAACTCCCGGAGTTCACTCAGACTCACGTCCATTGAGTCAGTGATGCCATCCAGCCATCTCATCCTCTGTCATTCCCTTCTCCTCCTGCCCCCAATCCCTCCCAGCATCAGGGTCTTTTCCAATGAGTCAACTCTTCGCATGAGATGGCCAAAGTATTGGAGTTTCAGCTTTAGCATCATTCCTTGCAAAGAACACCCAGGACTGATCTCCTTCAGAATGGACTGGTTGGATCTCCTTGCAGTCCAAGGGACTCTCAAGAGTCTTCTCCAACACCACAGTTCAAAAGCATCAATTCTTTGGCACTCAGCTTTCTTCACAGTCCAGCTCTTACATCCATACATGACCACTGGAAAAACCATAGCCTTGACTAGATGGACCTTTGTTGGCAAAGTATGTCTCTGCTTTTGAACATGCTATCTAGGTTGGTCATAACTTTTCTTCCAAGGAGTAAGCATCTTTTAATTTCATGGCTGCAGTCACCATCTGCAGTGATTTTAGAGCCCCCAAAAATAAAGTCTGACACTGTTTCCACTGTTTCCCCATCTATTTCCCATGAAGTAATGGGACCAGATGCCATGTTCTTAGTTTTCTGAATGTTGAGCTTTAAGCCAACTTTTCCACTCTCCACTTTCACTTTCATCAAGAGGCTTTTTAGTTCCTCCTCACTTTCTGCCATAAGGGTGGTGTCATCTGCATATCTGAGGTGATTGATATTTCTCCCAGCAATCTTGATTCCAGCTTGTGCTTCTTCCAGCTCAGCGTTTCTCATGATGTACTCTGCATAGAAGTTAAATAAGCAGGGTGACAAAATAAGCATGGTCAACAAAAGAGTCCGAAATGCAGTTCTTGGATGCAATCTCAAAACGACAGAATGATCTCTGTTCGTTTCCAAGGCAAACCATTCAGTATCACAGTAATCCAAGTCTATGCCCCAACCAGTGATGCTGAAGAAGCTGAAATTGAATGGTTCTATGAAGACCTACAAGACCTTTTAGAACTAACACCCAAAAAAGATGTCCTTTTCATTATAGGGGACTGGAATGCAAAAGTAGGAAGTCAAGAAACACCGGCGTAACAGGCAAATTTGGCCTTGGAATATGGAATGAAGCAGGGCAAAGACTAATAAAGTTTTGCCAAGAAAATGCACTGGTCATAGCAAACACCCTCTTCCAACAACACAAGAGAAGACTTTACACATGGACATCACCAGATGGTCAACACCAAAATCAGATTGATTATATTCTTTGCAGCCAAAGATGGAGAAGCTCTATGCAGTCAACAAAAACAAAACCAGGAGCTGACTGTGACTCAGA
This sequence comes from Bos indicus x Bos taurus, assembly GCF_003369695.1. Classification (NCBI taxonomy): domain Eukaryota; kingdom Metazoa; phylum Chordata; class Mammalia; order Artiodactyla; family Bovidae; genus Bos; species Bos indicus x Bos taurus. Next base: position 23,111,988 of record NC_040081.1, on the reverse strand, counting down.
TCATGAACTCCTTATTGCCAAATTCAGACTTAAATTGAAGACAGTGGGGAAAACCACTAGACCATTCAGGTATGACCTAAATCAAATCCCTTATGATTATACAGTGGAAGTGAGAAATAGATTTAAGGGCTTAGATCTCATAGATAGAGTGCCTGGTGAACTATGAACGGAGGTTCATGACATTGTACAGGAGACAGGGATCAAGACCATCCCCATGGAAAAGAAATGCAAAAAAGCAAAATGGCTGTCTGAGGAAGTCTTACAAGTAGCTGTGAAAATAAGAGAAGTGAAAAGCAAAGGAGCAAAGGAAAGATATAAGCATCTGAATGCAGAGTTCCAAAGAATAGCAAGAAGAGATAAGAAAGCCTTCCTCAGTGATCAATGCAAAGAAATAGAGGAAAACAACAAAGTGAGAAAGACTAGAGAACTCTTCAAGAAAATTAGAGATACCAAAGGAACATTTCATGCAAAGATAGGCTCGATAAAGGACAGAAATGGTATGGACCTAACAGAAGCAGAAGATATTAAGAAGAGGTGGCAGGAATACACAGAACTGTACGAAAAAGATCTTTACGACCAAGATAATCACGATGGTGTGATCACTCACCTAGAGCCAGACATCCTGGAATGTGAAGTCAAGTGGGCCTTAGAAAGCATCACTATGAACAAAGCTAGTGGAGGTGATAGAATTCCACTTGAGCTATTTCAAATCCTGAAAGATGATGCTGTGAAAGTGCTACACTCAGTATGCCAGCAAATTTAGAAAACTCAGCAGGGGCCACAGGACGGGAAAAGCTCCATTTTCATTCCAATCCCAAAGAAAGGCAATGCCAAAGAATGCTCAAACTACCACACAATTGCACTCATCTCACATGCTAGTAAAGTAATGCTCAAAATTCTCCAAGCCAGGCTTCAGCAATACGTGAACCGTGAACTTCCAGATGTTCAAGCTGGTTTTAGAAAAAGCAGAGGAACCAGAGATCAAATTGCCAACATCTGCTGGATCATGGAAAAAGCAAGAGAGTTCCAGAAAAACAATTTCTGCTTTATTGACTATGCCAAAGCCTTTGACTGTGTGGATCACAATAAACTGTGGAAAATTCTGAAAGTGATGGGAATACCAGACCACCTGACCTGCCTCTTGAGAAACCAATATGCAGGTCAGGAAGCAACAGATAGAACTGGACATGGAACAACAGTCTTGTTCCAAATAGGAAAAGGAGCATGTCAATTTTAAAGATAAGTGTTACTCAATTTAAAAAGAGAAACTAAATTATTTGTTCAGACTTCTTTCCCCAAACTAGCCTTTGCACTTAATTTCTTCAGTCAGTGCAAAGGCTAGTTTGGGGAGTGAACTCTCCTCATGAGTAGATATGCACTTTTCTCAATCACAGTGATTGTATTTCATGTGTTATATCTGAGGGCTCACATCAAAGTATTTATTTAAACTCTTAAGTAATTCTGTTGGGTAAGTATTATTAAGGTCCACAACTAATGAGTCCTGAAGCAGGCATTTCAACCGAGGTTTCTCAGATCTCAAAATATATTTTCTTCCTGGTATCATTGTTTTCAAGTTATTTAAAGGTATTCTACAGCTACATGAATACCTAATCAATATAAATACAAAATATTTGAAGGAGGTGTTAAATTGCATTGTTTTATACTCTTAACATTTATTTTTGCATATGTGGTCATGACATGTTTGAAATTCTTAGAACTGACTCAGAACTGACTCACTTAAAACTTAAAAAAATTAATTTGACAAAGGAAAATATCTCTTTCATCTTAGCCCAATTTACTTGTTTATTCTTTTACATTAAGTGCTTAAAATTGAATACTTATAAAGTGAAAAGCAAAAGGCTTTTTATAACCAGAAAATATTTGTTCTGTTCTCTGTCATTCTCTTTACAAGCTGTAGGAGGAAATTTTGTTTAAGATATGTAAACTATGTATCAAATTTTCCTTTAAATGTCTACTGTGGCTGGCTTTCATAGCACACATTATGAACAATGGAATAAACGAAGTGAATCTTATTTTCTTTTACTAGGGAAACTTAAGGAAACATAGAAATTTGTTATAAGAAAAACAAGATGTTTTTAGTTCAACCATTGCTTTTCTTTTTAGATGCCTGAAAGTAAAATGCTGCAAATGATATATTTTGTCTCCTATTTTGAACATTTCACAGCCTTCCTATGATTATTTCACTAAAATCATTTCTCTTGTTAAGATTCTTTACTACTACTGTATTTCTCTACCAGATTTTAAAAAATAACTTAGTATTCTGTAGTCAACCTTAGAGGTTTATTCATTCAACATCATTATTTTAAAACCTTTTTCCTTGCCTCTTGTCAGCTATTAAAGGTGGGAAGACTAGATTTTTATATTTTTAACCATCCTTCTAGTTAGATATGGGCTTCACAAGTGGCTAAATGGTAAAAAAAAAAAAAAAAAAAAAAAAACTGCCTACCAATGCAGGAGATGCAGGTTTGATCCCTGGGACAGGAAGATACCCTGGAGGAAGAAAGGGCAATCCACTCCAGTATTCTTGCCTGGGAAATCTCACAGACAGAGGAGCCTGGCGGGCTACAATCCATGGGGTCGCAAAGAGTCAGACAATACTGAGCCACTAACACTTTCATTCTGCTTTGCGTTACATGGCTATAACTTTCATCCTTTCTCTTCACTTCTAAACAGGACTTTTAGAAAATCCAGAAAGGCTTGAACCACTTTATTTGAGGTATGCAGATTATTGAAAAACGAAGAAATAGAGTAACATCATTTTTTTCAACCCACTTAATTTCTGTGACTTCGTATTGGCAGTCTATCTAATTTACCTGGAAATCATTTCATAAGTCTTTAGTAGATATTTTTGTTCCATAATCCTCTCTCCACCCCATGGCTTTTGTTCATTGGCCTACTTTCTCAGCTTTAGTCATCTAGGTCACAAGTCAGTTTAATCCCAGCCATTGCTTCACAAAACACAATTTAAAAGAAATGGTAGCTTTTGCAGTCCGTTATGTCATTGATAGTACAAGACTAGTAGCTCCTCCCAAAATGTTCAGATTAGGGAAATAAAGTTGATATATAATTATTTTATATCTACAGGGGAAAAAATAGGTCAAGATGAATATTCACCCTCACTTTGACACAGAAGTAAAATAATCTCATTTCTGACCCTTAAATTGAAGAATCAGATTCATCATTTTATCTCATTTATTAAAATGAAGCATATATTTTAACAGAATTTATTATTGAAACAAATTACAGTGTTATCATTGACTTCATATAAAACTCTTCTAAAATTAGTCAATTTTCAAGTCAATTAGCTCATCCAAAGAGAGTAAGTGAAAATTGCTCAGCCCATGGAATTCTCCAGGCCAGAATACTGGAATGGGTAGCTTTTCCCTTCTTCAGGGGATCTTCCCAACCCAGGGGTCAAACCCAGGTCTCCCACATTGCAGGGAGATTCTTTACCAGCTGAGTCACAAAGGAAGCCCAACCAAAAGCAAAGACTTATTTCTTGCATTCATTTTTCTATTATTCTAATAACTGGCTTTTTTCCAAGTCACTAATATTTTGTATTATTATGTTTAAAAAGTTGTAAGGATTATTAAAGGTTACCCAGTATTTATCCCAGTCAATAATTTTTATTATATTACACTAAGGTGTTTCTTTGTAAATAATTAAACTAACAAAACATTTCCTTTTCATTTGAAAACAGAGTGACATTGACGAACTTGATGATATTCTCACATCCACATTCAAACATGAGATACCATACTATGAATTCCAATCACTCCAAACTGAAATCTGCCCTCAAAAAGAATGTGAGTATTTTCCAACTGCATCAATTATTCTTTTTGCCACATTTCACTCTATATAACTGCTTAATAAATATTATAGCAAAGAATATAGAATTGCTGATGAAATGTTTTCAAAACTCCCATCCCCTGGTGAAAGAGCTGGTTTTTATTCTAAGGAAATATTTGGATAATGAATGAGGAAAATTGTTCATCATAGCATTATTTATAATTACCAAAAATGGAAATAACTCAGTCCTTTAAAGATAGGTAATTGATCAAATAAATTTTGGTACTTATGTTAATGCAACCATCATAAACAAATTTTATTATAAACTGATTTGCTGACTGGAGTGATGCTTTGATTTATATTTAATTGAATAAAAGTAGGATATATAGCAGGAGATAGAGTGTGAGCCTGTTTTAAGAAGTACATATGTTTAATAGCATATGTTTTTGTGTATATATATAAATGCACACATGCATATATATGTGTACATATACATATATAAATCAATAGTCTGAACAGATATGCATCTGCTAACAGTTATGCATGGGTTCTGCTCTTTCAGGGATTACATTTTTTCATTTTGCTAAATCTTTGTTTTCTACAGTGACTGCATATTATTTTTATCAAAGAAATATACATATACATATATATAAAGGAAAATATGTATAGGAGCTACTATAATAAAAAACCGTACTTCTAAATGGCATCACAATCTCAGTAGCATGCATTGTTTATTGCTTATTCCTGTGTTTTTTGTTGACACACTGTTTCTAATACAGTTTTATGCTCAGTATGCAAACACAATGATGGAGATGTAATGGTGAATAAGACAGGCATGGCTACAGGACATGAGAGGTCTCCTATAGGTATACTGTAGGGCTGATGAGCAGAGGTTTTCTTCTATAGAGTTTCTGTGCTATTTGAAATAGTTTTATCATCAGGCTGTCAGGCCTGAGGGAAGCAGGAAGAAAAGAATAGGAGCCTTAAGGCACAACTGATTATGATTCACCCAGATGTGCTAGAACGTGCATTATGTGTGGTAAGGCCACATTGTGGGGACAGGGCAATGGTAGGCTGCTTTTGAATAAGTAATCTTGTGAGAATAATCCACATTTATTTTATTTCCCACATATATTTTAACAATACACAGTTCACTTACAAAAGTTAGACATTAAGTTGGGATAGAAAAGGAACATGACATGATCCCTTACTTAAGATACTCATCGTTTAACTGGGAAAACAAGATATTATGTATGTAATCATACTGCGGCTGCTAAGTCGCTTCAGTCGTGTCCGACTCTGTGTGACCCCAGAGACGGCAGCCCACCAGGCTCCCCTGTCCCTGGGATTCTCCAGGCAAGAACACTGGAGTGGGTTGCCATTTCCTTCTCCAGTGCATGAAAGTGAAAAGTGAAAGTGAAGTCGCTCAGTCATGTCCGACTCCTAGGGACCCCATGGACTGCAGCCCACCAGGCTCCTCCATCCATAGGATTTTCCAGGCAAAGGTACCGGAGTGGGGTGCTATCGCCTAAAAAATGTACCACACTCCATGAAACTGATTACATTGACAATAGAATTTTAGGGAAAAGCTATATTAGTTTTCAAGATGTGTTTCCTAAAGGAAATAGGATTTTACCTAGATCTTAAATGATGTGTCTCAATGAGAAAAGAGAAAAGAAACAGGAATTCTAAGGAATAGAAAGTGTATGTAAATGTATGAAGATGAAATGATGACACAATTTTTACAAATTCCCTCAGCATTATATTTAAGTCTGTGGAGTTGGAGAGGATAGGATGTCTTTGGTCTCTCATTTAGAGATAAAGAATTCTAGGTAAGTTTGAAAGTGCTTCTTATTGTCTCATTCATGTTGAAGGATCTGAATTTTAGGGTTGGAAAGGATGGAATAGACTTGGTCCTTTATTTTTTTTAGGAAAATGATTCTTTATAGTTTAAATTGAAGCCCTGATAATGTGGATCTGATTCAATGGGTACGGGGAATAGTTAAGCTTCTGCTTTTTAAACAAACTTCCAGGTAAAACTGATGTTGCTGGTTCTCAGACCTTGAGTATCAAGGGTTTAGAGCAGTGGTTCTGAAACTTGGTGCATATTGTAGTTAGCTACAAAGCCTTCAGAACATCCTATGCCCAAGCCACACCCCCAAATTAATAGAGAATCTTTGAGTGGATTCCAGCTATCAGCACTTTTTCAAGTTTTCCAGGTAATTCCAGTGGGCAGCCAACTTCATCAGTCTCAGTTGTTTCACTGTATCAATATTGCAGACCTGCCAAATAATTCATCCTCATATTGATCTTTGACACCGAGAAAATATTACTCTTATTAAACTTTCTATTTTATTAATTAGAAAGTTAATAACATATGAAAACTTTGAGCCATTATTAGACTGTAATGATTATTTTGTATTTGGAAAAATATTTTTATGAAACAATTGCACTTTTGAAAAGAAGTTAAATATAGTCTAGGATAGTTCAATATAATCTAGGTAATTCATTCAAAAACCATATCATTGAGTATTGCTAGGTGGCAGAAGCAAACATAACATTAGGCCCTAATCCCTAGTGGAAGTACAAAATAACATAATACAAATTGCATAATAAAATATGCAACATAGACATGAATATGGCTGAATTAATGTTTTGCTTGCCTCATTGACCCTATAATCTTGACTCAGTATCAGCTTCAAAATATCTGATCATTAAGACCTTGAACTTACATTTTCATAATGTTCAGGATGAAAGGATGATAAGATTTGAGAAGTCTTTTATACATGGAATAGAATTAATGATATTTTGTTGAAGAACTTCTATAGAAACACTACTAGAGATATATGTAGCCTAGTTCTACATAGAAAGAAAAATGTTTTCACAAATTAGAAATTACTAATCTTAGTACATCATAAGAAATGCTGGGCTGGAAGAAGCACAAGCTGGAATCAAGATTGCTGGGAGAAATATCAATAACCTCAGATATGCAGATGACACCACCCTTATGGCAGAAAGTGAAGAGGAACTAAAAAGCCTCTTGATGAAAATGAAAGAGGAGAGTGAAAAAGTTGGCTTAAAGCTCAACATTCAGAAAACTAAGATCATGGCATCTGGTCCCATCACTTCATGGGAAATAGATGGGGAAACAGTGGAATCGGTGTCAGACTTTATTTTTCTGGGCTCCAAAATCACTGCAGATGGTGAGTGCAGCCATGAAATTAAAAGACACTTACTCCTTGGAAGGAAAGTTATGACCAACCTGAATAGCATATTGAAAAGCAGAGACATTACTTTGCCAACAAAGGTTTGTCTAGTCAAGGCTATGGTTTTTCCAGTGGTCATGTATGGATGTGAGAGTTGGACTGTGAATAACCCTGTGTACGAGACAGCAAAAGAGACACTGATGTATAGGACAGTCTTATGGACTCTGTTGGAGAGGGAGAGGGTGGGAAGATTTGGGAGAACGGCATTGAAACATGTATAATATCATGTATGAAACGAGTTGCCAGTCCAGGTTCAATGCATGATACTGGATGCTTGGGGCTGGTGCACTGGGACGACCCAGAGGGATGGTATGGGGAGGGAGGAGGGAGGAGGGTTCAGGATGGGGAACAAATGTATACCTGTGGCAGATTCATTTCGATATTTGGCAAAACTAACACAATATTGTAAAGTTTAAAAATAAAATTAAATTAAAAAAAAAAGAATAAAAAAAAAGAAAGAAAGCTGAGTGCCGAAGAATTGATGCTTTTGAACGGTGGTGTTGGATAAGACTCTTGAGAGTCCCCTGGACTGCAAGGAGATTCAACCAGTCCATTCTGAAGGAGACCAGCCCTGGGATTTCTTTGGAAGGAATGATGCTAAAGCTGAAACTCCAAAACTTTGGCCACCTCATGAGAAGAGTTGACTCATTGGAAAAGACCCTGATTCTGGGAGGGTGGGGGCAGGAGGACAAGGGGATGACAGAGGATGAGATGGCTGGATGGCATCACCGACTCAATGGACGTGAGTTTGTTTGAACTCCTGGCGTTGGTGATGGACAGGGAGGCCTGGTGTGCTGCGATTCATGGGGTCGCCAAGAGTCACACACGACTGAGCGACTGAACTGAACTGAACTGAACTGAATCTTACTCCCTGAAAAGAAAATTAGGAACAGAAAGAAGCAATATCAAAGGTATTTTGCAAAAAATATTTTTAAATGTTTTCCCCAAATATGAATTTCACAATGCCTGAAGTTCTGTGTACCTCTTTCAGTTCAGTTCAGTCACTCAGTCATGTCCGACTCTTTGTGACCCCACTAACCGCAGCACGCCAGGCCTCCCTATCCATCACCAACTGCCGGAGTCCACCCAAACCCATGTCCATTGAGTAGGTGATGCCATCCAACCATCTCATCCTCTGTTGTCCCCTTCTCCTCCTGCCCTCAATCTTTCCCAGCATCAGGATCTTCTCAAATGAGTCGTCTCTTCACATCAGGTGGCCAAAGTATTGGAGTTTCAGCTTCAACATCAGTCCTTCCAGTGAACACCCAGGACTGATCTCCTTTAGAATGGACTGGTTGGATCTCCTTGCAGTCCAAGGAACTCTCAAGAGTCTTCTCCAACACCATCGTTCAAAAGCATCAATTCTTTGGCACTCAGCTTTCTTCACAGTCCAACTCTCACATCCACACATGACCACTGGAAAAACCATAGCCTTGACTGTACGGACCTTTGTTGACAAAGTACTGTCTCTGTTTTTTAATATGCTATCTAGGTTGGTCATAACTTCCCTTCCAAGGAGTAAGCATCTTTTAATTTCTACCTATTTAGTTTTCATTTTAAATCACCTGAATAGAATATAGGGGCAATGAAGAAATCAACGCAAAAGGAAAGAAATTGGGGAGGTTATTCCTCATTCTGACATGAGAAGTAAAGGTGATAAAAAAAATAATTGTAGTCATGTAAACTCTTCAAAGTAGTTACAAATGCATCACTGCTAAAATAAAAACAGGAAATTAGGAACAAATTTACACATAACACATTATCAAAACTTGTAGTGATTGAGTAAACTGGAGTTTTGGCATATAAATTGCCTGTAATGTTATAGATTCTTCCAGTTCATTTTTTTTGATAACACAGCCTCCAAGTATAGGTTTTTTCTTATATCCTCCCAAGAATATCTTTTGCATATTCTCAAGTAAATTTCATGAGCTGATAGTTTTTTTGTTGTTGTTCACTCAGTCATGTCCAACCTCTTTGCAATGTCGTGGACTGCAGGACACGAGGCTTCCCTGTTGTTCACTATTTCCCAGAGTTTGCTCAGACTCATATCTATTGAGTTGATGACACCATCCAACTATCTCATCCTCTGTCGCCCACTTCTCCTCCTTCCCTCAGTCTTTCCCAGCATCAGGGTATTTTCCAGTGAGTGGACAGTTGGCATGAGGTGGTCCAAGTATTGGAACTTCAGCTTCAGCATCAGTCCTTCCAATGAGGGTTCAGGGTTGATTTATTTCCTTTAGGATTGACTGCTTTGATCTCCTTGCTGTCCAAGGGACTCTCAAGAGTCTTCTCCAGCACCACAGTTCAAAAGCATCAATTGTTAGGCACTCAGCCTTCTTTATAGTCCAGCTCTCACATCCATACATGACTATTTTTTGTGTATCATTACTAAAAACAAAAATAAACGCTCATGAATTCTTAGCAGTTTAACATACTCTGCGTTATACTAGGTACTCTTCTAGATGCTGAGGGAGGTATAGGAATGTGAGATAAATAAATAAAACCCATACACTCAGAGTGCACCCAAGAAGAGAAAATAAAATCACAAAAATTAGTATCACTAATATAGTGTGTTTTTCTCTACTAATAAGAGCTAATGCTTGCATGTTATGTACTCTGCGTTAAGAATAATTCTAAGAACCTCTCTTATTTTATATCATTTAATTCCTCTCAAAAAACCCATGGTAGGTACTATTTTCAAACCTGATATACAGATGAGGCATTGAGAGTTTCTATCATTTGCTCAAATGGTGGCAAGGCTGGAGTGAATCCAGTCAGCCAGCAGAGGTTATTAACCACTCCTCGGCCACTGCCTCCCTATCCGCTGTGATGAGCTGTGGCTCTCTGAGGCTCAGGAGCCCCAGAGAAAGAGGGACAGTTGGAGTTAGCTTCTCGGGTAGGTGACCTTACTGAAGAGGAAAGGTTATGAATTATTTGTGCTGAATTATTTAAATTTATGGCTTTAATTAATAATTTATAAAGGCAAGTTTGAAATTATCTCAGACACTCTTTATGGTATTTTTTGCAATCCCCAAAACATAGTGATTTTTGTTTCATAGCACATTGTTTCTTCAAATCACCACATTTGCCTCTGAGGGCAAATGCTGTCCTTTAGGAAGGAGCCCTGTCCATTTTGTTCATGAATTTATTCCTAATGCCTAAGAGAGTCTCTAGTACTCGGTAAATATTTACTGTATTAATTTGTTGATGGCAATGAAGCTAACCATAGATTAAAATCAATAAAAACCTGGTAAGCATTAGGTACTCTTGCCTGGAAAATCCCATGGACGGAGGAGCCTAGTAGGCTACAGTCCATAGGGTCGTAAAGAGTCGGACACCACTGAGCAACTTCACTTTCACTTTTCACTTTCATGCATTGGAGAAAGAAATGGCAACCCACTCCAATGTTCTTGCCTGGAGAATCCCAGGGATGGGGAGCCTGGTGGGCTTCCGTCTATGAGGTCGCACAGAGTCAGACACGACTGAAGCGACTTAGCAGCAGCAGCAACCATTAGGTATCATACTAGTATTATTCTTGTTTATAGGAATATAGGGCAGCTTATCTGGCTTCCCAGGCGGTGTTAGTGGTAAAGAAACCGCCTGCCAGTGTAGGGAGACATAAGAGATGTGGGTTCAATCCCTGGGTTTGGGAGATCCCCTGGAGGAGGGCATAGCAACCCACTCCAGTATTCTTACCTGGAGAATCCCATGGACAGAGGAGCTTGGCAAGCTGCAGTCCATAGGGTCACACAGAGTTGGACACGACTAAAGCAACTTAGCCTGCAAACAAGGCAGCTATTTAGAATATCACTTTCTTTTCTTTTCCTTTGTTTTCTATCATCTTCTACCTCTTATCTATGGCATCTGCCATTACCAGAATGAAAAATTGGCACGTGAGCCTTCTGAATGTGCTGCACCGAACTATACAGTGGCTCATGCTCATCGTGTCCGACTCTTTGCGACCCCGTGGACTGTAGCCCTCCAGGCTCCTCTGTCGAGGGGATTTACAAGGCAAGAATACTGGAGTGGATTGCCATTCCCATCTCCTGAACTATCTGTGCTCAAATGATTGAGACACATATGTTCATCTTCTCTGAGCTGACACACAAAAAATGTAGGTTTTTCAGGGTCAAACATAATATGTTTAAATATGTAAGTTTATCACAGGGTTAGGGAAAAGCATAGATACTCTCCATTAGGAACTGGTAACAAGAAATAGTCTCTGTAACATTCACTATTTTTATTAAGAAAAATGAACTCATGGGTTAGCCTTGATTACACACACACACACGCACACACACACACACACAGCAGAAAGGGGATTTTTTTTCTTTTTTTAATTATAGATTGAATAAGTTAATCCTTAAGGAACCCCCTGTTACTTTTGTAGCTGTTGTACAATTATAATTTTCAAACCTAGAGTTTCTATCCTCTGAAACGCTTGACAGGTCCAGAAATCCCCCAGACCGCTCAACTACTAACCTATCTGGAAACAATATTCATGAAGGGACTCCTTTGCTCTCTGGGTTTTGCCTTTACCAAATGATTACAGAATATCTTTTTAGTGTTACTGCAGGTGTGAATATTCACTGCATTTAGAACTTGTGTTTTTTATATCTTGATTGTGAGGCTAGCAATTCTGAAATCGGCAGGGCAGGCCAACAAGCTGAAACTTCCAGCAGAAGTTGATGTTACAGCCTTGAGTCTGAAGGCAGTCTATAAACTGAATTCCTTCCTCTTTGGTAAACCTCAGTCTTTTCTCCTAGGGCCTTCAACTGATTGGATGAGATTTCCCCACAATATGGAGGGTGATCTGCTTTAAAGTTCCTTATGTAAATATTAATCACACCTAAAAAATACTTTCACAGTAACCTCAAGACTGGTGTTTGACCAACCAACTGCCCACAATAACCAAGACAGTTGACTCATAAAATTAACCATCACACTCACCATCCTTCTACTGTTCAGAGGTCAGCAGCTCTAAAAGACTGTAGTTTACCCACACACATTTAGGGATCCCCCAATAATCTGTTTGAAAAATCTTGGTCAATAGATTTGCAAAGCAGCAGTATCCAGTTGATAGAAAAATTTCTCAGAATATCTTATCCTAGTTTAGACAATAAGGATATGCTGGTAGTTTGGTAACAGCTATCATTTGGGTCATATACATAATATTAACTCTTGGTCAAGGAAAAATAGATGTTGCTAAGAGTGTTAAGACATGCTGAATTGTGGAGTTATTACCACTTTCTTGTTTCATGAGAGCGCCTTTTGGTTTAACAACATTTGTTTACTATAGTAAGTGAAATAATTGCCTCCTAATGGTATTCACTGGAGAAGGAAATAGCAACCCACTCTGTTATTCTTCCCTGGGAAATCCCATGGACAGAGGAGCCTGGCGGGCATGGGGTCACCAAAGAGCTGGACATGACTTAGCAACTAAACAGCAACAGCAATAACAAAGATATTCACATCCTAGTCCCTAGATCTGTGAATGTGTTACCTTAAATGATAAAAGAAACTCTGGGACCCTATTTCAGAATACTTCCTCTTCCACAAAAAAAAACTGTTCTGTGGTGATTATTAATGTTTAGTGATACAGGAGCTAAGTTTATAACCAATATGCTCCATTCAAAGTCACATTTATCTTATATACTTTGCTGCTGCTGCTAAGTTGCTTCAGTCGTGTCCGACTCTGTGTGACCCCAGAGACGGCAGCCCACCAGGCTCCCCCGTCCCTGGGATTCTCCAGGCAAGAACACTGGAGTGGGTTGCCATTTCCTTCTCCAATGCATGAAAGTGAAAAGTGAAAGTGAAGTCGCTCAGTCGTGTCTGACTCCTAGCAACCCCATGGACTGCAGTCTACCAGGCTCCTCCATCCATGGGATTTTCTAGGCAAGAGTACTGGAGTGGGGTGCCATTGCCCTCTCTTCTTATATACTTTAATGCCATATAATTGTATTGCCAGCAGCTACCCCATCAACACTCCTGCTTAGACTTCTCCATGACAATGAAATGTTACCTTCTTTAATGAATACCCCTTTTCTTCTACCTCATAAGTTTGTAGCCATAAAGCTGAGTATTATCTTAAATCCAACTCTTTCCTTCGGAGCCTGAACAGCCTTTTCTTTTGAATGTCTAATATCTCAGTCCTTGTGTATTTTTACTGCCACCTCTCTAATTCATTCAGGCCATCAGTTATTCCTCCTTCCTTCTGAAAAAGCTTCCCAGCAGGTTTCTCTAAAATCTTTTACCTTTCTTTCCAGCCATCCTACATGTAGATGCTTCCCTAATCATTCTCATATTTAATTTATATTCTGCCCATCCACTACATATGACGATATTCCCAAAGCTCTAACCAGCCCTTTTATTGCCCAAATTTCCAAGATTACTTTCCTGCCTTAATTCACTTTTATTATCAAAATTATTTAATATTTTTTCAATAATAAATCAAGTTCTCAATACTATAAGAAGTCCTCAAAAAATACCAAATGCTCCTAACAAAACATCACACATTTGTCAGATATGTTGATTTACTACTTGGTAGCACACATTCTAGTAAAGTAATGCTCAAAATTCTCCAAGCCAGGCTTCAGCGGTACATGAACCGTGAACTTCCAGATGTTCAAGCTGGTTTTAGAAAAGGCAGAGGAACCAGAGATCAAATTGTCGACATCTGCTGGATCATGGAAAAAGCAAGAGAGTTCCAGAAAAATGTCTATTTCTGCTTTATCGACTATGCCAAAGCCTTTGACTGTGTGGATCACAATAAACTGTGGAAAATTCTGAAAGAGATGGGAATACCAGACCACCTGATCTGCTTCTTGAGAAATGTGTATGCAGGTCAGGAAGCAACAGTTAGAACTGGACATGGAACAACAGACTGGTTCCAAATATGAAAAAGAGTACATCAAGGCTGTATATTGTCACCCTGCTTATTTAACTTATATGCAGAGTGTATCATGAGAAACGCTGGACTGGAAGAAACGTAAGCTGGAATCAGATTGCTAGGAAAAATATCAATAACCTCAGATATGCAGATGACAGCACCCTTATGGCAGAAAGTGAAGAGGAACTAAAAAGCCTCTTGATGAAAGTGGACGAGGAGAGTGAAAAAGTTGGCTTAAAGCTCAACATTCAGAAAACGAAGATCATGGCATCCGGTCCCATCACTTCATGGGAAATAGATGGGGAAACAGTGGAAACAGTGTCAGACTTTATTTTTTGGGGCTCCAAAATCACTGCAGATGGTGATTGCAGCCATGAAATTAAAAGACACTTACTCCTTGGAAGGAAAGTTATGACCAACCTAGATACCATATTTAAAAGCAGAGATATTACTTTGCCAACAAAGGTCCGTCTAGTCAAGGCTATAGTTTCTCGAGTAGTCACGTATGGATGTGAGAGTTGGACTGTCAAGAAAGCTGAGCGCCGAAGAATTGATGCTTTTAAACTGTGGTGTTGGAGAAGATTCTTGAGAGTCCCTTGGACTGCAAGGAGATCCAACCAGTCCATTCTAAAGGAGATCAGTCCTGGGTGTTCTTTGGAAGGAATGATGCTAAAGCTGAAACTCCAATACTTTGGCCACCTCATGCGAAGAGTTGACTCATTGGAAAAGACTCTGATTCTGGGAGGGATTGGGGGCAGGAGGAGAAGGGGACGACAGAGGATGAGATGGCTGGATGGCATCACTGACTTGATGGACATGAGTTTGAGTGAACTCTGGGAGTTGGTGATGGACAGGGAGGCCTGACGTGCTGCAATTCATGGGGTCGCAAAGAGTCGGACACAACTGAGCGACTGAACTGAACTGAACTGAGCACACATTCTTTGGCTTTCTGTGTGAAACCCATACAAAGGACAGTGGGTAACTTTCTACCTGGAAGCCATGTCCTGGAGGTAGAGTAACTAGACATTTGATCCCAACCCAGCCCATCTTGTTTCCATACTCTTAGTGTTCCAAGTTTCCTGGATCTTTCTAGACTCTCTTGGCTTATTTCTAGGTTCTTGGTCCCTTTGCTGTTCAGAATCAGAAGCAAACATACTGTAATTTTCAAAAGGTATTTTTTAAATGAACATAGGAACAAAATACAATTGCACATGCATATAAATAAAGTTTCTAGAGAGATAACAAACTGCACCAAAGAACTTTAATATTCCATTATTACCCTTGTTCACTTAATTTATGGTATCAAGATTCTAGAAATACAGTAATCTCGGTGGTATTATTTTTTGTCTGCAATTCTAAATAGGTTATGTCTACTCTTTCAACAGGATAGGAAGAGTAACGCCTCATATGTTGCATATGTGCTCCTCCAAAGCAATCAGATTCATAAACCCAGTCATGTACTGTCTTATAGATCCACAGAAATAGTAACATTTCATCTGACTCCAAACCCTATGATGAAAGGAATAAGAATGGAAATCATTACCTTTATTCAACTTTGCAAATATCATCCTTACCACCTTAGTTGGTATCTGATTAGCATCCAGGGAAAATTACCCTAAAACTATCTGTGGTATGGCCTCCAGCCCAGAAGAGTATCCTAAGTCCTGCAATTCTGACCCCAAACTTATAATTTTATAAATGAGAAATAGAGGTCCAGGGAAATGACAGAACTTTCATAAGTACCACAGATTTAGTGGCTGAGCTGAAATTAGAAGGCAGATCCCCTGACTTTTTATCTTCTCTGGTGTGTGCTTCATAGTTTTGTCCATCACACATTGAGTGAATAAAGATTTACTATTCCAGATAATGATTTAAGAGAACAGAGGATTACATGCATGCACTTCCAGTTTGCGTATGCATCTTACTTTAAAAATTTTAAAGCGAACACTGGGCATATTCCCATTTTATTATTCTGGGAAGCTAGGTTAATCTTTTGAAAGCTTTGGTTTGAGAACTTCAATCTAATTATTGGCCATCTTTTATAGGGATTATCTTGAACTGTTAGAAATGGCTCAGCCTAAATAAATATGTGACTTGATTTCTTTACTAGGTTCCAGGTCATCTCTTTATTTTTATTTCCAAAGCTAATGAAATTGAATTTTTGTTGGAATATTCCTCTACCAGACATTTAATTCTGTTCCTCTAAAATTACCATTTGAAAGACATTGGTTGAAACAACTGAAAACTGAAAATTTGTCAGGAAAAAAAGTTAAAAGCAATTTGGCCACACCCTAGTGTGAGTTATGGCTTTTTTAACTTATACCTTGAAGGAAAAAAAGTGGAAGCAGTGACAGATTTTATTTTCTTGGTCTCCAAAATCACTATTGACAGTGCCTGTGGCCATGAAATTAAAAGACTCTTGCTCCATGGAAGGAAGGCTATGGCAAACCTAGATTGCTTATTAGAAAGCAAAGTCACCACTTTGCCAAAAAAGGTCCATTTAGTCAAAGCTATGGTTTTTCTGGTAGTCATGTATGGATGTGAAGTGAAAGTTGCTCAGTTGTGTCCAATTCTTTGCGACCGCATGGACTATACAGTCCATGGAATTCTCCAGGCCAGAATACTGGAGTGGGTAGCCATTCCCTTCTCCAGGGGATCTTTCCAACCCAGGTATCAAACCCAGGTCTCTCCCATTGCAGGTGGATTCTTTACCAGCTGAGCCACCAGAGAAGCCCAAGAATACTGAAGTGGGTAGCCTATCATTCTCCAGCAGATCTTCCCGACCCAGGAATTGAACTGGGGTCTCTTGCATTGTAGGTGGATTCTTTACCAACTGAGCTCCCAGGGAAGCCCATATGTATGTGAGATGGACTATAAAGAAGACTGAGCACTGAAGAATTGATGCTTTTGAGCTGTGATGCTGGAGAAGACTCTTGAGAAGTCCCTTAGACTGCAAGGAGATTAAACCAGTCATGCCTAAAGGAAATCAACCCTGATTATTCATTGGAAGGACTGATGCTGAAGCTCAAGCTCCAATACTCTGGCCTCCTGATGTGAAGAGCCGACTCACTGGAAAAGACACTAATGCTGGGAAAGATTGAAGGCAAAAAGAAGAAAGGAGTGGCAGAGGATGAAATGCTTACACAGTATCACCTAAATGGACATGAATTTGAGTGAACTCTGGAAGATAGTGAAGGACAGAGAAGCCTGGCCTGCTGCTGTTTGTGGGGTCACAGAGTTGGACATGATTTAGCAAATGAACAACAACAATAGAACAAAGAATCTTGATTAAATGAAAATTGCCACGAAATGAAATAGATGTATATTACAGATTAAGTACACTCTAAAAGTTTTTTTTAAATATCTTATTAAGGAATCTATTATTTTAATCTAATAGGTGAGATAAACAAACTATTTATAAAACAAATGCTGTGAATTTAAGAAATGATAAGCTTAAGGTCTTTAGGTCTCATAGGACTTTGGCTTCTGATTAAGATGTACAACAACATAAGAGTCTACTATTCTTACTGTGATAGGAAGAATAAGCAAGATGATCTTCAAAACCATAGTAGCCTTTTTAAATACAGCAGAAAATGAATGACAAAAGAAATCTGTGATAGGAAGTCTACTATTCTTATGTGATAGGAAGAATAAGCAAGATGATCTTCAAAACCATAGTAGCCTTTTTAAATACAGCAGAAAATGAATGACAAAAGAAATCTGAACGAACTAAGTTCCAGGAAAGAACAAGTCCTTCACGATAGAGAAGCAACTCGTAACTTCCTTCATCCCTTACAGAGCAAAAAGATAATAACTCACTATAGATGAGGAGTAAAGAAAAACCAGCTGAATATTTAGCAAATATATAATGGCTGCACTTAAGCTAGTGTGATGAATGAAAATCCCAAAGAGCCCCAGTTACAGAGTGGGTCTGCATCACCCACTAACTCTTTTGTAGGTTGTCTTACTTGCACAAAGTTAGTATGTCAATTCTGGAGGCGGGTAGTAGGTCAAGAAAGACCCTTAAAATACCTGAGGACCACTTGTTCGGTCTCTCAGTTGTGTCTGACTCTTTGAGAGCCCATGGACTGCAGCACTCCAGGCTCCCCTGTCCTTCCCGATTTCCCACAGTTCACTCAAATTCATGTCCATTAAGTCAGAGAAGCTGTCTAACCATCTCATTCTCTGCCACACCCTTCTTTTTTTGCTTGCACTTTTCCCCAGCATCTTTTCCAATGGATCTTTCCAATTGGATCTTTTCCAATGAATTGGCTCTTTGCATCTGGTGGCCAGAGTATCAGAGCTTGAGCTTCAGCATCAGTCCTTCCAATGAGTATTCAGGGTTGATTTCCTTTAGGATTGATTGATTGGTTTGATCTCCTTGCAGTCTAAAGGACTCTCAAGAGTATTCTCTAGCACTGCAGTTCAAAAGCATCAATTCTTTGGTGCTCAGCCTTCTTTATGGTCCAACTCTCACATCTCTACATGACTACTAGAAAAACCATAACTTTGACTAGATGGGCCTTTGTCAGTAAAGTGATGTCCCTGTTTTTTAATATGCTGTCTAGGTTTGTCATAACTTTCCTTCCAAGGTGCAAGTGCCTTTTAATTTCATGGCTGCAGTTGCCATCCGTGCTGATTTTGGAATCCAAGAATATAAAGTCTGTCACTGTTTCCACTTTTCCCCCTTCTATTTGCCATGAAGGGATGGGACTGGATGCTATGACCTTAGTTTTCTGAATGTTGCATGTTAAGCCAGCTTTTTCACTCTCTTCTTTCACCCTCATCAAGAGACTCTTTAGTTCTTCTTTACTTTCTGTCATTACAGTGTTATCATCTGGATATCTGAGGTTGTTGATATTTCTCCTGGCAATCTTGATTTTAACTTGTGATTCATCCAGTCTGGCATTTCACATGATATACTCTACATATATGCTAAATAAACGGGGTGACAATATACAGCATTGACATACTTCTTTTCCAATTTGGAACCAGTCAGCTTTTCCATGTCTGACTCTAACTGTTGCTTTTTTACTTGCATACAGGTTTCTCAGGAGACAAGTAAGGTGGTGGTCTGGTATTCCCATCTCTAAGAATTTTCTACAGTTTGTTGTGATTCACACAATCAAAGGCTTTAGCGTAGTCAATGAAGCAGAAGTCAGTGTTTTTCTGGAATTCCCTTGTTTTCTCTGTGATCCAACGAATGTTGGCAGTTTGATCTCTGGTTTCTCTGCCTTTTCTAAGTCCTTCTTGTACATATGGAAGTTCTCAGTTCTTGGACCACTGCTGCTGCTGCCAACTCTGTGCGACCCGACCCCATAGACGGCAGCCCACCAGGCTCTCCCGTCCCTGGGATTCTCGAGGCAAGAACACTGGAGTGGGTTGCCATTTCCTTCTCCAATGCATGAAAGTGAAAAGTGAAAGGGAAGTCGCTCAGTCGTATCCGACTCTCCGCGACCCCATGGACCTCAGCCCACCAGGCTCCTCCTTCCATGGGGTTTTCTAGGCAAGAGGACTGGAGTGGGGTGCCATTGGGCCACTAGTGGCTGCTAAAGAGCAGGAGTGGGACAGAGTTGCTGAAACAAATTCCATCAAAGCTTTTATTGTATG
The DNA here is from genome assembly GCF_003369695.1 of Bos indicus x Bos taurus. Lineage (NCBI taxonomy): Eukaryota > Metazoa > Chordata > Mammalia > Artiodactyla > Bovidae > Bos > Bos indicus x Bos taurus. Next base: position 23,092,413 of record NC_040081.1, on the reverse strand, counting down.
GAAAGCAGCAGCAAACAGATTCTAAATATGGAGAGTTGTAAAAGTGAAATAATATCCCCTATTTGGGAGAGTAAGGAATCTACCTTAACTGGGTGTATACAGAGGCTGCACAAAATCTGAGTGAGATATTCTGATGTGAAAACTTCTGGAGGCAGAACTTGAGAGGAAAAAGAACCATCCAGTTACCCAAGGGCTGACAGCCAGTCTGTAAAGCAACAGAGATTTCTTGAGTCTCACCGAAGCTTAGATCCCAAGCTGTGCAAGAAAGTTAGGGTTCTGCCCTCAAAGTATTTGAAGCCAGTGATTAACTAAATCTAAGTGAAGTCACAAAAAAAAATGACGAAGTTCAGCTCATCTACAGATTAGTTTGAGTCCGCTTTCAAGTCTAGTTGTCTGACTGAAGAAAGGGTGTGCCTTTTCTTGGGGTAGATATTATTTACTTTGATCCTTTAGGTATATTGTTCAGCACCAGATATTAAATTACAAGAAATACAAAGAAGGAATTAAAGATGACCTGTGGTCAAGAGAAGATAGTCATTAGAGGCAAACATAGAAATGCTCCAGATGTTGAAATGATCAAGTAGGAACGTTAACATAATTACGATATGTATGTTACAGAATCTATTGTAAAATGGTACAAATGCATGAAGAGATGGAAATTTAATCAGAGCAATGGAAATTATAATTTAAAAAAAGGAAATTCTAGAAACATATAATATCAGAAAAATTTTGGATATTAGATGGGCATAATTGTAGGAAAAAAGAAAAGAATCAGTTTACTTGAAGACAGTCATAATAAATTATTCAAACTGAAAAAGATGAAAAATCCAGAGTCTAAGTAAAGCCTTAAAAGAAGAACAAACTCAGTTCATCTACTCAGTTTTGACTCGAGGTCTATGGGATAATACTACATATTAAGCATATGTGTAATTGAATTCTCAGAGTAAAGAGAGAGAATGAGCAGAAAAATATTTGAAGAACTAAAGGCTGGGGAATGATCCAAAATTGATGAATGGCATTAAACCATAGATTCAATAATACCTGTAACCCCCTAGCAGAATATATACAAAAATTTTATACCTACTCACCCCAGAGTTAAACTGATAAAAATCAAAGATAAAGAGAAAATCTTAAAAGTAGCTGGGGTAGGAGTTGAGGTGGGGATGTGTGTATTGAGGAAAGCACATGCCATACTGGAAAACAATAAGAATTACACCTGACTTCTGGCTCAGAGATTAAAGCGTCTGCCTCCAATGCGGGAGACCCGGGCTCAATCCCTGGGTTCGATCCCTGGGTTGGGAAGATCTTCTGGAGAAGGAAATGGCAAGCCACTCCAGTATTCTTGCCTGGAGAATCCCATGGTTGGAGGAGCCTGGTGGGCTACAGTCCATGGGGTCCCAAAGAGTCAGACACGACTGAGCGATTTCACTCTCATCAGAAATAGAGAAGAGAATGGAATGCAAGAGTATATACTGTATGATTTCAGTTGTGTAAAATATCAGATGAAATAAAACTCATCTGTTTTGATAAAAGTTAGACAGTAGTTGCCTCAGAAGTGGAGAATTGACTTGAACGAAAAAGAAGGGAACTTGCGATGGTGATTAGTTTCTTCAGCTTGTTTTGGATGATGGTTATATAGATATGTATAACTGTCAAAACTCCTGAAACTCGTGATCAGTGAAATTACACTTCTATAATTTTTCAAAAGCAATCAAAACATAAATATCTGTAAGCAAAAACATTAGTAATCATGTGGTCTAGAATAAAGTTAAGCACTGAAGAAGAGCAAGGGATAGATTGCAATAATCTCCTGAGTCACTGATACATTCTTTGATCAGCACTCATTCTCTGACGGCATCTCAGGTGGCTCAGTAATAAAGAATCCACCTACCAATGCAGGTGACTTAAGAGACACAGGTTCGATCCCTGGGTTGGGAAAATCCCCTGGAGTAGGAAATGGCAACCCACTCCAGTAGTCTTGCCTGGAGAATCCCATGGACAGAGGAGCCTGGTGGGCTACAGTCTATGGGGCCACAAAGAGTCAGACATAACTTAGCGACTGACCATGCATGTGTGCATTCTCTACACTGAGTGAATGCCCAGGAGAGAAGATAGGCTCACCCAACAAGATTTGTTTGTTTTTTTAAGATAAAGAACTTTCTTATCTTACACTGTTACAAATGTGCTTGTATGGTACACAGAGCAATTCATTCTTGTCTCAAATTCTTCTAGTAATCAAATCAAGGTAAAATATAAAAAGTATGATTTTATAAAAAGCATGATACCAGAAAACCCAAACTATTTCTTAGCATAATTATGCCTTTATTGACATGAATACCTTTATTCATATATAAATATAATATGTATACTGATATAATAATATATACACATACATTAAGTATATTTAACTTAATGTCCTGAAAAATAATGCTAGAGGTCATGATCTAATTAGTATTAAAACAACTAATATTACTCCTACAAAACATTTTAATCCTTTGAAATGTTAACTCTACCATATATTAATTAAAAAAAAAACTTAAATTAGAAAATTTCTAATTATTGGTCATGTACCTTAGCAAGCTGAGCATTTCTTATGTAATGAAACTAAGCAGCAGAAATAACCTCATCCAGGACCATGAAAGGGATGGCTGTAATGATCACATTTGGGCAGGTTTCAAAAAGATCCACCATTTAAAAAGTGGAGTCAGTCTCTTAGGATGATAACTAGTTGAAATAGTGAAAAGAATTTGTGATCATAAGATTGGGACAAAGGTGAGTTAGGACAAGGCAGCTTTAAACCATTTGATGCAAAAGAGAGAAAGAAAAGGAAACTAAGACTCTTGTGGGCACTTTTTAGAATATGTTGTCATTTAATTATGTCAATAGCCCTACAAACTTGGATGCTAAAATACTGAGATGCTGAAATACAGCTAGGCTCGAATACTGAGTGGCTTGCTGAAACTTCACACAGTGAACATATGGCAAAGCCAGCTGATTCTAAGCCCGCACTTTCATAAGGATCATATTCTGTATAGCCCAAGGGATATGAAGAGCAGGTAATTTAGAGGAAATACATTTCACCTCAACAGAAGTAAAAATGTCTAATGATCAGTGTTGTCTAATCAAGAAACAGGTGCCTTAGAAAGTAGAAAACACTCGATCATTAGGGCTATGTAGGCAGTACGTGGAAGATCATCTCTTATAGACTGCAGGAAGGCAATTCTCTTACTGGGTAGGAAACTGGAAAGATGACTTCCAAAGCTTTTTCATGTTTATAAGCTCGCAAAGCCTTCTAGTAGGTTAGTGGGTTTTCAGCTACAACTAAAAATGAAATAAAGAAATGGAAAATAAAGGAACCAGCCTACAAACCTGTAGTCCCATTTAGTATACGCAGCATAATCTTAAATCAGCAGAACTTCTTCCTTTTATGTGCCAGAAAACATAGAATATCAAAACTGTCAAGAAATGAGCCCTGAAAAACCATGTACACTTGGTCACTGTCTTTTTTATTCTTCCTGGTATATAAAAAGAGAGATTCTTAATAAAGTTTATCATAGTTGTTTCTAATACTATATCACCTTAAACTTGAGAAATTTACAAACAGGTTAAAAGGTGAATGTATTTGTACACTGATTAAACACTTATTTAATGAAAATAATATTTTGTGCTGCAATAACTGTGATTTAAAAGTATACCAGAATAGCAATATGCAGGAACAATGCATAAGGCATTGACTGGCAAGTAATGATGGTATAACAGAGAAACATGACCAAAGGCATGTAAAACTCTGACATAATGCAAATATTTTTCTTTACTAACTTTGGTTTGGTTTAATTATAGCAGAAAATTATTTTATCGTTTATTTAAATGAAAATAAATAGAAAATTGCATCTTAACTCCTTTTTAAGAAAATACATTATTTTTAGTTTGAAAATTGCTACCTACCTTGAAGAGTTTCAGCTATTATAAGCTCATCTTTATAAAATACTTGATAATTTTTTGCTCACTGCACACCATACAAGAAGGGACCAATGCTTTTGTCATTGAAATTAAATCATAGATCTACCTATAGCCATTTAGTTCTAACACATTTTGAAGGATAAAATATTTCCTTACCAGAAGTCTTTAACATATCCTAAAGGTTTTTGTTTTGTTGTGTTTCCTGGTTAAACATACAAACCAAAAAATGAAATGATTTATTTAGCCCTCAAACACCCACACACCCAAGTGAACTGAAAGCACCAAGTTTAAATCCCCTCTCTCTTCCTTTTTTTTTTTTTTTTTGGTCTACAAAATGGCAAAGAGATAAATGAGGCCAGATTCACAATTTTCCAAAACATTATGAGGTGGCTGTTTTCACTGCTTCAGAATTTTGCTGAAAGATAATTGACTTCTGCTTTGATGGTTTTGTTTCTGTTACTATAAATCTTCACATTGCCTGCTTCTAATAATGCCACAGCTATTAAAGTAAGGTGATGTGTAATTTCTATAACACAGTTTTTCTAGCAAGGTGTGAAAGTATAGAATAACAATAAACCACCACTCAGCAGTTTGTGTATGTGTGTGTGTTATCATTGGGGTAGAAGTTTGCATTCATCATCTTATAGTTATGCATAATTAATACATGTCTTCTAACTAATATGTAATTAGGAAATTCAAACTCCAAAACATTGACATGAAACCTACAAAATCCTAATGGAAAATTCCATACTGAAGATTTTTATAAAAGTGCCTACCTGTATTTGCTATTGCAGTTACTTTTTTTTTTTTTGTACACAAATGTTTATTTCTCAATTAAACATTCCCTTTAAACACAAGGAATGAATTCTAAATCTTCATAAACATGAATTAAAAATGAAAGCCCTCCAGTATAGTGTGTGTAATCACTTTGTTCTTGGTCACTACTGGCGTTTACTGCTTACCATCAAAAACAAAGGTTATTTAAAAATCATGCTACTGGATTTCTAGCTCTTTATCTATGACCAGTTCTACGCTGATCTGCAATGTTTAAAAGTTTACATCACCAAATCAAAGCAAGTTTAAGGTGTGAAACAGCTGTGCATTAAACACAAAATAAACAATAAAGTTACAAGATATAGTCAAGTTCATAACGAATATAGGTGTTCTTAACTATGTATGGCCCAATGTGTTCGAGACATCTCCCCATGTAATTCAGGCAGTTATGGGGGCCCTGGAGGGTCTGAGAGTTGCGATTGGACCATGTAGAATGCTACAGTATTGTTTACAGGGCTTGTTTCACCCAGCCCAGAAAGTCAGAGATGTGTATTGGAAAATTTACAACTCCGTCTACATTGGTTCACAGGATGCTCTCATAGCACATTACCCAAGAATCTGCAGTTGCTTTTTGAAAGAAAAAAACTCATACAGTAATCTAACATAACCCTTCCTGGAATTTCATGTTCATTTCAACTTCAAAAGGAAACAAAGTAGACATGGAAGTAAAAAACACAAAAAAGATCTTATAGAGGAATTCATTTGTTATTTAAGTATTTGGTTAATACTGAAATACATTGAAAAGAAGTTTTTACAGTGTAATGTTTTTGTTTTGTTTTACATTTGAGACTGATATGGCTTTCTATATTAAACTTACCATACAAGTAAGGGAGAGGCACTAATGCTAGTGAGAATATTGATGTATGCTTGATTTAAGATAAGGAATAGAAAGGGGAGAGTCTACACTGCTAAACCATTGATGGTTTCTTATTTGCTGACTCTACAAGTCAGCAAAGCTTTGTGGGTATTATTTTTTTGGGGGCGGGGGTGTGATCTTTTTTTTTTTTTTACTTTACAATATTGTATTGGTTTTGCCATACATCAACATGAATCTGCCACAGGTGTACACATGTTCCCAATAGATTGTGTCTGACTTTTTCTTATATGGTTCCAAATGTGATGAAAAAAATTATTCTGTTTTGCTTATTTCAGATTCTTATTTCAAAGAACTTCCAACTCTTCTCCACTGTGCGGCAAAATTTGGGTTAAAGAACTTGGCTATTCATTTGCTTCAATGTTCAGGAGCAACCAGGGCATCTAAGATAAAAAATTTGGAAGGTTCAGATCCAGCACATATTGCTGAAAGGCATGGTCACAAAGAACTCAAGAAAATCTTTGAAGACTTTTCAGTAAGTTGTTTTTTTCCATTTTATCTTGAAAACTGTTAAAATTAGTGTGTTTGTACGTGGACATTGCTCTTTTGACAGTGATGCTACTATACGGCTAGTCTGTAATGTCTGCTGGTTCTGAGTCATTGGTTGTCTTAAGCGTTTTGCAAGATTAGTCCACTTGTTTTAATATTGCCATGAACCAGCTCTGATTACATACTCCCACCCCTAAATAACCCTTTTTGAAACTTATCTGGCCTTTCTGGCTTCCAAATAACCTGTTAGCTGTTGTTAACCTGTTAACAATACCTGTTCAGTATTGGAAAGGAGTTGATACAAAGGAAATGAAGACCCGTTACCTTTAGTCTTTTGTTCAAAAGTCTTAAGTAAGACATTATTAGGCCCATGAAATGAGATAAATATTCATTATGTTAAAGGAATACATTTTGATAACCATTCAAAGAGTCTATCCAATAAAAAGCTAACTCGTGTTGCTTAAGTTTCTTTCTGGGATGTGACTCCTTTTCTCTCTCTGTTAAGTCCCAGTTGCTTTTTGTATAACTTGAGCTTGAAGCCCCAAATTTTAGAACACCCTTTGAAGGATATTAGCTTTGTAAGAATGACACCAAGGGACAATTCTTTTTACAGTTTTTATTTTTATTTTTTAATGGGAGGAAAATTGCTTTACAAGGTGTTGTGTTGCTTTATGCCATGCAGCAATGTGAATCACCACAGTTTTACATATATCACCTCCCTCTTGAGCCTCCCTCCCCAACCCCAGCCTACCCTTCTGGATCATCACAGAGCTCCAGGCTGGGCTCCCTGTGTTATACAGCAGCTTCCCACCAGCTATCTGTTTTATACTTGATGGTGTATACATGTCTATGCTACATTTTCGTTTACAAGGGACAATTTTGAAGGAGAGAATAATACCTTAGTACATAAAACACACTTTGTGTTTCCATAGTCAAATTTAAAAAAGCAATTATTTTCTGTTTGTAACAAAGGTGTATACATTTTGCTTGAGAAAGTGAATTATAATACTTCTGATGGCTCTTAGGAAAATATAGTAGTCAATTACCGTGTTGGTGAATATGTCAAAATTTGTCTTCGGTTTCTCAAAAGATAAATAATTTTATTGCCAGTAAACAGTTAATAGAGAACATTGAAATGCTTCTGGTCATTTTAGCATATATTCTGATTATTAGATTAAGTCACTATAATGGTGGACTAATGAAAATCGTTAGTATTTCTTATTTCCAGAGGACAAAATGATAACCAATCCAACTTTTTCCCCACTTTTAAGAATAGCAAATGGTCATTGGAGAGTATTGGTATCATCTACTATCTGGAATTATAATAGGATATCTTTTGCTTGTAAAAGAATACAGAAATTAATACAAAAATATATACAGAAACTAATAAACTACTTTTTAATCTTATATGTCCTTCAAATGAGGAATAAGCATAATTTTCCCTCCTGGAAAGGTTTTATATAGTGATTGTCATGTATGTGGGGAGTATAGTCATTTTAGTCATTATCCATCATGTATAGTCATTGATGAATGCAACATGCCAGGTAAGTCAATGAGTCAATTCAATTCAACCTTGTACATTGACACACAGTACTATTGTTCATTACATCCTGGGGACTCAATTCTACACAACTTTATTCTCAAAATTTTAACCACTGTTGGACTTAAAATTCCTCTTGAAAGTTTTCAACATCCAGGGTTACTTTCTAAGATAAATTGACTTTCAAAGGGTTATGCATTCACTTCTGATTCTCCAGTGAGGACTCAACTTTAACAGATGCAGCCCCATGCACACTACACATACTTCATAAATAATATGGTACTAAATAATAATAACAGTAGGTTTGCAAGCTAGTATGAGGGTAGGATTCAGTGGATGCGGAAAATAAATTTTTCTCTCTCACATCCTCTGGGTATTTATACCTTTGCTTCTGCAATAATAGCTTTGATATTTGATTGATATCATTGTCTTTAGGTGACTTAGTATTTCCTCTTTCACTGTGGCTGCATTCTAATTTTGCAAGGTTATACTTGATAATTACTCTATTAAATTTGACAAACTCTTTTTTGTATTCTGTCTTTTTGTTAGTAGTTTGCATTTTGCCAGTATGTCTATAGTAGACATTGCCATTATAGCTAGGATGGAGCAATTATTTTGCAAATGTATGTTTTGCTGTCACTATAGCTGAAGGAAGTGCCTGTAGTTATTGTAAGGGACAGCATTTTTATAAGCACATTTTATGGCTATGAATAGTTTTAGGTACAGTAATTTTGCAAGCTACCAAAGGTTCTTTTGTAAAAGTGTGTTAAGGAAATAGGAATGTATGAATTAGCTTGCGACATGCATGGTAAAGGGTGTTTCCTATTGATTTATTCTTCTAATATTCTTCTGATGACCAGTTTTATTTAAAATAAATCCAATAATCTTATCTGCTTGTTGAAAGTATGTCAGATAAACACATGATGAAATTTTATACTATGTTATAATAGTTATGTCTTTTTAAGAGTATATCTAAACTTAATAGAGAAAATGTGCAATCTATTTGCATTGCTAAAATGCTTTATTGTTTCTTTCATAATATTTATACAGCTTCAATATTATAATCACATTCTGATAGATCTCAGAGTTGTCACATATGCATTCAAATGTTCCATGAGCTATTTTCGGAATTGTTTAAAGAAATAGCTATTCTTTCAGTTTGAGGTTTATAATCCACCAATTGACCATACTTCTGCCCTGCAGAAATGTATATTTTTAAATTCAAACATACCCCCAACTGATTTACTGATTTCTTCAATTGTTCCTAGTCCTCCATCAGTGAAACACTGTTCATTTTAGAATCTCAGAGGGTATTACAACACAGTGATTTTGGTCATGACTGAATAAAATTGGTAGAAGAAAAAGCCAATCATGATTTTTTTAAATCAATAAAAAAAAAAAAGAGAGACTTGTTAGCAAACAAACAAAGAAGTGCCATCCGTATCTTAGTGTTAACTAGATGAAGAAGAAGGAAGGAGGAAGCAGAGAAGAAGGGGCCTCAAATCACTTTCCTGACATTTCTTCATGTCACTTTTTACTTTGAAAGGTTAATAATTTATACACAATCTATGAGCAGAGCCTTTCATTATTAATAGGTAGCTTAAAGAATCCTCCTGCTAATGCAGGAGATGCAGGTTTGATCCCTGGGTTGGGAAGATCCCCTGGAGACAGCAAGAGCAACCCTCTCCAGTATTTTTGCCTAGGAAACCCCATGGACAGAGGAGCCTGGCAGGCGACGGTGCATGGGGATCACAAAAAGAGTCGGACACGACTTAGCAACTAAAGAACAGCTATGTGAGACTTGGAACATGCTTTGCTGGTTATCTAATTAACACCTACACTTGTTTTATGCTTTCAGTACTATTATAGATAAAAATACCATATATTTCTATAACCCATAAAGTCTTTTAAATAAACTACTCAATTTTCAGTTTCTAACAATGCCTTCTGAGAAAATTAATGTGAAAAGTGGATGGACAGAGGTAAAGGATTGGTATTTAAATCCACAATTGAGTGTGAACCACAGTTTGTTTCAAAGGACTCTTGAGAAAATCTAACTATTTCAGATATCAAGTAGCAATCCTGACAACTAATTCCATCCTCTAAAAACTTATCTTTTAAGTCAAAAATAACTGAAACTTTGAAACTAAACTGAAACTTGGCTACAGATTGTGAGATACATTGTGATTTCAGAGGAAATACACAGCAAAAATTAGAATGTGTTTTAAGCAAAATAAGTGATATTTCTTTGTGTTATCCTCAGTATGTTACCCTATTTATCCCATCAGTTTAAACATTTCACAAAATGATTACATCGTGTATAAATAGAGAAATACATCCTCCTCTGTGGGTTTGCTGTGGAATTGGAGAGCCAACAGATATTTGTTGTTCAGTTGCTAAGTCATGTCCAACTCTTTGTGACCCCATGGACTGCAGCACCCCAGGCTTCCCTGTCCTTCACTATCTCCCAGAGTTTGCTCAAACTCATGTCCATTGAGTCGATGATGCCATCCAACCATCTCATCTCTGTCACCCTCTTCTCCCCCTGCCCTCAATCTTTCCCAGCACCAAGTTCTTTTCTAATGGCTCTTCTCATCAGGTAGCCAAAGTTTTGGAACTTCAACTTCAGCATCAGTCCTTCCAATGAATATTCAGGGTTGATTTCTTTTAGGATTGACTGGTTTGATCTCCTTGCTGTCCAAGGAACTCTCAAGAGTCTTCTCCAGCACCACAATCTGAAAGCATCAATTCTTCAGCGCTCAGCCTTCTTTATGGTTCAACTCTCACATCCGTACAGTGTTCAGATAGCATCTTTTTTTCTCCACCACAGTGTTCAATCACGTAGTTTGGTGCATATATAAATAAGATCTTAGTGATACCTCATGTTCATGAAAATTTCAGAAATAGAAAATCAGTTTTTCTTGTAGTTTCTCCAGTAGACTTTTCAAGAAGACTCCTAACTGAATGTTTCTCTTGCTTACATCCATGATGGGATTCTTGTGACATCCTGCTCTCACTGACATAGCCTGACACTGCTATTTACACCTGTGGACAGTGGACTAGTGTGGGCTAGTGTGTCTGTGTGTGTGTGTGCACGTGCGCCAGAATGAGAGAGATGAAGATTGATTCTGTTGCCCTCTAGTGTCTGCCTGGTAGACAGTGACTCTGATCCTTTTCAAATGGTCAAGGGTTTGGAATGAAAGTACAGAAGAGGCAGATTTTGAAGTACCTGAAGTATCCATCCCTCGTACAGCACAATGATTGACTGACTGCTGTAGGAAGGTAGGCTTTATGCTTAGCCCAGGGAACATTCATTCCTTTTGGCCCATTATTTCTCTCAATATTGGCTTTGCTTATTTGATATCTTATATTCTGTTTTGTTCCCTAGTGGATTATTACATATAATTTAGAACACACTAGTATATACTAGGAGAAGGCAATGGCACCCCACTCCAGTACTCTTGCCTGGAGAATCCCATGGACGGAGGAGCCTGGTAGGCTGCAGTCCACGGGGTCGCTAAGAGTCGGACACGACTGAGCGACTTCACTTTCACTTTTCACTTTTCACTTTCATGCATTGGAGAAGGAAATGGCAACCCACTCCAGTGTTCTTGCCTGGAGAATCCCAGGGACGGGGGAGCCTGGTGGGCTGCCATCTCTGGGGTCGCACAGAGTCGGACATGACTAAAGCGACTTAGCAGCAGCAGTGTATACTAATTCCCTCTAAATGGCAGCATACCCTGCTCTACTTATATAATTTTTCTTCCTTATAAGTCTAGAAGTTGATGAGGGGAATGGACTCCTCTCCTCCCAACATCAGCTGCGGGGGAAATGCTCAGCACATATTTATTCATTGATGGGAAAAAAAGGCAAGTATCAGATTTAAGGACTTGCTTGATCTCACTGAACCAGTAATATCCTTAACTGGATCCCATGCTTTTAAAAATATGTTGCTCATGTTCTTTCTACATTCAGAATTTTTTCAAGTTTAGGTTTAGAGTATTCATTGACAAATAACATAGCTGCTATCTTCAGCATTTATTTTTAATAGGCCAGCCTACAGTGAATTTTAGAATTCTGGCCTTTGTTCAATATTGATGTTTTGTTAGAACTGAAGAAAGTGGAACAAGTCACATAACTGCACTTGACTGCATGCATTACAAATTCATGTCTCAGTTATGCTTTTGGAGCTACTTAGCAATCTCCTTCTAAAATCGCATTAAATGCACCACAGTGGTGCATTACAGATTTTTATTCTTCCCTAAGTCCTCAAACTCAGTTTTGATGCCCTAACTGTGCAGTTCTAAACATCCTATTAAACTCCCTCAACTCTGTCTTCTTTGTCAAATTCTTATCTTTCTTCTAGTCATTTGGTCTTGGGATTCAGCCAAGTTCAATTTGAATCCTAACTTCATCAAATACCACATTTCCATCCTTGAACAACCTCTTTGTTTTCTCTCAGCTTCAGTTTCTTTATCTGCAAATAGGAAAAATAATTCCTTACAGGGTGTTTTAGGACTTGATGACATTAATGTGAACACATAAAAGGTGTAATAGATCCACAATAAATGATATTGCATTCACTTTATTTTCTTTTGATTTATTGTTATTCATATCAACTTGAGACCTCAGCATCAATCATAGCCTCTCTCTTCTTCCTCGTTAATCTCTCCCATTATGTTGACTCTTTCTTAAACAAACATGTTTGAATACACACACATTCCCAATAGCCCTGCTTTCTCTTTGATCCCTTTTTTTAGGTCCAGAACTAACTGAAAGAATGACTTTTCATTTCACTTATTTCTTTCCTCCTAACAACCCAAGCTTTGCATTCAGCCCAGTACTAAAGCTGCTCTGTCAAAGGCCATGAGTAATTTAGATCAGATCCACTGGATTGCTCTCAAACCTTGGCACTGGATTCCCCGACCCTGTCTTTTTTCTAAATCTCCACTGATCCTTTCTAACTTCCTTCTCTTACCCCATCAGCTGTGGTTCTTTCTACACAGTCTTCTCTCATGATTGATAGTCATTGTCTTTAGCCTGGACCTTCCTCCTGAATTAAGGTTCCAATTTTAGTTAGCAAACTGAATGTGTACACATAGATATGTTACAGGCCTCTAGATCTCAACACACCCAAATGTTCCTTTTCTTTCATCCTTTCTAATGGCATAATTATCTGCAATATTGACTTGGTGAAAATTTGAAAGTCATTTTCAACTCCTAATTAGATAGTCACAAATGCGTATACTATTTTCCATTTTTCAGATGAGGAAATAGATTTGTAGAGATGAAGTACCTTGTCCCAAAGTCACCCTGCTAAAAAATATGTCTGATGTAACCGTGAACCCATTCATAGCCTCCGTCTTCCTCACACTACCCTGATTCAACTATCAATTTGGTTATCTTAACAGTTGCACTTACATGTCATCTATCACATCTGTTCCCTTCTTTTCATTCTCTCTGTGGCTCTCTTGGTTTATACCTTATCTCCCTTTTGATCAACTGTGCTGAAAAGGCCCCCAGGGAGGTCTTCCTTCTCAGTTTTGGTGGCCTCCAATCATCCCATGTCAGGCTGCACACTGAGGACCCACCATGGCTTAGCCCAGCTAACTATTGTAGACGTATCTTTTGTGCATACACCTCAGCCACCAAAGTCCATTTGTCCTTCCTTCATGTAATTATTAAAAGTTATTCCCTTTACCTAAACATTTCTCCTCCTAAATAAAATATCCTGATCTCCTAACCATGCCAAAATCTCAATTCAAACCACCTATTCCCGGAAACTTTCATAGAAAATGGCTGTAGGTATATACCTCCACTATTATACATTCAATTTCCATCACAAACTTTAGCCTAATTTAGGAACATTATGTGCTAGAGGCTGAGCACCTATGCTCAAGAGCTACCTAAATACTGGCTCTGCTGCTTTCCAGCCATGTGCCCTGACTAAGGGTTTCCCAGATGTTCAATGATAAAGAATCCACCTGCCAAGGGAGGAGACACGGGTTGGATCCCTGGGTCTGGAAGATCCCTTGGAGTAGGAAATGCAGCCCAATCCAGTATTGTTGCCTGGGAAATCTCCTGGACCGAGGAGCCTGGTGGGCGACAGTCCATGGGTTTGCAGCGGGTCAGACACAAGTCGCATGAGTCATACACACACGGCACATGCCCTAAGTAAATCACTTCATCTCTCCTTGCTTAGGTTTCCTCATTTCTAAAATGGAGATAAACACCTGTTTTGGTACCATTGTTATGATAAACATAAGTACATATGAAACATGCACTAGAATACCTGATACGTAATAAGCACTCAATAAAAGTTATCTGTAATTATGTATTTGTCCTTCCTTCGTGTAATTATTAAAAGTTATTCCCTTTACCTAAACATTCCTTCCTCCTAAATAAAATATTTGTCCACTATTCCGTTTCTGAGAACCCACTCCTCCATGGGACTTTTTATAGTTTGAAGTAAGTGCTGGTGAATAGCTATTTATTTGTATTTTCTTGTTGGTTTTTTATGTCTGTCTCTCCAATACATTATGAATTCCATGAGTGCAAGATAGTTTTACCTCTTCACCACAGTTCTTTAATATCTAACTAACACAGTTTTTGGCAAACACTATGTGTTCACTGTATAAGCATTGAATGAATTAATCAGTTAGTGTTGATTACATTAACTTTTCAGTTCCTGGAGGCAAGTGTCATGCTCTGTTTATTCCATATTCCCCATAGCATCTAACCTAATGTCTTCCATGTTGTAGATAATAAATGTTTATTGATTAATAACAATAGTAATGACTCTCATCCTAAAGAAAAAAATTGTAAGTGTTATTTGGATGTTTGTCCAAGATGAGAAATAAATATTTTCTTATAGTTCTTTAAGAGAAGAGACTATGGGGAAGTAAAATTTGGATACAAAAAACATTAAACCGGAAAAAAATTCTTGTAGCCTCCAGAAACTTACCATTAGTAAAAGATACATTTAAAGCTGTTCATTATTTCAGTGGAGAAGGAAATGGCAACCCACTCCAGTAGTCTTGCCTGGAGAATCCCAGGGATGGGGGAGCCTGGTGGGCTGCCGTCTATGGGGTCGCACAGAGTTGGACACGATTGACGAAACTTAGCAGCAGCAGCAGCAGCAGCATTATTACAGTGCCAAGTGGTTTTAACCTTGGCAAATATTCCAGTGTTTTAGTGTCAATACCCACACTTAATCTTCTTGAGTCTCTCTTCAAATCCTCCACAAACAATTTTTATCCTTTAAGAACTAGATTCAGGCCAACACAATACATTAAAACTTTATCCACCATATTTATCATTATTTATCTAAACATCTAGAGATATTTTGTGATTTTATTTTTATACTGTTCGTACTAAAATGTATTTTCTTAGAAAGAGATATGCCAGTTTTCTAATTTGTAAAATATCTGTCCTAGAAATAGTGGGCATTTACATGGCAAGGACTATGATAAATTATGCAGTAAATTTATCATGATAAATTATATGCCTCTTATTTTTTTGCAAATGACAAGACAAGGAGAGAGATAATGTACTTCTCTTGTGAGTATCAGAGAACTAAACAGTTCCATTTTATGTTTATTATTGTCTATTCAATAAGTATGTAGTTAATGAACAATTACTAAGCATGAGGATACCATTAACAATAGATAACAGAATAATTTTATTTTCAGGAAAATATTGCAATTTTTGACCAGTAGCATAATTGTTAATGTGCAAGATCAGAATGGAGGTAATTTTTACTTTTCTTGATTGGGAATACTCGCCATGAAATTGTAAATTGGCTGTTCATATGAAGTGTACTGATTTAAGTAAGTTGCTTGAGATTAGTGGCCTTGTTCCTATAATGTATCCTGAAACGTGACTCAGCTCAAGCTCATTCTTTTTGTTCCATATAGATCTGACTCAAGAAAGGAAAGGAAAGAAAATAAAACAAGCTCTCCTTTATTGAATGCTTCTGTATCAAGCATTATGCTTGGTGATAACATATTAGATCAGTGTACTAATCTGTATGAGTTTGACATTTTTACTCTCATTTTACAGATCAGGAAATTAGATTGTCATTTGTTGGAGATAGTGCACTAATCTGATAGAGCTGTATTTCTCACCTAAGCCCAACTAAGCTCCATTTAATGATTTTAAGTACTGCATATCTCCTTCTTCCTTAAAATCAAATACTACCAATGCATTATCTTTTAATTTTCATCCTTTGTATTTATATTCTGATAGTACAAAAGTATATTGATAACTCTGCTGAGCTTTGTATTTTAAAAAATGATAGTGAGCATTGGAGCCTAGGAACCAAAGAGGAGAGAAAGCTGTCCCTATCTGAACAGAGTTAAACTCAAGTGATTTTAAATGTTTTTGTTTAACTATTTTAACTTTTGAAAGTAGTCTTTGGTAACATATATGAAGCCTTTTTTCTCAAAGCAATTATGTAAGAAGTAAATACATCAGTCAGTCAGTTCAGTTCAGTCGCTCAGTCATGTCCGACTCTTTGCGACCCCATGAATCGCAGCACGCCAGGCCTCCCTGTCCATCACCAACACCCGGAGTTCACTGAGACTCACGTCCATCGAGTCAGTGATGCCATCCAGCCATCTCATCCTCTGTCGTCCCCTTTTCTTCCTTATATTTATCCTGAATTATAGCACATTGTATTTAAGTGAAACAATGGTCTCATGGAGCAGCATGTAGTCATTTCTGGTTGGAGTTAGAAGACTTGTCTAGAAGAAAACAGTTATGGGATTTGTAAGGAAATACACGAATTCAACTCCTGGTTAAAATTACATTTTTATATAACAGAGAAGGGGTATTTGCTTTGTAAAGGGAAAAGTTGTGCAAGGATCTCACTCCCTAAATCATGAATGCTTAACACTGAAGCCCTATGGCGGCAGTATACTCAATGAGCAAAGTACCTCCGGCAAAACAAAGTCTCACTGGTGCTGAAACTGCTCATGACAAATAAAGTGATAGCTAGTGACCCAGAACATGATGAAATAGATGAACATAAAAAATGTCCAAAACATCTTCATAAATATTGAAAGACCCTGAAATGGAAGGCAAGATCATAATTGGAAAAGTTGAAATCACAGGAAATTTTTCCAAAGAAGATAAATCATGAACAGAATTTTAAATACTAAATATTTAATGGAGAAACATGAAGGATGCACCTGGGTGAAAGGAATGGAATGTACATTTGTGGGGAGAAAGCAGAGCACATGTAACCTCTGAGTTCTTGGACCAGAAAACAGAGTCATTTTATGCGTTTTTTTCATGGAATACATATTATCCTTTGACTTGTGTGCAGAAATGACTGAGGTAAGACCATAGACTTTTTTTTTAATTTAATATTTAGTATGAAACTTTAATAAAATATATAGTAAGAAATGCTGTTTTTAGAGCTTATACACACAGTCACAGATATTTAAAAATCCAAGCAATAGGATATGTTTTACTAAAAATAAGAGTGAAAAATGTAATGAAATAAATCAAGATATTTTTCATTCTTTTATCTGCTCTTTTTGTGGAATGACTTTCTTTTCTGAATGTTTGTCATTATTTATCACTTCAAGGGAGAGAAAGAATAACAGAGTAGGAAGGAAAAATGATTGCAATTTAGTAGTATCTTTGATTTTATGCAGATTATCACAAAGCACCTTGTGAGACATATAGACACACACCCCAACTGAGAGAGAGAAACATCAGTTGCCATTTAAAAGAATTATTAAAGGAATTCCCTGGTGGTCCAGTGGGTAGGACTTGGAGCTTTCATTTCTCAGGGCCTAGGTTCAGTCCCTCGTCAGGGGAACTAAGAGCCTGCAAGCCATGTGATGCAGCCAGGAAAAAACAAACAAACAAACAAGGAATTATTATTATAGTCTAAATTTGTATTGGTAATAATAAAAGTAAAATTTTTGAAAATATATTTGTTGAATTTTATAACTAGTATCTAGTAGTAACCATGGTAACTGAAAATATGCTAAAGATCTATTTTGTTTCTCCTCCCATATGATATAGGTATGTTTCTAGGAATTTATTCAGTTCTTAGTCTTTATTCTTTATTTTTATGTTCAGCTTCAACATATTATACAAACAAGTTGATATTCTAGGAAAAAATATGTAACTATGTGTCCATTTTAATTTCTGAGAAATAGCAGACTGTTTTTCTTTTGTAAAATGATTAGGATATGAATATCACTTAAAATCAACATCCACATTTTTAAGCTCTCACTAGATCAGGAATTTCTTTTTAGTGGATTGCTTATCTACGCCAAGCTGAGATTTTTCCCTTTATAAACTTCAGTTTCATTATACTTAGATCCTGTTCACCTTTTTATAAATCTGTGTCTAGGCATGCAATTTGAATAAAGAATACATAAGGCAAAATTCCATGCGAATTTAAAACTGAATACCTTTCTTTTACATAATATTCATAAACCAACAATAATACAGAAGTAAATAAATTTTATGTTTCGTAGCTTCCAAGGAGAAAATGCATCTGTTTATTTTCATTTTCATTTAAAAATAATGCATAGTTATTTTAGAATATTTGGAAAACACAGAGAAATATAGAGGTTATTTATAACTCTGCTGCTTCTGCTGCTGCTAAGTCACTTTAGTCATGTCCGACTCTGTGCAACCCCATAGATGGCAGCCCACCAGGCTTCCCCGTCCCTGGGATTCTCCAGGCAAGAACACTGGAGTGGGTTGCCATTTCCTTCTCCAATGCATGAAAGTGAAAAGTGAAAGTGAAGTCGCTCAGTCATGTCCAATTCTTAGCGACCTCATGGACTACAGACTACCAGGCTCCTCCGTCCATGGGATTTTCCAGGCAAGAGTACTGGAGTGGAGTGCTATTGCCTTCTCCGATTTATAACTCTACTTTCTAGAAATAACCACTTTACACATGTGTTTCCTTAAGTAATTCAAAACCCATTATTTAGCTAAACAGCGCTCATATTCTAATTATTCCTAGAACTTTTAAAGTAAGAGATTTCTTACATCTTTCCTAATGGTGCATACATAACTCCATGCTCTGGCTTCTTTTTTAATGCTTCCAGGATGTAGCATCCTCCTCCAGCTT
This sequence comes from Bos indicus x Bos taurus, assembly GCF_003369695.1. NCBI lineage: Eukaryota > Metazoa > Chordata > Mammalia > Artiodactyla > Bovidae > Bos > Bos indicus x Bos taurus. The sequence continues at coordinate 23,073,612 of NC_040081.1, read as the reverse complement.
TCCTAGTTCCCAGATAGTGTTGACTTTTCCCCTAGATTCTCACGCAAACATCATTCACAGAGACCTCTGTGTCAATACCAATTCTCACGACAGGTTTAGGGGCAGAGAAGGAGTTTCACTATAGCAATGACCCTGGTGCTAATCTTCATCCATAATAATCAGCAGTTTTTCCTCCAAATACTGCCCCACACAGACCTTACTTCTCTGCTCTTGCATACTCTCAGGAGTTTGGTCATCTTCTTTCATTCTTTTCTATTTATGTCTTTAAACAATCAATTTTTTTCTTAAACAATTTATCAGAAAGCCTTCTTTATCCTCAAGAAGAAATTTGGTGTCAGCTATTGAGCTCAATAAAGGACAGAAATGGTATGGACCTAACAGAAGCAGAAGATATTAAGAAGAGGTGGCAGGAATACACAGAAGAACTGTACAAAAAAGATCTTCATGACTCAGATAATCACGATGGTGTGATCACTGACCTAGAGCCAGACATCCTGGAATGTGAAGTCAAGTGGGCCTTGGAAAGCATCACTACGAACAAAGCTAGTGGAGGTGATGGAATTCCAGTTGAGCTATTCCAAATCCTGAAAGATGCTGCTGTGAAAGTGCTGCACTCAATATGCCAGCAAATTTGGAAAACTCAGCAGTGGCCACAGGACTGGAAAAGGTCAGTTTTCATTCCAATCCCAAAGAAAGGCAATGCCAAAGAATGCTCCAACTACCACACAATTGCACTCATCTCACATGCTAGTAAAGTAATGCTCAAAATTCTCCAAGCCAGGCTTCAGCAATATGTGAACCGTGAACTTCCTAATGTTCAAGCAGAGGAACCAGAGATCAAATTGCCAACACCCACTGGATCATCGAAAAAGCAAGAGAGTTCCAGAAAAACATCTATTTCTGCTTTATTGACTATGCCAAAGCCTTTAACTGTGTGGATCACAATAAACTGTGGAAAATTCTGAAAGAGATGGGAATACCACACCACCTGATCTGCCTCTTGAGAAATTTGTATGCAGGTCAGGAAGCAACAGTTAGAACTGGACATGGAACAACAGACTGGTTCCAAATAGGAAAAGGAGTTTGTCAAGGCTGTATATTGTCACCCTGTTTATTTAACTTATATGCAGAGTACATCATGAGAAATGCTGGACTGGAAGAAACATAAGCTGGAATCAAGATTGCCAGGAGAAATATCAATAACCTCAGATATGCAGATGACACCACCCTTATGGCAGAAAGTGAAGAGGAACTCAAAAGCCTCTTGATGAAAGTGAAAGTGGAGAGTGAAAAAGTTGGCTTAAAGCTCAACATTCAGAAAACAAAGATCATGGCATCTGGTCCCATCACTTCATGGGAAATAGATGGGGAAACAGTGGAAACAGTGTCAGACTTTATTTTTCTGGGCTCCAAAATCACTGCAGATGGTGACTGCAGCCATGAAATTAAAAGACGCTTACTCCTTGGAAGGAAAGTTATGACCAACCTAGATAGCATGTTCAAAAGCAGAGACATTACTTTGCCAACAAAGGTTCATCTAGTAAAGGCTATAGTTTTTCCTGTGGTCATGTATGGATGTGAGAGTTGGAGTGTGAAGAAGGCTGAGCACTGAAGAATTGCTGCTTTTGAACTGTGGTGTTGGAGAAGACTCTTGAGAGTCCCTTGGACTGCAAGGAGATCCAACCAGTCCATTCTAAAGGAGATCAGCCCTGGGATTTCTTTGGAAGGAATGATGCTAAAGCTGAAACTCCAGTACTTTGGCCACCTCATGCGAAGAGTTGACTCATTGGAAAAGACTCTGATGCTGGGAGGGATTGGGGGCAGGAGGAGAAGGGGTCAACAGAGGATGAGATGGCTGGACGGCTCACTGACTCGATGGACGTGAGTCTCAGTGAACTCCGGGAGTTGATGATGGACAGGGAGGCCTGGCATGCTGCGATTCATGGGGTCGCAAAGAGTCGGACACGACTGAGCGACTGATCTGATCTGATTCAGATATATATTTTTCTATATTTTATTCTTTCATATTTGTTGTATTGCAGAAACATTTTATGTTCTGCTGTTTTAATTTCAGATTTTATTCAATGCTTCTTATTATTGCATACTCCTTGAAAACCCGGTAGCCTGTTTTTTTAGTAGAAATATAATATGAGATGAATCCTTTGGAGATAAACTCAAGAAGTTGCTACTTGAATTGTTTGCCTTCACTTGCTTAAAATGTTTGTCAGAGAGGAATCAATGTAAACTGCAACAACTGTGCCAAAAAGTAGACATGGCCTTACCCGAAAACTGTAAGAGGTTTTGAACAAGTTAGAAACCCCAAATATTTGCTCATCAGGTGCAAAAGAACAGATTTTAGTATATCAGGCCTACAGCGCCAAGAGCAGCCCCAAGATTAGCTATAAGACCTGGAAGTGGCTTATGGAGCAGGAAGTGGTTGAATGCCCCTCCTTGAGAACAGAATAATCACCACATCTGAATCCAGCAGCTCTGCTTTGGACCTTCTAGACTTCTGACTTTAGGAGAGTAGGAGTTTTCCTTCATGAAAATTTCTGCCCTACTTTGGATTTAATATCCTTCTTAAAAGGCTGATGCTTTACTTCAAAGGAGTTCTCCCTGACTGATGGGCAAAAAGGAAAGAGTTGTGCAATTTAAGAGCACTTAGCAGTCCTATTTATTTAATCACGCAGTGTACTGCTTTGAGCCTAGACAAGCATCCCATGGACAGAGGAGCCTGGTGGGCTGCAGTCCATAGGATCGCAGAGTCAGACATGACTGAAGTGACTTAGCATGCACGCACCACAAGGAGAGATTTCACCTTATATCAATACTTACTTGATGCTGATTCAACGTGAAAATTGATTCAAAAGTGAAAAATTGTCAATCAATGAGTTACTTGATACACACAATACCAAATTTTACTAGTTTTTCATTAAAATTGTGTGTAAATGCCTTGGGTTTCAGAGATTGAAAATACACAAGAACAAAAATTTTCACTGTTTTGATTTTAGCAGTTACCACAAACATTCCCATTAAGCTCCAAAATCAGAAGAAAAAAGTAAAGAGGAAGAATAGAGAGGCAGGTGAGAGAAAGAAACAGACGTTTGTAGAATAGAAGAAATGGGTAAGGCAACTGTCTGTGTTTTTACCCACTCTGTTACTCTGAAAAAATACTTGATTTTTAATTAAGTGTTTCCTTACACGTTTTTCAGGAAAGACGTTTCTCCTGGTTAGTAAGCCCAATGTATGTCACTGCTTAAAATAGTCTTTCCCTGAAATGGTGTTAGTTTGGCTTAACAGAGTCAAGCAAAAACCCCATTTGTAATTCTCAGTAAGAACTATTCACAGATGTCACAGCTGCTGTATTTTTTTTCACTGTGTTGCTACATAATGAATGATGAATGATTCATATTTTCATAAAGCTCCTAGAAGAGCTAACAGGATCTGTATACTTTTTCTTCATATACACATAGGCTATAACCCTAAAAAAAAAGATTCCCCGAGTTTTTATCCCTTATTCTGGTTCCATACAGAAGGAGACAGAGGTCACAAGGATCAGGGCTGTACCCAGATGTTCTCCATGGCCATATGCTTTGGGGAGGGGGGAGTGGGGAGGGAGAAGGGAGAGGCAGAAATTGGAGCAAACACTCTGGGAAAAGCAAGGTGAGTAAAGTATGTGAATAGACTTTGAGTGTTGTTTTTTTTTCCAACTCAAAAAACAGGTAATTACATTATCAGTAGTATTACCCCAAATGAAATGAGCTCTTATTAAAACTCCAAGAAAGCAAAGATTTTATAATACAAATACAGTGCATGTTTTATGTTTCCAACTTTTTGAAAAGATATAACATAGTATTTCCATCAGTCAGGTTTTCCACATCAAATATGCTATATTTTCATAAGGAAGTGATACATAAGTTTCTCATAATATAAAAATATTCATCCTCCTTATTCCAAGGTCTGTTTTGTCTTCTCTGTTTCATAATTATGAAGTAATCTTTTACACTGGTTGTATAATCAGTATTTTTTAAATGCTTTGTTGTTTAAACATTACTTTAAGAATTAATGATTCTTTGGATAAACCTTGAAGGGCACTTTGTCCTAGCAATAGCTGAACCCTGAGAAGTCATGCCGTATCACCCCAGGCAGAGGAAAGTCTTACCCTTTTGAGATGCCATAATATCATTCCTGAATGATACTGATTTTGCAATATTTGTTTGAACATTTGCTACTGCTGCTGCTGCTAAGTCGCTTCAGTCGTGTCCGACTCTGTGCGACCCCATAGACGGCGGCCCACCAGGCTCCCTCGTCCCTGGGATTCTCCAGGCAAGAACACTGGAGTGGGTTGCCATTTCCTTCTCATGAAAGTGAAAAGTGAAAGTGAAGTCGCTCAGTCGTGTCCAACTATTAGCGACCCCATGGATTGCAGCCTACCAGGCTCCGCTGTCCATGGGATTTTCCAGGCAAGAGTACTGGAGTGGGGTGCCATTGCCTTCTCCCGTTTGAATATTTATGTAGCCTCAATTTTTGGAAAGTATTCTTTATATCCACTAGATTAGGAAAGTGGGAAAAGGGCTTATATTGTAGACTGAGGGGCTTCTAGTGGATATAAAGAATACTTTCCAAAAATTGAGGCTACATAAATATTCAAACGCCATTGCCTTCTCCTGTTTGAATATTTATGTAGCCTCAATTTTTGGAAAGTATTCTTTACATCCACTACAAGCCCCTCAGTCTACAGTATAAGCCCTTTTCCCACTTTCCTAATTTCATACTTTATGGAAAACAGCTGGGATGGCAAATTCAGCCACAACAAATGAATATTTTGAAATACTTCTTTAGAATAATATCTCTGCTCTCATCTTCATTGTTACAAATACCACAGCTGCTTAGAATGCCATAGTCATGGTCTGTGAGAGCAAACGTATTATTTTGATTACCTGTTGGTTCCGTACAGAGTGATTTTAATGCTTATTAAGTTAAAATTAATTGAGTACCCACAGGTATTTTCAGTTGAATACCCAAGGCAATTCATGAACTAGAGGGGAATGGTATATATGTGTTACAGTTCTTCTTAAATAGAGACAATTAATGTCATTAAAATTTTTTCAAGGTTGAAACAATACCTCATTCTAAACAGATAATTCATCATATTTAACATACTTGCTTTAGACACTGGTGGTCTTCAAGATCCTGACAAAGTTCATACTGCTGCATGTGGTGGCTCAGTGGTCTTTACAGTCCCATAGAGCCCTAGCTTTTTATAATCCTCAGACTTCTGATTTCTCAGAAACCTTCTGAACTTAAGTTCTTTGTTTTCCTCTGGCTTCTTTCAAACCAATTAGCTTGTGTAGAACAGAATAGTCTAGAGCTGTCACTTGCATGCCTGCTGGTCAAAAGGAAATGCAATTTCAGTGAGTACAAAATTAATCACAAATGTTAATTAGAGCAATCAGTATTGACATCGTAGCTTTAGAGAGTGGACCTCATGAAATAAACACAATGGCATTATGCTTTCAGAATAAAAGCATTCAAAGGCAAATTGATTAAAATTTCATTGGAAAAATATACTCTTGGAAATTCTTTTCTATTAATTGGCTTGAATTTCAGTCATTCTTGATGCTTGAGGATAGAAAAGGGTGTTTAATATAACTCAGTGTAAACTGAGTATTTACAGGGTATAACCATGGTGGCATGGTTTCTACTTTAAATTTATATGAAGGTCTGTCCAAGGTCAGATTACATATCAGAAAAATGCAGAACTAAATATATAAATATTTTTAAGGAATATTCATCAAGTATCAAAGCTCTGAGCCAAGCAATATGATTTCTTCTTCTTCTCTCCTTATATAGCAACCTCTTCCTTGTGATATATATGGATGTGAGAAATTAAAGATTATGTCTGACTTATTTTGTTTCCAAAAATATAATACACGGTACCAGTTGAAAGCTAAATTTTTGGACTTGTTTTTTTAAGTAAGTTAATCACCTCTTAACTTGAGCCAGAAAAGCAGTTATTGTTATTCGGCTCTAAGTCATGTCCGACTCTTTGTGACCCCATGGACTGCAACACAACAGGCTTCCCGGTCCTTCAACAACTCCCAGAGTTTTTTCAAACTCATGTCCATTGAGTTGGTATGCCCATTCAACCATCTCATCTGTCATCCCCTTCTCCTCCTGCCTTCAGCTTTCCCAGCATCAAGGTCCTTTCCAAAGAGTCACTCTTCACATCAGGTGACCAAAATATTGGAGTTTCAGCTTCAGCATCAGTCCTTCCAATGAATATTCAGGACTGATTTCCTTTAGGATTGACTGGCTGGATCTCCTTGCAGTCCAAGGGACTTTCAAGAGTTTTCTCTAACACCACATTTCAAAAACATTAGTTCTTTGGCACTCAGCTTTCTTTATGGTCCAAGCCTCACATCCATTCATGACTACTGGAAAAACCATAGCTTTGACTAGACTGACCTTTGTTGACAAAGTAATGTCTCTGCTTTTGAATATGCTGTCTAGATTTGTCATAGCTTGTCTTCCAAGAGGCAAGCATCTGTAATTTCATGACTGTAGTCACCATCTGCAGTGATTTTGGAGCCCCCCAAAAATAAAGTCTGTCACTGTTTCCATTGTTTCCCATCTATTTGCCATGAAATGATGGGACTGGATGTCATGATCTTCCTTTTTTGAATGTTGAACTTTAAACCAGCTTTTTCATTGTCCTCTTTCATTTTCATCAATAGGCTCTTTAGTTCCTCTTTGCTTCCTGCCATAAGAGAGATGTCATCTGCATATCTGAGGTTATTGATAATTCTCCTGGAAATCTTGGTTCCAGCTTGTGCTTCATCCAGCCTGGCATTTCACATGATATACTCTGTATGTAAGTTAATAAGCAGAGCGACAATATACAGCCTTGACGTACTTTGTTCCCAATTTGGAACCAGTCCATTGTTCCATGTCCAATTCTAACTGTTGCTTCTTGACATGCATACAGATTTCCCAGGAGGCAGGTCAGGTTGTCAGGTATTCCCATCTGTTTAAGAATTTTTCAGTTTGTTTTGATCCACAACAAAGGCTTTTGGCGTCGTCAATATAATAGATGTTTTTCTGGAACTCTCTTGCTTTTTCAGTGTTCCAACAGATGTTGGCAATTTGATATCTGGTTCCTCTGCCTTTTCTAAATCTAGCTTGAACAACTGGAAGTTCATGGTTCAGGTACTATTGAAGCCTGGCTGGGAGAATTTTGAGCATTACTTTGCTAGCGTGTGAGATAAGTGCAATTTTGTGGTAGTTTAAGCATTCTTTGGCATTGCCTTTCTTTGGGATTGGAATGAATACTGACCATTTCCAGTCCTGTGGCCACTGCTGAGTTTTCCAAATTTGCTGGCATATTGAATGCAGCACTTTCACAGCATCATCTTTTAGGATTTGAAATAGTGCAACTGGAATTCCATCCAGTAACTTTGTTCATAGTGATGCTTCCTAAGGCCCACTTGACTTCAGTCTCCAAGATGTCTGGCTCTAGGTGAGTGATCACATCATCGTGGTTATCTGGGTCATGAAGATCTTTTTTGTATAATTCTTCTGTGTATTCTTGCCACTTCTTCTTAATATCTTCTGCTTCTATTAGGTCCATACCATTTCTGTCCTTTATTGTGCCCATCTCTGCATGAAATGTTCCTTTGGTATCTCTAATTTTCTTGAAGAGATCTCTAGTCTTTCCCATTCTATTTTTGTCCTCTATTTCTTTGCATTGATCCCACTGAGGAAGGCTTTTTTATCTCTCCTTGCTATTCTTTGGAACTCTACATTCAGATAGGTATATCTATCCTTTTCTCCTTGCCTTTAGCTTCTCTTCTTTTCTCAGCTATTTTTAAGGCCCCCTCAGAATATCATGTTGCCTTTTTGCATTTCTTTTTCTTGGTAATAGTCTTGATCGCCACCTCCTGTACAGTGTCACAAACCTCTGTCCATAGTTCTTCAAGCACTCTGTCTATCAGATCTAGTCCCTTGAATCTATTTGTCACTTCCACAGTATAATCATAAGGGAATTGATTTAGGTCATACCTGAAGGGTCCAGTGGTTTTCCCTACTTTCTTCAATTTAAGTCTGAATTTGCCAATAAGAAGTTCATGATCTGAGCCAGAGTCAGCTCCTAGTCTTGCTTTTGCTTACTGTATAGAGCTTCTCCATCTTCAGCTACAAAGAATATAATCAATCTGATTTTGGTATTGACGATCTGGTGATGTCCATGTATAGAGTCCTTTCTTGTGTTATTGGAAGAGGTTGTTTGCTATGACAAGTGCATTCTCTTGCAAAACTCTGTTAGCCCTTGCCCTACTTCATTTTGTACTCCAAGACCAGATTTGTCTGTTACTCCAGGTATCTCTTAATTTTTTACTTTTGCATTCCACTCCCCTATGATGAAAAGGACATCTTTTTTTGATGTTAGTTCTAGAAGGTCTTGTAGGTCTTCATAGAATCGTTCAACTTCAGCTTCTTCAGCATTACTGGTCAGGGCATAGACTTGGATTACTGTGATATTGAATGGTTTGTCTTGGAAATGAACAGAGATCATTCTGTCATTTTGGAGATTGCATCCAAGTACTGCATTTTGGACTCCCTTGTTGACTATGAGAGCTACTCCATTTCTTCTAAGAGATGAAATAAGTATGCCACTTATGTTTATATCTTACCATAGCATAGTATTTTATAGAAGAGGCAACAGATCTGCTGTTTCTTTGGTTGTAGGATGTAAAATAAATTGAGTAACTACTGATATCTCCAAGGATTGTGATAGAAATAAAGGAAGGAATGAATTGTTGTTGTATTGAGATGAAGAAGACTTTGTGACGAACTGGTTTGCTGGAGAAGATTAGGAGTTTGTTTTAGAGCACAATAAATTTAAAATGCCTATTAGTTATTCCAAAGTTTAAAAGTTAAGGTGATAGCTGATACAAGCAGAAAAGGCCAAGAATGAACAGCCTTTGAGGTACGAAAAGACATCAGAAATCTATTGTCCTGAAAGTCAAATGAAAGAATAATTTGACAGTGATTAGTTGTCAAAATCGTGTCTAGCACTCTAGCCCTCTCTTGCTTTGTGAAGGACTCAGTACCTGGTTACAGCCTAACAGCAAATGATAAAATGACATGATTAACCCAGAACTACTACAAGTGCTACTTACAAGTCAACTAAGATAAGGACAGAGAATCAGCCTTTGGATTTAGAGGTGTACCTGTCGTTTGTGTGAAGTGCATTGAGGGAAAGGACATCAGAGGTGTGGGAGAGGTGAGAAAGCCTTGGCATGAATCTTAGAGGAAAGGAGAAGTGCAATTGGGGAGTGAGTATGCAGCAATCCTTAGGGCCATAAAGACCAAGAGAGAACAGGTACTGTAGCTAGTATAGAACATGGGGTCAATAGAGGTCTTTGTTGTTCATTATTTTAAAGATGGTAAAAATTACATGTTCATAAGTTTATGAGAATGACTAACGGTACTGAAAAAGAGAAAGCACAGGCCAAACACCCTTGTATGTGTTAAACAGGACAAGAGAGATGCAATATGAATAGATGTGAATATATATTTGTATATGTATATTTATATAGTTCTTCTTCAAAATTAATCATAATAAAACATCCGTTAAATACTAAAAAGATTGAACAGTGATTTCTTGGGAGGAGAGAGAGAGATTAAGATAAAAAATTTCTAGTAAAGCAAATCCCTGTGATACTTTGGGAAAAACTCTGATGAATGTTTCACTCTCATTTAGTTTGTTCCAAATATGTCTTATTAACTGTTTGTGGAAACAAGAGTGAAGCCTGCTTCTATATCAGACACAGGTTTCCTGACAAGTGGTTAGGAATCCTTGATGAAAATCTTTTGGGGGAGGGGAGACAATGTAGCTCTGAGGGGTATGAGTGTCTTGAATGGGAAGTAAATGGTCATGGGAAAAACTCAGAGCATTTTCATGTGTCAGACATTAATATTCACTCAAATTGACAAATCCTATAATCAGATCCTTGATTTGAGCCCATGACTGAGACTTCAGCCTAAGCAAGTGCGTTTCTCCCTTTATTAGTGTTTAATTTGCTTTTCTCAGGACTGCCGAGTCCACTTATTCAAATCTGGCTCTCACTAAAACATCAGTAAGCCAATTAATCCATTCCCTTAATGAGAACTCTCTATTACAAGAATGAGTAACGGCATAAATTTATATTGAATCTATCAATCTTGCATTTGGTGGGGAGAATGCCAATTATCCAAGCAATCTGGTTCATTACTGCAGCATTGGACTGCTTTGCTGAACAAGCCTACTGCTCAATTACAACAGCAGTGGGGATGGAGGGCTTGGGGTTGATTATTTGTTGAGGACCTATTATATAATAGGATGGCCTGGAAGCTCTGTGCACATTCCCATTTTCCCTACCTGTCTCTGAGGACCTGCTACATTATTTTACATTTTGGGAAACTGAGACTCACAAGTTGGAAAGTTAGTGAACTGAGAGGCCAGAATTTTCATCCAGTGGCCTCCGAAAAAGATGTCTAGCCATAAAATCACTAAGAAACCTACTAAAGGATCCCACTAAATGAATTCTGTTATGATTAAAATGATTCTTTTCAATTTCTTCATAGATTTAAGTGTGGATCAGCAAGAAGGGAGCCAGGATGACCCAAATTTAATAATACTCAGAGAGTAAGCCAGGTTCTCACCTCCCTCCTTCTTAGACATTCTTTCCTTGACATTACAACCTCATGTCCAGATCATGCTCCTAAACAGAATGTCAACCTCATCACTACATTATTATTATATACTTCGTACTTTTGTTTCTATATGAAATCTACTTTATCAACTATCATAATGTTGTAAGGTTCAAAAAATATGTATGCAAGGTCTTTGGAACTTGTAAAGCTTTAGCAATGCTTTCTGTATTACTATGTTATTATCATTTTAAAATTTCTGCATGAACACGTTTTAATAGTTTAATGACTTTGTGAGGAAATTATTTTAACAGTCTTTTCTAACTAAAAAAAATATGTATGTGGCACATGAATATTCTGTATGATGATTTTTTTCCTTCCCAGTTAAGATATAGCTTCTGAAGTACATACAGGAAATAATAGTCATCAAATTTATTCTTGCTTTACTTTCTACCACTATCCTTTGATCTTTTCTTGACCTATATTATCACTATGGTATTATCAACTCTCACAAGTTGTGTGATGGTTAACTAGATCAGACATTGGGTTGCCTAGATATTTGATCAAACAGCAAATTGGTGTTTCTGAGAGGGTGTTTTTGGGTGAGATTAACATTTGAATCAATAGACTGAGTAGGTTGCTCTTCCTGCTGTGAGGGGCCTCGTCCAATCAGTTGAAGGCCTGAGCAGAGCAGAAAGACTGATTTGCCTTTTAACTGAGACACCAGCTTTTTCCTGCCTGTGGACTCAGATTGAAACATCAGTTCTATTTGGGCCACAAGCCTGCTGGCCTTCAAACTGCAACCACACCATTGGCTCTCCTGGTTTTCAGGTCTTTGGAATCCAACTGTGTTAATTTTAACTCTTTATATATATATATATATATATATATATATATATATATATATTTTTTTTTTTTTTTTTTTTTTTTTTTTTTTCTGAATCCCTCAGTGGTACAAATCAAATGAAGAAATAATCTAAGTGCTAGGTTAATCATGTCATTTTATCATTTGCTGTTAGGCTATAACCAGGTACTGAGCCCTTCACAAAGCAAGAGAGGGCTAGAGTACTAGACACGAAGTGATAGATGTACAGAACCCAGAAGGCAGAAAGAGAGAAGCAGACAGGTGGGCCACAGGCAAAGCAATAAAGATCCGTAACACTTCTAAAGTAGCTAACTAAAATTGTTCTAGGAAAATATCATGGAAAATGGTCAGAACTTTCTCTTAAAAGAAAATGCAGTTTGTTTAAGATCTTTGGAGGTTTTCAGGTACCTCCTAGGAGATGTTTGGGAAAGTAGGGGATCCTATTTTAATGCCCAGAGAGTTTTACTGACTGTGAGTTGATGGATGAAGAACGAGCCTGTCCAAAATACCAGTGGAAGTTTTAAGAAGTACTAGCAAAAGATTTTTAGCTAATCACACTCTAACCTCAGTAGACATCGAATTTAGCTGTTTTCCATATTCTCTCTGATTTCCTTAACCCTTTGATGTATTCACTCACTTATAAAAACATCATGTGATATGGCCATCATTTTAAATTGAATTGATAAGGAGCTATATTAAATTGAATTGAAATGATGGTCATATCACATGATGTTTTTACAAGTGAGTGTATATGTCTGTGTATGTCTCTTGTTAAAGGATACATGGGAGAATCTTAAAAAATTTTATGAGTTTATTTGGTCAAAAGTAGATTTCAGTCAGGTAACACCAAAGCGGGGGTGCTTAGAACACTCCTCTGACAGGAGCTGGAGGAAACACTTTTACATAGAAAAGGCAAGGAAATTACTAACTGATTATAGCTTAACAACCAGTTGGCTGGTTGTGATTGGTTGTCCTTGGGCTTTGATTGGGTATCCTTGAGGCATCTACAGGCTTAGGGTTTGGTTTACCTGAAGTAGGCCACCATGGTATTGGAGCCACCTCTGTGTAATGGCCTCTTTGTCTAATTAAGTAAACTGTATATATATCTGTGTTCATAACATTTCTCTCAGGTCGTCTGACAATGAAGTCAGAATTTGGACTTTTATATAGGAACTTTTTTTACAGTTTCAGATTAGTTGTACTTTTGTAATTCCATTTCCTTAAATATTTATATAGGAAATGTTTAATAAATTGCAGTATGTCAGAAAATGGAGGGCTGTCATTTTGAAAGATACACCCACCACCACCATCATTGCTATAAAAGCACAGCTTCAGTAGCCTCTGAATGTAAAACTGAAAGTGAAATTACAGCTGATGTTGTAATACTGTCATCCACTAAATGGCCATTTCCTACTTTAATGAGCTGTCTCCCAGAAAGAAGAAATATGGTGAGACCACCCATTCTTCCAGGAAATATATACATGTACTAGAGGAGATAGAATATAAAAGTGTTTCTTTTCAAGAGTTAAGCCCACTCCTTAAATGTAGATAATAGACTTAGTGGATGGGCAAAATTTACAGATTAAGACTCTGAAGCTGTGTGATAAGGATAATCATTGAAATAGATCTGATAAAGGTATTTCTATAGAGCTGTCTGATATTATTGTCTTTTTCCTATGATTTTGAAATAACTTATAATATATAATGACTTAAATGATATAATCTGGAGAATATACATTGAAAAATATTCTTGCCTCTACAATTTATGCTGTGAATTAATTATACTATAAACTCTGCTCCCTTCAAATGCAAGTGTGAGTTCTAGACACACTGGTACCATGAATAATTGGCAAGTGGAGTGCTGTGAAATGTATCAAAAACAATGGCTCATAGTGGACTTAGGGCTATAGAAAGGGAGATCATTTGGAGAAACTAATGGAAACAAGATTTAAAGTTTTTTTTATGTTGAAGTAACAGATAGCATATTCAATGATCAGAGGAGAGTCAGATAAGAAAAAAAAAGAGTTAAGCATGAGGGTACCCACCAGGAGTATTATTTTTTCAGAGAAAACAAGTCAGTGGAAGAAAAACATATTTAAAAAGTGCAAGGTGATATGTGGCTTTAGAATCATGTAGCATCTTTGGCCTAATACAAAATGTTGTTAAATCTATACTTTAATAAGAAAGGTACTTATTTCCCAAGGCAGCAGTTCTCACTGCTGTGTTGCAATCTCTTCACAAGTATATCATCAAATTTTGAGCCACGTGTATTTTTAAAAAATAGCTTAGCATATGTGATGTTATAGTGAAGTTGCTCAGTCGTGTCCAGCTCTTTGCGATCCCATGGACTGTTACCTACCAGGCTCCTCTGTCCATGGGATTTTTCAGGCGAGAGTACTGGAGTGGGTTGCCATTTCCTTCTCCAGGAGATCTTCCCTACCCAGGAATCAAACCCAGGTGCCCCTCATTGTAGGCAGATTCTTTACCATCTGAGCCACCAGAGATATAAATGTTATAGTGATAACTGTCATAGAGAATACTGATCCACGTAGTGCAATGTAATACAGAGACAAAAATAGCTGACTGCGAAAGCAAGAGTAAAGAAGTAGCATCCAGCGTGTACCAATAGAAGTTCAGACATTTATTGACAGAGTGACAATTCTTTCCTATCAGCTCAGTGGGGAGTTGGTTAGGGAAGGAAACAGTTTTACTTATGACAGTGCTGAAAGGTCCCCAGATGAATAGTACCATGACTGTGAACACTTTTATAAACTCCATGAGATACCGTCATTCTGCAGTCAGGATTCTCCTATAATTATTGCTGGCTTGTTTAGAGTGATTTGGGCCTTTTTATCCATTCCAGTTTGCTGCCAAAAAAGCTGGTGTCTGAAAATGTGTTTCAGTGAAACCACATAAATATTGTGAATTATGCCTTAGGGCCTGGATGCTACAGCAAGCTGCCCAGTGTAAATATGAAACCAAAGGAAAGGCAAAGTCATGGGCACATAGACGGGATCTCTTTTTGCTAGAAAGAAGGCCAAGCATACGTTAATATTAACTATGGTGGAGCTTCCAGAATGAATTATAAAAACCTTCAAAAATCTGCTGAAATGGCTTTAGAGTCAACAAAGGAGACTATTGCCTGCAACTTACTTGTTTAAAATGGGTCTCTGAATATGTCTCTGCTGCTGCTGCTTCTGCTAAGTCGCTTCAGTCATGTCTGACTCTGTGCAATCCCATAGACGGCAGCCCACCAGGCTCCCCCGTCTCTGGGATTCTCCAGGCAAGGACACTGGAGTGGGTTGCCATTTCCTTCTCCAGTGCATGAAAGTGAAAAGTGAAAGTGAAGTCACTCAGTCATGTCCGACTCTTAGCAACCCCATGGATTGTAGCCTACCGGGCTCCTCCGTAGTAACTAGATGAGTAAACTGAGCTGTGTATTTATTTGATATGCTTATAATAGGAAACTGACAGCTGGGAGGAGTAAAGGGGAGATAATGTGTTGGCTATACTCTTTGAAGGAGAAACTCTTGATCTCTTTGATGGAAATGAAAGACAGTTCTGAGCAGTGAGAGCCTCCATTGGCTGCATTCTAAATGAATCCTTGAAACCAGAGCTACCCCTTTGTTTTAGGTTTATGAAGAGATTTTTAAATGTCATTTCTGTCAAAACCAGACAATCAAAGATTAAGAAGGCTTCCTGATTGATGTGGTCAGTGGCCTTCCGGCCATAGTTTCAAGTGACCAAACAAAACAAAACCACTAACTCACCTACAAACTTTAGAATGATTCACTGATACGTTGAAGATTCTTTATGCAGCATTGTAAAAGGGACTACTGTCATTGCACTGATGTTATAAGATCATTTTAAAACAACTTTTCTGGGGGAACCTCTTCCAAATTTCATACATATTTATCAATACCACAATTCTTCATTGACCACTTATTTTATGGGCATGTTCACCTACCCTTTTCATAATCAGGACCATGGCTAACTCCCTCACCTAAAATGTCATCTCAATGAAGGCTGCTCGGATTACTCTACTTAAAATTGCCAACCACACTCTTCCTTCACCTGGTACTCCAATTCCCCTTTATTCTGCTCAGTTTGCCCCTCTTCTATAGCACTTATCATTTTCTGAGGTTCTGCATAGCAGTATTTATTTCCTGCCTCCATTATTCTCCTTCCCCCACTAAGAATATAAGTACTATGAGGACAGGGATCTTTGTTTTCTTTTATTGCATTTTAAATAAAGGAAAGAAAAACTTCCTAAAGTTGGAAAAAAGCATATTATCTAAATTAGCATATTAAAATTGGACACCCACACTGAAATTCTAAAAGCAAAGCAATGAAAACCTTATAAGAAAAGTTTTTAAGGACTCAGTCAGGAAAACAGCTGTGTCAGAAAATTGCCTTGTGGATGTAAATTGAAATGTAAATCTTCTGTGAGCTCTTAATTTTCTGCAAAATACATTTGGCTCATTCATGGGGCAGTGGGACTACCCATTAGCTGAGTGGAAAGAAATATACCATCAGTGCCCTAACCCAAGGCCCACAGTCTAATTTTTGAGAAGGTATCTATTTGAATTTTTAATCGCTTCATGGCAAATAGATGAGGAAAAACTGGAAACAGTGACAGACTTAATTTTCTTGGGCTCCAAAATCACTGTGGACGGTGACTGCAGCCATGAAATTGAAAGACTCTTGCTCCTTGGAGGAAAAGCTATGACAAACCCTAGTCAGCATATTTGAAAACAGAGACATCACTTTGCTGACAAAGATCTGTGTAGTCAAAGCTATGTTTTTTCTAGTACTCATGTACGGATGTGAGAGTTGGACCATAAAGAAAGCTGAGCACCAAAGAACTGATTCTTTCAAACTGAGGTGCTGGAGAAGACTCTTGAGTGTCCCTTGGGCACCAAGGAAATCAAACCGGTCAATCCTAAAGGAAATTAACCCCAAATTTTAGTTGGAAGGACTGAGGCTGAAGCTCCAATAGTTTGGCCACCTGATGTGAAGAGACGCCTCATTGGAAAAGACTTTGATGCTGGGAAAGATTGAGGGCAGGAGGAGAAGGGAAGACGGAGGATGAGATGGTTGGGTGACATCATTGACTCAGTGGACATGAGTTTAAGCAAACTCCGGGAGATGGTGAGGGACAAGGAAGCATGTTGTGCTGCAGTCTATGGTGTCACAAAGAGTCAAACGTGACTTAGCAACTGAACAACAAAATCAAAATAAAAGAGGGAGAGTTGAGAGAAAAAGGTTCTTTCTTAAATTCAACACATTTATCATTCAATTTATCATCAAATATTGTTGAAAATTTCATATATATGTAACAATTGATAGAACCTGTCATAATTCCCTCAAGTAATTCGTTTATGCATGGCCTTAGGGCATAAATGAAATGTGCAACAAACCCTCTCACTTCAATCATACTAAGAAGTTTAATTACCAGGAAAAAAAAAAATGACAACACGTTTATCAGTCATGATTAGTGAATGGTAGGTAACTCTTGGGGAACCTATGTCCATGAGACCCATTCCCTGTGTTGTCTAATGACACTATATTCCAAAGCTAGTCTGTGAAATTTTTGCATACAGAGTCTGAATATGCTCTTTCTTCATACTGCCATGGTTTATGAAAATTACATACAGCATTTATAGTCCCCAAAATACAACACCCATCTCTCCTACTTCCGGCAGTAACATGGCTAAGTTTCCTTTATCCTCTGTTCCTGAAAATGAGTTCAAACAGTAGGTGCCACTTACCTTCCCCTCCACCTGAGATATATTCTTCCCTGAAATACTATGGAATGAAACCTTAATCTTTTGCTGAAATCTCCCTTCTTTCAATATTTTGAATGGTTGTATTTTTTTGTGCCTTGACAGGAGCAACTTTCCTTCCCGAATGGGTTCTACAAAATTCTCTGTCCCTACTCACAATCTCTATTCCTGCTATCTTTTCTGTTTTGAAATATTGCTTTTTGTCATAAGGCATTGTGATTTGAGATTGTGTCAAGTAAATCTTATATTAATCTCAAAACTAGCTTCTGACTACCTATAACAAAATAGCCGAAAATGTAATAATGATTTCTTAAAATGCATGCAGTTTTCCTTACTAGCTGTACTAGGGTAATTAGTAACAACTATAGCAGCAGACAGACTCCAATGTCTTATGGCCTAATACAGCATGTGAGATATATCACTTGTTCAACATAGGCTGGCAGGATTTGAAGAGGAGGATCTGCTCTACACAATAACTCAGAACCTAGGCTAATGGAAGCTGTGCTTCTGTCGTATCTGACTCTGTGCAACCCATGGACTGTAGCCTGCCAGGCCCGCCTGTCTATGGGGATTCTCCAGGCAAGAATACTGGAGTGGGTTGCCATGCAGGTAATGGATGCTATACCATCTTATACCAACAGCCCTGGAAACATGGCTTCTGATGTTACAACGGCAGGGGAATAGAGAGATGGAGGGTTAGAGACCTGGACTCTTAACTCTCTGCCCAGAGGTGCCTGACGTCACTTCATCTTAACAATCATTGACTAAAACCTGTCTCGTGGCCCCAGCCCAATTGCAAGGGATTCTGAGAAATGAAGTTGAACGCATGGAATATTTGGTGAGACCTGTCTCTGCCACAGATGTTTTGCCCATCAACTATTGGCACTTAGGATAAAGCAAGCTTCAAACTTAACATAATTTTAATAAAAATGCATTTTTAATCTGTGTAGGAATTGTGACAGCATAATCAAAGACAAAATAAATTGCATAAATATAAAAGAAACTTTCAAAAATAACACTAAAACTACTGAAACTGATCTCCTCAGACAAGTTTCTCTGGTGCTACTCAGATATTCTCTAAATGACACAATTAAGTGAGCAGGAACAAATTCAGCTCCTAGCTTCCCTATTGACCATCAGATGGGCCCATAAACCAAACTGTTAATACACAGAGCTCATTTATCTCTTGTCAACTCACTGTAATTTATTTTTTCGATTATTGCCCCTAAGAGATAAATTCTTTCAACTTTTCATCCCCTGCACATTATTATGAGGCATTTACTTATTTCTCTAGATAAATGAATGTAATTACAATGATTAATGTTTTGTACATTAAACATTACAATGGAAGGGACTTTTCCCTTCACTTTTGCAAATAGAAAAAAAACATTATTTGTAATGTCATTGTATTAATTAAAAAATAACCTTTATATTTTAGAGTACCTTCAGATTTTAAAAAAAAGTTATGAAGATGGCACAGAGTTTCCATATACTCCCCAGCCAGTCTTCCCTGTTATTAGCTTTCTACACTGTATGGTACATTTGTCCCAATTAGTAAATCAATATGGATATATTACCATCCACAAAAAGATATCCTTCATTGAGACTTTCAGATTCCCTTCGTTTCTACCTAATGTCCTTTTTCTGTTCGAAGATCTCATCCAGGGTATTACATCGTGTGTAGTTGTCATGTCTCCTTGGGCTCCTCTTGGCCGTGGCAGTTTCTGTTTGCTTGTTTTTGATGACTTCTCAGTGTTATGGATTCCTGGTCAGGTGTTCTGTAGACTGTCCCTCAGGAGGGACTTGTCCAGTGTTTCTCTCAGGATTAGGCAGAGGATATGGGTTTAGGCAAGAAAGACTGCAGAGATGCAGTGCCAATCTCCTCACAGCAGATCACATTGAAAGGTTGTTGCTGAGCCATGAAAGACTCCAGGATTCTTGGCCTCCAGACAAGAGGAATTCAATCTGGGGCCAGTGATGAGGCTTGATCGCTCAGAGCTTTTGTGTAATAAAGTTTTATTAAAGTATAAAAGAGATAGAGAAGGCTTCTGACCTAGACATCAGAAGGGGACAGAAAGAGTGCCCCCCTGCTAGTCTTTAGCAGGAAGTTATATATCTACTAGCAGGCTGCTAATTAGAGAGAGGAAATGTCTCAAAACTCAGAGACTGGCACTAGGACCCTCACCCACAACATGCATTTTGAAATAACACTGGCACAAAGTGAGTCATACCGGACCATGAAAGGATTGACATGAATCTTGAAGAAAGGCAGGTTTCCAAGCAAATACATAGTCTCATGAACATAGATTAGGAGAACAATTGTAAAAGTAAAACATACTGGTTTGTTGAGTCGTTATCAGTTCTGAGTCTTAGGCGGAACCAAACAGATTTGAAGGAGTCTAGGGTAAATACACAGTTCATTAACAAAGCTTAAGAAAAACATTTCCATAAGAAAAACGCATTGGTTAGCTCAAAGTTGGAGAAAAGTGAAGTTCAGGTGGAACCAGGTATTGCCCAGGCAACACAGAATTTTAAAAGAAACCTCCTTTTAATCTTGTATAGAGAAAGGAAAAAAATCTGACACTTGGAGTTTGTTTCCTCCTGCTTCTTAAGAGGGAAAAAATGTCTGACACGTGCAGCCTATTTCTTCCATTTGGGGGCGCCTAGCCTTCCTGCCTGTTACCCTCTCAACATCAGTGGTACAGACTGCCAACAGGACTTGCCAGAGCTGTTACCTTTGATCACCTGGCTGGGGCAGTGTTTGCCAAGACTCTCTGCTGTCAAGGACCCCCCCCACACACACACCCCAACTCCCACATCATAAAGTCCTCTGTGGAAAGAAGTCACCATGCACAACCCCCACTTAAGGGGTAGAGACTGATGCTCCAGTCCTCACCGAGGCCTCCCACCCCAGTTAGGGTCCTGGTGCTGTGGTAGATCACCCAGGGGAATACCAGTTGTCTACACTTTACCTCCTTGAGGGTTAAGTATTCACGTGAAGCATCAGAATCCTTCTGCACAGGTGGACTTCCTGTTCTCCCCCATTTCATTACTTGATACAGTCATTTGTATCAGTATGGACTCATGGCTGTTTATTTTATACTTTGGGCTATAATCCAATGTTGTTGTTTTTTTTTTTCAAATTGTTCTAACTGGTTGTCGGGAGCTATTTCAGTTGGTTTCTTTGTCCTTTTGATACACACATCAGGTTTTGTTTTGTTTTTTTAACACTGCTTTTTGGCATTATGTTTTATATTATCTGTGTGTTTTCTGCTCTTGGCCTAATGTCAGTTGTTTCTCAAGGCACTCTGGCTTCTTTTATTGGAGAATGGTCCTCGAAATTGGTATCTGGGCAACCCGTCCTACTGGATTAGCATTCCTTCTAGCCCTCTCAGCTGACAAAGCCAAGAAAGATATGTTCATCTAGTTTTGACTCAGGTCATTCTCGGGTTTACAGGCATTCACAACAGTTTGTGTCTAGAATAAAAGACTTTTCCTTCTTATCTGAATTACTTTGATATTTGTAGAAACAAGAGGATAAAGAAGAACTGCCAGTTCTGAAAAATAAATGTGAAAGTCTTGTCCTAGAAGACTGTATCTGCCATTCATCAAAAATATAAAGTGGGACTTTGGAACTATATATATAAAGCCAGCATTCAAAGGGTGAAAAGTATGATAACTATATATATATATATATATATATATATTTATACACACACACATATATATGTAGTAATATATATGCATAGATTACTATGTATGTATGCTATATATACATATCAGTATACACATTTGACCTGGGGTGCTGTGATTCATGGGGTCATGAAGAGTCGGACACAACTAAGCAACTGATCTGATCTGATACACATTTGATAAAGGTGATAAAGATATATATCTCAAGAATATATTTGATTTACATATATTTGATAAAGATGATAGTAGAAAGTTTGCTTTCTAATAAAAATAAGCTTCAAATTTTATTTCAAATTTTTCATTTTGACAGTTAATACTGCTATTAGTTCCCCAGTATTTCTTTAAATTGTTTTTCTTCCTTATTTTTTTGTTT
Source organism: Bos indicus x Bos taurus (assembly GCF_003369695.1). NCBI lineage: Eukaryota > Metazoa > Chordata > Mammalia > Artiodactyla > Bovidae > Bos > Bos indicus x Bos taurus. The sequence goes on along the minus strand of NC_040081.1, from coordinate 23,052,203 downwards.
TTATATGGACCCTCCTGATGATTCACTTGTTGGGTGGCTGAGACTCTGCGCCATGAAAATGGAACAATGGATATGGTTCTTACTGTACTATTTTGAGCCTCTCCAGTAATTGGACTTCATGTGAGAGTAAGAGCAGGACTTATTTTTATCATGAGGCATGCCCAAGAACCAAAGACAGAACAGAAAGAATGAACACTGATGTGCCAGTCAGCAGGGCTGAAACATCTGGGTGACTACCAGCTTCAGCATTTTCATTTTTCTGGTATTACTAAAATTGGCAACCAAGGGCTCTATTCAGTCTAATTGATTCTGCAGCTGCATCACCCAAAGTCATTCCATAAAATTTCTCTCCCTACATAGCCTCAGAGCCTGTATAAATGCACACAGGAAGTTCTCTGCCACCAGGCAAACCTATCATCATAGTGGGAAATACCTCTAATAAATCATGCAAGAGGATGCATTAGTAGCCTGTGGTGAGCATCTTGAGCCTGTCCTTCCTCAGAGAACTCAAGAGTCCCAGCATTCTCTGTAGGCTAGTATACGCTAAGGATTGAGTTGGAAAGCTGGAATTTAGAAAATAACATAAAGAAATGAAACAACCATGCACACATCTAAACATTGCTCTCTTATGGAAAATAAATGTGCCAGCTGAAAGGAATTCTGAAATTGTTTTACATTCCAAAGCTAAGTCACTGCATGCAAAAATGTTGAGCTCTTTCTTTAAAAATATGGGTCCTAAACAATTTATAATTCTCATTCTTATAATTCCATAATTTAGGGTAAGTGTTCATATAAAGTCAGGCTTTGTAGCTAATTATGTACACAGACCTGGGAGATAAAATGCAGAGAGGTAAAAAAGGGAAAAGGCAGACAAAATGGAAATGTGTCATTTTTAAGCACTTGAGATTGTATTAAAAAGAAATTGCTTCTTTCAACAAACATTTTACCCATTGTGGTACTAGATACAGTGGCATACCTTAAAGATGCAAATATAAATGAAATGCACTCTGTCTTGAGTGATGTGACCATCTCACATGTTTATAGTATGTGGGGTCAGGATTGGTAGTTGGGATGTCATCCAGACACTCTCAAGTATCATCCAGCCTATGAGTTGTTTTCCCATGAACCAGTAGGAGTTAGCCAAGAGAAGTAAAAAATGGACATTCTAGGCATAAAGAGCAGGATGAGCAGAGGCTACAAGTGAGAGATTTCTTTGAAAAACTGAAAGTATTTTTAAAAACAAAGTAAATATGTGGCATGTGATAGAATTTGCAAGCAAAAAAGGCTAGAGAAGGAACTTCAAGTCAGTCTTCCTAATAGATTAATACCTAGTCCTTGTGACAGTGAAGGCTGTTAAAGCTACTTGGGCAGGAGAGTGATAGTCATCAGGATTTAGAAAGAAAATTCTGGCCACACTGTGAGAATGTGCTGTAAGGGAAATCAGATGCAAAGGGACCAATTAGATGAATGAGGAGGAGCCTGAATAGAGATAATAACAGAGGGAAAGATGGGAAGTGGTCCAATTAGCAAAACCTTAAGGTGGGAGGGTGAGGGGTCATGGTTCCTACATTGATATGGAGATGGAGGGGGCAAAAAGTTCCTGTCCTAAGTACCTAGATAAATAGTGGGGTGTGTTTAATAAAGGAAAAAGAGACGTTCTGAGAGGGAAGTATGGGTTCAGTTTGAGACATGGACAGGATGAGTTTAAGTGCCTGTTTTATATTCAAATTTAGATCCTCTTAGTGGGAAATTTGATGCTGAGATCTAGATCTAGATTCAGGTGAAAGGTCTGGACTGCGAGTCATTGTATAGTGGAGGAAGTGAAGAATTTAGTGGGAATCAGAAAGGTGACCTTTACAAAGCACATTTTAAAACAATTAATAGAAAAAACATAAAATATTTTCTAGCATAGTGATTAAATGCTCAAGCCCCGAAGCTTTACTACCTGGTTTTCTAGGTATTAAATACTATTTGGTAGATGTTATGTTTGAGAAAGTTAATTAATTTCTTTGAGCTTTAGTGTCCTCTGTAAAATAAGGATAATAGTAAAGAGGATTAAGTAAATTAATATTTGCCTTAAATTGTGCCTGGTATTTGTTGATAACCAATAAATGTGTATGTGAGCATGTGTGTGCATAGACCCTAACTTGTCTGAAACTTCTCAATATGCTGGATTCCCTTATATGGTCAATGTGTCAATTAACACATTTTAGTGTGTGGAATATTGATTAAAAACCACATAAGAAGCATAAGAGATGATACTTGCCAGGAAATTCACTATTTACAAGGGTTGCAAAAGAATAAAAGAATAGTGGATAATGGTACCTTTACCCCAGTCTTCCTTCTCACCCTCAGCTTTAGCCGCATCAGACTGTCCTCGCTTCACTAGTGCCGTGGTCTCCCTTTCCCTAGGTAGGGGCTTAGAACCTTGGCAACTGGTTCCTAAGATATTTGACAACCCCATATACTTGACCAACTTCTACCATCCATATCTCAGTTTAAACATCACTTTCTCTGACTCTAGACTTAAATTCCCTGTTGTGTTTCCCAGAGTCTTGTATTCGCCTCAGACCTCTTTAGTTATTCATGGAGATTCAAGAACTCTAGAGAAGGCAAAGAATTCAGTGTGAATGAGAGGGACCAGGAAGAAGCTAGTGTGGACAAAAAAATTGAAATTTCAAATCAGTTCCCAGATATTTTCTTAAAAGATACTCAGTTTTCCAAATGATATGGCAAACTTGTAGATGGAAAGAATTTTATAAGAGTTCTAAGAAGGCTGATTTATTACACCTCTCCTCTAAGGGCTATGCTGTTGATACATGTACTAAGAGCCTTTCACATTTTGATTAAATCAAAAATAGTTTTGGAAAATTTAATAAATATAATACTATGATGGATCATGACTAAACTTGCTTCATCCATAATTTAAAATTATTTTTTTATGGCCACATAGGTTTAACTTGAATTGAATTTGGAAGTTCACATCTGTCACTGGTAATAATTTTTTTCTATCATTGTGGGAGGGGCACATATTTATTGCATCCCTACTATGTCACAGGTGCTGTGTCATCCACAAAGTATTGATATGCCATTTTATTCACCATTCAAAACAACCTGAAGAGGTATTATTATCTCAATTTTACAGACAAAACTCACATCGTTACTTAAATGATGATAGCATTTATACTGAAAAGATGAATTCTTTCAAGTCAAAATGATTTAGTGAACCATGAATCAAAAGAATTCGTGGATCTACAACAACAAAAAGACAGCTAGAAATAACTATATTTCTATAGTTAGAAATTATATTTCTATAATTAGAGTGAGTTATATGGGCTAGGAGAAGGCAATGGCACCCCACTCCAGTACTCTTGCCTGGAAAATCCCATGGATGGCAGAGCCTGGTAGGCTGCAGTCCATGGGGTCGCTAAGAGTTGGACACGAGTGAGCGACTTCCCTTTCACTTTTCACTTTCATTTATTGGAGAAGGAAATGGCAACCCACTCCAGTACTCTTGCCTGGAGAATCCCAGGGTCGGGGGAGCCTGGTGGGCTTCCATCTATGGGGTTGCATAGAGTCGGACACGACTGAAATGACTTAGCAGTATATGGGCTAAATATCCTTACCAAAAGAACACTTTGTGTCAACACTTTTGCAGTTTTTGAGGACCCCTTGTACTTTCTATGTCTGGCCTTGTTCTAGGTCTTGTGAGGAATATCAAGTAGCAGCAATAAGAGGACAGATGTAAAGCACCTCATACTTTTGTAAACTTATTTGATAGGTCATCATTCAGACATGAGCAGGACAGCATTTTATTATATGCATCTCATTCTTTATTCTAACTAGGAAACAGGCGCATTTGGGAGCTTGTGTGTTATTTCTGTCTCCCCCACCTAGTTGAAGTTTGTGACTTTGGAAAAGAAATAAGGCATGTATGAAAAGAGCACAGGAAAATATACTAAAGCCTATAAAGGACAGACTTTAGTTTTCTTGGCCTGCTGCACGATAACATAATGCCCATCTGCTGAGGAGGGAGGAATTATCTCATGAAGACTAAGAAAAAAACATTTAAAGCAGGTACATCTAGCATCAACTCAAAACTCCTGTAATCTGATATTTGTGGGGGAAGGAAAAAAAAAAGGAACATAAAACTCAAAACTGAACATCTGAGATGTTAAAGGCCAGTGCATTTTGGATATTTCAGTATAAGAATATTCTGAGCAAGAATACAGCAGTCTAGTCAAGTAAGTGACCACGTCCCCATATTTTGTCTCCTTCACCTTTCCTGTACTCGTGGCATCCTCCCATTAGTTGATACCTTTGTATTTGGCTACCTCCCATTACCTGTCAAGCTCTGCCATTCAGGAGTGACACTGAGGACCTTAGTTTTTAGGTTTAGTTTAGTCGTTCAGTCGTGTCCAACTCTTTGCGACCCCATGGACTATAGTCTACCAGGCTCCTCTGTCCATGGGATTTTCCAGGCAAGAGTACTGGAGTGGGTTGCCATTTCCTTCTCCAGAAGATCTTCCCAACCCAGGGATCAAACCCAGGTCTCCCACATTGTAGGCAGATGCTTTATCGTCTGAGCCACCGGGGAAGTCCTGAGGACCTTAGATGTGGTGTTTATTTCTCATGGTAAACATCAGTGGTAGAAGAGATGTCCAGTGATTTTCAAGAGAGAGTCTGATGGACTCTTTATAGAGTTAATAGGATGTTAGCTCTATAGAGACTTAGAATGCGTTAATAGAATGCATAAAACAGATGCTTTAATAATGTAAAGTCAAAGATATGTGTAAACTTCTACCACATCAGGTGAAAATAATGAAAAAGATTTTCATCTTACTAGATAGTATGCACAAATGCAGGGTTTCCCTGGTGGCTCAGTGGTAAAGAATCTACCTGCCAATAAAGGGGATGTGGGTTCAATCCCTGGGTCAGGAATATCCCCTGGAGAAGGAAATGGCAACCCACTCCAGTATTAATGCCTGGGAAATTTCATGGACAGAGGAGCCTGGCAGGCTACAGTCCATAGGGTTGCAAAGAGTTGGACACAGTTGAGCGAGTGAGCATGCATGCAGATGCTCTGAAAGATTTGTTGCTGCCTGCTGCCAAGTCACTTCAGTCGTGTCTGACTCTGTGCGACCCCATGGACTGCAGCCTACCAGGCTTCTCTGTCCATGGGATTCTCCAGGCAAGAACACTGGAGTGTGTTGCCATTTCCTTCTCCAGAAAGATTTGTTAAGTTGCATTAATTAAGCCTATGTTTGAGGAAAACATTCAAATCAAGCAGAGGAGTTTCTTTATCTGTGTTTCAACATAGACGAAGAAAGAAGGGTTAGGCACTCTGCTTGGAATTGTTGCTGTGATATTAATAGACAACAAAATACAGAGACTTTTGTTTCCATCTCCTCTGACATGAAGCTTATTCAAACTAGGAAATTCAAAGCAACATAAACGATTTGAAGACATAGAAGGGATTAAAAACTACCTCACTCTTTTAAATGAATCCAAGTCTGCAGGTTCAGGCATATGTATGACATGCTAGATCATTAAGACAAAGAGATCGCTCTTGGTGATGTTTGAGAAAACAGAAATTGGAGCAATGCCAAGTTTGGCAATTATCTTGATTTTCCAAAAGTAACCTCACATCTTTGGAATAACAAATACAGTATGAATCCCCAGTGATATTTTAGAGGGCCATGTGATTTATGAATATTTAAGAGAGAAAAGACATTTACTACTAAAGTCATTATTCTCCGTAATATCAGGGATGCAAAGTAATGAACACTCTTTTATTGATAAACTTAATAGTTTCACAAAATTCTTTACATTGGGCATTTCATTCCATGGCTACATCTTGTACAAGACAGAGAAGCAAGCTCTGAAAAGTGAAAATAGGTAGATTCTTCACTAGTCAAATAGCATTCTCAAGTGTGGGTGAATGGATTGATAATGGCTTGGAGATCTTCTGGTGGGTTGCTAGACATCTTGTTACTTAGCTCTGTCCTAGCCAATCTTCCTTTCTTCACTGACTTCAGTAGATACCCAAATTCCTGAATGCTGGTTTCTCAACTGGCATACACCTAAGAAAAAAAAGATTAATATTTAATAGAAATGCTGTTTTGGAGGCAATTTGCCCAAAGAAGTTGACTTCTTAATGTATTATAGGTTTAATGTCACATATGTTCTATGTGGGGGAATTTATTTTCTTATGCTCAAAAATTTTTTTAAAAGAAGGGCAGGGGCTTTTAACCTTCTCCACTCCAAATGGTTTTCCAGGGGAGAGAAGGAAAAGCCCTTTACAGATGTGAAAATACCATCCTCCAGCCAAGGACCGAATTCATCCAATTTGTTGTCAATTTGACAGGCATTTGTTTTTGCTGAAATGTATCCTAACCTCAGGATCTCAGTAACCTCTGAATGTTAGTTATGGTTTTACTATTCATTCAAAGTAGAGGTATTCTGATGCAAAAAAAGCAAAAAGCAATAGGAGCAGTGAAAGGGAGGTTCATGGTTGAAGATGAGGTATATATGTACCACGTATTCTTCAAACGATTCAAGAGTGATAACCCTCCATCTCGTAAGAGATTAATTAGTGTGTGAACCCTTGGGTGCCCATGAGAGTCTGGAAGTAGGAAACTTAACTGAAGAGTACATTTAATTGAATTTTTTAAAGATGTCTGTCAGGTTCAAAAAGAAACACAGATGCTTGAAGTCTGATTCATGAAAGCTCCGGTGTTATTAGTTTGCACTGTCTGTCCATGTACATTTTATATAGATTTAGTGTTTGCAAATTTGTTCCTTATGATTCACTTATTCAACTCTAAAATCCTGAAAATGTAAATTATAAATTAAATCCATGCAGACACAAGAAAAGACATATGATTTTGCTTAACATCTATTCTTCTGAATAATTCCACTGAACTTTGGTCTCACAAAGCTTTCTCTTTTACCCTTGCCAAATAACATGATATTACTATCAGAATTTCAAGTTTTCTCATGTTTCCTTGTCATTTTCCTTCATGACAACAGAAGAATCAATGATATAAACTATTTTTTAGAATATTATTCCTTCCTTTCTGATAGCCATTGAAAATACCCTGGGACTGATAAAAATTCAGTCAGTAATATTGATCCTGTTTTTATTTAAAATTTTGATATTTTGTCTATCATAGATTTTTAAAATTATTTTTCATTCTTGAACTATGGAATTAAAATATTATTTATTTTTATTTCTGGGTTTTTTGGTGCCTCCTTATATTTTGCACTCACGGCAAGTGCCTCACTCTCCTCCCCCTGGTCCTGGCCCTGATCGTGCTTATGATTGGTCAGCTGACAGGTCAGTGGGGAGCTGCCTTGTTCAGGATGTGGATGGCTTGGCCATGCTCATTTCATCTCATATGTTTCTTTTATCTCTCCAGTAGACTAGATGGATCATATTCTTAGGCTAACCTGGGCTTAATCTCTTGATGAACACAGAGAAGTGATGTATAACACGGAAACACACAAGCTCTTTTTTAAGTCTCTGTTTGCATCAAGTCGGCCGCTGATCCCTGGCCAAACCAAGTCACAAGGGCAGAAGTAGTGTGGGAGGGAACTACTGGGTTATAAGTTACAAGGCAAAAGACATGCATACAGAGAGGCCATTCATTAAAACCATAATGTAATCAATCTAACACACTCTCTAAACTTTGATTTCCTCAAATATATTCTTTACCAGTGGAGCGTACTACATAAAATTGTTGGGGGCACTGAATGAGACATTTCATGTAAAGCTCTTAGTATATTTCTTGGCACATAGTAAGCTTTAAAGAATAGCTATTATTTTATTATGCCTTTGACAATGTGTTACACTCTGAATTAACATTTTAAACAACAGAAAATAGAATTATCCCAGGGCTTCCCAGTTGGCGCTAGTGATAAAACACCCACATGCCAATGCAGGAGACAGAAGAGACTCGGGTTCTATCCCTGGGTGGGGAAGATCCCCCGGAGGAGGGCATGGCAACCCACTCCAATATTCTTGCCTGGAGAATCCCATGGACAAAGGAGCCCTGCAGGCACGCACATGAACTAATGGGGGCAAAGAACACATTTTCCGTTTTCTTGTCTAATTAACAGAAGCAATAAATACACAAGACCAGTATGTAGAATTTAAAATATAGCATATATGAATATGTTTAGCATTGTGTTCCACACCCAAGCACTCATTGCTATTTTAAATTGAGACTGAATTTCTTTATCAAGAAGTACACATGGCTTACTACAGTGTAATTGTGGGTGAAAATAAGGAGCGGTAATATGCCACATGAGTTACGTGGAATTGAATTGTCTCTAGAGAATCTTGTTAATTTAACCATGGACTTCCCAGGTGGCGCTAGTGATAAAGAACCTGCCTGACAATGCCGGAGACACTAGAGACATGGGTTCAGTCCCTGGATTAGGAAGATCCCCTGGAGGAGGAAATGGCAATCCATTCCAGTATTCTTGTCTGGAGAATTACATGGACAGGAGAGCCTGGCAGGCTGCAGTCGTTGGGGTCACATAGTCGGACACAACTGAAGTGACTAAGCACGCAGCACACATGGGCAGGAACACCTAATAAACTTAATTTAGTTTAAGGAAGCAAAGTGTATGTGTGTGTGCCTGCATGGGTGTGACCCTAAGGAATATTTTCCCCAGTGTTACTGGGATTGCTGGGTGTCTTGCCTCTGGATAAGCTTACTGACAGAGGAAGGTGATGAAAGATGTCACTGGTTGGACCCACTGGTAAACATTTTTCATTATTCTGTTTCTAGTTTCTTTTACTAATAACTCTAATATATGTAAACCACACAAAAGAGGCAATGAGTATTAAATTTAAGGAAGATGATGTTTATAATGTGCACTGTGGGTAAATAAAGTTTGAAGAGCAGAATAAGAGGTAATGGATGCATATTAAAAACTATGTTTTTTAATTTAATTCTCGAGTCTCTGCAAATTTAAAGAGAAACTGAAACCTAAACAAACAGATAAAATAATTGAGACTGGAAATTGTCCAGTGAATCCTCTTATCATCTGGAAGGTCACCCCTAGCCGTGCTTCAGTTAAGGAGGACACCTCTGTCCTATTCATAAGCCTGTCTTTGAAAACCAGGTATTTCAAATGTATTTAGTTACAGCATCATATTGGGAAAAACTCAAGTCAAATTTAAAGTTAAAAAATACTAAATCTACACCCCCAATGTGGGCTGCACAGATTTTAGTGACTTCCTTCTAAAAACTTCAACGTGAAGTAGGGGTTTAGAGTCTCTTTACAGTGGAGAAATCTGACCAACATCCAGCTAGGTGATTAAGGATAACATTAACTTTGGTGGGTCCTGCTGAAGGCCTGTACCACTGATGTGATGTGATGTGTTGAGATTGACCCCACACCTCTGTGCTCTTCTTCCCTCCAACCTATAACCTCTGTCTAATCATATAATAAGCATCAGACAAGTCCCTCTTGCCGTCATTGAGAAAACCACCTGACCAGTAATTCTTATCACTGAGGAGTCATCAAAAACTGGGAAAGTTTGAGAAATGGTTACAGCTGGAAAGAGCTTTAGGAGCCATGACAACTAAATGCAATGTAGTATCCTGGATAGGGTCTTGGAACAGAAAAAGGACGTTAGGCAATACCTAAGGAAATCTGGATACGATGTAGACTTTAGTTAATAGTAACGTATCAGTATTGGTTCACTGAGTGAGTGAGTGAGTGAGAGTCGCTCATTCATGTCTGATTCTTTGGGACCCCATGGGCTATAGCCTGCAGGCTTCTCTGTCCATGGAATTCTCCAGACAAGAATACTGGAGTGGGTTGCCATTTTCTTCTCCCTGGGATCTTCCCAACCTAGGGATCAAACACAAGTCTCCTCCATTGCAGGCAGAGTCCTTACCATCTGAGTCACCAAGTAAGCCTATTAATAAGAGACATTTCTAAGTATAAAGACAGGTCAACTTAAAAAGTATCAGCACAGACATGCTTGACTTTATCTTATAATCCATAGAAAACATATTAGAATATGTAATGAATCCATACACCTTTTCCAAAGGAATATCCAAGACAGAAGTAGCCAAGACAAATGTACCATACTAAGTCAGATCTTAATCATGAGAAACTGTGTGTTGAGTACATACTAACTGTACCGTTTTCCCACTTTTTCTTTAAATCTAAAACTGCTTAAAAATAAAAAGATTATTTTAAAAGACTGATTCTAACTCACAGTTTGCTTAAGAACTCAGAGGGTTTTTTAACAAAATATAAAAGAATGACTTTTTAGAAAAATGCAAGTAATTTTTAGTATTTTTATTGTACTTACCAAGGACTGTTTTCCTAAACTTCAACCCAAACACCAATTTACAAGGAGAAGTTAGAGATAATTAGAAGCAGTTGCTTTAACAGTTAACACCTCAAGTTAGAGTATTTTATAACTTTTTTCTTAATATTTGCATTATTATTCTACAGTTCGTTGACCAAAATCTGAAGGACTTTTATTTTACTGTTTGAGATTTAAAAGACCTTAACTTTGAATATCCCTTTGTAAGAAACACAAATCCTTAGATTTACTCACTTATTTAAATCAGACATAGACTATGGGGAGAAATGAAACAAAAATGATGGTTTTAACACTTTCCATATTGTTTTTGCTGTGATAATCTCAAGTACAAGAAGATACCTGGAGTTCTTCCACTCTTTCAATTTGGAGACTAAGGATAATTATTAAATTGCATACAAAGCAGTAGAAAAGAAAACTTAAAATATTTGCTGGGATTTTCCTTTGGCAATCTAGCCAAAATGAAATAACTATTAAAGCAAATGATTTTTTGTTTGTTTTTAGTTTTTATTCTGAGACCTTTAACACTTATAAGACAAAAGAATCATAAATGTATGCTCATCAACAGAAGAACATGAAACTTGTGTTAGCACTTCTGAGCTCAGTCACAGCAAGTGGATGGCCATGTGCTCTTTTAATATATTTCCCTCTAGAACAAAGTGAGTACCTGATGGATGCTTTTTAATAACTGTATAGTTTCTTAGCCATCGATTCATGACTTTAATCTATTACAGAAAAAATAAATGGTCCAAAGTTCTACTGTACACTTCATCTGGGTATGCATGCCATTGTATGCGTGCTGGTAGGGTAACAGTAATGCTACTCACTGTGATTATCTGTATTTATCTTCAGAGTGCAGTTTCCTGAGAATAAGAGCCATCTCATGTATATAGTATATTTCAACTGCTCTTAGTGAAAAATAAGACTTGAGCAAAAAGGACACTTATATTTAGTAATTCTACAGTAATTATAATGAAAACAGTAATGATAATACAAATAACTATCATTTACTGAGTGCTTAGTATATGCCTATAATTTGGTAAAACATCCATAATGAGGTTTTCCCAGGTGGTTCAGTGATAAAGAATCCTCCTGCCAATGCAGGAGACGCTGGCTCAATTCCTGAGTCGGGAAGATACCATGAAGGAGGAAATGGCAACACACTCCAGTATTCTTGCCTGGCAAATTTCATGGACAGAGAAGCCTAGCAGGCTATAGTCCATAGGGTACAAAGAGGCAGACATGGGTTAGAGACTAAACCACCATCATCACCATAATATTACAGGTCTGAAGACAGAAATTTGTCTGTTTGGGTTACAGTTCTGTCTCCAGCATCTAAAACATTAGCACATAAATATTTGTCAATAAATATTTGCCAGATAAATTAATCTCAGGCCTTGGTTACAACAAATTAATGAGGCAGGTATTTTGTGCTGGACGTGTTAGCATAAGCGGAATGCATGTGTGTATGCTCAGTTGCTAAGTCATGTCTGACTCTTTGTGACCCCATGGACTGTAGCCCACCAGGCTCCTCTGTCCATGGGATTTTCCAGGCAAGAATTACTGGAGTTGGTTGTCATTCCCTCCTCCGGGATCTTCCCCACCCAGGGATCAAACCCAAGTTTCCTATATCTCCTGCCTTGGCAGGCAGATTCTTTATTGCTGAGTCACTTGGGAAGTTTGTAAGTGGCATAAGATCTGTTTATAAACCTTATCACAGTTAAGGCAGATTTCCAAATCCATAGCTTGATGATGTCAGTCCTGTATCCCTCTCACATTCTTGCATTGCCATGTCTCATTCATGCCAGGTGATATTTTTAAATACTTTAAATAAATAAATCATTTTTCTAGCTTTTTATCTTATTTCTTAATGAATTGAAAACAGAGAAAAAAACAAAAATCCTTACACTAATGGTTAATGATCAGTGAGTGGCTAGGGAAGACCTTTTGCCTATATGCACACCAACAGAGGACACATAACATTTATTTAATCAGGTGAGATGGAGAGGTTGGAAGTGAGTTAGGGTTGGTCAAGGTTAGTTACTACACCACAGCTTAGATGACAGAAATAAAATGAAACAAATTTTGTTACCTGAAGTTTTACTATGTGTAAGAACCCTGGGGGTAATACAATAGTGTTCTTTCATCCATAAAGTTGATGTTATTAAGATGAGAACAAAGGCAGCATAAAATAATAGGTGAATAGGGATTGAAATGTTCCCATCTGTTTTTTGCCATCTCTTGTCATATTTATAGAAAATGCCTTGTGCAGAACACTTAATCTTGAAAGAGTGAACAATGAGAAACCTGCCCACAATTACAGCATCTCTGTTCTTGCTCAGTGAATATCAAGATCACAATATGGCAGGATTGCATGGAGAGAATAGACTGATTAGAAGAGATTTGTAGAACAAATGATCATAGCACTTTGAGGTTTTGCTGCAGACTTACTAGCCTGCATTATTCCTTGCTTTGTGAACCCTTTTACAAGAAAAAAAAAAAAAGCCTAGTGTTTTGAGCTAGAGCAGATTAAGTATGCCAGCAGCTACCCTTCTCCTAACACACCTTCCTCCCTCCCATCTTGATGCAGACACTCAATATCTGATAGTTCACTTTCATATGAATCTGTAAGTTGTGACTTTTTAAAAAGTAGAGAGATTGCCTTATGTTATTTTGAATGACAAGATTGTACATTTGTTGAGCCTCATATTTCTCTGCTTTCTTGTACCTCTTGCCTCCTTATTTATGTCCTACAGCTGTTAGAACAAATTATCATAAACTGTGTAGCTTAAAACAACATAAATTTATTCTCTCACAGTCCCAGAAGCTAGATGTATGAATCAGAGTGCCAGCAAGGTTGATTCCTTCTCCAGGCTATAAGGGATAATCTCTTCCATGCCTCTCTCTGAGCTTCTGGTGGGTACAGGCATTCTTGGTGTTCCTCAGGGTCCCATGAAGTTCTCCTTTTGTGTATCTCTATGCTCTTTGTCATCACATGGCCCTTTTAAAAGAATGTCTGTCATTGAATCTTGGGTGCATCCTTCCTAATCCAGCATGAACTCATCTTAACTCGATTACCTCTGCAAATACCCCATTTCCAAACATGGTCATGTTCACAGGTACCAGGAGTTAGGACTGAAACATATCTTTTGGTGGGGAAACAATTCAACTGACAGACCCTCCCCATGAAACCTTACTTTAAGGAAATAATGAAGATGATTTTTACCTTCTGACAAAGTTAGGGCTCATTTATGTGGTCTTGCTCTTCTCCATACTTCTATCCACAGTGAGAACGTCAAGTTCAAATGAAGCCCTTGGTAAACATCACTATGCCTGGAAAAGGTGGTGGTAAACTCCAAGGTTGGGCTACCCAGGTGGCTCAGTGGTAAAGAATCTGCCTGCCAGTGCAGGATACCCAAGACATGAGGATTTGATCCCTGGGTTAGGAAGATCCCCTGGAGAAAATGGCAAGCCAGTCCAATATTCTTGCCTGGAAAATTCTGTGGACAGAGGAGCCTGATGAGCTACAGTCCATGGGGTCACAAAGAGTCGGACATGACTGGGCAACTGAGCATGAGCATGCAAACTCCAAGGTTACAGAACTTGTTTATCAAGGGATCAAACTAAGAAGGATTGAGAGTGGGAAGAAACTGAGAAAGGGTTTGGAGGGCTGATGTGTTGACAAAAGAAATACCAAGATAGTAGAGGGGAGAAACAGATACCGGTGAGTGTAAATCCACTGAGTTTTGTGAATATTTCTGAGTTGATTGTCACCACAATCCACCAAACATGCCCTCGGTTTTCTGAGAAGAATGTTTAAAAACCACAGGCAATTATTTGAAATGTAATAGAAGCATTTTATTTAAGGCCACACACATTAAAATCACAAAGGGAGGCCACACACATTAAAATCACAATCTTGTGTTTCATCAAAAAGGAATCTCCCACTGCTAGATGCTACAGCAGTTTTGAGCACCCCTTTCTCCCAAATTCTAAATTTGTGTTTGTTTTCCACGTGGAGAGCCACGTGGGGTTTTGAGAGTCAAACATTCTAACTGTAAAGCTCTGTGATGGGTATGAGTTGAATTAATTAGTGAAAAAAAAAATAAGCCTTTCTTAACAAGTGCTCACGTTAATACATTGGCTCCATGGGTACTCCATGAGTAAAAGCAGTGGGGTCGGTCCTCATTTGTAGCTCGTAAGTGCTACAGTGACGATGCTCCAGGAAGATGACAGGCGAGCTCCTGCACATACGGGTGCCTTAGACAGAAGGGGCAGCTGGAAACGGCAACAACGTCAGCACTGATGGAGACTCCATGGTTAACACAGAAGGAACACATATCTTTCTGACACAACCATTGAATTTACTGATAGACCGTACTTTCAAACAGATTGTTGAAAGGATTGATTCTAGATGTAGATAAGAAAAAATTTCTATCAGGTCTAGGACTAGGTCTCTTCCTGTTCCTCGGTGTTACTGACATAAACTGGATTTTCATTTCCTAGTGCAGTACAGATGCCCTCCTCTCTATCAGTAATTCCAGCATGTAACTAGAGCCATGGTTTCTTTTCCTTTCATAGCATGTTTTAGTTGTTGTTGTTGTTTTGTTTTGCCGCTTCAGTTGTTATTCTATTATACAAAACAAGAAAAATGGTGCCCAGTATGTTGTTCTACCATCAACCTCCTGAAGGGTGATGCAGCATGGTTATGTAACAGGAATTTGATACTTGGTTTTTTTATTGAGAGAAAATTGTCTCTTTCCAGGTCCTTTCCTTAGTTAAAGTTATGTAAGATCATTGACATTTTTGAGTTCTAAAACTTCTCCTCTTAGAAATGACATATAAGAAGCTATATTTAAGGCAAAATGAGCTAGAAAATGATTGAATAATAGCTTTATGATTAATAGTCGGTGTTTATGTCCCAGTTCCATAAATTAACAGAAGAGGTTTCCTGAGACAAAGTGCAAAGTAACTTTATCTGTCAAATGGACATAATAGTGCCTGTTTCATATCTCATTGTATGAATTAAATGAGATCATTGATGTAAATTTTTGATCACAGAGTCTGAAGAGTGAGTGTTCTATAACTGTTAATCTAAGAAGAAAACTAGAATATTTCCAAAATAATTTCTGTGGGGCTTTTAAAATACTCTCCATTTCATTGAAAATAACATTGAATATTTTAAGATATAATTTTCTATGTGATAATTTGGGAATGCAAAGTCCAACAAATATAACCTGGGGACTCAAAATAAGTAACACTTTTCTAATATGCAAACTGATACAACTGGAAATTATTTTCTTTGCAAGGAACATGTTCCTTGTGTCTGGAATGTTTATGCAAAAGTGGAAGGGCCTGCTCAGGACCCCCTTGTAGATGGAAGGCAGAGCTGAGTGACCTCTGCTTCCCCTCCTGCCGCTGCCTGGGTTCCAAGGAAACCAGACCTATTATCTTGATTCTTAATCATCTTTGCCTTCAGAACGTCCTAAGTATTCAGGCAAGTTTTATACCACCTTATTTTCACTTTGTTTTTGTCTTTCTTTTTAAGTACAATTTGAAAACCCAGAGCAGAGGATTGAACCAAATGGTCCTCACTCACAGCTAGGACATCCTAGACATCATCTCACTTGGGCAGTTTGGACAAACCCCTTAGTAACACTCCCACCACTAAAAGTGCATCAGACTCTGCTCAGTATCATATAACAACCTAAATGGGAAAAGAATTTGAAAAAGAATAGATACATTTATATGTATAACTGAACCACTTTGCTGTACATCTGAAACTATCACATTGTTAATAAACTATACCCCAGTAGAAAATTAAAAATTAAGAAAAAAAAGCACATCATTTATCACTCCAAAATCACTGCTGATGGTGACTGCCACCATGAAATTAAAAGATACTTGCTCCTTGAAAGGAGAGCTATGACAAACCTAGACAGTGTATTAAAAAGCAGAGACATCACTTTGCCAACAAAAGTCTTTATAGTTAAAGCTGTGGTTTTTCCAATAGTCATATACGGATGTGAGAAAGAAAGAAAGTGAAATTACTCAGTCATGTCCAACTCTTTGCGACCCTCCTCCATCCATGGGATTTTCTGGGCAAGAGTACTGGAGTGGGTTGCCATTTCCTTCTCCAATGGATGTGAGAATTGGACCATAAAGAAGGCTGAGCACCGAAGAATTGATGCTTTCAAACTATGGTACCGGAGAAGACTCTTGAGAGTCCCTTGGACAGCAGGGAGATCAAACCAGTCAGTCCTAAAGGAAATTAACCCTGACTATTCTTTGGAAGGACTGAGGCTGAAGCTCCAATACTTTGGCCACCTGATGCAAAGAGCTGACTCATTGGAAAAGACCATGACGCTGAGAAAGACTGAGGGCAGGAGGAGAAGGAGCCAGTAGAGGATAAGATGGTTGGATGGCATCACCAACTCAATGGAAATGAGTTTGAGCAAACTCCAGGAGATGGTGAAGAACAGGGAAGCCTGTTGTGATGCAGTCAATGGGATCACAAAAAGTTGGATATCACTGAGCTACTGAACCATAAGTTGGTCACAGCCTGGAATGTAGTGCTTTTTAAAGACCAAGGCCAGCCTTGGAGAAGTGCCAGGCCAACATAGAAGCTGAAGTACTCTGCTTATTCAGAGAGGAAACCAAAAACCATTCCAGCATTCATCACTCCTGCTCAATCTCTGCCTTGCTCTGTCTTACTCCAAATGTAGAACAAAGAGAGTGATGAAATCTGCCCACTTGAAATTTATTGGGAAATTGGCCAATATTGTTTTCATCTTGCGAGAAGAGTTTTGTGGAAAAGAGAAACCTCAGTCCTCACAGTACAATTGTAAATTTGACAGTTATAGGGGATGCCTGTGAGTTGCTGCATTTAACAGCAGATGCTTTGCAAAACCCAGTTCTCCTGATATCTCTATCTTTCCAGACCCTATTGCTGCCCAGTAAGAAAGAACATTTCCCATCATCTCCTTCAGATGTCCCATGGCCACTTTTTTCCCTATGATGACATGGCTAGTAAGTTTGTTCCCGCCCATCAGTTATGAGCTTAATTTCACCAAAAACCATATCTACTAATGAGAAGATAAATACAGACTCTTCTTTAATTCTTTATTGTTATATTCAGAGTAAGAAATGTCTTTGATGAACTGAACTGTTTAAGCTGTATCTCTGCATTTTACCTTTTTCATTAAGCAGCATAACTACCTTGGTCGATCATGTTCATCCTCTTCCTCCTTCAGTGTCATAACCACTCTTTCAGAGTTCTATTGATTGGAAGGATTACCACGTTGAAATTAGCTGTATTCCTACAGTCCCAGAGTCCTGCTACCTACCATTAAAGCAGATTTATTCTTCTAATACATAATAAGAAGTGATTATATTATAAGTGGTTATAATAATAATAAATAACATGTGTGATTATTCAGAGACTAATGGACACCAACTGGATGTCTCTTCTCCAAGGATGCAACCAATTGGGCAATGCACAGCCCTTTCTCCCTTAAGTTGTGGTTTGTGAGTTTCACATGACTCACTGACTGAGGGGCAGCTTACACATCAAAAAGAATGTTGCAGAACTCACCCTTGGAACTTAGAAGGGAGGTTCTTGGAATGTTGTCCTTTGATTTTCTCAACCTTTTGAGATTACGTGGAAATTCTGAAAGTATTCCAACTTTCCACTTAAAGTGAGAATCTTTTTTTTCTCTTCTCATTTTACTTAATGTATTAATCTTTGTGTTTGAAGATCTTGGTGCTATAAGCTTAATTGGAAACACAGATTTTGAAACCAAAACTTCTTTCTCCACTTTGTGCACATGGAAGCTATCCTTAGATTTTGCTATATAGGCATCAATGTTTGTTGATACTTACCATTTACCTTTTGTCTGATAGGTGCTGCACACTAGGCTATTTGACTTACTGAATCCTCACAATAAAACCCACTACAAAAAACCCCACTACCATC
This sequence comes from Bos indicus x Bos taurus, assembly GCF_003369695.1. Classification (NCBI taxonomy): domain Eukaryota; kingdom Metazoa; phylum Chordata; class Mammalia; order Artiodactyla; family Bovidae; genus Bos; species Bos indicus x Bos taurus. The sequence continues at coordinate 23,033,874 of NC_040081.1, read as the reverse complement.
CTCAGTTTTTATAGATTTTTTAAAATTAAAACTCAGAGTTGCTAAGTAGTTTCCTAAAGTGGGCTTGCAAGTTAAATAACTTAGATTTAAAAACAAGATTAAAACTAAGACCCTTTTTACTAAGTGATGCTTAAAACACTGTCTTCTTCTTTTTGCTTTACAGACTGTCCCCAATACATTTTTGCTTAAAATATTTCTCACTGTTTCTGATAGTTGTATGCCAGCTTGGCCCATCTGGTGCTATTTTCCCAGAATTTCACAGCACTGCCTTTCTATTCAAGACATGCTTTAACATTCCCTTAAAACAGTTCTTATGCTCCCCTTGCAATGGTCCCTCTACCATGGTCATCTTGCTGCAAAGCACATTCTTATGAGCTGAGCATGTGGGCATGAGGATGTCAGCAGGAACCCAAGAAATTGTGTGGGTAATGGCCATTGATATCCATCCTCTACATCCGCTCAGCTCAGCAGAGTTCTGAGGCGGCAAGCACTGCCTCACCGCTAGCACAGTGGCTGCATTCCAGAACTCTGGTGGTAGACTGAGTGGCAATGCAGGTATTTTGAGAAATTCTTAAACCTTAGCTAGCTGAGGATATATATGATCAAAGAGTCTGTGAGAGGACTATGCACTGTGTTGATAATTTTGATGTATAAAAACTCATGGGTTGTCTTGTAAAATCATCATTCCCCTCTAGATTCATGATTAGGGCACAGAAAATTGAAGGCACATGCTGTACGGAAGATAAACCTTATGTCCAGCTACAGATATTTACTTTCAATACTAAGAGCTATTACTATGCTGCTTCCTAGAGAGAAGACTTCTGATGTTCTGATTTATACAGACAAGCAAAATAGAGATAGGGCATCTTTTGAGAATTTGAAAAATCAACTATGGCATGAAAATGGCCACAATGCCAAGGCAAGGCTAAAAGTTTAAGGAGTAATGGCAATACCCATCAAAAGGTCATCTCAAGGCATTTCTCCAGTATATTTGCCCATATTATCTGCAAGCACCCCCTTAAGGTTAAAAGGAATGGCTCTGCTCCTTACATACATAAAAAGTTCGACAAAGACTTGAAGAGACAGAAGTTGAGTTCTGCCTCTTGTGTTAACAAGCCCTTTGACCCCAGGCAAGTCACCTCTCAGAGACTTAGTTTCATCACCTGCAAGATGGAGCGATTTAACTGGATGATCACTAAAGATGTTTTTACTCTCTTATCTCAGTCTTTCTGACTAGACAGGGAAGAGAAGAGGAGGTATGTTGATCAAATGCTGAAAGATGTGAAGGGTAAATCATGATGCTCCTTCCTATATCCTTTCCCTAGTTTTTGATCACCTGTTTAGGATCATATGGAAAAAGCTACTTGCCAGTAAATGTAAAAATGTAAATAGAAGTATTGAGTGGAGGATATCCATAATGGAGTTAATATCTTTCATTATTAACAGCAGTATCTTGAGCATTCTGTATTCAGGATACAATACTTAATGAACTTTGGTTAGGTGGATGTGCCTGTTTAATAAAATGGTGACAATGACATGGCTTTTGTGAGAACACAAAGTTAACATAGCCGCGTCCAGACTCTTACATTGTCAGGTCACCTTGTTATGATGAGGGTCTTCTTTCCTACTTGTTACTGCTCAGGGGAAGTCTCCCACACATCAGGCATGAAGTCCCAACTCTGAGAGGACAGACAGACTCATTTTCCTGGTGACTTAAATCATATGTGTCTTAGTCACTCCTTTTATTCATCTAAGAAAATTTCTCCTCCTCTCAGATCTCCTTAATCCCTTTCATAGTCACCGTTTCCCTGCTTTTTTTATGACCACATTAATTTCACTGTCTGAACTCTTTTTCCAAAATAGGTTATTTTGAAGAAAATCTAAAGCAAATAAATGACTTTTTAAGTGAAAACAGAAACTTGCTTTAGGTGAAAACAGAAACCAAAGGCTTCAGATGGATTAGAAAAATGCATCTCGTTTCATTTATAATCTTCACTAGAGAGAGAAAGTAAATACAGCCCCTGCGGTGCAATTTATAATATTGTCATCCCCTGCCTTCTCCTCCATCTCTCAGCTCCATCCAACTGGGTCCCTTAAGAATGTGAAGCCATTTACCCTGCTAAGTGGTAGACTGAAGTGTCTGTTGAACAAATTGGAAAATTGTATAGGCAGGCCTACAGGTGCCTGTTTATGTAAGTTCAGTCACCAGGAATCATTTTACTGTCCTTGCTGTTTCATTTACTTTTAATTCAATTCACTGCTGATGCCTCACTGATGAAATAATTAGATGGTTATGGAACAAGTGGAGATATCAGTCAAATATATAATTGGGGGCTATCACCCACTCTCTTGTAGTCTTTCTCCTCTTATCACTCAGTCCCCTAGACTGTCCCCTCAAAGGTTATCAGTAATTCCAGTGTCTGTCACCTTTCAGGTCCGTGTCAAGCAGCTTCCTAGTATATGCGTTGTCGACCCTCCCTAGACTTGCTTGTCAACCAGTGGCAAGTTTTCCTCCTTTGTCTCTGGTTCTCTTACTCTGTGTTCTTTCCTGCCCCCTCTTCTTACCTAAGTACACACATATTGCCGCTGTTTTGTCTTTGGACAATATTTCTTTTCTGCTTTCTCCACCACCACAGGAATACTGTCCACTATGATTCAATGCTCATCTTTAGGTAGCTGACCCCAAATACTTGTCTCTTTCAAACTCTCCAGTGACCTTCTCTTTCAATTGCCTGTGTAATGAATTCATCAATATGAGCTGTTTACATTTAAAAAATTAGTTCACCATCTCTACCAAACCAATTTCCCACTCTTATTTCCCTCTTTCTTTTAACAACTCCACCATTTTCTCAGTTTTCTGAAGTTAAGTGGATACCTTTGGACTGTCTTTGATTCTTTTCTTTACACCAGCTTTGACCAATTAAAACTGTGGTGTAAACAACATTCTGCGATGTTCCTTTTTCAGGTTGAATATATGGTCAATATTTTCTATACCAATATTTTCTTGTTTGATGAATATGTAGTATACCAGAGCACCAGTATATGTTAATTTCTTTAACCTCCTGTTGGTTATATCATTTTCCATCTTTTTTTATAAGTAATGCTACAATTAAGTGATAATGATATATTTATGTGGAACTGCTGCCATATCTAAAAGTATGAACATTTAAATTATGAAAAAATTGTAAAATTTACCCTCAAAACATACAAATGTGCCCTGTTCCAACAATGGCTTTGTTATCCATACTGTCTCTAGTGATCTGAAATATAATTTTACTTTCCAGTGTACATGTTAGTCTTTTATGGACTTATACACCCATTGATCTTTGTTGAGACTTTTGATAGTGCCAAACAATCCTACTAATTATAGCTTTATAGAATTTTCTTATCTGCTTAGGCATGTAATCCCATGTTGCTCTTTCTTTTCAAAATCCCCATGGCTGTTTTCTAAGAATTATAAGGCCTCCTGTACTTACAGCTATCAATTAATATTTTGACTTACCTACATTAAATTTACACATTTTTGGATATCCACATTTTTTAATCTTTCCACTCAGAAGTAGGACATTTATTTTTCCAGTTATTTAATTTTTTCTTATCACCTTTCATTAAAGTTTTATAATTTACTCCATTTAGGACATGGATTCTTATTATTAGACTCACATCTAGCAATACTGTTGTTTACATAGTACAGGTTTTATTATATTTTCTAACTAAAGGGTGGTTTCTGATGCCATTAGTTTAATCAAGGTTTTGCCATAAAACCTACCTTGTTTATTCATTAATTCTCTTGGGCTTCTGTATTTTTCATCAAAAGATTCTGTGTATTTTAATTTATTTTACTATGAGATCTATTACTTCTCAAACCATAAACACAATGGTGACACTGATGATTTTCATCTTGGAAGAAGCAAATCTTCAATGAAACCAGTTATCTGGAGCCTGTTCTCATATCCTTTACTGAATTGACTCCCCCACATTCTTCCATCCACCTGTATTGTTCTTGTCCCCATTTCTCCATTTCAGTCTGCCAAAAGTGTGTCCATCTTTCAAGTTTCTTCTCTCCCATAATTCTTTCCTCATGTTCTTAACATCACACCAGTTTTTCCTCCTCGGAAACCTCATCCTACATTGACAGCCTCTGTAGCTGTGTAGGAGTTAGAGGTGGGGCTATCTTTTGTCATCTCCGCATCTTCTGCAGCATCTAGTGCTGCTTTCTCATATGTTGTTAGCTCAATAGACATGTTTTTATTCAGTCTTAATACAGCAAGTGTGTGGAACCTAGAATCTTAGCCTGGAGGGCTCCATTATCTATTCATCCCATTGCTGTACCATAAATCATGGATGGACCAAAGTTTGGTGGGCCATCCATCACTGATGGGGTAATTAGATGATGAGGTCAACAGAACACAGGCTTCTTATATGCTCATAAAAAATGCTATTTGATTTATTCCTGATGAATAGTCTTTCCACCTTACCTTAAAAATACACCATTACAGCCTCATAGAAACAAAACATTCTCAAAAAATCTTAACTGATCTATAGAACTAGGGTTGTAATTGCTTTCTTTTCTGGCTGTTAAAATGTTCTGCTTTGGGGAAAAATGTTCATTTTATTTTTACAATTTAATTTTATATTTTATAGGTACATAATGTTATTTTATATTGCAATTTTAACTAGTATGTACCTTGGAGTTCAATTATGAAACTTACAAAATCCATTTATATTAAAAGCTATAACAGGGTATCATTTTTCACAAAGACTCTGCATTAAATGACTTCCTTACTGAAACAGTTTTTGGGTTTTTTTTTTTTTCCCTTCTTCCTTAGGGATGAAGAAGCTCAACTATTTTTCCTATTAGAGATGATATTAAGTTAAAATAAATATAAGAGAAGCATTCTAATGAAGAAATAGATAGACAAAATACTGACCTATTTCTGTTTATAGTGTTTGAACACCCATCTGCCTTTTAATCTGCTTTTTTTACTCAAAACACAACAAAGCATTTTCGATCTAAAACAGCAGGCTCTTTGAAATCCAGAAGGCACTAATAGCCTTTGCCGCTATGCATTGCAGTGTTTCTGCCATGCATAACCATCTAAACAAAAAGCAGAACCACAAAGTATACAACCAGCCACAAATTATACAAACAGCTAGGTCTGGATTCAGGCAAATGTGACAGGTAGTGCTATAGCCCCAGATGATGACCAAGCTGTTTCCTCTCAGTGAAATGACACAATACCACAAGAATAAGATTTTCTTAAGATTTTCAAGAGTTTCAGGCTAGTTTTATATGCCAGCCTATTCCTCATTCAAAACCTTCCCCTAGCTAAGACACCGGAACACCAGGTACATTTCCCTGTGAAGTCAAATATTACGCCCGTAAAGCAACAATCTTTATGGTTACGAACCTCGAGTCCTAGCAAGTGATTCCTATCACATCATGATGTTGTGGATCTTCTCTGCAAAACCACAGCTCCTCATTTTGGTTGGACACTCATGGAGATAGACCTAGATAGTTGGGCACCCCCTAGGCTTTCTGATTATCTCCCAGTGTTGTCATATAAGTTCCAATGATTTCCAGCTATTATATGGAACTGATATACCCTTTCTTCAAGATTTTTCATTTTATCTTAAAGCAATAGTGTAAGACATGCTGGAATAAAGCACTTGGAACTAATTCATAGCCTAATGATATTCAGGAAGGTTTGGTGGACTTCTTGCTGCAAAGGTTAGTGTCTGTTTGTTTTGTGGTGTGCTGTTTAATCAAACCCAAATGAAATGGTAAACGTAAGAGTTTTTCTCTTCCTAACATGAGTTTATTTTTCTTACTTTTTCCTTCTTCTATTAAAATGGCAATGATTAAAATTCATACTTCCTGAAAATTATGAGATGCCAATCAAGAAGCAATTTTATTTTTAGTCAAACCACTTCAAGGAGGCTGTTCAACATAGTACCTGTAACCATTCACTGAATAATTTACTCTACTTTCCTTTTTTCTAAAAATCTTTTTGTGTTACTTTTCTTTTTAACGGAACAGTGGTCATGATATAGGGAAATTTTTTTAAAGATGTGCTTGAGTTTGATTTTAGGAAATGTTTATTAGTTTTCCTTTTAATTCGAGGAATCAAGGCAATAGCTTGTTACTTAGGAGAGTAATAATTGGACCACAAGTATGTAATTTAAATAATAATAATAGTAATATAGATTATTCAAGCTGGCTCTGATAAGACATCATGGAAAGTGGCTAATGCAGTGGTTAATGCAATCCTTCAGCTTTTTAAAGCTTCTATAAGGTGGATAGGAGGAAAAACAGGCAGTTTTTCACTTGAATATCAAGGGTTTAGTTATTTTTATTGAATGGTATTTCATTAGGTCTTTGATTTGAAAATAGATTGGAACCTCAGGTGACCTCAGACATACTTAACATTGTCAACCACACCTCACCTTGTGCCTTGGCTCCCAAAGCCAGAATATTACGTGAAAACATCTTTAAAGATAAGAAGTACTCACTATTAGCCAAGATGCGGGACTTGAAAGATGGGGGCCCAAGGCCCAAGTTCACCTCCCGAAATAGTATAGCTTAGCTTGACATTGAGAACATCTGGGCTTCAGTACATTTGTGTGCTAAGTTGCTTCAGTCGTGTCTGACTCTTTGTGACCCTATGGACTATAGCCCACCAGGCTCCTCTGTCCATAGAATTGTCCAGGCAAGAATACTGGGGTGGGTTGCCATGCCCTCCTTCAGGGGATATTCCAGACCTGGGGATTGAACCCACATCTCTTATGTCTACCGCATTGGCAGGGGTTTCTTTACCACTAGCACCATCTGGGAAGCCCATTATATTCCAATTAATGTGCTACCGAATACACACAACTTTTCTAGGACAAACTTCCTCCAAATCAGAATCACAGAACTTGTGACAAGGAAAACAAACATTTGCCAAGTCCCAGACATGAACCAAAGAACAATCTAGATGCTGTTACTCAATTTAGTCCAATTCATTAAACATTAATTGAGCACATACAGTCTTCTAGACAATATGCTTGCTGCTAGGAAGAACTAAGTGGGTGGGATTGAAATGTTGCCATCAAAGAGATTACAGTTGAAATGAGATTCGTAATTTTAATGAAGCAGTTACTGTAGGGCACATACTATGTTAAGTACTTTACATACATTAAAACATAATTTATTCTTACAAGTCATATGAAGTAGATGCTATTACATTTCTCATTTCATAAACAAGAAGACCAAGACACAGAGAGTCTAAGGAAGTTGCGAAGGGTATTCAGAAATTTAGAACCAGGATTCATGTCCAAGATTATGGCTTGAGAATTCACATTCACAACCACTTCACTGTCTCTAGAAAAGTAGTTACAGCTCAATGGTGTCTGTTAATATGGTCTAGAAAACTTAAGAGGCCCAGATCTGCATGGGGCTTCCCTGATAGCTCAGTTGGTAAAGAATCCGCCTGCAATGCAGAAGACCCTGGTTCGATTCCTGGGTTGGGAAGATCCCCTGGAGAAGGGAATGGCTACTCACTCCAGTATTCTGGCCTGGAGAATTCCATGAACTGTATAGTCCATGGGGTTGCAGAGAGTTGGACACAACTGAGCGACTTTTACACTCACACTCACACAGAGCTGCATAGAGGGGGGAATGATAGATTTACTCAAACTGAGGCTGGGGTACAGAGTGAGAATTCAGAGAAAATAACATTAAATCCAGTAAATCCACTAGGTCTTTATAGTTACCCTGATTTTGTGTTTTTACTGAACAAATTGTTATTACTCTGAAAACTTTACAGTCACATAGCTCACATATAAAAGAACTAAGCTTCAGATCTCAGGTTGTCTGAATTCCAGTCTCATGTCTTCTGGTTTAAACCTTAACTTAATTATTACTCATGAGGAAAGAACCAAGCTGAAGTAGTAAGCATGAAAAGTCACTGGGGAGATAAAGGGGAGAGCATGTTGGGAGAAGTGAACTTAAAATTAAGCAGTCATTTGTGTCTTTTCTTTTAGAAACAAAGAGCTTTTAGGATGATTCAGAATAAAATACAAAAGCATAAAACTTAGCTGTTTTCAAGCAACCGATTGCAGACACATAGCATTTGAGAAATCAGGAGATGGGAGGAAGTTGGTGGTGGCCTGGCCTGGAAGGAAGAAGGGCACTGGAAAGCCAGGAAAGCATGTTAGTCTCTGAAGGGGAAAAGAAACTCATACAACCTTTGAAACAACAACTTCATGTCAATGTAAGATATACAGATATTAAGGAGAAATCCCCACACAAGACTCTGTAGGGGAGCAGGTGGTGACATCAATAATTCATTGGGGATTATGTGAAAAGATATGTTGCAGGAAGGGGGACCCCTTCCAGGGCCTGAAACTGGGCTTTTTGTTGAGGAAGAGGGACCCCTTCCAGGGCTTGAAACTAGGCTCTTGGCTAACACTCAGAAATGAATTGTCCGAGGAGACACATCTGCTGACAAAGCAAGAGATTTTATTGGGCAAGGGCACCCGGGTGGAAAGCAGTAGGGTGAGGGAACCCAGGAGAACAGCTCTGTCACATGGCTTGCAGTCTCGGGTTTTATGGGGATGGGATTAGTTTCCGGATTGTCGTTAGCCAATCATTCTGACTCAGAGTCCTTCCTGGTGGTGCACGCCTTGTTCGGCCAAGATGGATGCCAGAGAGAAGGATTCTGGAGGTGGTCGGACATGTAGTGTTTCCTTTTGACCTTTCCTGAACTCTTCTGGTTGGTGGAGGCTTATTAGTTCAGTGTTCCTTACCAGGACCTCCTGTTGTAAAGCAACTCATGCAAATGGTTACTATGGTGCCTGGCCAGGGTGGGCAGTTTCAATCAGTCTGCTTCCCCTAACAGATATTTACTGCAATTCAAATTACTGGCATGAAGCAATTTGCTTTAACCTTTGGGGATGAAATGGTACATGACAAATGTTAAAATAAGCATACTGGGAAGCTAAAAAATTTTGGGGAGTCATTTGCAGAGAAACATGTACCGGATGATTCAATTTAGGCATGAAACATAAAGAACATTGCTCTGTGTCTGCAGAAATGGCAATGTAATATTACAGACTCTCCCAAGGAAGGTTTGAATGGATTTGGATTTGTGTAGAAAAATTCAGGTGTGAGTGGAATTGTACAGAAAAGTTGCTTTTTTTTTTTTCCTAAGTGGACAAAATGTATCGTCAAAAGTAGACTGCGGAGTGTACCAGCATGTAGAAAGTATTCAGTCCAGTGCTCTGCAACTTTGCAGAGACCAGTGTGACAGGATGCCCCAGTGAAAAGTAAACAGAGAAGTAGCAGGTTGAGGAGGAGGTGGGGGTGAGGGGTATTTATGCTTCTGAAGAACAAAATGTACAGGACATTGCTGAAGAAGAAAATGAGGCCAATTTGAATATGAATTGGAAAGTTTTTAAATTGCAGAAGATTACAGAGGAAAGAAAGAAAAATCCATAAGGATTCTTCCCTCACATAGCTTGAAAATGCTAGAAAATTTCGTATGTAGGAGGTAGAAAGAGGAAGATCTAAACAGATAAAACTCTTACCTATGAGAAAGAAGGAGGAAAAACTGGCTGCAAAATAACGAAAGAATCTTTTGAAAAGGATGTGATGCTAAAATGTGATTGAGAACGGAAACACCCAAAGGTGATGGCAGCAATACAGTGTGGACGAGAAATCATGCCCCCTTGCCCAGATGCGTGTGACTGGTGGTGGTTTCTGAAAACAAAAAACTTGTTCTGAGATAATGTCTGAGATTAGAGTTCATCAGGAGAGTCACTGCTCCCACAGACTGTTCTCAATGTGCTTAGGATTGACTTCAGTTTTATCTTTATCTTGTATTTGATAAAGATTAGATACCCACCTCCTCTGGAAATGGAGTCCAAATACAAAGAACAGGGTCAGACCAGGGTCCTAAACTATACCCTTCTCTCTACTTGACCTTGAGAAATGGAAAGCCAAAAATCTGGAAAAAAAAATCAAACTGGAAAGTTAAGTCATCTGAAATATATATGGAGTTTGTATTTTATATTTGCTATTATAAATGAAATTGGAAGGAAATTGTATCATTGGCTAATGAAAGTACTTGGACAACTAGTTATGAATTAATTTAAAAGTTGACAGAATGAAAAGCATATTGATGAAAATGAAGTTTCACATGTTACTTGATTAATATAAGTAGCTAAATGTATCACGATAAATGTTCTGTGAGCTAAGAAAATTCTAGTTAGGTTATTGAAAGTTAGCAATTTCATAGCAACACACTGCTTTCCATTCCAGATACTGTAAAATACGTCCAAATTCCTGAAAGTTTTTCTCTTACTAACATTTCACTAAGGCAGATAGCCAGTTGAATAGGAAAAAAATTCCTCTCGCTAAATTTGGTGCTCAAATTTCTTTGAGCTAAGAGTGGATAGAGTCTAGAGAATTATATTTTGAATGAAATAGACTAACCACTGATACCATGGATGGACTGGAAAAAAATCTTCCTTAGTGGGTAGATTAAGCAGGGAGAGAGTGGTGATATATCCCCTTTCCACATCAGCAGACTGTAGGTAGGGACCATTTCAAATTTTCTCTATCATGCCATCTTCAGATAAATATAATCAGAGGTCAGCAAAATGCATCATTTCTCTGGCTAAGCCATCATGAAAAGAGTGTATATTTAGGGCCAGTTAATTGTATAGAAGAGTTTTTAGATGCTAAAATAGTTTCAACAAGATAAGTTCTTTGCCTTAGTAGTACTCTAGGTCTGGAATAGAAATAGAGAAGGGTGGTTTTTTTTTTTTTTTTTTTTTTAATTTTATTTAATTTTTAAACTTTACATAATTGTATTAGTTTTGCCAAATATCAAAATGAATCCACCACAGGTATACATGTGTTTGTACAGGAATATATTGAGCCCTGTCTTTGAAGTCAGAGAATCTTGAGTTTTAAAGGATTTACTAGTTATGTGACCTTGGGTAAATGAATCCATCCTTCTCAGTCTCCATTTCTCTACTTAGTTCCTGCCCTTCCCCTCACTGGCTGTCCTCGGGATTCATGCTGCAGTCAGGCACTTTTGTGAGGACTGGAGGAACTGGCATGTACTAGGAAGTCAATAGACAGCTGCTGTTACTCTTGACACTGTCCTAGTAGAGGAATAGAGAAGTTAAGTAAAGTAATAAATTAACAGAGTTTTAAGATTATGGATTTTTAGATTATGGAGTTTTAGGGTTATGGAGACAGTTTTAGAAGAGTTGAGGAAAGAAAATTTGGCAACCTTATAATGAAAGATGGCTAGACTATTTAGGAATTACCATAAGAATCAGAAGTGGGGAAATAAAAAGGGAGTGTGGAAAACTTTCAGAAACGAGCTGTCCCCAGCCTTATATTTTCTCATACCTTGGTCCCATTGCTACGACAAACTCTGAGGCAAGGGACAGCAGCGACAACCAGACAAACAAACCTGGAAATGAAAGCTTGTTCACCTCATATTAGATGAATATTGACTTTGCGAAAGTCATCTTGGCCTGTGCAGCTTGACATTTTAATTAATTAGAGAATGGAAAAGGAAGGGAAGAGGTCAGCACATTCATTGTATTGAATTTCCACCTCACATGTTTGCACAGCCTTCAGCCAGTCTCCACAGCCCTCACTTGGGAAATCTCTCATGACCCCACCTTAATCCCCAGATAAATAAGGTTGGCTTAGAAGCAAACTGCTCGTAAGGGAAAATCAGTCAAATCTGGTTGTCCCTTCCTCCGGTTCAACCTAGAGTGATTGATAGGAAGGAAATAGGATTTTCTTAAACCTTTGTTTTGTCTATGATTAGTTAAAAATTTTCTGCATCATATTATTCTGCACATCAGCCCCCAGTAACTGGCTCATAGCCGCCCCCCCAACGTGTGCCCCAGCTCACAAGTGCGCAGTGAAGCTGCCAGATGATGGGTGATCAGGTGGAAAGTTGAGGTGAACCGTTCATGCCATGTGGTATAGACTGTGCTGTACAGTATAAGAAGGAAGTGGCAAGAAATATAACTTAACAGTGTCACTCAGAAACCTCGAACTTAGTATTCAGAGGGCTACTCTCTCTGTACAATAAATAACGGTGAAAGACAATAAAGTAAATTAAATGGAATGGGTCACTGAGAGATATATTGTATCTTTCACACACACACACACACACACACAATGCAAGTGTTCCTCCAAATATTCTATTAAGCAAAATGTGTCAAAAACAGAAAAAAAAGTTAAAATAACTTATCTATTTTGTAAAAATTCTAATGTGGCATCAAAGACATGTAAAACTAAGAAGCCAAAACTCAGGTTTATAAACAGTAAGAGCAACTTGGCTGGTGTCTTCTTATCTAAAACTCTCTTAGATTTTTATTTATAGAAATACTTAGTCTTCAAAAATTTTACAGAGAAAATTTCATTATGATCTTCATTTCACAGAATTGGAAACCAGTTTATATTGACTTGCTCAAAGCTTTATGGTTAATAATTTACATAGTTGAAATTTAAACATGACTAAGTCCAGAGCTTGCTTAATCACTAAAATCTACTGCCTTAGCTGTTAAACTCTTCTGCCTGAGATATTTATCAAGGGAGTAGATGATCAGTACACAGACTATTTCATGCTTTGGAAATTCTAAGGAGTGCTAAATTCTCCTGCAGTGATGGAATGTACTCATTATGCATTATTTTCATTAAAAGTTGGGTTCATTCACTCTTTTTTGTATTACACAAAAATCCCCAGGGTTACATTATAATCTTGTTCACTTTCAGTTCAGTTCAGTTCAGTCGCTCGGTCGTGTCCGACTCTTTGCGACCCCATGAATCACAGCATGCCAGGCCTCCCTGTCCATCACCAACTCCCAGAGTTCACTCAAACTCATGTCCATTGAGTCAGTGATGCCATCCAGCCATCTCATCCTCTGTCGTCCCCTTCTCCTCCTGCCCCCAATCCCTCCCAGCATCAGAGTCTTTTCCAATGAGTCAACTCTTCACATGAGGTGGCCAAAGTACTGGAGTTTCAGCTTTAGCATCAGTCCTTCCAATGAACACCCAGGACTGATCTCCTTTAGAATGGCTTTGCTAATTGAACTCAATTCCTGGTGGAGGGTAGGTTCTCTTTTGTCTTAATGAGAGTAAGAATGCATATGTTAAATGAATTTTTAATAAATATTCCTATTTATAAATATTTAAATACTTTGCTTCCTTTCCATGTAATAACCATGGTTTATGCTGAAAGATCTGACTGGGGAGAATTTAATTGAAACAAACTAAACAAACTATGTGTTTCCTCTTCTATTTCTCTAAGGGCTTTCCTGGTGGCTCAGTTGGTAAAGAATCTACCTGCAAAGGGGGGAGACCTGGGTTCGATCCCTGGGTTGGGAAGATCCCTTGGAGAAGGGAAGGGCTACTCATGCCAGTATTCTGGCCTGGAGAATTCCATGAACTGTATAGTCCATGGGGTCACAAAGAGTTGGATATGACTGAGCAACTTTCACTTTCTATTGCTCCATCTTGGGGCAGAATTAGCTGTTAGCTCCTTTCATTCTTCTCTACTTTAAATATTCCCCTGTGAAAGTATAAATATATTTCTAAGCATCCTGCTCAGTCCAAAACAAATTTCTAACATACTGGGTAAGAAGCAGGGGGATGAGTTATAGTGTTCATAATACCTCCAGCTTTTTCATCAGCTTAGTCACTATAGACAATGAAGGTTTATCTCATTTCACCACTGAATTTTGAGCATGAAAAAGAGGTTTGTCAACAATGGACAGATAATAGCAAACTTCCACTGCAACAAATGATTGTGTGATCTCAAATAGTTTGTGTACAATAATGGATTTTGCTAGGAATGTTATGTGACACTCCATTTATATACTTTAACTCCATTTATATACTTTAACCTGTGTATCTCATGTTACATCTTATAAGATTCTAGACCACCCGTGGTAGTGCCGACTTTTTCATTTATGAGAGCTTTACCTTGAGAACATAGCTTTCTAAAAACTGAAACGTTCAGAAAGACAACTGGGGTGGAGTTGGGGGGTGGGGAAATCTGTTTTATTCTAAACCCACTTTCATGGATATTAATGAAAAATTCTTTGAAATACATATAAGGAAATGCTAACCTCACAGTTTCTTTTGTAATAATGGCAGTGTCCATCAAAGATTATTTAAATATAGTATACAGATGGGTTTTGAGATAACATTGAGATTGTCATTAAACAAGTTTAGCTATTTTCCCTTTCATTCAAATTGGGAAAAAGTGGTAACAAAATATTCATCTGACTAAGTCCATCAGATCCCAGATTAAAGATAAGTTCTTCTTGAAAGTCTAGACTAAGTCCTGTTTGCCTTAAGGGCCTACTGACCCTTACATTTGCTCTGGTATTGCAGTCACTAGTTGATTAGAGAGCATTAGAGCATGAGACATGCAGGCAGACTGCTGTTCTTCAGAACTTGACTTTGCCTCTTACTGCTTATTGTCCAGAGGCAGTTCTGTGTCTCACTTTGTCATCTATAAAATGGCAATGTTAATAATAAAGCCTCCCTCTTAAAATTATTGTGAGGACTAAGTAAGTTAAATGGGCTTCCCTAGTGGCTCAGATGGTAAAGAATCCGCCTACAATGCAAGAAACCTGGGTTCGATCTGTAGGTTGGGAAGATCCCCTGGAGGAGGGCATGGCAGCCCACTCCAGGATTCTCGCCTGGAGAATCCCCATGGACAGAGGAGCCTGGCAGGCTACAGTCTATGGAGTCGCAAAGAGTTAGACATGACTGAGTGACTAAGCACAAACACACACAAGTAAGTTCATACATTAAAAGTACTTTTACTAGTGGCTGGCAATAACACTCAAATGTTACATATAATTGTTATCATTTCTTTTATTTGCTGACTTTTCTGATAGGCTCTAAGCTCCATGAAGACCATTTTTCTTTTTGCCTCTATCTTCAAAATCAGCAGAGGTCTAGATGTGGCAAATGATTAATCACTATTTTTATTAAATTTATAAAGGAATGTGCAGGCCTTGCTATAATGAGAGTGGAACCGATGACTGATTATAACCACTAATGGTGTTTGATAACTTCTATTCTTTCTCTTTGCCAATTTCATTGTTAAGAGATGCTATTCTTTTTTGTAGGCCTTTCTCCAGAAAGTCTTTTCTTAAAGACATTTTTACATGAAATGTCTTCCCCAAACAAGGTAAAGAATCAGGGTAGACATTAATTTATTCAGTAAATAATTTTTCAGCACCTGGTATGTATATAAGCTAGCACTGGAGGGCGTTTAAAGAAACTCAGGTACTCAGAGTGTCCAAAGGTCTCAAGTATCTGTGGTCATAAATGGTGAATTAGAGATATTGCTCTTCGCTGTCTCTTTTCAGTATTCTAAGTACAGCATGGCTGTCTCTGGATCTATACTTCAGTGCCATGGGGAAAATCAATAGTAATAACACAAGATGCTGAGAATGGGGGTTAGGTTTCTCCATTTTCTAAACTAATCTTCTAAGTCTGATTCCTTCCTGCAAACTGGGAAAATACTGAATTATCTAGGGTTTAGATTAAGGCTGGCAAAGAATATACAAAAATAATATATAAAAAGATGGTTGAAGGTATTTTATTTTAGTCACATTAATGAAATATATAATTTAGTGAGTACATGTAGATTTGGCATCCTGATATTTTCTTTAATTTTCCAGCCAAAGTAAAGTGTTGATTTGGCAGTTTTCTCCTTTAAGTGTTAATATTTCTAAAATGGAAAATTCGGGTAAGAAATAATCCAGTTTTATTCCCTTCATGTGCCAATAAACATCACATATTAATTGTCAACTACAAATTTCATTTGATCCTCACTAGACTGCCAGACATTTTGTATGAATATAAAAATTTTGTCTCTGAGGTTTATTCAGTTTTATAACTAATGCTTTTGAGAAGCTTATTCTTCAACAGTAATGTTAATAAAATACACTGTCTATAAGCTTGGTAAAAACAGGCTTTTTTCATGGGTGCAGTTTTTTAAAGATCTAGTAGTATCAGAATTTTTATATGCAACTTGAATCTTACATACTGGAATATTCAGGGTAGGATTATTTTATAGGATGCAATATTTAACTTATTTCTATTGTAATAATAAAACTATTAGTCAGGAAATATTATGAATCAGAAAGTCAGATTATTTTAATGTTGTGAAAATCATTAAGACTGTGTACTTAATCAGTATTGGTCCATCTAGTCAAAGATGGAGAGAGTGTGAATTCTAAGTGCTCTAAAACCTTGTCTCTAATATGAGACAATGCCAAACTCTCTATAGCTTAAAACCAGACTAATTTACACTGTAAGTTGAGTGCAGTTTAGGCTGCCAGGGGCCTCTGCTCAGCAAAGTCACTAAGGAATGCAGGCTGGCAGACTCCATCACAACTCATATCTCCATATTTGCTGCCCCTGGAGGAAAGGAATGTGGTGAATCACTCACTGGCTCTTAACACTTCCTGACAAAGCAACCACATAGCCAAGCCTAACTGGAGGAGGAAAAAGAAGCATAGTCCTGCTTTATGATGTGCCCAAAAGAAGAAGCATCAACATATTTTGAACAGCCCTTATGATAAAAATTAGCCCTAGAATTGTTCTTGTCACTGGTTTCTTAAGTGCTATCATTTGCATCTTTTGATATATACTTTATTCTTACTTATAAAATTGATATATTTCTGTGCTATGGCTCATTCTTCTACATTCAGTTCAGTTCAGTTCAGTCACTCAGTCGTGTCTGACTCTTTGCGACCCCATGAATCGCAGCACACCAGGCCTCCCTGTCTATCACCAACTCCCGGAGTTCACCCAAACTCATGTGCATAGAGTCAGTGATGCCATCCAGCCATCTCATCCTCTGTCGTCCCCTTCTCCTCCTGCCCCCAATCCCTCCCAGCATCAGGGTCCTTTCCAATGAGTCAACTCTGCATCAGGTAGCCAAAGTTTCAGCCTCAGCATCAGTCCTTCCAATGAACGCCCAGGACTGGTCTCCTTTAGCATGGACTGGTTGGATCTCCTTGCAGTCCAAGGGACTCTCAAGAGTCTTCTCCAACACCACAGTTCAAAAGCATCCATTCTTCGGCGCTCAGCTTTCTTCACAGTCCAACTCTCACATCCATACATGACCACTGGAAAAACCATAGCATTGACTAGACAGACCTTTTTTGGCAAAGTAATACCTCTGCTTTTGAATATGCTATCTAGGTTGGTCATAACTTTTCTTCCAAGGAGTAAGCGTCTTTTAATTTCATGGCTGCAATCACCATCTGCAGTGATTTTGGAGCCCAAAAAATAAAGTCTGACACTGTTTCCACTGTAAATTAATTTGAAGAGTAGGATCACAATTCTTTTTTGTTTGTTTGTTTGTTTTTAATTTTATTTTATTTTTAAACTTTACAATATTGTATTAGTTTTGCCAAATATCGAAATGAATCCGCCACAGGTATACCTGTGTTCCCCATCCTGAACCCTCCTCCCTCCTCCCTCCCCATACCCTCCCTCTGGGTCCCAGTGCACCAGCCCCAAGCATCCAGTATCGTGCAACGAACCTGGACTGGCGACTCGTTTCTTAAGAACATAATGAAGTAGTTCCTCTCATTTCTTTTTTCCATGTATTTTCTGACCTCATATCAATAAGATCACATGAATTGCCATACTGAGTCAGATCCTTGGTCATTTCAGCCAAAAATCTTATCCTTGGTAAAAATTAGTCACTTCTATTATTTCTCTATTGTTCTTAAAGAAAAGTGATAGAACTATTATAAGATTTGCTCTTTTAAAAATTAATGACTCTGTTTAAAGTGCGTAAAGATGAATAGGCACTTCCCATAAAACCAAATATTTCTTTCTTGAATTCTAATGAATCCCAATGAAAAATACAAAGTATTAAAATTTAGTTTTACAGAAATATTTCTAGTACAGTTTTGAAAGTTAGAAAAAATTAAAATAGGTACTTTTGAATGAAAATAAAACAACAAAACTCTAGTGACTCCATTTATCCAGTTTTGTAATTCAATGTCAAAAAAAAAAAAAAATGATAGACTTAGTTTTCTGGATCACGTTTTAAAACAGAGAATCTCTCTAAGGCCATAACTCAGCCCAGTCATTTTACACATGAGAAAACTAAGACCCAAGAAATAGTCTGCTGAACAGGATAGACCAATCCTGCCTTCCTGACAACTAAGTTCTAAGGGATAAAGACATCAAACTAAGAACCCTACAACTGTTAATACATACAATAACATATATGACGTGCCTGGAATGTAATAAGTACTCAATATTATTGTTAGTCCTTTTAGACAGTCCTCTTTTCTGACTTTTCTCCCATTATTTTTGTTCCCAAGTATACCTGACATATGGGATTCCCAGGTGGCTCATTGATAAAAAATCCACTTGCCAAAGCAAGAGACATAGGACTGATCCTTTGGTTGGGAAGATCCCCTGGAGAAGGAAATGACAACCCACTCAGGCATTCTTGCCTGGGAAGTCCCACGGACAGAGGAGCCTTGCCGGCTACAGTCCATGGTCCATGGGGTCTCAAAACAGTCTGCTATGACTTAGCGACTAAACAACGAAAGCAACACACTTGACATATAAACATTTAGCCTGTGATAAGGTACTTCCAGATCTGTAGAACTTTCAGGGCAGTTAGAAGATTCTTTTGGTTATATTTGTAAAATATACTGAAAGAACTTACTATTAGTGAGCATTATTTGTCACAGTTTAAGTTTTTTAAAAAAAATTGGAAATAGAATCAGATCAGATCAGATCAGTCGCTCAGTCGTGTCTGACTCTTTGCGACCCCATGAATCGCAGCACACCAGGCCTCCCTATCCATCACCAGCTCCCGGAGTTCACCCAGACTCACGTCCATTGAGTCAGTGATGCCATCCAGCCATCTCATCCTCTGTCGTCCCCTTCTCCTCCTGCCCCCAATCCCTCCCAGCATCAGAGTCTTTTCCAATGAGTCAACTCTTTGCATGAGGTGGCCAAAGTACTGGAGTTTCAGCTTTAGCATCATTCCTTCCAAAGAAATCCTAGGGCTGATCTCCTTCAGAATGGACTGGTTGGATCTCCTTGCAGTCCAAGGGACCCTCAAGAGTCTTCTCCAACACCACAGTTCAAAAGCATCAATTCTTCAGCACTCAGCCTTCTTCACAGTCCAACTCGCACATCCATTATGTTTCATTAATTTTCTTATTTAATGGCCCAGAACATTTCTCCTCAAAATATCTTTTCTATTGAAATAGAGACTTCAATGGAATATATTCCTTGGAAACACTAAAATTTATGTTACATCTAACTGACATCACCAGATCTCAAAAGTTGAGATACTATGGTATTTGTTTTTAATCAGTGTGATGAATCATTGTTCCTTTAAGGTTTAGCTTTCTTCCTTAATGCAAACTTGGTAGATATCCTTTGGGAAAAAGGCTGTTGGATAATTATGTTTGGAATAACACGTCTTTTGCATCTAGTTATCTTTCTGGAGAGTTGTCAAAGCGTATAGGACATACAGAAATAATCAGTAATGAAATTGTTGAGCACAATCAGTTTTGTAAAATGGAAACTCAACATACCTGTGAAATATAAGACAGGAAGAAATCCATTGTTTGCAAAATAACAACCAGCGTAAAATCTTATTCTTTGAAAATAATGGCAGCATTGTTATATTACTGCAGCAAAGCCTTTTTTAAGGGAAAAAAATGACTGCCTCTGGAAGCATTCAAAATTGTATAGCATTGGTTTGGGGCCATATAAAATTAATTTGTATAAATGATTTCAAAAGAAACCAAGAAAACTATGGATATAATCCAGAAAGAGAAAGAACAGTAAACAACCCTTTATTGTTCTGTGTAGGAAAACTACCTGGCCTTATATTGAAATGCTCCAAATGACTCACACTGCTATTAAATGTTCACTTTTCATAGAGTCAATTATCAGCATTTTTAAAGAATAAATTGCTTTCAGAAAGAGCTATAAACCGAGAGAATATCATAAAGTCTTAATAAATAATATGAAATTTATTTCAGTTAGGTCATTAAAACAAAATACCAACTGTCTATGATTTTGCCACCTTCTTAGGGGCTTCTGGTTTATATATTTACATGTAGATGTAAATATAAATTATATAAATATATAAAGAAATAGATGAATTTTGATAGAGATTACCAGACTGCTGTCTATGCTTAGTGAAGTAGTTTACTCCATTATAGATCAGTGTAGAAATGTAGCTATGACTTATCAAACTTTTAGAATTTTTCCACTTTCATTGAAGTAGAGGAATATTTCACTTCTTTTGTTATAAATGCAATTAAACATATTTTCATATGTTATAAAATAATTTGCATGACTTTTTCTGTAAACACTGTCAATATTATTTGCCCTTTTGGCTGTTGTGATTCCTGGCTTGTTAGTCTTTCTCTTCTCCATTTTGAGTAGTCATCTAGATTTGGGGAAATTAGTACTTTGTCTCTAATATAAATTGTAAAAGTTTTTCCCAGGTTCTCCCTTGTCATTTAATTCTTTTTTTGTGTTTATTGAGATGGTCAGTTTCTAGTCTTCATTTGTTGTTGTAGTATATCATCTTTATTGATTTGTGGTTATTGACCATCCTCATATCCCAGGAATAAATTCCACTTGAAAACCCATAAAGAAACATTGGATTTAGACTACATATTATATCAGTTGCACTTAACAGAACATTGTAAAAAACAAGAGCAAACTACATTTTCTTCTCAACTTCACATGAAACAACCTCCAAGATAAATTAGATCACAAAACAAGCCTTAGCAAATTTAGGAATATTGAAATCATACTGAGCATCTTCTCTGACCACAGTGGTGTGAAATAAGTAATCAATGACAAGAGAAGAAGTGGAAAACTTACAAATGTCTGGAGGTTATATGGAGAAGGCAATGGCACCCCACTCCAGTACTGTTGCCCGGAAAATCCCATGGACGGAGGAGGAGCCTGGTAGGCTGCAGTCCATGGGGTCGCTAAGAATCGGACATGACTGAGCGACTTCACTTTCACTTTTCACTTTCATGCATTGGAGAAGGAAATGGCAACCCACTCCAGTGTTCTTGCCTGGAGAATCCCAGGAACAGAGGAGCCTGGTGGGCTGCTGTCTATGGGGTCGCACAGAGTCCAACATGACTGAAGCGACTTAGCAGCAGCAGCAGGAGGTTATATACCACACTCCCAAACAACCAAGGGATCAAAGAAGAAATCAAAAGGGAAATCAAAAAATATATTCAGACAAGTGAAAATGGAAACAGAACATGCCAAAACTTATGGCATACACCTAAAGCAATTCTAAGAGGGAAATTTATAGTGATAAGTACCTACATTAATAAAAAAGAAAGATCTCAAGTAAACAATGTAACTTTACATCTCAAAGAACTAGAAAAAAACAACAAATTAAGCTTAAAGTTAATGGAAAGAAAGAATTAATATAGATCAGGTAGAAATAATTGAAATAGAAAGTAGAAAGATAATAGAAAAGATAAACAAAATTAAGCTTTTTTAAAGATAAATTGACAATTTTTTACTAGATTAATAAAAAAAGACTCAAGTAAATGAAATCAGAAATAAAAGAGGAGATATTACAACTGACATCATAGAAATACTAGAGACAATAAGGAAACTACTTTGAATAATTATACACCAAAAATTTAGATAACCTAGAAGAAATGGATACATTTCTAAAAATATACAGCCTACCAATAGTGAATCATGAAGAAACAGAAAATCCAACAGAACAATTACTAGTAAGGAGGTTGAATCAGTAAACAAAAAACAAGTGAAAATTGTACCAAACATTTTTTAAAAATTAGTGTCAATTCTTCCAAAACACAGACAAGGAAAAATCACTTCCAAACTCATTTTATGAGACCCACATTACCGTGACACCAAAGGAAGACAAGGATACTATAAGAAAATAAAATTATAGTTAATGTCCCTGATGATCACTGATACAAATACTCTCAACAAAATATTAGAAAACTAAATTCAATAATACATTAAAAGGACTTTCCTAAATTATTTTTGTTTGTGTTATATTGTACTTGATTCTCATGAATTTTTCAGATGTAAAATATATCATTCTTAAATGGTAATAGTTTCCACCCTTCTTTCCAATTTCTGCATATTCAATTTTATTCTCATTAATTGTAATTATTAACTCAATGCAATGTTAACAGTCATGATCCTGGATATCCCTGCCTTATTTCCAACTTTAGTGAAAATACCTTTATTATTTTCCCCATTGAATTTGATACTGTCTTTGGGCTGAAATAATTATGTTTATCAGGTTATATCTTGTGGTGTTTTATCAAGAATGCATATTCAATTTTATCAAATACCTTTTTAGTATCAATGGACAGAAGCATGTTATTTTTCTCTTTAGTTAGTCTAATAAACGAATGGATTTAATATCATTGAACTTCTTTTGTGTTCCTGGATTAAATCTCTCTTGGTCGTGATATAGTCTTATAAAGTGCTACTGGAGTCTAGTTGAGAAATTGTATTATTTTAATATCAACTGCAGATGGTGATTGCAGCCATGAAATTAAAAGACGCTTACTCCTTGGAAGGAAAGTTATGACCAACCTAGATAGCATATTAAAAAGCAGAGACATTACTTTACCAACAAAGGTCCGTCTAGTCAAGGCTGTGGTTTTTCCAGTAGTCATATATGGATGTGAGAGTTGGACTATAAAGAAAATTGAACGCAGAAGAATTGATGCTTTTGAACTGTGGTGTTGGAGAAGACTCTTGAGAGTCCCTTGGACTGCAAGGAGATCCAACCAGTCCATCCTAAAGGAAATCAGTCCTGGGTGTTCATTGGAAGGACTGATGCTGAAGCTGAAACTCCAAGATTTTGGCCACCTGATGCTAAGAGCTGACTCATTTGAAAAGACCCTGATGTTGGGAAAGATTGGAGGTGGTAGGAGAAGGGGACAGCAGAGGATGAGATGATTGGATGGCATCACTGACTCAATGGACATGAGTTTGGGTGAACTCCAGGAGTTGGTGATGGACAGGGAGGCCTGGTGTGCTGTGGTTCATAGGATTGCAAAGAGTCGGACATGACTGAGTGACTGAACTGAACTGAATATTAAAATTCATGAGTATAAATGTTGCACAGTGTATATTTGTGTAGTCATTTTTTAATTTGGGTATTCATCATTTAAATAGAATTTGGAAATATTTCCCTTTTTCATATGCTCTGGCATATTTTATCAACACTAGATTTGTATTTTTAAATATTTATTCTGATATATGGCAGAGAGTTTTTGGTGAAAGCATCTTCATATGTTAAAAGGCTCTGTTTTCCTTATGATCATTTCTTTTGATGTACTTTCTTAACTATCATATTACTTCTTTTGTTAAAACTTGACATGAGTCCAGTTTTCCAATAAAATCTTCATCTAATTGCAAAGAGATCACAGTTGTTCTACAGACTAAGCAAGTTTCAGCTGTCACCAACTAAGACTGAAAGCATGGCTAGTCTGTACACGTCTGAGTGTACTCCAGTCCACCCCCATTCTGCTTTTTTAGACTAGGTATTGTCAGGGATGATGAGGAGTGTGGTTCTGCTACTTCTCAGTTCTTCAGTGTACCTCCTATTACAGAAAAGGCATTTGACCTTCAGGATGGGCCTCTCCCCTGAGGAAGCATATTTGTATGGTTATTCCCTGAGATCTGCTGCAGCTGGAGTCTCTCCAAATGGTCCTCCAACTCACCTGCTTTTTGGTGGCATCTATATGAACTCAGTACCTTTAGCTACCTTTTATGTTTATGGTGTCTTTCTTCTAGTTTAATTAACAATAGAGTTATTTAATTTTTTTTTCTTGTTATTTTTGGACAATTTCCAGGAAAACAGGGAAATTGATGAGCTACACAGCCATGAAGCAGAAAACCAAAGTATATTTTTTAAAGATAAGATTTTATCAACTCATGTGACATTGATGGTCTATGACATTGGCAGTTTTCTTTTAGAAGTAAAAATTGTTAGACCACTTAGGCACTTGAAATTGCTACAATTTGTGAAGTCTAATAAGAATTGCTTTTCTATCGATTGTGCTATATATCACACCTAAGGAATACTTCAGCCAAATTGGTACACCTTTATTTGTCCTTAACAAATATGATATATTTAGATGCTCAATTCCCTTTAACAGAAGTTGTGAGTGATCAATAACTTTATAAAGCAATTCTTTACTCAACAAAGTACTTACTACATATTCATAAAATACGGAGTTTGTATCCCACATTTGGATTATGTTTTATTGTACCTGATTTATTTCTAATGTTTCAAGAATATATCATTACTATGTAAAGAGAGAAGCAGTTTTATTATATTGTATTATGTTGACAAATATATTCAGTGGATATAATCAAGAAGTATAATTTAAGAATACCTCCCAAGCAATGCAACAAATTAAATAGATTTTATACAGTTAGTAAATTTATTCTAACATTCTTTGTATTTGTAAGCATGGAACTTCATCAGAATTATGTAGAGGCTTTCCCCCCAAATTAATCTTCTTAAATAATGAAAACTTGTAACTGGATATTTCTCTGAGTGATTTCTAAAGATTTTATTTTACTTTGACTGTTTTCTCTTCCAAGACACACTGTAAATATTCTGCAACAAATTGTGATTTGGCTCCACACTTTAGGATGTATTTTTCTACTTGTTCCTAACTAGTAACAGTAACGTCACTGAACTATCTTAAAAATTTCTGCACATCAAGTGCAAAACCAAGTTATAGATAATCTGAAGTTAGAACTTTTTTTTTTTGTAAATACACATTTACCACCTATTTTCAAATATGGTATTTACATTTAACCATTTTATATGTTAGGATAAACTACATAAAATGTGTGAAAATCTTTTACAAGTCATTAGTAATTTAGTATAATGTTCAAAAAGCCTGGATTTAAATATTGTCTCTATCACTTAGTAACTGTTGTGATTTTGTAAATTATTAAATCTAATTTCCTTATACATAAAATGGTACTTTCCACAATTTATTAAAAACAAATTCAAAGAATTGTAAAATGAGTTAAAATACTTGCAACAGTGCCTGACACAGAGTAGTGGCTACTACAATTTCAGGACACTGCCTCTAGATAATTGGAGGCTTCCTGTTATAACAAGTCCAAATTATGAATACCTGATTTATCTGAAGCATAGCCTAATCTTCACAAATATTTAAAAGCTAGCCATGAGATTAAAGGAAATAGATAGATCCAATTAAATACTTCCAACAAAAGGAATTTTTAGAAGAAGGAGAGAAAAAAGCTCTAAATATGTAACACAGAAGGAAATTATTTAGCTTGAAGCATTAGATTTGTCAGTGCTTCAGAGCTTCCCCACATTATCTTATTCACTTCCAATATTATTTTAATTCATTTGCCAACAAGTAATCCAAATATCATATTGGACATAATTATTGTTTTGGCATAGGCATAAGAGAGAAAAGAAGTACTCAAAGGATAGTATAAAAGCTCAAAGTACTTGAGAATTAAAATTACACAGCTAGTCATGTGTATGTTTCCAGTGTATTAAATCATGGTTACATTTACAAAAGGTAGGAAAGGGGAATGTATAGTGATAGCAAGCCATCCTGACATCAGATATGAAGCACATCCAGTCTCACTAAGCAGAGAATTTCATTTATGTTACAAAAACCCTAGATATTCATGTCATAATTTTACTGAAATGTTGTGTCTCACTTAGAGAGTCAAATCCCAAAAGAACAGAAAAGATCTGAGAATAGTTGAAAAAATAAGAATTTAAAAAATTGAAAAACTTTAGAAAAGAGGTCCTAAAGATGAAAGTTAAGGATTATGATAGCTAGCCTACAAAGTTGAAGTCAAGAGCCATGTCTTTTAAAAATATGGTGGAATTTTATGAAAATGACAATAAGCAATTAATTGTTCTCTCGTATATAAGATAGCTAATCCCAGCTTGAGGGCCACTAGCTTATCAGGAAAGATTCTGTGATGGAATTTCCTTATCCAAAAAGCAGGGAACATTTTTAGTTTATCACTGACCTCTCAGAATTATTGTACACAAGGATAAAAACCCGCCTGCAATGCTGGAGATGTGGGTTTGATCCCTGGGTTGGAAGATCCCTTGGAGGAGGGAATGGCTACCCACTTCAGTATTCTTGCCTGGAGAATCCCATGGGCAGAGAAGCTTGCAGGCTACAATCCATAGGGTTGCAAAGAGTTGGACATGACTGAAGCAACTGAGAACACATGCCTTGGGTAACTATGGGATATTATTATTACTTTGATTGGTAGTTCTATAGAATAACAATAATTCTTAAGAAACCAATCTTTAAAGACAATTTCAAACAGATCTAAGAACAAACTTGCTAATTATCACTGTGCTAAATGTGAAAAGGAGACTCTAGAGTAAGGACTAACTGCCATTTCATTCTCAGAGACCTTTAAAAACACAAAGAAACTATCCTCCTGAGTTATTTTAAATTTCTCTCTACATAATAAATGGGAGAGTGGAAGTGTGAACAAGATACTTTGAACATCTTAATAGTTATGAAATCATATGATCATGAATGTGGCTTGAAAATGATAGCTATTAGGGCAGATGACAATCTATAACATCATTGATCTTTTGAGGAAGATTTGCCCACATGCACAAACCAACATTTTCTTTGTTTTTTGTTTTTTGAAATTTGTTAACAATTATTATTACTGAATTGGCACAGCAGAAAGGCATGGTGTTGGAGAAAAGGAGTTAAATTTTAACTTGTGAGCTTGAAACTCATTTTAACAGTGAGTGTTGCTCACTGGTGTTACTGTTGTCATAACTGCTTTATTAGCTGACTTAGCCATGTACTGCAAAAGTGTTTTTAAACTGTTGCATGTCAGAATATTGGCATGTGAAATCATGTGTTCCCATTAATGTTTATTATCAGTACAAAATGTCTTCCAATATAAAAATTAAATGAAGTAAATTGTTAAATAATTGTGTTCAACAAACAGTAGATTCCATGGTCTAACATTAATTATAATAACATTTACTTGCACAGTAAATATTGGTATATTTTATTCATTTCTTAAAGGCATATGTCTTCTCAGATTATGAAACATTTAAGACAGCTTGCTAAAAGTCAAGAAAATGTTCAAGCATCAAAGAGTATATCTAAAAGAATGAATTCATTTACCTCTTCATTTACTCACTCATTCAATGAAAATTTGTTTAATATCTACCAATCACTATGATTGGAAGTTAGGGGTACAAAGGTGAATAAAGTATTCTCCTTCCCTTCAAGAAACTTGAAACTCTTTCTACTACAGACCCATAAACAATTTAAGATGCTCCAATAAATGAATGCATAAGAGGTGAGGTATATGAGAAGGTCTCAAATAAATGTATGTATAAAGGGCTATGGGACCCCTGAAGCAGATGTTTAAGACATTCAAGATGCACGTGTTCTCTGAATAGCTAAAACAATCCTGAGAAAGAAAAGCAGAGTTGGAAGAATCAGGCTCCCTGACTTCATACTATACTACAAAGCTATAGTAATCAAAACAGTATGATACTGGCACAGAAACAAAAATAGAGATCAATGCAAAAGGATAAAAAGCCCAGAAATAAACCCACACACCAATAGTCAACTAATCTATGATAAAGGAGGTAAAAAATATACAATGGAGGAAAGATAGTCTCTTTAATAAATGATGCTGGGAAAATTGGACAACCACATGTAAAAAAAAATGAAATTAGAACACTCCTTAACAGTATACACAAAAATAAGATCAAAATGGATTAAAGACCTAAATATAAAACTGGACACTAAAAACTCTTAAGAGGAAAAGGTAGTCAGAACACTCTTTGACATAAATTACAGTAGTATCTTTTTTGGTCCGCCTCCTAAAGTAATGAAAATAAAAACTAAAATAATCAGACTACCTTGGTGGCTCAGTGGTAAAGAATCCGCCTGCAGTGCAGGAAACATGAGAAACACAGGTTCAATCCCTGGGTCAGGAAAATCCCCGGAGAAAGAGATGGCAACCCACTCCAGTATTCTTGCCTAGAGAATCCCATGGACAGAGGAGCCTGGCAGGCTACAGTCCATAGGATCACAAAGAGTCGGACATGTCTGAGTGATTAACACAAACAAATGGGACCTAATTAAACTTAAAAGCTTTTGCACAGCAAAGGTAATCATAAAGACAATTAAAAGAGAACCCACAGAATGGAAGAAAATATTTGCAAATAAAGTGACCAATAAAGGATTAATCTCCAAAATGTACAAACAGCTAATGTAGCTCTATGTCAAAAAGCAAACAACCCAATCAAAAAATTGGCAGAGGATCTAAATAGATATTTCTCCAAAGAAGATATACAAATGGCCCCAAAACACATGAAAAGATGCTGAACATCACTAATTATCAGACAAATGCATCAAAACTCCAATGAGGTTTCACTTCACACCAGTCAGAATGTCCATCATCAAAAAATCTACAATCAATACTGGAGAGGGTGTGGAGAAAAAGGAATCTTACTGTACTGTTGGTAGGAATGGAAATTGGTTCAACGATTATGGACAACAGTATGGAGGTTCCTTAAAAAATTAAAGATAGAACTACCATATGATCCAGCAATCTCATTCTTGGGCATGTATCTGGAGAAAACCGTAATTCAAAAAGATGCATACACCCTAATACTCATTGCAGTACTATTTACAAAAGCCAAGACATGGAAGCAACCTGTGTCCATTGACAGAAGAGTGGATAAAGAAGATGCCGTTATTATATACAATGGAATACCACTCAGATTTAAAAAAGAATAAGATAGTTCCATTTGCACCAATATGAATGTACCTGGAGATAATAATACTAAATGAACTAAGTCAGGCAGAGAAAAACAAATATAATATGTTTTATATTATAATATAATATCACTTATGTGTGGAATCTAGTTTTTAAATGATATAAATGAACTTATTTATAAGACAAAAACAGACTCACAGATTTTGAAAACAAACTTTTAGTTACCAAAGGGGAAATGTGGGGGTGGGGGATAAAATTAGGATCTTGAGATTAATATAAACACACTAGTATATATAGAATTGATTATCAACAAGGACCTACTGTAATATAGGGAACGCTTATTGGTATTCTGTAATAACCTATATGGGAAGAGAAGCTGAGAAAGGATTAATATATGTATATGTATAACTGAATCACTATGCTATACACTTTAATACAACGCTGTAAGTCAACCATATTCCAATATCTTAAATGCACATATTCTTGCAATTAGATTTAAGAATTAGACAATAGAAACAAGTGATTTTAATACATGGAATAGACCTTTCTAATTGAATTCCTTCTAATTCCCTAAATAAAGCAAATGGACCTACGCAATCCCAATTGTTCCCTATTTCCTAATCTTACCCCTTACTTTCTCTCTTATTCATGGAGTGACATAAATGAAAGAAATAAATGGAGATTCAAGTTACACGGATCTTGCTAAGAACTGGTTTCCTTATTTTTAAATGTGGATAATAAATTCACCTTTCTGAATATTTTTGAGGACAAGAAATAATGAAAGTAAGTGTACTTGTCATTTTTTCAGCATTCAATAAAATGGTAGATGCTGATATAATTGGATGGTGTCATGCTGCATTCTGCCCTGGAATACCTTGTCACCCTCCCCCTGATGGCATTCTTTCTGATTCTGAAGGTCTACATTTCATGTCAAATTTCCTTCTCATTTACTCATTCTTCTCATGTGATTACTCCGCTGCAGCATAGTAAGGCTTTCACATTTTATACACTGTAAGATCCCTAATAAATATGTTTTCAGTTGAACTGAGCTCTTCTAGCCTAGAGATAATGAAGTTAAGAGAGGAGAGGAAAACGATACCAAGAAAATGTCCAGTGATCTACTAAAGGTCGCACAACCTATTAGGGGCAGAAGTGGGGCTAGAGCCAGGCTTCCTGATGCTTGGTCTAAATAACACTGCCTCTTTGGAAGTATGGCTGTGTATCTTCAGAGACCAAATTTATCTTCAGCTCTCACTTATCCAGCCCTTATAAGGAATTAGTTAAATGGGTAATCAGTTCAACAATTAACTGTAGCAAACACAGCATTTACTAATATTTACAAAGTGATGTACATATTATATATATATATATATATATATATACATATACACATACGTATACATAATCCTCATAAAACTATGAAGAGGGTACTAAAATTATGTCCCCACTAATAAATGAGGAAACTGAGTCAGAGAGAGGATAAATTACTCCCTTAAGGTCATGCTGCTAGTGAGCGGCAGAGCCAGGGTTCAAACCCAGGCTTCATGGTCTCTACACTGAGTCTACTGACTATTGGTTTTCCCATGAACTTACATACTGACTTAAACGTGTACAAATGCTAAAATATTTCATATCAATAAAGCTTATGTCTTGTGAATTATTCTCTGTCAGTGACCTTGGGGTCTTTGTACAGTCAGTCCCTGTTATTTTTCCAAGTAATTCTTAGCACTTCCTAAGCCTTTCTGATCACTGCACATATTAAAACTAGAACAGAAACCATATTCTACCCCTGTTGCTCTTACTTTAATTTGAATCTGATATAGGTTTATGGGAGTCGTTAGACCTCTTTTCCAAAATTTTGCAGTCTTTCTTCTGGACAGATAGTAGTAGTATTTTTACCCACTTCTTTGAAGTCAGGTATAGATGCCTGGGGAAGACTCTTGAGAGTCCCTTGGACTGCAAGGAGATCCAACCAGTCCATTCTAAAGGAGATCAGTCCTGGGTGTTCATTGGAAGGACTGATGCTAAAGCTGAAACTCCAGTACTTTGGCCACCTCATTCAAAGAGTTGACTCATTGGAAAAGACTCAGATGCTGGGAGGGATTGGGGGCAGGAGGAGAAGGGGACGACAGAGGATGAGATGGCTGGATGGCATCACTGACTCGATGGACATGAGTTTGAGTGAACTCTGGGAGTTGGTGATGGACAGGGAGGCCTGGCGTGCTGCGATTCATGGGGTCACAAAGAGTCAGACACGACTGAGTGACTGAACTGAACTGAACTGAACTGATAGATGCCAAGTTTGGTTGATCAATGAAGTGTGAGTAGCAGTGATGTGTGTTGTCTCTGGGAGAAAGCCTGAAGAGCCAGTGCAAGATTCGCCATAATCCCTCCCCACTGTGGAGTTGATCATGGAAGCAGACACTGAGATAAGCCTGAGTCCCAAAATGATTGTGTAGAGCAGAGATCACCTGGCAACTCATAGTGAACCCATAGGGTGACCAAAAAATAAACATTTCTTGAGTTAAGCTCCTGAGATCTTTGTGATTACTACAGGTTTATCCTGACTATTCCAAGGTTTAGTTACCATTAGAAATACTTTATATAGTTTATGTATTTATCTAAAACAGTTTTAGAATAGTTAGCAAATTACATGACATCGTTTGACTCAACTTTTATGCTTGGTAAGTTTTCCCAACATATGTTTTCTATAAATGTGAAGCGTGAAAACACTTCCTAGGAGTTAAGACAGCTTTCAAAGGCCTAATTAGGACTGAAATAGCCTATACTTTCACTTCCAGAGATGTTCCCTGAGATACAAAGTTATGCATAATTGCATATATGATAGTGCCATTAATGTTGGATTTCTGTTATTGTTCTTTTTGAGTTGCTCTGAATGTTTTGTTCACCCCTCTCACTTATTTTCAGATGGCTAAACATAGGGTGCTCCAGTGAAGCACTTTTCAGAGTGTTTTAATACAACTTGCTGATATTTTCAACTTACATTTGTTTCCCACTATTATACTAGCTTCCCTGGAGAAGGAAATGGCAACCGACTCCAGTACTCTTGCCTAGAAAATCCCATGGACAGAGGAGCCTGGTGTCCATGGGGTCGCAAAGAGTCAGACACAACTGAGCGACTTCACTTTCACTTCACTTTATTATACTAGCTGTTGACTATAGATATGGTACAAAAAATATTTTCAGCACATCCTCCAAGAACCATATTTTGACAAGTCTTTGGAGGACTCTTTCAGGGACTGCATCAGTTGCTGACTCATCCCAGCTTGGATCCTTCTGGAACTTCATTTTTATAAATGGTCAAACCCTTTATTATTCAAACTCATGGAAGGAAACAGCACTATCCATAAATTCAAAACCAGAACTGATCCAAAAGGCATTAATATTTGGCTCTGGAGATCATTATATAACATTTTGTGAAAGCAGCCTCTTTATCTGCCCAGTTCTGTAGCTCCTGACCTTCCCTGGACATATATTAAATGAGCATTGAGTGGGATTTCTCCATCTGTGCTCTGTATGCATCTATCCAGAAGATGCAGCTTCTGGAAAGACCAGCCTTTCCGGATGTCATAAGCATCCTATCTGTTAGAAATAAGCCATTCTAAATTCAGATTTTATTATGTTTCTGTCAAATATATCCTGTCAGGTAATTTCTTTTTTGTTTGTTTTGATTGCTTATTATTTGCATTTGTTTTCTTTTGAAATTTGTAAATGCAGTAAACCCACAGTAAACTTGATGTAGGCCAAATAAAAGTATTGAAAGGAGAACCTTCCAAATCTTAAATGATAACTCTCTTTCTCTCTTTTAAACTATGGTGCTTTCTACCGCATCACACAGTGTTTTTAAGCTAATGGGTAGTTGAAAGCATTAGCATTTAATGAACATAATAAAAAGTATTAGAGTAGAATATTACATGAACACCCTAAAGTGGTGTTTCTTTAGAATCACTGTAGGATTCTAAAGTGATTCTGCACAGCTTAATCATGTAAGATGCTTTAAAAATATAGATTCCTGGCCTCATTTACACAGGTTCTAGTTAAACTGGTCCAAAATGGTCCCTGGGAAATCAGTATTTTAAAAATTCCCTTAAATAATTCTCACGTGCAGCTAAGGTTGAGAGCTATTGCTCAGAGCCATCTCTAGGACAGAATTGCATTCCATTTCTCACATTCATAGCGTGTTTTGGATGTGTTTTTGTATCCTCACTGTTTCCAACAAGGGAGATTTTATTATTTCTTGTGTAATATAGGGACTCATTTCCTTTTGCCTTCATGCTTAATTGTTTTCTAAGGCATTGAACAGTTTGGGAAAAAATCACTGTTTAATGATCCTAAAGTTACAAAATAAAATTCTGATGATTTAAAGGACTTTCTAAAACAACATTTACCAATGCCGCTGGATGGCATCACTGACTCAATGGACGTGAGTCTCAGTGAACTCCGGGAGTTGGTGATGGACAGGGAGGCCTGGCGTGCTGCGATTCATGGGTCACAAAGAGTCGGACACGACTGAGCGACTGATCTGATCTGATCTGATCAGGTAAAGAATTCAAGAAACACATCTACAGACCACACAGTTAGGTTTATTATTTGCCGCCGCAAGAGAGAGACTGCCCCTCGTGGGTAACAGTGAAGAAGGCATCTCAAAAGAGATAATATAGGAAAAAGATAATTCCAGGGTTCAGTCTTGGCAGAATTCTGACAATGTTGGTCAGAATTTGCAAACTGGGGAGTTGCTGGAAGCGTCAGTGGTCTTATCTTTGGAACTCATCTTTGGAGTGAGTTTCTTTAGATCAGTTTGTCGATAGTCTCATTTTGTGATATAAACGTTTGGATGAACTGGTGTTAAGAGTTTGAAATTCTGTAGTTTATGATGGACATCACAGTTCTGATTTGGTCCAATTTATCTCTTTTGAAATTTGTGAACTTTAAGGCCCAGTTCAGCTGAATTATTTTTCACATGATAAGATTCATGGAAACAATAGTTTATCATCATAAATTGAGTAATTAATGCTTAGCTATCTATAACAACAAATCAATGATATCTTCTAAATAAAAATAAGAGTCTTTATAATCTATTTAATAGTTTTTAGTCTTATTGATTTTCATACCAAGCAAAATATTGTTTGCTCAATAACAAAATCCAGCAAGATAAGTTACCTTATCTTGTTATTTCTAACATGTGTATTGATACAGTTCTGGGTGACATCAAGGGTTGGGGTTTGCGATCTTTAAGACATTCACAGAAAAATATCCAAGGGATTGTGCCTCACTGGGAGTGTGTTTCCTACTAACTAACTCTATAATGCAGAGAAATGATATAGATTTAGAAGGAAAAAAATGTAATAAGTATTTTTTTTGTTTGTTTTTGGAAATTTAGTATGGAAATTCAGGCCATATCCCTACACATAAAATGACAGGGCCAAATTTAGGGCTCATTTCAAATCAATGGTTTGTATCCATCTCCTACTGACTAATGATGTCCTTTCTATAAAATGATAAACATGAACTTCAAATGCAGCACTGTAATATAAAAACTTAAGGGCGAAACACACTGCAGGCACTTTTCCTGTGTTCTCAGCAGCGTGACTTTGGACTTCAGGATGGAACTCTGAATGGGCCACAACTTACCACTGTATAATGTTAGGACAGTGACCTGTGGTTTCAAATTTACATTTTTTATTTTAAAAATTCCCATATACATTCTCCTAACTTTCCAAAGTGTTAATGTCATTAAAATAACAACATAACATTAAAATATTCAAAATCAGGAAAGTAATATTGATACAGTATTAGTAATTAACCTAAAAAATGTATTCCATTTTTGTCAATTGCTACTAATATATTCCTTTTTTTGAGCCAGGATCCAACCTGGAATCACAGAATACATTTAGTTGTTATGTGACTCTCCTTAATCTGGGACAATTTTCCTTTTCCTTTCATGACTGACACTTTGAAGAGTACAGTTGTTTTGTATAAAATCTCTTTGTTTGGGGCGGTCTGATTTTCCTCCTTGTGATTAAATTTAGATTATTTATTTTTGGTAAGAATGCAGGGCAGTGACTTTATGCCTCCTTCAGTGCCTTGTACAAGAGACCCGATGTTGTTTATTCTCATTACTGTTGATGCTAACTTTGCTCAGTTGAACAAGGTGGGATCTGCTGCAGTTCTCCACTCTAAAAGTGTTACTTTTTCCAACAAAGTAAATTTATATGATGAAAAAGTCTCTCTCTCCCTCCTTTCGGTTTTCTCCTCTTCCCAAATCTGATGTGAAATGGTGATAGTGGAAAAATTTGAGAGCTGCTAATAAGCGGGGAATTCCCTTCATTATTTTTCCTGCCTATTCTTTATCTTTTAGAATAGTGAATTTTTCTGAATAAAAGACTCATCTTTATAGGAAAGTCTTTATGAGTATGGTCTTTTACAAATTGTCCTGGGTAGTTTAGCCTAAGCGCACATTCAGTTCAGTTCAGTTCAGTCATCAGCCATGTCTGACTCTTAGCAACCTGGTGGACTGCAACATGCCAGGCCTCCCTGTCCATCAGCAAGTCCCAGAGTTTACTCTAACTCATGTCCATTGAGTTAGTGATGACATCCAACCATCTCATCCTCTGCTGTCGTCTCCTTATCCTCCCACCTTCAATCTTTCCCAGCATCAAGGTCTTTTCAAATGAGTCAGCTCCTCGCATCAGGTGGCCAAGGTATTGAAGTTTCACCTTCATCATCAGTCCTTCCAATGAATATTCAGGACTGATCTCCTTTAGGATGGACTGGTTGGCTCTCCTTGCAGTCCAAGGGACTCTCAAGAGTCTTCTCCAACACCATAGTTCAAAAGCATCAAGTTTTCAGGACTCAGCTTTCTTTATAGTCCAACTCTCACATCCATACATGGCTACTGGAAAAACCATAGCCTTAACTAGATGGACCTTTGTTGGCAAAGTAATGTCTCTGCTTTTTAATATGCTCTCTAGATGGTCATGGGAGAAGGTAATGGCACCCCACTCCAGTACTGTTGCCCGGAAAATCCCATGGATGGAGGAGCCTGGTAGGCTGCAGTCCATGGGGTCGCTAAGAGTCAGACATGACTGAGTGACTTCACTTTCACTTTCCACTTTCATGCATTGGAGAAGGAAATGGCAACCCACTCCAGTGTTCTTGCCTGGAGAATCCCATGGACGGAGAAGCCTGGTAGGCTGCAGTCCATGGGGTCGCACAGAGTCGGACACGACTGAAATGACTTGGCAGCAGGCAGCTAGATGGTCATAACTAGACATGTCTAGTTGGTCATAACTTTCCTTCCAAGGAGTGAGCGTCTTTTAATTTCATGGCTGCAATCACCATCTGCAGTGATTTTGGAGCCCAGAAAAATAAAGTCTGACACTTTTTCCACTGTTTCCCCATCTATTTCCCATGAAGTGATGGAACCAGATGCCATGATCTTCGTTTTCTGAATGTTGAGCTTTAAGCCAACTTTTCACTCTCCTCTTTCACTTTCATCAAAAGGCTCTTTAGTTCTTCTTCACTTTCTGGCATAAGGGTGGTGTCATCTGCATATCTGAGGTTATTGATATTTCTCCCAGCAATCTTGATTCCAGCTTGTGCTTTATCCAGCCCAGCGTTTCTCATGATGTACTCTGAATATAGGTTAAATAAACACGGTGACAATATACAGCCTTGACATACTCCTTTTCCTATTTGAAACTAGTCTTTTGTTCCATGTCCAGTCTAACTGTTGCTTCCTGACCTTCTTACAGATTTCTCAAGAGGCCGGTCAGGTGGTCTGATATTCTCATCTCTTTCAGAATTTTCCAGAGTTTATTGTAATCCACACAATCAAAGGCTTTGGCATAGTCAATAAAGCAGAAATAGATGTTTTTCTGGAACTCTCTTGCTTTTTCAATGATCCAGCAGATGTTGGCAATTTGATCTCTGGTTCCTCTGCCTTTTCTAAAACCAGCTTGAACCTCTGGAAGTTCATAGTTCACGTATTGCTGAAGCCTGGCTTGGACAATTCTGAGCACATTTGAAGGCACATTAGCACCTTCTTAAAATTTTGGTCCTAAATGAAACCCATACCCAGCAGGAGCCAGTGTGAAAGAAAAAGAAAAAAAAAATTAAAAGAAAATTTTGTTCTGCTCCATTCTGAAACTTAAAGCTTTCAGAATAAAATTGAAATTATATTTCTTTCTGGCTATTTTATTACAAAAAAAAAGTCTAAAAGAAAATTGCATGTATGGCCTAGAAATTTATTATAAATTCCTTGTATTTACTTAAATAACCCTTTTCCGTGGTTTTCTTGAGCAGCAGACTGAGCAGCACATGCTTAGTCTCCACCCATTCTACATTTCTTGAATAATTTAAAGACAGTACCTGGAAAGCAGAATCACTTAGAATCTAATATACATTTGGCAGTACAGATGAAGGATTCAGGCTTTTTACTTGGACAACTTGAGTATGACTGAGCCTGATCCAAGGTTCACAGAGGCCAGAGCAGTGATTTCACACTGTCAGAAAATGAGCAGTTAATGGCGCTTAGGCTGGCTGCAACCAGAATACAGCCTGACAAGAGGAAAAGCCACATGCTTTGCGGCTATGAAGCATGTTGTGGAAGAATGCCTATGGGGAACAGAATGGGCTGGACCTCTGTCTTGTAGTCAGCATCACAGGCAAGGAGCAGGAGAGGAATAAGGGAGCCACAGATGTGTCAGCCAGTCAGCATATGAGATGCTGAGCCTGGAGCTCGCTCTGCTTAATTAACAAGGGGAAAAAATGGTCAACAGATTTTTAGACCAAAGACTAAAGGTTGCCTGCCATCTTCCTAAAAATCATTCCATTTATGTCTTAGTACCTTATTTGGGAGTAAAAATGTTGTAAAATTTAAGAGTTTTGATTTAAATATTTCAAAACAATAATGAATTATGTTCTCTCCATGCATATATTTTAGCAGTGCTTTCATGCTTAATGTTTTGCTTAATCCTCCCAGCACCTATGTGAGTTAAGTATACTTGCCCCCTCCTTCCTTTTAAAGATGAGGAGCGTCTTGGAGAAAATATAAATGGCTTCCATCAGATGACATAAAAATATTGGTACCAGGAAAAATAAAACTTACCATGATTTTGCTCACATATTTTAGCTATGAAGGTATTTTTATTTAACTAAAGGAGGTTAGAAATGCTGAGTTCTAGTAAATTTTGATGACATACATTTGGGGTTTATTTTAAAAGCTTAAATACTGATTCAAGATATCTCATCCCATAAAAAGAAAAGAAAATTAGCAATTTCATTCACATGAGAAACTATAAGCTTGTGGATACCAAAATTTGGCTAACTTCTTTGTCAAGAAATTGAATTGTCTGTACAATTCAAAAGTGAACTTTTTTTTAATCTTTAAGCATCTATAATTTTAATAATATTGTCATTGACAGAAAATATTTGAAATTCATAACAATTGATCATATATATATATATGTATATATATCATATATACATATATATATATATATACAAAATTTACTTCAACAATAGATAATGAAGTGAAAGTCATTCTTTCATGTCTGATTCTTTGTGATCCCATTCATTATCTAGTCCATGGAATTCTCCAGGCCAGAATACTGAGGTGGGTAGCCTTTCCCCTCTCCAGTGGCTCTTTCCAACCCACGAATTGAACCAGGGTCTCCTGCATTGCAGGCAGATTCTTTACCAACTGAGCTATCAGGGAAGTCCCAATAGATAATGAGACGGTAACCAATTCCCCATATCCTCAAAGGGCAAAATACTACTGATATTATCTACCAGTTAAAGTTTATCTTTTCTATTTGTCAGAGAAGGCAATGGCACCCCACTCCAGTACTTTTGCCTGGAAAATCCCGTGGACAGAGGAGTCTGGTGGGCTGCAGCCCATGGGGTCTCTAGAGTCGGACACGACTGAGTGACTTCACTTTCACTTTTCACTTTCATGCACTAGAGAAGGAAATGGCAACCCACTCCAGTGTTCTTGCCTGGAGAATCCCAGGGATGGCGGAGCCTGGTGGGCTGCCGTCTCTGGGGTCGCACAGAGTCGGACATGACTGAAGTGACTTAGCAGCAGCAGCATGGGATTTAAATTACCTCTTGCCCAGTTCTGAATGCATTTCTGCCTAAGAACTTGATACAGTAAAACAACCCATAACATTTCTGTGTTCTTATCATGAGACTGGATATACCAAAGGTCAACTTCCTCAGTATGACTATCATTTAGCCAACTCATATTTCAGGTCTGTCTGAAGTCATTTCACATATGTAGATACACAATTATGCATTTTTTCCCTTTACTGCCAACCAATCTGTGCAAGACAATCCCATTTTAATTTAATGGGGCAAGATGACTTTAAGCTGTAAACCAAGATAAGAGAGAAGTCAAAACTATAAGTAGATTAATAGTATCTTCTGTGAGTCCATGGGTAGGATGTAAAATTTAACCTAAAAATCTATTTTAAAAAGGTTGAGTATGTGTGATGTGGTTGTAAGACACTAGAATAAGCCAGAAAAAGTGAAAGTGAAAGTCGCTCAGTCGTGTCTGATTCTTTGTGACCCCATGGACTACACAGTCTGTGGAATTCTCCAGACCAGAATACTGGAGTAGGTAGCCTTTCCCCTCCCCAGGGGAAGCCAGAATGGGTGTCAAATCTAATGTGTACAAACATTAGAAGCAGAGCAAGACAAACCAATAAGTTTGGTGTTGACAGGCCAACTTTGGAAAATGAGGCAGCCCATCCAGATGACATCACCAGAGCATAACTTGTTTGGAAAGAGCTCATCTCTAGACTCACACCTGAAGGTCCATCTCTGAGAATAATAAAGGCACAGCAGTCTGAAGCTGGCAAAGAAAAGCAGTGATCAGATGGGCATTAAATTGCTTAGTGGTTGAGTAGGCATGAGAAAAGACAAGGGTATCTGGATTTGAGGGTTCTGAGAAAGGCAAATAAATAGAAGTGGTTGACCATGGGGTCTGGATTGTTTGACAATTGCAATTGAAGTCATCATAGGACCAACAAAAAGGCTTCCCTGGTGGCTCAGTGGTAAAGAATCTGCTTGTCAACGCAGGAGATGTGGGTTCAATCCCTGGATCGGGAAGAGCCTCTGGAGGAGGAAATGTCAATCCACTCCAGTGTTCTTGCCTGGGAAATCCCATGGACAGCGGAGAGTGGCGGGCTATAGTTCATGGGGTTCCAAAGAGTCAGACACAAGTTAGCATACAAGCAAGACCACCAAAATGGAGAAAAAAGAGAAATTGAAGAATTCAATTTTTAAGTGAGATTAAAGTACAGGCAAGACAGAAACAAAGTGTTCAAAATTATGGAGATAGTAAAAGAATCAGGATGCCAGGAGTTAGGAAGGAGGGAGGGAGGAATAAGTGGATTTTCAGGGTGGCAAAATTACTCTGAAGGATACTATAATTATGGATACATGTCATCACACATTTGTTCAGATCTGTAGAAGGTACAATGTAAGAGTGAGCCTTAATGTAAACTACAGACTTGGGTTGATAATAATGTGTCAATATAGGTTCATCAGCTGTAATGAATGTGCCACTCTGGTGAAGGGTGTTGATAATGGGGCAAGATAAGTGTATGTGAAGGGAGGGGATATATGGGCAGTCTTGTGCCTTTTGCTCAGTATTTCTGGGAACCTAAAACTGCCCTAAAAAATGAAGTTGTTTTTTTTTTTTATTTTTTTCTTTTTTTTTTTTTTAATTTTATTTTATTTTTAAACTTTACAATATTGTATTAGTTTTGCCAAATATTGAAATGAATCCGCCACAGGTATACCCACGTTCCCCATCCTGAACCCTCCTCCCTCCTCCCTCCCCTACCCTCCCTCTGGGTCCTCCCAGTGTTTATTTTTAAAAAGAGAGAGAGAGAGAGAGTTAAAAGACAATGAGAGAACATGGCTTGAAAATGGGATTTCAGAGTTTGAGATGAAGGATAAGGATGAAGAAGATAGGCAGAGATGGCCAGAGGAGACATGGTTAACCAAATTATCATAATCTTAGTATAATGTGGTGATGGATTGAATGGCCCACCCCCATCCTGCCACTTCTAACCTTTTGCAGTGCACAGAGTGATTGCTTTAAAAGGCAAAAGCAGCAGAGCATCCAAAAGCATGGCACCTCTACATTTCACTTTACGTTGGTTCTAACGGTATGATTTTCCCATTACATATCCTTGGGAAAGCTTCCAGAATCA
Organism: Bos indicus x Bos taurus; assembly: GCF_003369695.1. Classification (NCBI taxonomy): domain Eukaryota; kingdom Metazoa; phylum Chordata; class Mammalia; order Artiodactyla; family Bovidae; genus Bos; species Bos indicus x Bos taurus. Next base: position 22,992,762 of record NC_040081.1, on the reverse strand, counting down.
GATCCATACACTTTTCAGCCGCAGACTATAATAATTAATAACTGCATTAGTGAAAAAGCAAATGTTTGACTATGACTTTAGAGAATATCAGCATATAATCAGAAAGTGGCCTAGGCACTGCTGTGATTTACAGGAGAAATTCAATTGCTTTTCTTGTTCAACTCATAAAAAACAAAAGCAAAGGAACACACAAAAGTGGTATTCTTTGGTTCTGGCAGCAAATGAACATGAAAGACTAGGTTTATAAATTTTCCTCACATTTGTTGTTTAGTCACTAAGTTATGTCCGACTCTTTGCAACCCCGTGGACTCCAGCATGCCCGGCTTCCCTATCCTTCACTATTTCCCTGAGTTTGCTGCAACTCATGTCCACTGAGTCATTGATGCCATCTAATGATTTCATCTTCTGCCACCCACTTCTCTTCTTACTCTCAATCTTTCAAAGCATCAGTGTTTTTTCCAATGAATGAATCGTCAGCTCTTCACATCAGGTGGCCAAAGTGTTGGAGCTTCAGTTTCAGCATCAGTCCTTCCAATGAATCTTCAGTGTTGATTTCCTTTAGGAATGACTGGTTTGATCTTCTTACCATCCAGAGGACTCTCTTCTCCAGCACCACAGTTCGAAAGCTTTTGTATACTGAACATTTGATACAAGGTGTCATGCCAGGAGTTTTCCTATATTAGGCTGTTAATCTTTATTGCAACCATTATGTAAATAATATCCTCATTTTGTATATGAGAACATAAAGGGTTAGGATGGTCTTGTAACTTGCCAAAGCCTTCCAGCCAGTGGGATGTGAATCTGCTTGCTAGGCTCCAAAACCCATCTTCTGAGTCCCTTTGCTCTCCCACCTTCCCTAAGCTTGTGCCTGTGAGAACCTCCTCATTTGAAAGAAAATAAATCTAGAGTGAGTGATTACAACACTTTTTGCAACTGTGATTGCTTACAGTTTAAACTGTGAATGACTTTAAAAATTGCCAGCAGGCATGCTCACGCAGTGTCCCAAACAAGCTCTTTATTTTTCCTAGTCGGGTAAATTGTTTCTTGGTTTTGTTTTGCTTTGATTGTCTTTTACCTTGTACATTTTTAGATCTCATGTCTAAGGTTTAAAGAGAGACAGAGAGAAAAGATGAAAATGTCTTCTGCTATATCCCACAGGAGTATCATGTCCTTGACACTGTTATTAAGAATGAGCCATGGGAAATGGTTTTATTGGCCCATGGACAAGTGACCATGTGGAATTCTTAACTCATGCAGGCTTCCACCAGGCTCTTAGGCCTCTTGAGACTTTCCAAACATTCCACAAGTGCTTTATACAAACCAGTTCCATGTATAGCTAGAAAAGGGGAAAGAAAAAATACCTGCCGAGTAGGACTTTTCAGAGATCAGTGAAGATGCATTTGTTATGTACATGTGCATGTATGTGTCTGGTTGGGTCATCTTTCTATTCAATAAAACAAGTTTTGAAGGCTATACAGAGAATAGTTTGCCACAAAATCCTCACCAACACTTAAGAGTATGCAAAATTTTGTCTAAAGTCTGAGAGCAACTGAACAAGACCCTTTTCCAGTGCCTCTTGGCTCATATAGATACAAGGCAACAGGAAAGGTTTGGGAATCATATATGGGTGACCAACTGCAATGGACTCTCAAACAAATTATAACTGAAGAAGGAGGGTTACAATATAATGAAGCTATTTGTCAATAAATAGCTCCCTTCCACCAAAATTTAAAATGATGACATGGGAAATGAAGACACATGTATTTCTTTTGTTCAACCAAGAATATCTTAGATTTCATGATTTTAAATTCAAATTTGTTACCATTATCTTATTAGTCTTTTTGTAGAACTTAAAAGACTTTAAAGTCATATGCATGATGGCCATAGCAATTCATAGAAACTGTATTAGGACAGAGCGTAGCAGCATTATTCAGGATTTGTTTTTCTTTTTGCATATCTCTTTTGAAGATGACTCATTCTGCACATTACTCTTCCCCACCTGGCTTCTAGTGAAACATTTAAATTGCAAATAAAGAGCAAGATGGTACACTTTAAAAAGTCCATAACATATGCAGAATGACCTGCTAGACATCAAAAGGTTATGGAAATAAATGTCTATAATTTAAGATTCAAGCATGTTTTTTATTGAATGAGAAAGAATGATCCTATGATTTTCCCCAAGTACTTGAATCCCCAATAAATGGTATTTAGGGAAATAACAACACTTCATACAGTTGAGAAGCAGGTGCCCCCCCTTTGCCTAGAAATGAGGTGTGCCCTGGGGTTCAGGACTTTCTGTGCTGAAAACTGGACAGGCTCAGGTTTCTCAGCCTATAGTCAGCCCAAACCTGTATGGTGGTGTAAATCCACCCTCAGAAAGCGCCATTCATTCCTCCAAGTGGCTAATATGAGCCACTTGCAAAGGCCTAGTTTTTATGGAGTCTTGTAGATTATTTTCTATCCTTCTAGATTGCAATTTTTATGGAATCTGTTATCTGAGAATCTAGTCATTGATTCTGCAAAGGACCTGCCCCTTTATGTAGTATGCCCTTCTGAATACTCTGGGCATGAAAAATATAGAAGTAACTGAAACAGAACGGACCCTAAAACAATTGGGGAAAGTTTTGCATGTCTTCTAATACTTTTTTATTTGTCTTTCACCAGCAGTAGCAATCATGTTTTCTTTCAAGCAATTTACTTTATTCTCTCTTAAATTACTAACCTACTGAATCCTATAAACCCTTCCAGTTTTCTGATTCTAGAATTCTCTATAACAGAAAGCAATAGGAAGAGAGAACTACAGCTGAGAGAGTAAATGTGGCAGACTGGGACATGGGGCTGTAGAGCTTTCAAGGCCTGAGGTTTTTAAATGCATTGCCAAAGCTGATCCAGCATATTTCGTTCCCAGCATTAATAATTACTTGGCACTAAAGAAACACTTGCTGATAGAGCATTTTATGGTATGGTGTTTTATTATCTCTGTCTTGGAAAATGGTGGCCAGTGATAATCTAATAGAGAGGAGAAACTCACTTCATTAATTTATTATAGACCAGAATCCTAGGCAGGGTGTTTGATTACAAGCAATATTCTTTATTTCTGCCAAATTAAAAAGCTGGCACAACCCAGGAGATGATGTAAAGCTTTTGGTTAAATGCCTTCTGGATTCTAACAGATCCACCAAGAACTTGCAGCTTAAGCTTGAGTTTTTTCCAACCATTTTTATATGTACTTGGTTTTCTCTCAATTTATTGTACTTAAATAACAAACTCATACTGGTTTGTTAGATAGCTAGGTATTAGATAGTTTTGTCTTTACCAACATGGTACTATGGAGTCAGATGCTGCTAATCATTGTCCGTGACCTTGGTCACAGCACATAATCATCCCAGACACCCAATTTCTTTATCTGTGAGATGGAAAGGTTGGACTAAGGTTTCTTCCAGCTTTAATATTTTATGGCTCATGTTTCAATGAAAAGTTGTGGATAAATATGTATGAAAGAAAATGTCTTTCAAAAATATTAAAGAGATATTTTTTAATTTTGTTAAATTCCAATTAAAGATTGAGTTATTTTATTTGAGTTTGCTGTAAAGCCTAGGGAGTGTTGTGAGAGATGATGCAGAAATGTTTACTGCTGTTCATGTACTATTCCTGATGGACTCTCTGGGGGATTTCTGTAAAAGCTGGGATTCACTCACAACAGGACCTTTGACTTTTGGATCGGGTTGTCCATTATGCCACTTGCTGTGCTTTGTCCTTTGTGACAATTTTACCCTCTGCCTGCTTGCAGTTATTTGTTTTCTTAACGAATTGGTAGAATCTATGATGTTTTTAAAAATGGATTTTTAAAAAGTGGATTTTGCATCCATTTTTTTTTAAAAAAGCAAGAGGATGTGTGCTACATACTGTTGCACACTGTTCATGACAATAGAATCAAAGAAATGGCACATTACCGCTGAGAGAAGCCTTAGACAGCAGTTCGCCCCACTCCTTCATTTTGTAGATCAGGAAAATGCCCAGCTCGTCATTGGCAAAACACAGAGCCTGTACCTCCCTTTGTGTTTTCATATGTCACCCGTGAATTCTGTCTCATTCTCAGGTGTCTGTGTCTTCTGATATTTTTAATTCTTTTGATTTCATAATGATAGTCAAACTAGAAGAAACAAAGTTCTTAAAGTATTTTGTTATATGAAAGTTTTATGTGGACACAGTTAAAAAGCCAGAATAGTTCTTTTGTTGTGCATTCTGCTCTTTCCACTGGCAACTGTGATGCCCTAGAAGCACCATATTCATTTCTTTGAGCTAGTTTTTTTGTGTGTTTGCATTTTCGTTTCTAAATAAATATTTACACTATTAGCCCTTGATTATTACACATCCTCTCTGGACTTGTACTATAGAATATGAGAATTTAACTCAATTTCATGCAGGTCTCCATCCAAACTTACCTTTCTTCCCTCTCAACCCCTCCCAATATTCTCAGTATAGTTATAGTACTCATTGTGGTTAGGCTATAGTCTGCTCACTCCAGTGTACTTGCCTGGAGAATTCCATGGGCAGAGGAGCCTGGCAAGCTACAGTCCACGTGGTTGCAGAGTTGGATACTTATGACCAACCTAGATAGCATATTGAAAAGCAGAGACATTACTTTGCCAACAAAGGTCCATCTATTCAAGGCTATGGTTTTTCTAGTGGTCATGTATGGATGTGAGAGTTGGACTGTGAAGAAAGCTGAGCGCCGAAGAATTGATGCTTTTGAACTGTGGTGTTGGAGAAGACTCTTGAGAGTCCCTTGGACTGCAAGGAGATCCAACCAGTCCATTCTGAAGGAGATCATCCCTGGGATTTCTTTGGAAGGAGTAATGCTAAAGCTGAAACTCCAGTACTTTGGCCACCTCATGTGAAGAGTTGACTCATTGGAAAAGACTGATGCTAGGAGGGATTGGGGGCAAGAGGAGAAGGGGACGACAGAGGATGAGATGGCTGGATGGCATCACCGACTCGATGGACGTGAGTCTGAGTGAACTCCGGGAGTTGGTGATGGACAGGGAGGCCTGGCGTGCTGCGTTTCATGGGGTCGCAAAGAGTCAGACACAACTGAGTGACTGAACTGAACTAAACTGAACTGAACTGAAGCTTCTAACACGTTAGCTCTTACATTTTGTAATTATTTAAATAATATTTGCAGCTGAACCATCCAGAGAGCAATTACTACATTTCATATCTATTCAAAATTTCCTCCCTGGAGTTAGTATGACCTAGTTTTCATTGCTGTTGTTTGCTCACTTACTAGCCTGCATCCCTATCACTGATTCATGTCCAAACCCTCTGACACAAATGTAAGTCTCAACTCAGTACATTCAAAATCATCAGAGAATCTATCAATTTGATCTGTTACTGAGCCGTTCTGTTTTAATATGCTCTGAGAACCCTCCAAATCCATTCACATTCTCCCAGCTTTGCCATTCTTGGGTTCTCATTAGCTCTCATGTTCGAATTCTCTTTTTCCTTGATCTCATATATTCTTGTTTCCATATTTTAAAAAGCACGTTCTTTGAGAAAAGGTGCATGGAATGTACAGTATTTTGACAATCACAGAGCTGGAAGTATCTATTGATATATTTCAAGCTCACCCTTAATAAGATAGCTAGATATAAAAAACTAGTTTGCAAATTATTTTCTCCTAGAAATTTTAAGAAGCTGCAACATTATCTTCTAGTTTCCACTGTTGTCCCAAATTTCGTTGTGAAATGCCACAGTTTATCCATCACTTTTACTGGACTCTCCATGGAACACTGTCAGTACCAAAACTCTTGACTTTCAGTTTAGAGCTATTTTGCTGAATTCGTTTTTGTAAAGTTCTCTAACTGACTAACCAGAACTGTATCTCGTAACAATGGCAGACATGTACTTTTTCAAGCCTCTGCGTGTGTCAGTCTGCTTACTCACTAAATTTATTTCCTATGTATGCTATAACGAATTAGTGCAAACTTGGTGGTTTCAAACAACACAGATTTATCTGCTTATTGTTCTGGAGGTCAGAAGTCTGAAATAAGTTTCACTGGGCTAAAGTCAAGATTTTGGCAGGGCTGTTTTTTGTTTTTTCCTTTGGGCTCCAGTGGATAAGCTGTTTCCTTGTCTTTTGCACTTTCTAGAGGTCGCCTCCACCCTTGCTTTTCTTGGCTCATGCTCCCTTTCTCCATCTTAAAGCCAGCAGTGTAGCCTCTTTAAACCTTTCTATAATTCCACTTTCATATCACCTTCCCCCTTTATTTTATCATGCCTACCCAGATAATCCAGGAAAACCTCCCAAGTTCCAGATATTTAATTTAATCAAATCTGTAAAGTCCTTTTGCCATAAAAGGTGACAATAGTCATAGGTTCTAGGGATTAGGACATGGAGGGCACTGGAAAATCAATGATCAACCTACTATGCACAGCATTGGCCACAACTGATTCCATTTCTGAACTTAGTATCAACAGTGAAATAGACATTACCTCTGTATTGAGAGGAACTGCAGAATAAAATGGCAAAGGCATCGATATAAAGAGTTGGGCCCACTTGTGTAATTAATCAATGGCATATGATCATGCCTACATTTATTTAGATCTTTTATGACATATTTAATTAAAGACATAATTTTTACCATGAAGTCCTTGCACATGTTTTTTTAGATGTATTCCTAAATGCTCAATATTTTGATGGTATTTAAATGGTATCTAATGGTATCTAGTCCCATTTAAATAGTATCTAATGGTATCTAGTCCCATTATATGAAGGGCTTTTCGTGCTTCTTGTCTGGCTCACTATTCTTCATTGTTTAGGTACTCTGAGAAAATGAAAAAAATTTTTCTTCTTCCCCAAGACTAAGATATTGAATCTCTTTTGCATTCCCATAGTTTCCCATATCCAGTTCTATAGTAGCACTGGTTCTATATTATAGTTGTTTATGTATTTGTTTCATTTTTTCTTTATCAGTGGCATATATAAATGCAATTGATCATTTTATCAATTTTGCATGCAGTAATTTTATAAGCATTCTTATTAATCTCAATTTTTTAATTTTTCCTTGCTTTGTTTTGCTGAGATCAACAGTCAGTCTTGAATGAAGTAGTGATAGCAAGAAGACATGTTTTGTGCCATTGTATTTCAAACTTTTGTGATGTTTTCTATAGGATTTTTATTAGTATTGATATATTTTGTCAGTTTATGACCATTATGTTTATTCCTAATTTGCTAAGCAAAAGTATTTCTTTTAAGATTAGATTCATTTGAGATATAGAATCCAGTTGTTTATATTTTGATGAGTAAATTCATCCAATAGCAAGAAGTTCTTACTACAGTCTATCTCAACTTTTGTTATCTTACTTACACATATATCTTGAGGTTTATATAATTTTGTTTTAAATCACAGTCTTCCAAGAATCTATGAATCACTCACTAAATGTTCTCTTTAGTTAAAGTGAGGCTCAAAATGGATTGTTAACTATGTCTACCACTGACAAATAGAAAATAACAACTTCTAATAATACCTTTACTCCATTTACCAACTTAAAAAAGTGTATTGTGAAAGAATCTTGGAGTGTTTTGGTTCCCATTTAGAATATTCACAGCCTTGGCCTGCCAAGGCTGAAGTTTCCTAACAAAGTTACACAAAAGACTGTGAATATAGTGTATTCCACGTTTAGAAAGGAACAGAAGCTTATCTAATTCAAAAGAGTTCCCCCTCCTCCAGAGAAGTTGGAAATCAATAAAGTATTGATGCTTTAGCAAACAGTTTTTAAATTGCCTGGATATATAGCTACTCTTCCAAGATACCTCTACTAGAGTTTAGATTTGTTCTTTTATTTATTGTTCATTCATTTAGGAAATATCTTTCTAGAATCTACTTGCATCTTGGGTGGTGTACACTCTGGGATGCAACAGCAAGCATGACAATGCAGTTTCTGGATGTTAAGCTGTTTACGATTTAGTGGGTAAAACAAACAGATACATAAACAACTATAATGTAGAACCAGTGCTACTATAGAACTGGATATGGGAAGCTATGGGAATGCAAAAGAGATTCAATATCTTAGTCTTGGGGAAGAAGAAAAAATTTTTTCATTTTCTCAGGGTACCTAAACAATGAGGAATAGTGAGCCAGACAAGAAGCAGGAAAAGCCCTTTATATAGTGGGACTAGAATGTGCAAAGACTCAGAAATGAAAGAAATAATATTTCTAGAAAAATTACTCAGATAATCGGAGGCTTAAACAAGTGGAAATAATCCTGAACAGGCAAATCAACAAAGGACTTTATAAACTGGGTAAATCATAGAATGTATTATCTAAACTACTATGCTTTCAAAAGTGAAACAGATGATACTAATAATTATGCTATAAATAAATAAATTGAAAATTGCAACAAATTAGGACTATTCCAGTCAAGCCAAGACATGTGGCTTTCCTTGTAATTGATGTATAATCCTCTTATCCTGAGGCTATTGAAGAATCATTGAAGGGTCTTAAGTAAGAGGGTAGGGAGGTGACATAGATTTTCATTTGACAAAAATTATTCTTCTGTGTGTGTTAGTTACTTAGTCGTGTCCGTCTCTTTGCAACCCCATGGCAGCCCACCAGGCTCCTCTGTCCATGGAATGCTCTAGGCAAAAATACTGGAGTGGGTAACCATTCCCTTCTCCAGGGGATCCTCCCGACCCAGAGACTGACTCCAGGTCTCCCACATTGAAGGCAGATTCTTTACCATCTGAGCCACCAGAAAAGCCCTGTAGTATGGATCACCTGTGGGTGAAGAAAGTAGAAGTGTGCAAAAGGAAGAGAAATAGAGAAGAAACAGATACGTGTGGCTTTGCTTCAGGTCAGCGAGGAGATTTCCTCTGCATGCAATCATGAAGGTGGTAAAGAGTTGGTAAATTTTTTAAATATTTAGGAAGTAAAATTAACAAAATTTTGGATTGAGCATTTGAAGGACTTAGTAGTGAAAAAGGAAGTTGCAAACACAAGCACAATGTTCATGTTTCTGCCTGTGCAAACTGATTGGACTATAGGTTCTAACACACAGGGAGCAGCCGTGGAAAACGTTTATAAGAACCTGCACTGTATTTTGTGTACAAATTATTGTGGATTGGGGTAGTTGGGGAGGAGGTGTTGTTCCAAAGTGTGTGTGTGTGTGTGTCTGTGTGTGTTCATTTGCTCAGACACGTCCGATTCTTTGCAACTCCATGGACTATAGTCCACCAGGGTCCTCTGTCCATGGAATTCTCCAGGCAAGAATACTGGAGTGGGTTGCTATGCCCTCCTCCAGGGGATCTTCCTGACCCAGGGATCGAACTCTCATTTCTTGCATCTCCTGCACTGGCAGGTGGATTCCTTATGACTAGCACCATCTACAAAGCCCTCCAAAGTTAGACCAAGCCCTAAATGATCTTCTGAGCCGTCCCAGTGAATGGCTACATTTGATGCTGGGACAGAAATACCGGAGTCAGTAGGTAGAAAGCCCAACTCCTGTAGAATACCCAACAAAGGCACACATGAGCCACGGAATGGCTGATTTCTAAAATATCGAAGGAGCAACCCTGAAGTCTGTGTGAATAAAGCAACATGTCCATTCCCGAGACTCAGACAATGGAGAGGTCACATAATCTGAGTGAGAGCTTGAACAAGGTGTAGTGAAGTCCCTTTAAAAAACTCAAGGTTTTTCTTTTGTTGCCTCTTCCTTCCTTAAAGGCACCAGATAATACAGAGGTGAAAGATAAGAGAAGTGTTAAGAAACCATAACAACAAGAAAGAATTAAAAGTCAGAATGAGGATGGCAGTCAACCACAGATGATCACTGTCAGTCTCCAGGGAGGAGGGTACAGGCTATAAAGAGTATAAAAATCATAAACAGAAGATCTATGACCAGAGTGGTTTGAACCAAGACCTGGGAGGATAAAATAGGAACCAACAGGGATGAACACTGGGCTGCATTCTTCATGAAATCCAACTGGATGATAGGGTATCACTAGCTAAGTCTGTAACAAAGCCCTGGAAACAAAATGTGGAAGCTCAATGATTTTATCTAAGTAATGGAATCAGAACACCAAAACCAAGAGAGACGCCCCTTGCTTCATTCCTTTATGTTTGCTTTCCAATCCATCTCTCAGAAGCCCTACTCTTCAGAGCAAAAATATGGCATTTGGGCTGCCTATCTCGCAAGTCTTCTGTTTGTTTGTTTTTTTCTTTCTTTCTTCTTTAGTTTCACACGTTAGGAAGGTATGAGCAGTGCTAGCAGCATCAAATCTTTCCAAAATTCTTCCTCAATTAATTTCCTGTAGTACTTCTGCTTTTTCTGTGTGTATAATCCTATCCTCATCTATTTTCACTTATTCATTTTCAGAACTTTACACCTTTCATGAATATATCACTTAATATGCCTCAAGCCTGGTGTGCTGCAGTCCATGGGGTCACAAAAAGTCGGACACGATTGAGCGACTGAACTGAACTGAACTGAACTGATATGCCTCATAGTAAAGACATCCCTGATTCTGCTAGCTGAAAGACTTATTGTTTTGCTGTTTTGTTTTTTTGGTTTTGTTTTTTAACAACAGCACGTAGACAAAATCAGTGTGCATGAATGACAAAGTTTTTAAATCCCACTCTAATAATATTTGATCTTGGGCTAGTAACTTAATCTCTCAGTAACTTGGTTTTTTCCTCAATGAAAAAGGAGATAATACTAGTACCATACATAATAAATTGAACAGTTTTAAGAACACACGATGACATATGAAAAGCACATAATACAGTGCCTACCACATAATATAGACCCCAAAATGTTAGCATTTGTTATTACTGCTGTTACCTTTGCAATCTTGTGTGAATGACAATATTAATACAAATACGTGTTTTATTATGTATATGTTTATATGCATACACATAAAGCGACTTTTAAAGGTTAAGTGACTGGTTCAAGGTTATACATCACTAACTTGTAGAGCTTCAGTACATGATTTTGACCTCAGGTTCAGTGCCTTTCTGGGCAAACCTGAATATAGCATTCAAAGACATTTCAGGGAAAATATTCAGACCTTCTCTCAGATTGAACCTGAGGGTGTAACACTGCTGACAAGGGCCATGCTCTTGCTTTTACTATCTATGGTGGACAGATCACTGGACCCTTTCTAGTTACTCCTCGTATTTGCTATCTAATCCTTAAAGTTGAAAAGAGCACACTCAGTTGACCACTTATGCACATGTGTATGTGTTGTCCTGGCTATACATTATTGTGTAACAATCTACCCCAAAACCTAGTGGATTAGGATCATAATAAAGATTGATTTTGCTCATAAATCTGAAATTTGGGCAAGGCTCAGTAGGAAAACTTTGCTCCAAAAAGTTCGCTCAACTTTGCTCCAATAATTTCCGTTGGAATAGCTCAAAAGAGGACTGGAGAATACATGTTGAAAAATGGCTCAGTCCCATGCCTGGCAGTTGGTGTTCTGAACTGAGAGCTCCACTGGGCTGGGCACTGAGCTCTGTTCCTCTCCATATGGGTAAGGATCCCCATGTTTCACAGACTGCTTCACTGAGTTCAAGAGTGCACATCCTGAGAGAAATTCAGGCAAGAGCTGTGTCATTCTCATGGCTGACTTCAGAAGTCATACAGAGGCTCTTCCGGCTACTCCTTACTCAAGGAGATCACAGAGGTCCACCCCCTTTTAAGAATAGAGAACACGTGTACTTATGGTGATGGAGTGACAGGTCCAGCAAGGGCATGCATGTGAAGTGGGAAAAACAGAGGATGGGAAATATATACGCACATTAATGTCTATGCTTCATACTCAAATAAGTATATATTTCATAGCTATATGTGTACAAATATGTGTGACCTATTTGAGCTATGTAAAATAAACAATCTCACTCTGACAGTATGTCCCTTTTTAAAAATAGTTGCTCAGTCGTGTCTGACTCTTTGTGACCCCATGGACTATAGCCTGCCAGGCTCCTCTGTCCATGGGATTTTCCAGGCAAGAATACTGGAGTGGCTTGCCATTTTCTTCTCCAGGGGATCTTCCTGACCCAGGGATTGAACCCAGATCTCCTGCATTGCAAGCAGATTCTTTACTGTTTGAGCTACAGGAAGACCTTTTTAAAAATAATTATATGTTTACTAATTTATAGAGCTTCCCAAATTGCTCTAATAATAAAGAATCTGTCTGCCAGTGCATGAGATGCAAGACATGTGGATTCGATCCCTGGGTTGGAAAGATCCCCTGGAGTAAGAAATGGCAACCCACTCCCATATTCTTGCCTGGAAAATCCCATGGACAGAGGAGCCTGGTGGGCTGTAGTCCATGGGGCACAAAGAGTTAGACACAACTGAGAGACTGAACAAACACACACAGGCAAACTAACACCTCGGAACAAACCCTCCTCCCCAACTACCCCAGTCTACACTAATTTATACGTAAAACACGGTGCAGGTTCTTATAAACAACATTTGTCTGTCCTCCACTAGAATGAAGTTCCACAGAGGCAGGAACTTCATAATATTTTATCTACTGCTATATCCTTACTATTCTCAACACTGCCTGGCCTGGCACATAGTAGGCACTCAGTTTGTTGAATGGATGAACACATGAATGGATCCTGCCTCCAGTGTGCAGGGCCATAAGTTCGCCAGCACAGATAGTGGTTCTCAGGCTGGCCCCTGAGGCACATCTGTTTAAAGAAAGGTTGGTGTTGGTCTCTTCCAGAGATAACACACTTGGCAAAGGACAAAGAAAGAACATTACTGAAGCTCCTGACACCTGCATTTGCAACCCCATGGAAAATATAACTCTGTAATCACTTTTTCTCTGCATTTCATTTCTCTTTCATAGACCAGCCATTGCCAGAAGCTTCAGCAGAGGGATTTTTTGGATGGCAGCTGTGAAGTATTAAGAAAAAGGCAGTGACAGATATAAGGGTTTTATTTGCCTTCCACAAGATGCAATGTGTGAAGTCTCATAAAGTCACGGTTAATAAGTTGCCTGTGTTTGCCTGGAGGTGTTTTCAGTAGCTCATAATAGTATTTATTTCCGAAAGTATATCTTTTGGCACATTAAGGGTCAAGTAAAAATAACGTGAAAAGACCTTCTTTGACTTTTGAAAAATTAAAGCCCTCAAAGCATAGAAAGCAATAAAAGATTATTAATGTGCCTTTTGTCAGGTATGAGACACATTATGATGAATTCCTTGTGACAAGTATCTCCCAGCTTTGGTTGTAAACACTTACATCGGCTGCTAATTGTGCTCTCCAGCTGGACCCTTGACACTCTGAGGTGCTTCCTCAATAGGCATTGTGGTTGTGATGAAACACTAATAGTTAGAGTTAGGGAACAGAGATTAAATTCATGAATTACATTATGTTTCTCTGGTACAGCATTTTTCTAAATCTTAAATTTTGATTTAAAGTGCCAAAAAACACTAAATACTAAAAATAGGATAGTCAACACTATCAGAGAATGTCAAATGCCTCTTTACTCAAGATCTCTACAGATGTCATTAAGATTGTTTTTTTTTTGTTTAGCACTGTAGCAGAGCAGTAATTTATGAATTCTCTTATTCTTTTCTGTTAATATCAACATCAGTGTTATATAACCATATGATATACAACCTAGACATTAATAAAATAAATGCATATGGAAAGAAGATACTACTTGTTAACCAGTATTAGAACATGATCTTTCAGACCGTTTTCAAGAAGTGGTTATGGATTTGAATTATCACTTCCAAAAAAATCTGTGAACTGGTAAAGAAATCAGAGAATATCCTTTCAAATTATCTTTGTAAACATTATTCTCCAATGTAGTTGTAGTGGACATCGTGTGGGAGAACCGCTAAGAATGATGGAAAGATCCAGTGGGCAGTGTTAGATTTGGAAAATTAACACCTTTGGTTGAAACATCAGTAAAGGATTTCACTACTAACATCAGCAACATTATCATCAGCATGATGTGCATGTTTGTTAGGTGCTCAGTCGTGTCCAACTCTTTGCAGCCCTATGGACTGTAGCCAACCAGGTCTCCTATATTACAGGCAGATTCTTTACAGTCTGAGCCACTGGGGAAGCCCCATCTATCTTGTGTATATTAATACATTTACTCACCAACAATAATCCTCTGAGGCAGATAATGTTAGTAACCCATTTTACAAATGAGCAGATTGAGGGAGAGAAAAATTAAGTGTTTGACCAGTGTCACAGGGCTACAAGAAGATGTAGTCAAGATTTGAACCTAGCTGTTGTTTCCTGTGTCCATGCTCTTAATCACGTTGCTCTGCTGCTTCAAGAAATCACAGCACTGCCTCTAAAGAAAATATAAAGTTCTAATTCAGCAGGTGATCTTATAATGAAAGTTTGGAATGCCATCAGGGATTGGGGTACAGGAACTGAACTGCAATTTGAGACTTGGCATGTGCATAGTAGTAATAGTATTTAATCTATGACAGGAAATAGCTCATCTAACCCTTGAAACAACCCAAAGTAGTAGGTCCTTGATTTATAGATAAAAACTAGTTCTGAGAAAGATTCAATAACTTGTTCATAGTCAATAGTCAGGAGCCACTATGAATTTAGGCTATCTCATTCTAAATCTGTGCTTGTATTCACTGTCCTCATGGGTCTCCATGCTAGAAGCAGAGTAGAATCCTCAGCAGAGCCTTTCATGAATACTTCAGCCTAGGTCCCATTTCTGATTATTCTAATTAGTTGGTCTTGGATGGGGCCAAGAAATAGGGAGTTTATGAAAGCTCCCCCTGGGAATTTAATGTGCATCGAGAGCCAAGATCACTACACTATTTGATATTGTTCCTCGTCTTAGTTATCTTTCGTCTCAGCCTCCTAAAATGCAATAATCTAGGTTATCCTTTCCAGGATGGGGTAAGGTATGAAAAGAACACTTCCGTGGTTGAAAATATCCAGTGCTTTCTTATATAGGTTTTACTGTATAAGACATGGACATTAGATGTGAAGTGGAGTTCTTTACCCAGCCACATATAACAAGGTATCTGAGTAGGATGTCATAATTTTAAATTCATTTTTTTCCTGATTTTCCTGACAAGTAATCTTCCCAGAACATATGAGCTATTTAAATTGCCTTCTGAACTGTATTTTTATCTTTAGTACACCTGGCCCACACATCCTCTGATTCACAAAAGGATAATATAGGGGTCACCTGAAATCATGCTGCTTTACATTTGGTTAAAGAAAGTGTCTCACCAAACTAGAGTTTAGATAACAGTAGAGATTTGTTAACTCATTATATGAAAAAGCCTGTCATTCTGTGGTTTCACTTATTTCTTTTTAAAAGTCAAAGGAATAGAAAGAAAACATTGAGCTAATAGGCTAGTCTGAAAAGAATAAGAATGAAGAAATACAACCCCTAAAATATAAAACCTGACATCTGTTTATCATGTGTTAACTATTTGATGAAGTGGAAATGCATATCTGGGCTGTTTATGTGACCGGATAAAAGTGATTAAAAGAAACAAGCACAAACCCAACATCTCTGTTTTAGCAAATGACCTGTCTGTATAGGCTTTGCACTGGAAGGGTTGATAATAACACTTACAGAGGCAGTCAAACAGAAGTTGGTACTGTGTTGCAGAGATAAACCAGTGTCCAGTGGCTAAGTGCTTTGGCTTATCTGTGAAATGTGGCTAAAGACTCAGGAAGTAAGAAAGAAATCATGGATATAAAATCTGCTGTGGTAATGGGGGCCAGGGAAGCAAGGTAATATGAAACCATAATTTTAAGTAAATTATAGTCCTCCTATCACAAAATGTACTATCATAAAACAAATATAACTATAATGTGTGGAATTTTACTTTGATTTATCTTTTTATTACATCTATCAAAAAGCAGGTTAAGTCTACCTGATAAAAATGTTTCTCCACTGGAAAGAGTTACTTTCTTGAAAATTCAATTGCTGGTAAATAAACAGTAAAATACAGACTTTTCTATCTTTAGAAATATATCAGAGTTATGTTTTAATGATTTTGAAGTCATAGAGGTCATCTTTCATCCTAAATTGTATAATAGAATTTAATTGATTACTAGGTTTTTTTGGATTAACTCCATAATTTTCTCCTATTCACATTCTCTAGAAAATAGTCTATTAGTCTAATAGAAAATTTTAGCTTCATTTTTACCACCAACATAAATTTTTAAACTCCACTATCATTTATAGAACTTTGATCTGCAGTCAGACATGATTTCTTCATTGAGTAAAGAGTTTCGTTTCCAAAAATATATTATTTTCACTCCATCTCTTTTAATGTCATATTTACCTGGTACAAATAGTTTTAATAAAAAGCAACATATTCATAATATAAAGAACACTTGACAAGGATCCACAGGATATAAACCCCCCAGTTCCTGGGTTATCCTGGATTTGAATCTCTGCTTTATACACTGTAAGCTGTGGACAAGCCACCATCTCTTCATCTGTCTTCACTTAAGTCTCCTTGTGCCTGACTTGCAGTGTTGATATGAAGATGGTGATATATGTGAAACTGCTTTGAAAATCATTAATTACTTTATAAATGTAGACACTGTAATCAAAACCTTCCTAAATCATGACATCTGCATCTCATTCTTTGGCAGCAAGATAGAGAGAAGCGCTTCTAGTCACGTATCATGTGTATCTCAAGAGTTGTGGATAAAACCCTGATTAGAAGAAACTGGCTTCATTTAGTGCCCTTGAACAACCATTTAAAAACTTCTCTGCCTCTCTTATCCCATTTGTGATAACTGTATACATTCCCTGAGGTGGATTTAGAAGGAATAAGAGCCACACACACTTTTGTTCTGTGCTACCAAGGAGACATACACCATTAAGTTATCAAACGATATCACTGTGCAACCCATATGTTCTTACTTCTAACATTTTCATCTTACAACAGTTTTTTTTTTTTTTCCTTCTGAAAGATTGGGCCTAAAACAAGATTCTCTGATTAGAACATATCTCCATTCATCTCATTTTTCATTTCTCAGAACACAAGAAATGTTTATTAGATATTTTCACTGCATTTGTATCCAAGCCAAATGTGAAAACATAGCTGTCTCCTGCTTCTCAACGGCAGGAGAGGAAATGAAAAGGGAAGCCTGGAGTATCTTTGCTGGGTTGCATGTGTTTTCTCCCCACCTCTATCCCTGACCCCACTGTCCCCATTAGCACGTTCCTAGCAGCATCTATGGGCTTCCCGGGCGGTGCAGTGGTAAAAGAATCCGCCTGCCAATGCAGGAGACGCAAGAGATGCAAATTGATTCTGGGGTTAGAAAGATCTTTTGGAGTAGGAAATGGCAACCTGTTCCAATATTCTTGCCTGGAAAATTCCATGGACAGAGGAGCCTGGCAGGCTACAGTCAGCGGGGTCTCATAGAGTTGGACACAACTCAGCATACACACACGTATTGGCATCTATACAGCCGTGATATGGTTTAATGATATCTGTGTGTGCTTTCAAAGGCCATTATTGCTGTTTTGACCATCTCTTCCGTGGGGACTGAGAGCGGGCCTTCTGTTTTCTTGTTATTCAGACAATAGCCAAGACAGTACTCAGCATATGCTTTACAGGCCAACTGGACAGACAGCCTGGCTCCCCACTACCTGGCCTGAGGGCCAGAAATACTGAGGAGACAGAACTGGGCAACTAGGGATTCTGTGCACCCGGTAAACAGACATCTGTTGCTCTTACCTGCTAGTCAAGCAGGATGATCCAGTGTTTCCCAAACACAACCTGTGCTTTCCCAAGCCCACGTTTAATTATGTTACTTTGCTCATGACGCCCAACCCCCAGTTTTAAATATTTTAATCATCTTTCAAAGGTGTCTCCAGTGCCAGCCACAGCCCTGAAATTTGTGCATTTCTTCCAAAATTTTGTCAGCTATCTGTCCTATGATGGGGCTTCCCTATTGGCTCAATGGTAAAGAATCCATCTGCAATGCAGAGGACACAAGTCCAACCGCTGGATCAGGAAGAGCGCCCGGAGTAGGAAATGGCAACTCACTCCAGTATTCTTGCCTGGAAAATCCCATGGACAGAGGAGCCTGATTTACAGTCCATGAGATCACAAAAGAGTTGGACATGACTTAACAACTGAGCATGCATGCATCTGTTCTGTGAATCTCTATGATTCTTGATTCATTGCCATCTTAGGTGATGACATATTCTTTCTTGTAGACACTTTTTATTTATTTTCCTATTGTTTGAGCCCTCTAATAAGAGACATTAGCTGTTACTTAACCCCACTGTAAGTTTTTTTTGAGTCATTAAGTGAGGATTACAACAGTAAACCTATCTCATAAAATTGTTTTGAGGCTAAAATAAATTAACATAATACAGAACTTAGACGAGTGTCTGTGTGTGTGTGTATGTATGTGCTCAGTCACTCAGTCATGTCTGACTCTTTGTGATCCTTTTGGACTGTAGCCCACCAGACCAGTGCTAATACATTGTAAATATTATATAAGTTATTATTTTTAATAATAATGCCATTGTACCTATCATATGTATTATGAATATGTATGTGGATATTTTCTGTGTGTTTTTTTTAAACTTAACTTATCCTTCATTATGCTCCCAGACTAGCCTAGTTTCTAATATTTAGTAAGTTCTGAATAAATGTTTTTAAATAAGTAAATAAAAAAATACAGCCCCATTGCCATTGCTGCAATTCTCTAGGGATAGCATTTTGCCTAAACTGAATTGACATTACTTTAGTTTGATGAATTTCTAAGCTATTCAGTGGTTTAGTGAGGAATATATCTTTATAAAACTTCCAAATGTCCTCAAATACAGGGTATAATATGTAATTTTTTATTCATTCACTTAGCTCAGCTGTTAATTTTTTATTCATTCACTTAGTTCAGCTGTTCATAAATGCAAATCTCAGTTAAAGTACCTCAATCCTTATCTTACTATTTTAATTACATGATCCATAACAATGTAAAGTGATTCAAATATCTAAACAGAATATTTATAGTTAGAAAGCTAGTTGACCTAGGGATTCAACCATTATGTTAATATTTGTATGTGCTAACCCATTATTGGTTTCTATAGAGTTTTATCCTGAACAGTTTCAGGAGCTCTTGCAGACAAAATTAATAACATTAAATCCACTATCTATTTGCATATGAATTTCTTTTAAATTTTTAAGAGACTTGATTTTGTAGACAAGTTTTAGATTTACAGCAAAACTGAGAGCAAGATACAGAAATTTCTCATATATCCCTGCTCCTACACAGACATACTCACCCCCATTATCAACATCACTCACCAGATTTGTCTTTTTTTTTTTTTTCAACCAAGGATGAATCTAATTTCATAACATTGTAACCACCCAGAGTCCATAGTTCACCTTATTATTCACTCTTGGGGTCATACATTCTGTGCGTTTAGGCAAAAGTATAATAACCTATATCCAAGATTTTCATTGCCAAGTATTATTCACTGCCCTAAAAATCTGTGTTCTGAGCGTCCAGTTCAAAATGGTGAAGTAGAAGGATGTATACTCATCTCCTCCTGCAAGAGCACCAAAATCACAGCTAGTTGTTAAGCAACCATCCACTGGAGAACAGTGGAACCCACTTTAAAAAGATTCCCTATGTCCAAAGACAAAGAAGCCACAATGAAATGATAGGAGGGGCGCAAACATGATAAAATCAAATCCCATACCCACCGGATGAGCAACCCGCAACCTGGAGAGCAATAATATCAAAGTTTTCCCACTGCTGTGAAGGTTCTGGGCCCCATGTCAGGCTTATCAATCTGGGGATCCAGCAAAGGGACTGGGAATCCTCAGGGAATCTATCTCATTGTTGTTTTAATTTGCGTTTCCATAATATCATATGGGAAAGATGGGGATCATTTTTTCATATGCCTGTTTGCCACATGTGTATCTTCTTTGCTGTGGTGTCTGATAAGATCTTTGGCCCATTTCTTAATCAGTTTATTTTCTTGTTGAATTTTAAAGGTTCTTCATATATTTTGTTAACAGACTTTTATCAGAAGTATCTTTTGCAGATATTCTGTCTTAGGCTGTGGCTTGTCTCCTGTTTGTCTTGAGTTTGTCTTTTACAAAGCAGTTTTTATTTTTGATAATGTTCAGGTTATCAGCTATTTCTTTCATGGAACTTGCTTTGGTGTTGTATCTAAAAAGACATCACCATAACCAAAATCGTCTGTTTTTCCCATTATTGTCTGTGAGTTTTGTAATTTTGCTTTTAGGTCTGTGATCTATTTTGGGTTAACTTTGTGAAGGGTATAAAGTCTGTGTCTAGACTGATGTTTCACATGTGGATGTCCACTTGTTTCAAGACCATTGGTTGAAGAGACTCTCTTGGTTCCATTGTATTGCCTCTGTTGTTCTGTCAAAGATAAATTGACCATATGTATAGAGGAATTTCTTTTTAATTTAAGGAGCTATTTTAAACTTTATATATTCTATTGTGAAACCCCTCTTCAGGCAAATGCCATGGCCTGCTATTTGGAAATGAATAACTGTCTAAATTAAGAACCAGAAAAATCTTTCTCAGAAGATATGTAAAGCTGAAGATAAATTTCATTAAACTAATTTATCTAAACTTCATGTAAGATTACACACTCATGAAGGTACTTCTAGATGAAAATGGATATCAGACACACCCTGATTTCCATTAGACCAGCCCTGGTTTTCTTTAGGCTATGAATATGAAGATTAGGAATTATTTTCACAAGCAACTGAAATCTGCCAAACAAATCACTTGAAGCGTGAAAATGCTAAGCTACTGCCTCACAAGATGTTTGCACTTAGTGGCAGAATGAAGAGGGATGAAGCTCTTTTTACAGTAATTTTAGAATAGAAACAGTAGCAGCTTTAGTGTTTTGGTTGGGGCCCCCACAAAATAAAATTTATTTCACTATTACAAGTTAAAAGCTTTCAGATTTCTGGACTAAAGAATATGATGTTTTTTTCCCAAAGTGAACTTACTAGTTTTATTGATTCTCTTCTATTTTGATTTTACATGCCAGAGTAGGGGAAATATGTTTCTTTAACATATACCAATGTTGTTTTTCCTACCACAAAAGTTTTCCATTTTGTTTTTACCTTAAATGCACTGCATATTACTTTCAATAGGTTTGTTCTATTATTAAATTGTCAAATCTAGCAAAACTTTTGGTTGTTTTTGGTACATAAAAATATATATTCTTCTGTTTCTTAAATAGATCTATATTTAGGTAAGATCTAAGTCTCTATCCTGTCAATGTACTTACTCATCAAAACTAAGTGGGAATGGTAAAGGTCTGGTAACTTATTTGAATGGAAGCTAGTAAATTGAGATGGGGTGAAAATGACATTTAATAAGCAAAATTATTTATTGAGGATACATATGTGTCTCACAGGTTTCTGTGATTAAGAGATACTGCTCTGCTACTAAATGATATTGATGGGGTTGCTAGTTCCATTCCACAATTTAAACATAAAACTTAAAATGGGAATACTTAAGAGTATTATGGTGTGTTGCCACATCAAAAAAATATAAATCTATATATTTATAATTAGTAATAACAGCTTTGTCTCTAGTGACTTTTCCCCAGAAGAAGAGCCTCTTCTGAATTTTACCTGCCTTCAAACTGAAGGTTTGAGGCTAGAAATTTTATTTGCTCTTCTACCATGTCTTCATTAATTTATGATTCATCTTTTCTGACTGTTGATCCTTCATATTTTAAATTCTCTGATCAATAGAATTGACTCTTCTAATTCTGTATGTCAAAGCTAGAAATTATTCCAGCCTTATAAACACCTCCTGGGGACAGATTAGCAACAGTATAAGTTTTAAGAACCTTTCTATTTAATTTGTTCAAAGAACACTTATTTTCTGATAATATAAACTTAGAGGTCTTTTGTCTCGTTTGTCAAATAATGCTTATTATCTAACAACTGAAGAGTATAATCTTTGGGGGAAATTGCTGGGTCTCTAAGTGGTGTTTTATGTTTGCTTCTGGCTTAGATTTCAGAAACCACTTGGTTTTCTGTTTTTAGATAAATGACATGTGCAACACTGTGATGATGACAATGCTAACCTTTTATTACTCAGCTTGGATTTTTCCATTTGGTTCTCTTTGACCCTCACTCAAATTATCAAAAGCTCAGAAAAAAAAGGAAAAAAAAAAAAAAAAGACGGCTGTTAGCAATAGTCAACATAAATGTAAACCTGGCTACCTCTTCACTGACTCCAATCTGTCAACTTGGAAACATGTAAATGTATCCATTATTTAGCTTCTATTTAGTTTTACTCCAAATTAAAGCATGTTTTTAAAACATTTGATGTAATTGGAGTACTCAAAACACCATAATGATTTATATTTCTGACATACTGGTATTTTGTGTTTCCTTTACAGAAGTTTACATTTTTAAACTTAGGATTTTGAAACTAAAACTGATTTCA
The DNA here is from genome assembly GCF_003369695.1 of Bos indicus x Bos taurus. Classification (NCBI taxonomy): domain Eukaryota; kingdom Metazoa; phylum Chordata; class Mammalia; order Artiodactyla; family Bovidae; genus Bos; species Bos indicus x Bos taurus. Next base: position 22,970,310 of record NC_040081.1, on the reverse strand, counting down.
AGGGTTTATAATTGTCCGTAGCAAAGCTTTACATTTATGTCTGGTATATGCTTTTGTTCTTATTATAGGAATAGAAAAAAGACCTGCAGTAATGCACTCTTTCAGTAACATCTTTAACTCATTGTTTTAAAAACAAGTCTTAAGGAGTGTTGTCCTGTAACCCTTACTCACATCATAGATCCTAAAAGGAAACTCTGTATATATAATGCCCTCCATTCTTCACTCCCATATTACTCCCCAAGATTCAATCCAGGATGAAATCACACAGTTCCATTGTAGTTCCTCTACTCAGGGTCACCAATGATCTTGATTTAAAATGTTTAGAAACTGTTTTCAGAACTTTCCTTTGTTACCCTTGGTGAAGCAAGGATTACTTGAAATTCTCTGGCCATTCAAGCTGCTCTAACAAAAATATCATAAGCTGGGTGGCTTATAAACAACAAACACATATTTCTCACAGTTCAAGAGGCTGGGAAGTCCAAAATCATGGTGCCATCAGATCTTGTATCTGGCGAGGGCCCTCCTCCTGGTTCATGGATAGCTATCTTCTCACTGTGTCCTCATATGATGGAAGGGATAAGGAATCTTTGTGAGGTCTCTTTTATCAGGGCACTAATCCCATTCATCAGAGCCCCACCCTCATGATCTTATTACTTTCCAAAAACCTCCACCCCCAATACAATCACTTTGAGGGTTAGGATTTTGACATATGAATTTTGAAGGGACATAAATATTTAATCTAAAGTATAGTCTCTCCTGATTTTTCTTCCTCCCTCCAGGTTTTTTCCTTTGCTTCTGTGAATAGTTATTCTAGTATCCTTTGCTGAATGCTAGAATATAGACCCCAGAAAAATTTGGAGCAAATTACATGTCTAGGAATCATCATGATAGAGATATAAATTAAAGACATTGCAGTGGATAAGATCTCCCAGACAGGATACATTCTGTAAGAATAAAAGAGGGACAAGTGTGGAAATCAGGAAAAGCCAGTTTATAAAGAGGGCTGGACAGTGCAGACCATAGATTATATTTAATATTTTTTATTGAAGTATAGCTGATTTACAATGCTGTGCCAATCTCTGCTGTAAAGTGACTCAGTTATGCATAAATATACATTTTTTAATATTCTTTCCCATTATGGTTTATCACAGGATATTGAATATGGTTCCCTGTGCTATACAGTAGGACCTTGTTTATCCATCTATGTATAGTAGCTTGAATCTGCTAACCCCATACTCCCAGTCCTTTTCTCAGCCACCCTCCTCCCACTTAGCAACCACAAGTCTGTTCTCTATGCATAGACCACATTTAAAAACAAACTTGTTGGATAAATATCCAAATTATTACAGTTTTATTATGACACATAGTTTCAGCATTATATCAGTGTATGAACAAGAGAATAAACTAGTTGTTCAGGTTCCTTTCAGACTTTGGATTCCATAATTGTAAATGACAATAACATTTTTACTTTTACAGCTACCACCTTAAGCAAGGAATGGATTTTAGTTATATCATTCACATTTTAGTGAAAGATGGCTGAATTCAAACCATGTGTGAAGCGAAAGTCAAAGTGTTAGTAGCTCAGTTGTGTCTGACTCTGTGACCCCATGGACTGTAGCTCCCCAGGCTGCTCTGTCCATAGAGTTCTCCAGGCAAGAATACTGGAGTGGGTAGCCATTCCCTTCTCTAGGAGATCTTTGCAACCCAGGGATCAAATCCAGGTTTCCTGCATGGAAGGTGGATTCCTTACCTTCTGAGAAACCAAGGAAGCCCTGGTTCAGTAAGGGTGCTGGTACCTCACAAATGCAATCACAACTGTGATGGATTAGAAACAAATATTATCATATAGGGCTGGAATGTAGTTAAAAGGGTCAGGTGTGCAAGCTTGAAATTTACAACTGTAGTTAGAACTGATGGATCTGAGACCAGAAGCTGCCAGCCCTGTGTGTCACCCCTTAGGGAGACTGGCTGGAGGTGGCCTCAATGTGTGAGGAAAGACTTCAAAATCCACTCTGTCCTCTGCACCACATAACAGAGTATCAAAGTGCTTAGACGTCAGAATGCCATCATACTTTTGAGCCATCCTTGATTTTACCAGTTATTAATATGTCATTAGATATAACACATTTTTCCATAGTAAATATGATTGTAAGTGTAAAGAATTCTAGAAATACACAATTTTTTTCAGTGTAAATAAGTCTAGAGATCCTTTCATTCCTGAGAAAACAATTGCTTTCTATATAGCCTGATTATACAAAATACCAGTTTTACATAATAATTATGAAAGTGCTCAATCAAATTTGGCTATTTTTTGTATTTGGAAGCCATTTCCTTCAAGACATTTTTAGGCTTTTGTGTTTGTTTATATAAATGCCATAAAGCTTAAGTTATAATGTAAAAATTATTCCATTAGGTTTCAACCTCAGTACACACACACACACACACACAAACCCCTACACAGTTGCCCACAGTCTCTTTATTAAGAGACTGATTTTGAGCTTGTGGTGTCTAGGTTTGTGAATAGGATAAAGGAAATTTTCACATAATTCCTGAAATCTTTGAAAAGCATTCCTGTTACTCAACTAGTAAAAACTCCCTTGGTGTGATTTTAATATTATAGATTTTTAAAAATATATTCTTGATCTACTTTGTGAAATATAGAGGTCAGGCTAACTGAAAACAAAAAATGGCCATATCAACAATGCTTTTAATACTGAGTATATAGACATCAACCAACTTGTCAATCTCTGTAGTAAAGTTACATGACTTTTCACATTAGAATTTAATTGAGTCCACAAAGGAGAAAATATGATTTAAATAGAAAAGAATGTGAAACACATGTTATATGTATATGAAAAACAGAGTCACTTTTTTATACACCAGGAACTAACTCAACATTGCAAATCAACTAATACTTCAATTAAAAAAAGAAAATGAGCTTCTGCATCAAGCTCACTATAAAAACATTAAAGAGATTTTTTAGTTTCAAGATTTCAATGGAAGTCAAAGACTGTGCTGCTTCTGGCTTCCCCAGTGGCTCAGTGGTAAAGAATCTGCCTGCCATACAGGAGACTTGCAGAGCTGCTGGTTCCATCCCTGAGTTGGGAAGATCACTGGAGTAGGAAATGGCAGCCCACTCTAGTATTTTTGCCTGGGAAATCCCATGTACAGAGGAACCTGGCAGGGTATAGTCCATGGGGTTGGCAAGAGTCGGACGCGACTGACTAAACAACAACAACAACAAATAAAATAAATTCCATTGAGCTCTCATTGGCCAAAGTGGGTAACAAATCAAATTGATGAAGTCATGATGCAAGTCAAATACCCTTGCACACCAAGTCTGTTATAAATTTAATAATGCTTTAATGTGAACACTTCTAAATTTTAAAGGGACATACCAAGTGTAGAGCAATGGCCTAATCATTTCCATCAGTTTTATTAAATAAAAAAGCATAAATTGTTTGAATAATCACTTGGAGTTCTTGGTAACAAAATGTGATCTATGCTAATGCAACCAAGCTCCATCTCTTTCTCAACATGCTTTTGTCCAAATAAAACTGTCACTGGAATTACTTAGTTTTCTCTACAACCACCAATGTGTTCCAGTAATTTAGATTTCATGCCTCCTTCAGAGATTATAAGCAAAGGCTAGCAATTCCAGCTTCCCAGGTGGCTCAGTGGTAAAAGAATCTGCCTGCTAACGCGAGAGATGCAGGAGACATGGGTTCGATCTCTGGGGCAGGAGGATCCCCTGGAGAAAGATATGGCAACTCACTGCAGTATTCTTGCCTAGAAAATCCCACGGATAGAGGACCCTGGTGGGCTACAGTCCATAGGGCTACAAAGATTTGGACACAACTGAACAACTGAGCACAGCAATTCCAGAGAAAATAAAGCAGGTTCCTATGTTTTCTCAGCAATTCCCACTTCTAATTGTAGTGGAACTGATTTACGAAAGAGGAGCATAAATTCCTTTACTCAGTTTCCTTTTTCTTTTTAAAGAAACTTCTTTAAAACTTCACTGCCTTTCACTGTGTTTTAATCCTTGATGTAATTAATTGTTTTTTGAACTGGTAAAAGATACAGAAATGTTCAAAGGAAGCAATGTTTATGGTTTCTAAGTGAAATAGTTCGATTCAGTTTTATTCAGGAGTTATCTATTGTAAAAATTTCATAGTTATTGTTGTGGATCTTAAAAGTATTGCAAGAAGTTCCATTTAAAATATATTTATTGTTTATTATGAATGTTATATTGTTCTAGTTACACTTTTTTAATACTATGTTTCATTGAAAAAATTATAGATGGCTCAAATATAATAGCTAAGATATATAATATAATCAAAGTATTTAAATTAGAATTTAAAAACTAATTCTTATTTTTGCATGTATCAGTTCTCCATTTGGTATATTAAAAAATACAGGTTTATTAATATTAATGCGTGTTATTGAAAGTTACACTCCTTTATTTCAGATCCAAGAAGTTAGCAGAGATAATGAGCAAGAAAATCGCTATGAAGAGGGTATTACCTCATTTTCTACATGTTCTCCTAGTAAGTGCTCCTCTATGTTACATATATACATAACACTTAAATTAAGGTATTTGTAACTGGTAAAGTCAAACTGAAGAGAGTGTGGAAAAACACAAAGAGCGTTGGACGACATCTAATTAATGGTATGACTTTGAGCATATCATCTGGTAGAAATATTACTACATTATCTTGCTAATTTAAATAGTTCTAACAAGTTCAGTGTTTAATAATCAAACCAGCAGTTTTTCCTACCCAAAGAAAGTACACTAGTCAGTCTGATATAAATGTTCTGTGATAACTATATTTTTTTGATTTTTTTAAACAAAGTCACATTATTTTCAGACCTTAGTTTTCTCAGATAAGAAATGAGTTTGCACTAGTTCTCTCTAAGGTCCCCGCTAGCTGTAATAGAATGTAATTCTATATATAACGACTGAAGACAACCAGAATCTTCCTCCATGTACATAATTCTACCCATCATGCCTGACTCCATAGGTTCACAACAGCTTGCTCACTGGGCTAGTCTGATGGGCATCTCCCACTCAACATTTCTAAATCTGAAAGCCCCCAATCATGCCCAAATCCACTCTACCTGCTGATATTGCCATGTCAGAAAATGAAGATTTCTTCCTTGTTCAATTCAGTCCCAAAACTTGGAGTCACCCTTTTTTACTTTCTCTCCTATCCCACTTCCAATGTGTCAGATAGTACCGTGAACTCTTCCTTCACAATACAGCCAGTATTTCCTTACCCTATCACTGTTATTTATCCACACCGTCCACTCTGGCATCAGCTCTCCCCTGGATTGTCACAATAACACAGTGGCTCTTAATGGAGCACTATTTTCTGTTCTCAACAGAGAATGCATGTCAGTGAATGGAGATTTTTGTTGTGGTCATGAGTTGAGAAGGGAGTTTTGCTAAAAATTCTGCTAAATATCCTGCAATACACAGGACATGCCCAGGAAACACAGGATTATCTTCTCAAAAATGCCAGTAGTACTCTGTTAAGAAACCTTGAAACAGCTGCCTTCCCATTTGCCCCTAATATTCTGTACTTCATGAAGGAACTATTCACACTTCTGCTCCAAATTCTCCTGTTCTTATGCACTTTGAACAGGTCACAGCTGATGCTCCACAAAACTGCCTACCAGTTTTTCAACTGATGGGATGACTTGCAAATCAAATAATATTAAATGCAATTCCTTAACTAGCATACTTTGGCAAAATCAGTAAACTCTTCAAACACTAGGGCAGAACACAAAATCATGCTAAATGATAATGTAATCAATTGATGCACTAAATTTTAAAGTTATACATTTAATATCATTTTAATGATTTATTATCATTTTAGTGGTAATGAAAGTGATGTAAAGGCCATCATTGATAATGACCATATATTTATTATGACATTTATTCTCAGAAGTACTACCTATAATAAGAAGACATTATTTCAGCTATTGGTACAGAACAACCTCAATTCTACAGACTGTTGGGACCTGAAACTGTCACCGATATGAAATTCTGTGCGATTGGACTCAGGCCTCTGACTCTTTCCTTAGAGAAGAGGTGAAACATAGAACACCCTAAGTCAGCAAATTTCCATTGGTATCATTTCTGTGAAGTTTCCTAAAACCCACTGACCCACCATGTATGACTCTAGGGCTGTATTCCAGGTTTGGGCATATTTGACAAGGACTAAGGAGACCCTGTTGCTTAGACAGTGTTACATAAAATAGACTACATAAACTGAGCATGTTGACATAAAGGTAGCTGTAAGGAATTGCCTATAGCATGAATGTAATTCTAAGTTGATGATCAATTTGCCCAGACAGGAACAGTGAAGTCCTTTTGCTAGCCTGAGCAATGATTTCTTTCCAGCCACTCCATCATTTACTCCATCAGCATATCTAGAAACTCCTTTATTTCAGGCTGTGTTTGGGGTTAGAGGCAGAAAGATGAATGAGGTCTGTGCAGAGATCTGTGCAAGAACGAAACACCGTCTGCTCTGCCCCAGCTGATAGTTAAAGAATCTTGGTTGCAGTTCTAATACTGGCAGCTAGACCTTTCTTCTTTCCCACAAGAAAAATGAGAGAAATTAAAAATAAAATTCATGTAGAAATATGTAGTACCATCATGGACATGATTTTCCCACATGATTGATTTTTTTCTCCTGTTGCTAAAAAATCTCTACAGTGTAACTCTTCATATAAAAAAAATTCCTCTTTGTCTGTACTCTGCCATTTGTCTTCTTTAGCTGTGTTTTAGTTTAACAAAACTTTGAAACAACAGTTATTTGCTTTTCTATTGCACTCATGACAGAAATTCGCCTTTTCCCTCCAGTATAGATTCCAAAGTTCATTTCAAACTTTTGTGAATACTTTATTTAGAGCAGAATTTCTATAAAGAAAATATAAACCACAAGTTTTAAGATTTAAAGTTATTGCATTATATATTATTCTATTTTCTTCCTAAGTGGCTAGAGGGCATTTATCGTGTACAGTGTAAACACAAATAATGGAATCATGATTCTTAGAGTAGAGGAAATTTGCCTGAATCATTTGGTTAAATTTCAAGATAGAATAGATTTTTTTGGTGAGAGAACTGAGCCTTAGCAATATTTACCTACTCAGCTCAGTGCTCTGTGATGACCTAGAAGGATGGGATAAGCGGGTGGGAGGGAGGCTCAAGAGTGAGGGGATATGTGTATATTTATAGCTTATTCAGAAACCAGCAGAATGTACAGCAGAAACCAGCACAACATTGTAAAGCATTATCCTCTAATTAAAATTTTTGAAAAAAATTTTAAAAGTAGAAATTTTTTTAAAAGTAGAAAAAATATTTACCTATTGTTGGTAATTTAGATGCATTTCCAATGGAAAAATATCAACACTTTATCAAATAGTATTTTTAAGAATTAAGATGTCATCTGGTGATAAATGTTAAATAATTAAGAATCACAGACTCATTTGATCACAGTATTTATAAGCAAGATAAGATTTTTGTTCCTTGTCTTTACCTTTTCCATCACTTACTTATTACTTGTTAGGTTGGTTATATTGTTGTCTACTAAAAATATGGTAATGCAGTCATATACTGAATCTGCTCAAACAATAACTTTAGAGAATTGCAATATTATTATATATGTAATATCAGAATATTACATATTATTATTGTGTATGAGAGTGTCATAAACTGAAGTAGCAGGATGTAATGGAGCTCTCTCGGTAAATATTTTAAAAGCTCAACAATGGCTATTCACCAAAACTACGCGTTTGTTAGCTTTCTCCTGTATCAGTTGATAAAAGTTTAATTAACATTACCACCACTTCTGTATCAAGTTACAAAACATTAACTGCCTCCAGATGGAGTGTTTAAATGAAATCCTACAATCTTTATCATAAACAGCCGTACAGAGCCCAGATCTCCACCATAAAAGCTGGCCTTACAGGCAGAGGTCAGAAGAAGCCAAAGTGAATGAAACAGCAGAGGAAGAAGAAGAGCATGAATCAGGCATGGAGGCAGAGCACGGCCCTCCAGAGGTGGACAGTGAGAGTGAGAACCAGTACGATGACTTGTATGTGTTCATTCCCGGAGACAACCCTGAAAATAATTCCCAAGAGCCCCTTGTGTGCCCCAGACCACCTCTCCCCCCACCACGACCTGTAACCACTGCCTTCCAACTGGAAAAACCTCACTTCCCAGTACAAGGTAAGTTTAAGTTTAAAACAACTTTGAAACTTTGACACGCTTACACAGCATACAGTATAGCAGTGGTGAAGCTATACAAAGATCACCATTTAAAACCAAAAGAAACTTTCCTCCTGTTCTTTAATATCTAAAACCTGCTGCTGCTGCTAAGTCGCTTCAATCGTGCCCGACTCTGTGCAACCCCATAGACGGCAGCCCACCAGGCTTCGCCATCCCTGGGGTTCTCCAGACAAGAATACTGGAGTGGGTTGCCATTTCCTTCTCCAATGCATGAAAGTCAGAAGTGAAAGTGAAGTCGCTCAGTCGTGTCCGACTGTTAGCGACTCCATGGACTGCAGCCTACCAGGCTCCTCCGTCCATGGGATTTTCCAGGCAAGAGTACTGGAGTGGGGTGCCATTGCCTTCTCCGGATCTAAAACCTGAGAAATCAGCTAAGAGGTACCTAGCACTAACTCCCTTCCTCCCTCCCTCCCTTCCTTCTTTCCTCCTTTAGTCCTTCTCTCTCTACCTTTCCTTACCCCTCACTCCTCTTCTCTCTCCCTCTCTCTTTTTCTTGCTTTTTCCTTCCAGGAAAGAAGTCTCATTTCAAAGCTTTCTGTAAGTAAAGAAAGAAAATTTGGAAGGAGTCTGTCACTCTTCACATAAAACGAACCTCAAGCACCATGTGGAAAAGTAAATGACAACTTTGGGTTTTAAAAATACTCTTAGTTTTCTGGCAAAAGAGAAAGGCTAATATGTTACAGATTTGAAAATGAGCTTGGGCACAGTCCCTCAGTCAGGAGCTGCAGGGGAAGCAAGTGGTAAAGGGTTTATCACACTGTGCATTGAGACCAAAGTCTAAAAGCACTCTGTCTTGCTAAAATGGAAGAACAGTTAAATGACTGTGATAGCATTGTTCCCAGATGCAGGAACGAAGCTGTGTAGCAGCAGAGGTGGGAGTGGGAGTGGGGGTGAGGGGCAGGAAGCATCCCCGGGAGCTTCCACGGTAGGCTTATCTTCCTGGAATGTTCCACAGCCTGGCAGACTTTTCTGCTCACTCCTACAGTCACTAATTACCACCCACTTTACTGATCATTCTTTCATGTTTATTTTCCAAATTCATAAAATATTCTTACAGAGAAAATTTAATAAGGATGAAAGAAGCATCTATTATTAAAGCCCCATTTGTCACTGTACTTGAGTTGTCAAGTCCTAGAAGGCTGTAAAGTCTTTAAAGACTATTTTTAAAAAGTGAATTTTGAAACCATGAAATTCAGCATTTGTGTTCTTGAAGGCATTATCCCTATAAAGGTTCAAGTTAATCAACATAAACCCTTACTAAGATTATGCACTTTATAAGAGATGGAAAGTATCTTAATGAAAAGTGCGGGAAACCTAGTGGGTACTTTCTCGATTCATTCACTCATTCAACAAACACGTATTGATTACCTACTATGTGCTGAGCTCTTATAGACTGCTGAGATAGATCAAGGATGTAGGTATATCAATATTGGGAGTGGGGGGAGAGATGTAAATTAGTATCTGCTTGCTTTCGTGCATGCTCAGTCACTCAGTCATGTCTGACTCTTTGCAAGCCCACTGAATATAGCCCTGACAACAAAGTTTTGGTGTATTTTTCCCACTTTTATAGATGTGAATAGTTTTATGTAGTTATTAAAATCAGTTATTAAGAAAACAAGGATGTCTTATATCAGGTTAAAGCTATTAAAGGAGTTAATTTTTAGCTACTTTTTAAAGGGAGCTAAATAGTTTAAATAAAATTTTAAATCCTGTTTTTTCTAATGTGAATTTCCATATATGGTATGTTGGTTAGGAGGTTAAAAGTTATTCCACAGAGAGTAATTTTCACCAGATATCTAGGACCACAAGTATAATGTTGGCCTATATATCTTCTGAAGAGTACTAAATATAAAAAGCAACATCATACAAAAACTCACTCCTGTTATTTAAAAACCGTATTATTACATTTTCAATGCAGTGTTACTTTTAATTACAGTAGGAAATGGGTACCCTTTCCAGTATTCATGCCTGGGAAATCCCATGGAAAGAGGAGCCTGGCAGGCTACATACAGTCCATGGGTTTGCAGAGTCGGACACAACAGAGTGACTGAGCACAATTTTAATATCATATTTTTTCATGGGGCTAATACTGGAAGTGAATTAAAAGTAAAATGCCAATATTTTTTCTTAAAAATTTTTGATTGAGGTCTTTGAAAGTAAGACTAGAAGCTCCCACTTATTTTTCGCTGGAGACTTTAGCTAGTGATAGCTTCAGGAATTGTTCTGTACAAGTTTTTTCCTGCCTTCAAGTCACTGATAAAGAGATGCCACCTCATGAATGCTCTAAGCATCAAATTTCTTATGATCGATTCATGAACATATTCATTGGAGAAAACAGTCTCATAGAACACTTTTCTGTTTATAACTGACATCCTGTCTCTTTGGATCTTCACAACAAACTTTCAAGGCAACCGTCATTATGATCCCCCTTTGATTTGGGCTTCCCTGGTAGCTCAGCTGGTAAAGAATCCACCTGCAATGCAGGAGACACTGGTTTGATTCCTGGGTCGGGAAGATCTGCTAGAGGAGGGATAGTCTATCCACTCCAGTATTCTTGGGCTTCCCTGCTGGCTCAGCTGGTAAAGAATCTAACCGCAATGTGGAAAACCTGGTTTCAATCCCTGGGTTAGGAAGATCCCCCAAAGAAGGAAATATCTACCCGCTCCAGTTTTCTATCCTGGAGATGTCCATGCACTGTATAGTCCATAGGGTCGCAAAGAGTTGGACACAACTGAGTGATCACTTTGATTTAGATCCAAGACCCTAGAGCTTGTAATTAGAATGTGTCAAATTCTTCCATGGACAGGTTTCCTGGGCTTTTAGGATTCTTATCTTTGTTTTACATTCTTTCCCAATTATTTCAAAAATTGGATTATAGGAGTGATATATTTTAATCATTATTTACTAGTGTGCAATCTGAGTTGAGAAAACTCAGATCCAACTCCAACATGAAAAGTATAATCTAATACACTGGGAAATGAAAAGTGAAATGTTTTCTTTCTAGTGCAAGCCCAACTTTAGAAAGAGTTGAGAAAGGAGGTAGGAGGAGAAACAAAGAGAGTTAACAGCTCCAGAAACCAGTTCATAAAAGTAAGATAGTTGACACATTCCGCTAAAAATGAAACACTACACGTGTTTCCCACACACTTAATCTGGTTTCACCTAGGATGCTGTCAGTGAAACAGAAGCCATGAAGTCAGAATCTCAAAACCATATTATTCACAAGGGAAAAGGAAAGTCTTGGACATTTTAAAGTTAATGCCAGCCATGTTGGCATCCATACTTCTTGGGTTAAACTAACTGAAATAAGCTAAGACTCGGCAGGGAGGTGGTCTTGGGCTCTCCTTTGGTCTCTCCTCATGAGTCTACCTAAAACAGTTGCTGAATCTTCTTATAATAATACCTTTTTATTCTGCTTTTAACTGTTTGTCTTTCTCCCTACCTCCTAAGTTTTCGCACTAAAATATCCATTAAGTAAGCTAAAAATTTTTGATCAGATTCTTACTAAACAGAAAGGAGACTAATTCTTCCTTAGTTCATGAGCATGAATCTCAGAACAACACAGAGAACTAACAATTTTTCAGTCAATAACTGAAATAATTTCCATTTTTATTGTGTTTGTTAATACTTTAACACTTGTCAAAAGGACACATTTAAAAGATTTTTCTCATCGTCTGGCAGAGAGAGCCAGCGAGATTCTCTTCAACTTATTAATTGATCACAGTATATAGTATCTTTGTCTTCCAAATTAACTGCTGCTAGAATATTTTAATATGATCTTATAAAAATATGTAAATATTTTGCTGAATGTGAAAACCATAAAAGATTACTGAATAAAGACTATTTATTAACCATAAAAGATTAATTCTTGGAAAATTAATCTTCAAGCCATTGATTTTCTATGCCATCTTTTATTTCATGAACCCTACTTTCAATATCCTTTATCAAGGAATGAAGTTCATGTTGGGCTATAGAAATCAAGAGAGCCGGATTGGGACTTAGTATAAGAAGCTAAACAATGGTACTTTTGGCTATTCTCCTCTGTCATTTTCAGAGAAATCAATTTTAGACAAAATACTTGATTCAATCCCTATAAAAGGTAAAATGACTTCAAATTTTTTTTAAAAATTTTGAGAACACTAGGCTTGAAAAACACAAGCTTTCAAAGTATTTGATATTTGAGGCTTAGTTTTATGATTTGATTTCCTGATGTTAAATCATTCATATTCTATGTGGAAAGTAGTTATATGCCTATTTGTATGTTTTCAAAGAATGCCATGTCTTTAACGAACTTATTCTAAGAAGTTAACAATTACAGACTGAAGGAGAATATGTTAGTAAATTACATGATTCACTTTTCTCTTTTTGGAATTTATAGAGTAATATGCAAATTATTTGGGGGGGTGGAAATTCAAGCAACTGACAAATGGACACCAATAATATTGTATAAAATATAAATAATTACCATTCAAATATTTTATAAGCAGGGAAATTGTTGGAAGGCCAAATGGAGAGAAGTCAAAGTTGGTGTGATTTCAGTGCAAGATATGAAACAGGAAGTGATTCCGAAGAAGAAAAGAAAGAAGATGAAAAGGATCAGGAACAGGAGGAAGACCCATACACTTTTGCTGAGATTGATGACAGTGAATATGACACAATACTGGCCAATAGGAGTATAAAGAAAAAAATTGGAAGTCGTTCATTCATTATGAACAGACCTCCTGCCCCCACACCACGACCCACAAATATCCCTCCAAAAGAGGAAACTACACCTTACATAGAGCAAGGTAATTTGTTTTGTTATTGATGTTACTGTTTGTGTGTGTGTGTGTGTTTTTGGAGGATGTCCTGTCTTTTGGTAGGATCTAAAGCCTCAAAGATTAAAAGTATGTTTTAGAGTCATAGTTAAGTTGTGTTGGCCCATTATTTAATTTAAACACACAGTGGATAAAGAAAATAAGGACAATGTGTGGGGTTCTGGTTTGTAATTGTTCACTAAGAAGGATAGTTTTGACTATGAAGCCATAGTATGTGCAAAGAAATACTCTTTGGTGCTTCTTCCATAATTCTATAAGAGCAAGCTCAATTCCCATGAATAACATGCAACACAAGAAAAACATAGGTACCTTAATTTTTGCCCGTCTTCCATTCACAATAACTTAAACAATCTAAACAGTTTTGAATACTAGAATCTTAGATATGCAACGCCAGTTTCTTTGATAATTGTACTTCACCCCCAATGATTAAGATTCACTTCATCCATGATAGAATTTTTGCTTCATTTTAGATTTCAATTCTTTGTCATTCTCAGTTAAATATAAATATAAAAAACATAAAAAAATCCTTAAAGCTTTCTTATATCTATAACCCCAGTAGGATGTGTTGACTTTGCTATTATTTCTAACATTCTTGTGTACTCTGCTTTGGTGCATTCCATGAGTCACCGGTGTCTAAGACATGACTTTTATTCATCAGTGTATCACAGACACACGCACTTAACCCTACATTTGGGGTTAGATACCACCCTGCTGCTGCTGCTACTGCTGCTGCTGCTGCTAAGTTGCTTCAATCATGTCCGACTCTGTGTGACCCCAGAGATGGCAGCCCACCAGGGCCCGCCATCCCTGGGATTCTCCAGGCAAGAACACTGGAGTGGGTTGCCATTTCCTTCTCCAATGCACGAAAGTGAAAAGTGAAAGTGAAGTCGCTCAGTCGTGTCTGACTCTTTGCGACCCCATGGACTGTAGCCTACCAGACTCCTCCACCCATGGGATTTTCCAGGCAAGAGTTCTGGAGTGGGTTGCCATTGCCTTCTCCGAGATACCACCCTAGGGACTGAAAGTGTGAAGTAAACCATTGTTTCCATCTTTGAGGTGTTCTAAGCAACAGCTATCCAAATAAATATATAGTACAATTTGACCTTTTATTAGAGATTTTTGAATAAAATATTTGTGATTAATCAAAATGTTTGGGTGACAACTAAAGATGAGAGGCAATCTATTATACATTCAAATAATCTAAACGAAGTACACAAGCAGAACATTTAAATATATACCACAGATTCACTCAAAAAGAACACAGTTATTCATCTGTGATCAGTATGTGCAAAAAAAGCCATTCTATTGTGTAAACAGTATGTATTGAGAGATTTGTATAAGAAAATTGAGCAAGTTTGTCCACTATAGTTTTACACCTACTTAACAGTGATATGCTGATAATGTTCAAGACACTATTAAAAAAATAGAAACCAATAACAAATTAATAAAGATTTCACCTAAAATAAAATGTCAGCTGGAACAATTATTAGATTATTAAGGCAAGGGATAAGTTGTAATTAGAATTTTTCACATTGTCTAACATAGTGGCTCTAGGATATTACATACAGGCCTTCATATCAGCAGATTCCACATCTAAGGATTCAACCAACTGCACCTTAAAAATATTCAGTAAGAGAAAATTCCAGAAAGTACCACAAAGCAAAACTTGAGTTTGCCTGCAGGGCAACTGCTTACATAGCATTTAGATTGTATGTTCAGCTAATTATATAGCATTTACATTGTATCAGGTATTATAAGTAATCTAGAGTTGATTTGCAGTAAACAAGAGAATGTACATAGGTTATAGACAAATATTGTACCACTTTATAAAAAAGACTTAAAAAGTGAAAGTGTTAGTCTCTCAGTCATGTCCAACTCTTTGCAACCCCATGGACTGTTGCAACAGGCTCCTCTGTCCCTGGAATTCTCCAAGCAAGGATACTAGAGAGGGTAGCCATTCCCTTCTCCAGGGGACCTTCCCAAGCCAGGGATCGAACCCCAGTCTTCTGCATTGTAGGAAGACTCTTTACTATCTGAGCCACTAGGGAAGCCCAAAAGAGACTTGAGCATCTGCAGATTTTGGTATGGAGAAAGGAGGTCATGGAACTAATTCCCTGCAGAACCTGAGGGACAACTGTACTAGCTCTTTGACAAAGTTTTTAAATCCCAATAAATATTTTTTTAAAGAGAGAAGATAGACATATAATTTAATGAAAGAATTTGGTTATATTCTAGAAATTTTTCAACAGGTACATCATCTTTGGCATCTCAATCTTTAGGGAATTCTCAGGACCACAAAGACCATAGGGTTTCTCTACTTTTTGCTCTTTATCTTCTCTCCCTTCTGTCAACTGTCATATTCTTGTTTTCCATGAATTCATTCTTGTGTTCTATTTTTTCTGTATCATTCATTTCTCTTTGTTTACTGGTAGCGGGGGCAATGGAGTTTAATTTCTTTGTCATGGCTTTTGTCTCATTTTGCTTTGATTCTAATTTATAAATTTCTGTGATATTTATTTCTCTTTAGTTCTCATATCATCTGTATTATCTTTCCTCGTTGCTTGTCTGTTTGGTCTGGAACTCTTGATACCTCCATCAGATAGGTGGCTCTTCTTCACTATGCTTTCATGTTGAAGAATGAAGCACCAAAACCTAAATGGAAACTTGCCCTGCTCACTTGGGGACTGCACTGTAGGGCAGTGGGTAACCAGCTTTTTCATTGAATTATCCCAAAGTGTTAGTTTTGATAGATCTATTTTTCCATTTTTCAATATATCTAGAATAAATTCCAACTAATTGTAACCTAATTTATATACCCAGTTACCAGCACTCTGAGATCAGAGTCTGGGAAGAAGACTGGGAAGTTTCACCACTCGGAATGCACTATTGAACTTGTTCTCCCCGTGTTCAGTCCAATGCCTGAAACTCCTTTCGCCCACTGTGCCTTGTGTGCCATGGTCCTTCTATTCACTTTCTCCAAGAACAAACTGTTCATCATAGATGATTGCCTTATTTCACTGAAGAATGAATTAGAAGCAATGCCTGCTTTAGACTGCCAACCAAGCTCCATGTTCTGTAAGAGCATAGGGATGGTTCTCCTTCTCCTTCATAGGTTTATTAATTACATAAAGTTTTATTAAGAACCACATGATAAATTCTTTCTGTGTATTAATAATTCAAATCCCCTACATAACCATGGTACAATTTGTCTTTTATACAGACACACAGGAACTTTAAAGAATCTTAGAAATCTTGAGTTTCTAAGAAATTTAAAGGCTATTTATCTCACCTACTCATCCCAAGTCCAACTCCTGTCGGTATTTACAGGAAATCTTTCATTCAATTACACAATCAAATTTGTTCTCACAGCATTTGTGTTATATGCAGACAGGGATCACTGTTAGGTGATTTATTTTGTTTTTGTTTTGTGCTTAAGTAATGGCATCCCACTCTAGTACTCTTGCCTGGGAAATCCCATGGATGGAGGAGCCTGGTAGGCTGCAGTCCATGGGGTCGCTAAGAGTCGGACACAACTGAGCAACTTCACTTTCACTTTTCACTTTCCTGCACTGGAGAAGGAAATGGCAACCCACTCCAGTATGCTTGCCTGGAGAATCCCAGGGACAGGAGCCTGGTGGGCCGCTGTCTATGGGGTCGCACAGAGTCGGACACGACTGACGTGACTTAGCAGCAGCATGATTATTTTCCCTATATTTCAAACCAGTAGCAAAAACTGAACTATAAATGAGGTCATAAAAGTCTCTTTCCATTATTTCTTCCTTTTCTCTTTTACTGGGATATCCTTGCTGGCCTCTTCCTTTTATGCTATTGATTGTTGATCATATTGTTCTCACATTAGGAAAACATTACCTCATCAGCCAGTTCTTTTTTGATGTTCTTTGCATTTCATGGGATAAATGTCTTTCATCATGGCTTCCTTTTTTCTTTCCTAGCTCAGGCAACTCTATTAAATAGAATATCCACCATTTCCCAGAAAGCCATCCATTCAATGTGAAGAATATTAGTTTGCTCTAGTTCTTGCCAGAGCACAGAAGCAATAGCAGAATGTTGGCACATCTGGGGTATGTTAACGTAGCCAAAAGAGAAGGGTGTGGAGTGGGGGATGGAAGAAGAATGCAGATGCCCAACTTACTGTTTCAAAAACTCAAGAAAGTAATAGCAAAGTGACTAGGCAAATAAACCAGAGAGATACAGGAAAATCATGTTGGCTTTTGTGGGATAATAGAATGTGTGTGTGTGTGTGTGTGTGTGTGTGTTTAGTTGCCTAGTCATGTCTGACTGACTCTTTGCCCAGGAATTGAACTCACATCCCCTGCATCTCCTGCATTGCAGGCAGATTCTTTACCACCAAGCCACTGGGGAAGCCCCATCCAAGTGATTAGAAGCTTGAAATTTTTACTCTCTAGAGAAGGGAGAAGGACTGAAAGTGGATTAAAGATCAATCATGACTGTGTGGGGAAGCCTCCATAAAGTGCTTATATTATGGGTTTTCAGGAGCTTCCAGGTTGACAAACACATAGTAAGGGAGGCGTGCCCCCAGATGCTATGGGGACAGATTCTTTTGTGCCAGAGACTCCCAGACTTTGCCCTATATATCTCTTTATCTGGCTGTTCATCTTTATCCTTTATCATATTCTTCAATAAACTGGGAAATAAGTGTTTCCTTGAGTTCTGTGAGCTACTCCGGCATTTTAATAGAACCCGAGGGAGGTTGTAAGAACCTCCAATCTGTAATCAAATCAGACAGAAGTTGTAGGAAACCTTGGGACTGGCACCTGCAGTAGAATGGAAGCAGGTTTATGGGACTGAGCTCTTAATCCGTTGATCTGACACAATGTCCAGATAGATACTCTCAGAGTTGAATTAGAATGATGGAAATTGTGGTATATTCATACAGTGTTGTAGGACTTGGTGGGGGGAAAAGCCCACACATTTGGTGACCTGAAGTGTCTGAAATGAAGGGTGAGAGTGGTGTGAGATGGAGGAGACACACAGAAAAGAAAAGCCCAGGAGGAAAGTTGGGTTTTCCCAATACTGCTTTGAAGGTAGGATTCAGATTCAGCTGATATTACCTAAGCAAAAAACTTCATATACTTGAGATTCAAATTCCTCATTGTAAGTTGGGAACAGAAACACTATGTACCTTAAGGATTGTTTGGGCTTCCCAGCTGTCTCAAGTGGTAAAGAAGCCACCTGCCAATGCAGAGATGCAAGAGACATGGGCTCGATCTGTGGATCAGGAAGATCCCCTGGAGGAGGGCTTGGAAACCTACTCTAGTAATTTTGCCTGGAGAGTCCCATGGACAGAGGAGCCTGACAGACCTGGGTCACAAAGAGTCGGACACAACTTAAGTGACGGAGCACACAAGCAAGTACAAATAAATGACAAAAGGGACAAGAACCACATCAATGTGGGTAGAACAGGAGGCCTCACTAGCACTACAGAGGATGATCAGAAGAATATGTCAATTTACTAATTTCTAAATTTCCCATTTTAAACTAAGTATTCTAAGTACTCCTAGTTTGAAGAGGGGAGCCCATACATAATTGGACAAACTTCTAGAATATTCACTTACAGCTAAGCATTCTAATTTCTTTCATGCAGCATGACATATCAGACAGAACATCTATTTCTACCATCACCACTGTCCCCTGTCCACAGAAATGTAGCTTATTAATACAAAATTGAATCCATGGTTTGTTTTATCAAGAGATATGTTCCTGGGTTTTTAAAATTCTATTCTTATTATACTAAACCTAATTTTATGTTAACAACCAAAAAAGAATAACTCATTTTTCTTAATGAAAAGTTTTTGAAGTCTGCCTGCTTCTAAATACCATATTCTCTCCATCTTTTGCTCCCTATAACATTGAAAAGGATCAGATTCATCAAGCTTAAAGAATAGAGAGGAATTGACAAGGATTTACAATCCTGAGTGAAAGAATTCTTGATTTAAGGCTAATCAAGGAAACAAAGTGAGAACTTTTCATAGTATAGATAGATTGATAATAAAACTATATCCATAAATCATGCATAGAGATAACTGCCTATTGTGGAAAATTTTTCAACGTCAATGAAAAATTTCCCATTTTCCCCTCACACAATTAATAAAACCAAGATCATTCTTCAGAGTCTATGTTGCTGATTTGGGGTAGAATATAATTTCCCTTTCAATTCTCAATTGCTACTGAGTTACCCTTGGCATTTTACAGTGCAACAAAGTTGTATATGACCTTTTTGAGAGCTACTCAGCTACTGGGACCCTAAAATGTCAAGTACAACTCAGTTGCTCAGAAATTTTCCACTTGCAATTCACTTGTACTTGAAATTGATCACGTCCAATGCAATTGAAATGCAAGCAGAGAAGAAGAAGAAGAAAAAAAAAGCCTTGTAGAATCACTTAGGAAAATTAATCTATATCATTGTAAATGTGACAGAATGGAATGGCTTCTATCTCATTGTTGTTATTCAGTCACTAAGTTATGTCCTGCTGTTTGAACCCCATGGACTGCAGCACACCAAGCTTTCCTATCCTTCACCAACTCGGAGCTTGCTCAAACTCCTGTCCATTGAGTCCATGATGCCATCCAACCATCTCATCCCCTGCCACCCTCCTCTCCTCCTGCCCTCAATTTTTCCTGGCATAAGAGTCTTTTCCAGTGAGTTGGTTCTTTGAATCAGGTGGCCAAAGTATCAGGAGCTTTGATACTTTGATACAAATCAGGAGCTTCAGCTTTAGCATTATTATCTATCCTCATTAGTGAAGACATATGGGCACATCTATTAAAGTAAGCCTTAGATCAAGTGCCTTGCATTCTATTCTCTAGCCCAGTGACTTTGTCCAAAGCATTATCTTCAGGACTTAGTATATCACAGGTGTTCTCAAGATAGAAGGACATATGTATCATCTGTTTGTAAGATATGGATTAGGGTACTGGTGCAGCTCTGCAAAGGAACAGTTCAAGTTGTGCTTACACTGGGAATTCTGGTCTTTACCCCTTAAAGTACAATACTCTGTGTGCCTGATGAATCACTTTAGTCATGTCCGACTCTTTGCGCCCCTATGGACTATAGCCTGACAGGCTCCTCTGTCCATGGGATTCTCCAGGCAAGAATACTGGAGTGGGTTGCCATGCCCTCCCCCAGGGCATCTTCCCAACCCAGGGATCAAATCTGTGTCTCTTTACACTAGAATCTCTGCTAAATTTGTATTTTAATAAGAAGCCTGATTGACCTAGAGTAGTAGTTCTTAACTGGTGGTGATTTGACTTCCAGGAGACATTTGGAGACATTTGGCAATATTTAGAGACATTTTTGATTGTCATGGCTAAGACATAGATGTTACTATCATATATGCCAGGCCACAAAATGTGTCTCAACAAATTTAAGAGGATAGAAATTATATCAAGCATTTTTTCCAACCACAATGGTATGAAAATAGAAGTCAATTACAGGGGAGAAATGGGAAAAACACAAACATATGGAGACTAAGCAACATGCTACTAAAAAAACAACGGGTTAATGAAGAAATCAAAGAGGAAGTCAGAAAATAAAATGCAATGAAAATAAATACACAACTTTCCAAAATCTATGGGACGCAGCAAATGCAGTTCTAAGAGGGAAGTTTATAGCAATACAGATCCACCATAAGAAACAAGAAAATCTCAAATAACCCTGTCCTTTTGAAATTTTCAATCTACATTTTTGTGGTTTGAATCTTATTGGCAGAAATAGTATTTAATGTTTATTCAGAGTGAGAGTGACCCAGTCTTACTGGTCACTTATTAGTGTAGTGAAGTCGCTCAGGCGTGTCCGACTCTTTGAGACCCCATGGACTGTAGCCCACCAGGCTCCTTGGCCCATGGGATTTTCCAGGCATGAATACTGGAGTGGATTGCCATTTCCTTCTCCAGGGGATCTTCTCGACCCAGGGATCGAATCCAGGTCTCTCGCTTTGTAGGCAGACGCTTTACCATCTGAGCTACCAGGGAAGCCCCAGTTACTTATTAGGACAGCAATATTTCCTGATAGAAAGTAAAAAAACAAACAAAAAAGAAGCCAGAGAACTGAAAGGTAAACTCATCACAGCTTCTAGAGGATAGCAGTGACTTCCTAACAACCCAAACCACTTCTCTTTGCTTTTCATTTTTTTCTTTTGGCCTTGCAACTTGTGGGATCTTAGTTCCTCAACCAGGGATAGAATCAATGTCCCTAACCGCTGGACCACGAGAGAAGTCCCCAAACCACTTCCCTTTGAAACAAAAGAAAAATTACTAGGGACATCACTAATGTCTACACTAATATCCTTTTTTATTGAATACAGATGTTCAAAAAGTAAAGTCAAACAGTGAGTCCACATGAAATCCTATGGGAAGAAATTAGCCCCTAGTTCAGTGCTCTGTAAGCAGTAGGTATTCAATAAATGTTGTCTGCCTGGTTCAAAAGGAAGACAGACCTGCCTGCCCAGTAGTGGAGTGAGACTTCGCTAAACACTCATTATAATGGACTCAAGCTCTAATGACACAGAATTCCATAAACCAACTGCTGTCATTCTCTGAATGTCCCAACTTCCTTAATAAGAAACATTTCAAGAACAGAAATATTCTTATTTGCATCAAAAAGGATAAATATGCAAATCAAAGCAGTTTGTATTCTACTTAAATAAAAATTAAGTTCCTTAGAAGTAGAAAAGGTAATTTATAGTGAGATTTCCTGGTTTGGGAGAAGATTTTGGTGGGAACACATCGATCAGACTTAAAAGTTTCCATTACAAACTGGAAAGAAAATTAATGTTTTCTCCTTAAGAAACCAAAGCATTCATTGATATTTCCACTGAATTAGAATTTCTGTACTATTTTCCTTTATGCAGATATGTACTTTCCAACTTCCCATCACCACCAGTCTCCCAAGTATGCTGTAACCACCTGACTTCACATGTGCTGGCTGACCATTTGTAGATCCTCACCATCCTCCTCTCCCCCCAGAATCCCACAACTCCTGGCTCTATGTCTGCCAGTCAGTAAACTGCTTTCAGATGAAAGGCCTTCATATCACGTAGCTGATGTGACTATTTCTGTTTGTGACCATGCCACCCCTCACAACCTATTCAAATGTGGTGACCTGCGTTCGATAAATTTGTTGAAATTGGCAACCCACGACTATTGCTAACAGAATGAAATGGTGCTTTTAAGCTGACTGGAGTGCTCAGTCTATCTTGATCCATTTGCAAAGAGGCTGCATCTCTTCCCTGAGCTTCGATTTGATTAGTGAGCATGACTACTTACAGGGTTAGAACGTTCTGTTCCCTGCCTTTGCTGGCTAGACAGGAGCTGTTTACATTGCTTGACTTTACCTCACTCTGCCTTTTTGTCATTAGCATGCTCAGGGTACAGATTGGGGAACAAGGCAGGCAGAGTAGGGCTGTGGAGGTTGCATTATGGCCCCTGCCCTTCCTGCCTGTTTTTCATCTCTGTCCTCTCATCAGTAGGCACTAATGACACGTTTGACTCTTGCTTAAAATAAGACACCAAAAATGGAGGACAGAATGAAAACTGACCGCGTCTTGTTTACCTTTGCATCCTTAGGACCTAGCACAGCACTTAGCTACATGGTTACCAATCTAATGAAGTTGGCTGAGCGATTAATAAATGCTACTATACTATGGACCTGAAGCAAAATACCGATCTGTATATTTCATTTTATATCAAATCCCTGGTTTCAGGAACTATCAACAGTGATAGGTATACAGCTCCAAACAACATTTCATGTCACACTTCTAATGGGCATGAAACATCAAGGGCTTTGTGGTTTATAATTCATTTCTTTATGAATGCACTTGGCTATTGCACAGACTTTCCATTACCTTAGCCACTTATAAAATAATTCCAAATAAGCTTTATCAGATTTTCAAAGAAGGGCAGCCCTGGAAGAATCTGTTTGCTTGAAATAGGCCACTAATGAGGTTGACATGAAGAATGTTCCTGCAGAAGCAACCTGCAAAGACAAATAGTGCAAGTGAATTCGTTATATTTCACTTTCTCCTCCTCCTCTGCTCTTCTGATAGTTCTGCTTTGCTTAACATTTTGAATATTTAATACTATGCAAATTTTTCCCATTCAGTATCATTTCTATTCTAGAGAAAATTTTATAGAAGTCATTCTACCAACATTTAAAATAAATGGGTTGGTATTTGGGGCATTTGCATTGTTTGAGATTATTTTGAGCCTCAAAAATTGTTTTTCTTCCTTTATGGACTTTTTTAATGTTTAAAGGTAGTGAAAGGTACTAATAATGCATTCATTATTCTTTCTTCTTAAATTCCAATTTTAGGTAGGAAGAGAAAAACAAGGTTTCACTCGGTCAGAGAATCATCAAAATTGACGTTATGTCATAATTGCCTTGACAGCATCATTTGAACGTTGATGCAATAAAATACTGTCAAGAATAATATTCTCCAAGATCTTAAACACATGGGAACAGGACCACCCCCATATATTACAAAAACTAACATTAGTCTGTGACTTAACTTTCTATTGTTTCTGTTCGTCTAAACCTCCACTAAAAAGAATTGCTTCCTCAAAACCATGCATTTTATTTAAATTCATGTGCACTTAAGAATTTATCCAGGAGCTGTTTGGCCTGGGCGGGCTTGGGAAAAAAGAATTGGTAGCATTTTAGCATGTCAGAACTAAGTAAGACCCTAGAGATCATCTCATCTTAGCCTTAACTTCATTGGCAAAGGAAATAAAGGCCTGAGGGAAAAAGTCATTTTCCCATGTCATGCATGTTGTTAATATTAAGATAAAACTACACTCCTTCCACTGTCCCAAGTTGATTACCATTCTGGTATTTAGATTTTTTTCAGTTACTATATGTTTAGAACAGACTCTCATCTTACCACAAATCCTATTGTACAAAAATAATACTTTCAAATCTAAACCTGAGTGATCCATACTCAATGTTTGGTTCTCCCTATAACATGGGTTTTCTAGTTGTCTCCTATAAACTTTATGCATTTTATGATTAAAATGCATAAAGCTTTCTAGGACCAAGATTTTGCTGGCAGACACAATTTAAATGTTTCAGCTAATGTTTACTGTAAAAAGAAACATTAACAAATTCGGAATTTATATCTTTTCTTAAGGCTAATAGATGGGCTTCCCTGGTGGCTCAGATGGTAAAGCGTCTGCCTGCAGTGCGGGAGACCCGGGTTCGATCCCTGGGTTGGGAAGATCTCCTGGAGAAGGAAACAGCAACCCACTCCAGTACTCTTACCTGGAAAATTCCATGGACTGAGGAGCCTGGTAGGCTACAGTCCATGGGGTTGCAAAGAGTCGGACACGACTGAGCCACTTCACTTTCTTTCAAGGCTAATAGAGCATGTGTCCTTGGTATGCATGTTTGTACTGGGCATCCTTTGGGTGGGTTGGCTCTTTCTTCAGGAAACAAGTTAATATAAGTATCTTCCCAAGATAAACTCATATTCAAAAACACCTCCTAACTTTCATAGCAATGAGAAATGGTGTGTTTGGAAATATGTTAATTGCTAATTGAGCTTTGTAAGGAAATGAGGTTTGTCTCTAGGTGGAAGGAGGGAAACAGTTGTAGTGGATGGAGCCAGAAATGAGTTAGGAGGGAATTTTAAGGCAGATTAGACAGATAGAGGGGCTTCGCAGCGGCTCAGTGGTAAAGAATCCGCCTGCCAACATAGATGTGGATTCATTCAATCCCTGAATCGGGAAGATCTCCTGGAGAAGGGAACGGCTACACGTTCCAATAGTCTTGCCTGGAAAATCCCATGGACAGAGGAGCCTAGCAGGCTACAGTCCATGGGGTCACAGACAGTCAAACACAACTTAGCAACTAATCAACAACAATACCATGGAGCATGATTTAGTGCCTATCCTTCTCTTAAAGAGTTCTGTGATCAGCACTTTCATCATCATCCTACTCAGAGCATCCTATCCCCCACCCCAATCCTACATCCCATTTCACGATGTTATGGCTAAAATAGCTGCTTAAATATCAACATTAAATACACTGCTGTAACTTCTCAATCTAGAAACTGAGACTGTTTACCTGTTTAACATTTCCTATATTTCACAAAGTCTGGATATTTATTGTCAGCAAAATGTATTTCAACAAAATATAAGGTGATTTTTAACAAATTAATGCCAAAAGCTGGAAAAAGTAATTCTATTTACCAGTACTCTATCATAGCTTCACAATTTATCAGAGTTCTTAAAGCTTATCAGTAAATGTGCATTTTATTGGACAAATTTGTTTTCTGACTTTATCTTTGGATTCAGATGTTTATTCATTTTAATGATTCCATATTACACCGTTTTTTTGTCTGAGACAGTCTCAGTTTCTGTCTTAACAATATTGGTGAAAAAACCCAGAGTGTCTGCATGTTATTAAAATTTCAAAAGTGTTTTATGTTTTCAAGACTTTTAGAACTGGCCAATGAAAAAAATCAAGTACCGCTCATAAAAATACTTTTATTATCCTAAAATATATTCATATACCATATATCCACCAGTATATTTTATTTGAGAAAAAAATGTAAGCCACAATCCCAGAACTTGCCAGTATGTTATATTTAGCATGTTTTCCAAATACTGACTTGAAGCAGAAAATTGATTTTCAACCAAAAATGTTATTTCATGTGTGTAATTTCTCTTAAACACATCATACACTTAAAGTATATTTGCTTCTCCTATTTGAAGGAAGACAGTAGAGCAGGGTTGGAGAAGGCAATAGCACCCCACTCCAGTACTCTTGCCTGGAAAATACCATGGATGGAGGAGCCTGGTGGGCTGCAGTCCATGGGGTTGCTAGGAGTCGGACACAACTGAGTGACTTCACTTTCACTTTTCACTTTCATGCATTAGAGAAGGAAATGGTAACCCACTCCAGTGTTCTTGCCTGGAGAATCCCAGGGACAGGGGAGCCTGGTGGGCTGTCGTCTATGGGGTCGCACAGAGTTGGACACGACTGAAGCGACTTAGCAGCAGCAGCAGTAGAGCAGGGTACCCTTTCTATTGACAACAGCTTGCAAAGTATAAATGCATAATAAATAACAGTTGATTTGATATGGTTTAGGGAATGTTCTTGGGGCTTCCCAGGTGGCACTAGTGGTAAAGAACCCACCTGCCAATGTATGAGACATAGGAAATGTGGGTTCAGTCCCCGGGTCAGGAAGATCCCCTGGAGGACTCAGGCATTCTTGCCTGGAGAATCCTCATGGACAGAGCAGCCTGGTGGGCTACGGTCCATAGGGTCGCAAAGAATCAGACACGACTGAAGTGACTTAGCATGCACACACAAAGGGAACTTCCTTAAATTTCATAAAGTGCTATCTGAATTCATCACAGATATGACCTTGATATTAGATCAGTTTAAAGAATAAAATCAAAGAAGCCAAAATACTGCTGGGATGCAGCTCCCAGGCAGAGTGGTCAAGCACCATCCATCCAGTTGGAACACTCCCACTCCTGTGTGCCTCCGTCGGGTTACCCCAGGGACTCCCATGCAGCTGTTCAGGGGAGCAGAGACAAGTATGTGGGAAATGCCCTAAGGTTCTTTCTTTTTTTGGCCACACCACGTGGCATGTGGGATCTTAGTTCCCAGACTAGGGACTGAAGTGGTTAAGTGAAGTCTTAACCACTGGACCGCAGGAAAGTCCAACCCTGCCGCTGCTGCTGCTAAGTCGCTTCAGTCGTGTCCGACTCTGTGCGACCCCATAGACGGCACCCCACCAGGCTCCCCCGTCCCTGGGATTCTCCAGGCAATAACGCTGGAGTGGGTTGCCATTTCCTTCTCCAATGCATGAAAGTGAAAAGTGAAAGTGAAGTTGCTCAGTCGTGTCCGACTCTTAGCGACCCCATGGACTGCAGCCCACCAGGCTCCTCTGTCCGTGGGACTTTCCAGGCAAGAGTACTGGAGTGGGGTGCCATTGCCTTCTCCGAGTCCAACCCTAAGGTTCTTTTTAATCCTCTCTCTAGGGCTCCTTCTTTGCTGTTTTTCTTTTGACAGAACATACTTATTTTACAGTTTCTTTCAGAGTGTTTCATTACATTTAGTTCTTGATATGCTGTTTTGCTGACTTTGTCTCACTGTGGTTTGTTTCCTTGTGTGATTTCTAATTCTTTTTCTTTATTGGAGAATAATTGACCTGCAGTGTTCTGTAAGTTACAGATGTACAATATAGTGATTCACAGTTTTTAAAGATTAGACCCCATTGATAGGTAATAAAATATCAGTTATATTCCCTGAACAGTATGTCCTCAGTTATGGATTATGGAAGATGAGAGGCAGCAGTGCTGTGAAGAACCACGCAATAGACTGAAGTGCAAGCCTTGAGAGTCCAACTCACATCTCCACCAGCAACAGTTCTGGGATCGTTTCGATATTATGTAGCCCTTTTAAATGTTAGTTATTTCCATCTTCCTCATCTGTAAACATATGACATTGGATCAGTCCTCCAAGGCCTCTTGCAGTTCCCAAACTCTGTAGTTTAGCCTACGCATTAAAAATAAATGGAACTCTGGGATGTTCAGTTTCTAGAATCAAGCTCTAAAGGCTATAGACTTTTCCATTAACAAATGCCAGAAGGTATACAGAACTTTGTGGGTACTCAATAAATATTAAACAATCAATCTTATCTTTCATCTGCAAAATGGGGTGAGTAATGCTGACTTGTCTCACAGAATTCTGTGTGAGAAATAATAAATGAGAACAAAGCACTTTTCAGATAATGAAGTAATTCGAATAAGCTGCTTTAATAGGTCTGAGGTCTAGCTAGATGATGCAAGAATAAAGTGTCTTTTTTATTATTACATCTGTGAAATACAGCAGTCTTTTCATCTGTTTAAGAAGAAACAGTCTATTATCCTTGCTTATCACCAAAAAGTCAGCATGAGTAATTTCTATACAAATGGAATTTTTCATGTGATTTTACCATTAATCACTTTTAACAAAATGCAGCTTTTATCTTTACCTGATATCAAAATGGAATCATATCTTGATTTAAACAGTTTAATGAGGCGTTCCATCAGTATTATACTACTCTGAGCAAAGAAGAGGCTTTTTGAAATGACTGATAAGCTGCACAAATGAGAAGATTGTAAATCTAATAATCCTCCTACTAAAAAAATAATACAATTCAGGAATTGTTACTAAGGAAAATGAAGTATTGCATTCTAGTTTCCTAGAGTCTTCTACAGGATGTTCTTTTTAATGTTTCTGTTCAATAAATATGTGTTCTGTTTTTTACAGTGTTTCAACAAAAAGCTGCCAGAAGACAATCTGATGGTGACAAGTTGCACGGTCCTAAGAAACAAGGTATTGATATGAACTTCAGCTTTTTAAATAATCTTTAAGAGTTAAAGAAGTTTTATGAATACTGACTAAAGTCTCCTGAGATAGAAGTAAACAGCTGTGTACTTGATTAATTTTACTCTTAAGTCACTGTCTTACCCAAAGTAACTTTTCCATAAAAAGATGATGGCAAGATAATTCTTTTAGTTAATAAAAGCAAATTATTTTAATTAACAAAAGGAAAGAAATTAACAAAGGCCTTATGAGGATATTTGTGGTGATGTTGATGATGTTGTTTGTTATCACAGCTCTAGGAGGGTCAAGTAAGACAAATTCTCACAGACCTTGAGAGAGAAGTCTCTAGAACTTAACTTGGTAGGAGGGCCAGATGACTGATTCCCCAGAGGAGACCACCATGGGTTTTCTGTGCTCTGCGTTGAACTCCAGGCAAAGATTGTACCCTTTTCTCACAGTTCTCTTGCCTTAGGCACTGAATCCCACATTTTTTGTTCTTTATGTTCTTCTTTTTTGTTGTTTTGTTTTGTTTTGTTTAATTTTATTTTATTTTTAAACTTTACATAATTGTATTAGTTTTGCCAAATATCAAAATGAATCCGCCACAGGTATACATGTGTTCCCCATCCTGAACCCTCCTCCCTCCTAAATACTTATTTCTAATGCAGAGAAGAAATAAACATTGTAGCTACTGAGGCATCTCACACAGGAGGAATGTTTTCCTCTGGTTCCATAGGAGGTGGCTGCTTCCAGTCTTTTCTGATACACTTGGTTCCTATTGAAAAGAGAGACTCTAGCAGGTGATTTATAATAATATTTTTCTGATAATAAGGCATTGGTTAAGATTCAGAAATGCAGAATATAAAAGGTGGCAGAAATGGAGGTAGTGCTGGATGGCTTGATAATCAAAGAACACGTACTGATGCTTTTAACCTCAACCCACTTCTGAAATAACGTCCCTCCAAAGTCATTCAGTTCAGTCACTCAGTCATGTCTCTTTGTGACCCCATGGAACACAGCACACCAGGCTTCCCTGTCCATCACCAACTCCCAGAGCTTATTCAAACTCGTCCATTGAGTAGGTGATGCCATCCAACCATCTCATCCTCCCTCATCCCCTTCTCCTCTTGCCCTCAGTCTTTCCCAGCATCAGGTTCTTTTCCAGTGAGTCAGTTCTTGGCGTCAGGTGGCCTAAGTATTGGAGCTTCAGCTTCAGCAACAGTCCTTCCAATGAATTTCTGATTTCCTTTAGGATTCCTTTAGGATTGAATGGTTGGATTTCTTTGCAGTCCAAGGGACTCTCAAGAGTCTTCTCCAACACCACAGCTCAAAAGCATCAGCTTTCTTTATAGTCCAACTCTCACATCCATACATGACTACTGGAAAAACCATAGCTTTCGCTAGATGGACCTTTGTTGGTAAAATAATGTCTCTCCTTTTTAATATGCTGTCTAGGTTGGTCATAGCTTTTCTTCCAAGGAGCAAACATCTTTTAATTTCATGGCTGCAGTCACTATCTGCAGTGATTTTGGAGCCCAAGAAAATAAAGTCTGTCACTGTTTCCATGGTTTCCCCATCTATTTGCCATGAAGTGATGGGACCAGATGCCATGATCTTACTTTTCTGAATGTTGAGCTTTAAGCCAACTTTTTCACTCTCCTCTTTCACTTTCATCAAGAGGCTCTTCAGTTCCTCTTTGCTTTCTGCCATAAGGGTGGTGTCATCTGCATATCTGAGGTTATTGATATTTCTCCTGGCAATCTTGATTCCGGCTTGTGCTTCATCCACCCTCGCATTTCTCATGATGTACTCTGCATATAAGTTAAATAAGCAGGGTGACAATATACAGACTTGATGCACTCCTTTCCCAATTTGGAACCAGTCTGTTGTTACATGTCCAGTTCTTACTGTTGCTTCTTGACCTGAGTACAGATTTCTCAGGAGGCAGGTCAGGTGGTCTGGTATTCCCATCTCTTTCAGAATTTTCCACAGTCTGTTGGGATCCACACAGTCAAAGGCTTTGGCATAGTTAATAAAGCAGAAATAGGTGTTTTTCTGGAACTCTCTTGTTTTTTTGATGATCCAACGTATGTTGGCAATTTGATCTCTGGTTCCTCTGCCTTTTCTAAATCCAGCTTGAACATCTGGAATTTCACAGTTCACATACTGTTGAAGCCTGGCTTGGTGGATTTTGAGCATTACTTTACTAGCGTGTGAGATGAGTGCAATTGTGTAATAGTTTGAACATTCTTTGGTATTGCCGTTCTTTGGGATTGGAATGCAAACTGACCTTTTCCATTCCTGTGGCCACTGCTGAGTTTTCCAAATTTGTTGGCATATTGGGTGCAGCACTTTCACAGCATCATCTTTCAGGATTTGAAATAGCTCAAATGGAATTCCATCACCTCTACTAGCTTTGTTTGTAGTGATGCTTCCTAAGGCCCACTTGACTTCACATTCCAGGATGTCTGGCTCTAGGTGAGTGATCACACGGTTGTGGTTATCTGGGTCATGAAGATCTTTTCTGTTCAGTTCTTCTATGTATCCTTGCCATCTCTTCTTAATATTTTCTGCTTCTGTTAGGTCCATACCATTTCTGTCCCTTACTGAGCCCATCTTTGCATGAAATGTTCCCTTGGTATCTCTGATTTTCTTGAAGAGATCTCTTGTCTTTCCCTTTCTATTGTTTTCCTCTATTTCTTTGCATTGATCACTGAGGAAGGCTTTCTTATCTCTCCTTGCTATTCTTTGGAACTCTGCATTCAAATGGGTATATCTTTCCTTTTCTCTTTTGCCTTTAGCTTCTCTTTTCTCAGCTATTTGTAAGGCCTCCAAGTAATGTTACCTTAAAATTGTTACCTGTAAATCACTGAGAGAGACCTTAAAGCTGGAAGTTATTTTACCAGCAGCCACTAACCACTTCCATAGTCTCTTTTTGTTCCATTATGTAAATGGCGAGGTACTGGTTGCACCAACTTCTAACACCTGTCGACCTGTTGAATACATAACCTCAATGGACTTGGTCCTGGGATGCCCTGGATCATCCTCCAAAGAAAGGTGTGTCCTTAAATGAATAATCTTCACCCATCACGTCAAGTGGCTTTTCTCATGACAGCGACATTGTGCTTATATCGTTCTTGCAACAAATACATGGTATTTGAATGCAGCACATGATTAGCCTGAACTTCCAGTCTCCCACAAATCACTTGGATATACTGCTTATAAATTCATATGCAAAAAACTCCTTACTGGGAAGTTTTTTATATCTAATGATTTCTTATTTTGAAGGGAAAGAAATATCTTTTTAAGTCTACTGTTATCCTCCCACTGTGCCTTTAGCTCTCTTAAGAAATAGTTGCAGAACTCCATGTGAGACCATTGTACAGCTTGGATCAAACAGTTATTGAAGAATTAAAGTAGAGAAGATTATTCCTATCTGGACTCCTCCACACATCTCATAGAACTCTGGAAAGAATAAAGAGAGGGGATGCTTTGAGCTCTTTGGGAGAAAGTTCCCATGAAGCATTTTTAGCAAATTATTCAATTATCATACTTTAATTAAATCATGTTAGAATTAAGGGGATGATGTTAAGAAGGCCACAGGAGATGGAAGAAGGTAACAAGTGGCAAGTGTAAGGAAGGGATCTCAGAATGCCTGATGTATTATCCTCTGGTTGTCCCACAGAGAGCAATATAAGGAAAGGCTGCTGATGTTTTGGAAGCCTGTATGAAATCTATTATTATTCTACCATAAGTATAGAAGAGTAATCCCTTGTTTACTCAGAAGAAAGGGGGCAGAGGGAATGATGAAAGTAAACAAGAACCTAAATTATAATATATTTTATTGGGTTAACATCTGTCCATGTCTTGTTACTTAATTTGCTTCCTCAAGATCAATGATAACTTGATTTATTTTTTAATTCTTGGGGATTAGGATACTGAAAATTTTAATTGAATTTTTGTGTGAACTTTTCTGTCTAGATATTTCAATCCAATTATTGATGATATTTTTGATTAGTCAACTTAAAGGAGTTCATTTCTTGGTTCCTTTAACTGCGGACATCCGTAATTCAGCAGAATGGAAAAGAATATTGTTCTGTTTTCAAGGATAGAGGAACATTAAATCTTACAAAATGTAAAGAAAAAAGCAAAGCCTTCCTGATGACTGCAATCTGAAATCAGAATCTAGAGAAAAAAACAAGAATAATTGGGAAGGGGGACTTCCCTGGCCGTCCAGTGGTTGAGACTTCACCTTTCAATGTATGGGGTGCAAGTTTGATCCCTGGTGGGGAAGCTAGGATTGCACATGCCTCTCCACCAAGAAACAAAAACATAAAACAGGCACACTATCGTAACACATTAAATAAAGATTTTTTTAAAAAAAGAACAATTGGAAAGAAAATTTTTTAAAAATCAAATACCTAATGGGCTTACTCTGTCCAACCATTCTTCTCTAAACCTTTTCAGATATTTATGACCATCCAGACCATAGGACATACTTAGCAATCAAAACAGCTTATGCCTAAATTAATGAATACTCTTCAAATATCCTGGGATTTCATGGTATAATAGGAAAAGTAATACATACTTCACCAATGATAAACTATTCGGTAGAGAACAACAAAAACAAAAAGCCCCTTGTGTGAAGTGTTTGTCAGAGTCAAGATTTTTTAAAGGGACTGGACAGGTTCTCTAAAGGTTAAGGAAATTATTCAATTATTTCAGTATATATTATTTTTTTACTGAAAGGAAAGGAATTATGAGAGCCAACTATTTTTCCATTGTAAGTACAGACATTTCAGATGCCCTGTGTTGAAGACTGCCAAGGGATTGCCAGGAAGTTTCATTGTTGCTAAGTCAAGGAATTTTCCTGAGGAAAAGGGAAAAAATTAATTGGCACCATTTCCATGGAAACTAAACAGATTTCTTCAACTCAGTTTTCACATTTTGAAAAAAAAAAAATAAGAAAAATGCTGAGGACTTTGGATCACAGGTTAGAAGTTTCCATCAAAATTCAGTTTTAAAGTCAGTTTTTCCAAATTACTTTTAAAATTAGAAAAATTTTAAATCAATACCATAGCGTTGTCCCCAGAATATGCTGCTACCACCCACTTCCCAAAATTGAGCACCATAGAGTGGTCAAGAGTTTGTTCCTCAACGTGGCTAACCAGAGAACTGAATTTTGGCAGTGAGTTTGGAATCAATCACAGTTTTGATGTCTGAGTCTTATTAACTAAGCTCATGGAGGACTGACTTCTAACCCTCAACTCCAATCTATTAAATCTATAATATGGGACGACTCCTTCCAAGTGACAAGAATGCTTGCATTCATTAGACACTTTCCAAATAATGAAGTTTCTATAAAACGTAATTAGTGATTAGAAGACTAGCAGGTGAACTTGATCAAGTCAGAGGGTGCTGGAGGAACATAAGAGCTTCAGGGACATGGAAATATCTGGTTTATTTTTCCTGCCTCACAAAATAATATAATAGTCTGGGGTAAAGATTGTTCATGTCTCCCAGACCTGTTACAACTTTTTTCCCCATTATATCTTTTTTCATGGGCTGTACCAAGGGGCCTTTTTCTATCTTCACCAGAATCATCCCATTTTATTAGCATAGTCGGACCTCAAAGATGATGCCTGGCAATTGAGGAGGTTTAGCGTTCTTAGCATCCTTAACTGCCCCTCTGGTCATGGCCACAGATATGTCCAGTCACACAGTGAAATAATAATAATCCCTCAAGCGTGTGTTGTTGCTGTCATGCTTGGAAGGCAAACCGTATTTTTGAGGGATTGGGGTAGTAGGTAGGAGGGAGGAGGATCACATCCACCCTAACCAGCTGCCTATCCAAGTAACTCTCAGTCCTAGGTGAGCATACGAATTATTTGTAGGGCTTCTAGAATTTGATTGCCTATGTCCTACTTTAGACATGGACAGCAAGTGGAACACATGAGAACAGCCATGTGCTATAATAATAATCACCTCACACCAACACAAAAAAAAAAACAAAATCTAACCAAAAGGAACTATTTCTCAGGCCATATTGTGGTCAAACCTGGCCTCTAAATGTATTATATTTAAAAAATAATGTGCACAATGTAATTTCAACATTTTTTAATGTTTAAACCTTTCAATTTTTGCCATTTTAAACCATGTTTTAATCTGTCTCATGTAAAAATTCAAATCTCCAACCACTCCCTATTGTATTACTATATCGTTTGCCACAAATGACTTTTGATATTCTCATTTATCATCATGCTTTCCATATTGTTTTCTTATACTTGAGACACATTTCTCTAAACTCATAATTCTGACAGAACTGGGAAAATAAAGATATATCATGAGAATCATGCTATCAACAAAAACCTAAAAGAAAAAATATTGATAATGAAGACTATTCTGATGTGTTTAACAAGCAGGCACTAAATCTTCTCTGCTCAATAATTCTATCTGGCACCTGTAAGCTTTGGAGTTTGCAACTTGTAATATAATCTCTACCCACTAATTCTTCAACGCAGACTGAAAAATCGTTATTGGCTGGTCTTTTCAAGGAGTGTGCATGCTCTTGGGAAAGATATAGTCAGGGAATGCACCTTATATGAGCTCTCTAAGTTCCCAGTGCCATACCAGTTTGATGAATCTTAAATAATAGAATTTTCTGTAAGTAGGAGACCTAGGGAAATGCAGATGGTATTACCCGTATGTGGGAAAAAGAGAATACTGGTCCCTGAGGTATTTTCATCAGGTTGCTTTTGCCAATACTTGATATATTAAAAAGAAAAGGGGAAATTATCAAAATGTGGTCATGTGTACTCTACAGAAGAATAATGGCTTCAATTCTCTTTTTCAGTATAATGTACATTTCTATTTGTCGTGTTGTTTATGGAAGATTTGTTTTGGTTAAAGTCATACCTGGAAAAACTTGTGTAATAGCTGGGGTCTTATCTAAATGGTGATGTGTCAACAGCCCACGGTGGCCTTTCAGAAATGCTCCTGAAGGAAAGGCATCAAAATGATGGAATTCTTAATAACAATAGAAACAAAGACTTAAAAAAAGCTAATAGTGACCAAAAAATGCTAATAGTTAAAAAAAAATGATACTAATTCCAGTTAATTTTAAGGTTGAACAAAGGAGATTGAAACAGATAAAATGAGTAGTTCACCTGCTGACCCCCAGTTATCACCCGATTTGTTGTTGTTGTTCATTCACTAAGTCGTGTCTCTCTGTGAGTCCATATGCAGCCCATGGACTGCAGCATGTCAGGCTCACCTGTCCTTCACAATCTGAAATTTGCTCAAATTCATGTCCACTGAGTCAGTGATACTATCTAACCATCTCATCCTCTGTCACCCCCTTTCCCTTTTGCCTTCAATCTTTCTCGGTATCACAAGTGCTAGTTTTTGAAAGTTCTCCCCACTCCAGCTCTGGTCTTTCCATACACATACGGAAAAAGTAGTTCTCTTAAGTAGAAAGCAGGCTGAGATCCTGCAATAAAGAAAGCTGTGTGATGGAAAGATGGGATGGGCAAGAACCACTGTTTGTTCAGGAAGTCACTTCCTTGTAGACCTATGAGAACATAGTGCCAAAGAATCACGCTCCCCGGTACGTAACAAAGTTACACTAGACAAAACCACTAAGCCCTGGGATTTTGAGTTGTGAATTGCACCTGCCAAAGTCCTGTGTAGTCCTGAAGCAGAAAACAAAATTTGATCTGAACACAAGGAATGGAAACAAAGGATAAACAACCACCAAGTCTCTTGTTGAACAAGATTTTATGAAGAAGAGGATATGTAAATAATAACTTCAAAACCCATGTCAAAGGAAAGAAAGAATTCATCATGAAGACTCAGGTTAATTATACTTTGATAAATGATTTATTTAATGAGTGAGGTTGTATCTTCTCAAGAACCATCAAGCTATCAGAAGAAAAACAATGTGAAATATTCATGCATGCCCCCCCCACACAAAATGAGATCACCTCAACTAATGACTGGTAATTGTCTAAGTCTGAAACATTTTACAAATATTTTAATTTTTTAGAAGATAACTGAAAAGAAGTATGAGTTATTTTGAATTTTCATTTATTAAATTAAGCTAAACTATTCAGCTTTCAGGATCAGTGCTAGATTGTTGTTGTTCAGTCACTAAGATGTGTCCGACTTGTTACAATCCCATGAACTGCAGCACACCAGGCTTTCCTGTCCTTCACTATGTCACAGAATTTGCTCAAACTCATGTCCATTGAATCAGTGATGCCATCCACCCATCTTATCATCTGCCGCTCTCTTCTCCTCCTGTCTGGACAGGGTCTTTTCCAATGAGTTGGCTCTTCCCATCAGGCGGCCAAAGAATTTTAGTTTCATCATCAGTCCTTCCAGTGAATACTCAGGGTTGATTTCCTTTAGAATTGACTGGTTTGATCTCCTTAAAGTCCAAGGGACTCTCTAGAGTCTTCTCCAATACCACAATTAAAAAGCAT
This sequence comes from Bos indicus x Bos taurus, assembly GCF_003369695.1. Taxonomy (NCBI): domain Eukaryota; kingdom Metazoa; phylum Chordata; class Mammalia; order Artiodactyla; family Bovidae; genus Bos; species Bos indicus x Bos taurus. The sequence continues at coordinate 22,933,353 of NC_040081.1, read as the reverse complement.
AAATTCTTCAGCAGTCAGGTACTCAGCCTTCTTTGTGGTCCAACTGTCGCTGGGAAAACCATAGCTCTGACTGTACAGATGAAGAAACAATCCCAAAATAATGGTGAAATATCTTAACTTAGATTTTCTGTTTTAAAAATAAAAGTCAGTTTTAAAACTTAGAGAATGGTGTAACAAGAATTTGACATAATGGACTACATGATTTATTGGGAAAAGATCACAACCTAAGAAGTTTATATTTAGTTTGCTAATTAGTTTGTTAGCTTGCTGATTAGATTTTTAGTTTGCTAATTAGATTGTTAGTTGTTTAGTTTGTTCATATAAGAAGAAAATAAATATATTTTTTGGATATCCAAGATTTTTAAAAAAGATAGCGTTTCTATGTCATCATCAAAGTATTCCCCAAAAGATCTTCTAAGTAAAGGAATGACAGTAAAATTAAAAGCTTGAATAAAAGTTATAGTGTTAAAGAATTTGTGGTGAATAATGAATTCAATAAAACATGGAATTAAGTGTAAATAATTATTAACCTTTGCAACAACCCTGTAAGTAACGGTATTAGACAAACTGAAGTTTACAGGGGTGGGGTAAGACAGAGCTGAGATTTGTACCTGTGCTTGCTTGGTTCTAAATGCCATGCTATGTATTTTCTTTTATAACAGATGTTGGTTCAAATTTGGATAAAAGACAAAATCAAACTACATCTTGCTTTTAAAATATATACTGCATAAATATACTAAAGAAAACAAAAGTTGAAAATTTATGGTCAGTAATGACTGCTTACAGAAACAGAAACAAAGGTATTATTTTCAGTCTTAACTTTAGAAAAAATATAATTCAAGGCAAAAGTATTAGACAAAGAAAATGACTTAATTTATTTAAATTCTGAAATCCAAATAAAAGCATGTCATCCAAATAAAAGCATTCTTTCATGAGGCAAATATTAAAACATTATAGTATTTAAATAAAATGTGGTAAAATAAAAGAACCTGACAAAACCCTCAATAGTAGTGACATGTTAGAAATACTTTGAATCTTTGATAAAATAGTAAAAATGCAAAAAAAAAATAGAATAGAAAAAATTAAGATAATGTCAGTTGGTGCTTAATAAAATATATGCTTTTCAGGGTCCTTAATTGATAATATGCTGTATGAGTTTTTTAAAATTCATTAAAAATATGACCTATTCAACCCACTCTCTGATCTCAATATGTTAAGCAGAGGCAACATCATACCCTAAATCTTTAGTGAGTAACAATTAAAGGAAAGCAAAGGAAGCAGACACTAAGAAAAAGAAAAACTGGAATAAAACCAATGAAATAAATCTAGTAAAAGTTGAAAATTAATAGAACTTGAGGAATTCACAGATATGAAATGTTGACTAAATCTAAAAGTTTATTTTTAAAAGGAGTAAATTAGCAAATCCTCTGGCAAATCTAGCCAAGAGAAAACACCAATAAGAAAACCAGTCATGAGAAAATGTCAGTATATAGAATCAGAGGAAATGTTTATTTTATTTTCTTGTATCTAAAAATATATGACTTTTCAAAGAGAAATGCTAATTAACAGAATTATGTCAGATGATAATGATGTGTCAGTATAGGTTTATCAGTGGCAACAAATATCCCACTCTGGTGGGTGATGTTGATAATGGCAGAGGCTACACATACGTGGGACTGGAGGTAGGTGTCGATCTCTGATCCTTCTACTCAATTTGACTGTGAACCTAAAATTACTCTAAATAATAGAGTATATTACTAGAACAAAGTCAACTTAATAAAAAAATTATGTAAAGTGATGAATGGAATTTTTTAAATACTACACAATTAATAGCTAAGGAGTGTTTGTATGAATTTTAACTCAAAAGATTACCCAGGACAAGTTTTGTCACTGCATTATTTCAAACTCAAGTAAAACAGAATTTTCCTATTTTATGAATCATCCCATCATCACTGAATTGGTGGATGTGAGTTTGTGCAAACTCTATAAGATAGTGAAGGACAGGGATCCTGGCCTGCTGCAGTCCATGGGGTCACGAAGAGTTAGACACAACTTAGCAACTGAACGATAGCAACAATATTACTTTGCAGACATCATAAAAGAAAAAAAAATATTCACTATAAAACAAAAAGTTCCTGCTAAATAGGGCCAGGATACCATTTTCTCACATGTGTAGATTAAATAGACTAAATTGTTCCTAAAATAATTTATAAATTTAAGGAAATCCCAGTCATTTTGAAAGGACTTTTTTTCCTTTGCGGAGAGACACAACAGTTTGGAATAATGCATTTTTTTTTAAACTTTACAAAATTGTATTAGTTTTGCCAAATATCAAAATGAATCCACCACAGGTATACATGTGTTCCCCATCCTGAACCCTCCTCCCTCCTCCCTCCCCCTACCATCCCTCTGGGCCGTCCCAGTGCACTAGCCCCAAGCATCCAGTATCATGCATTGAACAATGCATTTAAATTCATAAAGCTGATAAATAAATAAGAGCTGAAATGAGGTAACCATTTAGAAAAAAAAGAGATTTGGGCATCACCATTTCCCATGTGTGTTGTCTGCTACTTATGCAATGCAAAGCTATAGTATCTAGTGCTACATTGGCGTGAATCCCCTAACTGTGAAAGAATGGTTTAGATTAATTGCTAGAAGTTTTTGTTCTTTTTTTTACTGACATATGTACAGCATTGATATACATTTACCATATATACAATTTTGCATCCTGCTTTTGTACTTGTCCTTATATAATAAGCAACTCTTTGTTGCACGTGATCTTTTAAAGTATTGATATTATTTTAATGACTATGTAATACTTATTAAGTAAATACTTCACATTTTAAATTCTTTGGCATTGACCAGTCAAGTTGTTTGCTTTCAATTTTTCAGGAAAAAATGTTCTTCTAGCCAGTCCCTTGGTAATAGAAAGAATTTTTATGAAAAGTTTAATTTGTTTTCTTACCTAATCTCTAGGTTTATATGTCCATCAGATGAATTCCTTGATGTTTATTTGACCAAAACTTGATCAGATGGAAAATCTTGTAAAGAAAAATTGATCTGAAAGGAACAAAACTTTAGAAACTGTAGTTTGTCTTGAAGCTTTAACAATAAGAGAATAGGAGTCTGTCTATATGTACAAATAGTCTGACAAATGCTTTTCAATGAAAATTATGTTACACTCATACTATTATGTTATTATCTCATACTAACTCTTATGAAAATAAACTAATAATAAATATAAACTTGAGGAGGAAGGAAAAACCTTTACATCCCCATAAAACAATAAACTAAATGCAGTAAAGCAGTCTATCAAAAATTATAGGTTGCATGTTTTGGTTTGATTAGTTTGCCCTTAGGAAGAAAGGTGGTAAAATGCCTAATCATTTTTCTTTGCAACTTCATCATACCTAATAGTAATTTATCATGACAGTTGTTTTTAATATTTTTAGTGTGGAAAAAAAAGAGGAAGAAGCAGATGTATGTAAAATTAGTCTAGTTGTACAGCTCACTTTCAGGACTCGATCTGTCTAGAATTTTGTCACTCCTAAATTGTGTTCTTTTGTTCTGTCTGCACAACCATGCAAAACTGAACCCTGCCTCCTCAAAAAAAAGTCATCTTGCTTATATTTTAGCAGCTAACATTTGAAATATGAAAGGATAATTGAAATGAATGTTAATAAAAGAATTCAATATTTTGGATTCAGTTAAACCCGCACGTGTAGCGAAACTGAAGCTGGGACCATTTTCTGGGAAGACTTGGCTTGAGATAACTTCTATAAAAGCAGAAAATCCAGCTGCACGGGTTTTTGAGATAAAAATGGATTCACACTTAGGCAAAGGGATGACAGAAGTGAGGTGCTAGTTAAATGGCATAACTGTTAAATGACGAAGCTAAACCTCCGCACTCTGGCAGGAACGGCACATAGAATTCTACTGCAGAGGGCATCTCACGAATTGAATTGGAGCGTGGAGGCCTATAAAAAGCAAGTGGTATAAGAAGCAAGAGCTCAATTCTTATGTGTGCTTTTGGCTGCTAGCTGACTTTTGCTTCTCCAATTCCCCTGAGATTGCAGGCTTCACCCTCCCTGAAGGAAAAACTTTACAGTATGGAATCTGTTGGTACCTCGTTAGTCCTGGGGAAATAGGACTTTTGAAGACAGAAGATAACTCAAGAAAGCTCCCATGGGAATCAGAATGATTGGCCATGGAGCAGTTTTAGGTGCTTGTGAATCTTTACAGAAAGGAACCCTCTCTGTGGCCCCCTTTCCGAGAGTCACTGCTGGAATCTCAAAACTGACAGAGACATGAGAGGCCATTCCAAGACTGCCTCATGGCTCAAGTTCCCATCAAATACTTAAAACTGCTATCAAGTACTTGAACTTGTCATTTCTAGACTAACCCACCCTATCAATGAATCTTTAATACTATAGAATTTGAAATAATGCCCTCCCTGTTTCCCAAATATTCATCAATCTGGTCTGGATACAATCTAAATGAACTACTTATTTATTTTTTTTTTTTTAATTTGCCACTCTCTTTTATGTAAGACCAAGGTACATTAGCAGGGGAGAGCTGTGTACACAGAGAGAGCACCAAGTTACAGGTTCCAGTCCTTAATCAGCAGCAGGAAGTTATTCTCATCAGCCCTAATCAGTTTCAGCAGAATTACTGTTACTTCCTTAGAGTGATAATCTCAAAAAATATCTATTTTACTGTAAATAGTTCATAATTTTTTTAATTTATTTTATTTATAGTATAGTGATCTACTTCTTTCTTGAAAACTAGTTCCCAGTAATGAGCAGTTTCTCCAGGGACATACCCACCGTACTCACCACCAACCTGCCTGTAGCTTGGTGGGACTACCTCTTCTCTCCTTCTAGACTCTGGGCATATTTGGATTTGATAGCACATAAGATGTGTGCTGCCGTGTCTTATGCAGTAAATATGGACACAATAGAAATATGTAAATGAGAAAGTACAAAACTCAAATGAGTTCTGCAGGCAGGCAGGGAATACAAGGGTGATGTCATCCAAAGACTTAGAGGGAGTAACAGAGATGAGGAGAGTAGAGAGTCCCTACAAGCCTGCGCTTCACTTATGGCTTGAAGCACTGTGTGGAATAAATAGAATGCTGACTTCACCTGTGGTCTGCAGCTTGCTCTCAGTGTGCCTCAGGCCAGTGTCCTCTGTGGTATTTGTAGCCACATGTGAAACATCAGGCCACCTACTGTTCTCATTGTGCCAGACAACTAATACATTTGTTGTTATTGTCATTGGGTTCAGTCGCTTAGCCTTGTCTAACTATTTACAACTTGTTGGACAGCTCCCCTGTCCTCCACTATTTCCTGGAGTTTGCTCATGTCCATCGAGTCAGTGATGCCATCCAACCATCTCATCCTTTGTCGTCCCCTTCTGCCCTCAATCTTTCCCAGCATCAGGAGCTTTTCCAATGAGTTGGCTCTTCGAAGTATTAGAACTTCAGCCTCAGCACCAGTCCTTACAATGAATATTCAGGTTTGATTTCCTTTAACTGGTAGATGGCATGCTTCAAAATAAACACTTTTGAAAAGGAAGCAGTTCACTACTACAAAACAACCAGAAATTAATTATTTAAAATCTTTCAGGAATAAATTTTCAAATGATCCTAAACCTCTTGTGACATTTGGATGTTGGTTGAGATCTCTTTTCTCAAAGCTGGAGAGATTATGTTTATTCCATAAATATTTATTAGTAATAATAATATTACCTTTTATTTAGCTTTCTATGTGGCAAGGCCAATGCTAAGTATTTTGTGCACATGTGTGCTGTGTGCTGTGCTGTGCTGTGCTTAGTCACCCAGTCGTGTCCAGCTCTTTACGACTCCATGGACTGTAGCCCACCAGGACCCTCTGCTCATGGAATTCTCTAGGCAAGAATACTGGAGTAGGTTGCCATTCCCTTCTCCAGGGGATCTTCCTGGTCCAGGAATCAAACCAGGGTCTCCTGCACTGACGGCAGACTCTTTACCAGCTGAGCTACCAGGGAAGCATAATTAAAAGTAATTCCCCCAAAGGAACATGAAATTGGTACTGCCCACAACCAGTGCAGTGCAAAACGTTTGTTGTTGCTCTTTCTCTCTTCATCCTTTTATGTTTTCAGTGATGAGACATGTTCTTTTCACCTGTAACTCTAGGTCTGAGGCATGACAATTTTTAGAAATGCATTAAAAAATTTGTTCTGATTTGTTCTGTAACTGCCTGTAGACTAGCTGGAACGCGAAACTCAAACTGCTTATTTTTTTAAAGTGTTTTTTTTTTTTTTTTCTAGTTGTCATTAAAACACTTCTCATGAAAACACCCTTCTCTCATATTGTAGACAGAGGTCGGATGGAGAGTCAGACCTTCTCCTCCATAAGGGACTCCCTCGCTGCAGGGCAGGAGGAACTCATCCTGCTGCAGGAGAAAGTCAAGAATGGGAAACTCTCTATGGACGAAGCCCTGGAGAAGTTTAAACACTGGCAGATGGGAAAGACTGGCCTGGAGATAATTCAGCAGGTAATACAGACCCCATTCTACTGTGGATCGTTCCCTCCTGTGCAGAGTCCTAGCCTCTTTGTAAATATTTAGTCTTAACAAAAAATACAGGCAATTGTTCTTTCTTTCATTTTTAACTAACCACAAAAAGAGGCTTTAAATTACCGATTAAAAGTTTAGCAATATCCAGGTTTCATGTTTACAAACAACTAATGAGATTAGTGCTAAGACTGAGTGTATCATAGCTAATATCTAATCAACGTATAAGGCTGTCCTTAGTAGAGTGAATGTTTTATGAATCTCATTGCTGAAATTAAGGTGAAGCGTCTTTACACTAACGTGCTTAGAATTCTGAAGAATGTATTATTTAGACCAGACTTAAAGGGAACACGAAAATGATTACAATCATATCAGACAATAATCCTGAATAAATTTAATGTTTTATATTCCCCTTTACCTTTGGAAAAATAAATAGATATGTATCAGAATTTGCATATGTATAAATATATACACATATAAATATATATCATGATTTGCATATAGATCAGTCAAGATTTACAGGGAAATTATGCCAAGAGTATTAAATTCAGATAAGCCTGTCTTCTATAAAAATAATTTACATCCTGAAAGGGGATTGGAGTAGGTGGTTCCAAGAGGAGAATGAAAAAAATATATACTATACATGTAATATAATATACAGCCTGTGACAGTCCTCAGTGAGGGGATTCAAGACTGTATTCTATCTATCCAACAGGCTGTACCACTCACAAAATATTTCACCACTTTTTTTCTTCTCCTCATATAAAGCCCCAGTACCTCAGCAGCCAGTTCTCAGGCAGCCATTTCATTAGCTACGTTAGGCCCAAATATCAATAATTATTAATAGCCTAATATGCTACCTGGAGAAGGCAATGGCACCCCACTCCAGTACTCTTGCCTGGAAAATCCCATGGATGAAGGAGCCTAGTAGGCTGCAGTCCATGGGGTCGCTAAGAGTCGGCCACAACTGAGTGACTTCACTTTCACTTTCACTTTTCACTTTCATGCATTGGAGAAGGAAATGGCAACCCACTCCAGTGTTCTTGCCTGGAGAATCCCAGGCTTGGAGGAGCCTGGTGGGCTGCCGTCTATGGGGTCACACAGAGTCGGACACGACTGAAGTGACTTAGCAGCAATATGCTACCTTTCCCAAGGGATCATTTTTCCTTTAAAATAGTGCTTAAGAAGACATTTTTTAAACAACAGAGAAATGAATCAGGATAGTGATTCAAGTGATATGGCATATAGATAGGAGATTGTTTAGGTAAGGGGACTTCCCCAATACATGTGTGGTCACACACCTTGTTAGAAGTCACCCATCTTGCAGGATGAGCTCTTGTTGCAGTTCGGTGGCTGGACCTGGTCAAGCTTTTGCAGTGTGAAGCAAGGGCAGTTGTTTTGCCAAACAAATGTTAAGAATGCTAATTGTGGAGTTCTGTAATGATGGTCGTTCATGGTCAGAACTACAGCATTGCTTCCCAGTCCACACTGTTGCCATCACCATCAAGCATCCCTCATGCTGAAGTGGGTAAAGTGTGCCCAAGCACCGAACTGCAGATCACTCTCCTGGCAATGCTAGAAAATAAGTTTATGTAAGTTTGGTTGAGATAAGTCAATTGTACTTTATCCTCCTTAGACCTTTCTGTAATAAAGTTTACAATTTAAAATGATCCAATCTAAATACGTTCTTGTTAGTGATTTCACTAGTTGCTTTATCAAACCCTCAGTTGTTTCTATTTTATTTGTGTATTTATATTCAGTTGTTATTGTTGTTCAGTCGCTCAGTCATGTCCAACTCTTTGCGACCTCATGGAGTGCAGCATGCCAGGCTTCCTTGTCCTTCACCATCTCCAAGAGCTTGCTCAAACTCATGTCCATTGAGTTGGTGATGCCATCCAACCATCTCATCCTCTGTTGTCCCCTTCTCCTCCTTCTTTCCCAGCATCAGGGTCTTTTCCAATGAGTCGACTCTTTACATCAGGTGGTCAAAGTATTGGAGCTTAAGCTTCAGCATCAGTCCTTCAAATTAATATTTAGGGTTGATTTCCTTTAGGATTGACTGGTTTGACTTCCTTGCAGTCCAAGGGACTCTCAAGAGTCTTCTCCAATACCACAGTCCAAAAGCATCAATTCTTTGGTGCTCAGCCTTTTTTAAGGCCCAGCTCTCACATCCATACAAGACTACTGGAAAAATCATGGCTTTGACTATTTGGGCCTTTGTCTGCAAAGTAATGTTCTGCTTATTAATACACTATCTAGGTTTGTCACAGCTTTTCGTCCAGGGATCAAGTGTTTTTTAATTTCATGGCAGCCATCATCATCCTCAGTGATTTTGGAGCCAAAGAAAATAAAGCTTTCACTGTTTCCATCGTTGCCCTATCTATATGCCATGAAGTGATGGGACCAGATGCCATGATCTTCGATTTTTGAATGTTCAGCCTTAAACCAGCTTTTTCACTCTCCTCTTTCACCTTCATCAAGAGGCTTTTTAGTTCCTCTTCGCTTTCTGCCATAAGGGTGGTGTCATCTGCATATCTGAGGTTACTGATATTTCTCTTCTCTTGATTCCAGCTTGGGCTTCATCCAGCCTGGCATTTCATACGATGTACTCTGCATATAAGTTAAATAAACAGGGTGATGACAGTATACTGCCTTGATGTACTCCTTTCCCAATTTTGAACCAATCTGTTGTTTCGTGTTTGGTTTTAACTGTCGCTTCTTGACCTGCATACAGATTTCTCAGGAGGTAGGTAAGGTGGTCTGGTATTCCCATCTCTTTAAGAATTTTCCACAGTTTTTTGTGATTCACACAGTTAAAGGCTTTAGCCTAGTCTGTAAAACAGAAGTAGATGTTTTCCTGGAACTCTCTTAATTTTTCTATGATCCAGTGGATGTTGGCAATTTGATCTCTGGTTCCTCTGCCCTTTCTAAATCCAGCCTGTACATCTGGAAGTTCCTGGTTCATGTACTGTTGAAGCATAGCTTGGAGGATTTTGAGCATGACCTTACTAGCATGTGAAATGAGTGTAATTGTGCAGTAGGCTGAACATTCTTTGGCATTGCCCTTCTTTGGGATTGGAATGAACACTGACCTTTTCCAGTCCTGTGGCCACTGCTGAGTTTTCCAGATTTGCTGGCATATTGAGTGTAGCACTTTAACAGTGTCATCTTTTAGGATTTGAAATAGCTCAGCTGGAATACTATCACCTCCACTAGCTTTGTTCATAGTGATGCTTTCTAAGGCCCATTTGACTTCACATTCCAGGATGTCTGGCTCTAGGTAAGTGATCACAGCATCATGGTTATCTGAATCATTAAGATCTTTTTTGTATATTTATTTTCAGTATAGTTTTAGAAAGAATTAATGGTGGTCTAAGGGGCTTTCCTTGTGACTCAGTGGTAAAGAATCCTCCTGCCAATGCAAGAGAACTGGGTTCAATCCCTGGGTCAGAAGGATCCCCTGGAGAAGGAAATGGCAACCCACTCCTTGCCTGGGAAAGTATTCTTGCCTGGGAAATACCATAGATAGAAGAGCATAAAGTGCTACAGTCCAGGGAGTTGCAAAGAGTTAGACATGACTTAGGGACTAAACACAACAATACTCAATTACTTCAAGACTGATGTGGCTTATCTAATACATAGGAACAATGGAATAATGAATACAGTAAGCACTTATGCAAAACAAAACCAAAAAGTAACCTGTAGATGAAAGGACAAACCCTAAAACTACTTTCCATAAAAGCCCAAAGTTTGTGACTCTGACTGAGTATGAGGATTTATTCTTTTCCCTTTCCTTCCCAACCTTCCTGATATAATTGACTTAGAACATTGTCTAAATGTAAAGTTTACAGTGGATTGATTTTACATACCGTAAAATGATGACCACCATAGCATTAGCTAACACCTCCATCATGTCACAAAATTAACATTTTTGTGTGACAAGGACATACAATATTAACTCTTTTAGCAACTTTCACATTGCTATATATAATATATATGTAATACAGTACTGTTAAATAGTCATCTTGCTGTACATTGGATTCCCAGAACTTTTTCATCTTGTAACTGGAAGTTTCTACCCTTTGACCAACATCAGCATCTCTGAATTTCTTCCACTCCTCAGTCCCCGATAACCACCATTCAATTCTGTTTCTATAAATTGGCTTTTTGAAGAGTTCACATATAAGTATGATCACACAGTATTTGTCTTTGCCTATCTGACTTATTTCACTTGGCATAATGCCCTCAGAGTCTATCCATTTTGCCAAAAATGGTAGGATTTCCTTCTTTCTCATGGGTGAATAGTATTACATCATGTGTATATATATATACAGACATATATATCATATGATCTTTATCCACTCCTAGACACTTAGGTGGTTTCCATATCTCAGCTAATGCAACGAACGTGGAAGTGCAGCTGTTTCGTTGAGATCATGATTTCATTTCCTTTGGATAAATACCCAGAAGTAGGAATGCTGAATCATGTGCTGGTACTATTTTTAATGTTTTGAGGAAGCTCCATACTGATTTCCATAATGGCTGCACCGATTCACATTTCCACCAACTCTGCTCAAGGCTTCTTTTTTCTCCATAACCTCATCTCTTACCTGTTGTCCTTTGATGATAATCATTCTAACAGTTCTGAGGTAAGATCCTATTGTGGGTTTGATTTGCATTTCCCTGAAGATTAGTGATGTTGAGAACTTTTTCATTTATCTGTTGGCCATTTTTATGTCTTCTTTGAGAAATGTCTGTTCAGTTCTTCTGACCATTTTTTAATCAGATTATTTGGGACATTTTTGCCATTAAGTTCTGTGAATTCTTTATCTATTTCAAATATCAACTCCTTATCATATATATGATTTGCAAATATTTTCCCTCAGTCCACAGGGTGACTTTTCATTTTGTTGGTTGTCCCTTTTGTTATGCAAAAGCTTTTTAGTCTGATGCAGTCCCAGTTGTTTATTTTTGCTTTTGTTGCTTGTGCTTTTTCAGTCATATCCAAGTATCATTGCCAAGATGAATGTGAGAGAGATTTCTCCCTGTGTTTTTTCAATCAGTCCTTAACTTAAGGACCTGAACAAAAGTCGTGTCTGCTTAGTCACTCAGTCATGTCTGACTCTTTGTAACCCTATGGACTCTAGTCCACCAGGCTCCTCTGTCTGTGGAATTCTCCAGGCAAGAATACTGGGGTGGGTTGCCATTTCTTCCTCCAGGGGATCTTCCAGATCCAGGATCGAACCTCCATCTCCTGAATTGCAGGCAGGGTCTTTGCCCACTGAGCCATTGGGGACAAAAGTCAAAACATCAAAAAATGAATGTTCTCCCTATTTTCCCAATACACACTGCCCATACACTTTTCAATCTTACTCTTGTAGTTTACAAAAAATATTAATTTTAATCCCGAAGATGAATCTATGAGGCGGCTGTGAAATTATATTCTTATTGACAGAGAGGTATTATCCCAGGAAAATAAGAAGGAAAATGGCACAAACATAGAGTTGGTAGTAGAAGAGTTTCTAGAATAATGAAGACCCCAGTAGAATCCCTGGAGTTGAAGGTGAGATGATTGAAAAAAACCTTGCCTTTAGCTCCCCGCTCACAATCACTGAGTCCCTAAAGAAGAACGTTTGCTCCACTCATAGGAGAGGATCTTTAAGGCAATGAACACAACTCTGTTTTAGGAAAAGTTGTTTCTAGGTTTGCAGGGCAGCCCTTAAGAAAAGTGCTACTCTTAAATTCTCTTCTAAAAGTACATTTATTGGTGCTCCCTTTGGCGGGACATACACTAAAATTAGAACAATACAGAGAAGATTAGCACGGCCCCTGTGCAAGATGACATGCAAATTCATGAAGCATTCCATATTTTTAAAAAATAAATAAAAGCAGATGTATTGAGCGGTAGCTTGTTTTACCTTCCAGTTAAAAAGGTAATAGATGTTCAGTATAGAACATTTGGAAAGCAAAGAAAGATCACAAATGAGTTAAAAATGGAAATCCAGTTATGTATCATTTGTTCCTGAGTCCCTGGTTCTTAGAAGGAACTGTTAGGAAAGCATGTACCCTGCAGAGGCTGGAGATGGGCTCAGGCAGCAGCTAACCATTGTTATGCTGGCCTCCTGCTTTGAGGCACCGATAGCCAGTGTAGATGCCCCAGGTGTTTGTTTGGGAAAGAAGCTCCCAGAAGAATTGGGTTCTGGGTTCCCACCCTGACTCTACAACCTCTGTGTGATTTAGGAAAGTTACTTAATCTTCTGTAACTCAGTTTCCATATCGGTAAAAGGAAATGATGATGTTTTTTATCCACCTCGTGAAGTTGTGAGGATTAAGTAAAACAGTACGTGCAAAGTAGCAAGAATGGTGGCTGGAACATTGCACGCGCCACGTTAGCACTAAGTTGTAGTGGTCTTACTGGCCGTAGAAGTTAAAGTTTCCATCTCAATTCATGACAAATTCGTGAACCTTGACTTCTCCTTCCTGGTTGTCTCCTCATTAAGGAAAAACTACGCCAACTACGAGATTGCATTGTTGGGAAAAGGCCAGAAGAAGAAAATGTCTACAGTAAGTAAAATTTGCCTGCTCTTCAAAAATAATAATGAAGTGGAAACAACAAGAATGGTGAAATAAAACAGGCCTGAGTTCAAATTTATATCCAGTCACTTCCCAGCTGCTTAAATTGGAGAGTGTCTTACTCCTTGGTACTCAGGGTCCTTGTCTGCAAAACAAGAATAATCAGACATATACCTGGGAGTGGTTGTACAAGTTAACACATAAAATACTTTTCACCTTATCTGGCCCATAATGTAAATGTTAGTTACTTCCTGTCCTTTGATTTCCATATAAGTTGCAAATAAGATAATTCTGCTTTAGTTTTGTGTGTGTGTGTATAAGTCTCAATACAGGGTATTAAATTGTTAAAGAGTCACACTTTTTTTTAATAAGGTAGAATATTCTCAATATAGTCAATTCTCACAGTTGTCCACATGTGGATCATTTTAAATTATAAATCTCATGTTGCCTTCCCCTGAAGCTAGCATGCTTCTTCTCAACACAGATTCCCCTTGCTAATAATTAGCAGTTGCTCCCAGGGGGAAAAAGCACTCATTTTAATGTTAACACAAACCAAACATTATTAAGATGGTAAATCTTCTCCAAAGATAAACAACACATTCCAAAATTAAAAATAAATTATGTTGTCATTCTCTGACCACCCTATCCCTGAGTCCCTACCCCTGCACAGATAATTAAAAACTGACAACTACCAGTAAGGTTTGAAAGCCTCTCTTCTATTCTCAGTAATACTGCATAACTTTTAGATAGTACTTCATGCTGAAATGCACTATGCTAAAATTCATTTTCTTTTTATATTATTGGATTGTTATCCATTTCTTCATAAAGAATTCTTTAAGCTCTCTTAGAAATGTTTTCTAAAACATAAATATGCTTTCTAAAATATTTAAGGTCCTAAACACAAAACTAATTTACAAATAACTGAGTTCTACAAACCTACATTCTAATGTGGAATAAGAGTAAAATTTTTTAAATGTATAAAATTATAAAATATATAAATAATTTCACTAAGGAACATTAAATAGTAGTAGTAGCTAATATTTATTGTCTTATCTACTATGCACAAAATATCCCATTAATAACCCTTTGAGATAGGCATTAGTCCCAATTTATAATAAGGAAACTGAGAATCTGAGAAACTAAGAAGCCTCTAAACACACAGATTAGAGATTATAGTCTATGTCTATTGGAATCCAAAGTTAACAGTCTTAATCGTTGGTGTCTTAATTAGGAATCAATTAGTTCTTCTTTCAGCTAAAATGGAATAAGCAGTACCAGACAAACCCTCCCACTGTAAGGATACAAATAATAGGCAAAAAAATATGAAGCAACTGATTTCAGGGAGTAAATGATAGGCAGACTAAGACTGTAATCCCAGAGAAAAACAAAATATATGAGATGTCTCTCACCATTACCCACAAGATGGTTTTCTGACTAGAGTCTGCGCAAAGCAGTCAAACTGAGGTGGCAAAGATAAGAGTTCAGGGCAGCCAGAGCTGCTGGAATGTGTGTGGTGAGTCACTGAAGAGGAGGTAGCCACCAAGAGAGGTAGCCTCAGAGGGAGGGAGGGATTCCACAAGTCTGGCTGAGAGATGAGCTGGACATGTGCAGACAAGACCAGTCAAAGCATGTAAGAGAGCAGCTTTTAGTGCTGTGAAGGCAGAACAGAGACATTGAAGGTTGGGCAAAGCCAGGGAAAAGCCAAACTGGGGATGTTTCTTTGAGTTCTGCCCTGCCAGAGAGGAAAGGTCTCCTAACACTTTGTTAAAATGCCTGGCATCCTGCTGTGACACCCAAGAGATGTAAAGAGTAAGGACCATGACTCACAGTAAGACCTACTCTAGACTTGCCCCAGCAAAGCCTAGAACCAAACCCCTACAAGAGCCTGGTGGAAAATGGAATTCATAGGCTTAGTCCTGCTGTTGTTGGCAAGAATACTGGAGTGAGTTGCCATTTCCTTCCCTAGGGGATCTTCCCAACCTAGGAATTGAATCCACATCTCCTGCATTGCAGGCAGATTTTTTTACTGCTGAGTCATCAGGGAAGTTCTACTAAGAGTCTTAGCAAACATCTTGAGCTTTGTATAGGTTGACAATGAAAAAAAGCAGGAAACCAAGCCTACCACAGGTTCATGACAGTAATCAAACTGCCTGGTAAAACAAGAACCTATATTCATCAAAGGAATATAGAATATGAATATGAATATAGAATCCAGAATATGCTACAGATTATCTTTAAAATCCAGTATTCAGGGTTTTTTTTTTTTTTTAATGAGGTACAAATAAAAAGAAAGTGCAATTCTCAGAAAAGAAAAAAGAAAGCATCAATAAAAACTGAACCTGAGATAATCCTATTGTTGACCTTAACAAAATTAATGAAAAATATGGTTTTAAAGAGTGAATAAATATGAAATTTCAACAGGATAATTGAAACTATATAGAAGAACCAGATGGAAATTTATAAAAATTAAAATTACAATAAAAGAAATGAAAAATTTGTCAGAAGAACTTATCAGCAGATTGAATATAGCAAAAGTTAGAGTTAATCAACTTAAAGACAGATCAATAGAAATTATCCAATATGATGAAAAAGGAGATAAAAAAACTTAGAAATGAATGGAGCCTCAGAGACACGTAGGACATAACACAGTCCAGCATGCACATAGTCAGAGTCCCAGAGGAAAAACTAGTGAGTTTAGGCAAAACATTTTAAAATAAATAATGGTCAGATATTTTCCAAATTCAATATAAACTACCTCCATACTGTTTCAAGAACTTAAAAAAAAAAACCCAGTTAGCCTGTTAAGCCGAATTATATTTGAGCACTAGTAGTCAAGCTACTTCAAGTCAAGGTAAATTCTTGATAGCAGCCAGAGAAAAAGACATATATCAAGAGAAAAGCATAAATGTATTCCATATTCACTAATTTCTTGTCAGAAACGTGGAGGACTAAAGACGGTGCAATAATATCTTTGAAAGTGCTAAAGTAAAAACAAATGACCACTTAGAATTGTATATCCAGGAAAAATAACCTTCAAAAATTTGTTGAAATTGAGACATTTTCAGATAATTGAAATCAGAGAATTCATAGACAGGAAAATTGCAATGTAAGAAATACTAAAGAATGCCATACAAGGTGTATGAACTGTACTGTATGTAATTATTTCTGAATAAGGTTATTTTTTAAAAATACTTGAATAGCTCAGGCTAAAAGAATATCAAGGCTGAGTAGGAAGCTATTATTAAGCATCAAATATATCTAAAATCGTGATAATGTGGGACAAACATCAGAAGGAAAAAAAGAAATAGTTTCACACTTAGTGATAAAAGTAACAAAAGACATAGTTACACACTTAGTGGCCAGAGGTATTTTTTTAAATCTGACTGTGAAACTTCATAGTCATCTCAAGACAAGAAGTAGTCAAATGATAAGAAGATATGACCCTAAGATAAATATGGAGCAAAACTCAGTAAATGTGCTTTTTTTTTTTTTGTCTTGTAGATAAGCTCACCATTGTGCACCATCCAAATGGTAAGTGGTGTTTATTGAAGAATTTAAAACTAAACAAAGCCCAGAACAAACCAGCTTTTATATTAATGTAAACCTAATGTGATTAGGCTGATCAGTGTAAAAATTCACAGAGATTTTATATTTATATGTAAAACAATTTGATATCCAAAATAAATGTGAGTTGATTCTAGAATAGCAATGCTAGAGGCATTGTGATATGGTAAAAGAAGCATGCACTTTGAACTCTGACTTGGCTCTTCAAACTTAACTAGCTGTGACCTTTGACAAGTCACTTAAACTCTTTACACCTCAGTTCCCTCATATGTAAAATATAGATAAGAATTCTATCATGGGGAATTGCTATAATGACTGATGATGACTGATGTAAATGGCACTAACTTGGTAAGTGGGAAATGTTGATAGAGCAAATGAACTTCGAATAAAATTTAACAGTTGGAAGGGTTCACGTTAGTGGAATGAGAGAGAAATGTGTGCAGAAAGTGGGGAGGGCAGAGAGGAGCTGCAGGCCAGCTGGGGGGTTGTCTAAAGGCTGTGAGCTCTGCCTCCAGCCTGAAGCACGGCACTGACTGTGGGAATTGCAGAAACAGGAGAACAGAAGTGTGTGGCTGGACGGAAAGTCAGAAACTCGTGATAGAAGCAGGAAGTGGCATGGGCCACGGTGCAGTGTTAGGAGCAAACTTATAAAAAAGTGTGCTTTGCAGTTACCTGATCCTGGTAAATGGGCAAGAGAAGAAGGTAAAATCAAGTGGAGGTTGTTATTCATGGTGTTAGATAGTTTCTGAGCTCATCAACTCCTCAGTATGTAGGTATGATAAATTAATGCATACATATTAATACAAATTAATACATAATTGCCAAGGATGCCTTTTCAACATGCACATTTTATCTCTTTAGTGTTTTTTATCTTTACCCATCTCCTACTCTTTGCATATATATTTTTTAAATGCTGAATAAAGGAATTATTAAATTTGTGAATGAGTAAAGAGTT
Organism: Bos indicus x Bos taurus; assembly: GCF_003369695.1. Lineage (NCBI taxonomy): Eukaryota > Metazoa > Chordata > Mammalia > Artiodactyla > Bovidae > Bos > Bos indicus x Bos taurus. Next base: position 22,915,707 of record NC_040081.1, on the reverse strand, counting down.
AGTAACAGAGTTTGTATTTCTAGGTAACGAAAGTGCTCACAGTGAAAGTATGTTACATAACGTACCCTTTGGCAGTAAGGTGGGTTGTGTTTATCTTAATTTTTATAAAATACAAACAAAGAACTTATTTGTTGAGAAAGAACATGAAAGCCTTCTATTCTGACTATGCTTTGAAACATTCCAACAGATATGAACTAAAAAGGTTACATAAGCATTTGTGTGCAAAATACACAAGCAGTAATTTTAAAAACATAACTATTTGGAAAAAAGCAAAGAAAGAACTTAAAGAGAAAGGCACTGAAGCTAACATGTGCACAAACATGTACAGACCAAATAAATTGTAGAGGAGTTATAAACACATCTTCTTTAGCAAAAGGAATATGATGAGTCTATTTGAGCCACAGTTTATACAATCCTTGAAATCTAGTTTTAGGAAAAAATATAATGTGAAAATATTGTTCATATAAATATGTGTTGCTTCACATTGTAGTGTTAACTGAAAGTAAATTGCTGATGAGAAGCTAAAAATAACTGTAAAGAAAGAGGGTGCAAATGGAAAAGCCAAGACCAGTTCAAGACAATATCCTTGATGTCCTGACCACACGCTTTTCTTCATAAAAAATTGTACTATTCCAACTGTCTACATATGTGACGTAGGAAATTTGCACTATTACCCAAGAACGTGTGGCAGCTGGATTTCTTGCTAAAATCCTGAATTAGGGCCCATAACAAACTAGTTTTTGTTTACCAAATTTTGATAACCCTTAAGTTCTCCCATCCTTCAATACATCATAACATAAAAGTTATGTTATGTTAAATACATAAACATAAAAGTCATTCACTCTTAAGAACTGTTTGAAGTATTTGCATTTCTGGATCATTCTGTGGTGAGCTGTAGACTAATGGGTCTGTAGCGCATAGACTCATGAGACCCATTTGACTGTCACAGAATTGTGAGGTACCATCTAGCTTTAGGAAGATGTCTTTGTCAAGCAAGGTTCCTTCTACACAATCTGAAGGACTATTTTAAGAGCAAGCTTTTGGGTAAGAGGAAAATAATATACATTCCCAACACTTATTCTCCCTCAAAAAGGAAATAAAATTTGAACTCAAGGACATTGACGTGGTTGAACTTGACCGTGATTCTTTCCTTTTAAGATGGGGCACTGTCTTGCCAGTTGCCTCTACAAAGCTGTTCTCCTGTGACTGCGAAAGGCGGCTATGACTTTGTCGTGTTTCTTTGTTCAGCCTTAAAATGGAGAAATGCTAACTCTGTGTATTTTTTCCTTAGCTTCCTGCTCGACCCCAAGTGGAAAAAGATTTTGGTTTCTGTTGCAGGAAAGATCACTAAAGATGGTAAAATATCAGCTATATATCAACCATATTTTTTAGAAAACCTAAAGCAGGCTTAATAGGAACTTGAAAGATCATTTGTCTAACAAATGGAATACCTTAAATATTTCATTGTCTTCTCCTGAAAGGATAAACATGTATTTTTCAAGCTAAAGGTGATTGTTCCTTAGAAAGATTTATGTGTAGGGGTGATTTTATGCTAGCTAATCAATTTCAGTTGATGATCCATTATTCACTAATACATTTCCTGCGATCTTATTTTCAGGTTATTATAATGAAACTCAAGAATCTGCAGACACTTTCTGGGTGAAGCAAGCTTGCTTTTGGATTGCCTGCTGTCTTAGGACAAATCTATGCTATGAAAACAGAAGCAAGTTTTGAATTTCAGAATGTTATTGCCACAGTTTATTGGCATTGTGCCTGCTTCAAATGAGTATATCAAGATTAAGTTTGAATGCTATAGAGCAGTTGCATTCTTTGAAAATTCTTGCATTTTACCAGGCACTTTGCCTGTGAAGCAGGTATTTCCCATTTTTTAAATTAAAAACAAGAACACAGAAGTTAAATGCTCTGTCGCAAAGTTATTGGGCCTATTTAAGGGGCTAACCTTATAGTTTACTCCTCCTACACTGGGAATAAACATAAAAAAATACAAATTTGTTTTATACATATTGGCTTTTCCAGTGGATAATCTATTTTCTGAATTTCTCATGTTCAAAACTCTAATTGTTATTATCAGATCATGCTTACAGCAACCTTCCATTTTTCAGAGCCTGTTTGCATATAACCTTGAGAATATTATTTTTTTAACTTTCTATATCTCAGATTAATATACATTTTCACAACCTATATTCTCTATTAAAAGGCCTACAATTTCATCAACCAAATTCTTAGAAGCAATTTATAAGCTTAAAATAGAATGCAGTTTTACCATTCTATGATTTCTGCCCACGGTTGCTACAAATAAAATGAATGTTTAAAGCTGTTGTCTGACTTTTCAAAACAAATGTATGAAATTAACCTCTGAAGTCTTTTGCTTACTAGTTTACAGAGAGAAGTCCATCAAGTTTTTTTTAATAATTTCACTGTGTAGGGTTCATAAAATAAACACACAAATTATTTTTTCTAGCTTCTAAACAGTGAGTGATAGGAATATCCAATATTGTAAAGTAATTAGCCTCCAATTGAAATAAATAAATTTAAAAAATACACACATACTATATATACTTAATACATACAATAATGGAAATTTTAAATACATGTAACCACCATTCCTAATGTGATTTATAAGGGGAAAAAATGCAATTCAATAAACAATTTAGGATTTAAAAAAAATAGTAATAAAGCGATTCTGCAAAACACTACCCGTAAGTTTCTCGTGACCATTAACACTCAAACTCAAGTTTTAAAAAATAATATAGTTGTTTGATCAGTCCCTAATAGGAAGTGATTTCTGATTATGACATTTGGAAATTCGGTCCATGGTTTCACATTTAAGTTTTCAAGAAATGGAATTCTCCCATTTGGTGCCTCAGGTGGTAAAGAATCTGCCTGCAATGCAGGAGACCTGGGTTCTATCCGTAGGTTGGGAAGATCCCCTAGAGAAGGGAACGGCTATCCACTCCAGTATTCTGGCCTGGAGAATTCCATGGACAGAGGAGCCTGGCAGGCTGCAGTCCATGGGTTCACAGTGAGTTGGACACAACTGAGCGACTTTCATTTTCATTTCTGTGGACTGTCCCACCCAAAGACTCAGGAAAAGCAATAGGAAAATTGACTACTTTTCTGTAATTTTCTAAATCTGTAAAATTTAAGTGTGTCTATTATCTCTATTGGGCTTCCCCAATAGCTCAGCAGGTGAAAAATCCTCCTGCAATGCTGGAGACACGGGCTCAATCCCTGGATTGGAGAGATCCCCTGGAGGAGGAAATGGCAACCCACTCCAATATTCTTGCCTGGGAAATTCCATGGACAGAGGAGCCTGGTGGGGTACAGTCCATGGGGTCACAACAAGTTGGACACAACTGAGTTCTAACATGCTATGTAACTCTAAAGTGAGAATTTCCATACAGGCCTGTGACTACTGTGTACAGTTCTACTGTCGACTTTATTCTTATTGAAGATGTGAAATCCAGTAACAGGTAAAATGGCAGCTCTTCTAATTACAGACGGATTAGATCATTTCTTTACCTGAGACTCTGTTAAGGGTGGAACTGGGAGTTAAAGCATGAATGTTATTCAGTCCTTTAACATAGAAAGAAATCTAAAGTCGGGACCTGTAAGTCTACCTTCTGAACTGGGCTAATTTAGAATAAAATGATAGGAAAAAATACCTTTAATCATCTCTTCCCTAGAGTTCTGGCCCTTGATGTTTTTTGACTTTGTTATCACAAAGAAAGGGAGAAAAAGAAACCTAAAAATAACTGAGGTCCCCACTATGCCTCCTAAGCCATGGCTCCTCCCCTGCTTGACCTACTGGGGCTTCCCGAGTGGCATTCGTGGTAAAGAATCCACCTACCAATGCAGAAGACACAAGAGACTCGGCTTTGATCCCTAGGTTTGGAAGATCCCCTGGAGGAGGAAGTGGCAACAACTCCAGTATTCCTGCCTGGAAAATTCTATGGACAGAGGAGCCTGGTGGGCTGCAGTCCATGGGATCGCAAAAGTTGCACACAGCTGAGCAACTGAGCACAGAGGGCAGAAGAGAGTTTAGAATCAGGGGATCAGAAAGGAGTTCACAACATGCCTGTTGTATGGAAGGAAGAGATGAAAAGTGGAAAAATGCCAAAGCAGAGGAAGGGTAATGCAAATTTAGGAATGATCCCAACTGAATGTGTCCAGAAGGAGGCTCTTTTTTTCTCTTTGGCTGCACAGGCTCTTCATTGGCACACGGTTCTCCTAGTTGTGACATGCGGCCTTAGTAGCCCTGAAGCATACGTGATCTTAGTTCCTTACCCGGGAATCCAGCCCACATCCCCTGCTTTGGAAGGTGGATTCTTAACCACTGGATCACCAGGGAAGTTCCAGGGGCTATATTTTTAATTTCTGGGCTTTATCCCTAACATACAGAATACTCGCCATCAAATCTGAGCCACATTACAGAAGCTTTTTTTAGTGGTAGAAGAGATCTGGACTAGTAGACTAGGAAGGTATGAACTTTCCTTGGCGATTTCAGGCATTTGTTTAAGAGCCCCAGTCACTACCAGGAAGGGAAGACCTGCATGGGAAATCTGATGATTTTGTGCCGTTTCTGGGACCCTGAGCAACCAGTAGGTAATATACCCTAGCTTTCCCATCATCCCTTCCTCAGTGTGGATTCATTCCTAAGCCGTTGCTCTTAACATACACAAGAACTAGCCCCTTCCTCAAGTTTTTAAATTTATTCGACTCCAACTTCTAGAGAAATTTGGATTGGAATTGAATGTTATCATAAGAATTTTACATTTAATATTCACTTTTTTCTACTTAGTTTTCTAGTTTAAAAAAGCATCATCTAGACAAGGTCTTCTCACCTGGGGCATTTGGCAATATCTGGAGACATTTTCATTGCTGTGACTGTGGAGAAGGTGCTCTTGGCATCTAGGGTGTTGAGACAATGAACCCTAATAAATATGCTATAATCCACAAGACAAAGAATTATCTCATCCAGAATATCAACAGTGCGAGATTGGGAAACTCTGATCTACACTATAAAGTAAAATGGGATCAACACTTAAAAAGAATGTTGTTAAAAGTAAAAACAGTTAATTTTATATGGAATTTTCTGGAAGTGGAACCCTCATGATGGTATAAATCAATGTTTCTATTTTTAAGTACATATGGCATAATTTAAATGGACCATTAAAAACAAAAAAACAGATGACTCTAATACATTTTCATAAATCAGATTATTCTACCAGTGGAGACTCCAGTTTTTAGAAAATAAGACTGTTCTCAGTACTGTTCTAATGAAAATGACCTTGTAACTGGAGTCACGATTATATCCTATTCATGCTCCCTGAGTTCCTTCTTATAATGCTCAGGAGGTCTGATTTTAATAACTTGGACTTCCCTGAATTTTTATGCATAGAAAAACATATTGCTTTTATAAATTGGTAAATATTTAGGAAAGTGGTCTGCTCCTGAACGTGACCTAGTAGCTCTCAGACAATTAACACAGGGCTGGTATGAGACCCCACTTGCCGTCTTTCTGTAACCGCACCTGCCAACCATACTTGTTGGCCTGCCTTGTTTTGTGGGGCTGACGTTTAAGGCAAGGACGGCCACACAAAAGACAGCACAAGCAAGATTCTAAATACAGTAGACTTGGAACTTCGGTGGTCCAATTGTTAGGACTCCCCACTTCCACTGCTCAGAGCACGGGTTCAATCCCTGGTCAGGGAGATCCTGGAGATCTCACAAGCTGCGCAGTAGGGCCAATAAATAAACAGGCCTCAAATTTATAAATTACAGCATATGATTTCCTCAATATTCTCATCTTCAAAATGTAGATTCTTACATAATTTCACAGGTATTAAATGACTTCCTGTACTACATGCATTCAAAAGTGTGAGCTTTAGGACTGATCTAGTTGGAGTATAGCCTCAGCTATATCCCAGCTATCTAAACGATGCCAGTTTTTCAGTTTCCCAGGGCCCTATTTAATCATTAGTAAAGTGGGGTTATCGATACCAACCTCAGCACAGGTGGTATGAGAATTAAAAGTAAAAAAATAAAAATGTATCATCCAAAGAAGATACTTTTAATGGTAAAATGAAGTATTGCTAATGATTATGATTTTTAAAAAAGCAGACATAAACTTGGACTACCTTCAGCATAAGCTGAGATATATCATCACTCTTCTTAAATGAGATGTAGATGCTTAGTACATTTTTGGTTCCAAATGAATGCTCAGTGAAGATAGTTGGCAAAAGATAATCCTCTTTGAAATGTGAATACAAGTGTGATACACTAGGCTAACTTGTCTGACTGGCTCTTGGGCACAGGGATATAGCATATGATTCAAATCCATATCATTATTTAGAAAACCAATGATTAAAAAAATGTTGACTGACCATCTGGACCACCCATAACCATCAGCAGCCTCAGGTAGAAAATCTACCCGTGGTACAGTACCATATTTTCCAAACTGTGTTATAAGGAACTCATGAATATTCAATTAAAAAGGGTTTCTGGGATCCAGTGAGGTGGGAAAGGGCTCTGTATTTTAGTCTCTTTTAGAAGAGCATATTAGACATCCAAGTATTGAAGACTAGTCCTGCAATAAAGAAATGATACAGTTTGAAAAACACTGGCTTACATTTTATGTATACATAAGCCGGTCTCATTTTCCACTTAATGGGAGAAGGAAAACTGGCTGAAAGACGCTTGCTGTAATATGTTGAGATGGAGTCTGAAACCAGGGTTCAATGGGAAACTGAAGATCAGTGATTATCAACATCAATCAGCGATGTTTGTCATGGAGAATGGTGGGGGATGGTAAGGGTTGTGATATATGCATGAGACTTATTTGGCACACACTATTTGCACTTGGTTAGCAAAAAGCTACTTCCTTGGTGGCTCAGGTGGTAAAGAATCTGCCTGCAATGCAGGAGACCTGGGTTAGGAAGATCCCCTGGAGAAGGAGTTGCTGCCCACTCCTGGAGTATTCTTGCCTGGAGAATTCCATGGAAAGGAGCCTGGCGGGCTACAGTGCATGGCGTTGCAAAGAGTCAGACGCAACTGAGTGCCTAAAGCTTTCACAGCTCTAGCATACAGCGAAAGATTAAGTCCTGAATTTTGCAAATGATAAAAGTTGGTTTCAGTCAGAATAAAGATCACTTGTCTTCAAACAAATGAATTAGTGAACAGATTTCTGAATACAGCACAGTAGTTCCTGTTGTATGATTCTTGGATACATCTTCAAATCAACATTAAATTTTGTTCTAGTCAGAACTAAGGTAAGACCACTCAGAGATGTTATGCAGTGAAGTGTATCAAACAGTTAAGCAATTTCTGAGTCCATGGAAATGAGTGGGATAATTTTGCTCAATTTGCTTTCTGTTGCAATAGGTGATCCTTGGAGAGAGAAATTATCCTTAGCAAATTAACCAACAATGTCCAATGGATTATTTCTGTATTTCTCAAGGTAGGAATGGAGTTATGTCAACTATGATTAAAAATGCTTCAGTTTTGCCTCTAGTACTTTCTCTTTTCTTCACTTGAGAAACAGTAAAACAAGGGATGTGGGAAAGTGTAAGCTGAGGCTGTGTTCATGCCTGATACTCAGTGAAAACATCTGCAGTCACGAAGGAGCCTTAAGCATCCTTGCAGGACACTGACATTTGTTGTAATGTTGCAAAATGAGATGTTTTGTAACTCAGACATGGCAAGTCCTGCCCAGTACCTCCCAGATATTCTGCATTAGCAGACATGCAGAATCCCAGCAGAAGACTTGTTACTAAGATTGACACTGAAGGGCATAAGAACCTTACTTATGATCACCATACGTTTTCTTCACCTTGACTTCCATATGTTATAGTACTGTGACTATATTTTATTTTGTAAGAACACTTATATAAGATCTACCCTTTTAACAAATTCTTAAGTGTATAATATATCATTATTAACTAGGTACAATGTTGTACAGAAGATCTCTAGAGCTCATTTTTAGTGAAATGTTTATACCCCTTTGCAGCTGGATTTTGGTCTCCGGTTATCTTTCAGGGTTTAACAAAACAGCTCATCTATATCCATAAGCACTATTTGCTTCATCACCTTCTTGAAAAGCATAATAGAGAAGCAAGCATTATGCTTTCCTATAGAATAAGCTAGTTCTTCAGCAAGAAAATGTTCATTAAGGTTGTGCTTATGTTTCAGCCTCTGAAATGGAAATGAAACAGCAGAATTCTTTGGAATGTGGCAGAAAAATATTTCCTGAAAACATCTTTTAAAACCGCAATAGAGAAGCAATAGTTTAAGACCAGAGAGAAGAGAAAGTCTAAAAGCCCTGTGGCATGAGGGAACAAAGAGCATCTGAGAAGCTAAAACCCTCAGGATGCCCAGAGCACAGACAGCAAAAGGAACACAGACTATGGTAAGAATAGACCGTGCAGGGCAATAGGAAGGATTCTGTTTTTTCCAGAAAACAATGGAAATCATTAGTGAGTGTTCAGCAAAGAAGATGAGACATTTGCATTTTGAAATGAACACTTCAGCCACACTAGGGACAACAAACTGGAGAGAATATAACAAACCAGATAGAAGTGAATTGTTCAAGAACAAAGCCTCCTATTTGTTGCTAGTGTTGAAGCTGCATGTGTTCTATGCTATACAATGAATTGCCAAAAACTTAGTAGCTTAAAAGAAAACATTTGTGATGTTACAGTTTTGATGGGTCGTGAACCTGGCCATAGCTTAGTGGGGCCCTCTGTTTAGGATCTCACAGGGATACCAAGGAGAGGTAAACCAGGCTGAATTTTCATCTGAAGGCTCAGATGGGAAATAATCGGCTTTCAGGTTGTTAACAGAGCACATTTCCTTGTGGCTGATTGACCGAGGGCACCTGATTATTCTGGCTGGAGGCCGCCCTTGTGTCCTAGAGACCTCATGCAAGTGCTTGCCACATGCTGTTGTTTTTCAGTCGCTCAGTCCTGTCCAGCTCTTTGTGACCCTGGACTGCAGCACGCCAGGCTTCCCTGTCCTTCACTATCTCCTGGAGTTTGCTCAAACTTATGTCCATTCAGTCAGCGATGCCATCCAACTAACACATCCTCTGTCACCGGCTTCTTCTCCTGCCTCCAATCTTTCCCAGAATCAGGAAGTTTTCCAATGAGTCAGTAGTTTGCATCAGGAGGCCAAAGTACTGGAGCTTCAGCTTCAGCATCAGTCCTTCCAATGAATATTCAGGGTTGATTTCCTTTAGGATTGACTGGTTTGATTTTCTTGCAGTCCAAGGGACTCTCAAGAGTCTTCTTGCTGCATGGATGTCATCAATGTGACTGCTTACTCCATCAAGCCCACAAGAGCCTCTCATTTCAGGAGGGCACAGCCCCTCATTTACAGCTTTTACCTGAGAGAGACAGACTTACCCCAGATATGTATTTTTATTATCTGAAGTTGAACTGATTTGGGACCTTTAATTACATCTGAAAAACCTTTCACATTCCCTTAGTCTGCCTTGTCTAAATTCCTACCTACACACATTGGGGAAAATAGTTAGCACCAAGTGTGGCCACCAGGGGGCAGGAATCACAGTGCTGCCTTAGAATTAACATTCACCACCAAATGCTTGTATTTAATATAACAAACTATTGAAAGCTAGTTCCAGGTACCAGTGGGACCTTCCCACACAGACCTGATCTTTGCATGTTAATAAGAACAATACTGAGAGAAGACTCCTTTCCTTGAAATATCCATAATGCTTCTCCATAAATGTGTGTTAGTTGTTCATCTGTGTCCAACTCTTTGTAACCCTGTGGACTGTAGCCCGCCAGGCTCCCCTGGCCATGGAATTCTCCAGGGAAGAATACTTGAGTGGATAGTCATTCCCTTCTACAGGGGATCTGCCCAACCCAGGGATCAAACCCAGGTCTCCTGCATTGCAGGCAGATTACCATCTGAGCCACCAGGGAAGCCTGATGCTTCTCCATACTACAGATTTATTCCATTTTTTATACCATCCACCAAGAAATGACTGCCCTGTGTTCCTTTGATATGTTTCAGGAAATTGTAATATCTCCCTTAGTATTTTCTGGTTCTTTGGCCAACTGCATCTGCTTTTACATTTGTGTTAGCTAAGAGTTTTCCCCAACATCACAGTCCCTTAGTATAGCTATACGTTCGGCATCGAAAACCAAGACAGTAGACCCAAAAGAGTGGTGTGAATAATATTCTATCAGTATGACTTTCTTGAACTCTCTAAGTTTCCAATATATTTGCCTATGTGGGATTCCTCTGAATTATGCAGACCCAACATGGTATCCAACACTGTTCGCAATGACACTCAAAACAACCAAAAATTTCAGAAAACTAAAATTTCATCTTCTAATTTTTAAATCACTCATTACTTTCCTGATAATCAAAGTAGCACTTTAAACCCTATTTAAAGTGCTCAGTACAATTTTTTAGAGTAGCAGCGAAAAGCCATTGGAATATTTTAAGCAGAAAAGTTCATTGTGACTGCAGAAGAAAGAACGGATTATAGAGAGGCAAGAGCAGAGAGTCATGGGGCTAGTGTGGTATTCACAAAGTAATGGTGGCTTGGATTAGGGTGATAATTCAGGAGATAAAAAGGCTTATTTTTATACATATTTTGGTAGTAGTTTCAACAGTGTTTGACATGGAAGTAAGAAAAAGAGAATATGAGTAAGCGTAGGAATTTTTTACTTGAAGTTTGGGGATGTTGGAGAAGGCAGATGAGGGGAAGGTTTGGTGGATTATATGACATTGGTCGAGTCAATTCGTCTAATTCTGGAGACTTCCTTGGCGGTCCAGTGGTTAAGACTGCATGCTTCCCATACAGAGGGCAAGGGTTTGCTCCCTAGTCAGGGAAATTTGATCCCACAGGCCACAAGGCACTGTCAAAAAAGAAAAATCCAATTTTCAGTTTCCTTGTGAAATGGAACCAACAGAAGTAGCATCTCATTGGGTAGTTTTGAAGATTAAATAAGTAATACTTGTGAAACACTGAAACTTGGTAAATGCTCAACAAGCCTTGAATTATCATCATCTTTAGTCAGCACTTATCTTGAAATACAATAAATAAGTAAAGCTGAATTCAGTATCATTAGGGACATTACAGTTGAGGTGATAATAGTTCTCTTTGTGACAAATATGGAAGTTAAAATTTTATTTTAAAATAATTTTTGGATTATGTGTCTAAAGTCCTTTAATCCATAGGGATCTGTATCACATTTTGACAGTTAAGCTTTCGACACTTATTAAGTTACCTGTGAATTTAGAATAGTTTGAGGAAAGGTTCCTGATATTTTTGTTCATCTCGTAAAAAAAAAAAAAAAAACCTACTGAATGCTATTCCGAGCCTTCAAAATAGACTAAGGGTGTAGGCTAGGGATTCAGCATCCATTTTCATCCCTTTCTAAGAAAACGCTGTATTTAAGGTCCCGGGAGGCTGTCACATACATTTGTCAGGCTCTCCAACAGGAAGAAGCTCCATGTATCTCTCCACCGGTGAGATAGTCTCAGGGGAGATATGGAAGCTGCAGAAGAGAGAGCCTCTCCCTCTCCAGCTGTGGAGGCTGGCCAAGAAGTCAGACCCCTGGTGTCGGTGTTGGTGGCCAGTGGGATCTGTATTCGAGGGTCTGGTCACCAGCTCCGAGACTGAGGCTAGTATGGCGTCAGTGATGGTAACAAGCACAGCTGCTTCCTGACTTCCGGATCCTAGTGACAGTAGTGTGAACCTAAGCCAACTTTAGCTCTTTGAAAGACGTTATAATATATTCATTCCTTGTCTTAAATTCCTTTTTGATTTAAATATCTAGAATGGTTTCTGTTCCCTAAATGGAACTCTGACTGGAACATTGAGTCACATTGAGTCAAATTTAACTCTGTTTTTCACTAGTTTTTATCTGATAACATTTTTCATGACTACAGTTTCCAATTTATTGACCCTGTTGCCTAATTTTCATTTCAGTCACTCAATCCACATTTTAGGCTCTTATTTGGTGTTCATTAAATAAATGTTATGAGGTCATCATCTGGGTTATCTGATTCATAAAATAATAACTTATTCCTCCTCCAGCTGTCAAATCAGTCTAATATAATATTATCAAATTACTCAGAAATTTATAATCAATATAAAATCCTTTGAACTTTATATAATCTAAGCATATCTATAATACCTTACAGCATAATTTTAGTAAATTTAATTGCCAGTATTACTACAGGTGCAACCAAATCTTTATTCATTGACTACCTAGTTATGGAATTTATATTTCTCTTTATTTCTTAAGAATATTTAGTTAAATCAAATGACCTTTATTAAACTCATTTTTCATCAAAATCTAAAAATACCAAGTTACAAATTCAGGAAGAATTTCACTTACATCTATAATCAAGGCATCAGCATTAAATGATTCACTGGTTAGTTCTTGTTTTGCTAGTTCTCTTTACATAAAAATTTTAGATTGTGTTGAATATGATTATTTCCTCTTTAAATATGTTCAAACCCTTATTATTCATAAGCTTATAATCTGACTTTAACCATACTTTGAAGGTCCAGATTGCAGAAAAACAAACTTTAGAAAGCCTGGCACCAAATGAAACATTTATTAGCTCTGTGGCTGGATCTGATTTAAACAATAGTGGATATACAAAGGTAAAAATAAAAGCTTTTTAAAAGTCAATGATTTAAATACTAATGGGTGACCCAGATTAGTTCGAGTCTCAATATCAGCTGCTCAGATCTATTTTCCTTCCCAGGCTGTGAGACTGAGCAGAGTAAAGTGATCCTGACACCAGCACTTAAAGGAGAGCCCTGTCCATCAAATGCAGTGGTCCACAGAGGAAACTCAGGATAGCCTTTTGATCCATTTTATTTACCTTGGAACTAAATACCAGGATTTTCTTGAGATCAAGGGCCATTATAGATTTGATAAAGAAACAATAGAAAGCTGGGAATAAGCTCTTCTTGAAACGATGACAGTCGCCCAACGGTCCCTGAGCACCATGGTTTGATGTCCTTGGAGGAAAGGGCATGACCTTATCAGTGTTACCAGAAAAATATGACTCTGATCTTTTGGCACAACATTTTACATCTGTGTTCTCCACAGAGAGGGGATAGTGCCAGACTGGGCACTGTGTTCATCGTCTCTTACTGAAAATGCACTTAACTTTTGCCTTTAAGCTGTCTGTATTCTTCTTTAACCAGCAAAATCCCCTCTCTCACACAGATTTACTACATGCAGAATCCTTTGATCTTCACTAAATCTGTCCATTATGGAAGGGTTTTTTTTGGATTGTTCCAACTGTACCCATACAAATTTACCTACCCCATGCATGCTAGGCATGCTGGTACAATGGAATATTAATATTAACATTAGATTTTTAACATATTTTTGAAAACAGTTTCCTTCCACTAGTATCAGCCACCAACACAAGGCACAGATAACACACTCATAGTTGGTACTTTTTAAATGGCACTTTATCAATTGCCTATTCTCCATTAAAAAAAAGACTGCATAGAAAACAATCATCAAGCCCCCTTATCATGCACTGTGAACCTTACTTAACTCAAAAGTATGTAGGTGGCTCTGCTGATCTCTACAGGGTTTGCTCACGTATCTGGGGGTCAGCTGCCTGCTCTAATCTGGGATGGCCTGGGCTAGCACTTCACAACGTGGCTCCTCCCTGAGTGCTGTCTACCTGCAGCATAGCCCCAACACAGTCTTAGAGCAACTGCCGGCGGCAGGAGAGAGATGACAATTGCGTGAGTACTTTTCCTGTTGTTTCAAGCTTCTGTTGTTGCCACTTTTACAGCATGCGACTGCCCAGAGTAAGTCACATGGCGACCCAAAGTCAATACAGGAGAGAATAAAAAATTGTATGGTAAAGGACAAAGAAAGAAGATGAAAACACTAATTCAAAAGGATACACGCACCCCAATGTTCAATGCAGCATTATTTACAATAGCCAAGATGCAGAAGCAAACCAAATGTCCATTGACAGAGAAATGGATGAAGAAGATGTGGTACATATATACAATGGAATATTAGCCATCAAAAATGAAATTTTGCCATTTGCAATAATGTGGATGGACCTAGATGATATTATGCTTAGTGAAGTGAGTCACATAGAGATAGACAAATACTATAGTCTATCACTTACACATGGAATCTAAAAAATAAAACAAATGAATAAAATAAAACAGAAACATAGTCATAGATAAGGAGAACAAACTAATGGTTCCCGGTGAGCAGAGGGAATGGGAGAGGGACAAGATAGGTGTAGGGCATTAAGAGGTACAAACTATTACATTTAAAAACAAATTAACTACCAGAATACATTGTATAGCTCAGCAAATATAGCTAATATTTTATAATAACCTTAAATGGAGAATAATCTATAAAACTATCAAGTCACTATGTTACATACTTGAAACTAATATTGTAAATCAAATATAATTTTTGAAAAGAGGTGGATATATGGAGGGGTGAAAAAAATCAGGCTTCTTAATACATTAAGTCTACCAGAGATACTTCTTAACATCAGTGTATCTCATGAAAATCTACACAAAACCAAAAAGAAAAGTTATATTATTAAAGCAGCAAAACCCAAACTAAAATGATAAGGACACATTGGGAGAAACACTGATACTTGTATCTCGAATGTTAAACACATTCAAATCTATAGGAAAGCACCAGAATTCCAATGGTAAGTTCCCAAAGGACAGCAACACAGAGGTCGTGTAAGTAATGCAAGTAGGGAAGAGATACACAGAACTGATGTTTATCCTCATTTGTGATCAAAGACATCAATTAAAGCAAACCTAAGGTAGAATTTACAATTAGTATATTGCCCCCCCCATAAAAAGCCTAATCTTTCTTATTTATGAACTTCAGGATCTTTCGAATCCCTAAGAAATGGAGCATTTTAATTTAGTGCCATAGATCTTTCCTCCTGTGAGCAAACATTTGTTCTGTTGGGCTCTCCAATATCTGAATTTCCCACCCCTCTTCCTATTAGGACTGCCATCATTCTTTTTAGAAAATTTCCCAATTGACTATATTTTTCACAAGAAAATTCCAGTTTTCTCACTCCCACTGCAGCCTCCCACTTCATAAGCTAAGTGTGGTAGACTCTTCCTCAATTTTCCCTTGGCACAGTTCCTACATTCTCTCCATCACTCATTCCTGGGCTGCAGATTCAACAGCTGAGGTCAAAGTAATCCTCATACACGATAGAGGTCAAACTGTTCTTATGGCATGACCTTGGCTGCAATTCTGCCTGCTCATCCCTCAGAGGACCCCTACGTCCTGTCCTTTCTCCTAGTTCAGTCCTCTAGGGTCCCATTTATTATGTCATTTCCCAACCTCTGAGACGGAGATAAATACCCACAATAAATATCCATTTGCTCAGATGGCCGGGGTTGTTTTTGTGCTCATAACCAACACTCTAGTCTGGAGAAATTGAAATACAGAGATTTCAGTTGGATATATCCCCCTAAAAGATACAGTGTTCTATCTCCAGGGCCTGTGAGTGGGACCTGATGTGGAAAGAGTCTTTGCAGAAGCTATAAAGATAAGATGAGGTCCTACTGACATAGGGTGGGCCCTTAATCCAATAAGATTGATGTCCTTTTAGAAAGAGGAGAGACACTCCTCTGCCACAGGGAGAGAACACTCTGTGAAGACACATGCAATCAAGGGAAGAGCATATCATGCTGCAGCTCCAAGCCCAGAGCTTCTGAGGATCACTGCCAAACCACAAAGACAGGAGGAGCCAAGGAAGCATCTCTGAGAGGTTTCCAAGGGAACATGGCCCCAGCAACATCTTCGTCTCAAGCTTCTGACCTTCAGAATTCTGAGACAATGCTTTTGTTAAGTCCCCAGTCTGTAGTACTGTGTTACAGCATCGCTGGGAAATATGTGATTTAACTTATTACCAACGATAATTATGAACCACTTATCATGGAAACATACATTACCATATGGAAAACAGACAGCCAATGGGAATTTTCTGTATGACTCAGGAAACGCAAACCAGGGTTGGGGAACAACCTAGAGGGGTGGGGTGGGGAGAGAGGTGGGAGAGAAGTTCAAGTGGGAGAGGACATGGGTCAACCTATGACAGATTCATGATGATGTTTGGTAGAAACCAATGCAATACTGTAAAGCAATTATCCTTCAATTAAAAATGAACAAATTAAAAAAAATTGTGAACCACTTATCATGTAAGAAGCTCATTATATATCTGTAACATAAATCTTTTCCTAGATAACTGCTTGTATGATGTTTTTCATCCACCAAACCCAAACTTTTGCATATACTAAACATATAAATGAGAACCCAATTAGTAGATAGGACCACACAAATGAACAGGAACCACGAGACAGAGTGAGATTACCCTAAGAAACTAAGGATTTTCTACATTATCCTCTTCTCCCCAATACTTTACTTACCTTGTTATCACTAATGAGTAAAATGTCCCTCTGATCATCAGTCAGGTGACTTTCTGAATATGTTCACTCACTAAGTTGTGTCTAGCTCTTTGCAACCCCATGGACTGCAGCACTCCAGGCTTCCCTGTCCTTCACTGTCTTCTGAAGTTTGCTCAAATTCATGTCCATTGAGTTGGTGATGCTATCAAACTTGTTGAATACCATATAAATATTTACCAAAATAAATTGAGTGTTTGACAGACCAAGAATCAGGTACCATGTAGTAGCACAAGAGTTCTAGGAGATCTGGGTTTTCACCAAACCAAAGCATCATATCATTTCATCATAACCAAAGCATCACCAACCCTGAAATATATATGAATAGGAAAACTAGGTATGACATGTCTTCAGTTATATTCATGGTCAATATCCTATAAAATGATTAAGATAAGTAAGATGGAAGGACATTAAAACAGAATGGACATGGAGATATTCACTGAGTATGTCCAGAAGGTCTTAAACACTGACTGTGTTACCAGTTGGATAGACAACAGTCAGGGTAATTAAAGTGAGCAATGGTAAGATTTTTAAATTTTCTTAAAGTTTTATTATATTTGACAAAGTTCAATTTGCCTGCAGTTTACTGGGCAAACACAAATATGTGTTATAGGTATTACACTGGCTTTTTTATTTTCTGCTGAGATTTTCATTATACATTAGCTTCTCAGTCATTTCAAAATTCCTCGAATTTCTTTCTGATTCTGTCATTTCATTTAGCAACTGGATAGAAGCAGCTGAAAGTATTTCTTGGTCTTAAATTAGAGTTGGCCATGACAAATGTTCCTGCAAAAATATAGGATGAATCCCACACATTTATCACGGCATCTGGGCCATGTTTGTTTCTGTAGGACAGAGGAGAGGGTAGAAAGGATTCTTATGTTGGTAAACTGAAAATCTAAGAATTACACTTGCCATCTGGGATTGCTTTGACAAAGATACTGGCCTGTTCTTCCCACTTAATTACCAGAATGAAGTATCATCCTGCAAAGACAATGATCTTCATGATCAAGACTTAAGGAAAGCCAAAAAGAAAATAATACTTTGATTTAAAGGTGGTTGGATTTTTTACTGTGACATTCAACAAGCTTCTCAAGTTTTGAGCAAAAATTTCATGCACACATTTAGCCTATACAAACAAGAAGAAGTTACATAAACCCCACATAATTAAAGCAATTTATATAGGGCATAAACTTCATTTTACAGTCAACTTGTAAGTAAAGAAGTCAACTAACAGAAATAACTTCTCTCAGCAAAAACACTTATGTGGTTTGCAGAGTTCCAAAATACCAGTCTTTAAATATGTACTATTCCACCAAGTGCCGAAAGAACAGCAAACTAAATAGAGTAAAAGATGGCCTCAATTTAGAGATTTTGGTAAGGAAGGAAAATGAAGACCTATTTTTATATGTGCCATCATAAAGAATCAACTTAATTTCTCTAGCACTGTAATTTCATTAACTCCATTAGGGAATACAATTTCAAATGAAAAGCTTAGGTTCACCTAAAACTACTAAACAATTAACACAATGCTAATACTTCTGGTAATAAATCTATTGCATTCCAGATATACTCAAACTTTTCCACTGCAGGATCTTCCTTGTTTTATAATAGAAATTGTATACTTTTCAGGCCAGATGGGCAACTAAGAAGCATGCTAAGTGGCTGCCTGAGGTCATAATTGGAACAAGGACTCGGAAATGCTGTCCCTTATGGAAATAACACTAATTTGGGTTCCTTCCTATTAGCTGCGTATCTGAGTAAACCTTAGCAGTAGACCCGCATTAGAGCCCTTTATTGAGCTGATGTCCACCAGCAATATTTCAGGGAACATGCTGTCAATCCCCAAGATTGCTTTGACAGAATTATTACAACAGTGAACATTCGCCCTGAGCACCAACTTGACACAATCCTTTGACAAGCCGTTTCACTCATGCAGTGAAGAGAACAGATATATATGCTTCTTGCCTAATTGACTTAGTGGTAGCTTAATTTAGAAATGATATGGATAAAAGCTAGTAGTAGTATCAATAAATTTTCTGATTCTGTATCTCATAACAGAACAACCAATTGCTTTTCAAAATCAAGTCTCAAAAACATTTTAAAAAATTAACTGTACTTTTTTGATACCAATTGTGAGGACACTGAGCATCTTATGGCTCACAATACTTTATTTTAAACCAAGAATTTTCATCTTTAGAAAGTATCTTTAACTCTTCATAGGAGAGTGGCCAAGTTATTTGGAAGAAATCCTGGGTCTACACAATTGAGGCTTCCCCATGGCTCTGCGGGTAAAAAATCCATCTGCAATGCAGGAGCCACAGAAGACACACGTTCAATCCCTGCGTCAGGATGATCCTCTGGAGGAGGAAATGGCAACCCACTCCAGTATTCTTGCCTGGAGAATTCCATGGAAAGAAGGGCCTGGCAGGCTATAGTCCATAAGATTGAAGAGAGTTGGACACAACTCAGCATGTCAACAACAACGACAATGTGACTATGTGCTAGCAAAAAAATATATCAGAAATAGCATATATTTTACACCACTTCAGTTAAGGCATGCAGAGTAGTTACGACTCTCTGGCAAATTTTCTTTAAGTCATAGACTTCATGGAAGCAAAACAGCCCAAATGAGCAGAGCCATTTGGGTACATAAGCCAATTGCAGAATAATAAATGGAGGAGGCTTACTGAAACATTTGCTAAAACTCTCAGGCATCAACATAGGAATGGAAAGTCTGAAACTAGCAAAAATGCATGAGAAAAGATATAAAATTGCTAGGTTTTAATAAGGAGTCAAGCCTATAATTACAATGTGTTAGCCATGGGTTGGGGGGAGGGGCTAATGCTGAGGTCCTCCTTCAAGAGAGAACCTGCTGCAAAGAGTATGGGGTGCTGAGAGCTCAGACTCCCAGCTAGGGCATTCACACCGAGGCCATGCTGCCTGGACCGCTCCCACCCTCTGCCCCCACCACCATTCCAGGCTGCTCCGAGCTGACAGGTGGGGAACTGCAAGCCACCACGTGTAACCAGCGCAGGAATACTTTAACAAACAACTTTGGCTTTGGACGGCCCAGCATCCTCACCGAGACTTTCTGGGAGTGGCACGGCAGCCTTCCTCTCTTTCAGCCTAATGATCCTCCTTGTTTTTTCACAGGCTTTGCACATGCAATGCAGTCTCCATCCTCTCCTCACCTTACTTCTCCCCTTTATTTTTCACAGGCAATCCCTTCCCCTCCCCACCCACCGCCCCCACCCCCCACACCCCACTGTAAATCGCTTGCATTTCTGATTCCATCACTGTGTCCACTTACTGGAGGATCTGAACTGATGCCAATAAATACATAAATTAATGTTTGTTCTGGCTTATCTTGCTGAGAGACAGAACAATAGCTGAAAATTTTTATTGAATTGTAACCATGGAGAACAAATACCAACAGCTCTCCCCTTTACTGAAGCATATACCATTTCCAAAGTCTTGTTTCTTTTTTAAGTGGTTGCTTCCCCTTAACCATTTCAAATAGAACCTTCCCTTTTCTTTTCCTTCCTACTGTACCCATTACTGCATCTCTCTGTCTAGTTCAGAGTAAAATACATTCTGTTGATATTGATGTAGAAGTTATATGGATGAGGAGCAAATAGACTTTTTCTAATAGACTTAAGCAATTAATACTTAAGAATAACTTCACACTAGATACACATTAGATTCTAAACTGCCATGCTTTCGTGTTTTGTGCTTTTCAGTACCAGGAGAAAGAGGTAAGTATATATGTAGAAGTGAATTTAACCTCAATATAGGAGCATAAAGTCTGAAATTAGCAAATAACCTTGGCTTCAGTGGTGGTTAATGCCCCAAAGCTAAGTCATCTGATCACAACCATCAAATAAAGTCTGCATTAGGATTCATTCAGGACTGTAAATTTGCTTTTGGAAAGGACATTTGGAGGCAGTTCAGTACTTCTTTAGCAATTATTTTTCAAGCTTCCATTCATTCCAGGTTTGTCTACACCATCAACCTCCCTTTCCCACATGGTTCATGACTCTAGATTATCCATTTGCATCACTTCCGTATAAACTCTTGTTTTCTTTGTAAACAGAATGGAACCCGTGGGCTAATCAGACCCCCCATGATGCTGTAAACATGGAGGATGAATATTTATTAGACATTTGAGTGGGAGAATAGCGAACAAGCGCCTGCTCCATCCCCTGAGTGCCATCTGCATTCAGGGGCACAAAAAGTGCCCACCCAGGGAGCTCTCCTGCTCACAAAGAAGCCCACACACTGCACCACTGACAGCTATGTGAGGAAGAGACACTAAAGCTGAGCAAAACATGGGAACTGCACATATCGGTCATCAGAAGATGCTGAGTAAGCCCCCAAGGAGCCAAAATATGAGGCTCATTTTAAGTTTTAAAATCAGCTAACTCCTCTGGCAAAAATGAGTTTTTCTTTTTTAAAGCCTACAGAATCTCTAATTCCCAATCTGTTCAGAGACTTACCTCCCTTTACAAACTAACAAAAATAGATATGCAACCAACCTCTGAAACTCAGAAGAAATAGAAATTGCTGCTTTAGAGTTTCTTTGCAACTCAACATCTTGAATTATATATGAGGAAGCAAGTCACCTTTTCTATCCTTTGAGAAACGCAGAGAAACAAGGTGGTCTCTGGAGTTGATCTGAGTGAGAAATCCCACCTTTCCTGACTCTAAAACAGGAAGGGTGTCCGTGACAGACAAGTGAAAAGCCTGAAGGAAATTGATTGGAGAACTGTGTGAGCATCAGGAATGGGGCCGGGGTGGAGGTGGGTGGTGGTGGATGGACAAAAATGAAAGAAAAAAAAAAAAAAATAGGAATGGGAAATGAGTGAATGTAAGTTAAATCCATGCTTGCTTTCTCCTACTCCTAAAGTGACATAAAAACACAATTTTTTGTTTGTTGTTGAGTCCCTCAGTCGTGTCCAATTCTTTTCGACCCCATGGACTATAGCAATCAGGCTCTTCTGTCCATTGGATTTCCTAGGCAAGAATGATGAAGTGGGTTGCCATTTCCTACTCCAGAGTATCTTCCTTACCCAGGGATCAAAACTGCATCTCCTGCCAGTCCTCTGCATTGCAGGATTCTTTACCACTGAACCACCAAGGAAGCGTTAAAACATGTTTCAGTTCTGTCGCTTCGTCATGATCAACTCTTTGTGACCTCATAGAGTGCAGCGCACCAGGCTTGTCCATCATCAACTCCCCGAGCCTACTCAAACTCATGTACATCGAATTGGTGATGCCTTCCAACCATCTCATCCTCTGTCATCCTCTTCTCCTCCTGCTTTCAATCTTTCCCAGCATCAGGAAAAAATACATTTAGACCATGCTTAAAAAAAAAAAAAAAAACACTTATAACCATCTTACTTATAAAATGATTCCAACATTCTAATGAATGTTAGTAGATTTATCTGTGACTTCAAAGTTTAGACTATTCTTGTTTTAATCATTATATTGTCTAGTGTTTATTTCTTCAGAAGATTGCTGAAATACATACCAGAAAAATATTATCTTACTTTTTTTGGGGGTGGAGGGGAATGATCCAGAAATAAAGTCAGTGTTCAACTCCTTATTCAGTATCAACAGCAGATCTGCAATTAGAGCTCAGAACCTCTTTTTGGATTCAGATATAGTCATACGATAACTGAATAGAAAACCAAACATTAGTGACAATCATGAGCTACTTGGTTAATAGAGCAATTTCGCCCTGTGTGTGGCCTCAGTCTCTCATGCAAATTGACTGCTGGTGGCTGCTCCTCCTATTTACTGCCTCTGTCTGGCCATCAGCAGTGAAGACAGTTGGTCCCCAGCTAAGATCTCTGCAACCTAAGGCAGTACAGAGATGAATACTGATGCAAAGCTGAAAGCTTTATAGAAATTATCATTGCCAGTATTCAGTTGTTCTTTTTTTTTTCTAAATTGTTAACATATCAGAACTGAAAACTACCCTCTTCACTAAATTTGAATCTATGCTAGATGATAGTGAATTGCTTTCTGAAAAATCATACTTGGTAAGATGGTGAACAATCATTTTCTATTTGAGGGAATCAGAGTGATAGTTCAGTCTCTAATACGGTTTCTTCCCACCTGCTTCATAAGTCCAAACTCTTCTTATCACCTACAGCCTGGCCAATTCTCCATATAAGTTTATGATTACATCCTTAATAAGATCTGCATTGCTAGTACCACAAGGGTCACTATAAAGCATTCCATAAATAATTTTGAGTACAAATAGATAATCAGAAGCCTGGGAGAACCCTGTCCCTCACCAACTCCCGGAGTTCACTCAGACCCATGTCCATCGAGTCAGTGATGCCATCCAGCCATCTCATCCTCTGTCGTCCCCTTCTCCTCCCGCCCCCAATCCCTCCCAGCATCAGAGTCTTTTCCAATGAGTCAACTCTTCACATGAGGTGGCCAAAGTACTGGAGTTTCAGCTTTAGCATCATTCCTTCCAAAGAAACCCCAGGGCTGATCTCCTTCAGAATGGACTGGTTGGATCTCCTTGCAGTCCAAGGGATTCTCAAGAGTCTTCTCCAACACCACAGTTCAAAAGCATCAATTCTTCGGCACTCAGCCTTCTTCACAGTCCAACTCTCACATCCATACGTGACCACAGGAAAAACCATAGCCTTGACTAGATGGACCTTTGTTGGCAAAGTAATGTCTCTGCTTTTGAATATGCTATCTAGGTTGGTCATAACTTTCCTTCCAAGGAGTAAGCGTCTTTTAATTTCATGGTTGCAGTCAACATCTGCAGTGATTTTGGAGCCCCCAAAAAATAAAGTCTGACACTGTTTCCACTGTTTCCCCATATATTTCCCATGAAGTGGTGGGACCAGATGCCATGATCTTCGTTTTCTGAATGTTGAGCTTTAAGCCAACTTTTTCACTCTCCACTTTCACTTTCATCAAGAGGCTTTTGAGTTCCTTTTCACTTTCTGCCATAAGGGTGGTGTCATCTGCATATCTGAGATTATTGATATTTCTCCTGGCAATCTTGATTCCAGCTTGTGTTTCTTCCAGTCCAGCGTTTCTCATGATGTCCTCTGCATAGAAGTTAAATAAACAGGGTGACAATATACAGCCTTGACGAACTCCTTTTCCTATTTGGAACCAGTCTGTTGTTCCATGTCCAGTTCTAACTGTTGCTTCCTGACCTGCATACAAATTTCTCAAGAGGCAGATCAGGTGGTCTGGTATTCCCATCTCTTTCAGAATTTTCCACAGTTAACATCAACATAGGGAGGATTTTAAAGACAAGTCACATCCATTTCACATGTCCACCTAATTCTCGTTATTTCTAATCTTCTGTGCTCATTGCCAGTTTTAAGGTCAGTGCTTCAAGTATATTTTCCTGAGATAGGCTGATATAGAACCACTTTGCATTCTTTGTCTTTTGTTTTAAAGAGACTCTAGGTTGAAAAATAAAAAGTCTTTATCCTTGACTTTAAATAGATTGAATTGCATGTGAGAATACAGTGTACTGTTTCCTCCTCCTGTGTTTTCATAATTGGTGACCCAAAATCAAAATAGAAATGGTGACACGTTCATAGGACAAGTTGATATATTATGTTCAGAATTCTTGCTATAACACAAAGTGACAGATGACCAAAAAAAAAAATATTGACAGATTTGTTAAATAGAAACCTAACATTAGGAAGTCATTAAATTATTCTACTCAACTCATCAAGTAATGCAATTGAAATTAACTCCTAGTCTAATATTCTAAATCTGTGAATAAAATGTGTTACTCAGGTGATATCTTATACTACCTAGTACAAATTTAATGCATCTCCTGATGTAATTGTAAAATCTGTTTATAATTTTATTTGGCCTGTCTGTTTACTCAACATGCGTTTGTTGAGAACTTACTTTGTTCCAGGACTGGGTATACAGTAAAGGACCAAACCGACAAATTCTTCACCCTTAGAGATCCTTACCTGGGAGAGAGACAATTTTAAAAAATAATATATAATAACTTTAAGCTAAGTAGAGATAAGAACTATGAAGAAACACAAATCAGAGGAAGGAAACTGAAATGACAAATTGCCATTTTCTATATTGTGGTCAGGGGAGGAAAGATGATTAAAGACGGAATAGCATGAAGGGCAAAGCTCTCTGGTGATACAGATAAAGAACCTTCCAGATCCAGGAAATTGCATGTCCAAAGGTTTAAATTTGGGAATATGCTTAAATGTTTAATGAAAATCAGGTGTGCTTAAAGTAGAATGTGTGAGGGGGAGATTATAGAAATGTCAAAGAAATATTTGAAGGGCAAATCACCAAGAGCCTGAAAAGTCATAATAGGGACTTCCCTGGCAGTCCAGTGATGAAAAATTTGCACTTGTACTGCAGGGTGCGTGGGTTTGATCCCTGGTCAGGGGACTAAGATTCCGTATGCTGTGGAGTATGGAGAAAGAAAAGGAAAAAAAAAAGTCATGATATACGGAATGCTGCTGCTGCTGCTGCTAAGTAGCTTCAGTCGTGTCTGACTCTGTGCAACCCCAGAGACGACAGCCTACCAAGCTCCCCCATGCCTGGGATTCTCCAGGCAAGAACACTGGAGTGGGTTGCCGTTTCCTTCTCTGATATAAGGAATACAATAGTAATTAAGGTGTATATGTTTTAGAAGACATATAGAGCAAATTTCGAGGAGGACTTTTAGCTGCTGCAGTGATCAATGGTCTTTGCACTTTAAGAGTTGACATTTGGCTGTTAACAATGCAATGAGCTATAGCAGAAAGAGAGGGGAGTAGAATGGAAAAGTTAGGAAGGGGGAAAATGTTTGGATTCATGGTAGAATATAGGCTCCCCTGGTGGCTCAGATGGTAAAGAATCCGCCTGCAATGTGGGAGACCTGGGTTTGATCCCTGGATTGGGAAGATCACATGGAGAAGGGAACGGCTACCCACTCCAGTATTCTTGCCTAGAGAATCCATGGACAGAGGAGCCTGGCAGGCTAGAGTCCATGGGTTCGCAAAGAGTCAGACAGGACTGGGCAACTAAGCACACACATGGTAGAATACACTTCCCTCACCATTGTGCAGAGTAACCCACCTCATTATTAGGAAAGGTGTCCATATGACAGATTTTCTCCACATGCTAGAATCTGGTCTTACTGAGTTCAGGTTCTAGGGACTTTTTCTACTAAGAAATAGAGTTTTACAATCTAGTCAGTATAGATTAAGAACATCAGTTGTGTCTGGTTGTACACATAACATCTATACATTATAGGCAATCATGTCTTAATGATGCCAGGAATTATAACATTGGTTAAAGCAGAAAGTGAATTGAAGCCTCATTCTTAGATGATGAATTAAGATGATGAACAAAAAAGAAGAAAATGTGTTTTCCTATTCTACAATATTTTTCAGGTTCTGGTCACTTCTGTAAGTGACCCCTGCTTCTTAATCCAATTTGGATGGTCCAATCATTTTTCCTCATGAATCTATTGTGGAGAGCTTCAGTAACAATATTAAATGTACATGCACCAAACTCTTTACCAGTACTGAGAAATCTTGCTTACAGACTACTTAAGATATAGGCTTTTGCTTATGGAAAATAAGAATCTGTCTCATATATGATCCAATTTATACATTGATCACTTCATGGGAATAGATGGGGAAACAGTGGAAACAGTGTCAGACTTTTTTTGGGAGGGGCTCCAAAATCACTGCAGATGGTGACTGCAGCCATGAAATTAAAAGATGCTTACTCCTTGGAAGGAAAGTTATGACCAATCTAGATAGCATATTCAAGAGCAGAGACATTACTTTGCCAACAAAGGTCCGTCTAGTCAAGGCTATGGTTTTTCCAGTGGTCATGTATAGATGTGAGAGTTGGACTGTGAAGAAAGCTGAGCACTGAAGAATTGATGCTTTTGAACTGTGGTGTTGGAGAAGACTCTTGAGAGTCCCTTGGACTGCAAGGAGATCCAACCAGTCCATTCTAAAGGAGATCAGTCCTGGGTGTTCTTTGGAAGGAACGATGCTAAAACTGAAACTCCAATACTTTGGCCACTCATGCAAAGAGTTGACTCATTGGAAAAGACTCTGATGCTGGGAGGGATTGGGGGCAGGAGGAGAAGGGGACGACAGAGGATGAGATGGCTGGATGGCATCACCAACTTGATGGACGTGAGTTTGAGTGAACTCCGGGAGTTGGTGATGGACAGGGAGACCTGGTGTGCTGCAATTCACGGGGTCGCAAAGAGTGAATTGGGTCACACGACTGAGTGACTAAACTGAACTGAACTGATACATTTAAATTGAGAGAGAAGCCTGAGACCAATAGTTTGAGCATCTGATTTGGAAAGAGAGCACATCAGTTGAAACCAAACTTCATCTGCCAGTAATAAGGTGTTTGCCAGTTATCAAGTATAAATATCTAATCAACGTAACAATGTGCTTTCTTTGGACAATGCTCTCTCTCAACCAAATTCCAAATGGACAGTCAGTTGCGAGATCTAATGAAGCTACAGTCCTGAGGACAAGCTAAGTTTGGAGATATTAATTTCAGACTGAATGGGCCCAAGGCACCCTCTCCGAGCAACAAAGTCAGCTTTCCACACATCTCAGGGGGTGCCACGCATTTCCACTCTGGCCATACCTTTCCACATTTCCTCTAAATGTTGTTCTCCCACAGATGGAGTTTGCACTGCATAACCCTGCCCCATCCCTGGCTACAATTTATTGGACCAAATTACCACCTTGTCATAATAAGAGAGACAACTTATTGACTCAACAGAAGGCCATTAGGATGTCTTCAGACTTTTGAACAGAGACACAAAGTTGGAATGTGATTCCAGCACTAGAATGAAAGTCCAAGAGCCTCCTAGAACTACCCTGAATTCTTCCTGTGGCCTTATGCTTCAATATTTCCTTGAATTTCACAAGCTACTATAGGATTCTGGCTTTAATTTGTTTAATTCTGAGAGGAATTGCCGTGGTTTGAAGCCACAAAGATTTGATGGACAATGTCACCCTGTGAAAACTATGGACATGTTTGGTAATATCACTCATTGATTCAGTGGTGTAAACCTAGCACCTCCTGTGTGCCAGGCACTGTTCCATGTGTTCATGATACAGAGGAAAACCAGACAGAACAATCAACCACTTTCACAGAGCTTATGTTCTGGAATTCTTGCACAGTGGTTCTCTTCTTGACATTTTGTCCAGATGACTACATAAAAGCCTGATTCTTGTTTCCATGGTGTTTATGCCTAAATATCAACAATTCAAGGATGACAGAATATCATTAAGCAGATGTGTTTGTCTTCCTTAATATTCTCCATAATACCTAGCAGGGGACTCACTAATTTGGGAGTCTGCTTATAAGCATGTGTTTTGATGTCAAACTAGACTCAACTTCATGTCATAGCTCAATATTTACAAACAATGTGACCTGTGTTTGAAACCAACTTTCAAACATATACGCAAATGGAGCTCATGACAACATCAATTCATTCTGTAAGAGTGAAATAAATTAACCTCTGCAAAGCACTTACCACACGTTTGACACAAATTAAAGAAGCAGTGATTTGTAGCTAATACAAGTAGAAAGAATAGCATAAATGATTCTTGAAGTGAAAGGAGGCATACTGGATGGCCCCTCACTATTGCCCATCAGTCCTGCTGAGAGAGTATGGTTCTTTTTGAGCACATCCCCCAGAGTTGAAACATTCCAGACAAGGAGGCAAGGCTCAGGGAGAAAGTGTTCCCGGGGAGCTGGTTTTCTGAGTGCTCACTTCTGCCAGCTGAATCTCTGCAGCCCCCTGGTGCCTTTACACTCTTGTTTTCACGTAAATGTGTCATCTGGGAAGGGGAACTGACCACATGGTCTGCCATCATCTCACAGTGGAACACAGGTTTCTCCTCTTCAGTACTATTGACATTTTAAGCCAGGTGATGTGACAAGGGCTGTCCTATGCATGTCAGGATATTCAGCAGGATCTGACTGGCCTCTACTGGCTAGATGCCCATAGCACCCCAATTCTAATAACCAAAAATTGCTTCTCAACATTACCCAATGTCCCCTTGGAGGATAAAATCACCCCCAGATGAGAATAACTGGGTAGCCAGATCATCAGGGTGAAGGGTCATCTCAGCAGCCAATCACTTGGAGTCTGAACATAATGTAGATGCTTCAGAGTTGAGAAATGTAGCTTCTTTCAAGGCTGGATTAGGGAAAGTGGTTCACTTATATGGCTGGTTCTAGAACCAATTGGAAATGAGACCCAAAGGTACCACAAATTTTAACATTCTTCTGCATATATAAACAATTGTCAAGACCAAAGAGACGGGTTCAGAGTGCATGGATGCCCAGACACACATACCGCTCATAACTGCACTGAGGGAGGAAACCTTTCAGCTGTTGACACAGCTCTGCAAGTATTCCTTCAAAGGGATGCACTGCCTTTGGTTTTGTCTATTTGCTTTTTTTTTCAAAACAGTTTTACCACCCTATGGAGAACACCAAATTAAGCAAGATGCCTGGATAACATTTTAGTGATTGAAGAAGTGATTTGCTTTCACCCCCAGAGGCTTACAGCAGCTCGCAAGGTTGACTATAGGATAAATCTTAGAGGTTTAGAGGCCTGTGCTCTCTGCCACAGCTGATTTGATACCTCAAGGCTGCTGTCATTGACCTGTCATACTCAGGCTTCTTTTCACATACACCCTGAACACTCCTGCTGTCAGAACATATAGGTTTAGATATTAGAGGAAACTCATCACAAAACTAAATTAAAAGCGGTCCATCAGTGGCCCTCTGGTTTAAAATGGGGTTATTAGTGCTTTTTGGAGAGTGCCAAGTATCCCTTCACACCTGTCAGGACAAGCGAATTACCTGCTCTAAAAAGGCACTTATCTGAGTGTGACTATAAAGTCTTATACAATCCCTCTCCCCAGGTCTCCGTGGCTGTGATGGAGTCTGATGTATTCCAACCATGTCACAAACACATTACTGTCCCTTCTGAATCAGAACTTCCTGGCTAAGTTTTCTGGAGCTGCCTGCCAGAGTCCATCTCAGCTAACATCCTCAGGACACACTTGGATCTCTTAATGATGTAGTCTCCATAAGGACAGAGTGTATCATATGCTGCCAGGAAGTGAAGGAGAGAAACTGTTCTCTTGCCCATCTCTGACATACCTAGTCAGGAAAGCGGCCAGCGCTTGCTTAAAGTGAGTCCAATAACCTAGTGTTATTCTTCAGATTTTTTTTATAGCTCAGAAGCTTGATATATTTTTCCCAACTCCTAGCTTAATATCTGTTTTCTATTAAAACAAAGGGAAACATATCTTTTGATTTTACAAGTTCCCAACAGTGCTAACTTTGAATATTTCCTACTATGTGTGGGATGGCAGGACAAGCTGTGTTCCAGTTCTTTATTATTCCTGACTTCCAAGGAGCTGAAATTGGTTTGCAGTCTCTTTTTTTAATATGACTGGCAAGTGAGGTAAGGTTGCAAGGAGAAACCTTATTTGTTATAGAAAAGAAACAGAAAATGTATGTAAAGGAATAAGTGCAAAATTGTACAATAAGCACTTTATCATTATTCTAATGTATCTAATCATGTGGGTAGTCAAGTATACATGAAGTGCCTACATATGAATGAGTTCTGTCCCATGAGCAGGTTCATAAATCCAATTTGTTCCTAACTCCAATAAAGTTAGCTCAGGTACTCAATGGGCTTCCCTCATAGCTCTGTCGGTAAAGAATCTGCCTGCAATGCAGCAGATCTGGGTTGGATCCCTGGGTCAGGAAGAGCCCCTGGAGAAGGAATGGCACCCTATTCCAGTATTCTTTCCTGGAGAACCCCATGGATAGAGGAGCCTGGCGGGCTGCAGTCTGCGGGGCTACAAGAGTTGGACACGACTGAGTGGCTCAACCACCACTAGGGCCTCGACTAACACAGCGGGCTATGTACTACTGTAATAGGCTTATAATACTTTTCACACAAATTATAAATAAAAAACAAACACAGAAAATGAAGAAAAAAATTTCAGTCTTACAGTAAGAGCCTTGAAAAGTGCAGTACAACATTTGGCACACAGGGGCTGGCATTGAGTGAACAGGCAAGAAGAGTTACTTACTGAAAGAGGGAGAGAAATTGAGAGATGGCAGAGCTGAAGTTGTGTCCGACTCTTTGCAACCCCATGGACTGTAGCCCACCAGGCTCCTCTGTCCATGGGATTCTCTAGACAAGAATACTGGTGTGGGTGCCATTTCCTACTCCAGGGGGATCTTCCTGACCCAGGGATCGAACCCATGTCTCTTTTTTCCTCCTGCACTGGCAGGCAGATTCTTCACCACTAGTGCCAACTGGCAAGCCCAGGGCTGAAGGATCTTCAGCAACAGAAGTTGGAGGACAAGCTGCAATTTCACTCATGCCTGATGTTGATAGAACACACCTTTGCATCTTTCAGAGTTGAAGGTTCTTATGTAGGAGACTCACTGTACTTCCTTTCAATCAGTTTGACAGTAAACAGTGCCAATGGTATGAAAAGATTTACTTTTCCCTGAAATTTCTCAAAACTATAGAGTATTTGACTTCCCTGGTGGCTCAGACGGTAAAGCATCTGCCTACAATGCGGGAGACCCAGGTTCAACTCCTGGGTAGGGAAGATCTCCTGGAGAAGGGAATGGTAACCCACTCCAGTATTCTTGCCCTCCCCCAAAAAGGGCTCAAAGAAATATTTGGACTTCCCTGGTGGCTCAGACAGTAAAGCGTCTTGCTTACAATGTGGGAGACCTGGATTCTATCCCTGGGTTGGGAAGATCCTCTAGAGAAGGAAATGGCAACCCACTCCAGTACTCTTGCCTGGAAAATCCCAAAGGAGCATGGTGGGCTACAGTCCACGAGGTCACAAAGAGTCGGACACGACTGAGTGATTTCACTCTACTTTATAGAGTATTTAGAGGAAAAGATGAGGTACTTAGATATTTAGATT
Source organism: Bos indicus x Bos taurus (assembly GCF_003369695.1). NCBI lineage: Eukaryota > Metazoa > Chordata > Mammalia > Artiodactyla > Bovidae > Bos > Bos indicus x Bos taurus. The sequence continues at coordinate 22,884,210 of NC_040081.1, read as the reverse complement.
AAAAAAAAAAAAAAACTATAACCAGAAACTATTTCTAAAAGAAGAATTGGCAGATTAATTTCCTTGAGTTTTCCATCTCTCTTTCTTCTTTAGCACTACTTTTGAGGGAACAGAATTTCAGGCAACCTGGAGCCAATGCAGTCTCAGTCTCTACATCTAACTTCAGGACCATAGCAAAATAATATTGCTTTGTTCTCATCTCAGGATACCCACCTTGGCCACACTCACAGGAAAAGTTATAAAATCAAAGCCTAAAGAACATAACTTTGATTACCTATTCTTCTCAGTTGTTGAGAGCATCCAGTTAAGGAAATCAAAATAAGGAGTCAAATCTAACCCATATTGAGATCAGATGTCCCCATTCTGTACTATAGCTGTACTATAGCTATAGGTCACTAAATCAAAAATACTTGTCCAGGTAAAATGAGGATCAGGTGAAAAGATGTGAGTGGTTGCATTAAATCCTCCATTGTCAGTGGAAAAACAACCCCAGGGCATGTCCACAGACAGAGATCAGCAGGTCCAGCCCCTGGCAAAGAGAAAAGTATGCTGAGACACCTTGAAATGACTTAGCCACTGAGAATAATACAATCCATAGAACACAAGTATCACTTACAGTGTGAAGTGATTGTTTTTCTAAGTGATTATATGAAACATTGCCTGTCATAGGACACTTGGTGAATCAGAGGCAAGAGAAATGTCAGCTGGATCCCAGGTTCAACTCTCTTCTATGGCACCAAATGGAATCTTCTGACTCCATACCCCAGACCTCACTAGTTGAACCAACAAAAACAAGAAAATCATTTCTTCTGCTATTGCAACCACAATTGTAACTCATTCTCTTTATTTACATGTAACACACTTACTAAATATGCAATATATGAAAATAAAGACACAACAGCACCATACTTTGCTGTAGTCTAAAACACTGCTCTATTTTTTAAAGGCTTAAAGATTCCTTATCATGGCTTTCACATAACCTAAATGACAAAAGCTTCTGTAAATGACATTCCAATCACTTCTCCAAACTTATTCCTGACTTAGTTCTAGAAGAGGAAATAAATTAAAATACTTTGAATAAAAAAAGTTATTTTCCTTTTTGAGTCTCCTTCAACTGGAAGAAGCAAAATGTTCTTCCATCACTTTACAGCCACCCCATCCATATCAGAGTCAACTGGGCTTGATGATATATTAAACTCTGGCCTTTTTCTTTTCTGATGACATGTGGCATTAGGCTTTGAAATCTGGACAATTGTTATCTCTTCTACATTGAAACACTCCTTGATCAACTATTCCATTTCGAAGGCTGACATATTTCAGGTAGAAAAAATAACTATTTTATTTATACTCCCCAAATAGTCACTCTATTCTATAATCTCCAAGAATTCTCCTGTATTCAAGTTATTTTCATGATCTCATTCACAGAGCATTGAACATATATTTACTGAACCCCTGGGAGTCAGTTGCTCTTACCTAACAGGGATACCATACACACAAGACCAAATTCCTTCTTCCCAACAGCTATCTAGGAAGACAAATAAAGCAGAGGGAATTGCAATGCATCATGACCCATTATATTCTATAACTCAGTGATGCTGATCAGCACGCTCTGTGAAGTAATTATACTTGGCTTCATTTCTGTCTTCTTTTAAATTTAGCACTGTCCAATAGAGATGTCTGCAATGATGGAATTGTTCTATAGCTTCATTGTCCAGTACAGTAGCCACTAGCCACATGGGACTATAAAGCACTTGAAATGTAATTAGTGTGACAGAGAAATTGGTTTTTAATTTTATTTCATTTTAACTGATTTAAAACAGCCTGCTATGGCAAGTGACTACCATGTTCGACAGTGTATGAATAGACAGAGATCCATGGTGCTAAATACAAACCATATTATCTGATTTAGCTATAAATTAGTCTTTGAGCTATAGAGATCCCAGGGAACTATTCATTACAAGCACTGTGTAGTAATGGGGGAAATGCATCAAATGGTTCAGTCAGATCAAAGGTAGCTTCCTTGTGGGATCAAATCTATAGATGTGGTGGTTGTATAGGGTCAAAGACATAATTATTTTATTCGATTAGAAATGTTAAAGAAAGAGAATCTAGAAAATACAAAAAGTAAATGAAGAGTCTTGCGTTATGTTTGCACATGATTCCTGCCCTTCCACCTCCAGCCCAATGGTCAACTGATGCAAGTCTGAATTCACTCAAAAATATTGAGCAAGGAAATGTTTGATTTAGAGAACTGTTAAATGTGCTCTGCAAATAAAAACACAGATTTTGGCACTGGATTTCAGTGTTTAAACTCCTCATAGCCAAGGTGCTGACCAACAGGGTACCAAGGAATAAAGACTATAAAGGCAATGAATCAGCACAGGAAAGACAGGTGATGTTGCATTAGACTGTGGGGGAGGTAAGGAGAGGCGTTTAAGGTAGGTCTCAATATGAATCCTAGCTCTGATGTTTATAGCTGGGTGCCCTTGGGATATTTCCTTCAGTGTGCTCATCTGTAAAGTGAGGGTAATAATATCTGCCTCACAGATTGTTGAAAGAACCATAAATAATGTGCTCCAAATTCCTGATGCATCTCAAGAACCAGCAGTTATTATTATGATGACAGGTACATAACTGTAAGAGTTACAGTCACAACAGCAAGTACCAATCGAATGCCATCAAGCCAGTATTCAGTTTAGGACACAAGAGCCTCTTTTTTTATAAGTGAACAACTATAAATAAAATGGAGTTCTGTCCCAAACCAACGGGAGATTCACACATGTACAGTTAAAAGGATACCAAAGAAACAGATCTCTCATCCATAAGTTTTACCTGTTATGGTCAAAATTCCTTTTCCCTGCAGTAATACTCTCTCAGGTTCAATGCAGAATGTGTAAGATATTCAAGAGAGAAATGGCAAAAAGTGAATGGCTAATCAAAGAACTGAAACAGTACTTTTTTACTTGAAACTCAAATCATATGTATTATTAATATTTGGAGGGTATAATTTAACCTCAGAAAAAATTATCTAGGAAGCGAGTTGTTCTAGAATCAGCATTTGAACTCTTCCCACTTCAGCCCCAGCATCTTACCCATTTGATTCTGCTACTATAGGCTGCCTTTCTAGCCTGTTATCAGACATTGAGGAGCGATATTACAAAAGCAGTTAACAGGACAAATGGATGATAAGTGCAAACTTCTATTGACAAAGACAGAGAGGCTTAGAACCCTGCCCACAGCTCTGTTAGCAATCTTTCTTCTTTCAAATGTGGCTCTTACACTTATTGTACTAATAGTGAGATTATTTCAGTAGTAACTACGAGATGGCAATTTGCAGAGGGAAAATAATGAGCAAATATTGCCTCTAAACCATGTCCTTTGTACAGCCATTCTGACTCTAACACACAGCAATTAACATCACTGTTGTGCCAAATTATTAAATTAATCTCAAAGCAATTTGTATTTAAGCTCTTCCTCTCTCTCCCCTTGCCTTCTCTCTACTTACACACATATAAATACAAGTAATTAGGCAAGTTTTTGAAAGTCGCAGGTAAATAAAATTCTTTATTAAAAAAATAAATTTTGAAACTAAAGGCTATATTTGTAAGGCCTCCTCAGACAGCCATTTTGCTTTTTTGCATTTCTTTTCCATGGGGATGGTCTTGATCCCTGTCTCCTGTACAATGTCATGAACCTCCGTCCATAGTTCATCAGGCATTCTGTCTATCAGATCTAGTCCCGTAATCTATTTCTCACTTCCACTGTATAATCATAAGGGATTTGATTTAGGTCATACCTGAATAGTCTAGTGGTTTTCCCTACTTTCTTCAATTTAAGTCTGAATTTGGCAAAAGGAGTTCATGATCTGAGCCACAGTCAGCTCCCGGTCTTGTTTTTGCTGACTGTATAGAGCTTCTCCATCTTTGGCTGCAAAGAATATAATCAATCTGATTTCGGTGTTGACCATCTGGTGATGTCCATGTGTAGAGTCTTCTCTTGTGTTGTTGGAAGAAGGTGTTTGCAATGACCAGTATGTTCTCTTGGTAAAACTCTATTAGTCTTTGCCCTGCTTCATTCCATATTCCAAGGCCAAATTTGCCTGTTACTCCAGCTGTTTCTTGACTTCCTACTTTTACATTCCAGTCCCCTATAATGAAAAGGACGTCTTTTTTGGGTGTTAGTTCTAAAATGTCTTGTAGGTCTTCACAGAACCGTTCAACTTCAGCTTCTTCAGCGTTACTGGTTGGGGCATAGGCTTGGATTACCATGATATTGAATGGTTTGCCTTGGAAACAAACAGAGATCATTCTGTCATTTTTGAGATTCCATCCAAGTACTGCATTTTGGACTCTTTTGTTGACCATGATGGCTACTCCGTTTCTTCTAAGGGATTCCTATCCACAATAATAGAAATAAAGGTCATCTGAGTTAAATTCACCCATTCCAGTCCATTTTAGTTCGCTGATTCCTAGAATGTCGACGTTCACTCTTGCCATCTCCTGTTTGACCACGTCCAATTTGCCTTGATTCATGGCCCTGACATTCCAGGTTCCTATGGAACTCTTCACATGAGGGGGCCAAAGTATTGGAGTTTCAGCTTCAGCATCAGTCCTTCCAATGAACACCCAGGACTGATCTCCTTTAGGATGGACTGGTTGGATCTCCTTGCAGTCCAAGGGACTCTCAAGAGTTTTCTCGAACACCACAGTTCAAAAGCATCAATTCTTCGGCGCTCAGCTTTCTTCACAGTCCAACTCTCACATCCATACCTGACCACTGGAAAAACCATAGCCTTGACTAGACGGACCTTTGTTGGCAAAGTAATATCTCTGGTTTTCAATATGCTATCTAGGTTGGTCATAACTTTCCTTCCAAGGAGTAAGTGTCTTTTAATTTCATGGCTGCAGTCACCATCTGCAGTGATTTTGGAGCCCCCCAAAAATAAAGTCTGACACTGTTTCCACTGTTTCCCCATCTATTTCCCATGAAGTGATGGGACCAGATGCCATGATCTTCGTTTTCTGAATGTTGAGCTCTAAGCCAACTTTCTCACTCTTCTCTTTCACTTTCATCAAGAGACTCTTTAGTTCCTCTTCACTTTCTGGCATAAGGGTGGTGTCATCTGCATATCTGAGGTTATTGATATTTCTCCTGGCAATCTTGATTGCAGCTTGTGCTTCTTCCAGCCCAGCATTTCTCATGATGTACTGTGCATAGAAGTTAAATAAGCAGGGTGACAATATACAGCCTTGACATACTCCTTTTCCTATTTGAAATCGGTCTGTTGTTCCATGTCCAGCTCTAACTGTTGCTTCCTGACCTGCATATAGGTTTCTCAAGAGGCAGGTCAGGTGGTCTGGTATTTCCATGTCTTTCAGAATTTTCCACAGTTTATTGTGATCCACACAGTCAAAGGCTTTGGCATAGTCAATAAAGCAGAAATAGATGTTTTTCTGGAACTCTCTTGCTTTTTCCATGATCCAGTGGATGTTGGCAATTTGATCTCTGGTTCCTCTCCCTTTTCTAAAACCAGCTTGAACATCTGGAAGTTCACGGTTCATGTATTGCTGAAACCTGGCTTGGAGAATGTTGAGTATTACTTTACTAGCATGTGAGATGAGTGCAATCGTGCAGTAGTTTGAGCATTCTTTGGCATTGCCTTTGTTTGGGATTGGAATGAACACTGACCTTTTCCAGTCCTGTGGCCACTGCTGAGTTTTCCAGATTTGCTGGCATATTGAGTGAAGCACTTTCACAGCATCATCTTTCAGGATTTGAAATAGCTCAACTGGAATTCCATCACCTCCACTAGCTTTGTTCATAGTGATGCTTTCTAAGGCCCACTTGACTGTCTAGTCAAGAGTATGGTTTTTCCAGTGGTCAGGTATGGATGTGAGAGTTGGACTGTGAAGAAAACTGAGCGCCAAAGAATTGATGCTTTTGAAACTGGTGTTGGAGAAGATTGTTGAGAGTCCCTCAGACTGCAAGGAGATCCTACCAGTCCATCCTAAAGGAGATCAGTCCTGGGTGTTCATTGGAAGGACTGATGCTAAAGCTGAAACTCCAGTACTTTGGCCATCTCATGCGAAGAGTTGACTCATTGGAAAAGACCCTGATGCTGGGAGGGATTGGGGGCAGGAGGAGAAGGGGACGACAGAGGATGAGATGGCTGGATGGCACCACTGACTCGATGGACATGAGTTTGAGTGAACTCCAGGAGTTGGTGAAGGACAGGGAGGCCTGGCGTGCTGTGATTCATGGGGTCACAAGGAGTCAGACACGACTGAACGACTGAACTGAACTGAATTGAACTGAAAGGAAGGCTATATATTGAGAGTACTAATCAGTTAAGTAGGAAATTTTCTCATAATGTCTGTATAGATAAAAGTACAGAGTAACACAGTGTTTTAAGAAAGCTCTTGAGTTAAACAACCTGGAACTAAATCCTGCCTTAGATTCACTATTTCTTAGCTAAGTTATCTTGGACAAGTTATACAAGTGTTCTAAACTTCAAATTCCTCATTTTATAAAGAAGGAAATTACATTAGCAGCTATTTCATGAAGTTGTTGTCATGGTTATAAAACCATGTATGTAACTATTATGTATAGAATATGTTAACAAGATCCTCCCATATAGTACAGGGAACTTTATTCAATACCCTGTGATAAACCATGATAGAACAGAATATGAAAAAGAATATGCAACTGAATACTTTGCTGTACTGCAGAAATTGACACCACATTGTAAATGAACTATAGTTCAAAATAAAAAATTAAGAAAAAAAAAAACCATAAAACTCTTTGTACAGAGTCTAACATAATAAGGATCAACAAATGGATAGGTATCATTGTTCAATATATATAATCATTGTTTCTCAGGTGGTTTTAAGCAAATAATGAAAAATCATTCATGCAGGTTAATATGTTTGGCATTATGTTTATGCAGCCAGTCACATCTTCTATTATTGTTCAACATATAAAATAGTGTCAAACAGAATCAACAATTTTTAAAAATCCACATCTAAATACATTATCATAATTTATAAGAACATCAGAAACAAAGGGAAAATTATATAAACTATACCCTAGAGAGAAAGAACAGATAACCATAAAGAGAACAATAAAAATTGCTGTCACATGTCCAGGACATTGGAAGAAAGAAGACAATGAAGTAACATTTTTACACTGTAAAAAACTTAATATTTGAACTTAGGATATATTCTGCTAAAATATTAATTTCAAAATGAGAGTGAAGTAAAGATATGTTCAGACATAGAACTCAGAAGATTTACTACACACAAAAAAAACACTTTTAAAATGTTCTCAAAGAAAGTACTCATGTAAAAAAGAGAAAGCAATGTAAAAATACTTTCATAAGAAATGAGAAACAAGTGTGAATAAGGAAATTAAGACCTTTTTGAGGTATAATATAAATAAGCAATTACCAAACAAGAGGCAGAAGACCAATTACACATAAATTGAAAGAAATACCAAACCACAGCCAAAAAGAAGAAATATGCATAAGAACCAGAAAATCAATGTCTAAATGGAGAATTCCGTGGTGGTACAATGGTTAAGCCTTGGTGCCTTCACTGCTAGGGGCCTGAGTTAGATCCCTGGTCAGGGAGATAAGATCCCACAAGCAGCGCAGCATAGCCAAAAAAAAAAGTCTAAATGATACCAACATAAAAAAAACTAAGTAAAAGCTGAGCATGGAAACAGAACAAGGGAAAAAATGAATAGTGCATTGACCTTTAATCTTAGGAAAACCCATTCAAAGAATAAACAGAATATATAACTTTCAACTTCAACCAAGAAAAATTCACCTATTCAATGAAGTGTAGGGATAAAAAATGATAAATACACAAGTTAAACTTGCAAATTAAATTAGAAACACAGATTATAAAATAAGAAACAGTAACATGTTATCTGTAATACAAAATGTTAAAGGAAAAGAATATTAAAAGGTTTAAAGTAAAGAAGTGATATTTCAGACAAATTTGAACCATGGAAGCAATACAGAAGACAGACAGCACCAGAAGGACCATTATACACCTGAGGAAGGAAGAGTAAATCCAAATATAATCCTATGTTCTATATATTAGATACTTATATATATTAATAATACCTTGTAAACTATATAGTATAATATATAACATATATTGTGGCTTCCCAGGTGGCACTAGTGATAAAGAACTCACTTGCCGATACAGGAGACAGATATGCAGGTTTGATCCCTGGGTCGGGTCAGGAAAATCCCCTGGAGGAGGTCGTGGCACCCCACTCCAGTATTCTTTCCTGAAAAATCCCTTGGACAGAGGAGTCTGGTGGGCTACAGTCCATGGAGTTGCAGAGTTGGACATGACTGAAGTGACTGACCATGCACACATAATTTATAATATTACTGTATATTACATATAAGTATATTTATCCATATCTATGCCTGGAAAATCCCATGGATGGAGGAGCCTGGTAGGCTGCAGTCCATGGGGTCGCTGAGAGTCGGACACGACTGAGCGACTTCTCTTTCACTTTTCACTTCTATGCATTGGAGAAGGAAATGGCAACCCGCTCCAGTGTTCTTGCCTGGAGAATCCCAGGGATGGGGGAGCCTGGTGGGCTGCCGTCTATGGGGTCGCACAGAGTCGGACATGACTGAAGCAACTTAGCAGCAGCAGCAGCATACACTCAGTGGAGTCATTACATCTCCAAAAGGAGAAAAATCACATATAACTTAATTGGTCAGAATTTTTCTATGATCTAAAAAGAAAACAAAAACATAAAGCTAAGATTTCATCCTTGATTATTCCTGTCCCCAAACATTATGCAAATATCTCCTTGAGATTTATTTCCTCTCAGAGGAGGAAAAAAGAATGCTCACTGTCCCCTCCACTGTTCAACACTGGTCTGGAGAATAAGTAAAAAGAAGTATTAGAATTGGAAAAGAAGAGATAAAGCTGGAATTAGTTGCCGATGATATGATCATTTGTAAAGACAAGCAAACAAAAGTCCAGAAACTACTAGACATAGTTAAGGCTGACAAAAAAGGTTTTGGTACAAGATCAGCTTAGAAAATAATTCTCTTTACACCAGAAATAACAAAACATTTAAATAGAGACAGAGATTATAAAATAAGAAGAAATTAACCTAATAAAGGTAGACAGCTTTGATGAAGAAAAAGCAAATATCTTTATGAAGCAATATAAAAGAGCATCTGAGTAAATGGAGAAACATTCCATTGGTCTTGGTTGAAACAAGTTGTTATTAAGATATCTTATTTCCCTCAATTAATCTTTAAAGATGTTGCATTCAAAATAAAATTCCAGCAGGCTATTTGTAAAATTTGACAAATTGAGTCTAAAAGTTACTGGGAAGAACAAAGGCCCATGAACAGGTAAACAATTTTGTAAAGGAAGCACAGAGAAGAAGGACTCATTAGTGACAGACCATAGAATTTTGAGACCTGGTGTCTCTTTTTGGTTATGTCTCCAAGCAAATTGCTCAGCTTCCTAAGCCTTGGTTTTCTCATATATATGATGAGTGTAATAATACAGCCTTTCTCAGTGGACTAATGTAAGGATTAAATGAAATAATGTAGGCAAAGTTCCTGAAATGTAGTAAGCATTCAATAAATTTAAGCCACTGTTAATATTATATTGATACATAGTTATTTTTGTGTCTTACCTACCTTGCAACACCAGAATTGTTTAGCTATGAGCATTGGGAGCTATGTATTTTTTTCTTCTGGAGTAAATAGCCCTTACATATGGAGCCTCTTTTTTTAATTTACAAAAGGAGAAAAAAAAGACTGCTTCTTCTTTACTTAAGGTAAGAAAATGAAAGTCAGGGACATTCTCTTCTTTTCTAGCCTTTAGAATATAATCTCAAAAAGACAAAAATCTAAGAAAACAAAGCATGCAAGTAGAGACTTTACTGGGACTGGGTGATGTATGGCAGAAATATTGAACCCAAACTCTAACTAGACTGCCCCTCTTAGAATCTGGTATACTGATTTAGAAAGAGACAGCACAACTCAGTCAATAGGAAAACTCAATAAGCTTAATAACAAATTGGAAATTTTAAGGCCTAATAACTTACTAAAATATTCATAACAAGTCGTTTCCCTTTTGTCTCTCACTTTCTTTATCTGTAAAATGGGAATAACAAAAAGTTCTTGCTTCCCAGCACAAACTCCTAAAGAGATTAATGAAGATGACCATGCTGTACAAATGCTTACTTTAAAACAGAGATAAGTGGTGGTGGAACAAAAGTCTGGCAGAATTCCCAGGGCGCTCTGGGGTCAAATGGATTGCATATTGAAAAATTATCATCAGTGTTTCAAAGAAGGAGCACCACCAGCAATTAACATCAAAATAGCACAGATTTTTATTCTCCCCTCATTGGTCAACTGACTCATTCCTACCCATTGGCAAAAACTGCTTATGTCTTGAATGATAATTTTTTCCTACGTACAGATCGATCCAGGAGAAAACAGTATGCCCTTGAAAAATAGAAATCATATTGAAACAAGTGGATCCCATCTGCTAAAAAATAAATATCACGGAAAAAAGAAAAAAGAAACTGTACTCATTTGAATAACCACCAGGCATCCTGAAAATTAAGCAACATAATCCAGCTTGATCTTTTCAGTGATTTCTTTGACAGCCTGCATTTCATGCTGTTTTCAGAGTTTATAAAATGTATATTTGGAGTGATGACCTAGGCGGTAGGATCAGGCACTGAACATGTGCAGGGCAGTGCCAAGATTTCACAACCTGAACACTGGCAGTGGCACTGAAGAACCGCTACTGATGGCATTCAGGGTTCTCAGGGCCAGGTGTTCCCATTTGTACTCCTGTGATTAAGGTGATAACCAAGGGAAGCACAGGTCCAGAGTGGAGCAAGCAAAGGCAGTAGAGCATTTAACTGTAGAGTAGAGCAAACGAGAAGCAGAATTAAAGGCTTTTGGTGGAGGATGGTGCATTAGCCTGGACAATTCTAATCTTGAGGAGGGTGAGGAAATCCAGGGATGTAAATGAGTTTATGAATTGCAGCCACAAGGACTGTCTAATAGCAAGAGAAGCCTTCTTAGAGATCAAGGTGGTCTTGGCTCCTTCAGTTCAGTTCAGTTCAGTTCGTTCACTCAGTCATGTGCAAATCTTCTCAACCCCATGGACTGTAGCACACCAGGCTTCCCTGTCCATTACCAACTCCTGGAGCTTGCTCAAACTCATGTCCATGGAGTCAATGATGCCATCCAACCATCTCATCCTCTGTTGTCCCCTCCTCCTCCTGCCTTCAATCTTTCCCAGCATCAGGGTCTTTTCCAAGAGGTCAGTTCTTTCCATTAGGTGGTCAAAGTACTGGAACTTCAGCTTCAGCATGTGTCCTTCCAATGAATATTCAGGATTGATTTCCTTTAGAATTGACTGATTGTATCTCCTTGCAGTCCAAAGGACTCTTAAAAGTCTTCTCCAACACCACAGTTCAAAAGCAGCAATTCTTCAGCGCTCAGCTTCCTTTATGGTCCAACTCTCACATCCATACATGACCACTGGAAAAACAATAGCTCTGACTAGACGGATCTTTGTTGGCAAAGTCATGTCTCTGCTTTTTAATATGCTGTCTAGGTTGGTCATAACTTTCCTTCCAAGGAGTAAGCGTCTTTTGATTTCATGGCTGCAGTCACCATCTGCAGTGATTTTGGAGCCAAGAAAATAAAGTCCGTCACTGTTTCCATCGTTTCCCATCTACTTGCTGTGAAGTGATGGGACCAGACACCATGATCTTAGCTTTTTGAAAGCTGAGTTTTACACCAGCTTTTTCACTCTCTTCTTTCACTTTTATCAAGAGGCTTTTCAGTTCCTCTTCACTTTCTGCCATAAGGGTGGCGTCATCTGCATATCTGAGGTTACTGATGTTTCTCCCAGCAATCTTGATTCCAGCTTGTGCTTCTTCCAGCCCAGCATTTCTCATGATGTACTCTCCCTACAAGTTAAATAAGCAGGGTGACAATATATAGCCTTGACGTACTCCTTTTCCTATTTGGAACCAGTCTGTTGTTCCATCTGGTTCTAACTATTGCTTTTTGACCTGCATATGGATTTCTCAGGAGGCAGGTAAGGTGGTCTGGTATTCCCATATCTATAAGAATTCTCCACAGTTTATTGTGATCAACATAGTCAAAGGCTTTGGCATAGTCAGTAGAGCAGAAGTAGATGGTTTTCTGGAACTCTCTTGCTTTTTCCACGATCCAACGGATGTTGGCAATTTGATCTCTGGTTCCTCTGCCTTTTCTTTTTGTTGTTGTTATTGTTTTGTTTTTTTGTTTTGTGTGTGTGTGTGTGTGACTTTATCTTTATTTTTTTTATTTTATTTTATTTTAAACTTTACAAATTGTATTAGTTTTGCCAAATATCAAAATGAATCCGCCACAGGTATACATGTGTTCCCCATCCTGAACCCTCCTCCCTCCTCCCTGCCCATACCATCCCTCTGGGTAGTCCCAGTGCACCAGCCCCAAGCATCCAGTATCGTGCATCGAACCTGGACTGGCAACTTGTTTCATACATGATATTATATATGTTTCAATGCCATTCTCCCAAATCTTCCCACCCTCTCCCTCTCCCACAGAGTCCAAAAGACTGTTCTATACATCAGTGTCTCTTTTGCTGTCTCGTACACAGGGTTATTGTTAGCATCTTTCTAAATTCCATATATATGCATTAGTATACTGTATTGGTGCTTTTCTTTCTGGCTTACTTCACTCTGTATAATAGGCTCCAGTTTCATCCACCTCATTAGAACTGATTCAAATGTATTCTTTTTAATGGCTGAGTAATACTCCATTTTGTATATGTACCACTGCTTTCTTATCCATTCATCTGCTGATGGACATCTAGGTTGCTTCCATGTCCTGGCTATTATAAACAGTGCTGCGATGAACATTGGGGTACACGTGTCTCTTTCAATTCTGGTTTCCTCAGTGTGTATGCCCAGCAGTGGGATTGCTGGATCATAAGGCAGTTCTATTTTCAGTTTTTTGAGGAATCTCCACACTGTTCTCCATAGTGGCTGTACTAGTTTGCATTCCCACCAACAGTGTAAGAGGGTTCCCTTTTCTCCACACCGTCTCCAGCATTTATTGCTTGTAGACTTTTGGATTGCAGTCTTTCTGACTGGTGTGAAATGGTACCTTATAATGGTTTTGATTTGCATTTCTCTGATAATGAGTGATGTTGAGCATCTTTTCATGTGTTTGTTAGCCATCTGTATGTCTTCTCTGGAGAAATGTCTATTTAGTTCTTTGGCCCATCTTTTGATTGGGTCATTTATTTTTCTGGAGTTGAGCTGTAGGAGTTGCTTGTATATTTTTGAGATTAGTTGTTTGTCAGTTGCTTCATTTGCTATTATTTTCTCCCATTCTGAAGGCTGCCTTTTCACCTTTCTAATAGTTTCCTTTGTTGTGCAGAAGCTTTTAAGTTTAATTATGTCCCATTTGTTTATTTTTGCTTTTATTTCCAATATTCTGGGAGGTGGGTCATAGAGGATCCTGCTGTGATGTATGTCAGAGAGTGTTTTGCCTATGTTCTCCTCTAGGAGTTTTATAGTTTCTGGTCTTACTTTTAGATCTTTAATCCATTTTGAGTTTCCTCTGCCTTTTCTAAATCCAGCTTGAACATCTGGAAGTTCTGGGTTCACATACTGTTGAAGCCTTGCTTGGAGAATTTTGAGCATTACTTTGCTAGCGTGTGAAATGAATACAATTGTGCAGTAGTTTGAACATCCTTTGGCATTGCCTTTCTTTGGGGTTGGAATGAAAACTGACTTTTCCATTCCTGTGACCACTGCTCAGTTTTGCAAATTTGCTGGCATATTAGGTGCAGCACTTTCACAGTGTCATCTTTTAGAACTTAAAAGAGCTCAGCTGGAATTCTATCACCTCCACTAGCTTTGTTTGTAGTGATGCTTCCTAAGGCCCACCTGACTTCAGACTCCAGAATGTCTAGCTCTCGGTGAGTGATCACACCATCATGGCTATCTGGGTCATGAAGATCTTTTTTGTACAGTTCTTCTGTGTATTCTTGCCATCTCTTCTTAATATCTTCTGCTTCTGTTAGGTCCATACCATTTCTGTCCTTTATCAAGCCCATCTTTGCATGAAATGTTCCCTTGGTATCTCTAACTTTCTTGAAGAGATCTCTAGTCTTTCCCATTTTATTGTTTTCCTCTATTTCTTTGCATTGATCACTGAAACTGAGATCTTTGGAACTCTGCATTCAGATCTGTATATCTTTCTTTTTCTTCTTGCCTTTAGCTTCTCTTCTTTTCTCAGCTATTTGTAAGGCCTCCTCAGACAACCATTTTGCCTTTTTGCATTTCTTTTTCTTAGAGATGGTCTTGATTACTGCCTCCTGTACAATGTCACGAGCCTCCATCCATAGTTCTTGGCTCCTTAGCAGAACTTGTACAATTTCTCTGATCTTCTCCAGCTCCAGCCAGAACACTAGGCCTGGCCCTAAGGTGGTGGTTGTTGTTTTTTAGTCACTAAATCCAGTGAGACTCTCTGTGACCAATGAACTGTAGTCTACCACGTTCCTCTGTCCATGGAATTCTTCAGGCAAGAATACTGGAGTGGGTTGCTATTTCCTTCTCAGGGGGATCTTCCCAATTTTGTATAGTTTCTCTAATCCTTTCCAGCTCCAGCCCAAACCACAGCCTGAATGACAGCCCAGGCCCTAAGGAGCAACCTCTTTTTCTATGAACAGGCTCTTTCTAGGGTCTGGGTCTCTGTGCCTGCTCTACTTAGAATTGCCCCAACCCTTCCATTTCTGGCCAGCCTCTACTTGCTTTCTCTCTACTAAACACTAGCTTCCAGGCTGCTGCCATGCCCCCTGCTCATCCCTCATGAGCAGAGCCTTTCTATCTACTTCCATAATGCCACGTGGTTACTTACACACCACGTATTCCTCACTCTTTATTACCTGTGCATGTGGTTTCCCCCAGATGATCTGCATGATCTAAGAGCTTAAATGGTCAAGCTGCTCTTCCCAAAGTATTAATTGTATCTCACACATATAAATGCTCAATAAATAACTGCTGAGCTTGTTTGGGGGTACCAGCAGAAGCTCAAGAAAAAAAAAAGAGGGAGATAGAGAGTAGGGCTGCATGCCTGAGAGAGACAGAGAGAAGATAATTTGAATCAGAAGAAAATCTAGAAAGAAGTTAGCTATTCAGGATATGTATACATTTTGTTGTTGTTATTTCAAAAAGGTAAATGTTTCCCACTTAAAATTAAGTAAACAAATAAACTGATGAATATTCAATGTCAGTAAGACAAGAGGGCATGTTCAAGTTCTGGAACTGGATCAATGGTCTTTGAATGCTCCCTAGGACATGCAAAAGCTGTGTGTCCCCAATCAAGATAGTCTTCTTTCCTGTAAAAAGAAACGCAGAGTTGTTGCACAGTTTATGGTGAGCATTAGTAGAAGGTAATCCATGGAAAAAATTTAGTTTACACATAGTTTGCTGATACATGGCATAGTGCATGTGTGAGAGCTCAGTTGTGTCTGACTCTTTGTGACCCCATGGTCTGTAGCCCACCAGGAACCTCTGCCCATGAAATTTTCCAGTCATGAATACTGGAACAGGTTGCCATTTCTACTCTAGGGTATGTTCCTGACCCAAGGATTGACCCTGAATCTCCTGCATTGGCAGGTGTATGCTTTACCGTTGAGCCACCTGGGAAACTCTGCATGGCATAGTACATGGGAGCTTTTTTGATAGTAATATTATTAGAGATGGCTAAAGTTGAATTTAAGCATATTTCTCTACAGGCAGTGTTCATTGAAGTCATAAAATATAATGGTTACCATAAATACATGGACCTGCTTTAAGTTTTCCTTGAGGGTGTTTATTCAGCAGGTTTAGGCTTTTTAATTTCATAACAATAATCTCTTCTCTGGTTTCAATCAACAACAAGCTACAATGAGTCTTGTTTAAAGCAAAAACATACAAAATAGGGCAAAAGGGTAAGGGTAAACAGAGGAACTGGATCCTCCATGGGGAGAGAAACCCAAAGAAATCTAGATTTTGAAGTGTATGTCCATGTTCACAGTACTCAGTGTCTTCAAACTCCTTTTTTAAGATTTAAAGACAAAATTTTTATCATGTGATAAAAGTGGCAGTTTCTTAGCACAGAATTTAAGCTTAAATTTAGAAATGGGAAGAGGTGTGTAACAAAGACAGCAATTTAAAATGACAGCCTCAAGGAAGGTCAAAGTGGAATTCTCATGGCATATTCTACCCAAGTTAGAACAACTACCACCTAACTTAAGAGCTCTTTTTTCTACCAGTATTCAAGGAGGGGAAATACACTTTCCAAGGACAAGTTTCCTGGCCAGTTTGTTTCAAAGTTTTATGTTGGGATTTGCAGTTGAAGACAATTGAGGAGATTTTTGCTTAAATTCACCCGGGCTTTTGTTATTGCCATTTTTATAATAACTATTGGTGCTTTGTTTTAGGAAAAGCTGCCCCTAACCTGTCTTGACTACTTATGTTCTATCAGAAAGTCTGGGAGACTTCCCTGTTGGTCCAGTAGCTAAGACTCCATGTTTCCAGTGTAAGGGCCCTGGGTTCAACCCCTGGTCAGGGAACTAGGTCCCATATTCCACAGCTGAATGACCCAGCACACTGTCACTAAGGCCTGGCATGCCAAGTAAATAAACAAATATTCTTTAAAAGAACCAAGAAAGTCTGCAATTATATCGAGAATACTATGTGGACCTCAGTGGCTGTTATATGAACAAATTATTACTTAACAGGTATGACTTTTCCATTACAACAATTATAAATGATAGGCCAAAGAACAGAAATATAGTCTATAAGCATTTATAAGATTTGCCATCAACTGAGCTGGGTGGCAGGTTCTCATTTAGTATGGAAGAAGATGAGTTCTTTGGAGAAAAAACATTTCAGCATTATGGTGCAGAATTCATTAAACCTTCACAAAAGATAGGTGATGATTGGGAATGGAGAGCTTCAAAGGACTGTTCTAATGACTACATATGCAAAACACATTTTCAAGTTAAAAATGGATCTGCAATGTCACATCAAGGAACATCTGTCCATGTACAGACATTTCTTCCTGTGGAGGAGGCTTTAGATTCCCAACCCCCGCCACCCCGCTCTGCCCCCGGATGATTTTGATGTAACCAAGACCACCACAGCAGCCAAAGTGATTAAATATGAATATCATGTCATATATTCCTGCAGCTGCCAAGTGCCTGTGCTTTGCTTTAGGGCAAGCTTTTTAGATGGAAGACCTTTAGCTCTGAAGGACATCTGGGAAGGAGTTCATGAGTGCTATAAGATGTGGCTGCTGCAGGGACCATGGGACACTATTACCCAATAAGAGTATCTGATACTTGGACCAGATGCAATCTACAGATTCAGTATGATCCCTATCAAATTACCAATGACATTTTTCACAGAACTAGAACAAAAAATTTCACAATTCATCAGTTCAGTTCAGCCTTTCAGTTGTGTCCGACTCTTTGTGACCCCATGAATCGCAGCACGCCAGGCCTCCCTGTTCATCACCAACTCCCGGAGTTCACTCAAACTCATGTCCATCGAGTCAGTGAAGCCATCCAGCCATCTCATCCTCTGTCATCCCCTTCTCCTCCTGCCCCCAACCCCTCCCAGCATCAGAGTTTTTTCCAATGAATCAACTCTTCACAAGAGGTGGCCAAAGTATTGGAGTTTCAGCTTTAGCATCAGTCCTTCCAGTGAACACCGAGGACTGATTTCCTTTAGAATGGGCTGGTTGGATCATATGGAAACCCAAAAGACCCCGCAGCCAAAGCAGTCTTGAGAAAGAAGAATGGAGCTGGAGGAATCAACCTTCCTGACTTCAGATTATACTGCAAAGCTACAGTCATCAAGACAGTATGGTACTGGCACAAAAACAGACATATAAACCAATGGAAAAAGATAGAAATCTCAGAAATAAACTCATGCACCTATGGGCACCTTATTTTTGACAAAGGAGGCAAGAATATAAAATGGGGCAAAGACAGCCTCTTCAACAAATGGTGCTGGGAAAACTGGACAGCTACATGTAAAAGAATGAAATTAGAACACTTCCTAACACCATACACAAAGGTAAACTCAAAATGGATTAAAGACCTAAATGTAAGACCAGAAACTATAAAACAGAGGAAAACATAGGCAGAACACTCAATGACATAAATCAAAGCAAAATCCTCTATGACCCACCTCCTAGAGTAATGGAAATAAAAACAAAAGTAAACAAGTGGGACCTGATTAAACTTAAAATCTTTGCACAGCAAAGGAAACTATAGGCAAAGGGGAAAGACAACCCTCAAAATGGAGAAAACAATAGCAAATGAAACAACTGACAAAGTATTAATTTCCAGAATATACAAGCTGCTGCTCATACAACTCAATACCAGAAAAACAAACAACCCAATCAAAAAGTGGGGAAACGACCTAAACAGACATTTCTCCAAAGAAGACATATGGATAGCTAACAAACATATTAAAAGATGCCCAACATCGCTCATTATTAGAGAAATGCAAATCAAAACTACAACGAGATATCACCTCATGCAGGTCAGAATGGCCATCATCAAAAAGTCTACAAACAATAAATGCTGGAGAGGGTGTGGAGAAAAGGAAACACTCTTGCACTGTTGGTGGGAATGTAAATTGATACAGCCACTATGAAAGACAGTATGGTGATTCCTTAAAAAACTAGGAAAAAAACCACCATATGACCCAGCAATCCTACTCCTAGGATATATCTTAAGGAAACCAAAATTGAAAAAGCACACGTATCCCATTGTTCATTGCAGCACTATTTACAATAGCTAGAACATGGAAGCAATCTACATGTCCATCAACAGATAAATGGCTAAAGAAGTTGTGGTACATATACACAATGGAATATACCTATTACTCAACCATAAAAAGGAATGCCTTTGAGTCAGTTCTAATGAGGTGGATGAACCTAGAACCTATTATACAGAGTGAAGTAAGTCAGAAAGAGAAAGATAAACATCATATTCTAATGCATATATACAGAATATAGAAAAATGATCCTGAAGAATTTACTTACAGGGCAGCAGTGGAGAAATAGACATAGAGAATAGACTTATGGACATGGGGAGTGGGTGAGAAGTATGGGAAGAGTAACATGGAAACTTACATTACCATATGTAAAAAAGTCAGCAAATGGGAATTTGCTGCATGGTTAAGAAATTCAAACAGGGGCTCTGTATCAACCTAGAGGGGTGGGATGGGAAGGCAGATGGGAGGGAAGTTCAAAAGGGAGGGTATATATGTATACCTATGGCTGACTAAGACTGAGGTTTGACAGAAAACAAAAAATTCTGTAAAGCAATTATCCTTCAAAAAAAAAAAAAAGATTTGTCATCATGATTAGAGGCACTCAGCACTCAGGGGAACCAAACCATCCTGGCTCATTAGATCTGCAAGACCAAATGTGTCTTCTGCCCTGTGGAATCCCCACTCACTACTCTGTGCCTAGCACAGTGTTTATGCTCAATGAACATTAATGGAATTGATCAAATGGGTTCTGTTGAGTTGGCTCTAAATCTTGCTAAAAGTTCTTGTCCAAGTTATTCAACTCCTCTGACCTTCGGTTTCTTTATGGGCAAAGTTAAAATAAGACCATCTATTCTATATCATCTTAGTGAAAATTAAGGTGGCACATAAAGCCGTTAGTGCAATGTCTGGTATCACAGGGACTCAATAATTGATGCTATTTTCATTTTCACTCTTCCAGTTATCGAGAATTGATCAGGGAACATTTTGGAGCTTATTTTCAAGTCATCACAATAGGCAAATGAAATGTATTGACAGTTATAGACATGCAATTATAACCACCTCAATAAGCTGAAATGGATAATCCTGGAATAAAATAAGAAGTGCAATAGTCAACCTCTGTTGTATTTGATGGCTGGAGGAGCTTTCTGAGGCTTGAATAGAAATGGACTCTAACCACAGTCCTAAGTCCTCCTTAACACATTTTTAGCAGTCATCTCACAGTTTTGATAAAGCTGCCTAATACCATTGATAAAGTCTGCTTTTTGTCGTAATACCTGTTAGGAAAAAGAAAAACTACAATAAAAAACACCTCATGCATAATATTAATAGAATGAGATTATGAATCTTTATGAACACAGACCACTGCTCCACTCCTAGCTCCATTATGGGGTACTATTAGACAAGTCAGGGCTTCCCAAGTGCTGCGAGCAGCAAAGAACCACCCGCCAACACAGGAGATGTAAGAGACACGGGTTCTATCACTGGGTTGGGAAGATCCCCTGGAGGAGGGCATGGCAACCCACTCCAGTATTCTTGCCTGGAGAATCCCATTGACAGAGAACCCTGGAAGGTTACAGTCCATAGGGTAGCAAAAAGTCAGACACGACCAAAGTGATTTAGCACGCACACACACATTAGGCAAGTTAATCTTTCTAAACCGCAAGTTTCCCACCTTTAAATTGAGAGTGATTGTTACCCCAGATTGTTGTGAGCAGTGGATGAAATAATATATGTAATACATGTACGTAATAAGTGTCTCTGTGCCTGTCAGATAGTAAGTGCAAAATGTTCTCCATCATCATCATCAAGACTGGGGAAATGTGAGTAGCTTTTGGTTGGCAAGACACTTTGATGTTACTTGTTTTTAGCTGAATCTAGACTGTTTAAAAATACTCACATTCATTGATCTTGTAGAAAAAGGAGGCAAGAAGAAAGGGTGAGTGTCTAGAACTAGGTTTATGCTACTTAGTTTTGTTTGGAAACTTAACCTTTATAATCCAAAAATGGAAGAGAGTTTACCAGTTTGCCTGTCCTAGAAGTCTTCTCCAGGATTGTCCAGAAATGTCCAAGGAGCAAGAACAAAGCTCACTCTTAGACATACTAGTTTACATGTACACGAGAGCTAATCCCAGCACATTACGCATTTTTTCATACACAAAGTGTTTTTCCATTATAAAATACTCACAAAATCAAAACATTACCACCTCAAAACTGAAATGGTAAAGCAAATGGAAAAGGAAACCACCAGCAACAATAAACTAACCCCTTCGTACCCCACCATCTATTTCCACAGAATGAATCTCTTGACCCCACAGCTCTTCTCTGCCAATTCTCCAGGACCCACCCCACCACCCCCAAATCCTGCTTCTCCCAAGTCTGTTCAATCAACCTTTCCTCCTGCCTCCATCCCTACCCACTCCTTTTCACTGTCAGCCTGCCTACCCATATGAGTGAGGAATTACATGGTAACTATATTTTGAGATTTATCTTGATATTCAAGAAAGAAAAAAGGGAAAAAAAAAAAAAAACAGAAGCACAGAGAAAAGATAATGGTGGAAATGGCAGCCAAGTTGCTGACAATATCACTGAGATTCAGGACCTGATTGGACAAGAATGAAGGAAACTCAAGGTCCTTAGAGGAGCGAACTTTCAGTTCTAGAAAGAATTTTGGTTTAATCAACTCTGGAGAAGGAAGGCCATATAGTATATACGGGGCAAAAGTTCATAGTCATATGTTATCATCTGAAAAGGGATATCACAGGGGAAATTCTTGGCAGTTCACTTTATGTTTGGCTGGAAAAGTTCAAAGCCATTTGTTGCTTTCATAGCTGTATTTTTCCAAAGTCATTTCCTATTGATTCAACACACCAGGAAACCATGGCTGGGTTCGCCTTGCCAAATATGAGTTTCTACTTTGCTGACTGGACAGCATCCAAGAGCCACATTATATTGGAGACAATAAGCACCTTACCTTTGAAAGGAACCATTTGTGTAGGCCAGTGGGGAATGTCTCACAAATTTCTTATCAATTCTGGGATTGAATTATCACCTTCCATCCTACTCTGCAATTTAGGCTGTTGGTTGCCCTGGCATGGAAACAAGTTCTCTGTTCTGGGATGAGATGACCCAGTCCTGGTTACTTTGGGGGTCTTCCCAACAGATTCCCCTAAGGGATCCAGTATATTGGAAAACAAGTGTGTCAAAAACTATATACTTTAGAAACAGACTCTGGATGAGAGAATAACACAGAAGCCACTGATGCAATATTCAGACATACCTTTTGTAGTTTAGGATGCTTGATAGCATGGTATGGCAGGAGATTAATATAATAGAGGAACTGAATATGACCTTTAAAAGATTTCTGAGTTTGGGGATATTTATTTGTTACATGAGGATAATAATGCTTGTCCTTTTTACAGTGTTGTTGTGAAGAAAAAAGAAAAATGTGTACAAAATCACTATGCAAAATAGACAAATGGAGATTATTTTGTTAGCCTGGAAAAAAATTGCACAGTTTGATTTAGCCAACAGGAAATTTGTCCTTTAGAGACTGAGTATTAGAGAATAAATGGCTTGTTCAAATGCATTTCCCAAGCTTACTGCTTTTACAGGTAGGAAAGGAATGGCATGACTGTTTTTATTTTGCTTTTATAAAACCAGGTAGATGGAGCTGAATGGACACTTAAATCTCCCATTGGGAAGTACAGCAGAGCCCAATCAATCATTTGGAGGCTGTTAAATGACAAGGCCAGACTAATGACTCAACTTATTTGACAACTGGCAAATGACAGACTGGCCAAAACCAAGACTTGGAAACATCGGAGAGGATCCAAAATAAATCTTTGAGATAGCTCCAAATCCAGTCCCATCCATTACCAACCACACCTGCCTGCAGCTAGGGTATCTGCCTTATGCCAATGGTGTTGCCAGGAGTTCTATGCTAGGAAAATAAAAACAGATTATAGAGAAAACATTACTGGAATGATGCAGAATGGCTGATGTTTTCCAAGGCAAGTTGATGAGCAATTACAGAATCCAGCTCTAAAATAACCCTCACAATGCCACTTCACTCGTGTCTCTAGACAAGCACTTGCATTTTCACGCAGAGTTGAGAATGAAGTACATAATTTCCATCCATGAACTTTACTAAGAAGAACTATGTACAGAACATCACTTAGTGCCAGGGTTGCAAGGATGACTTTGCATCCTAGTGATGGACACAGACTCTTCTTTTTTGACCACAAGATTGCAGCATTATGGGCAGGGTGCTATAGGAACCAAAACTGTAGAATTTTATTTCTCCCAGGATGTGAAAGGAAGGACAGGAGAGGCTTTGTAAAGAAAGTGCCATGAGCTGAGTCTTGAAAGATGAGCAGAAGTTAGCTAACAAACTAAGGGAAAAGAATTGTAGAGATATGGACCGTGCAAAGGCAGGAGAGAGCAGCTACACCCGAGAACAGAAGGCGGTGAGTGTCGTGTGCAAAGGCTAGTGTAGCCCTATATTTTCAGTCATGCCTCCCATGTTTCTCAGGAAGAAAAAATATTTCCTGAAATGCTGGGAGTGGTTGTGGTGGGAGTTGGGGTGAGGCAGTGAATGATTGATAGGAGTAGGTCAGACCTGAAGAATAATCAAACTAGGTTTTTCTGAAAGTCAAGTTTCTAAATACTAGTGTGTCTGTGGTGGCTGTTAGCAAGTGCAGGGCTATCAGAAATGCCCCTGAGTTCTGGAGGACAAGACAGGTCTTGTGCTGGGAATAAGATGCTTAATCCTTTGAAACTTGCATAAAATATGTCTCTCCTATGACATTCCTTGTATCTCGGCTTCTACCTGTGTCTGCTCCTGCATTTGGATTGGGCCTCGCATTATATTTGTGTTCATCCTCTGGTTAACACCACCTAAATCATTGTCGAAAATGAAAGCAAGTGATCCATCCAAGCATCAAGGCCATCCAAGTCGAGGGACTTCCAGGAGTATGAATGATCTCTGTTTGTTTGATGGTAGGAACAATCTGTCCTTTTTATTCAAGTTGTCTATGGGCCATTGACACAGCAGTGATATTAGACTTAGAACTATATCCTAGAAAAGTGGTAAGAATAAAATTTTTAAAATTTAAATACAGTTTAGTTGTTGTATATGAACTTTGTTTCACCAAGATTGGGTAAAAACAGTGAAATGCATTATAAAGCAGAAATGAATTACTTCACAGAGGCCTCTAGAGCTATTTGATCTAGATTTCAAAAACATAAAATTATTAACATGATAGCAAAATAACTTATTTCTAAATGATTTGTACCAGATTCTATGGGCTCCACCATATGTGATATTTGTTAAGACCACACTGAATAAAAAGATACAGATCAACCTAATATAACTAGTTAAAAACTAGCATCAGCATAAATGAGGGATTTTTTATTTTATTTCTCAGAAAAATAGGATAGTTTTAGTTTTTTACATCAGAGAACATAAAGGTATAATGAGTTAAATTGCCTAACTCATTCTTTGTACATGTACAAAACCTTTAAAATTTTCCCAAGGAAAATAAATTTGAAGTTCAAAAAGACAATCTTTGGAATTTGAAAGAAAATAAGGCTGCTTCCATGTTCAGAAAGAACTGAGCTAATTATTGCTCCTAAAGGTGACATCATCCAATCTTGACAAGAAAATCTGACCACACTGTTTTATATCCAACTAAACCTGCCTGACAACTTGGAATGCCAAAATGATCATTGTAGATTAGTGGAGAATTATATTGAAAAGAATTATAAAGCTGTATGTGGGCCCAGCAATGATTGTCATGGGCTGGGCGAAGGGCCACAGGCATATATTTGTCATCCCTAAGCTGGCCCTAAGCTAGGCCATCCTGAGCTGACATTTCCCTGTGCCCACCTGTCTGTCAGTTAACTCATTCTTCGGTTTTCTTTCTGAATTTGTCTGCTCATCAAATGCTAAGTCAGCACTGTTCAATTTCGGGTAAGTCCCCAAATGAAGCAAAATCTCTGGAGGATACAGAAGCTGAAGACATTTCAGAGCTTGATACAGTGCAGGCCGTTTTGTTGTTGTTTATTCACTACGTTGTGTCCAAGTCTTTTGCAATCGCATAGACTGTAACCTGCTAGGCTCCTCTGTCATGGGATTTCCCACGCAAGAATACTGAAGTAGGTTGCCATTTGCTTCTCCAGGGGATTTTCTTGACCCAGGGAGTGGCCATTAAAAGAAAATTTTGCCTTCTACCAAAGGTCAACCTTCCAACTCCAGAGTATCATGGTAAGTGTATTACTCGCTGTAACCTATTGCAAGTACGGTACAGACTGCAATGCAGATGACAATAGCTTATGATATGGAAATGATGTTAACAAGAACCTGCACTAAAAAGACAATTAAATAATTTGGAAGTAATTTGGTAAAGATAAAAGAAATTGATAGTTGCTAAATACCCTCAGCATTTTCAAGTGCTCTGTCTTATTTAGCCCTTGCATCAGACCTCTGAGTAATAATAACAATCATTGCTGAGAACTTACTATATACCATGTAGCTGTTTCAAGCCCTTTATTGTTATTAAGTCATTTAACTGTCACTTGGTTTTCACAACTCTACACTATAGTTCTATTACTATCCCATTTTATAGCTGACAAAACTGAGTCACAAAAAATCTAAATGATTTGCCCAAGATTGTTCAACTAAGTGGTGAAGCTGGGATATGAATGCAGGCAATCCTTTGAACTGTGGTGCTGGAGAAGACTCCTGACAGTCCCTTGGACAGCAAGGAGATCGAATCGGTCAGTCTTGAGGGAAATCAACCCCAAATACTCATTGGAAGGACCGATGCTGAAGCTGAAACTCCAGTATTTTGGTCATCCGATGCAAATAGCTGACTCATTGGAAAAAGCCCTGATGCTGGGAGAGATTGAGGGCAGAAGGAGAAGAGTGTGTCAGAGGATGAGATGGCTGAATGGCATCACCGATGCAATGGAAATGAACTTGGGCAAACTTTGGGAGATGGTGACTGACAGGGAGGCCTAGCGTGATGCAGTCCATAGGGTCACAAAGAGCCAGACATGACGGGGCAACTCAACAGCAACAATAATCCGAGGCCAGAGCCCACACTCTTAAGCAGCTACGGAATTTATTTTTCCAGTGAAGATACTGAGGCTTAGAACAGTGAAGGAACTTGGAGAGCTAGTGAGAAGGCTAAGAATTAAAACTCAGATCTGCCTAACTCCAGCCTCCACATTCAATGGACCACTCCACGCTGCTAAGCACAGAAATACAATTTGTTTGAGTATTTAAATTACAAGATGCTTAAAGAAGGTGCAAACATCAATCTCTTCTGTTAATTTTTTTTCTTATTAAGCTTAATTCTGCAACTAATCAGATATAAAACAAGTGAGGAAACTCCCTTCTAGTTCACTAGACAATAAGCCCTGAGTGGATTTCTCTATTACCTGAGTCAATTAAGTGTGCTTCAGACAATAAAATGTCTAAGAAGGAAAAAAAAAAAAAAAGAACAGTTTCAAGAAAAATAAATACAATTGTTTTCCTAAACAGAAGGGGATGCCCAGTAGAGGATGAAGGAACAGTGAAAGAGGCGCAGTGAAGCCCTTGGTGGCTCTACTCATTCACCTTCCATAGAGGGGATGGAAATGACTGAGAACATTTCCCACTCAGTCTTTCAAACACAAAGAAATACCAACTAGAATCTGAAAATACACGGAGGCAACAAAACACACTAGAAATAAGCAAGCAAAATGGGCAGAATTGGACAAAGGATTATTTAGGTAAACTGAATATGTTCCGATTCACATAATAGCATCCTGATGTATAATTTTCTTATTCAGAAGTGTTTTTACAGTAGCCAAAATATAAACGAAAGCATATTATTCTCTTACTGAGTGAGGCCAAGTTTCTATCAAGTTAAATCCTTTCTCATTGTGTCTAGATTCTCAAGAATCCCAACGCAATGACATCTTCACATTCCTAAGCTATCATTTCTTTACTGTGTAATCAATCTGTAATTCTTCCAAATTTTTATCTTCATAAACAATCAATAAACAAACAACAACATAACTACCAGTAGTCGACTCTGAATTGCTGGCTATTGCAATGCTAGATGTTGTTAATCATATGTTGCGAGTGTAGAAATCAAGATTGAGTATTTCAGTAGTCCAGCTTTCTAAGTGGAGCCTGTCATGTTTCAAGACTCAAGAACTATTCACAAAAGCAGAAATGCCAGCACTGTCCAGGAAAGAAATGTGTGTAATGTCTCCCAGCGTTTTCACTGTCTATCAGGATTCAGAAGTGACCGTGACCAAACAATTATTTTAAAAATAAGAATACCTCTCAATCAAAATCACTGAATGTAACTAATCATTCTCCCCATGCATTTTAAAATGAACATGTCATGAGGTCTGAGACATTGACTCTCATCTAAATAAGCTATTGGGGAAAAATTCTCAGCTTTCCCTTCTGCCCTGGTCTCCTGTTGGCAGTCAGCTTTCTCAGCTCACTTACCTGTTGACTCCTGGATCATTTCAACATGCGGGCTTTATCATGGGCACACTGTGCTTTCAACTAAAGCAAACCCCCATGATCTTGGAGCCTCTGTCCATATCTCTTAGCTCAGATTCCTGAGTGATAGAAAATAATGGATTCAATACCTCCATCTCCAACCCTATAGGGGCTGGGTCTATGTCCTGCCTCTGGAGAAGCCAAAGATATAGCCTCTTTTTTCTAGGATAGTTTCATCCTTTCTTTCTTTACCACTGACATCATTAAGAACTGAAAAACAAGACTTTCTATTCCTGCCTTAGCTTCCATGAAACTCAGGGAGAAGTTAAAGACCTAGATTATGATCATAGGGAAACCATAGAAAATTCCTACATTAGAAGGTTTTTTCTCATACCAAGATATCCCATATTAAAGGTAATCCAATGCAGACTGTGATAATATGGTTAAAATGTTATTGCATGCTTCTTGGACTTAATAGTAAGTATATGTTTTCTAGATATTCAGACATGTGAGTTATTAAAAATGTGTTACTCATTTATTCATTCAGTGTTTTCATTCATTGATATTTATTAATACTTTCTAAGGTGTACGGTCACACAATGGACAAAGCATATTCCTTGGCCTCATGAAACACGTTCTAATGGGAACAGAGGGTAGCAAGATAAATAAGCAAATGATATAGTATGATAGACTAATTTCCAAGAAAAAAAATATAAGAGGGAAAGGGATATGAGTACTGGGGGAGGGGGAGTGATTTTAAATAGGAGTGTGCTTTCTTCTAAGCATTCCTTAATTATAGAAATTTATAGCATAATATTTATAAAAATAAATCCTCTAACAAACTGGCCATTTATTCTTTCTTTCTTCATGGCATATGCTGTGGGAAATTTTGAAATACCACAGAGATCAAAGGTGGAAAATAGTTCAAGTTGACAAAGTTTATAAGCAGAAAGTTGCATGTTCCATATTGCTAAAGAATTATGAAACCAAAAACTTTTTTTTTTACCCAGTTAATCCCTGGATTCTACTAGAAGATAGTCTGTTGAAGCAACATAAAATGTCAGTTTGCAAGGGATGAACAACTAAGCCTAACCTTTTAAAGAGCTTTCAAGCTTTTGGCTAAGTTTATCTGCTCAAAGAATTTCACCGTTAAGTTCTAAACTCTCCTCTCCTTTGATAGCTAAAACTGCAATCTGAATCTCTCTCTATACGGACTGCAAAAAACTGAAGAAATTCCCTCTAAATGTAGCCAGATTCCTTAAATACAAGACTTGTAGTAAATTGATGGCTAGAACTTTCCATTTTGTCCTTGAATTGCAGCTAAGTCCTAGAACTGAAAATAAGGTGCTGCGTACCACATTTTCTAAAGAGAACTGCCAAAAACAGGGGCCATGGAGCCCCCCTCAGGATTTTCCAAGCCATCACAGAAGTGCTGAGTATAGTCACCCAAGGCTTCAACCATCTTCTCCCAAGTCTGTAAAATCAAAGAGCTGGGAAAGGAAATGAAATCAGGTATAATCTAACTCTCCACTCATTACTTGATAATTCTAAATTCTGAGATGGGCTTCCCAGGTGGCTCACTATCTGATAAAGAATCTGCCTGCTAATGAAGAAGATGCAAGTTCCATCCTTGGGTGGGGAAGATCCCCTGGAGAAGGAAAAGGCAACCCACTCCAGTATTTTTGCCTGGGAGATCCCATGGATAGAGAAACCTGGCGGGCTACAGCCCATGGAGTCAGTCATAACTCAGAGACCAAACAACAAATTCTGAGATGCGAAGATTGGATTGATTTGCCCAAGATTGCACAGCTGGACAGTGATAAAATTGGGACTAGATTGCAACTAGTCACCTCCTCATCTCACTGCTGCTGCTGCTGCTAAGTCGCTTCAGTCGTGTCTGACTCTGTGCGACCCCACAGACGGCAGCCCACCAGGCTCCCCCGTCCCTGGGATTCTCCAGGCAAGAACACTGGAGTGGGTTGCCATTTCCTTCTCCAATGCATGAAAGTGAAAAGTGAAAGTGAAGTCTCTTAGTCCTATTTTCGCGACCCCATGGGCTGCAGCCTACCAGGCTCCTCTATCCATGGGATTTTCCAGGCAAGAGTACTGGAGCAGGTTGCCATTGCCTTCTTCCCATCTCTCTACTGCCTCCAAATCAGACCAGTCCTTTATGCTACACTTAAGCAAATTAGGGCTTCCCATGTGGTTCTTTGGTAAAGAATCTGCCTGCTAATGCAGGAGACCTGGGTTCAAACCCTGGTTCAGGAAGATCCCCTGGAGAAGGGAATGGCTACCTACTCCAGTATTCTTGCCTGGATAATCCCATGGACAGAGGAGCCTGATAGACTACAGTCCATGGAGTCACACAGAGTCAAACTGAGTGACTAACACTTTCAACCAAAGTAGGCTAAGTCAAACAGCTTATGCTAAAGTTAATAGATAAATTCCCATCCTTGAAACTCATTTACATTAGAAATCTTTACAGCTGTCCTCAAGAGATATTAATCACAGATGTTCATATAGATTAAATGGCATAAAAAAATTGCCATTTTTTCCAGTTTTTTCCAAAATAAATTATAAGTGCCTTGTAGACAACTATTTTGAAAATACAACTCATTTGAAAAGACCCTGATGCTGGGAAAGATTGAAGGTGGGAGGAGAAGGGAACGACAGAGGATGAGATGGTTGGATGGCAACACCAACTCAATGGGCATGAGTCTGAGTAAACTCCAGGAGTTGGTGATGGACAGGCAGGCCTGGCATGCTGCAGTCCATGCTGTCGCAAAGAGTCTGACACAACTGAGCAACTGAACTGAACTGAACTGAGACAACTATACTCATGCCTCTCTTTGGTTTTCACTCACTCCATAATCTAATATTCCAGGATGGAAAGTGCTCCCTAAAAGATTTAAATTGTTACCATTACTTTTCTTGACTGCAACAAAAACAAGTAATTGAGGCAACTGTGCCCTTTCTTAAGTGTGCAAAGAGGGGTCAGGAAGTGAAGAGTTTTGAAAGCTACTTGTCATGCTCCCATCACTACACTGATTACTGGAACAAAAAAGGCCAGCATGGAGCCACCCTCTGGGTTCTCATACACAAAATCATCAGGTTCCTTTCACCTTGTTTTTTTAAGGCTTTGAAACCAGATTTGGCAAGCTGTATGTAGTCTCAAATCCTTTACAGCGGGTACCAAAATAAATATATAAACTCCTGTAGATCCCCACAGCTAAAGAAGAGAAAGGTTTGAATTAGGGCTTTGCCTTAAATCAAAGGCTGCCTTGCTGTAATTACTGCCACAATCGAGATAAGAAAGTGCATCAACAGTTCTGTTAACATAAGCTTTGTGCTTCCTCCGATTGCCAGCACCCCTGTCTAATTTCTCCCGAATTAAGGCTGTTTCAGATTTCTCTGCAACAGATTTGGAGTTACTATAGTTGCCATATACATAATAGTGCAGACTTCGTTGACAGAAAGTCCAAATCAAATAGGAGCAGTCAAGGAAATTTTAGGCAGGAATATACAATTATAATTAATAAGTCAGAAATACACATAAGAATCCTTCAGAAGCAGCTTTGGCCAGAGACAATGGCTTTGTAAAAGAAAGAACAGCTTAAGAAGCTCTAGTTGCTATAACATCAACTTAACAAGACTTATTTTTCTAATAAAGGGCCTCATAGTTTAATAAGCTCGAAAATTACTGTTACACCCTAAAGGTAAAAGTTAAGATCAGAAGAGTTTAAAAGTTAATAATAGTGAAGGCCTTAATAACAATTTACTCAGAAATGTTTTTGAGACTAAATTCAATACTGAAAATAACAGCCAGTTAAGTGAGAAAAAAATGTTATCAAACAAGAATATGGGTTCACTTAGGAAAGCATAAACAAGCAGTCTGGAAGAAGTATTTCAATGCTCTGTAATCCATCCCAAGAAGGGCTTGTACAAACTGTAGAGGAAAGAGCAGATCATAGAAAATATAAGGTTGAAGCAAAATTCTAGAGCTGCAATGCTGCTGCTAAGTCGCTTCAGTCGTGTCTGACTCTGTGCGACCCCACAGACGGCAGCCCACCAGGCTCCCGGGTCCCTGGGATTCTCCAGGCAAGAACACTGGAGTGGGTTGCCATTTCCTTCTCCAATGCATGAAAGTGAAAAGTGAAAGGGAAGTCGCTCAGTCATGTCTGACTCTTAGCGACCCCATGGACTGCAGCCCACCAGGCTCCTCCGTCCATGCAATACCTGCACTCTAATGTAAAGGTAAGGGTATAAAGACCATTATCATAGAATTCATGAATCAATTTAGAATTCAGTAAGCAGACAGCATTCCTGGAGGAGGGCACAGCAACCCACTCCAGTATTCTTGCCTGGAGAATCCCATGGACAGGAGCCTGGTTGCAAAGAGTCAGACACAGCTTATGCAACTCGGCACACACGCAAGCAGAAAACATTAACAGCCTGTGATACAACACCGTGGGATTCATTATGGAAAGACTATAGAATAATTTTTTAAAAGTTACTTGCCTAAGAGAAATTTCAGTTTATGAGGTGGGAAATAAGGGAAGAATAAATATAAAAATGAATGTAGGAATATAAGTACTGGAAACATGGAAACATATGTTCAATTACTCTCTAGGTTGATGACTACTAGAGAAATCACACAGGAGAAATTCTTTCCTTCTTACTCTTTCTGTCTTTCTTATTCTTTGTTCTATATGGCAAGATTTGCATAATTGAAGAGAAAGTGAGTGTCAGAGGGATGTGCTTGTATAACTTATTCTCCTTATGTATGACAAACTAAACTTATTAGCTTATCTTCAAAAACTGGAGCTCTCAAAGGACATATGGTTAAAGGGCACTCTCTTATTCCTACATCTCTTTAAAAATATCAACAGAAACCTAAGAACCTATGGAAACATGTTCCAAGACTCTCAGCTTTTTGACCCAGCAATAGGAGCTGAAAATGATGTCATTTTTTACTACATTTGGCCCACTGATAAGATTCTGATTTGGCAGAATTTGTTTCCAATTTTTGGAAAGACTTTTTTTTTTTTTTTTTTTTTTAGTTTTTTTAAAATGTTAAAGCCCTTAGGTGGAAAATGCTCTCTCCAGCTTGCTATAGACACTACCGCTCCCAATTATTTACAACTGGTCTAATTCTCTCATTTATTTTTCACCTGCCAGTCCCATGTCCATATATGAAATTATGATTCCTATCTTAGGGTTACCTCCTATGCTCCAATTTTTTAACTCTATATACATATAAAAAGAACCTATTACACAGATCATACAAAAATTTAATCAGCTATCTTTCCTAGATCTTTTGTATGTACATACACACACATATGCACATACATACGAAAGATTTAGGAAAGGTAGCTGATTAAATTTTTGTATGATCTGTGTAATAGGTTCTTTTTTAAAAAAGCCAATACAATCTCAAGTTGCACTGAGAAATGTCCAATAGCCACATTTCTAAACTTGAATGGACAATGAATTTAGATTTTGAATTCTGGATATTAAAAAAAGAGAACTTGGACAAATTAGAATATGACATGGATGTAAAAGATCTGTAAATCACATTTTAAGAGAACATTTGACCAAATTATGGATAGGTAACCTTCAGAAAAAAATGTAGGAAAAACTGCCAAAAATTGCCATGAGGAAGAATATATGGATTTGTTATGGATTTGTTTTGCCTTACTATATAGAAAGCAGAACTAGAACCAAATTTGGTTATAAGCATAGCAGGTTAAAGAATATTAAAATTGTATTTAATGTAACTATGATTTTTTGAGTATTATAGCCATTCAATAATAAAGTTGGTAATCCTAGAGATGATGCATTTTTCCCTATACAGATATTTTGATGAGTGGAGACACTGGGTGAGTGGTTACACTAATTCAGTACTTTACAGTTCTGTCCATCAGAATCACCTGAGAATCCTTTTTTTTTTTTTAATTTGATACTACTGGCCCCATTCCAAACATACTAAGTTAGAATAACTGGGACTAAAACCTGGAGGTCTCTATTTAAAATATCTCACCAAGACATATCTGACTGTGCAGCAAATTAGTGTTTGAGTCTCCAACTGCAGGATAATACATCTGTACGACATGATTTCTGTCATCTTGTTCAAATATAAAAATCTAGAATCATATGAAAGTTATTTGTTTCAGGATCTATAGTTCAAGAAAAAAACAGCTTCTTCTGTACATTTATTTGGATGACCTAGAAAGTCATGCCATCCCTTTGAAACCTCAACTGTAGAATTAAACTGTTGCTATAAATATTTATAAAACACTATCTTTCAGCAAGTCTTTCCCCTACCAAGAGAGTAAATTCAATATCCTTAGGAGCATACTTTGAAAGAATGAATTGAACATGATCATACTTCTCTCTGCAGATATAAATGCTGAAAAATTATTTGTATCTCTGTTATACAGTTCTAATCTTTTGATTATATTCCTTACATTTTATAAAGAGTAAGAACCTGCCTGAATCAAGAAGGTAGGCATTCATATTTAAGGTAGCAGTCATGGGCTGTTGGGATAGAGTTTCTTTCTCTGCATTTTTATGAGGCTTAAATATTTTTTTTTGATGGAGATTAATGTTCCCTCTATAATTAAGTACAAACCAAGAATTCAATCACCTCCCCAATTATCGGTCTGTACTTAACTCGTCACCAACTTTAGATGAACATGTTGATAAAGTGTCTACTGAATGAAAATTTCAATTTCAAAGAGCTCTTTTTCTGCTTGCTGTTTACTACGTATGAATTATAATTGACAACTTGAAGGTTTTTTTCATGTAATTCACTTGTGCCAAACTGGCCGGTTATCACAGAGATGGAAGAGTCTTTGGTTGTGACAGACAGTAAAAGAAGGAAAACAATTAAAAGTTCAATAAATCTTTGAACCAGGTGATAGCTAACATGCTTTTCAGCTCTAAAAGTCTAAGACTCTCTGATGTCTAAACAAACATATTGATTCTAACAATACAGCCTTTGGTAACTGACATAAAGAGCAAATAGGAAAAATAGCTTATGTTTGAGAGACAATAACTGTGGCCACAAAACCAAATGTCTAGTCAGCTGAAAGAGAAAAGAGAGAAAATATGCAAATAAAAGGAGATAGGCTTTGGGAGTCCTTTTGTGAAAGACCCTGAGTATTCAATCCTCATCTCTTCATTAAATGATTTATCTGACTGTTGCTCCAAACCATGGAAACTAGAAGTATTTGGAGTCTACATACATATTAATTCAGCCAAGTGGGTCCCACAAACATAAATAAATTGCCACAGACTGACAAATAAATTACCTGAAAAACAGACATACAATAAAGAACAGATGGATACAGATAGATAGATAGATAGTCAGTTGATCTCTGAAATGGCCCCCAAAAATGGTGGTCAAGTGTAACAGAGGTGTGGGTGGTATGAGTTTACAGCTTTCTACTCACAACACAATATTCCCATTTGTCTTACAAAAAGTGAAGAATGAGTAGAATACCCTCTATTTCACTAGCCCTTGTGTGTGTTTCCATGGCCTTCCAAATGAGCTAGATTTCTTGTTTGGATCCCTTCCAGAAACCTCAGAAGACCTTCTCTCTAATAATAGCATGGTTCTTCTAGGTTCCTCTTGCTTCCACCTCACCTGATCACATGGTTATATTCTTCATTTTTTTTTTCTTTCCCCACCTATTTATTTGATCATCTCAGTTCTGTTCAGTTGCTTAGCCATGTCCAGCTCTTTGCAACCCCTTGGACTGCAGCACACCAGGCTTCCCAAATGAGAGCTCTTTGCAGGGATTTTTATAGATTTTGAGATGCCATGAAAATCAGCTTCTGTAAGATGACACTGGAAAAGTTTTACAGGCTAAATTGAGGAGGGAAAGTTGTAGGAAGCAAAATCAATTAGGAAGACTTCACAGTGGCCCAAGTGAGAGCAACTGAGGGCCTGGACAAAGTGAGGCAGTGGGCGCAGACAGGCAGAGTGCAGTGAGAGGAGGGAGAGCATGGAGAAGGGTGCAAAGAGATGCTCCTCCCTCCACCTACCACCCTCTGGACCAGTCCAAGAAGTGCAACAGGGAGGAAAAACCACGCAGTCTGACAAATAAAGGTGTGGGTGGCCCGGGAACAACCTATTGAGAGACTGAAATTGTGGTTCTTTCCCTATAATTTACATTTTTTCCCATCCTACTCACAGTATTTAGATATTTGTTTTTGTTTTCTACAGCCATGTACATTTCTGTCACAGTAAGGTAGCATTGAAATTAAATGCCTTGCAAATTTTTCTTTGTCAAAGAAGGTTTTACTATAGCTGGCTACTATCAGGAAGGTTATTATTACCCTGCTGTCCTCTTTCTGTAATTCCAACTTCTCCCTTTAATTTTTCTGATTATTTTATGTGTGCTCTTTCCATTGCCTACACAGTTGACAATGTATCTTTTTTCTCTTTCTTTTTTTTATTAGCTGAATTTTGTAGCAGGTTTATGAAACTTAACCCCCTGTATAACTGAGATATGAAGAGAAAATGAAAGTTCTTTAGGGTTCTCTGAATCTGGTCCTCTGTTTTTGGTTCCCTCCCCACTCCATAACCAGAAACAAATTAACTAAATTCGGTTAAAACTTAATCTCATCTAATAGTGTTGGCTTCCCCTTTAAAATATGCAGTGTTTCAAAAAATATCATTTAGTCTCTAAGCTAGCCCAGCTCCCTGCACTTCCTTCTGTGATGACATGTGGAGTGTGATGGTGGGTGTTGGGGGTGGGAATAAAGCTTTTGAGTCCTCCTGGAAAAATAATCAGAGTCTTCAGTACAATGTTCTCTGCTTCCCCAGGTCTCCATGGCAACACCCCTGGCTCCTGGGTGCTGTTTGCCCTGCTGCTATGCTGCATAGCTTCACTCTGTGTCAGCAGGACTCTGATTCAGTCTCCCCCAGCTTTGACAATGCCCAGCACTCTATCCTGGTTAATTAACCCTGTATCAACATCATTCCCATTGGCCACAGTTTTCTGCAAGACGCCTTAAAGCCTCCTTTCAGTCCATGGTCCAGGTGGTCCCAGCCTCACACCACCTGAAGAATCACTTGGTGGGCCTCTGGCTGGCTCTTGGGTTAGTTTCTCACTGCAGGTCCCTGGAGGCAGTTCAGGACTGTCATACTGAAAGATCTCCCTCTTCTGACAATCAGGCTATGTAGCTTCAGCCAGGCCCAAGTTTGGTGCAATACAAAGCTCAGAGGTAATTTCCTATCCCTGGATAGGGAGCAGGGAGAAAAACTGCTGCCAGCCCTCTTTGCCTTCAGCATTACCCTCAATAACCCGACTCCTTAGGAGCTAATGGGGTAGACAAGCCAATGCCACTGTGACGTTCATTAGATGCATGATCTAACGAACATGGTAAGTTACCGACTGGCTCTGTGTACCAGTTTCCTCTACAATAAAATGGGAATAAAATAGTAACTGACTTCACTACGTCACAGAGTCATTGTGAGGATTAAACAAAATGATATATTCATATACACAGAAGTCGTGTGTGCTCAGTCACTCAGTCATGTCTGACTCTTCGAAACCTCATGGACTGTAGCCCACCAGGCTCCTCTGTCCATGGAATTCTCCAAGAAAGAATACTGAAGTGGGTTTCCATTTTCTCCTCCAAGGGATCTTCCCAACCCAGGGATGGAACCCCCAACTCTTGTGTCTCCTGCATTGGCGGCAGATTCTTTATCCCTAGAACCACCTGGGAAGCTCATACATAGAGGGACATAGACCCAAAAACATAAATGCTATTTAGTAAGTTAACACTTTCCTTCTTACAAATCTTTGGGGATAAAAAAAAGAGGAAGGTTTTTATTTCCTTCTTCATTAATATCCTCTTCCAGACTCCAGTCAATCCTAATGGCAGATGTTACATTTTCTCTGCGCCACAGGAGAGCTCGAGAGACTGAATCCTCCAAGCTTGGTTGTGGCAATGCTGAAGAGGAGATCGAGGAAACTGGGAGAGTTCTCTCTCAAGGCAGAAGGCTAGAACTACAATCCTGCTGGATGATCTTACGATGGCATAATGGAGGCTCAACATTCTCTTGGTCTCTCCTCAGTGTTCCTTCCTAACAAGTTATAATCTCTGCCCACCTACCCACTCCCATCTTCCAGGTAATTCAATGCTAAAGCAAGTTAGGTCAGAGGTCTCAAGAAGGAAAAGGAGAACAGTGCATTCAAAATTTTTAATGTTAGTCTCTTTCATTTATAGTCCAGCCTTACTGTCTGTATCTTAAAAGCTAAACAAGTAATGAGAATTATGTTCAAAGTTCTCTGATCTACCAAGTTTAGCATTGGTACAGCATGCCCTTCAGTTTTAAATTCAATAAATGCAACCTCATCTGTTGCCAATAGTATGTGCCAAAATATACATATGTTATAAACTATCTCTTACTTTTTTCCCCTCAGGGTATTCTCTGTATGATTAAATAAGTTTCATTAAAGGTGACCTATTATGGACAAATTATCAAAGAACAGCAAAAGAGCTCAACAGATACCATATAATATGACTATTTAACTCTTGCTAAAAGTAATAAAGCTAACTATGATATTAAGTAGAAAGGAAACATAAAAAAAACTTCATATCCTTAATAAAACTCATGAGTAAATTATAATGTGCAGTGAATAAAACCATGCACCGACCACCACTATTAATTTACAGTGGTATGGCTTGACCATAGGCAGCAACAACCCTCTAAACTGAATTATGTTTGTCTAGAATACTGATGATTGAACAGCAGTATGTGAGGGCTAAGTGTTAAATTATTACAGAACGTACATTACTGAAATACAGTACGTTCAGCATCTCTTTTAGGAAAGACAGCCCATGAAGTGTAGCTGGCCTACTTAGGTGTAGCTTATCCATCCATGAACCCCCAGGGTGCATTAAACTGCATCATAATAGGCTATGCCAACCCCTGCCAACAGTCCTAGGTTCCATTTACTCAGAGTCAATAGGTTCAACCAGAATAGCTTGACATAACGGTGACAGTAATTGTCACCAAGAAGTAAATTTGGATTTATTCATTCAGCACTATAGTGTGGAAACAAGGAGCAACAGATAGAATTTGGGGGGGGGGGGGGGTGTGGGGAATGATTCAACAAAACCTTGAATTTGATGAAAATTTTGGAAAATAAGGATTTAAAAAGAGGTGTTGTGAAGTCTAGAGAAAAGGACCCTGAGAGGATATATATCAGCTATAAATTTCAGAGTAAATTCAAGCATTAGCTTTGGAACCACAAAAACCCAAACTTAAATTCTGGCATTTCTGCTTACCAGCTTTATAGGTTTGGGAAAATTACATAAAGTTGATGACCCTCAACTTCCTCATCTGTAAAATAGAAATACCTGTGTTATTGGAAGATAAATAAAATAATGTCTGTGTAATATCCCTGCTCCTATTACCCCAGGTTAGGGAGCATCTCTCATATGCTAGATATATGAGGTCCTATTTGATCATCCTGGGGGTGCCCTGTGCCATGGGACAGCTGGGTGGTGAAGCAACAAAGAGTGGTAGCACTGGCTGAGTGCTGATCCCTCTTCCAAGGAATTAGCTGGACAGGGCTCTTAGTCACTAGAGAAATGGAAATTAAAACCACAATAAGACACCATCTTACACCTACTTGATGGGTAAATTTTTTTCCAAAACTGACAATACCAAGAGAATGCAAAGCAACCGAAATGCTGATAAACTGGTGCTGGAAATAAAATGCTATGTTTTTGAATTTTGTTAATAATTTGGAATTTTGGAATTTTCATAATAAATTAAACTTACTCTTATTGTATGATACACAAATTCCTCTTATACAGATTCATCTGTTTACTTAAACTATATAGATCAACAAAAATGACCTGTCTGCTAATGTATATAATAGTTTTATTCATAATGGCCTAAAACCGAAAAGTACTCAAATGCCCATGAATTGGAAAAAGGATAAAAACATTGCGATGTGTCCATACGGTGCAATACTATCCCTCAAGAAAGAACTAACTAGTGATATATGCAACAACATCGACGAATCTTGAAAGCAAGGTAAGCAAAGGAAGCCAGAGACAAAAAGTCACGTGCTATATGATTCCAGGTATATGACATTCAAAAAAATGCAAAACACAAAGTCTTAGGGACAGAAATCAGATAATTAGTTATCACATTCTGGGAGACTGAAGAAGGGATGTATGGCAGTGGGGCAATAGGCATCTTCTAGGTATGATGGAAATGTGCTATATCTTAATTGTGGTAAGATTAATATACTGAATTATATGGTGGTATAATTAATATTCACTTGTCAAAATGCACCAAACTCAAATTTTAAATTGTACAGTTTGGCCATATATATGTCTCTATAAGCCTGATTTTTTTTAATCTCATACCAAAATAAAACAAGTATAAATATGAGAGCTAGAAATAAATTAGATTTAGTTGTAGATTTAAACCTAAATTTTTGCAAAAATCTCAGTAATGTGATGCTTTTTGGAGACTTAAGGAAACTTGAAAAGGAAAAGGGTAAAAATATAGATAGATAACTTTTAAACACTGGAAAGAGCACAAATTAAACAATAAAATAAAAAGAGAAAATAAAGATAAGCATAGCCAATAAATGATTCTTGGAAAAGAACATAAAAATTCATAAAAGTCTTGGGAGAGCAGATTTCAGGGAGACACAGCTGAGTGCTGTCAATCTCTAACACCCCCAGCAGCCAAGGAACAAGTGCTCTAGTCCCAGAGGGAAAAGCTGGGTGGTATGCCATGGTACCAACTGCAGATGATACGTGTATGAATATCATAAACCTAATAAAACACATGGAAACTCTCAACCCAGAAAATTATAAAATATTACTGAAAGAAGGGTCTCAACTAATGAGAAAATATACCATGGATATGAATCAAAGACTCAAATGTCAGAAAGATATTAAAGCACTCCAATTTGATATATAGATTTAATATAATCCTGTAAAATTTTTAATACTGTGTATGTGGAATGTTACAAACCAGTAGTAAAACTTACACAGAAATGTAAAAAGGTGAAGGGCTAAGCTCTT
Organism: Bos indicus x Bos taurus; assembly: GCF_003369695.1. Lineage (NCBI taxonomy): Eukaryota > Metazoa > Chordata > Mammalia > Artiodactyla > Bovidae > Bos > Bos indicus x Bos taurus. The sequence continues at coordinate 22,843,760 of NC_040081.1, read as the reverse complement.
TGCAACCCCAAGGACTGTAGCCCACCAGGCTCCTCTGTCCATGGAATTTTCCAGGCAGAGTACTGGCATGGGTAGCCATTCCCTTCTCCAAGAGATCTTCCCGAGCCAAGGATCAAACCCAAGTCTCCTGAATTGCAGGCAGATTCTTTACTACCTGAGCCACCAGGGAAGCCCAAATTTAGCCAAAACATTTTTTTTTTTTTTTTTTGGCATCATCACATTTATTTTTTTTTCCAACTACAATTTTATTTTATTTTTAAACTTTACAAAATTGTATTAGTTTTGCCAAATATCAAAATGAATCCACCACAGGTATACATGTGTTCCCCATCCTGAACCCTCCTCCCTCCTCCCTCCTCCCTCCCCATACCATCCCTCTGGGTCGTCCCAGTGCACTAGCCCCAAGCATCCAGTATCGTGCATCGAACCTGGACTGGCATCTCGCTTCATACATGATATTTTACATGTTTCAATGCCATTCTCCCAAATCTTCCCACCCTCTCCCTCTCCCACAGAGTCCATAAGACTGTTCTAAAGAAGAAGAAATGGATGGGAGGATTTGCTCCATTGAATATTAGATACAGTAATTAAAACAGTAAGGTATTGGCATAAGAATAAAAACAATAGCTCAAAAGAATAGAAACCCTAGAAAGAAATTCTTCACAAATGGCCTCGTGATTTCTGCAAATCTAGCACTTCACAAGTCTTCCCTGGTGGCTCAGTGGTAAAGAATTCATTTGCCAAGGCAGAAGACGCAAGTTCAATCCCTGGGTTGGGAAGATCCTCTAGAGAAGGAAATGGCAAGCCACTCCAGTATGCTTGCCTGGGAAATTTCATGGACAGAGGATCCTGTCATGCTACAGTCAGTGGGATGACAAAGAGTCAGACATGACTTAGCAACTAAACAACAAAGCACTTCACAATAGTGGAGAAAGAACACGTTTTCCCAGAAAATGGTTCTGAAACAATTAGAAAGCCATGTAAGTGGCTATGGAACTAAAATGTAACTAGACTTTTACCTCACACCAGACACAAAAATCAATTACAGTTGGATTATGTAGTTAAGTGTGAAAGACAAAGACTAATTTCTAAAAATTAATAAGAATATCTTTACACTCTTAACTTTGGGAAAGACTTCTTAAAGAGGACACAAAAATCCTGAACCACAGAAAATACTGATCAATCTGACTGTATCAAAGTTCTTTGTCAAATGTCACCACTAACGGAGCAAAATGCAAACCATAGACCCCTGTATTTGCAACACAGAGTCAAAAGAGGACTCATATCTTGAATTGATATCTTTTAAAAATCTTCTGAAAACCAAAAGAGAAACTCAAACTATTCAGTAGGAAAAAACACTCTTGAGATTGAACAAGCAATTTGTCAGAGCTTGTTCAAATAGCTAGTATACAACCCACTGATAAGAATATCAATACAAATTAAAACCACAAAGTGATATCCTTATGCTCCCATTATTAGATACTAGGGGAAAAAAATCTAATGACAATACCAAGTGTTGGAAAGCCTATGAAGCTACAGAGACTCTACTACTTGGAGTAAAACAGTTTATCATCAACTTTTAAACTACAGAAATCCTATTACTCAGCAATTCTACTACTAGAAATGTATGCAACAGAAATGTATGCACAAGATACCAAGAACTATGTAAAGAATGTTCATAACAGTAACATTTGTTTCAATCCACAATTAGATATAAACCATATGTCCGTTAATAGTAAATGGACAAATAAGTTTTATGTATATATAGAGACTTCCCTGGTGGGTCAGACAGTAAAGCGTCTGCCTACAATGCGGGAGACCTGGGTTCGATGCCTGGGTTCGATCCCTGGGTGGGGAAGATCCTTTGGAGAAGGAAATGGCAACCCACTCCAGTGCTCTTGCCTGGAAAATCCCATGGATGGAAGAGCCTGGTAGGCAACAGTCATAGAATACTATATAAAAACAGCTATCTTTAGGTTATAGGATGAATAAGATCTCGACTCTAAGCAGGACCCTGCAAGCCTTCCCAGGGATAGACCTACCCCTACCTCTTCCCATATCCCCCACCTCTTATTTGTAGAAAAACTTTAGCCTCCTAGGCCTTCCGCAGGTTTCAAAGAGCAAATTTAACCAGAGAAGTGAAAAAATATAGAAACAAAGGAAAGCAGTCAAGCAAGAAAAAATAATAATAGTTTAATCATAAAACAAAGTCAAAGAATTCTAGTTCCTCCTGAAGGGCTATAGATAATATCCTGAGCTCTATTCTTGAGTTGTTTTGCAGATATACTAAAACCCTCACCATGTTGCAGGAGTTAACTGCATGCTGACCACAAGCACAGAGACCTCAGACCAGTTGAAGCCAGAGCTGATGATGTTGATTCCCCAAATGCCATCCAGTAACCTCTCCACCAACCAAACAGAAGAATGTCCACAAGCTGATCAGACACCCTGTGCCCCTCTCCCTCATTTTGCCTTTAAAAACCGCTCCCTGAAAACCATGAGGGAATTCAGGTCTTTACAACATGAGCTTCCCATTCTCCTCGCTTTGCCCTGTGCCAACACTGTACTTTCCTTCACACAACCCAGTGCAGTGGATTGGCTTTGCTGCTCATCAGGTGAGCGGACTCAAGTCTGGTTCAATAACAGTCTGAGAATCTAACATATAGTTACTGTAGTTGATAATACTGTATTATACAATTGAAATTTGCTAAGAGAATAGAACTTAAATGTTCTCACCAAAAAAAAAAAAAAGGCAAATTTAAAAAATTTCCATATCCTGCAATATGGAAGAATTTTACATTGAAGAAAAGAAGTCAGCACAACAGAATTCATATTGGATTACTCTATTTGTATGAAGTTTACAAACAGGCAGGACAACACTACAATGCATGAAAATGCATGTGTAGGTAGTAAAGTGTAAAGAAAAGCACAGATGTGATGGCCATAAAGTCATGATAGTTTCTAACTTTGCAACAGAGAGGAGGAGCAGTAAGGAAGAGGGAGCACAGAGGGGATTACGGAGATTGGCAATCTTGTATGTTCTGATCCAAGTAGTTGTGTCATGAATGTTGATTTGAGAGTAAATCCACCTCTACTTCAAGGTTTTGTTCACCTTTATTTATCTACGTTATGTTTTATAAGAAACCGTTAGTTGAAGTATAGTCGGCTTACAATATCGTATTAGTTTCAGATGTATGACATAGTGATTCAGTATTTTCCTAGATTACGCATCATACAAAATAATTATTGTATTGGTTATATACCCTGTACGGTATACTACACTCTTGTGATTTATTTATTTTCTAGTACAAGTAGTTTGCACAAGAAAACATTTAAAGAAAATTATATGTCTTGGAAAAGAAAATTTCTCCTTACCTAAAGAAGTGAAAGTTTCTCCTTCCATAACAGTCTTGCCAGTTTCAACTCCTGGGAACATCTTTTGGGTAGTTCTTTCCTAAAGCATATGCCATATGCATATCTCTGGGTATAATCACACCTTTTTAACTTTAAAAATTTTCTAAATTTTGCTTTTTTGCATTTTGCTTTTCATATTAATATGTGAACATTGTCTCTTCACTTCATATGTTGTTTACATATTCCCTTGTCAGTATATGTTTATTCACCTCAGTTTTAAAGGCTGCATATCATTCCGTTGTATGGATATGCCCATAGTTTATTCAATCTTTCACTTATCCTGGTGGCTCAGATGGTAAAGCATCTGCCTGCAATGTGGGATACCCGGGTTCAATCCCTGGGTTGGGAAGATCCCCTGGAAAAGGGAAACAGCACCCCACTCCAGTACTCTTGCTTGGAAAATTCCGTGGACAGAGGAGCCTGGTAGGCTACAGTTCATGGAATCTCAAAGAGTTGGACACAACTGAACGACTTCACTTTCACTTTATTGAAGGGTATTTAGATTCCTGGGTCAGGAAGATCTGCTGGAGAAGGTATAGGCTACCCACTCCAGTATTCTTGGGCTTCCCTGGTGGCTCAGCTGGTAAAAAAATCTGCCTGCAATGCAGGAGACTTGGGTTCGATCCCTGGGGTGGGAAGATTCCCTGGAGAAGGGAAAGGCTACCCACTCCAGTATTCTGGCCTAGAGAATTCCATGGACTGTATAGTCCATGGGGTCACAAAGAGCTGGACACAACTGAATGACTTTCACTTCACTTCACTTAAATTCATTCAAATTTTTTTCACTCCTCCAGACAAAATTTCACAGAATGTTCTTGGATATATATTCATATCATTTTTTTAGTGAATCATTCTATTACTCTTACTGAGTCCATGAGATTTTTAGCTTTCACTTACTGTTCTCTCCAGCACAACTTGGCATAATTTTTGGAGATTCCAGTATCAGTGCATACACCCCTACCAACACTGTACCTTGCCCCTTGGTTCTTCCATCCCCCTCTCCTCCAAAGACTACATCTTCCTAGTCCAGCCATTCTTTCCCACTGCATGCCTTGGAGTCTAGACCTTGCCTGAGTCAGGATAATCATCACACTCTCGGACCATCACACCAACCTCCGACACTTCCTGGCTTTACCAAGTTCTCAGTTATGAATCAAGATCCTCTCCATGTGTCTCACTTCCATGCTTGCCTTTCTTAAATTCTATAATTCATCATCAGAGCCCTCCTTTGCTTATGTCTACTTCTCTCTCACTCCTTTCTCACTGTATTATACTCATCTGGCAAAACCCAAACATGAAAACAGCCGTATTTCCACCCAGACGATGCCTGTCCCCATGAACTTCATGTAAATTGAGGAATTATATAAAACAAGGCTGACTTGCTTTGTTTTAAATTGTCTAACAGAAAACAGGTTTTCCATAAGACAGGTTAGGCAACAGCAAGCCCTTAGTGTGGACCAGTTATCCTCCTTTATTTCTACACCTAATTCATGCTTCCAGCCTCCTAAGAAAACTACATCCGACATTCTCCTCTCTCTCAAAGCTCCACTCCCCAGGGCCTCCTCCATCCTCACTCTCAGCTGAAGAATGTGCTTCCTATTTCACTGAAAAAATTAATCAGAAAAGAATTTCCAGAGGTGCCCACTCCACAATTATTCCTCTACCATCATTTGTACCCACGTAGTCTGCCTTCCCACCCACTGCCTCAGATAGATTGTCCTGCTCCAGTCTAAGGGCAATCCCTCTTGTGCACTAGACCCATTGCCTTTCGCCTACACAGTCTCATCAGTTTGGCAATTTCTCCTCTCTTTCTTCCATCATCAATTTTCTACTTGCCACCGTGACACTCCCACCAGTGTACAAACAAAAACTGCTATAACTTCTACCATCTAAAAGTCATGGAAAAATATCTCTCCTTGACCTCACATCCCCTTCCAGTTATCTCTCATTTAACTGCTCCTATAGCAGCCCCATGGACTGTCGCCCACCAAGCTCCTTTGCCCATGGAATTTTCCAGGCAAGAATATTGGAGCAGGTTGCCATTTCCTACTCCAGGGCATCTTCCCAACTCAGGGATCAAACCCGCATCTCTTGGGTCTCCTGCATTGGCAGACAGATTCTTTACCACTAGTGCCACCTGGGAAGCCCATCTTATTACAAAGCTTCTTTAAAGTTTTCCTGTATCTGCAATCTCCAATTTATTCCCATTTTTGTCTTGAACCTACTGTAATATAACAAGCCTTTAACCTTCTATCACTTTTCCACTCAAAACTGCTCTCATCAAAGATACAATGAACTCCTCTTTGACCAAATCACTGGCCAGATCCTTAACCAGTCAACCATGCTCCCTTGGAAAACATCCATCCTTTGCTTTCTAGAATAACCTACTTATGATTTTCCTTCAGCTTCACTACCTTTTTTGTTTCATGCATACTCCCCAAATCTATACTTTGGAGTCCTTTAGGACTTAATCTTTATCCATGTTCAGTTCCTAGATTGTATATCTATCTATATCTATTTATTTATCCATATTCATTGATATTTCTATTTCCCAAACCTATATAAATAGCCCAGATCTCTCTCTGGATTCCATATTCATATATCAACTTCTTACTAGATAGATCCATGGAAATGTCTAACATCTAATAAAAGTCTGAGGCCCAATTTCCTTTTAACCTGCCCCTCCCACTGACTGCTGCATTTCAGTAAAGAGCAGTTTTCATCCTTCCAGTTCCTCAGACAAAAAACCTTGGAGTCATCCTTCATCGGCAAAGTGATGCCTCCACTTTTTAATATGCTGTCTGGGTTTGTCATAGCTTTCCTTCCAAGGAGAAAGAGTCTTTTAACTTCGCAGCTGCAGTCACTGTCCTCAGTGATTATGGAGACCAAGAAGATAAAAAGTGTCACTTCTTCCACTTTTGCCCCTTCTATTTGCCATGAAGTGAAGGTATCTGGTCCCAACAAGATTATGCAACTACTCAAATTTCCCCTCAGAGTAAAAACTTCATTCCTTACAATGTCCTATGTGATCTACTTCATCTACCTCCCTGCTTCCTCTCTGTCATCTATAATCTTTCTCTCCTCTAATCATACTATCTTCTTTAGTGTCTACTAAGCAAAACATGCACTTGCTTCTCCCCCTGCCTAGAAACTTCTACCATTTACTGCTATGTTTAGCCTTCACTTCCTTCAGGTATTTACTCAGTTACCTAACTGAAGAGGAATTTTGGAACTACCCTATTTAAAATAACTTTCTTTATCCTTCCCTCCACTTCCTTAATTATATGTACTCCCCAGAACATGTCACTATAAGCTCATGTGTGTATGTGTACTTGTGAATATATAATACATACACATAAAATTTATTATATATATTCCCCATCTTTGTACTCTGGAATGTAAACCATGTGAATACCGAAGTTTTTGTATATCTTGTTCATATTTCTATAATCTACAACAGTGCTTAGCAATAGTTGAGGCCCCAAAGGCATTAGTTGAATGAAATAAAGTGCACATTCATATTTTTAACAGATACACAGCCCTCATTTAAAAGACCAACTCTGTTTTACTTTGGCATTTCAATAAAATCTCCTGCATTTTGATTCTTTTCATTTAAATTTAAGAAGAAAAAAAATATTTTATTATTTTCTAGAGTTGGCAGTTTAATGAATGTCCTCTGTGTAATTGATTCATTTTAAAGCCATATTATTTCCTTTGTCTAATCATTGACAGGGACAGGAAGTGAAATTAATGGCTAATCTTTCAGGATTCCCCTGAAGCATTATTGCATAAGGTAGTAGAGGGTTTTTCTTACTAGGACACATTTTCATGTTCTAGTGTATATTTAGATGCTGAATCCCTTTTAAACTAATGGAAGGTCTGTGGGCCAAACATTTATAGGGAACGAAAGGAAATGGCACGCTAAAAGCAAGCTGTGAAGAAAGGTCTTCCAGCTTGCTGTTACCTAATCTGTCACATGAAAGACTTATTTTAACGTTTCTATTAGATTAAATGAACAGAAAAATACCACACTGGGTATTCTTTCCATATTTTTGCTCTTCTTTCTATGAATGCTGCCTCTTCATTTGAGTCACGTATTGGGTAAGAAAAAAAAAAAGTGTGGGGTATAATTTTTTCACCTAAATCAGAAATATCATCCTACACTTAATGACTAATTGCAAATGAATCAAAATTTTTTTAAATTGCTAACACAATTTCAGTAAAGCTTGGAGCTGTAAATTGTCAGTAAATAACTGTTTTATTTTCAATGAAAAATGGTATTTGGTCACAATAGTTGTAATTTGGTTTGGTTTCTTGCTTCCCTTTGTTTTTCGGGAGACCTAGAGATTTATTCTAATGGGCATTTTCTTAACTTTTTTTTTTTTTTTTTTTGACTGAGCAGAATATGGTGTTTTAGTTCCCCAACCAGGGATCAAACCCACACCCCTTGCAGTGGAAGCGCAAATTGGACTGCCAGGAAAGTCCTTCTCTTAACTTTAAAACATACTTAGTAGTGGATGTACTAATACATGTCCATGGCATAGCCACACTTTTATTCTCCTCTGTTCTTTTTTTTTTTTTAACTTCCAATAAAACTTTTATTTTTGGACACTGAAATTTGAATTTCATATAGTTCTCACATGTCATGAGTTCACTCTTTTTTAACAAATATTTCTCAGCAATTAAAAAATATAAAAAATATTCTTGGGCAATACAAAAACATGCAACGAGCCATATTTGGCTGCTTGCTCTAAAGTTTGCCACATTCTTACTTGTAGAGTAGACTATCGAAAGGAGTAAATTTCTTTATTCTTTTCTCCAGCCATTGCTAACCAGTACTCTCTGCTGCAAGCTCCCTTCACTGCTCCAAGATAATAACTGAGGCATATCCCATACCTATCTGACCTCTTTCAGCTTCAAAAGCATTTTCACTTGAGTAATAGTGATTCACTTTCAAGGAATAAAAAATTCCATCCAGTCTAAATTAGAACTTCAAGCTGACTTTCATTCCAAAACTTCATCCTTTCCCATAGTAAAAATCTGATCGTTGGATAAGATAACTGCAATCACAAAGTCATCTTTATTTGTTTCTCCCCTTCCTTCCTCCCTCCATCTATACTGTCTCTCACTGAAGGTTCTCTCTAGCAGAGATTATGAAGCTTTTATTATGTCTTATGTAACAGGTGTAAATAATTTGCCACAATAAATGCCCTTATGAGGCACATTTGTGACCAAAGGACCCCCAGCACATAAATTTTCACCATATGAGTGACACATGTCCAGTTAACTTGTTGCAACTGCCCTCAGTTCACGCCCTCTCAGCTGGACCTCTTGGCTTCTTAGCCTGGGATTCTGTCTCCCTGGATCACTTCTTTCTTGGCTAAGGGTTCAGTGAGATAGCAGGAGTCCTTCCACGTCAGGTGCATGGACCATGGGAAATCTGCATTTTTAACCCATCAAATCATAGGATACCATTTGTTTGGCCTTCCTTTTCTTTTCTCTGTTTGTTCTGTTATTACAAGTTGTTCCAGGCTGGAAACTGGCAGAAAGAAAACACCATTTTCTTTGTTTACGTATGTCTCTGCTCTAGAAGACTTGTTAAGGTCTCTAAAGAATCTTCCTGCCAGATTTCAGGCTGGTGGAAACGTTAAGAAAGCTTAAAGGTTTGTACAGTTATGCAAGCATTCACCTAGGAAGTAAGATTCTAGTCTCTCCTACTTCTGGGATCTCTAGTCTCTAAGACTTACTCATCTGGCTTGAGATAAGTGCCAGAATCCCCACTTCCCACTTCCTTGGGAGGGGAGAGAAAATGCCATCGTTCTCTTAACCCAGTGACACATGTGTTTTAACTATTTTCTCTCCAATCACTCTTCAAAGTTCCCATTCTTAGTCCCTGGAGAGGTTCTGCTATCTCTCAGTAATTTAGTTACAGATGTGGTAAAGCATCTCTCCTTAACATGTGAATGTACCTACCTTTCTCCGGTTTATGACCTCAGGTGAAATTCTAAGACACCAAAAAAATCCTAGTCAACATCCTATGTCACCTGTCTAGCTATTGCAGAATCTGTCGTTCTGTCTTAAAGTCAAAAGCATTGTGCCATAGTCTGACTAATGGCTCCCACAGTGTCCAAATTCTAACCCTAGAACCTGTAAATGTGTTGCCTTAAAAGGCAAAGGAAACTGCAGATGTGATTAAATTGAGAATCTTGAATGGTATTTCCTGCATTATCCAAGTAAGCCTTAGACATCATCACAAATGTGTTTATAACAGGGAGGAAGGAGATTTGACTTCAGAAGTAGGAGATGTGATGGTAGATGCCAGAGGTTGGAGTCATTCAAAAAACTGTCAGGAATCAGGAAATGCAAAGCGAGCATGTATGAGTACATGTATGTATGTATAAAATCAGGCCCATATTTTTATTTTGCAGTATCATGTTGATATTTTACAATAAAATACATCCTTTGAACAGATGAATAAAGGCACACCGGAGTCTTGAATAAACATAATAACTGGTGGTTCCATTACAATCGCGTAAACACTAGGATGCATTTCTGCCAGTATGAATCAATTAAATTAGAATGGAGGTCAAAAGAGCCCACATTAAACTCCTTTACTTTTCTCTCTCTTTCCTCACTATAGTTTAATTATATAAAGTAGAATTCCAAGAAGATGATTGCCAGTAAAATTTTATTATCAACCTTACTTGATGTCCCCTTGTTGAATAGCTTCTAACGTGAAATATGTATTCATTATCTAGATTCTAGTTTACTAAAGATTGATCTCGAAAAAGGTTTCCTGTTCTTATAACTCTCCATCTTTGGTAATTTCACATGCATTTGATATTTTATTAAAAAGTAGCCAATTTCATTTCTTGATGATTCACTGAGCCCTCAGATCAAACATTCCTTTGTAGGGATTTGTTTATTATATTAACTTATGGCCCCATACATATCACCATACACACCCAAACACATGCAAACAATTAATGAATAAAAATAGTCTCCTTGGCCATCCACTCTCAGTACACTCCCTCTGGGCCTATGGGCAAGTCTGGCAAAAGGCAAAACTCTAACGTAGAGCTCACACCACTCCTGTTCTGTGCTCCTTGATTTTCCCCCATCTTCACCCACCTCTCCCACCCATTCTGACTTCCTACCAGAAAGATGCTCTGTCTTCTTTCTGTACCTCTCTGTGCTTAGCTAAATGAAATACCTAGCCCTCCAAAATCATATGATGTAGATTCCTACTGCTATTGACATTTGAAGTGCGAACTCTTTAAAGAGTAATAAAATCCAACACTCAATATTATTAGGCCTCCAAATGTAGCACTCCGGCAATGTGACAAAAACATTGCAGAGCTCTTAAAATACTGGCATAGAGCTCTGCCTTTCTCATCTACTCATAAAGCTGACTCTTCCAATTGTACCTAGAGGAATAGTAGAACAAAACACCATGTCCAATGCCCAATCTCCACAAAGAGAGATGGGAAAAGAGGACAATTACCTTCTCATCTAGTCTCTCAAATGTAATAATCTCTGCCAGCTACAATTTTACCTTTACAGATCAAAAAGTCTAGTCCCATGACCTTTTTTAAGGATGCAGAATTTAGATCAACATCCTTAAAAATGTACACACCATCAAAACAGTGGAGATAGATTTATACTCTACCTTTTCAACATAGACTGGAAGACCAAGCCTGGGAAAAGTACCCATGATGAAAATTTGTGAAAAAGCCTGGCAGCTACATTAGCTTTTGCTGAGAATTACAAAACTGAATCAAGAGAGATGGCAAGGGCAAAAGAAAATTTAGATCTCAAGTCAGGAAGGACTGATCTGACATCTTTTAACACAAAACTTGTGGGAGAATTTTCCTCAGCCGACTATAGCAACCAGCAAAGCTTCCTGAATAATTAAAGTGGGGTGTTAAGGTGAATATTGCCTACTAGACTTGCATTTTAAGATGAATGAATCTAGTTTGTTTTGGAAGCAGAAACCTTCCAGAACTTTTATATCCTGCATTAGAAGTATGTACTTAATTCATTTTTCACTGCTCTTTCTTTCATTATGTATTTTATAGAAAATTTTTATGTTAAAAGCCAGTTTTATTCTATTTACCACTGATGCAGAATTAAATACCACTACAGTTGATACAACTTAATTAAATACAACTACAGTTGATACAATTAAATACAACTCTTCCCTGGTGGCTCAGAGGTTAAAGTGTCTGCCTGCAATGCGGGAAACCTGGGTTCAGTCCCTGGGTCGGGAAGATTCCCCTGGAGAAGGAAATGGCAACCCACTCTTCTTGCCTGGAAAATCCCATGGACGGAGGAGCCTGGTGGGCTACAGTCCATGGGGTTGCAAAGAGTCGGACACGACTGAACTACTTCACTTTCACTTTCACTTTCACAGTTGAGATACCCTTTGGACTGCAAGGAGATCAAATCAGTTAATCCTAAAGGAAATCAATCCTGAATATTCATTGGAAGGACTGATGATGAAGCTGAAGTTCCAATACTTTGGCAACCTGATGCAAAGAGCCAACTCATTACAAAAGACCTCGATGCTGGGAAAGATTGAAGGCAGGAGGAGAAGGGGACGACAGTGGACAAGATGGTTGGATGACATCACCAACTCAAGGGACATGAGTTTGAGCAAGCTCCAGCAGAAGGTAAAGGACAGGGAAGCCCGGCATGCTGCAGTCCATGGAGTTGCAAAGAGTCGGACACAGCTGTCGGACACAGTCGACAGAACAACAACACAGCTGCTAAAGAAGTACCAAAGTACCAGAAAGATCCTCTAAAACAGAACCAAGAGAATGGGGTTATTTCTTCATCTCAAAAACTAGGCTTTTCTCAAGGGGTATGGGAATCCAAACTCCTTAAGGATTTTGTTGACTGAATATAGTTTTTTTACATCTATGTACTACCACTATTTCATAAATGTTTGTAGTTTTATCAACGGACATCCTGGTTAAAAAAAAAAAAAAAAACTCCCATACCCCAGTTTTGAAAGTTTTTACCTCTTGGCTCATTTTCTCTTTGTTATTATTTTCTACACATATCTCTCAGTGGTTCTCAACTTGACTGTGGACTAGATTTCATGAGGAACATTTTAAAAACACTAGTACTTAAGTCCCACTTTCAGAAATTCTGGATTGATTTGTCTGAGATATAGCCTAGATGCTCATATTTTCTGAAGCTCTCCAGGTGATTTTAATATGCACTCAGAGTTGAGAATTCCTAAGGTAGACAGTCCCCTCTATCCTGGACTTTCCATTCCTAATTTTCCCTCCCCCTGATATGACCTCCTCCATCTCACTTTAGCCACTGGACTCTAATGGCTACACAGATCTTATCAGTATCTTCAGTCCTTCATAATGTCAATTTTAAGCATACTACTGTTTCTACTATTTTCTTTTTCAAATGTTCTCCGAGCCCACTTTCGCCTTCACTCCACTAAACCTCACTTCCTCATATCTTCACTCCCCTTCTTTCCCATCTTGAGTTTCATGGTTCATTATTATAATCATTCTTCTGCATAAGCCATGACTCTTTAGTCCTTTGTTTGTTCATACCCTGAAAAAGCCCTAGTACTGGATAAATCCAGTCTCCCATATTACCCTGTATCTGGTGTGCTAGACAAAACAAAACTCTGATGACTGGTCTCACTTCAAATCCTTGACTATCAACCACAAATGAGTCCTTAGACCTTCCTAGTAATCTAATCATATTTCCCTTTCCAACTCACTTTTCTGTATTCCAGATCACTTTTATGATGACTTTCCAGATGACTTCTACTCTCTTCAAATTTCTAATACCATTTCCATTTTCTTCACTCTTAAGTAATGACTTTGCCTCTCCTTTTATTAATGAATTAGAAGTCATCAGAAAAAGAACTTCCACAAACTTTTATCACAAAGTCCTCTTACACCCTGCTTTGCCTACATATATTACATTGATAATACAGCATCAAAACCATAATAATCCTCAAGATAAGTCTAGACAGAATGTTGAGGGAGTTTAAGAAGAAAACAGGGCAGTCAAGTACAGGAAAACTCAGCCTCTATAGTAGAAATAAACAAGGATGTATATACCACATTCATTGACTTACATATTTATTGATTAGCTCTCATGTTCCAGTCAGTATTCTTAACAAGTCCTTAGGTATCTAATCCTCCTGTTCATGTGTCTGTTAACACTAACCATAAGCAGATTTCCTGTGTATAATTTAGATTGTGAGGGGCTCTATCGGAGACAAGCTTGCGCAACCTAAGTTTAGGGTGGACCCATTCAAAAGAGTTTGCATTTGCTTCTGCCAACCACTCTTGGACTAGCTGAGCATCTTATTTATGTTATACTTTTCAGCTTGGTGACTCTTATACTATGCAGTTAGTGTAAATTCAAGCTTCACACACATGTGGCCAAAACTTGATTACAAATTATAAAGAGATTTTTTTCCACAAAAGAACTAAATAGAAATATATAAGCTTTCTTATTATCTCCCATCATCACAGGTAGATTTTTTTTTTTTCTTATACATACTTCTACCAGGGATGCAGCTTTGGAAGAGCTCTCAGTTCCTACTTTGTGTTGTTAAAATCCAAGTTCTAATTTCCCACCTCATATGGCCATTAAATTCAAGTCTTCTAGTCACTTTGGCACCACAATATTAGTTTTATGATAGTTCAATCTTTGTTTTGGCCATGTGGTTGTCACTAAATTTCCTATATAGTCAGCTATGCGTTCAAAAAGATGTTTGCTATAATCTGAATCACAATTTGTAATTGTTTGTTGGAGGCAGGTTTTCAAGTCACATATGAAAATAAAATTGAAAATAAAATAAATGATCATATGTGTATGATTGCATGTTATTAGAATCTTCCTTGTAATCTCCTCCAATATCCTTTCATTTCCAGTTTTTCAATATTGTATTGCTTGTACTATTCGATAATGTGTTTTATTGTAAGTTCATGTGAGTTAAATGTGTGATTATTTTTAGTTTTTGCTAATTCAAAAAAGATAATAAAATCACTTTTGAAAGCACTTTCCTAAGTATATTTACAAGTTATTAGAACCTTCAGTTCTCAGAACTCTGTGAGATGAGTGCTGTTACTACCTTCTATTTTAAATACAAGGAAACTGACACACAAAATGATGAGATTATTTGCTCAAGGCTTCACAGTACGTGTTTTAGCTGAGAATTTTACCTAATAATTCTGATTTCAGTCACTGACCTAAGAACAACTATTTCTATCTTGTAAATTAAATAACTATAAAAATTAGAGGTCTTAATGAGTGTAAGTGAGAAAAAAATTTCTTCGGGATTTCAGAGGAGGAAACAGTCAGTTTAAGTTTGAGGAAAGAATCAGGGACAGAAAATTAGTCTCCATATGGTAGCACTTAAAAAGCAACTTGAGACATACAGAGAAATGAACATACTGATTTCAAGGGAGGGGAATGAATTGGGAGATGGGGACTGATGTATGTATACTATTGATACAATGTAAAAAATAGATAACCAATAAGAACCTACAGTATAGAACAGGGGACTCAGTACTCTGTGGTGACCTAAATGTGAAGGAAATCCAAAAAAGAGGGGATATATGTAATCAATGGCTGATTCACTTTGCTGTATAGCAGAAACTAACACAACTTTGTAAAGTAATTGTACTCCAATAAATAGTAATTTTAAAATAATTAAAATTTAAAAGTTTTTTTAAATATAAAATAAATAAATTAAAACTTAATAGAATATCTCAGATTCATTCTAAGTTTCTTGAGTATAGCCAGCTCTAAATGAGTATTTGTTAATGAATGTATTTGCCTCTATATTTCTGTTTCTCAGTATTTATACTTGGTCTTTGGCACTAACTTTTCACATGGTAGATGTTTAATAATCTTTTGGATAAACTGAACTACAGTTTCTTTTCCTTGAGAATGTACCTCTTGGGCAGTGAGGTGAGAGCAATCTAGAAACAGTTTCTAGGGACACTCATGGGAATCCAACCAAAGGCTTAGAGTTTTTAACTGTCATGAACTATCAAAAAAATAGGTAATTGTGTGTTTGTTGATTTTGTGGCTGTCAATATTATATATTGGAACAAACACACAAGCCTATCCCATTCACCCATTACTAACAGGAACGCAAGTTCAAGACATTATCTTATTTTTTTGTTACTGGCAATTAAAATTTTCAAGCTCTTAAACATCATTACACAATAGATTTATGCAAAACTAACTTTGATGTTAGTTTGGAGCTTCAGAACTTACTCTTCCAGGTAAAAATACTGCGATTTCCCTACAAAAGTCTCAGCATCTATTTCTGATCATCAGTATCCCTTCTGACTATTTGATTTATTTCAATATTGGTAAAATTATTCAAGCTAATATTCTCTAGAATTTTGGAAGTTAACATAGGCTACTTCCCTCAAAATGCCTCATTCTTATTTTAAAGACAATAATCTGACTTTAACCTTTATTTAAAATTTTCATTGCTAAAATATGAACTACTTATCCCAATGATATTATCCAACATTTATTTGAGAATGTTAAATTCATCCTCTCAACAATCGTATAAAGTAGATACTATTACTATAATTCTCCCCATATTATATGTAAGGAAATTTAAAAAGAGAAGTTATCTCAACGTGTCCAAGTTTAAACAACCAGTAAATAGTGAACCTGCAGATGAACCCAGATAGCTCCAAAGATACATTTAATGTATCTTTGTATCTATAATGTGTATCTATAATCTGCAATGTATCTATGTCCAGTCCAGAATCAACTGTAAGAATACAACTGTGTCATCCCTTGTCCATTTTTTACTTTTTGCAGTTTCAGTTATCTGCTATCAACCCCAGTCCAAAAATGTTAAATGGAAAATTCCAGAAATAAACCATTCATAAGCTTTAAATTGCATGCCAGGCTAAGTAGTGTGATAAAATCTTGCATCATCTGGCTCTGTCTTGGTCAGATCATGGAACATCCCTCTGACCAATATCCCGCAGGTTAGTCACGTAGCAGCCATCTTGGTTATCAGATTATCTGTTGTGGTATCACAGTGCTTTTGGTCAAATCACCTTTGTTTTAACCTAATAATGGCCCCAAAGACCCAAGGTAGTGATATGGGCAATTCGGATTTGCCGAAGAAACCACAAGTGTTGCTGTTTTTTTACCTCAAAAGGCTTAAGTTTTCAACTTAATAAGGAAAGGGGGGAAAATGTATGCTGAGATTGCTAAGCTCTACAGTAAGAATAAATCTTTAGTCCATGCAATTGTGACAAAGCAAAAAGAAATTCATGCTAGTCTTGCTGTCACACCTCAAACTGCAAACGTTAAAGCCGCAGTGTGATGAGTGCTTAGTTAAGATGGAAAAGACACTACATTTGTGCCGTGAGATATGTGAGAGAAAGATCCCATTCACATAACTTTTATTACAGCATATTGTTATCATTGTTCTATTTTATTATTGACTATAGTTGTCAATTTCTTAAATTGTTAGTATGAATGTTTAGGAAAAAACATAATTTACATGGGGTTCAGTACTACCCGTGATGTCAGGCATCCACTGCAGGTCTTGGAATATATCCTCTATGAATAAGGGGGCACCACTGTAACATGTGAAGTGATAATGAGGTGTTAGTTGCTCAGTCGTGTCCGACTCTTTGCAATCCCATGGACTGTAGCCCACCAGGCTTCTCTGTCCATGGAATTTTCCAGGCAAGAATACTGGAGAGGGTTGCCATTCCCTTTTCCAGGGGATCTTTCCGACCCGGGGATCAATCCCAGGTCCCCCACATTGCAAGCAGATTCTTTACCGTCTGAGCCACTGTGGATGTGTACCAGAGGCCAGTTGGTACCTGCACCTTTGATATTTAAAAATATAGGATGACAGTAGCTGTGGAAAGCCTCTTTTAGAAATGCTACCTGCTACTTTACTCGAGTATCTATAAAATATAGTCATCTCTATTATGGAGATGCTAAATCTGGCTGAGCAGTTGCTTTCTCCGATTCAAGTATGACTCCAAAGATGACTTTGGTTGGAGAGTCAGAACCAAATGAAAAGGAAAGATATTGCAGCCTGTGCTGAATAAACAGGAGAGCCACAGGAATGCATAAACACAAGAGCCAAGATCATAATGCCTGCCTTTGCTGTGGGTTCATCACACATACCTTGCTTAAAAATGCAGAGAAAATCCGAAACTGAAGGAAGAGCAATGAGATGAGATCAGAGCAGTCGTTCAGTCGTGTCCGACTCTTTGCGACCCCATGAATGGCAGCACGCCTGGCCTCCCTGTCCATCACCAACTCCCGGAGTTCACTGAGACTCACGTCCATAGAGTCAGTGATGCCATGCAGCGATCTCATCCTCTGTCGTCCCCTTCTCCTCCTGCCCCCCATTCCCTCCCAGCATCAGAGTCTTTTCCCATGAGTCAACTCGTCGCATGAGGTGGCCAAAGTACTGGAGTTTCAGCTTCAGCATCATTCCTTCCAAAGAAATCCCAGGGCTGACCTCCTTCAGAATGGACTGGTTGGATCTCCTTGCAGGCCAAGGGACTCTCAAGAGTCTTCTCCAACACCACAGTTCAAAAGCATCAATTCTTCAGCGCTCAGCCTTCTTCACAGTCCAACTCTCACATCCATACATGACCACTGGAAAAACCAGAGCCTTGACTAGACGGACCTTTGTTGGCAAAATAATGTCTCTGCTTTTCAATATGCTATTTAGGTTGGTCATAACTTTCCTTCCAAGGAGTAAGTGTCTTTTAATTTCATGGCTGCAGTCACCATCTGCAGTGATTTTGGAGCCCAGAAAAATAAAGTCTGACACTGTTTCCACTGTTTCCCCATCTATTTCCCATGAAGTGATGGGACCAGATGCCATGATCTTTGTTTTCCAAATGTTGCGCTTTAAGCCAACTTTTTCACTCTCCACTTTCACTTTCATCAAGAGGCTTTTGAGTTCCTCTTCACTTTCTGCCATAAGGGTGGTGTCATCTGCATATCTGAGGTTATTGATATTTCTCCCGGCAATCTTGATTCCAGCTTGTGTTTCTTCCAGTCCAGCATTTCTCATGATGTCCTCTGCATATAGGTTAAATAAACAGGGTGACAATATACAGCCTTGACGAACTCCTTTTCCTATTTGGAACCAGTCTGTTGTTCCATGTCCAGTTCTAACTGTTGCTTCCTGACCTGCATACAGGTTTCTCAAGAGGCAGGTCAGGTGGTCTGGTATTCCCATCTCTTTCAGAATTTTCCACAGTTTATTATGATCCACACAGTCAAAGGCTTTGGCATGGTCAATAAAGCAGAAATAGATGTTTTTCTGGAACTCTCTTGCTTTTTTGATGATCCAGCGGATGTTGGCAATTTGATCTCTGGTTCCTCTGCCATTTCTAAAACCAGCTTGAACATCTGGAAGTTCACGGTTCACATATTGCTGAAGCCTGGCTTGGAGAATTTTGAGCATTACTTTACTAGCGTGTGAGATGAGTGCAATTGTGTGGTAGTTTGAGCATTCTTCGGCATTGCCTTTCTTTGGGATTGGAATGAAAACTAACTTTTTCCAGTCCTGTGGCCACTGCTGAGTTTTCCAAATTTGCTGGCATATTGAGTGTAGTACTTTCACAGCATCATCTTTCAGAATTTGGAATAGCTCAAGTGGAATTCTATCACCTCCACTAGCTTTGTTCGTAGTGATGCTTTCTAAGGCCCACTTGACTTCACATTCCACGATGTCTGGCTCTAGGTCAGTGATCACACCATCGTGATTATCTTGATCATGAAGATCTTTTTTGTATAGTTCTTCTCTGTATTCTTGCCATCTCTTCTTAATATCTTCTGCTTCTGTTAGGTCCATACCATTTCTGTCCTTTATCGAGCCCATCTTTGCATGAAATGTTCCTTTGGTATCTCTGATTTTCTTGAAGAGATCTTTAGTCTTTCCCGTTCTGTTGTTTTCCTCTATTTCTTTGCATTGATCGCTGAAGAAGTCTTTCTTATCTCTTCTTGCTATTCTCTTCTTGCTATAGATGTGCCTTAAAAGAATAATTTTTCTCTCTCCCTTCTAATTGCTCTTTCAAACATATTCTGAATAGTAAGACCTTCTGTACTTCAGTTTTATTTACTTTTTATTTGTTGCTGTTTCTATTCATAAAAGAAATTTTTAGTGGTGTTTTGTTTCAGAAAGCTCAAGGGATTTTCCTCGTCTCTTTTGATGGATCTTTCTGGAAAAGAGCCATAAAACAGTTAGCACCATCACTGAGGACAAGCTGTGCCTTCTCATCAATATTCTGAGAACATTGGGGTTGGTGTGAGAAGTCCAGTGTGCAAGCCATAGTGATTAATTTTAAATACTTCTGTTAAAAAAAAAAATACCCTGAAGAAAGTTTTGTGAAAGATAGCTAAAGAATAGCAAAGAAATTTTTTTCTAGACTATCTTAAATAGAAATCCCCAGGAGGATGCCATAGGAAGGAAAAACTTAATCAGAACCAGCAACTAGAAATACAAAAGTTTGTAGCAGAAAAGAAACCCTGGAGATACAGTTCATCATATCAATGGAAGCAGGAACTTTGCCACAATCTCTACCTGGGCTGCACATTTCACTTTCTCCATATTCATGGGAAATCAAGTTGATAATGGAATCAAAAGCAGTCTTCTCTGTGATTAAAAATTATTTCAGAGTATCAAATTTAACCTAATGATATTACTGTGGTCTGGAATTATCTAGATATTTGGGAGGTATATAAAGGACTGAATAAGTATTGTAGATTGGCATTTAACTGCTTATAGAATCAGAATCTAGCACTTAAGCTTCTTATTCAAACCACTAGAGATAAGTATTGATATAATCTGATAAAGGCTGAAGTAAATGCAACCTAAATCGACACAGATCAGCATCCACCTTGACGAGAAACACATCTAAGACTTTTTTCTGGATTTAGCCAGCCATGGAAAGCAATAAAATTCTGCTATAAATTTCAAAGTCAGGTGACTTTCTTTTCTTCTTAAGAAATGAAACACCTTAGAAAATGTAACTGAAGAAAGCTTTTTACATTCAAGTGCATTTATCCAGGAATCTGTAAGGTGTATAAGGGATATGATAAATGTATTGAGATTTGCCTACATGAAGATCAGCAAGCTTTTCAGACTTGTGGTTGCCAAGAAGGAGGAGGAGGGGTGCAGAAGGGATGGAGTAGGAGTTTGGGGTTAGCAGATGCAAATGATTATATATAGAATGGGTAAACAACAAGATCCTACTGTATAGCACAGGAACAATATTCAATATCCTGTAATAAATCATAATGGATTACTGAATCAGTTTACAGCAGAAATTAACACAACACCATAAATCAACTATACTTCAATAAAAATTAAAAACAAAGAATAGCAAGTTCCTCAATTTTTGTACATCATGCTTCTGAGTACGATGTTACTTGTTGCAAAACAACTTTAACCAACACCATCTACATCATGAGGTCCTGAAAACAGTTTCTAAAACAAGGTGATAGCCGTTAAGGTATTGAGACATGACGAATACTGGATATATTTTAAAGCAGAGTCACAGGAGTTCCTGTGACAGAGGGACTGTGAGATGTAAAGATGAAAAAAGAATTCAAGGGCAACTCCAAGTCTTTTTGTCATAACAACCTGAAATTGTGGAGTTGACATCAGCCAAGATAAGAAACATGGAACAACAGACTGGTTCCAAATAGGAAAGGGAGTACATCAAGACTGTATATTGTCACCCTGCTTATTGAACTTATATGCAGAGTACATCATGAGAAATGCTGGGCTGGAAGAAGCACAAGCTGGAATCAAGATTGCCGGGAGAAATATCAATAACCTCAGATATGCAGATGACACCATCCTTATGGCAGAAAGTGAAGAAGAACTAAAAAGCCTCTTGATGAAAGTGAAGGAGGAGAGTGAAAAACTTGGCTTAAAGCTCAACGTTCAGAAAACAAAGATCATGGCATCTGGTCCCATCACTTCATGGGAAATAGATGGGGAAACAGTGGAAACAGTGTCAGACTTTATTTTTTTGGGCTCCAGAATCACTGCAGATGGTGATTGCAGCCATGAAATTAAAAGACGCTTACTCCTTGGAAGGAAAGCTATGACCAACCTAGATAGCATATTCAAAAGCAGAGACATTACTTTGCCAACAAAGGTCCGTCTAGTCAAGGCTATGGTTTTTCCAGTAGTCATGTATGGATGTGAGAGTTGAACTGTGAAGAAAGCTGAGTGCTGAAGAATTGATGTTTTTGAACTGTGGTATTGGAGAAGACTCTTGAGAGTCCCTTGGACAGCAAGGAGATCCAACCAGTCCATTCTAAAGGAGATCAGTCCTGGGTGTTCTTTGGAAGGACTGATGCTGAAGCTGAAACTCCAGTACTTTGGCCACCTCATGCGAAGAGTTGACTCATTGGAGAAGACCCTAATTCTGGGAAGGATTGGGGGCAGGAGGAGAAGGGGACGACAGAGGATGAGATGGCTGGATGGCATCACCGACTCAATGGACATGGGTTTGGGTAGACTCCAGCAGTTGATGATGGACAGGGAGGCCTGGCGTGCTGCGATTCATGGAGTCGCAAAGAGCTGGACACGAGTGAGCGACTGAACTGAACTGAATGAAGATAAGAAAAACCACAAATAGAACAGGTTTCAGTGGGAAGAGCAGGAGTTTCGTTTGTAATATGTTGATGTTGAAATGCTTGTTAAACTTTCACGTAAAGATGTAGTGGAGGCAGCTGAATATACAAGTCTGAAATATGAGGGGTCTAGGCTTGGAGATGAGAAACACTGGCCTAGAAGAAGCACAAGCTGGAATCAAGATTGCCGGGAGAAATGTCAATAACCTCAGATATGCAGATGACACCACCCTTATGGCAGAAAGTGAAGAGGAACTAAAAAGCCTCTTGATGAAAGTGAAAGAGGAGAGTGAAAAAGTTGACTTAAAGCTCAACATTCAGAAAACTAAGATCATGGCATCTAGTCCCATCACTTCATGGCAAATAGATGGGGAAACAGTGTAAACAGTGGCTGACTTTGTTTTGGGGGGCTTCAAAATCACTGCAGACAGTGACTGCAGCCATGAAATTAAAAGACGCTTACTCCTTGGAAGGAAAGTTATGACCAACCTAGATAGTATATATAGGGAATGGCAAACCACTTCAGTATTCTTGCCTTGAGAACCCCATGAACAGTATGAAAAGGCAAAATGATAGGATACTGAAAGAGGAACTCCCCAGGTCAGTAGGGGCCCAATATGCTACTGGAGATCAGTGGAGAAATAAATCCAGAAAGAATGAAGTGATGGGGCCAAAGCAAAAACAATACCCAGTTGGGGATGTGACTGATGATAGAAGCAAGGCCCGATGCTATAAACAGCAATATTGAATAAGAACCTGGAATGTCAGGTCCATGAATCAAGACAAATTGGAAGTGGTCAAACAGGAGATGGCAAGAGTGAACGTCGACATTCTAGGAATCAGCGAACTAAAATGGACTGGAATGGGTGAATTTAACTCAGATGACCATGATATCTACTACTGTGGGCAGGAATCCCTTAGAAGAAATGGAATAGCCATCATGGTCAACAAAAGAGTTGGAAATGCAGTACTTGGATGCAATCTCAAAAACGACAGAATGATCTCTGTTTGTTTCCAAGGCAAACCACTCAATATCACAGTAATCCAAGCTATGCCCCAACCAGTAATGCTGAAGAAGCTGAAGTTGAACGTTTCTATGAAGACCTACAAGACCTTTTAGAACTAATACCCAAAAAAGATGTCCTTTTCATTATAGGGGACTGGAATGTAAAAGTAGGAAGTCAAGAAACACCTGGAGTAACAGGCAAATTTGGCCTTGGAATACAGAATGAATCAGGGCAAAGACTAATAGAGTTTTGCCAAGAAAATGCACTGGTCATAGCAAACACCCTCCTCCAACAATACAGGAGAAGACTCTACACATGGACACCGAAATCAGGTTGATTATATTCTTTGCAGCCAAAAATGGAGAAGCTCTATGCAGTCAGCAAAAACAAGACCGGGAAATGACTGTGCCTCAGATCATGAACTCCTTATTGCCAAATTCAGACTTAAATTGAAGAAAGTAGGGAAAACCACTAAACCATTCAGGTATGACCTAAATCAAATCCCTTATGATTATACAGTGGAAGTGAGAAATAAATTTTTTTTTATTTTATTTTTAAACTTTACAATATTGTATTGGTTTTGCCAAATATCAAAATGAATTCGCCACAGGTATACATGTGTTCCCCATCCTGAACCCTCCTCCCTCCTCCCTGCCCATACCATCCCTCTGGGTCGTCCCAGTGCACCAGCCCCAAGCATCCAGTATCGTGCATCGAACCTGGATGGCGACTCGTTCCATACATTATACGTATTTCAATGCCATTCTCCCAAATCATCCCACCCTCTCCCTCTCCCACAGACTCCAAAAGACTGTTCTATACATCAGTGTCTCTTTTGCTGTCTCGTATACAGGGTTATTGTTACCATCTTTCTAAATTCCATATATATGTGTTAGTATACTGTATTGGTGTTTTTCTTTCTGGCCTACTTCACTCTGTAAAATAGGCTCCAGTTTCATCCACCTCATTAGAACTGATTCAAATGTATTCTTTTTAATGGCTGGGTAATACTCCATTGTGTATATGTACCACAGCTTTCTTATCCATTCATCTGTTGATGGACATCTAGGTTGCTTCCATGTCCTGGCTATTATAAACAGTGCTGCGATGAACATTGGGGTACACGTGTCTCTTTCAATTCTGGTTTCCTCAGTATGTATGCCCAGCAGTGGGGTTGCTGGATCATAAGGCAGTTCTATTTCCAGTTTTTTAAGGAATCTCCATACTGTTCTCCATACTGGCTGTACTAGTTTGCATTCCCACTAACAGTTTAATAAGAGGGTTCCCTTTTCTCCACACTGTCTCCAGCATTTATTGCTTGTAGATTTTGGATCACAGCCCTTCTGACTGGTGTGAAATGGTACCTCATAGTGGTTTTGATTTGCATTTCTCTGATAATGAGTGATGTTGAGCATCTTTTCATGTGTTTGTTAGCCCTCTGTATGTCTTCTTTGGAGAAATGTCTATTTAGTTCTTTGGCCCATTTTTTGATTGGGTCATTTATTTTTCTGGAATTGAGCTGTAGGAGTTGCTTGTATATTTTTGAGATTAGTTGTTTGTCAGTTGCTTCATTTGCTATTATTTTTTCCCATTCTGAAGGCTGTCTTTTCACCTTGCTTATAGTTTCCTTTGTTGTACAGAAGCTTTTAAGTTTAATTAGGGCCGATTTGTTTATTTTTGCTTTTATTTCCAATATTCTGGGAGGTGGATCATAGAGGAACCTGCTGTGATGTATGTCGGAGAGTGTTTTGCTTATGTTCTCCTCTAGGAGTTTTATAGTTTCTAGTCTTACGTTTATATCTTTAATCCATTTTGAGTTTATTTTTGTGTATGGTGTTAGAAAGTGGTCCAGTTTCATTCTTTTACAAGTGGTTGACCAGTTTTCCCAGAACTACTTGTTAAAGAGATTGTCTTTAATCCATTGTATATTCTTGCCTCCTTTGTCAAAGATAAGGTGTCCATATGTGTGTGGATTTATCTCTGGGCTTTCTATTTTGTTCCATTGATCTATATTTCTGTCTTTGTGCCAGTACCATACTGTCTTGATGACTGTGGCTTTGTAGTAGAGCCTGAAGTCAGGCAGGTTGATTCCTCCAGTTCCATTCTTCTTTCTCAAGATAGCTTTGGCTATTCGAGGTTTTTTGTATTTCCATACAAATTGTGAAATTATTTATTCTAGCTCTGTGAAGAATACCATTGATAGCTTGATAGGGATTGCATTGAATCTATAAATTGCTTTGGGTAGTATACTCATTTTCACTATATTGATTCTTCCAATCCATGAACATGGTATATTTCTCCATCTATTAGTGTCCTCTTTGATTTCTTTCACCAGTGTTTTATAGTTTTCTATATATAGGTCTTTAGTTTCTTTTGGTAGATATATTCCTAAGTATTTTATTCTTTCCATTGCAATGGTGAATGGAGTTGTTTCCTTAATTTCTCTTTCTGTTTTCTCATTATTAGTGTATAGGAATGCAAGGGATTTCTGTGTGTTGATTTTGTATCCTGCAACTTTACTATAATCCTTGATTAGTTCTAGTAATTTTCTGGTGGAGTCTTTAGGGTTTTCTATGTAGAGGATCATGTCATCTGCAAACAGGGAGAGTTTTACTTCTTCTTTTCCAATTTGGATTCCTTTTATTTCTTTTTCTGCTCTGATTGCTGTGGCCAAAACTTCCAAAACTATGTTGAATAGTAATGGTGAAAATGGGCACCCTTGTCTTGTTCCTGACTTTAGAGGAAATGCTTTCAGTTTTTCACCATTGAGGATAATGTTTGCTGTGGGTTTGTCATATATAGCTTTTATTATGTTGAGGTATGTTCCTTCTATTCCTGCTTTCTGGAGAGTTCTTATCATAAATGGATGTTGAATTTTGTCAAAGGCTTTCTCTGCATCTATTGAGATAATCATATGGTTTTTATTTTTCAATTTGTTAATGTGGTGTATTACATTGATTGATTTGCGGATATTGAAGAATCCTTGCATCCCTGGGATAAAGCCCACTTGGTCATGGTGTATGATCTTTTTAATGTGTTGTTGGATTCTGATTGCTAAAATTTTGTTAAGGATTTTTGCATCTATGTTCTTCAGTGATATTGGCCTGTAGTTTTCTTTTTTTGTGGGATCTTTGTCAGGTTTTGGTATTAGGGTGATGGTGGCCTCATAGAATAAGTTTGGAAGTTTCCCTTCCTCTGCAATTTTCTGGAAGAGTTTGAGCAGGATAGGTGTTAGCTCTTCTCTAAATTTTTGGTAGAATTCAGCTGTGAAGCCGTCTGGACCTGGGCTTTTGTTTGCTGGAAGATTTCTGATTACAATTTCAATTTCCGTGCTTGTGATGGGTCTGTTAAGATTTTCTATTTCTTCCTGGTCGAGTTTTGGAAAGTTGTACTTTTCTAAGAATTTGTCCATTTCTTCCACGTTGTCCATTTTATTGGCATATAATTGTTGATAGTAGTCTCTTATGATCCTTTGTATTTCTGTGTTGTCTGTTGTGATCTCTCCATTTTCATTTCTAATTTTATTGATTTGATTTTTCTCCCTTTGTTTCTTGATGAGTCTGGCTAATGGTCTGTCAATTTTATTTATCCTTTCAGAGAACCAGCTTTTGGCTTTGTTGATTTTTGCTATGGTCTCTTTTCTTTCTTTTGCATTTATTCCTGCCCTTATTTTTAAGATTTCTTTCCTTCTACTAACCCTGGGGTTCTTCATTTCTTCCTTTTCTAGTTGCTTTAGGTGTAGAGTTAGGTTATTTATTTGCCTTTTTTCTTGTTTCTTGATGTATGCCTGTATTGCTATGAACTTTCCCCTTAGGACTGCTTTTACTGTGTCCCACAGGTTTTGGGTTGTTGTGTTTTCATTTTCATTCATTTCTATGCAAATTTTGATTTCTTTTTTGATTTCTCCTGTGATTTGTTGGTTATTTAGCAGTGTGTTATTCACCCTCCATATGTTGGAATTTTTAATAGTTTTTCTCCTGTAATTGAGATCTAATCTTACTGCATTGTGGTCAGAAAAGATGCTTGGAATGATTTCAATTTTTTTGAATTTACCAAGGCTAGATTTATGGCCCAGGATGTGATCTATCCTGGAGAAGGTTCCATGTGTGCTTGAGAAAAAGGTGAAATTCATTGTTTTGGGATCAAATGTCCTATAGATATCAATTAGGTCTAACTGGTCTATTGTATCATTTAAAGTTTGTGTTTCCTTGTTAACTTTCTGTTTAGTTGATCTATCCATAGGTGTGAGTGGGGTATTAAAGTCTCCCACTATTATTGCGTTATTGTTAATTTCTCCTTTCATACTTGTTAGCATTTGTCTTACATATTGCGGTGCTCCCGTGTTGGGTGCATATATATTTATAATTGTTGTATCTTCTTCTTGGATTGATCCTTTGATCATTATGTAGTGACCGTCTTTGTCTCTTTCCAAAGCCTTTGTTTTAAAGTCTATTTTATCTGATATGAGTATTGCTACTCCTGCTTTCTTTTGGTCCCTATTTGCATGGAAAATCTTTTTCCAGCCCTTCACTTTCAGTCTGTATGTGTCCCCTGTTTTGAGGTGGGTCTCCTGTAGACAGCATATGTAGGGGTCTTGTTTTTGTATCCATTCAGCCAGTCTTTGTCTTTTGGTTGGGGCATTCAACCCATTTATGTTTAAGGTAATTATTGATAAGTATGATCCCTTTGCCATTTACTTTATTGTTTTGGGTTCGAATTTATACACCATTTTTGTGTTTCCTGTCTAGAGAATATCCTTTAGCATTTGTTGGAGAGCTGAATTCTCTCAGCTTTTGCTTGTCTGTAAAGCTTTTGATTTCTCCTTCATATTTGAATGAGATCCTTGCTGGGTACAATAATCTGGGCTGTAGGTTATTTTCTTTCATCACTTTAAGTATGTCTTGCCATTCCCTTCTGGCTTGAAGAGTTATTATTGAAAGATCAGCTGTTATCCTTATGGGAATTCCCTTGTGTGTTATTTGTTGTTTTTCCCTTGCTGCTTTTAATATTTGTTCTTTGTGTTTGATCTTTGTTAATTTGATTAATATGTGTCTTGGGGTGTTTTACCTTGGGTTTATCCTGTTTGGGACTCTCTGGGTTTCTTGGACTTGAGTGATTATTTCCTTCCCCATTCTAGGGAAGTTTTCAACTATTATCTCCTCAAGTATTGTCTCATGGTCTTTCTTTTTGTCTTCTTCTTCTGGGACCCCTATGATTCGAATGTTGGAGTGTTTAATATTGTCCTGGAGGTCTCTGAGATTGTCCTCATTTCTTTTAATTCGTTTTTCTTTTTTCCTCTCTGATTCATTTATTTCTACCATTCTATCTTCTAATTCACTAATCCTATCTTCTGCCTCTGTTATTCTACTATTTGTTGCCTCCAGAGTGTTTTTTATTTCATTTATTGCATTATTCATTATATATTGACTCCTTTTTATTTCTTCTAGGTCCTTGTTAAACCTTTCTTGCATCTTCTCAATCCTTGTCTCCAGGCTATTTATCTGTGATTCCATTTTGATTTCAAGATTTTGGATCAATTTCACTATCATTATTTGGAATTCTTTATCAGGTAGATTCCCTATTTCTTCCTCTTTTGTTTGGTTTGGTGGGCATTTATCCTGTTCCTTTATCTTCTGGGTATTCCTCTGTCTCTTCATCTTGTTTAAATTGCTGAGTTTGGGGTGTCCTTTCTGTATTCTGGAAGTTTGTGGAGTTCTCTTTATTGTGGCATTTCCTCACTGTGTGTGGGTTTGTACAGGTGGCTTGTCAAGGTTTCTTGGTTAGGGAAGCTTGTGTTGGTGTTCTGGTGGGTGGAAGTGGATTTCTTCTCTCTGGAGTGCAATGAAGTGTCCAGTAATGAGTTATGAGATGTCTGTGGTTTTGGGGTGACTTTGGGCAGCCTGTATCTTGGAGCTCAGGGCTGTGTTCCTGTGTTGCTGGAGAATTTGCTTGGTATGTCTTTCCCTGGAACTTGTTGGCCCTTGTGTGGTGCTTGGTTTCAGTGTAGGTATGGAGGCATTTGATGAGCTCCTGTCAATTAATGATCCCTGGATTCAGGAGTTCCCTGGAGTCAGGGTTTGGACTCAAGCCTCCTGCTTCCAGTTATCAGTCATATTTTTACAGTAGTTTCAAAACTTCTCCTTCTATACAGGACCATTGATAAAACATCTACATTAAAGATGAAAAGTTTCTCCACTGTGAGGGTCACCCAGAGAGGTTCACAGCGTTACATGGAGAAGAGAAGAGGGAGGAGGGAGTTAGAGGTGACCCGAATGAGATGGGGTGGAATCAATAGAGGAGAGAGCAGGCTAGCCAGTAATCACTTCCTTATGTGTACTCCACAATTGGAATGCTCAGAGATGTTCATGGAGTTATACAGAGAAGAGAAGAAGGAGGAAGGAGACAGAGGTGGCCAGGAGGATAAAAGGGGGAAATGAAAAGGAGGGAGACAGATCCAGCCAGTAATCAGTTCCCTAAGTGTTCTCCACCATCTGGAACACACAGAAATTCACAGAGTTGGGTAGAGTAGAGAGGGGTTAGGGAGGAGACACAGGCGACCTGGTGGAGAAAAAGGAGAGTCCAAAGAGAGAGAGAGCAGTCAAGCCAGTAATCTCACTCCCTAGTGAAAAATGGGTACTGAAGATTGGGTTCTTAAAGGTACAAGATTGGTAACAAATACATAAAAGCAAAAATTAAAACTCTAGTGTAGAGTTTGGAATTTCAAAAATACAATGTTAAAGAAAAGAAGAAGGAAAAGAAACAGAGGGAAAAAAACAAAGTCACAAAAATTATAAAGAAAATATAGGTACAAAATTGATAACAAATACCAAAAAGCATAAATGAAAAATCTAGAGTAGAGTTTGGAATTTCAGGTATACAGCGTTATATAAAAGAAGAAGAGAAAAAAAGAGAGTGGACAAAAAAAAAGTCACAAAAATTATAAAAAAGAAATACAGGTACAAAATTGATAGCAAATACCAAAAAGCTAAAATTAAAAATCTAGAGTAGAGATTGGAATTTCAAAAATACAATGTTAAAGAAAAGAATAAAAAAAAAAAACAAGGTCACAAAAATTATAAAATATATATATACGAAGTTTGCTTTAAAAAAAAATAAAAAAATAGGGTCTTTTTTTTGCAAAGTAATAGGTTATAAAAGTGAAAATTAAAGGAATAATAGAGGACTTAAATTTTTTTTTAATTAAAAAAGAAAGAAAGACTGATTGTAAAAATAGTAAAAATATATCTAGGACTTTCTCTGGTTTTGTTGTGAGTATTGTGGGGTCAGTTCATTTTCAGCTAGTTCCTTGATCTGACTTATATTTCTCAACATCTATAGGCCCCTTCCTATGTAGTCGGTACTAACCACAGGGTTTAATCTATTGCCTATAGCTTCCAAGGTGGTTCCCTCTGTTATAGCTTCTTCTGTTTGCTGGTCTCTTCAGTGTCTGGTTTCCGCCCTGACACAAAGGGGACGGTGGTGGACACTTTTTTTGTTTTTTTTTAGGCGCACTTGTTCAGTCACGCTGTGGGGAGGGAGGGACGCTGCAAACAAATAACACCGGCGTGTGCTCGCAGTGCCTCAGCCACACCGGGCCTGCCCCCGCTCACGGCGCATGTAGCCTCCCTGCCCACACTGCTCAGGCTCTAGGTTGCTCCACTGGGAATCATCCGTGGCAGACCCTGGGCTGCTTGCACCTCCCGGGTCCAAGCCGCTCAGGTTCAGGCACTCAGGTAGTCCTCAGAGGCGTGGACTAGGTTGGGCCTACGTTTTGTGCCCTTCCGAGGTCCGAGCAGCTCAGGTGATGAGGTGTTTGGCAAGCGCGATTGCTGCGTCTTATCGCCTCCCCGACGCTCGGTTATCTGGGTGTACAACCGGTGCACCTTCTCAGGCGGATGTTGACTGTCCAGACCCCCAAGAAGTTTTAGTTAGCAAAAAAGCCTGCTTACAGTTTTATAGATAATGTCTCCCTGGGGCTGCAATTGCCCCCTTCCGGCTCTGGCTGCCTGTCACCACAGGGGGATGGTCTGCAGCCGGCTATCTCTGTTCAGTCCTTTGTTCCCTGCACAGGCCTGGCGGTGTCTTAGGTTAGGGCTGGCTTTTAGCGTGGTAGATATCCCACAGTCTGGTTTGCTAGCACAAATTATTTCGCTCAGATAGCGCTGGGGGTATTCAGGCCAGATCCTTACTCTAAGCGATGCAGCCCACGCCGCTCCTCCCTGCCCAGCCCCCGCTTGCCAGTGGCCTGTGCAGGCGTCTGCGCTGCTTCTCCGCTGGCGGAGTTACCGGAGAGTTACCGTAGGGCTTGCAATCTGCAGGTTTTAATTGTTTGTTTATTTTTCCTCCCTGTTGTTGCCCTCTATGCTTCCAAGGCTTGGCACAGATTCGGCAGTGAGAAGGTTTCCTGGTGTTTGGAAACCTCTCTTTTTAAGACTCCCTTCCTGGGATGGAACTCCATCCCTCCCTCTTTTGTCTCTTTTTTTGTCTTTTATATATTTTCCTACCTCCTTTCGAAGATTTGGGTTTCTTTTCTGGGTGCCTGATGTCCTCTGCCAGCATTCAGAAGTTGTTTTGTGGAATTTACTCAGGGTTTAAATGTTCTTTTGATGAATTTGTGGGGGAGAAAGTGTTCTCCCCGTCCTACCCCTCTGCCATCTTAGCTCCTCCCGAGAAATAGATTTAAGAGACTAGATCTGATAGATAGAGTGCCTGATGAACTATGGACAGAGGTTTGTGACATTGTACAGGAGACAGGGATAAAGACCATCCCCATGGAAAAGAAATGCAAAAAAGCAAAATGGCTGTCTGAGGAGGCCTTACAAATAGCTGTGAAAAGAAGAGAAGTGAAAAGCAAAGGAGAAAAGAAAAGATATAAGCACTGAATGCAGAGTTCCAAAGAATAGCAAGAAGAGATAAGAAAGCCTTCCTCAGTGATCAATGCCAAGAAATAGAGGAAAACAACAGAATGGGAAAGACTAGAGATCTCTTCAAGAATATTAGAGATACCAAGGGGACATTTCATGCAAAGATGGGCTCGATAAAGGACAGAAATTGTATGGACCTAACAGAAGCAGAAGATATTAAGAAGAGGTGGCAGGTATACACAGAAGAACTGTACAAAAAAGATCTTCATGACCAAGATAATCACGATGGTGTGATCACTGACCTAGAGCCAGACATCCTGGAATGCGAAGTCAAGTGGGCCTTAGAAAGCATGACTATGAACAAAGCTAGTGGAGGTGATAGAATTCCAATTAGCTATTTCAAATCCTGAAAGATGATGCTGTGAAAGTGCTGTGCTCAATATGCCAGCAAATTTGGAAAACTCAGCAGTGGCCACAGGACTGGAAAAGATCAGTTTTCATTCCAGTCCCAAAGAAAGGCAATGCCAAAGAATGCTCAAACTACACAATTGCACTCATCTCACACGCTAGTAAAGTAATGCTCAAAATTCTCCAAGCCAGGCTTCAGCAATACGTGAACCATGAACTTCCTGATGTTCAAGCTGGTTTTAGAAATGGCAGAGGAACCAGAGATCAAATTGCCAACATCTGCTGGATCATCTAAAAAGCAAGAAAGTTCCAGAAAAACATCTATTTCTGCTTTATTGACTATGCCAAAGCCTATGACTGTGTGGATCACAATAAACTGTGGAAAATTCTGAAAGAGAGGGGAATACCACACCACCTGACCTGCCTCTTGAGAAACCTGTATGCAGGTCAAGAAGAAATAGTTAGAACTGGACATGGAACAACAGACTGGTTCCAAATTGGGAAAGGAGTGTGTCAAGGCTGTATATTGTCACCCTGCTTATTTAACTTCTATGCAGAGTACATCATGAGAAACGCTGGACTGGAAGAAGCACAAGCTGGAATCAAGATTGCCGGGAGAAATATCAATAACCTCAGATATGCAGATGACACCACTCTTATGGCAGAAAGTGAAGAGGAACTAAAAAGCCTCTTGGTGAAAGTGAAAGAGGAGAGTGAAAAAGTTGGCATAAAGCTCAACATTCAGAAAACGAAGATCATGGCATCTGGTCCCATCACTTCATGGCAAATAGATGGGGAAACAGTGGAAACAGTGTCAGACTTTATTTTGGGGGGCTCCAGAATCACTGCAGATGGTGACTGCAGCCATGAAATTAAAAGATGCTTACTCCTTGGAAGGAAAGTTATGACCAACCTAGATAGCATATTGAAAAGCAGAGATATTACTTTGCCAACAAAGATCCATCTAGTCAAGGCTATGGTTTTTCCAGTAGTCATGTATGGATGTGAGAGTTGGACTGTAAAGAAAGCTGAGCACCGAAGAATTGATGCTTTTGAACTGTGGTGTTGGAGATAACTCTTGAGAGTCCCTTGGCCTGCAAGGAGATCCAACCAGTCCATTCTAAAGGAGATCAGCCCTGGGATTTCTTTGGAAGGAATGATGCTAAAACTGAAACTCCAGTACTTTGGCTACCTCATGCGAAGAGTTGACTCATTGGAAAAGACTCTGATACTGGGAGGGATTGGGGGCAGGAGGAGAAGGGGACGACAGAGGATGAGATGGCTGGATGGCATCACCGACTCAATGGACGTGAGTCTGAGTGAACTGCAGGAGTTGGTGATGGACAGGGAGGCCTGGCGTGGTGTGATTCATGGGTTTGCAAAGAGTCAGACACGACTGAGCGACTGAACTGATCTGAACTGAGGCCTGGAGATAAAAGTATGAAAATTGTCAGCGCATGAGTGATACTTAAAACCTTAAGAGTCAATGACGTTGTCAAGAAGTGAGTATAGATGCCAAAGAGAAAAGGTCAAAGAACTTTCAGGGACATTCTAATATTGCTTGTTCAGGATAAATGGGAATATTGAGAAGAAGGGAAATTGAGAAGAAGTAGCCCATGAAACAGAGGGAAATCATGAGAATGTAAAGTCCTAGAAGCCAGGTGAAAACTTGGTCATAAAGGAGAAGTAAACCGTCCATGAATCAAAGTTGCTCTTAGGTCAAGTTAAGAACTGGGAATTCTCCACCGTACTTTGCAATGTGGAAATTACCAATGACCTTGATGAAATCAATTTGAAAAACAGAAGAAAAACCCTAACAATTAAACTCTGTTGGATTTCATAAAAGCAATAGGCAGAATAGTGATCCCCCCGCCCCCAAAGATGTCCTGTCCTAATGAGAGAGTCAATTCCTAGGTAGGTTGATAAGAAGTCCAGGGTCGCTAAGGAGGAGAAAGGGGTCTGGGACCCTTGAGGTGGAGACAGGGATCCAGAATTCTCAAGGAGAAGGAAAGGACAATTGTCTTTTTTTTTTTTTTCCTCTACATTCCTTAGTCTCAGTCACATAAAATGTCTTTTTTCTTTATGCCAGGAACTGATGATTACACAACAAAACAATTCAGTTTAAACTCTGTACTAATGATTATAATGGAGAAGGCAATGGCACCCCACTCCAGCACTCTTGCTTGGAAACTCCCATGGACGGAGGAGCCTGGTAGGCTGCAGTCCATGGGGTCGCTAAGAGTCAGACACGACTGAGCGACTTAACTTTCACTTTTCATTTTCATGCGTTGGAGAAGGAAATGGCAACCCACTCCAGTGTTCTTGCCTGGAGAATCCCAGGGACGGGGGAGCCTGGTAGGCTGCCGTCTATGGGGTCGCACAGAGTTGGACACGACTGAAGCGACTTAGCAGCAGCAGCAGCAATGATTATAAAACAACAATGTATCCTGCTTAAGCACAGTTTCTCCTTCCTGAAAACCTTCTGACTAATCTTGGTATCTTAAAATGTAACTTATGGGGGGTGGGTTTGGTAAGATCTTTCTATTGTAAAGTTATCTTAAAATGTAAATTGTGGGAGTGGGTCTGGTAAGACCTTTACAATCTTGAGACACTCTTTTAATTTATTGTAGTAACCAATTTAAAAAGTATATAGCTCCCTTGCTAAGACCAGCAAGTGGGTCCCTCTCCGACCCCTTCTGATGTCTATATCAGAAGCTTTCTCTGCCCCTTTTCACTGTAACAAAACTTCTGCCACATAAGAACCCTGAATGGTCAAGCCTGTCTCTGATGCCAAAGCTAAATCTTCTCCTGGATCAGGAATCCAACATGTAAGGCAATCACTAATCCCTGGAATCTATCAATATGTTTAATTCCCATGGCAAATGGGAATTAAAGTTGCAAACGGAATTAAATGTACAAATTAGCTTACTTAAAGAATAAGGTGGCTATCATGGACTATTCAATGGGCCCAATGGAAACACAAGGGTTCTCAAAAGTGGGGCAGGGAGGCAGAAGAGGAGGTCAGAGTGATGCAATGGACTCTACCCACCATTGATAGCTTTGAGGAAGAGGGCCATGAGTCAAGAAATGTCAATGACTTCCAGAAGCTGGAAAAGGCAAAAACAAATGGATTCTCTCTTAGAGCCCTTAAAAAAAGATGACAGCCCTGCCAACAGCTTGATTTTAGCCCAATCAAGGCTCTTGTCAGACTTCTGACCTGCAGAACTGTAAAATAATAAACTTGGGCTGTGTTAAGCCACTGAGACTCAGGCTTTAAAGTCTCATGGCTGTCACAGCAATATATCTCACTGGAGTAAAAGCAAAACACGTCGCAATGCAAGAAAGGGAAAATGTGCAAATAATGGCAGAAGCCTTGAAATAGCCAAACTGTACAAGGTGAAGGAGCAACAGAGAATCCTTGAAACAGAAGGCAATGCAGGCATAAGGCAAGCATCAAATTCTATGTAAGTCTTCTCAGGAGAGTTCAGTCTCCTTTTTCTGTATCAGAGAATATAGAAAATACAGAGAATACAGTTTCCCCTGTATCAGAGAATCAGATTATCACCTGCCAGTCACCCAAATCATCAACTCTGGCATCAGCTTCACCTTCTCCTCTTAGAGTATCTGATCAAACATCACCTCCTGTCACCCTAAGTCCCTCATCTCTCCCCAGTGTCTCAGGTATTCATCCGGATTAGACCATCTCCATCTCTTACCTGGTTTACTACAAAGCTTCCTGGCTTCTGTCCTGGCCCCTAGTCTTCTCCTTTCCAGGTCACTCTTCAAACTTATTCCAAAATGACCTTCTTAAAACACAGATAGAACCACATATTCCCTGGTTAAGTCCTCCAGGGGCTTCCAGGCCTTTATCATGCAATTCAAACTCCATTAGTTCAGCTCAGTTCAGTTCAGTTCACTTCAGTTACTCAGTCATGTCTGAATCTTTGAGACCCCATGAACCGCAGCACGCCAGGCCTCCCTGTCCATCACCAACTCCCGGAGTTTATTCAAACTCATGTCCATTGAATCAGTGATGCCATCCAACCATCTCATCCTCTGGTGTCCCCTTCTCCTCCTGCCCTCAATTTTTCCCAGCATCGGGGCTTTTCAGATGAGTCAGCTCTTTGCATCAAGTGTCCAAAATATTGGAGTTTCAGCTTCAACATCAGTCCTTCCAATGAACACTCAGGACTGATCTCCTTTAGGATGGACTGGTTGGATCTCCTTACAGTCCAAGGGACTCTCAAGAGTCTTCTCCAACACCACAGTTCAAAAGCATCAATTCTTCAGCATTCAGCTTTCTTCACAGTCCAACTCTCACATCCATACATGACCACGGGAAAAACCATACCCTTGACAAGACAGATCTTTGTTGGCAAAGTAATGTCTCTGCTTTTCAATATGCTATCTAGGTTGGTCATAACTTTCCTTCCAAGGAGTAAGCGTCTTTTAGTTTCATGGCTGCAATCACCATCTGTAGTGATTCTGGAGCCCCAAAAAATAAAGTCAGCCACTGTTTCCAGTGTTTCCCCATCTATTTCCCATGAAGTAATGGGACCGGATACCATGATCTTAGTTTTCTGAATGTTGAGCTCTAACCCAACCTTTTCACTATCCTCTTTCATTTTCATCAAGAGGCTTTTTAGTTCTTCTTTGCTTTCTGCCATAAGAATGATGTCATCTGCATATCTGAGGTTATTGATAGTTCTCCTGGGAATCTTGAAGAAGCTTGTGCTTCTTCCAGCCCAGCGTTTCTCATGATGTACTGTGCATAGAAGTTAAATAAGCAGGGTGACAATATACAGCCTTGATGTACTCCTTTTTCTATTTAGAACCAGTCTGTTGTTCCATGTCCAGTTCTATCCGTTGCTTCCTGACCTGCATACAGGTTTCTCAAGAGACAGGTCAGGTGGTCTGGTATTCCCATCTGTTTTAGAATTTTCCGCAGTTTGTTTTTTTTTTTTTTTTGATCCACACAATTAAAGGCGTTGGCATAGTCAATAAAGCAGAAATAGATGTTTTTCTGGAACTCTCTTGCTTTTTGATGATCCAGCAGATGTTGGCAATTTGAGCTCTGGTTCCTCTCCCTTTTCTAAAACCAGCTTGAACATTTGGAAGTTCACGGTTCATATATTGCTGAAGCCTGGCTTGGAGAATTTTGAGCATTACTACTAGCGTGTGAGATGAGTGCAATTGTGTGGTAGTTTGAGCATCCTTTGGCATTGCCTTTCTTTGGGATTGGAATGAAAACTGACCTTTTCCAGTCCTGTGGCCACTGCTGAGTTTTGCAAATTTGCTGGCATATTGAGTACAGCACTTTCACAGCATCATCTTCCAGGATTTGAAATAGCTCAACTCGAATTCCATCACCTCCACTAGCTTTGTTCGTAGTGATGCTTCCTAAGGCCCCCTCGACTTCACATTCCAGGATGTCTGGCTCTAGGTGAGTGATCATACCATCGTGGATATCTGGGTCATGAAGATCTTTTTTATATATTTGTTCTGTGTATTCTTGCCACATCTTCTTAATATCTTCTGCTTCTATAGGTCCATACTATTTCTGTCCTTTATTGTGCCCATCTTTGCATGAAATTTTCCCTTGGTATCTCTTATTTTCTTGAAGAGAACTCTAGTCTTGCCATTCTATTGTTTTCCTCTATTTCTTTGCCCTGATCACTGAGGAAGGCTTTCTTATCTCTCCTTGCTATTCTTTGGAACTCTGCATTCAAATGTGTATATCTTTCCTTTTCTCCTTTGCTTTTTGCTTCTCTTACTTTCACACCTATTTGTAAGGCCTCCTCAGAGAGCCATTTTGCTTTTTTGCATTTTTTTCTTGGGGATGGTTTTGATCCCTGTTTCCTATATCATGTCATGAATCTCCGTCCATAGTTCATCAGGCACTCTGTCTATCAGATCTAATCCCTTGGATCTATTTCTCACTTCTACTGTATAATCATAAGGGATTTGATTTAGGTCATACCTGAATGGTCCAGTGGTTTTCCCTACTTTATTCAATTTAAGTCTGATTTGGCAATAAGGAGTTCATGATCTGAGCCACAGTCAGCTCCTGGTCTTGTTTTTGCTGACTGTATAGAGCTTCTCCATCTTTGGCTGCAAAGAATACAATCAATCTGATTTCAGTATTGGCCATCTGGTGATGTCCATGTGTAGAGTCTTCTCTTGTGTTGTTGGAAGAGGGTGTTTGCTATGACCAGTGCATTCTCTTGGCAAAACTCTGTTATCCTTTGACCTACTTCATTCCGTACTCCAAGGCCAAATTTGCCTTTTACTCCACGTGTTTCTTGAATCCTACTTTTGCAGTCCCCTGTAATGAAAAGGACATCTTTGGGGGGTGTTGATTCTAAAAGGTCTTGTAGGTCTTCATAGAACCATTCAACTTCAGCTTCTTCAGCATTACTGGTTGGGGCATAGACTTGGATTACTGTGATATTGAATGATTTGCCTTGCAAATGAACAGAGATCATTCTGTCGTTTTTGAGATTGCATCCAAGTACTGCATTTTGGACTCTTTTGTTGATTATGATGGCTACTCGATTTCTTCCAAGGGATTTGTGCCCACAGTAGTAGATATGATGGTCATCTGAGTTAAATTCACCCATTCCAGTCCATTTTAGTTCTCTGATTCCTAAAATGTCTATGTTCACTCTTGCCATCTCCTGTTTGACCACTTTCAATTTGCCTTGATTCATGGACCTAACATTCCAGGTTCCTATGCAATATTGCTCTTTATAGCATCAGACCTTTGCTTCCATCACCAGTCACATCCACAGCTGGGTATTGTTTTTGTTTTGGCTCTGTCTCTTCATTCTTTCTGGAGTTATTTCTCCACTGATCTCACGTAGCATATTGGGCACCTAACAACCTGGGGAGTTCATCTTTCAATGTCCTATCTTTTGCTTTTTCATACTGTTCATGGGGTTCTCAAGGCAAGAATACTGAAGTGGTTTGCTATTCCCTTCTCCAGTGGACCACATTCTGTCAGACCTCTCCACCATGACCCATCCGTCTTGTGTGGCCGTATACAGCATGGCTTAGTTTCATTGAGTTAGACAAGGCTGTGGTCCGTATGATTATATTGGTTAGTTTTCTGTGATTGTGGCTTCAGTCTGTCCTCCTCTGATGCCCTCTCTCAGCGCCTACCATCTTAGTGGGGTTTCTCTTACCTTGGACATGTGGTATCTCTTCATGGCTGCTGCAGCAAAGCACAGCCACTGCTCCTTACCTTGGACGTGGGGTATCTTTTCTCGGCCACTCGCCAGTCCATCACCATGCAGCCACCACTCGCCGCTCCAGTAGCTTTACCCTCTCCAACATACAAAATCTGAGCCCGTCAGCTGTAGAAGTTTGTCGGTTCCTTGTCTCAACTGCCAAGCGCTGGGGGCAGTAGTGCCACTTCAGGGAATCTTGAAGGAAAGAACCTCAGGACAACAAATGTTCCTGGCAGCTGCTAGGGTCTTGCCCCAGTATTCCCTGACAGGGGCCGGCTAGCCACGAGTAGCAAGGCTCCTGGCCGGCTCAGCCAAACTGTTACCAAGTCCAAGCTCTCTCTGCTCACTGCATGATAAGCCAATGAATCCAAGAGACGAGGTGTCGAGGCAAGGAAGAGAGTTTAATTGGGGAGCTGTCAGGCCAAAAGATGGAAGGTTAGCACCTCAAAACAACCGTCAAACTCTTACCGTAGATTATCAAGTAGTTCTATTAACGTCCTCTTTTTTCTCTTCTTCCTCCAACCTACTGCCCTTTTCCTGAATTATAATGAATTCCATATGGTTGCTGGGATCCACCATAATTTTTCTAGCCACTAATCCTTGCATAGTTTTCTCTGCTTGGAATACATTTCTTTACATTCTAACTTCCCTCAATGGCCCTCACCCGGCTAATCACATCCATGCTTCAGATCTCAGTGAACAATAGCGTTTTTTCCAGGCAGCCTTCCCAGATCTTAGATATCAAGTTGAATGACCCTCCTATGGACTCACCAAACATCCAAAACTATATATCATATTGTAATTGCTTTTTCATTTTCCTATCTCCACACTAAAATGTCAATTCCTTGAATAGATGGACTTCATTCTAATTAAAGTTAATTATTGCACCAAGAAAAATTCCTGACATATAGTTCATTTTTGATAAATATTTTTCAAATGAGAAGTAAAAAATATATAACATACATTTGGAAAGAAAAAAAGTACAGAATTCACTCTGTTTCCATCTCTGATTAAATGTTGATATTGTTTGCTAGAATGAAGCAACCAAAATTTAGCCTAACAAGCCAACACTGTTAGAAATTTTGTAGTTAATTATCTCCAGAAGAATGTCAAGTGCACAGAACTTACATTTTTCAAATGGGCCTCAGCAATATTAAACAGTAATCATGAGATTTCTTGCTGTCTCCCCAGTAAATAGGGCTAAAATGCTAGTCATATCACTAAGAGAACTTCAGAATTTCTCCCGTCTTCCCAATTCTGCTGAGGGTTTAACTCACGAGATGCTCTGTCCTCACCAGCCAGTCTTTCAGTAGTTCCTCTTTCGGCTTCCACCGTGTTTCTAGGCTTAATCTAACTCATGTTTGGACACAAGATGCTGAGTGTACCTCTGAATCTAACAGATTTGGCTTCCAAACTCTTCTGTTGTCACAGATAATATGTCTTGTCTTTTACCATCTTCATTGTGTTAACCAATAGGAATAGCTTGATCTGGCTTCTCGTTAAGTATCCTTTGTAAAGTAAAAAGCTAGGTGGTTTTTTGTTTTGTTTTGTTTTTTTCCATTTCTCTAGCCATAAATGTTCATGGCATTGAGATACTTGGAAGTTTAATCATTTTATTGTAGAAAACATTTTCAGATGAACAGGATACTGAAATAATGACTAGTCCCTGAAGGTAATCTTTCTCTCCCATGACCAGTACAGATGCAGCAAAGCAGAGGAAATTTTGCAATTATGCAGTGTAAACATTCTTAGATATTAGACAACATTGTGAACGACCAAAGTGGTGATCAATCTCAGTAAGTACTGTTTAGAATAGCTTTGATTTCGCCAGCTCCAAAAAACAGAATGTGCCGTCTATGACTTCACATTTTAGCACTAAGATATACTTTTGAAATAAGTGCTCATTGCTGCTGGAAATTCATAATTATTCTCCAAACATATATTACCCATTGTGTGTTCTCATTCCTTTTTATGTGGTTTTTAATCATAAAACAGGGGAAGTTTTCTGTCCCTGCTGTCTGGAACAAAGGTACATTTTATTCAGTAGTTTGCAACCTAAAAACAAAAAACTAAGCAGAACAAAATCGAATTTATAGGAAAAATCTACCACTATTTTGAACAAGCAGTCATGTAATAAAGGACTCATTGAATTATAGTTTCTCTGTCCTTCATAAGGAATGAGTCAACTTTTCAGCAAAACAGGTGAGACAATTTCTCTGTGATTCAACACACAGTTTCATCATCCTGTGTCACAGCTGACAGCTCTTTTCTGACAGATCTGGTTCTGAGCAAGTTAATAAAAATTCCACTTCCAGAATTATGATATTTTGTATTGTTTCATTAAGTTTTGCAGAAATTTTTCCATGTGAAACATTCTCTTGAAAATTATCTTGTGAGTTTTCTTTTCTATCAGCAAGTCATATTAAGACTGCTAAGCAGAGTCACTGCTGAAACAAATCATTAATTGGAAGGTAAAACCTTGAGATGTCTACCTCTGGTTCCAGGATATTTGAAATTGCTTTGATTCTGAATAATTAATTCAATACCAAAAAAAAAGCACAGTTATAACTATCACTTGACAACTACCATGTTGAGTCTATGTTTCCATGGAGATACAGTTATTCGATTCTCTTGCCTAACAATCATCATTTTAAAATCTAATCTGAGCATCTACATCTTTAGATCAATCAATTTTATGCATTTACATTTATTTTAATTACTGTTACATTTGGATTTATTACTGACAGACTATTTTACACTCTTAGTTACCATGTTTCCTTCCTTCCCACCCTCTCCTTGCCTATTTGCTGTTGGATGAACAAACTATTCTTTTGCTGATTTATTTCTGTACTTCTGGTAGTTGCCACTAATTTATTGATGACACATATCTGTTTCCTTTTTCCTATAGTTTTTAAGCCTATCCATAGCTAGATTGTTCCCTTTTATAATGTCAGGAAGTAGCTCACAGTGCAAATTTGTGTGAATTAAAGAAAGGCAACCCGCCCTGAGAAAAAGAAATTAAATTAGCCTGGGGGTGTTTCCGGAGCCCTGGCAGGCAGCAGCCCTACCTCCCTGGATACACACTAGTGCTCCTCTCCTCCTCTGGGCAGCTCAGGGGGCCCACTCAGCTTAGATCTCACTTCCATCCCAGCCATTAGCTAGTCAAACAGTGATGTGAGGACCAGAATTCAGGTTCTAATTATCTCTCTGAGATGTTTCTGTAATGTAAATGATGCCTCTCCTGTGTGATGCCATTAAGCAGCACAGACTCCTGACCCTCCTTGCCATGGTATTGCCAGAACAAGACAGGTGGCGCTAGTGGTAAAGAACCAACCTGCCAATGCAGGAGACACAAGAGACACAGGTTCTATCCCTGGGTCAGAAAGGTCCCCTGAAGGAGGGCATGGCAACCCACTTGAGTACTCTTGCCTAGAGAATCCTATGGACAGAGGAACCTGGCTGGCTACAGTCCATAGGGTTGCAAAGAGCTGGACATGTCTGAAGCGACTCAGCACTCACATAGCACGAAAAATGTGAAAGCTTTGGCATACACTTAGCACCTCTGGCCCCTCCACGACAATGCAGTCATCATACAAGATGCTCTACATCTGGATTGTTTGGGATATATTTCAGCTTGTTTTCATCTTTCATTGTTTAAACAGTGAAGTTTACCAAGATAGTTATTCTGTTAGCTTCCCTTACCTCAAACTATTCTAGATTTATTCTCTTCTTGCTTGAATTCTCTGTCCTACAGCAGGAGTTAGCAAACTTCTCTATAAAGGATCAGATAGCAAATGTCTTAGGCTTGTTTGTAGTCCACGCCATCTATTGTAATTGCTCAGCTCTGCCATCACAGCAGGAAAAAAGCCATAGATGATGCATAGTGAATGTATGGCATTGAATCCAGTGAAATGTTATTTACAAAAACATGTGGTATACAGTTTACAATCAGTTTTGACCCAAGGCCCAGAGTTTTCTGATTCTTTTCCTAGAGTATTTTCAAAAAGGCTCATTGTGTGTTAAATCTGCTGAAGCATTATATATGTCGTGATTTTTCTTTTTCTGTGCATTTAAATAATCTGGCTGGAAAAATTCTATATTCAAATATCTTTTTATTCAATACTCTAAAAATAGTTTTCTATTTTTCAACATTGACATTGCACAACTCGATAACAACGAAATCCTTGTGAGATGGAGAGGATCTTCTTTTAATCTCTGCTGCTGCTGCTGCTGCTGCTAAGTTGCTTCAGTCCTGTCCGACTCTGTGCGACCCCATAGACGGCAGTCCAACAGGCTCCCCGGTCCCTGGGATTCTCCAGGCAAGAACACTGGAGTGGGTTGCCATTTCCTTCTCCAATGCTTGAAAGTGAAAAGTGAAAGTGAAGTCACTCAGTCGTGTCCGACTCTTAGCGACCCCATGGACTGCAGCCTACCAGGCTCTTCCGTTCATGGGATTTTCCAGGCAAGAGTACTGGAGTGGGCTGCCATTGCCTTCTCCGCTTTTAATCTCTAGAAGCTATTAGAATATTTTCCTAGATTTAGTTTTTCTTACATTTTGCCATCATATGCATGGGTATAAATTATCATTTTTCTATTCCGTTTCAAACTGCATGAAATCTGTCAATTCAAGGCATGAATATCTTTCCTTAGTTTAAGGAAATCGTAATCATTATTTTTTAATCATTTCCTTCTCTCTACTGATTGCCTTGCCATCTGAACACCTCTTATTCAAATTTTGATGTCACTTCTATTTTCCTTAATTCTTAATTTTTTGTTATAAGGTCCTTCTCTTTATTTCTTTCTGATGCCTTTTTAAAAATGTTATTTATTTTTTAGTGGAAAGATAATTGCTTTACAGAATTTTACTG
Organism: Bos indicus x Bos taurus; assembly: GCF_003369695.1. Taxonomy (NCBI): domain Eukaryota; kingdom Metazoa; phylum Chordata; class Mammalia; order Artiodactyla; family Bovidae; genus Bos; species Bos indicus x Bos taurus. Next base: position 22,799,310 of record NC_040081.1, on the reverse strand, counting down.
GTTTCTGCCAAATATCAACATGAATCAGCCATAGGTATACATACATCTTTCCTTTTCTCCTTTGCCATTAGCTTCTCTTCTTTTCTCAGCTGTTTGTAAGCCCTCGTCAGACAACCATTTTGCCTTTTTGCATTTCTTTTCCTTGGAGATGATCTTGATCACTGCCTCCTATACAATGTCACGAACCTCCATCCATAGTTTTTCAGGCACTCTGTCTATCAAATCTAATCCCTTGGATCTATTTCTCACTTCCACTGTATAATCATAAGGGATTTGATTTAGGTCATACCTGAATGGTCTAGTGGTTTTCCCTATTTTCTTCAACTTAAGCCTGAATTTGGCAATAAGGAGTTCACGATCTGAGCCACAGTCAGTTCCCGGTCTTGTTTTTGTTGACTGTATAGAGCTTCTCCATCTTTGGCTGCAAAGAATATAATCAATCTGATTTCGGTGTTGACCATCTGGTAATGTCCATGTATAGAGTCTTCTCTTGTGTTATTGGATGAGGGTGTTTGCTATGACCAGTGCATTCACTTGGCAAAACTCTGTTAGCCTTTGACCTGCTTCATTTTGTACTCCAAGGCCAAATTTGCCTGTTACTGTATGTAGTTCTTGATTACCTACTTTTGCATTCCAGTCCCCTATAATGAAAAGGACATCTTTTTGGGTGATTTTTCTAGAAGGTCTTGTAGGTCTTCATAAAACCATTCAACTTCAGCTTCTTCAGCATTACTGGTCGGGGCATAGACTTGGATTACTGTGATATTGAATGATTTGCCTTGGAAATGAACAGAGATCATTCTGTCATTTTGGAGATTGCATCCAAGTACTGCATTTCAGGCTCTTTTGTTGACTATTATGGCTAGTCCATTTCTTCTAAGGGATCTGTGCCCACAGTAGTAGATATAATGGTCATCTGAGTTAAATTTACCCATTCCAGTCACTATTTCCTAAAATGTCGATATTCACTCTTGCCATCTCTTGTTTGACCACTTCCAATTTGCCTTGATTCATGGACCTAACATTCCAGGTTCCTAGGCAATATTGCTCTTTACAGCATTGGACTTTACTTCCATCACCTGCCACATCTACAACTGGGTGTTGTTTTTGCTTTGGGTCCATCTCTTCATTCTTTCTGGAGTTATTTCTCCATTCTTACCCAGTAGCATATTTGGCACCTATCAACCTAGGGCATTCATCTTTCAGTGTCATATCTTTTTGTCTTTTCAGGCTGTTCATGGGGTTCTCAAGGCAAGAATAATAAAGTGGTTTGCCATTCCCTTCCCCAGTGGACCACATTTTGTCAGAACTCTCCACCAAAGGAGAAAAGGAAAGATATAGCCATTTGAATGCAGAGTTCCAAAGAATAGCAAAAGAGATAAGAAAGCCTTCCTCAGCGATCAATGCAAAGAAATAGAGACAAAAGTAAAATGAGAAAGAGTAGAGATCTCTTCAAGAAAATTAGACATACCAAGGAAACATTTCATGCAAAGATGAACACAATAAAGGACATAAATGGCATGGACCTAACAGAAGCAGAAGATTTTAAGAAGAGGAGGCAAGAATGCACAGGACAAATAGACAAAAAAGATCTTCATGACCCAGATATCCATGATGGTATGATCACTAACCTAGAGCCAGACATCCTGGAATGTGAAGTCGAGGGGGCCTTAGGAAGCATCACTACAAAGCTAGTGGCGGTGATAAAATTCCAGTTGAGCTCTTTCAAATCCTGAAAGATGATGTTGTAAAAGTGCTGTACTCAATATTTCAGCAAACTTGGAAAACTCAGCAGTGGCCACAGGACTGGAAAAGGTCAGTTTTCATTTTAATCCTAAAGAAAGGCAGCTCAAAGAATGCTCAAACTACCACACAATTGCACGCATCTCACAGGCTAGTAAAGTAATGCTCAAAATTCTCCAAGCCAGGCTTCAGCAATACGTGAACTGTGAACTTCCAGATGTTCAAGCTGGTTTTAGAAAAGGCAGAGGAACCAGAGATCAAAATGCCAACATCTGTTGGATCATTGAAAAAGCAAGAGAGTTTCAGAAAAACATCTACTTCTGCTTTATTGATTACACCAAAGCCTTTGACTGTGTAGATCACAACAAACTGTGGAAAATAGCAGACCACCTGACCTGCCTCTTGTGGGAATACCAGACCACTTGACTTGCATCTTGAGAAATCTGTATGCAGGTTAGGAAGCAACAGTTAGAACTGGACATGGTATAACACACTGGTTCCAAATAGGGAAAGGAGTATGTCAAGGATGTATATTGTGACCCTGCTTATTTAACTTCTATACAGAGTACATCATGAAAAACATTGAGCTGGATGAAGCACAAGCTGGAATCAAGATTGCCAGGAGAAATATCGATAACCTCAGATATGCAGATGACGCCACCTTTATCTGATAGACAGTGTGCTGGATGAACTGTGGACAGAGGTTCATGACATTGTACAGGAAACAAGGATCAAGACCATCCCCAAGAAAAAGAAATACAAAAGGGCAAAATGGCTGTCTGAGGAGACCTTACAAATAGCTGTGAAAACAAGAGAAGTGAAAAGCAAAGGAGAAAAGGAAATGCAGAGTTTGAATGCAGAGTTCCAAAGAATAGTAAAAGAGATAAGAAAGCCTTCCTCAGTGATCAATGCAAAGAAATAGAGGAAAACAACAGAATGGGAAACACTAGAGATCTCTTCAAGAAAATTAGAGATACCAAGGGAATATTTCAGGCAAAGATGGGCTCAATAAAGGACAGAAATGGTATGGACCTAACAGAAGCAGAAGATATTAAGAAGAGATGGCAAGAATACACAGAAGAACTGTAAAAAAAGATCTTCAAGACCCAGATAATCACCATGATGTGATCACTTACCTAGAGCCAGACATTCTGGAATATGAAGTCAAGTAGGCCTTAGGAAGCATTACTACGAACAAAGCTAGTGGAGGTGATGGAATTCCAGTTGAGCTATTTCAAATCCTGGAAGATGATGCTGTGAAAGTACTGCACTCAATATGCCAGCAAATTTGGAAAACTCAGCAGTGGCCACAGGAATAAAAAGGGTCAGTTTTCACTCCAATCCCAAAGAAAGGCAATGCCAAAGAATGCTCAAACTACCACACAATTGCACTCATCTCACACGCTAGTAAAGTAATGCTCAAAATTCTCCAAGCCAGGCTTCAACAATACGTGAACTGTGAACTTCCTGATGTTCAAGCTGGTTTTAGAAAAGGCAGAGGAACCAGAGATCAAATTGCCAACATCCGCTGGATCATGAAAAAGCAAGAGAGTTCCAGAAAAACATCTATTTCTGCTTTATTGGCTATGCCAAAGCCCTTGACTGTGTGGATCACAATAAACTGTGGAAAATTCTGAAAGAGATGGGAATACCAGACCACCTGATCTGCCTCTTGAGAAATTTGTATGCAAGTCAGGAAGCAACAGGTAGAACTGGACATGGAACAAAAGACTGGTTCCCAATTGGGAAAGGAATGTGTGAAGGCTGTATATTGTCACCCTGCTTATTTAACTTATATGCAGAGTCTATCATGAGAAATGCTGGGCTGGATGAAGCACAAGCTGGAATCAAGATTGCATGGAGAAATATCAATATCCTCAGATATGCAGATGACACCACCCTTGTAGCAGAAAGTGGAGAAGAACTAAAGAGGCTCTTGATGAAAGTGAAAGAGAAGAGTGAAAAGGTTGGCTTAAAACTCAACATTCAGAAAACTAAGATCATGGCATCCCGTCCTATCACTTCATGGGAAATAGATGGGGCAACCGTGGAAACAATGACAGACTTTATTTTGAGGGGCTCCAAAATCACTGCAGATGGTGACTGCAGCCATGAAATTAAAAGATGCTTGCTCCTTGGAAGAAAAGTTATGACCAACCTAGATAGCATATTAAAAAGCAGAGATATTACTTTACCAACAAAGATCCATCTCATCAAAGCTATGGTTTTTCCAGTGGTCACGTATGGATGTGAGAGTTGGACTATAAAGAAAGCCGAGTGCCAGAGAATTGATGCTTTTGAACTGTGGTGTTGGAGAAGACTCTTGAGAGTCCCTCAGACTGCGAGGAGATCCAACCAGTCCATCCTAAAGGAAATCAGTCCTGAAGATTCATTGGAAGGACTGATGCGGAAACTGAAACTCCAATACTTTGGCCACCTGATGCAAAGAACCAACTCATTGGAAAGACTCTAATGCTGGCAAAGATTGAAGGCGGGAGGAGAAAGGGATGACAGAGGATGAGATAGTTGGATGGCATCACCGATGCAATGGACATAAGTTTGAATAGGCTCCAAGAGCTGGTAACGGACAGGGAAGCCTGGCATGCTGCAGTCCATGGGATCTCAAATGTCAGACATGACTGAGCAACTAAACTGACTGACTGATCCATACGTCCCCTCCCTCTTCAACCTCCCTCCCATCTCCCACCCCTCTATATTGTTACAGACTCCTTCTTTGAGTTCCCTGAGTCACACAGCAAATTCCCATTTTTCCTGATGCCTTTTGAGTAAGATCCTGGACCTCCTTTTCCAGCTCTCTCATTTATTTTCCTTTGTATCCATTTAGCTACTCAATCCTTCTGTTGAATGCTTTATTTAAACTGTCGTACTTTTCATACTAGGTATTTCCAGTTGAATTGTATACATGAATGTTTTCTGCTTCATATGTCCAATTTCCTAGTGAGCTCTTATTTAGTGAAAAATATGGAGAGGCAGTGAAGAGATTTATGCCCCAGGCATAGAATAACAAAAGAACAACAAAAAAAGAATGTGATTTGTATGTAAGGTGATCATGTATCCTGGTTTACTAGGAATGGTTTAAAATTGTAGTCTTGACTTAATCATTAATAGCTCCTCTTATCACTCTTATATATGTCCCAGTTTGGACAATAAATTCTATGGGCCATTTATGCAGTCATTCTGCTTACATGTGACAATTCAAGCTGTCATCTAGGAAGGGAGCTTTTTGGCCCTCTGGCTTCTCTCACTGACTCATCAGAATCAGTGTGGCTGATAAGTACATCAGTCCCCATCCTCAACATAACATCGGGTCTAATCCAGTTTCCTTGGAAGGAACTCCAAGATGCTCAGGAAGCCCAGCATCAGACTGAACAGGGAATAATCTCAAAGCTCACTGCTGGACTTGCTCTCTCTTCCCAGCCTTCCCATCACTCTGAGCAAAGGGAAGGGAAGGGAGGGGAGCGACAGGAAGTCGATCAGTGAATTCTCTACAAATGCAATTATTCATGTTTTCGAACTTCTAGATGGTAAATGTGGACACATTTTGTTTTAAAAAGAATGCTGTTCTCAGGTTTCAACATTTGCATGGATTAAATGATAATTAACTGATTTCTTCTGTCTGTCTATTTAGTGGTCTCAGGAACCCCCAAAATTTTTTCTTTCTCCCTTTGACCTACTGTTAGAAACCAGTCTACACATTCTCTCATAAGAACTTAGGTATAGTATTTAATTTTCAATGAACCACTGAAGTCGTGCATACTTACCTACAAATTGTTTTACTCTCTCATCTCCATTGGCCCCACTAGAGGTTTCTCTCAAATTTACTTAGCTCTACTTTATCTTCCTCCTTCCTTGGAGCTTGCTAGAAAACACCACACAATGCGTGGTTTTTCACAGAGCAGAATGCCTGTGGCTCTACAGCACACCCAGTGATAAGGATCATCAATTGATGGGTCAACAAAATCGAGCCTTGTATTTGAGATTCAAGAAGCACCTGGAGGATTTCCCTGGTGACTCAGTGGTAAAGAGTCTGCCTGCCAATACAGGAGACAGGAGTCGGATCCCTGATTCGGGAAGATCCCACGTGCTGTGGAGCAACTAAGCCCCAGCACCACAGCTATTGAGCCTGTGCTCTAGAGCCTACGCTCAGCTTCCGGAGAAGCTGCCACAGTGAGAAGCCTGTGCACTGCTGCTAGAGAGTAGTATCTGCTTGCTGCAACTAGAGAAAAGCCCACACAACAACAAAGACCTAGCACTGCCATAAGTAAATAAATAAAATTTAAAAAAAAAATAAAAAAAGGAGCACCAAGAGAGGTGGAAACATAGAGGACTCAGGTATCCTAAAAGATGTGCACAAGCCTTTAAGAAAACATACCACAATACTATCAATTTTAACTACAAAATAAAACAGTATTATATTATTATAATAATTGTCCAAATTTACAGTCATTCAACTTATGAAATTATTGCAGTTACTCACCAGAGTAACTGCACACCAGTGAGTATTTCTCTGAGCAGAAGGAATGCCATTTTAACTCCCTCTTCAAAGGAAAGACTTCAGGGAAATGACCAACCAAAAGATCTGAGGCCAACTGGCTTTTAAAGCATTGAGTTGATCATATTGGTTAGACTGATTCTAACCAATATGAAAGAGAAGCAACCGAAGAAATTCAAAGCTCCCTTGAAGAGAAAGGGCAGGGAATAAATAAAGAAAAAAATTTAATGAATAAGTAAACAAAGAAATATTCATTCTAATTTTAGTGAAAGGGAAAGAAATTTTTTATTAATTCTTAGCACACTAGTATTATGTAAATTGGTATTTTTGTCATTATTTACAATATGTAAAATCTGTCATTCTCAAGCACTTTGGGTTAGATTATCTTCTCTCCAAAATGGTTTTAAAGATGCAAATAAATGAACCCAGTAAGTTAACACAAGCTATTTTGGGCCTGATATTCTATCCATTTTTCATAAAATACAATTCAACTTTCACAAGGTGATAACAAACAGCCTTTAGTAACACTGGGTGTGGTGCCAGCCCAGCAGGGTGCATCTCCTACAGGAGTAAAACCTAGGTACCAGAAGTTAAAACTTTAATAAATATCTGGCCCAAATTACTATTAAAGCCAAAAAAGAGATGATTACACAAACTTTGGAAAAGTGTGGGAGGCTTAAATCATCTAATCAATCTAGGTTTGTTTTTTTCCCCCTACACCTCTCTTTTAGAGTGTTTCTTTTCTGCAATTCCTTAGAGAAAGGCCAAAGCAAAACTTAAATTCAGAATAGAATTTTCTCCATTTAAGGCAAAGCTAAAAAAGGGTTTTAAACTAAGAGAAAGTATTTGCTCTCATTTCAATAATTGTCTATTGTATACTTATCATGCCTAAGACTCCAGGCAAGGCATCATAAAGGGTAAAAATATGTACTGAATATGACACTGTCTTCTATAAACCCTTGTCTGAGGGGAATAGAGTCATGTATAAAAATTCCACTTCATACATAAAAAGTTGACAAAATATTATGAGTATATAAAGGGAGAAATAAAAGTTTCTTAAAAGTGGTAGTAGTCAAAGTGAAACTTAAAAGATAAGCCATATTTCATCAACCAAATGTGAACCTGACATTCAATTAAAACACAAATCTAGCATACGTGGGTCACAGAAAATATTAAGATTAGAACGTGTTGGTGTTTTCCATCAGAAGATTCTAGAGGAGGTAATTTTTTCCTAACAGGTAGGCCAATACAATAGACAGATAAGAACTGAAAAAAATTACTTAGATAATGATCATTTTGTTCATTTTGATCAAATAACCCCACTTCATACTTTATACTTTAAAGCAGTAGATAAGAGCAAACGGAAAGTATTTTATATTATAACTCCTAAGGATGAAGTAATTTGGTGCATTGTTTAAGCCAATAGGATTTGGAATTAAAACTGAGTTCAAATCCTTTCTATAACACCAGCTATTTGATTTTGGAAAGATGACTAAAGACATTTTATGTCCCAATTTTCCAGTCTATTAAAAAAAGTAGGATAATACCTGCTTCATAGTCTTGTTGTAAATATAAAAGCAATAATACATGCAATCTTCTCATGCCTACTTTATAATTAAAATTTGTTCCACTCCCCAAACACATGTTTTATTACAATGTTTACTGAGTTATCTGTTTGTGTTCATATACTGATTGTATGTGCTATTTACTTTCCAGTTTATTGCTTCCTAATGCCATGGCCAAATATATATCATAAATACATGTTGGTCACCTCAATGACCAACTACATTATTTCTTAGAAATCACATCATGGTACCTTATTCATTAACTCTGAGAATCAGTAATGTGGTCATTGAAGAGAGATATATATTAATATGGGCTTCCTAGGTGGAGCTAGTGATAAAGAACCCACCTGCCAATGCAGATTTAAGAGGCACAGGTTCAATTGCTGGGTCAGGAAGATCTCCTGGAGGAGAGCACAGCAAACCACTCCAGTATTCTTGCCTGGAGAATCTCATGGAGAGGAGCCTGGCAGGCTACCGTCCAGAGTCACAAAGAGTTGGACATGACTAAAGCGATATAGTACACACACACATATGTTAATATGTGAGTATAAATTAACTTCAGAATGGTTTAATGGAGAAAAATCTGTGCTGCAAAAAAAGAATTTGGTTTTGATAAAGGCATAAATGGAAGTAAGGATGGAGAAGAGTGGGACCCACAAATAGCACTTCAACCTGACCTCCTAAAGGACCAGCAGGACTTCTTCCAAGTTCCAGAGCAACTGACAGTGAGGTCGTTGAGGTCTTTTATCCTCTTCGAGTCTATCTCTGGGCCAGGCCTCAGCAGATAGGAAAAAGTTACATAGAAGACTCACAAATCTAGTTTCATTTTAAGTATTTGTCATTTGTATGACCTTGAACAAATCCTCCTGTGCCTCAGTGTTCTCCTTTGTGACACGGATGTAGTAAAGCCAAGGCTGCCTGTCATACAGGATCAAATGGGTCAGTGAACATAAAACTCCTTAGAAATCTGGGAAGAGTAATACTCATGTCAGTCATGATTGCCATCCCCACTGTCTCTCTTGCTTTTTGCAAAAGCAGAGGAGGGAGCTGCTTTTGATAGATAATACATACCTGCTACTAGCTTTGAAGCTGTAAAGATTGTGGTTGCAAGACAAGCTTTCTTTGACCAAGGTAGATTTGAGGTTGCATAGTGGACACAGAGCGCCACCTTACCAGCTACGCTTATGCAGTTCACTTACACAGTCCCAGGGACAATTTGAAGACTTCCTGGATGAACACAACTCTCTTCACTGATTGGCTGGACCACCTGTTTCCGTGACAACTCTAGAGCCATTCCACACTCATCCACCTCCTGTTCCCATTCACTGTAAACATCTCATTAACAGCAAGAGACAGAAAGTTTAATGAAGTAGAAGCATTTTAATTAATGAAGGCATAATTTAAATAGAAGTTTTTGGCTTTTTTGTGTGTGTCTCCAGAGTTTTTTATATGTTACAGTAAACTCACAGTTCTTTCCTCTAAAGGTGAATGGAGGAAAGCAGACACTTTTGGTAAAATTCCTTTTAAGAATTCTGAGAAAACATTGCCCCATACATCCTTTGCCATATTTTATGAACAGACATCTCTAGTCCACATTTAGTTCACCTTGTTCTCTCAGAAGAGAAATGGATGTTCTAAGTTCTCATTTGCCACACACGCAACTTCACGACCATGTCACACTCTTCCCTCTACACAATTTAGCATCAACCAACACCTGGTCTCGAGGGGTGGGGAACCTAAAGGTGGGGGAAGAATCAGAGCCACACCGAGACTGGTAGGTCGGGGTTCTGGGCAAGCTCACAGCAGTCCAATGAGGGAGCACTGTTTTTCCCATTTTTGCATTTGACATTACTGAGGCTCAGAATATTCAGTTAACTGACAGTGTTGTAAGGTATGTAAGTGACAGAGCCTGGATCCAAACACACACAAGTGTGTCTTGACCACACAGATTCGATCACATCCTTGGTGGCTCTGCTCTCAGTATTGCATCATCACAATTTTGAAGGCTAATAAACATTTCTTAGTTTGAGTTCCCCCAGAAATCAGAACCTGAAAACAAAGACTTGGGAGAAGGTAGTTTATTTAGGAGCTGAGCCCAGGAAACAGGAGCAGAAGTGGAAAGAGTTAGACATGGATTCCTCCAAGAAGGATTCTTGATTCTACCAGGGCCTCTTAGAAGAATACAGAATGCCTTCTAGAATCATCCAACTGACAATGCGAGGCTGGAGCATTTATGCTCTACTCTCCCTCCCCCACTCTCATTGGCTGAGAGTTGCCTCTGGCCATTTAACTCTCCTACGATTTCTGGGTGCTTTTGCACACAACGTAAGAAGCTCCTAGAGTGTCAGAGAAGACCCTGGAGGTAAACGACAGAAAGATCCAAAACTGGCCTCCAGGTGGAGGTTGGCTGCATTGAGTCGAGACTGAACTTCCAGAGACCTGCCCACCACAGCTGCCGCTGAAATCAGAGCACCTAGAGACGGCGGTGCCGCACCAGAGGTGTCAGCTGCTCCCTTAATCTAGGAGATTTTACAACTTGCTGAAATAACTATTGGGTTACCTTGTGACTTACACCCTCACGTTTAACATGAACAGACCTTAATTATAGTTACAGAGCAGCACTGTCACAACACACACACAGTTGATTCAGCAGTAGCTTCTCTGGAGCAGCAATCATGGTCCAAGTACGGGCTCTGTGAGCCAGGATCCAGTCCTAGTTTCGTCACTAGAAAGTCTGCATGCATAAGTCACTTAAGCTCAGTGTGCTTCAATTTTCTCACCTGTAAAATGGACATAACAAAATCCATCTCATTGTTTAATATAATGTTACATAAAATAATATATGTAAAGCACTTGGAAGAGTGCCTGGATAAAGCAGGTACTCAAAAGGGTGGATAGAATTTTATAAACAATTTGCAATTGCCAACATTTCCATCTCCTCTCATAGGAGGAGGTGAGTACATTAAAAGCATTCCATGTCTTCCCATTCATAATTATAATATGCTAACCAAAAGCTCAACACAAAATAACTACAAATCCAAAAACCAAACATCATGGTGAAAGGAATTTTCACCACTCCAAACCCAACGTTTTCTTAGCACTTTGTCTCAAACTAATGAAAAACATTTGGTGGCATTCCTCTCACACACAAACTAAAGCTAAAGGGAAAGATTTCAAAGGTTCGTATTTCCACTTGGTAAAAATTCTTTGGTGCAATAACAGCTGGTTAGAGAGGGGGGAAAAGCAGCCTGAACAGGAGCTAAGTAGCTTCTGGTCTCCATGGTAACAGCATTTCATACTCTGACCCTTGTAATCACCTGATTCCCTTGGGATAAACAAAAGAGCAAGGAGACAAAAGTGCTAAGACAAAAAAAAAGAAAAAAAAGTCACCGTTTGTGGAGTGGATGATAAGTCAGCAAACATGGCCGGGAAGTGATTCTAACCACCTGTAGTTATGTGACATTTCCTTAGAATTATTTTTTTAATGACGTGATAGGTTAATATTGATCAAGCACAGGTTAATTTAAATTACTCATTCCCCCCACCTAGGACGCCACAGCCCTTATGGCACCCTGGGGATAAGGGACAGTTGACAGACAAGCCACAGTTCATAGCAGGATAATTAATTGGTCTCCTTAGGAGTGAAATTCATGATACTTTTCTTCTTACCATAAGGCTTTGCTTGATTTCTAGGAAAGATACTGAACATCTTTTGAGTGACCAGAGCAGCATCTCAAAGCCAAGCCCGTGGAACCCTGCCTCGGAATCCCTGGGGGCAATGTCACAGCACAGATTCCCTCTAGCAGAGCCAGACTGGACTGGAGCCAAGAAAGCTGTCTTGAATGAGCAGCCTCAGGGCACCCTTCTGCACCCTACACTTGGAAACCACTCAGATCTTCGGATTTACTAAAAAATCTAACGAGCTAACTTTCCTCCACTCAGCTGTTTATGTTGGCATTCAAAAGATCATTTATAAATGTGACAGATTCTACTTTTCTACAGATGACCTACAGAGATAATCCAGTTTTGAAACCAAAAAAAAAAAAGAAAAAGAAACATATGGAATTGAAAGGGAACAGTTATCTATTTTGGAAAAAAATGGCTATAAATTCACAAAAAGTGTAACCTTTGGTTTCACTAATTTTATTTCATTTCCTATATCACCTCACCGCTTATAGTAATGCCCATCTAATTAGCATAAAGAATATTGTTCACGTTTTATAAGATAGAATTCTTATGTTAAAAGACAGAAACCTAATGCCTTAAATCACTGATTTATTTCAGACTTTCTGAAAAGCTATACAAATTACATTTGGATGTCCATCCAGTTGTATCATACATTCAGAAATTCAAATGTTTACCAAGCACCTTTTAAGTACAAGGTGGTGCTCAATGTGCTGGAGTCAAGGAAGTCAAAAATCCCTGCCATCGTAGAGTTTACATTCTAGAAAGAAAGACAGACAATAAAAGTTAAGTCAAATAGCTGCCATGTCAGATAGTGACAAGAGTATTACCAAAAAATATAAAGCCAGGAATGACGCGGTTGCAGGTTTTAATAACTGATTTATAAGAAGACCTTTATTTATTTTTTTTTTTTATAAGAAGACCTTTAAAAAGATGTTGACAATTGAGTAAAAATCTGAACAAGATGAGGGAGCAAATCTTACACATATTGATGGGAAATAGTCAAGGCAGAAGAAATTTCAAGAGCAAGTGCCCTGAGGCAGAAGCATACTTGACCTGTCAGAAGAATGTCCCCAAGACCCTTGTGTCTGGAACGGAGTGGAAGATGGAGAGAGTAGCAGAAGATGAGATGAGACATAATCATTCGAGCAGAGGGGGGACATATCATGACCTTTGACTTTTATTCCAAATAAGATGGGAAGATCCTACCAGAATATTTTGCACAGAAAAGTTACATGAGCTGATTTCGATTTAAAAGGATCATTCTGGCATCTGACTGAGAACAGACTGTACAAAAGACAATCAGAAAAAGAGGAAACCAGGTAGAAGGCATTCCATATTTAAAGAGTGAAATGATACTGAATACGACTAGAATGACAGTTGTGATGGCAAAAGAAAGAGTAAGATTCTGGAAAAATTTTCAAGGCGGAACCAAAAAGATTTGTGGAAGAATCAGATGTGGACTCAAGAAAGAGAAGAATCATGGTTCTTTATCTGGGAAATTGAAAAGATAGAGCTGCGTCTTACTAGATGTGGAAGACTGAGAGTAGCAGGTGTTGAGACATCCAGGTGGCAATGCCAAGTAGACAGTTGTATCAAACAATCTGAAATGCAAAAGAGATACCTGAGCTGGAGGTATAAATGTGTGAATCACCAAGCTAGATGATATTCCCCAAGGAGTGAATATAAATAGAAAAAGGAAATTCGGTGTCTAAATATGGGCGCGCTTTAACATTTAAATATCAGAACTGAAGAGGAGCCATCAAAGGGATTGAGAAGGAGTGACTGATGAGGTAGTAGGACTATCCTTGAGGCCAAGTGATGAAGACATTTCAAAGAGGTGGGAATAATCAGCAATGTCAAATGCTCAGAGATCAGTACCATGAGGATTGGGAGTTGATATGAATGATGATATGCCCTAGAGCAGTTAGATGTACTTGTGATATTAAAACCCTGATTTTATTGAATTCAGGAGAGAACAGGAAAAGAGGAATTGGAGAGGATCAATATAAAAGATTCAAGTCTTTACCTAATGGAAGATCTTGAAAAGTGACTTTTTCCTACTCATTCTTCCTTTCTTTTTTAAAATATGAAACTTTAAAGACATATTTGCAGTCTAAGAAAAGATTTGCGTAGAAAGGATCAATTTGATGGCAAAGGACAGGAGGGAAGAGTTGCTGAGCAGTGTCCTTGAATAGAGGACATGGGGTGAGATCTTGTAGGAAAGTAATGGAGGTATTAGAAGTTTTTTTTCTTTCGTAGCAAATTATTCATATATAACATTAGGAGAGAAAGCAGATGCACATAGCTGTGTGGAAGTGGTGGTGACAGCTTATGGAAGTCCTTGCTGTCTGCTTTTTTTCTCAATGAAACAGGAAATAAGCTCTTCTATAAGAAGTGGGGGAGGTGAACAGGTTTGGAAGTTTGAGGAGAAGGAGAAGGATGAGAACTTGCTGAGGTCCTGGAACCTAGAAAGAAATGGACTTGGGAAATATGATGACTGCCAGTGGCATAAGGGTCACCTTGATGAAAGCAAGGGGGCTAGTCAGCCACTGTGGCCTAAATACTGAGAGAAAGTATAAGAGTCCAGTAAAAAAAAAATCTGAACTAGCCATCATAAAAAGATTTCCAATTCACTTTAGAAATTTGTCTTACAATCTTGACAAAAGTCAGTTTGAGTATTTCTCATTTTTTCTTGGCAATGCTGAGTCATGACTATTACCCCTGCCTGCTAGATGTGAATTTTGAAGGGTTTGTTGCTGAATCTGTCGGTCTTTCACTTTATAAGACAGTGAGGTATATTTTTTAAATACCTCACTCATTCCAGCCTCCATAATTTATTCTATGACATAAAAATATTTATGGTGTGATTTAGGCTAACATCTTGGTGGCTCAGATGGTAAAGCATCTGCCTGCAATGTGAGAGACCCGGGTTCGATCGCTGGGTTGGGAAGACCCTTTGGAGAAGGAAATGGCAACCCACTCCAGTACCCTTGCCTGGAAAATCCCATGGACGGAGGAGCCTGGTATGCTACAGTCCATGAGGTTGCAAAGAGTCGGACACAACTGGGCAACTTCACTTTCCTTTCCTTTCCTTTCTTTCTAAGTTTATTCCTACCAAAACTATGCTAAATGCAAATCAAAATAAATCATTCTCTATCTCAAGCTTTTGAAGTCTTTGATATTTATACCAAAGGATGATAACAAAATTTCTCAAAGCTGAATTAATTTTAGTTCAAAACCATATGGCATATTTCATATAATTTACTAATGGCAAAAGAAAGCAAACCCAAATTAACCAAGAAAGAATTTAACAGCTCAGTCAGGATATTTTATATGAATCATATAATTATATAAATTATAGGAATGCCTATAGTCAGTCCTGCTTCTTCATAAATCATGCGTTTTCATTCATGGCTTCTGTTAACACACTGCTTCATATCTTGCTGTATTTCCCATTCATCCATTGGTTTCTGGGCAGTGACTCAAGTAAGCTGAGAGAGGTATAGGCTGGCATTTAGAAAAAATCAAGACTCGTAGCCACACTGATTTCGTATACACCACCTGCCATCACAGACACAACCAATTCTTCATCTTATCCATAATGATACATCAGGTATCTCTTACATCTTTTTTGAAATATAAAATTGGTAAGAAAAGTTAATATCAATGCCCATTTTATAAGACTTAAGAATATTGTTTTTACATTTTAAGATATCTTACAAGTTTATATTCAAGAGAATAGGCTTGTTTATGACCTATTTTAGTCACATGTGTAAGTCATTTGATAATAGGTATTTATAGTTCCCCTAATTATAGCATGTCTCCATGGAAACACTTTGCCACTCCATTAATATGATGCCATTTCAGGGACTGTCTGTGTCTCTTTTGTTGATTCTTTGATCAACTGACTAATTGATTAAAAGACTTGGTATATGAGCTATCAGATCAGATCAGATCAGATCAGTCGCTCAGTCATGTCTGACTCTTTGTGACCCCGTGAATCGCAGCATGCCAGGCCTCCCTGTCCATCACCAACTCCCAGAGTTCACTCAGACTCACGTCCATCGAGTCAGTGATGCCATCCAGCCATCTCATCCTCTGTCATCCCCTTCTCCTCCTGCCCCCAATCTCTCCCAGCATCAGAGTCTTTTCCAATGAGTCAACTCTTCGCATGAGGTGGCCAAAGTACTGGAGTTTCAGCTTTAGCATCATTCCTTCCAAAGAAATCCCAGGGCTGATCTCCTTCAGAATGGACTGGTTGGATGTCCTTGCAGTCCAAGGGACTCTCAAGGATCTTCTCCAACACCACAGTTCAAAAGCATCAATTCTTCAGTGCTCAGCCTTCTTCACAGTCCAACTCTCACATCCATACATGACCACTGGAAAAACCATAGCCTTGACTAGACGGACCTTTGTTGGCAAAGTAATGTCTCTGCTTTTCAATATGCTATCTAGGTTGGTCATAACTTTCCTTCCAAGGAGTAAGTGTCTTTTAATTTCATGGCTGCACTCACTGTCTGTAGTGATTCTGGAGCCCAGAAAAATAAAGTCTGACACTGTTTCCACTGTTTCCCCATCTATTTCCCATGAAGTGGTGGGACCGGATGCCATGATCTTCGTTTTCTGAATGTTGAGCTTTAAGCCAACTTTTTCACTCTCCACTTTCACTTTCATCAAGAGGCTTTTGAGTTCCTCTTCACTTTCTGCCATAAGGGTGGTGTCATCTGCATATCTGAGGTTATTGATATTTCTCCCGGCAATCTTGATTCCAGCTTGTGCTTCTTCCAGCCCAGCATTTCTCATGATGTACTCTGCATAGAGGTTAAATAAGCAGGGTGACAATATACAGCCTTGACGTACTCCTTTTCCTATTTGGAACCAGTCTGTTGTTCCATGTCCAGTTCTAACTGTTGCTTCCTGACCTGCATACAAATTTCTCAAGAGGCAGATCAGGTGGTCTGGTATTCCCCTGTCTTTCAGAATTTTCCACATTTTATTGTGATCCACACAGTCATGGGCTTTTTGGCATAGTCAATAAAGCAGAAATAGATGTTTTTCTGGAACTCTCTTGCTTTTTCCATGATCCAGCGGATGTTGGCAATTTGATCTCTGGTTCCTCTGCCTTTTCTAAAACCAGTTTGAACATCAGGAAGTTCACGGTTCACATATTGCTGAAACCTGGCTTGGAGAATTTTGAGCATTACTTTACTAGCATGTGAGATGAGTGCAATTGTGTGGTAGTTTGAGCATTCTTCGGCATTGCCTTTCTTTGGGATTGGAATGAAAACTGACCTTTTCCAGTCCTGTGGCCACTGCTGAGTTTTCCAAATTTGCTGGCATATTGAGTGCAGCACTTTCACAGCATCATCTTCCAGGATTTGAAATAGCTCAACTGGAATTCCATCACCTCCACTAGCTTTGTTCGTAGTGACGCTTTCTAAGGCCCACTTGACTTCACATTCCAGGATGTCTGGCTCTAGGTCAGTGATCACACCATCATGATTATCTGGGTCGTGAAGATCTCTTTTGTACAGTTCTTCTGTGTATTCTTGCCATCTCTTCTTAATATCTTCTGATTCTGTTAGGTCCATACCATTTCTGTCCTTTATCAAGCCCGTCTTTGCATGAAATGTTCCTTTGGTATCTCTGATTTTCTTGAAGAGATCCCTAGTCTTTCCCATTCTGTTGTTTTCCTCTATTTCTTTGCATTGATCTATATGATCTGTATGAGCTATAATGGTAACTAAATATTTCCAAGCATATACTAGTTTCATAATTAATATTATTCCATATTTGCCTTTTAAAAATCTCTTCAGGATCCATCCACCAATTAACCAAAGAATCAGAATACCATGAAGTGAGAAGAATTTTCAACAGATGTAAGAGGAAAAAAATTTTTTACCATGATTGATAACTTCAACTTGCCAAAACCAACTTTGGCATGTACCATAGCTCAACAGTCATTCACTCTCCTGTGCTCCAATAAAAACTAAACTGGATCTATCCTTCTTCAAGAAGCCATGGCCACAGAGGAATCTGAACTCTCCAGACCCAGAATAAGTTCCTTATTTTTTGTCCTCTGAGACTGTGCATAAAACAAGAGGACAAAGCTTCGGAAATCAGAGGTTAATTGTTCTTCATGCAGAAATTAATTGAATAGAACAATAAAAGACAACCTGGATCACTTTGACACTCAGCTGCAAGAGGGTCAAGATCAAATCACTTGGGAAAATGTTATAATTCCAGGCCAGGATTCTTGACGAATTGATAAAGGAAATGTTCATGTTAGTGAGAAAGGTAAGAAATTTTTCTTCATTCCTTTTCAAAGCATTATCTTTGAAAATTATCCTTCTATTGAATGTTATTTTTATAATAAGATAAATATACTGAACTGAAAAAATTACATGCTTAACTCAAACAATAAGTCACTATGCTGTCTTGCAAAACCAGCAGAGACAGGATGACCTTACTGTTGACAACCGTGCCTTGCCATCATTTTGAGCCATTTTGCTTGAGAATTAGAACTCCAGTTTAAAAATATTGTGAAAATATAGACTAGAAATTCCCCTTTAGTCTTAATCAGTCACATTGGAGTCTTTTTTAAAATAGGATAATCTAAATTTTATACAGCTGGAAAAGTCAACTCTTTCTACTGTCCTCTATCTTTTATTTTCAAACTCACCATGATTATGTCTATGTAAGTGAGGGGTGGGACAGTTATACATCCTCATGACATGTGGAAGATCCCAAGTCACATGCACTACAAGATGCTTTGCATCCGTTTGGGAAATCCTAGGCTCCATGGGAATAGAATTGGGCCTGTCCTGCTTAGCTCTGTGTCCTCATTGCCTGGAGCGCTCAATAAATATTCTGCTGAATTAATGGATGAATGAATGTGAACTAAAAAGATATCAGAGCTACCATTAAATATGAGTTCCCTCTATGCCTCACATCATACCCAATTACTGTACTTAACTATTTATTAACATTCACTGTACTTGATTTTTTGCCCGCTCCAAAATGATTCTGTCAATAATGACCATTAAATTCTCAATTCAGTACCTAGATTTATAACCACTTTAAATTTACCAGTGTTTCAAGAACTTTCTTGGGTCTCGTGTAACAACTTTATATGACCCTACCTGTCTATATGTGATCTGGCATCATTTCACCATAGGCCATTTTAACTACATTCAATAAATAAAATGATGGTTCTTTACAACTCCTAAGAAAGATGAATTTACCCATCATTCTGTTTTCAAGGAGCTGGGAACAAAAGATGTGACAAAACAGGTCAGAAAAAGAATTGATCATATTGACTGTGCTCTGTAACCCAGTAATCACACAAACCAAAGTGGTAAGATGATCACAGACCTTTGGTGACAAGACTGATTATCTTAAAGAGCAATTTAGCAAGAAAGAACAGTTCATCTTGTTCAGTGAATGGAAAATGTTGGAGTTTAATAGCCATCATTTTTATAGCATCTGTAGCCTAGCATACAGAGAAAAAAAATATGAAGCTTAAATCCAGGTGATAATTTATTTCTGGTGGACACATTATTAAATAAGCTCTTAATTTCAATTTGAATAAATTAACACTTCCCTCCTGGACCAATACTATCCCTGTTCACTTTTAAAGGAATGTGGTACGGAGTTGTGGCAGGGAATAGTGGGGAAGGGAGGGGGAGGCTCTCGGTCACCAACTGATAACTACTCCCACTTTTTGAACTGATTATAAAAAGGCTTTAGAGCCCGATTGTCTCTTGGAGTAAAGGAATTTACCATTCAAGTATGGAAGATTATTCTTCATCTTTTCATACTGTTCTTGTCTTGTCCAGGAAAGAATACTGGAGTGGGTTGTCATTTCCGCCTTGAGCAAACTCCCGGTGACGGTGGAGGACAGAGGAGCCCTGCGTGCTGCAGTTCATGGGGTTGCAGAGTTAGGCATGACTTAGCAACTGAACAACAACAACTTTTCATCTTAGGGAGAAATATATATTTCTTGGCTTGGTTATAGACTTAGAGGCAACTGGAATGTCCATTCTCTGAAATAGTGTAATGACTGCTGCCCTTCTAAATCTTCATGGATATATGTGTAATCTAGAAAATAGTACAGATGAACTTATTTGTAAAGCAGAAAGAGAGACACAGACATAGAGAAAAAAAACTATATGGACACCAAGGGTGGAGAGTAAGGGTATGGTAAATTGGGAGATTTGGATTAACATATCTACACTGCTAAGTATAAAATAGATAACTAATGAGAACCTACTGTATAGCATGGAGGGGGGGGTGGGGAGGAAGAAGGCACAATCTCTTTGTAGGTCATATATTAACCTTAAGATTGCATTCCAATATATAATAGATGCAGGCAAATACTGTTTGGTTCCATTTATATAAAGTGTCTAGAATAGTCAAATTCATAGAATCGGAGAGTACATTGGTAGATGTCAAGGGCTGGGCGGCGGTGCGGGGGGGGCGGCTGGTGAGGGGGAAGAGGAGTTGGTGTTTAATGGGGACAGGGATTTAGTTTAGGAAGGTGAAAAATTCAGGAGATGAATGATGGTGAGAGTTGCACAATGTGAATGTTCTTAGTGCTACTGAACTGTGCAGTTAAATATGATTAAAATAGTATGTTATACATTAAATGACTTTCAATACAATAAAAACACATGTAAAAATAAATAAACAAAATTTTAAAAAATAAAAAAAATTAATCTTCCTGGAAGCCCATTGGACCAGAAGAAAAGACAGGCAAAGGGGTGTCCCCAGAATCAGCAGTAATGGAAGAAGAAATGGTTAAGTCTTCTACATGGCAATTCAGTGTTTTTAATGTAATTTACCTAATAATCTCATCTTCAACTTTCTTAAAGATACCTGCTAATACTTTAGAGCAAGTTTAGCAATATAAATTAGCAGGAAGAAAATAAGAGAACCGGTATTGCAAGTGAGACAGCAGGGCAAATTCAGGAATGAAACCCATCTGAGCATAAAACCCAGGTTCCCCATTTTTGTTGTGTCTACAGGAATCAGTACTGGGTGTTCTTTGGAAGGAATGATGCTAAAGCTGAAACTCCAATACTTTGGCCACCTCATGCAAAGAGTTGACTCATTGGAAAAGACTCTGATGCTGGGAGGGATTGGGGGCAGGAGGAGAAGGGGACGACAGAGGATGAGATGGCTGGATGGCATCACCGACTCAATGGATGTGAGTCTGAGTGAACTCCGGGAGTTGGTGATGGACAGGGAGGCCTGGCGTGCTGCGATTCATGGGGTCGCAAAGAGTCGGACACGACTGAGCAACTGAACTGAACTGAACAGGGAAGCTACTTAGCTTCTCCAACTCTCAGTGCTCCCTAAGATAAGCATCAGAGGAGATAAGCATTCCCATTTCACAGTATTAATTTAAAGATTACATGAGATTATATATATTAAACATTCTTAGTGCCCGAAGTTGCTAAGTACTCAAGAACTAGTACTTATTATTAAGCTGCTACTAATAATCATCTATATTCCCATCTCACAAATAAGTACTATCAATGCTTTAGCATGTGATCTTTAGCTTAATTTTCTATGTGTGTACTTCCCATATTTTTATTCAATAATGAGATCATATTAGGCATAATGCCTGCAGCTTACTTTTTTAAGACAATCTTTCCACGTCAACAAAGTTTCGCAACACAATTTCCAGTACTTCCCAATATTCTCTTCTGTATCTCTACAATCATTTATTTCTCTGATCCCTTTATTGCTAAGCATTTAGGATGGGCACAAATTTTTACCATGATAAACAATGCTGTTATTGTTACACATAAATACTTCAATATAATCCTCCTTGGGTTAAATTCCTAGAAGTGAAATCACTGGGTGAAAATGTAAATGCCCTTTTTTAGATATTTTGACACATTTTGACAAATTCTCTCCCAGAAAATCCTCTCACCAAGGATACATAAGATTCACTCTTTATGAAACTATCTACAACACTAGATATTGTCATTTTATTTTCAAAGAGAAAAGGCATTGCCAATATGAAAGAGAAAGTGGTTCATTGCTGTGACGGTAAAATAAAAACACTTTGAAGGTTAATTAAAATCTCTTAATTACTATTTTAATTAAGCTTATTATAGAGAAGGAATCAACAAATATGACCCACACAATAAATCTAACCCATCATCTATTTCTGTACATCCCACAAGCTATGACTGGTTTTCACAGATGAATATTTGCAATTAATCTGGTGATAAGAAATGCTACCTTGAACTCCAATTAAGCAAAATGTTATTGAAAAAAATCAATTTTTCTCATTAGCCAACTTGTATTACAGAAAGTTATACGTACTCAATAACCTTTAGTATTGTATTTTGAATTTTGTAAAAAAAAAAAATTCTTAAATATTTGTTTTCTCTCATGTTATCTAAACACATAATATTCTCAGTGTTGCACCTCGAGCCACAAAGTGCAAAATACTATCCGGCTGTTTACAGAAAAATTTGTCAACTTCTCATTTGTTCAGGGTCTTCTGAGGTGGCTCAGTGTTAAAGAACCTGCCTGCCAACGCAGTAAATGTGGGTTTGATCCCTGGGTCAGGAAGATTTACTGGAGAAGGAAATGGCAGCCCACTCCAGTTACTTCAGATATCCCAAGAAGAGCCTGGCGGGCTAACAGTTCATGAAGTCACAAAGAGTCAGACGCAACTGACTATGCACACGTACACATCCAAAGCGTTCACTAAAAATACAAGTAAATGCACGCTAAGTCGTGTCAGACTCTTTGCGTGTGACCCTATGGACTGTAGCCCGCCAGGCTCCTCTGTCCGTGGAATTCTCCAGGCAAGAGTACTGGAGTGGTTTGCCATGCCCTCCTCCAGGGGATCTTCCCGACCCACAGATCGAACTCGCATCTGCAGCCCATGTCTCCTGAGGCTCCTGCATTTCAGGCAGCTTATTAACCACTGAGCCACCGGGAAGGCCCATTTACTCCTGTCAGTGCTTTGCAAACTTACAGTTCTCAGGTTTCCCAGGGTGATTTTGGGAGGAAAGGGAAGGCAAGAGAGGCCAAGCCCCCACACTTC
Organism: Bos indicus x Bos taurus; assembly: GCF_003369695.1. NCBI lineage: Eukaryota > Metazoa > Chordata > Mammalia > Artiodactyla > Bovidae > Bos > Bos indicus x Bos taurus. The sequence goes on along the minus strand of NC_040081.1, from coordinate 22,776,731 downwards.
AATGATTTCTATTGCCTTTGTTTCCACATCTGGGTCCCAAATAATATTTCATGTAAAAATTAACCTTAGTGTTTTACAAAAATGTGTGAAAATTGCTTCTGAGTATGGAGCAGGGCTTCACTTAAGCCACAGGCAGCTTCTCCGTACTTTCTTCTGGGGCCTGTTGACAGGAGACAGTTCCCCATAGGCCCCAGGCCACCTGCTTTCAAATCAAACTGCTCCGTTTTTTAAAAGGGTGTATTTCTGACTCATGAAAATAACTAATAATCAATGCAAATCAATCTAAATTAGTATTAGTAATGTTTTCTCCTTTCAGGAGGAAACTAATCTTGGATCGTGGAAACTATTTTGTACTTAAAACTGTTAAGCAACCAGGGATTAAGGACCACATACTGAATTATAAATAGTTCAAGCCTTGCTAAACTTGTAGTGAAATGGGGAAAAAAACCACATTAGAAGTGTTCAAGTGGGAATTCCCGGTTGAGATAAGAGTGTTAAGCTGCCACACAGACTTTCCCATTCCAGTATCTAATCAAGTATTCCTTTAGATATTGAAGTGACAGGCAGGCCTTCTCACGTATGAAAGAAGTTATACAATACATCACTGGTATATTGTAACTGTAAACTGTATATTGAAATAGAATTGATAAAATAACAACAAATTATGTACTGCATCCGTGTAGAGAACTTAGGAATGGCAGAAAACTTGATCCAGTAGTGATTAGCAGTGATTCCACTTAAACCTAGAATTTCTATAAGAAAATGTGTGAAACTAGTTGCAGAAGAGATAGAAATATTTATTTTAAGTCTTGTTTACAAAAATAAGGAAGTGAGAGCTAGGAGAGCTTCAGTTTTTAATCTGTGGATCTGGTAATACCTAAAATTAAAACACATAGTTAAATAATACTAGGGAACAAACTGTTAAGCAACTACTCCCACAGCAAGGGAGGCAAGAAAGAATATACAAGGAGCAAATACACATAGAACAGAAAGTATAATCCTGACTTTCTTTCCGTTTTCTGAGCCATTATTGGGTTGCGAGAATAAGCTTACATTGAAGCTGTTTCTTCTGTCTGTGGCAAAATGTGATGAAATGGTTAAGGTGAAAAACTAAACACAGGAATAAAAACCAGGTTGTTTTTGCATTAACTGTGACTTCCTTGATGATTGGGCATTTCCAGAAGGTTTAACATAATTGCCTCTTCAGCCTTCCTGAAGCTCAGTTAGATACGTCCTGACACATTCCCACACGCATAGCTCTTCTACCCTTGGGTTCAGTTGGACAGAGAAATGCTTTCAAATAAGCAAGAATGAAAATAGTGTGTTCTTTACTAGGTTCATGCTATTGAAAATCAACAACAAAATAACGTTATCAATTCCATAACAGGAACTCTGGCCACTAGAATTTAAAGGTATATAATCAGTTTATATCAAAGTTATCTTCATTCTGGAATCAGGTAAGTCTAGACAAAGAGAATATAATCAAGTAAAATTACCAAAAGAGTAACCATGATAACGGCAATAATAACTAGTATTTGGTACTTACTATGTAGCAGGCCATGAACAGGTCACAAGAAACAGATGCCTTGTTGTAACTCCATTGTATTAACTACTTCAAGGTAATGGCACCAATGAGGTAAGGCCATTATTTTCACCATTTTATAGGTGCAGTTTAGCAGATTGACATGCCCTTGGAACTAGTCACAGTGGACCTGGATTTGAGCCTGGGCTTCTTAATCCCAGAGCCATCCATGATGGTGCTCATCCATGACATTCTTCTATCTCCCAAACCTGCCTGATGGTGGAAGGTGAGATTATAGTTAGACAAGCTCTAGTCTTAACTGTCACTAAAATATTGAATGATGTTGTTGTTCAGTCGCTAAATCATGTCCAACTCTTTGCCACCCTAAGGACTGCAGCACACCAGCTTCCTCTGTCTTCCACTATCTCCTGAAGTTTGCTTAAATTCATGTCCATTGAGTCGATTATTCTGTTTAACCATCTTATCCTCTACCACCCCCTTCTCCTCCTGCCTTCAATCTTTCCTAGCATCAGGGTCTTTTCCAATGAATCGGCTTTTCACATTAGGTGGCCAAAGTATTAGAGCTTCAGCTTCAGCATCAGTCCTTCCGATGAATATTCAGAGTTGATTTCCTTTAAGATTGACTGGTTGATCTCCTTGCAGTCCAAAAGACTCTAAAGAGTTTTCTCCAGCACCACAGTTTGAAAGCATCAATTCTTCAGCTCTCAGTCTTCTTTATGGTTCAACTCTCACATCTGTACAGAATTACTGGAAAAACCATAGCTTTGACTATATGGACATACTGAACAAAACAGCTTTTAAAAAATAGAAATTGCTGAAAATGGAGGTAACTAACACACACACACACAAAAATCGGTGGTTACTACTACAAAGGGTGCATTTGAACTCTGTCTATTATCTTCAAACACCTTTAGAAAAAAGCCCAGAGAACTGAGCTCCATATCAATCTCCGGCCGTTGGACCAGTAGAGAAAGAGGGCAGCAATCCTCAGATCTGGCCTAGGTGGAAGTGATGACCATGAGAAAGGACAATAGAGAGGGACATAAGAGTTCCTCCCAAATGCTAACACAGCCACAGCATTGTCAGTAGGCACTGGGATAAGGGACGGATGTAAGAATCACAAAAAAATGAATGAAAGTAGTCACCATTTCCAAAAGTGTTTCTAAGTGATCCAAATAAGAATTATCAAATATGAAAAAATACTATGTGGTTTGATAATATGAGGAGAAACGGAGCCAAAAAAGAGTTACGCTGGCTTCTCTACTGCAGGACTGCTAGAGTCTTTGATATACACAAGTGAATCTCCATGGGATGACTACTGTACGCAGCATTTCTTAAACCTTTTGAACACAGCATTCTTTCTTCTTAGAAAAAGATGTTAACATTTTGTAGATTACCTTTTTTTCCCGTAGAACACAGTTTGAATGAATTAATCAGCCTTTATTCTTTCTCTGCGGTGAAATTATCAGAGTGCATTGCTGGGGGGAGGACTTGTGCACTGTGTCCCAGGTATTCACACCCACACACACTTACATGTGAAACAGTGTGATAAGTCAGCAAAACCAGGCTGCCTTATCAGATGTGCTACAATGTGTTCCATACGCAGGACTATTAAAACTGCAGTTTCTTTACCTAGCTGAGGTGGGAAGGGGAGGGTAACTGTAGACAATGTGTGTGTATTATTTCTGCTATCTATGGAGAGAGGCACCCTCACATTTATCAGAGATTCAAAGAATTCCAGGATCTAAAAACAGTTAAGAACCAACTGTACTTTGCACAATAAGAAGAATCTTTACAAATACAAAGGTGATATCAACACTGAATCCCAGGAGGGTGGAGATCAAGATAGCACAATAGGAAGACACGGGCTCACCTTCTCTCACAAACACAGGGAAAACTACAATTTGCATAGATCACAACTGTCACTGAAAACAACCCGGGGACCAGCAGAATAGCTCTTCTGGAACCAAGTCTGTAAAGAAAGATCCAAAGGAATGGAGGAGAAGCAATCTGGTCAAGACCCACATCCCACCAAAGAATCCAGGAGAGAAGGGGGAGACCACAGGCTCAGGCACTCTCCCAAAGCAAGGGATTCAAGCCACTTATTAGTCACCCCAGTCCTGGGGTCTGACACTGGGAAGATGAGTCCACTTAGCTGGCTTGAAAGCCAGTGGAGCTCACAGGAGAGTTGTAAGAAATCAAGACTCTGCTCTTAGAAGCGTGCACACGCAGACTTGCTAACTACTCCCAGTCACAACACAGAGGCAGAAGAGTGAGAACTACCTGGAGCTCTGGACAGCTTGCCAGGCCTGCCACAAGGTGCCTCCCCCAGCCCACACAGGACTCCGCCAGCTCCATGGAGGCAGAGACTGCCACTGCCAACAAGACTGCGTGCTTGGAGAGAGCAGAACTAGCCGGGACGCCCAGCTCTGCCTCTGATCACCGAAAAGGAATCCATTGCTGGCGTGCCCCTCCCTGTGCACAGTCGAGAGGAATAAAATCAGCTCCAGGGAGGAGACTATCATCGCAAGTGAGTGCCTCCCAAATGGGAGGGAGTGAAGCCAACCCTCCTGACTCCAACCCAGCCTCTAACTGAGGGGAAAACTGAAATCGGCACAGAAGTGCAGCCCCCAAACCTCAGGCCCTGGGGATACCCCAAACCAAGACAGAGATTGCCATCACACCCAGGGGAAACCCCACTCCCTCGGAGCTCCTGCTTCCCTCCCTTAGGCCCCACTTCGGGCTGCGACAATCACTGAGCAGAGGAGAAGCTCTGGCTTCCACCTGGCTCTGGCCTCAGCCCCTCCAATTCTAGCCATGCCTTCCACCAAAGCAGTAGCTGCCACACGCTCCCCTCACACCCAGCCCTCCCATCACAGCCACTGGCACACACAGACTGCACAGGGATGTTCCCACACAAGGACACACCTTTAAGACGGGGATAGGTAACTGTTTCACATAATCTCATGGAGACGGCGAAAGTTAAATAAAGTGAGAAGACACTTTGTTTCAAACTTTGATGAGCAAAAGTGCTATATTATTATTATTCTAACATTGAGTCATATTTCCTCTATCAGAGACAGTATAGGAAAGGAAACAATCTGTAGCATTTTGAGTAAAGCGTGTCTGAAAACCAGCACAAATTACAAAGAAATGGGAAATAATCAAAGAAGAATTAAAATCAAAGCAAAGTTCTCTGTCAGGCAAGGTCAAGATGACAATTAAGTCATTTCATGAATCCATCTGAATCCAGGCAGGAATTCCACTGATCTTAAGTACCTATTACAAAACACCAACATTTTAATTGAAAATATTACTTAAATATTTATCTTCTAAAATATTATTAGTAGTATTCCTGCTATACATGTATTTTCAAAATAAGCAAATCTAGTGTAATAGAGAAACCTAAGAAATACCCTCAATTAATTTAAAAAAATTTTTATTTATAATAATTATTATTTATTAAAATAATAGCTCTATGGTCTTGTTACCATGAAATAGAAACTATTCCTTATCCCTAGGAGAGATTCAGAGAATGAAAGAGGTAATAAAGGAATACAAGTTGAATGTCTACTACTTACCTGACATATTTCATGCAGGCTACTTTTAACCCTGTGAGCTAGAAATTATTATACCTGTTTTATAGATAAGGAAACTGAGGTTCAGAGAGGTATAACCAAGCTCTCATAGCAAATAGATATTAGAGGCAGGATTAAAAGTCTGGTCTCTCTGATTCCAAAATCCTTTCCCCTTCAACACACCTATTTCTACAATTTAAAAAAACTAAATAATTAAAAATTGATCAACTAAAAAAAAAACTATAGAGAAATGTTTTTAGTGATATAAGATCAAATCTAAAAGTTTAAGTAGGAAAGAAGCTCATAGCAATTTTCATCACAAAATATTTCTATAGTTATCCCAGAATGTTTTTTTAATTATTATACCCATACCCATAGGAAAATTTCCTTCAAAAGGAAAAATCATTTTAACAGAGGTATCACTTTGTAAGTGGCGGTGTAAGTAAAATAAATAATATAACCTATAATTTAAAATAGCAGAAGCACTTAATGGCTAATATTTATTGATTGACTGACAATGGAACAGCACTGAAAAAATACCTGTTATATTTAATAAAATACCCTTTGCTCAACATTACCTATTTTTATACTGATCTTGAAATAGCAATGGCAAGTTCTATATTTTAAAACCAGGTTGAAGAATGATCTAGTTTTTTGCCCCCCTCAGAGTCCTTTTTAAGAAAGTTTTTTACCTTCACTAGTTCTGTGAGGATAACTCACAGATCATTTCAGTTCGATAAATAACTCATTCAAGGAAGACACTTCGCATTCTCTATTCATCAGCAGAGAAATACCTCCTTCAAAAATACCTTTCCCTGAACATCCACCCACCATCATTTCTTGGATGAATGAGTAAATGAGATTCCATACCAGCACCCTGAAGTAGAAACTCCCAAGTGCTGTCAGGAGCTCATACAAGCCGATGACCCACAGTGCAAATGGAAGCAGGGCAGCCAATTTGGATTTCCACCTGGAAATCAAGGACTGGATAGCTTCTGTGAGTGTAAAGAATTATCCTCCTTCCCCAAGTCCATGTCCCATTCCCCAGTAGAGGTGTCAGTTGAGCAGCTTAAAGATACAGGGAAGCCCCATGAAGATGCAGCACGGGTGGGGATCGGGGGTTGCGGAGTTGGAGGGGCAGTTCCAGGAATCTTAACCCAATCCGCAGAAGACAGGGGGACCCAGGGCCAATGCAGAAACAGCTGGCTTGGGAAACAGGGCTGGCCAAGGACAAGCAGTTCCGGAGGGCCAGCTTTCCCACCCACCACCCACCACCGCCCACCTCCAAGTCCAGGAAACCACGCCCTCTTCCATTTCCAGGCCCACTGGCATTAAGCATCTTCCTTTCCTCTCTTCCTCTTGGAAACTACTCCTGCCTTCTCAACCTCATGGAAGCTTCTCCCCACCAAAGCAGAGGCTGCAAACGGCAACATTTCCTCGGTTTTAGAGATTCCAGTCCCCAAAAGTCAAGTCCAGAGCATCAATCGGAAACACCTTCTTCTCCTTCTGCCCTGCAACAATCAGGCACCCTCTGAAGCACCATACCTCTAAATCGTAAAACAATGAAAAACTAATCAACCGATCTGTATGGCTTTTCTCATAAAATTTAGCTTTTTAAATGCCATGATGAGAGTCATATCTGGGCTGGGCTCTCACTGGGGACAAGAGTTGGATGACGCCCTTCCTTCTGGTTTTCACAGAAGCAGGAAATCTTGGGAGAAAAAAATGATTTAACCTTCTTTTTCTCTTGAACCTTTTGTGTGTGTTATGTGTGGTGAGAACCATGAATATCATGAGCTCCATCCTCTCAACAAACTTTAAAGTGTAGGACACAATATTGTTAACAGTAGATACAAAGTTGCATGGCAGATTTCTAAAGCTTATTCCTCTTGCTTAACTGAAACTTTATGCCCTCTGATGAGCTACATATCTTCTCTCCCCCTGGGCCCTGACAACCACCACTCCACTCTGATTCTACAATTTTGACTCTGTTTTACATGCTTCTAGATTAAATGCGTGTGTGTGTGTCGGGGGGGGGGGGGCACTCAGTTGCTCAGTCATGTCTGACCCTGCAATACTATGGACTGTAGCCCACCAGGCTCCTCTGTCCATGGGATTTTCCAGGCAGGAATACTGGAGTGTTTCCGTTTGCAACATTTCCTTCTCCGGGGGATCTTCCTGACCCAGGGACTGAAACTGCATTTCTTGCATCTCCTGCACTGGCAGGTGGTTTCTTTACCATTGTGCCACCTGGAAAGCTTTTAGATAAATTAAATCATGCAGAAATAGAAAACAGTAAGCACTTGGAGAAATTTGGGCTTTGGTACACTGTTGTTGGGAATGCAATGGTGCAGGTAAGGAAGGAAAGGTAAGGAAAACAATATGAAATTTCTTCAAAAGAATTAAAAATAGAACTACTATGATCTAGCAATCCCATGTCTAGATATTTATCTAAAAGAACTGAAATTAGGATCTTGTTCATAGTAACATTGTTTATAATAGCCAAGATATGAAAGCAACCTAAACATCCATCAATGAGTGAATGAATAAAGAAAATGCACTGTATTTTTACAATGAAATATTATTCAGCATTAAAAAATTAAGGAAACTCTGCAATCTGTGATAGCTTAGATGAACCTCTGAAGGACACTGCTAAGTGAAATAATCCTGTCAGAGATGACAAATGCTACATGATTTCTCTTGAGTTTAGGCATATAGAGTGACGTCCAGGAGACTGTGAAGGAGGGTGGCCCTCAGGCAGAGTTGGACACTGGTATTTGGATTACAGAAGGGAACACAGGGATAGTTGGTATCGAAAGCAACTCAAAGAGTTTGCATGACTAGAAAAAGTGATTACTATGCATATCAGGAAGTCCAAGGAAGTGGGACTCTAAGGAGGAGGTTTGCTAGTTCAGCTGCTGAGAATGTTATCCTATATAATGGTTCCACATTCTACCTTGTATCCTCAACATATCACCTTTGTCTTCATGTTATTTCCTCTCAAGGTAACTGTTTTCACTTGGCTGGGGCTGTCATAACAAAGTACCACCCACTAGGGGGCCGAAACAATAAAAATGTGTGGTCTCCCAGTTCCCAAGGCTACAAGTGCAATATCTAGGTGTGCATAGCCCTTTCTAAGGGCTGTTGGGAAAATCTGTTTCATGTCTCTTTCCTAGCTTCTGGTGGTTTGATGACAATCTTTAGCATTCCTTGTCTTGTGGAAGCTTTACCACCATCTCTGCATTCATCTTTTTATGGCATTCTTCCTGGGTGTACATCTGTGCCCATATTCCCCCTTTTCATAAGAATACTAGTCATACTAAATCAGGAACCCACTCTTCTCCAGTATGACCTCATTTTAACTAATTTCATTTGCACTGACCCTGTTTTAAAATCAGATCACATTCTGAGGTACTGGGGATTAGGACTCCAATGTGTCTTTTTTGCTGGAGGAGAGGGTGGACACAATTTGACTTGTAACTAGCCGAAATGGCTGCTGCAGACATCACATCTACCTGTAATGTCTCAGGGAAGTAAAGGGTATCTCTTCTTTCTATGACTTCCCAGCACATGCTGTCCTAACTCAGGTATCAGAAACCGTGTCATACGCCTGACCAATCACTGGTGAAGGGCGTGGAATTATGGGGGTTTGGAAGCGAAATGCTTCAGAGAATACAACCACTACCTTGACTGATAGACAAGGGAAGAAACATCACAAGATCTCAAGCATCTCAGTTACTGTGCTCTCCTAAAATTTTCTGTCCTCTAAATTGTGAGCTTTTCTCCTTTTTTTCTACTCGCATTTATTAGGTTTTTTTAAAATAAATATTCACTGAAGAAAACTGAGAAAGTATTAAAAAAAAATAAGTCTTGAATAATTCATATCCCACCAGCTGAGATTTCTTCTTCTAAACACTAGTATATATATGCATGTTTATCAAAGAAAATTGAGAAAATGTTAATATTTTACCAAGAACCAATTTAAAACAGCTCATAATCCCACAGAGTTACCCGCTACTAATGCATTGGAAAATATATTTCCCATCTGTATATACTATGTGTTCAGTCACTCAGTTGTGTCTGACTCTTTGCAGACTGTAGCCCGCCAGGCTCCTCTGTCCATGGAATTTTCCAGGCAAGAATACTGGAGTGGATTGCTTTTTCCCTACTCCAGGGGATCTTCTTTACCCAGGGATCAAAGTTTCATCTCTTGCATCTCCTGCCTTGGCAAGCGAGCTCTTTATCACCAGTGCCAGCTGGGAAGCCTGTATATATATATACACAACATGTGTGTATATATTATATGTGTGTGTATGCTATACACACATTCATAAAGAAAAATTGGGAGTACAGAGGGAATACTGCTGAGTAGCCTGATTTTTTCAGTTAGTATTAATTTACTTGTTTGCAGGTCTTTCTCTATATTAGTAACTATCGTGTTATCTAAAAACTTTCCACCCCCAATATACTCACACTATACAGGGGTGTACTGCATGCCTTCTCAGTTGCTAAGTCATGTCTGACACTTTGCAACCCCATGGACCCTGCCAGGGTCCCCTCTCCAAGGGATTTCCCAGGCAAGAACACTGGAGTGGGTGGCCATTTCCTTCTCCAGGGGATTGTCTCACCCGGGGATCCAACCTGCATCTCCCATGTCTCCTGCATTGACAGGTAGATTCTTTACCACTGAGCCACCTGTGAAGCCCACTGTGGTATAAATGATACCAAAACATATTTACTTGGGTCAAGGGAAATCCATTAACATGGATTACAGTGTAAATGATACAGTGTAAATGATAGCAGTGTATTGATACCAAAAGTATCATCCTGGTGATCCCCAAAGCATCACTTAGTAACATTAATTGCAAAACTGATTCATCTCAACTCACAGAGGGAAGATCTTGATTCAAGTGATGGGAAGGGAGAAAAGGTTAAGTCAGAAAGGGATTAGACTTATTCACTAAAAGCAGAAAGGAATTAGACTTATTCACTAAAACCAAAGTCAAATAGTCAAACACAATCTCCTCTGTGAAGATTTGTCTGACCGATTCCCACTCCAACCTAAAGAGAATTCTCCCACTTGTGCCCAATTACTATTTGTCTGCATATTTGTCTGTCTGTGTCCTCTTCCATAAACCTACAAGTGTGGTATCATTGGTCTTTACATGACTATTCCCTTATGATCCTTCTGAGAGCAGACATGAGTTGATTCATCTTTGTAACCTCTGGGCTTCACATGTATGTTATACTAAGCAAATAAATGAATTCATTCATTCACACAAGAAGAAGCTCAGAATTTTTCTCATTCCCTGCAGTGGTCTGCCTTATTTTTTTAAAGAGTTATAGTTTGAATGCTTAATTTTTAAAGTTTTATTTGGAAAAAAAGTGAAATGTAATTATTCCAGCACTAACCTGGATATTATGCTTAAGTATTAGTGATGCATGTGCCTAAAAAAGCCAGGTGTCTATAAAAATCAAGTAATAACTTGACAACCAGGTAATGGTTGCTAAGAAACTGTATTGTTCTGTGAACACATGGTGTATGAAGTATGGCCTAGATTCATATCCTACATAAAACATCTTCCTTGGAGTTATCTAAAAAGTCTGATTTTGCATAGCCTGTCAAGGCATATAAGTTACTCTTTCTGCTCTCCTGCTCCTGCTATTAAAAATCATGGTTCTATACATAGAATATTATTTCAGCACCATGATCTGTTCCAGACCCCAGGTTGTTAGGTTACAGACTGAGGCCCTCTTCAGCTCCAAAGCATTTCAGTAGCATCAGATGTGACCCTCAAGTCACCGCTGAGGACCAACCATGGCTTCTGGTGTACTATCAGTGCTAAACACAAAAATTAAATATCTACAATGTTTTTGTATTCCAAAGTGAAACAATGAATTGGAGTTCATCTGCAAGTTTTACAGGACTTTGGTTCACTACTAGTGGAACATAGGGAGATTTTGCTATACTCTACCCCAAACAGGAGGGCTTCCCGGGTGATGCAGTGGAAAAGAATCCACCTGCCAATGCAGGAGATGTAAGAGTCGCAGGTTTGACCCGCGACTTACTGGCCCCTTACTGGGTCAGTAAGATCCCCTGGAACAGGAAATGACACCCCATTCCATTATTCTTGCCTGGAAAATTCCATAGATAGAGGAGCCTGGTGGGCTACAGTCCATGGGGTCTCATGACTGAGCACATCCCAAATAGGAAGTTGTCTCCAAATCTTGACAAGGAAGGTGGCAGAGGTGGGAGGGCTGTCCAAAAAGTACTTATCAACTATGCTAAATTTAAGAGGTAGAAATCATACTTAAAATGAATATATCAATGCTTAACTGCTGTATTAGAATGTTTGTATAGCACAAGGACCTACATTCAATATCCTATAATAAACCATAATGGAAAAGAATATGAAAAAAGAATATATAAGATTGGTCAGGTGGCCTAGTATAATTAAAATGGTTAAAGTGTCAAGGAATTAACCTGAAAGAAGTCATGAGAATTTTTAAAAGAAGCAGTTCCCTGAACTGGCTGTGTCAGAACCGTCTTGAGTAAGTTCCCCCAGTGAGCCAGATGCAAGCCTGTCTTTACCTGACACAACCACTGGTCTACCCAGTATTCATTCTTTGCTTCTTCTGAGAAACAGAACCCTGTGTTGGTATACCCAGCTAAAAGCACACTTTCCCAGCTGCCCTGGCAAGTTGGCGCAGCCTGCAACTAAATCTGGTACATGAATGTAAGTGGGGATGACTGTATATTACTTCTGAGCAAGCCCCTTTAAGGAAGATAAAGAGCTGGGTGTGAATATTTTGCCTTCTACCCTTCCCTCCTTTCTGCTATGTGGAATTTAGACTTTAAAGTGGGATCTGTCTTGCAAACACTTTAAAACATGAAGTAATCTTAAAGTCAGAAGCCAAAGATTACAAACTGAAGGAGCCCAGGTTCCCAAAGACCATGGACCAGCCCTGCCAGCCCTGCACCACTTCCTCCACACTTCTTTTTATAGAAAAAAAAAAGTCAAGCTAACATGTTAACACACCCATTATTCTATAGCATCAAATCTTAAACACAACCGTGGTGGCATTTTCTTGGCCTTACCCCCGAGTCCAACTGATGATTTTCCTCTTTTTCCCCTTGTTTTATTATTATTTTTTTAATCTATTGGGGTATAGTTGCTTTACAATGCTGTTAGTCTCTGCTGTACTAGGAAGTGAACCAGCTATATGCATACAAATATCCCCTCTCTCTTGGGTCTCCCTCCCCCCAGCCATCCCACCCATCTAGGTCACCACAGGGCACCGAGCTGAGTTCCCAGTGCTATACAGATTCCCATGTTTCCTTTTCACACAACTGTAAGTTCCTCAACAATGCACCTGGTGGCTAGTGATTTCAGCACACCCTTCAGAAGCGTTCAGATGAGGCGGGAGTTGGGGGTGGGGGCAGGGGAGTTGGGGGGGGGGGAAGCAATGCCTGTCTTAGAATTAATGAAATAGGTATTAGGAATTTTCAGTTTATCCAACTGCCTTGCATACTTAGTTGCTTCTGTCGTGTCTGACTCTTTGCAACCCCGTGGACTGTAGCCTGCCAGGCTTCTCTGTCCATGGCATTCTCCAGGCAAGAATGCTGAAGTGGGTTACCACTTCCTCCTCCAGGGGATCTTCCCAACCCAGGGATCAAACCCGTGTCTCTTATGTCTCCTGCATTGACAGGCGGGTTCTTCACCTCTAACACCACCTGGGAAGCCCAGCTGCCTTAGCTTGCCTGAAATTTTACTAGTAAAGATGCTGATTATGAGACACGGAAGTTGGGAGCCTTTGGTACACAGAGTGACCATGAGAGAACGCTTTGTGCACACTCCGCACAGAAAGCAAGCTAAGGGCAACGCAATCTTACATGAGTATGGCAGCCCACAGCTGGGGGAAGGCAGAGTGTCAGTGAGAAAGCAGCTGTAGCAACATCAATATTAAGGAATTTATCACAGTTAGAATTTCTTGTACTGTGCATGGTGGTGGTGGTTTAGTTGCTAAGTCATGTCCGACTTTTGTGACCCCCTGGACTATGTAGCCCACCAGGCTCCTCTGGGTGATGGGCCTTAAATAAATACAAAGGAATCTGGAAATCATGGTAAAAACCAACCTATTGCTAAAAACCAACATAAGCCCCAAAGGAAGACGATGCCAATCAGAGCCTGGAGGACAGATTTGCAATTAACATTCCACTGGCACAGACCATCAACAATTAGTTCTGTTAATACACCTACACTAATTTTCTGGTAAACTCATAGAGCTGTTTTGAGTCTTCCCAATTTATTCACTTTTTAAAACCTTAAGCTCTTAGGTAAAGAAAACCCTTTAGATGTTGGGTTGGTAGCCTGGAAACATTAAGCATCTAGAGGACTTTATGAAATGCTACCTAGAGACTGGGGTCTCCTGTTGGCTCTGCTGAGCAATGCTGTAGCTATGAACCTGGCAGGGCTAGGTTCATTTCTACTTTCTATGAGAATGTTATTTTCCTTCCCTTACGAGTGTAAGTAATAGAGGTCTCTTATGGTCTGAATGTTAATGTTCCCCCCAAAACTCATATGTTGAAATTCTAATCCCCAATGATGATGATATGGAAAGTAAGGGTTTAGGAACATACTTAGATCATAAGGTCGGGGGAGCCCTCATGGATGGGAATAGCACACTCATAAAGGAGGCTCCACAGAGATTCTTTGGCCCATCTGTGGACACAGCAAGCAGGTGCCATCTATAAAGCAGACACCACATGTGCCTGTGCATTGATCATGGACTTCCAGCCTCCAGAACTGTAAGAAATAGATTTTGGTTGTTTATAACCTATTCAGTCTGTGGTATTTGCTATAGCAGTCTAAACAGACTCAGACAGGGGCTGATTCAGGACTCAGAAAATGCCAAATTAGTAATCAATTGTTATAAAGTTCAATAATATAAAAGTGTACACCCCCATACAATGGATTGAAATCACTTTTGGTTTGTCATAGTAGCATCTTTAAAGCCTGAAATTATATTCAATTTGCATAATGAATGTCTCAGTATAAGATATGTTGACTGACAGGTTTACATTTTGTTATCTAGGATAATTTAAATTTAATCACGGTTTCCCCTATCCTACCTTCTACCTGGAACCATAGCCTCTAATAAGTAGCAATTTTCTATTTTTGAGGTCGTCATACCCTATCGTCTCTAATACTTGAGAAAAATGGCCAAAAGACCAATACATAGAGAGACTAACACAGAGCACCCAGACAGTCCACATACATTTTGATCAACATTTGATTAACAGATGAGTTTGTTAAACTATCTTGTTTTAATATCATGTTGCAGCTTTTTAAAAATTTTTTAATTGGAATATAATTGCTTTACAATGTTGTTAGTTTCTGCTCTACAACAACGTGAACCAGCCGATAAGTATACATAAAACCCCTCCTCTAAAACCTCCCTCCCCCCTCACCACCCCACCCCTCTACATTGTCACCGAGCACTGAGGTGAGCTCCCTGTGCTATACATATACAGCGCCTTCCCACTGGCTATCTACTTTGCACATGGTCGTGTATATATGGGCTTCCCAGGGAGTGCTAGTCATAAAGAACCCACTGTTCTGGCATGACCCAATTCCTGGGTCAGGAAGATCCCCTGGAACAGGATATGGCAACTCACTCCAGTATTCTTGCCTGGAGAGTCCCATGGACAGAGGAACCTGATGGGCTACAGTCCATGGGGTCACAAAGGGCTGGACACAACTAAAGCAACCGAGTATGCATGCACACAGTGTATATATACCATTTTGTTATTTGTTGTTTAGTTGCTGAGTTGTGTCCAATTCTTTGTGACCTCATGGACTGTAGCCCACCAGGCTCCTCTGTCCGTAGGATTTCCAAAGCAAGAATACTGGGGCAGGTTGCCATTCCTTCTCCAAGAAATCTTTCTGACCCATGTCTCCTGCTTGGCAGGTGGATTCTTTACCATGGAGACACCTGGGAAGCCAATGACCCAGCAATCTCACTGGTGGGCTTACACCCTGAGAAAACCATGCTTCAAAAAGACACATGTACCCCAAGGTTCATTGCAGCACTATTTACAATAGCCAAGACATGGAAGCAACCTAGATGTCCACTGACAGATGAATGGATAAAGAAGATGTGGTACGTACACACAGTGGAATATTACTCAGCCATAAAAAGGGATGAAATTGGGTCATTTTGGTGATGCGGATGAACTTAGAGTCTGTCATACAGAGTGAAGTCAGTCAGAAAGAGAAAAACAAATATTGCATATTAATACATGTATATGGAAATCTAGAAAACTAGTACTGATAAACCTATTTGCAGGGCAGGAATAGAGACAAAGACATAGAGGATACATATATACTCCGTGCTGTAGCTTCTTAAATAGCTTCTCAACCCAGACATATAATCTGTGCTTTGAAAAGGTAAAGATAATTTCCTAAGATTGAATGTGAACAGGTGAAATGATAAAAATAGATTCTATGTATACTGATTTCAATGAACAATGATTAATCTTTACAGTATTTATTTGCTGAATAGCTTTAACATAAACATACCTATTTCTCTTCCTCGTAATACCAGGTACATGAAAGTCACTCAAAAACTATCCATTAAAATGAATAATGAATGACACAATACAAGGTTTCAAAGGTGTTTACTATTTGGTCAAACAATATTTTTCAATTGTCAGAGGGAAATGTACATTAACATACATGCTAAACATTCATCACTTCTGCATTATTGCTACGTGATACAATTTTACAGCCTGTGGGACAGTATAATTTCCGAGGTCATTGTTGGCATCTATCAAATATTTTTCTCAGTTCAATCATCTTCCCTTAAGTGATTTGGGAGTGAGATTGGGGCTAGGATGTTCAATTATAGACCAAATTTCTGTATCTACTAAATGAATAAACAGTCTCTATCTTTTATAAAAGGTAGAAAAATAATCATGCTGTGTGTGATTTTTTTTGCAAAATATACCATATAGGAAAAACATAGGCTGAATACAAAAGAAGTATTTTCTGTTTCTTGGACACCCATAAAAAACATATATCTTAGTCTTTGATATACAGCCATTCAGCTGTTATTTTGCATTTACTTAAAATATCCTCTGCTAAATAGTTGTGTTCATCTTTAAAAGTAAATTGCTTAAAATTACATTCAATTTCTTTCTGTAAACCAACA
Source organism: Bos indicus x Bos taurus (assembly GCF_003369695.1). NCBI lineage: Eukaryota > Metazoa > Chordata > Mammalia > Artiodactyla > Bovidae > Bos > Bos indicus x Bos taurus. The sequence continues at coordinate 22,760,396 of NC_040081.1, read as the reverse complement.
TTTCTTCACCTTGACAAAGGAAATACATTGGATACCACCGATGAGCTGTCATCAGCGTTACATTACACTTAGAGGGAAAAAAAAAAATCTGAGTCTGAAATTAGTAGAGTTAACAAAATTTTACTGATTTCATATTATTTCAAGATGGTTTTCAAAGCCATCCAACAAGTCCCTATCTGTAATATAAAAACAAAACCAAAGCTATGAGCAATCTTTCTCTCCTGGATTCATTAAGGCCTTGGAATCATTTATATCTGTGTTTTGTACATTTTGATTCTCTTCCACATTTATATGTACTTGTTTGTGAAAGCACTAGAACAAATTAATTGAAAGAAACCACTCTGAAACTACTTGAACATTTGATCCAACCATAGAGATTTAAAGGCTTATACAGCCTAGTTTATATTTTCCTCTGGGTTTTGGTGTCGAAATGATTACAGAATGCATGTTTCTTGCTTTGTGATGGTTTTTTAATATGCGTGAAACATTAAAAAAAAGTCAGCATTTACCAAAGATCTCATGTATCAGGCTTTTCAGACTGGAACCAAAAGCTTTTTAAAGCATTTTTAACAACAAATGATGGTCTGTTTCACAGATCCTGAAACCAATAATCAGTTTTCTTGACATACAGCTAAAAACAAAATTATCTTTTAACTAAATAGGATCAGCTTAAAAATCCCTTTGGAGCTGTTTTTATTTATTAAATGCCTTCATTAACACCACCATCTTTCACTTCTTATTACTCCAATTCAATTTCTCCCGCATACAAAGTGATGAGAAGAATGGCTGTGAATCCAGTTAACATCCCTGCGTTCTGAATCATGAAGAAGGTGAAATCGGTTTTTCTTCCAGTTACCTTTTCTCTCAGCATATCGTTCATCTCTGGAAACTAGAGGAAAGATACATTGTTAGATAACTGTTGCCATCTTGTGGTCAAACATAAAAGTTATTACAGATTCCTGTGGGGGTGGCAGGGGGTGAGCGTTTCTGTCCCTGGTTTAAATGTTCTAGTACAGAGAGCATAACAGCAAAAGCCAGTGTAATCAGACATCAACAAGAAGAAGAGTAAGAAGACTGTGCCCCAGGTTAGTCAATCAGTGGCTGGAGATTAATCTCATTTTATGCCTCCTCTCCCTCCCTTCCTTGCTCTCTCTGCTCCATCCACATCATTCGGACCTCAAATGTATCCAGCCTCTTTCCATCCTCAAAATCTTCACACCCACCAAAACCTCTTTTCCCTCAAGTCTTTCAACGAGCTAAATCTTTGAGGTTTCTGCTTTCTAACTTTCATAGGAAGGCTTCTCCTAGGCCTTCCTAACTTTCAGTTCAGTTCAGTCGCTCAGTCGTGTCCGACTCTGCGACCCCATGAATCACAGCACGCCAAGCCTCCCTGTCCATCATCAACTCCCGGAGTTCACCCAGACTCACGTCCATCGAGTCAGTGATGCCATCCAGCCATCTCATCCTCTGTCATCCCCTTCTCCTCCTGCCCCCAATCCCTCCCAGCAGCAGAGTCTTTTCCAATGAGTCAACTCTTCGCATGAGGTGGCCAAAGTACTGGAGTTTCAGCTTTAGCATCATTCCTTCCAAGAAATCCCAAGGATGATCTTCAGAATGGACTGGCTGGATCTACTTGCAGTCTGAAGGACTCTCGAGAGTCTTCTCCAACACCACAGTTCAAAAGCATCAATTCTTTGGCACTCAGCCTTCTTCACAGTCCAACTCTCACATCCATACACGACCACTGGAAAAACCATAGCCTTGACTAGATGAAACTTTGTTGGCAAAGTAAAGTCTCTGCTTTTGAACATGTTATCTAGGTTGGTCATAACTTTCCTTCCAAGGAGTAAGCCTCTTTTAATTTCATGGCTGCAGTCACCATCTGCAGTGATTTTGGAGCCCAAAAAAATAAAGTCTGACACTGTTGCCACTGTTTCCCCATCTATTTGCCATGAAATGATGGGACCGGATGCCATGATCTTCGTTTTCTGAATGTTAAGCTTTACACAAACTTCTTCACTCTCCACTTTTACTTTCATCAAGAGGCTTTTGAGTTCCTCTTCACTTTCTGCCATAAGGGTGGTGTCATCTGCATATCTGAGGTTATTGATATTTCTCCCAGAAATCTTGATTCCAGCTTGTGCTTCTTCCAGCCCAGCATTTCTCATGATGTACTCTGCATAGAAGTTAAATAAACAGGGTAACAATATACAGCCTTGACGTACTCCTTTTCCTATTTGGAACCAGTCTGTTGTTCCATGTCCAGTTCTAACTGTTGCTTCCTGACCTGCATACAAATTTCTCAAGAGGCAGATCAGGTGGTCTGGTATTCCCATTTCTTTTAGAATTTTCCACAGGTTATTGTGATCCACACAGTCAAAGGCTTTGGCATAGTCAATAAAGCAGAAATAGATGTTTTTCTGGAGCTCTCTTGCTTTTTCCATGATCCAGCGGATGTTGGCAATTTGATCTCTGGTTCCTCTGCCTTTTCTAAAACCAGCTTGAACATCAGGAAGTTCACGGTTCACATATTGCTGAAGGCTTTAGCGTGTGAGATGAGTGCAATTGTGCAGTAGTTTGAGCATTCTTTGGCATTGCCTTTCTTTGGGATTGGAATGAAAACTGACCTTTTCCAGTCCTGTGGCCACTGCTGAGTTTTCCAAATTTGCTGGCATATTGAGTGCAGCACTTTCACAGCATCATCTTCCAGGATTTGGAATAGCTCAACTGGAATTCTATCACCTCCACTAGATTTGTTCGTAGTGACGCTTTCTAAGGCCCACTTGACTTCGCATTCCAGGATGTCTGGCTCTAGGTCAGTGATCACACCATCGTGATTATCTGGGTCATGAAGATCTTTTTTGTACAGTTCTTCTGTGTATTCTTGCCATCTCTTCTTAATATCTTCTGCTTCTGTTAGGTCCATACCATTTCTGTCCTTTATCGAGCCCATCTTTGCATGAAATGTTCCCTTGGTATCTCTAATTTTCTTGAAGAGATCTCTAGTCTTTCCCATTCTGTTGTTTTCCTCTATTTCTTTGCATTGATCACTGAGGAAGGCTTTCTTATCTCTTTTACTATTCTTTGGAACTCTGCATTCAGATGTTTATATCTTTCCTTTTCTCCTTTGCTTTTCGCCTCTCTTCTTTTCACAGCTATTTGTAAGGCCTCCCCAAACAACTTAGACACCCCTATTATCATCTTGCATCACATATACTGTTTTTCCATTCATTTCAGTTTTTACTTGTATTTATGTAATCATGTGTGTGGTTTTGTTTGTTGAATTACAGGTTCCCCTCTTTGTAGACAAAAAACCGTGCCTTTCTGCTCCCTCCACCATCTACAATGCCTTACCAATTTCCAAGCCTGATACAAAAATATCAATTGATAATAGCTGATGAAATATGCTTTCAGAAGTCACTATATAGTTAATTCTTATTCTCTTCAATTTGTTTCCTTTTGCTTGTTCTATCCCTCATAAAATCATAAGGTTTTTTAAATAAACAGTGCTGTTTTTGAATTGAAGACTATAACAATCTCATGGTGGTGAAAGCAATTAAAACCCCAAGTTCTACACTTAAAATCCACTCTTTCTCAGCACAAAACTTTTACTGAAAAGGCTCATGAAGAGATCTGTAAATGTCATCTTTTCAAAACACATTTCCAAGTGATTTGCTATGTACACAGTGGTGCAATGTGCCAAAGCATTCAGGAGACCTCCAGACTCTGCAGTCACTCCAACTGCCTGATTTGAGAAAACGTAAATTACAAGGATACAATGGATGAAATTTGTGAAGCCATTCTGAAAAAAGCAAAGCTGCCGTAAGTATATATAGCATCATTTATTTGTATTATTTCTTTAAACCGAATAACTCTAATAGATTCTGTTCTTATATTTCAAAAGAAAAGAAGTGATGACCTAACGTAAATACATTATGAGGCACTAAATTCTGTGAAGAAAAACATAAATGCAGTGATGGTTCTAAGAGATGAAATCCTTGTGCTTATAAAGGGTCTGCACAGAACAATGAACAGAGTTAATGCATATGGAGGAAATTAAATTAGTAAGTTATACATGTAAAAAGACATTCAGTTCCAAATGCAAAGGAAACATTCCTTGATTTGCATCCATTTAGCACATTTTCGTTTTCTAGAAAACCATCCATGATTTATTTGAAAATGCACGGAACCACTGATACTCTCTCCCTTACACACACACACACAGACATACACAGAAACAGCATAAACATAAACATAGATATAAATATATACTGACCCAAGTAAATATCGTTCACCTTTAACTTATCAAATTTACTCTACCTCAAAAGTCTCTTACTGTTTAGAACTTTGAAGTAACAGAATGCTATTTACTTTATTCAGCAAGTCATTTCCTTCCAAATATGACCTCTTCTTGAAAAAAGGGTGAAAAGTCCTTTGGAGCCATACCATAGCAGGATACAAGCTTTACCCACAAGGAAAAACACCTGGGAAAATATCTCTACTTCAACAAAAATAAGTCATTTTGTCCTCTAGCAATGAGATCCTACCTAGATCAAAGAATTAATGAGAATCACTGTCAAATCACTATTAGTACAAACCACTCAAAAAGAGCGGACCTGAAATACTTTAAATGACAACAGAAAGGCCATCCACACTGAGAAAAGCAAAAGGTCACCCTTAGAGAAGGAAATGGCAACCCACTCCGGTGTTCTTGCCTGGAGAACCCCAGGGATGGGGGAGCCTGGTGGGCTGCCGTCTATGGGGTTGCACAGAATCAGACACGACTGAAGTGATTTAGCAGCAGCAGCAGTCAATTCATAACCCAGATGTTTATTTCCAAATTTAAAATACAACAAAATCTTAAAGTTTCTTACCATGTCCGCCAGAGAAATATAGAGGAACATGCCTCCAGCAAGGGCAAAGATAATATTTGGAGCAAAATTATTGCCCACCAAGATGCCAAAAGCTAGCCCAACATAGCAGGAACATGCAGAAAGGAAATTGAATAACAAGGCTTGTCGAGTGCTCATTCCTGCATTGAGTAGGATCACAAAGTCCCCTAGAAGAAGAAGAATACATTAAGTCAATAGTTTTTCTTTTTTTTTTAATTACTTTTTACTGGAGTATAGTTGCTTTACAATGTTGTGTTAGCTTCTACTGTGCAGCAAACAGGTATTCTCTCTTTTCGATTTCCTTCCCATTTTGGTCACCACAGAGCACCAAGCAGAGTTCCCTGAGCTACACAGCAGGTTCTCACTAGTTATCTATTTTATACACAGTGTCAATAGTGAAAGCAAAAGGTGAAGAGGGTGGCAGAAGATGAGATGGTTGGATGGCATCACCAGAGCTGACTCATTGGAAAATACCCTGATGCTGGGAAAGATTGAAGGTGGGAGGAGAAGGGGACCACAGAGGATGAGGTGGTTAGATGGCATCACCGATTCAATGGACATGAGTTTGAGTGAACTCTGGCAGTTGGTGATGGACAGGGAGGCCTGGCGTGCTGCAGTCCATGGGGTGGCAAAGAGTCGGACATGACTGAGCGACTGAACTGAACTGAACTCAACAGACATGAACTTGGGCAAACTTCAGGAGACAGTTTGACCAAGGGAAGGACAGGGAAGCCTGGTGTGCTGCAGTCCATGGGGTTGCAAAGAGTCAGTCATAACTTAGCTATTGAACAACAACAATCAATCCCAATCTCCCAATTCATTCCACCCCACCTCTTCCCCCATCACTGGTGTTCATACATTTGTTCTCTACTTAAATAGTTTAGTAGATTTGTTCTCTACTTAAATACTTTTTTCTCTTTTTGGATGAAATAAATGATAATAACCAATGTCTAAAAAGGCTGCTTCATTTCGAGACATCAGCAGGAGTTTTAAGAGCGTGTTATCTGAAATGTCTCCCTCCCCTTAAACCAAGAAGTTAACGGACTTAGACGACATGAGAAGAACTCCTTACCTAATTCATGAGGGAACTCCTCACATAGGATGGCTATGGAGGTGCTGAGTCCCTGCAGAAGAGACAAGGTGCAGGAGGCCCCGATGGCCAGGCCATCGATGAAATTGTGGAGGGCATCACTGAGCGTTATCATCCAGGCGATCGTCCCTATTTCTGAGAGCTTTGGCCCCTTCAAACAAGTACACGAGCTTGACTCTTTTTTTCCATCCTGTAAAATAACAGAAAATCAATCCACAGGATAACCAACATTTCTTGAAAGTCCAAGTGATACAGAGAAGTAGATGTATTATGTGTTGAGAGAGACAAATGTTTCCAACAGAAAGTCTTTCATAGTGGATAGGAACCACTAATCATAAAAAATGGAGGAAAAAAACTTGGAGAAAGGAAGAGACTGACAGGCCTTGAACAAACCACTTAAAAGACATTTTACTCTGGTTTCTCTTCAAACAATCCTTTTGACTTGTATGAACAAATTCTTACTACTCCCTTCCTAAAATGTAATATTAATAGATATTAACCTAAGAATTTGATTTATTCATACACTTTAAAGTAAAAGAAGTTTTTCAAAGACTGAATTTAAATTCTTTTCCATGTTATAATTTGAATGTGAAATCCACATTTAAAGCATGATAACATCAAGGAGTATGTATTCTAATCTATCCTGTGCCAACCTTGTAACTGTGAGCAAGTAATCTGAGCTTTAGCGTCTTTGATCATGAAGTGAAGAGAATGCTCTAAATTATTCATTTATTTTTCAATGACTTAGTAAGTTTTCACTGTGTTCCAGGTAGAGTTCTGGGTGTTTAGGATATCCTACAAGCTCTAAATTTCAATGATTCTCTTAACAAATTATATGAAGTATGATTAAAATAGGGTTGCCTTTACACCACACTTCTTTCCACCATGAAACAACAGAAAATCCTACAGCAGAATCTTTGTAAGAATTTTAATTTCCATAAGAAATTTTTTCAAAAAGAATTTAAATTTCCATAAAATTTACAAAATTGTATAAAATCAAATGACAGATGCCAACTGAAGCATATTCCAGAAACTGTGGGAAAAGATAATAAAATGCAAATTCATTTTTAAGTAGGGAAGCAATTTGCAATTAACTGGAGAACATTTTATTCCTAATTCTCCTCCCCTCAACTCTACCTCAGCAGCTAATCAACATATTTATTGAACATCTGCAATTTATACAACAGTCTGTTGAATGCTACAGGAAGTACACAGAAGTGGGAAACACAGGTTCTATCTCCAAGAAGCCTATTTACCTTGGAGAAACAAGATGTAAAGTATACAACTGACTCTAAAAATTGTGCAACATATATCAGCCGAAAAGGGCTTCCTTCAGAGCAATCATCTGAGAGGTGGTGCTTTTTCTCTGACGTCACTTAAATGCTCAAAACACTTTGGGGACCATTCTTTCAAAGCTGACTTCCAATCTTGCCACACACCTTTTCACTGTTTCATTAGTGGTAAATCTTCACCTTTGAGGGAGATTTTGTTTGTGCACGCATGCACACTCAGTTGCTTCAGTCATGTTCGACTCTTTGTGACCCTATGGACTGTAGCCCACCCGGCTCCTCTGTCCATGGGATTCTCCAGGAAAGAATACTGGAGTGGGTTGCCATGCCCTCCTCCAGGGGATTTTCCAGGCCCAGGGACCTAACCCATGTCTCCTGTGGCTCCTGCATTGCAGGTGGATTCTTTACCACTGAGCTACCAGCAATTTGCAAGGGGAACATCCCCTTCTCTCAAAAACACAGGAAGCAACATTAATCTCCTTTTACTTTAGAAGGCAGTTCTTATCAGCATAAAAAGAATTCCTTCTGGTTTTAAAATGTGGTCTTTTCACTGTACAGTGTTAAAACATAATCTGAGACAAATTAAATAATTTAAGAGTTTATTCAAGCAAGAATGGATTCCAAGCTGGCAGTGTCAAACCAGGAGTAGTTAGGAACATTCCAGGGACAGGAAGCCTACAGAGACTTTTACAGAGAAAAGATGGAAGCAAAGCAAGGAAATTATTGATTGAATACCATTCAATGTCTACTTGGAAGTTAGGAACTGACTGTCTTTAGGTTTTGATTTTGTAGCCTTGAGGCATTTACAGGCTTAGATTTTGGATTGCTTACATATGACATTTGAACTACCTCAGCCTCTGTCTTTATTTAATTAATTCAATAGTTGATATATCTTAACTGCCACAATGTAATAAACAACAACGACTTCAGTTGAGTTCAGTTCAGTCCAGTCATTCAGTCATGTCTGACTCTTTGCGACCCCATGAACCACAGCACACCAGGCCTCCCTGTCCATCACCAACTCCTGGAGTTCACTCAAACTCATGTCCATCGAGGCGGTGATGCCATCCAACCATCTCATCCTCTGCTGTCCCCTTCTCCTCCTGCCGTCAGTCTTTCCCAGCATCACCTTCTTTTCAATTGAGTCAGTTCTTCACATCAGGTGGCCAAAATACAGAGTTTCAGCTTCAACATCAGTCCTTCCAGTGAATCTTCAGGACTGATTTCCTTTAGGATGGACTGGTTGGGATCTCCTTTCAGTCTGAGGGACTCTCAAGAGTCTTCTCCAACACCACAGTTCAAAAGCATCAATCCTTCAGCACTCAGCTTTCTTTATAGTCCAACTCTCACATCCGTACATGACTACTGGAAAAACCATAGACTTGACTAGACAGACCTTTGTTGGCAAAGTAATGTCTCTGCTTTTTAATATTCTGTCTAGGTTGGTCATAACTTTTCTTCCAAGGAGTAAGCCTCTTTTAATTTCATGGCTGCAGTCACCATCTGCAGTGACTTTGGAGCCCCCAAAAATAAAGTTTGACCTGTTTCCACTGTTTCCCCATCTATTTGCCATGAAATGATGGGCCTGAATGCCATGATCTTCGTTTTCTGAACGTTGAGCTTTAAGCCAACTTTTTCACTCTCCTCTTTCACTTTCTTCAAGAGGCTCTTTAGTTTTTCTTTACTTTCTGCCATAGGGGTGGTGTCATCTGCATATCTGAGGTTATTGATATTTCTCCCAGCAATCTTGATTCCAGCTATGTTTCATCCAGCCCAGCATTTCTCATGATGTACTCTGCATATAAGTTAAATAAGCGGGGTGACAATATATAGCTTTGATGTACTCCTTTCCCTATTTGGAACCAGTCTGTTGTTCCATGTCCAGTTCTAACTGTTGCTTCCTGACCTGCATACAGATTTCTCAGGAGGCAGGTCAGGTGGTCTGGTATTCCCATCTCTTGAAGAATTTTCCACAGGTTATTGTGATCCACACAGTCAAAGGCTTTGGCATAGTCAATAAAGCAGAAATAGATGTTTTTCTGGAACTCTCTTGCTTTTTTGATGATCCAGCAGATGTTGGCAATTTGATCTCTGGTTCCCCTGCCTTTTCTAAAACCAGCTTGAACATCTGGAAGTTCACGGTTCACGTATTGCTGAAGCCTGGCTTGGAGAAATTTGAGCATTACTTTACTAGCGTGTGCTGCTGCTGCTAAGTCACTTCAGTCATGTCCGACTCTGTGTGACCCCATAGACGGCAGCCCACCAGGCTCCCCCGTCCCTGGGATTCTCCAGGCAAGAACACTGGAGTGGGTTGCCATTTCCTTCTTCAAGGCATGAAAGTGAAAAGTGAAAGTGAAGTCGCTCAGTCGTGTCCGACTCTATGCTACCCCATGGACTGCAGCCTACCAGGCTCCTCCGTCCATGGGATTCTCCAGGCAAGAGTACTGGAGTGGGTTGCCATTGCCTTCTCCATGAGTGCAATTGTGTGGTAGTTTGAGCATTCTTTGGCATTGCCTTTCTTTGGGATTGGCGGCTGCACAGCACTGGAGCAGCTGAGGAGATGCCCCACATCCAAGGGCAAAGGAGAAGCCCCAGCAAGACAGTAGGTGCTGGAGTGGTGGCTACGCGGTGCTGGAGTGACTTTGAGGACATACCCAACATCCAAGGGCAAAGGAGAAGCTCTAGAAGGATGGTTGCTGCTGCTAAGTTGCTTCAGTCGTGTCCGACTCTGTGCGACCCCATAGATAGCAACCCACCAGGCTCCGCCATCCCTGGGATTCTTCAGGCAAGAACACTGGAGTGGATTGCCATTTCCTTCTCCAATGCATGAACGTGAAAAGTGAAAGCTAAGTCGCTCAGTCGTGTCCGACCCTCAGTGACCCCATGGACTGCAGCCTTCCAGGCTCCTCGGTCCATGGGATTTTCCAGGCAAGAGTACTGGAGTGGGGTGCCATTGCCTTCTCCAGAAGGATGGTAGGAGGGGAGAATTCATGTTTAGAATCAAACCCCATTCCTGCCAGAGATACTCAGAGGGCTCAAACAATCTTGTGCACACCAGGACCCAGGGACCCCACAGAGAGTGAGACAGAACTGTATTTAAGCATCTCCTGTGGAGGTACAGGTCAGCAGTGGACTGCCACGTGGGCAGGGGCTCTGGGTGCAGAAGACCTGGGTATAGCATAAGCCCTCTTGGAGGAGGTAGCCATTAACCCCACCACAGAGCTGCCAGAACTTACACAGGACTGGAAAATAGAGTCTTGGAGGGCACAAAGAGAATCTTGTGTGCACTAGCACCCAGGAGAAAGCAGCAGTGACCCCAGAAGAGACTGACCCAGACTTGCCAGGGAGTGTCCAGGAGTCTCCAGTAGAGGCATGGGTCAGTGGTGGCCTGCTGCAAGGTTGGGGGCACTGAGTGCAGCAGTACATGCATGGAATCTTTTGAAGGAGAACTCCATTATCTTCATTACCTTCAACATAGTATGGCCCCAGGTAAATAGCAGGGAGGGAACACAGCTCCACCCATCAACAGAAAATTGGATTAAAGATTTACTGAGCATGGCCCCATTTTATTGTATTACATTGAATACAATAGAGAAAGGAGTGTGTCAAGGCTGTATATTGTCACCTTGGTTATTTAGCTTATATGAGAAATGATGGGCTGGATGAAGCACAAGCTGGAATCAAGATAGCAGGGAGGAACATCAATAACCTCAGAGATGCAGATGATACCACCCTCATGGCAGAAAGTGAAGAAGAACTAAAGAGCCTCTTGAAGAAAGTGAAAGACGAGAGTGAAAAAGTTGGCTTAAAGCTCAACATTCAGAAAATGAAGATCATGGCATCCAGGCCCATCACTTCATGGGAAATAGATGGGGCAACAGTGGAAACAGATCAAACTTTATTTTGGGGGGCTCCAAAATCACTGCAGATGGTGACTGCAGCCATGAAATTAAAAGACGCTTACTTCTTGGAAGAAAAGTTATGACCAACCTAGACAAAATATTAAAAAGCAGAGACATTACTTTGCCAACAAAGGTCCATCCAGTCAAGGCTATGGTTTTTCCAGTAGTCATGTACGGATGTGAGAGTTGGACTATAAAGAAAGCTGAATGCAGAAGAATTGATGCTTTTGAACTGTGGTGTTGGAGAAGACTCTTGAGAGTCCCTCAGACTGCAAGGAGATCCAACCCAGTCCATCCTAAAGGAAATTAGTCCTGAAGATTTACTGGAAGGACTGATGTTGAAGCTGAATCTCCAGTACTTTGGCCACCTGATGTGAAGAACTGACTCATTTGAAAAGACCCTGATGAAGGCAGGAGGAGAAGGGGACGACAGAGGATGAGACGGTTGGATGGCATCACCGCCTCGATGGACATGAGTTTGTGTGAACTCCGGGAGTTGGTTATGGACAGAGAGGCCTGGTGTGCTGTGGTTCGTGGGGTCGCAAAGAGTCGGACACAACTGAGCAACTGAACTGAACTGAACTGAACTAAGGATAGCCTTGCCCATCAGCACAAGACCCAGTTTCCCCCTCAGTCAGTCTCTCCCATCAGGAAGCTTCCATAGCCTCTTATCCTTCTCCATCGGAGAGCACACAGAATGAAAACCACAATCACAGAAAACTAACCAATCTGATCACATGGACCACACCCTTGTCTAACTCAATGAAGCTATGAGCCATGCCATGTAGGGCCACCCAAGATGGACAGGTCATGGTGGAGAGTTCTGACAATGACTTAGTACATGTCAAATGGGTGGCTTGGGTGAAAAGTCCCAGATTAGGAAACAATTACTGTCAAAGAGAAACAAAGGCAGTCATGAGAAACACCATAGAGAAAGTAACCTTGGCTTTGCAAAAACTTACTGCCAAGATACACTTCAAAAGACCAGTTGCTTTCCTTTACCAACTTGATTTGCCTAATCACATATTTATAATTTCCTTATTTACTTGTGATGACTTAGGGAAAAGATTGCTAGACCAAGTCTTAACTACCTGAAATTTTGTACAGAGCCTGTATACAAATTCCTTTAATTCTGAAAAACAAATTAATATATCAGGCATGGTTCTTTTACCTCTGAGTACAGATATTACTATGTTTATTATACTTCCTTTAATCTTATAATCTTAGGTCTGAAATAACACTGTTGGCTAGATTAACTGTTACACATTTTTAAAAGTCTTAGAAGGAATGAAAGCAGGCAAACATTCATGAACAGTTCTTTTTTAATTCACCTAGAACAAAGTCACTGAGCAGACAGAACACTAGAGTCAAGTCTTTGTTAAATTAGGACTACTCTCTTTCCCATTATTTTTTTATTTTTCTTCGGTCTCGTTGCTTGTTTGCTTTCTTCCTTGTTTAACCTGTACACTAAATATGAGGCTATTTCTAACCTCAGTCATGATAAGGCAATGCAATCTAGTGAAAAGACCACTGGTCTGAAATCCAGGCAAACCAAGGTCTTGCTTGGCTCTGACAAGAATTACAGTGTAATCATCAGCAAGGTGCATAAAATTGTTCACCTAAATTATTAATGAAAATGAGGTCAAAGCAAAGCACAGACTGATCAGAAGCGGGGGTGAAATAATAGCATGAACAAAGTTATGAGAGTGGAAGGGAGACTGAATAGAATCCCAACTTAAGCATGGAGGGGAAGAAGAAAAAGTAAAACAAAAAAGCACTAAGAAATCATAATGAAGAAAGCAAGTGGGCTTATTGCAGAACAGTTTAAAGTTAAATAAGGCAGTTAAAGAAAATTAAAGAAGACCAAAAACAGAGACAAAGAGGCAGGTGTGAGAGGAGGAGGAAGAGGAAGATAGGAAGAAGGAGGAGTGGCATGTGTTGGGAGGAGCAGGAAGAGCTATCAAAAGAGGAAGATAAGTAGGATAAGGAAAAAGAGAAGAAAAAGGAGAGGGTGGAGAAGAACAAGAAGGAGGGCAAAGAGGTGGGGGAAGATTAGGAAAAAAAAGAAAGAACTTGGCTATCCTGCATAGGACATGGATCATATAAATATGGCTTACACCTGCAGTGAAATACTATGCAGAGTAGCAGAGATGACGAATATCTGTATTTTTCCAAAACATAGCATTGAGGTAAAATATATTTATATTTATACGTAACAACATGCCTACTGGGCACCTTTTGTAAAAATTAATATTATAATCCTACGATGGTCTGAGTGCAACTTGAAAAGATACATATAAAAATGCTAATCATGGTTCTCCCTTGGGGACAGTAACATGGGTAATCCTTGGGTTTCTTCTTTTATCTTTTATGGGTGTTCTGGATTTTTTTAATTATGTTATTACAATACTCACAAAACAAAATATTAAAGCCATGGGATGAGAACCAGCAAGAAGCAAAAGTGAACCTGTAATGACTCAGGAGTTATCACCAGCAAACAAGGTGGAGAAGCTGGAGAAGCAGGCTACCTGCCAGGTTTAGTCTGCATTTAAGAGGGCGTATGGCCCCACTAAGTGAAATCCTTTTTTGTTAAATTAATGGCTGCAAAAATCAGCATGAACACTATCAGAATTCACTCTGCATCGGGGGAGGCAATGTGAGCCATGATTAATAAAAATGTTTTTTATGGTTTGTTATCTTCTATTTTACTGATAAGAAGGTAAAAGCAGGCAACCACTGCAGTAAAAGTTAAATTTCAAATTCCATATACCATGCTGAAAGAATTTTACAGAGCAAGAATTCTGGTTATTAAAAAAAAGAAGCACCAAGTCAAAAAGGAAAGTAGAAACCCTCCAAAAACATAATTAAGATGGCAAAAGGAAGTATAAATAAACAAAAGCTGAAAATTATATGCAAAGCTAAACATAAAATCTATGCCCATAAAAGAGAAACTCATGTAACATAAAAGCTATAAAATATTATTTTAAGATGCCACAAATAAAGAGATGAGAGTTAAAGAAAGAGGCATTGAATGCAAGCTAGCTTAATGATTTAAGGATATGGGCTTTGGCACCAAATGGGTGTGAGTTTAAGTAATGGCTCTGCTACTTAATATTAATAGCTCCATGTCCTTTGGAAAGTTACTTGGATCTTAGCTAATGCAGTAAGACAAGAAAAGGAAATAAAAGGTATATACATATTGGGAAGAAATAAATAAAACTGTCTTTGTTGGCAAACGGACATGCCCGTCTATGTAGAAAATGCTACAGGATCAACAAAAAAGCTCCTAAAATATAATAAGCAAGTCTGGCAAGGTTTCAGGATGCAGGTTAACATATAAAAATCAGTTGCCTTCCAATATACCAGCAATGAACAAGTAGAATTTGAAATTAAAATCATAATAGCATGTATATTAGTACGTCCTAATATTAACCACTCAGGTATAAATCTAACAAAATATGTGGAGGACCTATATGAGGAAAGGCACAAAACTATGATGAAAGAAATCAAAGAAGAACTATTCCATTCATGCATTAGAAGACAATGAATAGTTGTCAAAATGTTAGTCCTTCCCAAGTTGATCAACAGACTCAGTGCAATCCCAATCAAAATCTCAGAATGTTATTTTGTCAACATTTTTTTATTCTAAATCTATATGAAAACGAAAAATTCCTAGAATAGCTAACACAACATTGAAGGAAAGAAAGAAGTTGGATAACTGACACTGTCGGACTTCAAGACTACTATGAAGCTACAGTAATCAAGATGGTACATTATGATGAAATAATAGACAAATAGATCAATGGAACAAATAGAGAGCCTAAAAATAGACACATATAAACATGGCCTACTTATCTTGGACCAAGAAGCAAAAGCAATACAATGCATAAAGTCTTTTCTCGCATTCTGTGGCTTGTCTTATTCTGTTGGCATTGTCTTTCACAAGGAGAAGGTTTAAATGGTGCTGAAATAAGTGGACATCCATATTAAAAACAAAAACAAAAACAAAAAACCAAAAGTGTAGACACAGACTTTATACCCTTCACAAACAAAAATGAATTCAAAATGGATCATAGACCTAACTATAAATGCCACACTCTAAAACTCCTAGAAGATAAGATAGGAGAAAACCTAGATGACCCTGAGTACGGCCATGGCTTTTTAGATACAACACCAAAAGCATAATCCATGAAAGACATAATTGATAGCCTGGACTTTATTAAAATTTAAACCTTCTCCTTGCAAAAACAATGCCAACGGAATGAAAAGACAAGCCACAGAATGTGAGAAAATATTTGCAAAAGACAAATATCTGATATCTGATAAAGACTTAAGCAAAATATACAATAAGAAAACAATCAATTAAAAAATGAGCCAAAGACCTTAACAGACACTTCATTAAAGAAGACTTACAGATGTCAAATAAGGATAGGAAAAGCTCCATATCATATGTCATCAGGGAAAAGCAAATTGAAACAAGATAAAACTACACACCTATTAGAATGGCCAAGCTAAGTAACACTGACACCACCAAACACAGGCAAGGATTCGGAGCAGCAGGAACACTCATTCATTGCCAGTGGGAATGTAAAATGGTACAGACACTTTGGAAGACAGTTTGGCAATTTCTTACAAAACTAAACATATTCTTCCCATACAATTCAGCAATGATCTCCTTGATATTTACCCAAAGAAGCTGGAAACTTATGTCCACATAAAGACCTGTACACAGATGTTTACAGTATTTTTTTCCTAATTGCCAAAACTTGGAAGCAACTAAGATATCCTTAATTAGGTGAATGGATAAATGAACTATGAGACATCCAGACAACAGAATCTTATTAAAGTCCCCCAGCCCCCAAATGAGCTATCAAGCCATGAAAAGACATGGATGACTCTTAAATGTACATACTAAATACAAGAAGCCAAATTTGAAAAGGCTACATAGTATATGATTGTAACTATATGACATTCTGAAAAAGGCAAAACTATATATGGAGACAATAAAAAGATTAGTGGTTGCCAGTTGGGGGAAAAGAGAGATGAATATGTGAAGCAGGGAGAATTTCAGGGCAGTGAACATACTCTATATGACACTACAATGATGGATACATTACACATTTGTTCAAACCCATGGAATGTAGAATACCAAGATTGAAATGTGATTACGATGTGTCGATGGATGTTCACCAGTTGTAACAAATGTACTGATCTGGTGGGGGATATTGATAATGGGGGAGGTTACACAAGTGTGGAGACAGGGAATATATGAGAAATCTCTGCACTTTCCTCTCAATTTTGCTATGAACCTAAAACTGCTCTTTAAAAAAAAAAAATTACTTGGAATCTGATTTTAGATTCCTTATCTGTAGAATAGAGAAAATAATACTACCCACTCCATAGGATTATTGTGATGATTAAATGACATGTCTGTAAACTATGCCACAAATGGTTATTATTGTCACACAGAGCATTTTATCTAACAAAGTAGAAGGGAATAAAACATTACTAAAAGGAAGAAAAACAAAAACTGCCTAAGAGAAAAGTGTGCATGACAAAAAAATGCTCATATATGATCCTTAAATAAATTCTCCTGCATACTGATCAAGATGATTGGAGAAAATGGGAGAAAAAGTAAATCTATACAAAAAAGGAGCTTTGGAAAAGTGAGAGGGTACAGTGACATATTAAAAAAAAACAAGGAGCAACTCCTGTAGGGCTCCAGTGGTTGAGTCTGCCTTGCAATGCAGGGAACTCAGGTTCAATCTCTGGTCAGGGAACTAAGATCTCACAGGCCTCGGAGCTACTGAGCCTGTGCACAAAAGATCCCGCTTATGGCAACTAAGACCCAACACAGACAAACAAATAAATAGTTAAAAAAAAGAAAAAAAGAAAAATTGTTAACAAGGGAGCGTGAGCTTGGACATAAATATACACTACTGAATTTTCAACTACTAGAGTTCAAGGTGTACTAAGGAGTCAGGAGGTTAATTAGCCAGAAGGTAAAATCCACTGTAAAAAGTATGCAGTCTGAGTTAGTAAGTTGATCTGAATCAGACAACTGACTGCCATAGGAAGAAAGGAATCTCTAAGATGTAAAGTAGTATCTTGCATAGTTAGCGGTTCAGTTTACAAAGCACTTTCATATATTAGTGTCCTGGATTTCTTTTGACCTTTACAACATCCTCATGAGTAAAACAGAACAAATATACTATCCTAATTTTAGAGACAAGGAGAATGACAATCCAAGAATATAAATTACTTGCTCAACATCACACAGAAGGTGCTGGGATTAAGCTCCTTAATTATTTACCAAACACGTATTTTACAGCAGGCAGGAACTCTGCAAAGAACCGAAGACTGAAGCATAAAAAGAATCTGCATGTTGTTGGAATTCATAGTCCCCAAAGGAACATCCAAGATTCAAACTTCAGGGCCGAGATGATTAATTCCCATTAGCCCTTTGAGAATGACTTCCCACTCTCTCACCCTGCTCTCTGTCCTGAAGCTGTTTTTCCTGAATGGGCCATTGCTACAGGCTTCCTGTCCTCTGGTTTCCATTTAAGATGGACAACTAGGAAGCCTTAGAGGGAATTCAGGGGGAGAAAGAAAGGAGAAATCAAGATCTTTATTCCTCTCATACCCCCTTGTGCGGTCGACTCAAGCCGTCCATGACCCTCAAATGGAGAACACAGCTCTTCTCAAGACAACTCTATTCCCAGAAGCTCCTTCCTCTCCATCCTTGGGTGCAGGGGTGGTAATAATTCTGCCATTACTGGTCCCTGGTTCAGGCACTACCCTTCTACCCAACTCTCACCTTATAAATCAATCTTCCTGAAATTATTCTACTTTGAGTGGTCTGTTTCCTATTGGATCCTGATAGCATCACT
The DNA here is from genome assembly GCF_003369695.1 of Bos indicus x Bos taurus. NCBI lineage: Eukaryota > Metazoa > Chordata > Mammalia > Artiodactyla > Bovidae > Bos > Bos indicus x Bos taurus. The sequence continues at coordinate 22,742,333 of NC_040081.1, read as the reverse complement.
GGTGCTGGAAATGGCCATAAAAAACAGACATCAAAATGGAATATAATTGGGTTTTTCCTATATTCAAAGTATGGGGAAATGGAACAGTGGTTACCCACAGGTAGGCTGCATTTTTCAGCGAAACCCAGGACATGAAAGGGCTCTGCAAGATCTAGGCTGTGCTCTAAGTCTTCCTACAATTTGGTTCTTACGACCCAGCAGATTAAGTGTTATTAGAAAAGTCTGTGGCAGATAAAGATACTGAAAGGAGCCTTCTGGCAAGCCCTGGTCAGAGAATTCACAGCACAGATCCCTAAGATGTTAGGTTAAAGCCATGCCCTCTTTTGCCATTAACTATTCTTTATCTCTCCCTGGTGGCTCAGATGGTAAAGCGTCTGCCTACAATGAGAGAGACCTGGGTTCGATCCCTGGGTTGGGAAGATCCCCTGGAGAAGGAAATGGCAAACCACTCCAGTACTCTTGCCTGGAAAATCCCATGGACAGAGAAGCCTGGTAGGCTACAGTCCACGGGGTTGAAAAGAGTCGGACACGACTGAGCAACTTCACTTTCACTTTCTTTTCATTCTTTATCTCAGGGCTTCTCAGGTGGCACTAGTGGTAAAGAAACCACCTGTCAATGCAGGAGACAAAAGAGATGCAGGTTCTATCCTTGGGTTGGGAAGATCCCCTGGAGGAGCGCATGGCAACCCATTTCAGTATTCTTGTCTGGAGAATCCTCGTGGACAGAGGAGCCTGGTGGGCTACAGTTCACAGAGTCACAAAGAGTTGGACACGACTGAAGCAACTGAGCATGCACGCACACAATTTTTTCTCAAAAGCTGTGACTTGCTTGCTCCTACGTCCTTGGAGAGATTTACCTTGTGCCCATGGGACATCAAGTGGGTGAGGGATCATGCCCAACATGAACTGGAAGTTATCTGATCCAACAAGCCATAAATTCAGTTGCCCACACCAGCATTCCATTATCAAATTTATAAACAAAAACAAGCCCATACCAGCCTTGAAGATACAAGCAAATTACAATGGCAGTTGATTCAGACCCTCATGCTGCTGCTGCTGCTGCTGCTGCTGCTGCTAAGTCGCTTCAGTCGTGTCCGACTCTATGCGACCCCATAGACGGCAGCCCACCAGGCTCCCCCGTCCCTGGGATTCTCCAGGTAAGAATTCTGGGGTGGGTTGCCATTTCCTTCTCCAATGCATGAAAGTGAAAAGTGAAAGTGAAGTCGCTCAGTCGTGTCTGACTCTTCACGACCCCATGGACTGCAGCCTACCAGGCTCCTCTGTCCAAAGGATTTTCCAGGCAAGAGTACTGGAGTGGAGTGCCATTGCCTTCTCCGTCAGACCCTCATAACCTAAGCCTAATACTGCATCTATTTTTCCTCAACAACAGTAAGGCTACATGGGGTGTTTCCTATGGTCAGTTAACTGTGAATAGTGTTCCAGCACCAACCAGCTATACAATCTTACTCACAATGAACTTAAAATATAGTAATAAAGATAAATCCTCCAAGTGGGCAGAACTTTAAAGTGTGATGTTGACCTTCATAGAAGTAATGGCCTGAGATATAGGTCTACACTAACTCATAAGGGAGAGCTCAAAGAGCAGGCCAGCTGAACAGAGACGTTCAAAAAACAAAATTGGACACTGGTGGCAGAGATCTGGGAAAAAATATATAGACGGATCACTTGTAAAAGGCACAGAATGTGAAGACCATTCTATTCTGTTGAATCTCCTAAGAGTCTACCACCGAGGATGGTCTCAATAAGTGCACAAGAAGACTGTAAATATCATTTGGCATCTTTCATCAGCCATCCCAGTGTCTGCTTAATGGCCCGTACACAAAGAAGTCAGATTAGTGAGCCTAGTGGGCTGCCGTCTATGGGGTCGCACAGAGTCGGACATGACTGAAGTGACTTAGCAGTAAGAGTAGCAGACTATTCATGGGGGATTCCAAAGTGCTCTAACACAAACTTGGAGAGAAAGAGGAGAGGGGGACCAGGGTGTTTATTCCCTGGGCTCCCTCCTTTGGGGGGTAACTTAGGCTGGCTATGACCCTAATGAAAGATCACTGCTCCACTAAACAGCTGCTTTCTGTACAAAACTAGTTCCCTCCAAGTTCTAGTAAACTTCTTCCTCCCCCTTCCCTTTGGACATAAGATTGCTAACAGTTTCAACATTTCACGTTCCAGGTTTACTGCACTTTCCCCTGTGGTTAACCCACACCTTGCCCCGAGTTTTGTAAATTGCCCATTTTCTATTTTGTATCTTTCCTTGAAAATGCCATCATCTCTTCTCGAAAGGATGATCGATTCAAACTCATCTGCTCATTCCCCATACAGGAATCCCCAACTCTGTATATACTATTAAATATATATTTATTATTCAACAGAATATATTCAATATATATATTCAATATATATATTATATATTCAACAGAAAAACTTGCAAAACCGATTAAATGGACACAAAGATATAAAAAGCTAAAGGCACTATTCTGCTGCTGCTGCTTAGTCACTTCAGTCATGTCAGACTCCATGTGACCCCATGGACTGCAGCCCACAAGGCTCCTCTGTTCATGGAATTCTCCAGGCAATAATACTGGAAAGGGTTACCATGCCCTCCTCCAAGGGATCTTCCCAACCCAGGGATCGAACCTGGGTCCCCTGCATTGCAGGCAGATTCTTTACCACTGAGCCACCAGTGAAGCCCTAAAAGCAATATACAATTTAAATTTCAATAGATTTTGTTTGTATAACTATATTTTCAAGTGATTTCAATGGACTTTATAGCTGATGGTTCCTTCCTCTAGCCCTAAAAAGTCAGTCTCAGCTCACTAAAACCAAAATCAAACTTCACATGAGAAAGGAGAAATTACTTTTATTCTTTAATGCCTATAACCAAATACAATTCAAATGTACTTAGTCTCTAGTCATTTGGTTTCAGGAAAAAACTTCATAACCATTTTCAAAACTCTCCTTGCAATGAAAATAACCATTAACAAGAAAATAACAATTTCCAGAAACCTTGAAAATGGTTTCCTTTCCCTCTGCCTCTTCTGTGAAATGAGACTGAAGTTGTTTAGCTCCTTAGGAGTTGAAATAATAGTCTCTCATTTTCAGTTGGGGACCATATCACTTTACTATCCCAAAAAAATAATTTAAGAGAAATCTGAGGGGTTTTCAAGAAATTATGCTCCTATTTTGCCAATGAAACTTAAAGTATCTAGTAATTAAGTATTTACAGTTGTCCTAATGGACCACTTATGCCACTCTGAAAGGAAGCCTACTGTTTCTACAGACCAGGAGGGCATTAATGCTCTGATACATTCGGGAAACAGAACACCATTTCTTATAAAAAGCCTGCATAATGTACTCCCCATCCCACGCAACCCTCATTATTACTGAGAAGTCTTAAAGGGACTCAGAAGGCACTAGGAAATTGGTTAAGTTTTCATGTAAGTTGGAGAAATTTGTTGCTGCACTCTTGAAAAATGAGGTTCCCCAAAGGCAGGGATACCTACGTTGCTCAGTATTAAGTCCTACAGAATAGTTCAGATGAGGAGACATGGGGAGGGTGGGATGTGGTAGGGGAACCGCCCGCATGCAGCAGCTGCCTGTGGTGTCATTACCATCTGACATGAATTATGTGAAATGAACTGAAATACAGAAGATCCCACCCCGTGCACTACAAGTGACTGACTACCCAGGCCTGCAAAAGATGCGGGTGGGCTGTCTGATTTGCAGAGAATGAGAAGCACAAGTTCTTTCTTAGGGCAAGAAGCTCAGGAAAGTGATAAGAGACCAGGGATGACAGATGACAAGAAGGACAAGCGCAAGTGCCAGCCGCAGTCACTGCAACAGAAGAAGCGATGATGACCACAGTGGAGGTGTTAAGAAGCAGGCAGTCTGCCAGCAGTGAAAAAAGTGAGCGACGAAGGGTTAAGCCTGTTCTCTGAGATGGCAACCAGTCCCTGGTCTCTATATATCTCAATAATTTAGTAAAACGGAGCATCTTCACTTAGTACGTGGAGAGTGAGGGGTGAGGATTACACAGTACACAGGGGATAGGGTACCAGGACCTCCTTTCCTCTTAAAGATATAAATATGATTCTCTGAGGATTCGCTCACCAGTTAAAGAAAAGAAGAATTTCATTGACGTACAGTTGATTTACAATGTTGTGTTAATTTCCGCTGTATGGAAAGGGACTCTGTCATACATACATATATATTCTTTTTTTAAAACAAAGATGTAATTTTATTGGCTTTGTTTCCACTTTTTGTTTGTTTGCTTTTTGTTGTTGGGTTTCGTTGTTTTTATTTTTTATTTTCTGGCTGTGCCACTTGGCATGTGGGATCAAACCCACACCCACTCCATTAAAAGCTCAGAATCTTAACCACTGGACCACTAGGGAAGTCCCATATACAATATTTCTTTATATTCAGGAAAAGAAATTTCCTGCTGAGGAATTGAGCATGAAAGACATGGGGTATACTCAGGGAGCACAGAAGAGTAATAATGATAATATTAGTAGTGAAAGTGAAAGTCACTCAGTCATGTGCAAGTCTTTGCGACCCCATTGACTATACAGTCCATGGGATTCTCCAGGCCAGAATACTGGAGTGGGTAGCCTTTTCCTTCTCCAGGGGATCTTCCCAACCCAGGGATCGAACCCAGGCCTCCTGCACTGTAGGTGGATTCTTTACCAGATGAGCCACCAGGGAAGCCCAAGAACATTGGAGTGGGTAGCCTATCTCTTCTCCAGCAGATCTTCCTGACCTGGGTATCAAATTGGGGTCTCCGGCACTGCAGGCAGATTCTTTACCAACTGAACTATCAGAGAAGCCCAATAGTAGTAGTACAAGTCATTTAATCATCACAATAACCTTAAGAGGTTATTGGTCCCATTTTATAGATGACGAAAGTGAAGTATAAAGAGATTAAGTAATGCTCAGAGTCATACCTCCAGAAAAGAGTAGAGACAGTATTTAAACTTCTAAGCCAAACAAGCTATGCCTATGATCTCCAGGAAAGGTGGGGTTTTATTTCCTTTTATTTGGTCCTGTTCATCCAGTATGTAGCACTACAAGCATTCTGAACACTTGGTGTCTGAATAGATGAAGGTGATAATAGTAAAAGTACATTTTTTCTCATGACAAATTCACAAACCATTGTCACATGCAGCATCTATTCCAATCTCTCCAAAGAGCAAACATAATGGGCATTTATACAATGTGGGAAGGGTTTGCATAGAAAAATGTTCCTTAATCAATTCCGATCTGGTTCATCTACATTAAAAAAAAAACAAACTCAGAAAAGTGCAGGAGTGTTTTTGTTGTTCTTTGTTTTCTTACCAATTCTTTAACGTCGTGGAGCCAGATCAAAAGCTCCTGGCAGACAAAGATTTTGTCTTCATTTCAGCCCCAAATTTAACACAGCTGAGAATTCCCTGGTGGTCCAATGGTTAGGACTCTGCACTTCCACTGTAAGGGGCCTGGATTCGATCCCTGGTCAAGGAACTAAGATAAGATCCCACATGCCTGTTGCACTGTGCATACAAAAATTAATTCAATATATATATGGAGGTGTTCAATAAATTTTAAAAAATAAATCAGGGGGAGAGGGGACTTGTTTTGCTCAACTGAATGGACTGACAGAATGCCAAAATCGCACTTTAGTCAGCAGATGTCAGCACCTCTATAGCCATCCCAGTGACCACCGAAGGACTGAAGGCTTTAATTGGCAGCCATTTTGCATCTAATTCAAGGATAGCTACACGGTTTTAAGAAGATTGTTGGAGGAAAGGAGCCTGAAAATCACAGTAGCAACAAAAGCAACTAACACCACTGAGTGCTTACCATCTGAAAGGTACTCTTCTAAATGCCTTGAGCTGAGTCCCTCTAACATCGAATCACAGATGAAGAAATGTGGGTGGTAGAGGCAAGGCCAGGACCAAAATCCACCTCACTGGAGATGGAAAAGCCACTGACCCAAGATGATTTGACTCTTAAGCCCATGCAATAGAAGGCAGAAAAGGCTGCTCAGAAGGACTGAGTTTTTCCAGATAAGAAATTTTGAGTTCAGTAATTTATTGCTACAATAATGGGTTATTTTATTGCTATTGCCAGTTTCCATCCTGAAAGGTACCAGATTCAAGTACCTCTGGTTCTGAGAGAATACACTAAGCTGATGTGCTGAGGTTTGCTAACACTTCAGACACACTTAAAATAATACCTCCAATCATTGAGGGGATAAAACACCATCCTCCAGCTTTCAAATCTACTCCATATAATCTGTTGTTTATAGACTGAGGTACAGAAGGGGAGAAAGACAGAGTTTTCTGACTGCCCCTTCGAATTTGTTACATTTAGTAAAAAGTAATTTTAGATCTAGGTGCTTATTTGAGATGATCAATACTTATTTAAATAGAACACAGTAACACTTACTTTGAAGAAAAAGTTCGATCTAAAATTTTCTTCAATGTCATGTCATACCAGCATCTATTGTGCCTTAGCTACTCTGACCTTCTTTCAATTCCTAAAACCAACCAAACTCTTTCCCACCCTGGAGATTTTGCACTTTCTGTTCCCACAGCCCTGACCTTCTTCTCCCTAATCTTTGCATGCATAGCTGCTTCCCATAGTCTGTATTTTAGCTTAAATATGTCCCTGACCACCCAAACTGGATATGCAGACATCATCACATCACCGCATTTCAATTCCCTGCACAGCATCTGTAATCCTATAATGTTAGGCTGTGTGCCCACAGAGTGCCAGAGATCAGAAACATTTTCTAATTTGCCACAATATCTCCAGGGTATGGAACAAAGACTGGCACTGGGCATGTGATCACAGGATACATGAGTGAATGACAGAATTAGAAACTGAATACCATCCGCCTGCCCATTAACACAGCCTCACTGATTTGGCCTATAGACCAGGATATCATTCAGAACATGAAACATTACCCCAAAAGAGGCTCATTTTAAGACTGCCTTTATTATTTTAAGATATAAGTTCACTGACTGAAATTTTGGTCAAAGTCACAAAAACTACAAAGAATCCAGAGAAATTTTCTGCAAAAATAACACCTTCCCAGTAAAGAATTTTTGCAATTTTACTTTCCAAATGTAAAACAATCTCTAGATTTGCTTGTTTTACAACCTAGAAAACTACCAATGACCCCTCACTTCAGTTTTTCTGATATGTATTTTATAATCTAATAATAAAAGTAGATGAACTAGAAAGCATCAAGCCAGATGCATGGTTTACTAACACTTCAAAAGTAATCTTTATTGGTGCCTTCTGAGCTATTGAATTTTTTTTTCTTTAATCTGCCTTCACGGAGTTTGCTGTAAAGGTTTAATAAAGTCACGCTCATTAAGCAATTTGATAATCTTAAGTAGAAGTTTCGATAAAGTTTGTTTTTGTTTTTGTTTTTTTACTTTTAGTGCTCTGATACTTGATGTCAGAAATAAAAAGCAAAAAGAATAATTTAAAAAGAAATGGGGTCATGTACACTCTGCTATATTAAAATGGAGAAGCAACAAGGACCTAGAGTACAGCACATGAAACTCTACTCAGTGTTGTGTGGCAGTCTGGATGGGAGTGAGGTTTGGGGGAGAATGGATACATGTATATGTATGGCTGAGTCTCTTCACTGTTCACCTGACCACAACATTGTTAATCAGCGATACCCCAATACAAAATAAAAAGTTTAAGGTTTGAAAAAAAATACCAACTGAATAATCAAGTTTTAATATTAAAAAAAGAAAGAAATGGAAGCTTACACATTAAGGTCTCTCCTTTTGATTAATAAAAACTCAAACTTATAACAGATCTGGATATATTGGGCCACTGATCAACTTAGCAAGCAAAGTTAGATAGGAGAAAGTCACAACTTAACTAACAGAAATGAGTTATTAACCTAATTGCACTGAAATCCTCAAAAAGGGACTAAAATCCTCTAAGAAGCAAGTACACAGCAAAATCAAATTTCACCTCCCGTCAATGATCTGACTGTAACCTGATGGTACATTTATTAACAGCAAATACTTAATTTGGTCTTAAACACCTTCAATTATTTTTATTCACTAAGATAATCAGTGAAGTATTGATAGTTATAAAAGTGCCATGTGTGCTCAGGACATTTGCCTCAGACATAAAACTGGATAGGAAAAGATAAGCAGATAAATACCTAAAGGGATGTGTGTGTGTGTGTGTGTGTGTGTGTGTGTGTGTGTGCGTGTTTGCGTGTGTGTGTGCATGTATGTGCATGTGTGTAACAATCTGCTGATGTTCTGCTATGGACTGTAGCAGTATCAAACTCAAAAAACATCTTGGCAAGACCACAGTTCATTTGCAAGATACTTCAGCCTTGTGATCTTTTTAATTTAGGATTCTTGTTTTTGAAATATACAGAATAAATATAACACGGAATAATAGAATATAGAATAAATTTTACCTCCCCAAGACCTTCTACTCAGGACATGACTTTTACTTGTCACACTAAAACATCTCATGCTTTGGCAAATTTTCCATCATGCAATCCACTGAGTAAAATTTACTCACCAGGTCTTGATCCAGTATTCCCAAACTGCAAGATGTAGCATGTAAAGAATATAGCACCACATAAATATTTTTAAATGAGCAAACAGAAGATATAAAGAGGCCTATTTTGGCAAGTTCAATGTTTATGATATGGACATCTTTTATAACTCAACCTTAAAAAATTTTGAAAAAGCTGACATTAAAAACATACCGGCAATAGAATATATATTTACGTTTTCTCCCTTGCTTATGCTGCCGTGCATAATAAAATTAAGCAAGGACACAATAAAACTAAGCAACTCTTTCTGATGCCCAGAATAATTTACTTGAATCTCTTATTTTTTTCTCATTTTTCAAAAGAAAAATGTATTGGCATTCATTCTCAATTTTTTTAATCAATCAGCGTGCACGACAAAGCAACACAGCAATTCTTCATTATCCTAATGGGGGAAAAATTAACTTGACATCAAGCCTAATTGAGTAAAACCTCACTAATTCTTCTAAATAAGGATAAGTCCTGCTTAATTAGTGAAAGCAATTTAGTATAGAACATGTTTAGATAAGTACACTTCTATCGCTTCCAATAATTCACACTAACAAACAAAATCCACAGCCAGCATGAGGTGTGGCAGAAGGCCTTCAGAAAACACACCATGTTGTTGGGTAAGATTAATCTGGCATCTCAATTCCATAATAACAACTTGGTGTTTCTTTAGAGAACTTGAAAACTTTAGGTGCATCTTCCTAACAAATTATTTCAAAAGCTATTTTGATAGAGGATACCCAAAGTACTCTGTGGAGAAGGGAATGACTACCCACTCCAGTATTCTGGCCTGGAGAATTCCATGGACTGTATAGTCAGTCCATGGGGTCGCAAAAAGTCGGACACAACTGAGCGACTTTCACTTTCACCTTCAAATACCCTACAACCCAGTCTAAAAGGAAAATACAACAGATTATAAGTTATTAATTATGATATATAAGTAAAATAGAAATTAATGAAGTTTCACTCTGCCGGCAATCCTCAAGTTGTACTGCAGAAGTTCACTTGTAAGTTCACTGTTAGAAATCAGGACTAGAGCAATGTTCCCATTAGGAAGGTCAGGTCATGCATGTATACAGAGGAACAGGAGGTTACAAATCAAGACCCCAGGAGGGGATCTCATCATAACTTTGCCATTTATTCTCTGTGTAAGTTATTTAACTGAGTCTTAATTAAATCTGTGAACAGACTTAACCCCTATTTCACAGGACTATTGTAGGGATTTCTTTCACTTTCACTTTTCATTGTAGGGATTAAACATAATCACTGTTAAGGTACCTACTACAGCACTCTCTACTTTCACCCCTGGGCATTTATTTTCTTTATCAAGTATTCTCAATCATTACTCTGTGCTAGGGCAATGCAAACAAAGACATTATCAAGGAGAGTACGATACCCTGAAGACCTATGAGATGTCTTCTATTTACACCTGGAAACCTAGCACCACTCCATCTCACCCCAGCCCCTGGCTGTTTCCTTCTATATTCCTCTCCAGTGTCGCTGAGGACAGAATTGCCTACTAAGTGGGACTTTGTGCACCAAAGTCTCTTCTAATGTACCTGGACACTGAGAAGTTTGGTCTCTTTAGAAAAGGGGAAACAAATAACCTCGGAGTCCAACTGTCTTCATATCCTTTATTCAAACTTGCTATTTGGTTTTGTTTTCTGCAAACATCCATGAAAACCTTGCTCTCAACTATTCTGGATAACTTCATAAACATAACTCGACTATAAATTGTTCCTATACTAAAGCAATCCATCAATTCTGAATCTTCAAAATGCACCCCACCATAACTTCACAGAAAACCCACGGCATAAAATGCTTTCCTCCTTTCAGTTGATTTGTGCTTATAAACCCAACGAGAGCCCACAACATTATACCAACTCTCCTACTCGAAATCGCAAGTTACCCAATTATTCTGTGATTGAAAAAGAGAACTTTGTGGCTCTGAGGCCACACACAAAGTTGGCTGCTGTTGCTCTCACTTCATCCCCACACCTTCTCAGCAAGATGGTAATGTTTGGTAGTATGGTAGCAGTAGTAATAAAATGTTACTTCACAGCTACGTTTATTCATTACTTTTTAAATATTTGATTTAATTCTCATAATAATCCTTATTGGGAGAGACGTTGGCCAGTTTAAAGATGAAAAGAAAATCAGTTTTAGGAAAGTACAGTAACCCGACTAGTTGTGAGTCAAAATTTCAACTCAGATCTATCTGGCTCAAGTTCTTTTTTTAAAAAAGTTTTTACGGAAATATAGTTGATTTACAGTGATGTGTTCATTTTAGGTATATAGCAAAGTAATTCAGCTATATATTATATATAGAGAGATAGATATAGATATTCTTTTCAGAATCTTTTCCACTATAGGTTATTATAAGATATTGAATATGGTCCTCCATGCTATACAGTAGGTCCTTGCTGTTTATCTATTTTATATATAGTAGTGTATACCTGTTAACCCCAAACTCCCAATTTATCCCTCTCCTTTGGCAACCATAAATTTGTTTTCTACGTCTCTATTTCTGTTTTGTAAATAAGTTCATTTACATCATTTTTTTAGATTTCACATATAAGTGATATCAAATGCTATTTGTCTTTCTCTGTGTGACTTACTTCACTTAGTATGATAATCTCTAGGTTCATCCATGCTGCTGCACATGGCATTATTTTGGCTCAAGTTCTTTTGACAAAGCAAAGTTGCTCTAATTTTCATGTTAGTACTAATCAGTGATACCTAGTGAATAATACTCTAGAGTTCATAAATGACAAAATTTTTGCCAGAAAATTTTATCTATTCATTTAGTCTTTCCACTTTAAGACTCCTCAATTTTAGAAGAAAAAAAAATTAACTAAGTATAGATTATCCATACTTGTTTATAGTACAGAAAAAGAAAAAAATCCCAATAAAATTCAACATTGAGAAAAATACTTAGTAAATTCTGAATATGAAAGAACTTTCTTGATCTAATTAATGGTATCTATTAAAAGAAAAAAACCAGAGCCAGCCACCTTCCAAACTTAAAAGTATGCCCATCAGAGTCAGAAACAAGACAAAACACCAGCTATCACTACTTCTACTCTGTGAATCCTTGCCAATGTAACAAGAAAAAGGGTTGTAACAATTATAAAGGAAAAAACTTGCTAATTTACTCACTGACACCTACATAGGAAATCCAAAAGAGCAAACAAATAAAACACAAAGAATTATAGAAGCCTTCAGCAATACTGCAGGATTAAAATCAATATACTGAATTCAATTTACTTCTACATAATAATTAGAAAATAGAGTAGGAAGCAATACCATTTATAATGCTTACAGAGCTACAAAGTAATTAAGAATAAATCTAACAGAACATTTTAAAGACATTTCTACAGAAAATTACAATGAAAATCTGAAATCTCACAAAAATGTTAGCTGTCCCTCAACTGATCTCTAAGTCCAATGCAATGTCAATAAAAATCCCCACAATGATATTGATATGAAAGAACAAAAATAATTTTCACTGAAAACAACAAGGTAAAGAGCCTTGTCTTAGGACACTCAATGTTCGCTAAAATTATAATAATTAATGCACTGAGATAATAAGGTTGAAATTTGTTAATAGACAAATGAAAGACAATTCAAAGTCTAGAATATAAGCACATTGATATATAGAAACTTGACATATGGCAGCAATAAGATGCACTATTCAATAACAGAAGCAAGATTAACTGCTTATCTATACAGAAAGAAAAAAACTGGGTCCTTATACACAGAAACAAATTCCACGTGGAATATTAAACTTTAACCTTTTTGGAAAAAAAATACAGAAGAATATCTTCTTTACTTTGGCAAAGGGAACCTATTTTAAACAAAATACAGAAAGTAAAAATCTTGAATGAAAGTATTGATATATTTTACTACTTTAAAGTTAAAACTTGAAAAAATTCAATTTAAATGACATGAAAAGAGAAGTCACAGACTTTGAGAATATATTTGTAATTCATTTAATCAATGAAGATTAGCATCCAGAATATATACAAAACTCCTCCAAATGACAGACTATCCTTGAGTAAACTTTAGCCAGGATCCTCTGAGCCCAGTTCTCAACTAGACCTCACTCTCGGGCTTCTTTGCCCCTGTGTACAGAGTCCAGTTGTAGCAGGGATCATGCTAAGTCAGTTTAGTAAGAATCCCTGTATTCTTGATATCTGATCATCGTGGTGTGCCTTTAGCAAGATTCTGTCAAATTGGTTTAACAAGGATCCTTCCTGGAACTCTCCAGTGGTCCAATGGTTAAAACTCTGTGCTTCTACTATAGGGCACATGGGTTCCATCCCTGGTCAGGGAAGTTCTTCCTGCAGCTCAGTGCAGCCAAAAAAAAGAAAAAAGGATCCCTCTTAATGTCTTCACTTAGTAATTCTCTATACACTGACTGCCTCACTCTGCTTGTTAGACATAAATCCTCAGCTGTCTCTGTTATATTCCAAGTTGAGCCCCACCTCTCTACTCTATAGCAATAGCATTGACCCCTACCTCTATAATCTTAAATAAAGCATTCCTTGCCATTTTTACAAGTCTAAGAATAATCTTTCTGCAAAAGATGATAAGCAACTCAACTAAAAATGTGTGAGACAGATGAACAAGAAACACAAAAGGAAACTTATGACAAATAAGCATATAAAGAGATGTTCAACTTTACTAGTGATCAGAAATAAACAAGGGCTAATCACAGAAAGACACCGTTACAAAGTCATTAAATAAGCAATAGGTATTTTTTTAAAGTCTGAAATGTCCAACAATCACTAAAGAAAGCAATTCTCCAATTGTGGAGAAAATGTGAACTCTCCTCTGCTGCTGATGAGAGCGTAAATAAGTATAACACTTTGGAGAGTGATTTGTTGTTACTCGTAAAATCGCACATGGACATACCCGATGACCTATTTCTTACAAGTCCAGCTATGTACTCCAACCTTTCTCACAGAAGTTCTATGAGACAAGCCCTAGTACCTTAAGGCATCCATAGTATATAGTAAATTATTTTGTTTGCTGTACACTTTTCCATATATATATATATATATATATATATATATATATATTTATGTTTTGCCTCAATAAAAATGTTTTCATTTAGAGAAAATTGAATCATCTTTCCTCCTCCCCTCCTTCCTCCAACATTCTTTCTGACTGTTTCATTTCTGTTAATCACACTATAATTTTTTCCTGAAGCATAGGCTTATGCACTCACTTTTGATCTTTCAACCCCAGGGGACCAACTCTTGCGAAGACAGACCAACGCTAACCAGAACTCTTATCAAACGTCTTTCCTTCTTTCCCACCAACATCAAACAGATCTTCTGTTTTCCCTTTTGCTTTGCACTTTATAAATCGAACTGGAAACCAAGCAATTTTTGGCATCTTATCCTGATAACTCACAAAAGATTTCTGTCCACTATGAGGAGTACTCACTCATTTCAGTGAATTTTTAAAGATTCTTTGGCAGAAAGTATATGGGATAGAAATTAGTCAGGATTTCTCTGGCAATTTCTAGGGCAGTTGAGAAGTCTTCTCTGAGAATGTCTTATTTTTTAATGTCTTTTCTTTCTTTTCTTTTTTTAGATTAAAAAAATTTTATTATTTTATAATATGAATTATTCAACAGAAATTAAATTGTGTGTGTCTATTTACAGAGGCAAAAGAAAGCCTAAAAGTCTGTAAGTTATACCCAGAAATCAAAGCATTTTAATTATGTCTGCATGGACCTGAAAGGGCATACAAATGGATTAAAATTAAAAACTCTACAAAAATATTAACCATTAATATATAAATGTTTATCAGGTGATTAACTAAAACATTCCCTTTTCACTTGACTATAATAGCAGTCCCTGACTGAGACCCTTAAGCAACTGCTTGTCCTTCAAACAGATTACACAGTGTGGATTTGGGTACATTGGGGCTTCCCTGGTGGCTCAGATAGTAAAGAATCTGCCTGCAATGTGGGAGATCCAGGTTCTATCCCTGGGTCAGGAAGATTCCATGGAGAAGGGACTAGCACCCACTTCAGTATTCCTGCCTGGAGAATCCCAGGGACAGAGGAGCCAGGCAGGCTATAGTTCATGGGGTCGCAAAGAGTCAGATACAACTGAGCGACTAATACTTTCACTCTGGGTACATTTCAAGACACTTTCATATACATTATTATTTGATTTTCCCAGCTGGCCTCGGAGTTGGTAGTACCAGCTCTTTCTTTATGAATTGTCTGTGTCAATGGTGATGCTATCTCTCCCTGTGTAAAAACAGGGATGTCTTAGCTGGCCAAATGACTGGCTAATTTAAGGAACAACAGATAACCCTAAGGCCCTTCCCACACTGGCTATCAACTAAAATGCTTCTGCCAAATTTATGTATCTGAGACACTGTTTTATCTGAAGAGCAAGAATGGTCCTTCATGGATAGTTTGCCTTTCTGGAAAGTCGCTTCAGTTGACATTTCAAACCTCTCCATTTTAGTTCTGATTTAGCTTAGATTCTATGTGCTAAGTCACTTCAGTCGCGTCCGACTCTGTGCGACCCCATAGATGGTAGCCCAACAGGCTTCCCCGTCCCTGGGATTCTCCTGGCAAGAACACTGGAATGGGTTGCCATTTCCTTCTCCAATGCATGAAAGTGAAAAGTGGAAGTGAAGTCGCTCAGTTTTATCCAACCCTCAGCAACCCCATGGACTGCAGCCTACCAGGCTCCTCCATCCATGGGATTTTCCAGGCAAGAGTACTGGAGTGGGGTGCCACTGCCTTCTCCAGATTCTATGTACTACCTCTAGTCTTGTGACTTTATTCACTGGCACTCTATCTCATCTTTTGAATGACTATCTTTACATTTTATATCACTAAATTTTTCATCTTTAGAATTTATCTGTATAAAATGTCTGTATCAGATTTAAAAAGTTAACGGCACTTAACTTCAACTCAATTCAATCTTTAAAGATTTTATGCACCCCAACTATTTCCATAACATGACAACCAAGTGTCTTCCCTACATAATTAAGGTGTCATTTTAATGTCCTTTCAAATGAACTGAATGTGTCAGAGTATGACAGATACAACTGGACAAATGAGTGTGTAGCTGAACAACTCTGAAAGAATATACAGTGCAAAAACCGATAATATGATTCAAGTGGCACGTTATGTTGGACTTTAAAGTTTTATTCCAGCGAATGAATAAATAAACTTGAATGTTTCAAGTTCTCTTAGTCTATTAGACAGGAGTCAACAGCATATATTCAGAAAGCTGTCATTCTTACCAAAAAGCCTTCAAGTTTTAAAAGTCAAACTTTAATTTCCAGGAAAGTCACTCAAATTTTTTCAGCAGTAAATAATCAAGATGACAAAGCATGGAGTTTTATGTTTTTACCTTCTCTACCCCACTAAAAAAACTACAGACAGATTCAAAAGCCTTCATAGCTTAGTATAAGAAGCCCTCTTCTAAACAATGATCTGTAAATATTAATAATTATGCACACAGATTCAAAAGTTAATCCCAAAGGAATGTAAATTTAAGTGAAAAGATTTAATAAGATCATTATGATTAAAAAGTAAGGAAAGAAAAAAAAAAAAAAAAGTAAGGAAAGAAAATAAAAAAAACGTGGTGAATGAAAGAGAGAGGGAAATATATACTGATTGCGTGTGTGTAACATCAGACACATTGTTACATAGTTGGCCCATAATAAATAATTTTCAAATAAACGTATGAAGAATTTTGCTCCTCATTTTACAGATGAGTTAACACAGACTCAGAGATGTTAACTAACTTTCCCCAAATCACACAAGACTGGCCTAGTGTAACTACAAAGCCCTTGCTTCCTGCCCCAAGTTGTCCTGCAGAGAAAAGGAGATTCTGAGAAAACATCAAGAAAGTAGTAGCTATGGGACAAGGAGAAAAGTATCATGTCACAGAAACCATTTAATGAGTAATTCCAAGAGGAAGGAAATATTAATAAGTTCCTGTGAAAAATCTGCCTTTATATTCCTAACATTTAGCCAATAAAGGGTATTCAAATGCATGCTGAACTACAGAAATGCTTCAGAAAGGATATGAATGAATGTGAAGAATATAGTCTGCTGCCTAGAAAAATCACTTGTATCATTCCAGAGAGAAATTTCAGAGATTATGGAGTAAATTTTTAAATTGTACACAAATACTTGAGGGGGCTTCCCAGGTAGCTCAGCAGTAAAGAATCCACCTGCCAAGCAGGAGATGCGAGTTCAATCCCTGGGTTGGGAAGATCCCTTGGAGAAGGGAATGGCAACTCACTGCAGTATTCTTGCCTGGAGAATTCCATGGACAGAAGAGCCTGGCGGGCTACAGTCCATGGAGTCGCAAAGAGTCAGACATGACTGAGAAACTTAGCATGCACACAGCCTTAAAAAAGAGAAAGGATACAAGTTCTGACACAAAAAGGAAGATGGAGCGCGTATAAGGATATGTGAGGACACAGAGCCGGGAAGTAACAGATGAAGTGAGACAGCAAAGTTCACAGAGTTCCCAAATAATCTTCACAGTCTGATCATTAAAGGAAGAAAAGGTTGGGTTGAGAATTCTGTGAAGTAATGAAAACTTTTTGCAACAGTTATTCCTGAAAATGAGCATTCCCTAAAGATGAACGAAAGCAAGTTAGTATTAGTCAAGCATGGGCTACATTCAGAGTGGATTCAGGTACAAATTTTCATGACTTTGCAAAGACACCGTCTAGCGCCTGATAAAAGTCTGTAAGGAGCAAGGAAGCATGGAGATGGATCCAGTGAGGAAACTAAAGCCACGAACAACCAAGGTGTGCTCAGAATTCCTCCTCACGGTGGTGTAAGGACATCGTTTGCCTCTAATTCAACCAACTCTTTTATAAGAATCTGTCAATCAAGACCAACAAGAACCACTTCTTACATAATTTATGTATCATTTTCAATTTTAACTAACTGCCAGTATAACCCCATAAAAGAAAATAACTGATTTCTGTTTTCAAATCTTATGATGCTCAAAAATATATAATATAATAAACAGGTCTTTGGTGCAGTATGGCAGACTAGACACACATATTTTCTCTAGTCCCTCTTAAAATTTCCTAAAATTAATGACTAAAAAAAGACATAAAGTCACAAGGAATAAAAGAATGGAAGATGAGAGCACAGAGATATATATTTTGGAGGATGAAAAGAGGAGGACAAGTTCTGACTCTACAGAGGAAAAAAGTTGAAAGAAATAAAGTGAGGCAGGGCCCCAAACCTCAGAAGCATTGGGGAACAGAAGCACCAAGCAAGCACCTCTGAAGGCGGCAGAGGAAGGATGGAACTGAAAACCAGGGGGAAAGATGGGGTGCATTGGGAGACTGGGATTGACATATAGACACCATTGCTACTATGCATAAAATAGATAACTAATAAGAACTGACTTTATAGCACAAGGAACTCTACTCAAAGCTCTGTAGTGACCTAAACGGGAGGGAAATCAAAAAAAAAAAAAAACAGGGTATATAAGTAAATGTATAGATTCACTTTGCTGCACAGCATAAACACAACATTGTAAAGCAACTATACTCCAATAAAAATTAATTTAAAAAAAAGGAATTTGTTGTTGTTTATTTAGGGAGCAATTAAAACATCAGATGACTGCTCCCAAGTCAATTCAGCAATGAAACCACTTCAAATGAAGACTAGAGATTTACCCTCTGGGAAAACTGAACCAGAAAAGCCCTCAGTTCTAGGACACAAAGCAAACTGAAGGCTGGAGTGAAGTATGGGACTGAATCAAGGGTTTCAGTTCAGATACTCACAGTGTCCCAGCCCCCTTTCGTCACCCACCCTCCTTCCCAATATTCCTGGTCAGCCAGGAATAGACACCATCCTTCCACCTCCAGGTAAGAACAGAGAAACACCCCTCACACTCGAAGAAAAAGAGCAATAAGCAAGCCCCACACATACATACAGAGCTTCTGATTTTTGTACTTAAAAAAGGATGCTTTCCACTTTTGTGTAAAATATTTCTGTATACTACAGAATATTTCAGTTATGTTATGGAAGGGCAGAAAGTTTGTCTATTCTGTCCCATTGATGTATCTCAGTACTCGGAATAAGGCCAAGTATATATTAATAAACACTTGAATGAATGAACTATATTTAAAATCTGTTGGATTTTCATGGAGACCCAAGCACCTCAAAAATGTTGTATTTGTAGAGTATCACGTCCTATCCCTCACTGACAAAGTCCCTAACATCACCACACTTTGCAGCTAAAGTCTACTTCATTGCACTTCAATTTTCAACATAAAATTCACAATAGTCAACTTTTTTTAATGGCTGACATTAATTTTTCTTCTGTAGGAAGAATAAATGGCTTCTAGCATTTATATTTAATAGCACCTCCTATTTAATAGCGTCTCTTCTTAAATGAAAGCACAGGAGGTTTCACTTACAAGAGTGATTACAGACTACTGTAGGAATGAACTAGGTGGGCCCCCTAGTGGCTGGAAGAGCTAACACTCCCCAAAGTACCTGACATGCTTGAGGAATCTGGTAAACACAGTCCTTCCAAAGCTGTAGATTCAGGGGGAAAAGACCCACCTGGCTGCAAAGATACAGCAGTGACTTCTCCCCACGTCTGTGCAGTAGTCAGAGAGAGGAACAGAGCAAGTGTCAGAGAGTGAGATGGGAAATGGTACTTAGGGACAGTAACTGAACAGTGAGAAATGGCATCCTGTGCTCCACTTCTTCCCTCATAACTGCCTCCTTATTATGTCTCTATAATTCCCCCAGAACACAAATGCTCCTACACACCCACAGCAGCGCACACACACCCCACACATGCTGCAGTGCTAACATTTACTGAGACTGAAGCAAGGGTACCAAGGAAGTTTCACACCATTTGTCTAAATATTTAAAAGTTATTATCAAGCTAACAAACTGTTAAATATCTTCTACACTCCAACTGTGATAAATAGTCTCCATGGCAACAAAAATTTTTTTAATACATGTAAAGCTATAGTTTTCATGAGTGAAGATAGAAAAAATACCAAAGGCAACCAAACTTAAACATGATAGTATTTCTGAATACTCTGTGATTAATCAAAATTGTCCAGTGAGTATTGATAAAGAAATCCCTAAGTCATGCATTTTAATTATTCTATAACATTTCGTTTGCTCTTCCTATATTCCATAAAAAACATGAATCATGTCGTTATAATCCAGATTGTTACGTAATTTGTGTTCTTTGGATGATAATGTCAAATTAAACTACTTTTCTTAACTCGTGCTTATTATCTTCAATTTGGAAAAACTTCACTCTATCAAAATAGTAAAAGCAGGAATCATCAACAAAATTATTGGGACAATACTTGGACATCAAAATGAACGATGAATTTTACACTCCATGTTCAATCATTGAAGTGGGGTCACCTACATTAAATATATTCTTATCATATAAAAGATTAGAAAATAGCCTAACTTTATTATTAAAACAAGTATTGACTCATATATCTTTATCCATTGTCTCTGAAAGCAATATCTGGTCCTTGATAGCATTTTTAAATTTCGCTTCTTTCCATTTTTTTTAATGCAATGTGAAGAGAAAATTGAAAATAACCGTATGCAGCTCAATTTGTTTGCATCTCTCTCCACTAGAGTTTATACCTACAACCAAAACGGCCAGAAGATAGTCCCCAGGGGAAATGAGCATCAGGACATTTTATGTGGCTCATCTCAAGGCCTGGTTCATGGCAGTCATCCTGGCATGTTCCTTCTCTGCTTGATGTGTGCTTTTCATTTCTAGAAGTAGATTTCCAGACACCCAAATTTATTCTGTTCTCTCATGAGACTGGTAGCTTACCCAGGTTGACAATTCCACAGATGTTTCTGTTCAGAATATTCAAAGAACTGTGCCACTGGTCTCCAGAATTGATGTTGGGAAACTCAGTGCCATTCAGCTTCCAGCTCCCTTGTATGGGACCAATTTGGTTCTTATCAAAGCTTTTGGAACATTCTTTTCCCAAATATTTGCATGGCTGTTTCTTCTTTCTCATTATCCAATTCTCTGCTGACCTCTTAAGGGACTATTCGTGATCAAAGAAGCCTCCACGTGCCACCCCCACATCACCCACGATTTTCATCAAATCTATGAAAATTTGATGAAAACTATTTTATTTTTATCAAAATAGTTCATGCTTCCTGATATTTTCTTTTATTTATTTATGGCAGTGCTGGATTTTTGTTGCTGTGCTTGGGCTTTCTCTAGTTGCAGCAAGCAGCGGCTACTCTTGGTTGCTGTGCTCGGGCTTTTCACTGAGGTGGCGTCTCCTGTTGCAGAGCATTGGCTCTAAGGGTGTGAGCTTCAGTAGTTGAGGCTCGTGAGCTTTTAGAGCATGGGCTGGGTAGTTGTGGCTCAGGGGCTTAGTTGCTCCCCAGCATGTGGGATCTTCTCTACCAGGGATCAAATGTATGTCTCCTGCACTGGCAGGCGGATTCTTAACCACTGCACCACCACAGAAGTCCTCCTGATATTTTCTTGTTTATTCTTTTCTATATTGTCTGTTTCTGCTGAATGTAAGTTTCACAAGAATTTGTCTGCTTCTAAATCCCCAGTGCCTAGGATAGTGAGCAGGTACTCAATCAGTATTTATTAGATAAGTGAATGAAAGCCTATATATTAGCACTAGCACCAGAAGTAGAGAAAGTATGGACTTTTGATTGGTATTTCTAAGTTATGTAAAACAGGATCATGTCTAGGACCACATCTGTCAGAACGCTTGTACTGACCCCAAACGTGTCTTCTGACTATTATGAGTTATAAATTAGGAGCCCTGGGACTTTAAAACTAAAGTAAAACTTTTGAACAGTTCAATTTTATTTGCCCTCAGAAAGCAGTGACCTTGGGCCAAATTACCTTGTTCCCCCTACAAAAATTAATATTTATTAAGAGTTAATGTTACCATCTTGATTCTAGTAGAGCAGTGACAAGATGAAGGTAATCCAGCAAGGCATATAAGAGTGCAAGCTTCAGCATCAGATGGCCTCAGTTCTGATAGAAGCTTCATCATTAGGAGCTTTGTGTCCTTGGGTTTATTTAACATCTCTAAGCCACAGTCTCCTAATTATAAGAGTGCTTGTCTCCTGGGCTGTTATGAGGATCAAATAAGATCATTTATCTAATGTTCTAGGAGTAGTCCTTGAATATTTAATAAATGTTAGCTGAAATTATTATAGGAAATTATCTATTTGAACATTTACATATTCTTTGCAAAGTCTTGCCTGAAAGCATCATTCATTAAGTTGCATGAAATAATTTCCTCTCTTAGCTTAGTGTTCACACAAAACTGCCTCTTGAAATACACTTGAGATTTTCCTTAATCAGGTGGGAAGAAGTATAAGGCCAATCATGCTCTCTTTCCAGAAGGAAATTAAGGTCATCTGCACTAATAAAACCTCTTCCAAATATCTTTTTTCCTGCTTATTTTTCTCAGCTGACTTCCTTTTGATTTTATTTTTAATTGTCTTTTTTAATATTGTATTTAACTTTGTAGCTTATGGATCTGCCATTTATGAACTGAGAGACCCTGGAGAGGTTATTTAGCACCTAATGCTCTACTTTCTTAATTTGTCAAATGAAATGGACACCGATGACACTAGCATCCCAGTCTCCTTTTATAATAACCTCTCATCTGCTGCATCCATACTCCCTTGGGGTCATACAAAGGGCCCAATCCTCTAAGCACTGAGATGAGTCTAAAAGTGAACATTAATTCAAGATGGACCAAGGAGACACCTGCCAGAAATTGCGTATTTAGGACTGAAAGAGGCAGGTCAATTCCATCTAGTAGCTGAAATTATAAAACATAAATCTCGGGAGTTGCTAGTGGCTATGTTTCCAATTTATGAAGGAGCCGGTCCACCATGAAAGAGAAGAATGACTCTAAAGAGAGAGGAGAAGGAGGGAGTCCTAATGATTCTAATGGTTCCGGGGCTGTGGCTTGGCTGTCCCTTTAGACAGCCCACTATCTTCCCAATAAATTCTCCTTTTTGCACACATCATTTGGGTATGACGTCCAAATAGTTCTAACACAGAGAAAATAAACTCTCCTTTTAGTTCTAATAGTTATAACATGCAGTCCTAACACATAGAAAAGAATTCTACTTTTAATAGTTATTAAGGAAAATGAATGAGATAAAGTAAGTGCCTGGTGTACTGTGTATGTGTGTGTCCTCGGTAAAGCATGACTCTTTGAGACCGTATGGACTGTAGCCTACCAAGATTCCATCCATGCGATTTTCCAGCCAAGAATACTGGAAAGGGCTACCATTTCCTACTCCAGGGGATCTTCCCAACCCAGGGATTGAACCTACATCTCTTGTGTCTCCTGCACTGGCAGGAGAAATCTTTACTACTAGCTCTACCTGGCCTATTACTCGGCATATAATTCTTGCTCAAGAAATGAAACTTATTAACATTATTTAGAAAATTGAAATATAAATAATTAACAAACACAATTTAAATTTTTTTTTTAATTTTATGGCCACACCGTGTGGCATGTGAGACCTGAGATCTCTGACCAGGGATTGAACCCGTGTCCCCTGCATTGGAAGGGCAGAGTTAACCACTGGACCACAAAGGAAGTCCCTAAACACAATTTTCTTAGCTTACAAGTCTCCTTTCAATTTCAAAATCACTCAAAAGTATTCTTTGGTTTGGGATCTTGAAAGAATTGCAAAATAAGAGAAATGCTCTGAATTAATTTTGCTACACATTACTGTGTAAATCTAAGTAGTTCTTACATAGTTAAACAGTCTTCAGTTCAGTTCAGTTCAGTCGCTCAGTCGTGTCCGACTCTTTGCGACCCCATGAATCGCAGCACGCCAGGCCTCCCTGTCCATCACCAACTCCCGGAGTTCACAGAGAATAGTAAAGCCTCTGACCCAGAAACTCACAATTTCATGCTTAATTCATGTGTTTGTAGTAAATACATGGAGGGAAAGTGGGAAAAGTAACAGACTTGCATTCTACTTTTCCCACACCTACAGGAAAAAGCCTGACACATTTAAATGGGCAAAATACTAATGTAGCTGCATGCACCGCAGGCTTCACAGAGGGTAAGCGATGCGGTAGAGAGAATGACAATACCTGGAGAGATACCACACTGACATTATCAAAAGGGATGTGTCCATTAGGCTCTGTGACAGCTGGATTTGCATAACATGTCACACCATTGATGGCAGGTAATGCTTTAGGTTGATGAGTTTTTTCTTGAGGAGGACCAAAGTCATTATTTCCAAAGTGGGTGTGATCATTCTACAGGGAAAAACAAGAGAGGAAAATGTTACAAGAAGAAACAAAGATTGCTCATGCAGGCAAGAGAATTTAATGGTTTTTATCTATAAGAGAAAAATGTAGTATAATCTTTTTAGATTAAAAAAAATTCTCTCCCTTTAAATGTATCCTCATTTATTAGATTCTGTTGTGGGTTGTTTTTTTTTTCATGTTTTAGAGTACATATACCTTCTGATGTTAATGAATATGAGAGGAAACAAATTATGTGCATCTGTTATTGGACATTAAATTGTTAGTATTTACTCCAAATTCTACAATAAGAATCAACTGTTCCTCTTATACTTATCAATATATTGATTCTTTTCTTTCTGCTCATATTCACAAGTCTAATAACTGAACTGTTCACATAACTGTAAGAATAAAATTCCTGCCTTTACATGCCTATATAAAGTAACTTTAGAGGGTAAAACATCAAACATTTAAAATAAAGTCCATTTACCTGACCATACGTCTTCAATAACATCTTTAGTGTTCTTTCAAAAAAGAAAAGGATGTAAAATCCGCCAAACACAGCAACTGCCTTCTCAACATAGTTGTTAACTTTAGGATTGAATCCAAATGCCTAAGGCAGAAAAAAAGGCTTACGGTTAAGATCAAATAATTTAATTTAATTCAGTATATAATTTTCACCACAGTTCTAAGTCCATCCTTCACATCCAAGTAATACTGGAAAATTTACCTGCCAAAAATCTGAAATTTGAATAATCAAACTATAAGAGATGGCATCGAAGTCTTATAACCAGAGAAAGCTCTATTAAATAAAGCCCCCAGAGTAACTTATAGTTTCCTAGCTATAAAATCTTCAGCAATATTGGCCTAAAAAAGTAAACTTTTCATAGTAAAAAAGCAGTACTGATTCCTCTATTTATAAGATAACAGTAGATATAGGTCATAAAGACAAATGAGACATTGATTACCCTCTTTTCCTAAAAGTAATATATTTTCCCCTCATATCCAGAGTCAAATTTTTA
Source organism: Bos indicus x Bos taurus (assembly GCF_003369695.1). Lineage (NCBI taxonomy): Eukaryota > Metazoa > Chordata > Mammalia > Artiodactyla > Bovidae > Bos > Bos indicus x Bos taurus. Next base: position 22,717,425 of record NC_040081.1, on the reverse strand, counting down.
AAGCAAATATGGCAGCTCACTTGGATTACTGTTTTCACAAGAGATCTTCTTGAATGTAGAGGATCCTAGTAAGTCCTACAGAGATAAATTAAGAACTGAGCTCCAGAATAAAGAAGAAAAAATTTAAGATACCAGGCACACAGACACACACGCACACACAGACACACACACGCACATACAGACACACATACACACACACAATGATAATGAAATAATGCATCATTTAAAGAACATAGGGCAAGAGCAAGAGCTTGAAATTATAGAGCCAAGAAGTTCTAAGCAGATAAGAATTACAAACTTAGAAGACACCTGGGTTCTTGTTCTACATTTGTCTCTGCGGGGGAGACCTCATGTCTCATCTTCATTTCAGTAGCTTCTCTGGACCTATTTATACAGTGCAAAATGACATAAAATACCTGCTCCATATACCTAACACAGAGGGTATGAAACTAAAATAACAAAGGGGAAGTAATTTTGCCACAAAAGGAATAATTATGCAAATTGGGGTTATTATTAAACAGATAGATTCTTTAGTGTTTACATAATTCTCTGAGCACATCCATCCATAATTCCCTAATTAACACAGAAAGGCAAAAAAAATATCTTTAAGTGCTACTGAAGAAGTGTCTTATTTTCCTAGTAGACATTTTTATGTATTATTACATTTTCAATAAAAGAGAAAACTTCAAAATCATAAAGGTACAATCCTCAGTTCACATACAATATCAGTTTAATTTAATTTGACCCACAAATCAGATGAGTTAATATATATGTTATATTAAATATGGTCCATGTATAATATTACATGTAATGTTTTTATTCAGAAAGTCTGAACTATAATCCTGGCTTTGTTACTGAGTATAAGTGATTTAATCTCCTTGGATTTTAATTTTTGCAATTTTGGATTTTAATTTTTGCAATTGAGGGTTTGAAGTACATGTTCTCCTAGGTCCCTTCTAGATATAATACTATGACTTTAAGAAGTTACATCCCCACTTTCATACAGTTATAATTTCCTAAAACTTATGAGCTGAAGGTGGTACTACTTTCTCTCTGTTTGGAGCTCCGCCTTTGTATGTACACGGGCTGGAGTAATGTCATCCACGTGTGCATGGATTTCTCTAGGTCTCCTTTGTGGCTCCTTCCTATTAATGTCTTTCTCTCCTTCCCATCTCTTTGCCTCTAGTCATTCTCCTCCCTCTGCTTCTATTCCCTATATGACCACATTATACATTTGAAGTAAAACGTATATATCATGTGCTGATTAACTCTGGGCAATGGCATCGGTAACACATAACATTAAAGGAAAAAGTAAGCTGCTATTTATTTATCGGCCCTCAATTGATTTTTTTTCCACAGTCAAAAAAAAAAAGAAATGAAAAGGTTTGTCAGCCTTTTTCTAATATGTCCTCTGATCTTCCACAGCAGTTGTAAATATATGAAGGAATTTTGTTGTATATGTTTAGTAAATTAGATACTGTGTGCTCTCCAGAAATAAATAAATAATAAGTACAGAAAATCAAATTTGCTGAATGTGTGACAGAATGGAGTTGTTAAGGCCCTCCAAGGTGTCCCGGGGCTGTCTGAGCACGTCCTGGTGTCTAGCCACCCAGAAGATGAATTTTCTCCCTGACACTGACTTCCCCAGAGTTTGGGACAAGCTTTTCCATTTGCTGTGATTCAGCTTTTTCTTATCCAAAACACTATAAACCAGACCATAAAGTGCTGCAAGAATTATGGAGGCTTAAAATGTACAAAGTGGTGAAACATTTAAAAGCAACAATTATTCACAGAAATAAACAGCCCAACCTCCTTACCTCTGGTATAAGTTGGAAAATTGCATTTGAAAATAGAGTCCCAATGGCCAGCCCCACAAAATAGGTCAGAATCTTAGGGAAATAAGATTTCTTTATCAATGGAGTCAAAACCAATCCGAGGAGAGATGCCAGATTAATAATTGTCACTGAGAGGAATCCATATCCCCAAACTGTGGGTGAGAGGGAAAGAGTGGAAATTAATTAGTGCAAAGGAGCAAACGACATCTTACTGTACATTAAGCCTGAAATGTGTTTCTTCTTTAAAGGCTTTTCAAGGAGAAGATATGGGGGGGTGAGTGCAAGATAGGGGTCGAGATGGGTGGGAGTGGTTAGCTTCAAGATGACCATAGTTGCTGACACTGAGCTGGTCATAATCACTCGTTTGCAGGCGCCTGTGGACAGCACCTCCTCGGGAGAGGAGCAGCTCAGCCCCCCGCCTGGGCCTCCAGGGAGCCCCAGTGTAGTGAGCACTCAGGAAGGGAGCATATGGCAGCGGGGGAGAGTGCATACCTTGCACAACTCACCCTACTGGGCTCAAAGGTGAAAATATGCTACACACATAGATGGGGGTGCATTCTTCATATCTCCATCCCCAGGGCAAGGCACCCTAGTGATGCTTAATAAATATTACTTAGAATGAAATGATTAGATGGCATCCTAAGGTCTTTAGCCAATGATATGCATGACCTTTGGGCCTCAATATCTCCTCAGTTATCCTAGAGGAGATGGAAGACAAAATGGGAATGTGAGGAACAGCCTGTGCGAACTGTGCAGGTGCCAGGGTAGGACAAGCTGAGACACAAGTTAGCCCCTGGAACTGTCTGACATTAGCTTTGCCCATGGCCTCACTCACGGCATGCAAAGGACAGTGTGAAAAATTAGAAAGCTGCCTCTGAATTGTCACTTCTTTAAAATGTCCAGAAAGCATTTTTAAATGTTGGGGGGTTTTTTTGTTGACACTATCATTGGGGTACATGTTGGCGAGTGCTTGCCATGTACCATGCTAACTGACTGCTGCTAAGTCACTTCAGTCATGTCCAACTCTGTGAGACCCCATAGACGGCAGCCCACCAGGCTCCCCCATCCCTGGGATTCTCCAGGCAAGAACACTGGAGTGGGTTGCCATTTCCTTCTCCAATGCATGAAAGTGAAAAGTGAAAGTGAAGTCGCTCAGTCGTGTCCGGCTCTTAGCGATCCCATGGACTGCAGCCCACCAGGCTCCTCTGTCCATGGGATTTTCCAGGCAAGAGTACTGGAGTGGGGTACCATCGCCTTCTCCGTGCTAACTGACTAACCTGTATTAAATCATTTTATCCTCGCAAATCCCTGTGAGGCTAGTACTATTACCTCCTTAATGCAGTTGAAAAAACCAAGGCACGTGGAGTTCATTTGAATTTATTTAAGTTGCCCAAGTCATGAGAATAGAATAAGAGATTTAAACCCAGTCCAGTCCCAGGACCCACATTCCTTAGCAATATGCTTTATTACTCCATAGAGGTGATCTAATTTTTAAAAAGCCCAAGACTCAACAAAACAGTGAACATTTTATATTGTGCTTCCTGCATACAGGATTGCTGACCATTACTCTAATGACTCTAACTACAAATAAACAGTCCTAGCAAATGGAGCCTAGAATGTAGACCAAACGGTGGTTTCTGCCAACAAGGTGTTTGAACCATTGGCTTGGGGAGGCTAGCAGGAACACATATACACAAAGCAAAACAAGGTAGCTTGGGCTGAGCACCATATGAAGAGGACAGATAATAAATGTTACAATGTTACCACAAAGATCATCACAGCACCCACCATGCCTTTATCTTCCACAGATACTTTCCTATCAGTCCCAGACTCCTGACCATCCCTAGAGTTATCTCACCAGACTCTGAAGATCCACCTTGTTCCCATTTGTTACCTTATCGCCTAATGCAATACTACCCACACCCCTCAGCACTTCCACTTAGAGAAAGTTCTCAACCCCACCTCTTCCTCCAGAGTATAATCTGTGTGGGTAGCCCTTAGCACAAACATCCTTCTATCCATCACTCGCCTACATGTGTTCATTCTTTCAATAAATATTTATAATCTAATCAGGTAGATAAGATATATACACATCGAAACTAAAATCAAAAAATCAAAATGCAAAGAATTTTTTGAGTATCAAACAGAGGCAAAGCCACTACAGGTATTAAGCTCATCAGTTTCCCCCTGAGATATCCTATTCCACTACCCTGGTCCACTGTCTCTATAAACAGCAGAAGCATCAGGATCAATTCCAATTTCTCACTCCCCACAGTCAATTCCAAACACAATTAGCAACCAAACTCGATCAATTCTGCTTGAGATATTTCACTCATTTCTCCATCCCATCGCCTGTGCCTTGAGTTCAGGCTCTTGTCATCTCCCAGTCTTCATCGGCTGCCTTATGACAGCCTTCTGTCTGGTCTTCCTCTCCCTACTTGACACAGCCACCAAACTCATTATCTGAAAACAGGATTCTGATCACCTTGTGTTCCTATTTGCAACTGCCCTTCATATAAACTGCCACACAACCTTGACAGTACTGTTTATTTACCCCCTTATCAACATGGCTTTCATGGAGACACAATGTTTTCCATATACAGAATATCTTTGCACTGTGATTCTTTACCTAGAAACACCTTTCTGTCCTCATTGCCTGACAAACTCACACACGGCTCTCCACACCAATGATAAGACCTCCTCTCCTCCATGAAGCCTTTCTGGCTCCTCTGGGAGGAGATCTCTTCCTCATCCAGTTCCCCACAGCTCTTTGAAGATATCTGGGGCATTTGCCATTTCTTGCGTGCCACTATCATTTTATCACTTATATATTTGTCTGCTTCCTAGGTGGCACTAGTGGTAAAGAACCCACCTGCCAATGCCGGAGACACAGGATCAATCCCTGGGTCAGAAAGATCCCCTGCAGGAGGGCATGGCAACCCATTCCAGTATCCTTGCCTGGAGAATCCCATGGACAGAGGAGTGTGGAGGGCTACAGCCCATGGGGTCACAACGAGTCGGACCTGACTGAAGCGACTTAGCACACATGTATGCATATTTGTCTACCAATTATAAGATTTTCAAGGACAGGGGCTATGTTTTATTCATCCTCAGAGCCCAGAATGTTGCCCAGCAAATAGCACACATACCTTGATGAATTAATGAATGCCATATTTTCAAGGCACAGCCTAGAACTCTGTCAAAAAAATACCAGTTCATTTGCTAGTCCAATGTTTCTAACCTTCCTTACTATCACTGTGCACATTTATTGGAACCACCTGGGGAATGGTGGGAGTGTGTACCATTACACTCCAGGCTCACAGCATAGCTTTCCCTTCATGTTGTTAGGGCATTACTCAAGGGGAAAAAAGATCCATTCATCCACTCAACTTGAGCACCAAAGAACGAATTAATATCAAAATATTCCTTGAACCTCTCCTTCTACACACGGGACTCCCTTTAATGATCTGTTTCAGAGAAAATCCTTTCTCTCTGCTTCTCAGTGAGCTCTGAAGGATTATTAATACATTTTCAAGGAATATTAGTAACAACAGCTAACGTGTACTGAATGCCCATGATGTGATAAGACTATTCTAAGAACATCATCTTTTCAAACTCATTTAATTCTTTTATTTCACAGTTTTTAAAAGGATAAATTAAACCATTTAACCCATTCCCTAATGTCTTAAATAAATGTAGTTGTTGTTTTTTTTAATTTAGTAAGTAGACATGATATAAATTTTAGTTCATCTGGCTCACTGTTATACAACAAAACAGGAGTCAGGAGCCCTGGGCTCTCATCCCACTTTAGGTATTGTACCTGAAGGAAGCCATTTAACCCCACTGGAGCACAGACTTATGTCATCGGTTGTATTACAGAGTTGGACAATGTGATTTTCAGGGATACTATTAAGGGTAAGATACTATTATTCTTATCTGTTATTTGAATTGAAAGGCATTCTGTAACTAAAAAAAAAAATGAGGCAACTTTAGACCATTAACTTACTGCTAAAATATAATTAATCTCCTAGAAAATGTGATTTACCATCAGTTTATTGCACTCACCAATATGAGTTTGTAAAGCACATGAAAGGCAACTGCAAAATCACAAAATATGAAGTCTCAGATTATGTGAAACTCTTATCTGCTCACTGAAATATCAGAGTAAATGTACTCATAAAATCCTGGTATCATGACTCTTTCAGTTCAGTTCAGTTCAGTCACTCAGTCATGTCCAACTCTCTGAGAACCCATGGACTGCAGCACATCAGGCCTCCCTGTCCATCACCAACTCCCGGAGTTCACTCAAACTCATGTCCATAGAGTCAGTGATGCCATCCAACCATCTCACCCTCTGCCGTCCCCTTCTCCTCCCACCTTCAATCTTTCCCAGCATCAGGGTCTTTACAAATGAGTCATGACTCTTTGGCTTGCTTTTATTTTGGTTTTTCATTCCCTTGAATGAGCTCAAAATTGTCTCTGTATTAAGTAAACTGTTATATAAAGAATCCAGGGCATTTCATTATTTAAAAAATCATTTCTGTGTTAGAAAAGAATAGTCTTACATGGGGGCCAAGGAATGGAGTCAACCTCTGAGCACGTGTGTAAGAAGAGCGAAGGCACATTCTTCCTATTTTCTGCCAGGCACTGTTCTAGGTACTTGCATATGTTAACTCATTTACTATTTCCAACAATTCTACAAGGAAAGTACTATTACTATCTCCATTTTACAAATGAAGCACAGAGACAGGCTGTGTAATCTTGAGCAAATGATTTTGAACTGTGTCTCAGTTTCTTAGGCTGTAGAATGGGAATAACTGTTCCTTCATCATTTAGTTGTCCAAAGATGAATTGAGTTAACATATAAAAGAATTTGGAAAAGTGGCTGTTACAGTAAGCACTACATAAAAGTTGGCTATGATCATTATTTTTGCCTTCATTGTTATCCCTGTTACTCATATATACACAAAGGAATCCAAAAGTTGGTAAAAAAAAAGGCACTTGCTTTGTTGAGGCTTCCCTTTTCTTCTCCATTTTTACTCTATGTTCTCTATCTCTTTATGTTCTCTATCTATATCCACATTAGATGTGCTCACTCAGACCAGTGGCTCCAAAGACCACTAGGATGACAAATCTCCAGCCTCAACCTAGTCTCTGGATGTGTGTATCCACTGTCTACTGGACATTGCCCCTTGTGGGTCTACATCAACAGCTTACACCAATCACATCAAAAATACACTCACCACTCGCTTCCTCCACAACAAAGTGCTCCTCCCCAGTCTTGTCCACCCCAGGATACAGGTGCAACAATTTATACAGTTTCTCTGGCTCAAATTTCATTCATCTTTCCCTCTCACACATCCAGTGCAGAGGGCAAACCACATTAGCACCATCTCCAAAGTCCACCCTGAGTGCCCACATGCTTTGACGATCAGTCATCCGACCCTGTGACCTCATGGATTGGGATGTTTTCCTGGTGAGAATACTGGAGTGGGCTGACACTTCCTCCTCCAGGGGAGCTTGACAACCTAGGGATCGAACCCACGTCTCCTGGGTCCCTGCGTTGCAGGCCAGTTCTTTACTGCCGAGCCATCGAGTCATTGGGGAAGCCTCACAGAAATCCATCCTGAATCTGACCGTATCTCCTCACTTCTCCTCTCCCACCTTAGATCAAGCCCTCATCAGGCTAAGCCCCCTACCCCTGATCCATTTCCTTTCTTCTACTCTTGCCCCATAACAACTTACTCTTCAAACTGCAAGTAGAATAATCTTTTACAAATCCAAATAAAATCATATCACCCTCTTGTTTAGAACCCTACAGTGTCTTCATACCACATTCAGAACAAAATTCAGTTTACCACACCCTACAGGCCCTCCCTATCTGGCCCCTGGCTACCATCTCCTTCTACTCTGCTTCCTGCTCACTGTGCCCAGACATGCATGCTTTCTCACTGATGCATAAGCACATGCCAAGATCATCCCCGAGCTTATGCTGGTATTCCCTGGACCAAGAATTTTGTCCCCCAGAGAAGATCTAGCCATGGCCCTCTCCCTCCCCTCAGTAATCCTTAATAAACAGAAAATAAAGGAACAAAACAAAAGAGAATTAAAATACTCACGTGGGGCAGGTAACAATCGGAGAATACCATGAAATTGTAAAGTTAGCAAACAGCACCTCAACAGTTGGTTTATCTCACTCATGAAAGAATTCTTCCACACATTTAAGTATGTGAACTATATATTAAGAATATACTCACTTATATTTTAAATTTTCTTTACAATTGTTTTTTAATGCAATAATCTATGGCAACACTACTATAGGCACTTAAAATAGTCAGTGGCATTTTCTTTCATTTTTGAAAATCAAAGCAGTAATAACTCAGTACCTTAAGATTTAATTTAGAATCATACTAGCTCCCTTTTCCCTTTACTGACAGTGACAGATAAATTGACAGGTTTTAAAATAATATGATAAGCACAAGGTAATGGAAAAGGATCAGTTATGACCCAAATAGTGAATGCAAAAAGTGTAATGTGCCATCCAATGTACACAGCATAAAACATATATTGTTTAAAACTAGACCAAAATTTATAAAATTTTCAATTGGTACCAAGTAAAACTTTGACTCCATAAATAGAAGAGCATAACTTTTGAGGCATAAATGAGTTCTAGTCATACTTACTCTGAAAGATTTCCAGAATATAAGTTGGTTTTTGTTTTGTTTTGTTTTGTTTTTAACCAAGGGATTCTGTGCAGATTGATTCAGAGCAATAAAGCAGAAGTATCTTGATTTCATTTCAGACTAGCCCCCAGATTTTTCCAACAAATGAGAAAAAAACTTCCAACATACCCTCTGAAAGACTGGGTTTTGTTTTGTGTTTGAGCCTTTCCTTGCAAGGGTGAAAGTTCAGTTGCTGTAAGACTGCTGGACAGATGACAGAGAAGTTTGAGCTGGTGATCTGTGTAACATTTGAAAAGCCATGAAGGGAAAAGATCTCTGCAGCTGATAAACACTGAAACAGAAGAAACAAAGTAAACATATATGTGTCAACACAGCAAAAGTCTGCAGCAAAGATACCATAAAGAGATACAAAGTATTTTCTCTAGACACTCAACATTACTGTTTATACACAGTTCAGTTCAGTTCAGTCCCTCAGTCGCCTCCGACTCTTTGCAACCCCACGAATCGCAGCATGCCAGGCCTCCCTGTCCATCACCAACTCCCGGAGTTCACTCAGATTCACGTCCATTGAGTCAGTGATGCCATCCAGCCATCTCATTCTCTGTCGTCCCCTTCTCCTCCTGCCCCCAATCCCTCCCAGCCTCAGAGTCTTTTCCAATGAGTCAACTCTTCACATGAGGTGGCCAAAGTACTGGAGTTTCAGCTTTAGCATCATTCCTTCCAAAGAAATCCCAGGGCTCCTCTCCTTCAGAATGGACTGGTTGGATCTCCTTGCAGTCCAAGGACTCTCAAGAGTCTTCTCCAGCACCACAGTTCAAAACAAGCCTACTGTAAAAATGTATAGACCTCTATAATTGTGAAGCAAATCACACCTCTTTAATGCTAGAAACTAGAAAAATGGCCAAAAATTTTTTTCTTGATCAACAGCCTATCTATAGCAGCCAAAATGTAAGTTTGGGGATTTCCAGGATTCTAAAAATATTAGCAGTGAACCAATTCACACAAAGAGGTCTAAAACAACTTTATATCCTCAGTCTTCCATCTCTGTTTTTCTTTGGTTCAAATAGGTATTTCATGGAGGCTACTGAAGTGGCTCAGAATAGCATTTCTTATAGACAAACACACCTGGTTCCCTTATAATTTCATGATTAAGAAATTCATCCATCCTAGACTAAAATAATAAGAATCTTAATATGTAAAAGTTGTTTGAAAACAGGTCTTTAGAACAAGTCATTGTTTGCTAAAATATCTATTATTCTCAGTGATGGTGGGTAGCTTTTCTGTATCATAGAAAGTTTTGAAAATGGTGCGAGGCTGTTTAGAAATTCATTTAACTATTAATAAGGAATAGAGCCTGCATTAGAAAAAAATTCTCTTCAGAAATAACTTTTTTAAAGTGTCAGTTTACTCAGGTATATTTTAACTGTAAACTTTCTTCTATATACTTGGATTATTAAGATGAATATAAAAGAAATTAAATGTGTTTAATTAAATTAAATTAGCAGAAATTATTACTGCTAATAAATGTTGTAAGAATTACAGAGCATTAAAAATACCCAGTCACTCAAATAAAAAAATTATATCTCTAATAAGTGCAAAGAACATTTCTTCACATACTTCAGCCAATATTTAAGCCCCACTAAGACTTCAGCTTTGCTCTCTGGACTGGATTGTGTCCTCCCCAAATATATATGTGGAAGCCCTTTGTTGTTGTTTAGTCCCTCAGTTGTGTCCGACTCTTTGCAGCCCTATGGACTGCAACCCACCAGGCTCCTCTGTCCATGGGATTTTCCAGGCAAGAGTACTGGAGTGGGGTGCCATTTCCTACTCCAGAGGATCTTCCCAACCCAAGGATCGAACCAGTCTCTCAGGGTCTCCTGCACTGCAGGTGAATTCATTACCACTGAGCCACTGGGGAAGCCCTACTGAAGTCCTAACCCTCTACAAAATGTATGAAGTTGCCAAAGGCTAAGACTTCAATTGCCTTAAAGAAAATGCACATTCAGACAACTGTTAATGTTGAAAAATGTACCTAAAGTTATTCTTTATTCAAGCCAAACTCTCCTTTGGGTTTATGACAGTGAGAACTGTGTGCCATCCCTAGAAGAGGTGACAATACACTCGATGCTCTGGTAACAGTCTTTCCTAAGGTCAAGAATAGGGGATAATGAACTAATGGAGGGAAAAAATAGCTTGATGGCCAACCGGGGGAGAGAAAGTGGGTATAGTGTACTCATTACCATGAGGACACCTAGCAGTATAATTGCAAGGCTCAAACATTACAGAGTCCAGGGAACTCCCTGGCAGTCCTGTGGTTAGGATTCCACACTTGCAATTGCCTAGGGCCTGGTTTCAATCCCTCTTTAGGGAACTAAGTTTTGGCAAGCTACAAGGCCCGGCCAAAAGCAAAAAAAACTACAGAGTCCATGTGGCTCAATTGCCTCATTGCATGATTCCAGAAATAAATAGGTCTAGAAGTAGAAACACAAAGCTGCACTGTTTCCCTGCAAGGAAATGCCTCCAAAATAGGAGGAAAAGGGGAAGCTGTGCATAGATAATGTGCAAAGTCTTCTCAGAATTCACAATCTAAGACTTCCTAAAACTTGATGACTGCTAAACAGTTCCTTTTAGATTCTAATGTGACGCATTCATGGGTCAGGAAATCCACTTACAACATCAGAGTCAGCATTTTGTAAGTAAGTAAAAAACAATATCGTAGAAACTGTAGAGCATTCACATAAAACAAGAATAAGTATTGCTTAGTCAAACTTTTGCTTCGGTTACACTTTATACATACCAGACACATGGATACTGAACTGCAATATAAAGTTCATTTCTTACTATAAATGGCAGTAAAGAGTTTTAAAGTCACTATCCTTATGGATGCCAGACTGTCCATTATAAATCATTAAAGACACTAAAAAAATGCAGTCAAGAATATAAATCAATATTGTAAGATAGCTGAGAGTCTTGATGATCTGTGCTGAAAGAACAAAAAGGTAGTGAAACAACAAAACTCAAGATTTGCTTTATGATTTTAGAATGAGGATTACTAACAGTGTGACAAAACTGAATCAATGGCAGGCCTGCTTCATTTAAAGTGGCTATCTATTTCAGAAAACAAACAGTGACTGCCAGAAAAGGGGATGAAGTAGGTGTAGGGGATTAAGAGATACAAACCTCCAGTTATAAAATAAATAAGCCATAGGGTTGTAATATACAGCATAAGGAACATGGTCAATAATATTGTCATAATTTTATGTGGGGATAGATGGTTACTACTTATCACTTCATAATGCCTGCAAATTTATAATCACCAAAACTAACATAATCTAATATAATCTAACATAATCTAACCACCTAAAACTAGCATAATATTGTATGTCAACTATATTTTCATTTTAAAAAATAAAAATAAAGGAGTTATGAGTGAAAATTAATTGATTTAGTTTAATTAAATATTAGGTTGGTGCAAAAAGTAATTGCAGTTTTTGCACTGTTGAAATTTGACATTTGATACTGGATACATTCTTAAATAAATGTGGTTATGTTACATACCATTTTAATGCACATTTCTCAGTTTATGTTTTTTTTGCCAATGACATGGCTTGCTGTTTATTTTGTATTTATTTTAGACTATGGAAATAATGTTAGACAAAAAACAAATTCAAGTCATTTTGTTATTCGAGTTCAAAAATGAGTAATAAAGCAGCAGAGACAACTCGCAACATTACCAAAGCATTTGGCCCAGGAACTGCTAATGAACAGACAGTGCAGTGGTGGTTCAAGAAGTTTTGCAAACGAGATGAGAGCCTGGAAGATGAGGAGCACAGCAGCCGGCCATCAGAAGTTGACAACCACCAACTGAAAGCAATCATTAAAGCTGATCCTCTTACAACTATACAAGAAGCTGCCAAAAAACTCAGTGTTGACCATTCTATAGTCGTTTGACATTTGAAGCTAACTGGAAAGGTGAAAAAGCTCGATAAGTGGATGCCTCGTGAGCTGTCTGAAAATCAAAAAAATCATCATTTTGAAGTGTCATCTTCTCATATTCTATGCAACAACAGCGAACCATTTCTCGATCAGACTCCCACATGCAATGAAAAGTGGATTGTGTCTGATAACCAGTGACAACCAGCTTATGGTTGGATGAAGAAGCACTTCCCAAAGCCAAACTTGCACCAAAAGAAGGTCATGGTCACTGTTTGGTGGTCTGCTACTCTTCTGACCCACTACAGCTTTCTGAATCCTGGTGAAACCATTACATCTGAGAAGTATGCTCAGCAAATAAATGAGATGCACAAAAAACTGCAACACATGCAGCCAGCATTGATTAACAGAAAGGGCCCGATTCTTCTCCAAGACAACATCTGACCGTACATTGTACAACCAATGCTTCAAAAGTTGAACGAATTGGGCTACGAAGTTTTGCCTCATCTGCCATATTCACCTGACCTCTGGCCAACCGACTACCACTTCTTCCAGGATCTCTACAACTTTTTGCAGAGAAGACGCTTCCACAAACAGCAGGAGGCAGAATATGTTTTCCAAGAGTTGGTCAAATCCCAGAGCATGGATTTTTATGCTACAGGAATAAACAAACTTATTCCTCGTTGGCAAAAAATGTGTTGGTTGAATGATTCTTATTTTGATTAATAAAGATTTGTTTGAGCCTAGTTATAGTGATTTAAAATTCACAGTCCAAAACCGCAATTACGTTTGCACCAACCTAATAGCTACCAGCAAGTGGAATGCAAACAGCTATATACTGCACCTTATTCGGTTTTAAATAACACTAATTTTTATTGTGCTTTGAAATAACAAAGTTGAACCTGACACAAAGAAAGCAGTTGTCTAAGAAAGGGCAGTGCTTTCCAGAGCAGAGATAAACAGGATGAGCGCCCAGGGCCTGGACAGAACAGAGTGACAACAGAACCGGCAGAACCATTGAGGAAGTTCAAACGTCCTCTCAAACACACCCCTCCTCCTCCAAAATAAACAATGAATGAACTATAAAACTGGTGTGACCAACAGGGGCTCCTCAGAAAACAGCTCAGGGTGATTAACCTGAAGAGTATCTGCTTCCGTGTGCTTTCACGGGCTCCTTCACATTTCCGTACTGGCTGTTCTTTCCACCTGTTTGCTCTTACAACACTGCTATTCTCAAGACTGCCACTCTGAGGTCTGCTGTGGCCCTTTGAGCTTTGTGCAAAAAAAGCTGCAGACTGCAACCAGCAGCCGTGCTAAGGCACAGTGGGCTGGGGACTTTTTCCTAAAGGCATTTTCTACATGTTGAGTTAAACTCTTACCTGCATTAAGACGATTTCAAAGGGGTCTTATACACACAAAGTACCAAATAAGTGGTAGAGGTCAGGGGATTTAGCTGCATCTTCTTAATGAGACCCCAAATTATATTCAAAATCATTTTAGCAGATAGTCCCATACATTTCTTCTTCTGCTTCCTCCACTCCACCTTCCACCAGTGCTGACTAGTGAGAAGTTGTTTCTCTTCCAGACATATCTTTGTAGGGATTCTGGGTTCTGGTCCAAAGAGAGGACAAGGGAAGGTTGAATGATTAGGGCAAGTTCCTCCCTCAACATTTCATACAGTGGAAATCTGCTTATACTAAGTGCCAAGGAATTAGGCAAGACTTAAGATTACACAGCTCAGATAAATAAACAGATTCCTCCTTGACTAAACTTCAGTCAGGTTCTAAGTCCTCTGGACTTCCCTGTAGCTCAAACGGTAAGGAATCTGCCTGCGAGGCAGGAGACCAGCGTTGGGAAGTTCCTCTGGAGAAGGGAATGGCAATCTACTCCAGTATTCTTGCCTAGAGAATTCCATGGACAGAGAAGCCTGGCAGGCTACAGTCCATAGGTTGGAAAAGAGTCGGACTCCACTGAGTGACTCACACGATCCATCCAGTCTAAGTCCTCTAGGCTGCAGCTTTGCATCTGTCCTTGTATGGCTGGTGCTACCCAGTTTTAGCAAGTATGCTGCTAAATATGTTTACAGAGAATCCCCTGTCCTTACCATGTGACATTATCCAAATATCCTCAATATCTGGTGAAATTCCTCCTTCCTCACCCTGATATCTGATTAACCTGGCTTCAGCAGAAATCCTGTTGGGTCTGTTTAGTCAAAATCCCTCTCTGCCTCTGATGTTTCCTCTCAGAAGTTTCCCATCCACTGATCCCCATGCTGCTCCTTGGCTATAAATCCCCACTCATCTATGATGTATTCAGAACTGAGAAGAATACTGTTCTATACTGAGGTACTTTTCGCCTATTGCAATAGTTCTTGAATAAAATGTTTTTATTACCTTACTATCAGACTTTTTTTTTAACAATACCAAACTATGTATAATAACTGTACTACACATCACAGAAATTCTTTCCTTCACTCAACATTTACTGCTTCATAAATTCAGGGTATTACAGTGATGGGAAAAGCTGAAGGTGGAGGGATGCTGGAGGGTGACAAGAAAAAAATGGTACAAAGAAAAATAAGTCATCATACTTTCCATCAGGAAATTTAAATAATTTCAGCAGCAATAAATCAGATACACCAGTACCTCTAAAACCAGAGAGAAAATGATTAATGATAAAGAACTATTAGAGTTCACACAAAGCAGAAATAATATGCAGAGGAAATAGTCAAAAACAACTCTGAGGTCAGAACTCCAAAAAAGTAGAAATAGAATGTTGTGACTTGTGGGATTAGAGAACCTAGGAAAAGAAAAGAATCAGAAGGGCGGTGCCAAGTTTCATTTTAGACATTTAAAGTTGCAATGCCTGTTTGTGGGACACCAGAAGGAAATGATGAATGAGTTTTCTCTGGGAAAGGTAGAGGCCAGAGATCAAGATGTGACTGTCTTCTGTAAAGAGGTAACAGCTAAATGGGACTAGAGGAGATCATCACAGAGAGAGTACAGAAAGGAGAGAAAAACTTTGAGAATACATATATGATTTGTGCAAAAGCAGGAAAGGAAGTCCGTGAATAAGACAGAGCAGTTCAGTTCAGTTCAGTCAGTCGTGTCCAACTCTTTGCAACCCCACGGACTGCAGCACACCAGGCCTCCCTGTCCATCGCCAACTCCCGGAGTTTACTCAAACTCATGTCCACTGAGTAGGTGATGCCATCCAACCATCTCATCCTCTGTAGTCCCCTTCTCCTCCTGCCCCCAATCCCTCCCAGCATCAGGGTCTTTTCAAATGAGTCAGTTCTTCACATCAGGTGGCCAAAGTATTGGAGTTTCAGCTTCAGCATCAGTCCTTCTAATGATTATTCAGGACTGATTTCTTTACGATGGACTGGTTGGATCTCCTTGCAGTCCAAGGGACTCTCAAGAGTCTTCTCCAACACCACAGTTCAAAAGCATCACTTCTTCGGTGCTCAGCCTTCTTTATAGTCCAATTCTCACATCCATACATGACTACTGGAAAAACCATAGCTTTGACTAGCTAGACCTTTGTTGGCAAAGTAATGTCTCTGCTTTTTAATATGCTGTCTAGGTTGGTCATAACTTTTCTTCCAAGGAGCAAGCGTCTTTTAATTTCATGGCTGCAGTCACCATTTACAGTGATTTTGGAGCCCAAAAAAGTAAAGCCTGTTACTGTTTTTCCACTGTTTCCACAGTGGAAACAGTGGAAGTGGAAGACAGAGCAAGATAAGCCCAAAACACAAGAAATAATTAAGGCCAGTTAATTGCTTTTGCCTGTCTGAGATCCCTTCTCCATTATCCAGGAACAGCTCACCTGCCTGGGATGGGAGCCTCCCTCCACGTGATGTAGCTGTGACTGACCAGGGAACATAGGACCCAGACTTGTCCACTCTCTGGTGGAGCCACTGCAGAAATTTCCTTCCACTAGGATTGCTATGGTGGCAAAGTGGCCAAAGGGACCCACAGACTGCTATGGGTCCCTTTGGCCACTTTCCCATCACATGAATGAAGGTGAACTAATAAGCAGAGAAAGGCAGGTATCCAATACAAGCACTAGTCTCCTGGATACATCTGCTCCTAAAGCTGGTTCTGCCCCCCCTTGACTCCTTGGTTACCTAAGTCAATGAATTTCTTTTTTGACTTAAGCTAATTTCACTTAAGTTTCTTTTACTTACAAATGAAAGACTCCTAATTGATACTCAAAGTAATCATTTAAAAGACACTTTGGGGACTTCCCTGGTGGTCCAGCTGTTAAGACTCTGAACTTCCACTGCAGGGGGCATGGGTTTGATCCCTGGTTGGGGAACTAAGATCCCATGTACTTAAGGATGTGGCCAAAAAAAGAGATAAAAATCAATGCAAAAAAAAAAAAAAAAATCCATGATGAACAAAAAAAATCAAAAACAAAAGATACTTTTAAAGCTAGCAAAGGAAAGCTCCTGGTACATCAGAACCTGACTGAAAGCAAAAAAAAACAAAAAACAAAAAAAGCTTCTCCATCCTTCTTCCTTTTCCCAACACATGGGTTCTCTTATCTACGTGGCTGTTGAGTCAAATGGCATCCACTAAATAATACAAAGCAATAGGACCATCTGACCCTGCATACCTTAAGCCTAGGCTTTCACACTACACCAAAAATGAAACATCATCCCATTCAGGAGTCACCCCAGAGGTGGTTTCAGATTCTGTTTTGCACAGACTGTGATTCTGTGAAAGCTGAGCAGCTCACATTCTGAACAAGGACCCTGCTATAGGAGCAACTGAGCTCTCAAATCAAGGAAAGTAAGGGCCTCCTAACACATTTAGACTCAGTGATGATCAAAACTAGAATGCAACATCAAGTTTAGTCCGTTTTTCCAGGCTGTCAAGTAACTGGGCCACACAAACTTTAAATTTCATTACAAAGTCCCAAAGGGAGCCAGAGGTAGAACTGGAGTTAGAATTCAAGTCTGAAAGAGCCCTATCCACCTTCTTTTCTCTTAGCATCCTGCCCTGTTCTGTGACAGCTGTTGTTTTTCGTAAGAACTACATCTAGTCTTCTGGAATTTGCCACGTATACAGCTAAGAGGAAAGTCGTGTAATCTATCTCCCCGTTCCCCAGATGAATGACAGGTCTCTTGTTCTCTGAAGAGATGCCACAGGTAAGAGGCTAAATAAGAATCCATGCAAACTCTGAATCTATTCTGCTCTCATAAAAGCCACTTCCACTTCTCCCTCACTTTCATTTATTCATTAATCAGTCACAGGTTGATCAAACTCCTCCGGGCCAAGCATTCTGGTAGATGCTGAGAATAAGACATGGTTCCATCTTCAATAAGCTCACCATTCAGTAAACAAAACATAGATATGGATAACGATGGGCTTCCCTGGTGGCTCAGACAGTAAAGAATATGCCTGCAGTGTAGGAGAGCTGTTTTCGATCCCTAGGTTGGGAAGATCCCTTGGAGAAGGGAATGGCAACCCACTCCAGTATTCTTGCCTGGAGAATTCCGCGGACAGAGGAGCCTGACAGGCTACAGTCCATGGGATCGCAGAGTCAGAGACGACTGTGTGACTAACACTTTCACTTTCACAGATAACTATAACAATTAACTGCTCTAAATTGATATAATAATAAAGACACATGGAAAGTTTTGTGAGGGAAGAGGTCAGGGAAGGCTTGTTGGAGGAGGAGATATATGTGCTGTATCTGAAATGTTAGTTCAATGCTTCTGGTGGCTGGAAGATAAGACTGGGTCAAAAAAACTCACCTAAAGCAGAACTCAGTAATGTAAGTAACTATGTGATTACTTGACAAATGAATTTTATAAAGAATAGTTATTATAGGAATTCTGGCCAGTACATAAAAACTATATGGGAGACTAAAAAACTATCCCAGGAGACTAGTGCTCATATATGCTTAAGATAAATGTATAATCTATTTTAATCTCCACATCAACTATCATACTAGAGTAGATTTTAAGAGAAATCTGGGATACAGAAATCATGTCTTAGAAAGGTAAATTGTCCAAGATTAAACAACTTAAAATTCAAACCAACACTTTCCTGTGTCTCCTATGTTTAGGTGGGCTGAACACTGAGAAGAAGAACACAATGAAAGAAAGAACTATTTAGACCCATCAAGGAATGTATTTATACACTTATAAATAGTGTATAAATGTGACTTATAGTGACTTGAATCATCAAGCTAAATTACTCTTAGACCATATTTAGCATCCTATCCAAAGAGAGACCTCAAAAATAAACATCAGCCAAATTCAAACATGAGTCAAGTTTTCTTACCATGATGAGAATTAAGAGGGCAATGGGAGCAGGTCATGACTTTTGCCCTTGCAATAAGCCTTCCTTATTGTCCATCAGCCTCCAAGAGGCTCATCACCCCAAACACCCAGTGTGGCTGGGCAGGTGCAACAGCCACAGTGAAGAGGCAGACAGCCCTGACCGGGCACAACACCCTCCACCACATGCCAACGGCTGCTGATGCGACCATGACACACCCCTGCAACACGATCACCAAACCTAGAATATCCAGAAGTGGATGTTCTTTGCTTTGCTTCCCAATCACTGCTTTAAACCCAGTATTCTTACAGTTCAAGCAGAGAAGTCAGCTTATTGATTCACCCACCTAAGCTACCACCGTATGAACATAAGACGGCCAGACCAGGAACACTGGTCTCAGATTGTTAGGAATGTATCAGGAAGAAGAAAAGATGAAGATCTAAAATAAATATTTAATGGGAAAGAAACCTCTGGAATCCTTGAGCACATATCTTAGTATTGTATTAACTATTGCTATTACTAACAATATTAATACCGTGTGACTGACACACAGCTGCTGCTGCTGCTGCTGCTGCTACTGCTAAGTTGCTTCAGTCATGTCCGACTCTGTGCGACCCCATAGATGGCAGCCCAACAGGCTCCGCCATCCCTGGGATTCTCCAGGCAAGAACACCAGAGTGGGTTGCCATTTCCTTCTCCAATGCATGAAAGTGAAACGTGAAAGTGAAGTCGCTCAGTCATGTCCAACTCTTAGCAACCCCATGGACTGCAGCCTACCAGGCTCCGCCGTCCATAGGATTTTCCAAGCCTGAGTACTGGAGTGGGGTGCCATTGCCTTCTCCACACAGCAAGGATCAGCAAATACTTGTTGAATAAATGTAGGAAATGAATGAATTAACCCCTCAACTGTCTTCACAGAAGTTTTTAAAACCAGTTGCCAAACTGGTTTTTCATAGTAGTTACTTAAACAAAATTATAAAAAAAGGAAAAGAAATATAGAAGATGAAGTACACACAAGAATGTTTCGAATATTATGGCAACGGGCCAAAGATCCCAAGAGGACAATTTAAATATTTAAAGTTCAAAAAGGTGATTTGAGTTTAACAATTGGGAGGCCATTTCTGACCTTGAAAACAGTGAACTGTTCAATTAACTTTCCACTTCAAGGGTGACCGCACAAGAGCCGGGAACTGGTGATTCAAATGCTCCATGCTGGTAGTGGAAGCCTTAAAGTGGGAGCAACTGCAGGCATCACTTCCAGGTTTGTTTATGACGCAACAAGGGATCTGCCCATCCTCAGTTACAAGGAACTCCATACCACTTCCAAGACGCCTTGATATTGCACAACGTGTGTACGTGTTCAGTCACCCTCTACCAATCTTCTCTTGAACTTTTCCCCCTCTTCATTTCCTCTTTAGAGTTGAGTCATGAGTTGTCTAAAGTTTGAGAAGAGAACATTCTAGAAGGATGATCTTCTAAGGTGTAAGAAGTGGCTAATCAAGTGATCCCAACTCTGTTTCCCCAAGATTTGTTCTTCTATTTTCCCCGTAGTTTTTCTTACTGAAGCCTTGATGGTACTGGAGCACTCCCCTCCCATGATGTACACACATGTACATACACACACACGTGTGTGCATGTTCAGCAGCACTCTCAAAGCTCTTCCTTAAGACAAAAAGACCCTTTCCTGGATATGTTATTTAAAGGAGAAAGAGATAGTAAAGAATCTGCCTTCAATGCAGGATACCCTGGGGAAGGTTCAATGCAGGTTCAATCCCTGGGGAAGATCCCTTGGAGAAGGAAATGGCAATCCATTCCAGTACTCTTGCCTGGGGAACCCCATGGACAGAGCAGCCTGGTGAGTTACAGTCCATGGGGTAGCAAAAGTCGGACATGATTGAGTGACTAACACTTTCACTTTTCACTTTAAGGGGAAAAAACAGATTACTACAAAACAATGTGTGTAAAATGATACCACTGCAAAAAAATAATAATAATAGTAATACCACTGCTATAAACCAAGTTAAATAAAATCCAGAGATACATACCTCAAAATGTTAACATTTTTTATCTCTGGGTGCTGAAATTATGGGCGATTTTTTTTGTTTTTTCCTTTCTGCTTCTCTATGTTTGCCAATATTTTAGACAACATGCACGTATTCCAGTTTCAATGAGGAAAATAAAGTCAAATCATTGGGGTTTTTTAATCTTTTTCCAGGTTCCTCCAAATACAGTTAAGACATGCTGATTTTTTTTTCTTTTAATTTTTACTAAAGAAAAAGAAGTTTTAAAAGCTTTGATACACTCTTTAAAAGAGGTTTACAATATGTTATGACTTGACCACGGCTACCAACAAGTTTCTCAGCCATGCCCCACTCTCCATGCAGTTTCTCAAGGTTCTCTCACCTAAAAGCCCAGTGTAGTGTCAGAGCACAAATAACCTGGATTCTTGACTTCCTGATCCTGACCTGCCTCCAGGGGTAAGGAGGTAGTTCCCTAGGCCTCCTCCTGTTTGTTGTTAGGAACAAAAGGTCTTTTCAGTTCAGTTCAGTTCAGTCGCTCAGTCGTGTCCAACTCTTTGAGACCCTGTGGACTACCGCATGCCAGGCCTCCCTGTCCATCACCAACTCCCAGAGTTTACTCAAACTCATGTCCACTGAGTCAGTGATGCCATCCAACCATCTCATCCTCTGTTGTCCCCTTCTCCTCCCGCCTTCAATCTTTCCCCGCATCAGGGTCTTTTCCAGTGAGTCAGTTCTTTGCATGAGGTGGCCAAAGTATTGGAGTTTCAGCTTCACCATCAGTCCTTCCAATGAATATTCAGGACTGATTTCCTTTAGGACGGACTGGTTTGATCTTCTTGTAGCCCAAGGGACTCTCAAAGAGTCTTCTCCAACACCACAGTTCAAAAGCATCAATTCTGCACTCAACTCTCACATCCATACATGACTACTGGAAATACCATAGCTTTGACTAGATGGAGCTTTGTTGGCAAAGTAATGTCTCTGCTTTTTAATATGCTATCTAAGTTGGTCATAACTTTTCTTCCAAAGAGCAAGCGTCTTTTAATTTCATGGTTGCAGTCACCATCTCCAGTGATTTTGGAGCCCCAAAAAATAGTCTGCCACTGTTTCCACTGTTTCCCCATCTATTTGCCAGATGCCATGATCTTAGTTTTCTGAATGTTGAGCTTTAAGCCAACATGTTCACTCTCTTTGACTTTCATCAAGAGGCTCTTTAGTTCTCCTTCACTTTCTGCCATAAGGGTGGTATCATCTGCATATATGAGATTATTGATATTTCTCCCATCAATCTTGATATATTAAATAAATCTTTAATATATTGATATATTAAATAAATCTTTATTATATTAATCTTGATATATTAAATATTTAATTTTTCTTAACATTAATTTCTATGATGGCAAATATCAATAGCTATAAACCACACATACGTTAGTATATTGGTATCTTCATGAATTTTCAAGATCATAAAGGATCCTGAGACCAAACGTTTTGGTCTTGGGCATAAGAACAACAGACAGGCCTTGACATGCCACTTAACTGACAAGTTGGGAATTTCTAACCAATCTTATTCCATCAATCTCTTATCCTGTTTATCTTTACCCCTCTCCCACACACAAGACTATCTCTACTGAAATGTTGGCATCATCACTCTTCTGCTCAAACTAAGCCCCTTCATACACACCAAAACCAAACACACACTTTTCCTTTTGCCAAGAGTCTAAAGACCTAAGACTGAAGACTTATCTGTCTCCAACCTTCCTTCCTCCCTTTTCCCTCCTCCAAAAGCAGACTTAAACTCTCTGTTTTAACCAAGCAGTTCTAATGTCACATGTTTTACTTTCACTGTGACTTTGCCTGCCCTAAGACCCCTACTTAGAATTCTGAGATACTCCTCTCAAAGTATCCAGCTTCTATCTGTCCTACATTCAGCCCCCACTGCCTCTGCTTAATATTTCTATGCAGTCCAGACTCCCCCACTCATCGAATTTACACATTCAGTACTTATTGTGTGCTTCCTTGTATTACCATCTGTTCATGAAAATAAGTATCTCTTCATGAACATCTAGAGAGGAAGGATGTCTTATTTCTTATCTGCCTCAACTTCCAGCAAAGCTTCAGACACAGAAGACACTCAACTTGTAACAATCACTGGCATGATAGATTGAGGAAAGGGAAGTAAATGAAGGATCAGAAACTAATACATAGTGTCTGAATATTAATTCTGAGAAATACAAAGTGATAACCTGAGCTATTTACCAGGAATTCTGAAGACTCAGATTTTTCTAGACATAAACTGCTTTGCTCATTCTTTGAAACTTTCCCAGCATCATCTCAGTAGGGACTTGATAACCACAAATAAACTAATATTGACACCAGTGTTTACAAGTTGTCCTAAAAATTACAGCTATGGGCTATGAAGAAAATCTGAGTCTAAATTATGACCAAAAAACTCTAGAAATTTCAAAAATTGGAAGGAATAAAGACTTTATTATTTCCTTCTATTGATATGACATGTGGGTGAATCTTAACATAGTTTCTTTTCTACTATTTTTTATTAATATGTCTGCATCAAATAAATGGATTGCTGGTTTATGTTTAACTAAATGAGACATCTAGGTTGACTGAAATAATTTTTAAAACTATATTGGCAGAAAATTTATTGTAAAAAGCTGAAGTTATTCATTCATTTAATAAATATTACCTGAATACCAACTATATGCTAGACACTATGCTAGTTACTAGGTTATGCTAGTAACTAGGTTAAATATCAATAACCTCATATACACAGATGACACTACCCGTATGGCAGAAAGTAAAGAGGAACTGAAGAGCCTCTTGATGAAAGTGAAAGATGGTGAAAAAGCTAGCTTAAAACTCAACCTTCAAAAACTAAAATCATGGCATCTGGTCCCATCACTTCTTGGCAAATAGATGGGGAAATAATGGAAACAAGTGATAGACCATATTTTCTGGGCTCCAAAATCCCTGCAGATGGTGACTGCAGCCATGAAATTAAAAGACGCTTGCTCCTTGGAAGAAAAGTTATGACCAAACTAGACAGCATATTAAAAAGCAGAGACATTACTTTCCAACAAAGGTCTGTCTAGTCAAGGCTATGGTTTTTCCAGTGGTCATGTATAGATGTGAGAGTTGGACTATAAAGAAAGCTGAGTGCTGAAGAAGTGATGCTTTTGAATTGTGGTATTGGAGAAGACTCTTGAGAGTCCCTTGGGCTGCAAGAAGATCAAACCAGTCCATCCTAAAGGAAATCAGTCCTGAATATTCATTGGAAGGACTGATGCTGAAGCTGAAGCTCCAATGCTTTGGCCACCTGATGCAAAGAACTGACTCATTGGAAAAAAACCCCGATGCTGGGAAAGATTGAAGGGTCCCAGGAGAAGGGGACGACAGAAGATGAGATGGTTGGATGGCATTACCGACTCGATGGACATGAATTTGAGCAAGCTCTGGGAATTGGTGATGGACAGGGAACCCTGGCGTGTTACAGTCCAGGGGGTCACAAAGAGCTGGACATGACTGAGTGATGGAACTGAACTAAACTGATGCTAATTACAGGAATACAGAAAGTGACTGAAGGACTTCCCTGGGAGTCAAATGGTTAAGACTTCACCTTCCAATGCAGGGGGTACAGGGTCAGTTGACGGGAGGAGCTAAGACCCCACATGCCTTGCAGCAAAAAAAAAAAAAATGACATAAAAAAGAAGCAATGTTGCAACGAATTCAATAAAGACTTTAAAATTGGTCCACATCAAAACAAAAAAAACTTTTAAAAAAAGAAACTGACTGAGATAAACCCAGTCCCCAGTCTCACAATAGATCTCAGAGACTACTACTACAGGTTCAGATTTTTAAAAATAATAATAAATTATTACAGTATGGCCTGATAAGTGTTAGGGTAGATCCATTTATGAGAAGGAGACAGAATAACTAACCTCCCCTAAAGTAACAGGACTGTCCAAGTCTTCCTGGAGAAAATAACACCTAAGATGAGATATGAAGAAATAAGGTTGGAGACATACAAGAGGTAAGTGTAGGTACTATAGGGCCTTAAATATCAGGCAAGGAGTTTAGATTTATTCTTACAGTAATTATAAGCATCTGAGGATGGTGAAATGATCTGATTTGCATACTTGAGATATAAATCTGGCAGCAATGTGAAAGATAGGACAAGGGGCAACACGGAATGCAGTGAGCAGCAGCCTGCCAGGCACAAACACAATTCAAGATACAGTATCTAATTTATCTCACAACAATCCCATAAAGCAGGCAAAACTCTTCTCCTTACACAAAAAAGAACACTGGAATTTAGATATATTAAATAAGCAATGTTTAAGTTACTGTGACAGGACTTATGTGCATTTGACATGGGAAGTAGGGAGAGAGAGGCATCAAGAATAACATCCAGTTTTTCATCTTAGTCAATGGAGTGGACGGTGATGCTGATCACTGAGACTGATTACCAGAAGGTGTGGGTGGAGAAAGGATGGAGTTGATGAGTTCCATTTGGGACAGGTTTAGACCTGCTAAGTTGGGGAGGGGAGAGAGTTAGACATCAATTGGCAACAGGATGTGCAAGCTGAACATCAAGAGAGAAATGTGGACCAAGCCAACCTATGCAAAAAGCATCCACAGAGACGTGATAACTGCAGCCAGAGGAGTGACTGAGGTTGCCCAGAGAGAGTGTGCAAAACCAAAAGGAAGAGGGCTTGAGACAGAGCCCTGAGGAACATCAAGATTTAAAGGATGAGCAAATGACATAAATTGAAAAGAAACAGCCAAAGAGGTAAAAAATTCAAACCAAGGAAGGCACAGCTGCGGGCAAGGAGAGTGTGGATTTCAAGGAGGAAGTGTTCAACATCATCAAAATTAACGGAGGTAAAGCCTGAGACTCTCCCATTGTATTTAGCAGTAAGACATTCTGGGTGACATCCTTTAGAGCAATTTAGAGCATCCTTTAGAGTGTTGGGGAAACAGCCAGACTACAATGTGCTGAGGAGTGTCTGGAAGGTAAGAAAATGGAATAGGCTTCATATAGTACCACTGCCCAAGTTATATATAGAAACTAAGGCACGAGGACCATGGGATATTCAGGGGATTTATAGCACAAGAGCCACACTAAAGCAACACCTGCCTAAAACCAGAACAATGGAGAAGAACTGAGGATTCAAAATTGGTACCTCTATTCTCCCAGACAAATCTGGGCATGTGGTGATTTCTGCCAGATGACTTATTTGTGCCTCAGTTTCTGGGGAAACTGCTATGTTCTAATTCTCTGACAATACTGCTTGGAATATCAAATGTCAATGATCATGAAATATTGTCAGGTTGAAAAATAGCTTGTGAAGGAATTAACAATCATATTTTAGCACTAGACCTGACTACTGCAAGCAGTTCAGCAGGTGAAAACAATAATAATAATTTTTTTCTTGCTTTACTGGAAAAAAAAAAAATGCACTGTTTCCAGGGGCTTCAAGAAACCGGCATCAGTTCTACCTTGACATCTAGGCACTTGGATAATATATGAGGCACTAAGATTTTTGGAAAACAAACCAGGATTATATTCTTCCATATGAGAAGCAACAGTGGAGAGAGCAAGGGTTTTGAAGTCAAGTCATTCTGGAGTGAAATCCTCACTCTGCCATTTCTGAGCTATGAGGCTGAGGGAGGTCTCAGCGAGACTGGGTTTCTTTATAGAATACCTAGAGTACTTACCCGGTGAGATTAAGAGGCTTATTGGGACAGTACATAAGAAGGTATAATGCCTGGCACATGATGAGTACTCCGTAAGTGTTAACTACCGCTACTACCAGCACTTGCTTCCTCTGCTAGAGGGAAGGTCCTACCTGAACATTTACTTAAATGGCATTCATCCCAAGATTAGAGACTTTCTAATCCAGTGTCTAGACTTTCTCATTAAAATGTGTAAGAAAAGTAACCAAAGGATATACCTGAATTCTGAGATCCCTGTTCCTAAAGAAAACTGCAGAGCATCATGATTTGCTACTCAAACTCAAGTACCTGATATCATCAATAGGATGCCTCCCTTAATAGAAGGGTCCATGTGGATATATGTTCAATAGTCATTTACAGCAGGGTGTGTGACCCAAATCAGAATCGACCTCCTAATTTTACCTCTCCTTTGAAGTTTGGCCTAACTTCTCTTTCCCTATCCCTGAAGAGAAATGTCCCTCACTTATCACTGTGAGACCACAGTGGCTCCTGTTCTCTTACCTACTTTCCAACTGAAAAGGTCAACTGAATCTGGAGAACCTTCGATTCTTCTGGCTTGCAAAACCCATAGGGAGGTCTTGAACTTAAAACCACAATTACATCCTTTTCTACAAGTATAATGTGGACTTCCAATCATTCACATTTCAGTACTGATGTAAACTTTGGACAAAAATTATAAAACAAAAATTACAAACATAAAAAAATTATAAAACCCCTAAATAAAGCCTCTGAGCCCTCTGGAAAAGAGGGAATGTTTACAATTTCAATGTCTATTGAAATACTCAAATTATTTCATTAGTCTCTAATGTTTACATTTTCAGGAGTTTAATACTACTGTTTGATGAAAAGGAAGAGGCAAATAGTAAAGTCTTTCTCAAGAGGAGAATCACCATGGAAACTAACACCAAATTCACTGGACTGATGTAGTTCTCACTGAACTTTTTATTTCATTAATCCCTGCCCTCTTTTTATAGCAGTGCTTTCTTCTAAGTTGACTGATCCTAAGGTGCCCC
The DNA here is from genome assembly GCF_003369695.1 of Bos indicus x Bos taurus. Taxonomy (NCBI): domain Eukaryota; kingdom Metazoa; phylum Chordata; class Mammalia; order Artiodactyla; family Bovidae; genus Bos; species Bos indicus x Bos taurus. The sequence continues at coordinate 22,689,893 of NC_040081.1, read as the reverse complement.
GGCCTCCAGTGAAACACAATTTTGTTAAAGATAGTTCAGTACAGTTCAGATCAGTTGTTCAGTCATGTCCGACTCTTTGCAACCCCATGAACTGCAACACGCCAGGTCTCCCTGTCCATCACCAACTCCCGGAGTTCACTCAAACTCACGTCCATCGAGTCAGTGATGCCATCCAGCCATCTCATCCTCTGTCATCCCCTTCTCGTTCTGCCCCCAATTCCTCCCAGCATCATGGTCTTTTCCAATGAGTCAACTCTTCACATGAGGTGGCCAAAGTACTGGAGTTTCAGCTTGAGCATCATTCCTGCCAATGAAAACCCAGGACCAATCTCCTTTAGAATGGACTGGTTGGATCTCCTTGCAGTCCAAGGGACTCTCAAGAGTCTTCTCCAACACTACAGTTTAAAAGCATCAATTCTTCGGTGCTCAGCTTTCTTCACAGTCCAACTCTCACATCCACACATGACCACTGGAAAAACCATAGCCTTGACTAGACAGACCTTTGTTGGCAAAGTAATGTCTCTGCTTTTAAATATGCTATCTAGGTTGGTCATAACTTTCCTTCCAAGGAGTAAGCGTCTTTTAATTTCATGGATGCAGTCACCATCTGCAGTCATTTTGGAGCCCCCAAAAATAAAGTCTGACACTGTTTCCATTGTTTCCCCATCTATCTGCCAAAAAGTGATGGGACCAGATGCCATGATCTTCATTTTCTGAATGTTGAGCTTTAAGCCAACTTTTTCACTCTCTTCTTTCACTTTCATCAAGAGGCTTTGTAGTTCCTCTTCACTTTCTGCCATAGGGGTGGTGTCATCTGCATATCTGAGGTGATTGATATTTCTCTGGCAATCTTGATTCCAGCTTGTGCTTCTTCCAGCCCAGTGGTTCTCATGATGTACTCTGCATAGAAGTTAAATAAGCAGGGTGACAATATGCAGCCTTGACGTACTCCTTTTCCTATTTGGAACCAGTCTGTTGTTCCATGTCCAGTTCTAACTGTTGCTTCCTGACCTACATATAGGTTTCTCAAGAGGCAGGTCAGGTGGTCTGGTATTCCCATCTCTTTCAGAATTTTCCACAGTTTATTGTGATCAACACAGCCAAAGGCTTTGACATAGTCAATAAAGCAGAAATAGATGTTTTTCTGGAACTCTCTTGCTTTTTCAATGATCCAGCGGATGTTGGCAATTTGATCTCTGGTTCCTCTGCCTTTTCTAAAACCAGCTTGAACATCTGAAAGTTCATGGTTTACGTATTGCTGAAGCCTGGCTTGGAGAATTTTGAGCATTACTTTACTAGTGTGTGAGATGAGTGCAATTGTGTGGTAGTTTGAGCATTCTTTGGCATTGCCTTTCTTTGGGATTGGAATGAAAACTGACCTTTTCCAGTCCTGTGGCCACTGCTGAGTTTTCCAAATTTGCTGGCATATTGAGTGCAGCACTTTCACAGCATCATCATTAAGTTATTGTAAAGCTGCATCAACTAACATAGTATTATAATGAAAATAACTATACATTGAGCACATAATTTGAGCCAGGCTAAGTATTTTACATGCACTGTCTTTTTACTTGCTATTTGAAGTAATACAGGAAAAAAATACAGCTTCTTTGTTTGACTTACTACACATAATACACTAAATATAGAAGTGACTAAAATATAATGAATGCTCGGTAATTATTATTATTGTTCATATATCTTAGTTCACAACTACCCTATGATAAGTTTGATTCTTTCAGTTCACAGATGTGAAAACTGAGGATTAAGGAGGTTAAGTCACTTGGCTGTGATTACCCAGCTAATAAGTGACAGAATTAGAATTTCAGCCCAGGCCTGGTTTAACTATTAAGACTAAATTGTTAACCATTTTGTTGTACTCTCTTCTATAGTTAGAGACCTAAGAAACCCACTGAATGTATCGATGACAAGTGTATTATTTTTGAACTAGGTTCACAGAAATAAAGCCTTAGAGGCCTTATCAAGGCTTGCCTGAGTTTTTTACTCTATTCAGTTAAGTATAAATAAAGTAAGGTACTAAATATTTGGACTTGGAAGGCATAATACTACTTTTCAGGTTAACACCTTTGATCTAGAATTCACAGATTTTTGTTTTTGTTCTCTTTAAACTTCAGGCCAAGAAAAACAACAGAGGATCTTTGGAAGGATATGGAAACCAAATTAAACAAGGCTCCATTCTGAAGATTTTCTATGCTCCGAAATTCCATCATTACAAAGGTAATTCAGTGATAGTTTCATTTCTTTATAAAATAAATCTCAAGACTCAGCAAACCCATTTGGCTCCTGAGACAGACACTGGGAACAGTTGGAGAATAAATTAGTTTCAATATTCAATTATGAATAAGAATCTACCATCACCTGGAACTGGAAATGGGAACACTCTCTGAAACCTACAAGTTTCTTAGGTTTTATAGAGTTTAGTAACAATCTTTTTTTTTAACAAATTGCATTGTAAATGATCCTAATATTAACTGTGTGCACTTAGTAATATGGACAGTCCCTTGAGGAAATGCCACTCTGAATCCAAGTAACTGGCAAACTCTTATTACCAACCGCATTAGACTAACCCTCACTGCAGGTTGCTTTGCTTTTCCCTGAGAAATGTCAATCCTTCTCAACTTCAGGCCTATTTCCCATGCCTATTTATATTCCTATTTTCTCCCCCAACCCTGTTGGTTATTGTCATTCAGTTGCTTACTCATGTCTGACTCTTTGTGACCCCATGGATTGCAGCATGCCAGCCTTTTCTGTTCTTCACAATCTCCTGGAGTTTGCTCAAATTCATATCCATTGAGTCAGTGAAGCCATCCAACCATCTCATCTTCCGTCTCCGCTTCTCCTACCCTCAATCTTTTCCGGCAGCAGAGTCTTTTCCAGTGAGTCTGCTCTTCGCATCAGGTGGCCAAAGTATTGGAGTTTCAGCTTCAGCAACAGTCCTTCCAATGAATATTCAGGGTTGATTTCCTTTAATATTGATTGGTTTGATCTCCTTGCTGTCCAAGGGACTCTTGCAAGAGTCTTCCCCAAGCCCCTACTATCAGCAAAAGAAATAGAACCTAGAGGATTCAAATGTATACTGAATGTAAAGAAAACATTCTTAAGCTCCAGTCATAGTTGAAAAGCAATGGGTTTTTATGATGGGAAAATGAAGACTTTGCCTCTCAACATCTCCCAAGGTGGGCGTCCTTAAGAAACAGAAATATGGTGTGAACAATGGAAAGCACAAAAACTCAAAATCTCCCACCCAGCTACTCCACTTTGAACATCTCTAAAGAGAAATGAAGATCTACCTCAATTAAGGGGGAAAGTTTACTACGCCCTCTCTTCATAACTGTGTTAGAGTTCAAACTCTCACCTTAGTGGCAACGAGAGTCCAAGAGTTAGGAATTTTGTTAAAATACTCTGCTCTTCCCTCATTACGTCAACTCATTCCCTAGCACCGAAGCACAATCCTCTTTCTCCAGTATCATGCAGTCAGCAATGCAGCTGCTTCACAGGAATGAAAAAGGAGGACTTGCAGGATTAAGAGGAGAAAACTACAGTGTATAATATAAGTTATAAGGATATACTGTGCAGTGTACGGAACATAACCAGTATTTTATAATTATAAATGAAGTATAATTTTTAAAAGCTGTGAATCACTATATTGTACACCAGTAACATACAGTATTGTACATCAATAAAAAAAGAAAAAAGATGATTAATTAATATGTATAAAAAAGAATTATCTGCCAGAGAGAATATAGCACAATTTTTTTAAAAAAAGAAGGATGTATACTCTAAACTGCCAGAAGAGAGAGTAAATTCATTGGTAGAATTCTTCTGGAGTAAAAGTGAGAACAAGACTGAAAAATTTAACACTAGGCATGCGTATTTCTCCCACACCCACAATCTATCCACAGAAGAAAGAAGTTGATTAATATGCCATTCTCCAGGAAAACTTTGTAACTCAGAATTAGGAGAACTATTGTTGCCAAAATATTTTCTCCAAGAAAAATTCAACATATAAGAAAGAAATAAAATAAATTTTCCTTCTATTAGAGAATTCATGGAACCCACTGGAAAATCCATCTTGTGATTAATAGCACAGACATTTGGTACTAGCAGATGTTCATCAAGTAAGTATTTTAAAAGCCAAACCAAACAAGCAAAATTCTCCAAAAAAAAAAAGAGAACTGACTGACTAGTAACTCCTTCACGAGGTGTTTCCCAAAAGGCTCCCTCACTCTTTTCAACAAATAGAGCATGCTACCAAAAGTGTTCATTTGGCAATTAATCACACACAGTCTTGTGATATGTCTGGTAATATTTCTCTCAGTGATTATTTAACTATTGCAGTTTTGCCTTACATATTTCCCACAAATTCCCACCTATTTCTTAGATTAAAAGCTCTCTGAGGACAAGGACCCATCATCATCATTATAATTTTTTTGCCCTTAAAGTGATCAAGCAATGTAGCTAGATAAGTAACTGAAAGTGAAAGTGAAGTCGCTCAGTCGTGTCGGACTCTTTATGACCCCATGGACTGTAGCCTATCAGCCTCCTCCGTTCATGGGATTTTCCAGGCAAGAGTACTGGAGTGGATTGCCATTTCTTCTCCAGGAGATCTTCCCGACCCAGGAATTGAACCCAGGTCTCCCGCATTGCAGGCAGACGCTTTACCATCTGAGCCACCAGGGAAGCCCCAGTAATTGATGGTTAGCCCAAAATCTGAGGTAACAGTTGCCCTGGCTAGAGACAGTATGATTTTTTAAAGTAAAACTCAAAAAATCCACTATTAGTATGTCAACTACAAACTGGCACTTGCCAAGAGCATTGCCAGCAGCTGAACATCAAGGACATTTGCCACCTACATCTGCAGAGACTGAACCCTGCGCTGCTGCAGCTGCTGACCTTCAACACCTCCTGAGGAAGCTCAGAGTGGAATGAGGCACTCTGTGCTCCAGGCACTCTGATGGAACAGGTCTTTGGATAGTCAGATATTTTCAGGAACTGATTTCATAAGCCAATCTTTGCATTTCCTCATATCTAGAAAAGTACTAAATCCCTTCATGATGACATTACGAAGCTCCTAATAACTAGCACAAAACCTTTTGTAAAACGAGTGCTTAATTGCACTGAACTCCCCCTTCACCAAAATATTATCTATTGACCTTCCCACACTGCCTCTTCGGAGCAGTCTCCCAGAACTAACTGAGGTGCTATCTCCTCATTTGCCGTCCTCATTTTGCCCCAAATAAAACTTAACTCACAGCTCTCAAGTTATGCATCTTTTTTAGTAGACAGGATTTAGGATTGTCTGAGGTTCTACCACTTACTGTTTGATTTTTGCTGAGTTACATAATCTCTCAGAACCACTTATTTCTCTTGTGTGAAGTTAATAATGGTATCCTTATCATACGATTGTTGTGATTTTGAAATGTGTTAATACAAATAAATTGGTTGAGTATGTCATACCGAAAAAGAAAAAGAAAACAATAAATCCTTAGCTATAATTATTTATTTTATGTACACAAAGGCCTATGTGACTCCTAGGGTAGTGGGTGAAGATGCAAATTTGGGAGTTAGTTATGGAAAGAATGAAGGGTATTTCCTCATATAGATTACCATCATCCCTGGCAAGGGAGCAAACTAAGCTCTTGACATCATGGTCAAGTGAGCTATGAGTGTCTCTCATTTTCTCAAAACCTTTTGGAAACAATGATCACACTGTACACAGTCAAGTTAAATAGAATGATATAATAAATCAGAGTAAGTCCATTGTCTCGTAAGTACAACCACGCCCTTCCATCCTGCCATCCCAGACAGTTTTTCACCTGAAAGGCATTCCTAGGACATTGATCCCATCATTTTTCAGAACATAAAAGAAAGAAAAAAAAAAGAGGGCAACAACAGATGCTTTCTCTCATCCATCTACAATCAGTGCTTCCCAGCATGTCCTTCATCTAATGCACTGTTACCCGCTCGCATACCAGGAAAAAGTACAATAAACGACAAGCTATGCATACAACATGCATGCAATAACCACACACACACGCTCCTGTGTTTGCTACAGACCACCAGCCTGACCCCCTGAAATAAGCCAAGTTACCTCCCTGCCTCTTCCTCTGGCATCCTCGGGCCATAAATTAATGAAAGGAAAGGTCTAATAATAGTTACATGACCACTACAGACAAAAGGCTGCGTTAGAAAATACCTGTCTTTGGGACTTTTTCCCTACTCCTCAGTCGTGGCTGCTCTCCTAGGCCTCCTGATGGGCTCTCCAGGTTCAAGCGATCATTACAGCTCCTACAAACCACTGCAGTTGCCTCAGCTCCTGTCTCGACCCACTCTGACACATTCCACACTTTCATGCAGAAGAATTTTCTAAAAACACAAGTCCGATCCCATTCCACTTTTGTTTAAAATTCTTTAATCAAATATCTCATTCTATTATACATTGTAGTCATACGTGCATTATGTCATACATCTATCTAGAAACTAAAGTCATGTGAGGGCTCAAACTGCCTTACTCAAATTAAGCAATCTTCACTCATTCATTCAAAAATATATATAATGGGAAATTCCACGGCGTTCCAGTGTTTAGGACATGGAGCTTTCACTGCTGAGGGCCCAGGTTCAATCCCTGGTCAGAGAACTAAGACCCCACCTGGCTTGGCTAAAAAAAAAGTGTATATATATAATATACATATATATATTATACATATACACATATAACGAATATGTGTTGTGTACCAGGCATTACACTAGCCCCTAAAGAGATGAGTCAGATCATTCCCTTCAATTTATTCAAAATCATATCAGAGGAGGGGAGGACATTCAACCATGTGAACAGAAAATTAAAATATATATAAATTATTTACATATTATACTACAATTTCAATATATGTTATGATTGCAGAGGCACCAATTAATATAGGGGCTTCTACTAAACCCCTGAACAGGCTAAGAAAGGCTTCTTGGAAGAAGTAATGTCTAAACTGATAACTAAAGCATAAGCAGATGTGTATGCAGAACCAGGAACTACCAGCAGTCTGTGAAGACTGGAGTAGTAGCAAAGGATAAGACTTGGGAAATATACAGGAACCAGGTCATAAAAAGACTTAAGCCACTTTTAAGTGTTCGAAGTTTGTCTTAAAGGTTTTTAACTGTTCTTAAAAAATGAGCAGTATGGTTAGGTTTGTACTTTTAAAAGACCACTCTAATTAGAGTATAGTAGTTATTCAAAATATTTCTAGAACACATGAATAGCTAAGTCTCATCAGCATAATGAAAAAATTTCAAGAATTCAAAAAAAGAGAAATTGGCAAATCAGCAGTGGCTGTGAAGTCCTAGAAATATTTTATGGAAAAAGTGTATCTGGGTTTTTAAAACTGTAAGATTTTGAGAGGGTAATTCAAGGAAATGAAGGATAACCGAGCTGGGAACAGGAAAGGGTGCAAGGAAGAAAATGAGGTAAAAAGTGCTTGAATAAAAATATACGGTGAAGTCGTAGAAGAGTAACTAGTTTAATGTAGTGAGTGCTAGGTCTGGGCAGGTTAGGTTGATATCTCAGGGTTAGCCTCAAATGTCAGACTCCAGATTTAGACTTCACCAGCCAAGAGAATTCATGGAGGAGAACCGAAAGGAGAGAGGCATACTCCAAGTAGTGCTTTATGAAGATTGACTATGAATTGAAAGATGTTTTAAAACAACCTATGAATGAAAAAAAAAAAAGATGCAGGAGCTATGCTGGAAGATTTGTATCAAAAGAAAAAATGCAGTTTGGAGAGAGAAGCAGAAGTCAAAGGCTGAGTGAAGGCGGGAAACAAAGGTTGCCTCCCAAGCCAACCTGCCACACCCACACCCCCATCACCCCCACTAACCCTCCCCAGGAGACTGATTTAAATAGAAACATTTCCTGCAGCTGAGTGTGATAATTTAGCAATTCGGGGTTTTGAAGGAGAAATGAAGAGAAAAGACCACTTGGAGAATGAGCTAGGACTATCAGAACAAACAGACGGTGGCACTGAGCCCATTCTTAAATCCCCTCAGTTAATCACCCAGGGTACTCACTCAGCTGGGGCTTCCCTTTGTATTCTACACTTGATCTTAGCCAAAAGGCCAAGAAGCGATCCCTTTGTATTCTAGAAACTCCCTCAGATAGAGCAGACCTACACTTTGTCTTAGGCCCCAGAGACCCATTTAGATAAAAGAGCTCCTTCCTCTCACTTGTTTGGCCTACTTCTTCTACCTGCTCTTTGTACCCTCAGAAACCATAAGAAGCAAAACAGTAAACTCAATCATTCTATTGTCTCCAGTTTGAACTCAGGTCCCTTTGATCTCCCAAAGCAACAAGCTAATTTAATAGTACTTGCTGAAGGCAATGGCACCCCACTCCAGTACTCTTGCCTGGAAAATCCCATGGATGGAGGAGCCTGGTAGGCTCCAGTCCATGGGGTCACTAAGAGTCGGGCAAGACTGAGCAACTTCATTTTCACTTTTCACTTTCATGCATTGGAGAAAGAATTTGCAACCCACTCCAGTATTCTTGCCTGGAGAATCCCAGGGACAGAGGAACCTGGTGGGCTGTCGTCTATGGGGTCGCACAGAGTCGGACACGACTGAAGCGACTTAGCAGCAGCAGCAGCAGCAGCACATGCTAGCAAGGTAATGCTCAAAATCCTTCAAGATAGGCTTCAGCAGTATATAAACCGAGAACTCCCAGATGTGCTGCTGCTGCTGCTGCTAAGTCGCTGCTAAGAAACAACGTAGTTTGTAAATAGATCTCATATAAGATTCAATAAATCCCTGGCCCAAGGAAATAAATTCTATCTTTTCAACTGTCCTCCAAGTCAGAAAATCATGTTTTTCACATATATTATTATTCTACTTTGTTGCAGGTGAGGAAACTGAAGTTACCTTCTTTAAGGTATGGAGATATTAACAGCCCTAAATTTTGTTCCAAATTGGATAGTCTCCTGCTGGAGCAGATGTAAATGCCAGCAAATTAACAGATTCTTCTGGAATGGCATTTCATTGGACATGATTTAACTGATGATGGTTGTTATCAGTAGAACTTTTTAGAACATCAAACAGATGTTTGCTAGGTCTGATCAAGTGATAAATTTTCCTTGGCTTCCCTTTGTTTCCAAAGTAATTAGGGGCTTTTCCCCATCTCTTTTTGATGTCCACAGAGGCCATAATGAGGGTAGTTAAATATGCAAACAGAAGAATGAAAAACAAGGTGTCAACATACATATAATTTACCTACTGAGGTACCTACCTACTCATAAGCTGGGAATCATACTGCTAACAAACTTAAGCAACTTTCCTAAATTATTTAGGTATATTTTCCACTGTCTTTGTCAAGGTGTGGCTCAGGGGTCTTTTGTCCCTTTATAGTTCATCAGCACCTTCAAACATTGCAAGATAAGGAGATAATTTAAGTCAAAACAATGTGTAGGCTACAGATATGCAGCTGCAAGTCAAGTCCCCAGGCATCTTTCCAAGCATATGACTGACCACTCCTGCTCCTATCTAAAAATGCTTTAGTCAGCTCAGCTGTTCCTTGATTGAAGAGTCTGCAACTAGATGGAAAATACTTACGAAGTTAGTTGTTTGCCTTATTTTCTAAAACATCAATATAATATGAAGTCATTTCAGCTTTTCCAATGTATTATTTCTTAGCCATTACATTCTGGTATGTAATGCCATGCAAGAATCAGATAGACAGTTTACTAAAGAACTTGCCTAAGACCATAAAACCCTTCTAGATCAAAGGACACGCACTCTGATACCTCATGGCATCAGAATCTTATACTTCTTATGTACTGCATGTTTTAATTGAGGTAAAATATTTCTAACAAAATGAATGCCAAACTATAAGGTTATCAACAAAGAATTTATCTGATTAAAGGGGCCTCCCTGGTGGCTCAGCTGGTAAAGAATCTGCCTGCAATGTGGGAGACCTGGGTTTGATCCCTGGGTTGTGAAGATCCCCTGGAATAGGGAAGGGCTACCCACTCCAGTATTTATTCTTGCCTGGAGAATCCCATGGACAGAGAAGCCTGGCGGGCTACAGTCCATAGGGTCACAAGAGTCGGACACGACTTAGCAATTAAACCACCACCACCACCCACTCCAGTATTCTGGCCTGGAGAATTCCATGAACTGTATAGTCCATAGGATCACAAAGACACGACTGAGTGACTTTCACTTCACTATCTGATTAAAATTTCCCTAATTGTAATCGAAGGCCAGATACGTTGAGAAACTCTAGATTTCCAGGAGTAGAGTGACAGTATAACATTCCCAAACATTTTTTAACATTCCCAAACATTCTGGACCACAAAACTTTTTGTAGCACAAACTAACATCACCCAGAAGTGACAAACAACACGGAAAGTACTGAATACTGCCATTCATCATCAGTTATCACTGGAACCACAGCAGAAGGGGGGAAAAAAAAACAATCAAAGCACTGAGTTAACAGAGTTTTAAAAAGGAGAGGGGATTTGGGGGGAGGATGCTAAAAGCACACTTTGCTTATTTCACAATTTTAAGAAATAATCATAGGCTATTTATTATGAAAATAATGAAGAATCTCTAATACCCATTTTGAAGTTTACTGACATGTATGGTCTTAACTGCGCCTAGGTAACTTAGGATGATCGTTAAATCTTAGGAATTACCAAACGCTTAAATAATGCTGTGTATCTGTACTAAGATAGGTTTTTTTCTTTTTGTTTGAATGAATGAATATTAGAACCAAACTTTTGACCTGATAGATGAATAAAAACTATGGCTCTAAACACAGTTCCATCACCAGTTGACGTGTGATCTTGGTCTCAGGGCCCCCTAGGCCTCCTTGGTCTCTATACAATAAGCCCTTCAGCCCTAAGTGCCTCCTGTAACTTACAAGGGAAAGACAGAACTACATTATACCTTGCTAGCAGCTGTTACCCACCAAGCAGCTGTTAACAGGGGTGCCTGTGAGCCACTGTCTCTGCCAGGAAGACTTCAGTACGCCATTCGTATCTCAAACGCATCTCTCAAGGTGCTTCCCGCACTCAACTACTTCATAAACTTTTGCATAAAATCTTATAACCACAAGCGTCCGACGGCTCAATTCATCGGGCATAAAACTGCAGTTTCTGGTTCCCTCGTCACCGCCAGCCCTTTAACCTCGGCTAGAAGGTCAGATCCAGTAAAAAAAAAAAAAAAAAACAGGACCCGCCTCACACTTGAGAGACAAAACCAAGTTCTTTCTCCTGCGCTTGTCCCCTTTAATCAACGTTCAAGTACAAATGGACGTCCCCTGACACCCCGGCGTTTGGGGAAGGGCGGCCCGGCCCGGCCCTACCTGGTTGAAGTGCAGCTGTCCCGGCTCGGGGGCGCCCTCCACGGGGGCGGCTCCCAGACGCTCCAACAGGCGCCCGAGCTGCGCCGCCGACAGGCTCCGGTTGGCGCCGAACACGCTCAGCACATCCTCGCTGAAGGCGAGCCAGGGCACCTCCGCCTCCCCTCCGAGGCCAGCGGCCGCCAACAGCAGGAGCCCAGCCACCGCTCGACCCGGAGCCATCGTGGCCGCGGTTGCCCCTCACGGGCCCAAAACGGACTGGAGCGCACAGGGACGGGACGGGACGGGCGCAGCCGCGTCGGTGCCCAAGGGCTCCCGTCAGGCGTCGGCGCCGGTCCGGGTCAGCGGTGGCGCGGGGCGCACCTGGTCCTCCGGCGCCTTCGAAATAGCAGCAGCCCGCGACCTGCCGGGCATTGAAGTGGCGGTGCAGCCGGGCGGGGAGGGCGGGGTGGGAGCGATAGACAGAGCGGGCCCCCGGGCCTCCTGGAGAACCTGAGATAAAAAGGACAAAGGGGGACAGAGATAAAGGCCACCCGGCTACCCGCCGGTCGGCCTCGGGAGCATTGCGAGACCGGACCCCTCAGACGCCCCGCCGGGCTTGGGGCCAATTGCCCCGGAGCGGAGTTTGCAGACATTCCAGGATTAGCTTGCAGTGTGAAGACACATGCTCCTTCCGGATCTAAAGCCCCAAATCACGTCACTTTTTAGGAAGAAAACTACACTGGCTACAGAACCCCACCTCCCCTTCCTTTCTTTCTGATTAATTCCATCTGCAAACTTAGAAGGGGTGAGGCGTGCAGTCCCCAGCCAGCTGCAGGAAATGGCCCCTTCGGAGTCCTGGGGTTTGACCGTCTAAACGGGACCCTCCCTCTCCCAGATCTCCCAGATCTTCCTTGGCAAGTAGAGAAGTAGGTGAGCTGACCTGCTAACCTCTCACCTCGCCTGTGTATTTCTGCGTCTGTTTTTGTCCACGTAAATCAGTCCCTCTCTCTCTCCTTCTTTCTTCCCTCCACTCCCTCCCTCCCCTTCTCTCAACACTATCCCTGGCGAGTCCGCGGTAAAAACTCTGAGCTCCGGCCCCGCGCTCTTTACAAATAACCAGAGGCGGAGGGCCCTGTCCCCGCCTCCCCGCAGCACGTGGTGACACGCTCGCCGGCCTGGACTCCCGCGCGCGTCCACGCCGGGGCGCACAGCCGCTGTCATCGGCTCTTGGCGGGCGGGGCGCACTCCTACCCCCAGCGGCGCCGGCTCCCCACCCTCACCCTCGGGGAGTTACCTGAATGCCACCTCCCGGGCGATCTGCCTCGCCTCCTTTCTGACCTTGGAGGTCTCTTTGTTACCTTGTTGAAACCAGCTTCCTGAAATGGAGCCTGGAACCCTCAGCATTGTCTAAGAGATTAGCCGGAATTGCTTTTTTGTCTTACTTCTTAAAGTCAAGAGAAAAAGGAAACCCAATCTGCAGCGGCGGTGGCGAGCTCAGAGCCGGCACTGCTCTACCCGGCCCTTCCTGACGCCGCACGGGATATCCGCAGATCAGAGTGAATTGTTTGTTTGTTCAGATGAGAGTTCAAGAAAAGCCGACTTAGGTGTAAGGTCAACAAGTTTGTGCAAAGTGTACGCGCGCGGTGTTTGAGGGCAAAGGTTGTGTCTGGTAGCTACCACTGTCCAGAAATAAACTGAAACCACGATTCACTGTGACAGAAAGACGGTAAGAGGAATTCAGAGCGCTGTTCTTGTATTTCACGGGGGAGAGTGCAGGGCTTCCTAAAACTGTTTTAAAAGAGGCATTTAGCTCCAGACAAGGGGCAGGCAATCTCATTTTCCACGAGGAACTTAGTTGATGGAAGAAAGAGACACGGAGAGAAAATTCCAGAAGGATGATCTAGGGGGACATATCTGCAGGACTGTCCCTATGGAGAAAATTTTGTTGTTGTTTAGTCACTAAAGTTGTGTCCAACTCTTTTGTGACTCCATGAACTGTAGCCCACCAGGCTCCTCTATCCCTGGGCTTCCCAGGCAAGAGTCCTGGAATAGGTTGCCATTGCCTGTTCCAGGGGATCTTCCCCAGGGATCAGAACTGCATCTCCTGCTTTGCAAGCATGCTTTACCACTGAGCCACCAGGGAAGCCCACGAAGAAGGTTTGCCTGTGTTCTAACCAGAGAGCTTGGAAGGCAGCAATGAGAGGAAAAAGTTACCAAGAGGAAGATTTCTGCAGAAAATAAGGCACAGCTGCTTTGGGAGGTAGTGATTTCCCCATGATTGAAAGTGATTCAAACTCATGGGTATGTAGTAGGTTTCCTGCCTTGGAGGAATATCAACAAAATGATCTTTATGGTGTGTCCCTTCCAATTATGAAATCTGTGTGTTTGTTGTTACTAATTTACAGAATTACATTGGTGCCAAAGGACAAATATTTCACCAAGGGCCTGAAATACGTTCATATCACACTTACGTTCTTAAATTACACAACTGATGGGGACACTTCAAGATTTTTCTTGGATCCTTACATATAGTTTGTTGCCCATTTTTCCTTTTGACCCCAATAACTCAAGGTGATTCTTGGAAATCAATGAATGTTCTAAATGATTCACCTAAACCCAGCAAGTTGTTCATTCCTACTGGAACTGCAACATTGATAAGATGTTGAACTTTCCACAAATGTGAATGGGTTTCAAGTAATACAAATTTTATATTGTGGATTTTTTAAAATAAAATTTTATTCATCAGCCATTTGGCTATCTCTCACATTTTGCTTGGATGGGCTGGATGAAGCACAAACTAGAATCAAGATTGCCAGAAGAAATATCAATAACCTCAAATATGCAGAAGACACCACCCTTATGGCAGAAAGCAAAGAAGAACTAAAGAGCTTCTTGATGGAAGTGAAAGACAAGAGTGAAAAATTTGACTTAAAGTTCAACATTCAGAAAACGAAGATCATGGCATCCAGTCCCATCATTTCATGGCAAATAGATGGGGAAACAATGGAAACGGTGGCAGACTTTATTTTTGGGGGCTCCAAAATCACTGCAGATGGTGACTGCAGCCATGAAATTAAAAGACGCTTGCTCCTTGGAAGAAAAGTTATGACCAACCTAGACAGCATATTAAAAAGCAGAGACATTAACTTTGCCAACAAAGGTCTGTCTAGTCAAGGCTATGGTTTTTCCAGTGGTCATGTATGGATGTGAGAGTTGGACTATAAAGAAAGCTGAGCACCAAAGAATTGATGCTTTTGAACTGTGGTGTTGGAGAAGACTCTTGAGAGTCCCTTGAACTGCAAGGAGATCCAACCAGTCCATCCTAAAAGAAATCAGTCCTGAATATACATTGGAAGAACTGACGTTGAAGCTGAAACTCCAATACTCTGGCCATCTGATGCAAAGAACTGACTCATTGGAAAAGACTCTGATGCTGGGAAAGATTGAAGGTGGGAGGAGAAGGGGACAACAGAGGATGAGATGGTTGGATGGCATCACCAACTCAATAGACATGAGTTTGATTAAACTCCAGGAGTTAGTGATGGACAGGGAGGTCTGGCATGCTGTGGTCCATGGGGTCGCAAAGAATCGGACACGACTGAGCGACTGAACTGAACTGAACTGATATACATTTTGCCAAACCATCAATCTTACGTGATGATAAATAGTAAAATAAATTATCAACCTGCTCGGCATCTTTATCAAAAACAGTTAACATAATGTAAGCATGCTATAAAAGAGAATATTCAAAAAATGTTACTAACAACCAGACTGGTGAGGCTAATTTCTAGATCTAATGAAATACAGTCACCAAAATACTACTTACTTAATGTTTTAGGGCCTAAAATATAGCATTATATCAACAATATCATTATTGAAGAAAAAAACTTCCAATTTAAAATATAATGTAAAAACTAATTTTTCTCAGAAATGTGCTGTAAAGGTCAAATAATTTTAAATGATAATAATGAAGAGAAGAGTGCCAAGAACACTGGCCAAGCTGTAGAAAATTGTTCTTTCTCTTGTGTCACCTGGGAAAACTGGGAGAGTCATTTGACGCTCCTCTGTCCATGGAATTCTCTAGGCGAGCATGCAGGAGTCCATTGCCATTTCCTACTCCAGAAGATCTTCCTGACCCAGGGATCAAACCCAAGTCTCTGGCATTGTAGGCAGATTCTTTACCATCTGAGCCACCAGGGAAGCCTCATTTGACCTCACCAGGTCTAAGTTCCCTCATCTATGAAACAATAAAATTGGGCTAGAAGCACAAATATTCACTCCAGCTTTTTCATTTCTAAATGTCTAATTTAGATGTCATCTATCGGGGTGGGGCGTGGGGGGGCATGAAACACCTAGAAGAGAAATAAAAGTTCAATTCTCCAATGAAAAGGGCATTTAACTTCAAATCTTATTAAATTTTTCTTAGTCCAAATTTTTTGTTACTATTGCAGAAGAAGCATATTGACCACTTTTAAACTTTTCCACGAATTTATTTCCCTATAGAAGGACTAATGAGCAAACGTGGGAAATGGTATGTCCTTTTCCTTTTTTCCCCTCCTTTCTCTTCTTCTGGAGAAGAAAATGGCAACCCACTCAAGTACCTTTGCCTTAGAAATCCCATGGACAGAGGGGCATAGTAGGCTACAGTCCACAGGGTCTCAAAGAGTCAGACACGACTGAGTGACTTCACTTTCACTTTCTCTTCCTCTTCTTCTCTTTCAGTCCTAAAGAAGTCATCCTCAGGAGCATAGCATAATAAATAATATCTGTATGGAGGGCAGTCACAGTGGCCCAAAGAAGAGTGTTGGAACTCCAACAAGGGAAGAAGGGTATCCAAGTGGGAGGGAAATTTAGCATGTGTAGTTAGAGCCCAAGCAGGGTGACAAGGTGTCAAGGTTGGGGGAGGAAACTAGAAATCAGAGGATGCCTTCCTAAGGTGGCAAGAGCATATTCAAGTACCCCCACACAGTATGTCAGCACCCAAGTATGATGAGTGAAGCATCCTTTCCAGTATGATTCATCAGAGCCCAGGCTGGAAAGGAGGGCTTCAACAAAAGGCAGTGGCATGGTGTGAGGTATCAAGATCAGAGCAAGGGTTATACAGCACCCTTGGTCAGAGTCTGAGAGAAAGAGAAGCTGTCGAGTGTCGAGTCAGAGGCTGGGTGGGTGAGGAGGGCATTCCTGCACAGAATGTCCGAGGTGGACAAGGGTGAGGAGGGAGACCCTGCCAAGCAGCCACACCAGGGTACCAGGGTCTGTACAGTGAAGAGGGCAGCCTGATGTGGGAGATGTGATAGTGTGATTTATAATCAGTTCAGTCACTCAGTTGTGTGTGACTCTTTAAGACACCATGGACTGCAGCACACCAGGCTTCCCTGTCCATCACCAACTCCCGGAGCTTGCCCAAACTCATGTCCATCGAGTTGGTGATGCCATCCAACCATCTTATCCTCTGTTGTCCCCCTCTCCTCCTGCCTTCTATCCTTCCTCATTGGTCTTTTCCAATGAGTCAGTTCTTCACATCAGGTGGCCAAAGTGTTGGAGCTTCAGCTTCATCATTGGACCTTTCATTGAATACTCAGGACTGATTTCCTTTATAATTGACTAGTTTGATCTCCTTGCAGTCCAAGGGACTCACAAGAGTCTTCTCCAGCACCACAGTTCAAAAACATCAATTCTTTGGCCCTCAACTTTCTTTATGGTCCAACTCTCACATTAATATATGACTACTGGAAAAGCCATAGCTTTGACTAGACAGACTTTTGTTGGTAAAGTAATGTCTATGCTGTCTGGGTTGGTTATAGCTTTTCTTCCAAGGAGCAAGCGTCTTTTAATTTCATGGCTGCAGTCAACATCGGCAGTGATTTTGGAGCCCAAGAAAAGAAAGTCTATCATTGTTTCCATTGTTTTCCCATCTATTTGCCATGAAGTGATGGGACTGGATGCCATGACCTTAGATTTTTGAATGTTGAGTTTTAAGCCAGCTTTTTCACTCTCCTCTTTCACTTTCATTAAGAGGCTCTTTAGTTCCTCTTTGCTTTCTGCCATAAGGGTGGTGTCATCTGCATATCTATCTGAGGTTATTAATATTTCTCCCTGCAATCTAGATTCCAGCTTGTGCTTCTTCCAGCCTGGCATTTCGCATGATGTACTCTGCATATAAGTAAATAAGCAGGGTGACAATATACAGCCTTGACATGATGTATAATAAGAAAAACATATTTGTCTTCATTTCTGTTTCTGGCACCAAGCTCCTAAAAGCCTTGGAATTTCCTAGGTGATGCAAGTGTTAAAAAGGTGACTTTTGGACCCCACCTAAGGATGAAGAAAACCAGCCATGTGATGAGAGGGTTTGAACTTTCAATTTAACCCACTTAACTTCTTGGGAGAGGAGAGCAGCTGGAGGTTGACTCATTCACTAATAGTAAGTGGTTAAATCAATCATGCCTATGTAATGAAAGTGAAAGTGAAGTCGCTCAGTCGTGTCCAACTCTTAGCGACCCCATGGACTACAGCCCAC
This sequence comes from Bos indicus x Bos taurus, assembly GCF_003369695.1. Lineage (NCBI taxonomy): Eukaryota > Metazoa > Chordata > Mammalia > Artiodactyla > Bovidae > Bos > Bos indicus x Bos taurus. The sequence goes on along the minus strand of NC_040081.1, from coordinate 22,672,035 downwards.
CAGGCCCTCCGTCCATGGGATTTTCCAGGCAAGAGTACTGGAGTGGGGTGCCATTGCCTTCTCCGTTAACAGCGGCTAGGCATATTATATTTACTTGGAGCTGGTATACTTGGTGATAGCCTTAGTGCCCTCGGACACGGCGTGCTTGGCCAGCTCCCCAGGTAGCAGCAAGTGCACAGTGATCTGGATCTCCCTGGATGTGATAGTCTAGCGCTTGTTGTAATGCGCCAGGCGCGATGCCTCACCAGCAATGCGCTCGAAAATGTCTTTGACGAAGGAGTTCATGATTCCCATGGCCTTGGACAAGATGCCAGTGTCCGGGTGGACTTGCTTCAGCACCTTGTACACGTAGACGGAGTAGCTCTCCTTGCGGCTGCGCTTGCGCTTCTTGCCGTCCTTCTTCTGGGCCTTGGTCACAGCTTTTTTAGAACCCTTTTAGGGGCAGGAACAGACTTAGCTGGTTCAGGCATGCCTATAATGACAACACCCAACAACACAGAATGAAGCCTTTGTAAAAATCCAAAGGATTGGATTGGGAGAGACTGCAGCTTGTTAAACACAAGGAGATTCACCTAGAGTGGTGCATTCAGAGAGGGAAGAAGCTCCACCCACTTTCCACAGACCTTATCCCATGCACCTCTTCCATCAGGCTGTTCCTGAGTTACTTTTTGTAATAAACGGGGGATGTGTTAAGTGTCAGTTGTTGGCCAACCTTTTGCAACCCCATGGACTGTAGCCTGCCAGCCTCCTCTGTCCATGGAATTTTCCAGGCAAGAATACTGGAGTGGGTTACCATTTCCTTCTCCAGAAACTGGGGATAGAGTAGGCAAAATGTTCTGTTGAGTTCTGTGAATCATTGGAACCTCTGATCTACAACCAGTTGATCAGAAGTACAGGTAGCAACCTGAACTTTGTGACTGACATGGGTGGGGTGACTGTCCTGTAAGACTGAGCCTTAAACTGGGTTCTGACACTCTCTCTAGGTAGATAGCGTTAGCATGGAGTTGAATTGGAGGACACAGTGGTATCTGAGAATGAACTGGGTACATGTGGAAACCCACCTCCCATTTTGAAATTTGGAATTTCAGAATTGTGGAAGGAGAATCCGAGAAGGAGGGAATCAGGGGGGAAAGAGATGGCATCAGAAATAGATTAGTTATGTATAAGGAAATCCATTAAATAAATATATTAAAGATAATAGCAACCAGTTTTCTCACTATCAGAGAAGGAACTTGGAAACATCAAGATGGAGAAAACTAGGATGAGCTCATGATGAGGTGTTGGAGATGTCAGCGTTACTTTGTGGTTTTCAGTATATAAACAAATCAAAACAGATATTGTTGTAAATAATCCCTAGCTCTGTCCATCAGGAGGGGCTGGAAATGGTGATGCCCTAATAACAATAAGCATACCCAAAGCCCTGAGCTTGGCTTCTAAAAACTATGCCCACCAGTAGGAATCAGAGCTCCCTAGGAAAAGGAGTTGGTTCCAGGACTGAGCAGGCCAAGACCAAGATAAACCTAGAATCTTTTGCTATGCCTGAAAACAAGAAAATGGTCCAAAAATGTAGGAAATGCATGCAAAGTATTCCAAAAGAATGGAACATGGGAGCAGCAACACACACTCAGATGGATGGGTGGAGGAAAGGAATCTCTGTACTGTTCTTGCAACTTTTCTTTAAGCTTGTAATTGTATCAAATTGTTAAAAAAAATAATAATAAAATAGTAAGTATGAATAAGGAAAGGAGAACATTCCTGCAACAAATTGCACAGAAATTAATAGTAAAATTTGATAAAATCCCAACTTGGTAATACCCCATAAAATTAACAAATTCACTCAATGCATATTTTTAGTCTCTGCATCACAGTCCCTAATATCTGGGAAAAGAAAAGTGAAAATATGCATTTTGTTTTACCTTTAAGAAGCCTGAGGCTTCCCTGGTGGCTCAGATGGTAAAGCGTCTGTCTGCAATGCAGGAGACCCAGGTTTGATCCCTGGGTTGGGAAAATCCCCTGGAGAAGGAAATGGCGGCCCATTCCAGTACTCTTGCCTGGAAAAGTCCATGGACAGAGTCTGGTAGGCTACAGTCCATGGGCTTGCAAAGACTCTGACATAACTAAGCGACTTCACTTTCACTTTTCTGTGCTATGCTGTGCTTAAAAAAGAAGAAGAAGAAGCCTGTAGTTAAGGTTAGACAGCAGGGAGATGGTTAGTGTTATGGAGATGTTAAAGGTTGCAGAGAAGAGAGATTGGAGGACTGATACTGAGCAAATAATTCACAGAGCAGGGAACATTTGAGCTTGAAAGATCAGTAGAGGTTTGACAGACAGGGAGTGGAAGCACATTCCAGGACGAAGAAATGCAAAGTAGAAAGCTCCAAGAAACCTGAAGAGCAAGGAGAACTGAAAGAGGGCCTTTGGACCTGAAGAGTCTAGAGTAGGAACTCAAAGTTCCAGGGGGTCAAAGACGTCTTTAGTGATGCTCCAAAAGATTCCTTATGGTCATCTGTGGTAAGAGTTCTCCTCAGTGAATTTAAACCTTCTATTTCCGGTATTATGAGTATCAAATATTATTCCTTCCTTATTATTACAAACATGCCACACATAAAATTCTCAAATGGGAGTAAGATAATGATAAAATATTAAATCTGGATAAAATCTGTCCAGATTGTACGTGACTATTCAACCATCAATGCCACAGGAAATGTAGGTAAGTGTCAGATTTCTGCAAGTTTTCTCTGAACTTAACTCTTAGTCTATAAAATGGGAATTAATATCTGCTCAATCTATGTCACTGAATGTGAAAATCAGATATGGTAAGGTGTGTGAAAACCCTTTATACTTAAAACAGAATGTTGGTATTATTATAAGCTTTTTCAAATGGTAAGGTAATCTGACCTGTGTAACCAGCCTAGTGAACTGCTTTTGGGAAATGGACAAAAACAACTGTGAGCCTTGAAACAAAGACTACATTATACCTAACTAAATTCTTAAGGCTTTTTTTTTCCCCCCAAGGAAAGTAAAATGCTAATCAGAAATGGAAAGAATCATAGGTATCGTTGACTCTAATCTAGTCATTTTCGAGTGGAGAAAGAAAACCTCAGGAGAGTTGAGGGACATGGCTAAGTATTATAACAATCAGCCTAAGCCTGTCTCTTTTCATTTTACCACCAAAAGCAAACACCAGGCAATGTTTGGAGAGCGTTACCCTTATGACTTTAATTTGAGTAAGCAAATGAAACTGGAAATTATATCAGCCTATGTTCTTCCTAGCTCTGCTTCCTTCTAATGGACCAATATCCCTGGGCCTTTTGCTCCCATTCGGCTCGGTGTATTTACCATGAGCTCACCATGGTTTGTGTGCTTTATAATTAATTCCATACAATTTTTTGAAGATATTCCTAGACTTTTCGGAAAAGTATATGCACACTCACAGAAAGATGCTGGGTAAATTAATGAAAAAAGTTAAGAGCAGAATGCGCTGTAAAACAATATGAACAGCAGCGTGTGTGTTTCTGTGTCCAGGTGTCTGAGTTGCACTTACATCAAACATCTGCGGGTTTATGCACCGAGCTGTTTACAACGTCTTCCTCTTCAAGAGTAGGTTTGAGAAGCAGGTGATTCTGAAGGAAGAATAATGCCTTTCTCTGGAGGGAAGAATGAGAGAAATGTCTCTTTTTTCTTTTCTTTTTTGCAGTATTATTGGGTTTGCTTTAATTTCTTTTTTATTGAATTAAAATTGCCTTACAGTGTTGTGTTGGTTTCTGCTGTACAACAAAATGAATCTGCTCCATGTATACATATATACCTTCCTTTTGGGACCTTCCTCCCCCTTATCCCCCACCCCCTGCCCATTCAGGTCACCGCAGAGCACCAAGCTGAGCTCCCTGCACTATACATCAGCTCCCTACTAGCTATCTGTTTCACACACGCCAGTGTACATATGTCAGTCCCAGTCTCCCAGTTCATGCCTTTCCCTGCCCCTGCCCATGTCCACCCATCCATTTTCTATGTCTGCATCTCTATTCTTGCCCTGTAGATAGATTCATCTGTACCATTTTTCTAGATTCCATATGCATGTGTTAACATACAGTGTTTATCTTTTTCTCTGTACACTTCTATAGAGTTTGAATTTTTCAAAAGTTGTGCTTCACTCTTATAATTAAAAGAATAAAAATTGTCAACATGTAGATGGTGGTAGAACTTTAGGCAGCCTCTAATGTAGGGACTCGGGGAGTTAGAACCAATATGCCTCTGTGAGCCCAGGGAGGAGAGTCCTGAGTGGCAGATGTGCAGATGCCCTGCTGTGGGGTTGGCATGCTTCATCATCTCAGAAAGCTAACAAAAATAGCATGGGTTTATAACAATAGCCCTGAAAGGCATCCGTCTGGGTCTCTGAAGGGTAATGGAGTCAGCTGAACATCAGGTATGAATAATTCTCCTTGGAACCAGGGCTTCCCATACCTCAATTCTCCCAACACTTGAGGGTCAGGGGCCCAATGCTGGAGTGAACTGGAGCTTTAGGAAGTAGGATCATGTGAAAACAGTTATGAATTTTGTTTTCAAGATAAGATCTTAGTACAAAGATAAGATCTAGCCTCAGGCAAATTTTTGGAATGAAACTTTGAAAAGGAATTCTTTTCTCCTCTGAGTTCCCAATCTCTTAATAACTGGACTCCCATCCTCTTCCCTTGCCCTCCCTTCCTTCAGATATTCTGTTTTCCACTCACATTAAATATCTCTGTTCAAATTAAAATATCAAAGATTGAGAATTAAAAAGTGATAGCTGACCCAGGCATTATTTGCAAAATTTTGTATGCCCATGGCATCACTGGCTTACCTGGTTCACAAAGCATTTTTAACTTAAGAAGAGTTTCAGACGAAACTGTTGGAAGTGAAAAAGGAAGCAGAGCAAGTGTTCTCTCTTCAGTGCATGTGGGCACTGTGCTAAGCCACTTCAATCATGTCCAACTCTGCAATCCTATGGACTGTAGCCTGCCAGGCTCGTCTGTCCATGGGATTCTCCAGGCAAGAATACTGGAGTGGGTTGCCATTCCCTTCTCCAGAGGATCTTTCTGACCCAGGGACTGAACCTATGTCTTTTTGTCTCCTACAGTGGCAGGCAGGTTCTTTCCCACTAGCACCGCCTGGAAGCCCAGTGTGTGCACTACAAGGAGCTTAAATCTACCTAAGAATCCTGTTGACCAGTTTCACTTCTAGTCTTTTCCCCAAGGCTCATTCAGACCACACTCTTGCTGCAGAAATACTCTCACTATAGGAAGCATTCATCTATGAGGAGCCCACCAGGCTCCTCTGTCCATGGGGATTCTCAGGCAAGAATACTGGAGTGGTTTGCCAATAATCAAAGGAAAAGTGGAAAGGGGAAGAAGACCTTCTTTGTCTTTCTTGAGTGGATATCATGTATCCATTATCAGTTCCTCCTCCAAGTTGAGAAGAGGGGTGTTCTTATCCTTATAAGGTCAAGCTAGATCTACAAATCATTGGTTTTTGTTTTTTATGTGTGCAGAAGCATGTCTGGGATCATCAACTTACTGAGCTCACTGGGCAGTATGTGGGTCTTCTGTCACCATTGTTTTATGGTTTAGGGGCATGTCTCATGCTTCTGTCGCAAGTTTTTGTTGCTCAGCAACCTGCTTGGTTTTCTGGTTAAACAAACCTGCTCTCTTAAGTAATCATTAACTTACAGGGGTCTCCCGTGTGTTTCCTACTTACAATCCCCTAGTTGGTATGCTAAGTCGATTCAGTTGTATCTGACTTTTGAGACCATATGAACCATAGCCCACCAGGCTCCTCTGTCCATGGGATTTTCCAGGCAAGAATACTGGAATGGGGTGTCATGCCCTCCTCCAGGGGATCTTCCTGACTCAGGGATCAAAACTGCCTCTCTTATACCTCCTGCATTGGCAGGCAGATTCTTCACCACTAGTGCCACCTGGGAAGCCCCCCTCCCCCACCAGTGGAATTAACTGTTTAGTCACCTACTCTGTCTCTTTACTCTGTCTCTATCAGAGTTGTATGGTCTCTTAGGGGTGCACCATAAGCTAACTCACCCAAGACTCTTGACAGCTCAAGGTCTCTTGGCAGCTCAGTACTGAGGGATGAACAATGAAATAAGAATCAGAAAACTTGAGTTCTGATTTTAATTGAAACCATGCAAACAACATTGTCATCTGGGTAGCTGAAGTCCCTTAGTTCTTCTGGTACTTCACTGGGGTGTTTTGATAGTTCACTGAGATAAACATTAAAGCACTTTATAATCAACAAAGCCAAGGAAAACTAAAATTTCAAACCAGCCAGATCAGACTGAAACGTCATTTTGAGCACACTTGATAGCACTGTGACAACCACTTGTTTATCTGACACGTAACAGTATCAAACAGGCCAGGTAGCTCATCTTCTATAGACCGGAAAATTACTTGTCTGTAGGACATGGTCCAGAGAGCCCATTTTCAAAAACACTTTTTTTTTTTTTTTTTAACTTGGATGGAATTTGTCATTTAATCATTGAAACTTTAATTTTTTCAGTTTGATTTCTTATTCAGATGCCTTTTTTGGTATATTTCAGAAGGAGGAAAATTACTCTTGGCACTCAATGAAAAATCAAGCTTTGGTATCTGTGGCTTTATACTTAATATGATCCATTCTTATGGGAAAGTCTTAAAGTACATAGAAGTACTTGGAATAAAAATGTACACAAATATAAAGTAAAAGCAGGATAGATGTTACAAGTAAAGATACTGATTTGAAAACAACATATTCTAATACCTTGGGAATTGTAGAGAACTGTTCAACTTGAATTGGGTTGGCTAAAATGTTTGAGTTTTTCTGTAACACCTGCCATAACATCAATATTTGTGAAAGAAGAAATATTCCTCAGACATGAAGTCTGATGCCACTGAGAAAATGATGGATTTACTAATGTCCATGTTTTTTTATGTTCCATGCACAAGCTCTAGAAATGCCTCGTCTGGTACCCGTGTATTTCTTAAAGTCTATGGACAACTAATAGTCCTGGTGGGTCTTCTAGGAACCAAGCCTACTTCTTAATCCAAGTTACCCAAAATATGTTGATACTTTCTTACAAATGAAAAATGTACTTTCCACTACAGTTTGGAAACTAAATTAGATATGAAAAAAATTCACATTAAAAGAAGCTTAAATATTTACCCAGGCAAAAACACTATGAGTCTTTCTACAGTTGATACAAGCAGGAGTAAGTAGGTGCTTTATTCCAAAGTCCCAGGACGATTGCCTAGGTTTCTCTCATCTAAAAAAAAGAGAAAGAATTGCTATAATGGAGTTAATTCCAGGAAAATACAGCATTCAGATGAATTTTCTTTAATTTTTTTTTTATTATCTGTCATTTCCGAACTTGAGAGAAGTAAAAAGAAAGAAGAAGGATAGAAGGAAATGCTCTATAATGGTATGAATTTGATGTGTCACATACTGAATTAGGCTTCCTAGTGGCTCAGCATTCGGAGAAGGCAATGGCACCCCACTCCACTACTCCTGCCTGGAGGGTCCCATGGATGGAGGAGCCTGGTAGGCTGCAATCCATGGGGTCGCTACAAGTTGGACACGACTGAGCGACTTCACTTTCACTTTTCACTTTCACGCATTGGAGAAGGAAATGGGAACCCACTCCAGTGTCCTTGCCTGGAGAATCCCAGAGATGGGGGAGCCTGGTGGGCTGCCTTCTATAGGGTTGCACAGAGTCGGACACGACTGAAGTGACTTAGCAGCAGCAGTGGCCCAGTGATAAAGAATCTGCCCTCAAGGCAGGAGACACAAGTTCAATCCCTGGGTCAGGAAGATCCCCTGGAGGAGGACATGGCAACCCACTCCAGGATTCTTGCCTGGAAAATTCCATGGACACAGGAGTTGGCAGGCTATGGGGTCACAAAGAGTCAGACTTGACTGAGCAACAGCAACATACTGGATTAAGTTCATATTTTCTTTGACATTTCCCATTAGTTTTATTTTTAAAAATGAAATTGCAACTTCCAAACTGTAATTTCCAAACTAACTCCAAATTTGTAATTTCCAAATAAACCCTCAAACTGTAATTTCCAAACATCTGCTGGATCATCGAAAAAGCAAGAGAGTTCCAGAAAATCATATATTTCTGCTTTATTGACTATGCCAAAGCCTTTGACTGTGTGGATCACAATAAACTGTGGAAGATTCTGAAAGAGATAGGAATTCCAAACGACCTGACCTGCCTCTTGAGAAACCTGTATGCAGGTCAGGAAGCAACAGTTAGAATTGGACATGGAACAACAGACTGGTTCCAAATAGGAAAAGGAGTACGTCAAGGCTGTATATTGTCACCCTGCTTATTTAACTTATATGCAGAGTACATCATGAGAAACGCTGGGCTGGAAGAAGCACAAGCCGGAATCAAGATTGCTGGGAGAGATATCAATACCTTCAGATATGCAGATGACACCACCCTTATGGCAAAAGTGAAGAGTAACTAAGGAGCCTCTTGATGAAAGTGAAAGAGGAGAGTGAAAAAGTTGGCTTAAAGCTCAACATTCAGAAAATGAAGATCATGGCATCTGGGCCCATCACTGCATGGCAAATAGAAGGGGAAACAATGGAAACAGTGGCAGACTTTATTTTTCTAGGCTCCAAAATCACTGCAGATGGTGATTTCAGCCATGAAATTAAAAGACAATTACTCCTTGGAAGGAAAGTTATGACCAACCTAGATAGCATATTAAAAAGTAGACACATTACCTTGCCAACAAAGGTTCGTCTAGTCAAGGCTATGATTTTTCCAGTAGTCATGTATGGATGTGAGAGTTGGACTGTGAAGAAAGCTGAGTGCAGAAGAATTGATGCTTTTGAACTGTGGTGTTGGAGAAGACTCTTGAGAGTCCCTTGGACTGCAAGGAGATCCAACCAGTCCATTCTAAAGGAGATCAGTCCTGGGTGTTCATTGGAAGGTGATGAAGGTGCTGATGCTGAAGCTGAAACTCCAATACTTTGGCCACCTCATGAGAAGAGTTGACTCATTGGAAAAGACCCTGATGCTGGGAGGGATTGGGGTCAGGAGGAGAAGGGGACAACAGAGGATGAGATGGCTGGATGGCATCACTGACTCAATGGACGTGAGTCTGAGTGAACTCCGGAAATTGGTGATGGACAGGGAGGCCTGGCATGCTGCAATTCACGGGGTCGCAAAGAGTTGGACACGACTGAGCAACTGAACTGAACTGAACTAAATCTAAAATATTACTAAATAAATACTAAAGCACCTAAATAAAACTAAAAATTTAAGCTAAAAGAAAATTATCTAAGATACCCAAAATAGGAACAAGTAACTTCTCTCAGTTGTTTCTCCTTAGTTAATCCATTGAAAGTTAATACAACGCAAATTTTGGTCAATATTATGCGTAATTTTCAATCTTTCAATTCAGAATTATTTCTATTAGGTTCCTGCCTATTTCATTCATCAACATTTTTTGATTCTTCTTTAAGTGAATTTTTAAAGAAGGCTTGGAAAACTCTTAGGACAAACTTGGAGCCAAGATAAATTTATCACCCAGAGAATTCAGACAGAAAGTTGTAACTCATAAAAACTCTAATGTCCTTTCTACTCCTTTATCTTGAGAGAGGTTCTTAATGCTCTGTACTGGCCAACACTGGAGAGCAGGATTAGCAAAATGACTGGGATTAGAAAAGAAGATGTGTGTGTAGCATTACCATCTTCATGTCCTTCACCTGGCTGTGCCATAGATTTAAGAATTAAAGAATGGGGTAGGGGGTCATCAAAGATCAGATCAAATCAAAACTGCTTCTAGAGTAGGTTCAAAGATGCCTGGCTTTCAAGATTATTCAGTTCAGTTCAGTTCAGTCGCTCAGTCATGTCCGACTCTTTTCGACCTCATGAACCGAAGTACATCAGGCCTCCCTGTCCATCACCAACTCCCGGAGTCCACCTAAACCCATGTCCGTTGAGTTGGTGATGCCATCCAACCATCTCATCCTCTGTCATCCCCTTCTCCTCCTGCCCTCAGTCTTTCCCAGCATCAGGGTCTTTTCAAATGAGTCAGCTCTCTGCATCAGGTGGCCAAAGTATTGGAGTTTCAGCTTCAACATCAGTCCCTCCAATGAACACCCAGGACTGATCTCCTTTAGGATGGACTGGTTGGATATCCTTGCAGTCCAAGGGACTCTCAAGAGTCTTCTCCAACACCACAGTTCAAAAGCATTAATTCTGCTCTGCTCAGCTTTCTTTATAGCCCAACTTCCACATCCATACATGACTACTGGAAAAACCATAGCCTTGACTAGATGGACCTTTGTTGGCAAAGTAATGTCTTTGCTTTTTAATATGTTGTCTAGGTTGATCATAACTTTCCTCCAAGGAGCAAGCGTCTTTTAATTTCCTGGCTGCAATCACCATCTGCAGTGATTTTGAAGCCCAGAAAAATAAAGTCAGCCACTGTTTCCACTGTTTCCCCATCTATTTGCCAAGCAGTGATGGGACCAGATGCCATGATCTTAGTTTTCTGAATGTTGAGCTTTAAGCCAACTTTTTCACTCTCCACTCTCACTTTCATCAAGAGGCTCTTTAGTTCCTCTTCACTTTCTGCCATAAGGGTGGTGTCATCTGCGTATCTGAGGTTATTGATATTTCTCATGGCAATCTTGATTCCAGCTTGTGCTTCTTCCAGCCCAGCGTTTCTCATGATGTACTCTTCATATAAGTTAAATTAGAGAACATTTATATTACTGTCATTTTTTTAATCTAACACTCTGCTGACACTATAGGATTCAATATTTATAACTGAAGGTCCAGTGCCATCAACAAAAATAATATCTGCAATACTCTCTCCATTCCACACTGACTATAAAAACATGATCTCTCTGGGGACAGTTTGGTCTATGGGGTAGGTCTGGGGAAAGCCTACAACAAAGATAACAGCATTCTTGCTTTATCATCTAGATTAATATGTAGTTGTCTAAATGCCATCATTTTCTTACAGATATTATTTTCTTCATATAATCTTTACTATCTGACATTTTAATTCTAGTGGGTGAACATTTGGAACATTAACTTATTGCCTTAATCAGACAAGAACGTTTTACATACAGTTTATATTCTTAAATATTATAGAAGTGAAGACAAATCAAAGGTAGGTTAAATACAGAAAAGTAAACCAGTTTTTAAAATATTGACTCATTTTTAGCAAAAGTAACATTAAAATAAAAAATATTATACATTTTAAATTTATAATCTTCTTTTGATATAAATATTTATAAGGATGGTAAAGACTACTACCTATTACCAAATTGATTTATATTTGAGAAACTAAAACATAAAGACAATGCCTCCTGGACTGGGCTTCTGGTCAAGAAGCTGCAGTGTTTGATCAGCACTTAAAGTCAGTTATGAGGAACCCAAGTATGCTTGTTCACAGCGCATTTCTACTTACAACTCTTATAGCTGTTAACATGGGTTTGATGTATTTGTTTTATTTGTTACCTATTTGGGAGGGTTGACATTCCTTTTATCATCCTGATGCTGCTGCTAAATCGCTTCAGTCGTGTCCGACTCTGTGCGACCCCATAGACGGCAGCCCACCAGGTTCCTCCGTCCCTGGGATTCTCCAGGCAAGAACACTGGAGTGGGTTGCCATTTCCTTCTCCAATGCATGAAAGTGAAAAGTGAAAGTGAAGTCGCTCAGTCGTGTCCGACTCTAGTCACCCCATGGACTGCAGCCTACCAGACTCCTCCGTCCATGGGATTTTCTAGGCAAAAGTGCTGGAGTGGGGTGCCATTGCCTTCTCCTTTATCATCCTAGATTCTTCTTAATAGCTAACTATTATTAAATATATATATATGACAAAGAAGCAGTATGGAGTGCCCTGAAAGTTTTAAATGACAATAAAGAGATTTTGTTTGGTTTGGTCTTAGGTCTCTTTGTCCTGTTATTGCTAACACAAAACTGATTATTGATAAACAGTGGTATTAATTAAATCCCTTAGTTTAGGTAAATATTCACTAATTGATCTTTAATCTATACTCCATATTTTAATCTATTCAAAAATCTATATTTTAATCTATTAAAAAATTTTAAACTATTCTTCTCAGCTTTGTACTGATTGCATTGCAGCATTCAAAGGACCTATTGACAATGTGCTATTAGCTAACCTCTAGACTACTATGGCTGCCGTCCATGGGGTCGCACAGAGTCGGACACGACTGAAGTGACTTAACAGCAGCAGACTACTATGAGAGGATATTTAATACTTGAAACCTTTATGGTATGTAGAAAGAGAAATTCTTTTGCCAGAAAATTTCTTTGTCAAATGTTATGAGGATTAGAGTAAATGATACATGTAAAGCACCTAGCATAAAGACATAGGAATATGTGTGGGTGCATGTGTGTGTTTCAAGCACCACATTACTTTCACATGGACTGCTGCTGCTAAGTCGCTTCAGTCGTGTCCGACTCTGTGCGACCCCATAGATGGCAGCCCACCAGGCTCCCCATCCCTGAGATTCTCCAGGCAAGAACACCAGAGTGGGTTGCCATTTCCTTCTCCAGTGCATGAAAGTGAAAAGTGAAAGTGAAGTCGCTCAGTCGTGTCCGACTCCTAGCGACCCCATGGACTGCAGCCTACCAGGCTCCTCCGTCCATGGGATTTTCCAGGCAAGAGTATGGAGTGGGTTGCCATTGCCTTCTCACATGGACTACAATTCCCTAAAACAACACTAATTGTGATTATTATATTGATTCAAAGTTCAAGTCAGAAACATTTGTTTCTTTTTCACTGAGAAAATACAAATACTCAAAAGAAATTTCTCTTCCTGCCATCAAATCTGTAGTCCAGCCTTAGCTGAATTCCTAAACTCTTCTCTCCTATTAGAGCAAATGAACTTTTCATCCTTTTTTTCCAAGACTAGCTTCCACTGGTGCAGTGGTTCCCATCCTCTCTTGCTTACTCAAGGTCTTTGTTCCCACAGTTATACCTTCTCTCTCCTACAATGCCATCAGTTTTTCTCTCTGTGCTACAGCATTCCCAAGAATAGGAAACATTATTTCTAGTGTCTAAAAAGATCCTTTCCTACTTTATTTTTCTCAGGAAATCAGTATATTTTGTATAGGTTGTATCATGTTCCTCAGAAAAAGGTATGTTGAAGTCCTCCTAATTCTCAGTAACTCAGAATGTGACCTTGTTTGAAAATAAGGTCATTGCAGATGTAATTAGCTGGGGATGGGTGAGTCCCAATCTGATATGATTGGCATCCTTCCTTGAAGATGGGCATGTGAATACACAGGGAAGAACACCATGGGACAATGAAGGCTGGTGGTGGAGATACGCAGCAGCAAGCCGAGGAATGTCAAAGCTTATCAGCAAACCACCAGAAGCTGGTAAGATGAAAGGACAGTTCCCCCTCAAGGTTTCAGAGGGAGTGTAGCCCCACCAACAACTTGTTTTCAGACTTCTAGCTTCCAGAACTGCATGTGGGACAATAAACGTTTGTTGTTCTCAGCCACCCAATTTGTGGTCCTTCATTACGGCAGCCCTAGAAACTAATACATCATTTCCTCATTGCACTAAGTTATTCCTAATGAGCAGAAAATATTATCTCTTATCACTTAACAATTCCCTTGACCCTAAAGCTAGCACTCTATTCCTTTGCTTCCTTTTAATAGCAAATATCGTTTAAGACTTGCTTTTAATTGTTGTCATCACTTACCCCGCCCCTCCTTTCTCTAATGGTCATATTCTGGTCAGGACCCTCACCCTTTCCACTAGTCCCCAAAACCACTTTTGTCAAAGTAACTTATTGTACCTTATTTTTCTTCTAAACAAATTATGTTTATTTCTCAATTTTGCTACTGTCCATCTTCCTCACTGAAATCTAAGTTCCAAAAAGACAAGGAATTGACATAGTTTTTCACTAAAGTGCTTTTTCACTTCAGTGTATTTTTCACTACAGTGCAGGTCCTGGCACTTGGTAGGTTCTTAATGAAATTCTGTGGAACCCTGCAATTCACTTGCTTTTAGATTATTAATTACATGTGATACATTAAATTTCCATTTGGATATAAGCACTCTATTTATGGATGCTATAAATTTTACAAGTATTTTGTTATAACTTTTCAAGTATTTAAAGGTTACCAATAAAAAAGGCTTTTATGTTTTGAAAGCATACAAAACATAATTTTTAATGTTTTATCCTAATATTTATCCCAAGGTAAACTGTTATGTCTTGATTTTATTTTATACTTTCCAAAGCTATCAGAAGATATTAATCTTCATATTCAGCCTGTGTATTAAGGAAAGGGTTTTTTTTTTAACTTTTATCTTGTACATTTATAAACTAAATGACTTGAAAACCAAAAGTCCTTCCTGCGATATCTAAGTGGATAAATATAAAATGCAAACTTTGTTAAAAGCTTTTCACTATCACATATGTTTAATTCTCCTATCACCAACTCTATCTTATAATTTTATTGACATTTAAGATTACTATCTTAATATTTGAAATGAAAAAAATAACTTCCTGCTGGATATAAAGGCAATTTACAGATGAGGAATATTAAATCAGAGGTATTATGCAAATAATACAATGAATGAAGATTCCTTGCTTAGTTCAAGGCTCTGAGGAGCAGCAGAAGTTTTACACAATGAATTAGGCAGCACTATTAAATGTGCTTATAGAATGCATTATCTAAACGTGAACAAGAACTATGATCACATTGGTCCATGATGTGACAGTACACAGTAATAAAACATCTATATCCACATAAACTTGTCTTTCCATTTTTCCATTGCTCTCCTTATCAGTAGTAAGCAGTAGCTCAACAGCCAGATAAGGCAGCATACTAAACACATTGAAACTTTGCTAACTGCATTGTTTCACTTCTTGTCAAGTCCTCCATAGAAGAAGAGCACTATGTATTTTATTCAAGCTATTTTTAGGAATAGAGTAATATAACAATATCATTTAATCATCCATGTATAGACACAGTAACAAAAATTGTATGAAAGCTGTGTTTCATCTTTGAACTAAACTCTTTGACAAAATATGTCAGTGCTCTGATTTCAAGAAGAAAATGGATTCCAGAAATTTCAAGACCAAAAATGATAATAGATTGAACATAAAAATATTTATAAAGTTACATCTGCCTGCTGTTTTATGGAATCGTATTTCAACCCTTTGTTTAACTCAAACTATCTTCTCTCCCCCCAAACTCTGCTTTTCCAACACTCCTCCTTACTTTCCAATCATTTTTCCCACCACTTCTCCTTCGCACCCTGGACAAATGGAAGCGCTGTCTCTGTACTTATCTAAGGCCAGTCCTATACATGAACTATGAATCCTTTCCTCTTCCTCCACCTCAGTCATTGCTCACCTATCACCTCCTCTCTCCCCTCTACCCCCAGCTCGTCTTCCTTGTTGGTTCTTCCCAGTAGCACTGAAACCCATCCATTTACGCCATGCTCCACTGGAGCTACTGCAGTATTTCACTCTTCTCTCAGCCATAGTTTTGCAGCTTCTTTTCAATGATCAACTCATGGGCTCAGCAACTTCATAGCTTCTCTCTTCTGCTGTGTCTCTGAGCAGCCTTTAGCATTGGCTGCTTACCCTTTTCTGGAAA
Source organism: Bos indicus x Bos taurus (assembly GCF_003369695.1). Taxonomy (NCBI): domain Eukaryota; kingdom Metazoa; phylum Chordata; class Mammalia; order Artiodactyla; family Bovidae; genus Bos; species Bos indicus x Bos taurus. The sequence continues at coordinate 22,656,385 of NC_040081.1, read as the reverse complement.
CAACCCAACCCCCTTCTTTCATGAAGCCACACTCTCCTGGTCTCCTCCCACTTTTCTAAACTCCTTATCAGTTTGTTTTGTTAGTATTAAAGATTAGTCCTGTTTGTGCTAGTGTTAATCCTGTTAAATGATAGTATCCCTTCAAATCCTGTTCAAGAACCTTTCCTACTTATTCCTGCTTCTTAAACAAGCTTATCTGTTCCCCTCCTGTCTATTACTACCTATTGTATGGGCTAAATTGTGTCCTGTCAAAATTCATATGTTGAAGTCTTAACTGCAGTACCTCAGAATAAGACTACATGTGGCGAATACATAGCGTCTTTAAAAAGGTAATTCAGGAAACAGAAAGAGAAATTAAGGACGCAATTCCATTTACCATTGCAACAAAAAGAATAAAATACTTAGGAATAAATCTACCTAAAGAAACAAAAAACCTATATATATAAAACTCTAAAACATTGATAAAAGAAATCAAAGATGACACAAATAGATGGAGAAATATAACATGTTCATGGATCAGAAGAATCAATATAATGAAAATGAGTATACTACCCAAAGCAATCTATAGATTCAATGCAATCCCTATCAAGCTACCAATGGTATTTTTCAGAGAACTAGAACAAATAATTTCACAATTTGTATGGAAATACAAAAAAACCTCGAATAGCCAAAGCAATCTTGAGAAAGAAGAATGGAACTGGAGGAATCAACCTGCCTGACTTCAGACAATACTACAAAGCTACAGTCATCAAGACAGTATGGTACTGGCACAGAGACAGAATTACAGATCAATGGAACAAAATAGAAAGCCCAGAGATAAGTCCATGCATCTATGGACACCTTATCTTTGACAAAGGAGGCAAGAATATACAATGGAGAAAAGACAATCTCTTTAACAAGTGGTGCTGGGAAAACTGGTCAACCATTTGTAAAAGAATGAAATTCGAACACTTTCTAACACCATACACAAAAATGAACTCAAAATGGATTAAAGATCTAATTGTAAGACCAGAAACTATAAAACTCCTAGAGGAGAACATAGGCAAAACACTCCCTGACATAAATCATAGCAGGATCCTCTATGACCCACCTCCCAGAGTAATGGAAATAAAAGCAAAAATAAACAAATGGGACCTAATAAACTTAAAAGCTTTTGCACAATGAAGGAAACCATAAGCAAGGTGAATAGACAGACTTCAGAATGGGAGAAAATAATAGCAAACGAAGCAAATGACAAAGAATTAATCTCAAAAATATACAAGCAGCTCATGCAACTCAATTCTAGAAAAATAAACGACCCAATCAAAAAATGGGCCAAAGAACTAAACAGACATTTCTCCAAAGAAGACATACAGATGGCCAACAAACACATGAAAAGATGCTCAACATCACTCATTATCAGAGAAATGCAAATCAAAACCACAATGAGGTACCAACTCACACCAGTCAGAATGGCTGCTATCAAAAAGTCTACAAGCAATAAATGCTGGAGAGGGTGTGGAGAAAAGGGAATCCTCTTACGCTGTTGGTGGGAATGCAAACTAGTACAGCCCCTATGAAGAACAGTGTGGAGATTCCTTAAAAAACTGGAAATAGAACTCCCATAAGACCCAACAATCCCACTGCTGGGCATACACACCAAGGAAACCAGAATTGAAAGAGACATGTGTACTCCAATGTTCATCACAGCACTGTTTACAATAGCCAGGACATGGAAGCAACCTAGATGTCCATCGGCAGATGAATGGATAAGAAAGTTGTGATACATATATGCAATGGAATATTACTCAGCTATTAAAAAGAATGCATTTGAATCAGTTCTAATGAAGTGGGTGAAACTGGAGCCTATTATACAGAGTGAAGTAAGTCAGAAAGAAAAACACCAATACAGTATAATAACGCATATATATGGAATTTAGAAAGATGGTAACGATGACCTTATATGCGAGACAGCAAAGAGACACAGATGTAAAAAATAGACTTTTGGACTCTGTGGGAGAAGGCGAGGGTGGGATGATTTGAGAGAAGAGCATTGAATCATGTATATTATCATATGTGAAGCAGATCACCAGTCCAGGTTCAATGTATGAGACAGTGCACTCAGGGCTGGTGCACTGGGATAACCCTGAGGGATGGGATGGGGAGGGAGGTGGGAGGGGAGTTCAGGATGGGGGACACATGTACACCCATGGCTGATTCATGTCAATGTATGGCAAAAACCACACAACATTTTAAAGTAATTAGCCTCCAATAAAAGAAATTAATTTACACACACACACAAAAATGTAATTCAAATGAGATCACAGGGGTGGACTGAATCCAACATAACTCATGTTCTTATAAGAAGAGGAGACTCGGGCACAGATAGACACAAAGGAAAGACCATGTGAAGATGCAGGGAGAGGATGGTCAAAGAGAGAAGCCACACAAGAAATCATCTCTGTTGACGCTGTGGTCTTGGACTTCTAACTTCCAGAGCTATCAGAGTTCTGTTCTTTCAGCCCCTCAGTCTGTGGAACCTGGCTTTGGCAGCTTAACAAACTAATACAAGACCTGTGAATTGGCCTACAGCTCCTAAATTCATTGGGCTTCCCTGTTGACTCAGATGGTAAAGAATCTGCCTGCAATGCAGGAGACCCGGCTTTGATCCCTGGCACAGGAAGATTCCCATTACTGTGGTATCAGGTCTAACCACCAAATTATATCCTACTACCTACTGGGTCTTGCCACACAGATGTCTCAAAATTATTTCAAGAACTATATGCTGTTGCATCTAGTTGCCTGAACATGAAACACCTTCACTGTAGTAGACTCTGCTTGAGCTCCAAGTCAAATCTGCTGATCCCACCTCTAACTCCAGTTTCACCTCAAGTAGTTCCCTCAGATTTTCTGCCTCAGGGTTTTAGCCAAAGTTCTAAGAACTTGTTCAGCAGCTATGAGTTAATGTCCCTGGAGTCAACAAACTAAAGAGTTTGGAGAATCAGGGACTAAAGGCCCAGTCTCCAGTTTTCCAGAGAGACCCTGCTGCGAGATTTCAGTATGGTTCCTCAGAGGATCCCCCACAAGACTGTGCTCCAGTTTCTGCAGCAATGAAGAGCTCAGTGGTGCACACTTGATTGATTTTCCTCCTTCCTAGAATCGGCTTTTCTCCTTTCCTGACTCAGTCTCTCCATTTCCTCACTCTTACTTTCTAGGATCTCCTCTAAATTAAACTTCCTGAACCCCAGTCCTTGTCTCAGACTTGTGTGTAGGGGAACTCACACTAAGACTGTCAATGTCATTCTCTTAGATCTCTCCTTTATCCATTTTATCTGGCCACCAATTATTAAATTCTGGTGATTCTACCATGGCTTTCAGGTCAACATACACTCTCAGAATAAAAGCCCATTGCCTTTATTCTGGGTTCGGACCATCATCAGCTATGACCTGGACAATGCTACAGTCCTCTAACTAACCTCCTTGCCTTGTGAATCACCCCTCACCAATTGGTTCTCCAGGGGAAAGTCAGTGTGTGATTTCTAAATGGACTATCATCCTACTTACTCATAAAAACCTTCAAACATTTCCCATAATCTCTAACATAATGTACTTAACATGATTTGCAAAATCTTTTAGATTTAGTTTTCATCCCTAGTCTCATCTCTCACTTAAAAGCTAGTCCGATTAAGTTATTTTTAGATCTCTAACTAGCCGTGCAATCTGTCACCTCAGGGCCTTTGCGTACCCTGCTCCTGCCTCTTGAAATGTCCTTCTCCACTCCTCATACCACTACCATTCATCTTTACTCTTCCTAGTTTAGTCAGTATTCACTCTTGAAAACATCTGATGTTTATTTTTTGGTGAGTTGCCTCGCCTATGTGTTTTTAAAATATATTATGCTATATTTTCACTGCCTGTTTATATATTCAGGTCATACACTCAGTTACACTTTTTGAGGGCTTTTTCCCCCTGGGTATGAAGTACATCACATATTTTAGGTATTCAATAAATACTGGTAAAATTAATTAATTAATTAATTAATAACAAGTAACATTGTTAAATAATGTTATAAAACATTTTTAATAACAAAAAACTGGCAAATAAGTTTTCAGATCATATAGAAAGGGTTGAAGCAAACCAGAAGAAAGATTAATAAATTGGAAAAATCTAGGACAAAAGTTCTATCTTCAGAAATCTTTGACACCATTATTGCTGTAACCGTGGATACATGCCTACTCAGATTCTTTTAATCTATTACTTAGAAAGCAATTTGAAAAGTTTGTAATACAAAGCAGGCATTTTCAAATGGAAATTTAAATCAATCCCCAAAATTAGTGAATTTTTAAATAACTTTAAATGACATGGCTTTAATTTATGACCTCACCCAATGAAACAATAAGGTGCTGAACAGGACTAGCCTTTCAGTAAAGCTGAGAAGGAAGTAAAATCTGTTTCAGGCCTTGGACTCCAGGATTTATTCTCTTGCCGCTTCCACCTCAAGTCCTTGCTCTAAAATCAGCAGCCTTCTGTGTCTGTTCACTACTCTGCCCCTTGGTGAATGTAAGAATCTTGGCAGGATGTCCTGGTGAACTGCCCTTTCCAGCTATCAACCTTCTAAACATCAAATAATCACCGCCACTCCCCGTCTCTTGGCCTTGTTGGGAAAAAAAATGCCAGCCCTTGAAAACATGAGTAGGAATTTCCAGTCAGCTAAAATGGAGAGGCAGTTTTCTTGGCAACTACCAGTCACTCTTGGTAAGTGGTTCCCATCCAGAAGCATCAAAAAGCCCTTCCTAGCAGGTACCCTATTATCAGGGCATCACTGCAGCCACATAATCCAGGTAAAGTTCTCTGCTGGAGACAAAGCTTTATTTCTCATCAGCCTCTTAACAATAATACTTAGTTTATCTCAAGAGAGAGACAGGGCACCACTGAAAAACCCTCAGTTGTACATATACTGCCATCACTAACTATTTGAAAAAACTGCTATAGTAATCCATTTCTTAAAAACACTGTATTTGAGACTGCTCAATTATTTTGATCCTCAATTTAGCAGGCAATAACTTAGTCACCAAAACTAAGCGTAGGGTTGATTCTAAGGGGTAGTTAATGAAATCATACAAATTTCAAAAATACAATTCTTCCATTTATTGAACAAATATTTTTTAGGAGTGCCTTTTTTGTGCCTGCCAGGCACTTTTCTATGTAGTGAAGGATTGACTGTAAAAAAAAAAGACCAAAATCCTTACTTTCTCAGAGTTCATATTTTACTAGAAGAAGAATGAAATAACACATAGAATTCATTTTTAAAAACACTCATTAATGAGTCGCTGTGTAGTTATTAAATATCATCTTCCCCAAAAATAAAATTTAAAGATTTGAAAATATATACACATAATGGTAAGTGGGGAAAAAACTAAGATACAAAACTATATACACTATACATAATACCAAAGTTTTTAAATAATTATTACAGGCATATGTAGACATAGATATAGCTTCTAGATGTAGCTAGATACACATTAGGTTTTTAAAAAGTATAAACATACACTAACAGTTACTAGTGTTATCTTTGGCATGAAATTACCAATAAATTTATTTTTTATATTTCTGATATTTTCTAAAATCTCATAATGAATACTTTTAATAGTAGCAAATGAACACTTTTAATAGTAGCAAATGAATATAATAAATATTTTTAAATGCAAAAATATATATCAAGATGAAACTTTATTCATAATTGTTAAAAGTTGAAGGCAACCAAGATGCCCTTCAATATATGAGTGGATAAACAAACTGCGATCCATCTATACTATGGGATACTATTCAATAATAAAAAGGAATGATCTATCAAACAACAGAAGTCATAGATGAAACTTAAATACATACTGATATATGAAAGAGGCCCTTATCTGAAAAGGCTACATATTTTATGATTCCAACTATATGATATTCTGGAAAGGGTAAAATAATCTGGAGACAGTAAAAAGATCAGTGGTTACCAGTGACTCAGGTAGAAGGAAAGATGAATACGCAGAGCACAGAGGATTTTTAGGGTAATGAAATTGTATTGTATGATACCTCTAACAGTGGCTACATGTCACTGAAAAGTGAAAGTGAAGTTGCTCAGTCATGTCTGACTCTTTGACCCCATGGACTGTAGCCTACCAGTCTCCTCCATCCATGGAGTTTTCCAGGCAAGAGTACTGGAGTGGGTCCCTTCCTTCTCCAGAGGATCTCCCCAACCCAGGGATCAAACCCGGGTCTCCCGCACTGCAGACAGACGCTTTACTGCTTTACTGTCTGAGCCACCAGGGAAGCCCAAACATGTCATTACATGTTGTCAAAACCCAAAGAATTTGCAACACAAGAGTTAACCCTTATGCAAACTATGGACTTTAATAATGATGAATATCATTGTAACAAATGCACCCCACATTAAGGATAGAGAAAACTGAGGGAATGGGAGGGGAATTATGGAAATCCCTGTAATTTCCATTCATTTTTCTGTAAGCTATTTTTAAAAAATATAATCTATAATGAACTGCATTTTGACCTTCCAGTGTACAAAACCCTATATAAAATAATGGTTCCCAGATCTTGGAACTCAGAGACCAGTAAAATTTCCCAAAAAAGAGTCAGGAAGAGACAAAGAGTTTTCCACTTTCCTTCACCAAATAAACACATTAAATCTACATGTGTATATGAAATACACACACACTCACTCTTTCCATAATATCCCTTACAAGGGAAGGATGTTTTATCACTCAGAATGCAATTTTTCTTAAACTAAGAAAAATTCCATTAAATGCAATAAATTTGGCCTTAGGAAAAACCCACTCCATTTTGTGACTTCTCTAATATCACTGAGCCCTTGTGAACACCTGACCCACATGGGTTGGGAATCCCTGGTATATGACCCAGTGTTTTATCCAACTACAATCCAGGACTGGAGAAGAATATGGTACAAAAATCAAGACTCTTCAGTCTGGACTTCCTCAGGATGGGGAATCCATCTCCTAAAGTCAGTTATTATTGAGCAGTTGGCTGGTTGCATGTTCTCCACTGTTTTGTCATTTATCATGATTGTGAAATCATGCAAAATGTTCAAATGCTAATGACAGTGAATTAATGGTCATTTGATTTGTTCATGTCCTTAAAGTTCTCACATCTATGCCTGTGAAACAGAACAAAAAGTCCATCTTCACAGAAGAAATCTTCTGATAAAGCCTTTAGACTATGGTTCACTGCAGAATCAATGAAGTGATGATCACATAGTGCCAGAGGAGGCAGGTGTTTTGACTCACCAGCGACCTCAAGTAGGTACTCACTGCTCCTAGACAAGAAGCGGCTCAGAACTTTGAGATCCAGTTCCATGGTCCACTACTTCTTCTGCAAGCTCTCACCTCTGGCCCAGGCCAGCGCATCACAAGGTGTGATTTAGCTAGAATTTACCTGTATCTCAGAGAGGGAGTAGCGAGTGAGGAGCATCTGCATTGAGGGGCAGGGATCACATCCACCTGTTAGTTATGAGTCATTTTACACAATTATAGGAAATGGCAAAGTTTTCTTCCGGGTACAACGTGCAGGGATATTTCTGATCCCACCATCCAGCTAAATTCTTTTGCTACTAGTGTCAGGCAAGTGGTGAGCATGCACACGTGCTCAGTTGTGTCCGACTCTTTGGCGACTCCATGGACTACAGCCTGCCAGGCTCCTCTGTCCATGATACTTTCCAAGCAAGAATACTGGAGTGGGTTGCCGTGTCCTACTCCAGAGGATCAGCCCAACCTAGGGATTGAACCTGCGTCTCTTGCGTTTCCTGCATTGGCAGGCAGATTCTTTACCACTGGTGCCACCCGGGAAGCCCAAGGTAAGTGTGGACTTCTGGAATTATGCGAGGCTTTAATGGCAGATTCACACATAGCCTTCCCCTCTTCTTCAATCTCAAGGCAGTGAGGACAAATCCACTTTCTTTCTCTCACACTCACAACAGTGACGGAGTTGGGCCTCTCCTCAGCACTTGATTGTTGTTCTGGGAAGAAAGCAGTGTGGCCGTATCCATTCATCTGACTCCTTCTCTGTAGATTGACAAAAAGAAAATGGATGACCTCATCTGGTCATTCCAGTTCCACAGAATTTACTCCAAATTAAAGAGAACATTCAGTTACAAATTGTGATGATCAAGTTGCAGGTAATACTTAATGCCTCTATGAAGCAAGATAAAATTGATCTTTGCTTAGGCATCCTTTCAAAGACAGGGAGCCTCATGTAACTGATAAAAGAGATCAGATGGGCTATGATATAGTCTAACGCACCCATTGTGTTCTATTTAAATTATTTGACTTCACTCACTGACTACTGTCTGTGCTTAGTTAACATCTCAGATTTGAGGGTAAAATGGCCATATTCTACATACTGACAAAGTGACCTGGTACATAATAATCCTGCAGTGTTAATAAATGAGCCTCAGCCCAGACAGCTCACAGAAGTACAGAACATACCAACGCAGCAAAATTCCAGCTGGCAATCTGGGACTCTCACAGCAAACTAGAACAAGTCCTTCCTTCTCCACACCCACTAATGTAGGCTTATGCCCTAAGTCACCTCCCTGACATGATTATTTTTTTTTCAGTCTTCAGAACACCAGGAAAACACCAGCTGCTTGACTCCTCTGTACTCCTAACAAAATCACTGATGATCTTTGAGCCGGCTTTCTTAATGCCTTCTGCATTGATTTGTTCCAACAGATAATTCTAGTGGGACTGAGTTTTGGCAACAAAAGACAGAGGACCCAGACTAGGCATCTTGCCTAAACCTGAGAACCAGAGTCACTTTTATTATAGCATTGACACATCTTGCTTTTAAAAAAGGTAAACCCCATACTCTCCCACCTTTCCTATTCTGGTGATCCCAAACCGCCCCCTTTCTGGTCTTCTGTCTTCCAGATATACTGGTTAATATCTTATCTACATTAGCAAGAATGATGTATTACTGTCTTGTTTGCCAATCCCAGGTTAGCCTCCTTTCCAAATTCTTTCTTCTTCTTTCAGAGAATGTGCTGCTCAGGTCTTATCGTAGCAGTAAACATTAATTTTACTTTGTACTTACTGTAGTAACCTCTAGGTAAAATGGTAAAGGTAAGTTTTCTTTCTCAGAACCTCTCTCAACTTTGGTCCTAGGCACACACTTCAGACTTCCATGTTTTCTCTATTCTTCCCTCTAATATAATTAACTTTCCAGAAAATAAATCATTCACTCTATGATATAGGATTGGCAAAACTTATCCCCTCTCCAAAGATGTTCGCTTTAACAGAGAACCAAAATCTCAATTTCCAGCTCTAGAAATACAACATCTGTAAGAGGTCTTGGGGAAAGATACCTTTAAATCATACCCTTTAGGACATAGTATTCATATTGGGCAGAACATCCTACTTCATGAGTTAATATCAGTTTTTTTTAATGAGATAAAAGAGAAGTAAATAAAAATATCAAGGTCAGAATCACTTACAGTAAAGGTAAATAATGTTTCTTAGAATTTTCATTCCTGTTACACATATGTATGTATAACATGTATGTGTATATAATTATATATAAAAAGTATAAAGGCATTTTTATGGTGTTCATCACCAAAAAGTGGAACTAACGTGTCTGGCTTACACCTTTAACAGGTGCTTCTGAAACTATCAGTTGCATAAAACCAACATTTTTCAATTTCCAGTCTCAGACCAACACTTTAAAAAAAAACAATAAAAAGAAATAATTAGCAGAATGATATTAACACACATAAAATTATGCTGTTACATTCCTATCTTCCTATCTTAACCATCTTTTCTCAATTGCTGTGCTTATTTCGTAATAGGCTGGTTAAGAAACAGTTTGAGGGCTGGCACTGGCCTCCAGCCTACACTTTGGAGAACACTGCTTTAGGATACACATTCCTCAGGCAGGGAGCATGTTTTGGTCACCTGTGCACCTCCTCGGGTAGCACAGAGTGGGCACAGTTAGCACAGATTGATTGCTGGTTAAGTTGAGTCAATTAACCTATTAACAGATGGCAGCTTCAGCAGTAACTAACTCATTCAACCAGTGAAAAGACTATTTTTTTGCATTCAGAACTTAGGCAATAGAAACTGGCTAAGATCAGCTCATCCTAATCAATATTCTATGGCAGCCATGGTTCATAATGGCGATGTTAATTATTCTTCTACGTTAAATGGCAAATATGCTTTTTTTTTTCCATATCAGCAGTTTACAACTTACCTTCATGAATTAGAATGACATCACTTACAAAGTAAATAACATATGATCAAAACAAAGCCAAAATCAGAGATAGAACCATTTTAGCTCTAACATGACCAAGAACTTCAGTGTTGAACTTTGATACACGATTCATAGATAATTTACAGAAAGTAGTTAGTGGTGTTGCTAAGACTAGCCCTATTTTTTAAGGTGGAGGGGAATTTGAAAAATATTTTTTAAGGTTCCCTTCCTTGAAATGTAGATAAGTATGTAAGTTGCTACCAGAAGTCTTTATAAGGAAGAGATTGAGAGATATCTGAGACGTAAAGTCTAAAACTGGACTAGGGCACCACTGGAGATTCCATTAAACCTTTTAATTCTTGCATAGCACATATAGAATACTGATTTTAAATCTCAACAAAACTATCAGCTAGCCTAAAGAGAGGACATCAGTTGAAAATGCCCTGGGGAAAGGATTTTCCAGACTTACGTGTGTCCCCAATTGTAGCTGAGGCTTGAAAAAAACTGTATGCTGATTAATTCCCTTTTTGCCAGTGGAGTGTAAACAAAGATGCCTTATGGTTGTCCCTCTTTAAAGACATGGAACAGAGACATGCTGGCTGTAAATGAGTCACCCAGTCTGGATGGGAGCTACAGCCACAGTGCCCAGATCCCATATCCTAGAATGTCTGGCCACCAAAGGACAGCCTTGTCATGGAAGCATGGTACTTTTTATTTTATTTTTGAGGGTCAAGTTATTCTACTTCTTGCATAAAAGAAATAAAGTAAGATTATGTGAGTCAGATCAATGTTAGAGCCTCACATATTAACTCTTAATCAGGTAATGCTATGATTTCAACCTTCTTTTATCCTACAATATAATACTCTGTAAGAAAGAATGTGTGAAGTAAAATGGCTACTCAAAATTTTTTATATAAAGACAGAAATTTCCATAAAGATGGTGAATTAATGTGTAATCATGTCATAGTACAGACATACAGTGGTAATTTGTCTTGCTTTACAGAAAATGTACTGTGTAGAAAATGAGAAGTGCTAGTTGTATTAGCCAAAATACAACTATTCACCAACATTTTTATTGTGCCAGTTTGTCTCTCCCATCACACATGCACACACATACACACAAACACACAATTAAATCACACAATATAAAACTTGACAAAACAGCCATTCCTTTTGAATACTAGCACAATTGCTAGCATTCCAGGTAAGAGAATTTTCCAAAATCTTTTGCAAATTCCCTCCCACTACACATTTATAAAACTAATCACTCACCTTCAGAGGATGTTATGGAACCAATCCCAATATTTTACTTAAGAACAGGTGAGTAAATAGCACAAATCAAAACTTTATCCTGTCGTTCCTCTCTGAATCATGGTGCTAGGTAATCCAATAGGTGAAAGAAGCATCTCAATAAAAATACTTTAGCTAATAAAAATACTATAGCCAAATGATAGAGCATCAGCCTTTTTGTGAACCACAACAAATGATTTGAGGCAATTAGTGTCAAGGTCTGCTAAAAGTCAGAAACACAGTCAGATATAATGGGTCCATTGAACTAAATCTGAGTCTGACCAAGCTCCTGGATGCAGCTGCCAATGTTCAGGAAATATGGAGGATAAACATGTTGAACTTCACCATGAGGATGCAATCAAAGAAGTCCAGCCTCCAAGACACTTCGGTGAAATAGCCTAGGTTCTTCAACAAACTGTATGGCAGAGACAAGAATGGAGGATAAACCTGTAGATTAAAAGAGACAAAAGACATCAGTTTTTAATAGGCAAAATCAACTACAGTATGATAATGCATATTTAATGACAAAATCAAAAAGAGGGAAGTGATTACCTTTGGAGAGAGGGGCAGGTGTGTGGGACGGGTTACCTGGAGGAGTTTCTGGAGTGGTTGGCATAACTTTATATTTTGGCACAGGCAGTAGTTAAAACCGTATTTGGCTTATAATAATTCAGAGCTATACAATTCTTTTGTGTGGTTTTTCTGGATCCGTATTTTATTTTACAATAAGAAAGGAAAAATATATAAACCTTGTGATGGGAAAAAAGAACAGATCTGTTTGACACCTCATCACTCACCTGGAAAATAGCACAGAAGCTCACAGAAATATCTTCCTTGCATGATTTACAAGTATTACCTTCTCTAAAATGAAGGACTCTTTCCCGTAAGTAGTGCTTGAGTTTTAAATTCCTCACATATTTCCAAAGTACACAGCTGAAACTAGCCCTGTGGTTAGCTATCACATCAAGAGTCAAATATTAGCCTTACGGGCAATTAAAAATCACACAAATATTTTACAGAAATTCTAGGTAAAACCTGCACCTAGTTTCTGGCTATAGGCTATGATAATACAATGGCTTCCCAGCTTGTGTTCCTGACCTCTTACAATCCTCTCCACATTGCAATAAGTATGCTTATTTTTAAAAACTAAATGAGAATGTTATGAGCACTTAAGGAAAAAGCCATGTGTTTCTTGTAAAGTAAAACACACCTCGCCTATGACCCATCAATTTCATTCCCAGGGATTTGCTCAAGAGAAATGAAAGTACAGTCAGCCCCCTGTGCCCATGGGTGCGGGACCCACAGGTTCAGAGGGTTGACTGTTGTTGTACACCATTGTACCTAAGGGTCTTGAGAATCCATGGATTTTGGAATCCACAGGGCTCCTAGACCCAATGTCCAGAGATACAAGGGGATAGCTATATATGATTATAAAAACATCTGTACATAAATTCTCTTCGCAACTTTATTCATAATTGTCGAACATTCCAGACAACCTATCGTAAATTGTGGGATGTTTACGTAATAGAATACAACTCCAAAATAAAAAGGAATAAGTTACTGATACATGTAACAACATGGATGAATTTCAAATAATATCTTCAATGAAAGACACTTTACACAAAAGAGCACATACTGTATGAATATATATATATAATATATGAAAACTTCTACACAGGCTACACTACTCTACAGTGGAAAAATTGAATATAGTAGTTTTCTCTGGGACAGTGGGTATGAATATTAACTGGAAAAAATCACAAGGTTCTAGTGTGATGGTAGAAGCCTATATTTCAATAGGGATTTGAGGTACACAGATGAAAGAATTTGTTGATGTCAGCAATGTATGCATTTCATTATATGTAAATTTTTCATCAAAATAAAAGGAACCAAATTCTGTCATCTGGGTCTATTTCCTTTGTCTTCTACTGCTAACTGATATCAGAGAAGGCGATGGCACCCCACTCCAGTACTCTTGCCTGGAAAATCCCATGGATGGAGGAGCCTGGTAGGCTGCAGTCCATGGGGTCGCTAGGAGTCGGACACGACTGAGCGACTTCACTTTCACTTTTCACTTTCATGCATTGGAGAAGGAAATGGCAACCCATTCCAGTGTTCTTGCCTGGAGAATCCCAGGGACGGGGGAGCCTGGTGGGCTGCCGTCTCTGGGGTCGCCCAGAGTTGGACACGACTGAAGCGACTTAGCAGCAGCAGCAGCAGCTAACTGATATAACTGTGCCTAATGTCCTTTTGCAGTAAAAGGTTGAGACGTTCTTCAACAATGTTTTCAATACTGTATGTAATCCTACCTTTTTGCAAGATTTGGAATTTAACTTTGCAATTGACTTGCCTTTTATCTTGACATCCAAAAATCAGAGGATGATAGAGAAGGCAATCTGCAGGTTTCAAAATCTGTTAAAGGAAGGAATGTGTAAGTGGAGATCAGTGTAAGTAGAAGTTCATTAGTAAACATTTTCATGTTATAAGGACTTTTGCTCCTCTATGCAAATTTGTAACTATACTTGGGGGACCCCCTTAATGAAACCTTGGAGAGCAAGCAAGAACTCCCTACATGCTTATCCCAAGTTCCTTTAGTGAGTGTTATTAAGACTAATTGATCCACTTGGCAGAATGTTGAATCATGATTCTACTTGAACAAGCAAAAGTATTAATCTCCTTTAATACATGTATCTTTAATTATCAAATAATTGCAACTCTTTATTCAAAGTCTACTGATTTATGTGTTAGTATCATCTAAACAACACCTTCATAGAAATATTTAGAAAAATGTTTGACCAAATATCTGGGTATAGTGCGCTAACAAACTTGACACATACAATTAATCATCACTGTTACCACATGAAATGTAATGAAATTTAACACTGTTTGGAGGATCAAAGGAACTTACCTTGAGTGTTAAGCTTCAATGGAAATCCACCTCCTAAAATTGTGTGATCTTAGATAACAGGTTTCTGATTTCTTAACCTCTAACAATAGGAATAAAATTTGCTCTCCTTAGTGAGATTATTGTGAGCATTAAATGAGTTAATTAATAGTGTTTAACATATCATTGAGTGCTGAATATGTATTATCATCATGACTTTAAAGTATATCAAAATTTCTTCATCTATATTTTATAATTGAGTTACTAAGCAATAGTTATAATAAATTTTTTGTCTGTTTTCCCCTCAAATCATGTTAACAAATGAGCATGCATTCTTTAAGCTCTTTTACTAGAAGAAATATTATAGTATATAAAACTATCTCATAAGTTGGCTGCCTGTTTTCTTTTAGGCCCCAAGCTTCAAAGAATAGGGCTTCCCCGGTGGCTCAGACAGTAAAGAATCTGCCTGCAATGCAGGAGACCTGGGCTTGATCCCCTAGAGAAGGGAATGGCAACCCACTCCAGTATTCTTGCCTGGAGAATTCCATGGACAGAGAAACCTGGCAGGCTATAGTCCATGAGTCACAAAGAGTCGGACATGAATGAGTAACTAGCACTTTCTATTAATAAGCAACCTTATTAAGTATAACTGGTTTTATATGTGTCACTCCACCATTCATATCCTACCCTGTTCGGATCTACCTAGTTTGGAATAACTTTAAGGAGGATGAACATTCTGAAAATTGAGCAATCCATCAACCATTCCTCTTAAGAATGTTTCCTGTTCAAACTGAGGTCAAAGAAACACCATTGTTTCACAATAGGATCATCTGTCTAGAAAGGTTAACTACTAAAAGCAAAGATATAACTCTGTTGAAAAATGATGTGATTTACAACAGCGATCTATGCTGTTAAGTAATAATCTTCACTATTTTGGAACTTTACATAGGTAAAATTAGGGTTATTTAATTAAGTAAAGGAGTTTGGTTTTTCTCCCTGATAGACCACTCAACAAATACTTCTCATTCCTTTCTCCTATATCAAAGTAGTAAGGAAGAAACACCTGACATCAATTTAACAGACAATAAATTTAGCTATGCTTTTACTGTTTCAAAGATTTAGAGGTTAAGATTTTGAGGGGAACATTTTACTCTTTTGGTTTCAAGTAACAGAAGCCCAATTCAAATTGCCTAGGCAAACAAAAGAATTTACTAGACCACACAACAGTGAAGAAGAAGGATGCAACATGATTTTAAGCACAAATTGATCCAGGGCTTAAGAATGTCATCAGGCAACTCTTCATGTCTTGGCCACATTAATAGGCAGGCTTTTCCTAAACGGCAACCAAGCCCATCTCTGGGCTGTCTTTACACAGAGCAGTGTCAGCTTACCTCCTATTTATAGTCCCAGCAGAGAGAATCTCCTTCCTGATGGCTCCACAAATGCCCCATTAGCCAGGCCTAAGTCCATGACCACCCCTGGAGCTAGACAGCAGAGCTGACCCCACACCTGATGATGGCTGAGAGTGAACTAATGGTGACAATGGGATGTCTCCCAAAAGGGAGAAACAGTACATTGCAGAAGCAAAAATAACAAATCCCCACTTTAATATGGATATTAAACTTGATCCTTTAAAAAATAAACCATTTTCTAATGCACCAGAAGATCCAGTGGAGACAGAACCTTCTAGCATCTCAGATATTTTGACTCTTGTTCAGACTACAACTTCTGATCAGTTACAGGGCCTTTCCAACTAACTTAGGCTCTCTGGATATCTGTTGCATATATGTTAAATAAATGAGAGAATGTGATTAGAAACTTTTTAAATTTTCCTTCAGGCCTCCATGCAATGATTCTATAGTCGTGTCTATAAAACAATGTGATCTATAGCTTGAGTTTTCAAAAAGACATTGACTATATAAATCGCTTTTTTAAAAAAATATCATTAGCACTGAAAGTATTTCTTCAGATTCATTTCTTTCTTCCTTCTTTCTTTTCTCATTTCTTTATTTGCTTCCTTAGTGACTGCCCAGTGGTGGCAATGACTTAACATGAAGGTCCCAGAAGACAAGAAATCACCCCAGCCTATGTCAGAATCCAAGTAAGGAGGGTGTCTGAATGAGTCAGGACCCATGCAAGGAGGGGGCCCAAATGGTGTAGAAACTTAGAAAGGTCAAGAGATTACTGATATTTGGATTGAATAAATAAACATAATGAGGATATTATGTTTATTTATAGCAATATTTCTCAATGCCCGAACAAAAAAAGGTACAGCACAGCCAGGAGAGAAGCTAGAATGTATCTTGTGGTGCCAAAAGGGAATAGGAGACATGACTGTGAATTCATGTTTTCCATATATGTAGATAGACATAGAAATAAATATGGATATAAATGAGCGATACATATATATTTTTTATAATTCTGTTCACTGAAAGGGTGTGGCACATTACTATCTCAGCAGCGATAGGCATACTTATCACCCAGATCTTTGGCTTCTAAATATCACTCTACACTAAATGGAACCAAGGTACTTGGAAAAAATGCCTAATTCCAGGACTTAAGTAGGGAAATAACAAGATGAGCCTAGAACATGTCTAAAAAAATGGCAGGGACATGTCAAACAAGGTCAGTAACCAGCTTGAAGGGGCTCTTAAGTAATAAATGTAACAAGTTATAATCCATTTGATAAAATAAGGATTCAAGAGACCATGGCTGTAAGTAAATATATGAATAAATAAACAGGAGAAAAGAAAGTTCTTCCTTACAAAGAATGCTGACTAATAAGCGTAGAATGAATGATGAAATTAGAAAAATCACAATTTGGTGGTCATCATGGTAATAATATATCGTATCAATAGATGCTAAAATTGATGGGTGAAGGTGGGATAAGGAATGGGAAGGTGGGATCAGGTTTTACCCGATCTCAAGGTGTTGCCCCACAAATATTTATTAATTAAAATGAAAAAAAGCAATACTATAATAGAAAAACCAGGCAGATCCATCATGAAAAGTGATCAATGTTAACTCCACCAGAAGTGGGACAATTAGCCACAGTGTGTCAATAGGGTACAAGGACAATTACTTGCCATAGAATTACTGTTTTGCCTTGTTTATGTATAAAATATTTCTGTACATGAATAGTGTCAATTACACATTTGTCCAAGTATCATTGAGCATTTTAGAGGTAAAAAGATAAGGAAATTAAGTGACACTTTCATATGAATTTTTCTCATTTTTAAAAATGTGAGCTGTGTGTGCTTAGTCACTCAGTCATGTCTGACTCTTGCTAACCCATGGACTGCAGCCCACCAGCCTCCTCTGTCCACGGGATTCTCCAGACAAGTACACTGGAGTGGGTTGCCTTGCCTTCCCCCAGGAGATCTTCCCAACCCAGGAATTGAACCCATGTCTCCTGCATTGCAGGCAGATTCTTGACCATCTGAGCCACCAGGGAAGCCATTTAAAATATAGTATGTGGTTATCATAGAAAATTAAGAAAATACAAATAAGCATAAAGAAGAAAAGAAGAATCACCAAATCTCTCTCAATTCCCACACTGCAGGACCTTAAATTAGAAGTTGCAAATAAAAGACCCAAGGTACAAAATATATCAGATATAAAATTGAGTTATGAGACAAACCACCAAAATGAAATTTCAAAGGAAATATTCAAGAATTACATACACACTTGGCCTTCTTCCTGGTTCAAAAAGAGTTGAAGTAGGGAGAAACATGAGGAAGTTTCCTTTGGGAAGAGCTTCTCAGACAAAGGTCATAGTGAGTCCAGTAGCAAAGGTCGCTGTTCAGAGCCCTGACTTAAATAGCTTTCTATATCCTCAGGCATATTGTAGGCCCTCAGGTAATCATGACCCATAATTATGTCCTCAAAACCAAATCCCTGGGTTGAGTAAACTTCCCCAGTTGAACAACCTGTCTGAGCCAGACTAAAAAATGATAACTACCTCACAGTGACAGCTACTCAGACGCTCACTATTTCATGAGTTTGCTTCTGTAATGTTCAGTCTTCATGGAGGTAAACTACATACCTTCTGATATAGGATTTTGCTTAGTTTGTTGTGTTTTATTTGGTTTTGTTTTTGTACTGTGCAACGTGGGGAAGGAGAATAAAAGTAAGCAAAGCCTCTTTCCTTGATTTTTTTTCACTTTATTTATTTTTTTGGAGGCTAATTACTATACAGTATTGTATTGGTTTTGTCATACATTGACAAGAATCCACCACGGGTGTACATGTGTTCCCCATCCTGAACCCCGCTCCCACCTCCCTCCCCGTACCATCCCTCTGGGTCATCCCAGTGCACCAGCCCCGAGAACCCTGTAACATGCATCAAACCTTCACTAGCGATCTGTTTCACATTAATATGGATGTTTCAATGCCATTCTCCCAAATCATCCCACCCTCGCCCTCTCCCACAGAGTCCAAAAGACTGTTCTATATATCTGTGTCTCTTTTGCTGTCGTGCATACACGGTTATTGTTACCATCTTTCTAAATTCCATATATATGCATTATTATACTGCATTGGTGTTTTTCTTTCTGGCTTACTTCACTCTGTATAATAGGCTCCAGTTTCATCCACCTCATTAGAACTGATTCAAGTGTATTCTTTTTAATGGCCAAGTAATATTCCATTGTGTATATGTACCTCAGCTTTCTTATCCATTCATCTGCCGATGGACATCTAGATTGCTTCCATGTCCTGGCTATTATAAACAGTGCTGTGATGAACATTGGGGTACACGTGTCTCTTTCAATTCTGGTTTCCTCAGTATGTATGCCCAGCAGTGGGATTGCTGGGTCTTACGGGAGTTCTATTTCCAGTTTTTTAAGGAATCTCCACACTGTTCTTCATAGGGGCTGTACTAGTTTGCATTCCCACCAACAGTGTAAGAGGGTTCCCTTTTCTCCACACCCTCTCCAGCATTGATTGCTTGTAAACTTTTGGATAGGAGCCATTCTGACTGGCGTGAAATCTTACCTCATTGTGGTTTTGATTTGCATTTCTCTGATAATGAGTGATGTTGAGCATCTTTTCATGTGTTTGTTAGCCTTCTGTATGTCTTTGTTGGAGAAATGTCTGTTTAGTTCTTTGGCCCATTTTTTGATTGGGTCATTTATTTTTCTGGAATTGAATTGCATGAGCTGCTTGTATATTTTTGAGATTAATTCTTTGTCAGTTGCTTTGTTTGCTACTATTTTCTCCCATTCTGAAGGCTGTCTATTCACCTTGCTTATAGTTTCCTTTGTTGTGCAAAAGCTTTTAAGTTTAATTAAGTCCCATTTGTTTATTTTTGCTTTTATTTCCAATATTCTGGGAGGTGGGTTATAGAGGATCCTGCTGTGATTTATGTCAAAGAGTGTTTTGCCTATGTTCTCCTCTAGGAGTTTTATAGTTTCTGGTCTTACAATTAGATCTTTAATCCATTTTGAGTTTATTTTTGTGTATGGTGTTAGAAAGTGTTCTAGTTTCATTTTTTTTCAAGTCATTGACCAGTTTTCCCAGCACCACTTGTTAAAAAGACTGTCTTTTCTCCATTGTATATTCTTGCCTCCTTTGTCAAAGATAAGGTGTCCATAGGTGCATAGATTTATCTCTGGGCTTTCTATTTTGTTCCATTGATCTATATTTCTGTCTTTGTGCCAGTACCATACTGTCTTGAGGACTGTAGCTTTGTAGTATAGTCTGAAGTCAGGCAGGTTGATTCCTCCAGTTCCATTCTTCTTTCTCAAGATTGCTTTGGCTATTCGAGGTTTTTTGTATTTCCATACAAATTGTGAAATTATTTGTTCTAGCTCTGTGAAAAATACTGCTGGTAGCTTGATAGGGATTGCATTGAATCTATAGATTGCTTTGGGTAGTATACTCATTTTCACTATATTGATTCCTCCAATCCATGAACATGGTATATTTCTCCATCTATTTGTGTCCTCTTTGATTTCTTTCACCAGTTTTTTATAGTTTTCTATATATATGTCTTTTGTTTCTTTAGGTAGATATATTCCTAAGTATTTTATTCTTTTCATTGCAATGGTGAATGGAATTGTTTCCTTAATTTCTCTTTCTGTTTTCTCATTGTTAGTGTATAGGAATGCAAAGGATTTCTGTGTGTTGATTTTATATCCTGCAACTTTACTATATTCATTGATTAGCTCTAGTAATTTTCTGGTGGAGTCTTTAGGGTTTTCTATGTAGAGGATCATGTCATCTGCAAACATTGTTTTACTTCTTCTTTTCCAATCTGGATTCCTTTTATTTCTTTTTCTGCTCTGATTGCTGTGGCCAAAACTTCCAAAACTATGTTGAATAGTAGTGGTGAGAGTGGGCACCCTTGTCTTGTTCCTGACTTTAGGGGAAATGCTTTCAATTTTTCACCATTGAGGATAATGTTTGCTGTAGGTTTGTCATATATAGCTTTTATTATGTTGAGGTATATTCCTTCTATTCCTGCTTTCTGGAGGGCTTTTATCATAAATGGATGTTGAATTTTGTCAAAGGCTTTCTCTGCATCTATTGAGATAATTATATGGTTTTTATTTTTCAATTTGTTAATGAATTTGTTATTTCAATTTGTTATTGGTTCAGTTTTGGCAAGTTGTACTTTTCTAAGAATTTGTCCATTTCTCCCAAGTTCTCCATTTTATTGGCATATAGTTGCTGATAGTAGTCTCTTATGATCCTTTGTATTTCTGTGTTGTCTGTTGTGATCTCTCCATTTTCATTTCTAATTTTGTTGATTTGATTTTTATCCCTTTGTTTCTTGATGAGTCTGGCTAATGGTTTGTCAATTTTATTCAACTTCTCAAAGAACAAGCTTTTGACTTTGTTGATTTTTGCTATGGTCTCTTTTGTTTCTTTTGCATTTATTTCTGCCCTAATTTTTATGATTTCTTTCCTTCTACTAACCCTGGGGTTCTTAATTTTTTCCTTTTCTAGTTGCTTTAGGTGTAGAGTTAGGTTATTTATTTGAATTTTTTCTTGTTTCTTGAGGTAAGCCTGTATTGCTATGAACCTTCCCCTTAGCACTGCTTTTACAGTGTCCCATAGGTTTTGGGTTGTTGTGTTTTCATTTTCATTCATTTCTATGCATATTTTGATTTCTTTTTTGATTTCTTCTGTGATTTGTTAGTTATTCAGCAGCGTGTTGTTCAGCCTCCATATGTTGGAATTTTTAATAGTTTTTCTCCTGTAATTGAGATCTAATCTTACTGCATTGTGGTCAGAAAAGATGCTTGGAATGATTTCAATTTTTTTGAATTTACCAAGGCTAGATTTATGGCCCAGGATGTGATCTATTCTGGAGAGGGTTCCATGTACACTTGAGAAAAAGGTGAAATTCATTCTTTTGGGGTGAAATGTCCTATAGATATCAATTAGGTCTAACTCGTCTATTGTATCATTTAAAGTTTGTGTTTCCTTGTTAATTTTCTGTTTAGTTGATCTATCCATAGATGTGAGTGGGGTATTAAAATCTCCCTCTATGATTGTGTTACTGTTAATTTCCCCTTTCATGCTTGTTAGCATTTGTCTTACATATTGTGGTGCTCCTGTGTTGGGTGGATATATATTTATAATTGTTATATCTTCTTCTTGGATTGATCCTTTGATCATTATGTAGTGTCCTTCTTTTCTCTTTTCACAGCCTTTGTTTTAAAGTCTATTTTATCTGATATGAGTATTGCTACTCCTGCTTTCTTTTGGTCTCTATTTGTGTGGAATATCTTTTTCCAGCCCTTCACTTTCAGTCTGTATGTGTCCCTTGTTTCAAGGTTGGTCTCTCGTAGACAACATATATAGGAGTCTTGTTTTTGTATCCATTCAGCCAGTCTTTGTCTTTTGGTTGGGACATTCAAGCCATTTACATTTAAGGTAATTATTGATAAGTATGATCCTGTTGCCATTTACTTGATTGTTTTGGGTTCGAGTTTATACACTCTTTCTGTGTTTCCTGTCTAGAGAATATCCTTTAGCATTTGTTGGCGAGCTGGTTTGGTGGTGCTGAATTTTCTCAGCTTTTGCTTGTCTGTAAAGCTTTTGATTTCTCCCTCATATTTGAATGAGATCCTTGCTGGGTACAGTAATCTGGACTGTAGGTTATTTTCTTTCATCACTTTAAGTATGTCCTGCCATTCCCTCTGGCCTGAAGAGTTTCTATGGAAAGATCAGCTGTTATCCTTATGGGAATCCCCTTGTGTGTTACTTGTTGTTTTTCCCTTGCTGCTTTTAATATTTGTTCTTTGTGTTTGATCTTTGTTAATTTGATTAATATGTGTCTTGGGGTGTTTTGCCTTGGGTTTATCCTGTTTGGGACTCTCTGGGTTTCTTGGACTTGGGTGACTATTTCCTTCCTCATTTTAGGGAAATTTTCAACTATTTCTCCTTAAGTATTTTCTCATGGCCTTTCTTTTTGTCGTCTTCTTCTGGGACTCCTATGGTTTGAATGTTGGGGCGTTTAACATTGTCCCAGAGGTCTCTGAGGTTGTCCTCATTTCTTTTAATTCTTTTTTCTCTTTTCCTCTCTGTTTCATTTATTTCTACCATTCTATCTTCTACCTCACTAATCCTATCTTCTGCCTCTGTTATTCTACTATTTTTTGCCCTCCAGAGTGTTTTTGATCTCATTTATTGCATTATTCATTAAATATTGGCTCTTTTTTATTTCTTATAGGTCCTTGTTAAATATTTCTTACATCTTCTTGACCGTTGTCTCCAGGCTATTTATCTATAACTCCATTTTGTTTTCAAGATTTTGGATCATTTTCACTATCATTATTCGGAATTCCTTATCAGGTAGATTCCCTATCTTTTCTTCTTCTTTTTTTTTTTTTGGTTTAGTGGGCATTTATCCTGTTCTTTTACCTGCTAGGTATTTCTCTGCCTTTTGATCTTGTTTATATTGCTGTGTTTGGGGTGGCCTTTCCATATTCTGGAAGTTTGTGGTTCTTCTTTATTGTGGAGGTTCCTCGCTGTGGGTGGAGTTGGATGGGTGGCTTGTCGAGGTTTCCTGGTTAGGGAAGCTTGTGTCGGTGTTCTGGTGGGTGGAGCTGGATCTCTTCTCTCTGGAGTGCATTGAAGTGTCCAGTAATGAGTTTTGAGATGTCAATGGATTTGGTATGACTTTGGGCAGCCTGTATATTGATGCTCAGGGCTATGTTCCTGTGTTGTTTGAGAATTTGCATATGTCTTTCTCTGGAACTTGTTGGCTCTTGGGTGGTGCTTGGTTTCAGTGTAGGTATGGAGGCATTTGATGAGCTCCTATCGATTAATGTTCCCTGGAGTCAAGAGTTCTCTGCTATATATATATATATATATCTGTGCGGAGTGCTCCCAGTGTGTCGGCCACATCGGGTTTGCTCCTACTCATGGCATGTGTGCTTTCCCAGTCTATACTGCTCATGCTCTAGGTTGCTCTGCCCGGAACTGTGACTCGGGCCCTGGGTTGAGTGTACTTCCCAGGTTTAAGCCATTCAGGTTCAGGTTCTCGGGAACTCCGCAAAGGTGCAGACTTGAATGGGCCTGCGTTTTGTGCCCTTCCCTGGTCTGAGCAGCTCAGGTGACCAGGTGTTTGGCGAGCGCAGTCGCTGCGATTTATCACCTCCCCCATCCCTGTCGCATGGTTTTCTGGGTGTACAACTGGCATGCCTTCTCAGGTGTGCCATGTGTCTCTCTTGGAGAGCTGATCTCTGGTTGTGACCCTCCCAGCAGATGTTGACCGTCCAGAATCCCAAGCAGTCTTGGTTAGCAACAAAGCCTGCTTGCAGTTTGGTAAATGATGCCTCTCTGGGGCCACGATTGCCGCCTTCCGGCTCTGGCTGCCCTCGCCTGCCTGTCTCCAGCGGGGGATGGGCCAGTCTGCAGCTGGCTAGCTCTGCTCAGTGCTTTGTTCTGTGAACAGGCCTGGCGGTGTCTTAAGTTCAGTTCAGTTGCTCAGTCATGTCCAACTCTGCGACCCCATGAATCACAGCAAGCCAGGCCTCCCTGCCCATCACCAGCTCCCGGAGTTCACTCAGACTCACGTCCATCGAGTCAGTGATGCCATCCAGCCATCTCATCCTGTCGGCCCCTTCTCCTCCTGCCCCGAATCCCTCCTGGCATCAGAGTCTTTTCCAATGAGTCAACTCTTCGCATGAGGTGGCCAAAGTACTGGAGTTTCAGCTTGAGCATCATTCCTTCCAAAGAAATCCCAGGGCTGATCTCCTTCAGAATGGACTGGTTGGATCTCCTTGCAGTCCAAGGGACTCTCAAGAGTCTTTTCCAACACCACAGTTCAAAAGCATCAATTCTTTGGCTCTCAGCTTTCTTCACAGTCCAACTCTCACATCCATACATGACCACTGGAAAAATCATAGCCTTGACTAGACAGACCTTTGTTGGCAAAGTAATGTCTCTGCTTTTGAATATGCTATCTAGGTTGGTCATAACTTTTCTTCCAAGGAGTAATTGTCTTTTAATTTCATGGCTGCAATCACCATCTGCAGTGATTTTGGAGCCCCAAAAAATAAAGCCTGACAGTTTCCAGTGTTTCCCCATCTATTTCTCATGAAATGATGGGACCAGATACCATGATCTTTGTTTTCTGAATGTTGAGCTTTAAGCCAACTTTTTCACTCTCTTCTTTCACTCTCATCAAGAGGCTTCCTCTTCACTTTCTGCCATAAGGGTGGTGTCATCTGCATATCTGAGGTTATTGATATTTCTCCCGGCAATCTTGATTCCAGCTTGTGCTTCTTCCAGCCCAGCGTTTCTCATGATGTACTCTGCATATAAGTTAAATAAGCAGGGTGACAATATACAGCCTTGACGAACTCCTTTTCCTATTTGGAACCAGTCTGTTGTTGCATGTCCAGTTCTAACTGTTGCTTCCTGACCTGCATACAGATTTCTCAAGAGGCAGATCAGGTGGTCTTGTATTCCCATCTCTTTCAGAATTTTCCACAGTTTATTGTGATCCACACAGTCAAAGGCTTTGGCATAGTCAATAAAGCAGAAATAAATGTTTTTCTGGAACTCTCTTGCTTTTTCCATGATCCAGCAGATGTTGGCAATTTGATCTCTGGTTCCTCTGCCTTTTCTAAAACCAGCTTGAACATCTGAAAGTTCATGGTTCACGTACTGCTGAAGCCTGGCTTGGAGAATTTTGAGCATTACTTTACTAGCATGTGAGATGAGTGCAATTGTGCGGTAGTTTGAGCATTCTTTGGCATTGCCTTTCTTTGGGATTGGAATGAAAACTGACCTTTTCCAGTCCTGTGGCCACTGCTAAGTTTTCCAAATTTGCTGGCATATTGAGTGCAGCACTTTCACAGCATCATCTTTCAGGATTTGGAATAGCTCTATTGGAATGCCATCATCTCCACTAGCTTTGTTAGTAGTGATGCTTTCTAAGGCCCACTTGACTTCACATTCCAGGATGTCTGGCTCTAGGTCAGTGATCACACCATCGTGATTATCTGGATCATGAAGATCTTTTTTGTACAGTTCTTCTGTGTATTCTTGCCATCTCTTCTTAATATCTTCGGCTTCTGTTAGGTCCATGCCATTTCTGTCCTTTATCGAGCCCATTTTTGTATGAAATGTTCCCTTGGTATCTCTGATTTTCTTCAAGAGATCTGTAGTCTTTCCCATTCTGTTGTTTTCCTCTATTTCTTTGCATTGATCACTGAGGAAGGCTTTCTTATCTCTTCTTGCTATTCTTTGGAACTCTGCATTCAGATGCTTATATCTTTCCTTTTCTCCTTTGCTTTTCGCTTCTCTTCTATTCACAGCTATTTGTCAGGCCTCCCCAGACAGCCATTTTGCTTTTTTGCATTTCTTTTCCATGGGGATGGTCTTGATCCCTGTCTCCTGTACAATGTCACAAACCTCAGTCCATAGTTCATCAGGCACTCTATCTATCAGATCTAGGCCCTTAAATCTATTTCTCACTTCCACTGTATAATCATAAGGGATTTGATTTAGGTCATACCTGAATGGTCTCATGGTTTTCCCTATTTTCTTCAATTTAAGTCTGAATTTGGCAATAAGGAGTTCATGATCTGAGCCACAGTCAGCTCCTGGTCTTGTTTTTGCTGACTGTATAGAGCTTCTCCATCTTTGGCTGCAAAGAATATAGTCAATCTGATTTTGGTGTTGACCATCTGGTGATATCATAGGTGTGTTTTAGGTTAGGGCTTTTCATGGGATAGCTATCCCACAGTCTGGATTGCCAACTCTAGTTAATTCCCTCAGATTGCTCTCAGGGCATTCAGGCCCGGTCCTTACTTTAAGCAATGCAGGCCCTAAGCAATGCAGCCCATGCCTCCCTGTCCAGTCCCCGCTTGCTAGGGGCGGATGCAAGTGTCTGCACTGCTTCTTGGCTGGGAGTTGCCTTTAGGCACGTAATTGTGGGTTTCAATTATTTATTTATTTTTCCTACCGGTTATGTTGCCCTCTGAGATTCCAAAGCTCACCACAGACTTGCCGGTGAGAGGGTTTCTTGGTGTTTGGAAACTTCTCTCTTTTTTAAGACTCCCTTCCCTGGACGGATCTCCATCCCTACCTCTTTTGTCTCCCTTTTTATCTTTTATATTTTTTCCTACCTCCTTTTGAAGACAATGGGCTGCCTTTCTGGGTGCCAGATGTCCTCTGCCACCATTCAGAAGTTGTTTTGTGGAATTTGCTCAGCGTTCAAATGTTCTTTCGATGAATTTGTGGGGGAGAAAGTGGTCTCCCCATCCTATTCCTCTGCCATCTTAGGACCGCCCCCCCCTTTCCTTGATTTAGCAGGACTGACAGACCTCTGACAGAACTCTGAGCTGGAGTCTACATTAGTGTGCTGGCAAACACCAGGGAAATGTGTGTGATATTTTGTGTTTTATAAAACTCAGCTGTCATTCTGTCTGCTCATGCACTATGTTTTCCATTCGGTAAACGGGAACTGACATAGTCGCCTACAAGAAGCAAAGAAAGAAGCAAAGAAAAAAGCAAGAGTCTTTATTGAAAGCTTCTCTGGAAAGGTTCAGTTTCTAGTTCACTCTCCAGTATAAATTTCTGGCATATATATTCAGTACATTTAACTACTCAACACCTAAACCAGGTTTCATTACCTGCCTTGCTTTTCTTTAACTATTAATTAATTTTCTTTCTAGTTTGACTATAGTTCAAAGTTCTCCTCAAAGGGAATATCAGTCAACACATCACCTCAAAATGATCAGGTCTAGACTATTGGGCAGATATGGTCAAAAGCCTTTCAGAGATTAGATACACATCATCATTATTGTTTGCTAGGATACCCCACTGATCCAGAGGAAGCTTGCCTTATTACCATTTCCCTAGAAAATTTGTCCTTCAAATCAAAAACCTTGCCACCTCAGTAAGACTCTGGCCTCCAAGTTTATGGTCTTTATGATGAAACTTTCATCTCCCAGCAGCCTGTTGAGGTCATGTCCTGCAACACTCAGCTTATTCTGAATTCTCCAATGAAGAGGCTTTTCACATCAGCCACTTTCTGCTTCTCTTTGAACCCCATGAAAAGGCCCTCAGCCTACCCCTCTATATGTTGAACATGATACCACAGATTCCATTTTATGTATGTTTCTTTCCCTAATCCTCAATTTTTAGGTTTCCTGTTACATCTATGCCCAAAGTACTATTAAAAAAATAGAAACTGATTGTCCCATAAATAAATGGAAACTAAATGATCCAGAACTGAACATCTTGTTCAAGATTGATTGATCAATGGACTACTGCACCAACATGTGCATTTTATTACAAACACTCCTGTCTCACAAATGTGTGTACACACACACAGACACATGCATATATCTTAAAGATGGAAATAATCTTGACAAAGGCGAGGTGTTGGCACTTGAAGTTAAGGACAAAGGGCCTGACATCTGAAAAATACCTATAGTGTACCAGCATTACAAATGGCGTGCAATTCTTGAATCCTCGTGACAGCACTAGGAGACGGAGCAGCATTACCAAGGCCAGGCTATGGGACAAGAACAGGCTGTCGAGTCCAGTAAGTCTGTTTTGAATCTTTACACCCTTTCTAGATACAATTTGTAACCCAGTCATGACTGCAGCACTTTGCCCTTTGCTTCCTGTCAATTCACGGCCCTGGAGTCTCTCAAACCACTTCTTCATTACCTACATTTTAAACCTATCACTGGATATGGATATGGACAAGCATTGTCCACTGAACAAAATATCACTCTAACAAAAAGAATGAATCTATATTCCACAGCAAGGTAGGGGTAATAAGCCTCTAAGTTGGTGATGGACAGGGAAGCCTGGAATGCACCAGTCCATGGGGTTGCAAAGAGTCAGACATGACTGAGCGACTGAACTGAACTGAAGTCACTACTGAGCATTACAGATTATCCTTGAATAAAAGAACATTTATTAAAAGTCTTAGAATAAAAACCTTTTCTATCCTTTCATCACCGACACAATGGACATGAGTTTGAGTAAACTCCAGGATCTGGTGATGGACAGGGAGGCCTGGCATGCTGTGGTCCATGGGGTTGCAAGGAGTTGGACACGACTAAGTGACTGAACTGAACTGATCCTTTCATAAACTGGTTCGTTCTTCTCATTATGTGTTTCCTTTTTTTTTTTTCTTCTTAAACCATTTCAGTTTTGAGAAATGTAATAGATGTTTACTAAAAAGGTCTGGACCATATTCAAAACTTGTGCAAGCCTCAAAATTCTTGGTTTATTCAGTGTGTGGAGTTCCACTATTGCTTAATTGCCACACCCTTTTCAAATTCTTCAGAGATCTGCAAATCTGAAGCCAATCAGAGATGGTTAATTTATTTTATTCAGTCCCAAGTTCCCCAAATAAAATTTTTTCCTTCTTGGAAAATTCACTTTAGACCAGGTCAACACAATAATTAACACCCAACACACACATGCTTGACAGGCACCCACAATCTAACAATCTGCTTTACCAGACAGGCCTCCTGCTTCCCCTTCTAGTTCCGAGAAGTCTCTGCATCAACTGTGACGTCTGTCTGCTCAAAACAGAAAAAGCACCACTTGTAGGACTTCCCTGGTGCCCAGTGGCTAAAACTCTGTGTTCCCAATGAAAGGGACTTCCACATGCCGCAACTAAGACACAACACAGACAAATAAATTAATTAATTAAAAAAAAAAAAAGCATCACTTGTAAAAGATAACACAAGCCTGACTTTACCTAGTGGGAAATTAACATAAAAAAACATTGATTTTTAGAGCTAAATCCCAATTTGGAAACATATGTGGCAATTAAAACACAAGGATTGGCACAAATGTCACTTTTCCTCACAATTCTCAATATTCTTCCTTCTCCCTCTCCACCACCCCTCTCTTCCCTCCCTTGCACCCACAGCTCCTTCACTTCATGCCCACACAGATGCAGCAACCAGATCTGCAGTATCAAATCAACTCTTAGAACACTGAGGCTCATAGACATGAAATGAGCTGTCCAAGGTCAACTATGGAGGTAGTTAGAGAATCAAGGTTTAAACCCTGATCAAATCTTTTGCTCTTTCCATAGCACATTGATAAAAAAGGGAGAAAGAAGGAAGGAAGGAAGGGACAGGAAGTCTGTTCTGTGTCTGGACACACATAGGACCATATTGTTCCAAGTTAGAGAAGCAAGTGCTGGTCACTTACAAAACACCAGCAAATTTCCCATACTCTTTTTATATTCTCTCTGCTTTGGTCTTGGACCCTGGGGTGTAAAAACCTCACTCATCCATCAGTCAATAGTTATGATAAAGAAAAATA
This sequence comes from Bos indicus x Bos taurus, assembly GCF_003369695.1. Lineage (NCBI taxonomy): Eukaryota > Metazoa > Chordata > Mammalia > Artiodactyla > Bovidae > Bos > Bos indicus x Bos taurus. Next base: position 22,626,201 of record NC_040081.1, on the reverse strand, counting down.
TTAGCCCACAGTGGAGGTGATATTTAGTCTGAGTCTTAAAAAAAAGAGTCAATATTTATGAGGCAATTGGGAGAAAGACATTACGGACGTAACACTTTCAGTTGATAAAGCACTTTCTGAATGTTATTGCATTTAATACTAAGAAAAGGAAGAGAAAAAAATCTCATTGTGAGATACATGAGATTGTTATTATTATCCCCATTTTAAAGATTAGAAAACTGAGGATTAGGCTGGATGAGTTAGCACACTTCACATCCTCATGACACACTCAGTGTATGTGGAACACATTGGAGAGGAAAAACTCTTTTTGTAGTGTTAAAAATGATCAAAGATCATTTAGGCAATAAAACAAATTTTAATATTTCACGAAGCAGGCAGTCCCCATTCCCAAGGGTCCAGAGAACTGCAAAATGGAAAAGACAAGAAACTTTTATAGGATATAAAACAAGAAACAAGGAAGAGAAAAATAGAAAATGAATAAGAAAAGAGGAAATAAATAATCTATGGAATCCAGAGTTGGCTTGGCATTTGGGGATTGACTAACTGCATATACTATGCTTCTGCTCAAGTGGAGCATTTACAGGGACAAAAAGTTTTCTAAGCTGTGATGTGCTGACTAGGCACCCCAGCTGGGAGTAGTTCTATCTTAAGCCTAAAAATGTATTTCAATGATAAGGTCATATGGGTGAATGCCTCAATTTGGTGGGACTGGTGTCCTCATAAGAAAAGAGAGACAGACACCAGAGTTACAAAGCACAGAGAAAAGGCATATAAAGACACAACAAGGAAGCAGCCACTTACAAGCCAGGAAGAGAGGTCTCATCAGAAAACAACCCTGACAACTCCTTAATCTTGGGCACTCAGCCTCTATAACTGATAGTGAATACATTTCTGTTGTTTAATCCATCCAGTCTGTGGTATTTTGTTATGGTAGTCCTGCTGCTGCTGCTGCTGCTAAGTCACTTCAGTCGTGTCTGACTCTGTGCAACCCCATAGACGGCAGCCTACCAGCTCCTCCGTCCCTGGGATTCTCCAAGCAAGAATATTGCAGTGGGTTGCCATTTCCTTCTCCAATGCATGCATGCATGCTAAGTTGCTTCAGTCGTGTTTGACTCTGCGACCCCACGGACAGCAGCCCACCAGGTCCTCTGTCCACAGGATTCTCCAGGCAAGAATACTGGAGTGGGTTGCCATTTCCTTCTCCAATGGTAGTCCTAGAAGACTAAAATCCTGACAAAGCTAGCCTAGGACATGGAGCATCAGATCAATTGCAGATGCATGATCCAAGGAGAAACCAAAGTAGGCAACAGTGACTCTCCTTGGGCCCGACCCTGGGGTGTGATCCTATTACTAGAGTTTATAGCAAAACTTTGGAAGACAACTGGTGAATAAAGTTGGTGGTAGCTCGGTTATTTAACTTATATCTATTGAGCTCCCACAATGAGTTAGATATGAGGAATCTAGGGTATATTTGGATAAGATGTACAGGTAAACAAACAAATGAGATGAAGGCAGAGTGGATAGAACATGGAATTATGACCAGAATCATCTGGTTTTGAATTCCAGCTCTACTGTTTACTCTAACATTATGAACTGGACATATTAAATTACCTAGCCTCTCTGTCTAAGACTAGATTTTCTCATCTATAAAATGAGTTTGATACACGCACCGCATAACACTACTGAGAGAATAAATGAGCTATTTTATGTAGAGCCCATTTAAAGTACGTGACACATAGTAGATACTCAATAAAGTATGTATATTATTATTTTAATTATGTACAAAGTCTATTGAAGGCAATCATAAAAGGATTATCACCTTTACATAGATATATCAAGAAGATTTGCTAGAGAGAGAGCAATATTTAAAAAGAATCTTGAAAAATGAGAAGGCGCTTACTTGGCTCACAGGGCAAATGTATTTGTAAATGCAGTTCAGGTCCAGGTAAAGGTAAGAAGAAATTTTAAAACTACAATTGAAAGTTCAGGGAACTGTATTTAATTTAACCCAGCTGACCTAGAGGTTGAGGGGATAGTGAATTAGGATATGATACTAACTGCATGTGATAGGCGGAGAAGGCAATGGCACCCCACTCCAATACTCTTGCCTGGAAAATCCCATGGACGGAGGAGCCTGGTAGGCTGCAGTCTATGGGGTCAAGAAGAGTCAGACACTTACTGAGAGACTTCACTTTCACTTTTCCCTTTCATGTCTTGAAGAAGGAAATGGCAACCCACTCCAGTGTTCTTGCCTGGAGAATCCCAGGGACAGCGGAGCCTGGTGGGCTGCCGTCTATGGGGTCACACAGAGTCTGACACGACTGAAGTGACTTAGCAGCAGCAGCATGTGATAGGAGGCTTCCCAGGCAGTGCTAGTGGTAAAGAACCCACCTGCCAATGCAAGAGATCTAAGAGACACAGTTTCAATCCCTGGGTCAGGAAGATCCCTTGGAGGCAGGCACAGCAACCCACTCTAGTATTCTTACCTGGAAATTCCCATGGAGACAGGAGCCTGGCAGGCTACAGTCCATAGGGTCGCAGAGGGTTGGACGTGACTGAAGCAACTTAGCACACAGGCACACTTTGTGTGACAGAGACACAAAGTAACAGTGACTTAAAGCTGATAGTTTATTCCTCTCTCACATAAAAGTCTGAGCAGTATGGTAACTCTACTCTGTAGAATCATCAAGGCATCTAGTTATTCTTATCTTTGTCTTCATCTGCAACATCCACATTCCAATCAGTGGAAAGACAGAGGGAAGAGGAGGGAATCCTCATTCCTTTGAAGAACAGAAACTTGATGGACTTCCCTGGTGGTTCAGTGGTTAAGACTCTGCCTTTCAGAGCACGGGGTTCAGATTCCATCCCTGGTTGGAAAACTAAGATTCCACATGCCATGGGGTGCAGCCAAAAAGTAAAATAAAGAATGGAAATTCAAAGTTACACACATGCCTTCTAATCATATCTTCTTAACCAGAAATTAGTCATGTGAACATACATACCAAGCTGCAAGGGAACCCAGAAAATGTGATTTGTATTGAGAAACCATTTTCCTGTGCCGAAGTCTTCCTTGAAAAATATTATACTTTTGATCTGAAACTGCTCAAAGTTCACTATAAGGACTACATTAATCATCAGTATTTTTGAGGAGGTTGGTTATCTTCAATACACCACAAAATGTCTGCCACTAACGCTGGTTCCCCCAAAACTGGTTTCTTTCAACATGACTAGAGCTTGTCTCTGATCTGTACACTCAGCAGCCTGCCCCTGTGTGATCTCCAATCTCACGCTTACTGTAAGGAGAGGAGGGTTTTATCTCATTTGAACTTGAGTGAGAAGAGTAAGTTCCAGACTGGGTGTCTGAACAGAAATGGACTCCCCACTGAAGAGAAACACAATGCCTTTTGGGCTAAGTGATGCTTTCAAATGTTCTTCTAAGGCCAAGAGTTTATCATGCTATGGTTTCGTATCCAATTTACAGGACTTGAAATTATAATTTTAAACAGATGAAGTACATTAAGATAGATAATTTACTTGTACCATAATTAATTTATAAAACCTGTCTCAACTAAGAAATGCTGATTTCTAAAAATCAGGTTTTTCAAACTGAAAAAATGACTTTGCCCATAAAAGATGTGTCAGATTTCATCAAATAAAGTCAAGAATCCAAAAGCTATAAAGTCAAGAATCTATAAAGCTAAATATAGCAAGAACTACATTCATTATTTCTCAAAGAAAAATGCCCCAAAAGTCTTTAAGTTGTGACAGAAAATCAATTAATAAATGAAAGAATTGTCCTAATTTAATTGCAATACAGAATATCATCTAATGATAATGAAGTAGGTAATTGAGCCTAATGGTAATATCATTTAATTAAAGAAATGTTTAATCTAGTCTACTCAAGACCCCATGTCCTGTGTAGTTGCTGCTGTGTTGTATTGTGGTTAGCCTCTTAGTCGGGTCTGACTCTGTGACCCTTTGGACTGTAGCCCGCCAGGTTCCTCTGTCCATGGAATTTCTCAGGCAAAAATACTGGAGTGGGCTGTCATTTCCTCATCCCAACCCAGGGATTGAAACTGTGTCTCCTATGGTAGGTGCTATGAAGAGTAAAAGATTTTTTAAAAGTATGTGACTATATTTTCTTCTCTGTACCAAGAAAATGCTGTTTTTTCTTTTTCATAACAGAATGTAGGCCTATCAGCCTAACTTGATGGCTTTCAATCTGTTTGCTCCCAGGAATCACCTAATAAAATGAAAATTTCAAATTAAAAAGTAAAAGAAAGAAAACTTTAAAATATATACACCAACACCCAGGTCACACAATGAAAACAGACTTCCTGTAAATGGAGCCCAGCAACCCAAGTGATTCTTTGCTCAGCCCTGGTAGGGAACCAGGGCCCTAACAGGACTGAGCTCCTTGAGGGAAGAAAAGCATGTCCTCATCACCGCTCCTGACACACACTCAAACTTTCTATAAATCGACAGATAGATAGATGGACAAACACATCAAAAGCTAGTGTTTCCTGCCCTGAAGTTACTTACTATCAAGTAAGAAAAATATAACTTGTACACAGATAGTTGTGTAAATTACAAGCCAGTAGATGTGGTGTGATTGCCACTGTATTTCACAACAGAGATTCTGATCTGAAAGAAAGCCCTGTTAAATGCATATAATGGAGCACTTTCATTTAAGAGCCAAACAAGAAAGGCTTCAGTTATGCTGCTGATTAACATCTAATTTTTGAAAAGAAGGGAGTCATTTCACAGATTGTATCATTTAAAAGAAATAAGAAAGAAAATAACAATGAGGTCAAGCAAAGATTAAATCTTGGAAGTGAATTTCAAGGCTCCCTTAAGCCTTGTCCCCATATCAGCTTCCCTAGGCAGACTAAATGTTTGGTTTGATTTAATTTGGTTTGGTTTTAGGATGACTTTCCTCCCCCGTTATGATTATTCCCAGGTCACCCGACTACTATACTCTCTTTTAATCTACCAACAGTGCTTTCATCCAGCTAGATAATCTAGTATCAGGATATTAATCCTTCTAAGGCCCTCAGCCAGTATCATTCTGAACTAACTCTACCACGCCCAATTAAGTGTCACTTAGCATCAAAACTGACTCCAGATCCTTTGATGCCAAACACTACTCACAAGGGACTGTGCAAATTAAATGACTCATCTTAAACAATTGGAGCATTTATAATCTATATATTTCCCAATGGAAATTAAATGAACAAATAAACTATAGAAGCAAATGATATTTAGGCAAAAGTCTTCCTATCCAGTCAGCTTGTGTATTTATGTTTGATGAAAGAGAAAATTCTTACCACTTTCTTGGGGAGGACATTTTCAGAACAATTTGAAACATTTTTAAGCATAAAATTGCATAACATTTAACTCAAAAATATCTCTAGTACAATAGAAAACAAAAGTGATATTCAACCAAATGTATCAGGCAGGTAAAATTCAGGCACAGAAATGGAAAAGCTGGTTTAGAGTTAGAATGTTATTTTCTCCTAAGAGGCAGATTATATCTCCCATGTTTCTCAACTTTTGGAGAGTGGGGTACTAAGTTTCTAAGGTCCTCTTTTTCTTGGGAGTGAGACCAGCCTGGGAAGTGTTCTAAGTCCATTCTGACTCCTGACATGCAAGAACCAAGAGTGAAGGCCTGGAACCACACAGGAGCACTTGGGATGCAAGCGTCCGTGCAACATCCTAAGCAGCAGAGCTGACACCTGCCCTTTTTATACCTTCATCATCACATGTGCCAACACTTGACCCAGGCAAACACAGAACTTTGGTCAACAGCAAAGCAACACTACTCATCTGCTTGACCTTTCCTCCCTTTCCAGGAGTCTAATCTTTGCTGCTTCTCCTCCTTATTCACTGATTTCACAATCTTTGTTGATTTTTTTCTCCTTTCTCAAATATTTAAATTTCTTTCCATTTACCTCCTCTATGGCTTCTCAAAAAATGAGTCTCTAGCCCATCTTCTCTCCCTCTTTAGACTCAGATCAAAGCCTCCAGCTGCCTCCTGAATATCTTCACTTGAATAGCCAAGTATCCGAAACAAAATTTGGTGTTATCTTACTCACCAAATATGCTCGTCATTCCTCTTCTTCCATCTCAGACTCATGATCTTACTGTCCATCAAGCGTTCTGTGCTAATGAGTAGCTGAGTGATCTTGATTCCACCTTAAACCCCTATTGCTGAATTAACCTCTGTCCTCTCTTTTGATCTAGTCACTTGGTGCTCACACATTCTCACCTAGGCTAATATAACCATCTCCTAACTGGTCTCCCTGCTGCTTGTCTTTCCACCACTCTTGCGATCATCCTGCTGGCTTTATCTTCTTAAAGTACAATAGATCTGATTTTGTCATGATTCTACTTCTGAATGTTTGCTGACTTTTTCTTTCCTGTGGGATTAAGTCCAAAAACCAGAAAGGGCATACAAAGCCCTTCCAATTATGACCCCAACCTACTTCTCTAGCTTCACTCTGATATGCCTCTCTATATTCTCAAATGAATCTCTCTTTATCTCCCAAATTGACCATGCTCTTCCTACTTTTTGCATGTGTTATGCCCTCTGCATGAAATGTCTGGCCCTCCCCCACTCTACCTCTACCCCAACCTGGAGAAAAACTTCTATTTTCTCAATAGAAAATAATAATAATAGATCAAATGTCACCTGGCTAGAAAGGCTTCCCTGAGTTTTTCAAAGCCTAAAACTAAGATCATGGCATCTGGTCCCATCACTTCATGGAAAACAGGAGGGGAAAAGTGGAAACAGTGACAGATTTTATTTTCTTGGGCTCCAAAATCACAGCATACAGTGACTTCTGTCATTAAATTAAAAGATGTTTGTTCTTGGGAAGGAAAAATATGACAAATCTAGACAGCATATGGAAAAGCACAGACATCACTTTGCCAATCAAGGTCCATCTAGTCAAAGCTATTGTTTTTCCAGTAGTCAGGCATGGATGAGAAAGTTGGACCATAAAAAGGCTGAGCATCAAAGAATTAATGCTTTCAAATTGAGGTGTTGGAGAAGACTCTTGAGAGTCCCTTGGACAGCGAAGAGATCAACCAGTTAACCCTGAAGGGAATCAATCCTGAATATTCATTGGAAGGACTGAAGCTGAAGTTGAAGCTCCAATATTTCGGCCATCTGATGTGAAGAGCTGACTTACTGGAAAATACCCTATTGCTGGGAAAGACTGAAGACAGGAGATGAAAGGGACGACAGAGGATGAGATGGTTTAATGGCATCACCATCTCAATGGACATAAGTTTGAGGAAATGCAGGGAGATAGTGAAGGACAGGGAAGCCTGGTGTGATGCAGTCCAGGGGGTCACAAAGAGTCAGACACGACTTAGCAACTGAACAACAACAACCCACCCCACATCTGACTAGGCCAGACACATAATTTCAAGAATCTAGGAGGTATTGACTAGAAGGAAACTCCCTGCAACAGGTAGGAACCCTATCTAACTGGCTCATCAGCGTCTAATACTTTGCCCAGTAGAGAGTCACTGTTCAACATGTATTTTAGTAAGTGAATCTCGTACCTTCAGGCTTTAGAAGACAGAAACAAATAAATAAATAAGTAGTGTTGAAACAAAAGTATTGCAGGGAGGGAGAATATTAGGAAATGAGACCAAAAAAATCATGAAAGCCAAAAATCTAGGCAGAGGGAAAACCTAGGCTTGAAGTCTTTCAGGGAGACCTCCTAGAAGACCAAATAAGAGATAAGGTTCAAAGGTTCAGGTGTGGACAGAGAGGGAGTGGTTATAGGTGCTCATCCAGTGTGAACACCCAGACAGGTTGGTCTTCTCCCCCTGATGGCACATGGTTCATTTACAAGCAATGCCTTGTGTTGCAATTTATCTATCCACATACCTGAAACACCCACCAGACAGTGTGTTCTTTGAAGGCAGCCATGCTACCTTATTCACTGTTATATCTGAGCACCTGAGTGCCATAGCCACCACTTACTCATGGTTTTACTATAATTTTTGCTGCTTTATAAAATCTTAGGTATAATAAATGATTGTGCAGGGCCTGAATTTTACTGTTGTAAACACTAGTGAAAGTAGACTCAGGGATGGAGAATCCAATAGTAGTATTGTGCTGGGTGAGATCATGGAAGTCATGACACCTGAGAAGGTTGCTTTTCTTAGCTTTATTTTTAGGGCAATAACCATAAACTTTGTGACCCAGGCCTATTTCTTCCTCAGTTCCAGGAAAGTTTTCACCTCTAGAGGAACTGATTAACAGCTTAAGCTAAATAAAGTACCTAATAAAGAATTCTTGCCATGATTTTTCAAGGTCTTCCCTGATGGGTGACTTTGACACTTATAATCTCTACTGGCACTCTATCAGTCTTGTCTGGTTAGACTCAGAATACAGTCAGCTCTATTTTTAACAGAGCAACTTTTAAAGGAGCAAAACAAATTATCAGCCTATTAGCTTTTCCATATTCTACTTTGATAAAATGCAAGTATGAATTTCTCAGTAAACATTTCACAATATACATTTCTCAATAAACATTTCACAGTATAACTCAGGGAGTGACCACAAATTCTGTATCCATCTTCCCATAGAGAGGTGAGAGCATGTGCCCATCCCCTGATTTTATTGGGCTTGTGAGTCTGTCCACCAAGAGGGTAGAGAGCACATAATACCATATCATTTCTTCTTTTTTTAACTGAAAAATTCTTTATTTTTAGAGATATCACCTTTGGCATTTAAACTAAGCAAAATATTCACTGAAGAAGTTGGTTAACAATTCAGGTAGTTTAAAAATTTTTTGTCTGTGCTATGTTTTTCATTAAAAATATTTTAATAATTTTTGAAGGCATGGGGGAAGGATGGAGGAGCTGAATTACTATTTCAGGGTCTCTGATTACTGTTTTTTTGTTCAGTTCAGAGGTAAGGTAAGATTTATAAGAACATATATATATTTACAATTGAATCACTTTGCTATATGACACCTGAAACTAAGACAACATTGTAAATCAACTATAATTCAATAAAAAATTTTAAGTAAAATAATAAAAGATTTATAAGAGAAGTTACATTTTAGAAAATCAAGGTGATAAAGTAATATTCAGCCTGGGATTGTACCATTCAAGAAAAAGAAAGATTTTAAAAAGTGCTTATAAAAGTCAAGATAATAAAATTATATTCATAAGATCCTACTCATAGTAAGGAAATACTTAGTATAAACATTATAAAAATAATCCTTACCATTTATTCAACACCTATCATTTGCCAGGCAATCATGCTTTAATGTCATGATTTCTAATTCTAAAAACTATTCTTAGGAAGAAAATCAAGTTGTTTTTTGAAACAGAAAAAGGAAATGAAGCTTATTAAAGTTTAATGACTCATCTAAGGCCATACAGCTAGTAGACGTTAGAACTGGTGTTTGAATGCAAGTTTTTCTACCATACCACACAGCACCTACCATAAAGAAAATCAGCTGAATAAACTTCTCTTATTATTTTATCCAAATTTCATTTGTAAAGTCCCTGTACAGTCTATTATTCTGATATGGCAATATCTATCTTTCATAGTATTAATAATTAATTAAGAAAATCCATCACATTCTTACCCTGTGTTTGGAAAACAGTGTTATCACAAATAATAGGCTATTCTTGTCCTCAGTTCCAACAATTTAGAACCTGTTACTCAAAACAAGAAGCCCTTGGATTAAAATATAAAACACAGCATTCTATTTAGACATTCTTCAAGATGGGTGGATGGCATCACTAATTCAATGGATATGAGTTTGAGCAAGCTCCAGGAGACGGTGAAGGACAGGGAAGCCTGGTGTGCTGCAGACCATTGGGTCGCAAAGAGCTGGGCACAACTGAGCGACTGAACAGCAACAAATTCTATTTTGCCACAATTACAAAGATCCAAAACTCCATTTTTGAGCCATTTCTGCACAATAAAAATCTAGTCTGCATTTGTCCTTAACAGAGAGAATATTAAACTAAGAAGTCCCTGAAGAGGTCAGAGTGTCAACAAAATTCAACATGATGGTGGAGCCCACACAGACAAAGGAAACAAAGCCAGGCCCTTCCACACAGCCATACATCCTCAGGATGATTTCATTAAACTCAATGTCTCTTCATGCCACACATATTCCCCAATGTCTGCTAGGTGAAATACCACAACTGCCATGGGGTCTACTTTCCTGCAGTCTTGTGTAGACTTCACTGCCACCTCAAAACCCAAAGGGATGTCTGCCATGGAGTACACCAGGACTTCCTGGTACTGAGAAGTCTTTTCAGTGATTCCAACAAGTCCAAATTTCACCACAAGTTTCCCATACAATAAGGAATGCTCTGCTCCAGGCTTTATCCACACTTTATATTTGGCATAGGGTGCTAGGGAATCCAGAATTATTCTGTTAAAACTTGTAGGTCTTGCATGTCCCCAAAGACACCAGCTGTGTCATTGGAGATACTGGCAGGCAACTTCAAGATCATCTCATTCACGTAGTACACTCAGTCCTTGTGTAGCTTGAAATGAGGTGCCATAAAGCCTATCGACCATAGCTGAAGTCTGCCCGATGTAGTCTACCATCTTCTCAAACACTAAATGGGTCTACTCTTCAGTCAGTAGTCTCCTTTTCCTGCTGGGTTCGAACATCGGATGATCTTGCCTCATTTGCTGGAAACAGGTCAGCAGCCAGCCGCTGTCTTAACCTCAAACCTTGCCTCTTTAGCCCGTTTCCAATTTTTCCCCCGCGCTAGTGCCCCATAGCCTGGAGGATCATCAAGGAAAGAAAGCCGGCCTAGTGAGAAACCATAGCGACCAGAAGTGAGCTCCAGGTGCTCCTGGTCCTAGATTCTAAGCCAGCGCCCTTGCTGAGCAAGAGGGGAAGTGACCGCAGCTTCTGAGAAGATGGCGGCGACGGCAACTGTACTGTCCTCAACCACTCTGTCGGCCACAGCGACGGCCCCCACTGCTGCTCTTGGAGAGGTGGACGATGAACAGCTCTTGGTGTCACTGTTCTGGGACCGCTTCCAGGAGACCCAGTGGCCATAGTGGCCGGATGTGGGCCGCTCCCTCAGGGAGGTGAGCACCTGGCTGAAGAGCGAGCATAGCTCGCCACATGGTTTCTAAGTTGAGGTCATAAAGAGGATGTAGCTTCATCCATGCTCTTCCTTGAAACCACCTGAGCCACCACAGATGAAGTCTGACTACCCTAAGACTGCCATGGTGCAGTGGCCCAGACACGCCACCGACAATCCCAACTGGGTTGGTTCTTCAGAAGTTCTCCACTTCAGAGAGATGTGTGGAGAGCCTGTTGTGAAGTTACATTTGCAGCCACAATCATTCAAGTCATCCACAGCCATGTGAGTCATCCTAGCTGAGATCCCAGAGGCATCTTTTGTGCTTTTTTTAAATTTTTTTTATTTTTTAACTTTACAATATTGTATTGGTTTTGCCAAAATCAACATGAATCCACCACAGGTATACACGTGTTGACGTTTCTTACCTCACCTCATTTCAAAACTCGAGCTGATGCAACTACTTAGTGTCCAGAAGGAAAAGAGAGTCCAAGTCTAGGTCTGTAGAGAGAATAGAGCACCTGAATTCAAGACCCATGGAATTTCATATGTGCTAGTTGGTTTGTGAATGAAGGAGCATGTAGAAATGTGTGAAAGGATATGCACCAGGCTGTTAACATTTGTTGCTTGTGAGGATCCAGGAGATGAGGAGGACCCAGGTGGCAGGGAGAGGAGGTGACAAAAAATATTAAACGCTCTTTTTTTTTTCTTTATACTATTTCACTTTCACTAAACACATATTGCTTTTGCAATTTTTGAAGAGAAATTAAAGGGAAAATATTGGGTTTTTTAAAAAAAGCCTCAGAACATGCCAACTTTCTTTTTCCTTCATCCCCCCAGCCTCCCACGGTGATGTCTGTTGATATACTTCTAGAATTCTATACGCTGCAGCACATGAGTTAAATTAGAAGTGCTAATAAGGAGAGTGTGAGGTCATTGGCAGAGGAAAGGAGCCATTTTAAGTGACTGAGTATGATTCATTATACACAGGTTCAGTCACAGAGAACCTCTAGAAGGCAGAGTTTTGGTACATAGCTAGTAAGTGGAAATTTAGAAGGCTTCTGAGTATTTATTTTAATTATCCATGTTTCTTGGCGGTTATGTGGAAAAATCTGATATTTACAGTTTGTTAACTGTTAGACAAACACCTAGTTAACAGCAGTCTCATTAAGACTATTAGTAGTTGAAAGAGACTAAGCTCAACAATATAACCAAAGTATAATTCCCCTTGCTGGGAAAAAAAAAAAAAGAATAACCTGAAAAGATAAATACTCTGTGATAGTTCTGGCCTCAATACACAATATTCCTTCCATGTAATAATCAGAAAGAGTTCATTTAAAGTCAGTTGTCTCTAAACACAAATTTGTATTTCTGGCAGATGTCCTCCAAAGGTTTAATTGGTTTATATCCAACAACTCTAAACAGCATGTCAGTCATTTTTATTAGTATGCAGTGCATTTCACAAGTCATTTTCCCCAAAAGGGTCACTAGAAAGCTGTTAAATTCAGACATTTCACAAATGGATTTATGGAATTTTCCTATGGGTAATTCTACTTTGAAAATTTTCCAGGTTAAAATTGTCAAAGTCATGGTCTAGAGTGTAGAACTTTGGAACTTTGCTTATTGATTTGCCCTTATCCTGGAGCAGACTCAGAATTGTTTTCTGAGAAAAATCTTTACACTTTCCACAGTGCTCGCAGACCGCCTCTCTACCAAGGTAGGCCAATGCCAACTCAATACAAAGTCTAAGTTAGGCACCTTAATTTTCATAAGGGGACATTCTCTTATGTCTCTTTACTCAGTTGATTTTTAAAATATATACATTTTGAAGTATATGAGTTTTAAAAATATATGTATTTCAACTAGTAACACTAAATAATTACTCCAAAACATTTGTCAAATAATCAGATAACCACCACTGGCCAACTTTTATCAAAAATCAAAGTCCACAATAAGTGAAGTAAATCAAAAAGAGAAAGACAAATACATGATATCGCTTATTTGTGAAATCTAAAATATGACACCAATGAACCGATCTATGAAGCAGAAATAGACTCACAGATGTAGAGAATAGACCTGCGGCATCCAAGGGAAAGGAAGGAGTGGGGATAGGGGCTGGGAGTTTGGAGTTAGTAGTTGCAAACTATTACATGTAGAATGGATGGTCAACAGGGTCCTACTTCACAGCATAGAGAACTATATTCAGTGTCCTGGGATAAACCATAATGGAAAAGAATATTAAAAAGAATGTGTGTGTATATACATATGTCAGTTTGCTGTGCAGCAGAAATTAACACAACATTTTAGATCAACTATGCTTCAATTTAAAAAAAAGTCAAAGTACAAGAAATAATATCCATGAAGGACAGATTAAAGGGCATGAAGTTCACCCAGTCCAATAAATAGTAACAGTATTTATCCCCGGACCAATCTAGACATTAAGAGAGCTTATTTCATTGTTTTGATTTTTTTATACTGCCTACTTACAGAGAGTTGCATTTGCTACATTGTACTTTGGCCTTATGCTCTCAATTTACATTGAAGGGCACTATAGAAACAAAACTAGTTATTTTGATTTTAAGACTATTGTTGAAAATATTTTCCTTTGCATGATTCCTTGAAGCATTCCTAAGAATTCCATATTCTATTCTTAAGCGTTCAAAATACTAAATTGGAGGAGAACATTTTCTCAAATTTCATAGCCATAAAAACATTAGTTTATTAAGTTTTATCCACATTTATTATTTTTTATTACTGTTATCATTAGGACAGTATTTCTCTATGTGATAATATTGTCCTTTTAGTTTTGGCTAATCAGAAGTTTGGAACTAAGTATAAATATGTAGTTGTCTTTTAAGAGTTTTGTGGGAACTTGTGGCACATATTTCTGTGTATTAACTTTTTTCTTTAGTTATATCTCATCATTTTAAATTTATTTTGCTTGTAAATATGTCCTTAATCTTCATGTTATTATACTTGTGCAATCCAGTAAGCTGTTTCAAATATTTTTGAAAGAAAGCAGGTTATAATTCTTCCCTGGTAGCTTATCTGGTAAAGATTCCACCTGCAATGCAAGGAACCCGTTTGATGCCTGGGTTGGGACATTCCCCTGGAGAAGGGATAGGCTACTCACTCCAGTATTCTTGGACTTCCCTGGTAATAAAGAATTGGCCTGCAATGCGGAAAACCTAAGTTCAATCCCTGGGTTGGGAAGATCCCGTGGAGGAGAGCATGGCAACCCACTCCATTATTCTTGCCTGGAGAATCCCCATGGACAGAAGAGCCTGGTAGGCTACAGTCCATGGGGTTGCAAAGAGTTGGACATGACTGAGTGACTAAGCACAGCACAGATTATAATTTAATAGGTGACCATAATCCTGTGACTAGAAAACTTTCTAAAGAGTCTATGGGTGGTAGGATTTGGTAAGAGGCAGAATAGAGAATGCTGGTAAAGACACTGCTGGGTTGTTTATAATAGAAATTCCTGAAGGTATCACATGTTTTTAAAGAAATGAAAAATTGCTGACATCCATAATCTGGTGTATATAAAAATAATAATGTAGGATCTTAATCTTAAAAAGAAGCCAATTTACAACTTTAGAAAAATGTTTCTGTTGAAACATTTTTTCTGAATAATAATTATAAAATATTCTGAAAACCCTAGTATTGGCTTGCTCAGAATTGTTAAGTTTCTTTAGCAGAAATGTGACAAAGAAACATTAATCCTAAATGTGTTTCTAAACTGTAGAAAGTAGAAGCAGAGATGTATAGTCAAGTTGCAAATTTCATTCACACTGTATGTATCTGTTATTTTGCCTCAATTTAAAATGGTCTTGTTGCCCAGGGCCACTGAATATGATCCAAACAAATGGAAAGGTATTCTGTGCTCATAGATTGGAAATATGAATATTATTAAAATGACCATACTACCCAAGGCAATCTACAGATTCAGTCCAATTCCTATCAAAACACCAGGGGCATTTTTCTTATAGAACTAAGACTTGAAGCCCTAAAAATTGTATTATAATACAGAAGGTCTCAAATAGTGAAAACAATCTTAAGAAAGAAGAACAAAGCTGAAAGTATTACACTCCCTGATTCTAAACTATACTGCAAAATTACAGTTACCAAAACAATATGGTACTGCCATAAAAACAGACACATAGATCAATGGAATGGAATTGACAGTCCAGAAATGAACCCACTTTACATGGTCAATTAGTCTACAACAAAAGAGGTAAGGATATACAATGGGGAAAAGCAGCCTCTTCAGTAAATCCAGTTGGGAAAACTGGACAGCTGCATGCAAAAGAATAAAACTGGATTACTTTCTCAAACCGTATATAAAAATTAATTCAAAATGTTTGAAAGACCTAAATGTAAGACCTGAAGTCATAAAACTTCCAGAAGAAAACATAAGCAAAATACTCTTTGACATAAATTGTACCAATTTTTTTTTAATCTGTCTCCTTAGATAAGAGAAACAAAAGCAAAAATAATCAAATGTTACCTCATCAAACTTCAAAATATTTGCACAGACAGAGGAGACAATCAACGAAATGAAAGGGCAACCAACTGAATGAGAGAAGATATTTGCAAATCTTATTTTTGGTAAGGGGCTA
This sequence comes from Bos indicus x Bos taurus, assembly GCF_003369695.1. NCBI lineage: Eukaryota > Metazoa > Chordata > Mammalia > Artiodactyla > Bovidae > Bos > Bos indicus x Bos taurus. The sequence continues at coordinate 22,610,488 of NC_040081.1, read as the reverse complement.
ATACCCAAAATTACAAAGAACTCATACAATAACAACAAAAAATAAACAATGAGATTTTTAAAATGGGCAGAGGGCCTAAACAGGCATTGTTCCAAAGAAGACATGCGGGTGACCAACTGACACATGAAAAGATGCTTATCACTAATTATCAGAGAAATGCAAATTAGAACTACAGTGAAATGTCACCTCACACCTGTCAGAATGGCTCTTATCAAAAGAGACAAGAGATAATGAGTGTTGGTGAGGATGTGGAGAAAAAGAAATCCTCATGCATTGTTGGTGGGAGTGTAAATTGGTGCAGTCACTATGGAAAACATTATGGAGGCTCCTCAAAAAATTAAAAATAGAATTAGCATGTTATCCAAAATACCATCCCTGGGTATTTTTCCAAAGAAAACAAAAACAGTAGCTCAGAAAGATATATGCAGCTCATTGCAGCATTATTTACAATAACCAAGGTTATGGAAGCAACCACAGTATCTATCTATAGATGAATGGATAAAGAAGATATGAGATATATATGTGAAAAGAATAAAAGCATTTTCAGCTACATGGATGGACAAAGAAGGTATTATGCTTAGAGAAATGTCAGACAAAGGAAGATAAATACTATTTGATTTCACTTATATGTGGAATCTAAAAAATAAAACATGAACAAACATAGTAAATAAAACAGACTCATAGTACAGAGAACAAATAGGTGTTGTTGGGGAGGGAAGGGAATGAGTAAAATAGATGAGGGGTTTATGAGGTACCAACTACCAGTTACAAAACAGATGAATCACAAGGGTGAAATGTATAACAAGGGGAATATAGTCAATAATACTGTAATAATTTCATATGGTGCTGGATGGTAACTAGACTTATCATGGTGATTACTTGTAATGTATAAAAATATTGAATCACTACATTCTAGTGAAACTAATATAAATGAAAGTAACATAATAATGTAAGTCAGTTATACTAATAAATCCAGAAACTAGGAGGAAAAAGTATTTTTTCTGCCTTGGAGACCATCATAAAAATAAAATCTTTACCAAAATCCACCAAACTTGTCATATCTGTACCTGATTTGAATTGTGTAAGAGTGATGTTCAAGCAATCTTTACTGAAATTTTAGAAGAAAACAACGGAAAGGAAAATAAAAGACAACATATACTTCTTGTGATATAATAAGAAAAATACATTACCAACTTTTAACAATACAAAGTTAATACTGAGATGGCAAACATTATCATATTTTTTTTGAACTATGTTGACTTTAAAAAAACCATTTAGCTTTTTGTTAATAAAAAAAAATGCCACAGAAGGAAACAATGTATGAACTGGAACTTCAGAAAAACACAATCATGTAGAATTGAAAGTTCAGTTTAATTCAGTCACTCAGTCGTGTCCGACTCTTTGCAACCCCATGAATCGCAGCACACCAGGCCTCCCTGTCCATCACCAACTCCCGGAGTTCACTCAGACTCATATCCATCAAGTCAGTGATGCCATCCAGCCATCTCATCCTCTGTCATCCCCTTCTCCTCGTGCCCCCAGTCCCTCCCAGCATCAGAGTCTTTTCCAATGAGTCAACTCTTCGCATGAGGTGGCCAAAGTACTGGAGTTTCAGCTTTAGCATCAGTCCTTCCAAAGAACATCCAGGACTGATCTCCTTCAGAATGGACTGGTTGGATCTCCTTGCAGTCCAAGGGACTCTCAAGAGTCTTCTCCAACACCACAGTTCAAAGTACTTATGACTAGTTTCCTGAAAATTTTAAGGATGAAATCAGCCTCAGAAAATAAATAACACTTAACTAGTAAAGCTCTAAGAAATTTATCTTGGGTCACATCTCCTTAAACTAGACATAATGAAATTTTAATGCTTTGAGTATCAGTTTGTGCTAATACTCAGTGAAAGAAATATTTTAAAATTTCCATTAACAAGACACTCCATATTTCACATGAGTGCTTAGTCGTGTCCAATTCTTGGTGACCCCATGGACTGAAAGCACACCAGGCTCCTCCGCCATGGAATTTTCCAGGCAAGAATACTAGAGTGGGATGCCATTTCCTACTCCAGGGGATCTTCCTGACCTATGGATTGAACCCACGTCTCTGGCATCTCCTGCATTGGCAGGTGGATTCTTTACCACTAGCGCCACCTGAGAAGCCCATATTACAGTATTCTATAATTTTCCACTTCCAAAGTTTAGTAAGAATTTAAAATTAGAGGGGAAAACAATTGCATGCATGGAGAAAGATATCAAACTGTCTGAGATCATTGAGCTTAGGCAGATATTTATGCTGGATTAACCTCTGAAGTGGTGTGACAATAGCGCATCACAGCTACATTCTATTGAAGCCTTTCATATCACTTAAACATAAATTATTTTATTTGATTCCCATAATAACCCTATTAGATAATTAAGGTACAGATTATTATTCCCATTTTTAAGATGGGGAAAACTGATATATGCGATAATTAAATCTCTGGGGTCCAAAATTAAAGGAATTATTTAAGCAATCAAGTGTGTTAGTCACTCAGTCACGTCTGACTCTATGACCCCATGGACTGCAGCCCACCAGGCTCCTCTGTCCATGGAATTCTCCAGGCAAGAATACCGGAGTGGGCTGCCATTTCCTTCTCCAGTGTTATGTATCAGTTCAGTTCAGTCACTCAGTTGTGTCAGACTCTTTGAGACCCTGTGGACTGCAGCATGCCAGGCTTCCCTGTCCATACCAACTCCTGGAGCTTGCTCAAACTCATGTCCATCGCATCAGTGATGCCATCCAACCATCTCATCCTCTGTCATCCCCTTCTCCTCCTGCCTTCAATGTTTCTCAGCATCAGGGTCTTTTCCAATGAGTCTATTCTTCACATCAGGTAGCCAAAGTATTGGGGTTTCAGCTTCAGTATCAGTCCTTCCAATGAACACCCAGGACTGATCTCCTTTAGGATGGACCGATTGGATCTCCTTGTAGTCCAAGAGACTCTCAGGAGTCTTCTCCAACACCACAGTTCAAAAGCATCACTTCTTTGGCACTCAGCTTTGGCACTTCCAGCTTCTTCAACTCTCACATGCATACATGACTACTGGAAAAACCATAGCTTTTAAAGCAGAATACATATAACAGTATTTAGTGAGCAAATGTCACGGCTACAGTTTTTCTACTTTTCTGTTGATGCTAAAAGTCAGCCTAAAATCTTAACCAAAAGGTGAAAGTAATTTGCTGCCTGAGAAATTTATCTCTCTATCTAATAATAGATAATAGAAAAACCTGCTTTTCTTCTTCTATGAAATAATATTAAACTACTTGATCAGAGATCATGACTGTGCAGGATAATGAACAGATTCAGGACAAATTTCATCTGACCTGCAGAGTCTTGGCTCACAGAAGTTTTACCTTAAAAAAAGCCAGATATTTCCACCACCTCCTGAAATTAGAAAAATTGGCCACCCTTGATTGTACATGGTAAAAATCAAATGTGGCTTCTCTGGTGGCTCAGGGGTGGCTCTCCTGCCTGCCAATGCAGGAGACACAGGTTCAATCCTTGGGTTGGGAAGATCCCCTGGAGAAGGGAATAGCAACCCACTTCAATATTATTGCCTGGGAAAGCCCATGAACAGAGGAGCCTGGTGGGCAGCATGCAGTCCATAGGGGTCACAAGAGTTGAGCACAACTTAATAATAAAGAACAACTACGACAACCAAGTGGAGTTAAGTCCAGGTTTCTCCTTTTGCGAAAGCATGTACTTCTCGATTTTCCATAACCATGTTATGTTACTTATGTTTCATTAACTTGCATTATTTATTGCTTGAATCCTGTAGATGTTTTACTTGATGACCCTTATTTAATATCACCCATTTTAGCTCATCCATCGAGTCACTCATTCATTTTATTCAACAAGCATTTACTAAACAAAGCTTAAAAGGAAAAGATGACTGAAACAAAGCCCAGGAGCACCATGATCTCATCATTTGATGAGCACTGTTTGCTATTTGGTCACTAAGTTTTGTCCATCTTTTTGCAACCCCATGGACTGTAGCTGACCAGACTCCTCTGTCCATGGGATTTCCCAGGCAAGGATACTGGAGTGGACTGCCATTTCCTTCTCCAGGGGATCTTCCCAACTCAGAGATCAAACCTGCGTTTCCTGCTTGGCAGGTGGGTTCTTTACCACTGAGCCACCTGGTGAGGATACGTATACGTATCCGGAGTTCACTCAGACTCATGTCCATTGAGTCAGTGATCCCATCCAGCCATCTCATCCTCTGTCGTCCCCTTCTCCTCTTGCCCCCAATCCCTCCCAGCATCAGAGCCCAGGCATAGAAGTGAGAAATAACAGGACATCTAGTAGGAACACCAAGTAATTCAGTGAAACCGAAGGGGTATGGGAAGAGAGAGGCTGGAGATGGTTGTAGAGAGATAGGTAGGTTCTGGACATGGAAGGCCTTGTATCCCATTTATCCTATCACTACACAATGCTATGTCATCAAAGCAAGACAGGTAGGACACTGACACATAAAGCTGGAGGATCAGGACCTGAACTGAAGCAGCAATAATTTGCATTTATATTTGGCAGGACGGAAGATTGGTCCAATTTAGGAGAGCAAAGAAAACGTAAAGATGACTCTCGTAATATGGCCCATGAATGGAGAATACTGGAGAAGTGGATTAGGGAAAGAAGATAATAATTCAGCATGCAGAAATGTTGAATTTGACAGCCCATGGAGCATCCATGGAAATGACTTAAGGAGCCGCATTTGAAGCTTAGGAGATATAGGCTGGAGGTGTGAGTTTGAGAATCATCAGTGAATAAATGGGAGTTAAAACTCTGCCAACTTCAGTAACTATGTCTCCTTAGCCAAGTACCTTAATCTCTCAATGCCTCAGTTTTCTAGTCTGTAAAGTGGTTATCATACTTACTTTATACAGTCGTTTTGAAAGTTACTTCAGAAAATTATTATACTTGCATTTAATTAGGACTTGATGTATGTTACTGCTGCTGCTGCTGCTAAGTCGCTTCAGTTGTGTCCGACTCTGTGCGAGCCCAGAGACGGCAGCCCACCAGGCTTCCCTGTCCCTGGGATTCTCCAGGCAAGAACACTGGAGTGGGTTGCCATTTCCTTCTCCAATGCATGAAAGTGAAAAGTGAAAGTGAAGTCGCTCAGTCGTGTCTGACTCTTAGCAACCCCATGGACTGCAGCCCACCAGGCTCCTCCGTCCATGGGCTTTTCCAGGCAAGAGTACTGGAGTGGGGTGCCATTGCCTTCTCCGATGTTACTAGCTTAAACTAAATCAATTACTAAGATTACCCTGGAAGACCATGTAGAATGGTGGTTATTAACCTTATGGAAAGACATGAATGCCTTTAAGAAGGCATCCTCACGAAACAGTTACACATAACCAAATACCCAAAATTCTGCACACCATTTCAGAAGTTTTGTGGACCCCTGAAGAACCCCAGGCTTAAAAGTTCTTGATGCAGAGTTAGAAGAGAAAAAAATTGAGAATCAAACAAAGAAAAAATCAACATTTAAGAAATGAGCAGATTAAGAGAAGAACAGAAGGGATTACAAGAAAGCTACAAAGAGAACATGGGATTGTTTCAAGAAGGAGGCTGCAATAAATTCTCTCAAATTTGTCAAATAGGTCCAATAAGAGTTGAAATGATCATTGTGGTATTTTGTCTCTTTGTTTTTGAAGGATCAGAAGGACTTTAGGTTTGTGGGCCCAGGATGAGAGCCAATAGAAAAATTAAGGTGAAAGATGGGGTGTGTAGGAATGATTGAAGAAGCAATGTTCATTCAGTGGAGATTGGGAAGGAAGAAGAGTCCAAGGACTCCAGGAGAGGGTTTGGCTTTGAGCAGGAAGAGGAGTGTTGAGGTCCTTTAATGGACCGGAACCTGGTGGTCCAGAGTCAACGATAAGAAAGTGAAAGAGAGAGAGAAAGAGAGAGAGAAAGCAAGAAAGAAAGACATGGGGACCCAAGCTCTGATGGAGCAAGGGTATTTTATTAGCAGAAATGCAGGCTTATACATCTTGAGTAAGATGATTACTCAGCTATTACACAGGATGAAATTTTATCAACAGCCACAGTTTGGATAGACTAATACATACAAGGTCGCTGACGCTGAAAAGAGTCACTGCATGTCTCATCCTATGACCTCAGTCCTGAGAACTGCATGCAGCTCTACTCATTCTCAGAATAGGAACTGATAAGGAATAGAGAATCCTTGAGAAATAGAAAACAGCATGCAGGAATCCTCCTGTTAAATGTTCCCTGACAATTCCCCCTTATTTATTATATTTGTAAAAAGGGTCTTGACTAACTGAGTTTGTTTAGTTTTAACAATTTTTTGCATAAAGGCAATGGTAGACAACAAATATGATTGTAACAAAAGGAAGGGGAACACAAGCTTGTATGAAATATGATTCATTATAATGAAAGAAATAGTTACTATGACTACGATTGGTCTCTGTGAAATGTCCAGTCCAAGTTCTAGGTTCTTCGGTGTTCGCAGCAAGTTTCTAGATGTCTCATTGTTTAGGCCCAATCTACTTATCAAGGACGATTCGAGGACGAGGGGGTGTCATTCCACCATCAAGTAAGCCAAGAAGTCTTTTGTCATGATAATGTTCCATCATAGTATTAGTAACTTTTCACACTACTTGAGTAGCATAGTCATACATAGTACTGTTAATATCATCTGAGAAGTTAGATAACCACATACCGTGGGGTCCCCAATTGACAATTGTATGATTAGCCATAAGCATTAATTTTCCTGGTTTGGGAAATCCTGATTTTGGATTTTGGTCCCTTTTGATACCCTGCTCATGTCTAACTGTCTACCTATTTCCTTTCTCAGGCATTTGGGAACCCAGTCTCAGGGGAAAAAGGGTGATGACCGCTCTGGCTTCTTCAGGCTGTACAGGGGCATCACGGGGTTTTGGGTTTCCTTTGCCTGCTCTCTGTCAGGGTGCATTAACAGAGGGAGATGAGAGTCCATGGAATGATAGGTGACTTGTTTCAGCATTGTCTCGGTGTTGGTCAGGGAATATTCTTGTCATACTACCATTTGGAGATTTGTTGTATTCTGGAAGAAACAAACTTCACAAGAAAGTTAAAGGTACATGGCCCAAAGATTAATAGAAGTAGAAAAGCTGCTCAGGGGCTACCAGGAGAGCCAGGACCAGACATTGGTTCATGATGTTAGTGTTTCTCTAGGTGTGAGAAGATGCAAGAATTTGAGCTCATAAAATCTTTACCTGAAAACATCTGACTGTCTGAAGGCCAGTTCCTCTGGGTTTTTCGCAGAGCACAGAGTGCCTTATTTCTGATCTCCAGCCTGAACTCCTTTCAGGGGATGTGGAAGGTCAGCAGCTTGCAGTGGTCATGATGTAATCTTTGTAGAGGCAGCTGGCAAGTACCAACTTCCAGTCAGCAGGGTCCCTTCATAGCCACATATCTGACCATGTTTAGGGGGCATTTCATGGCCATTGTGTCCCATGGTGCTGGGAAGGATCATTCCCAGGTCTAGGGAAGATTCCATGATAGGCCATTCAGTGTGCTGTTATTGGACCAGGTCTTGCAAGTAGCAAAAGTCTCTGGACCACTGTCTTACTAGCCTCTTGGTCCAGGAAAAGATTCACTCTTGTTGCTTCTTCCCATATCTACAGTTATATTATTACAATCATTGATCTCATATGGAACTGCATATCAGCATTATATCATAGGCTCACTCACATATTTGTTAATGTAAGAAATTCTTCTGAAACAAGTGACATAGAAAATAATATAGCTATAGCTAGCAGTTATTAGTAAAGTCATAAGTCTTAAGAAACTTGTATCATGCATAAAACTCTTTTCTACTTGCCACAAACCTTTTTTACAATTTCTGTATTCTTCACTTTATTTGTCCATTCATAGAACAGCCATCTATAAGCCACACTTATTTTTCTCTTAATAAAATGTACCACACATAGAACTTTCTTCTTGGGTTTCACTTTCCACAAACTTTTTTTACACTTTCTGTATTCATCATTTTATTTGTCCATTCATAGAATAGCCATCTATAAGCCATAATTCCTTTTTCTCTTAATAAAATGTAATTCCATTTCTTATACCTTTTTTACTAAAAACATGCATCTTATTTCTTTCAGAAACCATGAACTGTTGTTTAGCTCGTTTATAAAATAACCTCAGCAATATTATCCAGAGACAAAGACATACATTGAGAAATACATATATATCCAGATAGACAGAGATCTCATAGTTTTCTGCTTTAAGATTTAAAAGGTCTGTTTGTCCCCGCCCCCCCCCCCTTTTTTTTTTGGCTTGAAGTTATACAAATCTGTCTAAGGCTGACATCGCAGGCAAAGTGGGTTGTCTATTTCAATAACGTGATAAGAGTTAATTACAGGCTTTTGCCTAGGCATGTTTTTGTTATATCAAGGTTGGAGCTGTTGGGTCAGGAAGTCCTGTCGGAGAATGAAGAGAGGGGAGTATAAATAATCTTAGAGGTAAATCTAGTCTGATGTGAGTAAGAAACTGTTTTTGTAATTTATTTTGCACTAAATAGAGTTCCTCTTGTGTCTCTTGAAAAAGTGAATGAGGGCTATTTAAATTAGGATCTCCTTTCATTAACTTTTTTAAGGTCTGTTAAGAGACACCATGGCATCTGGTCCCATTACTTCATGGGAAATAGATGGGGAAACAGTGGAAACAGTGTCAGACTTTATTTTATTGGGCTCCAAAATCACTGCAGATGGTGATTGCAGACAGGAAATTAAAAGATGCTTACTCCTTGGAAGGAAAGTTATGACCAACCTAGATAGCATATTCTAAAGCAGAGACATTACTTTGCCAACAAAGGTCCATCTAGTCAAGGCTATGGTTTTTCCAGTGGTCATGTATGGATGTGAGAGATGGACTATGAAGAAAGCTGAGCACCAAAGAATTGATGCTTTTAAATTGTGATGTTGGAGAAGACTCTTGAAAATCCCTTGGACTGCAAGGAGATCCAACCAGTCCATCCTAAAGGAGATTAGTCCTAGGTGTTCATTGGAAGGACTGATGCTGACGCTGAAACTCCAGTACTTTGGCCACCTCATGCGAAGAGTTGACTCATTGGAAAAAACCCTGATGCTGGAAGGGATTGGAGGCAGGAGGAGAAGGGGACGACAGAGGATGAGATGGCTGGATGGCATCACCAACTCGATGCACATGAGTTTGGGTGAACTTCGGGAGTTGGTGATGGACAGGGAGGCCTGGCATGCTGTGATTCATGCGGTTGCAAAGAGTTGGACACGACTGAGCGACTGAACTGAACTGAACTGAAGAGATGCCATTTGTTAGATTTCTCTTTTATAACAAAAATAGGAGAATTCCAAGGAGACCGAGCAAGTCTAGCAAAGGAGAGACTTTTGGATTTGTGCCCACTGGCAGAGGAGGAGCATTTGGAGCAGCTGGGGTAGGATTAGTAGGAAAGTTCTGAAATATTTTATGTTGTTCCAATTGGGCCTTTTGTAAAGTTTCATCATTTAATTCATATTCATATTCATTCATTCTCGGAATAGGAACTGATAAGGAACAGAGAATCCTTGAGAAATAGAAAACAGCATGCAGGAATCCTCCTGTTAAATGTTCCCTGACAAAGGAGTACATTGTTCTTGGAGTATGAGGAAAGGAAGGAGGGAAATACTTATATATTAGCAAGTATGAGTACAGCTATCAGTTGACAGATGATCTCTGACAGTTACAGATGATCACAGCTTTCTCAGCTAAGTAAGGCTTGGAGAACACTGTGTGGTAAATGTTAAGGAGAATGGTGGTAGAATGGTACTTAGGAATAGAGACCAAAAGTGATGGTAAAGAAATCTAAATCAAACAAGTAAAAGACTTTTGCTCCGTGATAAACTGGAAGAACTTATTTCTTGTAAATCTTTAAAATCTTAATCATTATTACCATGACATACCAAAAAATATGTTGGCAATTAGTCTTCCTGTTTCACTAGCAATAGTATTTTGATAGGATCATTATAATTATCTCTTTACCCAGTAATATATTAGACTTATAAAATTGCAAAAGCTATAGTAGACATTATGGATGTATATCCATACGATGGTTAGATAGATACATAAATACATAGATATTACATGATACTAAGTACCAAAATTTTATCTGATGCTTTCATGTGCTTCGGGTACAATAGCTGGGGCTATGTTTTTAAACATTGATTTGTTTCATCCTTCTCTTCCTTGTGTAACCATAAAGAAAGTCAGCTTATTAGACCAATTTCTTCAAGAATCTGCCTATTATAGGAAATGGAATGAATTTCATTTCCCATTGCTACTAGTACAAAATTTGATGGCATCAAAAAAAAAAAAAAAAGGACCGGAAGTATGCTCATATAATAAATTACAAAAATTTTCATAGTAGCATTCTTGATTTTTTTTGGACCCAAACTGTGCGTCACTATATAATGAACCATCATATCAGGCAGATGTTTTTATTAGGAGGTAGGCTTTTCCCACTAGATTAATGCTTCAAGACGAAGTTACCGTCACGCCTACCACAATTCTTTCTAAATACAAAGAGCCCTTGTTATCAGATAGTTTCATTGGACTTGTTTTTCTTTCTTCTTTTGGATGATGTGGGAAATGCGTTGCACATTGTCTTTTACTAATGTTTTAAACCTCTCTCCCTTTGTTGAAATTGGTTTGGATTACATTTATATGGCTAAAAGGGAGAATAGAGAGGAAAAGAAATCTAGTGTGAACTATTTAAAGCTTTAAATCTTCAAAAACCAGAAATTAAATCTGAAGTTTAGGTTTCTCATCACTTATGAGAGTTTAGTTCCAAAAATATGCCCGATTTTCTTAGAAAATATAACACTGATAATCTGAAAAAGGCAATGTATTTGTCACATTTAACAAACGCTTATTAATAGAGATAGAACTAGTCCATAAATTGAAATTTGTGACTTTAATGTACTTGTCCATAGTGCCACCAAGCGGTTCTATCAGTTTAAAAAAATATTTCTAAGCGTAGTTATTCTAAGAGTTAGACACTAGGTGGCAGTGAATTTCCTTTTAAAGAGGCTTTGAGAGCTAAGTGGCTTTCCAGATAGCTCAGTTGGTAAAGAATCTGCCTGCAATGAAGGACACCCCAGTTCAATTCCTGGGTTGGGAAGATCCCCTGGAGAAGGAATAGGCTACCCACTCCAGTGTTCTTGGACTTTCCTTGTGGCTCAGCTGGTAAAGAATCTGCCTGCAATGCAGGACACCTGGGTTTTTGATCCCTGGCTTGGGAAGATCCCCTGCAGAAGGGAAGGCTACCCACTCCAGTATTCTGGACTGGAGAATACCATGGACCCTATAGTCCATGGGGTCACAAAGAGTCGGATGTGACTTTCACTTCACTTCACTTCTTTTGTGCCATTATGAATAGTGCTAAGAACATCCATGTAAAAATTGTGTGAGCATATGCCTAATTTCTCTTGGGTTTATACCTGGGGGTAGAAGTGCTGGGTCATGTAGTAAAGCTGTGTTTAACATTTTGAGGAACTGCCAAACTTTTCCATGGTGGCTGCATCATTTTACAATCTGATTAAAATTTTTTGAAGTTTCTGCTTTCTCTGCTTCCTCCATAATGCTTCTTACGTTTTTTTCCTTCTTTTCCCCAGACTGGTTATCACAATGCCCTATCCCCTGGGCAGCGCAAATAATTTCATTCATGGTAGTTTTCAGCTCCAGAATTTTTAAAAATAATGTTTATCTTTTTTACTGATATTTTTATTTGTGAGATCTTCTCATACTTTCCATTTATTCTTTAGATACAGTTTTCTTGGTTCTTTGGACATATGTATAATATCTGCTTTAAATTCTTTAATTTCTATATACTTTATTATACTTTTAATCATCACTTCATTCTCAAAAAAAGGCAAAATATTGAAATAACTGGTTGTTTCCTATGTTAATATGTCCAACATAGTCAACAGAATCTCACCAATTTTCTTTTTGCTTCTTCTTATGTTTAGAACACAAGAAACTTTATATATAGTTACTAAGTAGGATTTAGAGGCAGAAAAAAACATGAGAAATCTTTGCTGCCATTTTGGGTAGAAAAAAAGAATTAAATTATTGAATGAAGTTAATTAAACCTAAATTATCCCTTCCCCACCCTTATTCTAATTCAACCCTGGTAGGTGATTCCCCCAAAAGCAAGAGGGAGGACCAGGCCCCCACACAGACACAGCCTCCCATACGTGGCAGAGCCTCAGATACAGCACACATTGCGAGAGTCTGGGCACTGTTGCTGGGCCTTGGAGGCCTCAGCAGGGTTCCCTGTCACTAAGTTTAGCACAAGAGAGGACACTCCAGGCAGATCCTCCCCCCTTTGCAGCACTGTAGGAGCAGGCAATGAAAAGGGATAGTGGCAACTATACGGACCCACATTATAGGCTTCCCTGAATCCCCTGGATTGAATAAGGCCCAGGGTTCCTATGCAATGCAGAGATGACAATTTATTAATGTTGAACTTCTTGTCATCACTCAGAAATGGAGAGATGAAACAGATAGAAAATGGGAAAATACCGCATTTTAAAATGCTGAGTGGAGGCAGAGCAGAGTCAGTCCTTCACACAGATGACAACACTTGCAAACCATGATGTGCACTTCTGAAACCCAGCTTGACTGACAAGCCAGCGTCTAAGTGCTTGTGCAGTGTCTCAGAACCCCCACCCACAGGTACAGGCCAGTGTCTCCTAATTTATTCAGACTAAGAGATGAAGACCCAGAAGAGGAGGAGAATCCTTTCCTCCAACCAGTATCAGTCCAGTTCCAGTCTGAAAACCTCCTCTGCCCAGAGGGACTGACTGTCATATTACCACCTCTTTGACAGGAGCTGGAGTCCACCCACAGGGTGTGGCCTGCCAACCTCCACAAAGCCTCACAATAAAACTGACTAACCACCTTTATTCACCTTTATTCACACAGAAGACATACAAAACCAGTATATAAATGTGTGCTTTTTTATATTAAAAAATCATATTGATATTATGCGACACAGCATGATGATTACAAAATGTCTTCCTTTTCAGATGAACACTTCTTGTCCTGATCTTTAGTTTATCTGACAGTGGTTCTGGGGAACAGTTGTGGAAAGAGAAAATAAGCTTCCCTTTCCCTCTCCAGCACTATTAAAAACTGTGTTTTCAAGTTTGTCAGTTTCTGGAGATGTGCTCTCAACACAGTTTCCCAAAGGGCTCTTTTTTCAGATCTTGGAATCAATGCTTCTTGAATTTAACACAGAAATACAGGCAAATATCCTGGAAATATAACAGCTCCCATTGACGGACTAAGCCTTGGAAGCTTATGACAAAACAACTTTGATCTCCCCAGGCATGCCAGGATCTTCCCAGAGAGTGGCCTTCCCACAAATAGAGGTCAGTTACTATTTCCTTTGGGTAATTTGAACACTGCACTCTAAAAGATGTCCTGTTCACAGGATTCAGGTCCTAAAGCCTTTTGTGTACTTGGGGAGTGGTTTTATTACTTCTGTGAGTTCTGGCTTAATTATAACAATTATTTTGTTCACCTATACAAAATGTCAAATGTCATCTATCTGCTTAATCAGCATTTCAGGAAATGAAAAGCCATGGCCTTTGTCAGATGACCTGATGAAATATCTTGGAGGCATTCCTCAGTACTAATTAAAATAATAGACATTGTCACACAGTGCAATTATTTTCCAGAAAACAGCTGACGTGTACACACTATGCTTGGCAAAAATCCTGGCCAGTTTCGCAAGAATGTTTATTCCAGACTGAGATCATCTTTAAAAAAAGAGAGAGACAGACAGAGGAAACGGGGATGAAAGATTGATGGAAACAAGGAAGAAAGGAAGCAGGAGGATTTCTTAATAATCAAGAGAAAATTTTAGGTTTAAAGTTGCCTTTCACATTCTGACTGTATACCTACATAATTCTATAATACAAACTTTGTTAATTACAGAAAGGACATTTTAGTACAAATAAATTTTATTAACAGCTTGAAAATCTATGAAGAGTATATCATTTATTTTACTTTTTTATTGATGTGTAGTTGATTTACAATATTATGTTAGTTTCAGGTGTGCAATATAATGATTTAATATCTTTACAGATTATACTCCATTTAAAGATATTATAAAATATTAACTATATTCTCTGTGCTATGCATTACATCCTTGTATCTTATTTATTTTATACATAGTAGTTTTGACCCTTAATCACATATTTGCCATTCCCCATCCCTCCTCCACTGCCGTTAACCACGTTTGTTCTTCATATTTGTGATTCTGCTTTTGTTTTGCTTTTGTTTGTTTGTTTGTTCATTTGCTTTATGTAATTTATTTTAAATTCAAAACACAACATTTTGCTATTTATATTTAAACAAAAATGTGTAAAGCTTAAAAACCTCAGGAAGCATAACATGAAATCATGAAAATAATTACATATAGAACAAATCATCTGAGAGGTGAAACATTTCATTTTTACCAGAGAGATTCATTAATTTAAAATGTTCTAACCTCAAATTCACATTGAAGAATCATAGCATTGCATTTTTTTCAGACTTTAATAATGTCTACGGTTAACATAAATGACTTTAAGGAAGATTAATCAAAATCAAGCTATATTCAGAAGGTTCATGGAAGGGAAAATACAGACTGAACATTTGCAAATAAAGACAAGCATTATGGAAATGAAGAGTCATGATGTACTCCATTCCAGTTTTGCAGATGTGTAGAACACATCTGTGAATCATTCATTTAGCCTTCAATCTGTACACATACACCAACATGGTCACTCACACACTCAGAAAATGCTGGGCATTATCAAGTTTGGAGGAAGCCAGTGCTGACATGTTGATCCCTTATCTGGGAAGAAGGAATTGTAAAGTTTTCTTTCTTTCAGACTTAATTTGCTCCTGATTTTTGAATCTTACTAAAAGGCAAGGAGGATAAATTGTTTTTCCTTCACTTTTGATTCAGTCTGGAACTTTTACTGAAAAAGAAATTTTTGTTTTATTCTTGCCAGTCTTCTAAGAAGGAAGGTTTATTTTGAGGTTAAAATGTATTAGCTGGTAATGATTTGGTTTAATGAAAATATTGGGATTTGAGGTTCTGAAGGGAAAGAATTTATAGCTTTTTTCAAAATGTATTGTAGTCCCCATAATATCATTATTAAGATATATCCTCCTTTTTGTTTATCTGCAATGTTTTTCTGGATGTTGGCTTGTAGAGAACTGTATTTGAATAGAACTTGATAGTCTCTTATCAACAGTACACTTATATAGTGAATAACCCATATATTGGCTACACAGTTTGATTTGAAAGATCATATATAATTTTTAAGATTTCACTTAAAGATTGTTTTAAATTCTCATTCAACAAACCATGTATAAGAAATTCAGAGAGGATGTTGAATAGTTAGATAAAATTGTGGGTTACCTGAATTTCCCACTTTATAGGTTCTCTTTGAGAAAGCTTTTAAATGGACAGGGAAGAGGTATTACTATCCATATAAAGGGATTTAGTAGGTTATAAAATAAGCTTTTCTTTTGTGAGTTTCTCATCAATATGACCATAATTGCTCATGGGAACTCTCCTTTAGGACCAAGTAAAATAAAATATTATTGACACCACGGCATTTTCTCTTTGCCATATTTTCATTGTCTGTGTCTGTGTGTATGCTCAGTTGTGTCTGACTCTTTGTAATCCCTTGGACTGTGGCCCACCAGGCTCCTCTTTCCATGGAATTTTCCAGGCAAGAATACTCGAATGGGTTACCATTTCCTCCTTCAGGGAATCTTCCTGACCCAGGGATGGAACCTGTATCTCTTGCATCCCCTACATTGGCAAGTGGATTCTTTACCTCTGTGCCACCTGGGAAGCCATATTTTACATTTTTTTCTATGTAAGATATTTTCATTTTACATGGAAAAAATTATTTCCATTACATTAACTGCAGTTTAAATCAATTTTTTTGTAAAATCAGCTTTGTTTTATTTTATTATTATTATTTTTAATATAAATTTATTTATTTTAATTGGAGGCTAATTACTTTACAATATTGTATTGGTTTTGCCATACATCAACATGAATCTGCCACGGGTGTACATGTGTTCCCCATCCTGAACCCCCTTCCCACTTCCCTCCACATACCATCCTTCTGGGTCATCCTAGTGCACCAGCCCCAAGCATCCTGTATCCTGCATCGAACTTGGACTGGCAATTCATTTCATATATATTATACAGGTTTCAATGCCATTCTCCCAAATCATCCTACTCTCTCCCTCTCCCAGAGTCCAAAAGACTGTTCTGTACATCTTTGTCTCTTTTGCTGTCTCACATACAGGGTTATGGTTACCATCTTTCTAAATCCCATATATATGTGTTAGTATACTGTATTGGTGTTTTTCTTTCTGGCTTACTTCACTTTGTATAATAGGCTCCAGTTTCATCCACCCTATATGTACCACAGCTTTCTTATCCATTCATCTGCTGATGGACATCTAGGTTGCTTCCATGTCCTGGCTATTATAAACAGTGCTGCAATGAACATTGGGGTACACGTGTCTCTTTCAATTCTGGTTTCCTTGGTGTGTATGCCCAGCAGTGGGATTGCTGGGTCATAAGGCAGTTCTATTTCCAGTTTTTTAAGGAATCTCCACACTGTTCTCTATAGTGGCTGTACTAGTTTGCATTCCCGCCAACAGTGTAAGAGGGTTCCCTTTTCTCCACACCCTCTCCAGCATTTATTGCTTGTATAATTTTGGATAGCAGCCATTCTGACTGGCGTGAAATGGTACCTCATTGTGATTTTGATTTGCATTTTTCTAATAATTAATGATGTTGAGCATCTTTTCATGTGTTTGTTAGCCATCTGTCTGTCTTCTTTGGAGAAATGTCTGTTTAGTTCTTTGGACCATTTTTTGATTGGGTTGTTTATTTTTCTGGAATTGAGCTGTAGGAGTTGCTTGTATATTTTTGAGATTAGTTGTTTGTCAGTTGCTTCATTTGCTATTATTTTCTCCCATTCTGAAGGCTGTCTTTTCACCTTGTTTATAGTTTCCTTTGTTATGCAGAAGCTTTTAATTTTAATTAGGTCCCATTTGTTTATTTTTGCTTTTATTTCCAATATTCTGGGAGGTGGGTCATAGTGGATCCTGCTGTGATTTATGTCAGAGAGTGTTTTGCCTATGTTCTCCTCTAGGAGTTTTATAGTTTCTGGTCTTACATTTAGATCTTTAATCCATTTTGAGTTTATTTTTGTGTATGGTGTTAGAAAGTGCTCTAGTTTCATCTTTTTACAAATGGTTGACCAACTTTCCCAGCACCACTTGTTAAAGAGATAATCTTTTCTCCATTGTATATTCTTGCCTCCTTTGTCAAAGATAAGGTGTCCATAGGTGTGTGGATTTATCTCTGGGCTTTCTATTTTGTTCCATTGATCTATATTTCTGTCTTTGTGCCAGTACCATACTGTCTTGAGGACTGTAGCTTTGTAGTATAGTCTGAAGTCAGGCAGGTTGATTCCTCCAGTTCCATTCTTCTTTCTCGAGATTGCTTTGGCTACTCAAGGTTTTTTGTATTTCCATACAAATTGTGAAATTATTTGTTCTAGCTCTGTGAAAAATACTGTTGGTAGCTTGATAGGGATTGCATTGAATCTATAGATTGCTTTGGGTAGTGTACTGATTTTAACTATATTGATACTTCTGATCCATGAATATGGTATATTTCTCCATATATTAGTGTCCTCTTTGATTTCTTTCACCAGTGTTTTATAGTTTTCTATATATAGGTCTTTAGGTCTTTAGTTTCTTTAGGTGGATATATTCCTAAGTATTTTATTCTTTTCGTTGCAATGGTGAATGGAATTGTTTCCTTAATTTCTCTTTCTGTTTTCTCATTATTAGTGTATAGGAATGCAAGGGATTTCTGTGTGTTTATTTTATATCCTGCAACTTTACTATATTTATCAATTAGCTCTAGTAATTTTCTGGTGGAGTCTTTAGGGTTTTCTATGTAGAGGATCATGTCATCTGCAAACAGTGAGAGTTTTACTTCTTCTTTTCCAATCTGGATTCCTTTTGTTTCTTTTTCTGCTCTGATTGCTGTGGCCAAAACTTCCAAAACTATGTTGAATAGTAGTGGTGAGAGTGGGCACCCTTGTCTTGTTCCTGACTTTAGGGGAAATGCTTTCAATTTTTCACCATTGAGGATAATGTTTGCTGTGGGTTTTTCATATATAGCTTTTATTATGTTGAGGTCAGTTCAGTTCAGTTCAGTTGCTCAGTCGTGTCCCACTCTTTGTGACCCCATGAATCGTAGCACGCCAGACCTCCCTGTCCATCACCAACTCCCAGAGTTCACTCAGACTCACATCCATCGAGTCAGTGATGCCATCCAGCCATCTCATCCTCTGTTGTCCCCTTCTCCTCCTGCCCTCAATCCCTCCCAGCATCAGAGTCTTTTCCAATGAGTCAACTCTCCATATGAGGTGGCCAAAGTAATGGAGTTTCAGCTTTAGCATCATTCCTTCCAAAGAAATCCCAGGGCTGATCTCCTTCAGAATGGACTGGTTGGATCTCCTTGCAGTCCAAGGGACTCTCCAGAGTCTTTTCCAACACCACAGTACAAAAGCATCAATTCTTCGACACTCAGCCTTCTTCATAGTCCATCTTTCACATCCATACATGACCACTGGAAAAACCATAGCCTTGACTAGACAGACCTTTGTTGGCAAAGTAATGTCTCTGCTTTTGATTATGCTGTCTAGGTATGTTCCTTCTATTCCTGCTTTCTGGATGTTGAATTTTGTCAAAGGCTTTCTCTGCATCTATTGAGATGATCATACGGCTTTTATTTTTCAATTTGTTAATGTGGTGTATTACATTGATTGATTTGTGGATATTGAAGAATCCTTGCATCCCTGGGATAAAGCCCACTTGGTGTATGATCTTTTTAATGTGTTGTTGGATTCTGATTGCTAGAATTTTGTTAAGGATTTTTGCATCTATGTTCATCAGTGATATTGGCCTGTAGTTTTCTTTTTTGTGTGGCATCTTTGTCAGGTTTTGGTATTAGGGTTATGATGGCCTCATAGAATGAGTTTGGAAGTTTACCTCCCTCTGCAATTTTCTGGAAGAGTTTGAGTAGGATAGGTGTTAGCTTTTCTCTAAATTTTTGGTTGAATTCAGCTGTGAAGCCGTCTGGACCTGAGCTTTTGTTTGCTGGAAGATTTCTGATTACAGTTTCAATTTCTGTACTTTAGATGGGTCTGTTAAGATTTTCCATTTCTTCCTGGTTCAGTTTTGGAAAGTTGTACTTTTCTAAGAATTTGTCCATTTCTTCCAAGTGGTCCATTTTATTGGCATATAGTTGCTGATAGTAGTCTCTTATGATCCTTTGTATTTCTGTGTTGTCTGTTGTGATCTCTCCAATTTCATTTCTAATTTTATTGATTTGATTTTTCTTCCTTTGTTTCTTGATGAGTCTGGCTAATGGTTTGTCAAATTTATTCAACTTCTCAAAGAACCAGCTTTTGGCTTTGTTGATTTTTGCTATGCTTTCTTTTGTTTCTTTGCATTTATTTCTGCCCTAATTTTTACGATTTCTTTCCTTCTACTAACCCTGGAGTTCTTCATTTATTCCTTTTCTAGTTGCTTTAGGTGTAGAGTTAGGTTATTTATTTGACTTTTTTCTTGTTTCTTGAGGTATGCCTGTATTGCTATGAACCTTCCCCTTAGCGCTGCTTTTATAGTGTCCCACAGGTTTTGGGTTGTTGTGTGTTCATTTTCATTCATTTCTATGCATATTTTGATTTCTTTTTTGATTTCTTCTATGATTTGTTGGTTAGTCAGCAGCGTGTTGTTCAGTAAATCAATCAATTATAACTAGACTTTTATTAAGCTTTTTCTTTTTTTGGCTGTGCATTGTGCAGGATGTTAGTTCTCTGACCAGGGATCAAACCCATGCTCCCTGGAGCACGGAGTTTTAACCACTGGACCACTAGGGAAGTCCCCTTTATTATCATTTTAGCCCTGTTATAGTTAAAAAGAAAAAATGTCTATGAAGATATACTTTTGATTGAATAGTTTTAAATAATGTGAATTCCTCCATCTAACCATCCTCTTATTTCTGAGTGTGTTTCATCAAATTTTCTTGTAAATTTTCATGTGTTTCTTGCCTGCACCAGAGAGGTTGCTGCTGCTGCTGCTGCTAAGTCGCTTCAGTCGTGTCCGACTCTGTGCGACCCCATAGATGGCAGCCCACCAGGCTCCCCCGTCCCTGGGATTCTCCAGGCAAGAACACTGGAGTGGGTTGCCATTTAAAAAGTATTAATGAGGGGTAGGAGAAATGGGTGAAGAAAGTCAAAAAGAAAAAGAAGAAATTTAATACTAAAAGCCTATTTGAAATCACAGCTCAATGGCCCATCTTGATGGATAGAAAATAAAATTATTGACAGTATTAAATAATATTAAGGAGAAAAAATATAAAATGGTGTTTTTAAAACAAAGCAATAGACTGTAATGGCAGAATGCTTATATGCACATTAGTAGATAAATTATTTTAAATAATAAAAAATGGTTTAATATTTTTAAAAAACATTGATAAAACTAGAAAAGATCAGTATCACAGAAGCAAAGTTAATATTACAAATTTAGTCCTTTAATCCAGCATTTCCTGAACTCCCTACTACATGTCACATGCTCTCTTAGCTGCTGGAGGTGCAAGAGGAATAAGATGCTCTGACCTCAGGAGGTGAGGGCTTCCCAGATGATGCTAGTTGTAAGGACCCCGCCTGCCAATGCAGGAGATGTGGAAGACATGGGTTTGATCTCTGAGTTCAGGAAGATCCCCTGAAGAAGGGAATGGCAACCCACACCAGTATTCTTGCCTGGAGAATTCCAAGGACAGAGGAGCCTGGCAGGCTACAGTCCATGGTGTCGCACTGACTCGAACACGACTGACGCAACAGCACACACGCACAGGATGTGACAATTTACTGGAGAAGACACAAACAATCAGAATACAGTGTGATCTCTGTGATTGTGAAAGTACAGCAGTTGGAACTCTTTCATTGCAAGTGATTGAAAACATAATTCGAACTGGCTTAAGCAATAAAGTGAGTGAAATCGCTCAGTCGTGTCCGACTCTTTGCGACCCCATGGACTGTAGCCTACCAGGCTTCTCTGTCCATGGGATTTTCCAGGCAATAGTACTGGAGTGGATTGTCATTTCCTTCTCCAGGGGATCTTCCCGACCCAGAGATCGAACCCGGCTCTCCCGCATTGTAGACAGACGCTTTACCATCTGAGCCACCAAGGAAGTCAGGGAGCTTAATTGGTTCACATAACCAAAATTGAAAGAGATGGAGTGGTCCATAGAGCTGACACGTAGCACATTCCAATTAAAGGTGAAGTGACGTCACCAGGACTGGCATGTGCTCCTCTCTTAACCCTCTGCTGCTGCTGCTGCTAAGTCACTTCAGTCGTGTCTGACTCTGTGCGACCCCATAGGTAGCAGCCCACCAGGCTGTGCCATCCCTGGGATTCTCCAGGCAAGAACACTGGAGTGGGTTGCCATTTCCTTCTCCAATATATGAAAGTGAAAAGTGAAAGTGAAGTTTCTCAGTCGTGTTCAACTTTTCGCGACCCCATGGACTGCAGCCTACCAGGCTCCTCCATCCATGGGATTTTCCAGGCAAAAGTACTGGAGTGGGGTGCCATTGACACCCCACTGTGTGCTACTAATGTGCATATAAGCATTCTGCCATTACAGTCTATTGCTTTGTTTTAAAAACACCATTTTATATTTTTTCTCCTTAATATTATTTAATACTGTCAATTATTAAATCCTTAATACCAGCACAATACCAGCACACTACTGCTTCCTTCCTTATGTTTTCTAATATCTGAGAAATATTCATAAGGATCCAATTAGAGGCAAAGAAATACAGACCAAGCATCAAAGGTCAGGCCTTCTCCACTTAATGCTCTTCCACCCTGCATTTTTCCACCCTGCATTTGTTCTCAAGCTCTAGTGATGGCTCCTGGTAATTCCCAGTTCATGTTTTACTATGAAGTCTTTAGGTAAATTGGCTTTTTATTACCCAGTATTAATGAAAGAGTAAGATTTGTGAATTTAATAATGTATCTGTATTTTGTCTTTCTCTCCTTCCCTATTGGTCCTGTACTCCTGCTTCCTGGGGTCATATTTCTGAGTAAACTTCATGTACATAAGCCTTCATCTTAGGCTCTGGTTTGAAGAGACTCAGGCTATTAGCCCAGCACACATTGACCCTAACTGCCTCTGACCCTTTACAGTAGACTTCCAACGACTATGATTCCTTCTACTTCATAGTCATTGTCCCTTGGTTACAGATAAACCTAAGGACAAAAGCCTAACAGCCAGGTTGGGCCACTAAGAATTTTCCCCAGGAGTTTGAAAATGGATTGAGAGAAAGTTGTTCCCTCGATGTGGCAAATTGTACCTAATGAAGCTTGGTGGTTTTCTTCCTTCCTGTGGTGTGCTGGAGCACACTTGCAAGAGCTGATAGTTAATTTTGCCCAGCAGCCTGTTGAGGCCTGGAAATATGCCATGGTGAGCGCATTTCATTATAAAAGTCAGCAGTTTTATAATCTGGCCTTTATTCTCCCACAGAGCCAGTTTACCAGCACACTACTGCTTCCTTCCTTATGTTTCCTAATATCTGAGAAATATTCATAAGGATCCAGTTAGAGGCAAAGAAATACAGACCAAGCATCAGAGGTCAGGCAAAAGCAAGTAATCCCCAAAAAAAGAATATTGGTAACTTGTGTTGGGAAACACAATTTTCAGCTGAGTACTCTCCTAAAATGAAGACCCCTGGTCCCACAGAGCAGCTCCACTTGATATTCTCACCCATTAGCAGGCTTAGAACTAAACTGGCCTACAGAGACAACCCTTGGCCTGGCCCGGTTATTACCAGGAGACACAGGGCAGGTGGCGACACAGGTCCACAAATTAACAAGCAACAAGAGAGACAGGCGACGATGCCGCCCACATTCTGAAGCTGTGACCTCAGCACTGGTTAACAAAGCTCAGTGTGTATGTGTCATTGGTCGATGTTGCCAGTAAGATAAACCAGTCTTCCTCCTGTAAGGAGGAACATGCCACAGGAATAAAACAAAGGATAAAACTGTTTCCTCCAGTATTGCTCCCTTCTGAAGAGGAAAGGAGAGAGGGGTCTGTTCCACAATAAGAAGGTGAGCAGCCGTGGTTTCTGCGGTGAGGTCTGAGGGACAGAGGAAGCCACTGCTGACAAGAAGATGGAGCCTAGGATGGAGAACACTGAAACTTTAGGCTCTTGCTGATTCAGTTCCTTTGGGAGATCTGGCAGATAAACCTCCTAGTGTGACACAGATAACAATATCTTGTTAATGTTGGCCACTACTTACGTATTAATGCCAGCCTGCTGCTTCAAAGGTTATGTTTTAAAATTTATTTAGTCACCTCCCACTAATAAATATTTAGGCTCTTTTCAGCTCTCCACTCTAGCAAATATGGATAGACAGAATTAAAGAAAAATTATCTGACTCTTGTTAGAGCAGTTTTTATTATCAAGAACTTTTATTATCAATAAAAATTATCAAGACACTTGCAATAGGGAAGACCTTGTGCTCGATTCTGAATACAGTAAGGACAAGTGGGGATTTATGGCCGAGAAGCAGGGTGAGGGGTTGATGGATGGAAAAATTGCTAAGAGGAGACTTCAAGGGTAGGGGCATTCTTGTTAAACTCATCTCACAGATTTTTCCCTAAAGGCAGGTCAAGGACTTATACATCAAAGTTAGGGGGTGCAGAATCTGATCAGATATCACAGATGATTAGATACCAAGGGTGAGGCAATTCTTGCCAAACAAGGCTGGACAGGAAGTTGACCTTCCATGTCCTTGGCCATGGAAGGCCAAGGTCAAAGCCTGGTTGAGAACAGGGTTCAGGGGAACCTGACTGAAGTTTGATCAAAAAAGAGATAATTTAGGAGACAGGGTAGAGAGAATTTTTTTATTAAAACAAATTCCCAATAATGGACTTCAGTCAAAATACATGAATTTTTATGATTCTTGTTACACATTATCAATGGCTCTTTGAAAGAATTACACTTACAACTACCTGCTTGTTTCTCAAAATTTTTAACAGCATTTTCTTTTGATCAATTCTTAATATATGCAAATATCTAAAATTCTTCAATCATCCTGAAAAAAAAATCTATAGACAATCATCTCATTTTGTATTTTATTACTAAAATTTGATGTTTTTCCATGTTAAACCTGCCTTTTGGAATTGTGGCTGGCATCTCTACGACAGCAATCATGCTTTCTTGTTTTCTGAAGTACACACTGGAATTTATTTCAGATGAGATGATTTCTACTTTCCAACCACTTAATCCATTAAAACCTAGATCGCTTCTACGCACAAAGAATTAGCCTATTAGTATCAATATTTGCATGACTTTTTTCTCTCTGAGTCAATCATGAACAAGGTAACTTTTCAGCCACAGTCCATTGTTCATGGGGGTTTTCTGCCCACTAATTGAACCATTCATTAAGTATTTACCCAGTCATTTTCTTCATTGAGCTCTCTTCCCATATGCCTTACATGTAAATCACCTTGAAGCAGCATAGAGGATGCAGGTTTAATAAGAGTTCTTAGTATCTTTATGGGATATAATGTCTTTGAATCTTCTCTGTTAGAAAATACAAACAGTTGGGCGCAATAATGACCATGCACTCTACCTAGACAGACAAAACCAGCATACCATTAGAGGGTTCCAGTGTGAAGTTCTGCAGGATGGAAGAACACCTGTTCTTTTACTACTACCCTGTTCTTTTACTGAAATATGGCTGCATTATCTCCTCACAACTGAGAACTACTGACTGGGACAAAGGACAGGTGACTCATCGAAAAAGCTAATGACAGTAGGTAACATTTATTGAACTCTGTCAATATACTGTTCTCTGTTTTAAGTCCTTTTCATGTGCTTAAATTCAATGACTTCAGTTCAAAATTAAATCAGTTAATGACCTCTAAACCTATGAAGTGAGGGTCATTAGTATCCCACTGTATAATTATGGAAACTGAGGAGCCAAGAGATTCAAAATATTGCTCACAGTCACATAACCAGAGGCAAAATTGAGATTCAAGCCAGGCCTGATTCCAGACATCAAGCTCTTGGATGTCCAACTCAACAGATAAACAAGTCCAAATTTTCCTCAGTGATACTAATATATATGTCCATTGACTTTATTTAGACCTTTAAAAACAAATTCATGTATTCATCCCAATTGGTTAAGGTACTTCCACTAGTTTAGAATCCAATGTCTAAAATTTTTTATTTGAGAAACTCTAAACGCTTTAATTCTTTAAGCTTCAAAGGTATCTTAGGATTTGTTTTCAAATTCAGCCATGCATTTTGTAATTCCTACATGTCAGGAAAATCCAGTCAGTTGTTCCTAGATTGAAGCACTCTCATTTGCTATGATGCCCTAACATAGCAGCTCTGCCCTTCCTTTTTCATGTAATTCTTGGGCGTTCCCCAATATCTTTATATATTTTTCTTAAGATGCATTTACTAGAGCCACAAAAAGTATTATAGATTTATACCTTAAAGGGATTTGTTAAAATGAAGGAGAGCTTTATTTTGTTTTTTCTGTGTCTCTGATGATGAATCTTCTTGACCTTCTTGGCAATGGGGATGCATTTTAGCTCTTCTTGGAAATCCCTGTCTCCAAGGTCATAATGAAACGTAGAATTGTGGTATAGCAGAAAGAACTCTAGCCTCTAGGTAGGCAGCTCACGTCCAACTTCCTGCTTTGATCATTTGTAGAAGTGTAATTCGGAGAAGGCAATGGCCCCCCACTCCAGTACTCTTGCCTGGAAAATCCCATGGATGGAGGAGCCTGGTAGGCTGCAGTCCATGGTACGCTAGGAGTCGGACACGACTGCGCGACTTCCCTTTCACTTTTCACTTTCATGCATTGGAGAAGGAAATGGCAACCCACTCCAGTGTTCTTGCCTGGAGAATCCCAGGGACAGGGGAGCCTGGTGGGCTGCCATCTATGGGGTCGCACAGAGTCAGACACGACTGAAGTGACTTAGCATAGCATAGAAGTGTAATTGGGGGAACTAGGTACAGTTGACCCTAGAACAGTGCAGTGGATTGGGTGGGGCGCCAACCCCGCATGCAGTCAGAAATTGACGAATAATTAATAGCCACCCTGCCCTCCCTATCCTCTGTTCAGTTGTCTCTGTGGTTCTACATAAGCAGATTCGCCACCCTCAGGTTGTATACTGCTGTGTATCTACTATGGGGAAAAAAAATCTGTATAAGTGCACCCACACAGTTCTAACCCATGTTGTTCAAGGGTGGTGGTTGTTCAGTCACTCAGTCATATCTGACTCTTTGTGACCCCATGGACTGCAGCACACGAGGCTTCCCTGTCCTTCACTATATCCTGGAGTTTGTTCAACTTCATGCCCATTGAGTCGATGATGCCATCCAACCATCTCATCCTCTATTATCCCCTTCTCTTCATGCCCTCAGTCTTTCCCAGGATCCAAGCATTGGTTCTTCGCATCAAGTGGCCAAAGTATTGGAGCTTCGGCATTAGCATCAGTCCTTCCAAAGAATATTCAAGGTTGATTTCCTTTAGATTGACTGGTTTGATCTTGCTATCCAAGGAACTCTCAAGAGTCTTCTCCAGCACCACAGTTTGAAAGCATCAATTCTTCAGTGCTCAACCTTATTTATGGTCCAACTCTCACATCTGTACATGCCTACTAGAAAAACCATAGCTTTGACTAGACAGACCTTTGTTGGCGAAGTGATGTCTCTGCTTTTAAAACACTGTCTAGGTTTGTCATAGCTTTTCTTCGAAGGAGCAAACTTCTTTTAATTGCACGGCTGCAGTCATCATCCACAGTGATTTTGTCAATCCGCCCATTTAATTAGGATCTTACATGTGTGCTTAGTCACTCAGTCATGTCAGACTCTTTGCGACTGCATGGACTGCAGCCCGCCAGGCTCCTCTGTCCGTGGAATTTTCCAGGCAAGAATACTGGAGTGGGTTTCCATTTCCTTCTCCAGGAGATCTTCGTGACCCAGGGATTGAACCCATGTCTTTTGTGTCTCCTACATTGGCAGGTGGATTCTTTACCACTTCGCCACCTGGAAAGTCCTGTTCAAGGGTGAGCTGTATTATAATCTCAACTTCCTTTCTCATGAAATGGGACAATTGAGGAGCAACTTTATTATGGTGATTAAGAGCACATATATTAGTGCCAAACCACCTGGTTAAAACCTAGACTGGTTCCTTGTGAGCATGACCTTGGGCAACTTACTCCACCCTTCTGTGTCTTCATTTTCTCATATGGAAATGAAAATGATAACAGTCATACCTACTTTCAAGCATAAAATGGTTGTCACAAACATCAGATGCGAGAATATATATGTAAACAACTTTGATCCTAGAACATCATCTAGGCCAATACATGCTAGTTACTGTTGATCACAGAATATTTTAAGGATTAAGTAGGAATGAGTAATGCCTGAACTGTTAGCAAGCACCTAGACACTATTTCATTCCTGTCCTCGCCTGCATTGAGCACTTACCACATGCAAGGTATCATAGGAGGCCAAAGCATGCAGACCAGCAAAAAAAAATCAACAAGTCACTGTCCTCACTAATCATGTTCCATGAGAAAATGAAACAATACACAATAAAATGAAAACGAGCATTTATTGGAAACCTACTATTGTGCTGGCCCTCCTCTATGCCAGGGAAGTATACACCTTAAAGACCAGTTGCTGTCCTCAGGGAGCTCTCAATCTAGGATAACAAAGAGCACTTTATTTTCATTAAAACAGAGCTCAAACCTTTGCACTTAAAAAGTGATTGCAGGTCTGAGGAGACCTGTGATGTCACAAGACTTGGATCTGTCTGCTTCCAAAGTTCCAGGCTCTTTCCAGGATCCTATTAAAAACTGCTGACAAACAGATAATTTCTCCAAAAAGTGACTCGTACCAGGACAAGACCTGTGCATGTGTTGGCAATTTAATGTTGCCAAATGCATTCTCTTTCTCTGATCACAGACCCCAGACGTTCGTATGGAGAACGTCTTTGCTCAGGCAAAGGATTGCCTCACCCAGGCATATCTGCAGCTGGCACTGACCCAAGCTGCTACGTATGCTAAAGCTAACTTTGAAACTACACATTTAAGATAAGCATCTCATTAAATTGAAAAGTAAAATAACTATTGTGACTGCTTCCCTATGCTAAAAATCTTAATAACTCTAGGCAAACTAAAAACAGCCAAAGTTGTCTTCTAATAGAAACTAAGCTGTTGAGTTAATGAAGTGAAAAGCAAATAACAATTAAATTAACAAGTAAAGAATCCAGATCAGATCAGATAAGTCGCTCAGTTGTGTCCAACTCTGCGACCCCATGAATCGCAGCATGCCAGGCCTCCCTGTCCATCACCAACTCCTGGAGTTCACTCAGACTCACGTCCATCGAGTCAGTGATGCCATCCAGCCATCTCATCCTCTGTCGTCCCCTTCTCCTCCTGCCCCCAATCCCTCCCAGCATCAGAGACTTTTCCAATGAGTCAACTCTTTGCATGAGATGGCCAAAGTACTGGAGTTTCAGTTTCGACATCATTCCTTCCAAAGAAATCCCAGGGCTGATCTCCTTCAGAATGGACTGGTTGGATCTCCTTGCAGTCCAAGGGACTCTCAAGAGTCTTCTCCAACACCACAGTTCAGAAGCATCAATTTTTTGGTGCTCAGCCTTCTTCACAGTCCAACTCTCACATCCATACATGACCACAGGAAAAACCATAGCCTTGACTAGATGAACCTTTGTTGGCAAAGTAATGTCTCTGCTTTTGAATATGCTATCTAGGTTGGTCATAACTTTCCTTCCAAGGAGTAAGCGTCTTTTAATTTCATGGTTGCAGTCACCATCTTCAGTCATTTTGGAGCCCAGAAAAATAAAGTCTGACACTGTTTCCACTGTTTCCCCATCTATTTCCCATGAAGTGATGGGACCCGATGCCATGATCTTCGTTTTCTGAATGTTGAGCTTTAAGCCAACTTTTTCACTCTCCACTTTCACTTTCATCAAGAGGCTTTTGAGTTCCTCTTCACTTTCTGCCAAAAGGGTTGTGTCATCTGCATATCTGAGGTTATTGATATTTCTCCCGGCAATCTTGATTCCAGCTTGTGTTTCTTCCAGTCCAGTGTTTCTCATGATGTACTCTGCATAGAAGTTAAATAAACAGGGTAACAATATACAGCCCTGACGAACTCCTTTTCCTATTTGGAACCAGTCTGTTGTTCCATGTCCAGTTCTAACGTTGCTTCCTGACCTGCATACAAATTTCTCAAAAGGCAGATCAGGTGGTCTTGTATTCCCATCTCTTTCAGAATTTTCCACAGTTTATTGTGATCCACACAGTCAAAGGCTCTGGCATAGTCAATAAAGCAGAAATAGATGCTTTTCTGGAACTCTCATGCTTTTTTCCATGATCCAGCAGATGTTGGCAATTTGATTCAACCCCGTCTAAAATTTGTACATGGCAACTTCAGGAAAAAAAATTTGAAGACCCGACTTGTGATAATTATTTTCTCTTACAGGAGTTGTTACAAATATTTTGTTGCAGGAAGTCTTCCCTTAAATTTGTGCCAGTCTGCAGCACACTGAACAAACATTATTTTAAAAGAAGAAAGCTGTTTAAGTTGCTCTATCTTAATAGACAACCATGAGTTCATTAATGTAAAGTTTTCAATCAGATGGCCCTAAAAGGGAGTTTCCCTAAAAGAAAGCCCCCCTGATTCACAATTCAGGAGAAGGACTTCACACAGTTTCTAAACTTGAGCAACTCTTAGACAAGAAAGAGGGAAATTAAGATATGAAAACTTATTTTGCATAAAACTCAACTAGAAAGCAATGTAAAGTCTAGTCATAGAATGATTTTATTTAGGAAAACAGAGACCTATGGAAGAAAATGGATTCTATAGCTACACGGAAATAATAGTGGGAACTGAAGTGCTTTAAAAGCATTGCTTCCTGGACTCTAATATACATACATCTGAAGTACCTAAGGAATCTTGTTAATATGCAAATTCTGTTAAAATGCAAGGTCTGGGGTGGAGTCTGAGATTCAGCGCCTCTCTTAAGCTCCTCAGGTGACGCCATCCATCCTGATCACCCAAGCACACTTCGACCTGCAACATGTACAGAATTTGCTTATTGTAAAGGCCATATCCTCTGTTAAGTTTAAACAGAATCTTATAAGTTAATCTGAAAAGTTCAGTGTGTGTGTGCTCAATTGTGCATGACTCTTTGCGACGCTATGGACTATAGCCCTGCCGGGCCTTCTGTCCATGGGATTATCCAGGCAAGAATACTGGAGTGAGATGCCATTTACTCCAGGGGATCTTGCCAACCCTGGAATCGAACCCTCATCTCTTGCATCTCCTGAATTGGCAAGTCGATTCTTTATCACTGCGCCACCTCGGAAGCTAAGAGTTCAGGTACTTGTACAGATAAAAAGTTAGGAATTAACCATTTATTCAGTCACCATTATTGAGTTTTCTACATCCCAGGTCTTGTGGTTGTTGTTGTTCAGTCACTAAATCATATCCAACTCTTTTGCGACCCCAGGGACTATAGCCCACCAGGCCCCTCTGTCCATAGGATTTTTCAGACAAGAATACTGGGGTGGGTTGCCATTTCCTACTCCAGGGAATCTTCCCGACCCAAGAATCAAACCCACGTCTCATGCACTGAAGGCAGATTCTTTACCACTGAGCCACCTGGGAAGCCCCGGCCCTTAGGGCAGGTCCTGGGAATTCAACAGTAACTAAATCAAGTGCCTTTAAACATATTTCAGGAGATTGAATGCAAAAGCAGATATAAGCATCCAGTCATCCTCATTAAGCCAGACATTAAAGAAATAGCAAAACTGTAAAATAATGCCACTTTTCTTACCAAATGTTGCTTTGTTTGGAAAATATACTTATTTTACATAAATGTTATTTATGTTATTGTGTAATAGGTTCAGTTTTTAAATAAATAAATATGTTCTTAAATTTTTAAGTGTCTTTGATAAACTACTTTTGACTGTTCCCCAGAAAGAACAAAAGGAATGTGGATTAAAAGACTTTTCATCGATCAATCAACAAATGATCTTTCATCACTCACAAATTAAAATGAATCTGTCCTGGTCCTTGTGTTAACTTTTTGTTGACATAATATTTTTAGGAACCCTGCCAGATTGTTTAGATGTCAGATGTTGAAAGTAATTGGCAGTTTAATGCTGTGAACTAGCATTGGTCTGTTTTGTATGAACTAGTAACATACACTGCAAGGTGTTCGTATGCATGGCACAGTTTACTAGCAACTACATTATGGCAAGTTTGATAGACCATATCCATTAAAATTAAAGCAAATAAGTATAGTTATATGGCAAGAAAATTTTTTACCTTAGTTTGGATTAATATGTACAAGTGCTCCAGATTAAAGTCCTGGCTTCTGCCTCGAATTTCTCTGTACAGTATAAACAATAGGAAGGCTTGTACTCATCAAAGGCTTCGCTGTTCTTTCATAAGCATCAGGTACTATGGCTGCTGCACGTTAAATGGCAAAATAGAACCACCAAGTAGGTTTTCAAATTCCATCAGGTTGAATATATTAGAACAGATGACCTACCCAAACTCCTTCTGTTCTATCACAAGCAGCCAAAACTGGATGACTCTAAGCAAGAAGAGAATGGACGCATAAAGGGCCATGTCTGAGGAGTGTAGAGGCAAATAGCATGGGAACCAAGGGCAAGTCTTTGCTCACGAGGATTCACCTCTTCAAAAGCTGCCAGCAGGTGGCAGCATTTGTCACAGCTGGTTGGATTGTATGCATTAAAGCGGTTTCTCAAGGGGAACCTATGCTGCTGCATTAGATGTAGAGGGGCAGGGTCGTAATAAGGATAAAGTGGCAGCAGTCTGTTTAGACTGAACAGGCTTTGGGACAATACGATAATGTAATTTTGTACTCAAAAGTGAAACAAACGTGGTGTCATGGATTTCTTTTTTTAATTAGTTAATTCATTTATTTTCAGCTGCTCTGGGTCTTCATTGCTTCATGCAAGCTTTCTTGAGTTGCAGGGAGTGAGGACTACTCTTTGTTGTGGTATATGTGCTTCTTGTTTCAGCAGCCTCTCTTGTTGAGGAGCAACAAGGCTCTAGGCGCCAGAGCTTTAGCAATTGCAACACAAGGGCTCAGTAGGTGCAGTTCACTGGCTCTAGGCACCCAGGCTCAGTAGTTGTGGCCAGCCCATGGGTTTAGTTCGGAGAAGGCAATAGCACCCCACTCCAGTACTCTTGCCTGGAAAATCCCATGGACGGAGAAGCCTCGTGGGCTGCAGTCCATGCGGCCGCTAAAAGTCGGACACGACTGAGCGACTTCACTTTCACTTTTCACTTTCATGCATTGGAGAAGGAAATGGCAACCCACTCCAGCGTTCTTGCCTAGAGAATCCCAGGGACGGGGGAGCCTGGTGGGCAGCTGTCTATGGGATCACACAGAGTCGGACACGACTGAAGTGACTTAGCAGCAGCAGCAGCACGGGTTTAGTTGCTCTGTGGGATGTGGGATCTTCCCGACCAGGGATTGAACGCATGTCTCCTGTATTGGCAGGTGCATTCTTTACTGCTGAGCCACCAAGGAAGCTCTCTCTCTTTTTTTTTAACTGAAGTATAGTTGATTTACAATGCTGCAGGTGTATAGCAAACTGATTAATTTATACGTATATATATATATATATGTCAGATTATTTTCCATTATAGGTTATTACAAGACAGTCAATATAGTTCCTTGTGCTATAGAGTTGGTCCTTATATATCTAGTTCATATATGTGTGTGTGATAAATCACTTAGTTGTGTCTGACTCTTTGCAACCCCATGGACTGTAGTCTGCCAGGCTCCTCTGCCCATGCAATTTCCCAGGCAAGAGTACTGTAGTCGTTGCCATTTCCTTCTCCAGGGGATCTTCCCCACCCAGGGACCGAACCTGGGTCTCCTGCATGGCAGGTGGATTCTTTACCATCTGAGCCACCAGAGAAAGCCTATTTATATATAGTAGTGTGTATATGCAGAGAAGGCAATGGCAACCCACTCCAGTACTCTTGCCTGGAAAATCCCATGGACGGAGAAGCCTCGTGGGCTGCAGTCCATGGGGTCGCTAAGTGTCGGGAATAACTGAGCAACTTCACTTTGACTTTTCACTTTCATGCATTGGAGAAGGAAATGGCAACCCACTCCAGTGTTCTTGCCTGGAGAATCCCAGGGACGGGAGAACCAGGTGGGCTGCCGTCTATGGGGTCACACAGAGTCAGACACGACTGAAGCGACTTAGCAGCAGCAGCAGCAGCAGTGTGTATATGTTCAGAGAAGGCAATGGCAACTCACTCCAGTACTCTTGCCTGGAAAATCCATGGACAAAGGAGCCTGGTGGGCTGCAGTCCATGATGTCACTAAGAGTCGGACACAACTGAGTGACTTTACTTTCACTTTTCAGTTTCATGCATTGGAGAAGGAAATGGCAACCCACTCCAGTGTTCTTGCCTGGAGAATCCCAGGGACGTGGGTGCCTGGTGGGCTACCGTCTATGGGGTCGCACAGAGTTGGACATGACTGAAGCGACTTAGCAGCAGCAGCAGCAGTGTGTATATGTTAACCCCAGATGCCCAATTCATCCCTACCCCCTACTGTCCCTTTGGTAGCCAAAAGTTTGTTTTCTATATCTGTGAGTCTATTTCTGTTTTGTAAGTTCATTTGTGTCTTTTTTTAGATTCCACATATAAATTACATATGATACTTATCTTTCATAGGGTATTCTTTTAGCAAATATCTTGGCTAGTGGGAATAAACAGAAGTTGTTGCAATTTTCAAAGGAAAGGAAGAGGGACCCAGGTAGAGAATAGATTTCAATTGAAAGACATATGACTAAAGTGTAGTTCCAGAACTGTCTCCATGAACAATTTGCTTCATGCATTATATTTGTGGAGGTTTGCCATGGTGCCAAGCACAAAGTGAAAAACCTAAGTAAATATTAATTTCCTTTTCCTAATTCAGTCTCACTACCACAGGAGATTTATTCCAGAACACCATTCCTTCACCAACCTTTAGGAGCCCTATTTTTGCTTCTCATACTTTTCCCATAGGAAAATGATTACAAATATAATAACCATGAATGTCTGGGAAACAGTAGCAGACAAACCTGGAAGACAGTCAGTACCGAAGTGCTTCTTTCTGAGCATGGTTTCAAGCCAACAATAACTCTACAGAACAATCACATTTATAATAATCATAAATGTAATTATTCTAGTTGCCACAGCCCCAGATCAATGTTCAATTTTAAAGACTTCTCTTATCATTAATTGGCCTCTTAATCTATGCTTCTATACTGAAAGATATTCACCATATGTATCCTTGCTTTAATTTCTGAACAGAGTAAGTTAGAAAAAAGAAATTCTTTCTTAACTTAAAAAAGTGACCTGTGTTTATCTTGTTGAGATACACAATTAAGACTTGCGGACATGTAGATTAAGGCCCCACTATTCTTCTCCTTATCATCTACCTTACCATCATGTGTAATATTTTTATTCTAATAAAACAAACATCAAAACTTTAAAGACTAAAATTTATTCTGGGTTAATGTCTCCCTTTTTTGCAACTTATGAATCCCTCATCTAGAGTGAACTAAAAATGAACAAACAAGTGAATCATTCATGGTTTGGAATGACTCAGAATTCTGAAGAATAGACAGGTTAATTATTATATATTACTTCCCAGAACCAAAATGTGCAAGTTTGTGACCCAAATGGCTTTATAAAACTCCACCAAATTCTACTGACACTAAGGTTTCAAAAGGGAACTTTTGAGCTAGAGGGGAAATGTAGAGATAATGCAATCCAACATTTTTACATGGAAGATGAGACGTTTTAAAAAGTGTAATCGAGAATATTTATATTTTTAAATTTGAAGAATTTAATTTTGGAGTAGTCATGACTTATATATATATATATATATGAAATTAAAGTAATTAGTTTTGAAGCATTCTTTCTTTTAGGAAAAAAGGCCTTTGTTGCTAACCATGTAAACTATTAATTCCAAGTAGCTATGCGTTTCATTACATGAAACAGTTGTTTCATGAGATTCTATCTGGCTCAACGTGGCATACATTTAACAATAACAAGCTTAAAAAGAGATAATACTAACATCAATGTACCTATGTAGTTTGAAAAGAGAATAAAATGCTTAGAGTGGCACAAGTATTTAGAAAAGCAAGGAGAAAAAAATGGAAATGGAATAATACATGTTTGTGGCAACAGAAGTGCAAGTAGAACCCTCCTATGTCACTTTTTAGAAATTAGAATACTGATTCTAGATATTCAGTCAGTTCAGTTCAGTCGCTCAGTCATGTCCGACTCTTTGCGACCCCATGAATCGCAGCACGCCAGGCCTCCCTGTCCATCACCAACTCCCGGAGTTCACTCAGACTCACGTCCATCGAGTCAGTGATGCCATCCAGCCATCTCATCCTCTGTCGTCCCCTTCTCCTCCTGCCCCCAATCCCTCCCAGCATCAGAGTCTTTTCCAATGAGTCAACTCTTCGCATGAGGTGCCCAAAGTACTGGAGTCAGCATGATTCCTTCCAAAGAAACCCCAGGGCTGATCTCCTTCAGAATGGATTGGTTGTTAGATATTCAATATTAGACATAGGGATGGCATTTTTCACAGAATCAGAACAAATAATTCTAAAATTAGTATGAAAGCACAAAAGACCACAGATAGCCAAAACAATCTTAAGAAAGAAGAACAAAGTTGGAGGTACCATGCTCCCTGATTTCAAACTATACTACATCAGTATGATACTGACACAAAACCAGACACATGGGTCAGAGGAACAGAATACAGAGCCCAGAAAGAACCCACACTTACATGGACAACTGATCTATGACAAAGGAGGCAAGAGTGTACCATGGGGAAAAGACAGCCTCTTCAATTAATGGTATTAGGGAAATTGGACAGCCACACACAAGAAAATCAAGCGAGACTATATACACTATTTACAAAAATAAACTAAAATGGATTAAAAACTTAAATGAAAGCCTTGAAACCATATAAGAAAACCTATAAGAAAACATTAGCAGTATGCTGTTTGACATCAGTCTTCGCAATATTTTTTTGGATCTGGATCCTCAGGCAAGGGCTTCCCTGGTAACTCAGCTGATAAAAAATCTGCCTGCAATGCTGGAGACCCTGGTTTGATTTCTGGGTTAGGAAGTTCCCCTAGAGAAGTTAATGGCTACCCACTCCAGTATTCTTGGGCTTCCTTGGTGGCTCAGACAGTAGAGAATCTGCCTGGAATGCAGGAGACGCAGGTTCGATCCCTGGGTTAGGAAGATGCCCTGGAGGATGGCATGGCAACTCATCCAGTATTCTTGCCTAGAGAATTCCGTAGAGTAAAATATTACTTAGCTGTAAAAGAGAATGCAATCTTTCCATGCGACAACATGGATGGACCTAGAGGGTATTATGCAAAGTGAACTGTCAGACAAAAAGAGACAAATACCGTATGATTTCACTTCTATGTGTAATCTAAAAATTAAAACAAATGAATAAATATAACAACAATAAAACAGTCACTGATACAGAGAACAAACATGGTTGCCTTAGGGGAGAGGGGTGGGAGGATGAGCGATATAGGTGGAGGAGATTAAGAGGTACAAACTTCCAGTTACAAAATAAATGAATCAGGGGTATAAAATTTACAGTGTGGGGAATATAACTGATAATAATATAATATCATTTTACAGTGACAGATGATAACTAGACTTATTGTGGTGATCATTTTGTGATGTATAGAAGTAACAAATCACTATGTTGTTTAACAGGAGCTAACATAGTGTTTCAGATCAATTATTTTTCAAAACCAAACCAGCCAACAAACAGACTCAGAGAAAAAGAGATCAGATTTATGATTATCAGAGGACTGGGAGGAGGGATGAAGAATGGGATGAAGGCAGTCAAAAGGCACAAACTTCCAGTTATAAGGTGAATAAGCAGTAGGGATGTACTGGGCTTTCCTGGTGTCTTAGTTGGGAAAGAATCTGCCTGAAATGCAGGAAACCACCTGCAATGCAGGAGACCCAGGTTCAGTCCCTGGGTCAGGAAGATCCCCTGGAGGAGGAAATGGCAACAACTACAATATTCTTGCCTGGGAAATCCCATGGACAGAGGAGTCTGGTGAGCTACAGTCCATGGGGTCGCAAAGAGTCAGACATGACTTAGCGACTAAACCACCAGGGATGTAATGCATAACATGGTAAATATAATTAACACTGCTGTATGTTACACATGAATGTTGTTAGAGTAAAGCCTAAGAGTTCTCATCACAAGAAAATTTTTTTCTTTTGTTTTGTATCCATAAAAGCGGATAGATGTTCACTAAATGTATCATGGTAATCATTTCGTGATATGCTGTACACCTTAAACTTATCCAGTGCTGTCAATTATATCTCAATAAAACTAGAAGGAAAAAAGAAATTAGAGGGAAAAAAAGTACTTGTGTATTTTGTGGGTCACCAGAAGGAAGTTGAAGAGAGAATTTTTCTGGACTTTAGGAGGCAATTTCAATTTGCCTAATATGCTTCTTCCCAACTTTTCATTAACATGCCCATGAATATAGTTGATTTTGTTTATAAACTCAAAGGAGTTCTGTAAATGCAGATGATCTTATTTCCCCCAAACGAGGGGTGCAATTTTTCCCTAAAGATAGTGAAGGGAGATGGGTTGCGCTGGATAGCAAACTCACCCTCTGAACCAAAACCAAACATTCCTGAAGGGGATGGGGGTGTACTTCTGCTTCATACTCGAGCTAAATCCACCTCTCTTCAAAATATAGTAGCAGAACATGTGCCCATTCCTCATATCCATCAATGCAGAGTTGTCTGACACCCTCCTGCACAGGCTAGACCACAGTGAGAGAGTGGACCCCAAAGTGGAATACAAAAATACACATATTTAAGATAAAATGTATTTGTATGTTTTAAGATATAATGTCTGTAAAGGGGCAATTAGCATTTTCACATTATTAGTTTGCCTTTTCTCTTTAGAGATACAGGACTTTCACCTTAGTATTCCCTAGTAACTATTTGCTGGGTTACAAAAAAAAAAAAAAAAAAAAACTTGGAGTAATAACAGTTTCAACCCAACATAGAATTTTGTGGTAAGACAATAAACAGGTTTGTAAGTCAGTTATATCATAAGATTTTACATCTAAAAATGCAAAGTTCTGAACCTGGAGGAAAAGGAGGAGAGAGAAAGGTAAAAGGAGCAAGATTATATTTATAAATATCGTTCTATGGCTAGTAAATTGAATGTAAAAACACAAAGAACCCTGGAAATCAACATTGGGTGTATTTCTAAGAATAAATATAAATGTTAAACTAGCTCTGTGAGCTCCAGTTACATGAACGAAGACTGAATTTGGGGTTGGCGACTGGAGTTGAAGAAGAGAAGTTCTGCTTTCCCAAGCTCCTTTCACCACGTCCCACAAGTGGGATAGAAAGTGAGTTTAAGGCTGCATCTCCATCAGAAAGTGCGCTCGCCATCCCTTCGCCCTCCCAGGAGCATTCTGTCTCCCACAGCTTGAAAGGGAGAAACTTTAGCTGAAAAGTGGCTGTGGAGAGAGCTCAAATTAAAAAAAAAAAAAAAAAGAAAGAAAGTGAGTTTAAATTTTAGTCACAAACTCAAAGGTATCAGAAATCCAACCTGTTTTATTTTTACACAAATCAACTTAATATTTATCTCAAGTTCCCATTCCACCAGGAGCCAGGTTGTTTATTGTAGCACCAAGGTAAGAGGCAGGGTATCTGCTCTTCAGTGCCAGCCATCCACATGAGTAACCAGCTGAGACATCTATCATCCAACCTGGTCCTTAGGGCTTGATTATCATCAGTCCAAACAAGATGACTCTGAGATGTCACACCACTCTACGGCAAAGGTGCTCTGCTCACTCTCTATGATCCCTGTCATTCTGGACTCATTGATCAGTCTTTCCTTCTCTCGGCCGTTGCCAGTTCCCAGAACTCTGCTTATAAGGCAGTATCCAAGGGCCCTGTACAGAGCTCCAGCGATGATGGCTCCTCCACTTGTGCTCCCTCTCTTTCCAACTTTAGAAATATTTTTCTGTCCTCTATGGAGTTGGAGAAATACCGTCAGCGTGCAAACATTTTCTCTATATCTTAATATTTCTCTAAAGACTCTAAGCTTTTCAAAGATAAGTTACAGAACTGTAAGAAATAAACTGCTTCTTTTTACCCTGAGTCAAGTAATCCAAAGTAGCCTAGACCTTTGAAAGGTTAACCAAAGAAAGAGAATGACAGAAAGTATGGGTCAGATGGAGAAATTGTCTCTAAAATCATATCCCCTTAGTACTAACATTTTCATTTTTTGTTAACTTTAGATTCTTTTTTATCCCTTTATCACTGGTGAAAGATTTCTAATTTCCATGTGGGACTTTGTATATCCTTAATCTTTTAAAGTTAATTTCTAGGATAGCTACATTTTAGAGGATGCGTTCTTTAAAAGTTATGTTTCAAGGACTAAAGTGAGGTTGTTGTATAACTAGTAAATTATCTATTTTTAAACATGTACAATCCATCTCATTTCCAAAGATTATGCACTATAATCTATTATTAATTATATTATTCAAATTCTCTTATTCTTTAAATGCCTGAACTATGTTGTTAAGAATCTTTTCAATACAAAAAACAGAAACCCAATTCAAACTAGCATAATGCATTAAGAGAACCGGTGGACTAATATAACTGGGATTTCTAAAATATAAACTTCTTTAGCAAAGGCTGGGTCTAGGGCTTGCAGTGATGGAATTGGTACTGTATTTCTTCATCCCTTGGCTTTGCTTGTCTGTTTTCATTTGTCAGGCCAGCTCTATCCACGTGGCAACAAGATAGCTCCTGGGAGGCTTATTGGTCCCTGCACGCTGTAATCACAGGAACAGGGACTCTCTTCCTTCTCCCAGCACCATCAAGACAAGATAAAGGACTCTGATTCAGTTTAGGTAAGTTGCCCACTTGGGCCCAATCCTTGAGTCACACAGATAAACCACTCTGATCAATCAGTTTAGGTCACACATCATCTCAACTGGGATTTCACAGAGGCAAATCTGACTCAGTAATTGCTTTGAGAGTAATTTATTAAGGACATGCTTCAGAGAAAACAGTAACAGTGGGGAAAGCCATATGGGAAGAGGAAGAAGCCAACGATACCCAAAGCTTGATAAGCAAGCTCAAGATAAATAACACCTCAAAGTTTTTCCTCCTCCAATGAAGGAGCCAAAGTCTAGAGAGGCCATGGAGTGTTCAGACACTTTCAGCTCTCCACATGGACGAGGCAGCTCCAGTGCCCACAAGCCCTTCTCTGAAGGGAAAAGCTTTAGCCACTAAGCTCATAAAAGCTGGGGAAGGGCTCACAGAACTAGTTTTAAAAAAAAAAGGCAGGGGAGCCAAAAGAACCTGAGTGGGGCATCAAGCATTTGCTAAATGTGCCCAGTCCTGTGATAACCAAGATACAGCCTCTTGACCAACACCACCAAAACAATCTGACCAATGTGGGCAGTTCCCAAAAGAAGTGATGTGGGGCAGACACAATAAGTGACCATGCTATCTCACAAAGCCTGAGATAGCACTCAATTTCCCTGCAACTATAGTAGTGCTGTATATTTCTTTTTCTCCTAATAACTTTTGACTTAAATGTTAATCCTATTTTAGTCCACAGAGGATTAAGATTTTTATAACTTGGTTGTGCAGTGTAGTGCACATGATAAAAAAAATGACCTTCTTTTTAACCTTTTAATATTTTGACCATTGATGGCTACATCATCTGAAATTAATTACATCTCTTTTTTCAACTCGCCTTATGAATCTTCATTACTAAGATTTGTGTTTTTGCCTTAGAAATACTCCTTGGGAACAGCACAGAGATACTGTTTTAACCTCCTTATTTGGCAAAACTTTATTTTAATTGGGGAGCATAACTCATTTAAGTTTGTTATCAGAATTGATATATTTCACATATCATTTCAAACTATCTTGAGTTGTATGTATTTTGTAGGCTTTTGTACCACTTCCTCTCTTTTCTGTCATTTGTTGTTTGGGTTGATTTTGTCTTCTACGGATTTGGAAGGTTTCAATCATGTTGTAAATTCTATTGATATTCGCTATCTAAAAGTCCTTTTCTATTCTTTACTTCTTTTCACTTAAATTTTTAAAAAATTGACTATTTCTTAACTTTCTCCAAGTTCACATTCTTCTAACTGAAGTTTTTATTTGTATTATCTAGACACTTACTCTCACATTATTGTGATTTATTTTTATATTATTTTTATATAATTTTTACATTAATTTTCTTTAAAGAAAAGCTTCTTATATTTGCATTCCTTTTTTTAATGACCAAACATATAACAATTATTTAAACTTAGTGTGATGGTTGAGTTTATGTGTCAACTTGACTGGATAACAGGGTGCCCACATATTTGGTTAAATTGTTCTAGGTGGGTCTGTGCAGGTGCTTTGGATAAAATTAATATCTGAATCAGTAGATTGAGTAAAGCAGGGTATCGTCACCAATGCAGATAAGCCTCAACCAATGCACTAAAGACCTGAGCAGAGCAAAACGGTTAAGGGAAAATTCGCTCTCTACCTGACTGTCTTCAAACTGGGACGTCAGTCTTCTCCTGTCTTAGGCCTCAGACATGGACTGTGAGTTACACCATCAGCACTCGGCCTCTCAGGCCTTCACACTCAGACAGGAACCATGCCATTGGCTTTCCTAGGTGTCCAGCTCTGACTGCAAGTCTTGGGACTTCTCGGCCTTCCTAATCGCATGAACCAATTCCCCATGATATACAGATACATTGTATACCATGGGGAATACAATATACATTATTGGCTTCCACCCACCCCAGCATGTTTCTCTAACACATTTGGTCCCCCTATCTCTTTAGGCTAATTTGCATTCTCTTTTTCAGTTTTATGTTGCTATTTCATAGAAACTAACTTTCCTGGCATTTTAATGACTCTATAAAAAATTTTTCCAAACTTTCTCCTGGTTCTGGTAGTAAATCACTTTGAAAATATTCAACCCTTCTGTATCTTCAGGAGAAAAACAAATGGCTTCTTCTTGTCTTTATTTTCTTAAAAGCACATATTAGGGGCCTTGCTAGTGGTCTAGTGGTTAAGAATCTGCCTGCCAATGCAGGGGACATACATAGGTTTTATCCCTGGCCTGGGAAGATACCACATGCTGCAGAGCAGCTGAGCCCTTTGCACCACAGCTTGTGAGCCTGTGCTCCTCAAGGAAGAGTAGCCCTTGCTCGATGCAGCTAGAAAAAGCCCACAGGCCGGCAACAAAGACCCAGCGCCACCAAACATAAGATGGATAAATAAATCCTTTTTTTTTAAACACACATTATTTTTTCCTTTTCCCTCTCTAATTCCATTGAAGGAGGAAATGTAATTTTTGCTGCTGCTGCTAAGTCGCTTCAGTCGCGTCCGACTCTGTGCGACCCCACAGATGGCAGCCCACCAGGCTCCCCTGTCCCTGGGATTCTCCAGGCAAGAACACTGGAGTGGGTTGCCATTTCCTTCTCCAATGCATGCAAGTGAAAAGTGAAAGTGAAGTCGCTCAGTCGTGTCCGACTCTTAGCGACCCCATGGACCACAGCCTACCAGGCTCCTCCATCCTTGGGATTTTCCAGGCAAGAGTACTGGAGTGGGGTGCCATTGCCTTCTCCACTAGTCATTATAAATGCCAATTGTCAGAGTCCTACTCGTTGATAATCCTACCTCAGTTTCTCCTTTGGGGTTAATAAATTCCCTTCTTGGGCTCTTTCTGGGAAGCTGCTTGATATGCAAATGTACTGTTTTTATTTTCTTATTTTATGGGTCTAAGTCAGGTCCTTCAAAGTACCAATTTCATTGACCCTCTGATCCCACAGAACACACATAATCCACAGCTCACTGCTCTCCCAATATCTACCCTAACTACACTCATTTCCTTTCAGGACTACATTTCTCTGTGTACAATAAACCAGTATTATTCTCACTGCTCCTCTGCCTATAACAATCACCAGAACTCCACATATCCTGTCTCATTGTTTCTAAATGGACATGTAAAGGTTGTAGTTTCAAACTGGATGTATAAAGACAGGTACCAATGGGACAGGAAGGAGGTTGGGATCA
Source organism: Bos indicus x Bos taurus (assembly GCF_003369695.1). NCBI lineage: Eukaryota > Metazoa > Chordata > Mammalia > Artiodactyla > Bovidae > Bos > Bos indicus x Bos taurus. Next base: position 22,567,078 of record NC_040081.1, on the reverse strand, counting down.
CGGTAGGAACAATGCTCTGAATGCCTCAAAAACACCACCTGGGTTATAGAGGAACAGTCTTTTCCATTGATACAGAACCTAATTTTTTTTTCTTTTGAGAGTAGAGCAGATGGTACTTTCAAAATAGTAGGTTTATTCCATCTCAAGAAAGAAAAAGAATAAAAAAAGAGACAAAACAAAATCACCCACTTGACCATGAATTCTGAGCATGACTAAGTCATGATTGTCTCTTTGAGAAACCTTTAAAAAGCTGTCAGTTTTAGTTTTCATTATTATGAGTTTTCATCCTTTTTTCTATCTCTTATTAAATGTTTCTGTGAGGAATTGAGAGAATTACTGAAACAGGACCTGCTAGTCAGATGTCATTTAAATTTAAAACTCTAGTTTAATATTTAAGGCATTCCTGAAAAATTAATTTACTGTATTTCTTCTTCTCCTTATTATTGTTGTTTTTGTTGAAGAGCAATAGTAATAGCTACTACTTATTAAGTGTTATTATCAGGCAGGCACAATGGTGGGCACTTTAGATATCTAGTTCTCATGACACCATAATTACCACTAATCTCACTTTTCATAAAGAAATTGAAGTTCAGTGAGTATAAGTAACTGGCCTAAATCTTACTGTTAACATCTTGTAACACACAGTTTCATAGTCAGGTGGCTTTGACTCCAAGCTCCATCCTCTTTCTTTAAGTCACGATGCCAGAAAAGGCAATGGCACCCCACTCCAGTACTCTTGCCTGGAAAATCCCATGGATGGAGAAGCCTGGTGGGCTGCAGTCCATGGGGTCGCTGAGGGTCGGACACGACTGAGCGACTTCACTTTCACTTTTCACTTTCATGCATTGGAAAAGGAAACGGCAACCCACCCCAGTGTTCTTGCCTAGAGAATCCCAGGGACGGGGGAGCCAGGTGGGCTGCCATCTATGGGGTCGCACAGAGTCGGACACGACTGAAGTGACTTAGCAACAGCAGCCTCATCTAGCAGAGGATCCTATGGTTATACGAACACAGCCACCACTACAAAAACTGGACTTTTTCCTGGATGTAAATTTTAGTATATATAGGGATAAAATTTTACAGATGGCCCACACAAATTGCGCACAAAGCTCACTAGTAAGATATATATGGGGAAAAAAATGAGAAACCAATTGATGGTACAACCAGGTAAGGTAAATCAACACAAAATTTTTGATCTGGCAGTAATGGCTGCATAGAGAAATGTTTGACTTAAGTCTGTGATGCTGGTTCTGATGGTAGAGATAGTACTTTTTCAACATATCACGTCATTAAATGAGTTATTTCCTGTATTCACTTCCTTCCTTCAGCAGGATTTAAGCTGGTTGATAAAAAGATGCTAATTGTTTGAGAGAGTACAGCTTACTATTCACATACATTCAATTAAAGCCCAGACTTAGAGTTCTTGGGAATAAGTTATTGAGTCATCTCAGCAAAACTATAAAATAGAGTATTCTTTAAAATAGCTGATTTTTTTAAAAGCAGCTTTTAAACTCCTTGCTGCTACTGCTGCTAAGTCACTTCAGTCGTGTCCGACTCTGTGTGACCCCAGAGACAGCAGCCCACCTGGCTCCCCCATCCCTGGGATTCTCCAGGCGAGAACACTGGAGTGGGTTGCCATTTCCTTCTCCAATGCATGAACGTGAAAAGTGAAAGTGAAGTCCCTCAGTCGTGTCCGACTCTTAGCGACCCCGTGGACTGCAGCCCACCAGGCTCCTCCGTTCATGGGGTTTTCCAGGCAAGAGTACTGGAGTGGGGTGCCATTGCCTCCTTACTACTTCTTTATTATTAGTTTTTAAAATCTTAACTCTAAAGAACCTCTAAAGTATTGTTGTAAAACTTTTAATTCCATCTTCAAATATGCCATTAGTAAGGCCGGGGCAGAGGGATTGGAAATAAATATTCCACTTAAAATGAGTACAAACATATGTTGTTCTGAGTCACAGTTGCTTATAGTGTAGTAGATCTCCAGAGATTAAGCAATCTTAACTAGTTAAAACCTCTTATTTTACCCACGGCAAACTGTAATCCAAAGGAGTCAAATAAAAGTATCAAAAATAAAACTGGGATATCATTACAGACTCTGAAGACATCAAAAGGGGATAAGGAAACAACTCCACAGACATAAATTTGACAACTTGATGAAATAGTTCAACTCCTTGAAAAATGCAAATTACCACAATTCACCTCCCATGAAAATAGATAGTTTGAATATCTGTATAATTATTAATGAAAAACTTTCAAAAAAGAAATCCCAATGAATTTCTCTGGAGACTTCTACCAAAAGTTGAAAGAAGAACTAACATCAATTCTACACATTTTTCCCCCCAGAAAATAGAAGAGGAATACTTTGTAATCTATTTTAAGAATCTAGTATTACCCTGGTACAAAAAAAAAAAAACAGACAAAAACAGTACAAAAAGGGACAACTTTTTTTCATGAATATAGAGAAGAAAATTTTACCAAAAAGATTCAGCAATATCTAAAGAGAGTTATATACCATCACAAAATGGGATTTATCCCTGGGATCCAAGTCTTCTTCAATATTTAAAAATCAATCAATGTAATCTACAATATAAAACTAAAGAAGAAAAATCACATGAATATCAACTAGTGCAGCAAAAGCATTTGGAGGGGCTTCCCTGGTGGCTCAGTGGTGAAGAACCCGCCTGCCAGTGCAGGAGACAAGGATTTGATCCCTGATCCAGGAAGATCCCACATGCTATATAGCAACTAAGCCTATGAGCTCCAACAACAGAGCCAGTGCTCTAGAGCCTTCAAGCCACTACTGAGCTCACATGTTGCAAGTACTGAAAACTGCACACTACTGCCTTGAACCCATGCTCTGCAACAGGGGAAGCCACCGCAATGAGAAGGCAGTGCCTTGCCAGGAGAGTAGAGTCTGCTCACAGCAACTAGAGGAAAGCCTGTGTAGCAATGAAGACCCAGCACTGCCAAAGGTAAAATAAATAAATACATAAAATTTTAAAAAGCATTTGGAAAAATCCAACACCCATTAGCAGTCTTTAAAAAACTCTCTGAAAAAACAGGAATGCAGAGAAGTTCCTCACAGTGTCAATCAGGAGTGTGATCAGTTAGTGTTCATCTGTGAGTGTTAATCAGTTAGTGATCAAGAGTGTCAATAGGAAACCTGCAACTACCTTGATATTTGATGAAAGATTAAATGCCTTCCTCCTAAGATCAGAAGCAAGGCAAAGATCCCACCCTCAGCACTTTTATTCAACACAGTGCTTCAAGATCTAGCTGGTGCAATAGTTCGAAAACAAAACGCAGGCCAAAAGGAAGAAATAAAATTGTCCGCATTCGCAGGTGACAGGATTGTTTACATAGAGAATTCAAATGAATCTACAAAAAACTCCTAGCACTAACAATAGAATTGGTAAAGCTGCAGGATACAAGACATACTTTTAAAAGCCAACTGTATTTATAAATACTAGCAATGAACACATGGACATTGAAATTAAAAATATAATACCTTCTAAAGCACTCAAAAAAGTGAAACACTTAAGTGTTAATCTAATAAAAGACATACAGGGCATGTATTCCTGAAACTAAAATGCTGGTGAAACAAATCAAAGAGCTATAAGTAGAAAGATATATCATGTTCATGGATTGGAATTCAATTGTATGTCAATTAAGCCCAAATTAATATACAGGTTTAAAGTAATTCCTGTCAAAATGTAAGCAAAAATTATCCTAAAATATAATGAAAAGACAAGGAACTGAAATAGCAAAAATAAAAGGACAAAATATTGTCCTTTTAAAAATAACAAAATAAAAGTAAAAAAATATATGTGGAAGGAAAAAGAATTAGAATAGTGAAAGTAATTTTGAAAAAGAAGAATAAAGTGGGAAGAACCAGTCTGTATAATTTCAAGGTATTTTATAGCTTAAGTAACTAAGATGATGAATTATTGGCAGTAGTGTAAGCACACTAATCAATGGAACGGAGAACCCAGAAATAAATTCACAGAAATACGTCCAGCTGAGTTTTGACAAAGGTGCGCAAGCAATTCCATAGAGGATAGACAGTCTTTTCAATCAATGGTGCTGGAACAATGTGACATCTATAGGCACAAAATGAACCTTGTCTTAAGTTAAAATTAACTCAATGTGGATCACAGACTTAAATGTAAAATGTAAACTATAAACTTTTTTTAAACATAGGTGAAAATCTTTTGGGATCCAGGAATAAGCCTTGAGGTCTTAGACTTGACACCAAAAGCACAATCTATGAAAGGAAAAAATAATACATTAGACTTCACTAAAATGAAACACTTTTGTTCTGTAAAAGACTCAGTTAAGACTGCCTGGAAAAATATATTTGCGGAACACACAGGCAACAAAAGACGACTGACGAGAATATGCAAAGAACGCTCAAATCTCTAAGTAAACAAACAATCCAGTTAGAAAATAGACAAAAACGTGAACAGGAACTCAACCAAAGAGGGTAGACAGATGGCAGGTAGGTATATATTGAAAATACATTCAACTTCATTAGCCCTTAAAAATATGTATAAACTGAAACCACAATGAAATATTGCAACACACCTATGAAAATGGCTAAAATAAAAAATTGTGACAACATCAAATGCTGGTGTGGGTGTGAAGAAATTGGATCACTCGGGTACTACTGGGTGGAATGTAAAATGTACAGTCACTCTGGAAAGCAGTTCAGCAGTTTCTTAAAAAGTTAAACATGCAACTACCAGATGACCCAGTAATTACATTTGTGGGCATTTATCCCAGAGAAATGAAAATTTACTCTCACACAAATACAAGAATGTTTATAGAAGCTTTATTTGCAACAACCAAAAAGTAGAAGCAATGCGTAAACAAACTGGAACATCCACACCGTAGAATACTACTCAGCAAAATAAAGAAATGAACTGCTGATACACACAACCACCTGTAGAGTTCTCCAGCAATTAGGCTGAGTGGAAAAAAGTAATTCCAAAAGGTTACATACTGTACGATTTCATTTATATAATGTCCTTATGTCCTTGATGTAAGGACATTATAGAAATGGAGAACAAATTAGTAGTTCCCAGGGACGGCGGAGCCTGCTGGGCTGCCATCTATGGGGTTGCACAGAGTTGGACCCGACTGCAGCAACTTAGCAGCAGCAGCAGGGGTTAAGAAGATATGGAGGAAGGAGAAGTGGATGTGGTTACTAAAGAGGAATATGAGGGATCCATATGATGGAAATGTTCTATATCTTGACTGTATAAATACTATAAATTTGTAATATTGTACTATAGTTTTGCAAAACATTACCATTGGGAGAAGCTTATTTAAAAAGTACATAAGATCTCCATATATTCCTTTTTACAACTCCATGTGAATCTTCAGTATTCTCAAAATAGGAAGTCAAATTTTTTAAAGAAATATAATAAGGAAGTATTATGAACAACTTTATGACTACAAATTTAACAACTTAGGTGAAATGGCAAATTCTTTGCAAGATACTAAGTATCAAAGTGTAATAAATAACCTTAAGAATTCTCCATCAATTAAAGAAATTGGATATGTAGTTTAAAGTCTTCCTAAATGAGAATTCTAGGTCCAGAAGTCTTGACTGATAAAGTTTATTAAGCATTAAAAGAAGTACCAATTCTATACAGACACACAAAAAAAGAGAAGGGAATGTTTTTCAACTCATTCCAGATTGGTATAATTGTCCTGAACCAGAACCAGACAAGAAGACGCTACAAGAAAAAGAAAAACCTGTATACCAATATCACTAATGAGCATAGATGCAAATATTCTATATAAAATTTTAGCAAATTGAATTCAGTATATATAAATAAGATGATATAAAATAAGTGAAATTCAAATGTAAGTTCATTTAACATTCAAAAATCAATGTATTTCAATATATTACTAAACTAAAAAAGAAAAAAATCACCATCTCCATTGATTCAGAAAAGCATTTGATAAAACCCAATATTATTCATGCTATAAAAATATGCTCAGCAAAGTTGGAATAGAAAGGAACTTTCTTAAGATGTATTAGAGGACATTTGGAAAACCTATAGGAAACATGAGAAGTTGTAAAGGCAGTACAGCAGAGGAAGTAGTCTTTTCAATGAATGACCCTGGAAAAATTGGGTATCCATATATTTTTTAAAAGGACTTTATGTGAAAATTAAATAACAGATCTAAAATTAAGGCCTCACACTACTAAAGTTCTGGAAGAAAACAAATGGAAGTCTAAGTCTGAATTAAGCAAAGAGTTCTTTGTCACAATACTAAAACCACAATATAGTAAATGAATAAATAAATAAGACTTCAACACAATTATAAACTTCTGCTGTTCAACAGAAGATGAAAAGATGAGCTTCCAAGTCTAGAAAGAAATAAAGCTTGTATCTGATAAGAGACTTTTATCTGGAATATAAAACAAATTCATAATTCAATAATAAAAGCAACACTGTAAAATGGACAGACTATTTGAACATACATTACATCAAGTGAAAAATAAGCATATGATAAGATACACTTTATAATTAGACATTAGAGTAATGCAAAGTAAATTATAATGAGATAGCACCACACATAACATTTAGAATGGTTAAAACTAAAAAGACCAAGTTTATACCAAATGTTACAAGAGTATTATTGACCTAGAATTCTCATAAGAAGCTGATGGGAATTTAAAATAATGTAACTTTTAGGAGAACACTTTGCAGCTTCTTAAAACTTTATACGTATGCCAAACATAGGCTCTAGCCATTTCATTCCTGGGTATTTACACATGAAAACAAAAACTATGTGTATGTATCTATACAAATAGTTATACACAATGTTTTAGCAACTTCATTTGTATAGCCCCAAACTGGAAGCAACCTAAATATCTATCAACAGAGGAGTGAATAAATAAGTTATGGTATATCCATACAACAGAATACTGCTGATGCTACTGCTGCTAAGTCGCTTCAGTTGTGTCTGACTCTGTGCGACCCCATGGACTGCAGCCTACCAGGCTCCTCCGTCCATGGGATTTTTCAGGCAAGAGTACTGGAGTGGGGTGCCATTGCCTTCTCTGCAACAGAATCCTACTCAACTATAAAGAGAAATTAACTACTAATAAACACAACAACATGGATAAATCTGAAACATGGATAAATCATGGATAAATCATCACCACTTGATTGTGGTGATGACTAAATAGTGTATCAGATCAGATTAGATCAGTCGCTCAGTCGTGTCCGACTCTTTGTGACCCCATGAATCGCAGCACGCCAGGCCTCCCTGTCCATCACCAACTCCCAGAGTTCACTCAGACTCACGTCCATCAAGTCAGTGATGCCATCCAGCCATCTCATCCTCTGTCGTCCCCTTCTCCTCTTGCCCCCAATCCCTCCCAGCATCAGAGTCTTTTCCAATGAGTCAACTCTTCGCATGAGGTGGCCAAAGTATTAGAGTTTCAGCTTTAGCATCATTCCTTCCAAAGAAATCCCAGGGCTGATCTCCTTCAGAATGGACTGGTTGGATCTCCTTGCAGTCCAAGGGGCTCTCAAGAGTCTTCTCCAACACCACAGTTCAAAAGCATCAATTCTTCGGCGCTCAGCTTTCTTCACAGTCCAACTCTCACATCCATACATGACCACAGGAAAAACCATAGCCTTGACTAGACAAACCTTTGTTGGCAAAGTAATGTCTCTGCTTTTGAATATGCTATCTAGGTTGGTCATAACTTTCCTTCCAAGGAGTAAGCGTCTTTTAATTTCATGGCTGCAGTCACCATCTGCAGTGATTTTGGAGCCCCCAAAAATAAAGCCTGACACTGTTTCCACTGTTTCCCCATCTATTTGCCATGAAGTGATGGGACCGGATGCCATGATCTTCGTTTTCTGAATGTTGAGCTTTAAGCCAACTTTTTCACTCTCCACTTTCACTTTCATCAAGAGGCTTTTTGGTTCCTCTTCACTTTCTGCCATAAGGGTGGTGTCATCTGCATATCTGAGGTTATTGATATTTCTCCTGGCAATCTTGATTCCAACTTGTGTTTCTCCCAGTCCAGCGTTTCTTATGATGTACTCTGCATATAAGTTAAATAAGCAGGGTGACAATATACAGCTTTGACGTACTCCTTTTCCTATTTGGAACCAGTCTGTTGTTCCATGTCCAGTTCTAACTGTTGCTTCCTAACCTGCATACAGATTTCTCAAGAGGCAGATCAGGCGGTCTGGTATTCCTATCTCTTTCAGAATTTTCCACAGTTTATTGTGATCCACACAGTCAAAGGCTTTGGCATAGTCAATAAAGCAGAAACAGATGTTTTTCTGGAACTGTCTTGCTTTTTTCCATGATCCAGCAGATGTTGGCAATTTGATCTCTGGTTCCTCTGCCTTTTCTAAAACCAGCTTGAACATCAGGAATTTCATGGTTCACATATTGCTGAAAACTGGCTTGGAGAATTTTGAGCATTACTTTACTAGCGTGTGAGATGAGTGCAATTGTGTGGTAGTTTGAGCATTCTTTGGCATTGCCGTTCTTTGGGATTGGAATGAAAACTGACCTTTTCTAGTCCTGTGGCCACTGCTGAGTGTTCCAAATTTGCTGGCATATTGAGTGCAGCACTTTCACAGCATCATCTTTCAGGATTTGGAAGAACTCAACTGGAATTGTATCACCTCCACTAGCTTTGTTTGTAGTGATGCTTTCTAAGGCCCACTTGACTTCACATTCCAGGATATCTGGCTGTAGTCAGTGATCACACCATCGTGATTATCTGGGTGGTGAAGATCTTTTTTGTACAGTTCTTCTGTGTATTCTTGCCATCTCTTCTTAATATCTTCTGCTTCTGTTAGGTCCATACCATTTCTGTCCTTTATCAAGCCCATCTTTGCATGAAATGTTCCTTTGGTATCTCTGATTTTCTTGAAGAGATCTCTAGTCTTTCCCATTCTGTTGTTTTCCTCTATTTCTTTGCATTGATCGCTGAGGAAGGCTTTCTTATCTCTTCTTGCTATTCTTTGGAACTCTGCATTCAGATGTTTATATCTTTCCTTTTCTCCTTTGTTTTTCGCTTCTCTTCTTTTCACAGCTATTTGTAAGGCCTCCCCAGACAGCCATTTTGCTTTTTTGCATTTCTTTTCCATGGGGATGGTCTTGATCCCTGTCTCCTGTACAATGTCACGAACCTCATTCCATAGTTCATCAGGCACTCTATCTATCAGATCTAGGCCCTTAAATCTATTTTCACTTCCACTGTATAATCATAAGGGATTTGATTTAGGTCATACCTGAATGGTCTAGTGGTTTTCCCTACTTTCTTCAATTTCAGTCTGATTTTGGCAATAAGGAGTTCATGGTCTGAGCCACAGTCAGCTCCTGGTCTTGATTTTGCTGACTATAGAGCTTCTCCATCTTTGGCTGCAAAGAATATAATCAATTTGATTTTGGTGTTGACCATCTGGTGATGTCCATGTATAGAGTCTTCTCTTGTGTTGTTGGAAGAGGGTGTTTGTTATGACCAGTGCATTTTCTTGGCAAAACTCTATTAGTCTTTGCCTTGCTTCATTCCGTATTCCAAGGCCAAATTTGCCTGTTACTCCAGGTGTTTCTTGACTTCCTACTTTTGCATTCCAGTCCCCTATAATGAAAAGGACGTCTTTTTTGGGTGTTAGTTCTAAAAGGTCTTGTAGGTCTTCACAGAACCGTTCAACTTCAGTCAAAATTTATCAAATTGTATACTTTAAATATATGTGGCTTAGGTGCCTGTGTAGTTAGTTGTGTCTGACACTTTGTGCCCCTTTGGACTATAGCCTGCCAGGCTCCTCTGTTTATGGGATTTTCCAGGCAAGAACACTGGAGCAGGTTGCCATTTCCTTCTCCAGGGGATCTTCCTGACCCAGGGACAGAGCCTGCATCTCCTGTGTCTCCTGCATTGCAGGCAGATTCTTTATGGGTTAAGCCATCAGGAAAGCCCATGTGTGATTTTATTGCATATCAATTATAACTCAGTAAAGCCATTAAAAAAGAAACATTTGCATTACCTAATTCTGGACAATGAGAATTAAAGAAAAACTTGCTGAAAGCTTCTGAGAAGATTATTTGATCTTAAGGAGCTATAAGATGTTTCTCTTTCTCTCTCCCACTCCCCACCCCCACCTCAACAGCTCAATGTGAAAAAGAAAGTATGTTGTCCATGTTATAGGTGGAAGCCATCATTTGACCAAGAAGAAAGTCAGCCTGAGGAAATTGCTAACACAGAGACAGAAAAGCAGAAACAAATGCTTCTGAGAGGAACAGAGGCAAAGTCATGATTGCATTAAATCTGAAGTCCTCCTTATCTAAGGATTTTCAACTATATGACCTAACAATATTCCATAATTGGTAAATTAGTTTTAGTCAGGATTCTATATCTTGCAATGAAAAACATCCTAACCAGGATAAGCATATTCTCATTTGAGAACCATATCAGCAATTAATAACAATGCAATCAGATGGAATTCTATTCTTGGTATTTAATTAAATTACCTATCTATTTTAATAACCCTCAATATATGTGTATCTACTGTGAGTAAGGCTTATAGGCCCTACAATATAGGAGATATCAGGTGTTTATACCCTCCCATCATAACTTTTTCCTCCTTTTGACAACAGTACTCCAATTTTCCCTTAGCAAACCACTTCTCTGGTGCTCTTAGTTCACATCTTTCAGATAAGGTAAGTCCTCCTTGTCACTACAGGAGACATGTGATTCAAGTGCATTGTGAGAAAGACTGGCAGCTGAGCCCAAGTCCCCAAATTTCACCTCTCAACCACCTCTCTCAACTACTTCTCCAAAGAAAAAATTGGAGCAGGTAAGTGGGAGCACCTGGATGGGTCCTTGAGGTCATAGGCTCCAGGGTCTCTGAAAGCAAAGACACTCTCACCGGTTTGTTCTTGCTGTTGCTTTGTTTAATCACCAAGTCGTGTCCACCTCTTTTTCAACCCTATGGACTGTAGCCCACCAGGCTCCTCTTTAGGGCATGCATAAAGACAAGTTCCCAGTTTCATGGTTTCCAATTAAAGACTGTAGGGTGAACCGATGAGTCCCTCTAGGAAACAGATACACGTACTTATATGTTTGTTTGCTTTTGTGAAGGTAAAATTAACCCAGCTGATGACAAATTATGTGGAGGAGAGCTACACCCATGAGATGAATTGCTCCTAGCCCCTGAGGCTAGGAAAGAGTCCTGGCTTTTGCCCAGGGAGATCTGGGAGAAGAGAGACTTCTTTCCAAAGCTTCAGCTAGATGTTAACAGATGGCCAGTGGGTTCACCACCAGCCCATGAGAGCAATAGCTTTCCCCTTTGTCAATCTGCCACTGTACAAAAGACCCTAATCATTTGACCTGTCAAATAGGTCAGTTCATGCAGAGCCTGAGGACTGAGCAGGAAATGGAAAATAAGATCTTGCCCTAGTAGTACCAGCAAGCCAGAGAAGAAAAACCAAGATAATGCTTCAAACAGATGTTTTGTTGAAATAGAACTGTTGAAAGAGTCAGGTGAAATTTTTTTAAGTAATAAATTATTGAAGATATAATTAAAGGTTAAAAGATTAACAATTTAATACATGATAGATGCCATAACTAGAGCAGAAAATCACTTTAAAATGTGTAATAGCTACATGTTGCTGTTCCTGACTGAAGTAACCAAAATGAAGTAAGTGGTGGAAATAACAATGATATACTGGCTAACCTATTTTAAAAATCAGTGCATTGCTGAAGTTTTGTGAAAGTCAGGAATTTAACTGAAAGCAGGAGGGAACAGCTGAAGAATTGCCCGTCGAGTCTTTGTCACTGTATAAAAAGAGAAGAATTCTCTCCTGAGAATTCATAACCACTCACACTGTAGGTGGTTGGTGGTCAAGAATACTTGAGTAGGGAATTTTAAGTGTTGCCAAGTTAATAGAAACAAATAACTCTTTGGAGTACTCAGCTTCAATTCAGCCTTCAAAGAATTTATAAAAATAAAGTTTCAAGAAATATAATTTATTATTTAAAACTCAGCTGATGTATTTAATATCATATGCAATATAAATGAACAGAGAATTTGTGAACTTGAAAATAAATTTAAAGAAATTACCCAGAATTCAATTCAAAGATAAAGAGATACTGAGTTACAGAAGTTAGAATAATAAAATCTAACACATGCTTAATTAAATTTTCCAAAAGAAGAGACTAGAGAAAATGGAGGAGAGACAATGTTGCAAAAGATAATGGAGTCAGAATTTTCTAGAATTATTGAAAGATATTAAATATTTACTCAGATATTAAATCCTGAGATCCAGGATCAGATCAGATCAGATCAGTCGCTCAGTCGTGTCCGACTCTTTGTGACCCCATGAATCGCAGCACGCCAGGCCTCCCTGTCCATCACCAACTCCCAGAGTTCACTCAGACTCACGTCCATCAAGTCAGTGATGCCATCCAGCCATCTCATCCTCTGTCGTCCCCTTCTCCTCTTGCCCCCAATCCCTCCCAGCATCAGAGTCTTTTCCAATGAGTCAACTCTTCGCGTGAGGTGGCCAAAGTATTGGAGTTTCAGCTTTAGCATCAGTCCTTCCAAAGAAATCCCAGGGCTGATCTCCTTCAGAATGGACTGGTTGGATCTCCTTGCAGTCCAAGGGACTCTCAAGAGTCTTCTCCAACACCACAGTTCAAAAGCATCAATTCTTCGGCGCTCAGCCTTCTTCACAGTCCAACTTTCACATCCATACATGACCACAGGAAAAACCATAGCCTTGACTAGACGAACCTTTGTTGGCAAAGTAATGTCTCTGCTTTTGAATATGCTATCTAGGTTGGTCATAACTTTCCTTCCAAAGAGTAAGCGTCTTTTAATTTCATGGCTGCAATCACCATCTGCAGTGATTTTGGAGCCCAAACAAATCACCAAAAATTGTTCTTCTATGGACTAATGTAATCTGGTATTCAGGAGGCCTTCTGCTGATCCAGTTTGATGTAAGAATAGAATTTAAAATGGAGTAAATAGCACCCATGTCCTACAGAGTAGATGCTCTTCCCTGTTTATAATTTCCTTCTAACAAGCTTTAAAAAAGAATTAGATTGCTGAGTGCTTAAGGTCACACCCTATGACAAGGATGGTAATGTGTTCTTTATAGCATTTCCATCCTATAAACAGGCAATGCATCATGCTATACCCCACAGCCTCTCTTTGTCCCTGTCAGGATGGATTAGCTACAGAAGGAGCCTGGATGCACCTCTAGAAACTGACCAATTAAATTTTTTTATTTAAAAAATATGTATTTATTTGCTTATTTGGCTGTACCAGGTCCCAGTTGCAGTACTCGGGGCCTTTGCTGCACGTGAGATCTTTCGATTGCAGCAGGTGAACTCCTAGGTGCAGCCTGGGAACTCCCAGTTGTGGTATGTGGGATCCAGTTCCCTGACCAGGGCTCAAATCTGGGCCCCCTGTACTAGAGGCGTGGAGTCTCAACCATTGGCCCACGAGGGAAGTCCCTAAATTCTTTTAAAATGGTAGTTGTTTTGGATTTGCATTTTGCCACTCTGCACTTGCTCTCCAGTTCCACTCTCTACTTCTTTCCATTCTACTTTGTGATTCTGGCTTCCAGTGGGCTCCTCTTAATGGGAAACACTGGAGGCGTAAATGGTGGAGAGAAGTGGGGTAATGTATTCTCCTGGCCATGGGGGACCCTTCTAGCTAATTTCTCTAGTGAAGTGCCCTGCTCTTTTCTAAAACTTCTCCTGTAGCTACAGGCTCTTCTTTGGTTCCAGGCACTGCTCTCCCTCCATGCCCCTTCAGGCCTGGGAGTGGTAAAGACTCCCTGTTCTTGTTAGCCCTGGGATGCCATTCTTTGTTGGTTTCCCTTTACTCTGCTCCCACCCCTGAAAGTAATTCCTTCAGCAAAGTCTTGTTAATGACTTGTTGATGGTGCCATCTGTTTTCTGGCATACAAATTGCTATATAGAATAAGTTCAACTAGTTATATTTATTAACATTGATTTTTATTTTATATACTTTGCATTTTATGACAAATTTTGAAATTTTCACATTTTTTAAAATGTAAAATTAAACATTGACTCAAAAACCATTTACTTGATATCATAAATTCAATGCAATGAACTAAATGCAATGACCCAGGAACTAGAGAAGCAAATAAGAGGAGTATCTTAGGCAACTTTGGGGTTCAGAAAAGACTCCACTGAGAAAGTGAGTAGAACTTGGCCACCACATAGCCTAGGGTTGCCCCTTTCTACTCAAGGACTGGGGGTCTCACTGCCCTATAACTTCAGGACCACCAGGGTTAGCTGCTCATAGTCTCACTCCAACCTCTCTTCAAGGTTCCCCTACTTTAGCAGTTCTAATGACATCTACCTATGACCGTGTGGGCACACACAGTCAGAAAAATTTAGATGTTAAGATTATGGAAGTGCTGCTCTAACAATTTCTTTAATGAAAAGAATGTAATTCTAAAGCAGACTGAATCTAAAACTTAAAAATAATTGTTGATACAGTGAAATTGTCAACAGAGAAGCAGCATTGTTTGAATCTGTAATTCAACAAGTCCTGACACCGTTGTTGTTTTTAAAGTCTTGCTGCCAATGTGATGAATGCTGATCTATTATAATGGGTATTATTATGTCAATATCTTTCAGATTGCTATAAAAACTTGTCAGGAGATATATGTATTCAAAGGCATATTTATCCTATTAAAGATATATATGTGTGTGTATATACATATAAGCATCAGATCATTACTTATGAGTAGCTTTGACAGCCAGATATAAAACCTTCCAGAAGACAGAAACCCCTTCCATATAAACAAGTAATTGGCAGCAGTCTCAAATCAGCCAATCTGATTTTATTCAAACCAATTTTGTTGGCTTCCAGGTGGCCTGACCAATCACCCTGGTCGACTGGAGACTGAGGGGTTCCTGAACAAAGTGCTTTCTGTGCTAAAACCAAGATGGTACTGGGCAAACTGGGATGATTTGTTTCCTGTAGTTCTGTGTCCTCATGAAGGTCAGTAGAAGATATTTCTGTTTTGGGTTGAATTGTGTCTCCTGCCCACCCACATAATTTGTATGTTGATTTCTTAACCTCCAGTAGCTCAGAATGTGACTGTATTTGGGAAAGGCTTTAAAAAGCCAACTAAGTTTAAATGAGGTAGCTGGAGTGGGCCCTGATCCAATATGACTGGTGTCCTTACAATAAGGAGAGATTAGAACACAGACATACTGAGGGACCCGTGTGAAGACACAGGGAAAAGAAAGTTCTCTATAAGCCAAGGAGAGAGGCTTTAGAAAGAATCAACCCACCTGGTACCTCATTCTTGGATTTGTAGCCTCTAGAATCAGGAGAAAAACGAATTTCTATTGTTTCTATATTATATGGCAGCCCTAACTGAAAACACAGTCTCTAATAGTTATTTTTGACTGTGCATTTCGACTGACAGTTAGAGCCTAATCTTCTCTTCCTGAGAGTTTCTCTTCTCCTCAGGCTTCTTCCTCACTGTTCACACAGGAAGACCTCTCCCCTGAAATTCCTTTACCTAGACTATGACCGGAGAAGGCAATGGCACCCCACTCCAGTACTCTTGCCTGGAAAATCCCATGGACGGAGGAGCCTGGTGGGCTGCAGTCCATGGGGTCGCTAAGAGTCGGACACGACTGAGCGCTTCACTTTGACTTTTCACTTTCATGCCTTGGAGAAGGAAATGGCAACCCACTCAGTATTCTTGCCTGGAGAATCCCAGGGACAGAGGAGCCTGGTGGGCTGCCATCTCTGGGGTCGCACAGAGTTGGACACGACTGAAGCGACTTAGCAGCAGCAGCAGCAGCAGACTATGACCTCCACACTTCCCACTTCCCTTTTCTTCTAGCACCTTGTTCCTTCATACTCCTCTTTTTTTTTAATTAACTCTATAACTCATTAAACTATTTCTCAACCCTTCCAAACTTCCTTTAACCCCGGTACTCCATAAATATTAGTCACATACATGAAAAATGACACTAGCTTCTCTTTCCTCCTTTCTTTCTTCTCACTCCAAATGCTTTTGCATTTATTGTTTTCTTGTCTCCATTTCCCACTCCCTTGTCAGCCCCCTATAACCTGGTTCCTGGCTCTCATGAGTATATTGAAATTTTAAAGTAACCTAGAATGCAGCCACTGGTATCAGTGCCATTTTGAAAATATTATAATGAGGTCTCCTCTTCTTCCAAACAGAGTGCAAGGTGGTTTCTTTCCTTAGCTGCATAAGCATTACCTGAAACCATGCTTGGAATTTCATAATTTCCCAGTAAACAGTTTCTTCTTATTCTGACCTTTTAGGAACTGTCTGCAGTATCTTACACTGTTGAATACTCTCTGACCCTTGAAACTCTCTCTAATCTGGTTTTCCAAGCCTTCTTCTTACCTTCAGCGGCACCTGAGGAGTCTTTAAGTGTCTCTGTCTTTCTCTCCTCTATCTTGCTGTACACACACACACCCACACACACCAACTCCAGAAATAGTTGCTCATCAAATTTCTGTTTTTGGTTCTCTTCTCTTCCAACTCTCTTTGGTCACTAATGTTTTAGAAACACACTCATGACAACCACCACCAACCACATCTTTGTAGTTATCTCTTGATTTAGATCACCAATCCTATGTCTCTTAGAGCATTGGGCTTGAATTTCCAATTGAATATTAGTCACTGCCACATGGTCTCATAGAGCCTATTATGATTAACATGACGAAAACCGAACTCATGTTTCCACAGATTCTTTCTCAGTTATGATGTTACCATTCTAATTACTCAGACTAGAAAACTCAGAGCTATCTCAGTTTTTATCCCTCTTGACCTGCATGTATTATCTGTAAGCACATCCTATTGACCCTATCTTCTAAAATCTCTTAAATCCTTCTCCTTTTCATTACATTGGATAAATAGTTTAGTGTAGTGATTAAGAGCATGGATATCAGTGGCAAATCAACTGAATTTGAATCCTGATTCCCCTACTACTAACTAGGTATGAAACCTTAGGAAAATTATTTGATGTTTAGACTGTAAAAATAGGGCTAAAAGGGACCTATTTCATATGATTGTTTGAGTTAAATAAGTTAATATGTGTGTGTGCTAAGTCATTTGAGTTATGTTCAACTCTTTGCGACCCTACGGACTCCTGCCAGGCTCCTCTGTTCATAAGATTCTCCAGGCAAGAATATTGGAGTGGGTTGCCATGGCCTCCTTCAGGGGATCTTCCTGACTCTGGGATCGAACCCAAGTCTCCTGTGTCTCCTAAATTGCAGGTGGATTCTTTACCCACTGAGCTACCTGGGAAGCCCTCCCTAATACATGTGTAGCAAGGATTAATTGGGTGCTCACCCAACCTATTTCCTCTTCCTAAATACCCAGCAAAACTATTTCCTGGATCCCTTGCATTAAAGCGGGGCCATGGAATGTGAGCAGAAGTGTTGTGTCACTTTCATTCAAAGGGCGCTGAAAGAAGACGTATATTTCCTATGCTCCTTCTCTTCTTTTTCTGAGGCAAAATTGGAAGCAACACATGATGATGGAGCAGTTAGATGATGGGAGGATTCTGAAGGGTTGAGTCCTGTCTGGAGGAGAGCTGCCCCCGTGTGCCACCACCCAGGAGCTTCCGCAGTAGATTGTGAGTGAGAGAGAAGTGACATTTAAAGTTTTACTGTGCTGAATCCCTGAGATTTTGGTTTTTTAAAAAAACATCTGATAGTCTTATTCATCCCAAACATCACATAAATATGCTGGAAACAATGCCAGAAATAATAAGTACTTGTTCTACTCCTTCGATATGAGGTTGAGTCCAAATAATCTTTCCCTTAGATTATGAGAGGGTCTCATAAAATATCAACTTTTTCTAGCCTGAGTAGTTTATTTATTTAAGATATATTGTGCCATGAAAGTCTTTGTTTTGCCCAGTTACCTTTTTGGTAAATTCCAAATGATTATGTACAGAAGCAGCAAAAGACTATTGTGTTCCCCATAACGAGGTAAACAGTGATACTCCATTCCTTCTTTACTGCCTCAAAGAAAAGGATCTATGATGCCAGGACTTTTGCAGCCTACCTTCCACAATTCGTAACTTCTCTCCCACCACCTGTATCTTAGCCTCCTAAAAGCAGAGGTCAAGCTGCCTTGGGTCCAAATCCTGACTCTCCCACCTTTTCTCCTTTTCAGGTCTCTCCACGTCTGGGATATACTCTTATGACCAATTCTTTGGTGAAACAATGTGTATAACATTTTAAAGAAAAGAAAGACATGTACTATTTATGGAACAGATTTTATGCGCTGTGAATGTGCTTTAGAAAGGTGATGTTAGACCTGAAGGAAGGTTGCTGTGGTTGGTCCCAAGGTCACCTCAGAGATTCACTCCAGACCCAAACAAATGGATCTCTACTCCTCTGCCAAACATTCCATCAAGAAGACTCTTTTCGTTTTTTAAATGTTGAGTTTTTAAAAATTTGGTTGTGCTGAGTCTTAGTCGAGGCACATGGGAGCTTCAATCTTTAGTTGTGGTATGTGGGACCTAGTGCCCTGATCAGGAATGGAACCCTACCCCTTACCACCCTCCTCCCCCTCTTCCCCGCCCCTTTGGGAGGGCGGAGTCTTAGCCACTGGACCACCAGGAAAGTTCCAAGAATATTCTTATAACCTGAGAGGGCAGGAGGGAAGGCAAGGAGTGGGCTCCAAGGGAATATTGCTGGGGCAATTTAACGCCATAGCGACACTTGGCCTGGTGGTTCCCTGATTCCTGATGTTTTAAAGTTCAATTTACACGGTTATCACTGAATTCAGTAATGAGATAATTAGCTCTAAACTATTTCAGCTCAGTTTCTTGTTTGTCAGTTGAGGGGAACTAATCTACCCCAAGGGATTCCCTGCCGGCCCCTAGCACAGTGCCTGGCACGTAAAGCTCAAAAGCTAGTGAATGGTGATCACTGGGAGGCCCCTATGTGACTTCTATCATCGGTCTCTCCAGAAAAAAAAGAGACAAATTTCCCATTTGCTGGATCAGTATTTATGAGCTGTGAACCAAAACCATTTCTACCATCATCACTATAATTCCACCCACAGTAATTATCATAAAGGCCTGACTATGCCCTGTAATTGGAAGTTCTGAATAACTGTCAAAACCAGGAGATTTGAGACCTCACCCAAAACCAGTAGGTGTTCAGACTTTCGTGGACAGAAATCAGTTAGTTATGTTATAGACATTCCAGTTTAATCTGTGAAGAGATTTGGGAGTAACTGAGAGCACTTAAATGGAATATACCGATGAGATTTATTTTTATACACAGCATGCTTGGCCCCATGCCGACCCATCATCCCTCCAGATGCTCGGGCCTGTCCTTAGGGGCTCTGGACCGCTCAACTCTGGACAGCCGCACGGCCGCCGCCTCCGCGCCTCCCGCTTCTCAGGAAGACTTGGCCCCTCAGGCGCTTGCAGGAGGCGTCCCCGTCCGCTTCTGCCCTCAGGGCTCCGGGAGCGCCGGCGAGGGACCCCGGCATCCTGCCCGCCGAGCGCTCGCCCCTCGCCTGCGCCCCACAGCGGCTCAGGGGGCGCTCGCCGAGCCGGCAGGCGGGGCCGGGCCGGGGTCGCGCGGCCCCACAGGAGTGCGGGCTTTCCCCACCCCCGGCGGCGACCCCACCTCCCGCCCCCGCGCCTTGCGCGCGTGTGTCCGTCTGTCTGTCTTCTCTCGACGTCAGTGGGAATTTCCAGCCAGGAAGTGAGAGAGTGAGCGAGAGAGAAAGAGAGAGAAGTGCACCAGCGAGCCGGGGCAGGAAGAGGAGGTTTCGCCACCGGAGCGGCCCGGCGACGCGCTGACAGCTTCCCCTGCCCTTCCCGTCGGTCGGGCCTCGCCGCCGCCGCCGCCGCCGCCGCCCTCGGCCTGCGCCCAGTCGCCGGCCCGGCCCCAAGAGCCCAGCGCAGCCCAGGCCGGAGCAGCCGCGGCCGGGAAGGCGGCGACGCCGCGGCCCCGCAACCCCGCGCCCGGCGTTCCCTCCTCCCGCGCTGCGGACATGGCGCGGCGCTGACTGGCCCGGCGAGACCGCGCGCCTGCCTGCCGGCCCGGACCCAAGCCGGCCCACCCCGCACCCGGACCCGCTCCGGCTCCGGCCGACCGCTGCCTCTCCCTTCCCCGGCCCCCAGGCCCGCGCCGCCCCAGAGCGGGAGCCACAGGCGCAGGGAGGCCGAGCGCGGACCTGCCAGCAGGGTAAGCCAAACTCGGGCAAGTGGGGGCCGCGCCGGCCCGGCTCCCGCCACCCGCCCGCCCCGCACCCTCCAGCCCCGCTCGGACTTCCTCATTCCTGCGCTAACCGTCCGGCTAGATCGTAGGGGAAGGTTGACAGTGGTGGAGAGGCGCATGGGCTCGGCGGGCCGGGGGCCAGGCACATCCGGACCAAGCACGGGCCGGTCGGCCGGAGGGCCGCGGCTGCTCGCCCGGGCAGTTCCTTCTCCTCTGTCCCTCCGCCGGTGGGAACGGGAAGCGGAGGGGAACTCGGGGAAACTTTTTTTTATACCCATACCCACCCTCACTCCCTGCCGGTGGGTGGCTTGAGGATTGGGGTGCGCTTGGGCGCGGAGGAGAGAGGGGGAAGGTGGTTGGTGCAGTGCCGAACCAGATTTCACCTAAGGGCGTTTCATGAAATGAAAGCAGAAGTGCATGTCAGTCCTTTCAGCTGGGAAAGCCCTCCCCGGCTCCCCCAGATTGATCGGACAGCCTTATTCCTGAACTCCTACTTCCGAAAGAAGCCCCCAGTTCACTCACACTCTCTCACACACCACCCCACCCCCAACCAGGACCTGTGTGTACCTTTCAAAAAATAAGGAGGGCCTGGTACTGATCCTACAGGGACTGGCATTTGAAAGCGAAATACCCACTTAGGACACTTTTGAGACAGTCTGATTATGTAAAACACTTGGACCATGTGTTGTGCATGACTTCTAAAACAAAAATGATATAAACAAAGCTATTGTGACATTTTAAAATAATACATTTTAAAAATAGCTGCGTTTTCGTATGCATTTTTGATAAAGAAGTCAAAACATTATCTTTCTCATCTTCAGAACTTGTCGGTAGACGTGCTGTTCTGAGCATACAGATGACTGCGGTAGACCGTGTATCTGGAAATGCAGAGTATTTTAACCAATAGAGTAAATGTTCAGATTGTGTTCTTTTAGTCTATAGGTTGAACAGTAATGAAATTACCGGGAGTGTTGTATGAGAATCAATGCTAGGTAAAATTTCTCATTAATTTACGGTAGTAAATTAGGAGAGTTGTTTGTAGGATGATTGGTTGGTTGGTTGACCGTGTTGATTATCAAGATTTAAGATCTTTTCGTGGACTTTGTTAAGTAGGGTTTTTCAGCATTGCAGCTAACTAAACTATATTTAACTTAAGGATTTTGTTATAAAGCCCGTAATCTGGGAGAATGCCTATGGTATTACTAAAACATTTAATAACTCTGGCATAGAAATGGCTCCTCTACAAACTAGTGATCTTTGGTAAACACTGAAGCTTAGGATTGAGGTATTCAGTGCTTATTTTTCTGGCAAAATACCTCAATTGAATATTCCTGAGTAGTTTAAATTGCATTTGTGTTTGCTAGAACTTTTAAAAGGGGATCTGATTAAAATAAAGCCCTCAGCTGAAGCATGTTGTTTTCCTGATTTTAACATTGTGCTTTCTAGAGATGAATCCTTTTACTGTTTGATGTGCTAAAGAAATCATATAAATAACTTAAAGCAAAGCATTTTTTGAACTTATGAACTTCAGAAGATAGGAAATAAAGAGAGATTGATTTATAATGTAATTAAATTGCTAAAGTGAGAAGAACATATAAAGCAAACAGAGATCTCCTGAATTTACTTATCCATATTGACATACCTGCAACTCCTCAAAGCCCTCTGGAGCTTATTTAGATAAAATGTCTTCCTAAGCCAGGGCCTACTGGGCAAATGTGAACACAAAGAAAGACTCATTATGTGTAGATTTAATGCTGGCAGTGAAATACTGCTTGCTGTGAACAGAAAACCACTTCTAACTTTGAAAGACTTTTTCAGGAAAATGCCCTAATCCAATTAGGGGTTGGTGGCATTTGAAAATCTGTTATCTTTGTTTTAAACTTTCAATTTTATCTTATGTCCTGCAGCTGGCATTTACACGGGCTGAATAAATGCCCCTGTTTTTCAAATTCGTTAGTAAATACTGGAGTATAGGTACAAAAATAGTTGTTCCCCTTTGTAAGCACTCCTTTGATCTTTGCACTTCCTTCTTCTACCTCTTAAACAAGATCATCTGTAATGACTGAGTTGCCCTTAATGAAAGCTCACTTGGTCCGAAATAGGCAGAACTTCAGATTTAGTGATCACGGTCCTCATATTTCTCTTGTTATGTTCCTTGGAACAAATTGACGCTAGTTGAGAAACTGGTATCTATGGAGCTTGTTTTTACTACTACTTTCAGACTTCCAGATAACTGATGAAGAAAGTTACTGCCTTAACTTAACTTTCAGGGATTGCTCATTGTGGTAGATGGAAGGCCTCGATAAGGAATTGGCAGCTACAGGAATCTTGGACTATCATTCAGTCAGCAAGCCCTTATTTTTACCTAATTTATGAGAGGTATTCCCCTGTTCAGAAGAGGTGAAAGTTCTGGCTTCTGGGGGAAGTGGTTACTTCATAACCTTCAATTAGTTTGAACTTGGGAGAAGTAAGAACAGTAGTTGATATTTTGAAACAATACATTTAAAAAATGATGTCTGAGTTTCTGTATAGATTTTTTATAAAGTAGTCAAAATATCTTTTTCAGAACTTATTAGTAGAAGTGCTGTTCTGAGCATAGAAATGACTGCTGTAGAAAATGTATGTGGAAATGCAGAGTAGTTTAACCAGTAAGAGGGAATATTCAGGTTATACTCTTCCAGTCTACTATTAACTAGGAACCACATTAACAGGAGTGGATGCTTAAGAATCAATGGCTATGCAAAATTTTTATTTCCCTTTAAGTAGGGGGGTTGTTTTGTTTGGCTGATTGGTTTTCTGTTTATACTATAAATCATATAAAGGTGGCATGATTTATGTTTTAAGAAGAGAAGGAGGAAGGGAAAGAACAGAATTTTCAGGCTGGGGGACGATTTTAAACGTGCTGCCGCTGTATCTATATTTGTGTCTGATCAGAGTTAATTGACGGCTGTTTCTTGGTGACCAGAAAACCACATTGAAGCCGTTTACCCTGCGTTCTGGGAATGACTTCTCATTTGCTGTCTTGTATCTCCCATAAATACTAAATTCCCCTAGAGTGTTCTTAGAGGTGAGCAAATAAGTCATCAGAAACATACCTAGTTGACCCTGTCACTGCTTAGGAGACTGAGAGTTTTTAAGATAGAGGCATTCATTCATGTTCAGAGAGGAAAGTTGGGACTTGGGACATAGTTTAGCAAGTCAGTTTAGTTCCTCGAGCATGATTTTTGTTTTTTCCTTTTCAATCAAAAAAGATTAATATTCTCAACCAGATAATCTAGTGGCGTTAGTAGTTAAGGTAATAGTACCAAGACACTTATCTTGGCAATATTTCATTAATTAGTATCCAGTGCCTCTCTGTTAGATTAAAAAAAAGTAACATTCTTTTCACAATGACGACATTGTTTCATACCTTTAGTGTCTGTTGTTTTAAGAGAGGGCTCCTGAATGAAAATTAATATGCTTTCATATTTTCAGGAGAAGTTGGTAGACCTACTCTTGAACATCAACTAACAGCTTAGAAAATAAGTTGTGAAGTGAAATCTTATTGCTGGACTAAAATTAAACCTAAGCAGTTTTACACAACAGTGATACACAGTATGATTTGTTAAAGAGTATAGACTCTTCAAGATTGTAGATTATGGGTGAAAATATTTGTTACATTTAGAATATTAATCTTAAAAAACATCATTGTATTTAAAAATTTTAACGTATTTTAAATTTTAAAATAAATTAGTTTTTTATTATTCTCTTGTATTTTTTTATAGTAACTGATTGATTTAGTTATCAGTAGTATAAGTTTCAGCTGCATTAATTTCTTGCCTATTTGATATTAGAATAATGAAACAGATGGTTTAATTCCCCATTACAAATTGGCTTTTTACTTTTCATTTACATCTCATCATTAGGCCAAAAATCTTACAACCAGTTTTTATTCTGACCCATACGGGGTACTTTTTAATAAATTATTGTTCTAGTGAATTTCAGATGCTCTTTGAATATGAATATGGTATTTAGGTATAAAGAACTAGTTTTTTACTTCTTCCCAGAAAGCAAGATAAAGTAGTATACTTTTTGTTCTTTGCAGAAAACAGCTGCCTTTTTTAAAAAAAAGCAAACAAAACAGCAAAACTTATGGGATTCTTTCATTCAACAAACAGTTGTTGAGTGCTTTCTATGTACCCATAAGTACAAAGTGTTAGATATTTGCCAGTATAGATTGGATATAATTTCTTTTTAGTTGGAACTATGGAATTTTTATTTTCTCAGGTAGTTATCTTCCTCTCCTTTTTAAAGAATACGACATAAAGAATTTTACAAAAGCTCTATCAGTCAGAATTGTTTTTTTTTTTTTCATAACTTCTGGGCATAAACAAAACACAGAGCTATAATGTCACAGTCTTCACTGTAGGAGTCAAAAATTATATGGACAGTTCAAACATTTCCTACTGGAAAATAAAACGTTGGGTTTTTCTTAGATTTAAGCCTTTTGATACATGAGATTCATTACATTAGTGCTTGTACATGAGATTTTTCTTTTTTTGCTAACTTGAACTAAAAAAACACAAAACCTATATAAAGTTAAGCATACATCTATAGTAAGAGTTTAATTAACATCAAGGAACTAATTGATTGCTAAAATGAACTTTGTCAAAATAATTATTTTACAAAATTATTTTTATTATTACTATTTATTGTGTAGTTTTACTAAACACATCAAACTATATTTCAGTGTCAGGGCAAATGTATCCTTCATTTTTATCTCCAGAAATCAATTCTAATGATATTAAGCTTGAATAAAAATTAAAAGTGATGACAGATTCCCTAATCTATTCATTGGTTCTGGGTTCAAGCCTGCAGTTCATTTGAACAGTGAAAATAAATTGCTTAATTGTCTTGGAAAATATGTCTTCCAAGACAAGAATTTTAGGAATGGAGAAAATGACTTTTTTTTTTTTAGTGTTTTAACCTGAATCCTTGACTCATGTTTTATTGATGTTTTAAGAACTTTGTCTACTAGTTCTTATCTTAGGTGTAGGTTTATTTTCTAAGTTAACCATTTATTGGTGTTTGATCATTAAGACTTACAAAGCATGTATTTTTCTTTTAAATGGCTAGGTGTGGTCCTGAGGTCAGAAGAAAAGAATCCCTAAAAATGTACAGCATCTGGTGTGATGCTCTTGATATAATATAAGCCCCTGTGTGACTTATAAAGTTAAAGACAATATGGAAGGATGGAAGGCAGATAATTGCCTGTTTATATAGAGCACATTTAAAGTAGAGAGGAGAAAACATGAAGTTAATAGATGTTAAATTTAATGTTGAAAAATTTGGCCAAAACAAAGGATAATGAAAGCATAGATAAAGTTTAGGAGAGGATCCTCTATGAAATTAGATCTTGAACTTTATTTTTTACTTAAATGTGAAAAATAAAAATAATCTAGAAAGTGAATCAGAATTCCAGAGAAAAGGATAAATTCTATATATTATGGATGAGAAAAAGAAGGTCAGAATGAAAGGAAGGAGGGAAAGGTTGTCCTTGAATAGAACTTTTTTGTAGATATTTCACTATGGCTTATCCTCCTTTTGATTAATTGAAATCAATGGTCATTTCTTCCACATTCTGAAGTCAGTTGTGTTCAGCAGACCTCAGTACATGTGGGAGATTAAAATCAAAAGCATGGTTTTTGACAACAGTTAATTGTATTTCCTTGCTCCTGTGCTATATCATACCAGTCATTTGATATAACACCTTTATGATTTCTCCATGTGTTTACCCAGTTTCCCATGTTAGACATTTAACTAAATGTAACAAGCACAGTGGTCATGTATGGATGTGACGGTTGGACTGTGAAGAAAGCTGAGCGCCGAAGAGTTGATGCTTTTGAACTGTGGTGTTGGAGAAGACTCTTGAGAGTCCCTTGGACTGCAAGGAGATCCAACCAGTCCATTCTAAAGCAGATCAGTCCTGGGTGTTTTTTGGAAGGACTGATGCTAAAGCTGAAACTCCAATACTTTGGCCACCTCATGCGAAGAGTTGACTCATTGGAAAAGACTCTGATGCTGGAAGGGATTGGGGGCAGGAGGAGAAAGGGACGACAGAGGATGAGATGGCTGATGGCATCACCAACTTGATAGACATGAGTTTGAGTGAACTCCGGGAGTTGGTGATGGACAGGGAGGCCTGGCATGCTGCAGTTCATGGGGTCGCAAGGAGTCGGACACGACTGAACGACTGAACTGAACTGAATAAGCACAGCTTGGAAAATTTTAGTATTTCCTGACTGTTTTAAAACATTGCCTTATCAGTCATTTACCTTGAAGTTCTTTTTTATGATGGGCAGGGAAAGTTTCCAATTTCTCTTACAAAGTCTACCATAATGGTCCAGTAGGAATTAGTCCAAGTTGAAATAGATTCATAATGGGGGTGGTTGGTGAGCAGGTGGCAGTTGTGCTATACTTACCAAGTATGTGTTAAACTGAAGGAGTCCGTTCATTCAAGGCAGGCCACAGAAAATAATTTTATTGCTGAGGGACTTAAGTATCATTACATGGATGTCCCCATCAATATGCCAATATCAGATTTATCATCATTTCCACCCACCACATTGCTTTTCCCAGCACGTTAGGGAATACAGTTGTTGGCCCACTCAGTAGATTTCCCATGCCAGAAATCTAGGAACCCATTCTTCATGAACACTCACTCATTTCTACCAGTACATCACCAAATTCTATCAATTCAGCCTCCTCTCATCTCCAGAATCCATCCCTTCCTCACTGAATCTCTAGCTTTCATTTTTGCGTTGTCTCCTGATGCATAATCTCCTGCTTCTAGTCCATCCTTCATTTCAGCATAAAAGTCAGCTTTCTAAAGGGCGAATCTCATCATATCACAATCTTTGTATTTCTGAAATGAATCTCCATTGTCTTCACAAGGTGATTCCTGCACCCCTCACCTCAAAACCCTACTCCTCATCCATCCTGTTTCTCAAGTCATCCAGATCACTTTTCAGTTCCTGTCCACCATGTTTTCTCATTTTGGATGCCTCTGGATATGCACTCGCTGGGTGAGGAGTACCCTTTCCTCCCTAGCCATTGTACTCACTACGCAGGCTTCAGGCATCATGTACACATCACCATTTCTCTGTCCCTTCTGTATCCATTCTCCCTGACCTCCCCATAAAGACTTTTGTGCTCCCAGTCCATGGACTCTTGACTTCCTATACTTTCTAGACAGAAGATATCTTGACAGCAGGGGTTTCATCTTGCTTTTTATTTGCACACCACCCGGTAAGTTTGCTGATTGAATAAGTAAATAACTAGCCAAATATTGGTAGACTGCTATTGACAAGCTGTGTGACTTGGGGCAAATTAATTTCTCTGGGCTTCATTTTCTCTCTCCAAAAGAAAAAAAAAAAAGGTTAGACTAAGCATCTCCCTCAAATTATTTTTTCCTTTGTAATAGTACTGTTGAAAGATTTCCAATTTTCTTGCTTTATTGAGATAGGTCAACTTAAGGAAGATGCATGTGAGAAGGTACGAAGACAATTCTTGATTGTCATATGAGGATAATATGAGGAGCTCTCTATTTTTGTATTCTGAGTTATCATTTATGGTCCCAGTCCAGCTTCTTCCTGACATTCAGGTGTTCTGGAGTTGCATCTTTTTGTTGTTAATTATTCTTTACTCAATGCTCCTATCACCAAAGGAATTGAAGGCAAACATGACACAGAAGTTGAATGTAAACTTCAGTATTTTGATTCTGAATTGGTTCAAGCTCTCAATAATTATAGCTATATCTGGAGGAAGAAGATAGGAAAATGGTAGTGGTAAGAGCTGAGTCCTCATCTTTCATAGCAAGAACACAAGGTCTGAACTTGATCAACTAAGAAAAAAGATATAAGCATGGTTTTGGAGATATGAAAAGAACACCCAGGAAAACCAAAAAGAGGAAGTTAAGAGCGTTGAAAAGTTAATCACTCTGAAAAAGAACCTTTGCTTTTTAACTCAGCTCTTTCACTTGTGTGTTGTAGAATTTCTTTTTAACCATTAATTCTTTTGAATATATGTTGAGTCCTTCCTATGTGCCAGGTACACTGGGAATGTCATGTTGAACAAGACAAATACATGACTTCATGGAGCTTATTAGATCATATAATGTTTTCATTAAAAAATTTTTTTTATAATAGCTTTTTAAAAATGGGAAAATCACATAACTAAGAAACTGCCCAAATCACAAAGGTATGGATTTAATGAATTATCTCAAAGTGAACCCATTTAATGTTAAATAGAAGATTACCAGCATACCAAAAGCCCCCTTTCTGCTCCTTCTTAGTCAAGATTCTTAAAAGGTTTCACTAATGACTGTTGGATTACATATATGTTGATTCCATGACTCATTCATCCACATACAATTGAGAGTTGACTGAATGATTTCATTAATTCCAGGTGCTAACAGTGAGATTCACAAAAGTTGAGTTCTCCTATGGTTAAAAGCCCTAAAGGCAGTTCATTTCAGATTGTCCTCACTAAACAAAATATATAAATAAAAACATAAAGCAAATCACATTTTCACACTAATTTGTCATTTATGAGTTTGAGTAAATATTTTGTTTATTGCCATGTATTCAAGATCACTGACAAAGAGACGTGAGAGAAAGAAATATTTGCATCTGATCTTTTCAGACATAGAAGAGAGGGTGGTTAACCTGTTCCCCCTCTGCTCACTTTGTATACTGACATCTGCATATATTGAAGGGTTTATCTACAGGAGTGGTCATTGTGAAAAGACCTTCTTATCAAGACTCTAGAAGTGAACAGTCCCCGTATAAGGCCTGATTTTGGTGCCTGCAAGTCATTATATGTATGTATTTGGAAGGTGGTTATGATTTTTTTCTTTGAGGAAACCATTTTCTCCCTCTTAGGACAGTTGTCACCATATGCAAAGAAGCAAGTATTGCTGGTTCACATGATGAATCCTTTTCTGTTAAAACATAGGACATATTTTTATTGATATTGGAGAATTAGTAAAAAATGAAAATCCAAACTAAAGTTATCAGGTTTAAGAAAATGTGATCAGTTTCTCTAAATTTGATCAAAAGAATATTTTTAATGTCTTAGGAATTCCCTGGCGGTCCAGTGGTTAGGGCTCCGTGCTTCTACTGCAGGGGGGCACAGGTTTGATCCCTTGTCTCCCTAGTTGTGGAACTAAGATCCCACATGCCACACAGCATGGCCAAAAAAATTTAAAAAAACAACATTAATCTGTAATTCGTAATCTGTGAAGTCTCCTCCTCCTCCATTTGCAAATATAAATACTCCATAATAGTACTCAAGACAAAGGCCATACATGAAATTAAAATTTGGTCGTACTCTATTTTTATTATAATTTTAGTTTTTTAGAGCAGTTTAAGGTTTACAGCAAAATTGAGGGGAAAACCAGGGATTTACCATGTACTGCCTGTCCCACACATGCATAGCTTCCCCCATAATCAGCGTTTCCTACCACAGCAGTGTATTTGTTGCCATTGATGAACCAACATTAACATATCATAATCACCCAAAGTCCGAAGTGTACATTATGGTTCATTCTCGCTGTGTGCATTCTGTGGGTTTGGACAGGTGTATAATTACAAGTGTCCATCATCATGGCATCATACAGGAGGATATATTTCACTGTCCTAAGAAGCCTCTGTGCTCTGTACAGACATGCATCCTCCACCCCCATCATACTCTAGTTTCAGGGAGGAAGAAATCTGTAGAAATAGAAATGTGGAAGCAAAAAGTTGCAGAACAAAGTCCAGTAAGTCAAATCCCTTATTTATGCCACTTGTGTGAAAGACCTTAAACTTGGACTAAGTATATTCAGTTGGTTTTAATGTGGAAATGACTGACTTCATGAGTGACTTCAGTTATAACATGAAAGGTTTTAGATAATTTATGATAATTTTTAGAGACCTTCTCTAGCTACCCAAATTTATTTTCACCAGATTTTATCCTGCTGTAGTGCAAACAATAAGAAATGTTACTTGGAATGGATCTGCCATTTTATATGTGCTTAGTCACTCAGTCGTGTCTGACACTTTTGCAACCCCATGGACTGTAGCCCACCAGGCTCCTCTGTCCATGGGGATTCTCCAGGCAAGAATACTGAAGTGGGTTGCCATGCCCTCCTCCAGCCATTTGATATACCTGGCATTTAAGTATAATATTCAGAAATGTCCAAAACATTTTTGATCCTATACATTTCAGTCATTTATGATTAAGAAAACACCAGAGGCAAAGATTTGTTTCTTACAGAAAGCGTTGGAATTCATTCTAATCACTTCTCTCAGAAAATCCTTCTTCCCCATGATTGCAGTGGACAAGATACAGTGAGAATTTAGATGCTTCTTTCATACAGGGGAATGAGGTTGTATTTACTATGCTTATTGATTCTAAGGCACACCTCCAATTTAACATCTTGAGTTAATTATATATGTTTGAGGATTTTCTAGATATCTTTCTGTTCTTAGTTTTTAACTTAATTTCATTGTGTCTGAATAATATATTTTGTGTGCTTTTCCTTCTTTGAAATTTATCGAGACTTGTTTTATGATCCGACAGATAGTGTCTCTTGGTGACTGTTCCATGTGTACTCGAACGTGTATTCTGCAGTCGTTCATTGAATGTTCTCTACTGTATGTGCATTTAGGTTAATGCAGCTCAAGGTGGTGTTCCTACATTTTCTACGAAAATTACTGATGTCCTCTTGATTTGCTTTTATTAATTATGGAGAGAAGAGTGTTAAAAATCTTAACTATAATTGTAGACATTTCCACTTCTTTTAGTTCTGCCACTTTTTACTTCATATATCTTGAAGCTCTGTGAATATGTACATATACCTTACAATATTATTTCTCCATGATGATCTGCCTCTTCATTTTATGAAATGTTCCTCTCTGTCCCTGGTAGTCATTCTTCTCTTGAAGTCTACTGTATATGATATTTTAAAACAACCTGCTTTTTTGCATTTAGTATTTCCATGGTGTAACTGGCATAACTTTCCATCTTTGTACTTTTAAACTCAGTCTTTAATATTGAAGTGTAATTCTTTTTAATTTTTTTAAATTGGAGGATAATTGCTTTACAATATTGTGTTGGCTTTTGCCATACAACAACATGAATCAGCCAGAAGTACATATATGTCTCCTCCGTCCTGAACCACCCCCCTCACTCCAGCGCATCCCTCTAGGTTGTCACAGAGTGCCAGGTTGAGCTCCCCGTGCCTGTACAACAGCTTCCCGTTAGCTGTCTGTTTCACACATGGTGGTGTATATATGTCAGTGCTGCTCTCAAGTCGTCCCACCACCCCCTTCCCCCACTGTGTCCAGAGGCTGTTCTCTACGTCTGCATCTCTACTTCTGTCCTGCACCTAGGTTCATCAGCACCATTTTTCTAGATTCCATATATATGTGTCAGTATACGAAATTTGTTTTTCTCTTTCTGACTTTCTTCACTGTGTACAACAGGCTCTAGGTTCGTCCACCTCACTAGAACTGACTCAAATGCATTCCTTTTTATGGCTGAGTAATATTCCATTCTTGTATATATGTACTACAACTTCTTTATTCATCTGCTGGTGGACATCTAAGTTGCTTC
Organism: Bos indicus x Bos taurus; assembly: GCF_003369695.1. Classification (NCBI taxonomy): domain Eukaryota; kingdom Metazoa; phylum Chordata; class Mammalia; order Artiodactyla; family Bovidae; genus Bos; species Bos indicus x Bos taurus. The sequence continues at coordinate 22,535,156 of NC_040081.1, read as the reverse complement.
CGTGTCCTAGCTGTTGTAAATCGTGCTGCTGTAATTCTTATGCAAACTTATACCTGAGTCTTGCTTTTGTGTCCAACAGTCAATCTCTGTTTTTGTGCAGTTGACTCTAGTCTATTTCTATTTAATGTAATTTTTGATATGGTTGGGCTTAAGCCTATTGTCTCGCTTAATTGTTATCCATTTGTGCCATCTGTTCTTTATTCTCTTTTCCCTCCTTTCCTACCATCTTTTGAATAAATCAGGGTTACTTTTAAAGTTCCATTTTTATCTCCTTCATTGGTTATTTTTTAAGTGGTTGCTTTCGGGATTATAGTATGCATTCCTGAGTCTACCATGAATTAATACTATAACATGTCACATGTAATGTAAGAATTTGATACTTGTTTACTTCCATTTGTCCTCTTCCCTTCTGTGTTGTTACGCTGTTTACTTCTGCAAAGGTTATAAACCCCAAAACGTAGTGTTTCTTTTGAATAACAAACAAGAAAGAATTCTTATCCTTACCCACCTATTATGCACCTCTGGTGTTTTTTATTCTTTCATGTAGGTCCAGGTTTCCATCTGGTACCATTTCCCTTCAGCACGAAGAACTTTCTTTAACATATCTTTTAGCAGACCTGCTGACGACAGATTTTCTCAGCTCTTGTTTATTTGAAAAACGTCAATTTCACTTTTTATTTTTAAAGGATATTTTTGCTGAATATAGAGTTTTTCACTGATTTGGTTTTTTCCTTTCAGCACTTTCATCATTGTTTCTGACGAGAAGTCAGCTGTCATACTTACCATTGTTCCTTCTTATCCCTATATACTTTTAGGATTTTTTGTATCATTAATTGTTAACAGTTTGGCTGTAATATGACTGACCATGGTTTTGTTTTTATCCAACATGGGTTTTTTTGAGATTCTTGAATTGTGGATTCATTTTTTTTAAATCAAGTTTGTAAAGCTCTCCACCATTATTCAAATATATTTTCTCTCTTTTTTCTCATTTTGGAACTCTAAATTACACATATATTACACATATATGTTGTCTCATAAGTCACTGAAAGTGTTTTTTTCTGCTTTTTCCCTCTGTGCTTCACTTTGACTAGTTTTTTATTGACCATTATTCAAGTTTATTGATTCTTCCTTCTACATTGCTCAGTATTCTAATTCCACTTAGTGAAATTTCATTTCAGTTTAGGATTTTATTGATTTTCTGTTTTAATAGTTTTAATTTCTATGCCAAGGTCTCCTGTTTATCCACTGTATCCATGTTTCCCTTTACATTCTTGAACATACTGCTATTGGCAGTTTTAAAGGCATTGGCTGCTAATTTCATCATTTGTGTCATTTTTTCTTCTGGGTCATATTTTCCTACTTCTTTGCATATTTTGTCATTTTTTGTTGTACATTGCGAACACCACATTGTAGAGAGTATGGATCTTTGTTTTCATTTAAAGGTTGTTGAATTTTGTTGTAACAGGCAATAAATTTGCTCATGGATCACTGGGTTTTATTAAGATGGGTTTAGAGTAACCCTTATTCTAAGATGTGTCCCTTACTCTCATTGCATGGTCTTATGAGGTCACAGCTGAATGTTAAGATTGTTAAATGATATCTCTTCACCCTAGATGATTGGAGCTTTGGAGTCTCTCAGAAGTCCCAGGAACCTCTGGAATCTCAGTTCAGCTTATTCTTGTTCCCCCTTGTCTGGATGTGGATCTCCAGCAGCTGTTTTCTAGTAGACTTTGCAGAATCTTGTCCTTCACTAGCACAGTTTAGTATTTGGCCAATGGCTGGAAGTGACTCCTATGCAGATTTATGAGCCTCTTTCTCTGTGTATCTCTCTCCTCTCTGAAACTCTTCCCAGTGAGATTGCTGCTCTCTGTTGGGGCTCTATTTCCTTATGTCATAGTTTGGAACACACCCTCAGTCAAAACATGAATTTGGAGCACATCTCAAGTGTTTCCATTCTCTAACAGTATATTGTCTTATACTGTTTCTTGTCCATAGACTTGAATTATTGCTTTGGGTATTTTGTGTAGCTTTTACATTTGATTATGGCAACGGGGGAAAGTTTAGTAATTGTTTCTCTGTCATGACTGGAACCAAAAGTTCACATTTGGACAAATCTGAAATTGCACTGTTTATTTCCATTAATGCAAAATTTATTTTTAAAAATATTTATTTACTAATTTGGCAATACAAAGAAGCAGAACTCTTATCTATTTTTGTTGTTGTTGTTTAGTCACTAAGGCATATTCAGCTCTTGCAACCCCTTGGACTATAGCTCGCCAGGCTCCTCTATCCATGGGATTTCCCAGGCAAAAATGCTGGAGTGGGTTGCCATTTCCTTCTCCAGGGGATCTTTTCAACCCAGGGATCAAACCTGCATCTCCTGCATTGACAGGTGGATTCTTTTACCACTGAGTCACCAGGGAAGCCCATATCTATTTTTAGGTATCTATAAAAAAAAAAAAAAAGATAAAGAGTAGAATAGTATGTTGTCAAGTGTGAAGTAATCAATACACAGAAGTATTATAGCCCTTGAACGTGCCCTGTAGAGCTATAGGTTACAGGGGAAATACAGGGTTTCTTGGCAAAGGTTGTATTTGAGTAGAAGCTTGAGAAGTGGGTAATATTTAAGTAGGAAAGGAGGTCTTCCTAAAGTAGGATGCAGGGCATACTGTGAACGAATAACACAAGATAAAAATGAGCAAGGCGTTTAAAAATTTTTTTATAATTTTTTGGCTGTGCTAGGTCTTTGTTGCTATGTGGGCTTTTCTCTAGTTGAAGAGCTGGGGGTGACTCTTCAATGCTGTGCGTGGGCTTCTCGTTGCAGTGGCCTCTCTTGTGGAGCAAGGGCTCTAGGGCGCATGGACTTCAGTAGTTGAGTTGTGGCTCCTAGGCTCTAGAACATGGGCTCAATAGTGGCGCACAGGCTTGGTTACTCCAAGGCTTGTGGGATCTTCCTGACCAGGTATCGAACCCATATCACCAGCATTGGAAGGTGATTCTTTACCACTGAGCCATCAGGGACACCCAACAAGGCATTAAAAAAATATATTTACTTATTTTTAATTGATTGATGGTTGCTTTACAATATTGCTTTGATTTCTGTCATACATCAACATGAATTAACTATAGGTGTACAAATCCAGCAAGGCATTTTTGAATGATCAGTCTGCCTCTCATAGAAGGTTTTGGTAGGGATGTAGTGAAAACCCTCAACCACTCAGCATATTATATGATAAGCATTACCTCTTTAAAAAAAAAAAAGAATCTGTTAAGATGATGTTTTTAGTGTGATATGGTGAATGGCTGAGTACTTTCGACTTTGTCTTTTAAGAAATAAGGCAATAATGTGAAAGATGCTTAAGGAAGAAAAAAACACCACAATAAAGGAGAATAATGGAGGCTATCATTGTCACTCAGAGGTGAGGTGGTGAAAGTTTAACTGGAATGTAACAGTGAAAGGAATGTGGAAAGGAGGGGCAGATACAGGAAATAACATAGAAAAAAAATCAACAGAAATTGATTATTGACTGGATATGTGTGAGATAGGCAGAGGGAAAAGGAGAAAAAGTTGACTGATTTTTGCCCCTGAGTGTATGAGAGAATGATATATTGGCAAAAACTGGAAAGTCAAGCAATGAGGCTCATTACCCTAGGAATGACAAATTTGGTGTTAGGTAGTAGAGAGTTTGGAGAAGGCAATGGCACCCCACTCCAGTACTCTTGCCTGGAAAATCCCATGGACAGAGGAGCCTGGTAGGCTGCAGTCTATGGGGTCACTAAGAATCGAACACGACTGAGCGACTTTACTTTCACTTTTCACTTTCATGCATTGGAGAAGGAAATGGCAACCCACTCCAGTGTTCTTGCCTGGAGAATCCCAGGGACGGGAGAGCCTGGTGGGCTGCCGTCTCTGGGGTCGCACAGAGTCGGACACGACTGAAGTGACTTAGCAGCAGCAGCAGCGGCTGAGCAATAACGAATCCACTTGCCAATGCAGAGGACGTGGACGGCTGAGCAATAACGAATCCACTTGCCAATGCAGAGGACGTGGATTTGATCCCTGGGTCGGAAAAATCCCCTGGAGAAGGAAATGGGAACCCACTCCAGTATTCATTCTTGCCTGAAAATCCCATGCACAGAGGAGCCTGGTGGGCTACAGTCCATGGGTTTGCAATAGAGTCAGACATGACTTAGCAACTAAATAACAAGAAGTAGAGAGTTAAAAGGATTAAAAACATTATTAATTTGTTTTATAATGGGTTCAGTCCCTATTTCGGGAAGATCCCCTGGAGGAGGGCATGGCAACCTACTCCAGTATTCTTGCCTGGAGAATCCCATGAACAGAGGAGCCTGGTGGGCTACACGCCATGGGGTCGCAAAGAGTCAGACACAACTGACGCGACTTGGCACATAATTGTATCTGCTTAAAGCTAGCAGCAGTTTATTAATATTTATATTTTGAAGGTTTCAACAGTACTAATTTTATTTCTGTTTATACTCTGCTGGTTTTGCCTATTGTCCTTGTTCCTTTTGTTCACTTGGAAACTGAATAGGCCAACAAGTAAAATGAGTACAAAGGGGGTGGTCTAAGACCCTAACAAAGTGTAACTACCAAATTACCAAGATAATCTACCTAACCTATGCCCCACATGCCCTCCATTTCCTGTGACACTTATGTTGCATTGCTTTTGCCTGCCTTCCGACTTACTAAACTGTTGCATTAGTTAGCCTTTGCTGCATAAAAACAAAAAATTACCACAAAGCTAAGATACAAGCATTTCTTATTTGTTTCAATTAGTGAGGCTGTCCATGTCATCTGTGGATCTCTGAAAACTTCTGGCTGCTTCGCTGGTGCTGTATGGTCTAGGGGTCCTCAGCCTGTGTGTCCCCTCACTGCTCCCTGTGTGGTCTCTTGTCCCCCAGTGGGAGGGCCCGGGCTTACTCACAGGGCAGCTGTGTTTAAAGAGAGCAGAATGGTCATTGCCAGGCCTTGAAGTCTGCATTTACAGCTCACACTTCTGTCTACTCTGTCAGAGTAAGTAAGAGGCCTACCAAGATTCAAAGGATGGAGAAATAGATTTTTCCTTTTGTCAAGTGGAGCTGCAAAGAATTTTTGGTCGTTGCTTTCAATCTGCTACAACTGTCAGCTCTGTGAGTACAAGCACCACATCGTTCTTAGGCACTTTGGTGTTTTTGGCAACTGACACATAGTAGGCCTAAATGTTTTTTTAATGAATGACTAAATTAATGTAGGGAGGAAGCATTGAAGGAGCATTTCAATATACCTTAATTTTATACTTTCATCATACCATTAGTGAGAATGGTGTTTTCTATGGGCATGTTTCAGAGAGAATCTCTTTATTCTCCTTCTAGCCTTTGAACTTGATCAAAGGAGATGTTTAAAGCAAAACAAAGCAAAAGACAAATACCATTTGCATTAACGTCTGGTATTTTTACCTTTACTTTTAATTGTCTCGGAAGAACTCTCTTAAGTACTGTGTATTGTCACAATCCTGTTCCAGTTTTCAGGCTATACTAAGGGTAGACTGCCTCCAACCTGAACATTCAGGAGATCTGGAGCTAAGGTGCTGTATTAAAGTTGTGAGCCCAGGAGGAAAATCACTTCTGTGGCTTAGAAAGTGATTGAATCATAGTGGAGTCAGATTAGCTGACATTACTCTGTCCATCTAAGGGGATGCCGTCCTCTCTACAAACCTCAGTATTCTCATCTGGGATAGTATTTCTCAGAATTATTTTGAGAGTTACGTGATATATGTGAAGCGCTAGCTCTTACCTTACTCATGGCAGGTACTCAGTAAAGTTTAGTTCTTTCTTCATGTGAAGCAGCGCACTGTCGTGACATGATGCCATGCACCTGGGTTTCTCATCGTTGGCACTGTTGACGTTTGGGGTTGAATATTTCTTTATTGTGAGGGGCTGTCCTGTGCATTAGAAGATGTTCAGCAGCATTTCTAATATCTACTCACTAGATACCAGTAGGACCACCTGCCAGTTGTGACAGATGAAAATGTCTACAGCTATTGCCAAATGTCCCTGCAGGCAAAATGCAAACATTTTTTTCAGCAGTGATACGGATCGGGAGGGAATGTGGCAGTATATCCGTAAATGTAGGATGGGAAAAAAATGAAAACACTTGTTTCTTCTCAGAGTGCCTAAAACTTTTACTGCCTGTTACTCTCATCATTTTTTATAAACATATTGTTTACTGTGCTACATAAAATGGCTAGCATTTCTATGTGTCACTAACTGCACTAGTAAGCTTTACATGCAGTAATAGTTGAATGTTGTGTCAGATTGGCATTCTGTTGTGAACAAGGACCTTATCTTATGCCAGCTCCAAGCATAATGCATTTGTACTTACTAGGTAGCTATTCTGCATATTAATTGGTCACATTGCATCTGCCTCAAACAGTAGGGAGCTGAAAATGAAATGGAGGAGTGGAAAAACATAGAAAATGAGTTTATATTTTCTGAAAATGTCAGTTCAGTTCAGTCACTCAGTCATGTCTGACTCTACAACCCCATGGACTGCAGCACGCCAGGCTTCCCTGTCCATCACCAACTCCCAGAGCTTACTCAAACTCATGCCCATTGAGTCGGTGATGCCATCCAACCATTTTATCCTCTGTCATCCCCTTCTTCTCCTGCCTTCAATCTTTCCCAGCATTAGGGTCTTTCCAAATGAGTCAGTTCTTCACATCAGGTGGCCAAAGTATTGGAGCTTCAGCTTCAGCATCAGTCCTTCCAATGAATATTCAGGACTGATTTCCTTTAGGATTGACTGGTTGGATCTCCTTGCAGTCCAGGTTCTCCAACACCACAGTTCAGAAGCATCAGTTCTTCAGCACTCAGCTTTCTTTATGGTCCAACCCTCACATCCATACATGACCACTGGAAAAACCATAGCTTTGACTAGGTGGACCTTTGTTGGCAAAGTAGTGTCTCTGCTTTTTAATATGCTGTCTAATTTTGTCATAGCTTTTCTCCCAAGGAGCAAGAGTCTTTTAATTTCATTTGTACTTACTAGGTGGAGAAGGCAATGGCACCCCACTCCAGTACTTTTGCCTGGAAAATCCCGTGGACAGAGGAGCCCGGTAGGCTGCAGTCCATGGGGTTGCTAGAGTCGGACACGACTGAGTGACTTCACTTTTCACTTTTCACTTTCAAGCATTGGAGAAGGAAATGGCAACCCACTCCAGTGTTCTTGCCTGGAGAATCCCAGGGATGGGGGAGCCTGGTGGGCTGCCGTCTCTGGGGTTGCACAGAGTTGGACACGACTGAAGCGACTTAGCAGCAGCAGCAGCAGCAGTACTTACTAGGAAGTTGCTGGAGAAGGCAATGGCACCCCACTCCAGTACTCTTGCCTGGAAAACCCCATGGACGTGGGAGCCTGGTAGGCTGCAGTCCATGGGGTCGCTAAGTCAGACACAGCTGAGCAACCTCTCTTTCACTTTTCACTTTCATGCATTGGAGAAGGAAATGGCAACCCACTCCAGTGTTCTTGCCTGGAGAATCCCAGGGACGGGGGAGCCTGGTGGGCTGCAGTCCATGGGGTCGCACAGAGTTGGACACGACTGAAGCGACTTAGCAGCAGCAGCAGCAGGAAGTTGTACTTACTAGGTAGCTATTCTACATGTTAATTCGTCCCATTGCACCTAATTCAAACAGTAGGGAGCTGAAAATGAAATGGAGGAGTGGAAAAACAGAAAATGAGTTTATACAAATCTAAATGTGGTAGGACACAAATATTCATTATTTTTCAAAAACTCAAAAAATCAGCTATTCTGAGAAAAGTAAACTCACCACTAACTTTCATCTTCGCTATCAATATATGGTCAGAAGATATAAATAAAAAGCCCCTTTAAAGTTAATTTTTTTCTATTTATTATGAAGAAGAGTCCAGTAGTACTTAGAAGTTTTTGATTCATTCATGTTTTATGTTTTATTCAGTGTAATCAGTAATTGTTAAAGATGTCAGAGTTAAACTTTAAATTCAGGACAGGGTTTTATTTTCCTTTTTTTGCTATTAAAATATGTATTTCCAATTACATAATTAAGTTAGAAAATTAAAACAAATTTATACTTAAGGAGTAAAAGTCTCTATATTGCTATGTATGGGTCTGAATTATCATTTTAGCAATTATGTAACGTGTAACTGGATGAATGTAGCATAATCATAATTAGTGATCTCCTATCAAAGGACATTTAAATTGTTTAGAGTTTTTTGCTGCAGCTCAGATGGTAAAAAACCTGCCTGCAATGTGAGAGACCTGGGTTCAATCCCTGAGTTGGGAAGATCCCCTGGAGAGGGGAATGGCAACCCCCTCCAGTATTCTGGCCTGGAGAATTCCATGGGCTGTACAGTCCATGGGATCACAAACAGTCAGACATGGCTGAGTGACTTTCACTTTCACTTCACTTCATAGTCTTGTAATTTTTTTTTCACACTTGCCCATATAATTCTTTAGTACACATTTCTGGAAGTGGAATTGGAGAGTGAATGTTGTTGTTCAGTTGCTAAGTCGTGTCGGACTCTGGACTGCAGCCCCCAGTGGGTGATGCTGTCTAAGCACCTCATCCTCTGCTGCCCTCTTCTCCTTTGCCTTCAGTTTTTCCCTGCATCAGGGTCTTTTTTAGAGTTGGCTCTTTGTATCAGCTGGCCAAATAATTGGAGCTTCAGCATCGGTCCTTCCAATGAATATTCAGGGAAGCCCTAATTTCCTTTAGGATGGACTAGTTTGATCTCCTTGCAGTCCAAAGAACTCTCAAGAGTCTTCTCCAGCACCACAATTCGAAAGCATCAATTAATTCTTCGGCACTCAGCCTTTTTTATGGTCCAGCACTCAGCATCTGTACATGACTACTGGAAAAACCATAGCTTTGACCATATGGACCTTTGTTGACAAAGTGATATCTTTGTTTTTTCATCCACTGTCTAGGTTTGTCATAGCTTTTCTTCCAAGAAGCAAGCGTCTTCTAACTCCATGGCTGCAGTCACATTCCACAGTGATTTTTGAGCCCAAGAAAAGAAAATCTGTCACTGCTTCTACTTTTTCCCCTTCTATTTGCGATGAAGTGATGGGACCGGATGCCATGATCTTAGTTTTTATAATGTTGAGTTTGAAGCCAGCTTTTTCATTGTCCTGTTTCACCCTTATTAAGAGGCTCTTTAGTTGCTCACTTTCTGCCATTAGAGTGGTATTATCTGCATATCTGAGGTTGTTGGTATTTCTTCTTGCAATCTTAATTACAGCTTGTGCTTCATCCAGCCTGGTATTTAGCATAGTGTACGCTGCATATAAGTTAAATAAACAGGGTGACAGTATACAGCCTTTTCATACTCCTTTCCCAATTTTGAACCAGACAGCTGTTCCATGTAAGGTTCTTTTTTTTTTTTTTTAATTTTATTTAATTTTTAAACTTTACATAATTGTATTAGTTTTGCCAAATATCAAAATGAATCCACCACAGGTATACATGTGTTCCCCATCCTAAACCCTCCTCCCTCCCCATACCATCCCTCTGGGTCGTCCCAGTGCACTAGCCCCAAGCATCCAGTATCGTGCATCGAACCTGGACTGGCATCTCGTTTCATACATGATATTTTACATGTTTCAATGCCATTCTCTCAAATCTTCCCACCCTCTCCCTCTCCCACAGAGTCCATAAGATTGTTCTATACATCACTGTCTCTTTTGCTGTCTCGTACACAGGGTTATTGTTACCATCTTTCTAAATTCCATATATATGTGTTAGTATACTGTATTGGTGTTTTTCCTTCTGGCTTACTTCACTCTGTATAATAGGCTCCAGTTTCATCCACCTCATTAGAACTGATTCAAATGTATTCTTTTTAATGGCTGAGTAATACTCCATTGTGTATATGTACCACAGCTTTCTTATCCATTCATCTGCTGATGGGCATCTAGGTTGCTTCCATGTCCTGGCTATTATAAACAGTGCTGCAGTGAACATTGGGGTACACATGTCTCTTTCCCTTCTGGTTTCCTCAGTGTGTATGCCCAGCAGTGGGATGCTGCATCATAAGGCAGTTCTATTTCCAGTTTTTTAAGGAATCTCCACACTGTTCTCCATAGTGGCTGTACCCATGTAAGGTTCTAATTGTTGCTTCTTGACCTGCATACAGGTTTGTGGCATGGATAGACACTCTTATTTGAATATTTCACATTATATGTAGTACATATATAATATTTCACATATGTAGTACATATATCTTGCAGCATGTTTCCTCCAAAAAATCCCTCCATGAAAAGAAGCTCCAGTGTATTCTTTCTTTTTATTAATCATTCAACAGAGAGATGATGAAAAGTCACTCCTTTTCTTGTAATTTCATCCAAGATGAGGTATTAAAATTACGTCTCAATGGTGTCTATTATGACTGAAAATAAATTTGAAAGTGGAGTCACTTTCTATCTCTGATTCCCATCCACATCTTCTGAATGGCATCTAAGATTCTGTTTTTCAAACTGCAGATTGTGAAGTCATTTTAATGGATGTGAAAAATTGTCATTAATTTTTAATTAATCAAATAGAATGTATTTTCTTACAGTGGGCTCTGGTCAAGGAGTGTGAATATATCTGATGCTGGAAAATCCCCCTGGTTACAAGGAAGGGAGTGCCACTAACTCTACCCTTAATGATCCAACCCTGTAACCTTGGTTTTGTAGCCCTCACTAAGAACTCCTTGTGCTAGCCTCTGATATCCGTGGTGGAATTGTCAGAGATGTGCAGAAAATAATCCATTAGGCCTTTCATACAGAACTCACCACATATTCAGAACTTAGCCAGTTATAACATTAGCCTCTCATGTGAGAAATACAAGCAGTTCACTGGGGGAGATATTTTATTTATTGCTAACTAGCTACATTTTCTATTTCCCTTTCCATGGTGTGAAAATGTTCCTGAAAGCTCGCTGTTGAGGGAGAGAGATGCAGAGTTTAGCCCCATCTTCTCACAGTCAGTTCAGTGTCTCCCTTTCTGTTTCAGAGTCCGTCCTCAAAAGCACAGAACTGTGTGCAAAGGGAAAGTGAGAGAAAGGGCTGGGGGAGCAGGAAGGAAGTGGGGACTTTCCCTGGTCTTTCCTAATCCTTCAGTTCCAAAGGCTTAGTAGGTATTTCAGAATTTTGAAATAAAACCTGCTCTTACAATTAATGCAGATATTACTCAGTGATTCATCCTTTCCAAATAATTCTTGGTTTCATTTGACATTTTATTTTTAAATCTTGAATTAACATTGACATCACTCCCAGGGTACTGTTACCTCAGCTCTTTACAGGGAACTGTCTTACAAAGGCCAAGTTCAGATTTTAACCATCATCCATATCTCTTGGGCTGCTTTTGGGCTTTTAAAACTATGATCTTTTGGTACAGGTCCGTACATAAATCACAGGGAGGATATTGGAGGGAGGACTCTATATAATGGGGTGTTTTTTCCAGTGATTTGATTTAGAGATCTTTGAGATTTTCACTACGGTGGTGATCATGATAATAACCCTGCATCATTTCTAATCAAGTAGATTTAGTTGCATTTTTAGAATTAAGGTCAGGCCCACCTTACATTAAATCAAAGGTCAGGAAACCATCCACAGGTTTAAATATATATGTAAAATCAGTGTAATTGAGATTCTGAACAGGTTTTGTCAGTTTAACAAACCAGCAGCCTCCTTTTGCTTTTGAAGACTGTGGGCTAAGATTAGAGGATTCAGGTGATGAGACCACATTAAAGGCAAAAAAAAAAAAAAAAAAAAGGTCTTAATATTTTTCTTGGAAGCTAAGGCTTCTGTGGTGTTCTGAGAATAAGAATTTTTCACATGGAATGTTGTAACCAGTGTTAGCCCTGTGTTTCAGTGTAAGACTATTTGCTATCATTCTCTTCTTTTTAATATTTATTTACTTCTTTTTAACATTTATTTATTGAAACTCTTGGTTGTGCTGGGCTTCCCTTGTGGCTCAGCTGGTAAAGAATCCGCCTGCAACGCGAGAGACCTGGGTGTGATCCCTGGGTTGGGAAGATCCCCTGGAGAAGGGAATGTATACCCACTCCAGTATTCTGGCCTGGAGAATTCCATGGACTGTGTGGTCCATGGGGTTGCAAAGACTCGGACACGACTGAGCGACTTTCACACACTTGGTTGCTCTGGGTCTTGGCTGCAGCATCTTTAGTTGTGACATGAGGGATCTTTTAGTTGTGGTATGTGGGATTTAGTTCCCTGATGAGGGATTGAACTTGGGCCCCTACACTGGAGCATGAAATCTTAACCGCTGGACCACCAGGAAAGTCCCTGGTATTCTTTATGTAACTGAAAATCATGCTAACGAATCTTTAATTTGGATATATATGGAAGTCCATATTAAAAATCTGCACTTAGGAGAAGAGTTCTGATGTAGGTGATTTGTTCTTTGAATAAGCATTTGTTAGCTAACATATTCCGAGCAGAATTCTATTTCTTTTGAAGGTCCATCCCCCATCAAAATCTCTTATATTGCAGATAAGCAAACACAGGACACTGTAGTTACATATCCAAAGTCACACACCCAGCAGTGGCAAAACTCTTGAATTTCAAATGACTTAATTCTTCACTGTATCAGGTCAATTTTCCTCCTTTTAGCTGGCCTTAATCAACTACAGCTGTTTGTAATTTGTTAGTTCTTGTTTTCAACGAATATTTTTTCTGCAAATCTGTAGGAGTTCTTGCTGTGTAGAACTCAGAGCTGCTCTTTCCCCTTTGTTGAAGTTGGGCGTGTTCTGCATCCCACAAGGAACCCTCCAGTGTCTCCCGGACCCCTGCCCAGTCACAGAGTGCTGTAGTAGGAGAGGATCTCATTGGAAATTGGAGTCCTCTTTGGGGGATTTTGGATCGTTGAATGATATATTCATTAGAGTGAGGGCTAAACCATTTTAACAAAGAGACCCGACAGTACACTGGGTTAAGCAACAGGGGAGCTGATTTCTTTTCTCACATCACCATCATTCAGCTGCCATTCATCATTATGTAGGTGGTAGAAGCCAGATCGTCTCCATATCTAGATTCTATCCAGTGGGAAAGAGAAGAAACAAAAACACGGAGGAAGGATGTCAAGAGCTTTAAGCCCAGACCCAGAAATGACACGCAGTAAATAGTTCTGACATGCCACCGGCAAGCGTTTCTTCAGATGACCGTCCCTAACTCCACAGGCATATGGGGTGTACTCTGACCGAGTTGTTTCCAGCTACAAGTCTATTACTGTGGGAAAGGAGAGGACAGATTCTGGTGGGCTGCAGACAGCTTTAGGGCAGCCCCCATCTCAAGTGCCCTTGAGTCTTTATAGACTTCATGAAGAAAAAGAGAAAAATTAGCCTCAAATTAATATATACTTTCAACTGTGTGTTTTTAAATCTTCTAATATTTTCAGGGAATATGTCTAAAATTTGATCTAAGTAAATTTAACTACAGTTAACTAAAGTTAACCTATACATATTTAAAATAATGATGAGTACTTCTTACGGAAATCCAAAATGATGTGTGATTTTAAACACTTTTTATCTGGTCATGTGGCTCTTCATTTTTGTGAGGGCCTTTGGGTAATAGAAGACTGCTAGGGCCTTTGATGTATTGACATCTGTCTGGGTTGAGTAAATCTGAGACTCTAGCCTTGATAATAAAGGCTCTTATGTTCATGCCTTTTGATTGCACATTTAGTATCAATGTTTCTGTGCTGCTCTGACAGTGAGAGGAAGTGGCCTGACACAGCAGACAGCTCTAGAGGACGGAGCACTGCACACTGCGGCTGTCCTCCCCTCGTGCTGCACAAAGCACTGACCGGCCCCCCCCACAGCCAAACGACTCCCTCTGAGTTTCTCAACTCAAGTGGCATGTAGAAAGTGGGGAGATATAGTTCCAGGACCATGACAAAATTCATGAAGGGTTGGAAAATAACCTGCACAAAGAGCTCAGTGCATCTTTGAAGTCTGGATGGTAACAAAAAGAAATGGCCTCTAAGAAATCTAATGGCATGATTTCTGTACCGAGGATAAAGGCTAGCTGTACCAAACTCCAGGACACTGTTGTGACGTTGACATAGGGGTTGTGTGTTATGCGTAAGTGGTAATTCCTTGATTATGCAATCTTTCTACTTTTAGACTTAGATTCCCAAGAGGAACTACACAGTATTTCCTCCTAAGGTCTTTAAAAAAAAAGGGAGAGGTTATATTTGGTCTTACTGAAATAATGCAGTTTACTCTTTCATAGTGTAATTTTTAAGGTTTATTCCAGTCTTAACAGTTCGGTTTTGTATTCTTTTGATGCACAGCTCCAGAATGGCAGAAGACGACCCGTATTTGGGAGGGCATGAACAAGTAAGTAGTATAATAATCGTGCTAATAATTTTTACAACAACAGTATAAACAACAGTAACTATCAGGAAAACTCTTAAAAGAGGTAAAAATTTCTTTTAAATTGTTTTTCTTGTCCATTTACATAAGGTCTTAGAGCATTTACGTAAGGTCTTAGAGGACATGCCATGTAAAACAACAGTATCCCTGCTGCCACACTCTTGTAGTATAAAAGTTATACATGCTGCTGGTCAAATGATAGCTACTATGTTAGTTTGTTGGGGCTGCTGTAACAAATTACCACAAACTGGGTGACTTAAAACAACAGATATGTATTCCCTCTCAGTTCCGGAGGCAAGCAATTCAAAAGCAAGATGACAACAGGACTGGTTACTTCTGGGAGTTCTGAAGGAGGACCTGTGCTCCTCTTCTAGCTTCTGGTGGTTATTGGAAGTCCTTGGCATTCCTTGGCTTGTAGCTGCTCCTCTCCAGCACATTCCTTCTTCTCTTTGTCTCCTCTGTATCTCCATAGCCAAATCTCCCCTCCCCGCTCTTTTCTCTTATAAAAGTACCAGGCAGTGGATTGAGGGCCCATTCTTCAGGATGACCTCATCTCAACTTGATCACATCTGCAAAGACCCTGTTTTTTAAGTAAGGTCACATTCACAGGTATTTTAGGAGTTAGGACTTGAACATATCATTTTGGGGGGAGGCCAAAGTATTTATTTAAAAACTCATCTAATGAGGAGGCAGATTGGTATAGTGAAAAAGAGTTAGAATTCAAAGATCTTAACTAAGTGCTGACTGCTATTAAAACTTGAGGAATCACTTAGCACCCCCACCCCCACCCCACCTCATGCTCACGTACAGAGGTGTTTGAAAGACTTAAATGGGCAATGAATGTGCTTTGGGGACATGGAACTGTTCATTATAATTATATTAGCGATTATAAAGGGATAATAGTGTCCTTTTTTTTCTCCTAATGTCATACTTGAAAAATGTTAATTTCAAGCCTATAGAAATGTTGAATAGTCCAGCAAATCTTTGTTGGTTGTTAATATTTTGCTCTATACATATATGTGTGTGTGTACACACACAGAGAAAGAAATTTACGTATAGTGTGTATGTGTGTATATATATATGTAATGAACCATTTGGAAGCAATTTTCAGACTCTAGGGTAATTGCAATGGCAATATTAAGAGTATTTAAAATAGTGATATTTATTCACTCATAATCTATTTATTGAGACATCACTATGTACCAGAACATTGGCTAAGGAAGGATACAAAAATGTGACACATTTCAGGAAGCTGCCATTTTTCTAGTAGGAGGGACAGAGACATGAGTAGTTTCCCTGTGGTGTTGAACACTGTAGTAGTAGTCTGTGTGCAATGGGACACAGATGTCAAGAGGGAAGAAGGGTGTGGTTATGCAGACGTTCCAAAGGCAGTCTGTGTCAGCTGATATTTGAAATGTGTAGTTTGCTAGGCTATGCAAAGAGAGGGAGCAGTGGGTACCAGGACATCTGGTCCAAATTTCATAATCATTTCACACTTTAGCCACATAAAAAAAATGTATTTCCCAAAATTATGCATGCAAAGAATCAGAAAGCCAAAAGTGAAATGTTTTTTGAGGGATCTAGTATTACTTCTTTAAATAAAATACTTATGTCACATTCATTACTCTTCATAATGTTCTCATTGATTTAGAAAGAATGAGTATGCATTGCTTTTCATATTAAGATGCTGCTTTTGAATTTTATTGTACAAATGATACAGATAAATCTAGCAGCATTTTCTCTGATTACAGCATGACAAACATTTGGCTACTCATATTATCAAAAACCTGTGCTTTACCTTTCACTTTTAATATGCTGTCTCTAACAAAGGCAGACACTCACCAGCATTAGGGTTGGTTGGCTTGGTTTTAAACCATGCTTTCCTGTCTCTGCACAGGAAATCCTATCAGCAAGAGATGGTCCTTTATGCCATACAAGAGTAAAACCTGCTGAAAATCGTAGTTTCGAAAGCTTTTCTTTGTGGGCATTTTTGTCAGCACCAGCAGTGGGGACATATTCTGATATTTCCATTTTTAAAGAGAGAGGTCCTTGAAGTTTGAGTTTTTTCCCCCTTGTCTCAAGATTAATAATTTATATTTCTTGAAGTTCGCATGTCTTCAGTGAGATCCTCAGTATTTTAATGTGTTCTGGGGTTTACTCCACCCCTGACCTAATGCACACGTAAGCTGCAGCACATGCCCCTGCTTTGCTCTTGTCTGAAGTGGGGCTGAGTCTCTCCTGCGATCAGAGTTTTTGCCCTTTAACCAGTCTGCAGGACCCCAGGAAAGTTTTTTGTTCTGCTAGATCATCTTTTCTGCCCTGAGACTGGTAAATTCTCTCTATAAGATGAGGCCCATTTTTATAACAACACGTTTTTTTCATTCCTTTATTTCCCTTTCAGCAAAGAGTGAATAGTGTAGATGAACTTTACTCCTGAGCGTTGATGTGAGACACATTTATTGTTCCTCAATTGAAAATTTGCATACCTCACAACTGGATCTGAAGCGTTCTTTGTTTAAACACTGTGTTTCTTAGTCTTGATTTTAACTAGACATACTATTGATAGATTCTTAGGTATACATGAATGTCCAATAATATACTAGTAAAGAAAAGGAGTAAAATATCGCTGTTTATTTTTAATGCCTGATCCAGCACATTTACTAACTAGTGTATTATAAAAACTGAAGTGTGTTTGATTTCTGTGCTGTCCACAGACATTTCATAGATGACTTATTTAGACTGAAATAAATACGAAACTCAGAAATACAAATTTTAAATCCTGAATGAACTAAGTAGGAAGGAAATGTTACTCTTGGGATACGTCATTTTTAGTAACGTTTCAAGATAGATTATAATTCAATCACAATATGTTGTTTACCCACTGTATTGGTTTTCTGGTGCTCCTGTAACCAATTGCCACAAATTTAGCAACTTAAAAAACACAAATTAATTATCTTACAGTCTGGAGGTCGGAAGTCCATAATCAAGGTTTGGCAGAGCTGTATTCTTTATGAAAGTTTTCCTTATGTTTTTGAACATCTAGAGGCTGCTTGCCTTTTTTGGCCTGTGACCCAACCCCTTCCATCACTTTAGCCTCCTATTTCCATTGGTATGTCTCCTATTCACTTTGATCTCCTGCATCCCTCTATCAGGCCTGGCCTGGATAATTCAGACTAATCTCCCCATCTCTGTGTTCATTTGTAAATTCCTTTTTGCTATAGGAGACAGCATTCCAGGTTCTAGGGGTTGGGATGTGGGTGTCTTTGGGGGAGCTGTTATTCAGCATATCAAACCCACTAAATTCCAGGTATTTTCATTATGCTAGGTAAATAAAGATAAAAAAAAAAGAGGGAGCTCAGTGCTCAGTTAATCTGCTTTTTGGACTAAGTTATAGTTTGAGTTTTTCTATAAATTGTTCCAGGGCTCTCACTGTCTGAATCTTTTGGGATTTGCAATTGGATGCTAGAGGAGGAGTTTATTTACCATTATAAAAGAAATACAGATTTCTAGGATTAGATTCTCATGTTTATATTTCTAAGAGAGTGTAAGCTTTAAATCATTTATTCAACAAATATTTAAGTACCTACTCTGATTATATACACTGGACCATGCAGATATGCCAGTAAGCAAACTACACTAAGTCCTTATCTCCGTGGACTGTACACGTGGATTGTTCTTCTGAAATCCCTTTGGTTTTCACACAACCATAGCCCAACCCCATGTAAAGTTCTATATATACGAGAACTTAGTTAGGTTTCCTGAGCATATTTTTAAAATTCTGCTTTAAAATGTTTTCAGGTTTTTGTTTTTAGTTTTTGTTCCTATAATTAAGTTTTAGGTTTTTCAAGTTTTTAATACAGTGTTGGAAAAGTAATGATTGAAATATTAAAATTTTCCTTTTTGTAGATGTTTCATCTGGATCCTCTGAATCATACAATGTTTAGTCCAGAATTATTTCAACCGGAGATGCCACTACCAACAGGTAAGAAAATTCTTCATCTCTTGCCTATCATTTTGCTTTTGCTTTTTTAAAAATTTGATTTTTTTATACACTCTTTTATGAAGTCAGTGAGTTACCTAGAAAGGAAATGGTGATCTGTGTTTTAAAAGTCAGTTTTCAGTATACTTTTTTGGACTACATTTGCATAAACATGTTTGATCCCAGTTACCCATTGTATTGGAGGAGGCAATGGCACCCCACTGCAATACTCTTGGCTGGAAAATCCCATGGACGGAGGAGCCTTGTAGGCTGTGGTCCATGGGGTCACTAAGAATCGGACACAACTGAGCAACTTCACTTTGACTTTTCACTTGCATGCATTGGAGAAGGAAATGGCAACCCACTCCAATGTTCTTGCCTGGAGAATCCCAGGGATGGGGAAGCCTGGTGGGATGCTGTCTATGGGGTCGCATGGAGTCGGACACGACTAAGCGACTTAGCAGCAGCAGCAGCAACCCATTGTATGACTGATAATTGTTGCTGATATTTGCTAGCACAGCTCAAAAGGAACTTCTTTACTGTGTGGGATTTTTTTCCTTTCACCCAATCTTGTTATCTCTGGGGTCTTTGTAACTCCTGTTTCCTTTGCCCCAGGCACATGAGGCAGTCTCAACTCTCAGATCTATTCCCAAAACACTTACTTGAGTTCCTGTTGTGTGCCAGCTAGTATACCACACACCGGGAACATAGTGTACAAAAGTCATAAAAGTCATCTTGGTAGAAAAATTATCTTTTTAAAAAACTTCTAGCCCTATGTTCTGACCAGTTGGATAAACTCGTGATAATCATCCATCCTCCTAACATGACTTAATTATCCCCATCAATAAGTTATTTAATCTTATATGAATGATTTTTTAAAAATCAGTCTCTGTTTTATTTATTATTAAATTTATTTATTTTAATTAGAGGCTAATTACTTTACAATATTGTATTGGTTTTGCCATACATCAACATGAATCTGCCACGGGTGTACACATGTTCCCAATCCTGAACCCCCCTCCCACCTCCCTTATTGCTTTTATGTAAGCTTGCTGTGATAGCTCTTTTTATGTATTCCTCACATCGCCAGAGGGACTTAACAGATGTTCAAAAGCTGTGTGAGTAAATTTTGGAAGTTGTATATCAAAGAGAGTTTTGTAATTACTGAAGTACATCAGCTATTCTATTTACCATGGACTTGCTTATCCTCAATGGGAGACTTTGTGCAATTTGTATCATTGTCATTTAAAATTGCTGTTGTTACTTTGTACTTACTTTTCATTTTTTATATCAGGTGTTTATTTGCATTTTTATATCTATTATTTCTAGAAGTTCATGCAAGGGGAAAAAATAAATCTGCTAAATTCAGCTTCATTAGCTTCACTAAGTGTGTTGCTGAGGCCTTTCTTTACCCCACAGATCATAGCTGAGATGTCCTCAAGTGTTGTCCAAAATAAGCTCTAGATCAGCTTCCTGTGAACAACTAAATGTCTTGGTAGCTTCTGTGTTTTCTGTGACTGGGGATCAAAGTCTTTTTCTTGGTTTTGATGCTTTATTGAAAACATAAACGTTACTGCCCTCAGGAAACATATACTTTTCCATTTGATGGCTTATAGATGCCAAACACTATCCTGATGCAAAGGATTTCCTAATTTTTTATTTCATCAAATTTATGGAGATAGAATAAGGTTATTGAAAGAACCAGCTTGGTAAATATTCTGAAGTCAAAGTTTCATGTTGTAGGAATTATTTAGCCATAACATTAGAAAAAGGCTTCCCAGGTGGCACTCGTGGTAAAGAACTTGCCTGCCAGTGCAGGTTCGAGCCCTGGGTCAGGGAGATCCCCTGGAGGAAGGCATGGCAACCCACTCCAGTATTGTTGCCTGGTTAATCCCATGAATAGAGGAGCCTGGCGGGCTACAGTCCATAGAATTGCAAAGAATCAGACACGACTGAAGCAACTTGGCATGCAGGCAACATTAGAAAAACTTTTACAATTATACCTCAAAATTGTATTTTCCAGTTATTACCTCATCGTTTTTTATTGTCACATACACGTTCCCTCTGCATTGCAATGCCATAGTTCAGTTTTTTATAAACCAAGATTTATGGATGTTTTATTCACATTTTAAAGGAATAGAGAGGTTATATAAACCAATGTAATTTTCATATGGACTGTTTTATCTTCTGTATTTCTTGAAATCTAAAACCATGCTACTTCTTGAAAACTCTACAGGATATGGCACAACTGCTAGGTCTATAACATCATGCTGTAATTTAAATTACTCTACACAGTAGGATGTTAATTCGTGGCATGGAAATGCAGCCAAAGAAAATTGGCATTAAAACAAATATATGCATAGCAAATCTCGTTTTCTAGTTGATTTAACGTTTGAGTGTATTCCCTGAAAGAGAAAAATGGTCCCTTGGTAAATAGAATTACCAAGCCTTAGTATTTCATGTATTTAGAAGAAATTAAACCATACAGCAAAAATAATAACAAAATTTCAAATATTTTTCGAAGAGTTACTAAGAAGTGAGAGACTTGAAGTCTGATATAAATGTGCTCCAATTCCTCTGTATTTTCCATGATATCCAAATGTTGCTTCATTTTTTTTTTTTTTGCTGAAGTATAGTTGATTTACAATGTTGTGTTAATTTCTGCTGTACAGCAAAGTGACTCAGTTACACATATGTCCACATTTTTCACATTCTTTTCCATTTTGGTTTATCACAGGATATTGAGTGTAGTTCCCTTTGCTACATAGTAGGACCTTGCTGTCAAATGTTGCTTTCTTAAAGACTTCTCTTCTTCATATGTTCATTTAGTTTTCTAGAGAGAATGTGTATGAGTAGATTTGTTGAAATGTTGTATAGACCTTATTTAGCAGTGTGAAAATATTTATGTTTCTAATCAGTTTTATCTCCTTAGAAATTAAATTCTAGTCATTTTTTGGAATTTTAAAATTCTAACAGTTTCTTTTTAAAAAAAAATAGTTGAATATATCCAGGAACTAATTTCAGACAGAAAAGAGAAGATAATTTACCTAAATTATATAGCATTGGTCAGTCCCTAACCTTTTTTCTTTTCTTGTGTATGTTTCAGTTCAAATTCAGTTATTTTTCAACTGACTCCCTTGTAAACTTCTTGAATAATAACAGGAAATAATTATACCTTAGTTTCCTACAGTTCTCTGTCTTATCCGGATTCATCATAGTGCTGAAAATAAAAATCCTCTCTCAAGTTATGGTTTATTTTTAATTTCAACCTGAAAGTTTAGCTTTTCTTCATAAATTTATTTATCTAAAATAATAAGTCTTGAACTTCTGGCCTAGAGACAGTGAAGATTGAAATGGACACAGAAGCATCCTCCTAGAATTTTTTAAGTACCGTTTAAATTTATATTCAAACAAGTGAGAAACACCATGAGCCTTTGTGTATCACGGAGCTATGGGTTATTATACTTTTGACATGACATACAAACCAGCTGGGAAGCTTAGGGACTTTATCCTATTGAATAAATTTGTGTTTATACTGTCAGAGGTTTTGATTTTCCTTTGAGTTTCTAAACTTAGGTATAGTCAGGCTATCATTAAGCTTCTAGTAATCTTTGTTCTTATTAGTTGGTATACATTCATCTAACTTACTTTCAGAATTTTATAAAACGCTTATTTTGGAACAGAGTTTATATGAAAGTACAATATTCAAAAATTGTACACGGACATCAAAAGCTATGAGTTAATAAGAAGAATCTACCATGTCTGATGGACCAAATTAAATATAGGAGAGAGGAGGAACAAGCTAGCCAGTTAGGGAATGAGGGCAGCACTTGTGGGTTCAGGTATTGACAAGGGAACCCAAAACTTGGTGTAATGAAAAGCAGAGAGCCTGAGATCATTATCTGTGTGTTTCACACATGTAGGTTGCTGGCTCAGTCTCTTGTAATTTCATATTAGGCACATTCTCTTGTGAAGAGTGGAAGTCAGAGTCTGATGATGTGATGGCAAAAGAAAACTTCACAGTGACCAGGAAGTGGTTGCTGCTTTTAATTCGTATTTGTGTCATTATTAAAAATGCTTTGTTAGTAGACATGATTGTGAGGGTTGTTGACGTCTTAATTCTTGCCAGACGTCATGCCTTTTGTTGGGTTGTGCAAGGTGCCATCACCACTGAACAGACATCTGGATGGTATGGTTCTCTCTAATGGTGTAAAACTGTTATTAAATAAGGATAAATTTAATATTCAAAAGAAGAAGATATGCCTTGTGGAATTTTAGCTAAAACATTTATTTGAAGCCTCTGTTTAAAAACATAATTTCAGTTTTTTTACTTGCTTTGTATATATATACATACATATAAATATATTTTTTTTTTACCAAATTTGAGAAGCCTCACAGTTTCTTTTGGTTTCTGTTTGTTGTTTTGTTTTTAGCAGATGGCCCATACCTTCAAATATTAGAGCAACCTAAACAGGTAAGAAGATTAAAGGGGTGGGACTTTCTCTTTAATTGCTAGATCCATAAGTCTAATAATACCTCAAGCACTGAATAAAATAGTAAATGAATTTTACAAAGGAAGTAGCTTATCTAGAAGATCAACAACCTGCCAAATTGTGTAACAACTTTATCATCCATTTTCCTTTTCTCTTAGTCATTGTTCAGACAGTCCTGAACCTCAGTACATAGTTCTATAAAACTTAAGTATCAATCCATGGTATCCCATGATCTCCAACACTTTGACTTACCAGCCATTCCTTGAAGAGATGTAGGTTATCTCCACTCATTTTCATGTGTAAGAAAATACACATACACACAGTTCACATACACTGAGTCAGGCGCTTCCACCATGTCCCTGCATATCAGAACTTCTGAGCCTTTCTCCATCCTGAGGAGCTACGCCTTTGCTATTCGGAACATGTAACCTAAGATACTAAAAGACCAGTGGGGTGTAGATAAAGTTCTAGAATAGACAGTCAAGTTCTCTTGGGTATTAGCTTCAGATCTAGCCTCTTTGGAGTCAGGAGAGGAGCATTTTATTTTATCAGGCTCTTCCCTGGCGGCTCAGACAGTAAAGAATGTGCCTGTAATGTGGGAGACTGGGGTTTGATCCCTGGGTCAGAAAGATCCCCTAGAGGAGGGCATGGCAATCCACTCCAGTATTCTTGCCTGGAGAATTCCATGGACAGAGGAGCCTGGCAGGGATTTCCCTTTCCCTTTCCTCTTACTACTATTATTTATAGAGGATACCTGGGAATTGAAATGGCTTCCTTACCATGTCCCTATGGGTAAATAAATATTTATTGGAAATTGGATGGGACCAGTGCTATGAAAGAGGAAGGAAGAGAATCTTTAATATCTTCCCATAGTCATTAAGTGATGAAGTAATGGTATAGTCCTCTGCAGAATGAGGACAAAGTTAGTAGGTCTCTGGCTGGATATGCATATTATCACACATGTGTGAGACTGAAGATGCATGTGTCTGCTTTCTTGCAGCTGTATCACCCAGTACTTTTCCTAAATGTTTTTAGTAGCTCAGGCAAGTAACACTTTTGTATTGTGTAACACTTAACAAATACTAGGTCAAAATCTTAAAGTATGCATGTGGTTACTGTAATCATGGTATTACATATGTATTTGGGTTTTGGTCAGAATATAAAGGATATGAGTATCTTTATCTATGACCAAATAGACTACACTTATGAGGTTGAACTTTGATAAAAGTTTTTGGTGTGGGGACTGGAATACCATATGCGATTTCGGGACATTGTTTTCATGGCTCGCAGGTGACACACCCTGATTCCACAGCCTGCCGACATGACTTTGCTTTATCTCCATTCCCAATTCCCTATCAGTGAGTTCTCACAGGAGGCCACCAGTTTTCTCAAACGACCCTCCCAGTGGAAGTTTATCCTCTAACATTCTGTGCAGTGTTACCTGGCCTCCTGGGAAATTTCCGGATAAACCGTGAAACCAAGAAATCAACTAAAATTTATTTGTCTGCATACTAGGCAAAATGTGTTTTTCAAATATTCATTTTCATAAGCATAGCACTACCATAAGGTTTTTAAAATGAAGTTTCTTATTATGGGTCAATAGTCATAAGGAAAAATTGACGTTTATGATTTATCTGAAGGGTGAGTTATGTAGTTTCAAAATTTAATTCACTGTTGGTGGATGTGTTAAAGCTTATCTGAGTAAATCAATGTGCTTGCTTACCAAAATGTAATATTGTGATGTCTGACTCCAGTGAAAGTAAGAAGGTTGTATTGAAGTCAGACTTTCTGACCGGATGGATGGAGCCTTGCCTTTGAGGTTGATGACTCATTTTAAGCAAGTGGAGTTACTGAGATGAATGGCTGTGGATTGGTAAACCTTTAATCTCAAAAATTTAGAATCTGAAATGCATCCAGACTATGCATTTGAAGACATCCTAGTTTCCTTTCAAAAAAAGATATTTTATTTCTATCTTCAGGTTATAAATTCCTTTGTATAGAAGTTTAGATACTTTTATCCAACTATGAATGATATATGTTGTTTTTCAAACGATGAGCAAGGTATTAAGACAGGTCTCTTTACTCATATTTTACTAAACACCACTTCCAATAAGATATAATAGTATAAGTATATATTTCTCCAACTGTCCTAAAGTAACTTTATGATTAAAGATAATGAATTACTTTATTGTTTTAAAAATAAAATCTAGAAAACTTTTCTTTTTTTCTCTGGAGTCTCTGCCACAATTTTCCCCAGCTTTGACAGAGATGAGTCATAGCATAGACCACTACTAATCTTTAGGATAGCTAGTTCTGTTGCATATTATTAAGTGCTAATTATCTAATATTGTTTAAAAGCTGAAGTTGTGTTTAAACCGATTAGCAGTCAAGTAAATCCCTATTTTATGGTTAGCCAGTTCTGGAGGCTGACTGTTGCTTTTTCATACTTTTAGAAATTTCATTTAATTATTGAAAATACGCTAACAGCCTTTGACTATAAAAGGTATAGGGCTGAATTTGTAACTTATTTTTTAGTTTGAATTTTTGAGAAGCAAAACAGGAAGAATCACCTTCAAATCACTCATCTTACCTCAGAAGGCTTTCCAGGTGTTGATGTTTGGGGTCACCTAAGGAGCCCTTTTCAAGAGTTGTTTTAGGTCCCACTTTAATACGTTGATCATATACCCCAGACCCATGTGTGACATACGGTAGCTTCTTCCCCTAGGGAATTTAGGTCAGGTCTCACTGGTCCCGTAAAAGATGCTTTAGACTGGTCCTCTTTAGAAATTAGAAAAGTCTCACAGAATTTAGAAACAATTCCAGGTGCTCTCCCTGAACCTCTCAGGCTGCTTTTCAAGACCCTATGGGACATAGTGAAATGAAGTACAGTCTAAGGAGGGCAGAAACTTTACATTGATCCATTAGCTCAAAGCCGTCAAAACCTGTATATTCACTGAGCTCCACTATCCAGCTTGCAAGGTAGAAAGCCCCACTAACAAGTAGTGGTGTGCGGAGCTTCTGAGGCCTAAGGATCTATCACTGTTTATAGGAAGTCAGTCCCACGATAAAGTAAGCAGAAGGTGAGAATGTTCCTTAAAGTGTATTAACATATTCTTTTCATTAAAGGGTGTATTTGAAAAACGGAAGACCATTTGGTCAAGAGACTGTATATGTTGAAATCTCCCTTCATATGATGATGAGAGTCATTCTCATAAATGTCCTTGTTTTATTCTTGGTATGCAAATATGCACAATTACAACTGTTAGCTTTTTAAGTCATAAAATGTTAAAACTGGAATAGACCTTGAATATGGTCTGGTCTAATTTTCTTAGTTGTATAAAAAAAAATACATGGAACTCATGCGTTTAATCAGCCTGCATAGTAAAGGCTTCTTGCTAATTCCTAGTTGATATTACTGTGTCTATAAAAATTCTTGAGTTAATATATAAAGGGACTCTCTGGGTTTGGAATCATTCAGGTCAGTTAATATATCCAGCTTGAACTTGATAGTATTAACAATCTTAAATCGAAACTTCTTACCTTCTGAACTGTTGAGAGTTATTGATTGTGCGGACTTGCATAGGCTGTGTTCTGTAACCCTGATGGGGTATATTTAACAAGACATTTCTGTATTCCCTCCTGAACCAACTGTCATCAGAGTAGGTAAAGGAATGCCTTTAAATAAGAATCAGAGAAGCTTAACTTTGAGTCATATGGCCAATTTCAGAGCTTGGCAGAAGCAATGTGAGATGAGGAAACTCTGATACAGGCAAGCTGTAGCATGTCGAGTCCTTAGGCCTAAAATCTGCAGCAGTTTACTCTCCACATAGCACAGAAGGAGAGCTTCTGCAGGGCCAAGGACCTGCCTTTTAAGCCACAGCTCAGGGCCCAAATATCAGTTAACATCAATATTCATGATAAGGTTATGGGGAGAAGTAGTTCTCATATACAGTCCTCTTTCACAGTTTGTGTCTCCTCTAATACACAAGAATATAAAATTTGGGTATAATTTTGTCCCTATAAGTTTTTAGTAAGTATTCCTCAAACTTGTTCACCTTGTGTTCACCTTTGCAGAGAGGATTTCGTTTCCGTTACGTGTGTGAAGGCCCCTCCCATGGAGGGCTCCCCGGTGCATCTAGTGAAAAGAACAAGAAGTCCTACCCTCAGGTCAAAGTAAGTTTGTGATGTCTTTCCATGTGAATTCTAGAAGATTTGGTGTCCTCGGAGCAAAAGAGAGGAATGCTTTAAATAACTACCATTTGTCTCTGCTTATAAGCTGAAGTGTTCACATGATTATTTATAATATTTATGTAGAAATGTGTCTCGTAGCAATAGAAGTGACAGATTCTAAAACTGTTAATATTTCCATTTAGTACAAATTATCTCAACATTAACAAAACTTTTATTATTTCTTAAAAATTATCTTAAAAATTTGTTTAGTTGTATACTTCCTAAGACTTGAGAGCACTCAATTTCAGCTCTTTCTAGGGATCTAGCAAAAAAACAAGACTCAGATGACTGAGTGTGTGGATTATATAGTAGAATACCTCAGATCATGAATTCTGATCCAGACTCTGCTACCATCTGTGTGCCTTTGACTGAGATCCAACACTTCTAAACCTCAGTCCCTGGATGTGCAAAATGCAGACTTGTTAAGGGTCTGTGCTTTGTAGCTGTCTAAAGATTGAATGAGAAAATGTATCTTAGTGATCCAAAAGGGCCTCTGCTTGAGCAGCTATTTGTCTGCACGTGATGGTCCTTGGAACATACTGCTTCATGACATGCTGTGGTGGGCTTAGCTGAGCTTTTTCTACTTCTTCAGGTTCTTTTTCTTTCTTTGTATTTAATTGAGAATATCTTCCATTGAGGTAGCTTGAATTTTTTATTTTTGTAATGGGATGTCATGTTTCATAGACTGACTGCTAACAGTTTTGTAGGTAAACCAGTCAAATATTGCAGTTTCATCTTTTATAAACATTTTCATTTGTACAAGACAGACCCTTAGTAAAATTGTGATATCAAAGAAATGGGTCTTTGGTTTTGCCAGCCTTACATTTTGTTCCCTCTGTCTCCTCATAGCCCGCTTTTAGGCCCAGGCCTGTCTAATTTCTTACCTCTGGTCCAAAACAAAACCCTTGATTCTTTACCTCTTGAGTAATATTGTAGTATTAGTCCTATCCATTGTGTTTGCATTTTAAGTCTCCTATCTGAGCTCTTGTGTGGAATGAAAGATGTGTTTCCTGTTCAGGATTATTAGTCAGGATAAATACGGGTTTAGCCACAAATTTATGGTCTCTGGTCCTTTAGAATCTGAATGAGGAAATAACAACAGCAATAAAACAAAGGGATTACCATTTATTAAGCACCAAAGATTTGCCAAGTGCTGTACATACATTTCCTCCTTGGAAGGAAAGTTATGACCAAACTAGACAGCATATTAAAAAGTAGACATTACTTTGTCAACAAAGGTCTGTCTAGTCAAGGCTATAGTTTTTCCAGTGGTCATGTATGGATGTGAGAGTTGGACTATAAAGAAAGCTGAGCGCAGAAGAATTGATGCTTTTGAACTGTGGTGTTGGAGAAGACTCTTGAGAGTTCCTTGGACTGCAAGGAGATCCGACCAGTCCATCCTAAAGGAGATCAGTCCTGGATGTTCTTTGGAAGGACTGATGCTGAGGCTGAAACTCCAGTACTTTGGCCACCTGATGCGAAGAGCTGACTCATTGGAAAAGACCCTGATGCTGGGAAAGATTGAGGGCAGGAGGAGAAGGGGACGACAGAGGGCGAGATGGTTGGATGACATCACCGACTCAATGGACATGAGTTTGGGTGAACTCCGGGAGTTGGTGATGGACAGGGAGGCCTAGAGTGCTGCAGTTCATGGGGTCACAAAGAACCGGACGTGACTGAGCAACTGAACTGAACTGAAACTTACATACATTATCTTTTCTATCCTCATAACAGCCCTCGTAGGTAAAAAGTCTTAATACCTGTGAGGAATCCGAGGCTCTTAAAAGGGAGCCTTGCGGTCCTCACAGGACTGGTGGCTTGTCATCCTACAGCAGACTCTTGCTCGTTGAACTGTCATGTGGAACATGTGCATTTGGGAGACTGGGGGCAGGGACCTAGGGGACAGGGCATGGGAGGATGGTAGTAAGACTCAGAATTATAACTCTGGGCAACAAGAGAGAGGAGCTCAGGAATAATGGGTGCTCAGACATCAGGGAGTCAAATCCAGTACATGTTTTTAACACGTGTCTGTGTGTCCTGTATATAAATACTGTATGTGTTCATATGTGTGGTACATATTATGGGCATTGACACTGATTATGATTGTAATTACTGAAGAATTAGCATTAAGAGTAAAACTGGGAGTTTTTTTCTGGACTGTCTCTGTACAAACAAATATAAATTACAATATTGTCAAGTGTTGACTTGTATTGCTCTAGTCTTTTGTAACTAAGTAACAGTTCTTGATACTAAAAGATACATAGTAGTAACTTTGTTATAGATTTGTTACCCAATGGAAAAACTTTATATATACTATTATGCTCAGTCTTCATACATCCCTTTCATGTAGTGGTTGATGCCTCACATTTACAAAATAGTCTAGAAATAAACCAACCTGGTGGATATTCGATGTTCTTCTCAAATCATAGTTTATGTATCAAGGAGTTTAATACTTACTGAGAAATCTAGATATGTAAACAGCTAATACTAAGGAAGTCAAAATATAAATGTGTATGATTAGTCATTATTGACCTTCAGCTGCAGCTTCACTATTTCACCCAATTGTTTTTTATTCACTAATTCAACATATATTTATTAAGCATTTAATCCAATTGTAAGAAAACATAGAGCAGTTCAGAGAGTCGGTTACAAACTATCATTGTTCTCTTAGCCTGTCATCATTCACTGAAAGTTTGTAATAGTTAAAGGAAGAAATTTTATTTATCATAAAAGCTCTTAATCAGAAGAGCTGATATGGGGAGAAGAGTCAATCACGAGGTAGTTTTTCCAGAGCTCTTCTTCCAGTATCACTTTTAATAATCTTTTTTACTAAAGGATAGTTAAGGGTGAACTTTTGGTTTACAAAGGGATATAAATCCCTCTTACATGTAAAATGTAGGCAAAGGAAGGAATTGCTCTCCGTGTGTGTCTTTATCAGGAAGATTGTCACAATCATCCGTGTCTGCAGCAGTTCACTAAGCACCCGCTCCATGTGAGGCTGCAAGAGTTGTGTGACAGATAGAGCTCGATCAGGGTTTCTCACACTCATCACTACTAATGTTTTGGGTGAGAAGACTTCATGCTTTGGAAGATTTTCCAGTTCATTGGAGGGTATTCAGCAGCATCCCTGACTTATACCCACTAGATGCCAATAGCAGCGCTATGGTTGTGACAACCAAACAATGTCTCCAGACGTTGCCATATGTCCTGGGGGGGCAGAATCACCCTGCTTGAGCATCACTGATCTAGATGCAAAGTCTAATCAACCTTAACCCTTCTTCTTTGCATACTTTTCTGCTATATAAGACAGTAACTCATAGGTTATATAGAATTGCTTAAGTCTATTATTCTGCAAATATATATACTTTTCCTGATTATTAGATGTTTATTTTCAAGATGATGATCATGGTGACTCTATAATTTCTTCTAGAATGTCTGAGTTAGTGTGCCTGGATATTAAGGAGAAAGATAGAAAAGAGAAGAAAAAACATATCCTAAACATTCTGTATCCTGTGATAACTGCATACCCAACAGTTAACATAGGAGTTCTGTTGGTCTCCGTTATAAACTGTTACAGAAGAGAAAGTGAAAGTGGAGATGGTTTCAGTCAAGGTTGTAAACCTGTGCAGCCGCTGTGCGAGAGCAATGAGAACATCTGTGCAGTGTCCACAGCCTCCCTTCCCATAGAGGGAGGTGTAATGAACAGTGTCCCCACACTCTTCCCCCAATCCCATTTCTGCAGAAACTTCAGAGGGAGAGCATTTACATTTGCAGGAAGGAAATGATATTTCTGAAATTTACATATGATACATGTTTATTAAAGTATATTTGTTCAGGCTTAAGAGTGGAATGTTCTAGGCTCTGCCTTTTCCTCCTCTACAGCTTCTTACCTTCCTCTCTCTCCTCCAGCCTCATTCTTTTTCTTCTCATCATGCCTCTGGGAGAGCATACCACATCCTGGAGAGGCCCCTGGAACACAAGCATCCTGGTTCAGCATGCACTCAATCTCACACAGGAGCAGTGAAGTGCTGACGGCCAGCCCGAAAGCTGTGGGGACTGGCTGTGGTTTGGGGGCTGCAGACCCCTAGCTGTGGTTTATAGAACTTGTAAACATATAACCTGCTTGGGTTTGTCTCTTGCTGATTGTCCAAACATGATACCTAAAGTTAAACCATTTTAAAACCAACTCTTAAGAGTCTACTCCAGTTCTCTGTTTGCTACTGGAATTTTGTCCCATGCTTAAAACCCCAATTCCAATAAGCTGGGTGTAGGCTAGGCTTAGACACACTCTTACTATGTTGAGATTATTTCTAGGATTAGGGCTATTGAGCCATCTGGTGTTCTACATGTTTCTTTCATGTCAGAGGATGCCATTTAGCTTTCAAGAGTTTTGCTATATAACCCTTCACATTCTTTTTAAAACATTGTTTTAATTATAAAAAATTCCATGTGTATAGAACATTAAAAAATTGATGTAAAGGACACCATATACCACTACCTGATTTAATAGCAACAGTCATCCCTCAGTATCCCGGAGGATTGTTTCTAGGATCCCCACAGATGCCATAATTCGTGGATGCTCAAGTCCCTTTTATAAAATGCAGCAGTATTTGCATATAATCTATGCACATCCTTCTGTATGCTCTAAACCATCTCCAGATTATTTTAATGCCTCATACAATGTAAATACTATATAAATAGTTAGCAGTGTGCAACAAATTTATTTTACTTTTTGGAACTTTCTGGAATTTAAAACATATTTTTTCCATCTGCAGTTGGTTGAATAACGAATGTGGAACCTGAGGATACAGAGGGCCAACTATATTAATGTTTTACCATATTTGCTTCTGATCTCTTTCTAAAATAAAACATAGTTATTGCTGAAGCCCCACCCATTGATCATTTTTCCCTATTCTTCGTAGGTAAATCACTGCTCTGAACTTTCCATCTCTGATAGAATTTTTTTTCTGGTTTTAACTCAAATTTTCTATTATACCTGGTGGCTTTTTTTTTTTTCAGGACAAATAAGTGTTAAGACTGGGATCCATTGAAGATTAATGTTCACTTTAATTCTATTAGAGGCTTCGCTGGTGGTTTAGATGGTTAAGAATCTGCCTGCAATTTGGTAGACTCGGGTTCCATCCCTGGGGGGGAAGATCCGCTAGAGAAGGTAACGGCAACCCACTCCAGTTTTCTTGCCTGAAGAATTCCATGGACAGAGGAGCCTGGTGGGCTACAGTTCTTGGGGTTGCAAAGGGTTGGACACGACTGAGTGACTAACACTTTCACTTTGATTCTATTGATTTCTTCTTTATTATTCAGATAAAATTTATCCATTGACAATGTGGAATTTATTCTGACTCCTACAGGAAGAAAATAATAATAATATTCAGAGAAAATCTAGGGAAAATATGCAGACTAACTTGCATAAATATGCAAAAATAAAGATACAGAAATATGTATCTTGCCCCCTTTAAAGGAAAGCTTTCCTGTTGTTAAACATTTAATCATCTATTTTACAGTCCTACCAAGTTCTCCTCTAAAGTTTCCTCAGTTCTGATTTCATCATGGAGCTCCAAATGGGAGAGGTTGGCAGAAAAGCACAAGTGCCTTCCTTGAGGCCGAGCCTGTCACTGCCTGTTTTTGACTCAGCAAGGAGTGCCAGAGAAGGCTCATTTCCCTCTTTCCCGAAAGTTATTCATGAGATTTTTTTTTTTATTAACCAAACTACCTTCCTCTTCACAGAGGTGGAAAGTTGCCAAGAGGAACAGCCCCACGGGGCTTCAGAAACCCTCACTGATTCTCTTCCAGAGTGGCCAGAAAGCCCCCATCCTCAGCCGATGTGACATCCTCCAGCTTGGCCCACTCCAACCAGAAAGCTGTCAGCGACCTTGGTTCTAAAATACGAGTAGCTGACCAGTCGGTATTCTTATTTTCTCTTTAGTTATAAATATCAAATGCAGTGGACTACAACTTGAAACGCAGCTGATGTAAGTGTAACTATTTTTAATCAAATGTTTTCTGAAAGCTGGTTCTCACATATGTTTTCTTTCCGGAGTGTTTCAGATTAAACAGAAGGCAAGTAATGAAATGTTTAGATCAACAACAGACAATGTTTATTGTCTCCCTGACCCCACGATTTTTTTTTCTTCTTCTTAAGTCTCCACTCTTGGTGCCTCTCATTTTAAAATCCTAAATGTGAAGTTTCTGTCAAGGTCAGATGAAGACTGGCTGATCTCTTGTGGCATTTAGGGATATCACATATCCTTGTGTAATCTCCCTTGCCTTTGTATGGACTTGTCTGGTTTAGGAGGTTTGCCATTGTAAGTATCTCTTTATAGTGCTGGTTTTGAATAATTTAATCTGACTCAGTCACTAAAAACAACAGGGACGAGGATCACCAATAGTCAATTAGGTTTGCACATAAAACCTTCTTCATAGCATTTATTAAAGTATCCCTAAGCTGTTCACTACTTGCAGAAAAATAACCGCATCCCCTAGACCAAGAGCCCTGTGCTCTGTATATTGAAGAAAAGCACTTTGTAACCTGGATCCCTTTTACTGGTTTCAGAGGGATTTGGAACTTCTTAATTTATATGCAGAAATTTATTGGGTTGGCCAAAAAGGTTCATTTGGGTTTTTAAACCCCAAGTGAACCTTTTTGGCCAACCCAATATGTGTGTGTGTGTGTGTGTGTATATATATATATATACACACACACACATATTTCTGGGGAGATAAATATAACTTTCCGTCAGATTTTCAAATGGAAGGATTCAAACACAGTTAAGAACCAGTGCTGCAGAGTATGTATCACTTTAGCTTTCTGACAGCAGCTGATTTTAAAAATTGCTAACAAAAAAGATATATAGGCTGCCTTTTTAAATTTTTTTTTTTTTTTTTGTACTTCTTAAAAAGTACATTTTTGTATTTTTACCAGTTCTTAGTGAGTGGAAACAATTAAGGCTGCTCAACACAAGGCCCAGGAAAGCCTTCCTTCTCTTTGGGTATCAGGTGGAGAAGCGAGGAAACATAGCAGCAATAGCCCTAAAAGGGAGTAGGCTTCACTGCTTTTCCTTTCTTGCTCTTCCACAGGGATGCTGATTAAGCATGAAGTTAACCATTAGTGACTGAAGCCAAAAGAGAGAAAACAGTTCATTTAACAAATATTTATTGAGCACTCTGTGTCAGGTCCTGTCTTGGCAAGCAGACAAAACTCCTTCCATGTGTAACCATAACCTAGACTTCTAGATATTTTTCTTTCAAAAGTTTTTCATTGGGCCTCCAGAACAAAATATTACCTTGTAGAATGTTTTTAAAAACAGCCCTCTAAACTTATGGTATGTAGTCACAGTATACATTATGAACTAGAGAAAGCTACTCATGAGAAGAAACTTCTAGAACAAATGATAGCTGTGAAATGTAACTATTAGGAGTACAGTAAAAATGTAACTATTAACCTAATAGGCTTATTGAATTTACAGACAGTGTGAACCTTAAGCTTAGTGTTGGTCCATCACCCCTTGGTGACCTTCCTTAGTTGACTATTCCTATTTTTCTCTCATCCACTTTTCCTTAAATACCTTATTGTTCCTGGGACCATTATTTAATCAGAAGCGAATCTCGGATGGCTTCTTCCAACACCAGGTTTTGAAGATTAGATAGCCTTTTCTCGTTACATTTAAGAATTCAGGTCTCATCAGGTCACGTACTGGTAATTCTTCCTGATAAGGTAAGAACATACAGTACTATGGCCCCCAGAGGTGTAACACCTCCTCCTCACAGACAAGCCGATTTTCAACTTGTCAGCAGATCTGGAGCTGAGGCTGCGAACTACCCTGCAGTCACAACCTTCTCTCCCCACCCGCCAGGTGTATTTCAGACCAGAGTCCTCTAGTCTCCATCTCTCGCTGAGCTCTCATGAGGGTGGACTGCAGACTTTCACAGATAATGCCTCTCACCCTTAGGTCCCCATCCACCCAGAAGAACGATTGTAAGGATGGCTTGCTGTGCTTATTTACATGATCTCATTTAGTCATCACAGCCCACTGCAGTAGGTTCTGTGATCCTTATTTGATAAATGAGGAAACCAAAGTCCACAGAAGTTAAAAAGCTTACCCTGGTCTGAGGCATGGAGCCCAAGATTTCCGTTCAGGTAGTGTGATTTAATAGTCCAGACTCTTCACCATCATGGGAATACTATTAATTATAGGGGTTCTTTAAATCTATGGTTCTCGACCATGGATGTGCATCAGAATCACCCAAGAATATTTTAACTGCAGAGATGTCAGGGGCCCACTCCACTCATGCTAAATCACTGTGGGTCCATTAGTATGGTAATTCTGTGATAATTTCTAAGGACTCATGTCATATAATGACAAGATATAACAACAGGTAGATGAATAGATAAGCATGGTGTAACCATGGAATAGAATACTGTTTAAAAAATTATGAGGATTACACAACATGGGAAATACTTGAGACCTACTGTTAAGGAAAAAAATCAGAATTCTAAATTAAAAATATCACTGAAGTGATTTAACTCAGTGAATGAGTTAAGATTAGAGATGGGAGAAAGAATTACCAAATTTAAAAATAGAACTGAAGTAATTTCCTGAACTATAGCACAGAGAGAAGGAAAACTTGAAAGAAAGAGTGAGATACAGATTACAAAAGAAAGATTAAAGCTGTCTAATTGAAGTCCTGAAAGGAGATAATAAAGTTGCACGTTTCTGGTTCTATACCTAGAGGTTCTCGTCTAGGGTAAAGTTCAGGTGGCCTATGGACCATAATTTTAGGTGTTTTTCAAGTATTGGCCCTGAAGTCAGTCAGTTCATAGCTGAAAAGATGTTGATTCCTAGTTTTGCCATCTACTGACAATGTTATTGGTATTTAATTTGGCCAAGGCTCAGTTTCTTCCTTTGTAAAGTTGAGATAAGTAATACCTGCTTCATAGGATATATGTATAAATTGAGTTGTTCAGTGTATGGCCCAGAGTAAACACTTAAAAGTTATCATTTGCATCTATTTTTTGTATTCTAAAATACATTAATTTGAGTATTGAACGACAGTTTTGTTGATTGGTTTATGGAACCATGGAGCTACACAAAAGCTTCACCAGTCACTAATTTATTTTCAGCACAACTTCACTAATTAATGTTGCTTCCACTCTATTTATGCCATGTCCTTCTTTCTAAAGTTACGAAGGTGGGAGATTGAAAACAGATGCTATGTCAAAAGCTTACTTTTAGATGTTACACATGATTTCTTATGAAAATATTGATTGGTAGCAAGAGGCCAGAAAGGAATTTATCAAATTCTTTTTAGGTTCTTTAACTGTGTCCTCTTAGGCATTATGCATCTGATAATTTGCACAAGTATTGTTTTAGCTTCCTAGAGCTGCCATAACAAATTACAACAAATTAGGTGGTTTAAAGCAATAGACATTTACTCTCGCACAGTTTTGGAAGCTACAAGTTGAAAATCAAGTTGTCAGCAAGGCCATGCTCCCTCTGAAGGCTCTATGGAAGAAGCCTTCCTTGCCTCTTTGTAGCTTCTGGTGGTTGCTGGCAATCCTTGACATTCTTTGGCTTGTAGCTGTATCACTCCAGTTTCTGCCTCTGTCTTCCCCAGACTTCCCCTTTGTCTTTCTGTGTCTGAATCTCCTTTTCTCCCATAAAGACAATAGTCATTGTGTTTAGGGCCCACCGTAATCCAGTCTGATCTCATCTTAATTATGTCTGCGAAGACCCCATTTCCAAATAAGACCACATTCTGAGGTTCTGGGTAGACTTGAATTTAGGGAGGATAATATTCAACCCATTACAAGTATCTTATGGCATTAAGCTTATAAAGCAATGGTTCTGAAAGTCTGGGATAATGACCATTTTAGGCCCAATATGCACTGGGAAAGATATTTACATGTATCCATGGTATCTCTTACGTGCATGGCTTCAGTTGTGTCTGCCTCTTTGCAACCCTATGGACTATGTAGCATATCAGGTTCCTCTGTCCATGGGATTCTCCAGGCAAGAAGGCTGGAGTGGGTTGCCATCCCCTTCTCCAGGGGATCTTCCCAACCTGGGGATCAAACCTACATCTCTTACATCTCCCACATTTACAACTAGTACCACCTGGGATCATTATTATTAAAAATCTTTCAAGTTGGAAAGTTTTCCAGTATTTTGAATATTTTCTAACAGAATAATTCCTGTGATCTCTCTCCATTGAGTAAATGGTGGACCTTAAATACAGTTGTGCCCTAGTAAATGCTTAACAATTGACCGTCCAGGAAAAAAAAAGGAAATTGAAACAAAACCCTGATTTGTAGTATTTGTTAATTTTCTTGATGTAAATACTTACACTATGATCACTTTCAAGCTATCAACATAAAGTCAACTGGTTTGCAAATTTTCTGAAAATTTAACAGTTCCTGTGAGTTGGTCAAGCCAATTCTAGCATACCACTGCAAGATTTCATAAGCAAAGCAGATATGAGATCACATCCTGGATATTAACCTAATGAGCAGTAGTCATATCGAGAGAAGATAATAAATCGCTTCATGTAAAGTTCTTTATTCATGTGTTAGTTACATAATACCTAGGGACTTTGCAGAATCTGAGTAAACCCATTGAGTTGCTATATGACATCTGTCATATGGTAGTTAAATAGAGCTGTGGTTTAGTGAGCAAAATAACATACTTGAAAGCAAAAGCTAGATTTTACTTGAGATTATATGATTTACAGATAGCGTGACCTCCAACAAGTCACATAATCTCGTCAGACTTTATTTTCCTCATTTATAAAATGAAAATAAAAAATACCTACTTTGCAGAAATATGAATTGTATTAGGGTTAAGTAATTGTCATAATAGCATCTAGCACAGTCATGGCACATCTATAGCATTAAATGTTCATTTGGGACATTTTATGTTTTTAAGACTAAATATGATTGTTAGCGCCATGAATGGAGGAGATTTTTTTTTTCCTATTGTGTTTACTGCTGTATGTTCAGCACCTGGAATAATATGTAGTATATAGTAGGTAGCCAGTAATTATCTGTATAGGACATGAATCGTCAATGTGCAGGAGATGCTAGAATTCTCTTTCCCAGACTATCACTATTACTATCATAATTTCGCTAAAGAAGAGACAAATAGTCTATATAACTATTATATAGACATAATAGTCATAGGTTGTTATTGGAAATACAGTCTTCAACCAGCCTTCACAGCTCACCTCCACCTGCTGTTCCATCTTGTTCTTCCTGTCTCACCAGCCTCCTTTTCCTTTTCCTCCCCCATTCACCTGACTTTGGAATCCCGTGTCCCGTGTCCCAGTCAGTGAGTTGGAACACTATAACTTAGACCCTGGGCATGACACCAGACTTCGAGGTTGAAATGGGGCTTTGTCTGCCTCAGTTTCTCTATTGGAATATTTCTATGGCCGTGAGAGAAAAATCAACTAAACTAAGCAGCAAATGGTAACTTATTTGTTTAAAAAGTTGGAAAGTCCAAAGGAAAAGCTAGCTAGCTTCAAAGCCCACTGGATTCAGAGCTGACACTGTCATTTAGCTTCTCTCTGCTGCTCAGCTCTGACTTCTGTTTTTCAGATTTCCATCTTCAGCTCTGCAAGGTGGCCACAGCAGCAGTCTCAGGCTCACCTTATTAGGGCACTGGGTCCTGCAGCAGAGTCTGCTTTCCTGGAAGCTTAAACAGGTTTAAGGGTTCCCAGATCAAAGGTTTCTAGGCCCTCATGGTCTGCCTTGTTTCATAGCCCATCCCTGGAGGTCACACCTGGGACAGAGTGTGTGAGGCAAGGTGATTGTGTTAATAACCATTCGCAGCCTCCACACTCTGGATCTGGCAGCGGGGTTAGCTGCACCTCGGACATGTAGACGAAGGTGGGAGGTGGATCCCCAAGCACAACGTATGAGGACTGGTAAACTCCAAAGGGGGAACCAAAATAACAAATAGCAATCATTTCTCCCCGCCGTGAGCAAACTAAGACATCTAAACCCCCTTTATTCCAGAAATTGTGTGATCGAGTGTACTCCCTCACTAGAGAATGTCTAGTCTGTGTGCCATTCCTGTTTTATTTTTTAAGTAAGAAGTTTTTTATTTATTTAAAAGTGTCACATAGAAATTAATAGAAAATCAAATAATACAAAGATACATACAGTGAAATGTAAGCTTCCCTTCTTTCTATGATCCCTCTCCCCCGCAGAGAGAAGCACTGCTTTGAATTGCTTTGGGTAAGCTTCCAAAAATATTCCATGCGTACACAAGTCTATGTGTACATATGTTTATGTGCGTAAGCACCATGTGTATCCAAGTACATGTAAACTATACAGCATATTCATCTATACACGCGCTTATCTTCTGTTAATCTATAAAATACTTTGCCTCTTGCTTTTCTCACTTAATGAGCTTGGTAGGATATTCCTCAGCAGCTTATAGATATCTAGGGAAGTGATATAGTAAAATGATTAGTAGCAGACTCTAGAGCATGATACCTTGGGTTCAAATCCAACTCTGCCCCTTATTAGTTGTTTAATCTTGGACAACTTGGTTAACCTCTCTACATCTGTAAAAAGGGAAGGTTAAGAGTCCTGACCTCCCAGGGTTGTTGGAAAGATTAAAATGAGTTAGTACATGTAAAGAGCAGCGCCCAATGCGTGGTAAGTGCTCTGTGAATGTCAGCTTTGGGAACCTACCTTATTCTTGGTAAGGCATTTCATTCATCATACACTGCTTGTCACGCTGCTTTTGTACATGTACCGTCTTTTGTAGTCTCTGAATCTGTCTGCTTTCCTTTCTCCTGGTAAAGACAAGCTCAAAAAGCCTACCTGCCCTGATAATCCTACTTGATCCTGATTTTTCCCTGACTCCAGGGTCTTTATATTTTTTAAATGTATTTTGTTATTAACTTGACTTTTAATAGCCATGAAGTTTTTTCTATGAGTGTTCTTTATGAATTGTGGGATCTTTTGTCCTGAATTTAATTTTATCTCTTTGGAATATCATTTCAGTTCCTTGTCATGTAATTTATTTCTTATGTAGTTTTCTGACACATTTATCAGCAATCACTCAGAAATCTGCCTGAGTTGACCTCTGAGTGTTCCTCCTTAATCAGCCCGTGAAATCTTTGAATGCATCCACCACTGTTCATCATATTCATTTAGTTACTTGCTTACATGCCTGTCTCCCCACCTCTAGACTTTATTTCTTTTTTTTTTTTTTCCTCTTTTTATTAGACCTTATTTCTTGAGGACAGGCACCACGTCTTATTTCTTCATGATATTCTTCTATTGGGAGATGTACAACAAATACTTACTGAACTAAACTGAGTTCTCTTTCATTCTTTGGGTAGTCAATTATTGCTCACTAATTAGAAACTTAACTAGAAATAGAAACTTAAATAGAAAGTAAGCTTGTTTAGTTAAAACTTGACCAAGAAGGGTTTCTTTCTCCATTTCCTCCATCTTATCGCTTTATGTAGTGTAGATATGCTGATGACTCCAAATTCTTTTATCTAGCCTAGACTTCTACTCTGAAATCTAGGCTCCAGGCTTAGATGCTTGATTGACATCATTTGGATATCTGGTAGTTAACAAACTGAATTCTGAATCTTCCCTACCAATCTAGTCCTCCTAATCTCTCTCCTTTCTCAGGAAATGGCAGCTCTATCCTTCCAGTTGCTCAGGTCAGAAACCTTGGAGTTATCCTGAACTACTCTAACCCATCAGTTCATCCTATTGGCTGTGCCTTCAAAACTTATCTAGAATCTAATCACTTGTCACCACTGTAGCCAACCTGTACGAGCTACCATCCTTAACGTCTTTTTCCAGTGGTTTTGGCTTCCATGGATGATTCTGTGGTGAATCAATTGTTATCAGTAGTTGATGATTACAAATTTGTGTATTTATATCACTTTTTTTTCATTTTTGTTATAGAAATTTTGTCAGCTGAAATTCTCTGTTTAAAAAGAAATTCTGTTTAAAAAAACAAAAACAATCTCTGTTCTTCACATTCCTTTAAAAACTTTACTTAGTTTCTCTAGGTACTCATGGATTTTTTGTTTGTTTGTTTTTCAGTGTATTATAAGCCACTCCAGTCATTATTTATTTTGATGTTAAAATTGTCTGACTCTTAGCCAGTAGGAGTCTTTCATGCTAGCTTCTATATCCTTTTGACATGTCCCTGCTCGATTTTGAATATTTCCTTATTTATGAAGTAATATGATACTCAGTTCATCCTATACTTTTCCTACCCCAGTCCTGTAAACAGCCATCTCTCCAAGAAGCCCTGGTTCCTTTTATTGGAGAAATTTCTTCCAGTCTGTTTCATTAGGCAGAGCTTGAAAACTGTGTTTTTGTTTGTTTTTAATCTTGAATTCATACTGATACCTTTTAATTCCAGTCTGACGTCCCTTCTTCCTCTGTTCCATATTTGTATTGCGTTTCTCCAATAATGAAAACCTTAGTTGCCAGTGATACCAGTATACCCACGCAGTTTGCTCAGTCCTTTGGTACATACAGAATAGCTTCAGAATCGCTGTACCAATATCAGCACTAGCTGTGAACTTACTAAATATACAGTTGTTGTT
Organism: Bos indicus x Bos taurus; assembly: GCF_003369695.1. Lineage (NCBI taxonomy): Eukaryota > Metazoa > Chordata > Mammalia > Artiodactyla > Bovidae > Bos > Bos indicus x Bos taurus. Next base: position 22,493,434 of record NC_040081.1, on the reverse strand, counting down.
GTTGTTTTTTACAGTTCTTCTGACCTTTAAATATATTCAAGAGAGGGTAGTCAGAGTAATATGTTCAGAAATTATTAGGATAATTTTTTCCTTCTATGTAGCTACAGTGCCATTAGAAATATAGTCAAATTTTTTGTTTTTGTTCAGTTTCAGAGATTTCCCATCTTACTGATTTAATTTTATTTTTTCAATGTCAATATTTATCAGTCTCATATGAGATTAACCAGACCCTTTAGAAGTCATTATAACGTCATTGTTTTATTGCTTTTTAAAATAGTAACAAAGAAAAGGGATCGGTCAGAGCCTTGATTTAAATTGTACTCTGGATTGTTAGTTCAGAAACCTGAATGCATCTAAGCCTAGGACATTCCATCTGTAGGTTTTACAGCTGCCTTGACCTTCCCTCATATTCATGGAGCACATGTCCTGTGCCAGGCATGGTGCTGAGCTCTGTGGCCACATGCTCGAATGTGGTCATCTCTGCCCCCAGACCTATGTGAACAGGCAGGAACGGTTCATACAGGCACACAAGACGATGACACAAGTGTTACTCAGGATTCGCTGGAGGAGCACCTCCTCAAAGGATGTTCCGCAGTGTGTGTGCATGTGTGTTTGTAGGGCTAGGGGGCCTCCTCAAAGGATGTTCCACAGTGTGTGTGTGTGTGTGTGTAGGTAGGTGTGTAGGGCTAGGGGGCCTCCTCAAAGGATGTTCCACAGTGTGTGTGTGTGTGTGTGTGTGTGTGTGTGTGTGTGTAGGTAGGTAGGTGTGTAGGGCTAGGGGGCCTCCTCAAAGGATGTTCCACAGTGTGTGTGTGTGTGTGTGTGTGTGTGTGTGTGTGTAGGTAGGTGTGTAGGGCTAGGGGGCCTCCTCAAAGGATGTTCTGCAGTGTGTGTGTGTGTGTCTGTATCTGTGTTTGTGTGTGTCTATGTGTGTGTGTGGGGGGTAGGTAGGTGTGTAGGGCTAGGGGGAAGTGCACCTTTACTTTGAAATCACCTCCTGGCTAGGTAGTCTCAACTTCTGTTTTTTGACGGAATGCTCATGGCATTTGAAAGATGCATTTTCAAACTAGAGACCAGAGAGCTAGGTATCCATTTCAGGCACCTTAGTAAGAACAAATCACACCAGATATATCTCACTGTTTTCTTTGGCAGGGTTTCTGGGATGGTGTAATACTGAGATGTTGGAGATCTCTGGTTTGGTACTTAGGGGTTAACAGTATTTCTCATGTTGGTGATGTCAACCTGGAGGGATATTTCTAGCCTCAGGGATCTTTCTGCAGCTACTTCAGTGTATTTTATCATTGTCTTCAGTGGATGTTTTTACCAAGTTTGCGGTGACATAGAGTGATAGATAACAAATAATTTAAGTTCAAATTCAATTTGAAAAGCTGAGGCAGAGAGCTACATTCTTTTTTAATATAAAATTTATTACTTTTGAGTTCTAAAATTCAGAAATATATTTCAGCATCCATATCTCCATCAAAACAAAGGCCTAACTTTCTTTTTGTTGTCATGTCTCTTTTTTAAAAAAATCATTTTTAATTGAAGGGTAATTGCTTTACAATATTGTGTTGGTTTCTGCCATGCATCAACATGAACATCAATAGGAATACATATGTCCCCTCCCTCTTGGCCCACCCACCCCATCCCACCCCTCCAGGTTGTCACAGAGCACCAGTTTGAGCTCCCTGAGTCATACAGCAAATTCCCACTGGCTATCTGTTTTACATGCGGTTTATATGTTTCCATGTTACTCTCTCCATTCATCCCACCCTCTCCTATGGCTAACTTCTTAGGCAATGCTATTTTAAAAAGCTGAATGCCTCCAGAAAACAAATTACTACAAGTACAAGGTGGGACGGATATGCATGCAAAGAAATCTAGAAGTTTTAGTTAATAATGGACTCAACATGAACCAACAGTGTGATGTGACAGCCAAACAAGTCTGCACATCGGGCTCCCTTAATAGAAGGGTAGTATTTAAGACCAGACAGTGGTCTCACTCTTGCACCAGGAGAACTGTGTGCCCTGCTTCGCACCACCATTGTAGAGAAATAAAAACCAACTTGAATGTGTTCAGAGCAGAATGGTGACCGAACCTAAACCTTCCTCAAAGTGAGGTAGTCACAGCCTGGCAAATTTGGTTGTCTTCAAATATTTGGACGGCTGTCATAGGAGAGAAGACAACCAAATTTGCCAGGCAGTGACTACCTCACTTTGAGGAAGGTTTAGGTTTGGTCACCATTCTGCTCTGAACACATTCAAGTTGGTTTTTATTTCTCTACAATGGTGGTGCGAAGCAGGGCACACAGTTCTCCTGGTGCAAGAGTGAGACCACTGTCTGGTCTTAAATACTACCCTTCTATTAAGGGAGCCCGATGTGCAAACTTGTTTGGCTGTCACATCACACTGTTGGTTCATGTTGAGTCCATTATTAACTAAAACTTCTAGATTTCTTTTGGACGGCTGTCATAGGAGAGAGGAGAAGGCAATGGCACCCCACTCTAGTACTCTTGCCTGGAAAATCCCATGGACGGAGGAGCCTGGTAGGCTGAAGTCCATGGGGTCGCTAAGAGTCGGACACGACTGAGCGCCTTCACTTTCACTTTTCACTTTCATGCATTGGAGGAGGAAATGGCAACCCACTCCAGTGTTCTTGCCTGGAGAATCCCAGGGACGGTGGGGCCTGGTGGGCTGCCGTCTATGGGGTCGCACAGAGTCGGACACGACTGAAGCGACTTAGCAGTAGCAGCAGCAGCATAGGAGAGAAGGATGAGATATGTCCTGTCTGTCCCAAGAAGATGTGATTAAAAAGCACTGGGTGGAGCCCTGGGAGAGAGAGGGTTCAGTTGTTACTGAGAGTCAGAGCTGCCTAAGGATGGAATGTATAGCCTCAGGATGAAGTTCATTATCATTGGACTGGTTCAAAAATAAGCTAAAATACTACACGGCAAGGAAGTATTTTATGTTAAGATGCTTAATGAGAAGTAGATCCCTTTTTTATACCATTCAAAAGAGTTTTTACTTAATAAATTATACTTCATAATAAGGGAAAAATCAAGATTTGATTATAGGGAAGTTATAATTTTCTGGCAAATCTCTAAAAGTAATAGAAATTAATTGCTTGGAGAACATTTTATCTAAGTATAAAAGTACATGATTTATTTCATATACTTTGTGTTTTAGTCTGCAAAGGCTGAACGATATGAAGTTATCACGTGGGAGGGTTTTTAGCAGGTTTAAAGTACTACCATTTTTCCAGATTGCTGGCTGATGTTATCCTCAACCATGTTAGAAATTTTGGTGTTTCTCCCTTCCTCCTTTTGCTTACATCATAGTATGTAGATGGTACAATATGTTGGTTAACCTCAGTCTGACACTTATATCGTGTTTTCTCTTTTGCTCCATCAGTGTCTGGGATGTAAATTAACCAATAAAGTGACAACAAGAAATCAGACAGAGAAAATTTCCCATTTCTACTCACTTGTAATTCTCCTAATTTTGTAGGGGTTTTCCACAGGAAATCACAGAAGAATAGCTGAAATGCTTTATCTTATATACTTTTCTTCTGAAGGAGCAGTTAATTGTCTTCTTCGCAGAGTGGTCTAAATTCTCGTACCAGACAGCTGTGTTTACTATAGTACAAATTAAATTCTTTGCTAAATGATGTCTCTAAGTACTTTCAATCATTAAGAGCCAAATTATTTAGTTACTTCTCTACCCAGTGGATTTCAGTGAAGGCGATATGATGGGTTTTCTAAGCAAGAAAAATATAACATGAGAATATTTATATGCCTTTAAACAGAAAGAAATCAGTGATATTTAATTCCAAGTAAATTTGAGTATCACAGAGTCAGAGGATACTCCATTATCTCAAATTAGGTTTGTATCAAAGACAATGTGCTGAGAGACTTTCAGTTCAGTCAGTTCAGTCGCTCAGTCGTGTCCGACTCTTTGCGACCCCATGAATCGAAGCACACCAGGCCTCCCTATCCATCACCAACTCCTGGAGTTCACCCAGACTCACGTCCATCAAGTCAGTGATGCCATGCAGCCATCTCATCCTCTGTCGTCCCCTTCTCCTCCTGCCCCAGTCCCTCCCAGCATCAGAGTTTTTTCCAATGAGTCAACTCTTTGCATGAGAGACTTTAGGCTATTTTAAAAGACTATTTAAAACTTGTATTAATAATTTTTGTCTTCAAAGAATAAATCCCCCAATTAAAATCTTTATTTTGCACATACTTAAGCCATACCATACATGCTATCTAATCCTCCTAGTTACTTTTACGTAGTTTGTAAGAATTAAAAAAAAAAGAAAAAACTTTTGTAGATTAAAATTTTTCAGTCTGTCTTTGTTTGGCTTGTATATTTCTCTCCCACCCCCTACTTGTGTAATCAAAGCATTTTTGACCTATCCTCAGGAAAGTCAGTCCTTTATTATCAGGATTTAACTACCCAGGGCGGTGCCCTCCTTGGATTTACTGAAACTAAATGCTTTGATTACTCAATTTCAGTTTTAATGAGAAAAGTTGAAATCTTTGCCTAACATAAAGGTTTTTCTTTGTCTCTAAATTTTGATTTTCCATGCTATCAGAGGCCCCATTACAACAGGTAATTTGAGTGTTGATTGTATGTTTTCTCAGTTTGTAATTGTGTTAAATGTATCTAAAATGTTCACAGTTTTACAAATTAAGCTTACCGTTAGGGTCCTTCCAACTCAGAAATTCTGTGGTTTTAAGCTTCAGTTAGAAAATGTGATCTTTGCTTGTTGTCCTGTGTGTCCTCTCCTATATACATATATGAGTAGGAATCATAGAATTTTAGAGCTGGAAGATGTATTCAATGTTATCTTGTGATTCTACACGTGAAGAGTTCAGAAGCCCAAAGAAGCTAGGGGACTAACACAAGGTCACAGCAGGAACTGGCAGCTGGAACCCTGGCCACTTACTGGAGCACTAAAAATTAACTCACATGTTTTTAATCTGAAAATATTCAGACTTCTGGAGAATATTCTTCTACAAATTTAAGAATTTGAGGTATTCTTTTACAAATTTAAGAATGTTGAGGTGTTTATATTAAGCACAATTTACTATTAAATTCTATAAACAATACTGTCATGCCTGTTGTTTTCTCCAAACCTGGAATCACATTTGAAAATAAATTACAACTTGGGGTAGGTTAAAGCATCTGGATTTTACACTTCTGGGGTATTTTTCAGTGACTTAGAAGCATAAACTGATGCTGCCAAGTTAGGCCCGTTTTCAAGTGGAAGGATTGCTGATGGGGAAAGTTCCCCTCATGCAGCTGCCCTGGCAGTCGAGCTGAGATGATGAATATGAGATCAGCTCTCCAGATTACTGGGACCTATGGCCAAGACAGCACTCCCCCTCCTCCCGGCCTTACGTCTGATTTACCTGGAACCAGTCCCTGATGGTTGTCTTCTGCCCATCCTGCCGCCTTGGCCAAACCCCAGCACCATTGTTGAATTGTATGGCAGGGTTAAATCCTCACTGAGAATTGAATGCATAAAAATTAAAGATGTTTTTGGGCTTCCTGTGTAGGGCAGTAGTAAAGAATCTGCCTGCCAGTGCAGGAGACACAAAAGACGTGGGTTTGATACCTGAGTCAGGAACATCCCTTGGAAAAGGGAATGGCTACCCACTTCAGTATTCTTGGCTGTCCATGGGAAGTCCCGTGGTCCCATGGACAGAGGAGCCTGGCAGCCTATGGCCCATAGCATGCATGTATGTGTATATATAGAGAGAGAGCATATAGTCTGTATGTGGAAGTTAGTTTTCTCAGTGGAGTACAAGTACTTCAAAAAATAATCCTCTTAGAAATGAAAATAGTTCCAGGGTTAGGTCTTCCTAATTGTGGTTTCAAGCCAAGAAGTCAGAAGAATTTCCAAGTTAATTGACTCCATGCACTCACTTTTTGCTAGGGATTTTTAGAAACTTCTCGGGGTAATTCCTCACAGTTGTAGTAGAGAGATGAACTGTGTCGTGTGACTATAACCCTTCAACAGATCTTAAGGCAGTATGGCCTGGTGGGCTCTGCTGTCAGCATCCTTATCTAGTATGGCCTGGGAGGTGTCAACCACTTGGCATTCCCTCTTCTTCAGAGTAGCCTGGAGCCAGTGATGTGTTCAGTCATGAATTCTTTGAGCAAATACTAATTAGTTTCATCCTGGGGGTTGGGGAAATAGAAGAACTTGACAATGCCTTGATCCTAAAAAACCAGTCAGTTTAATGGAGGACCTAAGATATGGCCTTAAATATCTGAAATATGATAATATTGTCTTATTCACTATTATAGAACCAGCACCTATAGCTGCCATGTAGGAATTGCTGAATAAAGCAGTATTTTTCAGATGAAAGAGTGAATGATCTCATAGCCTTAAGGTTGAAGAGCCGGCTAGTTGGAGTGGGCAGAGAAGACTTCAAGGCAGAGATTACATTTGGGGCAGGATCCTGAGGGAAAGGTAGAAATTTGAAAACATGAATCTAACTAGGGAAAACAGCAGAGGCAGAAAAATGAGTGGCAAAGGCTCAAAAAGAGCCATCTCTGAAGTTGGAAGGGAATGGTGAATAATTCTGCGGGAATGAAGAGTACACAAAAGAGAAAGAGGAGAATGAGGCTAGAGGTAAGATTGAACCAAACTGTGCAAGGCTCTGGAATTTAAACCACATTTTGTAGAAAATGGGGAAATTGTGTAAGTTTTAATATAGAAATGATTTACTATAATGAACATTGTGCTTTAGGAATATAAATCTAGTAGAAGTCTGCTCAGGGGTTGCAAGGGAAAGGCACAGTGACACCATGTGGGAAGAACTGCAGTGATTCCTCATGAGTTAAACTCTGATTCAGGCTGAGATAGATAAACAAGAGCAATGAGGATAGAAGGAAGGGGCAGAAACCAGAGATTTTTGAGGGAGCCACCTGGCTGAATCAGTTAATTCAGTAACTTATTAAATCTAGAAGACAGCAGATGATAGGAGAATTTTGGTGTGGTTGCTTAGAAGGTGGTGGTTTCACTTAATAGGAGGTGGAGTAGGTTTCAGAAGGAAGGCCATTCATGGGTCTTCAGTTGCGGTCAAATTGATTATAAGTTATGGACAGGAAGATGCCCTGCAAGCAGCTGGAAATGTTATAGGTGTTGAAAAAGGAAGGGCACATGAGATTTAAATTGAGGAGTCATCTGCATGGAGTAGATAACTAAATCTAGGAGACTAACATAACCATGTGAAGAGAGTGATTATGGTAAAGACTAGAGATGGACCAAGGGCAGATAACAAATCTCCTTTTGAGGAGGAAAAATGCTTGAGCAGAAGTGTCTAATGCAGTGAGAAGGGAACATTTTGAGGAGGGAAGGTAACCCTTCAGAGAAGTCAAGTGGGATGAAGAACAAGAAATGGCTGATGAGTTTGGAAACATGGAGTAAATCATAACCTTTAGGTACTTATTTATTTGAGGCATAGAAGGATTAATTAAATTGCAAAGGTAATACTATATGCGGAAGACCTGGGTTCAGTCCCTGGGTTGGGAAGATCCTCTGGAGAAGGAAACGGCAACCCACTCTAGTACTCTTGCCTGGAAAATGCCATGGACAGAGGAGCCTGGTAGGCTACATGGGGTCACAAAGAGTCGGACACAACTGAGCGACTTCACTTTCACTTTTCAAAGGTACTGCAGATTAAGTTAGAGTTTCAGCATTGGTGATTAGAGCTTTTCTTGCATACTTTTTTTTTTTTTCTTCTTGCATACTTGATAAGAAAAAAGAATGGCACTCAAGCAGGGAAAAGTACTTTTTAAGAACATTTCTTGTTGAATTATGGAGAAGATCAAATGAAAGAATGGTTCTGTATTTCTTGCTGTAGGGCCTGGCCCATAGATTTCAATAAATGCTAGCCTGTACAGTTGACATTATCATTATCAGGAAATGCATTGTTCAGAATTAAGGGAGAAGAAGGTATATGGTTTGTGGACTAAGAGTAAGGGTTATTTGGAGAGGGAAGAAGAAGCATGATTTAAGGAGATCTTGAGTAAGTACGGTGTTAAGTGCAAAAGCAGAGTGGTTAAAACCTAGAAAAGGGAACAGACCTACATTTCTCTGAATTGGGAGCACATATGGAAAGTAATAGGGACATTTTGCTCCTGGGTGACAGACAGTGAGGAGAAGAGAGGTTGGAGAGCCTGCCATGCAATGCTCTCCACTTTCTCGTTAAATTCAGAGGAAGTCTCCACTGCAGATGTCTGCTTATGGCATGAAGGGACAAAATCAGAGTCAGTATCGTATGCTCTGCATCTGCTGTGAATCAGGTGCTGCATTAGATGCTGTAAACTGCTTCCTTTAATCCTTGTGAAAAGTCAGGCATTAGGGATTTGTATTCATGTTTTACAGATGAGAAAACATGCCAAAGGTCAAGTAACGTACCCAGGATGGCATAGCTAGGAGAGGGAGAAGCCAGGATTCAGAGCCCTGTCCTTCAGACTCGAGCCTGTGCTCTTCATTGAAAGGGAGCCCGCTGGTTTGCTGTCTCGTAGATGCAGACCTGCACAGCTTTACAATAAGGTTCTGTAGGCTGGTTATTCCTGTCAGTCACCACAGTGAATATCAAAGAAAGGCCCTTCTTATTTGGCAAGTGCATGACTGTGAAACTGGGGTGAACCAGAAATGTGAATTCTGGATCCCTGAGTGCCCTAGTACCGCACGGAATAGTGCTTGAGTTTAGACTCCTTGGTACACCGGGAGAACGCCTTACAGGCGCCAGCAGTTAGGGTGGGAGGAGGGGTGTCCAGGAGGGTGTGTTGGACTGTAAGAGGAGTGCTGCTACCTCGATTTTCCAACAAGAGGATCAAAGGGTTACCTTCCCTTCTCTTTCCCACAGCTGCCCCTCCCTGCCCCTCAGCAATCAGAGTCCTTTGACCACACTGCAGGCCCCGAGCCCAGGCCGCAACACCCTTCTATCTACTTAGGCTGATGTTCTGTCCTGATGTAAATAGTCACATTCTCATTTAAATAGCCTAATGAGAGGGTGCAGCAGGATCTAGCCAATTTTGGGGAAGAGGTAGAATATAGTTTCCCAATTTCCATCTGTCACCTAACACAACTGTTGTTTTAATATCTTGCCTTCCATAGATAACATTGTAGGCCTCTTATTTAACCATGCATTCACTAAAGAATTATTTATTGAATGCCCACAATATAATAAACATTACTGCAGGCACTGGGGATGTGGCACGGAAGAAACCATTGTCCCCACCCTTACACGGCCTCTGTTCTAATGGGGAAGTTAGGCAGTAGTCACATAACATGTGTAGTATATTAAATGGTAATTAGTACAGGCAGAAATGTAAAGCAGGGGAAGCAGCAAGGAATTTAGGGATGGGAGTGATAGAAGTTTAGATAAGGGTAGGGTGAGCCATGGAAGCTCGCCAGAGAATGGCATTTCTGCAAATCCTGAAAAGTAAGAGACCGTGCAAGTATACAGGGAAGGAGTGTTCTAGGCAGAGGAGACAGCGAGTGCAGAAGCTCTCAGGTGGAAACTGAGCTGGCAGCAGATTATGTGACTGCCTAGAAGTAGTAACAAACAAGAGCAAAGAGAAAGTGGCTTCACACGGCCCAAGGACTGTGCGCTGTTGTAAAGACTTGGGCTTTTCAGATGGAAGGCCTTTAGAGGGTCTGGGTCTTTTTTTTTTTTTAAACTTCTTGCCATGGAAAAATTTAATCATATATACACAAAATACTGTAATGAGTCCCGTTGACGACTCATTCAGCTTCAACGGTTTTCAGTTTTGGAGAACTTTGAGCAGAGGTGTGTCAGGACTTGACATGACCTGACATGAACAGGATCACCCACAAGAACAGGCCATGGGGAAGTGGGGGAGGCACAAGAAACATAGGAGCAAAAACTTAGGAAACTAATCATAGTGGGCTCGTACTCCATGAAACCAGGGAACAGTGACGGAGACAGTAGGTAGTGGTTAGTTTGGGGATATCTTTTAAAGATCTGACTAGATACCATGTATTTTATGCTTTGTTCAAAAAAAGATTTTGACTATGTAGTGCAGCAACAAGGGTAAGGAGATGTAGAAAAGAAATGATACCAAAAGACTATTTTAAATTTTATTTCCTGTTTAAGAATAAACCAAATTTATAAGCCAAGCCAGGTTCCCCAAAAAACTGGCCTATAAATGAAAACACATTTGAGACACAGTTCATCCATAAATTACAAACTTTCTATTCTTCCCATATTATTTTGTAACCATGGATAATTGGGCCACGAAAAGGGTAAGCATTTATTTGTAATTTATTAATGAGGCAGTGACACCTGTTGAGGTACAAATCCCCAACAATTTCTGGAGTTAGCAAGTGTCTTGATTTCCTGAAAGAAGTAGGATTTATAAACAACTATATGTGATGTAATGAAACTGAAAATTCAAATAAAGCAAACAAGAAACCAGAGGTCAAAGTATGACCCAAAAAAAAAACCCCTCAAACTTTCTGAGTCTTGAATAGTGATTTTATTCTACTTCCCTCTGTAGTTGACGAAGCCCTCTTTGCCTATTTTGTTGTGTTTAATGGCCCAGTTTGCCCTTCTGATCTCAGGCAAACATCTAAGGGATGTATGCTGGTCAAACAAGTAGGGCAAATAAAAAAGGTGAACGAATGTGAATGAATCAATGCAAGTCCAGGAGCACTACTCAAAAAACAACCATGTCAACAGTGAGTGGGGCAGAGAGGGTATTTTCATGTCATTCAATCTTATAAGAACACCACACCTACATTTGGAAGAATCAGGATGAATTCCAAGGTCCTCTGGGTCTTGACTCTCTGACCTTAGGTTATGCCACTCGTTAATCTGTCTAAATTTCTGTTTTCTTATCTGCAAAATGGGAGTGATAGTGCCAAGTCTGTCTACTTCACGAGGTCTTTGGGAAACCCAGGAGAGAAGCAGCCCCTTTTTATTAAAAAAAAAAGAGAGAGAGAGAGAAATTGGTGCTTCCATGGGGCCTGCCATATGGCAGACACTGTGTGGTTCTCACAAGAGCCCTCTGAGGGAGGTCCCCTTATTGGCCCATTTGTAGGTGTGGAGCTTTCAGCTCAGAGAGGTTATTTAACTTGAAGCCCACAGAGCTGGAAGAAGAAAGAGCTGGGATTTGGTCCCAGATTGGATCAATGTGAAACCCCCTGGCTTAAAAAGAAGGAACTAACTTTACTAAGCATCTTCCTACTCTATGCCAGAAACTATTAGATACGGTTCTGTACGATCTTGTTTGATGAAGTTTATTCTGTACTTCTGTGTCATCAACATATAAGGAGTAAGAAGGAACAATAAAATCTGACTGTTTTGCAGTACTAAGAGGAGGTATGTTATGAAAACAATATTCTTCTCTTTCTTCCTCCTGTTCTTCTTCTCCTCCTCCCCTTCCATTGCCCGCCTTCTCCTTTTTCTTGTTTATAATATGACTTGCACTCGAACAGAGGAGAATCAGTATGTGGTTTAGTAATGTCTGTGGCATGATTTTGTCTATGAATAAGGCTTACAAGGGGACAAGTGCACTTCTGCCATCTCACAGCTGTCTCTGAGACCTTCTTTCCCACAATACACACCAACAAAACCAAAACAGGGTTTTCAGGGATAACTGTTGTGTAGCAACACTGTGCCACACAAAGGAGAGAGAGGAAACACTGGGCCCACTGGACATACACAGAAGAAAAAGTGATTAAGCCGAGTGGAAACCAGTGTAATGGAAAATATGAATGGGCTTTGGAAGTGGACAGACCCAAGTTCAAAGGGCTGCCCAATCACCCCAGTTACAGGAATGGCGGCAGTTTATGTCACCTTAATGGGCCTCAGTTCCCGCGGCTGTGGAATGTGGTAGCACTACTGACCCCATGGGGCTGAAGTGAAGATTGGACAAGTTAACAAGCCCCCTTCGCTTCCATAAAAACAGAAAGTGAGGAAATATAGGTGTGTGTGCTCTGGGAACAAACAAGAGAGGTAAAACAGTAATTCTTCAGTTGCCAATAGATTTTACCAGCTTCTTATTGCAATAAGCGATGTTTTCCTGCCCCAATCCATCACATTCCCCAAGAAAGGGACAGTAGTGGAGTCTTGTGGGCTAAAGTGGTGGAGTGTCATGGAAGATTCAGATTTCGGCTGGACCTTTGAAGGATGAGTGGTTCTAGAGAGAGAAGAGAAGGAAGGGACATCCCGTGTGATAGGAACCACCAAGCCCTGAGGACTGGTAGGAATTATGACTGAGGAGATGAGGGGTCAGGCTCATCACAGAGCTTTCCTATGTGCTGTTCTTCCTGCCAGGAGTACTCTTCTCAGCCTCTGCCCACCCCATCCCTCGTTATATTCTTACTCTTCTTTCAGAGTTTGGCCCTCAGTACGCCCTCAGGAAGCTTTCTCTGTCTTCACAGGGTCAAATCTCTATTCCTTTGGAAGTGTTTCATAGTTATGCACTTATATTTATTTGTGAGAGGTTTTAATTCATATGGGTCCTACTCTGTAATTTCCATAAGAACAAGGGTTGTGTCTGTTTTTTACTCAACTGTGTATCTTCCACTCCCTGACCTAACTTACTGCAGTACATGGAACACAGAAGGGGCTTAATAAGTGCTCACTGAAACAATGTATACATTTTGGCTATTGGTGAGGTAATAGCCTGGATAGCAGATAGGGCTTATATTTGAGAGGTGCCAAGCTCTTAACTCGTTTAATCCTTAAAAAGCAATCCTATGAAATCAGATGTATTGTTACTTTCCTTTTAAAGATGGAGAAGCTGATGTCCAGAGACCTTAACCATCCTTTCCCACTGGTCCAGCTAGTAAGTGACAGCAGAGCGATTTTGAGCACAGCAGCCTTGCTTCAGAGCTCTTGGATTTAACCGCATTGCTCTGCTGCTTTAGCAGTAGAGGCCAAAGTTAGATACACGAGACAAGTCAGGGTAGATTTCTCTTTAAAATGTGTGGACTTTTCCCTCTTCCTTCTCTCCCTCAAGTATCATCATTGTCATCACTTCATGAGAAAAACTCAGCAGAAAAGAACTACATCATGTGTCACGTCTCACATTCATGTTGACTCTACATTCTGCCAAAGTGCTATGTCCAAATTAACTCAGTACCTAAACTGGACCTTTTAAAATCTGATTCTTAGAAACTTCTAGACCACTTACCTTACTTACTGTTAAAGAACCAGTATGTACTTTTCCAGAGCATGACAGAGTTAGTTGCTTTAAATAAAAGGAGGTGATTTGACGAAGTTTGGTATTATCTGAGACCCTTGGTTTCTGTTTCTTACTCAAAAAGCAGATCTAGCCTGTGGCCATCAGTATGTATTGAGTCATAAAGCTTCTGAAAGAAAGGCTTGTTTTCATCAGGGAAACCGAGGACTCCTGAGTACCTCCAAGAACGATAGCTGTTACTACAATAACATAGTTATTACTTTTAAAAAGCCCAATAAAATGTGTCACTCTGGGAAAAAAGACAGCCTAGAAATAGAAGTAGCCGGAATTGGTCATTTATTCAAGCCACCTGCCTTTAAACAGAATTTTTAAAAAATCACCTCACAGAAGTTGTACTATTTAAAGATCTCTGGGTAGAGGAATACATTACAATAAGATAGTTGTTAACACTTGGGTACTGCTATTACATACTAGGCAGAGGTCTTAAAGATTTTTATGTGTGTCAATGTATTTAATCCTCGTAGCAAACCTATGAGGTCCAATTATTATCCTCATTTTACAGATGAGGAGCTGGATGCTGCCCCAGGTCGCAGGGCTTGCAGATGGTGGTGCTGTCATCAAACCCAGCTAGTCTGTTCATCAAGTACATGCTCTTACAGTGCCCCTTGGAAGCTGAATGTCATCTTTGTCTCCTTTCCTCTAATTGAAATCTTAACTTGTACGCAAGCCATTAGTGTTTATTAAAAGCCTGCTATACTCAGACTCTTTCAAAAATAACCCACCCTTTCTGGCAGATACAGGTGCTTTCTATAAACTTAATTTTCAAGGGAACTACTGTGCAAAGAAATAACAGACTGAATAAAAATAATCAGATTCTCCACAGAATTGGAGAATTCTGTGGAGAAATGAATTTCTGAGTCAGTTGCAAATAGCTGTCAGTCACTGTGGCATTTTATGGAGTATTCCCTCCCCTAAGGTAGAATTCCATTGTCTTCATGTGCCAGAGAGCCTGAAAATAGTACTTTTTGTGTGTCCCCACACTTCAGCTTTCTTCTTTCAGTCGGCATTTTGGAAAGTCCACAAAACCCAGGGCCCTCCCTGTCACTGCCTTGTGGTCTGTGTAAAAAACCAGATGATGCCATGCTGGCTTGAACCCTTTCAAATGGATCAAACAGCGCATTAGTCATTGGCAAATTTTTCAGGCCCTTTACCTCAAAGACTACCCAGTTCCTCATTCTTGCCACCCTTCAATCATGAAGTAATAGCAAGAAAAAGATGTGAGTACTTTTTGAGGACACCTCCCACCTCTTTCCTTCAGTGCCCATGACTGATTCCTTCATCATGGTTATATTGAAGGGTCTGGACATCCAAAGTGATTGGGCTTTTAAATTTTTTTTTTTTTAATTATGAGAGTATGATAACACGTTTACAGGAGACTTGGAAAATACACAGCAAAGTTACATGTAGTTCCACTATATATTGCAATTATTTTTTAAGTAAATTAAGATTTTTTAGTTGGAGTTTTAATATCAAACTCTCAAAAATTAATAGAATGAATACACAGAGAAGTAGAAGGTTATAGTAGGCCTGAAAAGCACTATGAATTCAACATAATTAAGATTTATACAGCTTTTCACACAACAGTAGGATACAAATTCTATTCAAGTTCCCATAGGCTATAAACTAGGAGACCTAGGAACACATCCAGAGAGATAAGACCAGGTGCAAACAGTTGATGGCCTAATGGTATTGAAATCATACAGAGTCTGTTCTTTTATCACTGTGGGATTATATTAGAAATGAATATCAAAAGATATTTGGAAATAATCCACATATTTTCTAGTGCAATTTGACTTTTACCAAGAGAGATCTTTGACTTAGCTATTGAAAGCCTCAATAAAGTTAGAAGATTGAAAAAACACAGAGGGTGATTGCAGAGATGAAAGCATTTAAATGAGAAATTAATATCAAAATGAGAAATTTATATCAAAGATATGTTTAAAATCCCATGTATTCAGAAATGAAATGTCCACTTTTAAATGATGGATGTATCTAAGAAGCCAAAACAAGGAAATAGAAAATATTTGTAATAGAATAAAAATGAAAAGAGAATTTACCAGGATTTGTTGCATGCAGCTGAAGCTGCTCAGTGCAGTTAAATACAATGTGGAGTCTTGAATAAGGTATGAAAAAAATAATGGGACACTAGCATAAAATTTTGTGAAATTTGAACAAAATCTGTACTTTAGATTGAGGGCAGGAGGAGAGGAGGCAATAGAGGAGGAGATGGTTGGATGGCATCACTGACTCAATGGACATGGGGTTGAGCAAACTCCAGAAGAGAGCAAAGGACAGGAAAGCCTGGCATGCTGCAGTCCACGGGGTTGCAAAGAGTTGTGGACATGACTTAGAGACTGAACAACAACAAAAGTTAATAATACTGTATCACATGTTAATTTCATGTGTTTTTTTATAACATAGTATTTCTTTATATTCTCAGAATTGGATTAGAAGTTTTAGCCTCATTCAAATTTTTTTAAGATCAGTAAGATAAACTTTCCAGACTTTTAGCAGTAATACTAGATGCTAAAATACATGAAAGTTTTTTGAAGTTTTGAGTGAATATAAATTAGAATGTGTCATTGTATTTGAACTAAGTTGTAATTGGGCTTTAATTGCTAGATTCCTTCTGTGTCCTGCTTAAGTGGCAAGCCTACCTGATTTCACCCAAGTGAAGCATTTCGTCATGCCTTACACTGTTGCATTCCTGTGCTCCGTGCACTTAAAAGTGAAATTACATGGTCTATTTAATGCTCTTTCACTGTTCATTTACTGCTTAAGACGTCCCTGTGGAATATGCCATCATAACAAAGGCTGATTTCAGATGTCGATACCAAGACACAGAACTGGCATCAGCAACCCAGGGAGTATGCAGGGACAGCAGCCACCTTTGGAGCAAACCCAGAACTCTTCTTTCCCTGTACAACCCCCAGGGAAAAGGCTTTCTGCCTGTTATAAAAGGGAAAGCACTGAGTTCATAATTGGTTTTATGCCCAGGGGGCTTATTTAAGTGCTTACCTGTTTAAGAAATTATTTATTTGTGCCTCAAGGGGGTCAAAACCTAATTAATCCTAAACATGCTTTGTGATTAGCTTGCTCTGCAAGGACTGAAGGCCATTCTCGCAGGTCGCCTTGCTCCTTGGAAAGGGTTGGAAAGCAAGATTTGCAACCCTTCTGAGCTAGGGTTCAGGCAGAGAGGCCCTGTATTTCCAGTGGGGAGCTACACTACAGATCCACAGGGAGTTTGTCCTTTGCTTAGAAAGGGAACTTCTTTCTCCCAGAAGCATCTGGGGCATAATCCCAGCTTTAATCAACTTTTTCTCAACCCTGCAATGGGAGATTGGATTGGGAAAAAAATCTATACTGAAAAAAATGCTAACAAAATTATGCCTCAGTGGAATGTAAATCTATGAGATGGTATTTATAGTAGAAATAGATGAGTTGAAAGGGATTCTGTCCTTTTCCAAGAAATTTTACTGGCAAGTATAGATTCTTCCTCAGGTTTATATCAGAAAGACATCCATCAAGGATCTATGGCCACATGAGATTTGTGTATACTTAGTTTTTCATCTGAGCTAAGGGCTGCTTGTGCAGATTAAAATATGTCCAATGATTGCATAGTTGGGAGCTCCTCGATTTCAGTCATATGCTTCCTCAAGAAGAGATAATATGAGTTAAAGAGATAGAGTAACCAGCTCTTCTCAATGTTAGACTGAAAGTCTTGCACCCCAGGAAATGTCCTTAGTCCCAGGCAAACCAGGATGGCTGTTCACCATTTGAGGAAACAGAGTGCATTTCCAACAGTTTTGGTGAATTTATCCGAGGATTCTGACTTATAATATTCAAGAAGGTAAAAATAAGGTCATTGATGTTTTCTGTTAGTATGATTTTAGTGTTGTGGTTTTCTCAAGGAAAGAATCTGTGATCTACTGTAGGAGGCTGGAGGACCAGCTAGAGGAGAAATGGTGCCCAAGCTCTTGTTACTTAAAATGTCATCATCTCCATGGGATTTCCTTTCTATTACTCTTGTCATCATTTTAAAGGTATAACAATAAAAATACAAATTACTTTAAATGGAGAAATCTGATTTTATAAAAGAAGAGCTTAAACAGGTGTCAGATCTAAGGATTTGTACTTAGGGAGTATACTGTTTTTAAATTAAAGAAACAGATCACTGCAGGCCATGGGCTTGGGTGTCCATGGCCAACCCTTGTGGCCTCGTCCCTGGGCAAGACTCTCTCCTGCCTAATCTCATGGCAGATTAGGAAGGACTCTTTCCATTCACCTCTTTTCTTCTCTTGATTTCCATCAGTCAGTCAGTCCCAGTCCCGTTTTCACTGATCTTGCACTCAGCATTTATGACATAAAATGCAGTATGAGTGCAGATGAAAACGTATTCTTGGTTAATGGAAGAGGGTGCTTAATGGCTACACAGCACACTCCGAGATGTGCTCTTCCTTCCAACTTTAACAAGACGTATGCATTTTAAATGGTCTACTTCTTGAAGAGTATCTTTCACACCCGAAACAAGTACCACTCGTGTTTTATTTCCATCCCATCATTTGTTCATCACATATTTTTAGAAAGGCCTAATTTGATATCATACTTTTTCTACTTATTAGCTTGTCTTAGCATTTTCCCATGTTGTGATATGGTCAGATATGCTAACTTGGAAATGTGCTTCTTATATAGATCTGCAACTATGTGGGACCTGCAAAGGTTATTGTTCAGTTGGTCACAAATGGAAAAAACATCCACCTGCATGCACACAGCCTGGTGGGAAAACACTGTGAGGATGGCGTCTGCACTGTGACAGCCGGGCCCAAGGACATGGTGGTCGGGTAAGTGAGCATGCGTGTCGCTGCAGAAGGGAGGCGCAGATTGAACACGGCCCCTGCGGGCTGGGACTGGACAGGCCCTTTTCATCAGGGGTCTTTGCAAGACCCTCAGAGAGTCTTAGAATATGAAAATTTGAGAAAACTAGCTATAGCAGAAATCAATACTTTATGGATGATTTCATACCCTTAATGATTCATTTAATGAACTTTGACTATAGATTTGCATTGTGAACATTTTGTGCAGACAGTGGGTTTTATTTCAGTTGTGTGCTGCTTAAAAAGTATGCACAGAAATGATATGACACATAAGAACTTAATTTCCAAAATATACAAACAATTCATTCAACTCAATGTCCAAAAAAGCATACAACCTGATTGAAAAGATGGGCGGAAGACCTGATAGTTCTCCAAAGAAGACATGCAGATGGCCAACAAGTGTATGAAAAGATGCTTGATCTGGCTAATTACCAGGGGAATGCAAATCAGAACCACAATGAAGTACTACTTATACCTACAGAGTGGCTATCATCAAAAAGAATACAAAAAACAAATGCTGGTGAGGATGTGGGAAAAAGGGTGAGAATGTAAGTTGGTACAGTCACTGTGGAAAACAGTATGGAAGTTTATCAAAAAACTAAAACTAGAACTGCCATATGACCTAGCAATTCCACTCCTGGGTTATATAAAAACAGAAACACTAATTCAAAAAGAAACATGTATCCCAGGGTTCATGGCAGCATTATTTATAATTGCCAAGATATGGAAACAACCTAATTGTCCATCAGCAGATGAGTGGACTATGAAGATGTGCTGTGTACACACGCATGCACACACAATGGAATGCTACCCAGCCATAAAAAAGGATGAACTTTTACCATTTGCATCAACATGGGTAGACCTGGAAGGTGTTACGCTAAGTGAAGTAAGTCAGACAAAGAAAGACAAATACTGTATGATATCACTCATATGTGGAATCTAAAAAATAAAATAAACTAGTAAGTACGACGGAGAAGGCGATGGCACCCCACTCCAGTACTCTTGCCTGGAAAATCCCATGGACGGAGGAGCCTGGTGGGCTGCAGTCCATGGAGTCTAAAAGTCGGACATGACTGAGCGACTTCACTTTCCCTTTTCATTTTCATGCATTGGAGAAGGAAATGGCAACCCACTCCAGTGTTCTTGCCTGGAGAATCCCAGGGACAGGGGAGCCTGGTGGGCTGCCATCTGTGGGGTCGCACAGAGTCGGACACGACTGAAGCGACTTAGCAGCAGCAGCAGCAGTAAGTACAACAACAACAAAAAAAACAGATTCACAGTTATAGAGAACAAACTAGTGGTTATCAGTGGGAGAGGGAAGACAAGAGGGAGGGACAGGGTAGGGGTAGGGTACAAACTACTAGGCATAAAATAAGCTACAAGGACACATTGTAAAACATGGGGAACATAGCCAGTATTTTATAATAACTGTAAGTGAGGCTTCCCTTAAGGCTCAGATGGTAAAAAGTCCACCTGCAATGTGGGAGACCTGGGTTCAGTCCCTGGGCTGGGAAGATCCCTTGGAGGAGGGCATGGCAATCCACTCCAGTGTTCTTGCCTGGAGAATCTCACGGACAGAGGAGCCTGGTGGGCTGCAGTCCATGGAGTCACACAGAATCAGACATGACTGAGCAACTAACATGCAACACACACACACCCTAAAAAAATTTTTAATCACTATATTGTAGACCTATAACACATAATATTGCAACCATACTTCAATTTTTTGGAAAAGTGTGCACAACCAAGAATTACAAATTTGTTTTGGCTTTCAGTAGACTTGAAATGTAAACATAAAGTGACATATTCACTTAAGGTTGGTCAGACAGATAAAACAAGCCTTTTTTTTCTTGTTTTAAAAAGTCTTCTGGTGGGATCTTTCCAGACCATATATTCAACCTGTGTCTCCTGCATAGGCATGCAGATTATTTACCACTGAGCCACTTAGGGAAGCCCTCAAACAAGCCATTTTTAATGAATGAAGTATTATAGAAATAAATTCAATTTTAAAAGAAATTTTCAATTCAATTTGTATAATTTTCAGGAATATCTTTCAGGGCTTCCTAATACTGGTTTAAGTAGTTTATGATAAAATGCCATTTAATCTCGACTATTCACTCAAAAGAAAAGAATTGTTTAAATGAACTGTAATTAAGCTCATGGTAACATTTCAGGCTTTGAATTCCGATCAGGTTTCAAGTTGGTTGGTATTGGGGAGGTTGAGCTTTCATGTTCCTGGGTATTTCTTTGTTTGACTGTTAAAATTTTCAAGTGTGAAAAACCTAGAGAGAGAGCTTTCTTTTAAGTCACTAAAATCTGATTCTTTTGATGTCAGGGGAAAAAAAGACTCTAGATTGGAGGAAGAAGCCTAAATTGATTTGAAAAATTCAACTGTGCTTTAAATGAACTCATTTCAACATCCTCTTAAAAGACTGGTCTGTTTCCTGTCGTGTGTCACAGTTGGTTCATGGTCTGTTTTGGAATACCCTTACAGTTGCTGACTGACCTCTGGAGAGCTTTGAAATGCAGGGTAAATGTCAGAGTTTCAGACAAATCGGTCACTTAGTATCTCTGCAAATTTTCTCCAATAGGCTACTGTCAGTCTGAAGTGTTTATTCTCTTCGGTCCTGTTTAATCTGTGTGATAATCATATGCTTCAGAGGAAATTATAGATGAAGTTCCCTACTAATAATGTTTGTTATTATAAATATTCCAGTATGTTGTCTGTAATTTGGTGTTTCTATGGTTTGCCTTAGTAGTCTTTGAGGATTTTAGAAGGAACTAATACTTATTTAACTTGGGGTCTACGGCAGGAGTCAAAGTAAATTCCCTGTCTCCAAGGAAAGTGAGGAAATGCGTTACTTACTCTGTTTTAGTGCTGGCATAGCAGGTTCTGTAGTTGGAAGAATTCATTCAACAAACAGTTTGAGCATCTGAACTTATAAATATGGTCATAAAGATGTCTGGTCATAGCTCTGCAGGATTTTTTAAATACTGTGCAGTTTTACTAAAAATGTAATCAAGAATAAATTCCCATTGGCCATCTGTTTTACATGTGGTATTGTAAGTTTCCATGTTGCTCTCTCCATATAGCTCACCCTCTCCCTTCTCCCCGCCCCCTGTGTCCATAAGTCTGTTCTCCATGTCTGTTTCTCCATGGCTGCCCTGAAAATAAATCCATCAGTATCATCTTTCTAGATTCCGTATATATGCATTAGTATACGGTATTTATCTTTCTCTTTCTGACTCAAACAGGGGCTCTGTAACCATCTGGAGGGGTGGGGTAGGGAGGGAGATGGGAGGGAGATTCAAAAGGGAGGGGACATATGTATACCTATGGCTGATACTTGTTGATGTTTGACAGAAACAACAAAATTCTGTAAACCAGTTATCCTTCAATTGAAAAATAAGTAAATTTTTAAAAATGTAATCAAGAGGATGCCATGAGAGTTACGTTAGATTCAGGTGCTGGTGGTGTCGCTCAGTTGTGTCTGACCCTTTGCAACCCCGTGGAGTACAACATGCCAGGCCTCCCTGCCCATCATCAACTCCTGGAGTTTACTCAAACTCATGTCCACTGAGTTGGTGATGCTATCCAACCATCTCATCCTCTGTCATCCCCTTCTCTTGCCTTCAGTCTTTCCCAGCATCAAGGTCTTTTTAAGTGAGTCAGCTCTTCACATCAGGTGGCCAAAGTATTGGAGCTTCAGCTTCAACATCAGTCCTTCCAATGACTACTCAAAGTTGATTTCCTTTAGGATTGACTGATTTGATCTCCTTGCAGTCCAACAGACTCTCAAGAGTCTTTCTCTAGCACCGTAATTCAAAACCATCAATTCTTTGGCTCTCAGCCTTCTTTATGGCCCAACTCTTACATCCATACATGACTACTGGAAAAGCCATAGCTTTGACTATACAGACCTTTGTAGGCAAGGTAATGTCTCTGCTTTTCAATACACTGTCCAGGTTTGTCATAGCTTTTCTTCCAAGGAGCAAGCGTCTTTTGATTTCGTGGCTGCAGTTGCCATCTGCAGTGATTTTGGAGCCCAAGAAAATAAAGTCTGTCACTGTTTTCATTGTTTCCCCATTTCTTTGTCATGAAGTGATGGGACTGGATGCCATGATCTTAGTTTTTTGAATGTTGAGTTTTAAGCCAGCTTTTTCAGTCTCCTCTTTCACCTTCACCAAGAGGCTCTTTAATTTCTTCTTCACTTTCTGCCTTAAGGGTGGTGTCATCTGCATATCTGAGGTTATTGACATTTCTTCTGGCAATCTTGATTCCAGCTTGTGCTTCATCCAGCCCAGCATGATGTACTCCACATATAAGTTGACAATATAAGGTGACAATATACAGCCTTGACATACTCCTTTCCCAATTTTGAAAACTCCTTTCCCAGTTTTGAAACAGTCCGTTGTTCCATGTTCCATGTAGATTCAGTAGCCTTTCCTGTTCAGAGTGCTGTGAAACCTTGGTACTCCTTTCATAATCTGACTTTTAACAGAGCAACTTTTGCCTAGAGTGTTTCCCAAAACACAGTATTTCCTTCATGATTCATTTGTCTCGCTTATTTTTTGTTAAGTTTCTAATATGAGAACCTGTCACATTTTAGTAGAAAGAGTCTCGTGCTAGTGGTCTGGAAACCAGAGTTCTGTGTGCAGTTCTGTCACTTTCGGCTGCAGGACTAGGGGTAATATGCATGACCTCTTGGGGACATGAATTTCTTCTCTTATGCAGTCTGAGAGTTAGGCCACAGAATCTACCTCCAGGCCCTTAACATCCAAATTCTATACTGAACTAACATTAGGTAGTCTTATGAAATAACGTGAGCCGACTTGCACATGTGTATTTAAAGGATGTCATCGATTATTCTTATTTAGTTCTAACTTGTAGTTAAGAAAAGCACATAGAGAAATTTAGGAAGACAGCCAGAGTTACTCCTCAGGCTTGTCAATACTAGAAATGGAACCCTGATAAGCTGTTTCCAGTGGAACAGTTTAGGTTGAGAGGATAGATTCATAAGCAGGGCATCAATCCAACATAATCAAAAAAGACATGGAGAATGACCCCGAGCAGATAAATAACCTTTATTATTTACCAAAACCAAATTATCAAAGCCAAAAGAATGACCTTTCCTTGGAGTGTTTCTCTTAACTCTCAGCCTGAGTTCTCAAGGTATTTTGTTACCTATATTAAAATATTCATGTTTTAGATAACTAAGTCATGATTTTAAGTTCGATAGGTTTAATGTGGAGGAGTGAGTCCTTGTAACTTTTTAAACTAATTTTAATTTTGACTTTTTGTCAATATTTTGTACTCCTTTAGTCTGCCCTTAGTGCTTATCCTCATAAAAATAATCTTAGTTTGGTGTTTTATTTTCAATCTTAAATATCAGCAGTTCGTTTCAACAACATTTTCGTTCTCTGAAATATGCATTCAATGGAAACTGTTACTTGACTTTGCTTTAAGCCACCTTCCTCACCAATAATCACCACACCCTCTGCTTGCTTCCTGGCAGCCCTGATTTAGAGAGATGTGAAGTTTTTTCTTCTTTTTTTTTTAACTAATATTTCCAGCATATACCAATGGCAAGCTCTCAAAGTAGATATATAGATATAAAATGCAGAAGAGAAATGAGGCGAAGTAAGGCAGACCACATTAAACTGCTGTTTTTGTAGATCCAAAACAGTTGACTTGACTGTTTCAACCTAATACACAGAAAAGGAGCTATTTGGAGAAAATGGACAAGATCTGGACTGAGATTGGTAATATCCAGTTTCCAGACTTGGGTGTGTATTGTCAGTTGAGTTGGGCTGCTTTTAAGTCTCTGGCTTGCTGTGACATCAATATTTTAGAGGAAGAAAGGCCAGATGGAGGAGCTACTTTAGAATCCCAATGCAAGGACTTGGGAATTTGAGCTTAGCCAGAGGGCAGAGGCAGTTCCCAGATGATTATAATGATGGAAACGTCTGGCATAGTGCAGATTTCAAACTTGCCTGCTAAATAAAGTCATCTTTGATCACTTTGTAAAAATACTGATGCCAAGCCCTGTGTCCAGAGATTCTGATCTCATTGCCTGGTCATTGTGTAGAGCTACTGCTGCTGCAGTGATTCACAAACTTTAGGGGCCGTCAGAATCACCTGGAGGGTTTGCTGAAACATAGATGGCTGAGCCTCACCCCCAAGAGTTTCTGATTCAGTAAGCTTGGGATAAGGCCTAAGAATAAGCATTTTAATAAATTCTCAGGTAATGCTGCTGGTCTAGAGAGTACACTTTGAAAGCCATTTATGTATGGCATTTTGACTAAGAGGCAGGATTGTAGTTCCAGTCCAATTAGCAGTGATAACCTTTCTTCGTTAAATTTTTGAAATTAAATATTGTAACGTTCACTTTTTAAAGTGTACAGTTCTAATTTTGATAAATACTAGTATAATCACAGTCAAGGTAGAGAATAGTTTCATCACCTCCTGAAAATCCCTCTGTGACCTTTTAGAGTCCAATTCTCCTCCAACTCTAGGCCCTGGCAACCTCTGGTCTGTTTTCTACCCCTATAATTTTGCCTTTTCCATGATGACACACAAATGCGATAATACAGTGTGTAGCCTTTTTGAATCTGGCTTATTTACGTAGCATAATGTATTTCAGATTCCTCTAGGTTGCTGTGTACATCGGTAGTTTATTCTTTTTAATTATTAGGTAGTGTTACATTGTTGCGCAGTGTTGGTATATCAGTTTGTTTATCTACCTGTTGAAGAACATTTGGTTTGTTTCTAGTTTTTCAGAATAAAGCCACTTTTTTGTGTGAACAGAAGTTGTAATTTTTCTTGGCTTGGGTAAATACTGAGGAATGGAATTGTAGGGACTTGCGCTAAGGGTTCATTTATCTTGATAAGAAACCACCAAATTACTTTCCAAAGTGACTGTGCCCTTTTGTGTTCTCGTTTGTTAACATCTATGATCCTCTCAGTTTTTTCTGTTTCATGAGCTAATAATAATAATGTCTACTCTCATTTTTGTTTTGCATTTTATTATAGAAATTTCCAAACATGTACAAAAGTAGAAAGACTAGCATGATGAGCCTTCATTGTACCCATCACTCACCTTCAACAATTAATTATTACGTGGCCAGTCTTGATTTAAATACATTCTTACCTAGGTAACTTGGTTACTGATATCTGGTTGAGTTCCACTGTGGTAAGGAAGTATTTGGTATGAGTCGACTCCTTTTAAATGTGCTGAAGCTTGTTTTCTGGATGGAATATGGTGTCTTGGTATATGTTCCTTGTGCACTTACAAAGAGTGTTTAGCATGATCAGATTGAATGCATGTTCTGTAAATATCAATGAGGTTGTTTGTTCAAGGCTTTTGTCTCTTTACTAATTTTCTCTCTACTGCTCTATCAATTATTAAGAGTATTGAAATCTCTGACTATAGTCATAGATGCATCTATTTCTCTTTTCAGTTCTATAAGATTGTGGTTCTTATGTTGTGAAGCTCTTTTATTCGATGCATTAACATTTAGGATTCTTATGTCCTCTTAAGAATCAATCCCTTTATCATTATGAAAGTACCTTTTTTATTCCTGGTAATACTCTTTGCTCTGAAATCTACCTCGACTGAGACTAACATAGTTACTTCAGCTTTCTTTTGAATAATGTTAGCTTGAAACATTTTTTCCATCTGCTTAGTGTTTTATATTAAAAATAAATTTGCACCACATATAGTTGGGTCTTTCTATTCAGTCTGACACTCTCTGTCTTTTAGTGGGTGTTAAGTGATTTTTGTTTAATATGATTACTGATATGGCTGTGTTTAAATCTACCATCTTGCTGTTTGTTTTCTGCTTATCACATCTTTTCTTTGTACCTCTTTTCCTCTTTTCCTGCCTCTTAGATTATTTGATTATTTGTTATTTCATTTATCTCCTTTTAGGTTTATACCTCTTTGTATTTTTTAGCAATCTTTTTATGTTTATACTATACATCTTTAACTTATCCTAGTCTACCTTCAAATAGCACTATACCTGTTTACTTATAGCATGTTAACAGTATACTTTCATTTTCCCTCTTTTGGCCTTCTTGTTATTATGTCATATATTTTATATCTGCATATGTTATTAATATAAATCCCACCATATATTGTTTTTTTATTTTTGCTTTAAATTATCAGTTACCTTTTAAGGAAACTTTTAAATAAGGAAAAAATATTTTATACTTAGCCATGTATTGACGTTTTTTCAATTTTTCTTTTTTTTAACTACTGGTGTGCTGCTAAATTCTTTCAATTTGTACATGTTACAGTCTTTATTTTGTCTTTGTTTTTCAAAGATATTTTTGAGGAGTGTAGAATTATAGGGTTTTCTTGCATGTCCTTAAAATACACTGCTCCACTGTCTTCTGGCTTTCCTTGTTTCCAAAAAGTCTCCTGTCATTCTTATATCTTTATTCCTCCGTACGTCATGTGTCAGGTTTTTTCTCTATCAGCTTTTTACTTTTCCTCTTCATTGCAAGTTTTCAGCAACTTGATTATGTTAAGCTTTAGTGTCATATTCTTCATGTTTCTTGTTCTTTGTGATTTATTGAGATTCTTGAATCTCTGGGTTTCCATTTTTACTGAATTTTAAAACTTTTCAGCCATTATTTTTCCAATACTTTTTCCATACACTCCTGTTTTTTCCCTCCTCTTCTAGAACATCAACCTCATGTATTTGGCCATTTAAAATTGTGCCACAGCTCATGAATGATCTGTTCTTTTTCTTTTCACTTTTTTTCTGTTTCATTTCAGATAGTTCTATTACTGTGTCCTCAAGTTCACTAAACATTTTGTCTATAGTGTCTGATTTGTTCTTAATTTCATCTAGTGTATTTTTCTTCCCAAACATTGTAATTTTCATCTCTACAGGCTTTTGGGGGAATCTTGCAAATATTTTTGAGCATTGGGATACAGTTAAATTTGAGACTAGTTTGGCCCTTTCTAGACTGACTTCTAAGCGTTTTTAGGGAGACCAGAGCAGACTTTAGGGTTAACTTGAAACCATTACTAAGGCAATGTCTTTCTAACTGTCCACTCTAATCCTTCATGTTTCACAAGGTTTCTTGAACCATTCTAGCCCTGTGTGTGCTCCAGGAGCAGTTGCATCGGTGCTTCCCATGGTTCCTTTCCCGGCCTTGGGTCATTTCCCCGCACTCATGCTCTAAGTGTCTCTCTCTGTGTGGGATTCTTTCCTCACTGGTGTCTGCCCATGAATTCTAGCCTTGTTGGTCTCCTTTGTCTCCTCAACTCAGGGAGATCAGCAGGCTCTGTTTAAGCTGCCCCTCCCTATGCTGCAGCCTGGAAGCTCTCTTGAGATATTAGTGCAGCATAATTTTAAGACTCACCTTATCTGTCTTCCTTTCCTCTAGGTTCGCTGTCCTAAGCCGTCTATTGTCCAGGGTATGAAAACTATTTTTTGTTGTTTAGAGTGAGAAGCTTTAATGGTCTTCGTTGCTCTACTATTACCTAAAGCAGAAGACTGACTTCTGTATTATTTCATTTGTTACCAGAGTAAATCTATTATTCATGTAATAATCCTGGAGAAGGAAATGGCAACCCACTCCAGTATTCTTGCCTAGAAGATTCCATGGACAGAGGAGCCTGGCTGGCTACAGTCCATGGGGTCGCAAATAGTCAGACACGACTGAGCGACTAACACTTCATGTAATAACAATGATGTCTTTTCCACGGGGATCAAATTAGATAATTACATGAAAAGCCTTTATAGACGGCGAAGTGTAAAGTGCTGCACCGTGTTTGTCATTGCCATTGCCTTGGCGTTGGCCTTGTTTTGCTGTCGTTACAGACGTCCTGTATAGTAGTAAGGACTAACGGGCCAGAATATGGAGGTGCTCTTTCTGAGAATCTGTTTCTCCTCACTTAGCAGTTTGTCATAGTGCATATTTTTCTGTGCTGGATTAATTCCTGCATTTACTCATCCAACAGACATTTATTAAACACCTGGTGTCAAGCACGGTTCTTGGCACCAGATACCTCTGCTCTCCAGGAGGTTATATTTTGTATATTCTTCTCTCTGTATGTCTCAGCTGTCCTACATTTTTTCATCACTGTGTGGACCCCTGTCTCATTTCATCTCTGAGCCTCTGTCTGAGTGCTCATCTCATTCTGCCTTTACCTCATGTATTTTCTTTGTGTAGTTTATCTGGCCTTCCAACATTGTCTTATTCTTTATTTCATTTGATCCAGTTGTCATAATATTTCTGTCTTTCTTTTACTAATATTTTCTTTCCTTCCAAGTAAAAGCCAGAGAAAAAGAAGGGTCCCTACAGAAGCTTACGAGGCTTTAAAAGATCTGTGCCCCGCTTATTTCTTTGAACTCCTCACATACAGCTGCACGTGCTGATGACTGCTGCTTGTCTCACTCGAGCCACAGGGGCTCCTTGCCATTGTTGTCTTGTGGACACCAGCCATGGTCCTACTTCAGGGTCTCTGCACTTACTGTTGCTTCCATCTTAGACATGCTTTTTCTACATATCCATGTCCCAACCCTCATTTCCTTGAAGTCTTGGCTCAGTTGACATCTTTTCAGTGAGGCCCTTTCTGGCCTCTCCCTATTTAAAAAAAAATTTTTTTTTAATTTTCCGAAATATTTATTTTAGTTTTAGAAATATTGATTTTGCTGTGTCCAGTCTTAGTTGCAGCATGTGAACTCTTAGTTAGGCATGTGGGACCTAGTTCTCTGACTAGGGATAGAACCTGAGCCCCTGCATTGGGAACTCAGAGAGTCCTAGCCACCAGACCACCAGGGATGTCCTGTCTCTAAAATCTTAAGTGTTATGCCTTCTACTTCTTCCCTTCCTGTTTCCCATTCCTTCTTCATTTTTCTTGGTAACACTTTTTACCTTTTAAATTATAAAACTTACCTGTTTGTTTTCTCTCTGTTGTTGCCCTGTTTTCTCTGTGTTGTTATAGCAGCATATGAACTCTATGAAGTTAGAGATTCCTTTACTGTTGACAGAAGCACCCAGGACACTGCCTGGCACTAGGGAGCAAAATAAATATTTGTTGAATTTGAATGAGTCTCCTTGGTACAGTTTTGTTTTGTTTTGTTTTTTTGCTTATTTGTTATATTAGATTTATTGAACACACTTCTTTGTTTCATGTACTTTATTTTAAAAAGTGAATTAATTGCTGGAGCAATTCATATATTGTCTTAGAAATCCCTTGAATTGCTTTAATGAGCATATTTTGTTCTATAGATATGTAACCTTTGCCATATGAAAATCTATCCTGATTACAGGTGAACCTCAAGACTGAGTGCATGTGGAGGGTAGACATTCTAGTGATCATAAATAATTCCAACCTTAGAGATAGCCCAGGAGGAGATGGGGTTCTAGGTAGACTTTAAATCCCATCAAGGCCCAAGGATGATCCACAAGGAAAAAATAATCTTCCAAATATAGTTTTACATATTTTTAAAGTTTGTGAAGTTAGTATATCTGGAATTAAAATTGCCATTTATACAACTCTCCTAGAAAATACTTTAAAATGAGTCTATATGAAACTTTCCTATTAAGGTATGTATACCCCACTCCCTGAATCATAATTTGCAAGTCTAATAAGCTTTGAAAACCAGAAGGTTTTCTAAGTTTACCACAGCCTGATTTGGTGGCAAAACCCAGCCTGCCCTGGCATGCAGCTGGTGATAGTGTGACTGAGGGTCTGTGCCTGTTTTCTCAATCCACTTTGTTAAAGTAAAACAGGACTCTAGTTTCTGTCCACCTAACTTTTGGTTGTTGTTGCCGTTTCCTCCAGCTTTGCAAACCTGGGTATTCTTCATGTGACAAAGAAAAAAGTATTCGAAACACTGGAAGCACGAATGACAGATGCCTGTATACGGGGCTATAATCCCGGACTTTTGGTGCATCCTGATCTTGCCTATTTGCAGGCAGAAGGCGGAGGAGACCGGCAGCTCACAGGTGAGTGTCCCTCCCAGCCTTGGTCCTGTGAGAGCTTAGGTTCTCCTTCCCCTGTGTGCAGACCTGGAGCTCATCTCACCCTCAGTCTGTGCCCCAGGCTGCTCCCACCCTGTCACTGCTCAGAAACCTCTGATGGCATCTTGCTACTTCTAGAATAACCTTGTACTGCCATAGCCGAGCATACCAAGCCTGACTCCAGCCCCCTTTCCAGCTTTATCTCAGGTTCCGCCTGGTACCCACCTCTTCCCATCGTCCCCTCAAACACTGATGCGCTCCCACCTCTACCTAAAATACCACCCTTCCCTCTTCAGCCTGTCAAAACCAGTTCAGAATTTGGATTCACAGAACACCTCCTTTGTTATAACTCCTCCAGCTCACCTTATCATAAGGAATCTTTCTTTCTTTGTGCTCTCAGGCACATTATAAGCTATCCTCTTTATCATAAAACAATGCTATGATTTTATATTTTCCTGCCTTACTTGTGTCTTTTCTTTTAACCCCAGTCTTTGTCCCACGATATGTGCCATTTTTGCTTTTCTGTGTTGTCCTTTCATCGAGCCATCCTGCCACCAGTTCATACTCGGGTGCTCCAAAAGCAGGCATCCTCTTCCCATCAATGTGTTCTGTCTTCTGATACTCATCCTCGAAACCTTCACACCGTCTTTGAGGCTCCGTCCTCACCCCTGCTGCCTCTCCATCCTGTGTGTGCTCCAGCTCCTCTGTGCTCTGTGGGGTTCCATTCCTCGTGCCAATTTTTTGTTGCTGTCTGTGTTCCTCGCTACTTCTAATCTGGTTCATGTCCTCTGACCAGACGGATCTTACTACAGCCTGCACGTCAGTCACCACTATTCAGGGTCTCCGTGTTGCCTACAAAATCCAAATTCCGGACCCTGGCATTTTAGGCATCTCGAGAGCTGGCCCCAGTCTGCATTTCCAACTGTCTCCCACAACACCCCTTCTTGTCAAACTGAACCGCTCCATACAAGCACCATGATTACTCTCGTCCTCTCCTTGGCACATTCTTTCTCTTCCTGGGATGTCTTTATTCATTCTCTTCCTGAGTTCAAGTTCTACCATCCTTTCCAGATTCAGGGCAATGTCTCTTCTGCTCGAAAGCCTCTGGATTCTCCCCTCTTTTGAGGTTTTGTATCACTTCAACTGTAGCTCTTTGTAGTACTCTTCACTTGAATTATCACCTTTTATGATATTATAAGTTAAGTACAGTCACGTCCATCAACACGAAAGCTCCATCAGAGGGAAAGGAGCCAAATGCAGTTGAGTTATTCAGCTCCTTAACTGCACGTTTTGAGTCCTACTTGCTACTGTGCTGGGTGCTATGGGATGAATACAGCTTTGGGGATATTTAATTTCCTTTTTAAATTTTTTATTTATTTTTTAATTGGTGGAAAATTGCTTTACAGTTTTGTGTTGGTTTCTGCCGTACACCAGTACAATCAGTCATGATTATATACATAATCCCCTCCCTCCTGAGCCTGTCTCCCCTCCCTCTACCCTCACCTCTGTAGATTGTCACAGAGCACCAGATGGGCTCCCTGTGTTATTTAGCAACTTCCCACTATCTGTTTTACACATGATAGTGTATATATATTTATCAGTGCTGAAATACCTAATTTCACATTCCTCAACACAACTGAGGCATAATCAGCTTACTCCTTTCCATTTCCATCACACCCTTTGTGTCTTGGGAGAGGTCAGGGGATAACAGGAAAGGAACGAGGCCATTTGTCACATACAGGACAGTTTTCACTGTGATCCAGAGACAATGCAGGCCTTCTTCTGATGCCTTTATGTTTGGATGACATAGATAATTCTTAAAATTTTATTAGCAATATGAAGAATTTCAAAAGAGAAAAATGACTTTTACTTTAAGTTGACATTCTTAATTGGGGCATTATAAAAGCACTCAATCTAAAATGTTCATACTTACACCTTTCCCTGGACATGAACACTCTGTGTTGTCTGGTCCTAGATCGGGAAAAAGAAATCATCCGCCAGGCAGCTCTTCAGCAGACGAAGGAGATGGACCTCAGCGTGGTACGGCTCATGTTTACAGCTTTCCTTCCAGACAGCACCGGCAGCTTCACGAGGCGTCTGGAACCTGTGGTGTCGGACGCCATCTATGACAGCAGTGAGTACGCGACTCCTGACCTGAGGCAGCTTGCTGCAAAGTCAGGAACAGACTTCCATCCCCACCCTGGCAGTTACTGACTAGGTCTGGTTCCTGGGGCAAGTAACTTAATCCCTTGGAGCCTCACGTTTATCATCTGCAAAATAAGAATACTGAAGTCTAGCTTAAAAAGTTGATGTCAAGATTAAAAGTGAAATATGGTGAGGCGCTCAATAAATCTCCTTCCTCATGTTTGTTATAGTCTTTACATGCAATGCCAAATTTCTTATTATTTATGAATTCTTTGCTATGAGGATATATTGCTGGTGCTCTTAGATGGGAAAAATAGCTGGGGTTCTGAAGAGAAGTTAATAAAAGATAACTCTTATACTTACCCATTTTCATTCTTGCATGTTACAGCTTTATCCATTTGGGAACTTCAGGTTAGCTAAATGAGCAGTACAGATATTTTGATGTTTTGTGGCTTCAAAATTCTATTTCCATCTGTAGTTCCTGGAGTTTTTGAAGAGTTTTACAGTGGTCTTTGGCATTTACCATGCAGATTTCTTATTTGGTATGCATGGGATTTATTAAACAGATATTTCCAAACTGTAAGGGCAGTATTTAGGCTCATTAAAAGGTCATAGAGTTTAGTCTAAGTAGAAAACTCCATGCCCCAAGTACAGCAACTAACTGATTTCTCTAATTTAAACAGGTTTAAAGGGAAGTGAAAGCTTTATAAAATGTTGTAGGCTCCTATACCAAAGATCACTTTAAAATGCAGCTGTTAGAGCGAAAAAAAAAAAAAGGAAGCTTTTATACTATTACCACACAAAACTTTTATGTCTTAACCACACAGAATTCTAATTTAGTTTGGGAAAAGGAAATATAATATCTTCATTTTTCTTTTCTATAGAATAAAAATTAATAGTTTTAGAATACTGTACTTTCCCTAAATGTCTAGGACTCTTGTAAATGGTGTATCAGTACCATGGATGTAAGTTTGGGGTTAAAGTCTTGACCTAATTGAAATTCCACACATCCTTTAGCTTGGAACTTCCTGAAACATCAGAAAAGTTCTTTCTCTTTCTCTATTAATGTCTCTTACTGTGTTCGTGGGAGAAATGAATACTGCTCCTTTCTGCCTTATCTATTTTGGGGATAATGAATGAGCCATGCCCAAGCAGTGCTCTGAGGATTTCAGAAGGCACTTTTTATCCATATTTTTGTTATAGCAGTATGAGTGAAAGCATCTATTTGAACTTTCTTTTGGTTAAGTATGCTTTGGTTAAGGTCCCTCACAGGAGGTTAGCATGTGAAGCTGAGGATAAATCATGATGTTTGTTGTTTTTCTCCTGTGAACAGAAGCCCCCAATGCATCTAACTTGAAAATAGTAAGAATGGACAGGACAGCTGGATGTGTAACTGGAGGGGAAGAGATTTATCTTCTCTGTGACAAGGTTCAGAAAGGTAAATACATGCTCTGATCTCAAGATGTGAAGTGTAATTCTGAGTGTGTTTGTGAGTCACTTTTTGGCAGTGAGCCAAGTAACATCTCTCCTCTGCCATAGAACCTATCCTTTTAAAAATTTATACATTTCATCTCTTCCAAAATTAAGTTGTCCATGTTATTTTTTAACACAACTAACTCATTTAAAATTTTCAACAGAAGTGAAGTCAAAGTCAAAGTCACTTAGTCATGTCCGACTCTTTGCAATCCCATGAACTATACAGTCCATGGAATTCTCTAGGCCAGAATACTGGAGTGGGTAACCTTTCCCTTCTCCAGGGAATCTTCCCAACCCAGGGATCAAACCCAGGTCTCCCTTATTATAAAGAGAAATAAGAAAATAGTGATCATTGTAATCAGTGATATTTCAGTGCTTTTTTAAACTTCGATATGTGAACTTTAAATAAATGAGTAATAGCCCACTTACACACACATGCGCATGATAAGTGTTTTACATAGTGTAAAATTATTAATTTTTTTCTCTTAACAGTGCTTTGTTGCAACACTGAGAGTTTCTCTGGATATCTTCACATGACACTATGATGTCATTTAAGAAAAAAGAAAGAATAAGCATTATAAGAAAAGTCTCAGAGCATATTTCTTTCATAATTTTCGCTTTCAGCAAAGGTCTTGGCATTTATCTCTCACTAGATATAGCACCGGAGAAGGCAATGGCACCCCACTCCAGTACTCTTGCCTGGAAAACCCCATGGATGGAGGAGCCTGGTGGGCTCCAGTCCATGTGGTCGCTGAGAGTCGGGCACGACTGAGCGACTTCACTTTCACTTTTCACTTTCATGCATTGGAGAAGGAAATGGCAACCCACTCCAGTGTTCTTGCCTGGAGAATCTCAGGGACGGAGGAGCCTAGTGGGCTGCCGTCTATGGGGTCACACAGAGTCGGACATGACTGAAGTGACTTAGCAGTAGCAGTAGTAGCAGTAGGTATAGCACAAGATTTATAAGTTAGGAAAAGCAGAAAGAGATTGTTATTTTCTCAAGCTTTACTCATTTTTAAAACCATGAAAGGTATACCATAATAAAGATACACTCACTACAAGCAGTTACCCAGCTGCTTACTCTAATGAGCATTTTCAGAGTAAGCAGCTGTATAACTGGAAACTTAGCTCCTATTTAAAGAACTATGGCTTTATAAAAAGAAAATTGTCCTTTGAGGCTAAATCCTCTGAGATAAAAAGTCAGAAAAAATGAGATCAGATTTTAAGATAAAGGTGTATATCTTTGTCCCCAAAATGTTTACGCTTTCTCTGCAGATTCTGGTATCAGCTTTCTTTTAGCCAATTCTATCCAAGTAATGTACATTTCCAGATTCCTGGGTGTGCATACTATGAGTAAACACAATCTAAGTACCTTTATTTGTAAATGTGACTCTTAGTCATCATCATTATATTGAAATAGCTAATTAAGAGAAGTTTTATACCCAGCTTAAAGAATCTGAATAACTAGGTCCAGGGTAGTCCTATGAATGTCTTACTCAACCCTAATATTTCTAAAATTCTATTTAAATAGAAATATACATTTAGTTTTTGCAAGTCCATAGTGTACTCCTCCCTGTGAATTAGGAAGTGAAGCCAGGGAGATGCTTCACTTGAGTTATATTGTAGTGTTTCTGCAGGAGTAGAATCCATGACTAAAGTGTGAAATTAAGACATTCTAATTTAACCCGAAGGGACTAGACCAACACGTAATTTAGCAGTTTCTCAATAGGGACTATTAGAATATTGTAGAGAGGTAGCATAGTAGGATGTTTAAGAGCCTGGAGTCTGAACCTTCAGTGTCCGTGTTCAAATCCTGGTCTCTCCCCTTACTAACTGTTCAACCTTAGATAAGTTACTTAACCTCTTTGAACTCCAGTTTCTTTTTCTTTTCTGCAGAATGAGGATATCAATAGTATACTTGCATCACAGAGTTGAAGATGAAATCAGTTAATATATGCATATAAAATCACTTAGAACAGTGTCTGCCAAATAGTAAACTTTATATAAGTTAAATATTATTATATAAATCTGTATCAAGGTGAACCACCTTTTGGGATTCTGATATTCTTCACTATCTTTCATGTTCCTGGGGAGTGAATTGGTTTAGGGTTCGAGAAGTGGGAAAGTCAAAGATTGATTAAGAGAAAACTCAGATTGAATAGGTAAATCTAGAATTCTGTCCTTGTAAATGAAACGTGGGGCCCATTACTATGGTAACAAAAAAATTTTACTCAAAATTTTAAATAATTTAGAAGTCTATTTTATATGAATTACTTTCAAAAAAGGTGGAGTACATAGTAGGTAGACTCTTGAACCAGCTTTGTTTTTCATCACATTTATGAATGTTATTATACTGTGTGAAATTATACACCGGAACGTGACTGTTTACAGATGACATCCAGATTCGATTTTATGAAGAGGAGGAAAACGGTGGAATTTGGGAAGGATTTGGAGATTTTTCCCCCACAGATGTTCATAGACAAGTAAGTGGATGATGATGGTAAGGAAGATGGTACTACGTTTTCTGCCTTGTTGAAATTCAGTACTTAGATTCCAAGTATAAAAAAGGAAAAATGGTAAGTTTAACTTTCATCAAAGTGCACTGTGTCTTGGAGGTGTTCCAGAAAAGTTACCTAGAATAATGGGTAGAGCTCTGTCAGGTATCCGATCACCTAGATGCAAGGCTGTGACCCTCAAATCCTTAAGTAGACATGTGTTACGTATTTCACCAGTCTGTTCAGACTAATAACATATGTCATAGACTGAGTGAATAAAACAAAAGCAGTTTTTTGCTTATGGTTCTGGAGCCTGTAAGTCCCAGATTAAGGTCTGACAGGGTTGGTTCCTGATGAGGGCTCTCTTCCTCATTGGCAGACAGCCATCTTCTTGTTATGTCCTAACGTGGCAGAGAGAGAAGCAGCTCTCTGGTATCTCTCCTTTTTATTTTTCTCTTTTTTGGTGCCTCTTCTTTTAAGACCACTAATCCTATCCAATCAGGGCCTTACCCTTATGACATCATTTAACCTTACTTATTTCCATAAAGGCCCTATCTCCAAATAGAGCCACACTACTGGGGCTTCATCATATGACTTTGGGGGAAACACAGTTAGTCTTTAACGGTATTCTCCCAGAGTAACATGAGGAGACCTGTTAAAAGGGTATTCTAATGAAGAGTGTTGACAGGAGGAGTCTTCTAGTTGAGGCTGATATCATCATGATAAATCAAGATCTCCCAGAAACAACTGAGTATGTGACAAAGAGATGAAAATGGTCAGTCCACATCTTAACAATTACTCTGAGTGATTGAGGAATACAATTTTCACACACACACAAAATGGAAACAATCCAAATGTCCATCAGCTAGTGGCCAGTTAAGTAAATGTGAGGGGATATTGTACAGTTATTAAGAAAGAATGAATACAGACTAACATGGAAAGGTCTCAAAGATACAACACTGAAATTTTTTAAAAGATAGATATGAAACAAAGTGTATATAAAAAAGATTCTGTGTTCATGTTTACATAGCATAAAGAAACTCTGGAAGGTTCTGTGCATAACTGTTAGATTAAACATTAATTTTGTGGATGAAATAAAAAAAAAAAAACTAAACCTGACTATTCTTATACTAGCAGATGTCAAGGAGGCTGTCTTAGAGGTGTTAGATGCCCTGCGTGTGTCTAGAGCCTTGGCCATCCTCACCTCACATATGCTGACCCTGTCACAGTGTCTCCCTTAAGGGTTTCGTTTTTTGCTGTGGTTGTTGGCTGGCCAGGAGGCCAGTAGTGGTACCAGCCATGCTCCTCTCTCTCTTTCCATTATGTCTTTATGATATTGCTATAAATAATCTTGGAGGCTTTTAAGGCTAATTTGGAAAAGAGGATGTATGCAATGTCACATGTTTATTTATACTGAAAGACATTTGAAACTTTAGACAAGTGAACTAATGAGGATTTGCAGTACATTGGCATAATCATATATTTCAGTTTCACATTGGCAATTTAATAAAAATATATGGGTATAGAATTCCAAGGTTGTAACTTTCTCTGCTGCTAAGTCACTTCAGTCGTGTCTGACTCTGTGCGACCCCATAGACGGCAGCCCACCAGGCTCCCCCGTCCCTGGGATTCTCCAGGCAAGAACACTGGAGTGGGTTGCCATTTCCTTCTCCAATGCATGAAAGTGAAAAGTGAAAGTGAAGTCACTCAGTTGTGTCTGACCCTCAGCGACCTCATGGACTGCAGCCTTCCAGGCTCCTCCATCCATGGGATTTTCCAGGCAAGAGTACTGGAGTGGGGTGCCATTGCCTTGTCCGAACTTTCTCTAGGGTTGTATTTTTTTTTAAGACATTGTGTCTAAGCATTGGGCATAAAGAATGTGTTTAATGAGTACCACTGCTGTAAAAGAAATGTAGTCCTACTCCAACATTTGGATCTTTGTATCCTGCAGTTTGCCATTGTCTTCAAAACTCCAAAGTATAAAGATGTCAACATTACAAAACCAGCCTCCGTGTTCGTCCAGCTTCGGAGGAAATCTGATTTGGAAACTAGCGAACCAAAACCTTTCCTCTACTATCCTGAAATCAAAGGTAACTCGGTTATTTAAACACTTGCACTTGTTCCAACAAGAGGACAGGCTGTTCAGAAGAGGTCAGGCAGTCACCTCCTTTGACCAGCCTCCTAGTAACTGGTCCATGGGTCCATGGTACTTCTTTTTAGAGAAGAAAGAAGTAATATATGATTTTAGGGTCATAGAATTAAGTCTAGCCTTTTAAAATAATGTTATTTCCACCGAGTTTTATATGGGGTTGAGCATTTAAAATTTCTCTTTGAATTTGAGAATCTATCATATATTGAATAACTCAGGGGTCAGGCAGTTGAGATGAAAATGTAAGGCTTGCTGAATAGGAGAATCAGCCACTGGCCTCACTGAGTCACAGAAGACTCAGCCACCATGCAGTGCAGAGCTATAACAATGGTAAGGCAGCACTCTATTCCCCACGAAGGATGCCTCAAGAAGGAGAGAAAATAGTCTCCTTAAATTGCTATAATGCAAATTATTATTTTGGTAGTTCTGAAAGTAAAACAGCCATAAAAACATAGGATAATGCCAAGGAGAGAGAACCCTAGATTCTGAAGAAGCCACAAGAAGAAAGCTTCTTCAAAGTCATGAAAGTTGGGCATGTCTTTCAGTAGTTGAGTGTGCCACAGAGAAGGAAAGGGTTTCCCTGGCTTAGGAACAGTTAGTGTATGTTCAGAGAAAAGTGAGGCTAAGGCGCACCCAGATGGACTCCTGAAGGAAGGTAGGGCCAGGCTCTGGGGTGCTGTGATTGGAGCCTACAGAATTGTGCTTTGAAATGGGAAAGGGGAAGGACCAAGCCAGTTTAGATTCAGAATGATGCCTCTGCCTTCTCTACATAGACCCTGAAGACACTGTCTGGGCAGCAGTGAGTCAGAAGAATAATGCAAGAATCCAAGTAAGAAAGAGAGAGGTTAGTGAAGATCTTAGCGCAGTGATGATGTCAGGAGGACCCAGCTGTTAGTTGGGGTAAGAAGTGAAGGAGAAAATCAGGAGTCATAGATGATTCTAGGAATTCTCACCTGGGAAGATTGTGATGTGGATGGATTGATGAAGGATCAGTGGAGCAGAAGTAGATTTGGGTGGGCAAAGGCAGAGGTCAGTTTAAATCACGTTGCATTTTAGGTTCCTGTGGCAGATTCCAAATAGGCCATTCAAAAGACAGGACTGGAATCCAAGCGGGCAGAATGGGAAATTCAGCCATGAGAATCCTCTCAAAAAGAGTGTAACAGGCCCCAAGAGTATTTGTTAACCTGGAGTCCACTGACTCCTCTGCAGGTCCATGGATAGAAATGTACTTTAAAACAACTGGGTTTCTTTGTAATTCTGTTTTCTATTTTACATACTGAAAACTATGATCCTAAGAAGAGATCCAGGCTGCAAAAGAAGCTGTGGCACAAACAAAATTAGAAGGCCCTGTACTAGGGGGAAGTGAGAGTGGGGAGGGACGAGGCACCCAGGTCCTGGCTGAGGTTGGAAGCCGCAAAGGTGCTGCAGCAGCAGCGCACACGCCCGCTGATCCTGTGATGGCAGCATGTGATGGCTGATCTTCTAAGAGGGCTTGCTTTTCCTAGAATTCATGTTGTGGCAGGAGCATTTAGAAAATGGTTCCGTGCATTCTTCTTTTCTGAGCTTGTGACATCGCCACAGATGGGTCAGGTTCATAGAGCATTTTGTTGATGGTTTGAAAACACTGTCAGCAGAGAAGACTTTTTTTATCTCCTTTTTTATCTCTACATAAAATTTCATGTGAAATTCCAGTGTATAAAGCTGAGCAGCTCTGTGCAAAATGAGGTGGCAAGCCCTGCCCACTTGGCTTCCCCAGGAGTGGTCACCTCTCCTCACTTGCCCGCTTTGGATTAACATCCTTCTAAAAAAGTAGACACAAAACAGAAACAGGGCAAATTTTTTGGACTTTCTGAGGGAAAAAAAAAATGATTTCTTCCCTCACAACATGCTCCAGTTAATGCCAATTTTTCCAATACAGAGAATTGGTTAAATAAAGGCAACTCAGACTACCTACGCATGTATGAGCCTAGAAATATTCAAAGCTGAACTTGGTTTCTAGGCTGCCTGAGTCTCTTTCCCAGTGGTATCTGTGCATGGATACAGCAAGGTAGATCAGACTATTACTGTTATTGCTACTCTATTATAGTAGGAGCTGTCTTGGGTTGGGGTCTCCTGAAAGTTCAAAACTTCACTTCTGTGCGAGAAGCACTTACCTTCCAGGCTATCACTGACTAAAAATCCCATCTATACAAATAGTATGAAAAGAACCACCTGGAAAAATAAGAGTTAATAGTTGAGCTCCACAGAAAGAATGGCCAGTACGTACTGGGATTGAGTTGCGAAATGGTGTTCGTGGTCTAAGTCACTTGAGTCGTTTTCGACTCTTTAAGACCCTGTGGACTGTAGCCCACCAGGCTCTTCTGTCCATGGAATTCTGCAGGCAATACTGGAGTGGGTTGCCATGCCCTCCTCCAGGGGATCTTCCCAACCCAGGGATTGAACCCACATCTCTTGCGTCTCCTGAATTGGCAGGTGGGTTCTTTACCACTAGCGCCACCTGGGAAGCCCTGTTGTGAGATTAGAAGTGTTTTATTGAAGATAACAAATTACCTTAGTCTATAAAAACTTCTGGATTATAAAATCCCAGGTTGAACTAATCACAAGGGGAAATAATCACACCAGACCTGTGACTGGCCGGAAAAGTAGCAGGCCATTTAGCATCAGAGTAACTGTATGGAAATGAATCCAAACTATACAACCCAAAGAATCACTGTCTTCATTTCTCAGAAGTCATTGAACATACCTTCCACTGCCCCCAGCTCCTGGAGTCACTGTCCAGCTCATTACCTCATTTTATATTCTTCACTTATTTTTATCAATATGTAAAATTATCTTACCGATTAATTTATGTGCCTGTTATTTGTACTTCTAGTAGAAAGAATGTTCTTGAGATCACAGATTTGGTCTTTCATGTTTATTGCTACATTTCAAACAATATATGTCACACAGAAGGTGTTTATTAAATATCTGAGACCTGAGTTACTGATTGACCCACTAATTTGCCGTCCTTATCCCAAACACTAGTAACTTGTTGGATGCCACCGAGCAGGACAATAGACAAAGCAATATGTAATACTCCTCTTGTTGCAGAGAATCATCCAGCCCTGAACTCTGCACCCTTTATGGCCACTGCCATTGTGTCTCGTTCAAATGTCATGGAGATGGTTGGGTCCAAGGAAACAATCAAAATAATCAAGAGAGGGATGGTTGGCAAGGGAAGAAGATAGTTGAGGAGCCTTTATACAAAAGCAAAGAAAGACCAAAATGACTTCTCAGTCTGAAAAGATAGGGATTAGGAAGAAATAGGATTGCAATCTTTCAATTACGAAAGGGATGGTCAGGATAAATGCAGACATCTTTCTTTACTAGCAAACTAGGACCCAGAGAGCAAGAATGAGGTCCTTTTAAGGCACATGCACAGCAAAAGGTGGTAGAGGCTAGAGTTGTACCGACATTTTGTGAACTAAGCTGTTCTCTTAAGTCATCCTTTGTTAAAGGAAGTGAAGATGTGTTAGAGTGTTTCCCAAAAAGCGATGACATAATGGACTGCTCAGTAGACCTTGCATCTGATCTTCACTCTGCCCTGACCTCTACAAGTCCCTTAACATCCCAGCTTTGGTTTCCTCTTCTGTAAAGAAGAGCTTGTACTGAGCCCTTTTAGAATAGGTTGATGTTTCATAGTACATCCCACAGTCCACTGTCAGAAACACACCACAAGGTTGTGTGAACCCAGCGTGAAAGTCCCCATGTTCAAGTCCGTAGGAATTCAGACTGCAGGTTCTTTTATTTTAAAAAAGCTTGTTGTGGAGTTTACTGTATCTGTTTCTTGTCACTGACATCTTAATGACTGTAGGATAGTTAATATTTTTTAAATTGACTCTTAAAAATTCCCATTTTACAATGATGTAACCAGTGACTGTCCCTTTTTATAAGTCAAAAGGAATACCAAATGATCTCTTTGCTAGAAAGCATGTCAGTGGGTATTTATTTCTGAAGATGAATGTGTTGTCTGGTTTGCTCTTGTATTTCATATTACTGATGAACAAATATCTCATGTAAGATCAACAGTTTATAGGATGAGTAATAATTCTGTTAGTTATGATACAAATTTCTCTATGGAGAAATTTTGTAAATCTGTCCAAAACCTTTTGATAAGGAAATTGTTCAAGTTTTTCCACTTTGAAGTCACCCTTTTCTAGTGGGAGCATGTTTTCGTCAAAGTTGACCCATGCTGGCTTTTGTTTTCCTGAGTCTGGACAGGATTTGTTTTTAAAAGATGATTTTTAAAGTATACTTTGCTACCCTACTTTCCCCTGCTTCATCTTTCAACTGCCCTTAGATGTTCATGAGATAATCAGTAAACAACAGCATTCTTCCTAGCCCTGAGACGGCTAAAACAACCACAGAATTAGAAATTTTGAAGATCTTTCTGAACATAAACAATTACCAGAACTGACCTGAAGAACCAGAAATAGGACAATTGTTAAGTATTGCGCTGCTGATTGAAAAAAAAAGAATACCCTATTAAACAAAACCCAAAAAGCTTCTTTCACTCCTTTGTTTCAAAAGAGAGAAGGGAGAAAAAAATATATGGTGGGAAAATCAGAGAAGGTAAAGAAAGGGAAACAGAAAGAAGAAACAAGAATGCAACGATAGACCACAAAGGCGCTGGCAGAACTCAGAGGGGCCATGGGGCTGGTGAGAAGCGAGAGAAAAATAGAGCAATCACATGAGGACTGAGGGAGAAAGGTCTAAACAGTATCAAACCTGGACAGTCAAAAATCTCAGTGGGCATCACTGCATTTTAGTCAAGTAGTGGTCTTAAACTTTTTAGCCTCACGCATTTCATGAGTCACCAACGACTACAGATCCCTCTCTTGTCTTTCT
Organism: Bos indicus x Bos taurus; assembly: GCF_003369695.1. Classification (NCBI taxonomy): domain Eukaryota; kingdom Metazoa; phylum Chordata; class Mammalia; order Artiodactyla; family Bovidae; genus Bos; species Bos indicus x Bos taurus. Next base: position 22,450,165 of record NC_040081.1, on the reverse strand, counting down.
GGGATCCACCCATTTTTATTCTCATGGTGACCACCAAGGAGCAGCTTCTGTCACTTTCTGTCCTGTCTCTGCTTCTTACCCATGCACTGGTGCCAGACTGATCTTCCTAAAACACCACCCTGTCCACAGCATCCCCAGTTCAGAAACAGTGCATGGCTCTCCTGCCTGTAAATTAAATCCCTTAGGTTCACAGTCCAGGTGCTTGACAATGTGGTCCCATTCAGCCCCGATTCTCACCAATTCCTTGTAGAAAATTTCCACTTCAGCTAAACTGACGCCCTGCTGTTCTCATAAGCGTGCAGCGCACATTGGTCCCTTTGTTTCTTTCTCTCTGCATCCCCTCCCCAGAGCATCTTCCCTTTGCCCCCTGCTAATGGAAGGTTGATTCTGGAAGTCTTTCCTGAATTTCCAGCTCATGGGTACTCCCTCGAAGTCTTCCCTTAAACTCCTGGAACCCTAGTTGGCACCATGAATTTAACATACATAGTATTATCGTGTCCTCTCTGTCTTTCCCCTAAACCTTAAAATTATATTGGAGGGTTCTTGACAGCAAGGGCATGATGTCATACTTCTCTTTATCCACAGCACTTAGCTCACTGTAGATGCATAGTAAATGTTAGCTGATTAGTAACAGTTGTTTTGTATGACCATGTGAAAATGCTCAGTAGTGTTTTTCTCATTCAGTTTTTTCAGTATCTCCATCTCTGATGGGCAGTCTAATGTCTCACTAACTTGAATGACATGGGGGGCTTAATCTATTCCAGAAAGAATTGGGTGTGTACTGTTCTGTGGTCTCTCTGAGGCTAGTTCTTGGTCTTCGTATTCATTGGAATAAATATAATGCTTCTTGAAATTTGGCATCTCTTCCTCCTTGGGTGTTTTCTGTTTCCCTTTAAGATGTTTAAAAATACCATCAGAATCAATATTCTTTCTGTGGCCAGTAGTGGAACTGAATCAATCTCTTCTCCTTTGGTTTCTCTTCCTTTAAATACAGATAAAGAGGAAGTGCAAAGGAAACGACAGAAGCTCATGCCCAATTTCTCGGACAGTTTCGGCGGTGGCAGCGGTGCTGGAGCCGGAGGCGGGGGCATGTTTGGCAGCGGTGGTGGAGGTGGGGGTGCTGGAAGTACCGGCCCAGGTATGAACCAAGGCTGTTCTTTCGCATCAGAGAGGGTGGATTTCCTTCTCCTAGATTTCCTTGTCGATGCATTGAGTAGTTGTGACATTACTGAACATGACTGTTATTGTTTAGGGTCTAATTCATGTCTGACTCTTTTATGATCCTATGGACTGTAGCCCACAAGGCTCCTCTGTCCATGGGATTCTCCAGGCAAGAATACCGGAGTGGGTTGCCATTTCCTTCTCCAGGGGATCTTCCCGACCCAGGGATTGAACCCATGTCTCCTGCGTTGGCAGGCAGATTTCTTTACTGCTGAACCACCAGGGAACTCCATTGAACATGATGTATTAACATTCATTAAAATTTCCCAGGACTTCCCTGGCAGTCCAGTGGTTGAGACCATGCTTCCCCTGCAGGAGGCATGGGTTTAACCCCTGGTCGGAGTAAAATCCTGCATGCAGTGCAGCATGGCCAAAAAAGAAAAATTTCCCAGTAAACTTTTTTCAAAGAAACACATGTTGAATTTATAATATGTAGATTGGTTCAGTTTAGTCGCTGAGTCGTGTCCGACTCTTTGCGAATATGTAGATAGATAATACCGAAAACTGTAAGAAGAAAAAAAAGTCATGAAATCAGTTATCCAAAGAATACTTCTTAACATTTTGGTATATTACCACCTCATGTTTTTTTGAAGGGCAGAGGAGGCGGATACAGTTGTCTTGGTATTCTTTGGAAACGTTGAAAAGGTTTCATTTTATATTTATGCTATATTATAGAAAAGTTGAAAATATATAAAATCCTGCCATTACAGATTAGCTATTTAATTTTCTTGTGTATATATATAATATATATTTATACATATACATACACATTTATACATATACAAGCATAGCTGTGTTCCTCATTGTATATATTATTTTAACCCATTTAGTCATATGACCTATTCATTATTCTCACATGATTGTCTATAGAGTTATGTAAGCTGTTTTTTCCTAACAGTTTAACATAAGCATTCTCCATGGTTATATAAATTTTACATAAGCATAATTGTTACGTATCATTTTAATGATTCATAATATTTCATCAAGTGACTTGAACATTGTTTCCTAATTTTTTTTTATATAAAATGCACTGAACTCCGCTATCCGCATTGCTTTTCTTTTATTCCAGTTTACTTCTGTAAATTAAATTCTTTGAAGTAAAATTACTAAGTCACAGAGTATGACTGATACCCACTGCTACCCCAAAGAGTTTTACCAGCTTACGCCTCCACCAAAAGAGGCATGCGAGTGACCAGTGGGGGCGTGTTTCTATTGAGGAGTCGGTAGATGTGTTTGGTTTGGTTCAGTTTTTTCTCTCCAGAGGTTAGTTCACTGTCTTCTGTGTCCGCCAGTCCGAGTCTGGGTGGTAGCCCCTCGCCGTTAGGCTCTCCCCACCATGAGGGAGTGGGAGGCCTCAGATATGAACTTCTGCACACTCCCCAGAGTCTGGCTTCTGCCCAAGTGGCCAGACTGTCAGCCAGGCCAGAATGGAATGTTCAGGATCCCACGACCCCGTGATGCGTCTTACTAACTCACAACAGAAGCGACGTGTCAGACACACCGAAGCCTGTGCTCACCTGATGGGGGGGAGGCTTTTTTTTTTCAATTGTCATGAGGTTTCAATTGTTACACCTGCCATTTCAGGGTATGGCTTCCCCCACTATGGATTCCCCACGTATGGCGGAATTACCTTCCATACTGGAACCACTAAATCTAATGCTGGGATGAAGCATGGTAAGTAGCGCTTTTTTTTTCCCCCAGTCATTACTAACACAACATTATCTTGAAAACTAATAAATGCAAATAAATTAAGACAATAACTTCTTTCCCCAAAACTATCATTTCCTGTGGAGAGTAGACATTCTATTCCTGATGCTCTGTTTATATTTATATATTTACTTTGTACGTGGCATGAACAGGGGAAAGATAAGAACATTAGGAAAAAGCATAAAGAGACTTACCTATTCAAACGTAACATCACCAAACTTACCTATTCTCTCTATTTTTTTTTTTAATCAAATACTACACTTTTGAAGACATTTAGAATTTTATAGGGATGGTCTTTTCTCATCAAATGTACCCTCTAATTAGCAGTTGTTCATGTGTTCATGCTTCATATTACATGTCCATTCCAGTGTTGTTGCTGTTCATTCGCCCAGTCTTGTCAGACTCTTTGCAACCCCATGAACTGCAGCACACCAGGCCTCCCTATCCCTCATCATCTCCCAAAATTTGCCCAAGTTCATGTCCATTGCATTGGTGATGCCATCCAGCCATCGCATCCTCTGACACCCTCTTCTGCCCTCAGTCTTTCCCAGCATCAGGGCCTTTTCCAATGAGTTGGCTGTTTGCATCAGATGACCAAAATACTGGAGTTTCAACTTCAGCATCAGTCCTTCCAACAAGTTTTCAGGGTTGATTTCCCTTAAGATTGACTGGTTGATCTCCTTGTAGTCCAACGGATTCTCAGGAGTCTTCTCCAGCATCACAGATCAAAGGCATCAATTCTTCGATGTACAATTCCAGTGTACCTATTGAAAAAAGAATACAAAAAGGTCTTCTTGTGTGTTCAACAGATGTTGAAGATGTCAGATGCTTTTACATGTTTTAATCATCTTCTTGATTCCACTCACTGTAAAGAAAATATTAGTTTCTCCATTTTATAGAGAGAGCACATCAAGGTTCACAGATGACCATTTACTCACTGAAGGTACCTATTTGTTAGTGGCAGGACCAGAATTTGAACCAGGTCTGCCTGTAAAACCTCAGTGCTCTCATAGTAGCTGTCATATAGTGTAGTGAGACCTGAATGAGGATGATCAGAAACTGCACAGGTTAGCTCCCACAGTGAAGAATATGAATTTAGACCACATCTTCACAATTTGCTTGAGCACTGGATGGGGAAAATAGCTGCTCTGCTTTCAAGAATTTTAAAAATGCCACTTCCTTGTAATTCCTAGAAGAGCTTTACTTCATTTTCCTCCTTTCCAAATAAACAGGATAAGATGTACATTTTTAGAAATGTAAAAATATGTTTTTTAAGCTCTTAAAGTTCTCATCACAAGAAAAGAATTTGTAACTCTATACACTGATAGATGTTAATCTGGATTTATTGTAATGATCATTTTGCAACTTACACAAATATTGAGTTGTCATATTGTATATGTAAAATTATTACAATGTTATATGTCAATTATACCTCAATTTAAAAAAAGTTTTCTGGAAGTGACTTTAAAATAGCTTCAAACTGGGTTACTTATGACCATTTTTTAAACAATTTTTACCCATTATGATTTATTCTCTGTGATACTGTTGTTAAAGAGTTCAGTGATTTGCACTCATAAGTTATATAGCCAAGAGGCAACCAAGTATAATACAAAGAATGGCTCTGAAGTCTTTGCACTGAAAGCTGTACAAAGTTTCTTTCTTCAGGAAAATAAGAATGAAAATAAACAAAAGTAACAAATAGCTGCCTAGGTTCCACAATTTCAATAGAAAATAACATCAACAGTTAGTGACATTGTAGGTGTTAACATGTCCTGGAAAACAGATCATTTTAAAAGGAATTTTAAATTAACTGTTTTTCTTTTCGCTTTGCAGTAAACCTGCCTCTACCTTTGGCTGACCTTTGCTGAAACAGTGAATTATAACTGAATAGATTTTACTGAGAAAAGGCTGATTTTTTTTTTTTTTTTTTTGGCTTTTATCTTAGGAACCATAGACACCCCATCTAAAAATGACCCTGAAAGTTGTGGCAAGAGTGATGACAGAGAGGTTGTAAATCTCTCTGAGCAAGTAACAGAAACCACAGAACAAGATGGAGGATCCTGCAAGAGGGGCACTGCAGCTAACCTGACGTGCTCCGTAGGAGTAAAGGAAGAGAACCGCAGCTTCCAGGGTGAGCGAGCTCGTGCAGGATGGAGGGCCGCGTGGCACTGGCTGGGGAGGGCTGAGTCAGGTCTGGGTGGAGAACCTGTTTCAGAAGACAGGTTTATCTCCTGTTGATCTGAAGACTGAAGATGACACATCCACATCGGGTTCCGTGTGCTCTTCGGAGCCCGGTATGCCTTTCGAAAAGCCTGTGCCGGGTCATTTTATTCACACTGGGGTTTCCATTTGCCCAGTGTTATCTCTGACAATAAAGTACAGACATTTACATATGCTTCTCCAGTCATGTCATGCAGTTTTAGGGTATCAGGAGAGATAATCTAAATCATTTCCACCACAGACAATAGAGAGCAGTTTGCATAATTTTGACAGTCTCCCTTCTCTGACTGTAGCTTGACTTGTCACACTGAGGTGGAACTTCGCCTGAAAATGGAACTTTTCCCTTTATGCTACTGCCTTCTTTGGAGAATTAGGATTAGGAGAGACAGCGAAAATCTGGAACCAGTACCCATTAGGGTATGTGCCACGAGTCTGGGTCATCCCAGATTATGCTTGGAAGACCTCTTCTGTAAGAGAAAGACAGTAAATAAGTAGAACTGGGGGCTACATAGGGTTTCTGCTGCATGTTCTTTTTTTCTTTTCTTAAATAAATGTACACACCATGCTTAGCTAAGGGGCCATAAAAAACAGGCCACACACAGGATTTGGCCTGCAAGCCACAAGTTTCCTCCCACTGACCTTCAGGAAGCAAAGTTTACAAGAACACCAATGGCTGTAAAGCAACTATACCCCAGTAAAAATTAATAAAACAAAGTCACAGACGATAAAAATAAAGACCTAACAAACACCAGTGGCTCAGAGAGAGTCTGTCTGTCTGTGGCAGAGACTGGTTTTTGACTCTTCCTGCCCAACAAGAGACTCATTTAAGATTCCAGTGAAGGATTATTTCCCCAAGAGATTGACTATTTAAAACTGTGGCAAAATCCAGTGAACATTATTTGGAGATTGATTATTCCCCTTAAAATAACAGACATTTCTGAATTTCTTTTCCCCAAAAAAATTGTAGACAGGTTTTTTGAGATCAACCTCTATATTTATCAGTGAGCCAACATCCATTTGTGGTTTTTGCAGTGAACACAGTCCAAAAGCACTGAAAGGTGTGTGTGTGTGCGCGTGCTCGCTCAGTCGCATCTGAGTCTTTGCGACCCCATGGACTGTAGCCTGCCAGGCTCCTCTGCCCATGGGATTCTCCAGGAAAAGACTCCACTTCCAGGGAATCTTCGTGGCCACGGGATCAAACTTGTGTCTGCTGGATTGGCAGCTGGATTCTGCCATTTGCGCTACCAGGGAGGGCCCTGAAAGGAGCATTTTCCACTAAATCAATGTGTCGCAGGGTCTCAGAGTGCTGATGCTGACGGTGTTGGCCCCAAGCATGCCATTCCTGTAGAGCAAGTGTAGGAAACTCAACTGTGACTGTGATCATTGCCTTGCAGATAACCTCTTTCTGGAGAAGGCTATGCAGCTGGCCAAGCAGCACGCCAACGCCCTCTTTGACTACGCAGTGACAGGAGACGTGAAGATGCTGCTGGCCGTCCAGCGCCATCTCACTGCCGTGCAGGATGAGAACGGGGACAGGTAAGTCAGGACTTTTGTAAACAAGGTGTTTTAAAGGGACAAAGAGAGAAAAGAATTGTGTGCATGCTGGCTAGAGATGAGATGAATTGATTGAAGTCACTGGATCCTGCTACTGAAGCATTCCCTCAAGAAAAAGAATGCAGTAAGGCTGAGTGGTGTGATCTGCCTCTCTATCCCATGGTTCCCACCTGTTGAGTTCTAAAATAGCTGGTTACTCATCTAAGAGTACAACAGTCTGGGTTAGAAAACTAAGATGTGTGTGGGGAATGGTACTTTTTGAAAAGCCCTGCTTCATTTGTTGGAATAAGATTTAGAATAATATCTAATAAACATTTTGTTTATTGGAATATTTTTGTTTATTGGAATAATGTAATAAAGTTTGGTCTTACCAAATGTCTAAAGTGCTTATTATCCCAACTGCATACCTGTGGTAACAGTAATCTCAAGGAAAAACCCAACAGAGAACAGCACAAGAGCAACAATGACAAAATGATTAAGAGGCCGTCGTCATTCTCTCCCGGTTGACAGTTCCTTCTCTACTGCCTGTGTTCACGGTCACCAGTCTGTGACTGGACCAGACTCTTCTAACTGCTCTCACCCACGTGGTGTGGGAATCTGCCCTTCCACCACCATGCTTCCCACCTCTGCTATTACAGGGCTCATAAGTGCAGGGACCTTTCTAAAACAGTTCTCCTCATCCTCTCACTGAGACTTCTAAAATAATCTCAAAAGCTGATAAAAATAGCAAGCAACAGCAGCTCTCAAGTCCAAGTCAAGTGGTTTGCTCAAAACCTTCCCTAAAATAGCATCAACAGTGAGAAATCCTTCTCTCTGGAAGAGCTCTTGGGTGCTGTGTCTTAAACCTAGTTTAAACACTGAACCAAATGCTTTAGGAAAGTGCCAACCTCGGGGTTTCAAAGAGAGACCTTTGTTCTCATTCCTTGCAGTGTAACCAAGGATGTGGTGTAACCACTGGCCTTGTTATACAGTATGGGAGGAACCAGCACAGCCGTCGTTGTGTAATGTCATCCACAGCAGAACGTGTTTTACAGGGTTAAATAATCCAGTTAGCATTCAGTAGCATATAACCACAAGAGAAAGCAGTTAACCAGGACAGGACAGCAGTATTGCAGATGACATTCTTAGGGACCAGCTGATGAGCCTAAGAAAGGTGAGTGCATGTTGAGTTAGAAAGGGACCGCGGGTGTCTGAAGGGAGGACTGTGAAAAGGGATACAGGCACACGCATTTAAGTGGGGGCATTGAGGCAAAGGTACAAACGTGTGTGAGGACCTGGAAATACATGGAGAGGCTGGGGATGGAGCCTTTCCTGCCCAGGCAGGAAGTGAATCCTTAGAATCCCCTCCCAGGCCCCCAAATACTCTCACAAAAGCTCGCCCTCCCTCTGGACTCCCCACAGCGGGAAGCCAGACAGGTGAGACTGGGGAGACCAAGGAAGAGTCCTCATAAGAATGCAGACAGGAATAGCGTTGAGCCTTCACAGCTCAGGTCCTTGTTTTCACTGAGCTTATTGTATTCGGCTATTAATCTGAATCCTGTGGCCATTAGTCATCACAGAAAATACAATGAAAAAAAAAATAAAAACTTCTGGTACTGGGGAAATTCCCATGAGGGTGTGAAAATTTATGGGGGAGGGAGAATGTACTTCTGCTATGAAATGCTGAGCTACACATGGAAATTTTTAGGCAGTTTTTGAAGTACGACCTTTTTCTTGGTATACATACATCACGTCTGCATCAGACTTCAGGACCTTTTCATCCATCTTCTTTCAGTCCTAGGTTTCAAAAGACAGTACTGAAACCCTGAGATAATTCATTTAAAAATCCCTCTCAAATAATGATGCCACAGTTTAGTTTTTCAGGCTCTCTTATGTCAGTGTTAATCCCACGTAATACACACTTGCTATTGCCAAGAACGTGGCCTGAGTAAAATGACACCTGCCATGCTTAGAGAAAACGCAGCCTGTGCTCAAACCTCGTACGTGCTGCCACCACGGGCTCCTCCAGGTGTGCGCTGCACCATGATCTCTCCATACCTCGGAGGGTTCCTCACCCTGGATGTTCACCACCACCCCACAGAGCAGCGCACACGTGCCCCTGAAGCAGGAGACCTTAAGGAATTAAGGGATGGCTTTGGAGCAAGACAGTCATGGACTTAATATATGACCTGGATTGAGTTCTCTTATACCCATAAGTCTCAGTTTCATCACCAAAAATTAAGGATAATATTACCTACCTTGTAAGACTATGATTAATATGATAATGTATGTCAAGTGCTTAGTGTAGTCTGGTACTAAAAGCTGTAAACAAATAGTAGCCATTTTTTATTCTTGTTGTGTCATTTCCAATTAATTTTAATAGTAAATTTTTTAGTAATTAAAAAAATTTTGTTCCTAGGACTGATGCTTGGCACCTGCCAATATTTTCAGTCTCATTACTGTAAGCCCTCAGTTTGTTCAGTCATCCTTATTTTAGTGTCTAAATTGTGTACCAGGGCTGTAAGGCTGACCCAGAGAGAACCAGCCTCCAAGAGGCTCAGAAGACAGAGAGGATGTACAGAAAACTGTAGTTGCTCAACCAAGCAGGAAACTTGAGCGGGGGACAGCTTGCTCTGCCTTGGAAACTGAGAAAGTCTTCTCCAAGGATGTAAGTTTTGGACTGGAGCATGAAGGATAAAGAGGCACTGTTGAGGCAGACAAGAGGAGCAAAACCATTCCAGGCAGCGGAGAGAATTCAGGGGAGAAATACAATCACATTGTTCCTCCGGAGGTTTGCATCAAGGCTTCTTCCTGTAGTTAAGAGCCTAACTCTACTCTCCCCTCTTGGGATCTAGGAAGTTCTTCAAGAGCCACCTCCTTGTATTTTGGAAGAGGGGGCAGGGCTAGGTGAGATAACTATATTTTTCTGAACAAATCCTAGTTCAGGCATATCATCTCATCATCATATCATCTGTGAGTCCAAGTAAGGCAGGGAAAAGTTAGAGAAGAAAATGCCCTGAAACCATAGCACAGAGGCAGGACTAGGATTTGAACTTGGAGACTTCTCTGCCTCAAAGTCCAGGCTCCTTTACACGTCAAGGAGTCTGAACTGAGCCCCGAGAAACCAGGCAGGCTCTGTAAGTGAGCAGGCAGTAGAGCACACCCACCTCAGATTCAGGATGTTCCATAGATTCCAGACATTTGCGCGCCAAAGGAAACTAGGTATGAGAGCCAAATTCAGTTTACAAATCTAATCCTATCGTGGGAACCTGTTTTCTTTTTTTTTTTCCATTAACACTTTAGCTGATTATTGCCACTATATTTTTATTCCAGTGTCTTACACTTGGCAATCATCCACCTTCATAATCAGCTTGTGAGAGATCTGCTGGAAGTCACATCTGGCTTGATTTCTGATGAAATTATCAACATGAGAAATGATCTCTACCAGGTAAGCAGAAATATCAAGGAGACAACTGAAGAAAAACCCATGGTGTGTACGTGTGGTTGTGTGTGTATTAACAGTAGCATATAATGTTAACAGCAAAAATAAAACAACATGTCTCTGTAGGTAATATCAAAAAAGCCCATTACATAGGAATGTTCTTTTATGAATGAGGATCCTTTGATCTATGGGTATAATAGCAGTCACTCCACAATGAAATTCAGCATCCTGCCGAGAGACTGCAAACTTGAAGCTTCAGAAACTTGCCAAAGCAGACAGTCTACTGCAGGATAAATACATCACCCCTGTCGAGAAAAAATAGAATTGAAAAAACTTTTCAGTTAGAAAAGCCAGTGATTTACAAGAATTTTGAAGTGTGCTGAACATGTTGACAGCATCTAGATTAAATGGTTGTCAAATGAAGGGTGCTGAGTCAAGAATAAAGAAAACTAAAAAGGTTGCTTGAGAAGGAAAAAGTGTCCTTCAAAAAACAGAAAATTCAAAATACAAAATAATAATAATGTTCAAGGTGAAGAAAACAGGGAACACTAAAGAGATTTGCCCAAATCAGATTCACACAGAAATCGGGTAGACTTAAAAGCAGGCTGAGGAACTCTTGTTACAGAGGTCGTCAAGTATCTCAGAGAGCAGAGCTGACTGGAGACTCAGTGAGGCTGCCTGGTGGGCACACGCAGATTTCAGGTGAGGAAAGGAGACTGAGGGTGTCAGAAGCAAAGCTGGGATGCTGGTGCAAGGAGCCGCAGACCCCGGCCAGCCTCCCAGGCCAAGGGGCCATGCTGGGAGGAGGTGAGTAGGGTCTGTGCCCTCCCTCTCCCCCTGGTATTCTCCCTTCCTGCTGCCTTTTCCCGGCCCCACCAGCCTTCTCTACAGCCTCCTGGTCTTGTGCCCTTCTCAGTTTTTCTGTTTTCTCCTTCCCTTCAAGACTCGAAATGACTTCCCAGTCCTCCCTGGCCTCCACGGCATGCACGGATGCCTGACTCAAGCCTATCCCTCCCTCTAAAAATACAGACACCACCATGTACAGTTATTTATACAGTAAAGGTGCTTGTTCCAGTTCTCAGTTTTTAAAGCAGTGATGTGAGTCATTTTCTAAACGCAATAGCACTGAAATGTTTACATGTAGCTCCCAATAGATTTTTATCTGTGAATAGATAGATCAAGTTGATCTGTGTCTCCTGATAAGGGAAGGTAACAGTTTCCCATTGGGTATTAAGCCATTAGGACATGTCTTTGGCCATCATGCTTAAGATCAAAGGGAAAATGAAGTTGGGGAATTCTTCACTGACTCATAACTAGGAATGAGGTCTAATTTTAGGTATGTATTTAAAGGATAGCTTCTTCACATTTTCATACCAGTTTGGGTGTTGCTGGTATTTGGAAAGTCACTTGGCCCATAAAGCTTGAGTCTCTCAGGCTTCAGGACCGACTATTCCTTTCACCATCACAAGTGTGCAGATAAAACTGGAAATGGGACCTTGCACTTCTCAGTCCCCCTTTCAAAGAGTGCTTAAGTTTAGTGCCTGTATGTCAGATTCAAGGAATTGTTTTTCTGTTTATAAATAGGACCTGCAAAGGACACTGCACAACAGGCTTAGTAGTTGTGATTTATTATGTGCCAAACTCCACACTGTATCATTCGGGTACACCTATTGAGACTCTCCACTGTGCTGGGACAAAACTCTGAAACCACCCCCTTTGATGCTTCCATGCCTTCTGATGTGGGGACTCTTGGGGGCATGCAGGTCCACTTCTCACACCCCTTTACCATTGTTTTCATTGATGGGCAAGGATTTGGGACCCCCTGGCTGGCCTTTAAGGTGTCAAACACACACCCAATGGTGACTTTTATTTGGGAACTAGAAACCCACTAATATTTAAACTTTCATTTTTCTGTTGTAAAGGTTCTGTTAGCTATTCTTGATGGGAAATTATACAGTTCCCTAAATAATTTGGATTATTTGGCAATTGTCTGAAACATGCTCCCAAAATACCTTTCACTAATCTTAGTACATTTCTGTGGCCATCTGTCGTGATCAAATCTCTCTTCCACCCACCCTCTAGAGAAAGCCACACTCAAAATAATATAAGTGCATAGGGTTAAGCTTTTTCTGAAAATATTTCTGAAATCTATTCCTTTTAAACTATTTTCTCTTCTCCCATTCCTCTCCCTGCAACATAAACAACCACTCTAGTTTGATATCAATTTTATTTGCATATGTTCCTATAAAACATGAGTGGGGGGTTTGTGCATGTATTTTGTTTTTAATTATCATATGTATGTTTGCAGTTTTTAAAATAGTACATAAAGATATGCCTTAGAGAATCAAAGTTACCCTCCCTAGCAGCATACAAGTTCTCAGCCTCACTCCCAAATATAACGATTATAAGTATTTCCCTAGGTATTTGCTACCTTAACATATATACTTTAGACAGATATTTTAATATACATTTTCAAAATTTATTTTTAATTGGAGGATAATTGCTTTACAATGTTGTGTTGGTTTCTGATGTATAACAGCATGAGTCATCCGTAAGTATACGTGTGGCCCCTCCCTGCCAGCCTTCTACATCGTCACAGACCACGCGTTATCCTGCAGCTTTCCAGTAGCCCTCTGGTTTACATATGGTAGTATACACGTTTCAGTGCCGCTCTGTTCGTCCCACCTCTCCTTCCCCTGCCATGTCCACAACTCTGTTCTCTGCTTGGGTCTCTATTCCTGCCCTGCAAGGAGGTTCATCAGTACCATCGTTCTGGATTGCACGTGTATGCACTAATATACAATATTTGTTTTTCTCTTTCCGACTTCACTCTGTGCAACATGCTCTAGGTTCATTCATCTCACTAGAACTGACTCGCCTGTGTTCCTTTTTATGGCTGAGTAATAGTCCATTGTATATACGTACCACAGCTTCTTTATCCATTCATCTGTTGCTGGACATCTAGGCTGTTTCCCTGTCCTAGCTATTGTAAATAGTGCTGCAGTGAACATTGAAGTACATGTGTCTCCACAGTGGCTGTATCAGTTACATTCCCCCAACAGTGCAGGAGCGTTCCCTTTTCTCCACACCCTCTCCAGCACTTATTGTTGGTAGATTTTTTGGTGATGGCCATTCTGACCAGTGTCAGGCAGTACCTCATTGTAGTTTTGATTTGCATTCTGAATAGTGATGTTGAGCATCTTTTCATGTGTTTGTTGCCCATCTGTCTGTCTTCTTTGGAGAAATGTCTCTTTAGGTCTTTGGCCCATTTTTTGATTGGGTTGTTTTTCTGGTATTGAGATGTATGAGCTGCTTATGTATCTTGAAGACTAATCCTTTGTCAGTTGTTTCATTTGCAATTAGTTTCTCCCATTCTGAGGCTTGTCTTTTCATCTTATTTATAGTTTCCTTTGCTGTGCAAAAGCTTTTAAGTTTAATTAGGTCCCACTTGTTTATTTTTGTTTTTATTTCCAGTATTCTGGGAGCTGGGTCAAAGAGGATCTTGCTGTGATTTATGTCAAAGAGTGTTTGGCCTGTGTTTTCCTCTAAGAGTTTTATTGTTTCTGGCCTTACATTTGAGTTTAGTTTTGGGTATAGTGTTAGGAAAGTTTATTCTTACATGCAGTCCATGGTATATTATACATACTGCTTCTGCTTTGCATAAAACTTTAAATTTCTAATTTCAGATTCATAGGTGGTTGCAAAAAGTGTGCTAGGAGGTTGCATGTACCCTTTCCCTGGTTTCCCCAGTGATAACATCTTGTGTAACTCCAGTCCAGTATCAAAGCCAGGAAACTGATACAATCCACAGATCTAATTTGCGTTTTGCCAGTTGTACATGCACTCGCATGTGTCCGTACAGTTCTTCGTGCATGTATGTGTAAGTTGCATAGGTGGCTTTGTCCTACGTGTCACGATATCTCTGCCTTCACTGTTTGTGGAATTTATCCATGCACCTGTGTATACAACTAGTTCATTGTTTCTACCCCTGAAGAGGATCCTGTTGTGTACATCTTCGATCTGTTATGTACCTGTTTCCCAACAGTTGACCCTTAGCTAGCTTCTCACTTCCTACCGCCACAGACAGTACTTCAGTGCAGAGCCTCACTCACGTGCCTTGTGGATTTGTGTCCCTCAGGCAGGACTTGGGTTGCTGGGGTATTTGTTTACTTGGCTCTGCAAAATGTCTGCCTAAGTCCACATGCCAGCAAGCATGGTATTAAAAGTTCCTAGATTCCTACATTGTACAATTACTTAAGATATAATCCTGGGGTTTAGGATCTAAAGCCTAAAATATCATAGAAAACCTTCCATGGGACCATAGAGAGAAAAAAAAAACTTAATAAAATTTTTTTTTCACTAATGGTAAGAGATTTTGTATGATATGAAAATTATATTAAAGCTACAGATAATGTTAAATCTCTGAATGGTATAATGTAATTTCAGGTCTTTTTTCCAATTTCATTCTCTTTCCTTTCCTCATCTCCCCAAATGACATATCTGATTACTAAACACAGTTTATTTTTTTATTTTGAGAGGAAGGCTCATGGCTATAATGTCTAAAGTTCCAAGGACATGACTCATTTCAAGCCAGGCTCTAGTTCTAAAGGATGAAAAAAAGGGGGGTGGGGTAGGAAAAAAAGAGCGTATAAATTTGGGGGGAAAGTCCTGTTTTGTTTGTTGTATTAAATCATCACTGTAATGACACAGCACAGTGTCTGTCACCCCACTCTCACCTGGCGTGCCCAGCAAGGATGTTGGTGGCCCACCTGCTGTCAGCGCTACAGCCAGTAACTGCTTACTGAGAAGGGAAGTCTAGGCAGATTGTCCTGAGAGAGACTGGATTTCACAGGCTGCTGTGAAATAGGCTGATCTGTATAAAAATATACTGCTGTTCTGGCAGTGACCTAAGTTCTTTGAAAGATACTTTCTTGAGTGTGTTTGTCTTACTCATCTCGAAAATGCAGTTTTCAAAACATCTCATCTGCATTCACTGAGGTGCCGTTTTGTGGCAGGATAATCAAATGGACTACTTATGCACCTGTTACATGTCAGCAGCCTGGCTTGTTTGTCCATCTGAGCCTCCTCTGTGAGGGGGCTCTCTTGTTCTATTATGCCTTTGAGAATCCTTTTATAAAGCTTGGTGGCAGAATCCTGTTGATTGGTCTCGTGGAGCTTGTACATGGAACAATATTTTTTAATTTACCAAATTTTTTTGCATGTCATTATAGAATGACAGTACCTTTGTCAATTGGTTTCTGCTGGGTAGTTTGTTTAAACTTTTTCAGTAAGACCATAAGTTGATTTGGTTCATTAACATCTGATTTCTAAGCTGAAGGTAAGACTCCTACTAGAAATTCAAGAAAACTAAATTTACTAATAGGAGTTAACTGTCAAAAATCAATTGACTGTAGCCAGAAACAAAGCTATTGAGAATTGTAAAAAATAAATAAAAATTTTTTAAAATAAAAAGAATTGTAAATGTAAAAAGTAGTTTTGATAACTGACTAAATGTCAGTCCAGTATATATATATCATTAGCATATGATATGGAATGGAGAGTAACTCATTTGCACAGGTGAGAACTTAATCTGGAAATGAGAAATGGCCCCTTAGTATGATTCCACCTATTGTAGTCACAGCTAAGCCAGTGGATTACAAGTGTCTGTGCCACTGACCAGTGTCACCCCCTGCCTCTCCTCCACTCCCTAGACACCCCTGCACTTGGCAGTGATCACCAGACAGGAAGCTGTGGTGGAGGACTTGCTGAGGGCTGGCGCTGACCTGAGCCTCCTGGACCGCTTGGGTAACTCTGTTTTGCACCTCGCTGCCAAAGAAGGACATGATAAAATTCTCGGTATTTTACTCAAGCACAAAAAGGCAGCACAACTTATTGACCACCCCAACGGGGAAGGTAAGAGACAATCACGCATTGTGGTGTACCTCTGTCTGCTTTCTAAACAATAAGTAGCTACCAGATAAATGTGTGTATTTAATCTTCACCCCAAAGTGCTTTCCTTAACCACTTGGAATTCATCATCTCGTATGGAAATTTCCATTGCTGGCTGCAGCTAATTCCTTTAAAGATGATCTGGAATAGTCAGTAGGAGGGAAAAGCAGAGGCCTGAGCCAACACCATTCTTGATATGTAGAAAAAGTAGTAGCTGCTCAGTCATGTCTGACTATCTGCCATCCCATGGACTGTAGCCCGCCAGGCTACACATTCTCTAGGCAAGATACTGGAGTGGGTTATCATTCCTTTCTCCTGACCCAGGGATCAAACCTGGGTCTCCTGCATTGCAGGCAGATTCTTTACCATCTGAGCCAGCAGGGAAGCCCCCTTAATATGTAGAAAGCATCCTTTATTCAGAGAATGTTTATGTGCTCTCATTGTCTCTAGAACACAAAAGGAGTCTGGGGTTTACATGCAGGACAGCTGACTTACAGCACCTGTAAAGACTGGAGACCCATGCTGACCCCCAACAGCCTTCCTTCCCCGTGACCATCCCTGTGCTTGGGCCGTAGGTCTGAATGCCATCCATGTAGCCATGATGAGCAACAGTTTGCCGTGTCTGCTGCTGCTGATGGCCGCGGGGGCTGACGTTAACGCCCAGGAGCGGAAGTCGGGGCGCACGGCGCTGCACCTGGCTGTGGAGCACGACAACGTCTCCTTGGCTGGCTGCCTGCTCCTGGAGGTGAGGGATGCACTTACCTGCCTTCTCTTTCAATTCCCAAAGGGTATTTGGGAAAATCTTTTCAAAGAACAACTTCGCTAACAGCTCATCTCCCTATCGTTGGCTCTACCTGTGTAGTATCTACTGGAGGCTCCAGAATAGCCACTCAGGCCCTCCAGTATTCCCCTGCCTGGCATCTCTGAGGATCTCTGCACTGGCAGAGCCTGCCTGGAATACAACTGGGCTGGTAACATGACCTGGAGAGCCATGCAGACAGGGGAGGTGGGGACAAAAGGGCGAGAGGACCTTGAACTAACCCTTTTCTGTGTGGGCGGATTTTAGGGTGATGCCCACGTGGACAGCACCACTTATGACGGGACTACACCCCTGCACATAGCGGCCGGCAGAGGGTCCACCAGGCTGGCAGCTCTTCTCAAAGCAGCAGGTAAGGCAGCGTGGCAGTCAGCCATAGAAAATGTCATCAGGAAGGCAAAGCCAGACTCACTAGAGCAGCCGGGCCACCTCCTGAACCTACAGGCGTGCTGCGGAAGGCACAAATAAATGAAAGTGTGCTGCATAGCCCACTTAGCAGCCATGAAGGCTCTGTTTGTATGGGTAATCCTGGGTGCCATGCTGATGGTCATGTTAGGTTTTACTCACCTGTTTTGGATTTGGATTAAGTTGAGTCCCATGACAGGGGATCCTAAGGTTGAACTGAATTCCTTGTAGAATTCGGAGCAGTATCAGCCTTAAGGTCCCATCACAGGTCCTCAGAAGGAAGATTTTATTGGCATAATAAAGCATTTGAAGACTTCCTTTTGTAAGAAAGGTCTCTGAGAAGCCAAAATGAGAGGAACAAACCCATGGGCCATGTGTCGAGTACTGTCATGTACCAAACTCTAAAAATTGCTAGCTTCTGTTGGGCTAGGAACTTCACACTGTCTCATTTAATCTTACTTGATCTACAGTAACCCTTGAGACAAATCCCATTACTATTCCCATTTTATAGCCAAGGAAACAGACTGGTGAGACGTTTGCATCCCAGTTCCCTGGCTCCAGTAAGGGGCAGAGCTTGAGTCACATCTTGTCATCTTGAACTTCCAGACTCTTCTCTCTCTGCTTCTCTTCCCTGCTTTGCTCAAGGATGTAGAGTGTTATTCCAATTCAACCCTTTCATCCTGTGAAATATAGGAAAATTATTCCTGCTCATCCTTGAATCTCCACTGCCTCATACATTTAGAACCTCAAAAATGTTTAATGTAATTGGTATCTCAAGCCTGTCCTGGCATATTTGATTTACTTATAAGGTTATTATTTTTAGAAAATAAATGCCTCACAAATTCAAGAAAATAGCAGATTAAATACCTTCTTTAAAAAAAAAAAAACAAAAAAACAGACCAGAAAAATATAAGAACCTTTTCTTTGGCACCACATTTTTCTGACATCATATCCCAAATAAGCAGCAACCTTCTCTTTTCTCCTTTGTCAAGTTGAACATTCCCATGAACAAGAGATGGTGATTGCAGTGTTTATGATTAGTTTGGGGAGTCACTGGTTATGATTATGAAATGCCTTCAGACTAGAACCTATAAACTTTCAATAACTACACATCCTACCAGAAGGTTTTCTTGGTGTTTTGCATTTAAAGATCAGTGCCATAACCTGGGAATAAAACAGAACAGGTTGGCACTAGACAGAAAGCAGCTTTGCTCTTTTGAGCAAGCAGGTGAAGACGCTGAGAAACACGAGGTGCCAGGCATCGAGCTGAACACATGGGGCCTTCAGCCTAAGGGTGTGCCCTTGCTGCTGTTGAGTCGCTCAGTCGTGTTCACTCTCGTGACCCCATGGACTGTAGCCCACCAGGCTCCTCTGTCTGTGGGATTTCCCAGGCAAGAACACTGGAGTGGGCTGCCATTTCCTTCTCCAGGGGACCTTTCTGACCCAGGGATGGCACCTCATCTCCTGAGCCCACCAGGTAGCCCCTGTAAACCACCGCCCTCAGCCCTCAGGTTAAAGGTGCATCGCTCACAACTGTCCTATGGAGTCAAGTGTGAGCGTCAGTCCAAGTCTGTTTTTGAAAGTATCCTTGGCTATACAAAGGTGTCATTGGTCACCTTTACAGTCAAGATATATTAGAATTTAAAAGCAGGTTTCTGGATATTTCAGTGGAAATGTGTTTTATATATTTATAGAATCTGACCCCTGCAGGCAGTTAGGAGCCAAGAAGATGTGGGTTTTACCTAATGCTGTGTGACTTGGCTCCGCAGGAGCAGATCCCCTGGTGGAGAACTTCGAGCCTCTGTACGACCTGGATGACTCCTGGGATGAGGATGGAGAGGATGAAGGGGTCGTACCGGGAACCACTCCTCTGGACATGGCCAGCAGCTGGCAGGTGAGCCCTGCTCTGCTAGTGTGCTGGCTGCTGCTTAGGCGGCAAGTGGTCTTCCTCAGTCTTTGCTCCCCGAAGCCAGCACCTGGTATTTTTAAAAGACAGGCTGCTTGTCACGAGCTGTATTTATCTTGAAAAGCCTATCCGCTAAAGATCTAGGTCAGCAGAGTTCTCTGAACATAAAAGCATATGCCTAATCAGATCAGAGTTGATAGATGAGAGAAACTCAGAATTCACAAAGCGTGTTGCCCATTCTGAACTCACACCAGAACCCTTCCCATCTGAGTTTCTGATGCCAGGATACATGCCATGGTTTGCATGAACTTCAGTAAGTAACTGTTGAACATGAGACGAAATGGGGATTCTTCTGAGGGTTTTCATCAGTGTAAACAGAACAGGCTTAAAGCCTTACTCAGAACTCTGCGGACCCAAGATCTGAAGGGGAAAGCGGTTACCAGGTCCCTGGGCCCAGGGAGGGAGCCACAGGAGGAGGTGGGCAGCACACATCTCCAGCCCAACTAACTGAACTCCTGAGGGGCAGGCACTGCTCCCTGGCAAAAACCGCCTCCCCAGGGCCCATGTGGCATGAGCTGAGTAACCCTGCAGAGAGCCCACATGACACTCTACATTGAGTGCCTGGTCTTCCCAGAAGCCTCACCACAGAACACAAAGATAAGCCACTCGGTGACCCTGCGCGGTCCTCACCCCGGCCAGTCAGCAGCCAAGTGACTGCAGGGAATGCAGAAAAGCCTCCATAGCTATGGAAGTTTCTTTTTCCTTTATACGTTAACTTTTACCGGGGGTATAGTTGATACACACTGTTATATTAGTTTCAGCAAACTGAATATGTTACACACTCGTCCACTCTTATAGATTGTTTTCCCATGTGGGTCGTTACAAAGTATCGAGTAGATTTCCCTGTGCTATACAGTAGGTTCCTATTAGTTATCTGTTCTCTTTTCTTTTATCCTAAGACTTTTTTGGCCCCTCAGTTAAAAGGTGAATGGTGCCAAGAGGCTGTCCTCAAGCCTTGTGAGCATTTGTACACCTCAATCTGAGCAAGCTTAAAAAACTCATTCTCATGAGCCTTTTTACCAGGGAAGAGGGGCAGCCAGGCAGCACAGCTTCACAGCACGATGTGGGTTCAGTTCTTGCCCTAACTCTCAGGGAAATGTCATTTACCATCGACTCTGACCAGCACGTGGCTGCTTGGGTGGCCTGGACCACCTTTGTCCCTCAAAAGGGCTGTGGCCTGGCTCTCTGTGAGACTGGGTGGGGTCTTCCTATGTGGCTCAGACAGCGCTTGTAGGGCACAGCCTCCTGGGCCCAGAGCTCCAGAGGGCAAACATGTCTGTAGGCCAGGGTACTGACTCCTCTTCCCACTCCATCTACGGGGTTACGAGTGCCTCCTGAGGAAGACGGGCTGAGTTCCTTACCACAAAGCAGCTGATTTCCCTGTTGTCCCTGTAACATCCCCGTGTTTTTCTTCTCAACAGGTATTTGACATATTAAATGGGAAACCCTATGAGCCAGAGTTTACGTCTGATGATTTGCTGGCACAAGGTGAGCTGTGGGAGAACCAGGTGCCCTGAGCCAGTGTCACCTCCATCCTGACCCTGAAAGGGGCTGAGGGAAAGCCAGCGTTACCCAGACTGTGCTGTGAAAGGCAGGGGCTTCTCTCAGAAGCGGGGGGTCCTGCCACGGAGAAGGTCCAGCTGTGATCTACCACAGCGTGGGCTGTTCTTACTCACCTGGGTGGCTGCTGACTCTCCAGTGCAAGAGCGCAACTGCTCCCCCAGGGTGGGAGGGGGAGCTGTGTGGCAGTGACCGGTCCCTGTGGAGAGTCTCTGATCAGTTAGGATGGTCATGTTTCTTCTTTATCTCCTTTAGGAGACATGAAACAACTGACTGAAGATGCAAAGCTGCAGCTCTACAAGTTGCTAGAAATTCCTGATCCAGACAAAAACTGGGCTACTCTGGCACAGAAATTAGGTCTGGGGATACTGAACAATGCCTTCCGGCTGAGTCCCGCTCCTTCCAAAACCCTCATGGACAACTACGAGGTAACGTGTCACCTTACGTTGTCATTGTATTCAGTCATGTCCAACTCTTTGCAGCCCCCTTGGCTATGTTTATCTGACTGTGTTAACATTACCGGCCAGAGCACAGTCCCTTCCCCTCTCCCTTAACTCTGAGCAACAAAATCTTAGTCACTCCCCATGTCTTGGGAGGGTGACCCAGGCCAGGAGGAAACCCACCTTGGTTGTATTCAGATACTTTGAAGTGTGCTGCAGAAATGCTACTTGGAGGGTCAGGATGGTCATAGAATGCCGATCTCCTGAACAAGAGGCTGTGGTCCACATCCGTGCCCTCCTCTACCCCAGCACAGGCCTTGGTCTCATGTGAGCACATCCCGGAAGCAGCTCTCTGTGAGGTCACTCCTAGCAGAGCCATTACCTGGCGATGCTTTTAATTTCTAAAATAAATGCCGAAAAACCATGGGGTGAAGTTACGTTTGAAAATTCCATCATTGCTCATCTCTCAGTGGTCTTCAGAGCTTCAGGGAGACCGTGCAGGTTTCACTCTAGAGCTTTACTGCCTTGGCAGTCTCTCTGCTCACTATGAAGTGCTTCTCTGTGATTTCCTGAGTGGTCTCTGAGCTGAAACAGGAAACTTGATTCAAAGACGATGCTGAGGCTCCCCACCAGACCTTCCATGCCCCCTGGCCGTCTCAGTGGAGGAGGCAGCCTGGCAGGGGGACGGGGTGTGGTGTTGAGTTTACAGCCTGCCTGCTTACTTCCTGCACAGGCTGGAACACAGAAGCACACTCTTCCTTCATTTCTCAGGTCTCCGGGGGCACCATAAAGGAGCTGGTGGAGGCCCTGAGACAGATGGGCTACACTGAGGCCATTGACGTGATCCAGGCAGCCTTCTGCACCGCAGACACCAGCCCGGCCAAGACCACCTCCCAAGCCCACTCGCTGCCATTCGCCCCCGCCTCCACAAGGCCACAAATAGGTAATGAAAAACAGACACAAAGCAGTTGAGACATGCCTCCGGTCTCCGGGGGTATGGCCTGTCCTCCCCACCATCACTCCTGAACACACGGTCCCCGCGTCTGTGTCCCTCTCGGACCCCAGGTGCTTCATCCCCTGCTCCTGCTGCTACTGCTCAGGAGGGGCTGTCACCAGCACAGTCACCTTGACACACGAGTTACTGAGGTCAGCAACAGATGACAAAAACAACACGATATGGGTGGTGAAGGCAAGCCCAGTTTCTCTCACTTCTTAAATTTATGAGAGGGATGAGCAGACCAATGTCTGTGGAACCAGGACTAAGCACCCCAGACTATGGGCTGATGCCCCGACGTTTCCATCAGCTGCTCAGCCTCCTCCCTCCAGGGGTCCCCTCATTCCTGCTCCCTCAGCTGCCTCTCCTCGCCAACCTCCACAACACTGACCTGTCACCCCGCCTAAACACATACGCACAAGCGTCCTCCATCTCCCAAAACCTCCTTCTCAGCTTCTCCTTCCAAACTGCCAGCACTTCTTCCTGCTCCTCACTCACCCCGTGTCCTCGCCTCATTGCTCTGAGAACACAGAAACAGCTGGAACTCTCGTTTTGTGCCAGCAAACCCTGCAGCCCACCTCTCACCTGTCCAGACACTCCTCTGATTCTCGCCTCTCTCACGTGTCAGCCTTTTCTCCCTCCCGATGGATCCCCTGGCAAGCAGGTGTGGTTCCCATCTTTTCAAAATAAACAGAAAACAAACATTCCCTTGATCCCCCACCCCCTTTAGCTGCAGCCCAATTTCTCTGATTCAGCCAAGCTTCCTCGAAGTCTGTAGCTATTCTTCACGCCTCATGACGTCCTTCCTTGACCCTCTGGTCAGCTCCGCCTGCCCCTGCGCCAGGGCTCCTCTCACCACGAGGACCCGCGTCCGCTCAGATCTGCTCACCACCCTCCTCAGCTGCCCCCGGGGCACAGGTGACCACTGCCTCCTGCTTCAGGCCACCTCCCCTTGGACTTCTCCACGCCATGCCCACCCCCACCTTGTCTCAGCTTCCAGAGCCCCCTCCTCACGGCACGGGCTCGGACCCCCTCACGCCCAGACTCAGCACTGCCACAGTGCTCGTGGGCAAGGCAGTGCTCCAGGAGGTCACGCCGCCATGAACACCCCCTGGTCCCAGCACCTCCCAGCATTCCCTGCAGCCTCCTCCTCTCTGTGACCACCACCCTCGACCCCCACCCCCATTTCTTAGCTCCATTCCTGTGGCAGCTCCCAGTTGGTCTCCCAGTTTCCAGGCTGTCACTCTGTCACCACCTACAGTCCATTCTGTACACACAGGGAGCACAAGTCTCTTTAAAAATGGCGTTGCTCTGGTTGTGTGCACTCCTGTTCATGCATCCACTCAGCCAGTCTCTGCTGAGCGCATCCTGCCTGCCCAGCTTTGTTGCAGGTGGTGGCGGCAGGGGCTTTTCTATTCTCTCTTTCCTACGTGGCGTTCACACGCCCCCTCCCGAGCCCTGCCCTGTGCTCCTTCCGCTGCCCCAGCTGGCTGCACTGCTCTAGGCCCAGGGCCTGTGAGCCTTCTCTTCCCCTTCCCTGCACAGGTCCTTACCTGGCGGCTCCTTCTTGCCATCCATCTCAACACCAGTGTATCCTCATCAGGGTGGCTGTCCTAAGGGAGTGGGGACAGGTGTTACACACACTTTAGAAGAGAGCAGGGTACCCCCAGAAAACCACCCTCATCTCCTGTCTCATGACCTGATGCTCCTTCCACACTAAGAAGTAGGTAAATACTACTATTTTAAAAAGCATCAAGCCCTCATTTTATAGTTATTTTTAAAACACCTCACAGTTCCTAGCACATAACAGAAACCCATAAAGACTGATAGGTTGAATACATCCATCAGTAACCATGTCACTGCCATGAAGGTCTTACTGTAGCAGCGTTGGAATTTAACATACAAGAAAGAGCTCTCTGACTCGGGTATGGTAGACTTCTGTTTTCCTTGGTCACTCTCTGCCTACGGGAAATCATTCACACTCTTCAGCTCCCTAGAGACACTTCTCAAAGGAAAATCAGACCTAACTGCCCAGTAGAAACACATTGTCACTTTTTGGGGATTTTTTTTTTTGCTACCAAAATGTTCTTGAGGCAGTGTATGGTGTCAGATAGCATGTGCAGCCCAGAGAGCTCATTTTTAGCTCCTACTTCTGTCACCAATTTATTTTGCTTACATTCAGCAATTTCCTCTGCTATACAATAGGTAGTAGGTGGAAAAATACGCCTAATTTCTAAGAAAAAAGTACACTTTGAGTCAAGAAAATTCAGAAAGGATTCTGACAAACACAAGGCTAGATTGTAAGAAAGAGAGGCGAAAACACTTGGCTGATTCTGATGTTTTCACAGCCTTTGTATTGCTCGGTGTTTTCTGCCCCACCCCACTGTGTGGGCTGCGGGGATGAGCGGAGGCCACCGACGCAGCCCACGAGCCTGCCTGACGCACAGGGAGCCCCGCTGGGGTGGAGGCGCCCTGCAGCCCGGCCTGGCTACGTCGGGTGCAGCCCCATGACCCGTGCTTTCTCTCCGCAGACGAGCTCCGGGACGACAGCATCTGTGACAGCGGTGTAGAGACCTCCTTCCGCAAACTCAGCTTCACTGAGTCTCTGACCAGTGGCACCTCCTTGCTAACTCTTAACAAAGTGCCCCACGACTACGGGCAGGAAGGACCTATAGAAGGCAAAATTTAGCCTGCTGGCAGCTTCCAATACCGAGGAAACCAAAGCTCGGAAACTCCACCGTGTCGCCCAGAGGAAGAAGGCACACTCAAGGGTGCTTCGAGGAACACAGGCCGGCCTGGATCACTCTGGGTGTAGTTCCAGGCCTTTTAAACGTGGATTTCTTCTTTGGTTCTGAAATGAATTTTAGCTGAGTTGAGAGAGAGTAACCACAGTCACGGCCTGTGGCTGGGCTGCTGCCCCGCTGGGAGTGCGGTAGCTTGTCGAGCTTTACCAGCTGCTTTCTGTTGTCACTGCTGCTGTCCCTCTGCTGCTTGCCCACTCTCATTACAAGTTGTCACACCCCCACCTGGCCTGCCTTCTGGCTGTCCACAGCACAGGTGTGCACTCACATCAAGGATTACGGAAAGGGATGTTTTAAAATGAGACTGACTTGGTATGATTTTAAAAGACTCACTTCGACTTCCCTGGGGGCCCAGTGGTTAGGACCCGGCACTTCCACTGCAGGGGGCACGGGTTCGATCCCTTCTTGGGGAACTATTGATAAGATCCTGCAAGCCAGGTGGCAAGAAAAAGGAAAAAAAAAAAAAAAAAAGCTCACTGCTTTTTTCTAATTGTGTTTATCTCTGTGATTTGAAAAAGGAACATGTACATGTCAATATTTAAACATGATTACAATCAATGCTGAAAATGGTATTTCCTCCCTTTTCTGCATTTTGCTATTGTAAATATGTTTTTTAGATCAAATACTTTTAAAGGAGAAAATGTTGGATTTATAAATGCTATTTTTTATTTTACTTTTATAATAAAAGGAAAAGCAAATTAATGACCTCATCTTGTTTGATCTCTATAAATACTTTTCTAAGATTATTCTTTATAATCACAGGATCACTCCACAGCCTGGTTCTCAGATTCACAGCTCGCTCTAGAATCAAGTTTTTGATCCAGAAATGAATAACAACAAAAATTATCAAAAGTGTTTCAACTGGAGATGAAAGCTTTCGGTTTGTCAAATCCTTGCTAGGCTAGTTTTATGTAGGCCATATCACCTCATCTTCCTCCACGTCAAGCACCGTTCTTCAGGCCTCTGTGTGTTCCCCATGCCTCTTGTGATGAAGTACTGAGACATTAGCACAACAGAGGTTCTGCGACAGGAAGCCTTCCAGCACGAATTTACCTTATATCTTCTGGATCTCAGATCTACTGGACAACCAGCTGCAGCTTCTGTAGCCCTTGCTGTCTCACTGTGCACTTTTATGCCATGGAAATGCTTCTTTTCTTCAACTTCGTGAACCAACCTCTGCTGGCTTCAGACTTCTTTTCTGCAGCTTGCCTCACCTCTCTCATCTTTATAGAATTGAAGAGAGTTAGGGCCTCGCTCTGGAACAGACTCTGGCTTAAGGAAATATTGTGGCTGGTTTGTTCGTCTATCCAGACCACTACAACTTTCTCCACATCCTTAATAACGTTCTTTTCACTCTCTTATCATTTGGGTGTTCGCTGGAGCAGCATTTTTCATTTCCTTCAAGACCCTTCCCTTTGCATTCACAATTTGGCTAGCTGGTGCAAAAGGCCTAGCTTTCAGTCTACCTTGGCTTTTGATGTGCCTTCCTAAGTTTGATCATTTCTACCTTTTGACTTGGAGGGACAGGCGTAACTTTTCACTTAAATACCTACAGGCCACTAAAGGGTTCTTAATTGGCCTGATTTCAATATTGTTGTGTCCCAGGGAATAGAGAAGCCCTAGAAGAGGGAGAGCGATGGGGAACGGCTGTTCAGCGGAGCAGTCAGCGCACACACACCATTTATCAAAGTTTACCAACTTGTATGGATCGCATGCAAAGCAGGAGACCCAGGTTCGATCCCTGGGTAGGGAAGATCCCCTGGAGAAGGGAATGGCAACCCACTCCAGTATTCTTCCCATTGGCTGTAGTGCATGGGATCGGAGTCAGACACGACTGAGCGACTAACCAGCAGCACTACCACCGACTTGTAAGGATGTGGTTTGTGACACTTCAAGACAATTACAATAGTAACATCAAAGATCACTGATTACCATACCAAATATTATAATAATGGAAAAGTTCACAATATTTCAAGAATTACCAAATTGTGACAGAGACATGAAGTGAACAAATACTGTTGTAAAAATGGCTCTTGATAGACTTGCTCAACACAGGGCTGCCACAAACCTTCAGTTTGTAAAAATAGAAAAGAAATGCAATGTAAGCAAAGCACAATAAAGAAAAGTATAATCAAATGAGGTATGCCTATATCCCACTTTTTGAAAGTTATTTTTCTAAAATGAAAATAGCTCTGAGTCTCCTTAACTCTCCAACACCAAGCATATGCCTCCATTCCTCCCCCAGTTCCATGCCCCTGTGACAAATAGTTCTTTTCCAGGTGGCCATGACAAGATCACAAGTTTTGCGGTATCATGCTGACACTCCTGAGAGGCGAGGCCTATGTTCTGAGCCCAACGTTGTTTCCCTGCATGTCTAGCCAGGCCTGTGACAAGAGCAGAAGTGATGGTAAGTGACTCCTGAGATTAGGTGAGAAAATGCAATACAACTTCTGCCCCGTCCCTCGGGTCTGGTCTTGTCCTGTTGGAAGCCAGTTAGCATACATGCTCTGAGGGAGCCAAGTGGCCATGCGGAGGAACCGCCAACAGAAAGGGCAGACGTGGAGGAGTGAAGCTTTGAGAGCATCCCAGCCATCAATCAACCCTGAATATTCACTGGAAGGACTGATGCTGAAGCTGAAGTTCCAATACTTGGGCCACCTAATGCGAAGAGCTGACAACTCATTGGAAAAGACCCTGACACTGGGAAAGATTGAGGGCAGGAGGAGAAGAGGGTGACAGAGGATGAGACGGTTGGATGCCATCACCGACTCAATGGACATGAGTTTGGGTAAACTCCGAGAGTTGGTGATGGACAGGGAGGCCTGGCGTGCTGTAGTCCATGGGGTCACAAAGAGTCAAACTTTGTTGACTCAAGGACTGAGCAGCAGCAGCCAGAGTCACACCTATGGAGCCTTCACGCTGCCTCAGGCGATGCTGCTCTGGAAGAGTCCAGCCTCAGTGGCAGATTTACTAGTAAATGAAGCAACAAGCTGATGTTTCAAGCCTTAGGTGTGAGGTGCTCGTTACTGTCCCAACAATTCCCATACCAGGAGGTCACGTTAAAGAGAAGCTGACTCCAGGAGGAACCACGAAGAAACACACGCTGGAAGTGAAAACAGCACTTCCCTTCTTTAACAAGAAGCCCTATTTCTCTTCGGTTCCCTTCTCTCCTCCCAAATCACAGTGGTATCCTGAGTGTGCGTGCTCGGACAAAAGGCCGCCAGTGCCGCCTGTGCCTCTGAGGAAGGAGCGTCTTCCATTCTGGCCCAGCAGATGGGGGGAGACAGCAGAAGGAATGCAGCAGACAGGTGGGGACTACAATGGGCCTGAAATAAAGCTTCCCAAAGCCCGTCTCTCAGCAGGAAGCCATTCAAAAATAGCTTCCTTAGAGGCTTCGTCATCTTCTCAGCCTTCTGCACTCTGCAAGTACAACCCAGATTTTTTCAGGATCTGCAGTCTTTGTCTTTTGGCAGCAGGAAGCCAGGCTGCTGCCCGTTCACCCGCCAGAGTCCCCTGTGGTAGTTGGATGTGGTGAAGCTATTCTTGGCACCACCATGGAGCACAGCCCCCACAAACCCACCCTCTGCATCTTAGCCGGAATAAAGAGGCAAAGGAGACAGGCAGATTTGAGCATCTGTGACGCGTCAACCCCTTTGCTGTAATGAATTCTAGTCATAATTCTCAAGACATCCCTATGGGTTCATATTTAACCCCAATTTTACAATGAAGAAACAGATAATCTGAATAGTAACTACTCACCCCAAATTCAAATCCAGGTATATCTGATTCCACAGGTTATTCTTTAGCCATGTCTGAGTCCGAAGTCCTTTGAAGTTCTATATTTAAAAAAGAAAGGAAAAAATACTTACAAATATGTATAAAAACAATGGAATCATGTCATACCCAAGCCAACATGTAAAATGAACCCAGAGTACCCCTAAAAAGAGATGTTGATTAAAAGTTCACATGATTTGATTCTCCCCATAATAATAGACTAAACTGCTTAAATATGAATTATTCATTGATGGGAGGTCCCTGGGTTGCATATCTTTCCCCTCATTTTGTGAGTTTTTGGGGAACTTTCTTTCTAAACTGTGCTTCCCCAGGTAATGGATTTAGGGAGGCATGGAGTCAAAAGAAGATGTAATTAAAATTCTTTCATTTTCTCAAGGCTAGACAATATCTTGAAGATCACCTAAGTAAATTATCCAAATTGCCATCTTTTTAAAATCCCTACGATGTGATAGCACCTCCTTCCTATAATCCTCAATATGGCTGCTGCCGTATTCCAACACCAATTCCCAAGGCTACACGTTCCCTATCATTGGTTTTCTAGGTTCACCCGTTAGCACAGGGGTTGGGGGAGATACTGAGGAAGGGCTCACCTTAACCCAAAAGAAACATCCCCATCTGCTTCCTAAGCCCCAGCCCCTGCATCCCCCCCATCACCACCTGGGCCCTAGCACCAGCGGGCAGGTTACCGTTCCCACTGGCGGGGATGTACACACTCATATGCTTACGGACCACTGGGCAAGTCAGCACAATGCCAGCGCGGCCCTTGGCTGTCTTCTCCTTCCCAGTTTTGCTCTGGGAAGGTCAGAGCCACCACTTGGCCCTGACTGCTTTCCTGCCTTGCCAAAAGCACATCTTGAATGATGATCCACCCAGGCACACAGCAAATGCGCTGGCGGCCACTGTGGTTATGAAAGGCAAGAGACTCCAGGTTTAAACTTTCAAGGAAGAATGCGTGGTACATCTGAAACTAATACAACAACACTGTAAATCAACTATACTCCAATAAAAATTAACAAAGAAAGGAAGCGTGGGCAGTAAGTCGCACGCACCCACACGTCCACCCCCCTTCAACAGAAGCAGCTGTGCTGCACCAGGGAAGACCCGCCCTTGCTGCCTCCACCACCAGAAGGTTGCCCCTTTCTTCAAGTCATGCTGTGACGTACAGTTTCGGTCCGCATGACTCTGCTACTGTGCCGTTTAAGAGCTTGTCTGACTTCGCCCCCGGCAATCAGCTACTCTGGCGGCTTTGTGCCAAGTTTCCATAGATCCATAGCAATTCAATTACGATGAAAAATCATTGAGATGCCACCCGTTTGCCAAGGTAGCAACAATGAAGGGAAATGAAATGGATTGAAAAACAGCAGAAAGGGTCACCCTGCAGGTCTGACCCTGGAGATCAGCCTCTTGGACCCCCTACCTCTGAGCCCTGGAGCCAGAGGAGCTTCAACAAAGCTGCTCTGTTCTTTCTTCCACAACCCCCCCGCCCCCTTCCTCCCTGCTTTCTCTCTCCATTCTTCTTTCTGTCTCTCTCCCTCCCTCCTCTCTCTCTCAGCAAAGCCTCCAGCACTCCAGGGCACTGGTAGCCAGTTCTGTGAAGGCTGGACAGGGGTCGGGGTGAGGGCAGAGGGCCGCAAGCCCTTCCTTAGTCTCCCCTCCCTGCCTTCCTCTGGGGAAGCCTCCAGGAAACCAGCGTCCTGACCCATGGTCCCCCTCCAGCCGCCACCAGCCTCATTTCCTGTGCACAAGAGGCCTCTGCTGGAAGAAAAAGAACTTTGCATGATCACCCAACAGCTGGTACGCCTCCTGCTGCTCAACTTTTTTTGCGTCAATAAAACTGGAAAAAGGCTTACCAAAAGAAGGAAATTTAGAAACTTCTTCAGCTTACTGCCTGAGTATTTCTCCTCCAGCTCGGGAAACAGAAGTCTGATGATTACTTTCCCTTGGTAGAAAAGACTTAAGCTGTTCTTTTTCTTTCGTCCCCTAGGCCTGATCATTCCAGCCACAGCCAACCCTGTTCTTTGAGGAATAACTGTTTTAAGCCAGCATTTATGAGTCACTTACCCATCCTAGGCATTGTACATGCTTTATTTTTTGTAATCATCACAACTCTATAAAACAGTAATTACTGCTAACCTCGTCTTAAAGGTAAGGAAACCGAGGTTTAGAAGTTAAGTGGTCTGTCCAAGTTCAGTACACATTAGAGCCAAACTCCCATCAGTTCAGTTCAGTTCAGTCCAGTCACTCAGTCGTGTCCGACTCTTTGCGACCCCATGAATCGCAGCACGCCAGGCCTCCCTGTCCATCACCAACTCCTGGAGTTCACTCAGACTCACGTCCATTGAGTCGGTGATGCCATCCAGCCATCTCATCCTCTGTCGTCCCCTTCTCCTTCTGCCCCCAATCCCTCCCAGCATCAGTCTTTTCCAATGAGTCAACTCTTCGCATGAGGTGGCCAAAGTACTGGACTTTCAGCTTGAGCATCATTCCTTCCAAAGAAATCCCAGGGCTGATCTCCTTCAGAATGGACTGGTTGGATCTCCTTGCAGTCCAAGGGACTCTCAAGAGTCTTCTCCAACACCACAGTTCAAAAGCCTCAATTCTTCGGCACTCAGTCTTCTTCACAGTCCAACTCTCACATCCATACATGACCACAGGAAAAACCATAGCCTTGACTAGACGGACCTTTGTTGGCAAAGTAGTGTCTCTGCTTTTGAATATGCTATCTAGGTTGGTCATAACTTTCCTTCCAAGGAGTAAGCGTCTTTTAATTTCATGGTTGCAGTCACCATCTGCAGTGATTTTGGAGCCCCAAAAAATAAAGTCTGACACTGTTTCCACTGTTTCCCCATCTATTTCCCATTAAGTGATGGGACCGGATGCCATGATCTTCGTTTTCTGAATGTTGAGCTTTAAGCCAACTTTTTCACTCTCCACTTTCACTTTCATCAAGAGGCTTTTTAGTTCGTCTTCACTTTCTGCCATAAGGGTGGTGTCATCTGCATATCTGAGGTGATTGATATTTCTCCCGGCAATCTTGATTGCTTGTGTTTCTTCCAGTCCAGCGTTTCTCGTGATGTCCTCTGCATATAAGTTAAATAAGCAAGGTGACAATATACAGCCTGGACGTACTCCTTTTCCTATTTGGAACCAGTCTGTTGTTCCATGTCCAGTTCTAACTGTTGCTTCCTGACCTGCATACAGACTTCTCTGGTTCCTCTGCCTTTTCTAAAACCAGCTTGAACATCTGGAAGTTCACGGTTCACATATTGCTTGGAGAATTTTGAGCATTACTTTACTAGCATGTGAGATGAGTGCAATTGTGTGGTAGTTTGAGCATTCTTTGGCATTGCCTTTCTTTGGGATTGGAATGAAAACTGACCTTTTCCAATCCTGTGGCCACTGCTGAGTTTTCCAAATTTGCTGGCATATTGAGTGCAGCACTTTCACAGCATCATCTTTTAGGATTTGAAAGAGCTCAAGTGGAATTCCATCACCTCCACTAGCTTTGTTCATAGTGATGCTTTCTAAGGCCCACTTGACTTCACATTCCAGGATGTCTGGCTCTAGGTCAGTGACACACCATCATGATTATCTGGGTCGTGAAGATCTTTTTTGTACAGTTCTTCTGTGTATTCTTGCCACCTCTTCTTGATATCTTCTGCTTCTGTTAGGTCCATACCATTTTTGTCCTTTATCGAGCCATCTTTGCATGAAATGTTCCCTTGGTATCTCAGATTTTCTTGAAGAGATCTCTAGTCTTTCCCATTCTGTTGTTTTCCTCTATTTCTTTGCATTGATCACTGAGGAAAGCTTTCTTATCTCTTCTTGCTATTCTTTGGAACTCTGCATTCAGATGTTTGTATCTTTCCTTTTCTCCTTTGGTTTTCGCTTTTCTTCTTTTCACAGCTATTTGTCAGGCCTCCCCAAACAGCCATTTTGCTTTTTTGCATTTAGGAAACCTTGCCTGCCCCAACCCTCCCAAGCCCCACATTAAGTATCACTTTATGTTTCATTCTGAAACACATTTATTTTCAGAATTAAGTCACATGCCTAACCCTAGGTGAATCACTGGCAAAGGAGAATAGGATTAGTATAACCAATTATGACTCAGTCCCTGGGGCTGGACATGTAGCCACCTCTATTAGTAGAGAAGATGTAGCTGTAGAATGCCCTGCCAATAATGTCTGCTCCAACTACAGGAAACATGTAAACTGTCTCCCAGGATCCAGTAAATTTTACAAAAGCCATAAAAAGTAACCATACCAGAGTAAGAACAAGAGGGTTGTTCTCACATACATTATGAGACAGGAATGAGTAGTAGCTTTCAACCAGCATTTCCATGATCCCGACATCCCATTTCCCCAGATTTCTAGGCCACTTTGGTGGTGGTGTCATCCTTTGTACTCACTCATTGCATACATGGCACGAGCTGGTACTCAATAATCCTGTGCAAATACTAAAGCCTGACCTAAGGGATTCAGTTTGCATCGCTGTTGCAAACTTTTTTTTCCCATGGTAGGATTCAGTAACCCACATCTAAAGAAAAAGAGGAGAGACAGTTATAAAACATGATAATACAGTGATGTGATACCCTTATTTCTTCAAAGCCTGTTCCCTGTTTGGCCCCTATTCAAGGGCTGAGAGATGTCATGGCAGCCAAGCTCCTTTCAGCTTATTGATCACAAACTTAAGAGATCCACCTAACGGACCACCCAGTCCTGTGCTTTTTTCTTCCTTGTGCATTAATTACAGTGACAATCTTGTAAGACTGCTTTCTCAACTGACATTTTTTCACTTTAAAATTTTCTTTTTAAAAAATTTTTATTTAATTGGAGGATAATTATTTTATAATATTCTGATGGTTTGTGCCACACGTCAATATGAATCGGCCGTAGGCAGACGTGTCCCCTCCCTCCTGAACCCCCTTCCTCTCTCCCCACCCCACCCTTTCAGGTTGTCACAGATCATGGGCTTTGGGTCCCTGCGTCATACATCAAAATCCCACAGGCTATCTGTTTTATATACGGTAATATATAAGTTTCAATGCTATTATCACAAACTTTCAAAAAACTTTAAGTGTTGAACAAGATGGCCTTATCCAACATGCTCCCTCATCAGGGTCATGTTAGCCTTAAATGAAGTGTCACCAGCTGAAATGACCTTATCTGTTTACTTGCTTCTTGTCTGTCTCCCCCTACAAGGGCAGTCCATGACAGCACAGACTTTCCTGCTTTTTTCATTGCAATATCCCTGAGGACGAGGTCAATGCCTGCTCAGTGTTTCTTAATAAGGGCTTGGTAAATGAATCAACTGAAGGAGGGCACGGCAACCCACTCCAGTATTCTTGCCTGGAGAATCCCCAAGGACAGAGGAGCCTGGTGGGTGGATACATTCTTAAGTTAAACAGTCTTTACAGTCAGAATATAAATGTCTTAACGGTGGTCTGGTCTGTGACTTTAACAGTTTTGTACCATATCACTCTGGTACCTTCCAATAAGTCAATTAGAAAACAGGCCATCTTCTCTTCACTTGAAAATGTTACAAAATGCCGTTTCTGCCTAACACTTTTAAATTTATGCTCTTACTGAACTGATAAGACTGTGTGAACAGTCAAGGCAGACTCGGGAATATTTTGAAATGCACTGAATTTCCCACACAAACAATGCTGCCTTGTTTCTCTCCCTAAATCTTACCAAGTTGGAGGATAAGTTTCAAATCTGAGAACCAGAGATAGTCTCAGAGAATGTTCTGTCTCAAGTCACTGTCACTTTAGGAATGCTTGGGAAATATATCTATTTCTCCTGAAGTCTAGTACACTTTCATTCCAATAGAGAACAAACTCTTCCTATTTCTTTTCCAAAGCCAAAAGAGGAAAAAAAAAAAAAAAAACCGAGAAGAGTTACAGCGAGTGTGATTAAGAAAATTATCATTTTTATTGTTTTCTTCACTTTAAAATCGGAAGATGGAACCCCATGAGCTGACCTTTCTCCATCTTGCTCCCTGGAATG
This sequence comes from Bos indicus x Bos taurus, assembly GCF_003369695.1. Taxonomy (NCBI): domain Eukaryota; kingdom Metazoa; phylum Chordata; class Mammalia; order Artiodactyla; family Bovidae; genus Bos; species Bos indicus x Bos taurus. The sequence continues at coordinate 22,415,307 of NC_040081.1, read as the reverse complement.
TGGTCTGTAACCACACAGCAGAAGGATCTGAGCCTGGTCTTCCCATTCCATTAACATTTGCAAAACCACCAACAGAAGAGGCTTCTCAGAGATCCAAAGCCCAGAGTAAGTACCTCCAATTCTATTTCAGCAAATGTGGCAAAACAAATCTACTAAAATGGTAGAAACGACTAACCTCAGTGCTCACATGAACTGTGGAAGAACATTTTGGACGTGGCTATTCCCTTACAGAAACGGTGTGTATACACATTCCAGCACAGTTCTCTCCTCTTATAAACCACTGTCAGCAAATATTTATGTCTATTCATTCATTTATTCTTCCTTTATAAATTCATTCATTTCTGATATCTTCCCCCTATCTTTTATTTATTTATTTTTTTCCTTTTTTTTTCCTAATTTTATTTTATTTTTAAACTTTACATAATTGTATTAGTTTTGCCAAATATCAAAATGAATCCGCCACAGGTATACATGTGTTTCCCATCCCGAACCCTCCTCCCTCCTCCCTCCCCATACCATCCCTCTGGGCCGTCCCAGTGCACCAGCCCCAAGCATTCAGCATCGTGCATCGAACCTGGACTGGCAACTCGTTTCCTACATGATATTTTACATGTTTCATTGCCATTCTCCCAAATCTTCCCACCCTCTCCCTCTCCCACAGAGTCCATAAGACTGTTCTATACATCAGTGTCTCTTTTGCTGTCTCGTACACCGGGTTATTGTTACCATCTTTCTAAATTCCATATATATGCGTTAGTATACTGTATTTATGTTTTTCCTTCTGGCTTACTTCACTCTGTATAATAGTGCCTTGAGGAAGGGGATTAAGATGGTGAAGTGGGGGGACCTGGAGCTTACCTCCTCCAACGAACACATCAAAAATACATCTTCACGTGGAACTCACAGAAAACTGGGAACGGGCCGAAGAAATCCTTTACAACCAAAGCTGCTAGAAAAATCTCCATATAACTGGGCAGGACAGAAAAGAGCATCAGGCCAGGACGTGTGGTCCTGGGAGAGATCTGTCAGGAGGAGAAGGCGCACGTGGCTGGACCATTGCCCCGAGGAGTGAGCGGGTTGGGTCATTACCTGGGCATCCAAGTCCTGGGCTCTTGAACGGAGGAGACAAGCTCTCTCGCCCATCGGGAAATGTGCTGAGACAGACAGAAGGGCTGGAGCAGCCTAGACTTTACTCGTGAGGAATGTACACACGGGCAGACCTGCTTACAATCAGGGCAGAGAGAGCCTTGGCCTGGAGGCTGCCACCTCACCACACGTCCCAGTATGAAGGGTCAGACGACCTGCCCACTCCATACCACAGCCTGGCGTGCGATCTGGGCAAAGGTTGAGTCTAGATACACAGAGACAGGCTAGGGAGCCTGCAGTGTGAGCCAGGTAGAATCACCGAGACCACCGTCAGCCTGCACTCCGGGGTGACGGGTGCAGCCACGACAGAGCAGCAGCTAAGCTCCAAATCTTGGGAGCTTAGCTCCCAAGGAGCTAAGGAGCCCGAGGAGCACGCAGGAGTCATTTCCCAGAGAGAGCACCCTGGTTCCACCCACTTCACACCGTGGCTTAGCACTAGGTCCAGGGAGAAGTCTGCCACACGGGGCAGCCCTCAGGTAAAACACAGTCACCTCAATTCCATTCCTGTAGACGGAACCCCCCCAACTCCCAGCCCCAGTCTACTCCTCACCACAGCCTAGCGCTAGACCTGGGACAAACACAACAGAGAAGGAGATGTGACCTTGGGTTGCTTTTAAGCAGAATCGTGGATGTCTACACAGGTGGCACGTGGGTCCCCTGTGAGCACACAGGCCTCGCTTCAGCGGCATCTTTAGGGCAGGGCACACACAGGGAACCAGCCCTCAGGGCTTTGATTCCAACAATCATTATATGCCAATAAACTGAACAACCTAGAAGAAATGGACACATTTCTAGAAACTTACATCCTACCAAAACTGAGTCAAAAAGAAATAATTTGAACACACTGATAACTAGAAGTGAAACAATTTGTAATTAAAAAAAAAAAAAACCATCCCTCCAAACAAAAGTCCAGCACTGGACAGCTTTACTGAGGTATTCTACCAAATAAACAAAGAAAAACTTATACCTATCCTACTCAAACTGTTCCAAAAATCTAAAGAGGAGGGTTCTTGTTCAATTGCTCAGCCGTGTCCAACCCTTTGCAACCCCATGGACTCCACTATGCCAGGCTTCCCTGTCCTTTACTATCTCCTAGAGGTTCCTCAAACTCATGTCCATTGAATCACTGATGCTGTCCAACCATCTCATCATCTCATCCCCTTCTCCTCCTGCCTTCTATCTTTCCCAGCATCAGGGTCTTTTCCAATGAGTCAGTTCTTTGCATCAGGTGACCAAAGTATAGGAGCTTCAGCTTCAGTATCAGTCTTTCCAAAGAATATTCAGGACTGATTTCCTTTAGGATTGACTGGTTGGATCTCCTTGCAGTCCAAGGGACTCTCAAGAGTCTTCTCTAGCACTACAGTTCAAAAACATCAGTTCTTCAGTGCTCAACCTTCTTTATGGTCCAACTCTTACATCCATACATGACTACTGGAAAAACCACAGCTTTGACTATACAGACTTTTGTTGGCAAAGTGATGTATCTGCTTTTTAAAATGCTGTCTAGGCTTGTCACAGCTTTTCTTCCAAGGAGCAAGTGTCTTTTAATTTTATGGCTGCAGTCACCATCCGCAGTGATTTTGGAGCCCAAGAAAATAAAGTGTCACTGTTTAGAACACTCCCAAATTCATTCTATGAAGCTACCATCACCATGACACCAAAACCAAAGACATAAAAAAAAAGAAAACTACAGCCAATATCTTTGAGGAATAGACACAAAAATCCTCCACAAAATATTAGCAAACCAAATCCAACAATACAAAGGATCATAAACCACGATCAAGTTGGATTTGACAAAATTCAACATCCATCCCTGATAAAAAAAAAAACTTTCACCAAAGTAGGAGAGGAGAAATTTCAACATAATAAAGGCCATTTACAACAATCCCAGAGCCAACATAATATTTAACGGTGAAAACCTGAGAGCCTTCCCACTAAGTTCAGGGACAAGACAAGGATGCCTACTCTCATCAGTACTATTTAGCATAGTAATGTAAGCTACAGCAATCAGACAAGGAAAAAAAAAAAAGAGGCATCAAAACTGGAAGGGAAGAGGTAAAACTGTCACTATTTGTAGGTCACATAATACTCTACGTTGTTGTTCAGCTGCTCAGTCGTGCCCAACTCCCTGCAACCCCATGGACTGCAGGACCCCAGGCTTCCCTGCCCTTCACCATCTCCCAGAGCTTGCTCAAACTCATGTCCATTGAGTCAGTGATGCCATACTCTTATGTAGAGAACCCTAAATTCTTCTCACAAAGACTATTAAATGAATTCAGCAAGGTAGCAGGATACAAGATTAACATACAGAAATCTGTTGCATTTCTTCACACTAATAACGAAATATTAGAAAGTAAAAAAAAAAAAAACCATTTAATATCCTGTCATAATATAAAAAATATCAAAATACCTAGGAATAAACTTAATTGAGAATGTAAAAAACCTATACACTGAAAATTATAAAATATTGATAATGAAAACCGATGGTGATTCAAATAAATGGAAAGATAATCCATGATCTTGGATTGGAGGGATTAATACTGTTAAAATGGCAATACTACCCAAAGCAATCTGCAAATTTAATGCAATCTCTATCAAAATACCCATGATATTTTTCACAGTAGTAGAATAAGAAATCCTAAAATTTATATGGAGCCACAAAAGATCCTAAATTGTCAAAGCAAACCTGAAGGGAAAAAAAGCTGAAGGCATAACCCTTCCACACCTCATACTATATTACAAAGCTACAAAACAGCATGGATTTACCCAACAGACATACAGATCAATGGAGTAGAATAGACAGCCCAGAAATAAATCTATGCACCTATAGTCAACTAATCTATTAACACAAAAGGAGTAATAATATAAAATGGAGGAAAGAATGTCTTCAAAAAGTGGCGCTGGAAAGCTACATATAAATCAATTAAAATTAGAACACACCCTCACACCATATACAAAAATAAAATCGTTTAAAGATCTAAATATAAGACATGACACCATAAAACGCATAGAAAAGAACTAAGATTGGTCCCCTAAGCAAGGCAAAAGAAATAAAAGCAAAAATGAACAAATGGAACCTAGTGAAACTTAAAAGACTTTGCACAGCAAAGGAAATGAACAAAATGAAAAGATAACCCACTTCACGGGAGAAAATATTTGCAAGTAATATGACCAATAACTGGCTAATATACAAAATGTATAAACAGCCCACACAACTCAATATCAAATAACAGTCCAACCAAAATCAAGACCTAAACAGACATTTCTCCAAAGAAGACATACAGACGCCAAAAACCATACACACACACAATGCTCCACATCACTAATTATTAGAGAAAGGCAAATCAAAACTACAATGAGATTATCATTTCACACAGGTCAGAATGGCCATCATTAAAAAGTCTACAAATAATAAATGCTGGAGAGGATGTGGAGAAGAGGGAACCCTCTTACATTTTTGGTGGAAACGTAAATTGGCCCAAACACTATGAAAAACAATATGGAGATTTATTTTAAAAACTAAAAATAGAGTTGCCATACGATCCAACAAATTCTACTTCTGGGCATATATCTGGCAAAAACTCTTAACTGAAAAGATGCACTCACCCCAATTGTAAATAGCGCTGCTACTGCTAAGTCGCTTCAGTCGTGTCTGATTCTGTGAGACCCCATAGACAGCAGCCCACCAGGCTCCCCCGTCCCTGGGATTCTCCAGGCAAGAACACTGGAGCGGGTTGCCATTGCCTTCTCCAATGCATGAAAGTGAAAAGTGAAAGTGAAGTCGCTCAGTCGTGTCCGACTCTAGAGACCCCATGGACTGCAGCCCACCAGGCTCTTCCGTCCATGGGATTTACAATAGTGCTATTTACTATTAAATACTATTACATAGTGTAAGTTTACTATTTACAATAGCTAAGACATGGAAGCAACCTAAATGCCTATTGACAGGTGCACAGACAAAGATGTGGTAATGTTTATACTGGGTTGGCCAATGTTCATTCAGGTTTTCCTACAACATCTTACAGAAAAACCCAAATGAACTTGGCTAATCAGATACAATTAAATATTACTTGATCATAAAAAAGAATGAAATAATGCCATTTGAAGCAACATGAATGGACCCAGAGATTATCACACTTAGTGAAGCAAGCCAGAGAAAGACAAATATTATATCCTATAACTTCTTCTGGCATCTTAAAAAAAAATGCAATCGAATCTATGTACAAAACAGGAACAGACTCACAGACATAGAAAACAAACTTATGGTTAGCAAAGGGGAGAAGGAGAGGGAAGGACAAAACAGGATGTGGGATTAACAGATACACACTGTTATATATAAAACAGACAAGCAACAAGGATTTACTGTATAGCACAAGGAATTATATTCAATATCTTATAATACTCTATAGCAGAAAATAATTGAGTATATATATGTGTGTGTGAATCACTTTGCAGTACACCTAAAACTAATGCAATATTGTATTAACTATACGTCAGAGTAAAAAAAGAAAAAAAGAATCTGCCTTTATTTGCTTCATTTTTACCCTTGCTTCATGTACTAATTGGGTGATAACGATGTTTGAAAAGTACAACCACCACTTAGCATTTATTTTGTTCCAGACCCTATCTGTTTAATCTTTACAACTACCTTTGAAGGTCAGAGATAATCATCTCCACTTAACAGATGAGAAAACTAAAATCTAGAAGGCCAAGTGGCTACCCAAGGTCACAGAGCCAATAAGCCTCAGAACCTGGATTCCAACTCAAGTCAGTGTGGCTGGAAGCCCTGCCCTCTTTAGACAACAGGGTCGCACCCAAGACGGTGCCTCCATTCACAGAGTGGTCACTAAGTGTCAGTACTGGGCCAAGCCCTTGAGCCACATTTTTAATTTATTCTTCAAAACACACAAGGTGGGGGTAATTATTCCCATTTCACCAGAAGAAGACTGAACATAGAGGTTAAATTACTTGATTAAGGCTACAGAGCTAGAAAGGGCAGAATTGCAATGTAAATTCTGCCCATCAACCTCAAAGCCCAACTCAGAGGGCACCTGGAATAGAAAAATGCTCTAGTTAATGGAGAGGAGGGTGCCCCCTGCCCACCCAGCAACAGTGACAAGAAAGTGATATAATATTTATCAAGTAAGAATCTTCTGGGTTACAGTCCTAAGTCCCAGTCTTTCATACAGCTTAAAAGCTGTATGAAATATATATTTCATATATATATATGAAAAGCTGTATATAAATATATATTTTGAAATAACACATAAAATGAGGGAACTCTTAAATACTGAAGGAGAGGAGTGGGTTGTCTGCATTTATTTTCTTCTTAGTCTCTGAACCATGGCCAAAAGTTTCTTAGCTTTAAAACCAAAATATTACCTATTTAGTCTTGATTCTAAAGCCAAACTCTCACCTCCAGTAAATTCCATAACCAATTACTTGATTCTTCTTCTAGAAGACCCTTCAAATATCCTGGTCTAGATTCTTCAAACTCTCCCAGTTTATCAAGTGGACTAAAAACCTGGCCAGAGCTAAATGGAAATTAATGCTTTGCATGATACTGGGCACAAATGAGTGTTCATGGAATGGGGAAATAAGTCACAGACGGAACACCAAATTGTCAATGCAATTTATATAATCTTAAATTTTTATATATTTCAAACTTACAGAAAAGTTGCAAAAGCAGAACAAAAATATTCCTATACACCTTTACTCAAATTGACTACTTATTAACATTTTGCCCCTTGCTTCACTATCAATGTAATTTTATAAACAGGATGATGAGAACAAAATGATTTCATAGCAATTATAATTAATCAGTGTTTTTTAAAATGGTTCAATCTCAAGTTAAAGGCAATACCACTTTGCTGCCAGGCTCATCACATGCAAATCAAACCATAGCCTTGAACTGGAAAGTTCATTGGACTTAACCAAATCTGAAGCCCATACTTAATACAGGTGACCACTTATGTCAGGACACCCAAAAGTTTCCAACATGATCAAGGTGATGTCCATTCCAATGTGAGTTTTTTTTTTCCCAAAGAAGAATCACTAATTGCCTTTGAAAAAATAAATTATTATTGTTAAAACAAATATTTTATTAAAAAAAAAAACCCTCACAAATGAAAAAAGACTCCTACTCAAAAAGTAATCGAATGGCAATAATCAATCCCACCAAACTTTCCAGCATCAACAACCAATATGGCTACCACCCAGACATCTCTTTCTGTTGCAACATCTGAATCTCTATTTCCTCTGGAAATAATGACAAAGCAGTTTCATTTCAATCGTTTGGTATTTCTCAAAGCTATCCTGAGGGGCCTACATGCCCTCACAATCTTCCACATTTGATTCCACAGATACCACAATGGTCATTACTGTGATTCCCTTAAGGGCTACCTGGGAGTGTGCCTGTAATTCTCTTAAAGGGCTACTTGGTCATGTTCCTGTGATTCCCTTAAAGGACTGCGTGTGGACAGGACCTCCTTTGGGGGTAGGAGAGACAGTTGGGTTAGAACTGATTCACGTGGTGCAAAAGGTGCAAAAGGAAGAGCTAAAGACACAGCCCTGGTGCAGACGGAACAGCACCCAGGCACCGCTTTGTTGAGAACATCACCTGAATATACACAGCCTTCCCTGGGAGAACCAAGTGGCTAACCAGACACCTGACAGCAAGCAGATGCATTTCCTGGCTTCTTCAACTTGTTTCTAGTTGCCTTCAGCTCTCTAAAATACAACCTGATTCCCTCAGTAAGTATCAGCCAGTGAAGTCACATGAAAAGATTGCTCCAATTCACTCTTGCTGGTGGGTTTCCAAGGGTAAAAGAATACAGTCCGTGTCTTCTCAGTCATGAGGAAACCATTGTCACTGAATCTCCCTGGGATGCTTCCTACATCCAACCAAACAAAGGGAGCGACAGCTGAGGTTTTCAGATCAAAAACAAATGTGTCCCCTTGCTGCGAGATGGTGGCCTGAAAGAAAAAGATAAATGAAGTGAAGGTGGAGAGCAGAACTTTCTGTTCTACATAGCTAACACAGAATGCACTGCCTACAACCTTGGTTCCATTACTGCTAAAGTAATATATTCCATGCACTGTGTCAGATGCTAAAAAAAAAAAAATACATGGAAATTTACTGAAGGCTGTGGAGAATTACCAAATTGTAATCTCACATCAGGGGTAGAAATATGTGGTCTCCAAAGATTCAGGAGAATATTTCACAGGAAGCTCAGAGCTTTGTAGCTGTGTATCTTTTCCTCAGGGTCTCATCAAGAGAGGCACATTTCTGCAGCAAGACTGGTGATTTTAATGACTTGCTCAGGATCTGTCTGGAGCTGATTGTGGAGCACAGCCATGGCACCCACCTTTTGGTCTTATGAGGAGACCCTGCGGTCCAGACAGCAGCCAGCCAGGCATCTCCAGAAGCTATCCCACTACAGCTGGTGCTTTTAATGCATCATGGGTAAAGTCACTTTACGAGCACCTCAAACGTGTGTGAATCCCACACAATACAGCAAAAGCGAGTGTGGTGTAAGTCTGGTCACCCGTCAGCCTCTTGGCACAGGCTGAGAGTGAGGACAGCTACTCCCTGGAAGGTGGGGTTTGTGAGCCTCTCTCACTGTGAGTACACAGCTGAGTGGGACCTGGTAATCAAGCCATGCATTTGTCACAAAACAGAATCCTTCAACATGCATACATGCCATGCCATAGGTTTGACATTATAGGCTATGTGTGACATAAAGAATATCCAAGGGCAAATTTTACTATATATAACTTAGCCTGCTACATCATGCAGGGTTCTGCATTGTCAACAAGAAATCCCACATTGGTAGGGCTTCCCTAGTGGCTTAGCTGGTAAAGAATCTGTCTGCAATGCAGGAGACCTGGGTTCCATCCCTGGGTCGGGAAGATCCCCTGGAGAAGAAAATGGCAACCGACTCCAGTATTCTTGCCTGGAGAATCCCCATGGACAGAGGAGCCTGGAAGGCTATAGTCCATGGGGTGGCAAAGAGTCAGATGTGACTTAATGACTCTACCACCACCACCATCACTACTTTGGTAGAAACAAGAATAGAAATTTAAAGAGAGCTACCTAATACACTTTAAATTTCTTTTCTTGCTTCTACCAAAGTAGTGATGGTGTCAAATTCCCAAATCATGCTGCCCACTCATTCCAGTGAAGACCCTAAAGCAGTCACAGGCACACAGTTCACGTGGCTGGCCCTGGCCACTACCAAGGCTGCAGGAAGGCAGCTACTCTCCTACTCTGCAGGAACAGCTACTCTGTTCCAAGGCCAAGGCCAGAAGGGACACTGGCGCCCACTCACTCTTGTTGGCGCCTTCTTCTAATTGGAAATCTCACTTCTGCATTATCTGACAGCAGAGCAGGGAGCTCAAGCTTGTACTCTGGCTCAAGGCCCCTGGGGATGCCCCAGGGGATAGAATTAATGCCTGGCTATGTTAAGCCTGACAATGTTAACTATCATTACTATTATTGTTGCTACTGTTATTACATCTCTTCAGGATGTAATAAGGATCCCTTTAGGATGGGAAGTATCACTGAAATACAACTGAGATAGGACAGAGAAAGAAGGCCTGCTCCTTTCCCACTCCCAGCTGTCTCAAGGTAATAGAGACCTAGATGAGAAAAGAAGAAAGATTTCAAAATCTTGTGTACAGACTACAAATTTGTCCAGTAATAGTTTTGTACTTTTTTCTGGAAAGAAGCCATGTAAACGTATGTCATTTCCTTCATATCTGCTCTACATCGGATGTTACAAATAAGTTAGATTTCCTTAAGGGAACATTTTACTATTAACTAGGAAGGAAGCTATGTTTTCATTCCAAGGACTGAGTTTTGATATTTCTAAACCAAATGTAAAAAAATCCTCTCAAGTCTTTTCAATGAAGTCTAAAATAAACTTATAATTGGTTAAAAATAGAGAATGAAACTTTCTAGAAACATACTTTCAATCACCATGTGGAGGTGGGGGAAGGAAGGAAAGGTTTTCAATCAACTAGATAGATTCCATATTTTCCAGCTACACGATTTTTACAACACAGCCTATCCTGATCATCCCATTTTTTTCTTGATAATGACAAAGAGATCTGGTGATTAAGCAACTTGAAAGTAATAAATCATAGTGGAGAGTGAAAGTTTTTTACATTAATAGACTCTCCTTAAAAATGCAAAATTAAGGGTGCTTTTATAGTATGGCTGAGTCCCTTTGCTGTCCACCTGAAACCACCACAACATTGTTAATCGGGTATACTCCAATACAAAATTCAAAAGTTTAAAAAAAAGACACGGAGAAGATTTAAATGCATGTTGTTAAGTAAAAAACAGCCAATCTGAAAGAACTACATTCTGGAAAAAATAAAAATATGTAAATTGCCAAAAGATCAGCATTTCCTAGGGATTGAGGGGAGGGAAAGATAAAGGAGGGCTTTCCAGGTGGCTCAGCAGTGAAGAACCTGCATGCCAATGCAGGAGACATGGGTTGGATCCCTGGGTCGGGAAGATCCCCTGAAGAAGGGAATGGCAACACACTTCAGTATTCTTGCCTGGAGAATCCCATGGACAGAGGAGGCCTGGTGGGGTTGCAAAGAGTCAGACACGACCGAGTGACCAGGCACAAGCAAAGATAAAGGAGGCAGAAAGCAATGGATGTAGAGCAGTGAAAGTACGCTATATGATACTGTAACAGATGTTACATGTCACTGTCACTTAGCCACTCAGTTGTGAGGAAGAGTGGGTTGCCATTTCCCTCTCCAGGGAATCCTCCTGACCCAGGGATCAAACCCATGTCTCCGGCTTGGCAGATGGATTCTTTACCACTGAGGCACCAGGGAAGCCCACAGGTCACTGTACATTTGTCAAAACCCATGGAACACACAACAGAATGAGTGTACCCTAATGTAAATTATGAGCAGGGGCTGCTCTCTAGTTGCAATGCGAGGGCATCTCACTGCAGTGACCAGACCCCACTTGCTACAACTACAGAAAAGCCCATGCAGAAACAAAGACCCAGCACAGCCAAACAATGAATAAATAAACAGCTAAAATTAAAAAATTATTAAATGTCAAAGCTATCACAACATTGTTAATCAACTATACTCCAATATAAAATAGAGAGTTAAAAAAAAAAAGAGAGAAGAAATCATTTGTTAAATTAAAAACAAAAGAGTGCTTTTACTGGGCTCTGACACTTCCTGGCTACAAACTGAACAGTTACTCGCCCCACCAAACAGGCTGGTGTGTGTGTGCTGAGTCATGTTCAACTCTCTGTGACCCCACGGAGTGTAGCCTACCAGGCTCCTCTGTTCATGGGATTCTTCAGGCAAGAATACTGGGGTGGGTTGCCATTTCCTTCTCCAGGGGATATTCCTAACTCAGGCATCAAACTCACGTCTCTTGTATCTCCTGCCTCGGCAGGCAGATTCTTTACCACTGAGGCACTTGCGAAAGTGAGTAAGTGAGACTTTCTCACTTACAAGTGCAGGTGGTAATACTTCAGGGCTGGTGCAGTAAAGCCCCCAGGTCAGAGCCTGGAACCCAGCAGAGGAGCAGTCAGCGGGGAGGACCCTGCTGCCTCGCCCTCCGCTGCGCCAGCCTGACAAAGAGAGGTGATGGGACCACCGGCATAGCAGGCATCGTAAACTTTGACAAATGCTGAATCAGAAAAAAAATTATTTGCTCTTTGCTTCCAGTGGGAAGGGGAATCAATCTTTCCCAGGTCCCAAATAAACTCAGTACCAAGGGGAAATTTTGCAAAACAGCAGAACAGCCCTCAAAGCCCCAGCAACTCCAGACCACTGGTGCTTACAGTGATATTTGCCTTGTGGAGCCCCTTGGCATTCTTCAGTGAGGACAGGAAGTGATAGTTGATTGGGCTCAAGAGTTCCCCGTCAGTTGACAGGTAAAAGGAAACCACACAGCTTTGTCGTGTACATCCGGGACATCCTTTTAACAACTCAGGCACTGGCTTAGTATAGAGGAGAACAGACTCCCCAGCTTTTATCACGAAAGGGTTAGTTGACTCAGAGCATACGAGCTCCAGGGAACTCCAAGTGTGGACTCTCACCTGGGGAGAAACAAGACAGAAGGAAACCAAACATTCTTAGTTCCTAATTTTTTTTTAGAGAATAAGAGTAGTAATAATAGATGGAAGTCACAATAGCAGAACTGATTAAGAGACTGTGAAACCTGAGTTTAACCTCAGCTCCACCAAGTACTAGTTATGTAACTAAGATGTGAATTCAACTTCCCAAAGTATCCATTTCTTTATACATAAAGTGAGAACAACAAATAATAAAAAGCAGTAACTTCATAGGCGGTTGTGAGAATTAAATAATCTGTGGAAGGCATAGGATCTCAGGCATTGTAATTATTCCACAACCTGACCTATTCTCAATGTCCTCCCAATGGCAACCACCTAAGACTTCAAGTTTCTATCCTCTTTTTTTTTTACCTAACTTTGTTTTAAATACAACTTCACTTTCCCACATATACATTTTGTATAATTTTACTGATTTCCACTTTAATATACTGTTTAAAATGATTTCTTTTTATAAGTTTAGGCTTTTTCCAGCTTCTCATGATTATAAATAATCTTTAAGTGTCATTTTACAGTTTACAATTCACACTCATCTAATTATTGTATTCACTATCCACAGAAATCCTCTAAAAAGGCACCTTGGTGTCATTTTACAGATGAGAAAACTGAACCAAGACATTAAGGTCATGGAATAAACAGCAGGATTTTGTCCTGAATATAGATTTTCAGATTTTAAGAATAGCCCATTTTCTGCTACAGACACTAGAAACACTTTGATACAAATTTCTCTTTTCTTTTTTCCAAAAATAACAGAACCAAATAATGAAAAAAATCTAAAATTCTCCCTCTACCACAGAAAGAAAAAAATGTCCAAGCAACTTACAGTGAGCATCATCTGCTGGTCTGAGTGAAGATCTGACGCACCATAGATGAAAAGCATATCTTTATCCTCAAAACCCACCGGTAACAGGGGGGCGAAGAAATGCCGAGCAAAGTAATGAAGCATTTTCCACTTTCCTCCATACTCTAAAAAGAATCAGGTGGGTTAGGAGACGGGCAGGGTCAAGCAGTGAGAGTCACTGTCCACATGGCCCAGGCGTGTGACCTGGCACATTCTGGGCACTGAGCGTGGAAGACAGCTGACAGCGGAGAGAACCCGTTTTGTGGAACGCAGGGAGCATTTTGGACATCACCTCATGTCAGCCTCAAACCTGGAGGAGGCAGCCATTACCATCCCACCCTTCAAATGAGGAAATGGAAGCGCAAGCAGTTAAGTCACACATGCTACATGAAGTATTTTGAGCCTGGACATGATTCCTGGCTGGCACTTGCTCATTTGCAGTTCTGCTTCCAGGAGATCACTGCGCCAATGTTCCTTTTCCCTTACTTACACATGAAAAAGGGAATCAGGAGCATTGGCAGTGAACATCTGTTACAACTCTTCTTTTATAAGAATTACTTAGAGGAAGTACTATTGGAGAGGCTGGACAAGACGGTGGAGTAGGAAGACCCTGTGCTCACCTCCTCCCGCGAGCACACTACAATCACAGCTATTTAGAGAGCAACTCTTTATGAGAAAGACAAAATCTAGCAGAAAAGAGCATCGACAGCTAAAGACATTAAGAAGGAACCATAAGATGGGCAGGAGGGGCATAAGTTACGTAGTCAAGACCCACACCTCAGGGGTGGGTGAACCACAAATATCAGAATAATGACAATTGCTACTCAAGGAGTCTGAGTCCCACATAGGGCTCCCCAGCCCATGGATTCTGCCCGGGGAAGACAAGTACCTGGAAACCTTGGCTTTGAAGGCCTGCAGGGATTAATTTCAGGAGTCACAGAGAGTTGGGGGAAACAGAGACACCACTCTTAAAGGGCACACACAAAATTTCACATCCTCTGGGACCCAGGACAGAAGCAGTCATTTGAAAAGAGCCCAGGTCAGACTCATTTGCTGACCTTGGAGGGTCTCCTGAAGAGGCAAGAAGCAACTGGAGCTTACCTTGGAAGCAAAGGCACTGGCAGGTGCCATTTTGGAATCCTTCTTCTAGAGAATTAGCACCAGGATCCAGCCCCATCCACCACCTGTCTGCACCAGTGCTGGGACACCTCAGGCCAAGCAACTGGCTAGACAAGGACACAGCCTCACCCTGTAGCAGACAGGCTGCCTTAGACCTCCTGGGCCCAAGGCTCCTAAGGTCATACTCCTGTTCACCAGAGCAGTGTACAAGCTTGTACACAGCAGTGTACAAGCACTAGCCCCCCAGGGACATGCAGCCAGAAATCTGGAGACCCACGTTCCAGCCACAAGCCAGCCAGAACCAGCCTCAAAATATTCTGGGCCTTGGCTTCACCTACTGGCCCCAACTTCACCCAGCAAGGGGTAGACACCAGCCCCAGGACCACTACAGCCCTGAAGCCTACCTTGTTAGGACATAATCAACACAGCAGATTGGCACCAACCCAAGAGCAGACCAAAACCAGCTCTGAGAAACCTTAGAGTCCTCAGCCAGCTGCCCTGGGATCCAGCCCAGTTAGCCAGTGGGTCAGCTGGTGCTGGCCCATTTGGGATACCCTAGAACCTGTGCCAGCCATATTAGGAACTGGCTCCAGCTATCAGTAGGCTAAGACTAGATCCATGAGCCCCAGCCCTGTAACTACTCACCTGAGACCCAGCTCTGACCATTCGTGAGCAAGCAGTAGTGCAGGATCCTCCAGGGTTCTGCAGCCAGCAGCCTCATGACCTGGCCCCACCAACAAGTTACCCAGCAGGCTCTGCACAAGGCAGGGCCTGGCAACCAACTGGGCCAAGAGCCAGCCATGTCTATCAGACCATGACAGTAGTTGGTCCACCACACAAAAGGACCCATACACCCCACATAGGGGTGACCAGAGAGGAGTGAGCTGCTGGGACACACAGCATATCTCCTACAAAAGGCCACCTCTCCAAGGTCAGGAAATGTAACCAACCTACCAGATGCAGAGAAATAAAAAGAACCAATTAGGCAAAATGAGGTGACAGAGGAACATGTTTCAAACAAAGGAAGGAGATAAAACCCCAGAAGAAGAACCAACTGAAGTGCAGATAGGCAAACTACTTGAGAAAGAGTTCAAGGTAATGATCACAACAATGATCAAAGAACATGGGAGAAGAATGGATGAACACGGTGAGAAGTTTAACATAGAGTTAGAAGATATGAAGAACTAAGCAGAGACAAAAAATACAAGTGAAATGAAAAATACACTAGAAGAAATCAACAGTAGATTAAATGATACAGAGGAATGGATCAGGGAGAAGGAAGACAGAGCAGAGGAAATCGCTGAAGCCGAACAGAAAAAAAAAAGAGTAAAAAGAAAATAGAGTTTAAGAGATCTCTGGTACAACATCAAGGGAACTAATATTCACACTATATGGTCCCAGAAGAAGAGAGAAAGGGACAGAGAACATATTTGAAGACCCAATAGTTGAAAATTTCCTTAACTTGGGAAGAGATATAGACATCTAGGTCCTGGAACATAGATAGGATCAACTCATAGAGGTCCACACCAAGATACACTGTAATTAAAATGGCAAAAATTAAAGTTAAAGAAGCAATATTAAAAAACAAGGGAAAAGCAATAAGTTATATACAAAGGAACTCCAGTGAGGCCATCAACTGCCTTCCAGCAGCTCTGCAGGCCAGATGGGAGCGCACAATAAATTTTAAGTGATGAAAGGGGAAAACCTACAAACAAGAACACTCTACTCAGCAAGGCTTTCATTCAGATTTGATAAAGAAGCCCCCAGGTTTGCAGAGAAGCAAAAGCTAAAAAGGAGCTGAGCACCAGCAAACCAGCTTCATAAGAAATGGTAAAGGGATTTCTCTAAGTGAAAAAGAAAAGGCTACAAGTAGAAACATGAAAATTATGAAAGGAAAAATCTCATTAATAAAGGCAAATATTAGGTAGTAAATCAACCATTTTCAAACCTATCAGGAAAGTTAAAAGAGAAAAGCAGTAAAAATCATCTATATCCATAATAATTAGTTAAGAGATACACAAACAGATGTAAAATATGAAACTAAAAACAATAATCATGACAAGGGTGGGGGAGTAAAAATGCAGGGTTGTTAAAAATGTTTGAAATTAAGAGATCATCAGCTTAAAATAATCCCATAAATTGCATTACACTATATATAGATTGCTATATATAAGCTGCATGGTAATCACAAACCAGAAATCTACAATTGATAAACATCAAAAATAAGGGAATCCAAACATAACTAAAGATAGTCATCAAATCAACAGGGAAGGGAAAAGGACAGGAACTAAAAAGAACTACAAAAATAACCCCCAAACAATGAACAAAACAGAAGTACGTACCTATCAGTAATTAAATACTAATGGACTAAATGCTCCAATCAAAAGATGCAGAGTGGCTGAATGGACACAAAAACAAAACCCATATATATATGCTACCTATAGGAGACACACTTCAGATCTAAACACATACACAGAACTGAAAGTGAGGGGATTGAAAAAAAGTATTCCATGCAAATATAAATCAGAAAAAGCCAGATGCCAATATTTATTAATATATCAGACAGAATAGACATTAAAACAAAGATGTGATAAGTGACAAAGAAGGATGTGATATAATGATCAAGGGATCAATCTAAGAATATGTAATAACTGTAAATGGATATGCACCTATATATAAAAGAATGCTATATACATAAAGCAAATATTAATAGACATAAAGGGAGAAATTGACAGTAACATAATAAGAGTAGGGGAATTTAACACCCCACTCATATCAGTGGACAGATCATCCAGATAGAAAATCAGTCAGGAAACACATTAGATCAAATGGACGGATACAGAATATTCCATCCAAATCAGCAGAATACACATTTGATCCAAATGTACAAGGAATATTTTCTAGGATGAACCACATGATGTACCACAAAACAATATTCAATAAATTTAAGAAAACTGAAACCATATCAAGCATGTTTTTCAACCACAAGCCTACGAGACTCAGAACTCAACCACAAGGAAAGAAAAAAAAAAACTGCAAAAAACACTAACATGGAAGCTACGCAACATGTTACTAAACAACCAATGGGTCACCAAAGAAACTCAAAGGATCAGCAAAACACTTGGAAACAAATGAGAACAAAAACACAATGACCCAAAATCTATTGGATGCAGCAAAAGCAGTTTTAAGAGGGAAATTTTAGTGATACAAACTTAGCTCAGAAAACAAGGAAAATTACAAATAAACAACCTGACCCTACACCTAAAGGAACTTAGAAAAAGAGAAGCAAACAAAACCCAAACTTAGTAGAAGGAAAAATATAATAAAGATCAGAGCAGAAATAAGCAAAATAGAGACTTTAAAAAATAGAAACGATCAATGAAACCAAGATCTGGTTCTTTGAAAAGATAAACAAAATTGATAAAATTACAGCCAGACTTATCATCAAAAAAAGAGGTCTAATCAATAAAGTCAGAAATGAAAGAGACACTACAACTAAAACTAAAGAAGTACAAAGCATAAGAGATTAGTATGAACAACTATACACCAACAAATTGGACAAGCTAGAAGAAATGGATAAATTCCTGGAAACATATAAACTTCCAAGACTGAATCATGAGAAGATTTTTTTTAAAAAATCTGAACAGATCAATTACTTCTAAGGAGACTGAATCAGTAACCAAAAACCTCCAAAAAACAAAAGTCCAGGACCACATGGCTTCACTGGTGAATTCTACCAAACATTCAAAGAAAAATTAATACCAATCCTTCTCAAACTCTTCCAGAAAATGGAAGAGGAAGGAATGCTTCTGAACTCATCCATGGGGCCAGCATCAACGCGATTCCAAAAACCAGGGGGAAAACCTTATGATCATCTCCATGTATCCAGAAAAGTTTCTGAAATAGTTCAACATCCACTTATGATAAAAAAAAAAAAAAAAAAACTTCACAAAGTGGATGTAGAGGGAACATGCTTCAACAAAGGCTATATATAAGCAGACAGCTAACACCATACTCAACAGTGAAAAACTGAAAGTACTTCCTCTAAGATCAACAAGACAAGGATGCCCAGTTTTATTCAACACAGCACTGAAAGCTCTAGCCACAGCAGACAAAAAGAAAAAGAATTCAAACTGGAAAGGAAGGAAAACTGTGACTGTTTGCAGATGACATGATACCAAGAAAATCCTAAAGACAGCATCAAAATCTAGTAGAGCTCATCAATGACCTTGGTAAAGATGCAGAATACAAAATTAACCTACAGAAATTTGTTGAATTTCTATATACTAACAACAAACTATAAGAGAGAAATTAAGGTTGCAATCCCATCTACCTTCACATCAAAAAGAATAAAACGAAAGTGAAAGAGTTAGTCGCCCAGTCGTGTCTGACTCTTTGTGACCCCATACTCTGGGCATGGAATTCTCCAGAAAAGAATACTGGAGTGCGTTGCCATTCCCTTTTCCAGGGAATCTTCCCGACCCAGGGATTGAACCTGGGTGTCCTGCATTGCAGGCAGATTCTTTACCATCTGAGCTATCAGGGAAGCCACATCAAAAAGAATAAAGGACCCAGGAATAAATCTAAGGAGGGAAAAGACCTGTACCCAGAAAACATAAGACACTGATGAAACCAACTGCAGACAACACAAACCAATGTAGAGATACTTTGCTCATGGATAGGTCTCATATTGTTAGAATGACCATACTACTCAAGGCAATCACAGATTCAATGCAATCTGTATCAAAATACTACTGGCATATTTCACAAAACTACAACAAATATTCCTAAAATTTGTATGGAAACACAAAAGACCCCAAGTAGTGAAAACAATCTTAAGAAGAAATTAAAAATGAAATTAGAACATTTTCTCACATCATTTACAAAAATAAATTCAAACTGGATTAAGAGCCTAAATGTAAGATCAGAAACCATAGAACTCCTAGAGGAAAACACAGGCAGAATACTCTGACACAAATCGTAGCAATATATTTTTGGAACTGCCTCCTAAGGCAAAAGAAACACAAGCCAAAATAAGCAAACAGACCTAATTAAACTTAAAAACATTCACACAGCAAGGGAAACCATAAACCAAATGAAAAGACAGTGTATTGATTGGGAGAAAGTATTTGCAAATGATGTGACCATTAAGGGGTTAATATACAAACTATTGGAGAAGGCGATGGCACCTCACTCCAGTACTCTTGCCTGGAAAATCCCATGGATGGAGGAGCCTGGTGGGCTGCAGTCCATGGGGTCACTAAGAGTTGGACACAACTGAGCGACTTCACTTTTCACTTTCATGCCTTGCAGAAGGAAATGGCAACCCACTCCAGTTTTCTTGCCTGGGAATCCCAGGGACAGCAGAGCCTGGTGGGCTGCTGTCTATGGGGTCGCACAGAGTCGGACACGACTGAAGCGACTTAGCAGCAGCAGCAGTAGCAGCATACAAAATATATAAACAGCCCATACAGCTCAATATAGAAAAAAACAAAACAAAACAAATAACTCAATCAAAAAAATTGGGAGGAGACCTGAATAGAGTTTTTTCAAAAGAAGAAATACGGATGGCCAACATGCATATGAAAAGATGCTCAACATCATTGATCATAAGGGATACCAATCAATACCACAATGAAGTATCACCTCACACCTGTCAGAATGGCTATCATCAAAACAATCACAAGTAAACAGTGGCAAGAATGTGGAACAAAAGGGAACCCTCCTACACTGTTGGTGGGAATGTAAATTGATGTGTCCATTATGAAAATCAACTTGGAAGTGACTCAGAAAAACTAAAAATAGAACTATCATAAAATCTGTCAATTCCACTTCTAGGTATATATTCAAAGAAAACAAAAACACTAATTCAAAAGATACATGTACCCCATTGTTCACTGCAGCATTGTTTACAGCAACAAAGTTGTGTAAGTAATCCAAGTGTCAATCAATAGATGAATGAATAAAGAAGATGTGGTGGCTTCTGAACAGCAGAGGAAACTATAAACAAGATGAAAAGACAACCCTCAGAATGGGAGAAAAATACGTCAAGTGAAACAACTGACAAAGGATTAATTTCCAAAATATAGATGCAGCTCATACAACTCAATACGAGAAAAACAAACAACCCAGCCAAAAAGTGGGCAGACCTAAACAGATTTTTCTCTAAAGATGTAGATGACTAATAAACACATGAAAAGATGTTCAACATCACTCATTATCAGAGAAATGCAAATTAAAACTACAATGAGAAATCACCTTACAATGAAATATGATGGTCAGAATGGCCATCATCAAAAAATCCACAAACAACAGGTGCTGGAGAGGGTATGGACAAAAAGGAACCCTCTTGCCCTGCTGATGGGAATGTAAATTGATACAGCCACTATGGAAGATGGTATGGAGACCCCTTAAAAAAAACAAGGGCTAAAACTACCATCAACCCAGCAATCCCACTAAAAGGCCTATACCCTGCGGAAACCAAAACTGAAAAAGACACATGTATCCCCAAGCACTATTTACAATAGCTAGGGCATGGAAGCAATCTAGATGTCCATTGACAGATGACTCGATAAAGAAACTGTGGTACATAAACACAATGGAATATTACCAAGCCATAAAAAGGAACTCATTTGAGTCAGTTCTAATGAAATGGGCGAACCTAGAACCTATCATACAGGCTGAAGTAAGTCAGAAAGAGAAATGTCTTGTCTGAAAAGAAAGTGAAAGTGTTAGTCGCTCAGTTGTGTCTGACTCTGCAACTCCTGTAGCCCACTGGGCTCCTCTGTCCATGGAATTCTCAAGGCAAGAATACTGGAGCAGGTTACCATTCCATTCTCCAGGAATTTTCTCAACCCAGGGATCGAATCCGTATCTCTGCATTGCAGGCAGATTCTTTACTATCTGAGCCACCGGGGAAGCCCAATATCGTCTATTAATGCATACATGTGGAGTCTAGAAAGACGGTACTGATGAACCTGCTTTCAGGGCAGAAATGGAGATGCAGACACAGAGAACAGACGAATGGACGTGTGTGCAGGGGGAAGGAGGAGAGGGTGGGACGAATGGAGTAGTGTGGAAGCGTATATACTACCATATGTAAAATAGATAGCCAATGGGGATTTTCTGTGTGACCCAGGGGATTCAAACCAAGGCTCTGTAATAACCTAGAGGGGTGGGAGAGTTTCAGAGGGAGGGGACATATGTACAGCTATGACTAAATCATATTGATGTATGGCAGAAACCAATGCAATATTGTAAAGGAATTATCCTTCAGTTAAAAATAAATTTTTAAAAAAGACGTGGTATACGTATAGACAGATGTAGATATACATACATATGCAATGGAGTATTAGATGCCCATTAAAAAGTATGAAATTTTGCCATTTGCAACAACATGAATGGGCCTGGGGGGGGGAGGGGTATTATGCTTAATGAAATACATCACAAAGAGAAAGACAAATAATCCATGTTATCACTTATACGTGTAGTCTAGAAAATAAAACAAATGGATGAATATAACAGAACAGAAACAGACTCACAGATA
The DNA here is from genome assembly GCF_003369695.1 of Bos indicus x Bos taurus. Taxonomy (NCBI): domain Eukaryota; kingdom Metazoa; phylum Chordata; class Mammalia; order Artiodactyla; family Bovidae; genus Bos; species Bos indicus x Bos taurus. Next base: position 22,393,535 of record NC_040081.1, on the reverse strand, counting down.
TAGAGAACGAACTATTGGTTATAGGTGGGGAGAGGGAAGGAGGCAAATGCAAGATTGGCATAGGAGTTTAAGAAGTACAAACGACTATGTATAAAATAAATCAGCTACAAGGCTATACTGTAGAGCACAGGGAATACAGACAGTACCTTAGAACTTTCAAGGGAGTATAATCTATAAAATTTAGAATCACTATATTGTATACCAGAAATTAATTGTAGACCAACTATACCTCTTTTTACCTATTTTTATTAATAGATAAATAATAAAGTTAATTAAAAAAAATAAAGTTACTTAAAACTCAAAGTCTCTTTTTTCCATAGGCACAAATCCTCTGAGTGAAACAAAACAACAGCAATCACAAATACGTCTGGTAGGGTCAGACTGACGGGGGAACACCCAAACTCATGACAATTAATGGCAGTTCCTAAAGTACAGTTAGAAGCCGTCAAGAACCTTCAGAATCTTGTGCCTTGTTGGCATGTGCAGTACGCTAAACCCACAAACTAAACTCTTTCAACACGCCTCTTCTTATTCATGAAACGCTGCATCGAACAACTTCAGAGAGAGGTATACAGTGAGAGACAGAAACACACTGCATATTTAAAAATTGTGAGTTGACATGAAAAGAATACAGGGGACTTCTGGCTCTAGTGATGATGATATAGCTGCTGCTGTTGCTGCTAAGTCACTTCAGTTGTGTCCGACTCTGTGCGACCCCATAGACGGCAGCCCACCAGGCTCCCCCGTCCCTGGGATTCTCCAGGCAAGAACACTGGAGTGGGTTGCCATTTCCTTCTCCAAGGCATGAAAGTGAAAAGTGAAAGTGAAGTCGCTTAGTTGTGTCTGACTCTTCGAGACCTCATGGACTGCAGCCTACCAGGCTCCTCTGTCGTGGGATTTTCCAAGCGAGAGTACTGGAGTGGAGTGCCATTGCCTTCTCCGATCTACCCCGATTCTCATTCAATACCCTTTCTCTGGTTAATATTGATAAAGAGGCTGATCAGGGAAACCTCTTCTTATTCATGAAACGCTGCATCGAACAACTTCAGAGAGAGGTATACAGTGGGAGAGGGGGAGAGAATGGGTGTCACTTTCAGAATTCACCAGTGCAAGCTGTTGAAACGGAGGAACACAGTCTTGAGGTTCAGCTAGAACTAATTTCTTTAGGTTTTGCAAAATTTTGACTCTCCAGTACTTCAATTCCAACTCTTAGTATTTCCCCTTAAAAATAACAAGGGGGAAAGGGACGGAGGCCTATCAAATTAGAACTATGAAATGAACTAGAACATAGAAAGCTCTAGAACGTTTTCCCATAAATGGAAAATGACTCAAACCTGAGATAACTTACACACTCTCATTAGGACATCCATTACACGGAAAAGACTTCAAACATGAGATTCCAGCCATGGAGGCCAAAAACAAACGACAATCAGAACAGCAATTGAAGCAAAAAGTCAGTGATACACACTTCCGTTACTAAACAGTGACACCTCCGAGAGATGGTGACCCTCTCCTCGAAAGCACTGACCTGCCAAAGTTTAGAAAGCAGGAAAATTCTTACTCTAACATCATACTCTTATATCCTTTCTGAAAAACACAGAGTCATTTAAGGGAAGAGTTATAAGCCTGAGCTCTCCCATTTCCTGAACTGAACTCAACTTCAGAAGACACCACCTCATTCATAGACAGGAAGCAGGGTCGGGCTCCTAGTGTCTCTGAACAATATCTCTCTGTCCAGTTTAAGCATCCCAGAGAGGCTATTTTGCTAGCATCTACCCCTGCTGCTGCTGATGCTGCTGTTGCTGCTAAGTCACTTCAGTTGTGTCCGACTCTGTGCGACCCCATAGATGGCAGCCCACCAGGCTCCCCCGTCCCTGGGATTCTCCAGGCAAGAACACTGGAGTGGGTTGCCATTTCCTTCTCCAAGGCGTGAAAGTGAAGTCGCTTAGTTGTGTCTGACTCTTCGAGACCTCATGGACTGCAGCCTACCAGGCTCCTCTGTTGTGGGATTTTCCAAGCGAGAGTACTGGAGTGGAGTGCCATTGCCTTCTCCGATCTACCCCGATTCTCATTCAATACCCTTTCTCTGGTTGATATTGATAAAGAGGCTGATCAGGGAAACCTGTCCAAGATTGCAGTTCCCCACAGGAGATGAGCATTCATCGAAACACGTGGGGAAAAAACCCCATGATCTGCATTCACGGCTCAAGAGCCTCACCCAGCAAAACCACCCTTTTATTTTATGACTTTGCCTCATTTTTGACCCAAAACTTTTGTTCATATCATTAACTGAACTTGGCTTCAAATCACCTCTAGCGATTCATTACTACACCTTAATTTTTTTAATGCACCAAAATAAACAAAATAATTCAAACTGCAAGTACCATGTCAGCCATCTCACCTGTTGCTCAACTGAACAGGTCCAACTGACAACCCTTCCTACTTGTACTTCTGACTTGACTCCCTTTCCCCTCAAGAAACAAACAGGGCAAAATAAAGATGATCGGGTGAACTTAGAGGGGAATCAGTAGTAAAGGGACATTTTTAACGCTTAGCTGGGTTAGACTTTCCCACAGTTGAATTCTCCTGAACAGAAGAGGTGCTTATGTAAATTTCCTTTTGTCCTGGGAAGTCCTCTTAAATAAATTCAAAATTCTAAGCAACAATGAGAAGAAGCTGAGAGCGGGGCTTCCCAGGTGGCCCTAATGGTAAAGAACCCACCTGTCCATGCAGGAGATGTATGAGACATGGGTTCGATCCCTGGGTAGGGAAGATACCCTGGAGGAGGGCATGGCAACCCACTCCAGGATTCTTGTCTGGAGAATCCCATGGACAGAGGAACCTGGCGGGCTACAATCTATAGCGCCATACAGAGTCAGACACGACTGAAGCAGCTGAGCACGCACACACGTGGCTGAGATATTCACGCACGAATCTATCCCCTCATTTGCCTGCTTTTGTGACCGCACAGAACAGAACTCACAGTGAGTCTGCCTCTCGGGCTCCCCAAAGGTTGTGAAGGTGGGAGAGGTGGCCGGAGGTCAGAGACTGGCAGCTGAACAGCCTCCCCTCCCTGGAGTCCTGTTTGGGTTCACTGGCCGCCTCCAGCTCTATGCTGCCTCAGCGCCTCTCCCCACAGGTTTGGCTTTTTCTCTCACACACAAAGAATGCTAAAACACTCACCTAGAGAAGACCAGGAAGGAGCTTGCCAGATGTCATTGAGCTGCCAATAAAGCGCCCCCATGGTGTGCCCTTTTCCATTCACTATCTCGCTGCGACTGCGACGGTAGAATTCAGTTTCTGTTTTGACACACTGGGCCTGCATCACCTGATTCAGGGGAAAACGGTAAAACACAGGTGTTTCCAAACGAACTTATCTATGAAACAGAAGCAGACTCACAGATACAGAGAACCGACCTGTGGCTGCCAAGGGGTGGGGGTGGGGTTGAATTGGGAGTTTGGCATTAGTAGATGCAAACTATTACATTTAGAATGGATTTAAAAACAAAAAAGTCCTTCTGTATAGCACAGGGGGGGCTTCCCTGGTTGCACAGACAGTAAAGAACCTGCTTGTGATGCAGGGGACCCAAGTTCAATCCCTGGGTCATGAAGATCTGCTAGAGAAGGGAACAGCTACCCACTCCAGTATTCTTGCCTGGAGAATTCCATGGACAGAGGAGCCCGGCAGGCTACAGTCCATAGGGTCACAAAGAGTCGGGCACAACTGAGCAATGAACACAACAACAACACTAGCACAGGGAACTATATTCAATATCCTGTGGTAAACGTAACAGAAACGATGAAAAAGAACATGTACATGTATAACTGGATGACTTTGCTATACACCAGATACCCCCAACATTGTAAATCAACTAGAACTCGATTTTTCAAAAAAAGAGAAGCTTAATCCATTGCCAGACAAAAACAAAACCTACACAGGTGTTTTTGTTTGAGGTAGGCTGTCTAGATCCGAGAAAAATAAGAGGCTTGAAGAAATTGGGGAATTTAATTAGCATTCTATATACCATTATTATACTAGATCTGGGACCAACCCTATGAGCTCTTATTTATAATGGCTAGGTTTGGGGGGAAGCATGGTGTTTGGTTTATCATAACAATGGGTAATCATGGAAATAGGATGGTGTAAAAGTTCTCTGCCACTGATGGTGGAGGCAATGACAGAAAACAAAGACTCCAGAAAACAGAAACAGAGCCAATGCTTTATGGAGTCAGATACTAAGTTTCAGGCAGTGAGCAGTTTTACTAACATGTTTGTGGCTACTAGGAAAGGCTAGCCACTCCAGTACTCTGGCCTGGAGAATTCCATGGACTGTATAGTCCATGGAGTCACAGAGTCGGACACAACTGAGCGACTTTCACTTTCACTTTGTGACTATTAAGAAAATACTTTATTAAAAAAAATCTGTAGGAAAAAAAAACTTTATTATGACTGATATTGTCAAATTCCTAACCCCTTTTTTTCTAGTCAAGCAATTGTTTTTATATCATGACTTTGATAACGTAAAACTTATGAGTGCAGTTCCTTCGTCATAGCAGAACAGATGGTAACACTGCAACTAAGAGACGAGTAAATTTAGTTCTTGTTTAAGAGGCACAAAAGGACTTCCTATAGAACCCTTAATTACTGTCATCATCACTGAAAACCCAGTCTCCTTTACTGCTGCTGTTACTGACATTGCAAGTATCACATCTCTTAGCTTGGAGCTGTAGTTCGGCAAGGCTCACAAAGAGAAGGTCAGCAGGCTCAGAGGAGAGGTCACCAAGGAGAGCCTGGAGAGACAGAGCTTCAAGGACAAGGACAATCTTAGAGTAGGGCCTGGGATTTCACAGAAGAGGAAAAAGAGGGACGCACATATGGCCACTGGAAGACTAAGCTCAGAGACCTTCCTAAAAACTGAGAAAAGCTCCAGTGAGGGTAACACCTTTAGACAGAGGAGGGGTGGCTGGGGAGGAAGTCACAGATGAAGTTAGAACTTACATGAGGCAGAGCTGTAACACTCCAGAAGGGTAAAGCAAAGAGAAACCCAATGGCCATTCAATACATATTTAATAAGTACCTACATTACATATTACATGCTGTTAAGGGTAAGCCACTCACCCAGCAAAAAAGAAACAGCCCATCCTTCTGGAGCTTACTGACTAGTATAGAAGACAGGCCTTACCCGAAGAATCACACAACTATATGGAAACTTTGAACAGTCATGAAGGCTAAGAAAGAGAGGTACACGATGTTAGGAGCCTGAACAGGAGGCGAGATGGGTCTAGCTGAGCAGTGGAATTGGCCTCAAAGGAGAAAGAAAAGAAAAGAAAAGGGGCAGAATTCTGCAGCCAGAGGGGACACGCATGATGAAAGGAGGATGCACAGCAGAGAACTGCAAGAAGGCAAAGCAGCCTGAGCCCAGAAAGCTGGGAGCAAGGGAAGGTTTGGAATGCATCCTAAAGGCAACTGGAAGTCACAGAAAGCTTTTAAGCTAAAGGGTGAAGTGATCAGACCTGCATTTCCAGCAGGTGACTCTGATCACTAAAAGCAGTCAAGAGACTAGAGTGGATTTAGGGAGATCATTTAGAAATCTATTACCAGCTTCTAGGCAAGAGATGATACTAGCTGTGAGCAGATAAAGAAATGCCTTTCCCATTTAGGAAGCAGACCATTGGGACCACAGCAATGATAACAGGCAAAGAACACTCCAAAGAAAGTAAGAATCTCACAAAGAGAAGGGGGAGGGTGCCAGCTCAAAAGGACCACAGGATACTACCTGAATATATCAGTCTATCACTAAGTCAAGGAGTGAAATAGAAAAATAGGCTGAAGGGCTATGATCTACGACAGTCAAATTAATCTGCAATTATGAGCTAGGCTGAGACCTGGGACCCTTTACTGCAGTACTGGCTTCTGAACAAATGTCTTCTCAAGCAACAGAATACAAAGAAACAATAAGAGACTAAAACCTACTCACACATAATTTGCACAGGGGCAAATTATGAACAATAAGATACAAAAAGGCCACCAACCAACTATCATTTCTGAGATGCTGGGAGGAAAAGCAGGGTACCACACATGATCTCTGCACACAGCACCACCACGGGGCTGGGCAGACCACCTAAACGATGCCTCCTGCCCAACTCACCAATCGGCCTCCATCCTCACCCACGTTTTCGGAGCCAGGCAATCAAGGGCATCTGTTACTTGTTTTCCCTCCCTCATGCTGCAGCACAAATCCCAGCAAAGCCTTGCCTGAATTCTCATCCAACCTCATCAATTTCTAGTGATGAAAGAGTCCATACCCAGGTGAGTAACAGCTGGACTCGGGATGTCTATACAAGTTCCTTATAAAACATAAGGATCTTATCTGAGCTAAACTAAAGAAGACAGAGAGTTATCTACATCTAGGCCTGGAAAGCTATGCACAGAGAAATCAAGTTCTTTCATTAAATGTTCACATGTTTGTTGAGTTATCAAAATCATTGTTGCAGAAAAATTTTTAGAAAGTTCAGTGAAAATAAAGCAGGCAAATGAAATCTCAGTAGAAGCAGGGCAACACCAATTACAATCCATGCCCACTACAGACCTCACATCATCATGTCAGTATGGAAAGCAATCTTGGTATTTGTTTTTAAAATTTGATAATATCTTACCTGGACCCCCAAATAATGTCCCCACCAACCAAGTGAAAAGTGTCCCCCTGGGCACAAAATCAAGGCAGTCCCTGCCCGGTAGCATGCACACCTGAGGCTCTGAAAGAGAAGTTTCTTGTTCTCCTCCTGAGATTCCTGAGCAATCATCAGAGGCTTTATGCACTGTGTGTGAAGGGGTCATGGGAAAAGATAAGGAAGGCTTCATCACACCAAAGAGTAACATATAGAGAGAGGCAGTCCGTTCACCAGACAGTCCGAAGTTCTGGCCTAGCCCCGACAGGCTGAGCACAAGCATCAAATGGCAACCACGGACACTTTGCTTTGGGTGCTGGCCTACAATTCTGGAACTCCCAGGACCTGAAGTGTCTTCAAAGTTTGAGCCATTCCTGATACACCAAGGGAGCCAAAGAACCTGCAATATTCTGCTACGGGACTTCATTCCGCACAGACTCATAAGCGGAAGGGAAGGAGGGGTGTCATTCAAGAAGTTTGGGACTAGAATCTCTTTCCTTGCATCCAGGTTTAGAAAACAGGGTGAACAGGAGAGAAGTGAAAAACAGAATTTCGAGGTGGGAAACAAAACATCAGTGTGTACTAGAGTAGGAAATTAGGTCATCTCTTTCAGGCAAAAATACAAGCTTTGAAGACAAAGCCATACTCATTGAAACAGTCACGCTCATGCTTAGTTAGATCTGATCCAAAGGACGATTAGATGATTTACTGATGGCTTTGGTAGAGGTGACCTGCATTTTCTTCAAGGTGAATTTAAGCTTCTTTTTGGCGGGGGAGGGGGAATACAAAGAGCAACACTTTTTTTTTTTTAACAATCCAAATTCTTTCAGATCTTTGTTAACATGTATTATAACTTATTATATTGTAACATATATTGTAATACTTTGGCCACCTGATGTGAAGAACTGACTCATTGGAAAAGACCCTGATGCTGGGGAAGATTGAAGGTGGGAAGAGAAGGGGATGATAGAGGATGAGATGGTTGGATGGCATCACTGACTCAAAGGACATAAGTTTGAGTAAGCTCTGGGAGTTAGTGATGGACAGGGAAGCCTGGCATGCTGCAGTCCATGGGGTCTCAAAGAATCTGACATGACTAAGCTTCATGGGAAATAGATGGGGAAACAGTGGAAACAGTGTCAGACTTTATTTTTTTGGGCTCCAAAATCACTGCAAATGGTGACTGCAGCCATGAAATTAAAAGATGCTTACTCCTTGGAAGGAAAGTTATGACCAACCTAGATAGCATATTCAAAAGCAGAGACATTACTTTGCCAACAAAGGTCTGTCTAGTGAAGGCTATGGTTTTTCCAGTGGTCATGTATGGATGTGAGAGTTGGACTGTGAAGAAAGCTGAGCGCCGAAGAATTGATGCTTTTGAACTGTGGTGTTGGAGAAGACTCTTGAGAGTCCCTTGGACTGCAAGGAGATCCAACCAGTCCATTCTGAAGGAGATCAGCCCTGGGATTTCTTTGGAAGGAATGATGCTCAAGCTGAAAGTCCAGTACTTTGGCCACCTCATGTGAAGAATTGACTCATTGGAAAAGACTCTGATGCTAGGAGGGATTGGGGGCAGGAGGAGAAGGGGATGACAGAGGATGAGATGGCTGGATGGCATCACTGACTCGATGGATGTGAGTTTGAGTGAACTCCAGGAGTTGGTGATGGACAGGGAGGCCTGGCGTGCTGCAATTCATGGGGTCGCAAAGAGTCAGACACAACTAAGCAACTGAACTGAACTGATTGTAACTCATGCATTTACAGTTTTGTATTCTACTCAGTTAATTTTCACCTATGAACACTTCCATGAGACGCACTGGCATTTTCTATATATCTCTGTGCTTTAAAGGGTTATATAGTTATAGCTTGAGGAATCATTCTCCAGTGATTATTAGGCATTTGAATGGTTTGCAGCTTTTTCTTTAAATACAAGAATTAAGAACATTTTATGTTCAAATTAATCTCTTTGCTTCTTGTGTTGTCTCTCTTGTCAATATATGACAATATAATGTCGTATAACATGTCAATATATGACAAAATAATGCGATAATACAATTTCAATATAATGTGTCAATATATGACACATTTTAAAGTCCTGGTTGCATGCTGCTCTATTATGTTCCACTTGAGAGATTGCCATAAGCTAGTAGCCTGCAGTCAGGGCTCAGCCCACACAGGTTTTAATTGGCTCACAAAGCAGGTGCTTCTTGTCTCTCATTGTTGTTGGTATTATAGTTTAGTGTCTTAAGTCAAGGCCTGTATACTCCATTTTGCCACAATCCCCAATATTTACACTCTCATCCATTTAAATTACCTGCTGGGCTCCTACAAACATTGAGTTTTCAGTCCCTAAACTACTCCAACTCTCAGAATCACTTGCAAAATATATTTACTTCTGTATATCTAACCATTTCTGAGCTGTCATTTACCTTGTCTGGCTTAATAAGTAAGCATTAGCGATTCTTTTATACTTAGAAAAAAATTTTAAGGCAAGCAGGACTCCTAAGCCTTGCTAGGAATGAAAAGAAAAGAGCACTAGGTAAGCCCTACCTCATAGCTGATCACACCAGAACTTGATGTGAAAGTGACCACCAAGGCTCTTCAGGGCCCCGGGTTCTGTCGTGTGCACCCTGGAGCACCCTCCACAAACAGCTGGTGCCATGCCTGGAACACGCATCTGGGTTTATCCATACCAGTGGGTGCCAGTTAGGGCTAATGAATGACACCTTTGTTCATAAAAATGCAGAAGACCATTGCCCACTGTCCATCTTAAAGGGAAACTGTACAATCCTACTTGCCTGGAAAAAAATCTCTGCAACTGTCTCTTTCCCTTCAAAAATTGTACCCATATTTATACATTCATGCATTTTTCTCCTAAAGAAAACAATCTTTATACATAAGAAGGATAAATGCTTAGTCATTTCCTAGGTTACTCAGTCCCACTGTTAGCAGACAAATCTTATTTTAGTTTTAGAAATATGCCTATTTTCAGCAGCTCACTTGATTACACTTACAAAATCAGTCTCCTCAGAGAAACACAGCATGGGAAAAAGAAATGGGACCAGGACAGCAAGACCTAGGTTCCAATTCCAGCTATGCCACTGTGATACAGGTTGCTGTGTATAAAACCCCTATCTCCCCTTCCTCCAGATGGGTAGGGTTATACCTGGGTTATATGCTCAGAACCACACCTCTGCCTTTGGAACTAGGAGTAGCCGTGTGATAAGTTCTCCTGATATATTTACTTAAAATTATCTTGACAATAACAGTCTTCCTATAAAGCCACTTTTAAACTGGATATAACTCATGCCACGCAACTTACTCTTTTACAGTTTACAATTCATTGGTTTTTAGTATAGTCACATGTTGTGCAAATCTTACCACTACATAATTTCAGAATATTTTCATTATCCTCCCCCACAAAACTCTGTGCTGGTTAATACAGTGTTATTCCTGTATTATACTGCTCATTCTTCCCTCTCCTCTGCTTCTGGAAACCACTCATCCACTTTCTGTCTCCATACATTTGTCTATTCTGGACGTTTCATGTAAGTGGTATAACACAATATGTACAATACAATTTGTGACTGACTTCCTTCAGTTAGCCTGAAGTTTCCAAGGCTCACCCATGTTGGACTATGTACCAGTACTTCAAACCTTTTTATTCTGCTGGATACTATTTCATTGCATGGATATGCCACATTTTGTGTATCCACTTATTGGTTGATACACATTTAGATTGTTTTAACTTTTCGGCTATTATGAACTTTGGGGCAGAGCTTTTTGGGTGAATATGTTTTCCATTTTCTTGGATACATCCCTAAGAGTAGAATTTCTGTGTCCTATGGTAATTGTTTTAACTTTTGGGACACGGACAAACTTTTTCATAGTAGCTGTACCATTTTATTAATACATTCCCACTAGCAAACCATTTGAGGTTCTAATTTCTCCACATCCTTATCGTGATGGTTATAACTTTATGTGTGAATCTGACTGGGTTAGGGGATGCCTCCTCAGGTCACAAGGGGTCGGACTGAGCTCACACACACACACACATGGCTGGTAAACACTATTTGTAGGTGTGTCTGTGAAGATGTTATTGGTGATTCCATAGACGAAGAAGGTCGGTCCTCATGAATGAGGGTGAGTGTCATCACAGGCGGCTGAATGGCCTGGATAGAACAAAAGAGTACAGGAAGGGTGTATTCTCTCTCTTGAGCTGAGGCACAGCTTCTCTAACTCCCAACACTGGAGTTCCTGGTCACTGGACCCTGGGACTCCAGATCTTACAGCAATGGTGCCTCAGTTCTCAGACCTCAAGCTGAATTATACCATAGTCTTTCCTGGTTTTCCTTCATGCAGACGGCAGACTGTAAGACGTCTTGGCCTCTGTAATCATTTAAGGCAATTCCTATAATAAATTTCCTGTTTTATATATCTATGTGCTAAGTCGCTTCAGTTCTGCCCAACTCTTTGTGACCATATGGACTATAGCCCACCAGGCTCCTCTGCCCATGGGATTCTCCAGGCAAGAATACTGTAGTGGGTTGCCATGCCCTCCTCCCGGGGATCCTCCTGACCCAGGGATCAAACTCAAGTCTCTTATGTCTCCTGCATTGGCAGGTGGGTTCTTTACCACTAGGGCCACCTGGGAAGCCTCTATCTATCTATCTCTATGTATCATATTTGGTCTGTTTCTCTAGAAAACACTGACCAATATACTTAACCAATATTTGTCTCTTTTTTCTTTTTTTTTTTAATTCCAGATATCCTAATGGATATGAGTGGTATCTCATGTGGTTTTGATTTGCACTTTCCTAGTGGCATACTGTGCATCTTCTCATGTACCTACTGGTCAGGTTCACTGGACAAATGTCTATTCAAATATTTCACTCATTTGTATATTAGGTTGTCTTCTTCATTACTGTGTTGTAAGAGTTCTTAATATGTTCTGGACATTAGACCCTTATTAGATACATGACTTGTACATTTTTTCTCCCAATTCATGGATTATCTTGTCACTTCTGTAATAGTGTCCTTGACACACAAGTTTTTAATTTTGATGAAGTCCAATTGAATTTTTTCTTCAGTTGCTTCTGCTTTGATGTCATATCTAAGACACTGTTACATAATCAAAATTCACAAAGATTCACACCTATATTTTCTTCTAAGAGTTTCATACATTTGGATCTTTAATCCATTTTAAGTTCATTTTTGTATATAGCGTGAGGTGGAAGTCTAAATTCATTCTTTGACATGTGGTTATTCAGTTATTCAAGCACCATTTGTTCAAAGCACTATTCTTTCTCCATTTCGTCATCTTAGCATCCTTGGAGAAAATCAGTTGGCCATAGATGGGCTGATTTTTGGACTCTCAAGTCTATTCAATCAATCCGTGTCTGTTCTTTGTTAGTACCACAGTGCCTTGATTACTACGGTTTTGTAGTAAGTTTTAAAAGCAGGAAGTGTGTCTTCCAAATTTGTTCTTTTTCAAGATGGTTTCGACTGTTCTGAGTGCCTTGCATTTCTATATAAATCTTAGGATCACTCTGCCCATTTTTCCAAAGACGGTAGTATAATTTTGATAGGAGTTATGCTGAATCTGTAAATCAGTTTGTGGAGTTCTTAACAGTAGTAAGTCTTCCAATCCATTAACACAAAATGTCTTCCCATTTCCTTAATTTCCATCACTAATGTTTTGTAGTTTTCAGTGTGCAAGTCTTATATCTCTTCAGTTAAATATATTCCAAAGTATTTTATTCTTTTTGCTACTATTGTAGATGGTTCTGTTTAGTAAATTTCACTTTCAAACTGCTTATTGCTTAAAATACAATTGATATTTGTATATTGATCCTATATCCTGCAAAGTGGCTAAATTAATTTACTGGTTCTAATAGATTTTAGGTAGTTTTTATGGTTTTCTATATATATAAGATCATGCATCTGCAAATACAGTTTTTACTTCTTTCTTTCCAATTTGAATGCCTTTATTTCATTTTCTGGCTTAATTGTGCTGACCAGAATCTCCAGTACAATGTTGAACAGAAGGGACAAGGGAAGGCTTCTTTGTCTTCTTCCTCATTTTAGGGAGAAAGCATTCTTTCCTCCACTATTAAATTTGATATTGGTTACGGGTTCTTCATAGATGGCTCTCTTTCAGGTCAAGGGAGCTCCTTTATCTTCCTAGTTTGTTGAATTTTTTATCATGAAAGGGTGTTACATTTTGTCTAGTGCTTTTTCTTCATCTATTGAGATTATCATTATATAGTTGCTTTTCCTTCATTCTATTAACATAGTATATTATATTGGTTGACTTTCATATGTTGAACAAGTCTTCTATTCCTGAGATAAATCCTACTTTTGATATATAAACCTTTTTCTGTGTTGCTGGATTTGAATTGCCGCTATTTTGTTGATTTTTTTTTTCTGTCTATACTCATCTCTAGTCTAGTGTAGTCGCTCAGTCACGACTCTTTGCAATCTCATGGACTCTATGTAGCCTGCCAGGCTCCTCCGTCCATGGAATTCTCCAGGCAAGAATACTGGAGTGGGTGGCCATTTCCTTCTCCAGGGGATCTTCCCGACCCAGGGATCGATCCCTGCATTGCAAGCAGATTCTTCACCATCTGAGCCACCAGAGAAGCCCATAAGGGTACTCATTGGCATGCAGTCACTTTTCTTGGTATGTCTTTGTGCAGTTTTGGTATCAGGAGAACAATGTCTTCATAGAAAGAGTTTAGGAAGTGACTTTGCCTCTTCTATTTTGGTGGAATATTTTGTGAAGGGTTGTGTTAATCTTTCCTTATGTGTTTTTTAGAATTCACTTGTGAAGCCATCTTTAAGGGAAGCCCTTTAAGTACTAACTCAACTTCTTTAGTTGTTAAAGGTCTGCTCACAGTTTTTTCTTGAGTAAGTTTTCATAGTTTGTGTGTTTCTATGGATTTGTCCATTTCACTTAGGATATACGACTTGTTGCCCTACAGCTGTTTATAATATTCCATAATGACTCTTTTTTTTTTATCCAGTAAGGTCAATAGTAATGTTCCCTCTTTCATTCCTGATTTAGAAATTGAGTCTCCTCTCTCATCTTCTTGGCCAAGCTAGCTAAATGTTTTTCAATTTTGTTGATCTTTTCAAATAATTAACTTTTGATTTTGTTCATTTTCTCTATTGTTCCAATAAGGACTTTTTTAATGTGCTAAATTTCTAATGTCTGCTTTACTTAACTGCTGAAAATTTGATGTTATAATTTAACTAAACACCTCAGTAGTTACAGAATTTCCCTTATCTCAGCTGTAGAGAGATTTAATAGTGTATTTTAAAAAGCAGAAACCTACTTCATTCATTGCCCTGAGAACTTGGGAAAAATACTTAACTGTTCTGAGCCTCTGTTTCCTCGTGTGTAAAAGGAAAACAGTAACAGAGATGTCAGGAGATGTTGTTCAAATTACATGAGAATGTATACGAAGCACCTCATGCCTCAGGGCCAAGTATTTCAGTAGACATGCAAAGAATGCTGATCTCTGCTTGATTGTTAAATTACATGATGTATATGAATACAACATACTAGTGTGTAATATGTGATGTTAGTAAGCATACCTTCATTCCCTTTCTTTACCCACCCTACCCCTAAATTTAAAAGTTCAGCATGTTCTGGATCCCCACCACATTTGCTTACCAAAAAGGAAACTGTTTCAGAGTAGCAGGTATCATCAACACCTGGGCCTACTGCATAGTCTGTTTTTCACCACCCCCTGCCCCCACCTTGCTGCTTATGATCAAGTCACTTGCAATGTAGTAGATTAAATGGATCCCACCTGGAAAATCCCATGGATGGAGGAGCCTGGTAGGCTGCAGTCCACGGGATCGCTGCGAGTCAGACACGACTGAGCGACTTCACTTTGACTTTTCACTTTCATGCATTGGAGAAGGAAATGGCAACCCACTCCAGTGTTCTTGCCTGGAGAATCCCAGGGACAGGGGAGCCTGGTGGGCTGCCGTCTATGGGGTCTCACAGAGTCAGACATGACTGAAGTGACTTAGCAGCAGCACCAGCAAAGTACATCACCAAACTTCTAGCGCTCATTACATGCTCAATAAATACACGAAGAATAAATGAAAGCACTAGAGGGGGCTATAAGCTAATGGGTTAGTGAAGACAGTCCACAGGCCAGCTTCCTCTCTAGCTGGCTAGCAAGAAACCATGGTGGTCAAGTAAGTCACCTAACAGATTCGTTAGTGTAGACAGTCCCCAAACTAAGGAGCAAGGTCTGTGTGACATAGCTGAAGAGAGTGTGCCTAGGTATGTAGGTTATTTGGAATACAACAGGTTAAAGTAGGACAATGAAAAGTAGGGCAAGATTATTTTGGAACATTAGAAGAATTAAAGAGGTAAGAGCCTAAGGGATGCCTTTGTGGTTGCAAGATAAAGAGAAGCCAGGGAAGGATCTAAATGTAAAGAAACTTATTGCACAGCTTTCTCAGCCAAGAGTTTTCTGAAAGTTGCATACAAAATAGATTCCTTAATAAGTAAGTAAGCAAGTAAGTGAAGTTGCTCAGTCGTGTCCAACTCTTTGCAACCCCATGGACTGTAGCCTACCAGACTTCTCCATCCATGGGATTCTCCAGGCAAGAATACTGGAGTGGGTTACCATTTCCTTCTCCAGGGGATCTTCCCAACTACGGGATAGAACCCGGGTTTCCCACATTGGAGGCAGACGTTTTAACCTCTGAGCCACCACAGAGGTTTAAATTTAGAATTTAATCTAAATTCCTTAATAGAATGTCTTAAAAATTGGCACACAGGCAAGTACCCTGGTTCTTCAGAACAGTATAACGGATTATGAGAATAAGATCAAGAGGTGGGAGTGGGAACAGAGGAAATGGGCCAATGCAAGATTTACTTCTTGTATGTACACTAAAGATGACTGTTCTAATATGAAACTAATAAGGAAAGAAACACTTGTTAACATTTCCTGTCTATACTCAGTCAAGAAAGTCCAACACTAAGGATAAACAAACAAAAAATCATAATTCTGATTTCTTTCATCTCAGATCCATCAAGCATCAGAAAGTCTCAAGGTAGAACCAACAAGTCCAGTTCCCAGCCAATGCCTGATAGGAAGCTCATACTTACAGGATCAGACAAAAGTCATCACCAAGAAAAACCACCAATACATAATTCCACTGTACACCAGTCCCTGGGTTTCCCAGGTGGCTCAGTGGTCCACCTGCCAATTCAGGAGACACAGGAGACGTGGGTTTGATCCCTGCATCAAGAAGATCCTCTGAAGAAGGGAATGGCTACACACTCAAGTATTCTTGCCTGGCAAATTCCATGCACAGACGAGCCTGGCAGGCTATCCATAGGGCCACAAAGAGTTGGACACAACTGAATGACTGAAAACACACTCACACCCCAGCTCCTAACTGTGTATCTCCAATGTTCATGAGTTTGAAAATAACAATTATTTCTGTTAGTTCTTTGAATGTGTTTTGAGGAAACAGAATAAAGTAACCACAATAAAATGAACAGCTGGGAGGGGGGAAGCCAGCATGAAAACACAACAGCTGAAAAGGTTCACACATAACACATATGCACAGGAATAGGGACTATCCTATTTCATATATCAAAACTGAGATGCTTTTATAGAATATTGGCCATGAAAAATGGCAGCCCACTCCAGTACTCTTACCTGGAAAATCCCATGGACAGAGGAGCCTGGTAGGCTGCAGTCCATGGGGTCGCTAAGAGTTGGACACGACTGAGCGACTTCACTTTCACTTTTCACTTTCATGCATTGGAGGAGGAAATGGCAACCCACTCCACTGTTCTTGCCTGGAGAATCCCAGGGACGGCGGGACCCGGTGGGCTGCTGTCTATGGGGTCGCACAGAGTCGAACACGACTGAAGCGACTTAGCAGCAGCACATACTTTAAAAGGGACAAATATCTGTACCACAACTTCTTTATCCATTCATCTACCAATAGACCCCTAGACTGCTTCCAGGTCCTAGCTATTGTATATAATGCTACAATGAACACTGGGGTACATGTGTCTTTTTGAATTATGCTTTTCTGGGCAAGTCAGAAAGAGAAAAACAAATATCATACATTAACACATATACATGGAATCTAGAAAAAATGTTCCTGATGAACATATTTGGAGGGCCGGAATAGAGATGCAGACAGAGAACAGACTTGTGGAAAGAGTGCGAGCAGAGCGTGGGGCCGACTGACAGAGCAGTGTTGAAACATGCATTGCCATGTTTCACACAGACGGCTAATGGGGAGCTGCTGTGTAACACAGGAAGCTCAGCCAGTGCTCTGTGACAGTCCAGAGGAGAGTGATGAGGGTGAGGCCCGCAAGGCAGGGAACATGTGTATACTTAACGGCTGATTCACAGTGATGTACGGCAGAGACCAACACACCTTTGTAAAGCAATTATCCTCTAATTAAAAATTTTTACAAAAGGAGAGGATATATATGTATACTTATAGCTGATTCATGTTGTTGAACAGCAGAAACACACACAACATTGTAATTATCCTCCAATTAAAAAAATTATCACCAAAAAAGGGACAAATATCAACAGAATCCTTAAACTTGTGTTCTATGAAGTAAGTTTATAAATTACATATCACATGAGCAAAACTTCTTGAACTGATAATAGTTGAAAAGTTAAAATTCTCTTCATCAGTTTGTTCCAAAAAAGAGTATTCTTTTGGCTGACAGTTTTCTGTTTCAACTTCCATCCAGGGTTTTGTGTTTTTATACAGGAGAAAACTGATGAGAATAAGCTTGAATAAAAATTGGAACATTTGCTGACATGGAAAAATTAAAATGTCTAATACATTACTTCCAGAGAAGGCAATAGCACCCCACTCCAGTACTCTTGCCTGGAAAATCCCATGGACAGAGGAGCCTGGTAGGCTGCCCTCTATGGGGTCGCACAGTCAGACACAACTGAAGCGACTTAGCAGCAGCAGCAGCAGCAATATGTTACTTCATATCAACTCATACGACTGAGATTAGGTTCTGCCCTTCTCTCTGAGAACTTGAAACAAATTTAGCAGAAATAAAAGATAAATAAACAGTTGCTTTCAAATAGTCTTACATGGTGCATTCACAGGTTCATGAAATAAAATAGGCAAATGTAAATATTAAGATGAAAATATTGTCTATGTACACCCGTGGCGGATTCATGTCAATGTATAGCAAAACCATTACAGCCTTGTAAAGTAATTAGCCTCCAATTAAAATAAATAAATTTATATTAATAAAAAGAGAAAATATTGTCTAAAATCCAGGTTGTTCTTTTCTTTAGGAGTTAAACGTAACATGGATGTAGAGAGCAGACATGTGGACATGGGTGGGAAGAAGGGAATGGTGGGACAAACCAGGAGATTAGGTTTGACATTTATACACTACCACGTGTAAAACAGCTAGCTAGTGGGAACCTGCTGTATAGCACAGGGAGCTCAGCTCGGTGCTTTGTGATGACCTAGAGGGGTAGGATGAAGGGGGAGGGAGGTCCACGTGGGAGGGGATATATGTATACATACAGCTGATTCACTTCATTGTACAGCAGAGACTAACAGTGTAAACCAATTATACTCCAAAAAAGTCAAACATAAGTTTATCACATAACTCAGCAAGTTTACTCATGTATTTCTACTCAAGATACATGAAAATATAGGTAGAAAGATGTGTATGCAAATATTCATATTAGTATTATTCATAATAGTTAAAAATGTAAAATAACCCAAATGTATATCAACTGATGAATGGACAAATAAAACATGATCTCCATACAACAGGCTATTATTCAGCAAGAAAGAGAAATGAAGTACAGATACATGCTATAACGTGGAAGAACTTCAAAAACATTATGCTCGGTGAAAGAAGCCACATACCAAAGAGGGGTATTATACGATTCCAGCTATAAGAAATGTTGAGAAAATAAAATCTACAAAGACAGAAAGCAAATTAATGTTTGCTGAAGACTGGAAGTGAGAAAGGAGAGTGATCACAAATGGGTAAGATAGATTTTTCTGGAGTGTCAGAAATGTTCTAAAATTGGATTATGGTGATGGTCACATGACTGAACAAATATACTAAAAATCACTTAACTGTACACTTAAAACAAGTGAACTTTATGGTATGTCAATTTATATCTCAACAGAGCCATTAAAAAAAATCTAGTGAGGTGCATAATATAATATGAACAGATCTTCAGTGTATAACTCAGTGAATTTTAACATATGTATACACCCATGTAACCAGCACCCAGAGAAAGACACAAAACTTTTTTAGCATTCCAGAAAGTTTCCTTGTACCCTTTTCTAATCATAAGGCATCAACTTCCTCCACAAGAGTGGTTACCACTAATTTGCTGTATATCACCTTGACTCATTTTGTCCACAGTGAAATTTCAATGTTTCTTTTGCTCAACATAACATCTGTGAGATTTATCTGAGTTGAAGCTGATATCAGTAGTTCATTCTTTTTTTATTGCTGTGGAGCCCTCTTGGGCTTCCCTGATACTTCAGTTAGTAAAGAATCCACCTGCAATGCAGGAGACCCTGATTCGATTCCTGGGTTGGGAAGATCCCCTGGAGAAGGGAAAGGCTACCCACTCCAGTATTCTGACCTGAAGAATTCCATGGACTGTGTAGTCCATGGGGTGACAAAGAGTCGGACACAACTGAGTGACTTTCACTTTCATTCCACTGTATAAATATTCCACAATTTGTAAGTTCTTCTGTTAAAGAACATTTTGGTTGTTTCCAGTTTGGGGGTATTATGAATAAACATGTAATGAACATTATTTTAGATGTCTGTGACAGACATATGCACTTGTTTTTGTGGGCACACAACTAAGAGCAGAAATGCTGATTCAAGGAGGAAGCAAATGTTTAGCTTGGGTACAAACTGCGTTAAAATTTCCCAAACTGTTTAGACAAATGTCCAGCCCTACCAACAATGTCTAGAAGTTCCAGCTGTCCCACCTCCTCACCAACATTGGTATTGTCAATCTTTCTAACTTTAGCCATTGTGCTAAAATTACATTGTGTACACAGTGTGTAGGAGTATCCTGGCATGGCTCTAATTTGCATCTCCTTAATTAAGAATGAAACTGAGCGCATTTGCATATACTTTCTGACCATCTGGTTACCTTCTCTGATGAAGTGCCTGATCAAGAATTACTTCTTAATGCCACTAGGAAAAAAAACTTAAAAAAAAAAAAAAGATGAGGTATAAAATACAAAGAATAATAATTATAGCAATAGTTGAATAAAATAATTTAGTGTTAATTACTCAAATTATGCTTTCAAAAGTTGGGAAATATGAAGCTGGAATAAAACATGAAAAAATATAAGAATATTAAATTCTTTGTCTAAAATAAAAAAAAAAAGAACTGTGTCCATTTTTAACAGGTTATCTTTTTCTTATTGCTTTACAGAAGTGCTTTATTCTAAATACAAATCCTTTATCAGATATATGTACTGCAAACATTGTTCTCTAATCTGTGGCTTGCATCTTCTCTCTCCTGATGATGCTTTGATACACAGATGTGTATAATTTTAATGAAGTTCAATTTATCATTATCTTCCTTCATACTGTTTTTTATGTTCTGTTTAAGACACTGTTTGCCTATGCCAAGGTCATGAAGATAATCTCCTACAGTCTCTCCTAGAAGCTTTATTGTACTACCTTTCCCAGTTGAGTGATCATTAATTAATTTTTGTATATGGGGATCATAGCTCATTTATTTCCCATAAAGATACCCACTTGATACAGTACTGTTTATTGATAAGACTATCTTTTCCCACAGATTGCAATGGCATATTGCACCATTAGTCGATGACTGTATCGTACATGAGTCTGTTTTTGGTCTCTCCTGTGTTCCATTTTCTCGTTTTATCCTTGGCAAATGCTACTTTAGACTTAATTATGGAACCTTGATAGTAATCTTGAACTAGGGAATATTTGAATACACAATTTGTTATAGAATTCTGTGAGCTGTTCTTTTAAGAAAGACAAATGCCACACATTTTACTATTTCAGGTTTTACCTGTCATCATATCTCTATTTTGAAGAAGATAATTTTTTTTAAATCAGCAAGATGAAACCCTGAATATTTTTCACCACAAAAGGCTTACAAACTCTACAGGATCTCTTACGTTAACTGCAGATAGCTGTTGAAGCCCAGAATGAAAACGGCTTACCTGAGTAAGATAAAGAGTGTCTTTGAACCTGCGTAGTTGATCTGTACTGTTTGGGAGCTTGAAGTGAAGTTCAATCTGGTGAAGCATTTCATTGTTACCGTTAATCAAATGTTGCCGATGAAGTGCAAAGCTGCTTCTGTAAGACCAGTCCTCTTCAGAGGAAACCTTTTGAGTAAAGAATAAGAGATTCAAACTGGGAAGTTAGAGGAGTGAAACTACCCTTTTCTGAATTCCTGGCAAACTTGGAAAATGATACACACTGGAAAAGAGCTCTGGGACCAACCTCACATTTAGGCATCATATTTGTTATTAGTGCAAGACTAGCCTTATTCTCGGAGAAGGCAATGGAACCCCACTCCAGTGTTCTTGCCTGGAGAATCCCAGGGACGGCGGAGCCTGGTGGACTGCAGTCCATGGGATCTCGAAGAGTCGGACACGACTGAGCGACTTCACTTTCACTTTTCACTTTCACGCATTGGAGAAGGAAATGGCAGCCCACTCCAGTATTCTTGCCTGGAGAATCCCAGAGACGGCGGAGCCTGGTGGGCTGCCGTCTATGGGGTCGCACAGAGTCGGACACGACTGAAGCGACTTAGCAGCAGCAGCAGCAGCCTTATTCTATTTGGTATTTCTATCAAAAGGCTTCTCTCATCAAAACATGTTTGCTTTTTTTAGAATATTCATTATGCACATTTTAAAATGTCATCTCATGAAAGCATAGAAACTGTCAAAACTGAATAATAAACTGAAAATAACATTCTTTTAAAACTGTCAATTCTTTAACAATAATAAAATATCACCAGTGTACCTTTTACAGAAAAAAAAGCAATAGTTCTGGCTTCCAGGCCTGTGATTTAATGAACTGTTAGCATGTGACAAAGATGTAAGACAACTGCTGGCTACATCTGAAAATATCAGAGTTTAATTTTAATCCAAGCTACACAGAGACTGAAAAAACATGTTCTGCTCCACCCTGAAAAAACCCTGAAAATTAGAAAACTTAATAATCCCTGTTTATAAAATGACTTATAATTCCCAGTGATCATGCAATGCATAGACCAATCCACTTAAAAAGGAAAAAGGTATTCCTTAGGAATTTATTTATACCAAAATACATGCAATATACACTGGCCATACTTAATAAGGGTGTCTTTCCAAATTGAATTAATTTTTGGAAAATGTTACCACCAGACAGAATACTAATTACTATTACTTATTTGAGACAGAGGTATTAGTATTTACAGTCATCCTGTACACATTTGAGATGCACAAGCCTTTACCAGCAATAGCTTTTCCTTCTTTCTGTATTTCCTTCTTTTCAAAGTCGGAAATTTCTCCAGGCCTTTCAGCCCTCTGACTGCTAATAATCTGAATATATTCCATAATCATAAATCTGATCTGTTTGTGGGAAGCTTTCTACCTTCTGGTAGCTATGCTTTGAAATTCTTGTAAATGTCAGCTGTAATGATGCTACAACCAGAAAACAAGCCTTTATTGTCTCAGTTTCTGTGGGTCAGGAATCCGGGCTCAGCTTAGCACGGTGCTTCTGCCTCTCCCAGAGGCTGCCTTCATCTCGAGGCTCCACTGGGATGGAGGTGGGGAATACTGCCTGAAGGACTGATTGATCTATCTGACTGATATTCTAAAGTTCTGAGCACATGGTAGATAAGTAGTTACTTATTCAGTGAATATCCAGAGTAGCGGTTCTCAATCCTAGATGCACATCAGAACCCTAGGAGAGTTAAAATAAGGAAAGAAAAGCTCACACGACACCTTAGAACAAGTGAATCCAAGTTTGGGGGGGTACAGTCCAGGCGTTAGTTTTTTAAAAATGAAACAAACCAAAGAAAAACATCTGAGAGTGATTCTACTGTATATTCAGGGTCTGCATCTAGGGCAAAAGTGTCAGATAAGGCTCTGATTGCTTTCAAAATATTAACTCACTTAATCATCATAACAACCCTATGACTAAGTACTATTATCACCCTGTTTTACAGAATGAGGAAACCAGGCACAGAAAGATTAAGTTACTTGCCCAGAATCCAAAGCTAGTTAGTGTAGTCTAGCTCCAACTTTCTTTTAAACCATATAGCTAGTGTTGACTTTGGAGAAGGCGATGGCACCCCACTCCAGTACTCTCGCCTGGAGAATCCCATGGGCAGAGGACCTGGTGGGCTGAAGTCCATGGGGTCGCTAAGAGTCGGATACGACTGAGTGACTTCACTTTCGCTTTTCACTTTCATGCACAGGAGAAGGAAATGGCAACCCACTCCAGTGTTCCTGCTTGGAGAATCTCAGGGACAGGGGAGCCTGGTGGGCTGGTGTCTTATGGGGTCGCACAGAGTCGGACACGACGCAGCATTGACTATATGAATAGTAACAATAGCTTACATTTTAAGAGCTCATCACTATGTATCAAGAAATCTGCTGTGTTTCAATGTATTAATTTAGTGTTTATACACAATCATATGGCACACATGCATATCTGAATGTGAACACACACAAAAAAACAAATGCTCCTTGAAGTATCTACTACTATTAACCCCAATTTACAGATGAGAACATTGAAATTCAAAAAGAATGAATGATCTGTTCAAGGCAATATAGCTAGTGTTGCTGCTGCTGCTGCTAAGTCGCTTCAGTCATGTCCAACTCTGTGCGACCCCACAGATGGCAGCCCACCAGGCTTCCCCGTCCCTGGGATTCTCCAAGCAAGAACACTGGAGTGTATAGAAGTTCTAATATACAAATGCTGATCAGTTTATTACAAAACCCAGTATTAGATCTGATAGAGTGCCTGAAGAACTATGGATGGAGGTCTGTAACACTGTATAGGAGGCCATGATGAAAACCATTCCCAAGAAAAAGAAATGCAAAAAGGTAAAATGGTTGTCTGAGGAGGCCTTACAAATAGCTGAGAAAAGAAGAGAAGTGAAAGGCAAAGGTGAAAAGGAAAGATACCTCCATCTGAATGTAGAGTTCCAAAGAACAGTGAGGAGAGATAAGATAGCCTTCCTAAGTGATCAATGTAAACAGAGGAAAAAATAGACTAGAAAAGACTAGAGATCTCTTCAAGAAAATTAGAGATACCAAGGGAACATTTCATGCAAGTTCAGTTCAGTCGCTCAGTCATGGCCAACTCTTTGCAAACCCACGGACTGCAGCACAGCAGGCCTCCCTGTCCATCACCAACTCCCGGAGCTTGCTCAGACTCATGCCCATCGAGTCAGTGATGCCATCCAACCACCTCATCCTCTGTCATCCCCTTCTCCTTCTGCATTCAATCTTTCCCAGCATCAGGGTCTTTCCCAATGAGTCAGTTCTTCGCATCAGGTGGCCAAAGTATTGGAGCTTCAGCATCAGTCCTTCCAATGAATATTCAGGACTGATTTCCTTTAGGATGGACTGATTTGAGGACAGAGGATGAGATGGTTGGATGGCATCATCAACTCGATGGACATGAGTTTGAGTAAGCTCCAGGAATTGGTAATGGACAGGGAAGCCCAGTGTGCTGCAGGCCATGGGGTCGCAAAGACTGGACACGACTGAGTGACTGAACTGATCTGATCTCCTTCTGGTCCAAGGGATTCTCAAGAGTCTTCTCCAATATGACAGTTCAAAAGCATCAATTCTTCAGTGCTCAGCTTCCTTCATAGTCCAACTCTCACACGCATACATGACTACTGGAAAAACCATAGCTTTGACTAGATGGACCTTTGTTGACAGAGTAATGTCTCTGCTTTGTAATAGGCTATCTAGGTTGGTCATAGCTTTTCTTCCAAGGAGCAAGCATCTTTTAATTTCATGGCTGCAATCACCATCTGCAGTGATTTTGGAGCCCCCCAAAATAAGGTCTCTCACTGTTTCCATTGTTTCCCCATCTATTTGCCATGAATTGATGAGACTTGATGCCATGATCTTAGTTTTCTGAATGTTAAGTTTTAAACCAACTTTTTCACTTTCCTCTTTCACTTTCATCAAGAGGCTCTTTAGTTCTTCTTCACTTTCTGCCGTAAGGGTGGTGTCATCTGCGTATCTGAAGTTACTGATATTTCTCCCAGCAATCTTGATTCCATCTTGTGCTTCATCCAGCCTGGCACTTCACATGATGTACTCTGCATATAAGCTAAATAAGCAGGATGACAATATACAGCCTTGACGTACTCCTTTCCCAATTTGGAACCAGTCTGTTGTTTCATGTCCAGTTTTAACTGTTACTTCTTGACCTGCGTACAGGTTTTTCAGGAGGCAGATAAGGTGGTCTGGTATTCCCGTCTCTTTCAGAATTTTTCACAGTCCATTGTGATCTACACAGAGGCTTTGGTGTAGTCAATAAAGCAGAAGTAGACGTTTTTTTGGAACTCTTGCTTTTTCGATGATTCAGTGGATGTTGGCAGTTTGATCTCTGGTTCCTCTGCCTTTTCTAAATCCAGCTTGAACATCTGGAAATTCATGGTTCACATACTGTGGAAGCCTGGCTTGGAGAATTTTGAGCATTACTTTGCTAGCATGTGAGATGAGTGCAATTGGGTGGTAGTTTGAACATTGTTTGGCATTGCCCTTCTTTGAGATTGTAATGAAAACTGACCTTTTCCAGTCCTGTGGCCACTACTGAGTTTTTCAAATTTGCTGACATATTGAGTACAGCACTTTCACAGAATCAAATTTTTTCACGCAAAGATGGGCACAGTAAAGGACAGAAATGGTATGGACCTAACAGAAGCAGACGATATTAAGAAGAGATGGCAAGAATACACATAAGAAGTATATAAAAAAGATCTTAATGACCCAGATAACCACAATGGTGTGATGACTCACCTAGAGACAGACATCTTGGAGTGAGAAGTCAAATGGGCCTTAGGAAGCATCACTACAAACAAAGCTAGTGGAGGTGATGGAATTCCAACTATTTAAAACATGGAAACTTACATTACCATGGGGTGGGGGAGGGGGGACAATGGTGGGATTGCTGAGAACAGCTGTCACTCGGACTTCACTGCCTTGTAAGGCATCGTGGCTGTGTTCCCCAGCCCCCTGGCGTCTCAGAATGCCTCCCTTCACTTCAACAAACTTAGAGTGGCCGAAAAGAACTATGACCTGAGGATCCTGGAGCAAGCCAGATCCCAATAAATGGAAAAGAGAAGGGACCAGCATGGCAGGGGTCGGGGCAAGGTGGAGGGGATCGAGGGGCCCTGTCAGACCACAGACAGAGGCAGAGAGTAAGATAAGTCCACAGGCAGACACTGAACTGGAGCCTAAGACGGTGGGGATGAAGATGGAAACAGACACTCACACCGGCACTGGACTCTTTCTCACTCCCCTGCCAAGGGTCCCTCCTTTTCCCTGGTTGGCCCATGTCTGCTTCCCTCTCTTTCCTATCTTCTTCTATCATTTTTTATCTCCTCTCTCACCATGAAATTAATTCATATTTTTTGGTCAGGTAGAATTGGGAGGGTCCCATACTCCCCCATTCTCCTATTTCCCTTATCATTCCAAGCTCCCTTTTCTTTTTTGGTCTTTATAAATATATTTATATGGACAGAATTAAGAAAAATTGATTTCCCCTCTCACCCCATCTTGTCTCCCCAAACCCCACAGAGTTTAAACTTGGGCCTCCATCCACACCCCCAGAACACTGTATATTGTTTGAGGTTTGTGCCGCAGTAACAGACACAGTAGTGAGTTGCACATACAGATGTTTGCTGGGTGTATTCACTGTAACTTTTTTATTTAATCTGATTTTTTGTTTGTTGGGGGGTTCTTTGGGGGGCAATTGCTTTTGTTTTTAAATATAAAAAAAATTCTGTCGCTGGGAAAATAAAAAGGAATGCTACAACATAATAACAACAGACAAAGGTTTATTTACTCATTTCTCTTACTGTAGCAAACTATCCAGTTCTGAGTATCCATAAATAATAAAAACAGTTGTAGGACATATAGAAAGTAGTAAGTGAAAGTAATTTTCATGTATTTCACATAACAAATCAGGCTTAAGTAATCACTGGCTTCCCACTGAATTTTTAAATGCTCTTGAAAGAATGTAAATAAAAGCAATATGGAAAAGTTATAATCCACAAAATGATGACTATAACAGTTTAGTGCCCCAAAAGTTAAGGATAAAAAGTTCTTCCCTATTATCTTCTTCCTAAACTTCTGTTTAAACAAGAAATAGATTTCATTTGACTTTCGGAACCACGGTGAGGAAGTGACATATGCCCATAGTCTACAATTCTGAATCCCTGGGAAATCAAAGATGGCTTACCTTTTCTAATGTACTGAAGGAAGGCCAGGACTGATATCCATACTCAGATACAAATCGAGCTTTGGGGAAAGTTCTCCAATTCCAGCAGTCAGTCACATAATCATAAAAATGTACGTCCCCATAATTCAGGTCATAGGGGTTTGGAGAGAGCCAACCTTCTGCAATGGTTTTGGCCCCATTTGTAGGACTGGATGTGATAAAAGGACGAGTCTGGTCTCCCTGAATTCAGAAATAAAATGGTTAAAGAGATAATATTTTCACCCAGTAAAGTACAGATCACTTACTTCTTTAAAAGTATCATCAGGTCCCAGAAATGCCAAGTTGTCATTTAGTCAAGTAGCTAATAGAAAAATGATAGAGCCACCTACATTCTTCACATTTGACAGCCACCAGCACATTTCTGCTGTTTGCCAATCCTTCATATTTCTTTTTTACTTTAATTTAGCTGCACAGAGTCTTAGTTGTGGTATTCAGGCTCTAATTCTCTGATCAGGCATTGAATCCAGGCCTCCCTCAAGCTCAGCGTCTTAACCACTGGACCACCAAGGAAGTCGCTCTTCATATCTTTTCATAATGCTGCTGCTGCTGCTAAGTCACTTGCTTCAGTCGTGTCTGACTCTGTGCGACCCCATGGACTGCAGCCCACCAGGCTCCTCCGTCCATGGGAGTTTCCAGGCAAGAACACTGGAGTGGGTTGCCATTTCCTTCTCCAATGCAGGAAAGTGAAAAGTGAAAGTGAAGTCGCTCAGTCGTGTCTGACTCTGTGCGACCCCATGGACTGCAGCCCACCAGGCTCCTCCGTCCATGGGAGTTTCCAGGCAAGAACACTGGAGTGGGTTGCCATTTCCTTCTCCAATGCAGGAAAGTGAAAAGTGAAAGTGAAGTCGCTCAGTCATGTCTGACTATTAGCGAGCCCATGGACTGCAGCCCACCAGGCTCCCCCGTCCATGGGAGTTTCCAGGCAAGAGTACTGGAGTGGGTTGCCATTTCCTTCTCCAATGCAGGAAAGTGAAAAGTGAAAGTGAAGTCGCTCAGTCGTGTCTGACTCTGTGCGACCCCATGGACTGCAGCCCACCAGGCTCCTCCGTCCATGGGAGTTTCCAGGCAAGAACACTGGAGTGGGTTGCCATTTCCTTCTCCAATGCAGGAAAGTGAAAAGTGAAAGTGAAGTCGCTCAGTCATGTCTGACTATTAGCGAGCCCATGGACTGCAGCCCACCAGGCTCCCCCGTCCATGGGAGTTTCCAGGCAAGAGTACTGGAGTGGGTTGACATTGCCTTCTCCGTTTCATAATGAATCATAGCTTATACCTCACAGCTGCTGTTCCTAATCTTTTCCAATCATGTCTTACCTACACTTGACCTTCCCCCATCATGGGTAGTATACAGTCTGGTACAGAATTCTGGCCTAGTGACATTTTGAGCCTAATAAGTTTTTGTTTTGTGTATGTATGCTGTGAGTGGGGGAGGTTTTATATCAATACACTCTATGATGTTGAGCAGCATACCTGACCTCTACCTACTAGACACCAGTAATACGTAACCCCCACTCCCCTCAAAAAATTCTACAGACATTGCCAAATGTTCTCCTGTATCTTGGGAACAAAATCACTTCCACTTGAGAAAAAAAGGTCTAATGGTTTAGAATGGGCTATGGATCGTTTCTTGGCCTTTTGGCTATAATTAAGTGTAGAATGGGATATGGAATCAGAGGAACATGAGTTTAAATCTCAAATTAGAATCATATTGTTTTGGGACAGGTCTAAGCCTCAGTTGTCTTATCTGTAAAATGGGGATAATAAATAGTACTTCTGTCATCGGGCTATTGTGGAATGGTTAAAAAAAAAAAAAAAAAGGAAATGTGTGGAAGAGATGGCTCAGGGTCCACTGAAATTCATATTTCCATTTCTGTAATTTGGAGCTGCCTGTAGGATGTGGCTTCTTAACCTATTAGAAGTCTGTGAGACTACATTCTCGTTGTCTTCCCCAGTTCACAGGCAAAGGCCTAGGAGATGGTGGAGATGGAAGGAGTCTGGGTCTCGAAAAAGAGGAGAGCTGCCTGCCCATTAGAAACAGCCATTCTGTAGTGTTACTCAGTAAAAAAGAAACTTTTACTACATAAACCACTAAAACGCTGCAGTTTGTTACAGCAGCCAGGATATAATTATTTAATCCAGTACCTAGCGCTCAAAATGTTTTAATTATTATCTCACTTAATGAACTGACTTCCTATTTCATTGAGAAGAATCATTCATTTAGCAAGTCTCTCTCAAGTGTTTACTGCGAGTCAGGCATTTTTCAGCAAGAACGAGAGAGAGAATCTATGGCAATGTCAAGTATTAATGCATCAAATCTCTGCTGAGCATTTACCATGCACCAGGTATGCAGTTTTTGCTATATACTGGAGGTTCAGCAAGGAACAAGGCAGACATGCTGACTGCCCTCTTAAAAGTGTAGACTGAGGGGGCCGGTCCTAAGACGGTGGGGGAATAGGACGGGGAGACCACTTTCTCCCCCACAAATTCTTTGAAAGATCATTTGAACGCTGAGAAAATTCCACAAAACAACTTCTGAATGCTGGTGGAGGACACCAGGCACCCAGAAAGGCAGCCCATTGTCTTCAAAAGGAGATAGGACAAAGTTTATAAACACCAGGGAACCCTCTCACCGGTAGGTTTGTGGGGAGTTTTAGAACCTCAGAGGGCAACATAACCAGGAGGAAAAAAACAAATAAATAAAACCCACAGATTCCTCACCTAACCACAACTCCCAGTGGAGAAGCCCAGACGCTCGCATCCGCCACCAGCAAGTGAGGGCTGAACAGGGAGGCACGGGCTGCATTGCTTAGCCTAAGGACTGGGCCTGAATGCCCTGAGGACAATCTGAGGGAGTTAACAGGAGAGAGCAACCCAAACTGTGGGATAGCCAGAGAGAAAGAGAGAAAAAAGACAAAGAGAGAGAGAGAACTTTCCCGTAAAAAGCTCTAACCTAAGGCACTGCCCAGAGAAGGCAATGGCATCCCACTCCAGTACTCTTGCCTGGAAAGTCCCATGGACGGAGGAGCCTGGTAGGCTGCAGTCCATGGGGTCGCGAAGAGTAGGACACGACTGAGCGACTTCCCTTTCACTTTTCACTTTCATGCATTGGAGAAGGAAATGGCAGCCCACTCCAGTGTTCTTGCCTGGAGAATCCCAGGGACAGGGGAGCCTGGTAGGCTGCCGTCTCTGGGATCACACAGAATCGGACACGACTGAAACGACTTAGCAGCAGCAGCAGCAAGGCACTGCTGGCCCGCTCACAGAACAAAGGACTGAGCGAATACCAGAGGAGAGCTAGCCAGCTGAGGACCAGCCTACCCCCCACCAGAGGCAAGGAGGCAGCCGGGTGACAGCCAGAAGCAGAAGGCAAGGGGCAAACTCGGGCCCAGAGACAGCATCCTCTACTGTGAGCAGGCTCCCAGTTGCTAACCAAGTCTTCCTGGGATCCTGGACGGTTGACATTTGCCAGAAGGGTTGCAACCATAGATCAGCTCCCCAGAGGAGACACACAGCACAACTGAGATGGTGCTCCCGCTGCGCGCCCAGGAAACCCAAATGGCCGGGACAAGGCAGGTGATAAGATGCACTGCCCACCTGGGGACTGTGCGCTCACCAAGCACCTGATCTCCTGAGCTGCTCAGACCTGGGAAGGGCAAAAAATGCAGACCCAACGGAGTCTGTGCCTTTGTGGAGTACACGAGAACCTGAACCTGAGCGGCTTAGACCTGGGAAGTGCACGCAACCCAGGGCCCACTTTAGAACGTTCCCCTGCAGAGCAACCTGGAGCCTGAGCAGCGTAAACCAGGAAAGCACACACGCCGTGAGTGGGGGCAAACCCAGTGTGGCCCAGACACTGCAAGCACTCCCCACACATGCCAGGGATATTTGTTTGCAGTGTTCCTCCCTCCCTGCAGCACAATTGAACAAATGAGCCTAAATAAATGACCACCTTCGCATCCTTGTGTTAGGGCAGAAATTAGACACTGAAGAGACTTGCAAACAGAGGAAGCCAAAATAAACAAAGAAGAGGGAACTGCTTTGGAAGTGACAGGTGCAAGAGATTAAAACCCTGTAGTTAGAATTGACTATATTGGAAGGGGCCTATACACCTTCAGAAGAAGTATAAGCTGGAACACGGAACTATCTGAAACTGAACTGACCCCTCAACAGCTCCAGAGTAAATTCTAGATATATCTTACTATTATCATTTTTTTAATTTTTAAGTTCTTTATCACTCCTTTAATTTTCATTTTTAAAACCTATTACCTTGTAAAAAAAAAAAGACCTTATTTTTAAAGCAAATTTCATATATATATTTTATAATTTTTGCAATTTTGTTTTGTTTTTTTAATATTGTATTTTTAGAGTCTAACCTCTACTCTAGATTTTTAATTTTTGCTTTTTGGTATTTGTTATCAATTTTGAACCTTTAAGAATCCAATCTTCAGTACCTATTTTTACTTAGGAGCATGATTATTGGCTTGATTGCTCTCTCCCCTTTTGACTCTCCTCTTTCTCCCCCAGGTCACCTCTATCTCCTCCCTCCCCATTCTCTTCTCTACTTAACTCTGAATCTCTTTGGGTGTTCCAGAATGTGGAGAACACCTAGGAAACTGATTACTGGCTAGACTGGTCTCTATCCTTGTGACTCCTTCTCCTCTCCTCCTGGTCACCTCTATCTCCTTCCTCTCTCTTCTTCTCTATGTAACTCTGTGAACCTCTCTGAGTGTTCCAGACTGTGGAGAGCAAATAGGGAATTGATTACTGACTAGATTGCTCTCTCCCCTTTTGAATCCCCCTCTTCTCCTCCTGGTCACCTCTATCTCCCTCCTCCCTCTTCTCTTCTCCATGTAACTCTGTGAACCTCTCTGGGTGTCCCTCACTGTGGAGAATCTTTTCACCATTAACCTAGATGTTTTATCATTGGTGCTGATGGAGAAGTCTTGAGGCTACTGTAAGAATAAGACTGAAAGCCAGAGACAGGAGGCTTAAATCCAAAACTTGAGGACACTAGAAAACTCCTGACTCCAAGGAACACTAATCGACAAGAGCTCATCCAAAAGCCTCCATACCTACACTGAAACAAGCTCCACCCAAGAGCCAACAAGTTGCAGAGCAAGACATACCGAGCTAATTCTCCAACAACCCAGGAACACAACCCTGAGCACTAAAATACAGGCGGCCAAAAGTCACACCAAACCCACAGACACCTCAAAACTCACTACTGGACACTTCACTGCACTCCAGAGAGAACAGATCCAGCTCCACCCACCAGAACACCGACACAAGCTTCCCTAACCAGGAAATCTTGACAAGCCACTCATCCAACCCCATCCACAGAGAGGAAACTCCACAATAAAAAGGAACTACAAACTTCCAGCATATAGAAAGGCCACCCCAAACACAGCAATCAAAACAAGATGAAAAGGCAGAGAAATATTCAGCAGGTAAAGGAACATGATAAAAGCCCACCAAACCAAAGAAGAGGAGATAGGGCGTCTACCTGAAAAAGAATTCAGAATAATGATGGTAAAAATGACCCAAAGTCTTGAAAGCAAATGGAGTTACAGATAAATAGTCTGGAGACAAGGATTGAGAAGATGTAAGAAAAGTTTAACAAGGACCTAGAAGAAATAAAAAAGACTCAATCAATAATGAATAATGGAATAACTAGATCAAAAGCACTCTGGAGGGAACCAATTGTAGAATAACTGAGGCAGAAGATAGGATAAGTGAGGTGGAAGATAGAATGGTGGAAATAAATGAAGCAGAGAAGAAGAAAAGAATTAAAAGAAATGAGGACTACTTCAGAGACCTCTGGGACAATGTTAAACACCCCAACATTCGAATCATAGGAGTCCCAGAAGAAGAAGACAAAAAGAAAGACAATGAGAAAATACTTCAGGAGGTAATAGTTGAAAACTTCCCTAAAATGGGGAAGGAAATAATCACCCAAGTCCAAGAAACCCAGAGAGTCCCAAACAGGATAAACCCAAGGCAAAACACCCTAAGATACATAATAATCAAATTCACAAAGATCAAACACAAAGAACAAATATTAAAAGCAGCAAGGGAAAAACAACAAATAACACACAAGGGGATTCCCGTAAGGATAACAGCTGAACTTTCAATAGGAACTCTTCAGGCCAGGAGGGAATGGCAGGACATACTTAAAATACGACAACCCAGATTACTGTACCCAGCAAGGATCTCATTCAAATATGAAGGAGAAATCAAAAACTTTACAGACAAGCAAAAGCTGAGAGAATTCAGCACCACCAAATCAGCTCTTCAAAAATGCTAAAGGATCTTCTCTAGAGAGGACACACAGAAAAGGTTTATAAACTCGAACCCAAAACAACAAAGTAAATGGCAACAGGATCATACTTATCAATAATTACCTTAAATCAATAATTACCTTAAATTATTGGTAATAATAAGTTGAATGCCCCAACCAAAAGACAAAGACTGGCTGAATGGATACAAAAACAAGACCCCTATATATGCTGTCTACAAGAGACCCACCTCGAAACAAGTGACACAATACAGACTGAAAGTGAAGGGCTGGAAAAAGAGATTTCATGCAAATGGAGACCAAAAGAAAGCAGGAGTAACAATACTCATATCAGATAAAATAGACTTTGAAATAAAGGCCATGAAAAGAGACAAAGAAGGACACTACATAATGATCAAAGGATCAATCCAAGAAGAAGATGTAACAATTATAAATATATATGCACCCAACATAGGAGCACTGCAATATGTAAGGCAAATGCTAACAAGTATGAATGGGGAAATTAACAGTAACACAATAATTGTGGGAGACTTTAATACCCCACTCACAACTATGGATAGATCAACTAAACAGAAAATTAGCAAGGAAACACAAACTTTAAATGATACAATGGACCAGTTAGACCTAATGATATCTATAGGACATTTCACCCCAAAACAATTAATTTCACCTTTTTCTCAAGTGGACATGGAACCTTCTCCAGGATAGATCACATCCTGGGCCGTAAATCTAGCCTTGGTAAATTCAAAAATTTGAAATCATCTCAAGCATCTTTTCTGATTACAATGCAGTAAGATTAGATGTCAACTACTGGCATCACCGACTCAATGGACATGGGTTTGGGTAGACTCCAGCAGTTGGTGATGGACAGGAAGGCCTGGAGTGCTGCAGTTCATGGGGTTGCAAAAAGTTGGACACGACTGAGCAACTGAACTGAACTGAAAGGAAAAAAACCACTAAAAATACAAACATATGGAGGCTAAACAACACACTTCTGAATAACCAACAAATCACAGAAGAAATCAAAATATGCATAGAAACAAATGAAAATGCAAATACAACAATCCAAAACCTATGGGATTCAGTAAAAGCAGTGCTAAGGGGAAGGTTCATAGCAGTACAAGCCTACCTCAAGAAACAGGAGAAAAATAAAATAAATAACCTAACTCTACACCTAAAGCAACTAGAAAAAGAAGAAATGAAGAACCCCAGGGTTAGTAGAAGGAAAAGAAATCATAAAAATTACCGCAGAAATAAGTACAAAAGAAACAAAGGAGACCACAGCAAAAATCAAAAGCTAAAAGCTTGTTTTTTGAGAAGATAAATAAAATAGATAAACCATTAGGCAGACTCATCAAGAAAAAAAGGGAGAAGAATCAAATCAACAAAATTAGAAAGGAAAATGGAGAAATCACAAGAGACAACACAGAAATACAAAGGATCCTAAGAGACTGCTACTAGTAACTATATGCCAATAAAATGGACAACTTGGAAGAAATTGACAAATTCTTAGAAAAGTATAACTTTCCAAAACTGAACCAGGAAGAAATGGAAAATCTTAACAGACACATCACAAGTACGGAAATTGAAACTGTAATCAGAAATCTTCCAACAAACAAAAGCCCAGAACCAGATGGCTTCACAGCTGAATTCAACCAAAAATTTAGGGAAGAGCTAACACCCATCCTACTCAAAATCTTTCAGAAAGTTGCAGAGGAAGGTAAACTTCCAAACTCATTCTATGAGGCCACCATCACCCTAATACCATAACCTGACAAAGATGCCATAAAAAAAGAAAACTATAGGCCATTATCACTGATGAACATAGATGAAAAAGTCCTTAACAAAATTTGAGCAAACAGAATCCAACAACATATTAAAAAGATCATACATCATGACCAAGTGGGCTTTGTCCCAGGGATGCAAGGATTCTTCAATATTTGCAAATCAATCAATGTGATACACCACATTAACAAACTGAAAGATAAAAACCATATGATTATCTCAATAGATGCAGAGAAAGCCTTTGACAAAATTCAAGATCCATTTATGATAAAAACCCTCCAGGAAGCAGGCATAGAAGGAACATACCTCAACATAATAAAAGCTATATATGATAAACCCACAGCAAACATTATCCTCAATAGTGAAAAAATCGAAAGCATTTCCCCTAAAGTCAGGAACAAGAGAAGGATGCCCACTCTCACCACTACTATTCAACATAGATTTGGAAGTTTTAGCCACAGCAATCAGAGAAGAGAAAGAAATAAAAGGAATCCAGATTGGAAAAGAAGAAGTAAAACTCTCACTGTTTGCAGATGACATGATCCTCTACATAGAAAACCCTAAAGACTCCACCAGAAAATTACTAGAGCTAATCAATGAATACAGTAAAGTTGCAGGATATAAAATTAACACAGAGAAATCCCTTGTATTCATATACACTAACAATGAGAAAACAGAGAAATTAAGGAAACAATTCCATTCACCATTGCAACAAAAAGAATAAAATACTTAGGAATAAAGCTACCTAAAGAAACAAAAAACCCGTATATAGAAAACTATAAAACACTCGTGAAAGAAATCAAAGAGGACCCAAGTAGATGGAGAAATATGTTCATGGATCGAAAGAATCAATATAGTCAAAATGAGTATACTACCCAAAGCAATCTATAGATTCAGTTCAATCCCTATCAAGCTACCAATGATATTTTTCAGAGAACTAGAACAAATAATTTTACAATTTGTATGGAAATACAAAAAACCTCAAATAGCCAAAGCAATATTGAGAAAGAAGAATGGAACTGGAGGAATCAATCTGCCTGACCTCAGACTATACTACAAAGCTACAGTCATCAAGACAGTATGGTACTGGCACAAAGACAGAAATATAGATCAATGCAACAAAATAGAAAGCCCAGAGATAAATCCATGCACCTATGGACACCTTGTCTTTGACAAAGGAGGCAAGAATATACAATGGAGAAAAGACAATCTCTTTAACAAGAGGTGCTGCAAAAACTGGTCAACCACTTGTAAAAGAATGAAAACAGAACACTTTCTAACACCATACACAAAAATAAACTCAAAATGGATTAAAGATCTAAAGTTAAACCAGAAACTATAAAACTCCTAGAGGAGAACATAGGCAAAACACTCTCTGACATAAATTACAGCAGGATCCTCTATGACCACCTCCCAGAATATTGGAAATAAAAGCAAAAACAAACAAATGGGACCTAATTAAATTTAAAAGCCTTTGCACAATGAAGGAAACTATAAGCAAGGTGAAAAGACAGCCTTCAGAATGGGAGAAAATAATAGCAAATGAAGCAACTGATGAAGGACTCATCTCAAAAATATACAAGCAACTCCTGCAGCTCCATTCCAGAAAAATAAGCAATCCAATCAAAAAATGGGCCAAAGAACTAAACAGACATTTCTCCAAAGAAGACATACAGATGGCTAACAAACACATGGAAAGATGCTCAACATCACTCATTATCAGAGAAATGCAAATCAAAACCACCATGAAGTATCATCACACACAGGTCAGAATGGCTGCTTTCCAAAAGTCTACAAGCAATAAATGGTGGAGAGGATGTGAAGAAAAAGGAACTCTCTTACACTGTTGGTGGGAATGCAATCTAGTATAGCCACTATGGAGAACAGTATGGAGATTCCTCAAAAAAATGGAAATAGAACTGCCATATGACCAAGAAATCCCACTGCTGGGCATACATATCGAGGAAACCAGAATTGAAATAGACACATGTACCCCAATGTTCATCACAGCACTGTTTATAATAGCCAGGACATGGAAGCAACCTAGATGTCCATCAGCAGACGAATGGATAAGAAAGCTGTGGTACATATACACAATAGAATATTACTCAGAATTAAAAAGAATGCATTTGAATCAGTTCTAATGAGGTGGATGAAACTGGAGCCTATTATACAGAGTGAAGTAAGTCAGAAAGAAAAACACCAATACAATATATTAACGCATATACATAGAATTTAGAAAGATGGTAACCATGACCCTATATGCGAGAAAGCAAAAGAGACACAGATATAAAGAACAGACTTTTAGGACTCTGTGGGAGAATGCAAGGGTGGGATGATTTGAAAGAATGGCATTGAAATATGTATATTATCATATGTGAAATAGATCGCTAGTCCAGGTTTGATGCATGAGACAGGGTGTTCAGGGCTGGTGCACTGGGATGACCCTGAGGGATGGGATGGGGAGGGAGGTGGGAGGGGGTTCAGGATGGGGGAGACATGTACACCCATGGCTGATTCATGTGTATGTATGGCAAAAACCAAAATATTGTAATTAGCCTCCAATTAAAACAAATAAAAAAGAGTAGACTGAAATCTAGTGGTGAAACCAAATGCTGAGCAAGTATAAGTGTGATGAATGTTTTAAAGGAGAAGTGCAGGGCTCTTTCAAAATATAAAACATATTGCAGAAGGCCAGTAATGCCTCCCTGAGAAATAGGTTTTCAGAAAATAATTTTCTCAACTTTTCTCCATTAGAATTCTCACTTCTTCTTGGTATATTCACCCATTTTTTTCTTTTCTCATTTCTCTTTTGTCACTGGGTGAAAACCCTTATTCTTTCCCTTTGCCAGCTTCTCCATAGTCCTCTGGTCGTCTTTTGATTTCATTTTGGAATTAACACCAGTAAATTATCATCTGCTCTTTTAAAAAATCTCTCCACTGTCCTTTCCATCAGCTTAAGGACTTTCCATATCCTAATTAAAAAAAAAAAATCCCCCAATCTCTTGCAGCCCATCAGATTTCTTTACCACCCATTCCTTTCTCAACCCCTGTCACTCAATTCCTGAGCATTCCAATCCACTGAAATTGTTTTTGGATTTTTCATAAACTACCCATGAACTTCTATTTCCCAAATGAAGCAAGAGTCCCCACACTCTTCCCCCTCTGGTATGCAATAAATGACCTACTTACTACTTTCTGGCGTTCTCCCCACTCCTGACTGCTTGTTCACTACTCTTTCACATTCCGGTTTCCCCAAACCTTTCCAATCATTCCTTCTCCAACTCTCCTCTCCATTCTTGGATGGACGTCACTCTCTTCAGCCTCTCCTGCTCTATACCTTTTCCCAAGGCTGCCCTCTCACCAATGTTCTGATTGCTCCCAGATCACTTCACCCTCACATTTCAGTTTCCAATAACCTGGTTCCAGATTCCACCTGGCTTGTCCTGCCAACATCTCAAATCTAATCTTTCAAAGTAGAACACCTTATTTACTTACCCCAAACCTACTTGCCTATGCCTCCTACCTTCATAAAAAGTGCTTAAGTAGGAATCATCTTCCATTTATTCCTCTCTCTCACATCTCACACTCACTTGCTCGGGATCAATTTTTTTTTTTTCCCCCCATCACCTCATTTCCAGCCCCACTACCTATGACTTATATGACCTTGAACAATTCATCTTTCTAACCCTCCAGTGTCTTCATCTCTAAAATCAAGATTACATTACTTACATTCCAGGGTCCTTAAATAAATCCTACAAAGCACCTTTATCATTACTATGTTAATATAATAAGCATAATCTATCAATGCCTGGCATATAATATTCCCAATAACTTGGAATTTTCAATTATTATAACTCGTTTTCTCACCTAGAATCTCTCACCTCACTAGTTCTTTGTTAGTAATAGTACCAGAAAGGGAAAGATATACCCAACTAAATGCAGATTTCCAAAAGACAGTACAGAGAGACAAGAAGGCCTTCTTCAATGAACAGAGTATAAAATTAGAAGAAAACAACAGAAGGGGAAAGACTAGAGATTTCTTCAGGAAAATTGGAAATATCAAGGGAACATTTTGCCCAAAGATGGGCACAATAAAGATTAGAAACGGTAAAGACGTAGTAGACACTGAAGAGATCAAGAATAGATGGGAAGAATGCACAGGACAAGGGAGAAGTGTGTAAAAAAAAGATCTTAATGAACTGGATTACTACAATGGTGTGGTCAGCCAGAGCCAGCCATTCTGGAGTGTAAAGTCAAGTGTGCCTTAGGGAAGCACTGCTGTTAATAAAGTTGGTGGATGTGACGGAATTCCAGTAGAGCTATTCAAAACCCTAAAGAATGATGCCATCAAGGTGTTGCATCCAATATGTCAGCAAATCTGGAAGACTCCGCAGTGGCCACAGGACTGGAAAAGGTCAATCCTCATCCCAATTCCCAAGAAGGGTCGTACTAAAGAATGTGCTAACCATTGGACAATTGCATTCCTCTCCCATGGTAGTAAGGTCATGCTTAAAATCTTGCATGCTAGGCTTTAGCATATGTGAACCAAGAACTTCCAGGTGTCCAAGCTGTGTTTAGAAAAGGAAGAGGAACCAGAGATCAAATTGCCAACATTCACTGGATCATAGAGAAAGCTAGGGAATTCCAGAAATGTATCTACCTCTGTTTATTGACCACGCTCAAGCCTTTGACTGTGTGGATCATAATAAACTGTGGAAAGTTCTTAAAGAGATGGGAATACCAGACCATCTGACCTGTTCCCTGAGAAACCTGTATGCAGGTTAAGAAGCAACAGTTAGAACCCTGTATGGAACAACGGACTGATTCAAGATTGAGAAAGGAGTATGACAGGGCTGTCTGCTGTCACCCTGTTTGTTTAATCTATATGCTGAACACATCATAAGAAATGCTAGGCTTCATGAGTTACAAGCTGGAATCAAGACAGGCAGGAGAAACATCAACAACCTCAGACATGCAGATGATACCACTGCATGTGAAGTGGTGAAGAGGAACTGCAAGTTCCTCTGCAAGTGCAAGTGAAGAGGAACCAAAGAGCGTCTTGATGAGGGGGAAGATGGAGACTGAAAGAGCCAGTTTAAAACTGGATATTTAAAAAAACTACAATCATGGCATCCGGCCACATTACTTCATGGAAAATAAAAGGGAAAAAAGGTGCAACTAGGGACAGATTTCCTCTTTTTGGGCTTTAAATTCACTGGATGGTGACTGCAGCCATGAAATCAGAAGATGTTTGCTTCTTGGCAGGAAAGCCATGACAAACCTAAACAGTGTGTTAAAAAGCAGAGACAGTACTCTGCCGACAAAAGCCCGTAGAGTCAAGGCTGTGAGAGCTGGACCATAAAGAAGGTGGAGCACTGAAGACCTGATGCCTTTGAACTGTGGTGCTAGAGAAGACTCCTGAGAGTCCCTTGGACAGCGAGGAGATCAAGGGAAATCAACCCTGAATACTCATTGGAAGGACTGATGCTGAAACTCCAGTATTTTGGTCATCTGATGCAAACAGCTGACTCATTGGAAAAGTCCCTGATGCTGGGAAAGATTGAGGGCAGTAGGAGAAGAGGGCATCAGAGGATGAGATGGCTGGATGGCATCACCAATGCAATGGACATGAACTTGGGCAAACTTCGGGAGATGGTGAGGGACAGAGAGGCCTGGTGAGCTGCAGGCCATGGGGTCACAAAAAGTCAGACATGATGGGCTGACTGAACAACAACAATAGTACCATTTAGGACATGGATCATATAAAATTCCTCCCCTCCCCACAAATGTCTACTAGCTTCCCACTGTCTACTGAATGAAGCCCAACTCCCTAACGTGATTCAAAGTCCTTTGAAGATTTGTTTCCAAACTGCCTTTTCTGTCTTTGACTCTCCACACCAATCCACAAGTCCTTTGCTTCAAGCACTGGGCAGTGCTTGCTGCTTCCTATCCATCCCTGTTTTCACATCTTTTCACCTTTCTCGACATGGCCTAAAATACCTAAAGAAGATCCACTTTGCCTCAAATTCTACCCTACCTTTAAGGCTTGGTTTGAATGTCACCTTATAACTGAAAGCCTTTCTAGATCCTTCCAGTTAAAATGACTGGTTCTTCCATACAATTGCTAACATTTTGGAACTACATTTTTCATAGTACTTCTTTCACTCGGCCATGTGAAGCTGGTATTTCTTTTCATGTCTCCCAAGAGCTATAAGCTCCACGAGGATAACAGGTTCCCCACAGCATTGAGAATGAGGCTTTGCTCCTAGAAATATATATCCAGCAAATTCTGGTTGAATTTTAAAATATTAAAAAGCATGGTAAGATTATAGGGAATAAAATTTTAAACAATATTCTATTATAATGGCTTTAAAGTAAAATTGGAAAAGGCTGATCAACTGATCTTAACAATCAAGCTTGATTGGTTTCCCTCCATTATTCCAGATTCTTGAATAATTTGATAAGTTAAGCCAGTCAGTAAAATTACTAAAGAGTCTCTGCCTAAAAATATCCACCTGTGATAATGCACTACGATTTATTTCCATTTTTGTATAATTGCTGCTTTTTGTTTGATTTTTAGTCTCAGATCTCACAGATGATTTCTTTCTAGATCATGACCTTAAATGGTTCTTTGAACCAAGAGATACCTTGGTTCAAATAACCATTTGAACAGAGAATGTTTAGAGAATGACTGTTCTTTAAAAAGCATGAATTGCAAAAGAAGACTGATCATTTTGTAAGTGTGTGGATGAACCAATTTACGGTCCTTTTCCTTAAATGCTTTGTGTGCTGGGTCTGTGTGCTCAGTTGTGTCCAACTCTCTTGCGACCCCATCGACTGTAGCCTGCCAGCCTCCTCTGTCCGTGGAATTTTCTGGGCAAGAATGCTGGAGCAGGTTCCCCTTTCTTACTCCAGGGGATCTTCCAGACCCAGGGATTGAACCCACGTCTCCTGAGGCTCCTGCATTGGTAGGCGGATTCTTTACCACTGCACCACCTGGGGAGCCCAAATGTACGTGACTCCTAAATACTTTATACTTTGATACAAATGACAACAGTTATGACTATATAGCACTTAATCCTGTCCATCTTGAAATAAATTAGCAAACATCACTTACTGCTCACAAAATCATTAAAAAACAAAACAAAACAAAACAAAAACACAGATTCCCTTGAGAAATTCCCTGGTAATCCAGTGGTTAAGACTTGGTGTTTTCCCTGCCATGGGCCAGGCCCCTGGTTGGGAAACTAAGATGTCACAAGCTGTTTGTAGAAGGAAGGGAGGGAGGGAGAGTGGGAAGAAAGAAAGGAGGAAAGAAGTGGTTCCTGTTCAAGATGGCAATATAACTATGTTTCTAAAAAAATAACAGCTTGTAAAAAAGTTAAATAAATAAAAACAAAGATCCCTTGTGAGAAAAGCATCAAGCTTCCATTTAAAAGATGGATAAGAAGTGGTACACACAGACTAATTTTTTTTAAGTTCAACAGTGTAGTGTTAAAACCAGAGATTGCTGAGGGAAACCAACGAAGATGATACTGATGATAAGCATTAAGTCAAAGTCCGCTGTGTGCCAGAATCTGTGTAATCACCTTCCATCCACTACCTCACTTAATCTACACAACATCTTTTAAGAGTTGCTGACTCTTAGATGGGAAAATGGAGATTAAGTAATTTATCCAAGTTTACTATGGACAGTATGTGGCCCAGCCAGGACTTGGAGTCACGTGCTCTTAAGCACTAAGCTACGAAATGAAAATTCTGACATTAACATCCATTTTGTAAAACTGTCAGGTACGAAAAACATGATACCAATACTGTGAGTAAACAGAAAAGTGTTCTACATAATGTTAAAGCTTATACCATCACATTTTGTGAATTAAAAAACTCTTCATGACACATGACTACTTAGCATAACAGATAAGCAAAAACTTTGAACCTATGTTTTTCATGAATCCTCACTGAAGTTTCTTCACATAAAGATCTCTCAGTCTGAACAGATGCTCCCAGCTTACATATTCTAAAATAAAGAATGTCGACTTACATGGATACTTCTAAATTCTAGATGCAATACTATGTTTCTAGAAAACCTAAGTATCTATAGCTTTAGGAGAAGTTATAAACCCAAATTGGACACTAACTACAGGAAAAATTAAATACATGAGGGTTAAAAAAAAAATATGCACCCTAGGATGCAGATTGGCACAGTCCCTGTGGAAAACAGTATGAAAGCTCCTCAGAAAACTAAAAACAGAATTACCATACGATTCAGCAAAGCCACTCCCAGGCACATATTCAGACAAAACTATAATTCAAAAAGATACATGCAACTCTATAGCCATGACATGGAAACAACCTAAATGTCTATCAGCAGATGAATGGATAAAGAAGGTTTAACGCATATATACAATGGAATACTGCTCAGTCATAAAAAAGAGTGAAATAATGCTATTTGCAGCAACATGGATGCAACCAGAGATGATCATACTAAGTGAAGTGAGAAAGATAAATATATGATATCGTTTATATGTGGAATATGAAA
This sequence comes from Bos indicus x Bos taurus, assembly GCF_003369695.1. Lineage (NCBI taxonomy): Eukaryota > Metazoa > Chordata > Mammalia > Artiodactyla > Bovidae > Bos > Bos indicus x Bos taurus. Next base: position 22,349,714 of record NC_040081.1, on the reverse strand, counting down.
TATAATTCAAATGAACCTATGAAACAGAATCACGGACATAATGAACAGACAGGTGGTTGCCAATGGAGTGAGAGTTGGGGGAGGGATAGAGTGAGAGGTTGTGGTTAACAGATGTAAGCTTTTATATATATATTCATAGAATGGATAAATAACAAAGTCCTACTGTATAGCACAGGGAACTATATTCAGTATCTTATAATAAACCACAGTGGAAAAGAATATTTTAAAAAGGGTATGTGTGTATATATATATATGTGTATATATACCTGAATCACTTTGCTGTACAGCAGTAATTAATGCAACATTGTAAATCAGCTGTACTTCAATAAAAAACAAACTAAAATAAAACCTCTGCCCACCCCCCAAGTCATTGTTACATGTCCAGTCTGGCATGTCCAGACTGTTACATGGGTGAATTTGTCTCAGCAAAGCCAATAATCTCTATTTTATTTATATTGTTCCTAGACATTAAAATGGAAAAGGCCCCTAACTCATTCTGTGAGGTGAGTATTAGCACATGCTCCCCAAACACTACAAGCTGGGTCCCACGGCCCAAATATTTCTTGCAAGGAGATGCAACCAGTCCATCCTAAAGGAGATCAGTGCTGGGTGTTCATTGGAAGGACTGATGCTGAAGCTGAAACTCCAGTCTGGCCACCTGATGCGAAGAGCTGACTCATTGGAAAAGACCCTGATGCTGGGAAAGACTGAGGGTGGGAGGAGAAGGGGACGACAGAGGATGAGATGGTTGGATGGCATCACCAACTCAATGGACATGAGTTTGGGTGGACTCCGGGAGTTGGTGTTGGACAGGGAGGCTTGGCATGCTGCAGCTCATGGGGTTGCAAAGAGTTGGACACGACTAAACGACTGAACCAAACTGAATAATTATGTTTAGGTAACATTTTTAATACTGAATATAAATGTTATGAGACCCAACATCCATTCTCCTATTACTAGAGTCCCCTCGTCTTTCTTTGTGAGTCTCATCTACTAGATTCAATTTTTAAAAACAAATTTGGTTCCTCTAGGAATGAGTTTACAATTCTTAATCTTATCACCTCTGTCACCAGCCACCCAATTCTACTCCTGGGCAACAGGTGGTGGTTTAATTGCTCAGTTGTGTCTGACTCTTCGAGACCCCTTGGACTGCAAACTTCCATGCTCCTCTGACCATGAGGTTTTCCAGGCAAGAATACTGGAGTGGATTGCCATTTCCTTCTCCAGTGCATCTTTCCGACCCAGGGATTGAACCTGCATCTCTTATGTCTCCTGCATTGAAGGAGGATTCTTTACTTACTGAGCTATCAGGGACCAATTTCACTTGTGAATATAAATTTTAAAATCCTACCAAAATCTTAGCAAATCAAATCCAGCAGGGCAAAAGAACAAGGCATTATGACTAAATAGAGCTTGAATTATGACTAGCTTATCATTAGAAAATTAATTCACAGTGGTCACTATACTGGGGCTTCCCAGGTGGCACTATTGGTAAAGAAACTGCCTGCTAATGCAGGAGACATAAGAGATCAGCTTTGATCCCTGGGTCAGGAAGATTCCCTGGAGAAAGGCATGGCAATCCACTCCAGTACTCTTGCCTAGAGAATCCCATGGACAGAGGAGCTTGGCGGGCTACAGTCCACAGGGTCCCAAAGAGCTGGACATGACTGAGCAACTTAGCACATGCACAGTTACTATATTAGTATCTTAAAGAACTAAAAGGTGGGGGAGGGAAAGAAGCAGGGTATCAATAAAGCATCTAATGCAGACATTCTCAGCCTTTGGGGATCCATGGATAGCCTCCAAAGAGTTCATGACAACCTGTGATTCAAAGTGCAATATTGGTGTACATGTGCTAAGTTTCACAGACAGGTTAATTCTCAAAGAAGTCAATTCATGAATCCTTTCATATGTTGCAGCATTACTGGACTGCACTAAAAAAAATATACATCAATATTCAAACTGTTGCATTTTCAAAACAGATTCTTAAAATTCTACCTCATTAAAAAGCATGGCGGGGCTTCCCTGATGGCTCAGTGGTGGAGCACTTGTCTGCCAGTGTGAGGGACATGGGTTTGATCCCTGATCTGGGAAGATCTTACCTACCTCGGAGCAACTAAGCCCGTGCACCACGACTACTAAGCCTGTGGTCTAGAGCCTGAGAGTCGCAAATACTGAGCCTGTGTGCTGCAGCTACTGAGCGACACGCCCTAGATCGTGTGCTCAGCAGCAAAAGAGGCCGTCACATTGAGAAACCTGTGCGCCCCAAGGAAGGGTAGCCCCCACTTCCACAACTAGAGAAAGCCTGCACAGCAAAGACCCAGCACAGCCAATAATAAGTAAACAATTTTTTTTAAAAAAAAAAAGCATGACAGGCACACCATTTTTCCTAGGAACCTAGAGGTTATCATACTAAATGAAGTCAGACAGAGAGAGACAAATATCATTATATCACTAATATGTGGAATCTAAAATACAAATTGATATATCTATGAAACAGAAAACAGACTCACAGATATAGAGAATAGACTTGTGGTTGCCAAGCGGGAGGGGAGGTAGGAGAGGAAAGGAACAGGAGTTTGAGATTAGCAGAGGCAAACAATTATACACAGGATGGATAAACAATAATGTCCTACTGCATAACACAGGGAACTGTATTCAAGACCCTATGACAATCCATATGGAAAAGAATATGAAAAATCATATATATTATAGATATAACTGAGTTATCTTGCTACATGGAAGAAATCAACACAACACTGTAAACCAACTATACTTCAACAAAACTTTTTAAAATATCCAAAAAGTGGAAATAATACAAATGCCCATCAACTAATGGATAAACAAATGTGGGATACCCGTATAATAAAATACTATTTGACAATAAAAAGGAATGAAGTACTGATACATGCTACAACATGGATGAAACTAAAATATTTTGCTAAGTGAAAGAAGCCAGTCACAAAAGACTACCTATTGTGTGACTTTACTTATATGAAATGTCCAGACTAGGCACCTCCATAGAGAAAGAAAGCAGATTAACATTTGCCTGGGAGAAGGCAGAACACAAATCGGGAATCAGTGTTAACAGATGCAATATATTTTAGATAGCGATGATAGTTGCAAATACTGAAAATATACTAAAAACTACAGTGGAGTTCATGTTATGCGATAGAAAGCAAAACTTTCCTGCCACTGACATGGAGCATACGGAAGAAATGAGTTTCATTGTTCTGAGCCATGGAAATTTGGGGTTGTTGTAATATCACAGAATACATTAGCCTATTTTAATAACATAGCCAATAAATAGACATTTCCTCTATCTACCTACAAATTAAGTCAGAAAACCCATGCCCTCAGAATCTCTAGACAAAATTCCATCATCCTACATTCATCAGGTTATAGGCCTCTGTATCAAAGCGAACTTGATTGGATATGAATCTCTATATGTGACCGAATATTACTATTTGAAAGTGTCATGAAACTCAGTGAGGGCCTTAAAACCTGAAAATACACAGTAGATACTGAAATATAAACATTTAGTTTTATTTTCTATGATTTTACTTTGTCATCATCTTAGACAACAAAAAAGGGAAGATTAAATGTTGGATAATTGCATTCTTATATGTCAAAAAATTTCTTTTGCTATTTTGAAAATTAAAAATCACTCAAAGAATTATAATGCCTTTAATACTAGTGTATAAGCATCAGTACATCACATTTAAAGTGAATTAACAATGATCCAATCTTAAAATTACACAGGGTGATAGAAGATATATTGTATGTATCTGCCAAATCACTTTATCATAAAGTGATTTTCAAATGCATCATTTCTTCTATTTTCAAAAACCCTATCCATCAAAAAGTTCTATTATCACATCTTTCATTCAGATTTTCCTAATTATTATCATGGATGTTTTGTGAATTGTGTGAGGTTACATGTGATCATTCTATGTCTTACTTTTTTCCTTTTAAAGCTCACAGGAAGATTTCCTCTTAGACTATATGTAAGTAGTCAAGGACCTTAGGGTTACAGAAATTATATCTTAGAAAACCAAAATCATGTTTCAGATTTTTTAATGTCTTGAAATATCCCTGCCAGTGTTATAATTGTCATTCCCACCAAATATTGGGATTCTCTATATTTCCCATTGCTAATCTATTAATTGGAGAAGGCAATGGCACCCCACTCTAGTACTGTTGCCTGGGAAATCCCATGGATGGAGGAGCCTGGTGGGCTGCAGTCCATGGGATCGCTAAGAGTCAGACATGACTGAGCAACTTCACTTTCACTTTTCACTTTCATGCACTGGAGAAGGAAATGGCAACACACTCCAGTGTTCTTGCCTGGAGAATCCCATGGACGGAGAAGCCTGGTGGGCTGCCGTCTATGGGGTCACACAGAGTCAGACACGACTGAAGCGACTTAGCAGCAGCAGCAGCAGCAGCAATCTATTAATTGTTGTGGTAGTCATTTGATGGCAAAGCAAATCTAATGGGATATTTAAGTGTATACATTTTTTAAAAAGGCAGGACAGGCCCAGCATTTTGACTACAATTGAAGGTTTGGGGCAACTGTGCCTCCAGCGAGTCTATCAGTGCCGTTTTCCTACAGCATCTGCTCATTTTGTATCTGTGTCACATTTTGGTAATTTATACAATAACTCCAACTTTTAAACTATTACTATGCTTGTTATAGTGATCTGTAATCAGTGATCTTTGAGGTTATTACTGTAATTGTTTTGGGACACCATGAACCCCACCCACATAAGATGGCAAACTTAATCCTTAAGTGTCGTGGGTGTTCTGACTGCTCCACTGGCAAGCCATTCCCCCATGAGGGACTGAAGAGACCAGCCATTCTCTTCAGGCCTTCCTGTTCCCTGAGACACAACAGTATTGAAATTAGGCCAAGTAAGTGTTCAAGTGAAAGCAAGAAAATATGCCTCTCCTTGAAATCAAAAGCTAGAAATGATTCAATTTGTGAGGAAGGCATGTCAAAATCCAAGATAGGCCAGAAGATAGGTCTCTTTCACCTGAGGTCTATTCACTTCTATTCACCAGCCAAGTTGTGAATGCAAAGGAAAACTTCTTGAAGAAAATTAAAAGTGCTACTTCAGTGAAAACATGAATGATAAGAAAATGAAACAGTCTTATTGCTGATATGGAGAAGTTCTGGATAGATCAAAACAGCCACATACACTCTTAAGCCAAAGCCTATTCCAGAGCTGGGCCCTAATTCTCTTCAATTCTATGAAGGCTGAGTGAGAGAGGTAAGGAAGCTGCAGAAGAAGAGCCTGAAGCCAGCAGAGGTTGGTTCATGAGACTTAAGGAAAGGAGCCATTTCCATAACATAAGAGTGCAAAGTGAGGCAACAAGTGCTTGATGTAGAAACTGCAGCAAGTTATCTAGAAGATCTAGCTAAGATCATTTTATTACTTCTGGCACGGCAAGCATGAGCACAGCATTGTACTGGTTCTTTCTCCCCCACATTCCAGTTCCTACTGGGATGACACAGACGGATTCATTGAGTGCTACGCATGTACTAAGCTGTGTTACACTGAGGCACGCTGAGTTTAGGGACTCCACTGCTTTTTAAAAAAATTTTTTGGTCACACTGAGAGGCACATAGAATCTCAGTTCCCCGGCTAGGGATCCAGCATACAGCCCCTGCACTGGAAGCATGGAATCTTAATGATTGGACCACCAGGGAAGTCCACGAACTTACTTCTAAGACGATCGTTCGGATGTTTTTCACGTACAGTGTCACATAGTCTTTGATGTAGGTTTGCAAGTAGCCGGGCTTTGTATCATACCAACCCATCATTAGTGCAGCTTCATTTTCATTATTCCCACTCCATGTGATGATGGAGGGATGAGATTTCAGTCTCCGGACCTAAAATTGAAGAAAACATGAAACAATTTTCAAATGCTCAACATAAAAAGGCTCAGAGTTGCAATTATTCATAAAATTATAACCACTGCCTTTCTGCATGTGTATTTTTACATGTCAGAAAACTCATCAGAAAATGAGCAGTAATGTTACATGTGGGAAGACATTTTAAGAAACCTCTGACATTCTTTTTATCTACATTTTATAAACATTGATAAAATATGGTTCCTCTTCTGTTTTATAAAAACTGATGAAAATATAATCCCTTTTACTAAAAGGGAAAAACAAATCAACTCATCACTATCTGGCCCACCACAAAAAGGTTCTAAGAAATACAAAGGGCAGGAGACATTACATTACAGAGGTTAGTTTCTCAAAAACAAGTTGCAGTTTTTGAGGAAGAAACAAATAAGACAAAACAAACACTACTGTGAGAGAGGGACTGAAGTCCCACACAGTCTCCAGCAAGATCCAAAAACCACCAGGACAGGTAGAGAGGGCTTTACAAAGCAAGTGAGTACCACAAGAGATTCTGGAATTTACAAAGACATGAAGCATTCTAAAGGAAAAAAGATTAAGACATCAAGAGTCTGTCCTCTGAAATAACTATGTCATATCTTAAGACTTTGGCCACTTGATGGGGAGAGCTGACTCATCGGAAAAGACCCTGATGCTGGGAGGGATTGGGGGCAGGAGGAGAAGGGGACGACAGAGGATGAGATGGTTGGATGGTATCGTTGACTCAACGTACATGAGTTTGAGCAAACTCAGGGAAGTCTAGCATGCTGCAGTCCATGGGGTTGCAAAGTGTTGGACATGACTTAGCAAATGAACAGCAATGTCTTAAGAAATCAACTAAGGTTAAGTCACTGAATATATCTAAATACAGAAAAAGAAATTGAGGAATTGAAAACCCTGCATAATCTGGGCTCACTGTAGGCCAGCCCTTCACAGAGGGGAAAGGATTCAGTTCTTCTGACACACTGGAAGATAACCCAGCAGAAGAGGGCAATTAAATCTCTTTGAGAACAACAGAGTGAGTCAATGGTCAAGAGAAATTCTTTTGGAACATGTTTTAGCAATATAACCTCATTGGTATTCATAGCTTCTCTTGCACTGGAATGGATGATTACATGATGGGTTTCAGCTGATGTTCTCACTGTGGTCTCCATTCAATATGCTAAGTAATTCATATGTGAAATAGAGATGTATTAAGAATCAACTTCGGAGAAGGCAATGGCAAGCCACTCCAGTACTCTTGCCTAGAAAATCTCATGGACGGAGGACCTTGGTAGGCTTCAGTCCATGGGGTCGCTACTAGTCGGACACGACTGAGCGACTTCACTTTCACTTTTCACTTTCACGCATTGGAGAAGGAAATGGCAACCCACTCCAGTGTTCTTGCCTGGAGAATCCCAGGGACGGCGGAGCCTGGTGGGCTGCCGTCTATGGGGTCACACAGAGTCGGACACAACTGAAGCGACTTAGCAGCAGCAGCAAGAATACCTTAAAGAGATGTATGTCATTTAAAAAATTAAAGTTTGTGCTTTTTCTAAACTAGTCTTATAAACAGTATTTCCTTATTTGCCCCTGGAAATACTGTTTCTAAGGTAGCTTCCCTGATAGCTCAGTTAGTAAAGAATCTGCCTGCAATGCAGGAGACCCCGGTTCGATTCCTGGATCAGAAAGATTGCTGGAGAAGGGATGGGCTACCCACTCCAGTATTCTTCGGCTTCCCTGGTGGCTCAGCTGGTAGAGAATCCACGTGAAATGCAGGAGACCTGTGTTTGATCCCTGGGTTGAGAAGATCCCCTGGAGAAGGGAAAGGCTACCCACTCCAGTATTCTGGCCTGGAGAATTCTGGCCATGGACTATTCAATCCATGGGGTCACAAAGAGTCAGACACAACTGAGCAATTTTCACTTCCACTTTTCACATACAGGTAAAAGAGGGCTATGACCAACTGTGACAGGCATGCTTCTGGTACTGATGAAAATACAAATACCGAAGAGACAAAAACTTCAGTGACTCTATGCTCACACACCCTTCAAACTGACCTAGAATTTTATGATGAGCTTTACTTTAAAATTTTAATAAACCCTGCACAAAAAGTTCTCTTTAATAATACATAAAAGAACTGAAAACGCATAGATATATTTTAATTGTGTGAAGGAAAATTTAAAATAAGACTGAAATGTTTACAACCTACATAACTACAATTAATATTTTAAAAGTTATTCATTCATCCATCCACTTATACATCAGATGACTAATACAGCCGGGTCATGGGGGAACTTGCCCTAAGCCTCAGGGAGATTACAACCTTGATGGAGTGACAAAACATTGAACAAGTAATTTCAAGTGTGATGTATGTCACAAAGGGAAAATGACCTAATCTAGACTTGCAGACATAGAAAGTTTCTTCCCAGAGAGTCATGCCCAAGGTAAGACGAGTCAGAAAAAGAACGACTGAGATCACCCACAGAGGAGGGTAATAGGGCAAGGCATTCCAGGTCAGGGAAAGTACGGGGAATATGGTATCTAACGAGGCTGGGGAGACAGGCAGAGACAAGATAGCGCATGGAGGATCTTTAACTGTATCTAGAGGGCTCTGAGTAAGGGATGATTCAATGCTCACTTTCTAAACTTAAGAAAAAACGGACACAGAAAACAAACTGTGACCCAGTGAATTATTATTATAAGGCAATCACACTTGCAACACCATCCAGACTAAGAAAACTTCACCAAGACCCCAGGAGCCCTCATGTACCCCTTCCTAATCACAGTCCTTCCTTCCTTCCAAAAGTAACCAGTATCTTGAGTGCCATAATATTTTTTTCATTTCTTTTGGTTTTCCCCACAAATATACATTCACAGACACCAATTTTAACTTATAGATTTTAACATACTCGGTAGATTTCGATCCACTGACATTCTTATCCTTACTGAATTTCAAATTGTCCCACTTATAGATTTTAACATACTTATAGATTTTAACATACTCAGTGGATTTCAATCCACTGACATTCTTATCCTTACTGAATTTCAAATTGTCCCACTTATAGATTTTAACATACTTATAGATTTTAACATACTCAGTGGATTTCAATCCACTGACATTCTTATCCTTACTGAATTTCAAATTGTCCCACTTTTGGTCGGTCAATCTCATCAATATTCTTTTAACATATCTTTGGTAGCCTCCTTGTTATTTGTATGCCAAAATATTCCAGCATCATCTCCTGTTCCAGACCTGGAACCAGCCATTTCTCTAAGAACTCTTCTCTTAGTGGGAAAGACTATTTCAATACAAGGATGCTCAATTTGACTAGGCTGTTTACTCTTTTTAAGATTTTTCAGTGAACAGAGCTAGGATATAATCACTTCTTTGCATTTATAGATCTATAAATACAAGGTATTTATATGTGGAATGCAACAGAAATCAAGGAGTTAAGAATCAAAATTTTTGGCCTGAGAAATTCAAAGACCGGTATTGCCATTTATTGAGGTGGGGAACACAGCAAGAAAAGCAAGTCTGGGGAAGGTAATATAAGTTTGGTTTAGACATGTTACATTTGAGATTCCTATTACACCTCCAGGTAGGGCTACCAAGCAGGGAGCTGGATAATAAGAACCAGGAATTCAGCAGAGAAGTCAGGGCCAGGAATAAATCTGACAGTCATCCACCAATAAGTGGAATGAGAACCATGAGACTGGATGGACTCACTCAAGGAGTCAATCACCTGGCTGATTTTTTTTTTTTCCCCATGGGATTTAATAAAGAGAACAAAAAGAAACAAAGAGAAGAAATTAAACACAGCATTGTAAATCAGCTGTACTTCAATGGAATTTAAAACAAGAAAAACAAGGACAGGTTTAACAAAACGCAAAACTAAAACTTAAGCCTTTACTCCTTCTTGGAATGTTACGTAATGACATACCTGGTGAGTGACTTCTTCTCTCACGGAATCCATGAAATCCTTATCGGTTGGGTAAAGCGCACAGGCAAACATGAAATCCTGCCATATCTGGCAAATCAAATAAGAGGCAACACAGTACTTCCATAGGTTTCATTGCACAGAAGGAAAGTCTTTGTCCTAAACCTTGGGCATTATCTTTCACGCAAACGAAAATCAACTCAGCCCGATGTATGTGACCATTTTAGCAGCACAAGGCATGGGGCACTAGGAAAGGCACTTTACAAACTCACCAGAGCCATAGGGAAACCTGAGAAGAGAAAATGTTAGGTGGGCAGAAAAGAAAAAAAAAAAAAGAGGAATGCAAATAAGGAAATAGTGCTTGTATTGTGGAGAATGTGAAATTCAGTAAACATTTCTCCCAACCTCTCCTCATTTCTAATTCATTCTAATTTTCACCAGGAATTTGGTTTTGAGAAATGGTCCAGACTGTTAAGAAATGTACTTTTTTAAAAATCGAAGAATTAACTTTTCATGGCCAAAAGGATCCCTTTATGGACATTTTAGAGGAAACAACGTAAGTGCAACTGGGTTTCCCAGGTGGCGCTAGTGGTAAAGAATTCACCTGCTCATGCAGGAGACGCTAAGAGAAATGGGTTCGATCCCTGGGTTGAGAGGATCCCCTGGAGTAGGAAATTGCAACATACTCCAGTATTCTTGCCTGGAGAATCCCATGGACAGAGGAGCTTAGTGGACTACAGTCCACAGGTTGCAAAGTGCCAGACACGACTCAGGATGCACCCTTCAGGGAGACCACAAGGAGCGTGGTTTAGAGCACAGCGCCGTATCTGTCGGCCTGAATCAGAACTGCAGTTCCACCATATACCCACTCTGTGAGTTTGGGAAAGTTAGTTAACCTCTCCACATGCCAGTAAAACGGGGATAGAGAACAACAGTAACTCCCTCATATGCTGGGCATGAAGATGAAATAAAATAATAAATGCAGAGCACTGAGAACAATGTCCAGAATATTCCAGAATATTGACACATCATGACCATCAGCATTATCAATATTATTAAAATTACTACTCTTCTATGAAGTGCTTTATATTTTAGAACTGTAAGACTAGAATTAAAAGAATATATTTCCTTTGCTTAACCCTCACCAATGCAAACTATGTTCAGAGGTACTTAATGACAGTATTAAGCACATCTTTTAAAATGTAATCATTTTTCTTCTCTCTAGGTCTTGTTAGATCTCCTTAAAATTAAAATGTTTTTAATATTTTACTTTCCTTTTTATGCTTAACCTATCACAAAGAGAGTTACAAAGAAAATATAGATATATGCTTAGATATAACCAATATGCAGAATGTCTAGTATTTTAAAATAATCAAATAATTATGATATTTACTATCAATTATGGCTCTGGGTTTGCTAGATGCTATTTATTTCTCTGCCCAAAAAAAAGTGGAACATCATTCTTGGCTCTGAGAAAAGAAGGAATGGGCTATGATGCCACTTATATGTGGGATCTAAAATATGACCCAAATGAATTTATGAAAGAGAAACACAGACATAGAAAACAAACTTATGGTTATCAAAGGGGAAGGAGGTGGGGAGGGATAAATTAGGACTTTAGGATTGGCAAATACAAACTATTAGATATCAAAGAGATAAACAACAAGGACCTATTGCATAGCCTAGGGAACTTTATCCAATATCCTGTAATACACCACAATGGAAAAGAATATACATACATACGTATAACTGCATCACTTTGTTGTATACCTGAAACTAGCACAGCATTGTAAATAAACTACACCACATCAACAACAAAAAAAAGGAATGGGCAATGTCACCCACTCAGAACACTGGAGGTCAAACTGAGGATATGGTGACATAGCTACAAAATGGTGAGCTGTCAACTACGCACCATTATGCCTAGTTCATCACAGAGTTCGTAGAATTCATCCTGCTCATAAACTCCTCCTCCCCAGACCCGCAGAGCATTCATGTTAGCATCCACAACAGACTGCAAGAGGAGCCGCAACCTACAGAAGAAAGTTTTAAAACAAATGCTAATTTAAAATCTTGGGAACAATAAAAAATGAACAAAATTTTAAGAAATATGCTGTGGTTGATAAACACATTTCAAATAACTGTTAGAAGAACACATTTTAATTATGATGGTTTGGATACAATGCACAGTGAAGAAAATGAGACAAAAGTATATATATACACATTAATTGTAATTGTAATTGACTTCCCTCATAGCTCAGACGGTAGAGAATCCATTTACAATACAGGACATCCAGGTTTAATCCCTGGGTTGGGAAGATCCCTTGGAGAAGGGAATGGCAACCCACTCCAGCATTCTTCTCTGGAGAATTCCATGGACAGAGGAGCCTGCAGGCTACAGTCCATGGGGTCGCAAAAAGTTGGACACGACTGATCGAATAACACTTTCACTTCACTTTCTAACTGTAACCACATAAAAATAAATGTAGAAAAATTATGAGTGATATCTTTTCTCTGCTTTCTAAATTTTCAGTCACGCTATTACACTATTTTTAAAATTAAATTTTTGTCTTAAAGTTATTCCTGTTGTAAACCTTAGAAACTATGTGTTCATTTTATACAACCATTTCAAACTGTAAAGCAAAAATCAGAGTTTGAATATTAGTTTCTAGCTCACCCTCATTTTTTTTTTTTTAAACAATTCCTCCAGTCCAGGACCCCCTTATCTAGTAAATTTCCTTCTTGCTCTAATTCCTATTTACATCACCTTCAGGAAAGTTTAGAAATTTGCATCCACTTTGACAGCATGAACCTTCCATTTCCAGAACAGCACCCAGAAGGGAAGGAAAAAGTCCAATAACAGGAAGACCATGGACCCAGAGCGCTGTGCTCCTAGTAAAGACGCCTATGGGCAGGTTTACTAACTGACCCAGTTGCTCAGTACAGTCGCCACCAAAACCTACCGGGAGCAGAGTGAAAGTGTTAGTCGTTCAGTCGTGTTTGACTCTTTGCAACCCCATGGACTGTAGCCCACCAGGCTCCTCTCTCCATGGGATTCCCAGGCAAGAATATTGAAGTGGGTTGCCATTTCCTACTGCAGGAGGGCTTCCCAGGCTGTGCTAGTGGTAAAGAACCCTCTACCAATGCAGGAGACGAAAGAGACAATCCCTGGGTTCAATCCCTGTGTTAGAAAGATCCTCTGGAGAAGGGCATTGCAATCCATTCCAGTATTCTTGTCTGGAGAATTCCATGGATAGAGGAGCCTGGTGCGTTACAGTCCATGGGGTCACAAAGAGTCGGACATGACTGAAGCGACTTAGCATGTGTGCACTCCAGGGGGTCTTCCCAACCCAGGGATCAAACCTGGGCCTCTTGCATTGCAGGTAAATGCATCTGAGCCACTAGGGTGAAGAGGAGACAGCAAATTTTCTGTGGTCTGTCTGGAGAATGATTTTATTTTCATATGAAATTCAAAAATATTACACATTTTAAAGTAAAAGGATATTACTATAGATACAACTTTAGGCAAAATTAGAGTTTACATATACCAACCACATCTACATTCTAAACATAATATACCTCAATGCATATTTGTATAATGTAAGTAAGTCCATCACTTCATGGCAAATAGATGGGGAAACAGTGGAATACTTTATTTTGGGGGGCTCTAATATCACTGCAACTGGTGATGGCAGCCATGAAATTAAAAGACACTTACTCCTTGGAAGGAAAGTTATGACCAACCTAGACAGCATATTAAAAAGCAGAGACATTACTTTGCCAACAAAGGTCCAGCTAGTCAGGGCTATGGTTTTTCTAGTAGTCATGTACGGATGTGAGAGTTGGACTGTGAAGAAAGCTGAGCACCAAAGAATTGATGCTTTTGAACTGTGGTGTTGGAGAAGACTCTTGAGAGTCCCTTGGACTGCAAGGAAATCCAACCAGTCCATCCTAAAGGAAATCATTCCTGGGTGTGCATTGGAAGGACTGATGTTGAAGCTGAAACTCCAATACTTCGGCCACCTCATGTGAAGAGCTGACTCATTAGAAAAGACCCTGATGCTGGGAAAGATTGAGGGCAGGCAGAGAAGGGAATGTCGGAGGATGAGATGGTTGGATGGCTTCACCAACTCAATGGACATGAGTTTGGGTGGACTCCGGGAGTTGGTGATGGACAGGGAGGCCTGGCGTGCTACAGTCCAGGGGTCGCAGAGTCGGACACGACTGAGTAGCTAAACTGAAGTGAACTGAAATGTGTTTATTTTCACCTCACAAAGCTTATTTTTACTGTTACAAAGATAGCAGTTTATAAATATAATCAGGAAATATTTTCTTGTTAACTTCTATTTTCAGAGCTTCAGAAAGATGCTCTGAAGATTTCTTTAGTTCTTTTTATTAAAGTATAATAAACATGAAGAATGTGTAAATTCTTAGCATGAAGAAGTAAATAGTTTTGATAAAGCATTACATTACCAAATTTATCATTTACCATTTTTTTGGTAAAGCATACCAAACAAACAAACAAAAAAAACCCACAGTATTCAAAAAAGAATTTTAAAGTCAGATTTAATCATCTTTTTTTACAGGGGCTAACTATCCAAGATGCACGTTAGCCATTTTCTTGTTCCTCTAGACACAATTTATAAAAATTAGATAGTTTCAGCAGCCTCAAATAGTTTAGCTGTCAGATGGCCTATAGCTCATGAGAATGAAATGACTTAAAAATTTTTTCCATTCTAGAGTTTTCATCATCCTAGATTTATATGTTACCTCTTGGTTCCTTCCACCAGAACAACAACAACAAAAAAACTTAAAATGAGTAGCTCTTAAGCTCTGCGGGATTGATAATAATAAGAGGAACAAGAAATAAAAGATGATAACTTACATGGCAGAGGTTACTCTATCCTGGAATGAATCTGCAGGGATCCAATTCGAGCCTTTCAGAAATATGGGAAGTCCATTAATTTTGAAGTAGAAACTCAGACCAGGAGAATTTTGTATGGGCTCTTCTACAAGTTCCACTGTCCTAAAATAAACCTATTGTTAACAGAATTAAATAATGAATATAAAATTTAAAACATAAGCATATGCCAAAACCAAACTATATTATTTACTAGAGCCTTAAAAAAATACGAGTTTTTATTTTTTAAAAAGCAAACTTCTGAGCAGTTTATATGCAGATAATTTAGTGTTAATTTTTTATCCACTTGAAGCACTTAATGAGAAAGAGCATTTTTAAGAAGATATATATGTAAATTATTGCCAGATTCTGTTATTTCGCTTTGAAAAGAA
Organism: Bos indicus x Bos taurus; assembly: GCF_003369695.1. NCBI lineage: Eukaryota > Metazoa > Chordata > Mammalia > Artiodactyla > Bovidae > Bos > Bos indicus x Bos taurus. The sequence goes on along the minus strand of NC_040081.1, from coordinate 22,334,591 downwards.
AAACACAGAAACCATTAAAGAGTGAAAATATATTGTAGTCTTTCCCATGAAGTAGCATTTGCAATAATGACAAAAAATATATATTTGAGATAACATTTCAAAATTAAAAGAAAAATTGATACTACTTCACAAAAGTGGGGGAGAAAATTCACCAGTTAAGCAGATACACCTTTAAAAAACACATTCTCCTTTCAGTGCTGCTAAAATCTGCCAAAATGTGCACCTTAGAATCAAAGAAAGACAGCACAAGGTATTTCATTATTTAACAATTTTCCATCTTAGGACCTCAATATTACAAAAACCATTTTGTTTAGTGGGCAGTTTAATCCTAACTAATTATCCATCAAACTCAATGTCTGAGAGAGCACAAGTAGAGAGACTGGAAATGCGAGTGATGTTTCCACCGGAAGAAGGGACGGAAGCACAAAGTCCAGTGTCATCACTGCTGCATGAGAAGCTAAGATCTTTGTCCCAGAGACAGTCCAGCCAGGTTTCTCCACAGTTAAGCATGAGCAGCAAACTAGAAAAGATTGTATTCTTATCCAAATCTTCATTCTTTCCAGCCATAAACTGGATCAAGGAATGAGGGAGATAGTTGCATACCAATAAAGCCTCATCTTGAAAACAAGATTATGCATTTCTTCTCTAACTAATTAATAGATCAACTTATTTCATGTAGTAGAAGTGCCCACTGTTCTTCCACTTTCTGACGCTTACCCTAATTAATATGACATAACAAAAGATACCAGAGTTAATTGTAAAAGACACAGAACAAGGCCTTGATGAGGATGATCCTGACAGAGAATTACCACATCTGCTTTAGGATGCAAAGATGTTCTTTTAAAAAATGGTTATTTTCAGAGGTAACTTTAAAACATCTTGATGGTAGTTTCAAACATCTAGAACAACAGTTATTTAAGTGTGACTAAGGAACTGGCGACCCACTCCAGTGTTCTTGCCTGGAGAATCCCAGGGACAGGGGAGCCTGGTGGGCTGCCGTTTCTGGGGTCACAGAGAGTCGGATACGACTGAAGTGACTTAGCAGTAGCAGCAGCAGCAGCAGCAGCAGGGGACCATACGGGATCCCTGGGGACCTTTCAAGGGGATCTCTGAGTTCAAAACTATCTTCACAGTAAAGCTAAAACATTATGTGCCTTTTTCACTCTTACTCTTTTGAGGGGACAGTGGAATTTTCCAGAAGCTACAAGATGTGTGATGACATCATTCTGACAGCTAATGGAATGCGTGTTTGTATATTCTGGTGTGTTCTATAACAGAGGTTGAGTGTATAAAGAGGTGGGTTTTCAGAGATTAGCTCAATGTGTTCTCAGTACTACTCTGCTCTTACCAGCTGTTGGTGGTTATTCCTGCTATCATCTCTGTAGCCTCATTACTGTTCAATAAATTCTTATTTTTAAAGCCAAAGTTTTCCCTGCAACTTATACAGAAACACAAAAGGATGAGGTACCTTTGGTGAACTTGTTCAAGTAATAATTTTTAAGTTTTCAAATAAAAAGAAATTTTGATTTTTGAGAGTCATTTAATGATATTTCATCTCATTCTAAAAGTAAACGTATTTATAATGTTTTTCCTAATTTTTATCTTAAATTATTGTCTTAAAATGGGACTAGAAGATTAACATTCTCACCTACCACCACACTGTCTACATTTAAAAGTGCTGGAAAAAATAAAACTGATTTATCAGAGTCTTCTGACTCAAGGAAGGGAGGAATCTACTCCAAAGAAACTGGGGAAAATAATAAATAAGAAACGAGATTGTGATGAAAGCCATATTCCCTTCAACTTTATAGATGGTAATAATTTATCTTACAGTGCATTATGCAATTGGAGAAGGAAATGGCAACCCACTCCAGTACTCTTGCCTGGAGAATCCCATGGACAGAAGAGCCTGGTGGGCTACAGTCCATGGAGCTGCAAAGAGCTGGACACAACTTAAGTGACTTAGCATGCACACATTATGCAATGGAACATTTAAATAATAATATTTATGGTGCCAGTTACATTGTAGTATCACATTGAGACCAATCATTCTAAGCATAAAGAAAAAGAAGTTGAATATTTTAAACTTAGATGTGATAAGCTCTTCTAAAGGCTAATACATTCTTTACTATACTGTAGTACATCGTTTATGTCATATTATAATATTTTTCGAACTAGAAATGAAAAAACCCACTAGTACATCTCACAGGGTTGGTTATCACACCGCATTTGCTAGAGAAGCACACGTACTAGCTAAGAGAGTGTTACAGAGGGTAATATTGCTGCTGCCTTGGCAGAAATCAAGGCAGTGTCTCCAATTTGTGCTGGAGTCATTATATTCCTCACCTTCATGCATTTATTGGTGGGAGGAGCCAGTTTCACTTAAGGACGTCCTTGATAAAGCAACAAAAAATCATTAAATCTATTAAATCCCAATCTTGAATACACGTCATTGTAGTAGTCTGTGTGATGAAATGATGAAGTGGGAACTGTGAATAAAGCATCATGCAGGATGGATGTGTTGAGGAAAAGCATCTGGGCCACAGTTTGAGTTGTAAGCTGAATTAGCCATCTGGTTCACAAAGCTTTATTTTAACTTGAAAGAACCACCGGACAAACTATGTTTATTCAGATTGGTGACTTGCTAGACATTTTCTTGAAAATGACTAACTGAGCCTTGTCATTTCAAGGCAAATAACAGTTAAAAATTAGGATTTAGGAAAACTTGTACACCCTACCAAGAGCTTGAGAACTTCCCAATACTTAAAAACATTTCAGAAGTTATTGACTGTGATATTAACAAATGTGAATGTGATTTTTATATACTGAAATGGTTTAACATCTGGAAACATTTAAAAATCTCCAGACATCAACATTTTTCAAATAACCCATGCATTATATTACAATATCATACATGCATAAAAGACCCATCACAACGCGAGCCCAGAAATAAACTCACGCGCCCATGGTCAATTACTTTTCGACAAAGAAGGCAAGAATATACAATGGGAAAAAGTCTCTTCAGCAAGTGGTGCTGGGAAAGCTGTAAATCAGTGCACATAAACCAGTGAAGTTAGAACACACCCTCACACAGTAGACAAAAATAAACTCAAAATGGCTTAAAGACCTAAACAGAAGACCTAACACCATAAAACTCCTAGCAGAGAACACAGGCAAAGCATCCTTTGACACAAATCTCTTAGGCTGGTCTCCCAAGGTAATAGAAATAAAAGCTAAAATAAACAAATGGGATCTAATCGAATTTACAACTTTTTGCACAGCAAAGGAAACCATAACCATAAACAAGACAAAAAGAACCTATGGACTGGGGGGAAAAAAAAATGTTTGCAAATCATGTGACTGACAAGGGATTAATCTCCAAAATTTACAAACAGCTCATGCTTCCAGGGCTTCCCTGGTGGCTCAGACAGTAAAACGTCAGCCTGCAATGTGGGAGACCTGGGTTTGATCCCTAGGTTGGGAATATCCCCTAGAGAAGGCAGTGGCACCCCACTCCAGTACTCTTGCCTGGAAAATCCCATGGACAGAGGAGCCTGGTAGGCTACAGTCCATGGGGTCGCAAAGAGTCGGACAGGACTGAGCAACTTCACTTAGTACCTCATGCAGGTCAATATAAAAAAACCAAGTAACTCAATCAAAAGATAGCCAGAATACCTAAACAGGCATTTCTCCAAAGAACAGACACAGATGGCCAACAGGCACAGGAAAAGATGCTCAACATAGCTAATTATTAGAGAAGTGCAAATCAAAACTACAATGAGATATCACCTCATGCCAGTCAGAACGGTCATCGTTAAAAAGTCTAAAAATAACACATGCTGGAGAGGGGAAAGGGAACTCTCCTACACTGTTGGTGGGAGAGTAAGTTGGTGCAGTCACTTTGGAAAACAGTATAGAGTTGCCATATGATCTAGCAATCCCATTCCTAGTGATACATCCAAATGAAACTATAATTCAAAATGATACATGCAACTCTTGTGTTCCTAACAGCACTATTCACAATAGCCAAGATACAGAAACAACCTAAATGTCCAACAGAGAAATGGATACAGTGGATGCCGTATATATACAATATGGAATACTACTGGATGAAAAAAGCTGCTCACTGATGCAGTGGGTCTGTTTCATAGGTAAGTTCATTTGCATCACATTTAAGATTCCACATACAAGTGATATCGTATGCTATTTGTCTTTCTGACTGACTTCACTTAGTACGCTAATCTCCGTGTCTATCCATGTTGCTCAGTACTCCATGCAGCTCAAACAAGCCTCCAGTTCTTGGTGAAAATGGTTGGGACAGTCAACCAAGAAACCTTGATTTCTTCAGGTAATGTAAGATCAGCATTTCTTGTTGCTTCTCCTGGCACTCCTCTTCAAATTTGGGAGTTTTTTTCCTATGTAAATGTTCATTTCTTCACAGTTTGTTTTTGCAAAATAAATAGCCTTCAAAATTTTTAAGAGTTTTAAAAGCTTGGAATTTCACTGTACATTGTTTAAAGCATATATATTTGTATCTGATTAACCTCATCTAAAATTCTACACTAAGGACAGAAAAATTCAGAAGGAAAAAGCCACACTAGCAGAGGACACAAATGAGCTGATTCATACATGTCCACATTTTCTTTGACTCACACAGGACTTAAAGCCAAGATTATCTTTTCAGAATTCAGCCTTCTGGTACCCTAGCTTCATAACGAGCATTCTTTTTGTCTAGGAAAGACTTTCTGCAGCTTTTTTCAATGATGAATTGAGATTAAAAAGAATGAATAAAATTTTTCCAAATTTCCAGAAAACTTCACAGATGAAGAGATATTTCTGGGCTTTGCTGATAGCTCAGTGGTAAAGAATCCACCTGCCAATGCAGGAGACATGGGTTTTGGTTCAGGAAGATCCCACATGCCTCAAAGCAACTAAGCCTGGGAGCCACAAGTACTGAACCTGTGCTCTAGAGCCCGCAAGCCACAACTACGGAAGCCTGCATGCCCTAGAGCCTGTGCTCCCCAGCAAGAGAAGCCACCACAGTAAGAAGCCCGTGCACTGCGACTAGAGAGCAGCCCCTGTTTGCGAGAACTTGAGAAAAGCCCATGCGGCAATGAAGACCCAGCACAGACAAAAATTAATATTTTTTTTAAAAAAGAGATGTTTCCAAAAGAGCGAATTCGGCAAGTTTCAAAGAATGATTTTCAGGAAGCAAAGCAAAATTTGGGATTAATCGCCTTGATTTTTGTATGAACTCCACGGTTGATACTGGCCACATATGCAGTACTCTTATGGAGCTAACCACAACAGAGGTTTATAAAAAAGGATCCAGGTGTTTTAAGATACCTGTAAGTACAGCAGCAGTCTTTCCAGAAATAGAAGACTACTTCTTTATTTCAACTCTATCACCTTCTCTATGGACTCTAATCTAATATCTGATTAACTCACACATTTGATCGCTGTATGGAGCATCTGGAGTGCTACCAAAAAGAATCCCAAGTTACTTTGGGGTTTTTTAATAACTGCCACCACTGATGTCACATTTTACTTTGATTCCTTAGTTTTAAAACAATTATCTAGTAAAAAAAAATTAATTTCAATTCTAAAGATACTAAAATTAGCAAAACATCTCATATGTACTCAGTCGCTTCAGTCATGTCCGACCCTTTGGGACCCTATGGACTATAGTCCACCCTGTTCCTCTGTCCATGGGATTCTTAAGGCAAGAAAACTGGAGTGGGTTGCCAATTCCTTCTCCAAGGGATCTTTCTGACCCAGGGATCAAACCCGCATCTCTTCTGTCTCCTGCATTGCAGGCAGATTCTTTATCCAACGAGTCACCTGGGAAGCCAACATTTCATATATGAACCCAAATATGCACTTACCAAGCAAAATATTATATATTACACATCACATTTCACACTTTTCTCTATTTCAAGTTTTTTTTAAGAAAAGACTTAAGTTTTTCAGAACAGTTTAAGACTCACAGCAAATAAGCTGCAAAGCTTATCCCCTGATCCCATACATCAATATCTACCCCCATTATCAACATCCACAGTGGCACATTTGTTACAACTGATCAACCCATACTGATACCTCATAATCACCCAAAGTCTATAGTTTACATTAGGGCTCACTCACAATGTTGTACATTCTATGAGTTTGGACAAATGCATAATGCATGTATCCATCACTATTCTGGTGTTAGAGTGGTTTCACTGTACTAAAAAGCCTCTGTGCTCTACCTATTCATCTCCCCCTCCACCTCCCAACCTGTAGCAATACCACTGATCTTTTAACTGTCTCCATAGTTTTGTCTTTTCCAGAATATCACATAATTGGAATCATTTCAGATTAGCTTCTTTCACTTAGTAATATGACTCACATTCTAAGGTTCCTCTTGAAATAACTTGCTTGACAGACTTTATAATATCCCAACACTTACTTTCATTTTTGTAATTTACTTAAAATACTCATTAATTTTGCCTCATATTATCTCCCGTCATACTAAAACTATTTCTCCAAAGTTACTCCTTTTAACAAAAACAAATTTCAGACAAGATATTCTTTCCTGTCCAAAAGAAATACAGTCAGCACTTTCCCTTCCCCACAGTGCCTGCGTTCTTTTTAAGACCCAGTACATCTCTGCTGCATGGGCTACAACCAAAATCTGTAACTTCCCCAAGGCATTCTGTCTGAGACTGTGCTGCTGGCTTGCGACCTGTCCAGTAAACATAAAAATTAAAATGCATATGTCTAATGTCGATGGAAGACAAGCAAGAAAGACATAAGCCTAACAATATGGATTTCAATGAGATACTTTAAAAATATGAAAATATTTTTGCATAAAGCAAGCCCAGGATAACAATGAAACCATCAGGAAACATGAACAATAGAGAGCCGATAAGAGAGGGCCAAAGAGCCGGAGATGAGGGAAAAAATTCCTCTTTGACACAGTACTGAGTGTTAACAAGCATGTGAGCATGAGTAAAGGCGAAATACAAACACTTTGGAAAACAGTTTAGCACTCTCTGTAAAAGCTGTACCCATGCATACCCTAGCATTCAGCAATCTCACCGCCAGCAAAAATTCTGGTGGGGGAATACGTGTTCCGAGGGTCATACAGTAATGTTCATAGCAACATTATTCAGAAAAGCCAAAAATGGAAACTACCAAATCTCAACAGCAGAAAGTGTAACACAATGAAATATTACAAAACAGTGTAAGTAAACAAACTAGGGTTACACAACCACAATGTATCTAAATGTCACAAATATAATGTTGAGCCAAGGTAGCCAGTCATACAAATGATGTAGTTCCATGGAAACAAAACTGAAAACCAGGCAAAAATAAATTATAGTGTTAGAAGCCAGTTGTGGATCCGCAGAAAGGAAACTGGGTAGTAATTAGGGAAGCTGGCAAGAGCCGGGAACCTCTGAGGTGCTAGTAATTCTCTTGTTACTCAGTCAGGATGACAGCTACATGAGTGTTCAACTTCTGATCACTCATTAAACATTTTACTTATGTTCCGTTTCTTTTCTCTTGTGTGTTATACTCTGCAATAAGTAAACACAAATCCCAGTCTGACACATTCCCACCAAATAAAGGCTGGAAAGAACTCAGACTAAGAGAGTCCTGCCAGGAAACAGATTATGATGGCAAGTAGCAGTCACATCTCTTCACTTGCTAAATAATGGCAAGTTCGAAAACATTAAGAAATTTGGGACGGGCAAGAAACTGAATTTCCTGGAAGAACTACTCCAGATGGAAACAAAGGTGAATTAGGTATCAGCTCTCTTAACCAAATTTGGAAATAATTTATACTTTTAATCTACATTTCAGATGCCAATATTGATTTCTGAAATTTGCAAAACAGCTCAAATTTTTACATCATTCTGATTTCCTCTTGTGAGCAATCATGTAAGTGTAGGGAGGCATAAGAGATCATTCACTTCAACCTCTACCAGTCAAATGGACATAAAAACTCTTTAAAGTTCCCTGCAAATGAGTTTGGAGTTGCTCTTTAGTTACCCATTCTAGCATAAACACCTTGACTCTGGTACAGCCTCTCCTGGGAGTAATCTCAACCTCAAACACTCCACTTCAAGCTCTCATCTTCTCTCTTGTTGGTCCTACTACAGCTGAATGAAAAAATACCATCAGTTCAGTTCAGTTCAGTCACTCAGTCGTGTCCGACTCTTTGTGACCCCATGAATCGCAGCACGCCAGGCCTCTCTGTCCATCACAAACTCCCGGAGTTCACTCAGGCTCACGTCCATCGAGCCAGTGATGCCATCCAGCCATCTCATCCTCTGTCGTCCCCTTCTCCTCCTACCCCCAATCCCTTCCAGCATCAAAGTCTTTTCCAATGAGTCAACTCTTCACATGAGGTGGCCAAAGTACTGGACTTTCAGCTTTAGCATCAGTCCTTTCAAAGAACACCCAGGACTGATCTCCTTCAGAATGGACTGGTTGGATCTCCTTGCAGTCCAAGAGACTCTCCAGAGTCTTCTCCAACACCACAGTTCAAAAGCATCAATTCTTCGGCACTCAGCCTTCTTCACAGTCCAACTCTCACATCCATACATGACCACTGGAAAAACTATAGCCTTGACTAGATGGACCTTTGTTGGCAAAGTAATGTCTCTGCTTTTGAATATGCTATGTAGGTTGGTCATAACTTTCCTTCCAAGGAGTAAGCATCTTTTAATTTCATGGCTGCAGTCACCATCTGCAGTGACTTCGGAGCCCCCCAAAATAAAGTCTGACACTGTTTCCACTGTTTCCCCATCTATTTCCCATGAAGTGATGGGACCAGATGCCATGATCTTTGTTTTCTGAATGTTGAGCTTTAAGCCAACTTTTTCACTCTCCTCTTTCACTCTCATCAAAGAGGCTCTTTAGTTCTTCACTTTCTGCCATAATGGTGGTATCATCTGCATATCTGAGGTTATTGATATTTCTCCCGGCAATCTTGATTCCAGCTTGTGTTTCTTCCAGCCCAGCGTTTCTCATGATGTACTCTGCATATAATTTAAATAGCAGGGTGACAATATACAGCCTTGATGTACTCCTTTTCATATTTGGAACCAGTCTGTTGTTCCATGTCTAGCTCTAACTGTTGCTTCCTGACCTGCATATAGGTTTCTCAAGAGGCAGATCAGGTGGTCTGGTATTCCCATCTCTTTCAGAATTTCCCACAGTTTATTGTGACCCACACAGTCAAAGGCTTTGGCATAGTCAATAAAGCAGAAATAGATGTTTTTCTGGAACTCTCTTGCTTTTTCCATGATCCAGTGGATGTTGGCAATTTGATCTCTGGTTCCTCTGCCTTTTCTAAATCCAGCTTGAACATCTGGAAGTTCACGGTTCACATATTGCTGAAGCTTGGCTTGGAGAATTTTGAGTATTTAATAGCGTGTGAGATGAGTGCAACTGTGCGGTAGTTTGAGCATTCTTTGGCATTGTCTTTCTTTGGGATTGGAATGAAAACTGACCTTTTCCAGTCCTATGGCAATTGCTGAGTTTTCCAAATTTGCTGGCATATTGAGTGCAGCACTTTCACAGCATCATCTTTCAGGATTTGAAAGAGCTCAACTGGAATTCCATCACCTCCACTAGCTTTGTTCTTAGTGATGCTTTCTAAGGCCCACTTGACTTCACATTCTAGGATGTCTGGCTCTAGGTGAGTAATCGTACCATTGTGATTATCTTGGTCATGAAGATCTTTTTGTACAGTTCTTCTGTGTATTCTTGCCACCTCTTCTTAATATCTTCTGCTTCTGTTAGGTCCATACCATTTCTGTCCTTTATCAAGCCCATCTTTGCATGAAATGTTCCCTTGGTATCTCTAATTTTCTTGAAGAGATCTCTAGTCTTTCCCATTCTGTTGTTTTTCCTCTGTTTCTTTGCACTAATCGCTGAGGAAGGCTTTCTTATCTCTTCTTGCTAATCTTTGGAACTCTGCATTCAGATGCTTATATCTTTCCTTTTCTCCTTTGCTTTTCGCTTCTCTTCTTTTCACAGCTATTTGTAAGGCCTCCCCAGACAGCCATTTTGCTTTTTTGCATTTCTTTTCTGTGGGGATCGTCTTGATCCCTGTCTCTTGTACAATGTCATGAATCTCAGTCCATAGTTCATCAGGCACTCTATCTATCAGATCTAGTCCCTTAAATCTATTTCTCAAGACCGGGGACAGACTGTGGCTCAGATCATGAGCTCCTTATTGCCAAATTCAGACTTAAATTGAAGAAAGTAGGGAAAACCACTGGACCATTCAGGTATGACCTAAAAATACCATAAATAACAAATTAAAGAACCAGCTCGCCTTCCAGTTACATTATCTCTTTCCTTTATCCTTTCTTCCTCTCATCACCTTCACAGCTCTCTTCTGAATCTCCTAAGGAGCAAAATTACAAAACTGATTCAAGTGTTATTGTTACGATTTTAATGAGCTAAAAAAATAGTACCTTGACTTCTACGTGATACAGAATTATCATTCCCCTAACATTTTAGAATAAGAAGATAACTTCAAAAACCACAGAAGAGAAACATACTGAGTTTTGAATTCAAGCCTCACCTAAACTTTAAAGTATTGCTCAAATATGATAAATATAATTAGCATGTATAAAATCAGGATAGGCAGAGGGTTCAGAAAACAATTTTAAACCTACCACATACCTATAATGGCTTGCAAAACACCACCAAACCAGCCTAAAATGTCACCATCAGAAATCGGTGGTTCTAGCATAGAAAACCCAGAGATACACCCATGCACCCTATGGTCAATTATTCTATGACAAAGGAAAAAAGACTAAACGATATTGGAAAGACAGTCTCTTTAATAAACGGGGCTGGGAAAACTTAACAGCCACATGTAAAAAAGTGAAATTAGATCATTCCTTAACTCCATACACAAAAATAAGCTCAAAATGGATTAAAAACCTAAATGTGAGACCAGACACAATAAAACTCCAAGAGGAAAACATAGGTAGAACACTGACATAAATCACCGCTACATCTTTTTTGATCCATCTCCCAGAATAATGGAAATAAAGGCAAAAATAAACAAATGAGACCTACTTAAACTCAAAGGCTCTTGCACATGATAGGAAACAATAATCAAAATAAAAAGACAACCCAGATTGGGAGAAAATATTTGCAAATGTTGTGACCAATAAGGGATTAGTCTCCAAAATTTACAAACAGCTTATGATGCTTAATAGCATCAAAACAAACAACCCACTCAAAAAAAGAATGGGCAGAATACCTGAATAGACTTTTCTCCAAAGAGGACATACTGCTGCTGCTGCTAAGTCGCTTCAGTCGTGTCCGACTCTGTGCGACCCTATAGACGGCAGCCCACCAGGCTCCGCCGTCCCTGGGATTCTCCAGGCAAGAACACTGGAGTGGGTTGCCATTTCCTTCTCCAATGCATAAAACTGAAAAGTGAAAGTGAAGTCGCTCAGTCGTGTCCGACTCTTAGCGACCCCATGGACTGTAGCCTACCAGGCTCCTCCGTCCATGGGATTTTCCAGGCAAGAGTACTGGAGTGGGGTGCCATTGCCTTCTTTGAAAGAGGACATACAGATAGTCAATAGACACATGAGAAGATGTTCAACAGTGCTAAATGCAAATCAAAACTAAATGCTAAATGCAAATGCAAAATGAGATATCAATTCACATGGGTCAGATGGCTATCATCAAAAAATCCACAAACAACAAGCTGGAGAGGGTGTGGAGAGAAGGAACCCTCCTGCACTGTTGGTGGGAATGCAAATTGATACAGCCACTATGGTGAACAATATAGAGGTTCCTTAAAAAACTAAAAATAGAGCTACCATATGACTCTGCAATCCCACTCTCAGGCATTATCTGGAGAAAAACATGGCCCAAAGAGATATATGCACCCCAATATTCATTGCAGCACTGTTTACAATAGCCAAGACATAGAAGCAATCTAAATGTCTACCAACAGAGGAATGGACAAAGAAGATACTGTACATATATGGAGAAGGAAATGGCAACCCACTCCAGTATTCTTGCCTGGGAAATTCCACAGACAGAGGAGCCTGGCAAGCTACAGTCCATGGGGTCACAAGGGTCAGACACAACCAAGTGACTAAACAACAGCACATTCAGGAAATGCACCAATCACAAGTTCAGCTGCATAAATGATCAAGGGGTGAACATGCCCGGGTAAGCAGGTGAAGGAACAGAACACGCGAGCAACCTTTTCATGCCCCTGCCCATCTCTCTTCCCCAAACGTAACAATTAACCCGGGTGCTATCAATGACAGATTTTTTTTTTTTAAGGTAAACTTTCATTTTTTTCAATTCAACATAATTTATTGGGCAACCATAATATGCCTGGTGCTGAGGAGACCGGTAGTGAAAGAGGAATCCTGCTTGTGGAGCTCACACTCTGCTGAGAAGAACAGAGTAATTCAGTAAATCAGTAGTTACAAGTGTTCACCGTGCTGAGTGTTCTGAGAGTAGAGGAATGACGGGAGCTGACATCAGGGTACCCTGGCAAGTCACTGGGTTTCAGGATACACTGAGTGGAAAGGGCAAAAATTACAAATGGCCTATGGATCAACAAATGGTTGTGTTGTCAGAATGCCAATTAGGGCTTTGTTTTCAGCTGTATGAACATTAGGGCCACTTCATTCTTCCCAAAGTTAAGAAGTATAGGGGATGTGTGGTGCAGAGGGGAATATATTGTCACTGGAGCTGACTCCAAGCTACCAAACTGTGTACGAGGCTCCAGCTAACTGAAAGACATGTGAAGTGAATATACTGAAAACATTGCAAAACAAAATTTCTCTCTACAAGAGAAAAAAAAAGATACAGTACATATAAACAATGGAATTACTCAGCCATTAAAAAAGAATGAAATAAGGCCATTTGCAGCAACATGGATGGACCTAGAGAGTGTCATCCTGAGTGAAGTAAGTCAGATGGAGAAGGAGAAATACCATAGAGCATCCCTTATATGTGGGATCTAGAAAGAAATGATACAAATGAACTTACCTACGAAACAGAAAAAGACTCCCAGACTTAGAAAATGAACTTAGGGTTGCCAGGGGAAGGGACAGTTCGGGACTTTGGGAAGGTCATGTACACACTGCTATATTCAAAACAGATAACCAATAAAGACCTACGGTATAGCACATGGGACTCTGCTCATTGTTATGTGCCAGCCTGGATGGGAAGGGGGTCTGGGGGGGGATGGAAACATGTATATGTATGGCTGAGTCCCTCTGCTGTTCACCTGAAAATACCACAACATTGTTAATCAGCTATATCTCAGTATGAAATGTTTTTGGTGTTAAAAAACTAAAATTAAAAAAAGAAATCAATAATTCTTTCAAAGTGAAGATACTGTGACTCTCAGAAAAGAGATGCACAGTTTTCAACCCCAGTGCTGCCTCACAATCCTATCACAGTCCCTTAGCCCTCTCCAGCCTTTTCTCAAGTCTTCACTTTCCTCAAATATCTAGCTTGGCCCCCATTACTTAAGTAACTTAAGTAGTTCATCCCCTGCCGATGGCTACAATGATCTATATTCTGTTGACTTACACATCAGTATCTTTAACCTAGATCTAATTCTTAAACTCTAGACCCACATAATGAAGTGCTCATCAAATATTATTTTGGGGGTATCTCTCAATCACTCCACACAAAACACCTGTAACACAGAAATAATTTTCATTCCTTCTCATCTTCCAAATGTGTTCTTCGTTCTGAGTCTTTGACACAGAATTGCTACCTGACATTCAGTGGCACAAACCAGCAAATTAAGAATCATTCATAAATCATCCTCTCCTATCTCTATACATCTTTAAGCCTCCTAAATTTCTCTCAAATTTTACCTCCTAAATCTCTCTCAAATCTAACTCCTCAGCAGTTGTCATCTTGTGCCTGAGTTACCACCATAATCTTCTGACTAATCCTAATAAATGACTAATCCTAATCCTGTCATTCTTCCAATCTTATCTACATAATCTACATAAAACAAGTATGATCACTGCTCTCCCCTTGCTGCTGCTACTGCTAAGTCGCTTCAGTTGTGTCCGACTCTGTGCGATCCCATGGACTGCAGCCTACCAGGTTCCTCCGTCCATGGGATTTTCCAGGCAAGAGTACTGGAGTGGGTTGCCATTGCCTTCTCCTGTAACTGCATAGTGATACACTAATTCAAACTTACTGCTATGGGGGAAAAACACCATTTAATGAGACATGAAGACAAAGCACAAACCTGACTAAGGAGACACACGCTGTGGACCACAGCAGTGCTGTGACCAGAGCAAGTGGGGGGACAGGGGAGGGGAGATGGATGGGTAAACTACAGCGTTGGGGGTAGGAGGCTGGGGTCTGGATTGATGACGACTAAGCAGACAGCAGGATGAGACAGGAAATCAAAACCAATGATGAAAGCAGACACACCGTCAGAGAACTCCAACAGCAAGGAAAACATACAGAACTGTTCTTTTACAAATACTCGGCAAGAAATCAAGCAGGAAACCACAGAGAAATCGTCAAAGAATTTTAAATATCAACTAATTAGCCAATGATGCAAATTATAAAAACAGTGTGTCAAAAGACCACTTAAAACCCTTCAAAAATCTCCAATGTCCTCAGGACAGTTCAATTCCTTCACATGGCTTACTAGGCTCCATGGACTCTTGCCCGAGCCTATCTTTATAATATCATCCTATTCTACCTCACACTCAAACACAGCCACACGGAAATTCCTTTCACCTCCGCAAACACACAATATTCCTCCAAGACCCTGGCTTTGACACACTCTTGCCCTCTGCCTCTTTGCTGTACTGCAGGGTTGAATTCTATTGATCCCTCAGGGCACAGATCACCTGCTTTGCAAATCTGCCCAGGGTGGCCCTGCCCTGTGCTCACAGAGTGCTCTCTATTTCTCTAGAGTGCTAATCATACTTTATTGCAATTGCTTGTCTAAATATTTAATTTCCCAGCTGAATTATTAGTTTTACTAAAATCTCAGAAAGAAATGGACAGGGTGTCTTATTCACTGCTCTATCATCAGAGTCTATCAAAGTGGCAGGAACACAGTAGATGATACCTAAGTATTGAGTAAATGAATGAGCTTCAAAAATACTCTACAGCAGCCCCCGTGAACAGGCACATTGCACAAACATGCATTAACAAGAGGAGTGAGGCAATACGTATTCCTTTACTTCTGTAGCTCATCAATTGAAAGAGCAGCATCTTTATATCAATAAACAATAATGCAACCCTATTAGCCTGAATTGAAATAGACTTATATCCAACACACGCAACAAGTCAGAAGTTCCTTTTCTTTTTCTTTGGTAAGGTGGAATGACTCATTCTTTTCTACCCTTTCATAAAGATAACTCACAAGAAACTCAACATGGGAGAGTACACATGTCTTCTGTCAAGACAGTTAGAATGAGGGGAAAGTCTTGGCTCTTTAGGTAGATATTATGGACACACACACGCATACAGTGCCTTAGAAAACACAGAGCACAACTAAACAATCAAAAACAGAAAAGGAGCTCCTCAAGGGTAGAGCTCCGAACTGAGCTTGGTGTCTGGCCCACAGAAGAGGTAAAACCAAATGGGAAGTGACACCAGAGGACAACCACAGCCGGTAACAGGCGCAAACGCCAAAGGCTGACGTCAGGGGAAAGAGGAAATCTATGGAAGTAATTAACACTACTTACTATACGCTATCCCAAGCCACACTGAAGTTACCTCATCTTTACTGTCCCCAGCATACATGCATGGAAATGGTATTTGAAGGACAATAAGGAGTCTGAAGCTAGTAAATACCAAGCAATCCTGAGTCCTGGCAGGACCTAGTCATTTCTTTAGACTAAAGTCAAATTGTGTCCTTCAGTATCCTCTATCTGAGGTTACTATATGACTTATTTAAAGATTTAGAGGCAAAATACATGGTTAGACCTTCAGAGGAAAACACTTTTATTGCATTTTTTATTTATTTATTTTTAATTGAAGGATAATTGCTTTACAATATTGGTTCGATCTCTGCCATACGTCAGTATGAATTAGCCATAGGTGCATTTTGCTTTAAATTCCCATCCCAGGTATATATGGAGCAGGGGAGGATTGGTCCTTCTCGAGAGGTACTTCGACAGCATTACTTTAAAGTGCAAGGGCTGTTTTTCCCCACTGTCTTCTCTAGATAGCTCCACTCCCAATCTTGACTCAACTTTTGAATGTTTAAAGTAACATGAAAAAATACGCAGTTTTATGCCTAATGACTAAGAAGTTTTAATTCCAAAGCAGAACTGAAACATGTTGTTTTGGAGGAGGGATCCTGAAGTTCACCTATCACTTTGCCAGTCAGCATCAGAGAGCTTTCCTTTGCAATCAAAGATGGAGAAGCTTTATACAGTCAGCAAAAACAAGACCAGGAGTTGACTGTGGCTCAGATCATGAACTCCTTACTGCAAAATTCAAACTTATATTGAAAAAAGTAGGGAAAACCAATAGGCCATTAAGGTATGACCTAGGTCAAGTCCCTTATGATTATACAGTGGAAGTGACAAACAGATTCAAGGCATTAGATCTGATTGATAAAGTGCCTGAAGAACTCTGGATGGAGGTTTGTGACATTGTACCAGAGGAAGTGATCAAAACCATCCCCAAGAAAAAGAAATGCAAAGAGGCAAATGGCTGTCTGAGTAAGCGTTAAAAATAGCTGAGAAAAGAAGAGAAGCTTTCTTTCTTGATTCCAGGTAAAAAGGAAAGATATACCCACTTGAATGCAGAGTTCCAAAGAATAACAAGGAGAGATAAGAAAGCCTTCTTCAGTGATCAATGCAAAGAAACAGGGGAAAACAATAGAAGGGGAAAGACTAGAGACCTCTTCAAGAAAATTAGAGCTACCAAGGGAACATTTTATGTAAAGATGGGTACAATAAAGGACAGATATGGTAAGGACCTACAGGAAGCAGAAGATATTAAGAAGAGGTGGCAAGAATTCAAAGAAGAACTAAACAAAACAGATATTAATGACCCAGATAACCACAATGGTGTGATCACTCACCGTGAGCCAGACATCCTGGACTGTGAAATCAAATGTGCCTTAGAAAGCATCACTATGAACAAAGCTAGTGGAGGTGATGGAATTCCAGTTGAGCTCTTTCAAATCCTAAAAGATGATGCTGTGCAAGTGCTGCACTCAATATGCCAGCAAATTTGGAAAACTCAACAGTGGCCACAAGACTGGAAAAGGTCAGTTTTCATTTCAATTGCAAAGAAAAGCAATGCCAAAGAATGTTCAAATTACTACACAATTGCACTCATTTCACATGCTAGCAAAATAATGCTCAAAATTCTCCAAGTGAGGCTTCAACCGTAGGTGAACCATGAACTTCCAAATGTTCAAGGTGGGTTTAGAAAAGGCAGAGGAACCAGAGATCAAATTGCCAACATCCACTGGATCATCAAAAAAGCAAGAGAATTCCAGAAAAAAATCTACTCTGCTTCATTGACTACACTAAAGCCTTTGACTGTGTGGATCACAACAAACTGTGGAAAACTCTTAGAGAGATGCAATACCAGACCACCTTACCTGACTCCTGAGAAACCTGTATGCAGGTCAAGAAGCAACACTTAGAACCAGACATGGAACAACAGACTGGTTCCAAATTGGGAGAGGAGGAGGTCAAGGCTTTATACTGTCACCCTGCTTATTTAACTTATATGCAGAGTACGTCATGTGAAATGCTGGACTGGATGAAGCACAAGCTGGAATCAAGATTGCAGAGAGAAATATCAATAACCTCAGATATGCAGATGTCACCACCCTAATGGCAGAAAGTATAGAGGAACTAAAGAGCCTCTTGATGAGGATAAAAGAGGAGAGTGAAAAAGTTGGCTTAAAACTCAACATTCAAAAGACTAAGATCATGGCATCCAGTCCCATCACTTCGTGGCAAATAGATGGGGAAACAATGGAAACAGTGAGAGACTTTACTTTTTTGGGCTCCAAAATCACTGCAGATGGTGACTGCAGCCATGAAATTGTAAGCCTCTTGCTTCTTGGAAGAAAAGCTATAACAAATCTATACAGCATATTAAAAGGCAGAGACCTTACTTTGCTGACAAAGGTCCATATGGTCAACACTATGCTTTTCCAGTGGTCATGCATGGATGTGAGAGTTGGACTATAAAGAAGTCTGAACACCGAAGAATTGATGCTTTTGAACTGTGGTGTTGCAGAAGACTCTTGAGAGTCCCTTGGATTGCAAAGAGATCAAACCCAGTCAATCCTAAAGGAAATCAGTTCTGAACATTCATTGGAAGGACTGATGTTGAAGCTAAAGCTCCAATACACTGGCTACCCGATGTGAAGATCTGACTCATTGGAAAAGACCACGATGCTGAGAAATATTGAAGGCAGGAGGAGAAGGGGATGACAGAGGATGAGATGGTTGGATGGCATCACTGACTCAATGGACATGAGTCTGAGCAAGGTCTGGGAAAGGGTGAAGGACAGGGAATCCTGGCATGGGGTTGCCAACAGTCAGACATGACTGAGCAACTGAAAAGCTCAGAGAGGCCTGAGGATACAAAGCACACCGTGAGAGGGGGGTGGACTGATGAAACTACATTTGACGGTCAGAAGTTTAATCTCCTCCTGCCACTAGACTCTTTGAATAATAACAACCAGTTTTATATTCCCCAGACACAAGACTGGAGAATGTCCTCACTGGCAAAGCTAAACACACAGATACAGACACACACACACACACACACACACACGGAAGATCTATAGCTATACACGCATGGGCATCACCTTATGATAAAGCTGATTTCCACCTGAATACTGAACACTGAGGCTCACACAGGTCTTCTCGTCTGCATTTTTGTGATTTAATCTTCAGAATGAATCCATGTCAAGAATAACTGACACTCCAGAAAAGTCTCTAATATAAAAGAGCCTAAAACAAGTAAAGAAATAAAGGAATGTGGAAAACAAAAATGCAAAGAGAACTTCAAAACTAATAATTAAAATTCTCAGAGAAATAAGAAGATACTATAACCATGAAATATAAATATGGTGCATTTTTTAAATATCAAAACTTTGTAGAAATTTTTAAAGTGATAACAAAATATATGTAATTTTAAAATTTAAGATAATCCTACTGCATAGCACAGGGAACTCTGCTCAACATTATGTGGCAGCATGGATGGAAGGGGAGCTGGGGGGAGAGTGAATACATGTATATGTATGGTTGAGTCCGTCTGCGGTCTACCTAAAATTATCACAACACTGGTAATCAGCTATACTCCAACATAAAATGAGAAGTTTTAAAAAATTAAGATAAAATCAAGTAAATTTCCCAGAACACAGACTAAGACAAGATGGGATAAAGAAGGGGTTATCTAAGAATATTTCTCATTCTAGGAGGTCCATTCTGATTAATAGCTGTACCAGAAAAATAAAACAAAACCAAACTGAGTTTCAGGATCAGAAGAGCCCACAAGACAACCAGCACAACAAAAACAAAAATCCTCTCATTTTCGAATTTTCAAATATTAGATGATGAAAGATAACAAAATCCTAAAAGCTTCCAGAAGTAAACACAAACAGATCTATATAAGAAAACAGAAATTAGAATGTAATTACACTTTAGCTACAACACACTCTCAGGACTCTACTGAAGAAAGTGTTTTAACAAAAGCGGAGAGTCAAAAAAAAAAAAGAGAGAGAAAGAAACATGGGTCCAAAGAATCAGGATTCTATTTTCAATCCAAGAGAAAGATGAAGGAAATACTCAGAACTCCTAGAAGACAGATTAAGGGAATTTCTAGAATGATAATAAAAGGAAGTTGCAGTTAAATAGAAGGTCTAGACAGTAAACAAGCAAGATCAGGGAGACGAGAAAATGGCCCTAGGAGACAGAGTTTCAAAATATAACAAAATTTTTTTAAAAAAATGCAATAATAAGCAACAAATAGATTACCAGGTGAGTGTGACTAAATTTAAAAGGTATATTCGAGAGTTTGTATATGATTTAAAGGAAGTAAAAAATGGAAAAAAAAAAAAAAAAACTGGAAACATGAGGCAATTATTAACTGTAAGGAAAACAGAAAATTGCACAAGAAAGAAAATAAAATTTTAGGACACCATGTGGTTCAAGTTTGAAGAGCATTTTCATAACATAATAGTATAAACACTGAAAACTGAGCTAACAAAAAATGGCCATATGACTACACTGGGAGGGAGAGAGAGGCAAGACGGATATATTGGGGGCCAAGGGGGGGTCATCAGAGAGAATCATGTAGGTTCCTCATCCTCTAGGTCTGAAGTCCATAGATAACATACAAACCTGAAAAATTAGGAAATACTGGTAGAAGCAGGTTATTTGAGGAAATAAAAGTAATCAGCAGAATATACAAGTAAAAGTTAAAAATTACTGATTCTGAGGAGTAGAAAACAGAAATAGAAAGGGTTGGATGGACAAGGGATTCTATTTTTTCATATGAAACTTGTAGTAATATTTGAGCTGTAAAATTATATATGCCTTCCCTGTGACTCAGCAATAAAGAACCCACCTGCCAATGCAGGAGACATGGGTTCGATCCCTGGGTCAGGAAGATCCCCTGGAAAAAGAAATGGCAACCCACTCCAGCATTCTTGCCTGGAGAATATCATGGACAGAGGAGCCTGGTGGGCTACAGTCCACGGGGTTGCACTGACTAAATAACAACAACAAAATTACATATATCTATTATGCTGGCATAAAGCACAATTTAAAGCATAGTAGAATATAAATAAAATAATGTGCAATGTCTGGCCCATTAAAAAGATAAATACACACATATTAGAAGCTTTTAAATGCATATGACTATTACTAGCAACTATCTCCAAGTGGTGGGGTTACAGAAGTTTTGTTGTTTTCTTCTATTTCTATAAAGATCTGTATTGCTATTTTAACAAAAAATATACTTTGTTCACAAAATATCTTAAAGTATTTGCTTACCTTAGCTGATTTTTCAAAACGTAAGCCTCCATCCAGCTCAAAAATAACGCTCATGTTGTACCCAGTCTGGTTTCCATGTCCATGAGGCCACCAAGTTTCTACAATAATAGCCTTTTAAAAAATAATATTAACTTCGTCTAAGTAATCTGTGGCAAATTTTCAGCAAAATAATACAGTAATTCAAAGCATCACAGCAACTTCTCATAGTCAAGCACAGAGCAATATCAATCTCCCTCCCTGTTTCATGTCAAATTATACCAATACATAGATAATATTAAAAAAAACACGACATGCTGGGAGTTTAGCACGGATTAATTTATATCAAAAGGGAAGAGAAAGAACAAAAAGAACAAAATAATGTGGACATTCAGAAAAACAAGTCTTCCCATTCCAACACTCATTTCAGTTCAGTTGCTCAGTCATGTCTGACTCTTTGCGACCCTATGAACTGCAGCACGCCAGGCCTCCCTGTCCATCACCAACTCCCGGAGTTCACCCAAACTCATGTCCATTGAGTCGGTGATGCCATCCAACCATCTCATCCTCATTCCAACACTCAATTGACATTTATTCTACATTCTTAACATTTAGAATTGGACTTTGAGGTGAACTCTTCTTTCAAGCCCAGAACTAGAAAAGTGTTTTGAGTTCTTACTTTATCTGAACAGTTACTGAATGCTGATTTGCTCCATCCTTTTCAGCTCACAATTGTCAATTGCAAGAAAAGAAAAGGAAAAAGAGAAAGTAAAATCCCGTCCACTTCTACTCATGAAAGATTATAAGTTGAGAATTAGAATTCTGTATTCAGAATAAGCACCAATATTCAAAATAGTTTACCAGTATCAAAAATAATCACAGCATTCAAATATGATGCTTAGGATGCATTTTGCATTTAGATACTGCAAATACTGCAGAAAAATTAAACTATAACACACCTGACTTCTTGAGAGGAGAGGATGCCAAATTAATCACATAACCTCCATTTTATTAATCTTAAAATCGGAAGAAATCATTCCTTAGCTAGCACACACAAAAAAATATATAACAGGTTAAAAGTTAAGGAGAAAATGGAAAAGGCACATTTTCCTTAATATTCAGTTCCTTTTTTCTAAGCATTTCTTTTGAACAATATGGCTTTCCATCTTGTAGCCTCTCAGAAAGTGCTGGCATTCACCTTGTCGATTTTCACAAAGAGCTCAACAGTCCTTTCCCCATGTTGAAGTTCAATGTTGTTTGTCTGCTGTATGTTTAGTTCAGGGATGGCTACAATCGCTTCACCAGAAACCAGCTTTGAACTGACAACATCAAAAGACGACTCTATTTTAAGATTCCATGTCTTCATATAGTTATCTACGGTATAAAAAGAAAAAATATATATATTATGTAGAATTCATCGAAAAAAGACCACAGCAGCTTTTAAACTGTAAGTGCTCCACAAATGCAATCATGATCAAGAGTTCAGTGAAAACTGTTTTAATGTTTAATCCTTCATTCTAAAGAAGAATAACCAAAGTTATATTTTTTGTATATACTTCTACTCAAAACTATTACAATTGTAAATCACAAAAACTTTATAAACAGGGCATAAATAGAAAATTATAAGTGAATAGATAGTATATGTCTTTCAAGATTGATAAACTCTTGCTTGTTCCTTTTTATAAAGTAAAAATACTAAGGGTTTTTAAGCCATATAATAAATTATAAACTTAGTTGTATTAGAATTAATCAGATGTGCAAAAAATAAAGATGTGTTTTAAATGTAGATTATTAATCCAAAAAATAGAACCATCTATATGCCATGTACTTTGCTGAGTGATAGGACTTAAGTAGCGACCAGGGTAAACAAACACGGCCCCTGCACCTATGAGCTAAGAGAATAATGGGCTATGGATAAGAACAAAAGTGTGATGATACCAGAACAGGGGAACTAAAAGGTTATTCAGAAAAGTATTCATATTCCCTTTACCGCATTTTAATCATTTTTAAATGGAAGCACACACTCCAATCTGATCCAAAGCTATTTATCTTCTAAAATATCCCTAAATCTTTGACACCTGCCTCACCTTTAGCTCCTAATCATATTGCCTCTGGCTTCCCTTGTGTGCGTACTAAGTCACATCAGTCATGTCTGACTCTGTGCAACCCTATGGACTGTAGCCCGCCAGGCTCCTCTGTCCATGGGATTCTCTAGACAAGAATAGTGGAGTGGGTTGTCATGCCCTTCTCCAGGGGATCTTCCCAACCCAGGGACTGAACCCACATCTCTTACATCTCCTTCAGTGGCAGGCATGTTCTTTACCACTAGTGCCACCTGGGAAGCCCTTACTATCTCTTATTTCAAGAAATGACAACATTTACCAAGAAGATACTATGACCTAGGCATTGCATTATGTCCCCAACATGCATTAACTTATTTACGCATCGCACCATTACTATAAGGTAAATTCCACTATTATCATGTTATAAATGAGAAACCCAATTCAGAGAAGTTAAATAACTTACCCAAGGTCCCACAGCTAGTAAGCAGCACAACTTGGATGTGAACCAAGACAGTCTAAAACTAGAGACTGTACACTTAACCTTTAAATGTGGCCACTCTCACCCAAATAATTTCACCCAAACCATATCTTAGTGGTGTTCAGGATTTTTACGGTGGGGAGAGGGTTTTATTATACAGGAGAACATGATGGCAAGCTATGCCAGACATCAAATATGTCCTCTGGCTGAGTCTTTGACCAAAACAGCACATATCTGCAAAACTGTTGCAGTGTGCTGACAGATCACCTAGCCTACTTTCTGATGTGTTTGGTTTCTCTAGACCACAGGCTGCCAAACTACGGTCTGTGGGCCAAACCTGTACCACCTCCTGTTTCTACAGATAAAATTCCATTGGAACACAGCTGCTATGGGTTGAATTGTATCACTTCTCCCACCCAAACTCCATGTGTTGAAGCTCTAACCCCTAATGTGATTCTATCTGGAGACAGGGTCTTTCAGGAGGTAATTACGTTAAATGAGTTCATAAGGGTGGGGGTTCTATTCTGATAGGAAGGTAGCCTGACAAGAGGAGAAAAAGAGCAATTTCTCTCTCCCTCTCCCTCCCTCCCTCCCCTTCCCTGCCTCCCCCGCTTCATGTCTCTCACCCCTTCCCTATTTCTGTCTCTCTCTCCCATGTCCCTCTCCCCCTCCATGTCCTTCCCTCCGTGTCTCCCTCTCCCCCTCCATGCCTCTTTGTCTCCACTCTCTCCATCTCCCTCCCCCTCCATGTCTCTGCCTCCCCCCCTCTCTCTCCCTCCATCTCCCTCTCCTCCCCGTCTCTCCTTCCATCTCCCCACTTCTCTCCCCCACCACCACCACATGAGAACATAACTAGGAAGTTTACCATCTACAAGCCAGGGAGCAGGCTCTCACCACAAACCAAATTGGCCAGTACCTTCATCTTGGACTTTCCAGCTTCCAGAACCATGAGAAATCAATTTCTGTGGCTGAAGCTGCCCAGTCTTCAGTATTTTGTTCCAGCAGCCCAGACAGCACCCATGCTCACTGCTCACAAACTGCTCTCAGTTGCCTTCGTGCCACAAAGGCAGAGTTGAGTAAATGCAACAAAGCCCACGTGAACCTAAACACTAAAATATTCCCTACCTGTCCCTTTACAGAAAAGCTTGCTGCTCTCTATCCTAAAATATATCCCCCAAAATGCCGTGCTAATCTTTCTTTAACATGTGTAATGACAAAAACTCCCGCCTCCCTTTTTTCAGGCCTTGACTCATAGTGAAGCACAAGCTGGAAGCACAAGAATCTTGGAATCAAGATTGCCAGGAGAAATATCAATAACCTCAGATATGCAGATGACACCACCC
This sequence comes from Bos indicus x Bos taurus, assembly GCF_003369695.1. Lineage (NCBI taxonomy): Eukaryota > Metazoa > Chordata > Mammalia > Artiodactyla > Bovidae > Bos > Bos indicus x Bos taurus. The sequence continues at coordinate 22,309,714 of NC_040081.1, read as the reverse complement.
TTATGGCAGAAAGCAAAGAGGAACCAAAGGGTCTCTTGATGAAAGTGAAAGAGGAGAGTGAAAAAGCTGGCTTGAAACTCAACATTTAAAAAACTAAGATCATGGCATCTAATCCCATCACTTCATGGCAAATAGATAGGGAAACAATGGAAACAGTGAAAGACATTACTTTTTTGGGCTCCAAAATTACTGCAGATGGTGACTGCAGCGATGAAATTAAAAGATTGCTTGCTCCTTGGAAGAAAAGCTATGACCAATGTAGACAGCATATTAAAAAGCAGAGACATTACTTCGCCAACAAACGTCCACTGAGTCAAAGCTATGGTTTTTCCAGTGGTCACATATGGATACGAGAGTTGGACTACAAAGAAGGCTGAATACTGAAGAACTGATGCTTTTGAACTGTGGTGTTGGAGAAGACTCTTGAGAGTCCCTTGGACTGCAAGGAGATCCAACCAGTCCATCCTAAAGGAGATCAGTCCTGAAAGTTCACTGGAAGGACTGATGTTGAAGCTGAAACTCCAATACTTTGGCCACCCCATACGAAAAACTGACCCACTGGAAAAGATCCTGATGCTGGGAAAGACTGAAGGCAGGAGGAGAAGGGGACGACAGAGGATGAGATGGTTGGATGGCATCACCGACTCAATGGACATGAGTTGAGTAAGCTCTGGGAGTTGATGATGGACAGGAAAGCCTGGTGTGCTGCAGTCCATGGGGTCACAAAGAGTCAGACACGACTGAGCGAATGAACTGACCGACTGACTAGGGGAGTCATTCTCTACACTGATCTCAAATCCACTTTTCCTTCAACCGACAGGTTTCAGTTCTGCCATCTAGGCCTCTCCTACCAACCAATAACCACTAAGGTCAAGCAGGCTCTTCAGCTGTTTCCTATCACTTCTTCAACAGAGAATCTGCTGCTTTTAACTGCCTCCATCTGTAACAGTAACTCCCAAAGGTTACTGGTAAAATTGCCCAGTGTCCACTGCTTCTAACACAGAAAGTTCTAAAATAAACCATCACACTTCTGGAGCTCATCCCATTATTTTCCTTGAATGCCACGAAATGAAAAAACTAAGGCTGAGAAATTAAAGACCCAACATGAGGAGTTACGAGCCTATCGTCATTACCAAACCCTGCACCAATGCATTTTGCCCTCTCATCTTCCAAATGGAGTACCACCCTTCCCACCAGAAGTCATGGAAAATCTCAGTAGTTTCGGTTCATAAAGCACACTTAAACAATAATTTTCTGTTACTACCCAGTCTCTTCTTTTCACTGGCTAATTTTATAATGTGTAATCTTACATGTAGTTAAGGAATGCTCCCTCTTATAAATCAAGACCCATTTCTAGAACACAGCTTCCTAGCATATCTCTTGTAACTAACAAATTATCCTTCCCTAAAGGATACCTATCACCCCCCGCTCTCCTGAATCTAAATGCAAGATCATTTCAAAACTGGATAAAGTACTGGATGGAATAAAGAAGAAAGGTTAGTACATGATTCAAAATCCCCTCCCAGGTCTCCTTCTCAGTTACATCAAGTTTTGCAATCTTCCTCACCCTGACTAATCAACCCTAGGCCCAAAGAGGACAGGAACTCATCGTCAGAGCAGGATGGAGCCAACATGCCCGTTCTCTACAACCAAGGCATTCCCTGGCCCGCAGCCCCAGCAGTGTCCTAGCAGATGTTCTGTTCCCCGCAGAAGACACTGCAGTTTACAGTTTGCTCCACACGAACTCAACCAGGCAGGCGACCCAGGACACGGCAGAGAACACGGTTCTGGCCATTGAATCATTCTCAAGTTCTTCAAAGGCTGATTCTGTATGAGGTTTCTAAAAACAATGAATCAACCAAATCAGCATAAGTCTGACTTGAACAGGAATTTGCAGAAAGGGTAACCAGCCACACAGCCCAGATTAATGTGTGCCATTGCTTCATACAAGCAATCTTCAGGACAACTCCAATGCATGCAGTTGTGGCCAATACACTAGCCTTTGAAACTGTTTATGGGATTTCCTTGATGGTCCAGTGGTTAAAAATCCAACTTGCAATGCAGAGAATGTGGGTTCAATCCCTGGTTAGGGAAATAAAATATCATATGCCACAGAGCAACTAAGCCTGTGAACTGCAACTACGGAACCTCTGCGCTCCAGAGCCCACGCGCCACAACTTGAGAGTCCACAACAAAGACCCCCCATGTCGCAACTAAGACCCAATACAGCCAAATAAATATAACTATATATATATATATATATATACTTAAAAGTCTAAAATGCGCCAGCTCCTTTTACACTCCCATGTAGTACACTTTTTTGTCAAGATGTGGTCAGGGGAAAAAAGCTTTATTGCGTTGTCTAAGAGAAAATAAAAAGAAAACAAGTCATGGAAGTAGAAAAATAGGAAGATGGCTGAATTACCTTAATTCAAACAGACAGAGGAATCTAGTGACAGTCCATGGGTCACAAAGAGTCAGACATGACTGAGCAACTGAACACACACACAAATGCGTCTATAACTACCAGAAAGACACTCTCAGAACTACACCTTAAGCCTTGCTTTAACTGATTGTAATTAAGCCTCAAGTATCAATATCTTCATTTAATCATGCATCTAGCTTCAAAAAACCTGAGTTCTTCCACACATATGCCCTCACTAGGTTATAATGAGTGCTGCAATTTACAAACATGGGGAAAAAATCTGTGAAATGTTAGAGGCAGAGGAAACGTGGTGATCTACTAGTCACTTTGTAGACGTGGTAGCTGAGGCCTTGACTGCAGAATTAGCTCAGTCCCTCAGCCAGTGGACAGGACGAGGGCCCAGGGTTCCTGACCCCAGTGCTCTCCATCTTGCATGCCTCTCCCACAGAGGTGCCTATCAAAGAGAAGCACGCTAGCACGCACACACGGAACGGAACTGAACAATGAGGAGGAACAAAAGCAAATGTGCTTTTTGCCCTTCTGTGTCCTAAGTCCTAATAGTAAATATGTGACATGTGAAAACAAGCACTTCAAGGGTGTACAATAGAATGTTAGCCTCTTAATGTGAGAGTCTTTGTAAAAAAAAAAAAAAAAGAAAAAGAAAAAACACTGAAATCTACAAACATAAAGAATGTGTCTGACCCTCCACCAAATGCATAATTACATGGTGCCCAGATCCTCTATTTGTCAGAATACCATCTTTGTACTCTAAACTACATGACAAAGGCATGACACTGGTTATGTGGGCATTTCTGCCGAACAGTGGAAATATACTTCTTGAATAATTACTGTCTGTGAATCTTGACAGGCACTATACATTATACGACAAACACAAAGAGCAAAAATGTTGGGTCTACCCAAAGAAACAAAATATACCCAAAAGGTCAGGGTTAAGAATACAGGATGGCATCTGGGAGGGTTAAGAACCAGTAGGGACATGGAAGCACACTCAGGTTAGCATGGGATGGATCTGCCAACATTGGTAGATTGCTTATGTAAAATGAAAAACATGCTTAATCTCACTGAGGGGGAAGCTCTTCAAAGATGGCTGCATTCATTAGCCCTGCTGGCTCCTCCCCCTGTGGAGCTCCTCTCTCTACCTGTGAGCTGCAGCTTGCGTCTTTCACAGGTGATGCAGAGCTGCAGGAAACAGGTAGTCTTGTGCACCTGAAGGAACAGCAATGACAACAAGCCTCAGAATGTTTAAATTCAGACATAGGATATTTTCCCATCCTTCTGCTGGAATTACAGGACAGACTTCAGTAGCTGCTTTTCAAAGAGCTGTATAGCTTGTATTACCCAAAAAGCAGGCTTGCGTAGTTACAATAGTTGTTTTCCCCTTCTTTGCCAAGCAGCAAGATCTCCTTGCCTACTCAGCAGGACAAAATCCTCAAAGATGAAATCAAGACAAAACAGGCACAAAGCAACATCTTCCCCCACCCCAACACCAAACCAGGATAAACTGGTAAGTTCTAGAGAAGGAAAAAAGCTGACTTACACAACAATAATCAGAGGAGGTTATTCAACAACCTACCTACCCATAAATATATTTTCAAGGCTGAATACTGTCATTTTATGGGTAATGAAAAGTGATTCAAAATGAACGCAAGAAAACGCATGCTTGCATTCAAAAATGTATGCAATAAACAAGGCACTAAGCAAGACTGACGGGTTTCTCAGGTTGCTCAGTGGTAAAGAATTCACCTGCCAATTCAGGAGATGTGGGTTTGATCCCTGGGTCAGAAAGATCCACTGGAAAAGGAAATGGCAACCCACGCCAGTATTACTGCCTGAGAAATCCCATGGACAGGGGAGCTTGGCAGGCTATATAGCCCATGGGGTGGCAAAGAGTGGGACACAACTTATGGACTAAAGGACAGCAGAGCAAGATGGACAAATCTTTGCTACACTGTAATATTATATGCTCTGTAGAAAGCTGTAAGCAAAGGGCAGCAATGACCTTCAATACAGGCCTCTGTTAGGCAGACTAGAGCCTAGCTAGGAGCTGGGCCCACTCCTCCAATGCAAAGGCTAGGTCTGCAAGAATGAAGAGATGGGGTGCGTTAGGCTGAGGCAACAAGTAAATGTGGATAGGGTCAGGAAGACAGTGTCTCTGAGGAATGGAAGTGCCCAAGCACAGGTCAAAGACCCAGGGCTCACCTTAGCTCAAGAGGAAGATTTACATGTGGCAAAAAACATCTCTGCACTATTTTTTTCTAACTGTGGTAACAAAAGATTAAACAATGAAGTGTTTCATGAGAACATTATATATTTGGACTTAAAATGTCTACGTAACCTTATGCAAAGTTCATAAAAGTAAACAACCATCCCTCCCTAATAAATTTTAGGGCCTAATATGAACAATTTACATCAGATTACAAATATGAGATGATCAATATATGAATATATGTCTCTGTCTCTCTCACACACACATATATGCATTCAAATAAATATTTTCTAATAAACTTTTAAAGAAAATCATATCAATACATCAGTATCTCTTAAAACCTAAATAAGAGTCTAAGAGACAATGAGAGCAACTCTTGTTTCCCTTTGACCTCAGTGTTTTTTTCAAATACAAATTTGTTTTTATTACCTTAAACATTAAGAATACTTGAAAATCATTTAGGAAGCTGAGGGAAATCAAACAAATGACTAAAGGATATTGAAAAGTGCACTATGATAAAAAGTTAAGAATGTAGAAAGAGACAAATATATATATGTGTATATATATATATGTAAAGAAAATTAATTAATAAAAATTTCAAGTTAATTTTTAAAGTTTAATAGCTTTTTTCTGTCATACTTTATATAATTAAATTGGAGAACTATGGTTGGTCATTTGATCTTTAGGGGTAAGCACACTAATTTTAAATAAAGAAATAAATTGAATATTTGGAAAAGCAAAAAGTTATTTTCTTCTAACCGCAACAGGCAGAAAGCAGAAAGTGCCACAAAGTCAAAGTAGTTTAGCCTTTCATAATAAATTGACTGAAATTACTAGATATTAGATTAGTTTATTTGCTTTCTTCCCTTATTATAGAGACAATCATTATAAGCTCAATATATACATTTATAAGAATTAAATGCAAACTAACTGTAGTATTAGTATACAGAGATTAGCCACTGCTTGCATTAATTTTGATTAACCTCATTTCACACTTCAATTTTAAAAATGAATATGGTATTTGATTTAAATAAAAATAATGTGTATCTACTTTAGATTCTGAATTACTCCTGTTAAAAAATGTTTGGTAACTCTCACAACCCTGCTTTAAAGTGTGTACAAAATAAATGAAAAAGTATCCAAAATATATTAGTTTATTCTCATTTTCTTTTTTTTTTTTCTGCCATTCTCCCAAATCTTCCCACCCTATTTCAGTGATGATTGCTATCTTCCAAATACAAACTGAAAAAAAAAATTCTGGGAAAACTCCTAAAGGAAGTTTCTCTCCTAATGCTTTGTAAGTTTATGCTTCCATTTTCTCTATTACATCAAGCAACCAAATTGAAATCTATTAAATTTATCAAAAATATAAGAATTACTGATTAATATGCATAGGACACATCTTCTGAACTAGAAACATATTTTTCTCTTTTTTAAGTACAAAATATATTGTAGTCATAAGACATCAAAAATGTACTTGATGTGGATAATTAATTAATTACAGTGAGTCTAAATTAAATTTTAAGCATCACTTAAATTGATTTAATTCAAGTAAAATTCATCCTAGTCACTAATGGCTAATAAACTGAACCTTAATGACTCACAATCAGAAAGAAATATTTAGGTTCATATTCAAGCTTTTAAATTAAACTAGAGCAGTGCTCGGAGAAGGCAATGGTACCCCACTCCAGTACTCTTGCCTGGAAAATCCCACGGACGGAGGAGCCTGGTGGGCTGCAGTCCATGGGGTCACTACAAGTCGGACACGACTGAGTGACTTCACTTTCACTTTTCACTTTCATGCATTGGAGGAGAAAATGGCAACCCACTCCAGAATTCTTGCCTGGAGAATCCCAGGGATGGGGGAGCCTGGTGGGCTGCCGTCTATGGGGTCACACACAGTCGGACACGACTGAAGTGACTTAGCGGCGGCAGCAGCAGAGCAGTGCTACTCAAATTTTTTCAGATATCAGAATACCGGAACTCAGAGCACTTTTTCTAACCACCCAAACGCTGATTAAACTTTAAGCTATTGAATAAATAACTTTTGGGGAAATCAGGCCCCTCTCTTACAGTAAGTTTTATTATATATACCTGAGAAAAATTATGGATGGGGGTTGGGGAGAATGAACCATTATGTATTTGATTTTATAGCAAGGCTCAGTTTGGGTTGAGTCTCTGAAGAACAGTTTGAGAAACACTAAACTAGAAAGCTCTAAATAGCCACATTTATATGTGCAATTTACATCAGGGCCTTTAATGCCTTTTTAACATTTAAAAATGCCAGCAGCACCTAATAGCCTCCTCAATTATCAACCATCTCTGATGTGCTTTCATCTTCTGCCTTCAGAAAACACAGATTTGGCTCCATGTGGAGCAATCTAGGGTCAACGGGCCCTAAAGACACCAGAATTCTTGTATGGATGCATCACATCCTTGCATATAAACGACGTCTAGTTAGGCCTGCAGTGAACTGGACTGAGCATCATGAGCTACCATTTAAAATCCCATTTGCCTCCACCTTCACCCTGACTTCTCTAACTTCTCAAATCTTCTGATCTCTGAATTTCCAAATTACTGGGGTTGCCATCCCGAAGACTGCAACACAATCTAATTTGGTTTGATAATTGCTTATCTCTCCCCTCCACACCACAACCAACTTGCAGTTCTTTTCTAAGCCAAACATACACAGCGCTGAACAAAGAGCTCAACAAATATTTGACCAGCACTCAACCAATTTGTTGACATCTGTGAGATTTCTGAGGGTTTTTTCAATGCTGTTTCCAAAACAAAAAGCAGTGTTCTTTACTGTACCCGAGTTTCTTTAATGCCTTGTTTGCTTTCCAGTTTACTTTCAACTCTTAACGAGGCTGGTATGTCATGGCCTTCAGAGGACAAAATGTGCAGTGATAGAAAGTCAGCCCAGTGATTTAAGCAAACCAAGAACTCAGCACCATGGAGTTCTGAAAGTGACTACAGGGGCAGCAAAAAGGAGTGCAAGCCAGCAGACCCACTCTTTTAAGAAAGAATACATAGCTAGGAAAACAGAGTTCCTTCCTTCATTCTTTCCTTCCCTCCTCACCTCCCTCTCTCCTTCCTTTCTTTCTTCCTCTCATTTTTTTTTTATTTTTCAGAATATATTAAAAGGTAGCTACCCACCCACCTACTTACCTGCTTTATATTGGGTTGGCCAAAAAAGTTCGTTTGGGTTTTTCCATGGAAAATAAATTTTCATGACAGATCAGTTTGTACATATTTTTCACTTTTCTAAACTTAACGTGCCGTAAAAATTTTTTAAAAGTAAGTCTCTGAAAAGTACTCTTGTCCCTCATTAACCACAACAGATTGGTTCCAGGACCTGCTGGAGGTACCAAAATCCACTGATGCTCAAAGTCAGCCCTCCATATCTGCAGTTCTGAATCATGGATTCAACAGACCTTAGATCATGCAGGACTGTAATATTCATTAAAACAAACTCATTAAAACATATGAGTGGACCTGCACAGTTCAAACCCATGTTATTCAAGGTCAACTGTATATTTGCATATTTTCAAATTATAAAGCCAATGTTTATAATACAGAGGAGGCTCAGAAAAGAAAAACAAAAAATCACAGCTCTTAGCTTACCGTAGATGGGGGTAAACATGAAGTAGTTCAGATGACAAACATTATAGGCTTCAATTCTAACATCTTTCCAGATGCCCTGGGTAGGAAAAGAAGGTCCCCAGTCCCATCCAAAGGAACACTGCATCTGTAATTTCAAGGGAAAAAAAGAAGATAGACTCTAATTACCATGAGACTTAAACATTATGAAAAACCTTTTCCTTTAAAATAGTACGTATGTGTATATTGGTTTGCCAGGGCTGCCGTAACAAAATACCACAAACTGGGTGCCTTAAACAACAGAAATTAAGTTTTGCACATTTCTAGGGGTGAGGAAGTACAAGACCAAGGTGCTGGTAGGTTTGGCTTCCTGGGCTTGCAGACGGCTGCCTTCTCACAGTGCCCTTAGCAGCCTCCTCTGTGACCACACACATACACCCTTAATGTCCAAATTTCCTCTTCTGATAAGCACATCAATGATATGGTGTGTGTTAGTTGCTCAGTTGTGTCCAACTCTTTGCAACCCCACGGATTGTAGCCCACCAGGCTTCTCTGTCCATGGCAAGAATTCTGGAGTGGATTGCCATTCCCTTCTCTAGAGGAACTTCCCAACCCAGGGATCAAACCCTGGTCTCCTGCATGGCAGGCAGATTCTCTACTGTTTGAGCTTCAGGGAATGATACTGGATTAGGACTAATCCTAATGGTCTCATTTAACTTAATCACCTCTTTAAAGTTCTCACTTCCAAACAGGGAGACATTTTGAACTTATTGAGGGTCAGCATTTCAATATATAAATTTGGGGGTAGGGGCACAGAATTAAGTCCATGATAGTGTGTGTATCCCATTCATGGCATCTAAAATGACCCACAATGCACAGCTCCTGGTATTCACACCCTCGTGTAACCCCTTCCCTTGAGTATGACATGACCTAATGAATCACTTTTAACCAGCAGAATACAGCAGCGATGAGAGCATGTCCAAAAGTAGGTTATAAAAGACTGTACCTTCTGTCTGAGGTGCTCACTCAGCTCTCTCTTGGCCAAGAGGGAAATTGGCTGCCATGCTGCGAGGCAGTTCTGGAAAAGGCCCACATGAGTGAGCCTGGAGGCCGATCTCAGGCCCACCAGTAAGCACATGGTGGAGCTTAGGCAGGCCTCACCCAGGCTTAAAGTGACTGCAGCCCTGGTCCAGAGTTCGTCAGTAACCTCATGAGTGACCTTGAGCCAGAAGTACCCAGCTAAGACACACCTGCATTCCTGACAGAAACTGTGATAACAAATCTTGTTTTAAGCTGATAAATTTTGGAATAATTGTTACATAGCAATAGATAACTTAATACAATAACTAATCGATCAACCTAGGCAACATAGTTAAATTTGGTAGAAAACTTCCAAGACTATAAAATCTAATTATTTACATTTATCCTTCAAAAGCATATTACACTGAAGCAACACAATAGAGACTCTTCAAATTTCTTCAAAATATCTCTGAACCTACTATTCAGTTCAGTTCAGTCACTCAGTCATGTCTGACTCTTTGTGATCCCATGGACTGCAGCATGCCAGGTCTCCCTGTCCATCACCGACTCCCGGAGCTTACTCAAACTCATGTCCGTCAAGTCGGTGATGCCATCCAACCATCTCATCCTCTGTCGTCCCCTTCTCCTCCTGCCCCCAATCCCTCCCAGCATCAGGGTCTTTTCAAATGAGTCAGCTCTTTGCATCAGGTGGCCAAAGTATTGGAGTCTCAGCTTCAACATCAGTCCTTCCAATGAACACCCAGGGCTGATCTCCTTCAGAATGGACTGGTTGGATCTCCTTGCAGTCCAAGGGACTCTCAAGAGTCTTCTCCAACACCACAGTTCAAAAGCGTCAATTCTTCGGCGCTCAGCCTTCTTCACAGTCCAACTTTCACATCCATACATGACCACTGGAAAAACCATAGCCTTGACTAGACAGACCTTTGTTGGCAAAGTAATGTCTCTGCTTTTTGATATGCTGTCTAGGTTAGTCATAACTTTCCTTCTAACTATAAAAAATGAGGAAACATACTGAAAGATAAAAATATACATAAACAGACAAGAAACTCTGGCTAGACTTGCAAACCCCTATTTCCTCCAGGATGAATTCAGAAGTCCTAGGTTATGAACTTACATCCCAGAAATAATAAGTTCAGAATTTACACACCTATTGCAATTACCCTTCAATTAAAAATAAATAAATCTTTGAAAGTAGAAAAAAACAAAATAGCAAGAAAAATGAAAAAAAAAAAAAAAGCCCTCAACATTCAAAAACTAAAATCATGGCATTCAGTCTCATCACTTCATTAAAAAAAAAAAAAAAAGACTTCAGACCCTGACACAGGTAACCAGAGCAGAATTTTTCTAACTTCCACTTCATAAAAGAAAAGAAAAAAATTTCCAAAACACAGTCAATTAAAATGTGTGAGGCTGAGTTAAGCTTTTAAAAGAGAACAAGCACCAGAGGAAGTACTGAGATCTTCTTGAAGGGTGCACTTGCAGAACAGAGCCTAAGGATCTGGCCACATTGTTCTCATTTAAGCATTTGATATTATTTCCTAAGTTCTGTACTTATCTGTAACAGAGAAAATTCAGTTTCCATTACAGAGAAAAACAAAGAACTAAAACCACTTCACAGCATCTGTATCCGCATAAAATCAGGACTTAACGATTTCATGTTCAGAATGAAGACCATCTTGGGGATAGTTACTGCAGGGTTTTTAAGTTCAGATATGTAATTATTTTATTAGGGATAGAGAGAAGGAGGAGGGCAAAAATATTCAACATCTTATAAGGCAGATTATTTTCCCCAGCAAGGGTTACAAATCACTCTAATTTATATAATCTCTCCAAATAAAAGTTTTCACTTATTCAAAAATATGTGTGCAGTGCTCTCTCTGTTTCGCCCTGGGAGTATATTAACATACCAGACAGAAACCGTCCTTCTGCTTGCAGCACTCACAGTATATAGCAAGAGATTCAGGCACTGAACAAATAGTCACAAAGGAAAATAAAGGAAACAAATTGAACAAATAGTCATAAAGGAAATAGCCAGGGAACATATAATGGTGTCAAGACAAGTTCCCCCGAATAATAGTGACTTTTAAATAGAGACTTGAAAGGTGAGTACCACTTGCCCAGGGTAAGTTTAGGGGAGAGGGAGTGCAGGCATGCTTTCAGAAGGAACAGCATGGATGAAGGCCTCAAGATGCTAGAGAACACGGTGCGTTCCAGGAAATGAAAACAGTGCGAAGAGACCAGCAGAAGACCAGAACAGTGGGCGCATGGGCCAAACTTAGCTAAGAACTTTGGACTTTAGCCTAAAAGCAATGATAAACTGTTGAAGAGTTTCAAGGGGGGTGGGGGAGGGGTGGTGCCGCAATGATTTTTATCTAAAAGGAACACTCTGGTTGTTCCTTGGGCAAATTAATTGGAGTGAGGCAAACGAGGTCATTGGGTACCAGTTGTGCAACCAGAGCAATACTTGATGCAAGAAATGGTAACAGATGGAACCCAAGTGTGGGAGTAGAGATGAAGCATGAGCAGACTCAGTAACTACTAAAAAGGTAACATCCGCATCATCAAAAGGACTTCTGAATCTCTTTTTAAAAAGAGACAGGGAGGTATCAAAAATAACTCTGAGGTTTCTGGCTTGAGCAACTGCTGCAAATGGTACTCCATTCAGTGAGACAGAGAGCCCTGGGAGCAGGGTTCAGATCCCAGGTGCAGTGTTGGACACAATGAGCTTTAGGCTCCCGTGGATCTATATACAATGGAATATTAGTCAGCCTTAAAAAAGGAAGGAAATTCTAGGATGCGCTACAACATAGATGAAACTTGAAGACATTATATTGATATCTGAGTATGATATGACCCAATGAATCACTTTTAACTCACAGAATAGAGCAGTGATGAGAGCACGTCCAAAATTAGGTTATAAAAGATTGTTTAAGTGAACTAAGTCAGTCACAAATAGACAAATATTGTATGATTCTACTGGTATGAGGTATCTAGAGGATTAAAACTCCTAGAATTTGAAAGATGGTGGTTGCCAGGGGCTGAGAGTTGGGGGAAAGTGGGGAGTTGTTTTTTTAATGAGTACAGAGTTTGTTTTGCAAGATGAAACAGTTCTGGAGACTGATTTCACACAATGTGAATATAATTAATATTACTGCATGTACACCTAAAAGAATTAAGATGGTAAATTTTGTGTTATGTGTATTTTACCACAATTAAACTTTTTTAAAATAAAATTAAAAACTAAGTGTGACATAATATACTAATTCATCCCTGTATTAGTCATCTAGATTGAGAACAGACTCAAAGGAAATAATCACCTGTGGCTTTGTTATCTTTTGTTAGATGTTATGAGAACCTCGCAGGAAAATATTGCACATCAACAAATGCATTAACAGGTGCAGAAGGCTAGTAACAACTATTGCTCATAAATATGAACCCTACAGTCTGAGGTAAAGCTTGATAAGCTTAAGTGCTTTTAAAAAAAATTGAAAAGAGGAATTCCCTGGCAGTCCAGTAGTTAGGATTCTGGCCTTCCACTGCAGGGGGCATGGGTTTGATCGCTGGTCAGGACACAAAGATCCTGCAAGCCTCGTGGCAGAGCCAAAATAAAAACTGTAAAGGTGCATTATCAGTCACCTATCTTTCTTCTTTGTCCAATGTTATCTAAGTTCTTAGGTACTCCTAAAGAAGGGAACCTAGAAAGAAAAGTTCTCCTCAAAAATTCATATAACGTTTGGTTCTTATTTCTAATTTTCACTATAAATCCCACTAAGGGCAGGAGAGAGATGCCCATCTTCTGAAATACAACTGGAGTCTTCAAACAAGCATTTCATATACCATCATCCCATCCTTAAGGCTAACGCCCCTCCACTGTGAGAGCCTTACCTTGCGAATAAAGTTGACATGACATTCGCCATCCTGCACAGGTGGAGGGCAGTTGGGGGGCACCCAGTAGGCAGTGTGACGTTCGCTCCTCTGGTTCGCATATACCACTGGTGACTGGAAACGCACCTCAATGATGTTCACTGCTTTGACCGTATGTGTAATATCAAAGCTCTAAATTAAACAGAAAGAACAAATATGAAAGCATCCTCATGTATAAAATTTTAGACACAGGCAGAATGTATGAAAGATGCATAAAGTAATTGAAATCTTTAGGTCTAGCCTTTTTGCTGAAGAAAGAACTTCTCCAAGATAGTATAACTTCGTTCAGTTCAGTTGCTCAGTCATGTCTGACTCTTTGTGACCCCATGGACTGCAGCATGCCAGGCCTCCCTGTCCATCACCAACTCCCGGAGCTTACTCAAACTCATGTCCGTCAAGTCGGTGATGCCATCCAACCATCTCATCCTCTGTCGTCCCCTTCTCCTCCTGCCCCCAATCCCTCCCAGCATCAGGGTCTTTTCAAATGAGTCAACTCTTCGCATGAGGTGGCCAAAGTACTGGAGTTTCAGCTTCAGCATCAGTCCTTCCAATGAACACCCATCCTTTAGAATGGACTGGTTGGATCTCCTTGCAGTCCAAGGAACTCTCAAGAGTCTTCTCCAACACCACAGTTCAAAAGCATCAATTCTTCGGCCTTCAGCCTTCTTCACAGTCCAACTCTCACATCCATACATGACCACTGGAAAAACCATAGCCTTGACTAGATGGACCTTTGTTGGCAAAGTAATGTCTCTGCTTTTTAATATACTGTCTATGTTGGTCATGGCTTTTCTGCCAAGGAGCAAGTGTCTTTTAATTTCATGGCTACAATCACCATCTGCAGTGATTTTCGAGCCCAAGAAAATAAAGTCTGACACTGTTTCCACTGTTTCCCCATCTATTTGCCATGAAGTGATGGGACCGGATGCTATGATCTTCGTTTTCTGAATGTTGAGCTTTAAGCCAACTTTTTCACTCTCCACTTTCACTTTCATCAAGAGGCTCTTTAGTTCCTCTCCACTTTCTGCTATAAGGGTGGTGTCATCTGCATACCTGAGGTTACTGATATTTCTCCCAGCAATCTTGATTCCACCTTGTGCTGCATCCAGCCTGGCATTTCACATGATGTAATCTGCATATAAGCTAAATCAGCAGGGTGACAATATACAGCCTTGACATACTCCTTTGCCAATTTGGAACCAGTCTGTTGTTCCATGTCTAGTTCTAACTGTTGCTTCTTGACCTGCACACAGATCTTTCAGGAGGCAGGTCAGGTGGTCTGGTATTCCCATCTCTTGAAGAATTTTCCACAGTTTATTGTGATCCACACAGTCAAAGGCTTTGATGTAGTCAATAAAGCAGAAGTAGATGTTTCTCTGGAACTCTCTTGCTTTTTCTATGATCCAGCTGAGGTCGGCAATTTGACTGCTGGTTCCTCTGCCTTTTCTAAATCCAGCTTGTATAACTTAGTTGCCAACTTTTAGTTATAACTGATCACATTCTCCTACCCAAACGTAGATTTCTAGGTTTTCTCCTGCTATTTTTACTGAGAGATGATGGTCCTAGGCCAACAGTGCAAACAGAGACTGTGTTTAGTCCTGGAAAGTCTGCTCTTGCTATTTACATATGGCTTTGAATTGCCAAGTATTTCCTAGATACCTCATAATAACCTGACCCTCTGGTATGCATAGCATGTAGTTTCTAAGTCATAAGTTATTTTTGTTTTGAAAAGTCTACCCTTAACAGGGAAGGGAGATCAGGATACAATCTCTTCAGGTAACACTTCCAGAAAGGAAGGAATACTTCCTTTTAAAAATGGCTTGTCAGCTGTCATTTCCCTTGAAACTCTGGATTCCAAACAACAGAGAAGGGAACAGCATTTTCCAACATTTCCTATGTGCCAAAAACTAAACCAATCATTTCATACAATTAACTCATTAAATCCTCACAATAATTTTATAGGGCTTGAGTGTCTTCATCATTCAACAAATACGGCAACTGAGAGATAAAGTAACTTACCCATTGCATCAAAGGACTTGTTCTCGCTGCTCGTGATAACAATGCACACAAATACAAACAGTGGTTCTTTTTAACCTGATGTCATTATGTACTTACGTATCTTCTGAACATGTTGTCTGTTTTGCCAATGGGAACACTGTTGAGCAGGACTACTGCAACTGTATCGATACCCTCAAAAACCAAATTTACTTTACTCCATGTGCTAAAAAAAGAGATTTTTAAAACAAGATGAATAAAACATTAACTTAGATAACTAGTCTTTTTTTATTAAGAATGAAAGGAATAAGTATTTCAGAGAAAATATACATTCTTGGAAGGCAATTTTCAATAAAATTTTCAGAAATACTGCTTTAATACATTTTTATGTTGAGTCATCCAGTTTAACTTTCTTGATAATATTTCAATCATTATCAAATCACGACCATGACTTCTAATTTCCATGCATTGACTTTTCCCCTAGAGCTTCACAAAGTTCTTATTTGAATCAAGTTCAATATTGATAACAGACACAAAACATTTTCACAAACTATTACATTTACTGACAGTAAGAGAACATATTAACCAACTAGCAAGTATCTATGAGTAAATATTATGTGCCCAGTACTCTGCTAAGCCTTACAGAGAACTAAAACAGTCTCTGAATTTAAGGAATCTGAAATCTGTTTAGCATTCAAGTCTAAAACACAGGAAACAAAGAGAAAGTTTTCAATCTCTTCTACTTTGTGATATAGTCTTGATGAACAGACTACAAGTGATATCAGAGTTTATTATAAGGAAGGACTTCAGAAGGAAACAAGAGTTTAAAGAACAAAATAAATAAAATGTGGTATATCCATACAATAAAATAGTATTCAGCAATAAAAACAAATGAAGTACTGGTGGACATGACAACACAGAACTTGAACTTGAAAACATCATTATGCTAAGTGAAATTAGCCAGTCATAAAGGAGGTATATACTGTACAAATCCATTTCTTTCAGATTTCCAGAAGAGAAAAATGCATAGAGATAAAAAATAAATTAGCAGTTGCCTAGGGCTGGGAGAGGACTAGGGGGATGAGGATGCAGGAAGTGGTATGGGATTTGCAACAGTAAGCAGCATTTTCATAGACAAGCAGAGAAGGTTCAACTTGATCTGCCAATTAAAAGGAAGACACTCTCATTCTTAAGCGAGAATATCATGGTAAAATAAACATTTGGGGGCTTTCCTGGAGGTTGAGTGGTTAAGAATTCACCTAACTGGTTCAATCCCTGGTCCAGGAAGATCCCACATGCCTCGGGGCGACTAAGCCCATGTACCACAACTGCTGAAGCCCAGAGCCCATGATATGCAACAAAAGAAGCCATGGCAATGAGAAGCCTGCACATCGCAACTAGAGAGTAACTCCCACAGCAATAACGAAAGCCTGAGCACAGCAGTAGAGACCCAAAGCAGCCAAAAAATAAAATAAATAAGAATTTGGAAGGGATGAATCTAATGTTTCTACATAAAGAAGACTAGAGAATACAAAGACAAAGCAAGAAATCTTAGTAGGTAGCACAGGCCTAACGCCAGGTATTAAGGCCTAGGCAAAGGTATAAAGGCCAGGTATAAAGGCCTAGGCAAAGATGGAAACTTAGAAATGAGGAGGCAGGGGCTGAATCAAGAGAAATGATAGGCAAAAATTAACAGGACTCAGAAACAGGCCAAATACAGGAAGATGAAGAAAAGATATGATAAGCCCAAAACTCCTTGGGCATGGGAGATTGGGAAGATATTATACTCAGAGAAACAATGAGATGGCTGGAATCTGATGCAAGCTTTAAGTCGGACAGTCAATTGGTTAACTAAATGTTGAGTCCAGGATGAAAGAGCACCCCCTATTGGAGATATTTTAAGTATTAGCTGGAAATAAGAGTCTGGAACACTGTAACTCCATGATATTGAGCACTATTTTCTGGCTTTATTTCTCTTTTAAGAAGCTAGTGATTAATTACGCCCCACCCCCCAAAAAAGGTCATATTAAAAGGACAGAGGGTTTTTTTTTAATTTAACAATAATGGTGATAGATATTAATATAATTAGGTTGAAGCTTCCAACGTGGCCCAGTGGTAAAGAATCTGTCTGCCAGTGCAGGAGACGCAGGTTCAGTCTATAGGTCAGGGAGATCCCCTGGAGTAGGAAATAGCAAGTCACTCCAGTATTCTCGCCTGAAAAATTCCATGGACAGAGGAGCCTGGCAGGCTACAGTCCATGGTATTGCAAAGAGTCGGACATGACTGAGCAACTCAGCACATGCACATATAATTGGGTTACATTCTGCTACATAGGACATTACTGAAAACTATACCATATCTTTCCTCGTGTCCTCATGATATAAGGCCAATACCATAGTTTCTGTGGCTGGTTAACACTATATCAAACAAATGATGTATATCTAAGACTATGTGACAATATTGTAAATATATACACGTTTGGATTACTGGGAGAGCAGGGAAAAGAAAAGGCAGATAAAAGAACTAAGTCTAGGTGATGCCATTATAACCACTGGAAAAAAATGACTGAATAAGAGATAATTCTGTGACTGATGATCAGCAGCACAATCCTCATACACAAATCAAAACATAAATCATATTTTCACTTTTATAGTTCAGGCTTTAGTATGACAATGTAACCTAAACAAACAAAAGATTACTGCAAACAGAAAAAGAAGAAAAGTTCAAATAATAATAATAATAAATGAATAAACAGACATAGATATAAATATAGATATATACACATATGTACCTCATATCAGAGTGGAGTTTAAATTTCTTGATATAGGTCCAGTTATCCAAGGCTATCCATCTATAGTCAAGGTTATTAAATCTGTAGTAAGGATCCTGGTGATAAAAAATACAGTAGGTGATTAAATATGCAAAAATAATTAATTAAATAAACATGAAATAAACTAGTAATGATATTTATTTATTATCTAAAAATCAATTAACTCTTGGCCTAGGATTGCAAGCATTTCATACGCTGGCCCATCCCATCCTCAAGGCTAAAGCTCCATCTATTTAAGAGACCATTACCTTTCAAACAAAGTTGCCATGGCATTAGCATCCTAAAAATACTAAAAATATTTTTAAATGTAAAAGTCTAACAAAATACCTGAAATGAAAGCACGATGAGCTATAACTATTACAGTTTCATTAGGGCTTCCCTGTTGGCTCAGATGGCAAAGAATCTGCCTGCAGTGCCAGAGACCTGAATTCAATCCCTGGGTCAGGAAGATCCCTTGGAGGAGGGCATGGCAACCCACTCCAGTATTCTTACCTGAAGAATCCCACGGACAGAGGAGCCTGGTGGGCTACAGTCCATGGGGTTGCAAAGAGTCGGACATGACTAAGCGACTAGGACACACATAGTTTCATTATCAAAGAAATACGTGGAGATGTGGAAATGAAGATTGGGTTCCCCTATTAAAACCAAACACAGACCCTGCAAGATCACAGCAGAGAATGAACTTGCAATGGTGTGACGCCATCAGGCACTCACTGCTCTCTGGTTCTCACTTTGCATTTTGCTGCTACTATCCCAGCTGGCTTCCCTGGGGGGATGCTTCCTCTCTGTTGCCCAAAGATCAGCCAAACTCCCAGATCCTTGTATTTACTCTGCATTTACAAAGTTATTTTTCACTCAGCTTTACTGTAAGTGTGTGCACGCCAGGTCGCTTCAGCCATATCCAAGTCTTTGCAACCCTATGCACTGTACCCCACTAGGCTCCTCTGTCCATGGGATTCTCCAGGCAAGAATACTGGAGTGGGCTGTCATGCCCTCCTCCAGGGGATCTTCCTGACCCAGAGATCGAACCCTTGTCTCTTACCTCTTATGTCTTCTGCATTGGCAGGTGGGTTCTTCACCACTAGCACCATCTGGGGAGCCCTCAGCTTTACTACGCTATGCTTAGTCAGTCAGTCATATCTGACTTTTTGTGACCCTATGGACTGTAGCCCATCAGGCTCCTCTGTCTATGGGGATTCCCCAGGCAAGAATACTGGTGTGGGTGGCCATGCCCTCCTCCAGCGGATCTTCCCAACCCAGGGGTCAAACCCAGGTCTTCCACACTGCAGGTGGATTCTTTACCATCTGAGCCACCAGGAAAGCCCAAGAACACTGGAGTGGGTCACGTATCCCTTCTCCAGGGGAACTTCCCGACCCAGGAATCAAATTAGGGTCTCCTGCATTGCAGACGGATTCTTTACCATCCAAGCCATCAGGGAAGCCCTCAGCTTTACTGCTGCTGCTGCTGCTAAGTCGCTTCAGTCGTGTCCAACTCTGTGCAACCCCAAAGACAACAGTCCACCAGGCTCCCCTGTCCCTGGGATTCTCCAGGCAAGAACACTGGAGTGGGTTGCCATTTCTTTCTCCTAAGTGAGCACAAAAAGTATTTCTCCAGAGAACAGAGCATAGATACTGTCAAACTTACAGACTTCATGTTTCCTGTACTAGCCTAGACCAGGTCTGCAAACTACAACCCACAGGCCTAATGCAGCTTCCTATCTGTTTTTGGGTGGCCAGTGAACTAAGAATGGACATGTATCAGTAAAGTTTTACAGGAGCACAGACAGGTCCATTCCTTTGTAAATTATATACAGCAGTTTTCACGCTATAATAGCAGAGCTGAGTAGACATGACAGAGACCAAATGACCCATGATACCTAAAACAGTATTAATAATATCTGGCCCTTCATGAGCCTCTGCCTTAGATGACTGGCCTGCTGGCTGTTCACAGATGCTATTCTATCTGAGGGTCCAGCCCCAATTCCTCGTCCATAATACTTACGTCTTTCTTCCCCTTCTCATTTTCTTCCCTTTACCTTCCTGATGAGGGCTCCCAGGCAGGAGGCAGAATGGTACAAGAAGCTTTTAAGTTCACCTGTCTGTGAACAACACCACAGCTACACAGGGGGACACCGGGCAGGCTCAGAGGGCTTCTTGCCTCTGACTGGGCCAGGGCCAAGGGTGATTTCCTCAGGAACTCCAAGTTGAGAGGGAAAAGCCAGCTTTATCTACGTTCCGCGGACAACAGCCAGCTGGGCACCTGCCCAGGGCACAAAATGTAAGAGAGACTATAACATCACTGGGTGTGTATCAAGATGGAAAGAAAACGTGTCAACCAGAAACTACTCCTGACTGGAAGAAACATTTTGATATCACAGGGGCGATCAGCAGTTAACCAGATTTAACAACAACCAATAATCACCAAACTGACTTTTAAGGTCTGGTTAACCTGTGAGCTTTTTATTCTGCTAAATGGGGGGCATCAGGCCCAGCCCACTTGCTTCGTTTTCTTCTCTTCCCCCACACATGGCACCCAGCACTTTCCACTGAACTAATGTGAAGTAAATAGTTAAGGATACAGGTTTGAAGAGGCACCTAAATATAAGCCTGCCCATGTGTCTCCACCCTGCCCTATTTATAACTCTACACTATGGACTCAATCCAATATAGTTAAAAATATCAGGAGAAAGAAGGTGTGAAGGCTAATGTAGTTGCAACACTTCAACCTGCTAAAGTTCAACCCGCTAACAACCTCAGGGATGGCTGACGAGGCACAAGACTGCTTCCTATCTCCCAGACCTTGAAAGAATCAGCATGTTGAGCTCCAGGGGGTAATCATCTAAGATACATTTTTTCTAGAAAAGGAGAATTCAGATGTTAAATATTTCCTATTTCTTGAAAGAAGCAAATCTGGAAAGGCTACAGACTCAGTTCAGTTCAGTTCAGTTGCTCAGGTGTGTCCGACTCTTTGTGACCCCATGAACTGCAGCACGCCAGGCCTCCCTGTCCATCACCATCTCCCGGAGTCCACCCAAACCCATGTCCATTGAGTCGGTGATGCCATCCAGCCATGTCATCCTCTGTCGTCCCCTTCTCCTCCTGCCCGCAATCCTTCCCAGCATCAGGGTTTTTCAAATGAGTCAGCTCTTCTCATCAGGTGGCCAAAGTATTGGAGTCTCAGCTTCAACATCAGTCCTTCCAATGAACACCCAGGACTGGTCTCCTTTAGGATGGACTGGTTGGATCTCCTTGCAGTCCAAGGGATTCTCAAGAGTCTTCTCCAACACCACAGTTCAAAAGCATCACTTCTTCAGTGCTCAGCTTTCTTTACAGTCCAACTCTCACATCCATACATGACCACTGGAAAAACCACAGCCTTGACTACACGAACCTTTGTTGGCAAAGCAATGTCTCTGCTTTTGAATATGCTATCTAGGTTGGTCATAACTTTCCTTCCAAGGAGTAAGTGTCTTTTAATTTCATGGCTTTGCAATCACCATCTGCAGTGATTTTGGAATCCATAAAAATAAAGTCTGACACTGTTTCCCCATCTATTTCCCATGAAGTGATGGGACCGGATGCCATGATCTTCGTTTTCTGAATGTTGAGCTTTAAGCCAACTTTTTCACTCTCCACTTTCACTTTCATCAAGAGGTTCTTTAGTTCCTCTTCACTTTCTGCCATAAGGGTAGTGTCATCTGCATATCTGAGGTTATTGATATTTCTCCTGGCAATCTTGATTCCAGTTTGTGCTTCCTCCAGCCCAGCATTTCTCATGTTGTACTCTGCATATAAGTTAAATAAGCAGGGTGACAATATACAGCCTTAACGTACTCCTTTTCCTATTTGGAACCAGTTTGTTTTTCCATGTCCAGTTCTAACTGTTGCTTCTTGACCTGCATATAGGTTTCTCAAGAGGCAGGTCAGGTGGTCTGGTATTCCCATCTCTTTCAGAATTTCCCACAGTTTATTGTGATCCATACAGTCAAAGGCTTTGTCATATAAAACAGAAATAGATGTTTTTCTGGAACTCTCTTGCTTTTTCAATGATCCAGCAGATGTTGGCAATTTGATCTCTGTTTCCTCTGCCTTTTCTAAAACCAGCTTGAACATCTGGAAGTTCACGGTTCACATATTGCTGAAGCCTGGCTTGGAGAATTTTGAGCATTATTTTATTAATGTGTGAGATGAGTGCAATTGTGAGGTAGTTTGAGCATTCTTTGGCATTGTCTTTCTTTGGGATTAGAATGAAAATTGACCTTTTCCAGTCCTGTGGCCACTGATGAGGTTTCCAAAATTGGTGGCATATTGAGTGCGGCACTTTCATAGCATCATCTTTCAGGATTTGAAATAGCTCAACTGCAATTCCATCATGTCCACTAGCTTTGCTCGTAGTGATGCTTCCTAAGGCCCACTTGACTTCACATTCCAGAATGTCTGGCTCTAGGTGAGTGATCACACCATAGAGATTATCTTGGTCATGACGATCTTTTTTGTACAGTTCTTCTGTGTATTCTTGCCACCTCTTCTTAATATCTTCTGCTTCTGTTAGGTCCCTACCACTTCTGTCCTTTATTGTGCCCATCTTTGCATGAAATGTTCCCTTGGTCTCTCTGATTTTCTTGAAGAGATCTCTAGTCTTTCCCATTCTATTGTTTTCCTCTATTTCTTTGCATTGATCGCTGAGGAAGGCTTTCTTATCTCTCCTTGCCATTCTTTGGAACTCTGCATTGAAATGGGTATATCTTTTTTTTTTTCTCCTTTGCTTTTCACTTCCCTTTTTTTCACAGCTATTTGTAAGGCCTCCTCAGACAGCCATTTTGCTTTTTTGCATTTCTTTTTCTTGGGGATAGTCTTGATTCCTGTCTCCTGTACAATGTCATGAACATCTCTCTATAGTTCATCAGGCACTCTGGCTACAGACTATATGATGACAATTATATGATGTTCTGGAAAGGCAACGCTATGGAGACACTAAAAGCATCAGTGGCTACTAGAGATAAAGAAGGAGAGAAGGATGAATAGGTAGAGAACAGAGGATCTCTAGGGCAGTGAAACTATTCTGAATGATACTATGATGGTGGGCACACATCATTATATATTTGTCAAAATCCATAGAATGAATAATAATATAAACTATAGACTTCCAGGAATAAAAATGTGTCACAGTAAGGTCCATTGATGGTACAAATGTACCACTCTGACGGGAGGTGTTGGTAGTAGGGCAGCTGTTCATGTGTGGGGGACATATGGGAACTGTCTGTATTTTCCATTTAATTTTGCAGAGAACCTAAAATTGCTCCCCCCGCCAAAAAAATAAATAAAACCTATTAAAAAACTACTCTAAAGGCACATACCTTACTCTCTCTAAAATAAAAGTTGTGGAGGCTCACATTACATTTATAATAGATACTGCATATGCTAAGCAACCAACTTAATTTGGTTCCGGAGTGGTCTGATCTCCTCTGCTCATATTAAAATTGTGAGTCTTGTTTGAAGCAAACAGCAGCTCAGCATTACCTCTGATGAGTAAGGACCCACATAAGTAATGAGTTGTTAAAACAAAGCCATGAACCCTAAAGACAGTAAGAGTATCACTTGTTGACCATTTACTTTATATTAGCCTCCAAGATAGTCACTCAGTTACTCTAATCCTTATAACAAAGATGTGCAGTAAATACCATTTTATAGTGGACAAAACTAAAGCTCCAAAGGGTGAAGTGTCTTTCCTGAGGTCCCATGACAAAGCAGAAGTACATCCAGGGATGAAATAAACTTAGGCCAACACCAAAGTCTGCATTTTTTCAACTGAACTACAGGCTTCATTCCCATTTACCTACACTTTTATACCATCTGGTACCAGTCATTGTATCTGGTGCCTACTGTTTTTGGTAGTGTATGTGTATTTACAATATATTTTCAATATGTGCTTGTGTTCAGTTGCTCGGTCGTGTACAACTCTTCACAATCAATATAGTTTCTTATATTTTTAAGTGTAGATTTGAGTAGGAAAATCTTTATAATGGAGTCCATGCAGTAATTAAAAATTTTTGAAGATCTATATTTATAGTTATGACCAACCTAGACAGCATATTCAAAAGCAGAGACATTACTTTGCCAACAAAGGTCCGTCTAGTCAAGGCTATGGTTTTTCCTGTGGTCATGTATGCATGTGAGAGTTGGACTGTGAAGAAGGCTGAAGGCCGAAGAATTGATGCTTTTGAACTGTGGTGTTGGAGAAGACTCTTGAGAGTCCCTTGGACTGCAAGGAGATCCAACCAGTCCATTCTGAAGGAGATCAGCCCTGGGATTTCTTTGGAAGGAATGATGCGAAAGCTGAAACTCCAGTACTTTGGCCATCTCATGCGAAGAGTTGACTCATTGGAAAAGACTCTGATGCTGGGAGGGATTGGGGGCAGGAGGAGAAGGGGACGACAGAGGATGAGATGGCTGGATGGCATCATTGACTCGATGGACGTGAGTCTGAGTGAACTCCGGGAGTTGGTGATGGACAGGGAGGCCTGGCGTGCTGTGATTCATGGGGTCGCAAAGAGTCGGACACGACTGAGCAACTGAACTGAACTGAACTGAATAGATACAAACAGATGTTCATCATATATTTTAAATGAAGTAGCTTACAAAACCATCTCAGGGACTGACTTCATATTTTATATTTCTCTGAATCATTTTTGTACAATAAGTACTGAACATTTATTATTCTTTTAAAAAGAATTTTAAAGTAGAGAATAAGAAAATTGTATCAATATATCAATTGTATCAATCATCAACTCTGTGCATGATAAAAGTAATGTTTTATTATTGGACAAAAGAGAAACTGTCAAATCATGGGATACAAAAAATTGCTTAATTATTTGAAAAAACTCAAATGGATCAAAATTTTAAATACAAACATACAAAAGAGGAAACATAAAAATACTAGAAGGAGAAACTACAGGTAAATATTTAATTAGGAGAGAGAAAATTACTTACAAAGCATAATACCAAGACAGAAACAATCATAAAAGAAAAAAGTTTATAAGATTTCAACAAATAAAACTTTAAAACATCTATATAATAAACTATATCATTAACACATGGAAAATTTTGAAAATATATAAAAAGAGATCTAACAAATCTATATTTTAAAAGACAATCAATAATAGATTAAAAATAGTCAAAATAGATTAAAAATAGTCAAAAATAGATTAAAAATAGGAATAAGTAATCCCAAATCACAAATAACATAAACATATAAAATTTTAAAAGACAGTCAATAATAGATTAAAAATAGTCAAAATAGATTAAAAATAGTCAAAAATAGATTAAAAATAGGAATAAGTAATCCCGAATCACAAATAACACAAACATATAAAAATGGTTAACCTCACTAAAAAGTAAATTGTTTCTATTTTTGATTTTTTTAATAATATTCAAATCTAGCACTTAAAATAAGCACTCTAATAAAGTCACGACAGGAGTGTAAAACTGGTACAATTTTTATGGAGAACAATTTAGATGTATATAGTAAAAGAAAAAAATGTATATTCTTTTGAATCAGCAATTACACTTCTAAAAATTTGTCTAAGAAAATAAGAATGTATACTAACTAAAATTTAGCTAAAAAATTTCCCCATCATTGCAGAATAAAATCCAAAGTTTTTCTCAAAAAACCTTCCTGCATGATCTACCCTAGAGGCCTACTTTTAACTTACCCACCTGCCATCTGGGTCATAGGGTTACAGCCACACTTGCCTTTTGGCTATTTCTGGAGCTCACCAAGCATGTTCCTGCCTCAAGGCTTCTCCTCTCCCCACTGCCATCTTTTCTTCCTTTTTTTGCTGGAAATGCATTTTGGCTTAAAACTGATCTCCTCAGAAGATCTTTATCAAAATGGCTATCTTTAACCACTTTTTAAAAAATAGAATCTTTTCCAATCAGCCTTCATTCTCTCTTCTTTTAACCTGCTTTATTTTTTTTTTCAGTATACCAGCTGTCACTATATTATCTATTAATATCTGTTTATTATTTTTTTTTCTAATTTTATTTTATTTTTAAACTTTACATAATTGTATTAGTTTTGCCAAATATCAAAATGAATCCGCCACAGGTATACATGTGTTCCCCATCCCGAACCCTCCTCCCTCCTCCCTCCCCATACCATCCCTCTGGGCCGTCCCAGTGCACCAGCCCCAAGCATCCAGCATCGTGCATCGAACCTGGACTCTTTATTATTTATCTCCTCCACTAGAATGTCTATTGGGACAAAAACTGTCTTCTTCACCACTTGATTCTGAGAGCCAACTCCTGGTTAGGTTGATAAGAAGTCCAGGGTGCTCCAGGAGGAGAAAGGGGTCCAGAGTCCTGGAGAAGGAGAAAAGGGCCTGGGGCTCTCAAGGAGAAAAAGACAAACTTATTTTCTACATTGCTTTGTTTTAGTCAGTGTAACATGCTCAAGGACATGCTTCTCCTTAACAAGGTTTTCTGACTAACCTTGTTATCTCAAGACTTTGTGGGAGTGGGTCTGGTAAGACCTTTCTATTGTTAGTTCTAATCTTGTTAATTTAAGATACATATTGTGGGAGTGGGTGGTCTGAGGCTCTCTAGAAGATAGGGGTCTGGTTCTCAAGAAGGAGAAAAGGACATTTTTTTTCTTTAAGCCCAGAGCTGATGACTGAACAACAAAATAATTCATCTTGCTCAAGGATATGTTTTCCCTTAAACTCTGTACCAATGATTATATGACAACAATGTATCCTGCTTGAGGACTGTTTCTCCTTCTTGAGAACTTTCTGACTAATCCTGTCATCTTAAAAATGTGTATTATGGGAGTGGGTCTGGTAAGATCTTTCTATTGTTAGTTCTAATCTGTTATCTTAAAATGTATATTGTAGGAGTGGGTCTACAACCTTAAGACATTCTTTTGATTTACTGTAATGACCAAGTGAAAAAAGTATATTTTTTTACCTCCCTAAGACTAGCCAGTGGGGCACTCTCAGTCCCCTTCTGATGTTTATGTCAGAGGTTTTCTCTGTCCCTTTTTCACGTTAATAAAACTCTGCTACACAAAAGCTCTTGAGTGATCAAGCCTGGTCCCTGGTTCCGAAGCTAAATCTTCTTCGGAGATCATGAATCCATGGTTCACCATAAGCTATCAATTCCAAGCGCCTAGAATAATGCTTGGAGGTACCAAATAAATATTTATGAGATAATTAGATGAATGACTTCAAGAAGATATGTTTCAAGTTCTCATGTAAACACCATATTTAGACCAGCATCTGCTCTAAGCTATAGAATATTTCCTGAGGTCAACACCAAGAATGGATGTTATAATAAAGCAGGTGGAATAACAACATCATATTACTCAACATGATACTTGATGTAGGTTATTATCAATAGTCCTGGAGTTCCCCAGTCGCCAAAAGCTCCCCATCTCTTATCTATCATTTAATACCTACATTTACCTTGTTGTTGTTTAGTCACTAAGTTGTGTCTGACTCCTTTGCCACCCCAAGGATTGCTGCTCACCAGGCTCCTCTGTCCATGGGATCCTCCAGGGAAGAAAACTGCAGTGGGTAGCCACTTCCTTCTCCAGGGGACCTTTCCAACCCAATGTCTCCTGCACTGTGGATGGATTCTTTACCACTGAGCCTTCAGGGAAGCCCACATCTACCTTATTGAAACTTAAAGTTTTCCTAAGAATTTATTAACAGATCTAACAGACATTGTAAATTGTTCCCATGAGGAAAAGTCAGTTGTTTCAGTCGATGAGCACATCATTCACTTTAACGAGTAACAAAATGTTTCTTGGTATGCAGCCCTGTAACATGGAACAGTATTCTGATTTACTACAGCCACTAGTGATTTCCCATTGCCTTAATCAGGAAAATGAGGCAGGAGAGACACTGCAATATAAACAAAAGCATCCTCACCGTATGGGTTAGTGAAGCCTTAGGGTCCATGTCATAAGCAGTGTGTTAACTAAAAATAGTTTAAATACTTAAGTTTGAGAATGACTTACTTAAAAAAAAAAAAACAGGACCAAGGTCAGTGTCATTTACATTTGTTTCTTTGAAAAAGAGCTAATGATACCAGATCAGAAATCTACATAACCTGTCAATTGTCCTGTCATTTAAGTAAACTTTGAACTATATTCCTGACAGTTAACTCCAGTGCTTTAAAAATACATGATTTTTCAAACCACCAGGGGAAGTGTCATACAATACAGAAGGCCATGAAGTCAGGCCAGGCTGATTTAGAATTCCATTTCTGTCACTCTAAATTGCTGTGTGATCTTGGGTACATTCTCTAACTTCTCTGGGCTCCATAATTCGTATCATCAATAAAATGCATATAAGAAGACTTATTCTTTAGAGTGGCAGAAACGGAATTCTAAACCAGCCTAGCCTGACTTCACAGCCTCCTATACTGTGTGACACTTACCCTGGAGTTTTTAGGAGGATCCGAACAATGTGTGCCAATCACTTATCAAGTACATCTTGTCCCAAGCAAAGCCATTAAAGATATGCAGCAGATGGAAGGAAAAAACAGTGGGAAGTGGCAGTCTGTTTGCAAACCTCTACCCACAGGCAGCCAAATAGGAAAACGTCCTCCATAACAAGTCTATAAACTGAAGCCTCTATTGGGACACACACACCACATCACATGCAGTGCAAGGAAACAGCATCTTTCTTCATATCCCAGCCTTAACGATTATTTAGCCTTCACACTAGCACTGACAATCCTAACCTTACACCTGCGCGTCTCTTCTCCTCAGCCTATGTGCTGCTGTATCAATTCCAAATCTGACCCTAAAAGCGAAAATGAAAAACTAAGGCATTATTGAATATAGTTAACATTTACTTGGGAAAACACTATCGTCCCCTGCAGTGTTAGGGTAGTTGAAACACTCATCCCCCGCCTTAGGCTCTGTCAGTGACATGTCCTTTCTAATCCACGCTTCAGCGGAGAACCATGGCAATAACACTGCCAGTATAACTGCCTGAAGCTCCGCTTTCCTGAGTTACTGCGGCCCCAGTGTGACGGTGGCTCAGTCTCCATCTAGCCCGGATCCCAGCGGTGCTCTTCGCCAAGAGCAGATACATTGCCTCGCCACCCTCCCCGCCACGTCCAACGCCCTGGAGACCACAAGAAGCAAAGCGGAAGTTAGTGCCAAACCCAGGAGAACACCGCCGGGCTCGGGGGCGGCCAGGCTGTTCCTGGGCCCTTCTCACCGTGCGAGGGACCTGGGCGCAGATTCCTGGCGGGGCGGCCGCACACAATACCTTGATGATCCTCTTGTTGAACAAGGCGCTGTGCACGCAACCGGGAACCGCTGCGGGCAGCTGCAGCGAACCGTTCCCGCTGTGGATCTTCCAGTTTCCCCGCAAACTGATGCTGACCACCTTGGTAGCGAAGCCCGCACCGCACGGCGCAAGCAGCAGGAGCAGGCGGAGGAGCATGGTGTTGCCCGGTACCCGCACAGGGCAAGAACCCGAGGGATGCGGTGGGCAGCGGAAGCCACGCTCGGCCTGAGCTCTGGCTGTCCCCGCCCCGGGGCCCGCCCCCGGTCCCGCCCACGCCCCCGATTCGCGGCCACGCCCCCAGGTCAGCTGAGCTAAAGGCACCTCGACGGATTCCCCAGCTCCGCGGGCGGGCTGGCAGCGCAGAGATCGCTCGGTTTGGCGGAAGCCTGCGGTCGTGAGTGCTGGAGCCGCTGCACCTGTGCTTCGCTCCGGGCTCGGATCGCTCTGGGCTCGGACTGCCGCGGTCTGCGTCCTCCTCTGGGCTTATTCCAACTGCTTCGGCGTGTGAACGGAAGGCGAGAGCCATGCACGGTAATTGGGACACACAAATCTCTGGGCGCAAAGTGGCGCACAGCCTCGGGGAGCTCAGGGACAGACAGTAGTGTGAGGAGAATACAGCCAGAGACGCTCCAAAGAACAGAAAACCAAGACACCCCATCACTTCAGTTTCCCCCAGTTTCCCCAGACCCTCGTCCGTGCTGCAGGCGTCTCCCCGGCACGGGTAACGCGCATCTTTTGCTGCTCTACAGGTTGGTCTCAAGAACAGTCTGCGCAGTAAACAAGTATAAATACTAAAGTACCTATTCGTAGGGTTGTTGTGAGAGCTGAGAAAATTCGTGTACAGCGTGCAACATAGGGCCCAGCCAGAGAAAACAAAGCACGTTGGCCTGATGTTCGTGGACTACAACCTTCTGTTTTGTAAAGTCACGCAGAGGAGGTTCCTGACGTTCGGGAAACCTGAACTAAAATGCACAGGCAAATTTAAAATCCTCTGTCGCTCAGTAGCTGTGGGACTTAGGCAAGCCACGAAATTTCTAATACCCCTGTTCCTTGAACTCGAAAATGGAGACAGTACTCTTTTTTCCGGGTTGTAATCAGCACACAATGAGTTAACATATTTGGCTGTCCTAGGAATGCCAAGGTACCCCCAAAACACCACAGGTTTATGTCAAGTCTCATGGCAGCACAGTTTACCTGAGTCCCAATTTTGCAATTGGATGTAACTGTGATCTGGGAAGTTAAGAAGGAATTTCACATTGCATAAAATAGACTGACATATGACTGTGTTGATGTTATCTGCCTTATTCCTATATTTAAGCACAAGTCTTTGAAAAGAAGTTCTCCCCTCATCAAATCCAACCTTTGTTTTGCCTTATGATGGCCTTGGAGTTGCCTGATTCTGTAGACACAGAATGGTATTTTATTTTTTTACAGTCAGCGTTTTCAAAAGCCTAGCATCTTGGCTTTTAGGGACATTTGGATTATCCAGCCCAAGGCTCTGGCTTTACAGCTGAGGGAACAAGGTCCAAAGAAGTCAGGTGACCACCCTTAAGACGTTCAGAAAGGATGCCTTTCCTGGCTCTCATCTCCTTGCCGTGGGGCCCATTGATGTTAAGGGGGAAAGGCTCTGGCTGGTTCAAAGGCTTCTTCACTCCAGAAGCATTTTTACTTCTAATAGGAACGGAGCTCTAAACTCAAATTATATTCCCTGACTCATGGCATTAAACGGCTAGCCCGTCTGTTCAGAACTGATAACAAGACTTACAGCAGCAAGGGTGGCAAAGGGGTGTTTGTTTCTGTTTGTAAATCCCAGAGAGCCCATTAAGCCAAGTCAAAGGAAAATTCATCTCACCCCTGTGAATATGTTTGGATATATTCTGTTATTCTATTACAAACATTTTTGGGCATCTATTTAAAAAAACAAGAATAGAGACTTAGCATTCCTCCTTTCAGCCCAAGACACAAATATGACATCATTAGGATTACTTCACTTTGAAAACACATTGATCCAAATTCATATAATGTACACCACCATGAGTGAACTGTAAAACTGTAATGTAAGCTTTAGACTGTGGGTGATAATAATGAGTCAAGCTTGGTTCATGGATGATAACAAATGTACCATTCTAGTGGGGGGTGTTGATAATGGGGTAGACTGTGCATGTGTGGGGGCAGGGCATGTATGGAATGTCTGTATTTTCTATTTAGTTTTGATGTTAATATAAAATTGCTCCATATATATATATATATATATATATACACACACACATACATATATATCCATGGATCAAAGACATGAAAGACTTTCAATTACTGTTTTATCATGTCAGGAGCTTAAAAGTCATCACTGTATCCTTAAAAACAAGTAAAAAGCTGAACAGACTGAAAATCACCAGCTTTTGTTAGATCTGTCAGAGAATTCAGGCGAAAGGGCAAACTGCTGCCCCCGAAATTGGAGAAAAAGACAGGTGTATATACAGAGAATCACAACTTACCAAAGCAGAAACCCATGAGTAGAAAACTCTGTGAATCGCTTCTCGGCCTTTTGGCTAAGATCAAGTGTAGAAAACTCTGTGAAAACCAGTACTAGGGAAAGAAAATCTAAACTCTAATTGCTGAGTTGCTGGAGGCTCAGTGTGGACAAATCTGAGAGTTTAAAAACTTCACAGGAACTCAGCCTTTGTGGGTCTCCTAGGATTTTGTGTTTTGTTTCCGAATCTATCTGTCACATTGAAGATTCTCAGGTTATTTCCCTCAAACTTCCAGCAGGGGGACAGGGGAAAGGAACTATTCTGAAATACTTGAAGCATTCTGAAGGACTACCTCAAGAGAAATTATTTTATCAGAGCCTTACCTGATGGAGTTTTATCAGAGCCTAACGTAGAAGAAGGGAAATACCCCCTAGCCTTCTTGCCCTAGCTAAGGGGCTGTAAAAAACACGAGAGACACTTAGGAAATTCACAGTGTTCAAGTTCACCAAAAGACTAAGGCCTAATCACAGGACTATAAAAAGCTTCCTCTATGACTATAAGTTTCCTCTCTCCTCATGCCCTCCCACTAAATCACTGAAGGCCTCTTTGCCACTGTTCCTTTCATCCCATACATCATGTATGGCTTTCAACAAAAAATTACAAGGCAAAAACAGAGCAAGCCCTTGAACCAGACTCATGTATAGCAGGGATGTTCAGTTATCAGGACAAGAATTTAAAATATTAGGCCAGCATTGGCCTAATACCAACACCAGACAAAGACCTTACAGTAAAAGAGAACTACAGACCAATATCTCTGATGAACATAAATGAAAAAATCCCTAACAAAACATTAGCAAACTGAACCTAACAATATATTTTTAAAGTGTGTATATATATATATATATATACCATGAACAAGCAGGATTTACTCTGGGTATGCATGGCTGGGTCAACATTCAATCAATTAATGTAATTCATTACAGCAATAGGTTAAAAAATAAAAATCACAGAATCTTATCAATAGATGAAAAAAAAATAACTTGACAAAATCCAATACCATTCATGATAAAAACTCTACACACATTAGGAATAAAGGGAACTTATTCACCTTGATAAATAACATTCACAAAGAACTATCATTATATTAAATCATGAGAAACTAGAAGTTTTTCTGCTTAGACTAGGAATGAGGCAAGAATGACTCTTCTTGTCACTCCTTTCCAACTTCATATTGGAAGTCATAACTAATGTAATCAGAAAAGAAAAGGAAATAAATAGTATACAGTTTAGGAAGATATAAAACTGTCTTGGTGGATGACATGATTGCCTATGTAGAAAATCAATAACAATAACAAAGAAAACTGGAAATAATAAATAAGCAATGTATAGCAAGTTTACAGGATACAATATACAAGGATATTGGATACAATATCAAGGTTACAGGATATAATATGCAAAAGTCTATCATTTTCCTAGGTACCAACAAGCAACAATTGGAATTTGAAATAAAAAATGTAACACTATTTACATTAGCACCCCTCAAAATAAAATACTTAAGTATGGGACCTCCCTGGGGGTCCAGTGGTGAAGACTCCTTGCTCCAAAGCAGGAGGTCTTGGTTCAATCCCTGGTCAGGGAACTAGATCCCACATGTTGCAACTAAGAGTGCGCATGAACTCGCTGAAGAGTTTCTTTGCCACAACTACAAATCCCATATGCTGCAACTATGACCCAGTGCAACCAAACAAATAAAAATAAATATTATAAAAAAACAAATTCCTCAAAAATTAAGAAACACTTAAGTATAAATATAACAAAAATGTGTAAAATCTATATGAGGAAAACTACAAAACTCTGGTGAAAGTAATCAAAGAGGAACTAAATAAATGGAGAGATGCTCCATGTTCATGAATAGGAAGACTCAATATTGTCAAGATGTCAGTTCTTCCCAACGTGATCTATAGTCAATGTGATCCCGATCAAAATCCCAGCCAGTTATCTTTATGATTTTGACAGACTGATTCTAAAGTTTATAAGAGAGACGAAAGACCCAGAATAACCCACACTGTATTGAAGAAGAACAAAGTTGGAGGATTACCGCTACCCTATGAGGGACTCAGCTGAACTAGAAGAGAGAACTGAGACTTTAGGCATCACAACAGCTAATTAAAGCAAGGGGCCTGACTGAAAGTAACAGTGAAGCTGTTAATCACTGAGAGTGGTAGTGTATGCAAGGGGCTAAAACTGGAGAAGATGCCAACTCCCTCCTGCCTCATTCCCCCATAACATGGCATACCAGTCGAGGGTCAGGTGGATCAGCACAGATGTGGTGGTTGTCTCACATAGAGGGAGCCCTGAACAAAAGGCACTGGATGTTTTACAGGCCCTAAATAGGGGAGGAGAGTGAGGGTGAAGGGCTAAGAGTGGAAAGTTGCTGGGTACTGAGTTCGAGTAGGAATAAATACCTTCAAGGTTTCCCACTTCTCCTCCCCAGTAAGGAGATATTAGCACATTCACCTGCACAAGACCTCTGGTTAAGGCCTCAGATAAAGAGAACTAGGAAGGAAGTCACTGAAACTAGGACTGTAAATATGAGAAGCATAAACAGTCAGAGGGGCAATAATAGGTCCTCACTGTGACTGTATACCAAGTCTAGTTGGGGAGGACACCTTTCCCTCATGAAATCCATCAAGTAAAGTCTTTGTAATTGCCTGTGGGCAAGCCTGAAAATCATACGTTTATCTTGTGGTCCATTAGGTCTGAGTGTGGTAGAGATATCCATGGAGGATATATTGAGTTTGGGACAAGCTCTAGTAGAAGAGTCACAGTGTAGACACTTATATTCTGGAACAAGGCTGTGTACTTCACCATAAAGAACTGAGCTGGTTGGAAAAAATAGGTCCAACTGTACTGCTGGGTCTTAATAGAGACCAAATATCTGACCATAGTACACCAAGTGACTCTGCAGCCTGAACTGAGGATTTGCAGATCAGTTCAGTTCAGTCACTCAGTTGTGTCCGACTCTTTGTGACCCCATGAACTGCAGCACGCCAGGCTTCCCTGTCCATCACCATCTCCCGGAGTCCACCCAAACCCATGTCCATTGAGTTGGTGATGCCATGTCATCCCCTTCTCCTCCTGACCTCAATCTTTCCCAGCATCAGGGGCTTTTCAAATGAGTCAGCTCTTCGCATCAGGTGGCCAAAGTATTGGAGTTTCAGCTTCAGCATCAGTCCTTCCAATGAACACCCAGGACTGATCTCCTTTAAGATGGACTGGTTGGATTTCCTTGCAGTCCAAGGGACTCTCAAGAGTCTTCTCCAACACCACAGTTCAAAAGCATCACTTCTTCGGCATTCAGCTTTCTTACAGTCCAACTCTCACATCCATACATGACCACTGGAAAAACCATAGCCTTGACTAGACGGACCTTTGTTGGCAAAGTAATGTCTCTAGTTTTTAATATGCTGTCTAAATTGGTCATAACTTTCCTTCCAAGGAGTAAGTGTCTTTTAATTTCATGGCTGCACTCACCATTTGCAGTGATTTTGGAACCCATAAAAATAAAGTCTGACACTGTTTCCACTGTTTCCCCATCTATTTGCCTTGAAGTGATGGGACTGGATGCCATGATCTTAGTTTTCTGAATGTTGAGCTTTAAGCCAACTTGTTCACTTTCCTCTTTCACTTTCATCAAGAGGCTCTTTAGTTCTTCACTTTCTGCCATAAGGGTGGTGTCATCTGCATATCTGAGGTTATTGATATTTCTCCCGGCAATCTTGATTCCAGCTTGTGCTTCCTCCAGCCCAGTGTTTCTCATGATGTACTCTGCATATGAGTTAAATCAGCAGGGTGACAATATACAGCCTTGATGTACTCCTTTTCCTATTTGGAACCAGTCTCTTGTTCCATGTCCAGTTCTAACTGTTGCTTCCTGACCTGCATACAGGTTTCTCAAGAGGCAGGTCGGGTGGTCTGGTATTCTTATCTCTTTCAGAATTTTCCACAGTTTATTGTGATCCACACTGTCAAAGGCTTTGGCGTAGTCAATAAATCAACCAAGCCATAAAGCTGGGTAGGGCTGCAGTGTTCCACTGTGTGTAGAAGTGATACATCCAGACTCAAAACAGAAATTACATGACTTGCACTGATGATGACACTAATGACCTCATGGGTGGTTCCTTATGCCTGACGGATAGGCCTGATACCTACCTGGGCTGATGCAATATGTGTTAGAGCTGGCCATAAAAGGACTGCTGCCACTCACAGTCCTACTTAGGAGTGGCTCTGAATGACATTGGTGAAGGAGAATCTGCCCAGTGCACAGACTTGTGAACTCTATGTTTATTTTTCACTTCATGTGGAAGGAGAGGTGGCTTGAGGCATAGTTATATACTGACATTTGGGCATAGCCAAAAGTCTTGTTTGGTTCATCACGGCCTTGAAAAAATAAAACTAGAATACAGAGGATGTGGAGGTCTGGGTAGATAATATGTGCATGGACACTGACATTCGCCAGAGAACATGTGCAGAGGGGGCTCCTGACAGCTAGGTACACAGAAAGACAGTCCTGTGAATTTTAGCTGGCCTCTCTATTCACTGTTTCAGTACTTGATACTGGGCTCATGAAGAGACTGGCCAGAGATGAAGGCTATGCATGAACCTAACAATACGGGCTTTCTCTCACCAAGGATATCTTACTGCCTCTTCTGATTGCCCAACCACCCGGCAGCAGAGACTAATTCTGAGCCCTAGATAAGGGTACCATTACTTAGGAGGACTAGGCAGCCACCTGTTGGTACATTAATTACATTGGACCTCCTTGATTGGGGCATCAACTGGAATTAACACGGATTCTGTATATTTTCTGCCTTAACTGACTGCAGTATTTCCACTAATACCACCTGAGACTTTACAGAATTCTTTACCTCTTAAAATGATATCCCCGCCACATTGCCTTAGAAAACAGACACACCTGAGTAAAAGGAGATGTGAAGATGGGCAGGTGAACTCATGACCTTGAGAATCACTTATTTTCCCAAGTACCCTATCACAGGAGCAGACGACTTCCTCTCAAAAACAAACAAAAAACAGTGGAATGGCCTGTGGCAGTTTCAGCCTGAGGACAGACCTCATGAGGTTGTAGCACTTTCCTTCAGGATGTGGTATATGCACGGAACTATGGTCAGTATGCTTCCCTGCTGGCTCAGTGGTAAAGAACCCGCCTGCCGATGCAGGAGACACGGATTCGACCCCTGCATTGGAAAGATCCCCTGGAGAAGGAAATGGCAACCCACTCCAGCATTCTTGCCTGGAGAATCCCATGGACAGAGGAGCCTGGTGGGCTACAGTCCATGGGGTCGCAAAAGAGTCGGACATGACTTAGCGACTGAACAACGACAAAATGGCCGACAAAATGGTCAATATATGGTGCTATGTGTCCCCAGAACTAGAATCCACAGGTATAAAAACCAGGATGGAAAAGCAGACGTAGGCACTCTCATCATCACTGTCAGTGACTCACTAATGGAATTTTTCCTGTTCCTGAAACTGTTGACTCTGTTAGGTCAGAAGTCTTCAATGCAGGGTTGGAGAAGGGTGCAGGGTTCCACCCATTTGGAAGTTGTGACTAATACTGTGGAGTCATTTGGGGTTTCTTGTTCTAGTGGACAAGCAGGTAAGGAATGAGCTAATGTACTGACTGGGGTAATGAACTGATTATCAGATGAAGCTACAGTTGCTACAATCCAGTGAGAACAGGACCTAGGACAGTCACTGGAACATCTCTTACTACTTCCATGCCCACTGTTAACTATCAATGGGAAATTACAGGTACCATGACCCAACAAAGACAGCCCACCATGACAAGATCCTCAGTCGCCCTAGGATCCAAGGCCTAAACCAATCAGTCCCTTGGGGATCCTGGCTTCTGTCATCATTTGTAATCTCCAGTGGGGCACGAAGCCACAGAACATGGGAGCAGGCTTCCCCAGCAATTACCCAAAGGGGTTT
Organism: Bos indicus x Bos taurus; assembly: GCF_003369695.1. Lineage (NCBI taxonomy): Eukaryota > Metazoa > Chordata > Mammalia > Artiodactyla > Bovidae > Bos > Bos indicus x Bos taurus. Next base: position 22,271,883 of record NC_040081.1, on the reverse strand, counting down.
TTCCTTCTTCCTCTGTCTTAATTCCTTTTGCCTACACTCTATTCTGGGACTGTACCTCACGAAAATAAATATATACATTTTAAAAGATGCGTAATTAAGGTATGCCTCAGTTACTGATTGCTAGGGTACTCAGGCAAAAACAGTATTCTCTCTCAATTTATATTCATTAGGCTACTCAGGAGAAGGCAATGGCACCCTACTCCAGTACTCTTGCCTGGAAAATCCCATGGACAGAGGAGCCTGGTAGGCTGCAGTCCATGGGGTTGCTAAGAGTCAGACACGACTGAGCGACTTCACTTTCACTTCTCACTTTTATGCACTGGAGAAAGAAATGGCAACCCACTCCAGTGTTCTTGCCTGGAGAATCCCAGGGACGGGGGAGCCTGGTGGGCTGCCGTCTATGGGGTTGCACAGAGTCAGACACGACTGAAGCGACTTAGCAGCGGCAGCAGCAGGCTACTCAATCATTTTAGGGCTATCCAATAAAAGTTAGACATCCAGAGCAGTCTGATATAAATATTGTGTAATAATCCAAAGTAACTAAAAAATATCTAGTAGTCACATTTTAAAAAGTAAAACGAGAGTTTTCCTGGTGGTCTAGTGGTTAAGAATCTGCCTTGCAACGCAGGGGACACTGGTTTGATCCCTGGTCTGGGAAGATCCTACATGCCACGAGGCAACTAAGCTCCTGTGCCACAACTACTGAGCCTGGACTCTGGAGTGCAAGAGCCACAGCTACCAAAGCTCATGTGCCTAAAGCCTGTGCTTTGCAACAGAAGAAGCCACTGCAAGGAGAAGCCCACGCACTGCAACTAGAGAGTGGCCCCTGCTCGCCACAGCTAAAGCCCATGCACAGCAACAAAGACCCAGTGCAGTCAAAAATAAATGTAAATAAATATTTTTAAAAAGTAAAGAGGAAACAGGTGACATTTTAATTATCTTATTTAAACTAATATATTAAAATAATATTTTAACATGTATTCAATATGCTGTGATTATTGAGTATTTTGCATTCTTTTTTCACACTCAGACTTCAAAATCTATCGTAAATTTTATACTTACAGCATATCTCACTTTGTAAAAAATATTTATTTTGTTTATTTATTTGACTGTGCCAGGCCTTAGTAGCGTGCAGCACACAAGATCTGGTTCCCCAGCCAGGGACTGAATCTGAGCCCCCTGCATTGGGAGTATGGCGTCTTAGCCACTGGACCATCAGGGAAGTTCCTCACCCATCTCAGCTTTGATCTATATTCAATTTCACAAATTTTGCAGTGAAAAAATTCACATACCAAATTTGTTTTGGAATATTGGATGATAATTCTCTGATATTTCTGAACATCTTATGAGTAGAGGCACTGGATTTTTTTTGTCCCAGACAATCTTTTCATAAAGGATGTTTGTATATCAAACAGCTCTGGAAGAACACCCATGTTCTAACTTGTGTAGTTAGTCAGAGAGCAAATTATTTCTTTTTCTATCTTTTTGTTCTGCTTAGGCCCTCAATGAATTGGATGATGTCAGTTCAGTTCAGGGAGGACAGTCTGATTTACTGAGTCTACAGATTCAAATGCTGGTTGCTTTTGCAAAGACCTTCATCAAATCACCCAGATATAATGTCTAACCAGTTACCTGGGCATCCTATGGCCCAGTCAAGTTCCACATAAAACTAACCATCACAGTGCACAGTTCAGTGAGTTTTGGCAAACATACATACGTGTGTAATCACACCCTGATTAGGTACAGAACATTTCGTTCTAGAAAGTTCTCTTGTGCTTCTCTCCAAATTCCTCCCGTTCCAGGTGATGGCTGCTCCACTTCTAGAGCCATCATTTAATTTTGTGTCTTTTTGGATGTCATGCAGATAGACTCACATACTACGTTTTTCTTTTTTAAAAATTCCTTTTGTTCAACACTGTTTTTCAGACTTACCCATGTTACTCACCCTTATTCTTGCAGGATATTTTCCTTGGTATAGAATTCTAGGGTGGTAAGTATTTCTTCTCAGCATATTGAAGTTAATATTACACTATCTTCTGTTTCCGTTGTTGACAAATCTTCCATTTTTGCTCTTCAGTCAATCTACCTGTTGATGTGTGTGTGTGTGTGTGCGCGCGCATGTGCACACACACACTTTATTTGCAGAGGAAATGGCAGCTCTGTGTGGACCCCTGGACTGTAGGTGGGCTATACACAGCCCTCCAAGCTGTTCAGGTGTGTAACCCTCCAGGCCACAAAAAGCAAATCATGTAGGAGCTTTGATTTCCATGTCAAGGGGACTGCAAAAAGTTTATCACCTGGCCAAGGCTGCAAGGTCACAGATGAAATTTAAGGTATTTTATTTTTAAAAATTTCTGGAAGTACTGATTTTGGTTATTTTTCAAATATGACTTGTCATTTTTTATAGTCTCTTGCTCTTTATTCATGTTTGAAACTTTTATTTCTGGAATAATGGTTAAGAGGAAAGACTGGAATTTCATTACCTGGATTTAAATCCTAACTTCTGCCATTAACCTTGGGTAAGTCATTTATCCTCTTTGTTCCTCAGTTTCCTCATCTGTAAAGCAGAGATAATCATGTAAGAATATGTTTGTTAATGAGTATATACGTTTGTTGATAATAAACGTGTAAGTAATAAGTATACGCTTGTAATGAGAATTAGGAGTTAAGAATTTAGAACAATTCTTGGCACCGAAAAAGTATTACATGAGTGTTGGCTTCTGCTTTTTGTGGCTGATTATTTTGACAGGAAATTCATATAGCATGAGATTAACTATTTAAAAATGTACAATTCAGTGGCATTTAGTGTGTTCACAATGTTGTACAATCATCACCTCTAAGTTCCAAGGTACTTTTATCATTCACAGGGGAGACCTCATACCCATTAAGCAGTCAATCCTCATTCCTTTCCATGACACCCACCCCCATCCGTGGCACACATAAATCTGACTTTTGTCAGATTTACTAATCTGATTTATTAATAAACTTAAGTATTCTAGATATTCATACCAATATAATCATACAATATATTTCCTTTTATGTCTGGCTCCTTTCATTTAGTGTCATGTTTCCAAGATTCACCTATGTTGTAACATGTATCAGCCCAACATTCCTTTTTATGGCTGAATAGATAGTGATTGCAGCCATGAAATTAAAAGACGCTTACTCCTTGGAAGGAAAGTTATGACCAACCTAGATAGCATATTCAAAAGCAGAGACATTACTTTGCCAACAAAGGTCCGTCTAGTCAAGGCTATGGTTTTTCCAGTGGTCATGTATGGATGTGAGATTTGGACTGTGAAAAAGGCTGAGTGCCGAAGAATTGATGCTTTTGAACTGTGTTGGAGAAGACTCTTGAGAATCCCTTGGACTGCAAGGAGACCCAACCAGTCCATTCTAAAGGAGATCAGTCCTGGGTGTTCATTGGATGGACTGATGCTAAAGCTGAAAGTCCAGTACTTTGGCCACCTCATGTGAAGAGTTGACTCATTGGAAAAGACTCTGATGCTGGGAGGGATTGGGGGCAGGAGGAGAAGGGGATGACAGAGGATGAGATGGCTGGATGGCATCACCGACTCAATGGACGTTGAGTCTGAGTGAACTCCGGGAGTTGGTGATGGACAGGGAGGCCTGGCGTGCTGCGATTCATGGGGTTGCAAAGAGTCAGACACGACTGAGCAACTGAACTGAACTGAACCGAATGTCATTGTATGGGTATATCACAATTTGTTTATTCATTCACCCATTGTTTCCATCTTTGACTATTATGAATAATGCTGTGAACATTCATGTATAAATATTTATTTGAATATCTTTTTAATTCTTTTGGGGATATATTTTGGAGTAGAATTGCTAGGTCATATGGTTATTCTGTTTAATTTTTTTAGAAATTAGCAAACTACTTTCCATAAAAGCTCTATCTTCTTACATTCCCACCAGCAATGTACAAATGGCTCCAGAGTCTCCAAATCCCCAACACTAATTTTCCATTTTTAAGAAGTTATAGCTATCCCAGTGTGAAGTGGTACCTGATTATGATTTTGATTTGCATTTCTCTAATAACCAATGATGTTGAGCATCTTTTACACATTTGCTGGCCACTTTTGTTTGGAGAACTCTTCTATTCAAATCTTTTGCCCATTTTTAAATTGGATTACTTACCTTTTGTTTGAGTTTTAAGGATTCTTTATGTATTCTGGATATTAGACACTAACCAGATATGTCATTTGCAAATACTTTCTCCTATCCTTTAAGTTGTCTTTTTCATAGTATACTTTGATACACAGAAGTTTAAAAATTTGAGCAAGTCCAATTTATCTATTTTTTTCATTGCTTGTGCTTTTGGTATCATTTCTAAGAATTTATTGCTGAATCCAAACTAACAAAAGTGTATTCCTTTTTTGTTCCAAGAGTTTTATATAGTTTTAGGTCTTTCACTAAGGAGTTTGATCTATTTTGTTAATTTTTGGATATAATGTAAGGTAGGGGCCCAAATTTGTTTTTTTGCATGTTAATATTCAGTTGTCTCAGCACCATTTGTTGAAGAGACTATTCATTTCTCATGAGACTATTCACCATGAGTGGTCCTGGCATCCTGTTGACCACAAGATGTATATGAGTTTATTTCTGAATTCTCAGTTATATTCCATTGTCCTATAAGTTCATCTTCATGCCAGTATCATACTGCTTTGATTTCTGTAGCTTTGTAATAAATTTTGAAATTAGGGAGTCCCCTTTTTTTTCACGTTTGTTTTTTTGTACTCCTTTGTAATTCTGTATGAATTTTTTTGTATCTTCCATTTCTGTAAAAACAATCACTGGGATTTTGATAGGGATTGTATTGAATCTGTAGACTGCTTTGGGGATCATTGCCATCTTAACAATAACAAATCTAATCCATGAACACAGATGTTGTTGTTGTTGTTTAGTTGCTAAATCATGTCTGACTCTTTGCGACCCGCTGGATTGCAGCATGCCAGGCTTCCCTGTCTTTCACTGTCTCCCAGGGTTTGCTCAAATTCATGTCCATTGAGTTGGTGACGCTATCAAACCATTTCATCCTCTGCCTTCTCCTTTTGACTTTAATCTTTCACAGCATCAGTGTCTTTTCCAATGTGTCTGTTCTTCTCATCAGGTGACCAAAGTTTTGGAGCTTCAGCATCAGTCCTTCCAGTGAATATTCAGGGTTGATTTCCTATAGGATTTACTGGTTTGATCTTGATGCCCAAGAGACTCTCAAGAGTCTTCTCCAGCACAATTCAAAAGTATCAATTCTTCTGCACTAAGCCTTCTTTATGCTCCAACTCTTACATCCATACATGAGTACTGGAAAAACCATAGCTTTGACTAGACTGACCTTTGTCGGCAAAGTAATGTCTCTGCTTTTTAATATGCTCTCTAGGTTGGTCATAGCTTTTCTTCCAAGGAGCAAGTGTCTTTTAATTTCATGGCTGCAGTCAACTATCTGCAGTGGTTTTGGAGCCCAAGAAAATAAAATTTGTCACTGCTTCCACTTTCCCCCCTTCCATTTGCCATGAAGTGATGGGACCAGATACTATGATCTTCGTTTTAAACAGCTGAGTTTTAAACAGCTTTTCACTCTCTTCTTACACCCTCAAGAGGCTCTTTAGTTCATCTTCACTTTCTGTCATTAGTGTTATCATCTGCATACCTATCATACCTGTGAAGGTTGTTGGTATTTCTCTCGGTGATCTTGATTCCAGCTTGTGCTTCATCTAGCTCAGCATTTCGCATGATGTGCTCTGCATATAAGTTAAATAAGCAGGGTGAGAATATACAGCCTTGTCCTACGTACTCCTTTCCCAAGTTTGAATCAGTAAGTTGTTCCATGTCTGGTTCTAATTGTTGCTTCTTGACCTGTATACATGAACACTGGATGTCTTTCCATTTATCTAGGACTTTAATTTTTTTAGAAATATTTTGTAGTTTTCAGTATACAAGTTTTGCTGCTTCCTTGATCAAATTTATTCCTAAGTATTTTATTATTTTTGATGTTGTTATAAATGGAATTATTTTATTAATTTCATTTTGTAATTCTTCATTGCTACTTATAGTAGAAATACAACTGGGTTCCCTGTCAGCTTAATGGTTAGGATTTCAGGTTTTCGCTGCCAAGGCCCAGGTTCAGCCCTTGGTTGGGGAACTGAGATCATGCAAGCTGCACACCTCAGCCAAAAAAAAAAAAAAAAAGTACAACTAATTTGTGATTTTGTATCCTGTAATTTTGCTAAATTCAATTATTAGCTCCAATAATTTATATTGATTTTTCTGTCATCTGGAAAGGAAGAAAATTTTAGTTTGTATGACCTGATGTTTTTAATGTCTGAAACTTTTGCACATCAGTTCCTACTCATGGTACAGTACTAAGTTCTGTTGTTCTTTATTTTCTGGTTTTTAACTGTGAGCTGTTATTGCGTCCCTACAGAGTATTTGTTTACTTCCACCAGTACCAGGTTGCTGATTTGGAACAACTTTTTAAAATGTTCTGCTTGAGTTTTCAGACTATCCACGTAGTAAGATTTAGAGCTGCAAATTTTCACAAAGTCAAACCATTATTACATATTCTGAGAGAACATTCTCCTGCCACAAAGAATAAAGATTCAAGACACGCAAACTCATCTGTCTGTATTTGGGATGGGTTTATCCTAATTGACACCACTCTTTGGATGTATTCTGGGCTTTGCCAGGGTCATGAAAATGAAAATATACGAGTCTTCATTTGATTCTTCAGGTCTTCTTAAGATGCTAGCTAGTTTCTGATTATAGCCTGCTTCTTTTGGATTCCTGGTTTCAATTTGGTTTGGGCTTGAGAGATTAGTAACATTTATGTTTTTTTAAAAAAAGTGCTTTCCCCCCAGCGTTTCGTTGCTTTTTCACCTAAGAGTTGGTCAGTGTAATCATCTATACTGACAGAAACGGAAACGTCCATCCACTCACTGAGATACTTGAGTCAAGAAGCATCCATCAATTGTAGCCTGTCAGGCTCCTCCGTCCATGAAATTTTTCAGGCAATATTAGTTGGGCTAGTTTCCTTATCCAGGGGATCCTCTCAACCCAGGGATCGAACCCACGTCTTCTGCATTGCAAGGTGGACTCTTCATCTGCTGAGCCAGATGAAGCCCCTTAACATTGGGGGAGCCCCCATGTTAAGGTGGTTATTACTTAACATACCATGGTGCACTCTACTGTGGCAGTGCTGTTGGTATTTTATGTAGAAGAGTTGAGAAAAGTCACTGATAGATTGACATTTGAAACCTAACAATTAAGAAAGAGCGAGCCGTATTTTATCTTTGATAATCCCAGGTAAAGAATGATGGCAAACATCTTGAGGTAAGAAAAAGCCCACTGTGTTCAAGCCTCAGCAGAGGCCTGTGTGACTGAGCTGAGAAAGCTGGTGGGGAAGTTATTAGGGATGAAGTGGTGGGAAGTCACTTCCAGCCTGTAAACTGCTTTTAGGATTTGGCCTTTATTCTGAATGAGATGAGAAACCATTAGGTTTGGAGCAAAGTGATGACATGATCCAATATGGTTTAAAAGGAATATGCCTGGTGTTGCATGGATGATAAATTGCTATGAAATGAAAAGAAGGGAGACCACTTAGGCTTTTACAATAACCGAAGAAACAATATAGATTTAGACCACATAGACAGACCATCATGGCAGCAGTGAAATGTGGTAAACAGGTAGATTCTGAGAAAAGTTTTAGGTAGAACTGACAGAGACGTTTAATTTTTAAGTTTGAGAAACGATGCCTAGGTTTGGGGCAAGTGCAACTGAAATGTTTACACTTACGGAGGCCAAGAGGTAGAAATATGTGTCTGTGTATAGCAGTCAAGCCGATCATTCTTTAGAAAGTGAGGTGGATGAATAGGAAGCTACACAAGTGTCCAGGAGCGATGGCTGGTAATCATACGGTAGTGTTCAACTGTTCTTAAGCAACTAGGGATATCAAAGTATTTCACTGTTTGGCCTTACTTGATAATTTTCAAATTTGACAGGGTAAACAAGAAACCAAGTTTACACAGAGGCTCAGACACTAGTATATAAGAATGAAAAGTAGTTATTTCATAAAACCATTTTCTACAATACAGAAAAAAATTAAGAGGACTCTTAAAAAACACATTATTTCATCCAGAACGTGCACAACCTGGCAAGAGAGAATTAACAATGGAATGTTAGATAACATATTCCATGTAAAAAAGCAACTATGAGGAACACTGTATCAGAATTTTTTTTTTCAAAATGAGGCCAAGAAAGGAATGAGTAGTTAGCAGGGTAGCAGGAAAGCATGTGAAATAGTGGTTTACTGGGAACCTGGAGGCAGGGGGTGGGGACAGCCAACTGCAAGCTTCCTAGCCTTTTGTGAACTTTTTCATCTTTTAACATAGAACACTTCGGGAGTGGGAGAGGCTGTCACCTTTCAAAATTCTGGTCCAAATATCTCTACCTTTTATTTTTCCATTGCACCAGGGGAGTACAAAAAGTTTTAAGTTACCTTATGGTATGTTTAGAATCTGTTCAATTCAGACTCCAAACACCCTTACCATGAAATCTTACCTTTCAACCCTCTCATTCTCCCAAAAGTTGCTTCAGCCAGAGAGTATGACCAGGGCTCAAATCCATGTTCAGCTAGCTATCTAGCCAATCCTTAGCAGAAAACTCTAGCACCTGGTTACTCTTTTTAAACACTACTTGGCTATTAGTTGAATCACATTTCCCAGAATAAAGTTCTATCTGTTAAGACTGCTACTTAAATTAGTTCCTTGTGGGATGTTAATAATACATTAAGTAAACATGTCAATCAACCTATGGCATAATTCAAAGTAGTATGAAGTATGTTAGAAATTTAACACTTGAGCATGTGTTCCTACAGCCATGAAAGAAGAGTAAAATAATCAGAGGGTCAAAGTACTACTGCTGTAGTCTATACAAGGGAGAGCGAAGAACAGACTTCCAAGACCACTTTAATGGCTTCTTCAAACAGGCCACTGTGTCATTCCATAGTTTCTGAATCAGTAGGCCTGGAGTTGGGATTTGATCATTTCCATTTTAAAGAACTTCTCAAATGATAGTGATATTGCTGGTCTTGGGGTCACACTTTCAGAATCCTAAATTCTTTATAGACCAGTTTTTGTTACAACTTTAAGTTCAAAACAGAACTCACACAGGACATTAAGTGTGAATTTCATGTTAGCTGGAATTACCAAGTAAGACCAGAGTGTCTTTAAACACAGACTTTAATGGTAACAATTCTTGAAGCTCAATTAACCTTAGCTATTACAAGTGTTATGCCGATGTCACTATTAGACAATATTTAGTGACTTGCACTGGGTTCCTCATAAAATAGAGACAAATTCACTTAAAACTATAATCAACAATCATTTAACAGTTTTGTTACGCCAACACAAACCATGGCTAATCTGAGTCACTTCGAAAATCACTAACACAGGATGGTCAATATCTGAAGTATGTCAACTAAACCATTAAAAAAAAAAAGTGAGTGTTTCACTACCCCTGAGACCACCAGTTAACTGTGGTTCATACTTTTAAAAAATTGTGAGTACACCCACACAAGAAAGCCAAGTAGTTTCTTTTAAATCTGATTATCACATTGCAAACTTGCCCAGGAATGAGTCACTTAAAATGTAATTTACCATTACGTCAACTGGACTATAATCCTCACAGGTTAAGATAAACAACATAATTTAAAACTTAATTATGCATTAAAAGATGTAAGAAACAGGAAGAACCAAAATCAATTTTTAATGTTAATCATCATTTCAGTGCTATACATGGCACTATTAGTATATATGGGGGAAAGGACAAATTCTTGGATTCTTTAGAAGGTTTCACTGCAGATGATCTCAAGTCCAGTGTTCATACATTCAAAAATGTTGGTTTTCCAGGTACTTTTACTGTTCTGTTAAACCTGGAGAAGCCTTTATGGCTTGTTCCCTTAGAAGTGACATAGGAAAAATAGAAAGCATCAAGTCAAAGATACAGAGAACTGGACACATCTATTAATCATTATGACAATAGCTTTAGGAAGTCATCTCTATAAAAACTTAAGGGTTATCTATAGCTAAAAAGGTCAATTTGAAAGCCAAGTAGAATCCAGCTCTGACAAATATTTTATTCATTGCTGGTTTTCAAGAAATGATATGCCTACTATAAAAGCTATTATTTTGAGGGAATCTCGTAATTATCCTAAAAATAGAGCCAAAAAGTTTCTTACCTTGTGGAGGTATCTTACTTATTTGTACTTTGAATCCAACACAGTTTTAACAGTATAATATGTACCCTTGAGTTATTTTTAAAGCAAAGATAGAATGAAAAATTCACTCGTTGGAAAATGGTATAACTGGATTGATATTTCTCAATGAAATGCTTATTACAGAATTAACAAAGCCAAAACATTTTCGGAAGGCATGCATTTCACTTTCAGTTTAAAGAACCTTAATTCAATAAATCATGTCCAAACTACATATTAAAATGTTTATAAAAATCAAGCTTTAACATTTATTTTATATCTAGCTTTCCACATCTGTGTGCAGACAAGGAGTAAGATTGCACATAAGTGTAAGCAGTGCAAATATGTGTAAGTGGAGAAAAATCACAGATGTGCTAGAAATTGAATACAGGACCATAAGAAAGCAATGGACAAATCAAAGAAACTAGGAAAAAGTAATAAAACTATAGGGTCAGAATTAGAAAGGGTGAAGAATGATAATGCCCTTGTTACTACAGAAGTTACATTAAGTGGCACAGATTGCACTTGTCAAACAAAAAATAATCCAATAGCATTGACTTTTATTCATTCACGTTAAGTCACCTGAAATGGTATCTGTTGCATTTAAATGCTCATTAATGTAAATGGCTGAACAAATCCATTTTAATGGATATTCAATCCATTAAAAAAACCTCAATATCCCACATGGTTAAAGTCACTTCAACATAGCCTCATGACAACTCCCACACCAAAACAGTACTTTATTTTGTAAATTTTGACCCATTATTACTCCCATGTTATGGTCTTTTCAGCTGTCAAGCGTACAAGGTGAAGAAAAAATTTAGTTAGATGGGGGTTGCACCTGGAAAATAAATTTCTTAAACTCCATATACATGTTTCAAATCTGCTGGGTCCCAAGTCCATCTATGAACTCCCAGGCTGCCAGTATCATGTGCAGCATACTAAAGCTACACTATCTGAATAGCTTATTAATTCTGCATAAATCAGGTCAACCAATGTGTCAACCTGTAACAGACTGCGCATTTTTAACTGAACATGGCAAAATATTCACTCTCTTGAACTTTACATCATCTTTGATGTCAAACAATGAGGCAAATCCCAACAGTATATACAAAAAACAGCTTTGCGTTTACAAAAGATTGTTTCCCATACTGATTAATCCAGGCAGCTAACTCATTGGTTTATGCAACTTTATTGAAGAAAAATAAATCAATTACTAGCAGAGCTATTAGTTGATCACTCATCCATTGACAACTTGCATCATTTATTCAGTGCTATATTAAACAGTGTATTGGAAGATAGATTAACTAATAGCTCCAAGCCTCCTAACAATTTAAATGAAAATTACAAAATGTTTTGAGACCCTATTTTGGAATACAAAGGGTGTTTGACTTCCAATTTCCATTCTCTGTAGAACAAGAACAGGTCATTCCTTTATTGACATGCATAAAATACATCACATTTTCTGTTCTGCTGATGCTATAAATTCAATACCAATTCTCCAGCCATATCAGTTATGAGCATAAAGTATATCATGTAACCTCAAATCTCTAACAGTGGAAGGCTTAAACAAGAATGGATGCTGCTAGAATAATGCTGCTTCCTTTGATGTGACAACTCAGCATCCATCTCCCTCCCTCTCAGATGATTCTTCAGCATGTTAGAGCAGTGAGGAATGGTTTTAGTCTCATAACCAAGTTAGAGTGAAGACATTGGCCACATAATACACATGCTCCATTTTTTTTTAAAAATTCTGAATCTTGGGCAACTGTTCTCTTGTAACTACTTTACAGTTTCTAAAAGCAGTTATTGTCCAAAGCTGGAAGAACTTAAGTCTTCTCAGATGAGCATGTGAATGAATGGAGGGAGGTAAACAAAAAATAAAATTAAAAAAGATGAGGTCTGATAGGGGAGCAGCCGGATAAGAAAATCAAAAAAGGAACAGTAATTTAAAGTTTATTCCAGCTATAATGCAGGTTATTCTGACTTTAAGGTAGCATCACATGGCATACTTCTGAGTCCATTCCCGAGATATTCTGTTGTACCTGTAAATAAAAAAGATGTTATTTAAAAATTTAAAATAATTCTTAACACTTAAAAGGTAAGGAAAGAGTATTTTATTTCTAGACTTATCATGGAGTCATCTTTAATGGCTACGATTAGGATAAAGCCAAGAAGGAAGAAAAAACACTGGTACTCAAAGCACTGTAGGAAACAAGACCCTTATGCTTCAATATGGTGAGTGTCCTAATCACTCAAAGTAATATTATAATAAACATACAGATAGGCTAGCAAAAATCAAAGACCTTTTTTCTCTCCTACTACTGAGCTACTGGTCTATTAGAAATTTTACAATTAGTATACATTCCAACAAATGTTAACTTTTTCTCACAATTTGCCATGGACCTATTATCAGAATAGTGCACTTATCTGTAGATCTATAGAAACTCCCATGAAAGCCAGACTGGGCAATGAACTAATAAACATTTTTATCTGAATCCTGGACTTCATGATAATTTACTTCACCCTGGATATTACCTAAAAGAGAAAATGCCTTTGAGACTTCAGCATAGGTAGAAGATTAAGACACTAGGGAAGATGATAAAAAAGCAGTAATGTTTAAGAGGAGGTGGGCTGTGAGTTATATGTGCTAATCAAAATCATCTGTTACTTTTAAAGGGTGGCGGCTGGCAATGAACAAACCCCACCTGAGACCTGATGGATGAAACTAGGAGGAGTACAAGTAGGGGCATCTTTGTTTAACATGATCAACAGTAATTCATACACAAGCAAGGATATTTCCTGCTGAGGAAGATCACAAATATTGATAAAATGCTATCAATTTCTCCCTATTACTACCATGCCACAGAACAAAAATTATAGTGATAACCTTAAGAAAGGAATATCTAAAAGGACATAGAACTGATTTATATTTACAGTTTGACCTCTATAAAAGTACTAACTTCGTTTCAAACCGAGAACTAAACATAGTTCAACCATTTTTCTAACTTTAAGTTCTTTCTCTACCAATTCGTGGTTACCTCACTTAAGGATACCTCTCGTAAAGCCAGCACTTTAAAGCAAAGGTTTCACTTAGCATACAGGTAGCCACAAAGTATAGCTATCACTAATGCATGCTTGTCAGTAATGAACATTTAGTATAGATAGTGAGGCTTTAAAAAGTGTTTATCCCTTACATTATTATCTCTTGGCAAAATTTTAACTAAGTTACCACATTCCATATAGTATTGAAGTTTAAAATACACCAACTTTAAAAGTTAAAATTTAAATACTATAGTAGTTTGAAAAAGATACTAAAATTTTCATTTCTTACTGGTGCTATATAAACTCTGCTTTGCCATGCAAAAATACTCTCAAGCAATAATGACTGCTGGGTATACTTTCACGCTAAACAAGCAGTTAAGTGTACAGTTTTCAGAAACTGCCACATCAGTTACCTTTGGTTAGTTAATATAGTGCCTTAACGCATGCAGCACTCATGTGCTGGCAGTACCATGAATAAGCGCACCATATTGTGCAGATCCTCTTACCCTACAACATAGCGTATTTCTCTGTCCACTCTCTTGCTAACCTATTGTACCTAATTGAACAAGTATACTGAGCATTAATTATAACATACGGAAATTATAATGGTAAAGTTGTACATAAAGAATTCAATATATAAAATATTTAGACTAAATTTTTACAATAGTACCAATATTTTTCTCATTTTAAATGTGATTGGGGTGAAGAAAAAACACCTTTCTTCCTCAAACTTAAACGTGATAAACTGCTGAACATGTTAGAAAAAGAAAACATAACCTAGGAAATTAAAAAAAAAAAAAAAAACCAACAAAAAACCAATTACATTTCAATAACTAGCTTCTGCACATTTCAACTACCATCTTACCAGAAATAAGCGTCAAGTCTCCTTGGCATCATGCCACAACTTACAGCAAAGTATATAATACTAACTCATTAAGAAAAGCCACTTTTTATATTGTTTTCTCAAATTACTACATACTTACTTATCTCTGTCTGTTTTATAGATCCGTGCAATCTCTGGCACTAGGGGGTCATCTGGGTTTGGATCACATAGCAGTGAACAAATGGATAAAAGAACTGGAAGAAAACAAATGTCTGTTACCCACCACTGGGAATTTGGTTGAATAAAAGTATTTAAAAACAAGTATTATAATATAAACCTCAATCCTCAAAAGAGGATTAGTTTCTATCTTAATTTCCATAAGACAAAGCTTTATAGAGATTTTGATTCATACAAGACAAGTTCCTGGTAGTTGAGAGATCCTAAAAATAGATATTTGTTAGCTAGTTTACTGACTAGATACAAAAATCTGCCAAATTCAGAAGTTCTGAGATCGTGAAATGATGCCGTATTAATTTATATTACCTTTTCTTTTGCTACGCCACGTTGAATGCGGGATCTTAGTTCCCTGACCAGGGACGGAACCTGTATCCTCTACAGTGGAAGTGTAGAGTCCTAACCACTGGACCACCAGGGACTTCTCTATATGAACCTTCTCAAATAGTGAAGTGGAGTTTCTTGGTAATGGCTGGAGGGAGGTGGGGGGTGGTGGTGGGGACTCTAAATTAGAGTACAGCTATGCAATACATGCTTAGCTGTTTAGCTTGATAAAATAATCCATTTTCTGTCCTACTCTCGGAGGAGTTTCACAAAAACACCCAACTGCCCCAATGACTACAGGTTTTATCTCCCAGAATTTATAAGGTAGAGACCATATCCAAGAATTTTGGTTAAATTAAAAAACAAACAAAAAAAACACCAAGATCTACTACTGAGTAGCTCTTCAGCTACAGCTCTCACTCTGACCTATTCAAAACATTAACTTAAAAGATGTAAAGCATCATTAGGAATATGTATCTAATTCATTGTGAATACAAATTATGTGCCACTGTGCAAAGTTTTATAAAAAGTTTATGATATAAAAGCTTAATGTGGTTACGACAATCCTTGAAGATAATAGCAATACCATGAAAAAAAATAATTACAGAAAATAGAACTTTACACTCAAGTGCAGGATCAGAAATAAAACTAAATCTGCACTTACAGAAACAGTGTTCAGTATTACAGTGCATTCCCAATGATGGTAAAACCAAACAAACCTGGAAAATAGTATTAAAGTCTTCTTCATACCAGGTGCCTGGTGTTAAGAGAAAAGAAAAGACCTGAAAAGAAACTTGAATGTATCCAGGGGGGTGAAAAATGGGCCTAAAATAATGCTGCACCTAAAAGAACGACAGCAGCATTTACCCAAATTGTCCCCACTCCTCACACAAGTGTTTCTGATTAATCAAACAAAATTTTGGGAATGCTAGACAGTCCCTTCAAAGAGATTCAAATGCACTGTACAAGGACACAAAAGGCTTGATGTCCTGACTTAACAAATGAATAAACAAACAAAACCTGTTTCACTTGGCATTTACCATACTTCTAAAAATAAAACTTTTTGTAAAACACTATTAACTATTTCAAGAAATAATCTGGGGAATGCTACATTAAGTATTCAGCCAAAAAATAAGAATGCTTAGAGTTAGCTGCTATCCTCAAATTTCTGAAATACAGTCATAATTAGCAACATTAAAAACTCATTTTGTGTACTAAGGAATCCTAATAAGCCAGCATCAAAAACTGAAAATCACTAAAAGGCAGACTTCCTTCTCATTAAGTAGCTTTGTGGTAGGTGATTTTTATTTGTAGGGTAAAAGTGACATAAAAGCCACCAGAGTTGTTTGAAAGAGATGGAGAGATATTCCATCTCCATCTGGAACACCAATGTGGAAACCAGACAACCTATTAAAGATGCCACACAACAGATCCCTATTATAGTAGAAGAGCAGATATCTAGAGACCTTTCCCAAGACTATGCATTTTAGACTATTATTAGGTAGGAAACAACCTACCATGATACATGAAAACTTAACTAAAGGTTTCTTAAAAAGGTTTTTTATCTAAAAAATAAGAAACACAGGAAAATGAAATCAGAATTTTCCCATAAGAAACCTCAAGTTCAAAAGCTCTGTTAACTTTAGGTATACCACTTTTGCTAAATGGCAACAAGTGAGTGAGATGTACAAGTGGCTTGGGATTGAAAAATATACTAAGAAAGCTATTAAATGCTGCTATTGTTATTTGCAAATAATGGCCCCCTCCATCTGAATGTTAACTTCTTCCCACAAAATCTTTAATCAATACTGCTAAAAGCAAAAAGCATGTACTTCTTGTTCTTTTCTCCATCTTTATAAAAAAGCTGGCATTATAAAAATACTTAGGTAAGTCAGCTCAAAAATGAAACTCCTTTAACTATTAGAAAAATCAAAGCCGCTAGTATTTTACCTTTAGAAATAGTTAAAGCAGGAGACCACTGTGATCTTAGAATATCGAGACAAATGCTGCCATTACTGTTAATATTTGGATGATAAATTCTTGTTGTAAATGCAACCTAAAATAAAAAAACAACTTTATTTTTCCCAAATAAAAACAAGCATTGTAAACTTTGACAAAAAACTGTAGCTACACTTAAAATAGTTAAAAATTTTAAAAATATAATAGCTAAAAGTTATACACATAAAAGCACCTATATTCTGACCAAGATCCTTCAGGGGCTTCTTTTTAATTAAAATGGAAAATATAACCATGCGGCAAAAATTTTATTATCAGTGGTATGGTGGGTTTTTTCGAAGGTTAACTTTGGCCCTACCATAGCATGAGTATCAAAGGAGCAACTTGAAGGGAATTCAGGATTCACTAACAAATTAGAAACTTTCCGATGTAGACCAAAGCATACAGACTAGCTCATTTAAGGCATCAAGGTACAAAGGCATGTATTAGAACCTCCATTTCCAACTGTACATAAAACACACATTTGAATATCACAAAAGTATCTTCATTTAAAGTAACTGTCATATTGTACCTGTAACAGAATTGTGAAGATAGTTTATGTGTGCAAACTCAAAGCCCAAAATATATTGTAGTCTTAAATCCCAACACAAATATGGTATACTTTTTAGCAACATGTGAAAACGCACAATGAAGGTGAGTATTTGGAAGGCTAGTATTTAAGACACTAGAGTTACTGATCCAAATCTGTGTAAGCACAATAAAGTGGGAAAAATGCTTCCACATGGTGTATTTGAGCCTTGCAACATAAAGGATAAGGCAATTCTTAACTTCAGTTACAAAGTTCAAATCCAGGTTTAGCTCTTCTTTTAACTAAGGCTAATAGCATTCAACATCAGTGATTTAATTCAGTATATGCATTCAAGCCCCAATTATTCTTATTCATTATACACTCACACTAGTTTAGCCTTAACTTAATCAGAACCCTAATGTCTAGGAATGTTCTATTCCTCTGGAATAAAATACAAATCTTTACTTACAGACTTCGGAGTGGGGGGGAATACTTGCCTTAGGTGGTTTGAAGGGGTAGTCTGTAGGAAAATGAATTGTCAAAAAGAATACACCGCCTTGATATGGGCTGTCATTCTGTGAAAAGAAAAATATGCTTAACTCTGCTATTTAAAATGATGCTAAATAATTCATGTTAACATTTATTTTCTAAGCATTTCTCTAATATGAAGCAAAATTACCTATTTACACGAAAATAGTCTAAATTATTCCATGATAAAGTTCTTATTAGTGAAAAATCACAATATTTACTATAGAATAAGGAATTGTAATTTAGATCCTGTTTTACATGAAGTCTAAGAATTTTAGAAAAACTATTCAGAAACACAAGGTTCTAGATCCTAGTTCTCATAAAGTACAGTTAACAATGAAGTCTACATAATAATGTATCAAATTATAATCTGAAAATACAGTGTACATGTATTTGTTGAGTATTTCTTCTAATGACAGTCACATATACACAAACAACTTTGTACCTTAACAGGCTATTCTGGTCACTGCCAAACCAGAAAAACTCCCCTCAGTAAGGGAAGTAGAATAGAAATAAAGGAAGTTTCTAAGAAGTTTCGTTCCCAATTGGCCCCTCAAAATTCTCATTTAATAAAACCATGATAGTCTTTTCTTCAAAATCACACCACTAAATTCTTTATAGTAAGTCAATACATAAAATTACTAGATTTGGAAGACTTGGGATGTTTGCTTTGCACACTTGAAACAGAAGATATAAAATTTCAAGCTACAGCAGTACTTTTTCTCCTTAAATGTTTTGCTCATTGTAATTTGAGTATGAAAAACTCCTCAGTAAATAAACATCATATAACATTAGTATGAAGTAACATTTGGGAGAAACTTACTAGTATTCCACATTTAATTTAACCAATACCAAGAAAAAGATATCACTGTTGCCATTTCATGAGTAAATAAAATAGGACTTAAAGTAACTTAGTGAACTATACAATTTGTTCAAGATAAAACCAGGATTCAAACCCAGGTATTCTGAAAACCAACATATCAAAGAATAAAAAGAAAGTGATATGGTCAAGGATTTTAAGGTCAAAGAGTTTTTTTTTTTTTTTTTAATGGAATTGCATAATTGCCTCTGGATATGCAGAGTCAACCTGCAAATGTGTTTGAAAATCTCAATACCTATTCCTCTCCATTTGAGTGAGGATGTATACAGTGCTATCATGAACCTTTTATTGTATTATGCCCACTCCTTATGCGAGGCAAATAACCTTGGCAGGGCTGACACTGTAGTACAGCTCATTTAATCCCACCCCTCTGTAAAATTAATAAACATTAGTTGAATTACTAACTCCATTCTACTTACTAGGTAAGTGAAAGGGACACAGAATAATTTCTCATCTTGGTAAGTCTACAGTCTGGTAGAGATATATAGTGAAATTTTATAAGCTATTATGAAGAAATGAACAAGGGTATATACCTGGCGTTTAAAGGAGCATGGTCAGTTTACTGACCATCAAGTTAAAAGATACATACTACTTAATGGGAGAGCTACTATTTGAATGTCTTTCCTACTTCCATGTCCCTCTGCTTCATAATGCCTACAAAACTCTAATTCAAGAAAATTAAGACTGCAAAATAGCATCTGAGAAGTACAGAAAAATCAAAGACACAAGAATGTGATCCAAATTTATTAGATTAACATATCATTGTTGAATAATGACTATTCATTGGAAATAGATGCTTCAAATAGCAAACACTTTTATAAAATAGGCTCATATGGAAGATACATTTTTACTGAGTACAGTTAACAATTTAAGGGTAAACTGTTTTAATGAAAACATGTTTTCGTTAAGCTTAATTTCAAAAATTCTGTTTAAGCTTTCATTCCAAGTTTCATACAATCAAGCATTATATCTGACTGCTTCTTAAAGGTAGTCTAACAATAGATTTAGTCAAAATCAAATTTCATCTCACTTGTTCAAGAAAAAAAAAAAACTTATAGAATGAAAATATTTCAATGTTATAAATTAACACCAAAACTCCAGCAAAGAGGAAAAACTGGTAAAAACAATACACGATCTAAAGATAACCAAAACATGTCACCTAAAAACTAAGGCTCTACATTTGAATTTACCATAAATCAAACAAATATACCAAGAAAAACAAAAAGGAATACTTTGATAAACAAACTGAGCCAATCTTAGAAATGAAGAATAATACATAACGGATCTCTTCTTAAGAAACCTTCTACCCTGGTTTTGCTACAATTAGTCCAAACTGCTCCTCCCTCAGTGTCTGTCTGTACTCTTCCCCTAAGGCAACAATGATATACTGATATTCTGCTTCTATCTCCTGTCCCACACTTATTTTGGTAATTCTAGGATCTATCTTTAGTATAGTTATTCCTTCTAGGACATATATTCAAATGCCTATTGAGTATGTTCTACTCGGATGTCTCAAACTGAAACCACAATAGTCAAGCCACAAACTAGGATCTCATCATTGATTCTTTCCCATCTTCTCATAGTAGATACCAAATCTCAAAAATCCGTAATAGTCTTCTGAACTGGAGTCCTCTCCTTTGTATCCACTGCTTTAGCTCAAAATCTTACTAACTTTTGTCTACATTATGGCAATGGTTTACTACTGGTATTCCTGCCTTCACTCTGGTTTTCCCCTCCAATTTATGCCTCACCCTAATGCTGAAGTGGTCTTTTCAAGATAAAAGTTAACTCCAGCTTGAAATCAAGCACAGCTTGCCAAGACTGAAGTTCAAATTCCTGTGCTTTAATGATCTGGTTTCCAACAATCTAGTCTCATCTTTCACCTCCTCTCCAGAATACGTTTCTTACTTCACAGTAAATAATGCTTCACATTTTTCTCATATTTCTTTCCCCTACACTTGGAATATTCTTCCTTACCCACAGGATTCTACCTATATTGTAGGGTCCATCTGATGCTTAAATGTTTTTTAAAAGGTAAATAATACAGTCCTCCCTGAGTCCAAACTGCTGGCTGCCCTTTTAAAATATCTTGCTCTGTATAGTTACTATTATTCAACAAAAATTTAACATTTAATTTTCCTCTTACACTATACAGCTCCTTAAAGAGTAAGTGTACTAAAGATGAGTTTTCATGTATTATTAGCCTTTGCAGGGAAAACGTAATAGTCAACATAAACTGAAAAATTCACCCCTGTGTAACAATAAAACATTTCATATGGACCAAATATTTTACTTCAGATAGTTTTTGTAGCTGATTCTGCTCAGGCTGCCAACAATTACATTATTCACACACACAATATGTGAATGACTATTTATCTTAGATTAGGTGGAATGAAGTTATTGTGGTTCTCAAAATAATTTCAAAATTCCTTCTAACAGCTCCATTTCCAATTTTAAAAAGTAAGCACAGAAATATCAGAAACAGGTAAGGAAATTAAGCAGCTTCTCACTGCATCAATTTGTTACAGAAATTTCCCTTAGTACAAAATAACCAACAAAATTTAAACACCACGTAACTCGCAATGGTCTGCCAATTCTTTCAAAGCTTTATCAGCATGTGTGATCCAAAGTATCTTGTCTTCAGAAAGAATAAGGTAGCACACAGGTTTTAAGAATCATGTGTTTTTGCTCCATCATCAAGAGCACTTCCTTACTATACTCCACCAAAATCCAACAGTAACTCTACTAACAAAATAAAATTATCTAATCAAACTGTGATGTTTTGTCACAAAGATGCAGTCAAAAGTCAAAGTAACATGGTTTGTTTCATTGATATACTTAATAGTAAGGGTAACTGTTAACCATGTACAAGCTGACATCGAAACTTAGGTGCTTACTTATGAAACGCGATTAAGATCTGCATTTTGGGTGAGTTTTTATAACTTTTGACTCATTCCTGATATTGTCAAAAAATGAGAATTAACTTCCGTAGAAAACCAGTAAATTTCAGAGGCTAATGTTACGAAAGCAGAACTATGTTATTATGGTATAAACATAATTTTTGCTCTTGTTAATCAGGGGTAGAGTTCTGAAAATAAAATATTTGTTTTTGAAAGAAGAAAATTGCTATCCTTTATATTAACAGGTTGCTGGAAAAAAAATTAGCAAAAAATAACCATAATCTGAAATATATATATGAAATAAATGAAAAATGTTTCCTGAAAATAAAAGCAAATCAAACACCCCAAAATTTTTTCAGATAAGCAATTTCCTATTCTATGGAAGACTACTAATGAGCTCCTCAATTATGCTTCACTTTGATTTACTAAAGGTGAACTTTTGGAAGGGAATAAATAAAAAAAGCAGTTTCAAAAATCAAGCAGAAAAACATAACACTGTTTTAAAATAACTGGTTTATTACACACACCATCCAATCACAAGTCTTGACTACCAACTCTTTCATGCTTTATTAGTACTGACAACTCATTTTCATGAGAGTATCTTAAAGCACCTCCGAATCAAAGATGAGTTTTATTTGGTTCAGATATGGCAAGGCATTGTACTGAATTCTGTGCTTTGAAAACTGGTGATCTATAATGGGAAAATTCTACAAGTTGCAAATTTAAGTGCCTAAGTGGACTTGGTAGACTGTGGCAGATACACACATCTCATCTGAAAAAAAGGAAGCACTTGCTATTCCATCCTAAGCCTAGTCAGAAGGTTTTTATGCGAAGACTGTCAACTTTTAAAACACTGTGTGGGTCAGGAATTCTCTGGTGGTTCAGTGGTAAGACACAGTACTTCCACTGAAGTGAGGCACGGGTTCAATCCCTAGCTGGGGAAATCATAAAATCCCCCAAGTCATGCAGTGCAGATAAAAAATAAAACACTGCCAAACTGGGTCAGCCATGAGTCACATAAATATGTATATTTAAAGGGGGTGGGAAGCATAAAGCAGTGGCAGATCACAGTTTTGTTACCAATTAGACAAAAGCAAGCACTTAAAACAGTAAAAATATACCTGGAGGTAACTGGAAACAATCCTGACTCTGTAGTTTTCATTAGGATAATCCAGACATACTTTGAACTATTAAAAATATCCCCTTCCATCTTATTTATAATCAGAACTGTTAAATAAACATGTGCTAATCCAACCCACCCTCTGGCTAACTTTTCAAGGGTATTTCCTCTTTTATAATTATGAACTACTTATTATCTCACCTAGTACATTATTGCCATTTATATTGAAATTAAAATACAAAAGGGGTAAGAAAGCAGAAAATTCAGTAACAAACACACAACTCAGAACAGAAATCCTCACGTGCCTTCCAAGTTAAAAAAAAAATGTTAAGTATTGTGCAAGATACAGTCTTACCCCAAGATGTTTTACTGCGCTCTAATTCTGTGAAATTCTTAGATGGTATCCATAATTCTGAATATTCAATTATCCAGCAATACAGTTTCTTATCTACCCAGGATAGAAAGGAATTTTGCTGTATTCAAAATATCACTTTCTACCTAAAAATATTCAAATTTTATATGAAACTAAAGTTCTAGAAAAACTCAAAATATCAAAATAATACAATTAAGCTAGATTTTAGGCAGTTACACATTCAGAGTCTCTGAGTAACACCATGATATGGTCAGAAAACTAATTGGCTCTGTAAATCAGCAAGTTCTGTGACAATACTTTACACTGCTATGAGGGAAAATTAGAAGAGATATTTGACAGGTCACAGAAATGCTAAACATAGAACCCAGGGAATACTGTACTTAACAAATGACTAGTTTCTTTCAAAAGCAATACAATTATGGCATATCCCAAATAGAATTACAATGTAATGAAATAAAGCTATAAAGAGTTAGTTAAAAACTACAAACTAGATTAATGCTGCGTTTTTAATTAAATCTTTGCTTTTCATTATCAGTACTTACAGGTCCCATAATTGTGGCTTGCCAATGAAACACTAGAAAAAGAAAATACTCTTGTTATTGTCTAAAAATATACAAGCTTTTTTGAAACTAATGGTAAAAAATCAAACTTGAAAATTACTTACTATCATCCCCAACTGGACCTGCAGAACATTGTGCTGGAGGGTCACGGGCCAAATCACTAAGTTCCTACACCAAGATAGAAAATGCTGGGTCATAAGACCGTAACAGAAAGAGTCATCTGCTTTGTTATTTTCACACCATTCTTTAAGGGACATATAATCACAATTTACATCAACAATACATTTCATAAGAAATGAAAACATAACCAACCCTAGTCCAGTTCCTGGGACACACTAGGCATAGTTATTTTATAGACGCATAGCAGAACAATCATCTTGGCTAAGGGTCATGAAAGCATACACACACACTGATATGAATTTCCATCACAGGCATACCTTGTTTTGTTGTATGCTTCATGGATACTGTGTGGGGGTTGGGAGGGTGTTTTGTTTTTAAACAAATTGAAGGTTTGTGGCTATCAGGGCCCTCTTTCTAAAAGCACTTGCTCATTTTCTGTCTTTATACCATATTTTGATAATTTCTTGCACTATTTCAAACCCTATGTCAGTTAAAGAAAAAAGATTACAACCTGCTCAAGGTTCAGATGATTAGTGTTTTTTAGTAATACAGTATTTTTAAATGAACGTATGTACATTTTTAAAGACATAATGCTACTATACACCTAACAGACTATAGTAAACATAACTTTTATGTGCAGTGGGAAACCAAAAATAAAAAATACGTGTGACTTGCTTTATTGTGATATTCGCTTTATTTTAGTCATCTGGAACCAAACCCTCATTATCTTCAAGGTGTGCCTGTACATGAACAAAAGCTGTCCTACAAAATGAAAATGTTGTAATCTGATACTTCCCTAGGTTAAGAACTTAGGGCAGTTTTCAACATTCATATTATTGCTGAACTTTCAGACCATCTCACAGGCCCTTACTTTCTTAAATACTGTTCTTTCTGAAGCACACTACCCAGTGACCTCATTTTCTCCTTAAAAAATCTCTCATGGGGCCAGGTAAGTATCCTTTTTGGTTTGATCTCCTTATCCCTATACTCAACACCTTGTCTTTCACTCAACATTGAGTATAACTCTGGAACAATCCATCTTTCTAGGTAGAAAAGTGGTTTGCACATAGCAAAATACAGAGCTTCCACAATTCCATTTGACCTTAATTCCCAAAGTGTATCTAACCCTTCCATGACTTGTGTATAACCCATAGGGATAATCTTGTAAGAAAACAAAGCTGCTTTTTTACAAGTTTTTAAAAAATTTATGATACAGCCTTATCTCTAAATACCAGTATGTAAATTTCTACAGCATAGGAATTTATAGACCCTGTTAAGATCCCCTGGAGGAGGAAATGGCAACTCACTCCAGTATTCCTGCCTGAAAAATTCCATGGACAGAGAAGCCTGGCAAGCTACAGTCCATGGAGTCACAAAGAGTGGGACACGACTTAGTGACTGAGCACACATGGACAATAATGGACTTCAAAGAAAAGGCAGGGAATACACTTTAGGAAGATAACGAGAAGTATGTGCCTTTACTACGCGGTCAAAATAATGCACTTCAGAAAACAGTCAACTGTTTAGAAATGTGAGTTTAGATTCATTCCAGTTTAAAAAAAAGTGTCAATAAAGAATTGTCCTTAAGAGTAATCATTTTGCACTATACATGCAGAATTATTGTGCTGTACATGTATTAAGTTATACAGAAAAGTGCCTTGATAGACACTTTGCCAATTTGCTTCTGAAACTTAAACTACTTTTAAGTTTATCAAGACAGCCAGGGAATGCCAGGAGCCAACTTTAAGAAGATGGATGAGAAGTTCAGATCAGACCTTTACAGTTGCCTATGTAAATTTATTTCATATGTTCAACATATTAGAGAAAATTAATTCTAAACACTTTGATTCTGAAGGGTAGGAACCACAGAAGCCCTTATCCCAGAGTTAAGCAAATAGCTAAAGCAAGACAAAACAAAAAACCCCACAAGTGAAACTAAGCACAGAAAGAGGAGCCTAGTGGGCTATACAGTCAACTGGTTGAAGAGTCAGACACAACCGAGTACACGCGCACACACACCCCTTTAGCTTAGAACTGAACCACAGTTTTTTTTTTTTTTTGAGAAAATTAAATAATGCTGGCAACTTGAACTAATCAACTATCCAGATGACTCTGTCATAGGCCAGATTAACTCCCATAAAGCACTGTAGTTAAGAATCCAGTACAGTCTAACTGATACAAAGAGAATTTTTTTCCATGTCTCAAACTTCTTTAACAAGTTCTTTTGTTTAACTGGTTCAATGAAAAAAAGATAAATCAGAAACCTAGGCAGTCTGATTTCCTCTTAAAGATCATAAGGGTCCAAAAAAGTCTATTTTAAGGTTAAAAATGTACCTATTCTGAACCACCCTCACTGCTTTCCTATACGACAATCAATTAACACAAAAATGCTACTAAAACCAAATACAAACTTGTGCATACAACTCAAATGCTCAAACACAGCAACATGAAATAAGGACGATGAATATGTTCCTCCCTCAACATGATCATAGTGGAGTCTCACTTTTAATCCAATTTAGACCCACTATGTCCTAGCGTTATTTCCTCACTCTAAAATAGAAATGCCTATTTTACAGAAGTTTTGAAGGGATGAATGAGGTAAAAGTATGCTAGCACACTATCTGGTATTTAATGTATTAGGTACTTAGCAAGCAGACTACCCATCTGGAAGGCAAGATTTCTTGGATAGGTGGCTCATTTATTAAACAAAATCAATCTGCTTTATAAATAGGCTACATTATTATAGCCTTAGCTCATTTAAATCTTTTGCCTGTGTGATTATGCTTAGTTGTCTATAACATAATCATCTAGCAACTGTCTGGCTCATGCTACAATATACATTAGTAATAACAGGTCAGCAATTCAGGGACTATTTGTGGATGTGGTTTTAAAGAAACCATTTTACCAGACTGCGTGCGTGTGTGCTAAGTCACTTCAGTCGTGTCTGATTCTTTGTGACCCCATGAACTGTAGCCTGCCAGGCTCCACTGTCCATGGGGATTCTCCAGGAAAGAATACTGGAGTGAGCTGCCATTTCCTTCTCCAGGGGATCTTCTCAACCCAGAGGATCGAACCCCCAGTTTCTTATGCCTCTTACACTGGCAGGCAGATTCTTTACTACTAGTGCCACCTGGAAGCCCAGGTTGAATCACACAAAATTGTTAATACTTGACCTTTTCTGAACTACAGAAACTGCAATTTCATGCAGTTCTATCTAAAAATGTCTAGTAAGCATTTGCATTCAAATATTACTAACATTAGTTTCTTACACAGATCTACCCCAAATCATGTACTTTTATGTACTTAAACACATTACAGAAGTGATGCTGAAACCCCTTCATAATAAAATTCAGGAATCTACAGTTGACCTGGAATATATCTATATCCTGTTAAAAGTTGCACATTTTATGAAAAAAGACTAATTAGATATTTTGAAACAGTTTTCCTGCACAGGGACATCTTTGAATCACCAAGCCTTTATGTGTTAGTATTCACTCCTTTAGAGTTAATGAACAATTTCAGGAAAAGTTAGCACTGAATTTCAGCTCTTCACTCCCATAATTTCAGGATCTTCTTCCCCTCAGATAATTTGTAAATGCTTTATGTTCCAAGTTCTCCATAACTAAGACATCTCTTAATACTCAAAGATCTATTATTTGGCCAATTAACTTATGTACCAAAATCCACTTTAACATCTGAACTTTGAGGATCAAAATACCTTTTACATAAATACAAAGACTTACTTCAAAGATACCAAATAATTCTCATGACACCAAAACATAAAAATATCTGAGCAGTGAAAAAACATGAGAAAAGCTTAAGAAGTCATCTCAGGTGCTCTTCTATGCAGCATTTTGAAGTGTGCTCAAACCACCTTCCCTTTCTGGAAATGTTTTTCTCTTACTCTCAACGTATGACTGTAGTGTTGGGTGATTGTTAGTTACCATTAACCAACTATTCAGAAAGGATAATCATAGAATTTCATACCTTCAGCTTCAGTGGTTAGCTCAGAGCTGGAAATAACGCAAGCTAGAACCTGATTGTATCAGTCTGTCCCTCTATCCCTACCGGAGATTTTTCAAATTGAAGCTAAAAACTGGAAAGGTCATTTCCTTCCTTCTCTAATCAGGAGCTGCAGGGATGTGACCCAGAGCTATTGGCAGGCACAAGCCCTGAAATTACATGATGAATCCAAAGAAAAAGAGGCCACATTGGGCAGCAGAGATTAAAAAAGACATACTTGGCATACAGATACGCAATTTCAGTTCCTAAGGCTGTAGCCTGCTCTAATTCCTACAGTTACTGCTTTGATTGTTAACTATTCCAGTTTTCTCCTAACAAATCCAATAAGTAGGGGGACAAAAAAATAGAGATAACCATCTTAAGCAGAGTGTTACCTGGGTTCTATTACTATTATACACATTTATCCCATGAAAATACAATGTACTGCTTTAATCTGGCTGTAACATGTGTAAGAAACATAAATGAAGCCAAGTTGAAAAATCAAACTAGAGAACCAGAAAGAAATCATGTGTCTTACCTGGTAAAGAGCTAAACTTTCAGTGACAGAAGCTTAAGAAAAATCTATTTTTAAATAAAAAGCGTAATATTAGCACATTTCACCAAAGCATTTATTCATTTATATGGAGATTGCCTTTTTGGTGTCAAGCATATTACATCTGAAAATAACAAGATAGACCATGAATGCCTTCCCCAACAGACTAATAGAAAGCAGACATAATATAAAAAAATTAAAAAATTACGTTTCAAACAACCTGAATACTTAAAAGGCATTCAACTGCTTTGTGAATTTTGAAACGGTTATCATTAACCTTGCCTGAGTTTAAACCAGTGATATTTGAGCTCGGTCTTGATAGAGGGATAAGCATTCAAGATAGAGAAATTAAAATCCAGGGGAGTGAAAGAAAACAGGATGTTAAAAAACTTGCTTGTAGTTTGGTATACCAGACACACAGTGGGGTACAGGTTAAGAGAGTAGCAGATATGGCTAGAAAGGTTAATCAGGGCTGGATCTTTCGAGTCTTGAATACTATGGCAAAGCCTATTCCACAGGCAATGCGAAGCCATTGATCGCTTTCTGAGCAAGACAAATGGTTGAATTTTTTGATGTACCAGCAATAGTATTGGAGAAGGCAATGGCACCCCACACCAGTACCCTTGCCTGGAAAATCCCATGGACCGAGGAGTCTCGTGGGCTGCAGTCCATGGGGTCGCTAAGAGTCAGACACAACTGAGCGACTTCACTTTCACTTTCTACTCTCCTGCACTAGAGAAGGAAATGGCAACCCACTCCAGTGTTCTTGCCTGGAGAATCCCAGGGACAGGGGAGCCTGGTGGGCTGCCGTCTATGGGGTCGCACAGAGTCCGACACGACTGAAGTGACTTAGCAGCAGCAGCAGCAATAGTATACTAGAAATGACTGACTTTCTAGATCTTCAGATTTTAAGTGTTGCAGATGTTTCATGTACTCCCCACATACCCATCCCTTTCCCTGACAAGTTAACAAGACTATCCTAAATTTTTTTGACCATCCTAAATTTGGTTTCTGTAGTTTCTTCACATTTTCATACACTCCTAGCCATGTACATGGCATTATTTGTGACAAAGACTAGGAATTCTAATAATCTGATGAACTGCTGACCCTCTATCCCTAATACAGATGCCCACACAATAACTTTTACTTAACTTACGGGATATCAAAGACCATCCTCACCCACATATTGTAGGAACTCCTGCTACAAAGGATAGATGAATAGATAACTACATTAGGAACATAAACTTAAGTCACCAAGGATGAAAATTATCTTAACACACTGATCACTTTACCCTTACAATCTTATGGAAATAGGTCTTCTATCCATTTTACATTAGTGCCCCCTTAAGAGGGGAAAGCAAAGACTGAATCAAACCAAATGTAAGACACGCTGAGCTTCAGGACTGGTTGGAGAGCAAAGCAGTGTTATCTACTAGACAACCTAAAAGATAGGTCTAGAGATACATTTAAGGCTACCTTCTCAAGTGTCCTTGCTCCAAAGATGTATTTAAAGTTAATGACTACTTTGACACGGTATTTTGCAAACTGGAGACAAAAATTTCAATCCCACCAACCCAACTCTTCATTTTACTCAAGGAATAAATGCCACAAATTAAACAAGACACAGAAAATTGGTGTTTTCTTGTTTCTCCTTCTTCACCGTTGGTTTGTATCTCACTATACTCAGATTGAGCCTAGGTTACCCATTTTTCAAGTTATGTGGACTTTAAAGTCAAGTAAGAAAACAATTATTTGTGGCACTGCAAGAACTGTATTTATTGGATTTGAGATCAGTTTCCAATGTAGCATCTATTCAAAGAATTTTCAAAAGCTATTTTGTCTTTGCTGTTCACCTTACAAAATGACTTTAGAACCTAAAGGTTTCAAAGGCTTTAGAGACAAAAACAACTTATAAAATTATACGAAAAACTTCAATTGTCAGCTTTTTGCTTCTTAGTAGTTTAAGAGGAACAGCGGCAAGAATCAGAAAGAACAGCTCATATATATAACCAACGAAGTCTTCGTACTTTGACCATACCTCCAGACCATAGAGAAAAGCACTACTTAGGTGGGTTCTTTACCAACTATCAAGATCACTGAAATAGAAAATAGGGGGCAGGGAGTTTGGCACACATTAGCTAAAGGCTTCACTCACCTTGAAAGGGCACTAAGATGGATCAACAACATATTAACTACGTATGCTTACGTGTGTGTACTCAGCTGCTTCTGACTCTTCGCGACCCCATAGACCGCAGCCTGTCAGGCTCCTGTCTGTGGAATTTTCCAGGCAAGAAAACTGGAGTGGGTTGCCATCTCCTACTCCAGGGGATCTTCCCAACCCAGGAATCGAACTCGCATCTCGTGCATCGGCAGGCAGATTCTTTACCACTATGCCACCTGGGAAGCCCCTAATATAACTAGGGCACAATGCTGAAAACTGTATTGTCCATTAAAAAAAAAAAGACACTTTTTCACCATGATGTGCTCTTGTGGGGAAATCTCCTTTGAGGATCACTTCCCTTTGAATTGCTTCTCCTGAGACCTCCTGAACACCTGGCAGTGTGAGAATCCAGGCCTTCTCCCACTGGGAAATATGCTTCTCCTTTCCCTTAAAAGCCTAAATAGACCCACAGAAAAATAAGTCAATGACTTTTCTCTAACAGCCAACCAACAGGTATAGCTTAAGCCAGTGAGTGTTTTCATCTGGAGGTACATGATTAAACAGTAATGAGTCTGACCATTGTTTATGTGGGACTCAAAAGCCTACAGTTTATTTTGAGGAAGATCTTTGCTTCTATCATCATGGGACACAGTATTTTTGACAATTGACTATTAGAGGTAAAACATGAGAAGGATGAGAGATACTGGCTAAGAGCAGAAGTCTAAACATAATGCTAAATATTTGCTTTTGTTTCTCTAGCTTATAAATTGAAAAAATAAGATTATGAATAACCAAATTATAGACCAGACATATGGGTGGATGAGTTATTAGTAAGATTCAAAACCTCCAGTAACTATTATTTATGCATTCCACTAAACATTCTTTTAATGACCACCACTACTTACTCATTAGAGCAACATAACCAAAGCCAACATTTACAAAAACAAAGTTCCTATTTAATCAATTCTGCTGTTGAGGTGTAACTTTCTAAATAACCTTTTCTAGTTTGTCTAGTTCCATCATTCTCTCAAGGACTTGGCAAAACTTAACTCAGATGACTACTGTGGTAAGGTCAAGTACAATAATTATGATACTAAGTATAATAATTACCACCACATTCCACAATCATGTTATTCCAATCTCTGCCATCCATTTTGCATCAAAGTCATAATGACTCAAGTAGCACAGACACATTTTGTATCATCAATTTGGGGAAAACAAAGTTCATTCCCTTAGTATAAGCTATTTCTTGTATTTTATTTAAGAGCCAATTTCTTTCAACACTTTCACTTGAAGATTTGTATGACCATGGAAATCCACACGATAAAGACAGATCTTGCCTCTTAAACCTATACTGACCAACATAAAATATTACCCTAGGAGATGGATAAGATGAGGGCATGATGTAGGAAGCAAAGAGAATAAGTGCCTTAAGAAATTTTGAGATAAGAATCACCCTCAAAGAGGCTTTACAATCTAGCAAATATAAAGGTATATCCTCAGACCAATGATAAAGGTCAACATGAAGTATTAATTGCCCAACTAGTAAGACAATAATTGCTCTAATTCTTATAAACATCAAGTCTGCTATGAAGTAAACAAAAAATTTTTAAACTTCAATGTTGTGAAATTTAAATACTGTACATAGAAACAAACAGTAAGGAAGAAAAACAAATATTTCAGAAATGCATGGCTACTGGAAGTGATTTCAAAAGAAGGGAGTTTGGCAAAAAGATTTTCAGGTCTGAACAATTTCATATATGGAAGGAGTAGCCCTTTTAAAAGTCAATTTAGCTTGGGATTTGTAACTTCTGAGAAATTCTGAAAAGTTTCTTTTACTTTAAGGATTAAGAGATAAGTGCTGCATACCATGTCTCATTACATCACTGACAAGAAATTAACTTCCTGTTTAGTTATAATTATGAGACAAGTATGCTTATTCATTCAGACAAAGTACAAAGAATGGCTTGAGTGAATAATACTATAATTTTCTTTCTTTCAATCACCATTAAAGTAGCTCACTTAAGATTACTCAAAGCTATTCTTTTGTAAGCATTATCTCTAAATGGGGGTAAAGACACAGAACCAAATCTAGTTTCTACGCTTTGAACTACGAAAGCAAATAAGGCATTTCAAAGACAGGGAAGACAAAATTAACATCAGCCCACTAGTTGAAAACATCCAGTTATACATTAGCCATGAAATTATAACAAGACTAGAATTAATGTGAAGTATTGCATGAACAAGTAACCAAGGAGTGGTAAAACACAAGGAGATCTAAAAGTTAAAAACAACAAATTTAAACAAAGCTGGTTCGAGGTCTCTAAATGATATATCATGTTCACAGTATAGTTGGAGATAAAAATCAGATGTTTGAGCAAGTATAAAATACTTCTTTGAACTTTTACCCTCCCCACATAACAGGGCCAAGGGTACCATTTTGAGACCAAACCTCATCTAACATAGATTGGCAAATAATAAACTCACTAAACGCATCCATTCTTAGTTACACTATATAACTGGATAGCAAAACTAGATCAAGAGCACAAAATTTCCAGTGAAATAAAATTAATTTTGTCAATACTAGCTTGTCTCTGGAAGGGGGGGCTAAAGTAGTTATAAATGAAAAAACATACTCAACAATAACAAAATATAGTGGAGAAAGATATTTAGACAAATCTAGTTTTAATAATGGATAAATCTGATATTTAAATAACAATTCCCTTTATCTTAAATAAATGTTTGTTGATTTATAGTAACTTTGAAAAGTTATACAGGGTGACAAATATCAATTTATGTATTTATATGCTTGCTTCCTTCACTCAAAACAGAGTCCCACAGGTAATAACAGGTTTCCCTGTATTTTGTCCCCTGGGACTAGACTACTGTGCCAAACATTAAGACCTCAGTAAGATTCAATGATTATTCCTTATGTCTTAGGGCTTCCCAGGTGGTGCAGTGGTAAAGAATCTGCCTGCCAATGCAGGAGACACCAGGGCCATGGGTTTGATCCTTGGGTCGGGAAGATCCTCTGGAAAAGGAAATGGCAATCCACTCCAGTATTCTTGCCTGGAAAATCCAGACAGAGCCACCTGGTGGGCTATCGTCCATGGGGTCACAAAGACTCAGACATGACCGAAAACACACACATCCCCCTGCTTATGTCTGAGGTTCTTAACCAGAGGAGGCTTCGGAATCACCTAGGGGACATTTCAAAATTATGCCTGATCCCAGAGAAATGATTTATGATTCAGTAAGTCTGCTAAGACCTCATGTACTTATACTCTCTAAAAACTGTTTTTAACATTCTAATACATAAATGTAACCCCTGTCAAAATCCACATACATAGTATGTAATAGAATGCAAAACCTAATTTAGGATTTAATTAACACAATCTCAGTTCTAGGAACTTGGTGTCTGTCATCTTTAATAAAGAGATTATAGTGAAATGCTTTGGAAAATCCTCAAAAATTGAGGTATCAAAGGACACCTGAACCCACGAGTTAACATACAATATGATAGAGATAAGCCAGTGATGCTTTTCCCCAGAGTTAAAGCAAGAGTATTCAACTTCCCTTTTGTTTAACTATCAGAATTAACAATGCAGAGGATCATGATGAAACCAAAGCAAGTATCAGTTAACCTTATTCAAATAAATAAAATAAAAACAGGTAATTTTATGATCAGCATTTCTCAACGAATGCCCTGCAAACTTAGCTGGTTATAGACAAGCCTTGACACATGGCGTATACAGCCTGTACATTCACTGGCAACCAGTTTATGATCCCCCTAGTGATTAGTCAGCAAAATCAGCACAGTAGTTCCCTTAGTCCTTGAAGATACTAACCAAAAAAGAAATTCACTTCTACTTCCAAAACTTGTATCAGTTCAGATCTAAACTCAAGAATTAGCTATAACCTAAGGATAAAGTTAAATCCCAATTATCTAAATGTTCAGTAAGAGGAGAGGTTATTTCAGGAAGCAAAATTTAATTTAGGAATTGAAATTGTTCAAAGTAGCAGTTCACAATGAGTTTAGGAGTCTGAATTCTTGCAGCAGACTAGTTTGAATCTCAGTCCCTTCCTAGCCATCTGAGCATAAGACAAGTAACTTACTCCATGCCCATTTCCTGATGTGTAAAATGGAATGGTAAGAGCATCCATCTCATATGGTTGTTGTGAGGATAAAATGAGTAGATACTCATAAAGGGCTTAGAAACAGTGTTCAATACACAGTAGATGCTAAAACCTAGCTATTAGCAGAAAGATACATGCAAAAGAAACCTTTTTGAATACCAACCCCCTAAAAAGATAACATGAAAATGTAGTGGTTAAGAGCACACACTTTGGAGTCCAACAGCCTAGGTTCTAATATTAACTTTCCCATGCTATGACCCTAGGTAGATTTTTAAAATCTCTCTGTGCCTCAGGTTTACTAATCTCAAAAATGGAGGTAACAATTATACCTACTTCCTTGGACTGTCTTAAAATTAAATGAGTTAATACAAGTGCTTCAAACAGTTCTGACACATTGCAAACACTCAAAGCCTGAGCTTTTCAGGTTTGGTTCATATTATATTTTATGTAAAGTTCTCTTTATACTTCCTCAAAATACATGGACAGTGGTTATTTTGTTTAATAAGAGTAGTAAAATTGCCTATGGCCCCCAAAACAGCACCAACCATTGTGGGAGTTCCCATTTTTTGATTCTTGTTTAACAGCCTTGTAAGATCACAGTGTGTCCAAACAAAGAAGACAAGAGGAAAAATAACAGAGTTGATTGATAAGGTTGCTTGGTCCAAGAAATAAACAAAATTGTAACATAAGCTTCAGGAAAGAAATTCAAAAACTTAATCAAATGAACTATTGATTAAAAATATACCCAAAATAAGCATTTCAATAAAATATCAACAAAGGATACAGATCTATCATTTAGATCTATCTATTTAGAATCTGGGCAGCTGCAGGAAAGAAAAAATTCAAAAATAAAAAAAGTGCCTAAAATAAAGAGTATCTCCCATCAGAGCTGTCCATTTGCTAAAATTTTGAGTTTTTGGTTTTTTAAGTTTGACCATGTGATTCTGACACTAAATAGCTAAAAACCAAAAATAACACAACTTTTCTACAGACTGAATCAATAATGTCCCACGTACGTCCAGTTTCTGTATTATACAGACCTTCTAAGTATTTATAAAAGAAGAGTCTGGTATTGATGAAGAGTACTAGACTAGAAAAGTTCTTTAATAAAAGCTCTTGCAAATTAAAAACAGTAATATTAAAGTTGCAGTAATAGTATGAGTACCAGGTGCTGGGAGTCTGTTTAAAGCCACACATGAACTGATTTAATTCCAAAAAAAAAAAAAATCCTGGGGACTCTATTCGTTTTGCTCACTGATGCATCCTTAGTACGATCTAGAATAGTGCCTGGTACATACTCAACACTCAATTATTCACAGCTCATACATAACACAGAGGCACACAAATACAAACTTTCCCAGTCTTAAAATTCTAACTGGAGCATTTTATTGCTCCAAAGTTCACACCCTTAACCATTATATTGCCTCTCTAGAGCTTTTAAATGATTAAAGTGGTGTCACAGCAGCTGGGTATCACCTGTAAAAGAAAAAAAACCAATGAGACCTTCCTTTAAAGTATTCTGTTTCACATGCATAAAAATCTATGGTTCTGAAATCATTCCACATCTTAGTGGCCTGGATGAATTCCTATAGAAAAAAGGTGTTGACCTGCAATGAATGCTACGTTCTTTGTATTAACTATACTGCAAAACATAACCATGCTTCGCCAATGTGTTGCTGGCCTTCAAAGTGGTCACAGAAAGAGGTCTGATAATCCTTTTTACTTTAAAAAGCCTTAACTCCTAAACTCCTTTCCCACTGTCTCAAAAATAAAAAATTTATATTTCACAAAGACCCACAATGACAATGATGCCCTGAAATAAAATTCACCATTTCAACATCAATACATTGAAGATCTAAACTTTTATCTTTCATAAAACAGCAGTTTGCCAAATATATTCCAAAGTCACACATTAAAGGTAAAATTAAGCAGAATCAGGTCTATTTTTAGTAAAGCCAAGTCCTAGCCATTCCTTCCATGTAAACTCTTAAAAGAAGTAACCTATCAAGACCAAAGTTTGCAACCCACAACCTTCTCTGTTTCCTAGTTTTATTAAGACTGAATTTACTCCACAGCATTTTTTTCAAATAAGCTGGAAATACTCCACCCTCCTTGATTGTGCAAGAACCAAACATCTCTCACACACACACGTTACAAAAAAGGAAAATACAGTCTGAGAGTTTGAATATAGCTAAGTCTTAAGTAGGAGGTCTTAGAGCAGTGTACAGTCTGATATAAAAGATAACATTAAACAAAGATTATTATTTCATATTACAAGAAGAGATGCCGGAAAGAGCCTGAACCAGTTAAAGCAGCCGCCATCTTAAAATGCGGGACAGAAGTTAGAGCAAGAAAATGAGACTAAACTACCGGAGGTAGAGGTTCCGTTCACCCCCAAAACCTCAAAAAACCCTATTTTTTTCAACTTGGAGCCACAGTTGAGCATCAAACCTCGTTGTATATGGCGAAGCAATTTCCCCAGAGAATGTTATTAAATGGACAGAGGCAAAAATAGGTACTAGCCTTCTCCTGCTGCCATCTCACTCTTTACCCTCCCCCTCTTCCCATGCCAAAGAAAAACGGAGCTTCCAGAAGGGTTTTACATCAGTTCCCGGTGTGCCTCTGATAAATAGCTTCGGGTGAAAAGCCCAACTACAAAACATAGGAAGTGGCAACACTGTTGTCAGCCCATCTTCTCCCAACCCAACTTATGCTTGTGTAACCTGCCCAGAATCGACGATCACTTTCTGATGAAGACTCACTCACTACTCTTCAGCTGCCAAGACTTCTACGCTGACCCCTTTATCAAGTTTGGGACCTGCCGATTTCTTGGATTTTCTCTCCTCTGAGTTTCCCATGTTTCTTACTCCAGAAGGCACAGAGCCTTCACATAACAACAAAGTTTTCAAGCAATGAGAATAGGAACGCCATGACATCTGCGGGAGCGTCTCTGGCCAAGTCTGACTCCCAGAGGAGACTAACACTTCTTACAGAAGAACCGAGGCGCCTGAAATCACTCTCCATCCCGAATTTGCACCGATTCCATTGAAACACACTCAAGACAACACTCCTCACTCGCCAGAAGTGTTCCGTTCTTTCCAAATCGCGTTCTTCATAAAGTATATCCGCATTCCCCATCCCCCAATGGAAGTGACCCAAGGAGGGATATTTCCATATTATACTGCCCCTCCTCAAGGCTTTCCTCCAGGCTGAGCCTCCCTTTCATCGCACGACCCCATTCCCCTCAACCCCAGGGTTACCTTATTAATCCGTTTCAGCGCCATAGTCTGTGCTTTTCGTCTGGCTCCTCACTATCTCGGTGTGTGCTCGAAGGTCCGGCCAAAACTCTTGATTATCCTGGCGGCTGGGAAGGATTGTCTCTTCGTCTCACACCGGCTCTGCCAGACACAGGCGCCTTTTGCAAAAACGGAGCAAATCAGCACTCGCACAGGCCCCGCAGAGACCCGGACGAATCCAAGTCCCTCAAAAACGGTCGCGATCCGGGGTGGGTGGGGTGGCAGAGCCACCGCCAGCCTCTATGTCGTGCTCCGGCCCGAAGAGGGGGCCAGGGTGACGGGAAGAGCGGAGGGGTGGCTACAAGTTTGACTTCCCGGCCTCTAGAAAGGAAGAGACCCGGGTGGGAAAGGAAGAGGCGGAGGAGAAAGGGGTGGGTGCGGGGCAGGGTCCGGGGCGCAGCAGAGGAGGAGCCGGGGCCTAGTCGGCGCTATGCCGGCGTCAGTAGGGCAAAGAAAGGCAAGGGGGGAGGGGGAAACAGGAGACTCCGGACAGACGCCCGGCTCCTTTCGGTTTCTGCTCAAAGATGCGGCCGGGGAGGGGAAGGAAACAGGCTTGAAGTGTGCTGCTGTCCCCGCAGCTAGAGCTATTCTGTGTCGCCCCTGACGCCACCGTACACTCCGCCTTCCAGCGCGCTCCCGCGCGCGCCCGCCCAGCCACCGCCAGCCCCCACGCGCCCGAGCTGCCCCTGAAGCTCCGGCTTAGGCGCGAGGACGCGCCCATTCCCCCTCCCTCTTAAGCAGAAGAGGCCCCGGCTTCTCTAGCCTTCCCACCCTACCCCACCCAACAGGCTGGTCCCTGAAGCCACCGAAGGCCTGCATTTCCCCTTACCCGGCCAGCCAGTGGGCCAGCCTCCCTTCCCTTCCCCTAGCCGTCCACACCCACGCGTACAGAGGGGCCGGGGCCTCCCTCACGCTGCGGCCTCGGCCTCCTCCCCGCGCGGCAGCTGGTGCCTCCCCGGCCCTACGGGGCTCACGCGCACGACACAGCCACAAGATGTCCGCTCTGACGGAACTACTGCCAGCTGCCACGCTCCGCCCCTCCCCCCTCCTCCTGCCTCTTCACCGCCGCGTATCAGTCCGCCAACGCCGCCGTCGCGAGCACAGGACGAATCTAAGGCTGAAGGCGGACGGTTTGCTCCCCACGTCAGGGGCCGAGCGTATCTGTGCCAACCCCTTTCTCCTTTTCGGAACAGCACCTTCTTATTAAACAGATCGGAGGTTGGACTTGGAGGGCGGGGGCCGGAGGCGGGTCATGGGCTGGGGGGGAAGGGTAGACGACCGGCGGAAACCCTCAGACTCAGAGAAGCATCGAGAACCGGAAGGAGACCATGGCAGGAAGGTAATGGAAGCGGCAGCTGCGCGATCGCGCCCCACGCCCCTCCCGAAAGTGTCCCCCAGTTTCCTCACTTGGTATTGAGGAGGCGGATCTCGCGAGAACCTCGAGGCTGGTAACAGGAGCTGTAGCGCTGCAATGACTTAAGGGCAGTTTTGTGCACTCTTCCTGGTAGGGGCCCGCCCCCAAATCCACAAATTCTCGCGAGATGCCGATGGGCCACAGGCTCGAGCTGGGGCGGGCCGTCGACCGGGAAGCACCGCCCCTGAATGCTTATGTTGGTGGGAGGGAGAGGAAATGGAATTCCCCGGACTGGTAAGAGCGCGAGCCGACACATCCCTCTCTCACGCGCCCAATCAGGAATGTTGCGGTGGGAGGAACTATGCGTTAATTACTGGATACCTTTAGTCTAGATTGAGTCTGCGTTTGAAGTTTCTGGTGGAGCAGGTGAGGGACATTGGCTCGCCTGTTGGCCAGGACTGATTAACCTCTGGGAGGAGTCGCCCCTCAAAATGGGAACAGTTATTTTAAATAGAACCTGGCAGGTCACTGATCAGCGCTCCCACGTGCGGAAAGTCAG
This sequence comes from Bos indicus x Bos taurus, assembly GCF_003369695.1. NCBI lineage: Eukaryota > Metazoa > Chordata > Mammalia > Artiodactyla > Bovidae > Bos > Bos indicus x Bos taurus. Next base: position 22,232,120 of record NC_040081.1, on the reverse strand, counting down.
TGCTGTTCTGACCCAGGGCCTCGAGGATCAACGCTGAGAAGAGAGTGCCGATTGACCAATCCCCGGAATTAGAGCAGCCTAGAAATTAAGCTCAACTGTGAATGATTAGGATGGGGAATAGGGATTGGGGCAGGCTGTTTACTTGCCTTTATAATCAATGGTCACCATCGCCAAAGTTTAGGTATGGGAGTAGGCCTAATACCTTTTTCTTCCTGTTGCTCTGTTTCAGTCCCTAGAGCCAGAAAGTTACAAAACTCATTAAAGAAATCAGAGTTTGGAGTCCGAGAAACTGAATACTTACTGAAAGTATCTGAAATATCCAGGGGGAGAAACGTACGGTTTTATTCTGCCGGTGAAAACAAAGGACAGGTGGTTTTGCTTTCCGGTATATCATACCTCAGGCAAAGGGTAGCAAGACGCTAATTTTTAAAAGGAATTGAAAGATAAAACACTGACCTGCTTAAAGTTTTCTAACGCTCCTTAATGGTCTCACAGTGTGAAGGTCTTTAAGAATTAAATGGATATAAAAATTTGTTTTCAAAAAATTCCTGTTTTAAAAAAGGAAAGCAGTAAGCTAGAGTATTACCTAATAAACACTTCTTAGGTATGTGATAAATGTATATTATTCAAGTGATCATAATAGCATAACTAGAACAATTAGTGAAACTGCTTTTCAAACTAGTATCTTCAGTCACTAGAGACTTGTTCAAAAATGCTGATTTTGATTTAGTAGGCCAGGGTGGAGCCTGAGATTCTATAATTCTAACACTGTCCTAGGTGATATAGATTACTCAGAGGACCACCCTGTGAGTTCCAGAGCACAGAAGTGCTTACCTCATGGCCTGCTGACACCTCTGCCCCCTCCCTCTTCCCTGAATAAAGCTTTCTTTTGTTCTCTCTTGTAACCAGTCTAATGTGGTAGATACAAAGGATTTGGCAATTGGAGTGAGAGAAGAAATCCAGGTTTGAGTTCTTGTTCCTTTGCTTCCTATTTGTGTGATATTGGTAAGGTTACTTGTCTTAGTTCCTTCAACACTAAAGTAGGTGTAATAATAGCTGTCCTTTCTCACAGGGTTATTATGTGCTTCAGATGTCATAATGCATGTGAAAGGGCACTGTAGACTACAGTGCTGTATAAATGTTATTAATTGCTCAAACATTAACTGGCCATAGAGTGAAACAAATCTATAACATTATGGAACATTTATAATGTACCAGGTACAGTGCTTATTAACCTCCTTGTACAAATAGAGAGACTGATGCACAGAGAGATTAAGTTACTGTCCCAAGGTCACACAGCTGATAAATAGATGTAGAATTTGAACCCATGCAGTTAATGCCAGAGTAAATTATTGAATAGAGTATTTATTATCTCTTAATTTAGAAAGTGGAAGAGTAGAATGTTTTATATTTCTACTTTCAGTGTATCTCAAGCTACTTTTATTTAACTTATTTCTCCCTCTTGTTTTGCTCTTTGAAGCCAAGGTACAAGGCAGGAAATATTCCTACCTACTCAGTGGGAACGCATGATATCCAAGGGGTCCATGAAGAAAAGTCCCAGAGAAGCTAATTTGTACTACCCTAATCTAAACAAACTTTGGTATGAAAATATAATGGACCATGTTAGTGTTCTAAATTAACAGAGCACAGCAGACTGGGACGAATTTGAAGTCAGCTTTCTTAACTTTTTTGAGCCACAAACTACTTTAGCGGTCTGGTGAAACCATGGACTCTTCTTACATTTATGCCTTTAAATGTATAAAACAGAATTCATAGCATTACAAAATAAAACAACTTGAAACAGAATCTCAGAATATTAAAGTAAAACAAACTTTTATTTATTTATGTGTGCCGGGTCTTATTTGTGGCATGCAGAATTTTTACTTGCATTACACAAACTCCTAATTACAGTATGTGGGATCCAGCTACCTGATCAGGGATCAAACTGGGGCACCTGTACTGGGAGCAGAGCCTTAGCCACTGGACCTTCAGGGAAGTCCCAAGAAAAATAAACTTTTGATATGGGAATATATGTCCTTTATTATTAATACAGTAAGATCTACTGGCGGCTCTAATATCAAATTTTTGAAATAATAATAAACATAAAATTTCCAGAGTTTGCAACAGTTGTAATGTGATACAAAGGATCTGTGATTCCTGTTGGAGATACATATGTAGGTACAGCTGTTTGCTGCTTTCATTCATAATTGAAGGAAATACTAATTTTCACTTGGGAGATTTAGTGAATATAAAGATGTAATTTTTTAAATTCAATTTCACACACTCCCTGAATTGTATTCATTGACTTAATGTTAAAAAATCCTTGGGTGGAATCAAACAGGCATATTCCTGTTGGTAATCTTTTAAGAGATTATGAAATTTTAACATAGAAATATAATTGATATCCATAATAATAGTGATTTATTAATAAAAAGTTTACCACTGGTATACTCCTGTTTAGAAGACATGGAAGCATGTTATAGGATAGGAAATAAATTTATCCCATTTGTTTTATTTTTTGATACCTATAAATATATTCTTTGGGTTTCTCAAGCATTCCAGATAATTTAGGTTTTACTGTATCACTCTTAATTATTACACGCCTTTACACATAAGTCATGGTGGAAGAACTGCAAAATGAAAATAATAAGCAAAGATGAAATATATTAAAAGTAATATATATTTAAAATTCTTAATAATAGGTGTTAACAATTATTTGAAGTACTATGTGCTGGGCGCTTGAATTCTTTATCTCATCAAACCCCCATTGCACAGAGGAAACATTCAAGGTCTTACAGTTACTAATAAAGCCAGGATTTAAACCTAGGCAGTCTGATCTCCAAGCTCTTTTTTTTTTTTTTAACTTGAAATATAGTTGAAAAGCTCACTCTCTCAACTACTAAGGTGTTTATTTTTTTACCCTTTGACTATTAGCCAACTTTAATTTGCCCACTAGTGTAACAAATACATATTCACTGCCTCAAAATGCTTTCACTGGTATATAGCTGATTTACAATGTTGTGTTATAAAAGGAATTTTCTAAATTCTCCCTTTGCTGTTATATTGCTTATATCCAACATCACCTTTAAAATAAGTGGGCTATCGGTTGAGGCTAGAAGAGGGTTTGTTTTACAGAAATTTTTGTAATGGAATTTTGCTTAGAAGATGAAGAAATCCACTCATGTCTTTCCACGCCCTAGAAACATGCTTTCATATCTGAAATTAAACCTCTGTATTATAATAGTGCTACTGTATTTTTTATATTGATTACTATCAGGGTTGTATCCAAGAAATTACTGCATGTAAATAAATCCTAATATATGAAGTTCTAGATTATCCATGCTTAATGGAGAGAACTGATTATGTCATCCCAAATTCATTTTTATTTGTCATTAGAGTAGATTTATTGGCTGATTATGCTTTCTGTTTGTATTTACACTAACAAACGTATTTCTACTCAGTTTTGCTAAGGTTAAAATGAAAAGGACCATGGCCTACAAGTATTTTGATGTTTTAGGAAGCAGTTTAGGAGTAGCTCAGATTTTAAAACACCATTCACATATCTGGTAATATACAGAACCCACTTGACAGTTGCATTTAACCTATTTGAGTTACAATGATAGAAATGTCCCCATCTGACAAACAGAAAATAATCATTTTTTATATTGTAGTGTGCAATGTGCTAAAAAAGATTACAGTTTTATATATTGAAATAAATGGTTACATTCAGAAATTAAAAACATACAAAAATGCTGAAGAACTGACACAGTCTTCCTTCTTAATGAATCAGATCAGATCAGATCAGTCGCTCATTCGTGTCCGACTCTTTGCGACCCCATGAATCTTTGCATTGATCGCTGAAGAAGGCTTTCTTATCTCTTCTTGCTATTCTTTAGCAGCACTGTTTACAATAGCCAAGACATGGAAGCAACCTAAATGTCCATCAACAGATGAATGGATAAAGATGTAGTATATGTACATGATGGAATACTACTCAGTTGTAAAAAATGAACGCAATAATGCCATTTATATTATCATACTAAGTACGTTAAAGACAAATACCTAATAAACCATGATGAAGAAGACGATCTAAGTATATGTATAACTGAATCACTTTACTGTGTACCATAAACTAACACTGTAAATCAAGTATACTTCAATTAAAAAAAAAATTCTGTGAGTTACAAAGATCTGAAAATATAGACGTAATATTAATAGTATTAATAACTAGTCTGTGTTAACTACATTTTAACTAACCCCTGTACTCACATTATTACAATAATGTGGCTACACCGACGCATTCGTATATTAGGACTCCATAATTTGGATTCGTTATTCTGTTGCCACTTTTATGCTAATTTTCTTCATTCTTTATATTCTTCTAAAAGGGGCAACAGAATAACGAATCCAAATTATGAAGTCCTAATATTATACGAATGCGTCGGTGTAGCCACATTATTGTAATAATGTGAGTACAGGGGTTAGTTAAAATGTAGTTAACACAGATTAGTACATATACTTACGTTATTAATATTACATCTGTATTTTCAGATCTTTGTATCTTTGTTACAGAATTTTTTTTTTAATTGAAGTATACTTGGTTTACAGTGTTAGTTTATGGTGCACGGTAAAGTGATTCAGTTATATGTATACTTAGATCCTCTTCTTCATCATGGTTTGTTAGGTATTTGTCTTTAACTCAGTATGATAATCTCTAGGCCCATCCATGTTGCTGCGAATGGCATTATTGCATTCATTTTTTACAACTGAGTAGTATTCCATCTTTATCCATTCATCTGTTGATGGACATTTAGGTTGCTTCCATGTCTTGGCTATTGTAAATAGTGCTGCTATGAACGCTGAGTTTTATCTTTTCAAATTAGTTTTCCCTGAATATATACCCAGCAGTGGGGTTGCTGGATCATATGGCTCGTCTATTTTTAGCTTTTTAAGTAATCTCCATACTGTCTTCCAGTGGCTGCATCAATTTGCATTCCCACCAGCAGTGCAGGAGGGTTCCCTTTTCTCTACACCCTCTGCAGCATTTGTTATTTGCAAATTTTTTAATGATGGCCATTCTGACTTGTGTTGTCATAGTTTTATAGCTTGCTAAGGACACTGGCTCTAACACAATTTATGCCATTTTATTGATTAAATTACAAATGTTATGGTCCAGATTTAATATAAAGTTATAAATATGTAAACTGGATGTTTCCAAATTCTACTTGGAATAGGTAATATGGACCCCAACTCAAATGTTATTTGATATTTTTTGCATAAAAATCAAATTAGTCTTTATATCTTTCCAGTTCACAATTTTATTTTGTAAGCAAGACAAGTTAGTGTGGTTTAGGAGACTTATTTTCATGCTGAGAACATCGTTTGACCTTAAAATAAGATGGTTTTTGGCACATAATGAACCATGCCCAAATGTAAAGCTAAAAATTAAATCTGAGCACTTTCCATGTAAAGAGTTGTATACATGAATGTTCAGAGTATTATTCATAGCTGCCAAAAAGTGGAAACAGCTCAAATGTCCATCAGCTAATAAATGGATAAATAAAATATGGTGTCTCTATATGATGGAATATTTTTAATTAATAAGAAAGAACAAAACACTGATATTGCTACAACATGTATCTAGAAGCTTGAAAACATTCTGCTAAATGAAAAAAGGCAGACATGAAAGGCCATATACTGTATGGTTCCATTCATATGAAATGACTAGTAGATGACTAGGGGCAGGGAGAATGGGGAGTGGCAGCTTAGGAGTATGTGGTCTTTTATGGGGAAGTGATGAAAGTTAGATAATGATGATTACATAATACTCTGTGAATATTCTGAAATTCACTAAACTGTGCACTTTAAAAAGACTGGGTATTATGGTATGTGAATTACCTCAATGTAGATTTTTAAAAACTAATGAATTAGAACAAAAACATGAGATCAGTCTGAAATAAGAATATTCTTATTACTGAATATTTTCAATATCTCATACTTCTCAGGTTATTGATGATAACCTGATGTTTATATCCAGTAAGAGATTTTTCCTTCAATACAAACAACAATGTAATTTAGATTTGGTTTTAACATAATAATCATTTGCTGTCAGTCTTAAGTTTGGAGGTATTTTTATCAGTATTTGCATAAAACATAGTGATTAACATTAATTTTAAATAGCATATTTTATTGAAAGTTAAAGTTCTTGATTATGATCAGAAATAGAATACATCTGATTTTGGTGTACTCTAAATATAGAAATCTTTCTTTAAAATTTCAAATAAAATCAAGTAGTTGAAAATTGGGGGTAAATCATCTAGATAAGAAATTTGAGGATTAGGTGCTATCAAATGACAAAATTAAAACAACTTAGTAATGAGTTTGATGTCCCTTGATGTCCTTTATTCAAGGAAAAACAATCCATAGATTGAGGGTGTAAGCAGTGGAACACTCTTTCCCTTCTCCAGGGATTTTAGGCAAGAGAGAGTTTTATAGATCATTAGAAGCAGCAACACCAAAACAGAGCACGGTTGCCTCGGAGGTCAGGGATTTTCTTGTAAGGCCAGCAGGTCCTGTTTTCTAGGGTCAGGTGAGCTATTTAAGCTGAGTTGGAAGTTTGTGATTGGTATATGTTAGGTTTCTAAGTTAGGTGTTTCATGTAAGTGCAAGCTGACTGACATTTAGGTTTGTGGCATGGGCTGAAGCCACTGGGGTGGCTGCCGTAATTTTGGGTTCCAAAATACAAATTAACTTTAAACGTACTTAACTAAAAGTAAGGAATTCAAATTAGAATTACTTCCCAACATTAATGACAGTGTTTCTTGTTTCAATAACAATCTACAAAATCTAAACAGAGATGTGTTGTAATTTAGACCAAAATTATCATTTAACCCATACTGAATTTGACTATTTAAGTATATAGGTGAGAATGTATAAGACAGTGATGATAAATGTAAAATTCTTCCATTAGAGAATTTTAAATTAGGTGTGATTATGGGAATGTTGTACTGTGTGGTTCTAAAGAATCGATCTATATAGTATCTGAGTGGCTTAATGGAGCCACATATGAGAGGCTTTTAGTCTTTAATACTATCTGCTGCTGCGTTGCTTCAATCGTGTCCGACCCTATGTGACCCCATAGACGGCAGCCCACCAGGCTCCCCTGGCCCTGGGATTCTCCAGGCAAGAACACTGGAGTGGGTTGCCATTTCCTTCTCCAATGCATGAAAGTGGAAAGTGAAAGTGAAGCCGCTCAGTCGTGTCTGACTCTCAACGACCCCATGGACTTCAGCCTACCAGGCTCCTCTGTCCATGGGATTTTCCAGGCAAGAGTACTGGAGTGGGGTACCATTGCCTTCTCCATTAATACTATCTAGTACCTGTTGATTTTTTTCATTGCAGGGAAGTAATGATTTAACACATGGCACAGTAAGAAAGACTGAAACTTATTAAGAAACATTCTACTACATCTAAAAACTAAAAACTTTTAAGAATTTGGCTCATTTGATGTTGAAGTATGACAATTTCAGAGATATCCCATCATCAAAATGTATTAAATCTCAATGATTAAGTAATAATGTGAATGGACTTTATCATATACAGTAAGAACAGCATGATACCATGATACAGGTTCCCCATCTTACAAAAAGACCTATACAAGAAAGAACATGGTTGCTACAATGCTTGATCAATTCTCCAACAGTAATTTAGACACAAAGGCCAAGAGTTAAGACATAACTAGATATTTGAAGGTTTATATAAATTTAGCCATTCCTTGTTTCTATTCTGTGCAAATGGAGAGAAGGGGAAGATTACCCTGGAGTATTTTCAGGGTAGGGCTAAATGGGTACCCCTGGCTTGGACAGGGCTATGATTAGGGACAAAAGGGATGGTTAAGGACACTGGAAACTAGATGGAGAGATTTACAGAAAGAAGTAGGAAGGAAACTGTCAAAGGTAGACTTCCCTTGAGGGAACTGGAAGTGAAGAGGCAACCTTTTCCTCTTCCTCTTTACTCAAGCACTACAAGGTCTCCTACTCTAGCTGGAAGAACAGAATTCAGGGTACCACCATTATTTACAGTGGTTCAGTTTTACATAACTTAGTTGCCTTTTTTTTGTATTAATACTTGCTAGCTTAAAAATCTGGTCCCTGTAACATGTTCATATATAATTGTTTTGCCTTCCCCCCAAAATTCCTTATTTACAGTTTTTAAAATGTGGATTTATAAAATGGGACTGCTTTCGAGGTGAGTTGTCAGTGATACTCAGGACGTCCCTGGTGGTGCACTGGATAAGAATCTGCCTGCCAATGCAGGGGACACGGGTTTGATCCCTGGTTCGGGAAGATTCCACATGTCTCGGAGCAGTGAAGCCTGTGTGCCAAAATTCCTGAGCCTGTGCTCTACAGCCCATGAACTGCAATTGCTGAGCTCACATGCTGCAACTACTGAAGCCCACGAGACTACAGCCGGTGCTCTGCCATTAGAGAAGCCGGCACAATAAGAAGCCGGCACACTGCGGTGAAGAGTAGCCCCACTCATGGCTACTAGAGGAAGCCCACACAAAGCAACAACCAACCAGCGCAGCCAAAAACTAATTTAAAACATTCTTCAAAAAAAAAAAAAAACCCTGATATTTAGGTCTAAGTAGGCTAGGTGGGCTGCCATCTATGGGGTCGTACAGAGTCGGACACAACTGAAGCGACTTAGCAGCAGCAGGCTAGGTGGTATCTTCAGATTTAGGCCAAAGGATGTTAATGTAACAGAGATTTGTTGATGATAATCACTCCCATATTAAGTGTTCATTTAAAAAAAATAGAGTGCCTGTTATGTACTAGGCACTGAGCTAGATGTTGAAGATACACAGAGGAAAGCCAGCTGTCACCTTTAGGAAAAATTTTTATGTAGGGAGCCCATTAACTATGAGCTCACCATTAGGGTGTATACAATGCTATAAGTGCATATATAGAGTAATATTGTGCTCACTTAGTCATGTCTGACTGGAGAAGGCAATGGCACCCCACTCCAGTACTCTTGCCTGGAAAATCCCATGGATGGAGCAGCCCAGTAGGCTGCAGTTCATGGGGTCGCTAAGAGTCGGACACAACTGAGCGATTTCACTTTCACTTTTCACTTTCACGCATTGGAGAAGGAAATGGCAATCCACTCCAGTGTTCTTGCCCGGAAAATCCCAGGGACGGGGGAGCCTGGTGGGCTGCCGTCTACGGGGTTGCACAGAGTTGGACACAACTGAAGTGACTTAGCAGCAGGCATGTCTGACTCTTTTCGACCCCATGGATTGTAGCCCACCAAGCTCCTCTGTCTGTGGATTTCCCCAGGCAAGAATACTGAAGTGGGTTGCCATTTCCTTCTCCAGGGGATCTTCCTGACAGGGATTAAACCTGAGACTCTTGTGTCTCCTGCAGTGGCAGGGAGATTCTTTACCACTGTGCCACCTGGGATCATAGAGTAATACTGATATGCCCAAGCCAGCTGGAGATGGGGAGGCCATCTTCAGAAGGGAGTTGTATTTAAACAAATAAAAAGAAGGTCATGCCAGGAAAAAAAAAAAAAAGGAATGCTCCTAGGCAGAGGGAACATCGTGCAAAACAATCAGAGAACTTGGCCTGATAAGTTTTGGGAATTACAAGTTTCCAAAACTTTGGAAAGTAAGTTTCCAAGGTACTTTGGTAGTTTAGAACGTACTTTGACTACAGGAGGAGTAGTGGTGGTGTGTGTAGGGGTGGGAGAGATGAATGAGCAAAGATGAAAAGAGACAAAACTTGGCCAAGACAAGCCTGGATATCTTGAGGGCCTTATAAGCCATGTTAATGAGCTCAGATTTAATTGTGAAGGGTATGGGACGAGGGAATTAAATTTTTAGCATAAAGTCATGATCATATTTTAATCATGAGAAGATAACTATGATAGTAATGTGAAAGATTTAGCAAAAGTGTTATGTTAGGATAGAGATTAAAGAGACCAATTGAGGTGGTATTGAAATAATCTAGATGAGTTGTGATTGTGAGAAAGACCTAAAATAGTTGTTAATAATTGCTGTTAAAGTGCTGCACTCAATATGCCAGCAAATTGGGAAAACTCAGCAGTGGCCACAGGACTGGAAAAAGTCAGTTTTCATTCCAATCCCAAAGAAAAGCAATGCCATACAATGTTCAAACTACTGCACAATTGCACTCATCTCACACACTAGCAAAGAAATGCTCAAAATTCTCCAAGCCAGGCTTCCAGAGTATGTGAACTGTGAACTTCCAGATGTTCAAGCTGGATTTAGGAAAGGCAGAGGAACCAGAGATCAAAATTGCCAACATTCGTTAGATCATCGAAAAAGCAGGAGTTCCAGAAAAACATCTACATCCGCTTTATTGACTACGCCTAAGCCTTTGACTGTGTGGATCACGACAAACTGGAAAATTCTTCAAGAGATGGGAATACCAGACCACCTTACCTGCCTCCTTAGAAATCCATATGCAGGTCAAGAAGCAACAGTTAGAACTGAACATGGAACAACAGACTGATTCCAAATTGGGAAAGGAGTACGTCAGGGCTGTATACTGTCACCCTGCTTGTTTAACTTATCATGTGAAATGCCAGGGTAGATGAAGCACAAGCTGGAATCAAGATTGCCAGGAGAAATATCAATAACCTCAGATACACAGATAACACCACCCTTACGGCAGAAAGCAAAGAACTAAAGAGCCTCTTGATGAAAGTGAAAGAGGAGAGTGAAAAAGTTGGCTTAAAACTCAATATTCAAAAAACTAAGATCATGGCATCTAGTCCCATCACTTCATGGGAAATAGATGGGGAAACAATGGAAACAGTGAGATTCTTTATTTTCTTGGGCTCCAAAATCACTGCAGATGGTGACTGCAGTCATGAAATTAAAAAAGACACTTACTCCTTGACAGAAAAGCTATGACCAAACTAGACAGCATATTAAAAAGCAGAAACATAACTTTGCTGACAAAGGTCCATATAGTCAAAGCTATGGTTTTTCCAGCAGTCATGTATGGATGTGACAGTTGGACTATAAAGAAAGCTGAGTGATGAAGAATTGATGCTTTTGAACTGTGGTGCTGGAGAAGAGTCTTGAGAGTCCCATGGATTGCAAGGAGATCCAACCAGTCCATCCTAAAGGAAATCAGTCCAGAATATTCATTGGAAGGACTGATGCTGAAGCTGAAACTAATATTTGGCCACCTGATGCAAAGAACTGACTCACTGGGAAAAGACCCTGATGCTGGGAAAGACTGAAGGCAGGAGAAGGGGACGACAGAGGATGAGATGGTTGGATGGCATCACCAACTCAATGGACACTGAGTTTGAGCAAGCTCTGGGAGTTGGTGATGGACAGGGAAGCCTGGAGTGCGGCAGGCCATGGTATCTCAAAGAGTCAGACGTGACTGAGCGACTTAACTGAACTAAACTGCAGTAAAGACACATAGTACAGGGTATTGAATGGGTAGAGCTGACGTTAAGAAAAAAAATTTTTTGAGGTTTCCCCTCCAGTTATTTATTAGAATGTAATAAAATCATATATATATATGCACACACACATATGTAAGATGACAATAACATATAATACTATAATAAAAATAAAATACTTGATATAAACTTTATGCTCAAGTTTATATATTAAATGTGGGAAAATGTAAACTAATAAAATTAATATTTATGTGCTACTTGATTTTTTATTCTTTACAAATTAAATCACCTCTAGAAACAAATATAGAGCTGACTGCTACAATTTAGGTTCTTTTATATTTGGCATAACTAACTGCTGTGTTCTATATATAGTGACCAGCTTTCTCTACTAGACACTTTAGGAGACCTTGTTCATTCTTTCACTGATGTCATTCCACTGATGGCCAGAAATAAGCAACTGTTATCTATGTCTGTTCTCGTTTGCCTAAGACAAAGTACTGTTACATGGTACTAACAAGATCATAATCCTAAACATGACACAGGCTCTGGAATCACACGGTAGTACTAAGTTGTAAGTGGGATCCAGGTGATCTGGACAATATTTATATTTCTTTCTGTAGATTAATGAAATAAATCGCAACATGAGGAAAAGTATCTGGTAAAGAATTCAAATATTCTAGTTTGAGAAACACTGATATAGAGGTTATAAAAATCCTTTTGTCACATACCTAATGTTGGATTTTTCGGGTCTCACCTTGTGACTTTTTTCTCCACAGATTCCAGTTTATTCAACTAAAAAGTATTTGACCACCTACTCCAAATATCAAGTGTCACATGGTATAGAAGTTACATATATACTAGGGAGGTGTTGGGAACTGAATGGAAAGAGAAAAAATGGAGAGCTTGGCCACAACAGGGAATTAGAAATAGGATATTGCAGTTCAGTTCAGTTCACTCACTCAGTCGTGTCCAACTCTTTGCGACCCCATGAATCGAATCACGCCAGGCCTCCCTGTCCATCACCAACTCCCGGAGTTCACTCAGACTCACGTCCATCGAGTCAGTGATGCCATCCAGCCATCTCATCCTCTGTCGTCCCCTTCTCCTCCTGCCCCCAGTCCCTCCCAGCATCAGAGTCTTTTCCAATGAGTCAACTCTTCGCATGAGGTGGCCAAAGTACTGGAGTTTCAGCTTTAGCATCATTCCTTCCAAAGAAATCCCAGGGCTGATCTCCTTCAGAATGGACTGGTTGGATCTCCTTGCAGTCCAAGGGACTCTCAAGAGTCTTCTCCAACACCACAGTTCAAAAGCATCAATTCTTCGGCGCTCAGCCTTCTTCACAGTCCAACTCTCACATCCATACATGACCACAGGAAAAACCATAGCCTTGACTAGACAGACCTTTGTTGGCAAAGTAATGTCTCTGCTTTTGAATATGCTATCTAGGTTGGTCAAAACTTTCCTTCCAAGGAGTAAGCGTCTTTTAATTTCATGGCTGCAGTCACCATCTGCAGTGATTTTGGAGCCCAAAAAAATAAAGTCTGACACTGTTTCCACTGTTTCCCCATCTATTTCCCATGAAGTGATGGGACCGGATGCCATGATCTTCGTTTTCTGAATGTTGAGCTTTAAGCCAACTTTTTCACTCTGCATTTTCACTTTCATCAAGAGGCTGTCTAGTTCCTCTTCACTTTCTGCCATAAGGGTGGTGTCATCTGCATATCTGAGGCTATTGATATTTCTCCCATGTATTAGGTAAGAGGAACTCAGGATCAAAGGTGGTTTTTGTTGTTATTTAGTCACTAAGTCATGTCTGACTCTTTGTGACCCCATGGGCTGCAGCTAGACTTCCCTGTCCTTCGTTAGCTCCTGGAATTTGCTCAAATTCTTGTCAATTGAATTGGTGATGCATCCAACCATCTCATCCTCTGTTGCCTCCATCTCTTCCTCCCCTCAATCTTTCCCAGCATCAGGGTCTTTTCCAATGAGACAGAACAGAATGGCAAGATTAATTAGTTTCTTCAGAAGACATGACAGGAGGTCAAACAGTATTTGATTCTATAAAAGGGATAAATGTATCTGGGCTGCTCAGACAGTGCTAGTGGTAAAGAATCCACCTACCAAAGCAGCAGATGCAAGAGATGCAGGTTTGATCCCTGGGTCAGGAAGATCCTCTGGAAAAGGGAATGGCAATGACTCCAGTATTCTGGCCTGAAAAATCCCATGGACAGAGGTATCTGGTGGGTTATAGTCTATGGGGTTGCAAAGAGTTGGACAAGACTTAGCACTGCAACCTATCAGGGACTACAGTCAAGAAGATTAGAATGAAGATAAAATTTTCTATAAATTTTATCTTCATAAAAATGAAGATAAATTTTAGGTATGAGGAGGCAGGAGGTTGGCCATTAATGATCAATGTTCTCAGCTTTCTTGGTAAAATAGGAAGGAGAGCTATGTGATGACTGAATTGGGCATGAGAAAAGGAGGTAAGTGTGGGACTACTGAAGAGGAAAACTGAAGAACTGAAGAAAGGAAAAAAAAAGGCCTCCTTAAGGGCGTAACGTAGAAGATCATGAATTTGTTAGCGAAGTTTTCCATGTTGTTGTATAATTGTTTTTAAAGTATAAAATCAACAGTTCTTCTCAAAAATAAATGTTTGTTCCCATCTCAAGAAACTCAAATGACAGAATAAAACTTTTTATGCCAAATTGAGAAAGAGGGTGTGTAGAAAGGAGAGGCAGTTTACATTTAATCAAAATTCACTTAGTGGATATTTACTGAACATCTACCAAGCATCAAGCTCTGAGCTTGGCTTGTAAAATTTACATTGTTTTCATATTTTATTTTTCCTCCCCAGTAGTCCTTAAGTCTGTAAAACAAAGAATGTGCCTGGGTTGACATCTGAAGCCTTGTCCATTCAGATCATCACTTTCCTTCCATCTTCACTCCCCATTTCCACTCAGGATACCTCAGATGGTTCTGTGGGTATCCCTAGTGTTCATTAAACACGGTCTGAAAAACCAAAGATCTAATGAATATTAATACTGAAGCCTCACTGTAACAGTCACATGTAAAACAAATAATGCAGGAGATGTGGGTTCGATCCCCAGATCGGGAAGTTCCCCTGCATAAGGAAATGTCAACCCATTCCAGTATTCTTGCCTGGGAAGTCCCATGAACAGAGGGGCCTGGCAGGTTACACAGTCCATGGGTCACAAAAGAGTCAGACATGACTTACCGACTAAACAACAAAAACAATATGAAGTTTAATTAGAGATAAATGTGAAGACAGGCACTCAGATGAAGAGAATCTGGCCTAACAGCATGTGATAAAGACAACAGCGATATGCCTAGGGCTGCCCAAAGGACCTATACATTTTTACCATGAAAGATGCAACTAAGTTATGCACAACAAAGCAGTTTCCTTTTTTGCTCATGTCTCCTGGTCATATGAGAGTAGACTGTGTTTTTTAATAGCTTTATTGAAATATAATTGACAATAAACTAAGCTGCATATAAAGTATGCAGTTTGATGAGTTGACATATGTATACACCTGTGAAATTATCACCAAAATCAAAATGACACTACAAGTGTCCTTGTACTCCTGTGTGAACTCTCTCCCCCTCGTTCTTCCTATCCCTCATACACAGGAAACCACTGGTCTGTTTTCTGATTAGTACTTTCTAGAATTTTATTTAAATAGAGTCATAAGAGTATGCCCTATTCTCTTCTCTGGCTTTTTACACTTGGCATAATTGTTTTGAGATTTATCTATGTTGTGTCTCTTAATAGTTCATTTTTTTTAAAGTTGCTGAGTAGTATTCCATTTTATGGATATGCCACAATTATTTTATCCATTCACCTGTGGACATTTGGGTTGTTTCCAGTTTTTGTCTGTTACAAATACAACTGCTATGAACATTCTTGTATGATTGTTCATATGGACATGTGCTTTCATTTGTCTTGAGTAAATAGCTAGAAGTGGAATCGCTGGATCATATGGTAGGCATGTGTTTAACTCGTTAAGAATCTGCTACACTTTCTCAGGTGACTATACCTTTTTACATTCCTTCCTGCTGTGTATGAGGATTCCAATTCCTCCTGCCTTCTTATGATTTGTCTTCAATCTTAGTCATTCTAATAGGTATGTAGTAGTATCTCATTGTCCTTTTAATTTGCATTTCTCTGGTGACTGACGATGTTCAGCATCCTTTCATGTG
Organism: Bos indicus x Bos taurus; assembly: GCF_003369695.1. Lineage (NCBI taxonomy): Eukaryota > Metazoa > Chordata > Mammalia > Artiodactyla > Bovidae > Bos > Bos indicus x Bos taurus. Next base: position 22,216,454 of record NC_040081.1, on the reverse strand, counting down.
CTGCTCTGCCATTCATATACCTTCTTTGAAGAAATGTCTATGTCCATTTTTTTGCCCACTGCTTGTTGGGTTCCTTTAGTCAGTATTTATTTACAGGCAACACATATTAAACATTTACAGCAGCCAAGATTTTAAGAAGTAACCAAGTCACACAACAAGGTAGCATATACATCGAAGAATATGTAGACTTTATTTTTATCAAGGACTTTACTTTGTGTGACAGTGGAATTTCAGGGTTCACTATATAAATCTGAGTATTAAATCTGGTTTAGCTTTAGCTAGCAGAACCACTTCAACTCATACTGGTCAGTCCTTGTCACTTCACAGCTAAGAGCATCGACAGCAGTGTGCTAGGGCTGGCTCACGCTGCCTCAGGAGTGCTGATTCAGAAGGGTTAAACCTATGGCTGACTCATGCTGATGTTTGGTAGACACCAACACAATACTGTAAAGCAATTATCCTTCAGTTTAAAAATAAATGAAATAAAAAAAAAAGTTTAAGAATTCTGCAGAATTTAAACACAGCCATTATCAGAAATTATATAAACTGATCAGATCAGATCAGATCAGTCGCTCAGTCATGTCCGACTCTTTGCGACCCCATGAATCGCAGCACGCCAGGCCTCCCTGTCCATCACCAACTCCCAGAGTTCAGATTCACATCCATCGAGTCACTGATGCCATCCAGTCATCTCATCCTCTGTTGTCCCCTTCTCCTCTTGCCCCCAATCCCTCCCAGCATCAGAGTCTTTTCCAATGAGTCAATATAGTAAAATCCAATATTACTGAATAATAAATACTCAAAACTCATTTTTAGTTTACTATTTCATTATTATCCATGTTTTTATGATTATGTCTGTTGTGTGCACATGAGGGAAATCTTATAATCTGATAGTCCACCCCTCTTTCCAACTGTGTGTTCAGTGATGTCCTGTGTTAGCTTGAAGTGAGAGTCACAGTGGGAGTATTTAACCCCACTGGAATTAGCAAACATCACAATCAGAACTTTTTTTTTAACCCTGGAGAGGCTAGTTGTTAAACTTACAGCATACTGGTAAAGACCCTTCAAACTACACTAACTTACTGTCCATGATGGATAATGAAGCTTCAGTTACATGGAGAATTCACCTTTGTGAAACAATTCCTCAAGAACAGATCAATATTTTTGTTACAGAACAAAGCTTACAACACCTGTTTTCCTTGCTGCTCAGTTTTTTTCTTACTTCCAAGTTTCCTAAGGTTGAGAATGCCAAAGTTTGAGTAATGGGTAAGGAAGGGTGCTAATGTATTATTTTTGTGATCTGAAATAAAAAAAATACATAAAATATTTTTTGTAGAAGAATTACTACAAAGGATGTTAAACACAGAAAATTATAATGGGCAAAAAATAGGAAAGGTAAACAGCTCTATATTACCAAATTTCTATTCATGTAGGAATAGAGGAAACTAGACTACAATGAGAAGGAGCAAACCATGATACGAGAGGAAGTCCAAACTTAACCAAGATTCCGGATGCCATCAGAAATTTAAAGTTACAGATTTGGTGACACAGTACAGCAGTCTAGAGATGCCAAACTGGGCAGGAGAGGCAAATTCTTAAAGCACAAAAGATAGTAAGTGACTGATACAGTTGAGTGTTCATTACAATTTATTTTTTTTAAGTTCTAGAGGGAAAAATTGATTGACATACACACATTATACTATGTATAAAATAGGGCTTCTCAGGTGGTGCCAGAGGTAAAGAACACGCCTGCCAATGCAGGAGACAGATGCAGGTTCAGTCCCTGGGTTAGGAAGATGCCTTGGAGGAGGGTGTGGCAACCCGTTCCACTATTCCTGCCTGGAGAATGCCATGGACAGAGGAGCCTGGCGGGCCACAGTCCATAGGGTTGCACAGAGTTACACGTGAGTGAAACAACTTAGCACGCATGCATACAACATGTGTGTATAAAACAGATAACGGATAGGGACCTACTGTATGGCCCAGGGAACTCAGTGCTGTGTAATGGCCTCTATACGGGAAAAGAATCTAAAAAACAGTGAATACGTGTATGTGTACAACTGACTCACTTTGCTGTACAACTCAAACTGACACAACATTATAAATCAACTGTACCTCAACTTAAAAGTATTAAGAGAAATGAAGGATTTCAGGAGGAATAGAAACCATCTTAAATTTCAGGATCCAAATGAAAAGCATATACATTTAAAATATAAAAGAAACATATACATATGACTTTCTATAAGACATTTTTATGTCTCACATGGAATTCAAATACAGGTTAAAGAAACTGCCTGGATTATGGTAAGGTACTAGCATGACAACTTTGTAGAGTGAGGTACATAAAGAGTTACAGTTTGGTATTCAACTGAGAGGACCAAACAATCTTTAAACCAGTCAATGCCCTATATAATCACTTTACCAATGAATTGGACAAAATAAATCAAACTTTATCAAATTAGTTGGTAGGTACAAACTTTTTTTGAAGTTAAAAATGAAGAGGAATACAAATTCCCAAGGAAATAATTTCTTTCTCTAAGAACTTAAAAATTTATGAAGGAGACTGAATGAAATGACCTCACATGAAAAATACCTAATAATACATGAAACTAGTAAATGTAACTAACAACTACCTGCTGAACATTTCCACAATTAAGTAAATCACTATTTTTTCACAAACCCTTTTCCTGATTTCCAAAATCAGCTCCTCTTCTAACTGACATATTTAGATGAATGTATTTTCTAGTCTTCAAGATTCAATATTGGAGTTAATTTTTTTTTCTTTTATCTTTCTTTTATCAGTCTCTGTGTTGGGCCTTCAAATGCATACATTTTAATATACATTTTAAAATATTTTCATCATTGTATTTGTATACTTCTGTGAGTAACGCAGAAGTTATAAACAGTTCATCATCCTGTTGAAGGGCCTACAAGGTGACTGGCATGTAAACAGGAAGCAGAGTAAGAAGTTAAATTACTTGCCTAAGTTGACAGGACCAGTAATTACAAGTCCTGTGATCTTAATGTCACCATTCTTTTCATTACACTATGGTGCCTCTCATCAACTCATATTTGGTCCATTACTCTAGATTTGTAGTGATTTTCTCTGCCTTTACTCTTACCTCTATCTTGCGTATCAGTATCAGATTAAACACAGCTTTTACTGAAAGATATCTCAATAAAGAAGCTGCCAATGGTTTCCTATTATGCAGACAGTAAAGATCAGAATCTTATCTCTGTTTCATATGTGAAATCTCTAATCATACCGGGCTTCTCTTGTTTCTTTGAACATAACTTTTAACTTTCCTGAGACTGCCTTTGCTTTTAGCAGTGTTTCCCTTCTCTGAGTTACATATCCCTGAGTAACAATTATTTCAGGGACCTGAACATTTATTATATATATATGCATTATTTATATATAGTTTATAGACCATGTATATGTATAACTACTACCTTGTGTGTTTTGATGGAGAGGGGGCAGGAAGCAGCGGTAAAATTTTTGACATTTAAAAAAAAAGTCTTCGCAACAGAAATGTCCATCAGTGCATGAATGGTTAAAGAAGATGTGAGATATATAGATATATATATACACACACACACACACACACACACACACACACACACACACACACACACTGGAATACTATTTCATTAAAAAGAATGAAATCTTACCATTTGCAAACAACACAGTGGGACTTGGAGGGTATTACGCTCAGTAAAATAGGTCAGGGACAAATACTGTATGATCTCATATATATGTTGAATATAAAAAATAAATTAGTGAATATAACAAAAAAGAAACAGACTCACAGGTACAAAGAACAAACTAGTGGTTACCAAAGGGGACAGGGACTGGGGAAGGGGCAAAATAGGAGTAGAGGATCAAGAGATACAAACAACTAGGCATAAAATAAATCAGCTCCAAGGATGTACAGCACAGGGAATATGGTTATTTTATTTATAACTATAAACTGACTATAACCTTTAAAAATTGTGAATCATTGTGTTGTATATCTGAAACTAGTACAATATTGTGCATCAGCTATACCGTAATTAAAAAAAAAAAATGAGACCGCTGCCGTTCCACTTCTGGTAATGAAGGACTATGTGGTTTTGATCACGTTTCTGCTGAGAACAACTAGGAAAGCTGAGACAAAACAAAGAAATATATCTGTCTGAAGGCATTGGAAAGCTCTCAAAACTGTGAGGATTTCGCGGCTAAGACCTAGCAGAGGCAGACAGGTTGGAGAGGCGCTTACAGCCTCTCTGATGGAGGCCTCTGTCTCTTCCAGAAGCAACTAAGAACAAAGCCTTTTGCAAGCTCACAGACCTAGATGAGGGTAGAAGAGGAGAAAAACTAGAGTTGGGCTCACCAAGAGACAAGCACCTCAGTCTTTCTGTTGAGATTCTAACGTGCTGCACCCTACAAGTCAGAGTGAACCAAAAATAGATTGGAACTGAATCATCTCCATTCTCAACTGGATTGCAGTGATCTGAGGATGCTAATGGCCCTCGCTACCTAAAGAAGTAAAAAAATCCTCTCTAAAAGAAACTCATGCTATCCCAAGCCTCAAAATATCTTTACAATTGTTTATATACAATATCCAGCACACATAAAACAATAATCAGGTATATGAGATGACATGACAAGACAGAGAAGCAACCATAGAAACAGGACTCACAGGGATTATGAAATGAAGACTTTAAAACAGTGTAATTAGGGAGTTCCCTGGTGGTCCACTGGATAGGACTCAGGGCTTTTACTGAGGTGGCCCAGGTTCAATCCCTGGCTGGGGAGAACTAAGACCCCACAAGATATGTGGCACAGCCCTCCCCCAAATTCCCCAAAATACTATGATTAATCTGTTCAGGAACTTAAAATATGAGTAAGTATGTGGAGAATGGAAACACAACCAAATGGAATTCTATTATTGAAAGATACAACAAAAACCCAGTGAATGGATTTAATAGCCAATTATACAGAGTTGAAGACAAAATTAGGGAACTGGAAGAAAATTCAGAAGAATCTGCAGACAGATTAACAAAAAGACTAAAAGATGAAAAATGGAAAAAATTTAAAAGGAAGGAGATACAGAGTAAAAAAAAAAAAAAAAGTCCCACATAGGTATATAATTAGAACCCAGAAGGAGAAGCATGAGGGACTGTAACAAAGCAATACTGAAAGAGCTGTCTCAAATAAACAAAAAGCATCATGCTTTAGATTCAAGAAGCATTATAAACCTTTAAGGAAAAGGCAAAGAAAATAACACCTAAGCACTTCATGTTAAAAGTGAACTATGTTAACTATGCTAAAAGTGAAAGATGCTAACTGCTGATATTCAAAGAGGGGGAAATGTTGAGCATCCGTAGATAAGAAAATTATGCTATCAAATGAATGACAATAAGACAGCTCCTTTGGAACCAAATGATGCTATCTTTAGAGTACTAAAAGAAAACAGAATTCATATTCAGATGATATAACTTTCAAAAGTTAAGACACTATAAAGCTATTTTCAAACAAACAGAAACTGAAAATTGGGCTTCTCTGGTGGCTCAGCTGGTAAAGAATCTACATTGCAGGAGACCTGGGTTCAATCCCTGGGTTGGGAAGATCGCCTGGAGAAGGGAACAGCTACCCACTCCAGTATTCTGGCCTGGAGAATTCCATGTATGGGGTCGAAAAGAATCGGACACAACTGCCAGACTTTCACTTTCACTTTTTTCACCTCTGCCTTGGAGGAAAGAGTAACCTTTGCGTAGAGAGAAATGTTCTCAGATGGAAGTTCTTAGATTTTGAAAGGGATGAAGAACAGTAAAGAAAATATATGGGTAAATGTCAACAAATAATTACTTTTATAAAACAATGCTGACTTATTGTGGTATTTAAAACATACAGATTTTAACATTAACAACACATAAATTGAGAAGAGGGGATAAAGTGGTCAAGGGTATTCACGTTGTCCAGGAAGTGGATAAAGTACTAAAGTATACTAGACTTTTATTTTTTTATTCTTATTTTTAATTTATTTGGCTGCGATGGGTCTTCGTTGCGCCATGTGAACTCTATATCAGCATGCAAACTTCTAGTTTTGCAAGTGGGATCTAGTTCCCTGACCAGGGATCAAACCTGGGTCCCCAGCATTGATCCTGTACCAGGATCAGCATTGATAAGTGCTGTTATCATTGATCCTGCACAGCACTGAAGTCTGTACCACTGGACTACCAGAGAAGTGCCTATACTAGACTTTTAGATGTCAAGGATGCACAGTCTAATTTCTAGAGCAATTAAACTATAGTAAAAAGACATGCAGGCCTCCTTGGCGGCTCAGCGGTAAAGAATCTGTCTGCCAGTGCAGGAGACGCAGGTTTGACACCTGGGTCAGGAAGATCCCCTGGAAGGAAATGGCAACCCACTCCAGTATTCTTGCTTGGGAAATCCCATGGACAGAAGAGCCTGGTGGATTGTAGTCCGTGGGGCTACAAAAGAGTCAGACATGACTTAGCGACTAAACAACAACAAAAATACATAACTATAAGGAAAAGGGGAATAAATAAATCTGACGCATCACAAAGGATGAAGAAAGCAGAGAAAAAAGAGTGAAGAGCACGGGAGACAAGAAACAGTAGGATAGCAGCTTTAAAGCCTCATATATCAGTAATAACATTAAATTGACTATCCCAATTAAAAGATAAGACTGTTGCCTTGGATTTATAAAGATACACCTTTAAGCTGTTTTCAAGAGGTAAATATTAGAATACAGAAAAGTTTAAAGTGAAGAGATATGCAAAAACTAAAAGAAAGACTGGCTATGCTAATATCCAAGACACAATACAGGAGATATAAAGCTCACGTGTCAAGAGCCCTAACAGGAAACAAGTAACACAATCAGGATTGTTTGTTTTAAACAGAGGGACTAATTACAAATGTGTGTATGGGGTATAAGAGAATTACAAGGGTAGTTCTGTAATCCAGGGCTAACAACAGGGGAACTGTACCTCTCTTAAGCTCCAAGAGACAGAAGAAATTAACCAAAGTCTTGAGGGAGAGAGAACTGTCAAGAGTTCAAGGTGAGAGAGGCAAAGCTCTTTGGTCACGGTACACATTCAGTTCAGAGCAACCTCTAATGGAGGGAGCCAGGGGGAATATAAGCACTTATCTCAACTCTTTTCCACCATACACTCCTTCTATCAGCTACGGGTGATAGCTGATCATGGGGTGGTATCAATTCAGTCACACTCTCATCTGAAGCCAAAAACATCCACCCCAGACTTCTTCATATATGGTAAGGGAGAAAAGAAATAAGTAACAAAACGTAATTTATAGTTTCATAAAACAGTGTTTTAGCTGGTCATGAAGACTAGGTTTGTGAGCATAGCTGCTTTCTATCACCACCCATCTAGGTTTCTCTCACTCCTTGCTTGCACCTAAGCTTAATGGAATTCTTTATCAGGTAAAAGAAGTCGCTCAGTTGTGTCCGACTCTTTGCGACCCCATGGACTGTAGCCCACCAGGCTCCTCCATCCATGGAATTTTCCAGGCAAGAGTACTGGAGTGGGTTGCCATTTCCTTCTCCAGGGGATCTTCCCGACCCAGGGATCAAATCCGGGTCTCCCGCATTGCAGGCAGACGCTTTACCGTCTGAGCCAGGTAGGGTGATCCAAACATTCATTCTTAGAAGATGAAACCAAGTGGAGGTCCTTTTTGGGTTACCCTAGTGTTTTCACTGACTGTTGGCCAAGAGAATACTGGTGAACATCAGACATTCCATATAAAGTCCTACTCACTCCACTAAGCAACAGCAATCGAAGCTCCCCCTTTTAAAAGGACTCTTTCCCTTCTGTCAGTAGTGTTCCCCCTGCACCCCACCCCCACCCCCTCGTTGGTTAATGATAGGAAAAAGTCCTGCCAGCAAGCCATGTCCACTTCTAATTCACTGAAACCATGTTTCCTAGGAATCATTCCTCCCTTGAGTACTAAAGCCTCCAAAGCCACTAAGACTGATGCTTCACGGACCAAAAAATTCCTCTAGTGGTTTACTAGGCATAATAAGAGAATGCAGCACAAATGCGTATGTGTGTACACCAAAAGACATACACAACAATGTTCATAGAAGCTCTCCTAATAGCCAAAGACTAGAAACATCTCTAATATCTATCAGGAATAGAATGGATAAATAAATGTGATATAAAGTAGAATACTGAATAGCAATGAAAATGAATGAATGAATGTTACCTGCTCCAGGTAACAACATGGATAAATCTTACAATGTTAGATAAAAGAAGCCAAAAACTAAAGATACATTATGCATTCAATTTATATAAAGGTTAACCACTATCAAACCTAATCTTTGGTGTTAGAATTCAGGATGGTGATTACCCTTGGGAAGGATGAAGAGTAATGACTAAGAATGGACATAGTTATTGATGTGGGTGGTGACTATAGTTACCTTCATTTTGTGATGTCATGCTAAACAACTATATTTGTGGTTTTCTATACATATGTTATGCTTCCATTAAAAAGCTTATTTAAAAAAAATACAACTGTCATCTTGCATATAATGTATAATTTCTCTGGATGCTTTTGTTTTTCTGTATTTTATCAGTTTGACTATAACATGCATAGGTGTGACTTTCATTGTAACTTTTCTGCTTGCGATTTACTGAGCTTTGTGGATTTATAGTTCTATGCTTTTCACCAAATTTGGAAAACATGCCACCTGATTTTTTTTTTTTTTTTTACAAAATTAATCATACTGAAAAATAGAGGGACTACTCTCATCCCCACTCTATACACCTTCTGGGGAAGGTAGCACCATATATTGATTATGGATTCTAAGCATATACTTCATTGTTTAGGCCAGCATCCCTAATTTGCAGGTTATTGTATCATAACTGGCCAGTTCTCTGATTTGTTCTGAGTTCTCGTCTAGCCTGTCAACTCATAAGCCAGTGACAAGTATATACCCTTACCTCAGGCCATGTCTCCTAAAGTTATTCCCTATGGAAAGATTCCCTTTACTGTTATGTGTTGGGGCCACTGATGAGTGGTGGTTTTACTGACCATTCACATCCAGCTGTGGCCAGCTCACTGCAGATTCTTTCAAGAATGAATAGGACCCACACTTTTTTTCTCTTCCATTAATTGGTCAGAAGGAACTCCTCCTGAAGCCAATTTATATGGGTTGGGGGAGAAATGCTGAAGGAGCAGGGTCAGGGACTACAGGAGTCTGAGTCACCTGCTCATTTAGTTTAGCTGTAGCCAGTTCCCAGTCTAACAGGGAGTGGACTGCTTCTGTGCTCATCCAGCTGTATGGTTTGGTGAATCAGATAACATCAGTTCACGACAGGTGGTTTGATTATTCACGCAGTCACTTGATGTCCCATGGTCAGGTGTTCCATCCTACCAGGTAGCAGGAGCAAATCTGGAGCAGCCTTTCAAAGAAACAAAAGAAAATGTTGTTGGCTGAGGAAGATATGTCCTTATTTCCAAACCGAAGGGTCTGTGTTGTAATTCCCCTATGGGAACTTACCGAAGTCTTCATTTAATATTTCTTACCACGTGAACTTCCAGTACCAATGGACCTGCCTAATCACAAGGCCACCCCCCATCAAAATTTGCAATCTTACGGTTACCCAGAAAACAGGTAAGAGCAGGTCACCCAAATGTGCTTTATTTTGTTGCCTACAGAACCCCCAGAAGTCTGCTACACCTTTTTTCCTTTCTCTTTGTTGTAGTGGTAGGAAACACAACTACCCATTACTTATTTGAACAGATACTCAAACATGTCTCCGGCCACTGCAACCCTAGAAACTTGGTGCAGTCCTGGGTTTATTGCCGCATCTTCTGGCAGGCATATGTCTTATCAAATCATGCAGAATGCTTGCTACTCCATTCTCATTAGGTTCATTTAACATAATTTCATTGCTATAATAGACTAGTATGATATTCTGTGGCATAGTGATATGATCAAGGTCCCTTTACACCACAGAAACAACAGGAATGTTGACATAGCCCTGAGACAAGACAGTTAGGGTTTACCGTTGTCGCTGTCATTTAAGTGCAATATGCTTTTGATTTTCTTTACTGATTAGAAAGGAGGTGGGAGTGGGGGCAGGGCACATTTCCAGATCAATACCTATGTATCATGTCAAAGTCTATATTAATTTCTTCCAATGAAGATACCACAGCTAGAACAACTGCAGTTGCCCCCCACCTCCACCCACACCTGATTAAGCTCTGCAATAATCCATTGTCATCTTTCACTACCCATCTGGTTTTTACACTGTCATCTCCATGATCCATCTGGTGATCACACACGGAATTTAAATGGGAATATGCTATCAGTTGTCATGCCAGCACAGGGGCACTAACTTCTGTACTGCTTTTCTTTTACTGTCTTGAGAGGGAGTGGTATCGATCAGTTCTGAACTTCTATCTAGTCCTACCTACCATAACAACACTCATTCCATTGGTCAGGAAATGAAAATGAAGATTGCTTCAGTTATTAAAATGTATTCATTCTTACCACACATCTGGGGTTGGAGAAGTAACCAGTATGGGTCTCTCTGGGCTGTTAGCCAGACTCAGGCCTGGACTCCATCTGTCACTCGACTTTCTTGGGGGCCCCTATTCTAACCAATAAATAGCCACTGGAGAAGGATTAGGACAATGATTGCCTAACTTGCTCACTGGAATTACTGGGGGAGCTTAAAAAATACAAAGAAAGGCCTGTCTTACCCCCAGAAATGATGAGTTAACTGGCCTGGGGTGTATCCTTGGCTTTAGAATTCTAAGGTGTTCTTATGTCCAGACAAGTTTGGAGACCACTGGGTCTAGAGAAGATCAATGATTATACTGCTGTGGCTGCATTGCAGGATTCTTCCTTGAAGGAGCCAAATCTCTCCCCATCAAGAAGTACCAAGTCTGTGACTTGGATGAGATGCTTCAAATTTAATTCCTCAGGTTCTCACTGGTCAAAACAGCAAGATCTTTAATTCTTCTGTAGGTTATCACTTGCCAGAGCAAGCTGTGTACTCCTCTGATGGGGATGCTATGTCGGGATTTGCCTGGAGGAACTGGGAGGTGGCGAGGGTAAATTCTGAGGACAGTAGGAATCAACTTACGAGACAGAGCTGCCCCAAAGCTTCATTCTTGTCTGCCCAACTGTCCCCATTCAATGTCTCAGGGTCCCACTCCTTTCTCATCAATCCTAACCTTAGTGTAAGAAAACTGGAAGAACTGAGCATTTAATTGGTACTACAAATCTACTTTATCTGCCCACTGTCCATAGTATCGCACAGTCGGTCATAACTGAAGCAACTTAGCACACACGCATGCACACACAGCCCCAAAGTAGAAACAACTCAAATAGCTACAACAGAATGGACAGAGCAGCTTGTCCACAAGCGGAATATAACAATGAACATGAACAAACTACTTCTACAAGCAACTTAGATAAACCTTACAAATATAATGGTTGAAATACACATATAATTTCATTCATGTATGATTCAAAACAGATCTATGGTTATAAGTTAGTATGAGTGGTAACATCTGGGGAAGAGGTTGGGCAGTATAATTATTGGGATGTCACATAAAAGGTTTCTATGTAACTTGTAATATTCTATTTCTTGGGTGGTGGATAGAGGGATATTTTTACCTCTGATAGATACTGCATTTATTTCTGCAGTATGCTGTATTTCAGTTTTTTAAAAGGCTAGTGCTAATAAGACTGGGAACTACCAGTTATGCCTACTTGCCCCTCGCCATCAATTCAGACACTTCTTTCAAGGCCTGGTTCAGATTCCACAACTAACTTGAAGTCCAACCACTTCAGCTAGAAATGACTTATCTTTCTGCTTGGTTTTCATTACATCTCATGGGAGATACTGTAATATAGGAGAAATGGTACAGGCCAAGGGGCTTGGGCTTTAATCTGTAAAGCAATAATAAGGGAGTGATGTGGTCCTGTTTGTCATATCTGCACACCATGAATTTGCTTAACTAATTATACTTATTTATATTTCTTTGACTATGTGGACAAACAAAAATTTACATATACATGTAAGTATAAAAATGTCATATGTTTGATTGTTACAATATTTGTTCCCAGTGTATCATGCCTCTTTTGTTTGTGCCTCTTTGCAATGTGCCTTTGCCACTTTAACTATCAAAAGGTACTTTATTTCCCCACTTCTTGAGTCTAGGCTAGCCTTCCTTGTGACTTATTTTGACCGCCGAATGCAGTAACTGTGACTTAGTGCAACTTCTGTGGATGAGGCCTAGAGAGGCTCTACAGCTTCCTTTGTCACCTTCTAGAACACTGCCCTGGGCCTCTATGTTGTAAGTCTGGAATGAAAGACCATGTGAAGAGAGCCACGTGAATGAGCCCTGAAGAAACAACAGAAAAACCTTCTAGTCAAAACAAAGAATGGTGAGAAATAATAAATCATTATTGACTTTAGCCATTAAGTTTGTGATTGACTCATAGCACAGGAAGATAATCTAGTCTGCTGTGGCAGAGACTGATCTTGTCTCTCAATGTCCCTTCTTCTTTTCTTCCTTTAGTATTACAACTCCCAAGTTTTGACTTAGGACTTTGCCACACAGGCAAGGACTGTATTTCCTAGCCTCCCTTGGAAGTCTGGCCATGCGACTACATTTTGGCCAAAAGAGGAAATGATGGCTGCAACTTCTGTGACATGCCCTTAAAAAGAAGAGGTATACTGTTTTTCCATTTCCCATTCTCAGATATATCTTGGCAGGAGGTGAAACAACCATCTTAGGCCATGAAATAGAAGCCACATATTGAGTATAGCAGATTAACAAGCTAGAATGAGGGTGGATCTCTAACACCTAATGCTGCTGTATCAATCGTGAACTGATTATCTCTGAAATGTTACAAGAGAAAAAAAATAAACTTTCATCTTAAGTTATTATGTTGGCCTTTAAGCAACCAAACCTATATCCCAAGTAATATGTATTTTCCATTATTTCCCCCATATAGTTATATACAAATACACATGTATATATGTATATCTACAAATAAATATTTTGAGTGTAAACATACACACACACACAAATATGTAAACATTTATGTGTGCTGCTGCTGCTGACTTATAGACTGGGATCACATGATACACACTTTTCTTCATCTTGCTTTTTCTCATTTAGTAGTAGTATCTTGTGGAAATCACAATTCAACTAATACTGCTTTAATTTATTCCTTTTGTTGGATACAAAAACTGTAATTCACTCAACCATTTTCTTAATAATGAGCTTTCACTTTGCTACTTGTTTTTAGATACTATGGATGATGCTACAGTGAATATTCTTATAGTTAGATCCTTACATATTTTAAGGGCTTCCCTTGTAGCTCAGCTGGTAAAGAATCCACCTGCAATGCAGGAGACCCTGGTTTGATTCTTGGGTCGGGAAGATCTGCTGCAGAAGGGATAGGCTACCCACTTCAGTATTCTGGTGGCTCAGCTGGCAAAGAATCCACCCACAATTCGGGAGACTTGGGTTCGATCCCTGGCTTGAGAAGATCCCCTAGAGAAGGGAATGGCTACCCACTCCAGTATTCTGGCCTAGAGAATTCCATGGACTATATATCCATGCAGTCACAAAGAGTAGGACACAACTGAGCAACTTTCACTTACATATTTTATACCTATTGGACAGATTCCCAAGAAAGAAATAGCTAGGACAAAAGATATTTCCAGTTTAAAACATTTAACACAGGTTGCCAGACCGTTTTGCAAACAGGTTGAAAAAGTTCACATTTATACCAGCGTGCATGCATGCTAAGTCACTTCAGTCATGTCCTTCTCTTTGCGACCCTATGGACTGTGGCCCGCCAGGCTCCTCTGTCCATGGGGATTCTCCAGGCAAGAATACTGGAGTTGGTTGTCGTGCCCTCCTCCAGGGGATCTTCCCAATACAGGGATCAAACTCGCATCCTTATGTCCCCTGCATTGGCAGGAGGGTTCTTTACCACTAGCGCCACCTGGGAAGCCCATTTATACCAGCACCGTATAACAAAACTTTTCAGTTGGATCCAACTGGCAACAGGTGCTATTGGTCATTTAACGTTTGCCCAGTCTGAAAAGATTCTCACTTAATTTCATAATAGAAGAAATGCCCAGTAAAACTACAGCAAGATTAAACACTTTCACTTATCAGTCCCACAACCAAAAGTTCAATAACATACTGTAATGAAAATGCTGTGGGTGCAGTTACTTGTTTATATAACACAGGGAAATCTGGCAGTATCTAGCAAAATCACACATACATACAAACCCTCTGATGGAACAATCTTATTTCTGTGAAATGTTGAACATGTGAGGCAAAAGTGTACACAGTATTATCCATTACCACATTGTTTTCAAAGGCAAAAGACTGAAATCAAAGCAAACATCCATCGTAAAGGCTTGGTAAAATAAATTCTGGCATTCCTGTAGTGGAATTTATTCATAGTGGAATACTATGCAGCTGTTAAAAGGATGAGGACTCTCATTATGAGCTACTTAAATAACTGAGTTATCAAATATAGCACATTATTATAACCTTTGTTTTTTTTTTTTTAAATAAAAAGGAGAATAAACTCATATAAAAAAAGCTATGAGAACTACATGAGAAACTAATAAAGTGGTTGTGAGACAGGTAGTATTGGCACAGGAAATGGGTGTATGACAGATAAGTGGGGGGAAGCTTCAACTCAAAACATAAATACCTATCTATCTAGATACACACACATACACACACATTACCATTTGAATGAATTACTCCTCAAAAAGAAAAAGAAAAATAGTTCTAGTATTTCCCCAGATTCCTTTATGTGATTTCTGTCTAGTCGATTTACCTATCTGATCCTCTTTCTTCAACTGTAAAACAGGGATAAGATCTGCTTCACAATGATCTGGTGAGCACTACAGTAGGTCTGTGCTTAGCCAAGAGCCCGTCACACAACAGGCACTTAATAAAGACTAGTTAATGAATGGCTTGCCAATCTGTTACATAGGCCTGAATTTGGCGTCTTATTACTTTTACTTGCGTTATCGTGATTTCTTCTGATTTTGAGTGACTTTTCATATTTGGATTTATTCTTTGCTGAATTCATATTCTTTGCCCAGCCATTTTCTACAGAATTGCTTGTTCCCTTGATGTGAATTTTAAAGAGCTCTTTTAATATTAAAGATGTTAAACCTCATATTTTTTTTAGTCTATGTCTATTAATTTTAACTATGTTTATATCTTTTGCATACAAGTTGTCTTTTATACTGACAAATGTCTATCTTTCTAAAGAAGAACGTGTGTTCTGCTGCTGCTGTGTAAAATACTCTATAGCTGTCAATTAGATCCAATTGACTGATGGTACTACACAGTTCAACTAATGAATATATCCTCACTGATTTTCCGCCTGCTAGATCTATTATTTATTAAAAGAGGGGTGATGAATTCTCAAGGTATAATAGTGCATTTGTCTGTTTCCCCTTGCCGTTCTATCAGGTTTTGCCTTAGCTGCTTTAATGCTCTGTTGTCAGACATACACACATTAAAGGCCGGTATATCTTTTGGAAGCACTGACCTCTTTATGTAATGCCCTTTCCTATCGCTGATAATTTTCCTTGTTTTGAAGTCTGTTTTGTCTGAATACAGCAACTACAGTTTTCTTTTGATTAGTATTAGCATAGTAGATCTTTCTCCATTCTTTTACTTTAACCTGTCTGTGTCTTTATATTTCAAGTGGATTTCTTGGGACTTCCTTGACAGTTCAGTGGTTAAGACTTCAAGCTTCCAGTGCAGGGAGCATGCCACAACTAGAGAAATGCCTTCGTACCACAACTAGGGAAGCCCAAGCGCGTGCCACAGCTAAGACACGATGCTGCCAAATAAGTAAGATTACAGTAAGCATGGAGTTTCTAAGGCAAAAAGGTGGCTTCTAAAAAAAACTTCAAAGATCTATATAGAATCAAACTCTTTATTATATCTGCATACATAGATTTTGTATGTTTTTAAACAAAGTAATGTACTTTATTTAAGCCACTGTTATTTTGATCTCTATGTGTGTGTGTATTGTAGCTGTGTCCGACTCTTTGCGAGCCCATGGACTGTAGCCAGCCAGGCTCCTCTGTCCATGGAATTCTCCAGGCAAGAATACTGGAGTGGTTTGCCATTTCCTTCTCCAGTATTTACTTTTAAATTATAATCTTTTCCTAGTCAATGACTGAAAAAGTGGCATCTCAATACACACTCATAGATTCTATTACAGGATAAAAAGCCTTTTTTCCAAGTTCACTCTACCATGTCTCTAGGAATTTTCTATTAGGTGCTTGTGTATATTGTTTGTTTTAAGCACCACAAGTATTTCGGAAAATGATTTTTAAAGTTTTACCAGTTGTTATTAATTTTAAAATACCAGTTTTGTTTCTCTAGTTTTGCTTTTATTTCCAGTTTGCTGCATTTCCTCTTCCTCTTAACGCTGTGGGTAAGGGAGGGCAGTTAAAACGTGGTTCCTCAAAAGAAAGGGGAAGTATAAAAATGCCAAACACCAAAATCAAAATCCTCTTTTAAAAAAAGTTTTGTTTATCCCTTAAAATTTTTTTAACACATAAACTGACAGGTTTAAATTATTTTTAAAAAAAGATTTGGTTAGTTGTTCATGTAATAATCATCCATTTGAGCCCAGGAGGGTAAGTCTCCTCTCAATCTATTCAAGCATATTAAGTATCCCATTAATTTCATCTTACTGTTCCAGTCTGTCAATCTGCAATTCCTTTTACTTTTCTTTTACTTTGGGCTTATTCCCTTGATCACATGTCCTACTTCTTCTTGGTTTGTCATGTAAGTGGTACACATCCTTCATTAGTTTCTTTAGAAAGGATGTGTGAACTGCATATCTGAGACCTTTTAGGATTGAAAATAATTTATTTTAGCATGGCCTGTACAGAACTCTAAATTATAAGTAATTTTCCTTCAGAATTTTGGAGCATTGCTCCATTACCCTTTTGCTTCCAGAATTGTTACTGAGAAGTCTAACACATTCATCTCTGTACGAATCATATGAAATCTGTTTTTTCTCTCTATAAACTTGAACAATCTACTCTTTGTCTCTCTACTTGTTATCTTTACAGAGAAGAGAAAGGCGGGAGATACACAGGAAAAAAGCTCCAGAAATCAGCATGGGGTCCCCTTCAGCATTTTATACTTAGAGCAATCTTAATTACCCACCCCCGCCACAAGAGCCACATGTGATTAGCACCGGCACACTGTACTATCACACACATTGTGCAACCCTAGAGCAACCACCGTAAAAAACAAAACAAGATGCAGCTGCAAGAGAAAAAGATGTGTTGATGGTGATGTAAAAATAATAATTATGATGAAAATAAATGCTAACAGTATCGTGCACGTCTATGTGCCGGGTACTGTTTCAATTGCCTCGTACATATTAACTCACTGAATTAGTATATAGCATACAACCTTAAGAGGTAAGTATTATCTTCATTTTATAGGTTACATAATCTACCCTGGCACAGCCAGAATTCTAGTCCAAACAGTCTAGCTCCAGAATCTTGGGATCTTAACTATTATGCTATACTACTTTCCAGTAGTAGATGCTAGTCAGTTTTTGCTGTTTACTATACTATTTTAAAATATCTTTTCTTGACAAAATAAAAAGTTGGCAAACCCATGTTTATTTCCATAATTTAAAAATGTATTGGCTGGTGAAATGTGAAAACCTGGAAATCACCGATTTATAGGACCAGTAGAGAGAAAAAAAATGAACATTTGAGGCAAGATAACCGATGGAACAAGATCTTAGAGGATCAGTTCTAGAGCATAGGGAGCTGGTAGACCTGAAGGACTGGGAAGATGCTAAGTGCAGGAGGAATTATAGCTACATTCAGAGATGATGGTGAGGAAAAAATCTCCAGTAACTCAAAATCAAGGTCATCTGAGCACAAAATAAGACTGGTAGCATCAACTTAGAAGGCTTAATAAGTAATTAATAAAGAACGGTGAAGATTTGGAGCAACTTTTGTGAGGAATGGGAAAAAAAATAAATAAAGCCAGGAATGAACTGACAGCTAGAAAAACAGAAATGGTTTCAACACTAAATATATTGAAGAAGTCAAAGAATAAGGTTAGAGGGAGTAACAGAGTGGACAATGTATAAACAAATATAGCAAGTTGTGGTTAGAAGATAGGATTTCTGAATTTAAGATCTCACAGCCAGAATAATGCTCATTCATTGATGATGATACTGGTGATAATAACCATTTATTAAGCACACACTAAAAAAAATTAATTCAGTCATAACAACCATTACTATCAGCATATTACAGAAGAGAAACTGAGGCCCTAGTGAAATTTTCAGTAAAATTAAAGTTTTTCATAAAACTTAATGATTCTGAAATTCATATACAGTAGGAAAGAATCTGGCATTTCCAAGGAAATACGTGAATATTAACCATTGTTAATATCTTGCTGGGTATTAACACTTATAATAAGGCTGCAGCAGTTATGATAGTGTGGTAATATAGTAGAGGTCATACACATTGACCAATGGTAAAGAAAAAACAATCCTTGGATGTGTGGAAACCTGATTTGAAATCAATGACATTACAAACTTAAGAAAAGTCACACTATTTAATAGTTGCTGCTAGAAAAATTAGTTGTTTATATATGAAATAAATAAATTAGATCTCTACCTTATGCACAAAAATAGTAGTTTGAGTTAAAAAAGAATAAAATACGAAGAATAAAAGTTTACAATTTTTAACAAAAAGATGAATATCTTTGTGATTTGGAGATAGGAAATGACTTCTTTTCTTTAGGAGAGGATTTCTTAAATCAGACACCCAAAGCAAAAAATATACAGGAAAAGATGAACAAATCTGATTAATTCAAACTAAATTTCAGTGTAAAAAAAGACACCATAACAAACGCCAGAGAAAAGGCATGGACTGGAGGATGACATGCAACTAATACAACCTACAATGTATTATTATCCAGAAAACATATATCAATGAAAAAGATGAGCAAAGCAATAGAAAAAATGGACAAAGATGCCCAAAGATGCCCAGGAGGCATTTGGGATTAGTACTAGAGAATCTGGGCTGGAAATAGAGATTTGGGCTGTATCAACTTACTTATCATATATGAATTCACAGAACTAGATGAGTTTCCAGGACAGCATGTAAGGCAAATAGAAATTTGGGCCTAGCTAGGACATAAAGCAAGCAAAGGATTACCAATCCTCACTCTTCCCCTATCCAACCCGGGGCTGTACAGCATGAGGGATCCCAGTTCCCCAACCAGAGATGGAACCCATGCCCCCTGCAGTGGAAGCACAGAGTCTCAGCCACTGGACCATCAGGGAAGTCTGCTCACTCAAATTCTTAATACTAATAACTGCTTTAACCTTATCGACATACTATTTTCTCTGGCTTTTTCTGATCATAACTAAGTCTTTTACAGATGCTGCTGCTGCTAAGTCGCTTCAGTCATGTCCAACTCTGTGCGATCCCATAGACGGCCTCCTACCAGGCTCCTCTGTCCCTGGGATTCTCCAGGCAAGAACACTGGAGTGGGTTGCCATATCCTTCTCCAATGCATGAAAGTGAAAAGTAAAAATGAAGTCGCTCAGTCGTGTCTGACTCCTAGCGATCCCATGGACTGCAGCCTACCAGGCTCCTCCATCCATGGGATTTTCCAGGCAAAAAGATGAGATCTAAATATAAGAAATAAACACTTATAAAATAAAACCAGATTTGGGGATGTCCCTGGTGGTCCAGTGGTTAAGCCTCCAAGTTTCTTTAGGGTGTGTAGGTCTCATCTCTGGTTGGGGATCCCTCACACCATGTGACATGGCCAAATTAATTAATTTTTAGAACCCCACATTTTGTTGGGTATTACATCAGAAGATGATACTGGGGAAGATTAAGAGCAGGAGGAGAACGGGGCGACAGAGGATGAGATGGTTGGATGGCATCACCGACTCAATGGAGATGAGTTTGAGCAAACTCCAGGAGATAGTGAAGGACAGGAAAGCCTGGTGTGTTGCAATCCATGGGGTCACAGAGTTGGAGGTGACTTAGAAACTTAACAACAACACCAGAAGGTGGTCAGATAAACCTGCCACTCCTGTTTGTAACAATTACCTTCAGCTCCTCTACTTTATGTTCTGCCAAGAAGGTGGGGTGGTGGAAATTAAATGCAAATTAAAAAATAAAGCCAAACAGGACTTAAAATTTAAAGCAAAGGGAATGTAAGAAAATGTTCCCTAAAATGCACAATAAGGGTTTTTTTTTAATTGGTGGGGTTAGGAACTATCTCCTCTTATACGTTATATATATACATATATATAATTATTTAATGCATCAGAAATAGCTAATATATGTCTGCTGCTGCTGCTGCTGCTAAGTTGCTTCAGTTGTGTCCACCTCTGTGCGACCCCACAGATGGCAGCCCACCAGGCTCCTCCGTCCCTGGGATTCTCCAGGCAAAAACACTGGAGTGGGCTGCCATTTCCTTCTCCAATGCATGAAGGTGAAAAGTGAAAGTGAAGTCACTCAGTCGTGTCCGACTTTTCGAGACCCCATGGACTGCAGCCTACCAGGCTCCTCCGTCCATGGGATTTTTCAGGCAAGAGTACTGGAGTGGGGTGCCATCGCCTTCTCCGAATATATGTCTACACATCTTGAAATTTTAAGACAAAAAAAGAAAAATGCTTCATCCATATAGACTTCTATTCACTGCATTTCTTATACTTGGAAATAGTAAAACAGCTATCTACTGCTCAAAGCAGTCAGTCACAAAAGAACTACATAGAGGATAATTTAACTACACAGAGGATAATTTCTTTTATATGATGTAAGAACATGTAGAGGAAGAACAGTGGTGGTAGTGGTAAGGGGATGTGATTAGTAGGGACATAGAGAGACTCTATGGTGTGTTTGGTGTATTCTGTGTATGTGGATCTGGCTGCTGGTTACATTGAATTGGTCATTTGGCACCTGAGCATTTTATTACATACCTTTTAACTGAGGTATGTATCTCTTAATCCTTTAAAGAAAAACTTCTTAGAGGCCTTAGGGATCTCACTCAACACAGCTTGCTTTGCTCCTGTCAGGACAACAAAGCCTCTAAATAAGAAACGAATATTTAGTGGCCTCTCTAAGCTTTCTTCCCCTAATGGCCCCACTCCCTCAAACCACCCTGCCTCAACCACCTCCCAACATAACAGTCTTAAGGACAAGGCCGTTGAGATCATCATTTTCAGGATAAACAAGCTCCAGGGTCCTTCTTTCACTAAATCAAAAGTAAGCTCCCAGGAGTAAACTGAAAGTAATCTGAATGTAAACACCAACCTTTCAATCATCACGTAGTATATCATCTTCTATACTACCCTAGCTCATGAACATGAATCTGTTCTAAACATCTTGGAAGAAATTTCCATTATAATTTTACTTTGACAATTTTGACCAGGGTAAAATGACAGAAAACCGATTTATCTAGATTCCAATTAATTATCTTACTGATGATTATTTTTTAGTGAAGGACGATAACAAATATTAAATTTAAACAGTCCAGAGAATGAAAAGTTGCTTAAAAAAAATTCCTTTTCACTTTAAGATGAAATACCAAGAGAAAAAATTTTTTAAACTTACATGTTAACAATTGGTTGTTACATTTTAAATCATACAAGGTGAAATACTGGCCCTTCTGCAGTTCATTGTTCTATGTTATTGGTCAAGCAGGGTTCAGAAAGGAAATGAGGCTGGGTTATTAAGATACAAATACACAGCATGCAATCAGCAAGTGCATTACTTCGGATACTTTAAAAACATGAAACAGTCATGTCAAGGAAGGTGCTTCAAGGGACTGAAGCTATCTCCTTTCTCTGTTTTTTCGGTGTTAATAAACCTAAATAAAAATTAAAGCTCTCCAAGGATACTTTAGTTTGTAGCAGAAGCCCTACAACATGAAATAAAGGAAACCCTAAATCTTCATATTCTTTTACCACGTTCCCAGTTTTAGTTAACCGAAAAAAAAAATTGATCTACAGTAGGAAAGAAGAATTATCTACTGAAAACAGATATCTAAGTAAGGACTCTAACGGGTCTGGTCTGAGTCAAGGCCTCGGAGCAAGATGGCACTAAATAGCCAAAGAGCAAGGCTGTGAGCAGTGCCTAGTTTAGGTATCTTCTTTCTTTAAAAAAAAAAAAAAAAAGATTTGTAGAGGGGAGACAGCGAAATTAGGCACTGCGGGGGTTCGAGGGAAAGGCTGCTCTAAGGAGAATTTTCAATTCTGGGGTCGTGGCTGGGACAAGAGGGCCCGAGGTAAAAAGCGACGCCAGGAGAAACTCACTTTTGAAAGGCACCTTCCGGTTACACAGTGCTCTCACGTGCTTTACTTCCTTGGACACAGTATCCTTTCTTGGGCCTCCGGACGTGAAAGGCCCACCGTGAAGGCCCTCTTCCCCTCAAGACTCAGAAGCGGGCCTCGCTGCCCGACCGCCGCCCGCGCCCCTTCGGCCTCCGCGGGGCGCGCACGTCACCCGCCCGCTGCCAATCGGCGCCCGGCAGCTCACCTCTCAGTGCAGGCGCCCAGCCCCGCCCCGCCCTGGCCCCGGCAGAGAGCGCCGGTAGGCCGCTTCCGCTCTGGGCGCAGGCGCAGCAGCTCCGTCGGAGAGCCGCGGGAGTCGGGCGAGGAGCGGACGCCGCTGGCCAGGATGGTGCTGGAGAGCGTGGCCCGCATCGTAAAGGTGCAGCTCCCCGCGTATCTGAAGCGGCTTCCAGTGCCCGAGAGTATTACAGGGTTCGCCCGACTCACAGGTAATCCTGGCCTTCAGCCAGTCCCCATCCTTGCAGGCTTCTCCACGCGGAGGGTGGGGGCGGGCATCTGAAAGTCCTTCGGCCGAGGGGCGGGGCGGAGCCTGGCGGGTGGCGCGTGACCTGGGATCCCACTCCAGTATTCTCGCCTGGATAATCCCGTGGACAGAGGAGACTGGTGAGCTACAATCCGTGGTTTCGCAAGGAGTCGGACAGGACTGAGCACAGCACCCCCACTGCCACTCTCACTGCAGTCGCGGAGTAGGTGGGCACGCGCCGGCACTGCATCCTCAGAGTGTGTGTGAGGCCACATCCTGGGACTTGGCGGCCCCCTGAGCTTATCTTCATGTCTGTCTGCAGTGTCCTTCCGTGTTGAGAGACCAGGTTTTTGCAGAGAAGGTGCTGAGTTGGGAACAGGCCCATTTTTTTCATCTCCGTCGCTCCCTGCAAGGTTGCTGGTTTATTTTAAAGTAGGAAAAGTCGTTATCCAAGGCTCAAAGGCTCTGTGTATCAGGCCGTCCCAGCTCTTGGCTGAGTTTGACCCACATAGTGTGGGTGTGTCTGTGTGAGAGAGAAAAACACATACACATGTATTTGGTGGTTTTATTTACTAACAAAATTAGACAATTCCAGTTCCATGGGGGAGTGTCAACCTGTCATGGGGTCATTTGAGGTCATCACCGTAACTATGGGCCTGGAAGCAATTTAGTTTACTTGAGTTGGAGGAAAGATACTTTTGCTGGCATGACAGACCAAAAATTAGAAAGTGAAATTTACTGATGACATGTAACATTTGCACTTAAGTTCCCTCCTTTACAAAATACAACCCACAGCGCGGGATTTCATATCTAAAAGATGAACATTTCCCGAATGCTGCCAAAACTTGGAAGATATTGTTGGGTTCTGAGTTTTACAATGCAAGTGACATATGGGTAAACCAGACTCAGGGACTGATTAGGATGATGGTGGGGGAGGAGGGAGGGGAAGCCGGTTATTGATAAAGCAAACATTGAACTCATATGTTCTGACTGATTACCAGGGAATGTAAGCATGAATTAAGATAATTTTGAGGTAAATAGGGCTGCTTCTGGAGCAGTTTAGACATCTATGGTAGCTGACTTAAAACGCAGTATTTGGAAGGCTGACAGGTAGAAGAAAACTAAGATGTATTTTGTGTAGACCAGAAGACAACTAGGGCCAAGTTAGTGATTGTTATTTGAACATGGGTTTTAGTTGCATGTTAAAGGAATTCTTTTTTTTTTTTTTTTAATTAGAGAATACTTTACCTTAATAGGGTGCTGTGAGAGCTATCCCCTCTCAGAGATTTAAAAAAAACAAAAGGCGGTGTCTGGTGGTGGATAGGTAAGATGTGGTAAACTAGGTCTAAATCTAGTCTAAATCTAGAGATTCTTTAAATAATAATCACAGACATTTGGTTTGTTGACAAATGGATTGTGAAAATTTAACATTTTTAGGTGTTAAAAGGTTTGACAGAAAGCATGTAATTGAATAGAAAGAGTGGTAACTGAGTGAAAGTGAAAGTGAAGTCGCTCTGTTGTGTCCGACTCTTTGCAACCCCATGGACTGCAGCCTACCAGGCTCCTCCGTCCATGGGATTTTCCAGGCAAGAGTACTGGAGTGGGGTGCCATTTCCTTCTCCAAGGGATCTTCCCGACCCAGGGATTGAACCCAGGTCTCCCGCATTGAGGGCAGACGCTTTACTGTCTGAACCACCAGGTAACTAAGTAATAAACACTAAAAAAAATCTATACATAAGGAGAAACATAAAAGTAACATAAGATGAAAATGCTTGCAGATCAAGAGTTTGTAAACATCTTAGTCCTCTTTTGATTTTACTATTTTATTCTGATGGATTACAGCAATTATGTAAAATTTTGACTTTTTCTCCCCTTTTTTTAACATCACAGTAGGCCTAACCATCGGAGAAGGCAATGGCACCCCACTCCAGTACTCTTGCCTGGAAAATCCCATGGACCGAGGAGCCTGGTAGGCTGCAGTCCATGGGGTCGCTAAGAGTCCGACACGACTGAGCGACTTCACTTTCACTTTTCACTTTCATGCATTGGAGAAGGAAATGGCAACCCACTCCAGTGTTCTTGCCTGGAGAATCCCAGGGACAGGGGAGCCTGGTGGGTTGCCGTCTCTGGGGTCGCGCAGAGTTGGACACGACTGAACCGACTTAGCAGCAGCAGCAGGCCTAA
Organism: Bos indicus x Bos taurus; assembly: GCF_003369695.1. Classification (NCBI taxonomy): domain Eukaryota; kingdom Metazoa; phylum Chordata; class Mammalia; order Artiodactyla; family Bovidae; genus Bos; species Bos indicus x Bos taurus. The sequence goes on along the minus strand of NC_040081.1, from coordinate 22,191,389 downwards.
CCATTTCCCTGCAGCTGGAAGTTTTGAATGTTTTTAATATATATATTTTATTCTTAATGTTCAGTGGGTAAGTAGCCCTATACCAATTATTTTTTCCCTCTTTAAATTACACCTTTAAATGTATTCATTAAATGGTAATAATACATCAAAAAGATACAATCATTTTGTGACATTTGTTCCCAGTTGCCAACTTACTTTCTTAATAATTTGTGTAAATTAACTGATGAGTTTTTAGCAGTCAAGAAAGAAAAAAAATCCCCTTACTCCCATGCCAACCTGTGCATGCTAAGTCAACTCTTTGCCACCCTATGGACTGTAGCCTGCCAGGCTTCTCTGTCCGTGGGATTCTCCAGGCAAGAGTGGGTTGCCATTTCCTTCTCCAGGGGATCTTTCCAACCCAGGGATCAAACCCAGGTCTCCTGCAGCTCCTGCACTGCAGGTGGATTCTTTACCCTGAGCCACCAGGGTGAACCCAGTTTAACCTTAATTATGTGTGTTGATTCTGAATGTGGCTGGTTTTATATTAAAGTTTTCCATAAATAGAGTGTAGATGAAGGAGACTGGAAGGTATGATATTTGACTTAATGACTAGAAGACTTTCAAACTTTTTTTTTCCCTCTCAAGAAATTCTGTCAACGAATATTTAATTCCTATTAAGGCATTAAGGAAACTCAACCTAAACCTTTTCCCTCTTGAATAAATAATATATAGTAGTTTCTTCTTTGACGCTCTTAAATACTTAATGTGAAGAATGATTCTCAGAAATAATGACAATTCTGATAAATATCTTTATAGTGCGTATTTAACCTGTCGCATTACAGTGTGTCTACATTTTAGTTCTCATTGTAATGTCCATTTGTTTAGGAAATGATGTTTGTAATAATTACAAAAAATGAGACAGTCTGCTTTGCACTGGACAATGATAATATGACAGTTGCAGAATCTATTGTGGAGCACTATGGAAGAAAAACTTCAAAGACCAATTTCCTCTCTGAGCTGCGTCTCTTGATTAGATTGTATTAGCTAATGACATTTGGATGTCTTGAATGAACTACTTTTAGAATCCATCTTAGACCTTTTTTTGGTTGAAATAAAAACCTGGAAGATAACTTTTCAAAATAAATTGTTTAAAATGTCTACCAGATCAAAAATATTTTCATTTCTTCTCTATGATAATTAGAGCAAAAAAAAAGTTACAGTTCACATTATTGTTGCCTGTTTTTCCTTCCCTATTTGGATCCAGTGGTGTTTTAAAGCAATTGACTCTCTCATGATGACTCTGCATTCTTAGTAAACACTTGGAGATCCTTCATTACTGTACAGTATTTATAGACAGCCCTTACCTGTCAAGACAACTTTGTCAAAAACCTGTCTTTGTTTGGGTTACATTGTTAACAGTGAGGCTTTTAAGGTAAATTAGTATAATTCCCCCTTTGAAAGTATATTGTATTCAAATATATTAACCTTTAAAAAAGCTTTCCCTGTCATACAACCTTTTAAAATAGAATAACAAAAAGCTTCCCATTCAAAAGTCAAAAAAGTTTACTTCTAGATTGAAAAGCTAGTTGTGAAACTGAATATAGTAGTTCTTCCCCACTTAAAAAGCTAGTTTCTTTGAAATGTAATGGTTTTACTCTTACAGCTATGAATCCTTGGACTGTAATATTTTTCCCAGAGTAACACAAATATGTCAGAGCTGACACTTTCAAGAGGATTAACTCTAGAAAGTACCAGTTTTGAGCAAAGAATTAAAGAAGTGGAACAGAATTGAAAACATATATCCACAGAAAGACTTATACAAGCATGTTCATAGCAGCCTTATTCATAATAATCCCAAGTTGGAAGCAGCCCAGGTACCCACCATCAGGAGAGTGGATACACAAATTATGGTGTATTCATGGAATGGAGTACTGATTAGTAATAAAAAAGAATGATTTACTGATCTACTGCATGAATCTCAAAAATTTTATAGAAAGCCTTTGTCTGTAGGAATCAGTGTCGAGGAAATAGACTGAAGGTGGCTGTGTGCTGTGCTTAGTTGCTCAGTTGTGTCTGACCCTTTGTGACCCCATGGACTGTAGCCTGCCAGGCTCCTCTGTCCATGGGGATTCTCCAGGCAAGAATACTGGAGTGGGTTGCCATTTCCTCTTCCAGGGGATCTTCCCAACCCAGGGATCAAACCCAGGTCTCCCGCATGGTGGGTGAATTCTTTACTGTCTGAGCCACAAGGGAAGCCCAAGAAAACTTGAGTAGAGTGGGTAGCCTACTCACTCCTTCTCCAGGGGAACTTCCCAACCCAGAAATTGAACTGGGGTTTCCAGCTGAGCTACCCCAGAAGCCTAGACCCACTCCAGTATTCTTGCTTGGAGAATCCCATGAACAGAGGAGCCTGGCAAGCTACAGTCCATAAGGTCCCAAAGAGTTGGACATGACTGAAGCAACTAGTTGGGATCAAATGCTTATGTCTCCTGCATTGGCAGGAGGGTTCTTTACCACTAGCGCCACTTTGGAAGCCCCTCAGTGGAGGCTAAACAGTGTCTTTAGTTGTCACAGCTCAGAGCTGAACACCTGAGATCTGTTTGTTTTATTGTATGTAAATTTACCTTTTTTTTTTTTTTTTAAGAAATGGAACAAAAGATGAATTTTCTTAACAGGAAAGTGTAATAAATGATTAAGTTCAAGCTAAAGAGTTGCATTTATTAACATGTAAATAATAAAGTTTATTTTTAAAAGATTAAAGAATTTTATTTCAGAAAACTTATTTTTGAGACTTTGGGAAAATATTTACATACTGTAAGTTGTAAAAGTTTTTTCCCCTTTTTAAAGAAAAAAAAAGTTTTTTCCCCTCTTCCGAGGTAGACCAACTAAATTTAAAAGTCAGTGTAATTAAAAAGCTTTTATGAAGAACAATTTTGATGTCATTTAAAACATTTTCTTCCATGTAACCACTCTGCAATTTAGAATTCCTCGTGTCATCAAGTATTTGTTGAGCACTTACTGTGGGACAGGCAATGTTCTAGATACTGGGACACTGTTCTGTTTATAGCAGTGAGTGGAAAAATTGATTATTAATTTCATTTTATTGGCCCTTTGGTCCTAAGTAGTCTTTACGTGGTAATAGTAAAGCCATCCATTAAAAATATTTTATTTTCATCTTTCTATAGTTCAGAAGTGAAGTCATTTCTATGTTTTACCCATGTTGATACATTAGAAAACATTAGAAAATATTTATGAAATTATCAGCAATCAAGTTACCAGTGTTATTTTTATGGGATCATTATATGCAACCTTTTGAAAAGTAAGAAAAAACAGAGCAAAATAGAAATGAACAGTGTTACCAATTCTTGACTGGTGGGATTACAAGTTATTTTATTTTTTATACTTTTTAAAAATTTTCAGATTTTATAAATTAAATGCTATTTCTGGTAATCCTTAAACATTTTTAGAATGTACTGTACAAAATACACATTAAACCTAACAATTAGTGGGTAGTAGATTTCCCTTTACAGACCTAATATATCTGCCGTAGCTCAATATATATTAAACAGGTTCATAAGAAATAGCCAATCTTAAATTTTTTAAAAAAATTTCTTGTTTATTCTGTATTTCATATTTACCAAAAATCAGCTCTAACATATAATTTAAATGATTTAATTGAGCTTTATAGGCTGTATTATTTTCCTGTATAATTTTTCCTGTACTTAAATTGAAGTTTGTCATCTTTAAAAGTAAATTTTCCCACATAAGACTGTTGTATAAATTATTTTGTTGTAGGAAATAATAGTACCTTTCATCACTGTATTCCTATGATGTTTTACCGAGGAATTAAGTGTTGAAAGAAGAAAATTTTCTGAAGTAAATTTTAAAACAGCATTCTATTTATTCCCTGAGATTTGTAGGTTAAGATAGGGAATGTTAAACTTAAGAATCTAAGTTGAGGTTATCATCTTTACATGTTCATTCTCTTAACTTTTTGACTTTGATTTACTCAACCTCTTGAGACTTTTAAATTTCGTAGTATACATAATAATACTTAATGTTATACTACATTCAAAAACATTTATTGAATAAGTACTGGTTCAAAATATTGTACTGGATGTTGGGGCCAATAACAGTCTAAGACATTTATTGCCTGATCTGTAAGATAAGTGTAAATAAATAATTACAGTACAATGTGAGTGAGAAAGGGACTGACATTTACACTCTAGATGTCATTTATTCGTTCATTAAGTCACTTAAATTCATTCATTCGTTAAGTCACTCATAAAACATTTATGAGGTTCTACTTTGTGCCAGGAAGTGGAGCTCCTTTTCCTGTAGGATTATGGAGGAATCAACTTTGTAAACTTTGTATGATAAAAGAAAATGAAGAAAAGGGGCTTGAAAGCAGAGGAAGGAGCGATTGATTTGCTTTGTGAAATTGAGAAAGATTTCCCTGGTGGCTCAGATGGTAAAGCGTCTGTCTACAATGCAGGAGACCTGGGTTCCATCCCTGGGTTGGGAAGATCCCCTGGAAAAGCAAATAGCAATCCACTCCAGTACTATTGCCTGGAAAATCCCATGGATGGAGGAGCCTCATAGGCTACAGTCCATGGGGTCCCGAAGAGTCAGACAGGACTGAGCAACTTCACTTTAATTTTCTGGAGGAAGCAGTATTTGACCCTAGTTTTAAAGGGTCCACATAAATGAGTCAGGTAGACCACAAGTAGAAAGGCACGGCAGACAGAAGGAATCCCTCATGCAAAGGACACAGGAAACCTGCCACTAGGTAATCAGTAGCTTTGGCTGGCTCTAAGTACAAGAGGGATGGGATATTTGTGGGTGTTGACACTGTCAAAGTAGCCTTCCCATGTCATAGACATGGTACTTTGTGGAAACTTGGTCTACAGCAGCACCATCCAAAAGCCTTTTGGTGATGATGGAAATGTTTTCCGTGCTATCAAACATAGTAGCCACTAGCCACACATATGGAGAAGGCAATGGCACCCCACTCCAGTTCTCTTGCCTGGAAAATCCCAGGGATGGGGGAGCCTGGAAGGCTGCCGTCTATGGGGTTGCACAGAGTCGGACACGACTGAAGTGACTTAGCATAGCATAGCATAGCCACACATAATAGCTCTGGCGCTATTAAAATGTGACTAGTGTGTCTCAGAAACTAAATTATGAATTCTACTTAATTTTATTTAAATAGCCACATGTATTAATCATGTTTTTTATGTTCTATTTTTTATGATAATTGGACATCTTGGGGACCTTGCTGGCCAGGGAGGTTTGCCCACTCCCCGGACTAGCTGATGCCAAAAAATAGTAAACTACTTGCTTGTGAGCATATTTTTGATATGCAAACCAACCAATCCAAAGCCTACACTCCAAACACCTTTATCTAACTCTCACTTACCAAGCAGTATTCACCCTGCCCTAAATCACCCAAGGCCAGATATGAGACAGTTAGGGACTACCTCTCTAGCCCAAAGCCCACTGAAATTATTCAGGCCAATACTAAACTGTTCACTGTGCTTTACCTTGCCTTTTCTGTAAACCACAATAAAGGCTTGTGCCCTTTTCTCTCACCTTGCTCCTGACCAAGCCTCATACTTACCTATATGGTCATGGGTGGCCTGTTGTGCTCCCTCCTCTTGTGAATTGTAAGTAAACTTTTCTTTCAAGGCAGTTGTCTCCATATCTGTTGTCTTACCATATCTGATTATAACAAAATCCTGGGTGCAAACAAAACAGTGTGGCTAGTGGTTACGGTCTTGGATAGCAAAGATCTATAAATAGACCCTTCACCCCAGGAAGCAGTTCTTTGTCATTTTCAGAATGTTAATTCACTCAGAGTGTTTCTGTGGAGTGTCTGCACTTTTGTTAAGAGACGAGAACAGATCAGCCTGACTGGCAAGATCTTACCCTTACAGAATTTCATTCTGGTGACTGAAAGATTATATCCCCAAAGATTTCTGCCATGTAGTATTGTCAGGTTGAGTCGGCAAAATGTTTTTTCATAATCTTAATAAAAACTACCATTCACTTTTACCTTCTCTGTGCCAGGCACTCTTATAGGTGCTGCACATATGTAAATAGGTTGTTTCATCTAGAGCTCATAACAAACCTTTGGCATGGTGTTATATCAAAAATAGCTTTGTTTTGGAAGAGTTAGTATTAAGCCAGCCTTTTAATAGTTGAATAGTAAGAACAGTTATCTCTGGAGAGTAGTTTTACTGAGAGAAGAACAGATAAAATTTTGGCTCTGTTGAATTTCATTCATAGTGACTGAGAATAGGCTTTGTACTTACTCTCCTGGGTTAAGCTCCAGTTTACCCACATGAAAAATGGGAATAATAATGGTGCCTACTAAATTCAGTTAACACAATGTTAACTGAGGTATTATAGTTGCACTCTTAGCATGATCTGTTCATTTATTATTAACAGTTATTAGCATGCCTTAGCATATGACCTTCAATTTTTCTTTTTCTCCATTAAGCTACAGTGCTTATTAGCAAGGTGTCAGGTTAGCACTCAGTGAATGATGACAAGTGATAACTCTTAAGGTCAGAAGGGATTCCCTATGGAACCCAGCAGAGGCAGTGTACTAGCCAACATTTGATAAATGCATGCTGAAATATAAATATTTTGCCTCCTTGGTGTGTTTCTCTCTGCAGACATAGAGGACATTTCATTTATGTCACTTATATTTCCTATCCCCCAAAACAGTGCTGAGTACAAGAGGCTTTAATGAATACTTATGAAGTAAGATGTATCTAATAATGAGATTATTTAGTATGTGAAAATTTCACCTAGCTCTTTAAAATAGCTTTTACACAACACAACATTTAGGTTTTTCTATAGGAATCACACTATGCCTTACAAAAAAATGTAAATTAAAGCACTGAAGACATATTCTGTCTGAAATTATAAATCAGTGGTAAATAGTTTACAGGAAATTCTGTTGTGTGATTTTAGACATGGTGGAAATGTTTTCTAAACATATAAAATTGAGTTTTATTTATAATTATGGTGATTGTAATTCCTGAAATAAAACTAAACACAAATATACTTAGGATAATGAGATAGGGTATTGGATAGAGGGTTTATTTCTGAAAACTTTGTTTTCCAGTTTCAAAAGTCTCAAGGCAGTCCACAAATAAAATGAAGTGGTCCTAGGTACTGGTTCCTTGATATTTATTCACAGTTTTACAAATAAGGTAAGAAATTAGAGTGAGAAGTAAAGAATTAGCTGAAGGGTGAGACATGCTATTTAAGTTCTTAAAAAAATTTTTTTTAGTTCTAATGAGGTGGATGAAACTGGAGCCTATTATACAGAGTGAAGTAAGCCAGAAAGAAAAACACCAATACAGTATACTAACGCATATATATGGAATTTAGAAAGATGGTAACAATAACCCTGTATACGAGACAGCAGAAGAGACACTGATGTATAGAACAGTCTTTTGGACTCTGTGGGAGAGGGAGAGGGTGGGATGATTTGGGAGAATGGCATTGAAATATGTATAATATCATATATGAAACGAGTTGCCAGTCCAGGTTCAATGCACGATACTGGATGCTTGGGGCTGGTGCGCTGGGACGACCCAGAAGGATGGTATGGGGAGGGAGGAGGGAGGAGGGTTCAGGATGGGGAACACATATATACCTGTGACAGATTCATTTTGATATATGGCAAAACCAATACAATATTGTAAAGTTAAATAAAAATTTTTTAAAAATTCACAAAAAAAATAAAAATAAAAAAAATTTTTTTAAAAACTGGAAAAAAAATTTATTTACAATAGGTCCTTTTTTGGGGGGGAATCAATGAAAGTTTATTAATTTATCATTAGCAATTGGAATAAGCAGTTATTTGGTACTTAGATGCAACAGGTATTGACCTAGGTAATTTACATGTATTATTTAATTTTAAAATATTTATGTTTCATTTTTAACTAGACTACAGTAGCTCTTTGTTGGTCACAGCATAGCAGTCTGTACATGTCAGCCCCAAACTCCCAGTCCATCCCTATTTGAGTCCTTTTTCAGACTCTTAACAAATCTGTAATTTTAGTTTCAGAATGGCTTCGGTTGTTGCCTTTCCTTGGCGTACTCGCACTACTTGGCTACCTTGCAGTTCGTCCATTCCTCCCGAAGAAAAAGCAACAGAAGGATAGCTTGATTAATCTTAAAATACAAAAGGAAAATCCCAAAGTGGTGAATGAAATAAACATCGAAGATTTGTGCCTTACTAAAGCAGCTTATTGTAGGTGTTGGCGTTCTAAGACGGTAAGATGTCCATTTACACGTACACTAAAATTTTGTGCAGTTAACATGGTTTTGCTTCTTAAATCCCCGGTTTTGAGGTTCTGTGAGATGAGAGAATTTTCCATAGTATTCAGCACTGAAAATCTGTTATAAATTAAAGTTTGCCTCTTCTGATCAATATACTTCCTACATTAGGAAAGTTAGAGCAGCACGGAAACTTAATTGAGCAAGTTACTTAATCCTTAATCTCTGTCAGTTTTTTTTAATCTGATAATATCACAGAAATGTTTGAGGATTTAGTGAGATGATGTATGTATAGTACAGTGCCTTCTATGTAGTATGAGCTAGTGAATGGCAGCTGTAATTATGGATGATTTTGAATATGGAAATTAAAAAGGAATTTGGTAGATGCACCTAGATTATCATATGATGTGAATTAAGTCAGACAGAAAAATACCATATAATATCGTATATGGAATCTAAAATAAGACACAGATGAACCTACTTATGAAACAGAGAATCAAGGCAGAGAACAGACTGGTGATTGCCAAGGGGGTGGGGGGTGGGGAAGGGTGGAGTGCGAGGTGAGGGTTAGCAGATAAAGATTTTATATATAGAATGGGTAAACAACAAGGTCCTACTGTACAGCATAGAAAACTATTCAGTATCCTATGATAAACCGTAATGGAAAATAATATTTTTTAAAAAAAGAGTGTATATATGTGTATAACTGAATCACTTTGCTATACAGCAGTATTTTCGACAATTTGTAAATCAATTATATTTCAATTAAGAACAAATAAATAGACAAGGAGGAGGAGTTTGGAATGATACATTGTAAGTAGTTGATGAGATCTGTTTTCTTCTGCTACTTTGGTCATAGGCTATTTGAGACTTTAAGAACAATAATGTTCATCATAGCATCATTTATAATAACAAAATCTTAGAAACAATCTAGATATCTGATAATAGAGGAATGATTACAGTATGGTATAATACAAGAGTGCACATAGTAAATAGAGGAAAAAAGATACCAAATTGTTAATTATTACTTATGAGTAAGTTTTTAAAAATATATTTTATAATGTTTTTTAAAGTATTATAGTGTGCATAAGTTTTATAGTGAGAAAACATGAAAGAACTTAATTTGAATTTAAATTACATCCTTTAAAAATTTAAAATAATTGAAAAGGTGAGCTCAGAGTTAGAGCTGTATAAAAAATAGGAGCTTATTTTGATCTCCCTTTAAGACTATCATATTGACTTGTATGGAATCTTCCAAAGCTTTTAAAATCTGCCAAATAATGAAATACTTAAATGTTAGGTTTGCCATAGTATTGGAAGGTAGTTAGCTATAGAATATATCTGTTGCTCAGAAAAGCTATCTGTTTTTTTTTCTCCCAAAGTAATGGACTTTCTTTATAAGAGCATGTCAAAAATATTTCTACTTACTGACTCATTTGAAAAATAACATCTGCAATTTTTTCCTTTCTAGTTTCCTGCCTGTGATGGTTCACATAATAAACACAATGAATTGACAGGAGATAATGTGGGTCCACTAATACTGAAGAAGAAAGAAGTGTAATAGTAATGAATTAGGATGGAATTCAATTCTGTGCTGTAAAAAGTTAGAACAATATTTTTGCATTCTTTGTTTATAGAAGATCTTTCAAATGGTGGTCTTAATTATTGCTACTGGTTGAATAATTATTTCTGCCAATTTATTTTCTTTTTACACTACTGTTTATATTTGATACTTTGTATATTCAAGCAGTCTTTATATAGAAATTAAATGACAGTTCTTTCATTCTGACTTCAAAGAATTAATGTATCTTCCTACAAAAAAAATCAACATATTTAATTTTAATTGAGAAGGTTTTGGCAATGAGTGCATAGCTGTTTGAACATCAATATTTTCAACGGAATCTATACTTTATAAATGTCTGCCTCCACTATTAAATATGTATATAGTTAGTACCCTTCTGTTTTGATCATTTGCAGTGATTTTTTTCCCCTTCCATATTTCATTCTTTTTAGGTCAGTAAGAAAAATATTGCTGTCAGAATTGCTTGAGTTTTCAAAGAGAAAAACTCTTTGCTTTTAAAATATTGTTCTCTATAAATGTGAATACCCGAATTTCAGAAAAAACAGGAACTGGGTATAAAGTTTCAACCAGGAACAATTATTTACATTATAAAAGACTTGTTTATAAAAGGTTTGTTTGTGTCTGTTTACATGTCTTGTGTGTGTGTATGTCAGAGCCGTCTGACTCCGTGACAAAGTCGGGTAGGATGGCAAGACTACTTAGAGCTAAACTCATGAGCTGCTGCAATTTGAAGGTCAGTTAAAAATAAAGTAAATCTGGTACGGCTGGATCCCTTTGCTGTTCACCTGAAATTATTACAACATTGTTAATTGGCTGAACCCAATATGAAATAGTTTTAAAAAATCTGAATTTATAGTAATATGATAATAGTTCATTGTTCAAAATTGTATCTGTATAAACATTTTCCTCTTCATTACAGTGTAAACCAGTAAAACAAAATACAAAATGTGTGCAAAATAAACTTATTGGAGAATCTTTAAAACTTTCGTAGTTTTTTTAGCCTGAGGCAATTTAATTTCATATTACAATTCTTATATTAATAGCTATCCGTCAGTCCACTGTGCTTTCTTTATATATGAAGACGGTTCAGGAGGCAGTCATACTTAATTCTTCCAATAATCATCAAAGCTAATAGTTACTGTGTACTTATGTAACAACACTGCACTAAGCATGATACCTGGATCTTTATGAAGAGTTTATCACATTTAATATCAAAGCTTCTGTCGATTTAGGTGATCTTGAGTTTCTGGTGAACAACAGCAGGAATTTTTAAGTTAGGGTTAGAAATGTAGGTATGGTTTTGAGAAGTTTTACAAGGTGTATGTACAAAATTGTTGCTCTTTCTTCTGCTGTGAGTAGGAAGAAATACGACATTGCTCTCACTTTTGGTATTTTTTCCCTAAGACCTTTTTCTTAACACCCGTCTGAGGTTTCAACTGTCAGATTAACCAGTTATTTTTCCACAGTTGATCACAAGACTTGGGGAAAACACTCCTCACTGAGACTCTGCATAGCCTGGTCCATAATGCTTTTCTTGAAAACTGTTCACTGCAGATCAGAGCAACATGGTTTTGTACATGTTCTAGTAGTTGTCATTCTTAGATCTTACAAGAGAAGGTCAAATTTTCTCCAAATGTGGAGACTAGAATGAAACTACCAATGTTAAAATTGTTAGGTAGGAAGATTTTAAAAAATTGAACTTTTTTCATCTCATAAAAGGTAATCCTAATACTCCAAAAATAAGAAGGTTACACTCTCGAATAAGATTTTTTTCCTCCCCACATTTTCTGTTGTTAAAATTGGTTAAAGAAAGAAACAGTCATTTCTTTTCTAGGCCATTTCTTTCTTTAACCAATTTTAACAATTGAAAATGTGGAGAAGAAAAAAAAAGAAGGTAATACTCTTGAGTACGGTTTTTTCCTCCCTACATTTGCACCCAAATATTTTCCCACATGTGCAACTCCTTCAGAAGCCCTGGGCTGGTAGTAAGCTGTTATTTTAATTACTTCTTTACATAAGCAGTGTTACCAGTTGCTATCATTTCCTCTTGTAAGTTCACAGAATTCTATCATGTCTGTCTTAAAAAATTGACATCTAATTGAAATCTAATTACATGTAAATTGATACAATGGAGGATACCTTAGCTCTTGAAATACATATCTTGGGTTCCTAGAACATTCTAGAAACAGCCATATTGTTACTGTCACATTATAATCATTTTGAGGACTACTGCTCCTTACCCAGGAAACCAGTCAGTCATTGCCTTACTCAGACGTGAGCACCACCATTACATAAATAAGTATCCAAAACTGTTGAGCAGGACTTGAGGTATTAGTGATTCATTCTTACAGGTGATTAAGCAAGTTACATTATGAAAAGCACATTACAATTCAGTTTTGGGTTCAATGTTTCATATGATGATTCATTAAATTGCTTTTGTATTTTGTAACCTAATTTGTTAATAAGTTTATGGCAAGCTAATTAAGCCAGCTGCTGATCTATATAGTTCTGTCTTCCTTACTGTAATCCTACAGTCTTGCATTAGAAACATGCTATTACCTTGCAAAGAGAGTTTTAAATTTTTTTAAACAGGGTTCTTAAATTATGATAGGTATTTTATTTACTACTTACCAGAAACATCTAACTGCCTTTACTTGTTTAGAATTCAGTTGTGGAGCATCACCAATCCTGAGAAGATCAGGAGAGCTCTTACTAGGCTTATAGACTTTGTTTAGAAGTGCTCGCAGATCCCCGACTTCAGCGTCTGCCTGTTCTTGTGCTGTCCTAAGTCACTCAGTCGTGTCTGACTCTTTGCAGCTCCATGGACTGTAGCCCACCAGGCTCCTCTGTCCATGGGATTCTCCTGGCAAGAATACTGGAGTGGTTTGCCATGCCTTCCTCCAGGGGATCTTCTGGATCCAGGTATCAAACTCACATTTCCCATGCTGGCAGGCAGGTTCTTTATCACTAGCGCCACCTGGGAAGCCCTGGCTTGTTATTACTTCACCTCTAATTCTAACAAGTTTATTTATCTGATTTCTGCTCCTGAACAAATCACAAGTATCGACAGGGTCCTTCTAGAGTCAGGTAAATAATGTGACAGCTGACAGCAGGGGAGGGAACCAAAAAATAAATTTAATGTGAACAGTAAAAGTGTAGCAACTTGAGAAAACTTCAAGTAGGGTCCTCCACAACACAGTGCCTAAGAGCATCACTGTGGTCCAATTACACAAGTGATGTTTAATGATGGATTTGTATCAAGATGGTGGTGTCATCTGCATATCTGAGGTTACTGATATTTCTCCTGGCAATCTTGACTCCAGCTTGTGCTTCCTCCAGAACAGTGTTTCTCATGATGTACTCTGCATATAAGTTAAATAAGCAGGGTGACAATATACAGCCTTGACGTACTCCTTTTCCTATTTGGAACCAGTCTGTTGTTCCATGTCCAGTTCTAACTGTTGCTTCCTGACCTGCATACAGATTTCTCAGGAGGCAGATCAGGTGGTCTGGTATTCCCATCTCTTGAAGAATTTTCCAGTTTGTTGTGATCCACACAGTCAAAGGCTTTGGCATAGTCAATAAAACAGAAATAGATGTTTTTCTGGAACTCGCTTGCTTTTTCCATGATCCAGCGGATGTTGGCAACTGGGGAAACAGTGGAAACAGTGGCTGACTTTTATTTTTCTGGGCTCCAAATCACTGCAGATGGTGATTGCAGCCATGAAATTAAAAGACGCTTACTCCTTGGAAGGAAAGTTATGACCAACCTAGATAGCGTATTAAAAAGCAGAGACATTACTTTGCCAACAAAGGTCCATCTAGTCAAGGCTATGGCTTTTCTAGTGGTCATGTATGGATGTGAGAGTTGGACTGTAAAGAAAGCTGAGTGCCGAAGAATGATGCTTTTGAACTGTGGTGTTGGAGAAGACTCTTGAGAGTCCCTTGTACTGCAAGGAGATCCAACCAGTCCATCCTAAAGGAGATCAGTCCTGGGTGTTCATTGGAAGGACTGATGTTGAAGCTGAGACTCCAATACTTTGGCCACCTGATGTGAAGAGCTGACTCATTGGAAAAGACCCTGATGCTGGGAAAGATTGAGAGCAGGAGGAGAAGTGGGCAGCAGAGGATGAGATGGTTGGATGGCATCACTGACTCAATGGACATGGGTTTGGGTGGACTCCGGGAACTGGTGATAGACAGGGAGGCCTGGCGTGCTGCGGTTCATGGGGTCACAAAGAGTTGGACACGACTGAGCGACTGAACTGAACTGAAGTAGTTTAAGGTATGTAAGAAGGTAGGATTTGTGTTTTGTTTGGTTATACCAATTTCTACTTCATACAGTTAAAAGCTGAGTGCTTAAAGTGGTATCCAGGTGGAAAGTTTATGCAGGAAATACCTTGACTCATTCCTTGATATTTGGAGGCTTTCTCATAGGCAGTTTTTCATTCAGTTGAAACATGTTTCAGGTTTAATTATTAATTCACTACATAATTTAATTTGCTAAAATATGAGAAAAACTAAAGGAACACTGATTTAAACCACATAAATCAAGTTAGATAACCTCCTCCACCTTAGGGAGGATGACAAGTCATGTTTAAAGTCATTCAGCTGTAGTTCTGTGACTGCCTTACTGACCACATAGTCCCTTTGCACCAGAGATAGGACTGTAGAAGACTCAGGGCTGTTGCTCTGTTTTAGCTATGCTGCGTCATCTGAGATTATGATTTAGTTGTCACAGTAACTTTTTACTGGAAGCTCATGGTATCATGTTCAGAGAGACATCTATTATCTTTCGCAGAAATCCAATTTGTTTGGAGGTTATGTTGAAGCAAGCATTAGTTTTATATAAAAAGTAGACCATATTACTTACTAGCAGTACTATTGTGCAATTTTCTACTAGGTTTATATATATATATATAAATGTGTGTGTGTGTGTGTGTGTGTGTGTGTTTTGGCCATATGGCATACAGGATCTTAGTTCCCTGACCAGGGATTGAACCCATGACCCCCACAGTGGAAGTACAGAGTCGTAACCACTGGACCTCCAGGGAATTCCATTTATGGTTTTGAAGGACACTGAAAATCTGTTCCGAGAGGCATTATCTCTGCCAGAAAGGACATCACTTTCTAAGTTTCCTTTGGCTTGAATCCTTGATTCTTGCTTACAAAAAGTATATTCTGTGACTCTGTTCTCTTAAAACACTGTTGTCAAATAAACCAGCCACAATATTTACAAGTTACTGATGTTTATTATAAAGCTGTAATTTTCCAAAATAATATAGAAATGGGAAAAGAGTAGTAAATTTCATAATTACAGAGATGAACCTTGTAATTGAAAATTAAAATGTCAACGTTCACTAAATTCTCAAATTTCCTGTAATTTTCCATTAGTATCCATCATAAATTCCTCTGCATTAATCACACTAAAGATAAGAATCAATAACATCCCTTCAATAATTTAAGACAGAAGTACAGCGTCTTTAACAAGATGCTGCTGCCATGAAGGGAAATAAGATGAACGCAGAAGTACATTCACTTTAAAATTTTGCATGCAACTGTGTAGCAACACACTGGAAAATCTAGAGGAAATGGATAATTTCCTAGTAAAACATAAAAGATCAAAAGCGACCCAAGATAAAATTCTACATGTTAATAGACCAATTTTCAGATATGAATGAAAGAAGCAAATTTTAAAATCCTAATTTTAAAAGTTCCAGGTTTGCAATGGCAACACACTCCAGTACTTGCCTGTAAAATCCCATGGACGGAGGAGCCTGGTAGGCTGCAGTCCATGGGGTCGCTAGGAGTCGGACACGACTGAGCGACTTCACTTTCACTTTTCACTTTCATGCATTGGAGAAGGAAATGGCAACCCACTCCAGTGTTTTTGCCTGGAGAATCCCAGGGACGGGGGAGCCTGGTGGGCTGCCGTCTCTGGGGTCGCACAGAGTCAGACACGACTGAAGTGACTTAGCAGCAGCAGCAGGTTTGCAAAGAGATGATTCTAATGTGATTTAAAGTATCCCAAATTTCTTCAAAAAGGAACAACTCTTCAACTCATTTCATACAGCTGCTGCTGCTGTGGCTGCAAACTGTCCGACTCTGTGCGACCCATAGACAGCAGCCCACCAGGCTCTTCTGTCCACAGGATTCTCTAGGCAAGAATAGTGCAGTGGGCTGCCATTTCCTTCTCCAATTCATACAGCTAGTATAATATTAATATAAAAAATTGGTAAAGAAACAGAAGCCCCCCCCCCAAAAAAAGACCAATCTCATCTATACATATGGATGAAAATTCTAAATAAAGGTGTGCTGTGCTTAGTCACTCATTTGTGTCTGACTTTTTACCACCCCATGGACTGTAGCCCACCTGGCTCCTCTGTCCATGGGAATTCTCCAGGCAAGAATACTGTAGAGGGTTGCCACGCCCTCCTCCAGGGGATCTTCCCAACCCAGGGATCAAACCCAGGTCTCCTGCACTGCAGGTGGATTCTTTACCAGCTGAGCTACTAGGGAAGCCCAAACAAAAGTGTCGCACTGTTAAAAAAAAAATCACGATGGCAAAAAGGATTGTATTCCAGGAATTCAAGAGTGTTTTGATTTCAGCACATCTATTAATACAATCTTGTCACTTCTTTTTAATCTCCTCTGCTTTTGTTAGGTTCTTAATGTTTCTGTTCTTTATTGTGCCCATCCTGAGGTGAAATGTTGCCTTGATACCTCCAATTTTCTTAAAGAGATCTCTAATCTTTCCCATTCTATTGCTTTCCTCTATTTCTTTGCATTGTTCATTGAAGAAGGCCTTTTCATCTCTCCTTGCTATTCTCTGGAACTCTGCATTCAGTTGGGTATATCTTTCCCTTTCTCCTTTGCTTTTTTGCTTGTCTTCTTTCCTCAGCTATTTATAAAGCATCCTCAGACAACTACTTTGCCTTATTGCACTTCTTTTTCTTTGGAATGGTTTTGGTCACTCACTGCCTCCCGTACAATGTTATGAACCTCTGTCCATAGTTCTTCAGGTCCTCTGTCTACCAGATCAAATCCTCTGAATCTATTTGTCCTAATGACTGGGATAACCAGGATACTGTGGTCACTTACCTAGAGCCAGACATCCTTGAGTGTGAAGTCAAATGGGCCTTCCTTAGGAAGCATTACTACAAACAAAGCTAGTGGAAGTGACAGAATTCCAGCTGAGCTATTTCAAATCCTAAAACATGATGCTGTGAAAGTGCTGCACTCAATATGTCAGCAAATTTGGAAAACTCAGCAGTGGTCACAGGACTGGAAGAGATTAGTTTTCATTCCAATCCCAAAGGAGGACAGTGCCAAAGAATGTTAAAATAACCAGACAATTTTGCTCATTTTGCATGCTAGTAAGGTTATGCTCAAAATCCTTCAAGCTAGGCTTCAGCAGTATGTGAACCGAGAACTTCTAGGTGTACAAGTTGGGTTTTGAAAAGGCAGAGGAACCAGAGATTGAATTGCCAACATACATTGGATCATAGAGAAAGCAAGGGAATTTCAGAAAAATACATGGTTTTGCATCATTGACTATTCTAAAGCCTTTGACTGTGTGGATCACAACAAACTATGGAAAATTCTTAAAGAGATGGGAATACCAGGCCACCTTACCTGTCTCCTGAGGTATCTGTATGCAGGTCAAGAAGCAACAGTTAGAATCTTACATGGAACAATGGACTGGTTCAAAATTGGGAAAGGAGTAAGTACATCAAGGCTGTATACTGTCATCCTGCTTATTTAATTTATATGCAGAGTACATCATGAGAAGTCCTGGGCTGGATGAACACATAAGCTGGAATGACGATTGCCAGGGAAATATCAACAAACTCAGACATGCAGATGATATCACTCTAATGGCAGAAAATGAAGAGGAACTAAAGAGCCTCTTGAGGGTAAAAGAAGAGAGTGAAAAAGCTGGCTTAAAATTCAACAGTCAAAAAAGTAAGATCATGGCATCCAGTTCCATCACTTCGCAAATAGAAAGGGAAAACAGAGGAAGCAGTGACAGATTTTATTTTCTTGAGCCCCCAAATCCCTGTGGATGGTGACTGCAGCCATAATTAAAAGACACTTGTTCCTTGGAAGGAAAGCTATGTCAAACCTAGACAGCGTGTTGAAAAGCAAGGACATCACTTTGCCGACAAAGCTGGTTTCCCAGAAGTCATGAATGGATGTTAGGGTTGGACCATAAAAAAAACTGAGCACCAAAGAATTGATGCTTTTGAACCATGGTGCTGGAGAAGACTCTTGAGAGTTCCCTGGACTGCAAGGAGATCCAACCAGTCAATCCTAAAGGAAATCAAACTTGAATATTCATTGAAAGGACTGATGCTGAAGCTGAAGCTCCAATACTCTGGCCACCTGATGTGAAGAGCAGAATCCCTAGAAAAGACCCTGATGCTGGGAAAGACTGAAGGCAAAAGGAGAAAGGGGTGGCAGGGGATGAGATGGTTAGATAGCATCACTGACTCAATGGATATGAATTTGAGCAAACTCCAGGAGATAGTGAAGGTCAGAGAAGCCTGGTATGCACAGTCCATGAGGTCGCAGAGAGTCGGACACGACTTAGCAACTGAACAACAATTAACAGAAACAGTTACCCAGATGATTAAAGAAGCAAAAACATGATCATATTTGTTGTTGTTCAGTCACTCAGTCGTGTCTGACTCTTTGCGATCCCATGGACTGCAGCACGCCAGGTTTCCCTGTCCTTCACCAACTCCCGGAGCTTGCTCAAACTCATGTCCATTGAGTTGGTGATGCCATCCAAACATCTTGTCCTCTATCATCCCCTTCTCCTCCTGCCTTCAATCTTTCTTAGCATCACTGTCTTTTCCAATGAGTTGGCTCTTTGCATCAGGTGGCCCCAGTACTGAAGCTTCAGCTCCATGATCATATCGATAGATGGTGAAAGGCACGTTACTAAGATTTAGTAGCCATTCCTAATGAAGATTCTTGAGTAAAACAGAAATCGAAGGAAACTGCCTAAAACAATGAAGAGTATTTATGAAAACTGCAATTATTTAAAATTGTAAGCTGTTTCAATTAAAATCAGGAACTAACTGGAATGGTTACTGTCAATTATTAAAGAGTATTTTGGAGGATCCAGTGACTGTTGATATGATTTTATATGCCTAGGAAATGCCAGAGCTTGGAAAAGACAGAATTAGAGAGGGATTTTGAGTAAAGTACTCAGAAACCAGATGAATATACAAAATTTAATAGCAATAAGCACTCAGAAGTGCTAATGGGAGAAATATTTCATTCACAATAGCAAAAAAGCCCAAAAGGTAGAATAAATTTGCTCAGAAAAGTACAATACTTATAAGAAAAAAATAACCTATAAAAATGTTACTATAAGATACTGAACAAAATTTAAACATACTAAAAAACACTACTGTAAAAATACAAATCTCTTAAAGTTAATTGAATAGAACACATTAGAATTATGAGTATTTTTAAATTGGATTAAACTATCTTAAGATTCATTTGGAATAGTCAGAAAATTCTACAAAAACAAACAATATGAGAGAAACTTTACTCACCAGATATCAGCATATACTACAGTCATTGGAATCAAGTCAATATGGTAAGAAAAATAACTGCATTAAATAAGAATAAACTAGATTGGTAGAAAAGAATTGAGGTGAAAATTTAACATATGATGAATATGGTGCTTTAATTCAAACAGAAAACAACACTGGACTCCTAATTTTCATTAAAAGCTTTGATGTGATATAAAATTATTTTAAAAATAATTACTGGGAATTCCCTGGCAGTCCAGGGGTGAGAACTCAGTGCTCTCACTGCCAGAGCCCTTAGTTCAACCCCTGGTTGGGGAACTAAGATCCCACAAGTCAGAGGGCATGGCCAAAAACAAAAAAAATATTTTTTATTATTTTAGAAAGAGAGTTGGGGGTGGGGAAGAAGAAAAGAGACTAAAGATAGGGAAACCTAAGTGGCAAAAATTAACAATTTTTTGTGACAAAAGAGGTAAAGTCAAATATCAATTATACATAATAAACATGGAGGAAACTGCAATGTAGGTTACAAAGAGTTAATATCTATATTGCTCTGGATTATGTAATATGTAATGATAACATGTATTATAGAGCACTGAAAAATGGGCAAAAAAAAAAAAAAAGGCAAACAAAACCATGGGCAAATACAAAGATACAACCGTAGAAGAATAAGTCCAAATGAACAAGATATATAAAATTATGCTCAAACTCACTAGTGATCAGGAAAATACAAATAAAGCTCTAGAAGACTGTCATTTTATACCCCAGTAGATAGGTAGTCACATGTAAAGAGGAGCAATACCCATCGCTGGTGGGAATTTTCCAGGAGGGACCAAGTATTCTCATATATGAGCAGTAAGAAGTACAGATTGTGACAGTCTTTTAGGAGGAAATATATTCTTTGTCACAGCAATCCTACAGAAATAAAAACAGTATATTTGTCCATATATATATATATATTTTATTGCAACATTGATCTTAAGGGAAAATACATATTAGAGCTATATTAGTTGATGTAGTATTTCTATGCAGTAGTGATGGGATATATATTAATATGTATATTATATACTCTTATTTTGGGTTGTGTGTGTATGTATATATGTTTGCATATGATTTATAGCATGAAGAAAAATGAAAATGATGTATCAAAACAGAGAGATTACTTTACCAACAAAGGTCCATCTAGTCAAAGCTATGGTTTTCCAGTAGTCATTTATGGATGTGAGAGTTGGACCATAAAGAAAGTTGAACACCGAAGAACTGATGCTTTTGAACTGTGGTGTTGGAGAAGACACTTGAGAGCCCCTTGGACTGCAAGGAGATCCAACCAGTCAATCCTAAAGGAGATCAGTCCTGAATATTCATTGGAAGGACTGATGCTGAAGCTCCAATACTTTGGCCACCTGATGCAAAGAATTGACTCATTAAAAATGACCCTGATGCTGGGAAAGCTTGAAGGCAGGAGGAGAAGGGGACAATGGAAGATAAGATGGTTGGATGGCACCAGCGGCTCAATGGACGTGGGTCTGAGTAAGTTCTGGGAGTCGGTGATGGACAAGTGCTGCAGTCCATGGGGTCGCAGAGAGTCAGGCAGACTGAGCGACTGAACTGAAAGTAGATGATATCTTTTATCTAGAGAGGGTAGGTAAAGATGGGAATTTGGGTGGGAAAGGGAAGAGGAGAGAGGAAAGAATAAGCAAATAGAAAAAAAAATTTCATGTATGAGATCTCATTTTCAAATTATATCAATTAAACATGTGCATATAAAATAAGAAAGCTTTTAAAGTTTTAAAACATTAATTGGATTTGATGTCATGAAGGTCACTTTATGACCTTACCCAGAGAAGTTTTGGGTAAGTGGAAGCAAAGAATAAAGTAAAATTCTTATTAGAGCAGTTTGAATAATAAATAAATAGTAAGATAGCAGACCATTATAAACAAACTTTGCCAAATAATATAATACTAATAAAAAAGTAAAATACAATAAACAATGATAACCAAAAAAAGGGATAAAGAAAGCTATCATATGTTATGTTTATGAAGCAAAGGTGGCCTCTGTATATTGGCCCATGGGTGGTTTATTTCTTCAGAGTAGGTTGTGACCCACTAGCTCAAAAGCCGCTGGCACCAAACCAAAATTTCACCCATCTACTTGTTTTAAACATAATCCAAACAAACAATTTTTAGCCATTTAGAGCTTGCCTACTTTTTATAACCTGTGAAACTGTCCAAAATCTGCTTGCCAAAGATGAAATAAGCCTTTGGGCAACAAAGACTCTAAGCTGCCTCTTTGCTTTGGAACTCTCTAACTCAGAGACTCCTGATGTGCTGCTGAGTAACATAATACATAAGCCCCCTAGACAAAAAACCTCTGTCTCTGATGCCTTTTCCCCCCAGTATGCTTGCCCTCCTTCCCTTCTTGAAGGGGGCCTGATGCCTTAAAGCTCTGGGTGGTACTAGGGCCTTTCCCAACTTGCAGACCTATCGAGTAGTGCCAGAACAGCTCGTGTGCAGCTACTGCCACCTCATGGCCACAACGTTATCTTTGCTCAGCCCCGAAGTGCTCAAACTCACTCCCTTATGCTACATAATATAAAAGTAAAAATTCACCAGAAAGATACACCAGTTCAGAAATTGTAGACACCTGATAAATCCTCAAAATAAATAAATCAAAAATGAATAAAATTACAAAGAATAATTGACAAGCTCACAAATACAGTGAGAAAGAGATTGTAACACATTACTTTCAGTAATTGACTAAATGGACAAAAAATTAGTAAGCCTATATAGATTTTATAGAACTCAAATCAGCAGTTAAAGAATACCCCTTGTTTTGAAGCACACTTGAAATATTTACAAAAATTGAATATATATTAGGCCTAAAGGTATCAAACTATTAAACTGATATGGAGACCACAAAGTACTACTATTAGAAATCAATAATAAAAGATTACCCAAAAGGATGTAAAATTTTAGAAATTAAAAATACTCTTCCAAATAATTCATGGAACTGAGAAGTAATTAAAATAAAAAAATTAGAACATATTTAAAATTGGGTGAAGATGAAAAGATTACATACCAATAGATATGTAATAGCTGAAGAAGTATTTAGAGGGAAAAAGCAGTACTTAGATGCAATCTCAACAACAATAGAATTATCCCTGTTCATTTCCAAGATAAACCACTCAGTATCACAGTAATCCAAGTCTATGCCCCAACCAGAAATGCTGAAAAAGCTGAAGTTGAACGGTTCTATGAAGACCTACAAAACCTTCTAGAACTAACACCCAAAAAAGACATCCTTTTCATTATAGGGTATGGAATGCAAAAGTAGGAAGCCAAGAGATATCTGGAATAACAGGCAAATTTGGCCTTGGAGTACAAAATGAAGCAGGGCAAAGACTAACAGAGTTTTGCCAAGAGAATGCATTGCTGCTGCTTCTGCTGCTAAGTCGCTTCAGTCGTGTCTGACTCTGTGTGACCCCACAGACGCCAGCCCACCAGGCTCCCCCGTCCCTGGGATTCTCCAGGCAAGAACACCGGAGTGGGTTGCCATTTCCTTCTCCAATGCATGAAAGTGAAAAGTGAAAGTGAAGTCGCTCAGTCGTGTCTGACTCTTCGAGACCCCATGGACTGCAGCCCACCAGGCTCCTCCATCCATGGGATTTTCCAGGCAAGAGTACTGGGGTGGGGTGCCATTGCCTTCTCTGAGAGAACGCACTAGTCATAGGAAAACCCTCTTCCAATAACACAAGAGAAGACTCTATATGTGGACATCACCAGATGGTCAACACCAAAATCAGACTGATTATATTCTTTGCAGCCAAAGATGGAGAAGCTCTATACAGTCAGCAAAAATAAGACCAGGAGCTGACTGTGGCACAGATCATGAACTCCTTATTGCCAAATTCAGACTTAAATTGAAGAAAGTAGGGAAAACCACTAGACCATTCAGGTATGACCTAAATCAAATCCCTTACGATTATACAGTGGAAGTGACAAATAGATTCAAGGGATTAGATCTGATAGAGTGCCTGAAGAACTATGGACAGAGGATTGTGATATTGTACAGGAGGCAGTGATCAAGACCATCCCCAAGAAAAAGAAATGCAAAAAGGCAAAATGGTTGTCTGAGGAGGCCTTACAAATAGCTGAGAAAAGAAAAGAAGTTAAAGGCAAAGGAGAAAAGGAAAGATATATCCATTTAAATGTAGAGTTCAGCATGGAGAGATAAGAAAGTCTTCCTTAGTGATCAGTGCAAAGAAATAGAGGAAAACAAGAGAATGGGAAAGATTTAGAGACCTCTTCAAGAAAATCAGAGATACCAAGGGAACATTTCATGCAAAGCTGGGTACAATAAAGGACAGAAATGGTATGGACCTAACAGAAGCAGAAGATATTAAGAACAGGTGGCAAGAATACACAGAAGAACTGTACAAAAAAGATCTCCATGACCCAGATAACCATGGTGGTGTGATCACTCTCCTAGAGTGAGACATCCTGGAATGTGAAGTCAAGTGGCCCTTAGGAAGCATCAGTACGAACAAAGCTAGTGGAGGTGATGAAATTCAGTTGAGTTATTTCAAATCCTAAAAGATGATGCTGTGAAAGTGCTGCACTCAATATGCCAGCAAATTTGGAAAAATCGGCAGTGGCCAGTGGACTGGAAAAGGTCAGTTTTCATTCCAATCCCAAAGAAAGGCAATGCCAAAGAATGCACAAACTACTACACAGTTGCACTCATCTTACATGCTAGCAAAATAGTGCTCAAAATTCTCCAAGCTAGGCTTTAAAAGTTTGTGAACTGTAAACTTCCAGATCTTCAAGCTTAATTTAGAAAGGCAGAGGAACCAGAGATCAAATTGCCAACATTCGTTGGATCATTGAAAAAGCAAGAGAATTCCAGAAAAACATCTACTTTTGCTTCATTGACTATGCCAAAGCCTTTGACTGTGTGGACCACAACAAACTGGAAAATTCTTCAAGAGACGGGAATACCAATCCACTTTACCTGCCTCCTGAGAAATCTGTACGCAGGTTAAGAAGGAACAGTTAGAACTAGACATGGAACAACAGACTGATTTCAAATCGGGAAAGGAGTACATCAAGGCTGTATATTGTCACCCTGCTATTTAAATTATATGCAGAGTACATCATGAGAAATGCTGGACTGGATGAAGCACAAGCTGGAATCAAGATTGCCAGGAGAAATATCAATAACCTCAGATATGCAGATGATACCACCCTTATGGCAGAAAGTGAAGAAGAACTAAAGAGCCTCTTGATGAAAGTGAAAGAGGAGTGAAAAAGTTGGCTTAAAGCTCAACATTCAGAAAACTAAGATCATGGCATCCGGTCCCATCACTTCATGGCAAATAGATGGGGAAACAATGGAAACAGTGACAGACATTAGTTTTTTGGGCTCCAAGATCACTGCAGATAGTGACTCCAGCCATGAAATTAAAAGATGCTTGCTCCTTGGAAGAAAGCTATGACCAACACAGACAGCATTCTAAAAAACAGAGACATTACTTTGCCAACATAGGTCCGTCTAGTCAAAGCTATGTTTTTTTCCAGTGGTCATGTATGGATGTGAGAGTCGAACTATAAAGGAAGTTGAGTGCTGAAGAATTGATGCTTTTGAACTGTGGTGTTGGAGAAGACTCTTGAGAGTCTCTTGGACTGCAAGGAGATCCAACCAGTCAATCCTAAAGGAAGTCGGTCCTGAATATTCTTTGGAAGGACTAATGTTGAAGGTGAAGCTCCAATAATTTGGCCACCTGATGCCAAATGCCTGATAGAAAAGACCCTGATCCTGGGAAAGATTGAAGGCAGGAGGAGAAGGGGATGGCAGAGGATGAGATGGTTGGATGGCATCACCGACTCAATGGACATAAGTTTGAGTAAGCTCCGGGAGTTGGTGATGGACAGGGAAGCCTGATGTGCTATAGTCCATGGTGTGGCAAAGACTTGGACATGACTGAGCTACTGAACTGAAGTTCACTTTCATGGGAAGGAAAACAGCTTACCCTGACAGTCTGTCCAGTCTGTACTGGCTTTTCTACTCTATGTCATAAATTAGTCCAAAGAAACCTGGGCCATCTGGACATTCTATAGAATATCATATATGTTCGCTTATTGATCATTTCAAACAGTCTAACTAAGAAGTAGTAAGTATGCTGCACATCTGTGACACATACATCCCTGAGAATAAGAAAAAACTCTTTAAAGATTAAGGGACCTGCCACATCAGTAACAATTTTAGGGGGATCCAATAGTCTGGAGTAGGTTTAAAATAAAGGACAAATTATTGCATGTCACATTCCCACCACAAAGAAGGAAGTACAATACCTCACAGGCCTCTTTGGGTTTGGAAGGCAGCATATTCCATAGTTAGGAATACCGTAGGGAGTGCCCTCAGACAAAAGAAACTATGTAGTCCAAATTATACTCCACCCAGAGGGCAGTACATATCCAATGACTACTTGACTGGAATTCATATTAATTGTTGCCAACAGAATTTTAAGTAATATGCTGTTAGGGAAAGAAAAATAAAACTTGGAGACAAGCAGATACAGAGTGAAGGCTGTTGGTGAGAGGACAGAAAACCATGATGATGCCGTCAGTGAGGGCCACTGAAGTTCAGATGGTTATCTGAGTAGAAAGCAGCTGAGAGCGGTGGATCTGAGGCCCAGATTGGGCACTGGCACTAATGATATATCTGGACTTCAGTTTTCACATGTCTTCCAGTTCCTGTATTCTGTAATTCTAAAGGCCTCTGTAAAACATACATACAGCACTGAGGGACAATGCTTTAAATCTGCAACTGGCTTACTAATGGAAGATTATTCTTCAATACAATGCTACATACAATTATCATAACCTAGAGATTCCCATGGACGGAGGAGCCTGGTGGGCTGCAGTCCATGGGGTCACTAAGAGTCGGACACGACTGAGCGACTTCACTTTCACTTTTCACTTTCATGCATTGGAGAAGGAAATGGCAACCCACTCCAATGTTCTTGCCTGGAGAATCCCAGGGACGGGGGAGCCTGGTGGGCTGCTGTCTGTGGGGTCACACAGAGTCGGACATGACTGAAGCGACTTAGCAGCAGCAGCAGCAGAGATTCCTACATGGTAAATAATTCTTATCTGTAAATTACAGTTCACAATAATTCATATGAAGAAGCACAGCAAAAACTTAATATTTAGCTTGTATCAAAAAATAATACGGCATTAACAACAACGTTCTTACCAACGGAGTATAATGTATAAATTAACACAGTAGCAATAGTATTAAATGTAATAGTCATTCCTTCCCTGATACAACTGAACATCAGTCGTCCATTCCTTCATGAAAAGCATTTGTGTTCCTCAATCCACACACTCCTTCTATAGGTCTTTCCTTCTGCAGTGGATGTTGGATTGAATACTATACGCTGCTACACTCAAGATGCAAGCAGAGTAACATGCCAGAGTTATGTTCTGGATCTAAACAGTTCGTCTCGAAATTCACAAGGAAAATAAATAATCAAGTAAAGTACTAGGGGAAAAAAGGCACTGAGGGTAGCTGGCTCAACCAGATATTAAAACATACTATACATATGATAATTAAACAATACATTAAAAAGACATACACCATGATCAACTGGGATTTATTCCAGGGATGAAAGGAAGGTTCAATATCTGCAAATCAATCAAGGTGATATACCACATTAATAAACTGAAGAATAAAAATTATACGATCATCTCAATAAATGCAGAAAAGGGTTTTGACAAAACTCAATATTTAAGATAAAACTCTCCAGAAAGTGACAAATGAGGAAACATATCTCAACATTAAAAATGCCATATATGAGAGGATCCTGGCAGGCCAAGTCCACGGGGTTGCAAAGAGTCAGACATGACTTAGTGACTAAACAACAACAATGATAAGTCCATAGCTAATATCATACTTAAGAATGAAAAGTTGAGTTTGGGAATAGCAACAAACAGTACTACATATAAAATAGATAATAGCACAGGAAACTATAATCATAGTATTGTAGTTAATAATCATAGGCTATTTTATAATAACCTATAAGGGAAATAAATGTATATACATATATATATATACATTCTTATATAAATATATATATATACACACACGAATATATATATGTACATGCATGCATGTATGCTAAGTTGCTTCAGTCATGTCTGACTCTTTGTGAGATTGCAGCCTGCCAGACTCCTCTGTACTTTCTTAAATATAATAAGTATATATATATATATATACATATGTATATATTATTTTCCCTTACAGGTTATTATAAAATATTGATTGTAGTTAAATAAATATAAACAGGACCTGGAGCTGAATGTGGCTCAGATCATGAGCTCCTTATTGTAAAATTCAGGCTTAAACTGAGGCCAGTAAGGAAAACCACTAGGCTATTCAGGTATGACCTAAGTCAAATCCCTTATGATTATACAGTGGAGGTGATGAATAGATTCAAAGGATTAGGTCTGGTAGACATAGTCCCTGAAGAATTATGGATGAAGGTTCATAACATTGTACAGGAGGCAATGACCAAAACCATCCCCAAGAAAAAGAAATGCAAGAAGGCAAAGTGGTTGTCTGAGGAGGCCTTACAAATAGCTGAGGAAAGAAGAGAAGCAAAAGGCAAAGGAGAAAAGGAAAGATATACCCAACTGAATGCAGAATTCCAGAGAGTAACAAGAAGAGATAAGAAGGCCTTCTTAAATGAACAATGCAAAGAAATAGAGGGAAACAACAGGATGGGAAAGACTAGAGATCTGTTCAAGAAAACCAGAGATATCAAGGGAACATTTCATGCAAGGATAGGCACAATAAAGGACAAAAATTGTAAGGAAGAAGTAACAGAAGCAGAAGAGATTAAGAAGAGGTGGCAAGAATACATAGACTATACAAAAAAGATCTTAATGACCTGGATAACCATGATGGTGTGGTTACTCACCTAGAGCCAGACTTTGTGGAATGTGAAGTCAAGTGGGTCTTCGGAAGCATTAATACGAACTAAGCTAGTGGAGGTGATAGAATTCCAGCTGAGCTATTTCAAATCCTAAAACATGATGCTGTGAAAGTGCTGCATTCAATATGTCAGCAAATTTGGAAGACTCAGCAGTGGCCACAGGACTGGAAAAGGTCAACTTTCATTCCAATCCCAAATAAGGGCAGTGCCAAACAATGTTCAAACTGCCAGACAATTTCGCTCATTTTGCATGCTAGTAAGGTTATGCTCTGAACTGAACTGAAGGTTATGCTCAAAATCCTTCAAGCTAGGCTCCAGCTGTACATAAACTGAGAACTTCCAGATGTAGTGGGTTTTGAAAAGGCAGAGCAACCAGAGATCAAATTGCCAGCATTCTTTGGCTCATAGAGGAAGCAAGGGAATTTCAGAAAAATATACAGTTTTGCTTCATTGACTATTCTAAAGCCTTGACTGCGTGGGTCACAACAAACTGTGGGAAATTCTTGAAGAGATGGGAATACCAGGCCACCTTACCTATCTCCTAAGAAACCTGTATGCGAGTCAAGAAGCAACAGTTAGAATCTTACATGGAACAAGACTGGTTCAAAATTGGGAAAGGAGT
Organism: Bos indicus x Bos taurus; assembly: GCF_003369695.1. Classification (NCBI taxonomy): domain Eukaryota; kingdom Metazoa; phylum Chordata; class Mammalia; order Artiodactyla; family Bovidae; genus Bos; species Bos indicus x Bos taurus. The sequence continues at coordinate 22,162,367 of NC_040081.1, read as the reverse complement.
ACATCAAGGCTGTATATTGTCACCCTGCTTATTTAATTTACATGCAGAGTACAACATGAAAAATGCCAGGCTGGATGAAACTGGAATGAAGATTGCTGGGGAAATATCAGCAAACTCAGACATGCAAATAATATCACTCTAATGGCAGAAAGTGAAGAGGAACCTTTTGACGATGGTAAACGAGGAGAGTGAAAAAGGTGGCTTGAAACTCAACATTTAAGAAACTAAGTTCATGGCATCTAGTCATATCACTTCATGGCAAATATAAGGAGAAAATGTTGAAGCAGTGACTGATTTTACTTTCTTGGGTTCCAAAATCACTGTAGATGGTGTCTGCAGCCATGAAATTAAAAGACACTCCTTGGAAGGAAAGCAATGACATATCTAGACAGAATATTAAAAAGCAGAGACATCACTTTGCTGACAAAGGTCTGTATAGTCAAAGCTATGTTTTTTTCTAGGAGTCATGTACAGATATGAGAGTTGGACTGAAAATAAGGCTGAGCACTGAAGAATTTATGCTTTTGAATTGTGGTGCTGGAGGACAGATCAAACCAGTCAATCCTAAACGAGATCAATGGGCATGAATCTGAACAAACTCCAAGAGACGGGAGGACAGGGGAACCTGGCATGCTGCAGTCCACGGGATTGCAAAGAGTCTGACATGTCAGAATTAGTGACTGAACAACAGCTATATGTATAAATATACATATGTAAATAAAACAGAATTATTTTGCTATATACATAAAACACAATATTGTAAATTAACTATATTTGTATTGTAAAAAAGTGGTGGCAGGAAAACTGGACAGCTACATGTAAAAAAATGAAGTTAGAATATTTTTGCACACCATGTACAAAATAAATGAAAACTGATTAAAGACCTAAATGTAAGGCCAGAACCATAAAACCCCTAGAGGAAAACATAGGCAGAACATTCTTAACATAAATTGTAGACATACTTTTCTGGATCTGTCTCCTATGGCAAAGGAAGCAAAAGCAAAAATAAATAAATGGGACCTAATTGAAAAGCTTTTGCACAGCAAAGGAAACCACTGATTAAACAAAAAGACAACCTACTGACTTAGGAGAAAATACTTGCAAATGATATGACTGATAAGGGGTTAATATTAAAAATACATAAACAGCTCATGCAACTCAGTGGGCAGGAGACCTAACAGACATTTTTCCAAAGATGTAGATGTCGATGGCCAAAAGGCACATGAAAATATGGTCAACATAACTAATCACCAGAGAAATGCAAATCAAAACCACAGTGAAATATTACCTCATACCTGTCAGAACAGGTATCATAAAAAGACCACAAATAACACATGTTGAATAGGATGTGGAGAAAAGAGAACAGATGTACATGGTTGGTGGGAAGGTCAGTTGGTGCAGCCACTGTGGAAAACAGTCTGCTGCTGCTGCTGCTGAGTCGCTTCCGTCGTGTCCGACTCTGTGCGACCCCAGAGACAGCAGCCCACCAGGCTCCCCGTCCCTGGGATTCTCCAGGCAAGAACACTGGAGTGGGGTGCCATTTCCTTCTCTGGTAAACAGTATGGAGGCCCCTCACAAATCTAAAAATAGAGCTATCGTATATATATAACCCAGCAATTCCACTCCTGGGTATATACCTGAAGAAAACGAAAACACTAACTTGAAAAGATACATGTACCCCAGTGTTCACAGGAGTATTATAACAGCCAAGATACGGAAGCAATCTAAGTGTCTACCAACAGATGAAGCAATAAAGAAGATGTACATACATACAATGGGGTACTACTCAGCCATGAAAGAATGAACATTTTCCACTTGCAACAACATGGATGGACCTGGATGGTATTATGCTAAAGTGAAAGAAGTCAGGCAGAGAAAGACAAATACTGTACATTATCATGTATATGTGGAATTAAAAAATAAACTAGTGAATATAACAAGAAAGTAAGTAACAGACTCACAAAGAGCACAAACTAGTGGTTATCAGTGGTGAGAAGGAAGCAGAGAGGAGCAAGATAGGGATATGGGATTAAGAGGTACAAACTACTATGTATAAAATAAATACGCTACAAGGATTACTGTACAGCACAGTGAATATAGCCAACATTTGATAATAATTATAAACGGAGTGTTAGTTTTAAAGCTTTAAATCGCTATGGTGTATACCTGAAACAAATACTGTAAATCAACTATGCCTGAATGAAAAAAAAAAAAAATAAGAAATGCTGGAAAACTATATTCCAAAGAAAAGAAAATGTAATCTCTCTTTAAAACTCAATCTAATTTTTGTCCCTTTTCTTTTAAGACACTAAAGCTAACACCCTATCCATGGGATGTATGTAGAAATTTAGGGAGGCTACCCTTGGCAGAGTGGTGGGAGAATATTTCAGGCAGCTCTCAGGATGTCAGGAGAAGATAAAAGCAACTTCTAGGGTCAAGAAGAGATAGAACAGAGCCCCCAAGGAGAGAAAGGAGGGAAGAATGATTTTTGTAAGGTTAGAATTCAGTGTACTATGCAGTCCCAGCTCAGAACTATGGCAAAGACACTACTTGTGTCTCCTGTTTGACACAGAACTGTTTCCTGCACAAGCCTACATTTGAGTCAGAACAGCTGTGTCTTGCCTCTGAGTCTTGCCCAGCAATGACCCAGCCATCATATTAATGGGAACCTGCACGGTCAGTGCTCTGAGGCTTCACATGTCAAACTGTTTGGTCTCTAGGAAAGATGCTATCAAATCCCAAGTCCCACAGGCGGTGCCTAAGGAGACCACTAGGCACCAGAGGGATTGCCTGAGGGAAGACCCCTGCATTGGAACTTTGGGGCTGGACTGGGGCACTCTACAGTGCCTAGAACTGGGGACAGAGGGAAGGAAACATCTTTGTTATGAAAGAGACCAAACTGATATCAAAAAAATTCATGAAGTGAAGCCATATAAGAAGATGGAAAGAAATGAATATTTGTTATCTTCATATTTAAAAAGAAATGACAAATTATGAAAAAGTTTGTTTTAGCTTATATTTAGAGTAGGCCGCAAATGCAACTCTTTTTAAATCCTTTGAACAAAGAATAAATCAAATGTTAAGTTGGCAGGCATAATTTTACTGAATAGATTTTTTAATTGTGTGATACAATGTCTTTGATTTTGCTTTTGACTTTCATGGCACAATCATTAAGAGGACATTTTTGCAAAAAAAAAAAAAAGAGGGGGGCTATAAAGCTACTAAAATTAAAATATTCTGGTATTAGTATATAAACAAATAAGTCAATGGAGTAGAATAAAACTCCAGAAAAGGGCTCATGTATATATGGAAATTTAACACTAATATATGATTAAAAAAAAAGAAGATACCCCAAGTCACAGGCAGAAAAGGATATTTTAATAAATGGTACTTATTATGGTTGAATTGTGTCCCCCCAAGAGATGCGTTAAATCCTAACCTTCAGTGTCGCAGAACATGACCTTATTTGGAAACAGAGTTATGGCAAATAAGAAAAGATTCATATATTCAACTGTATGAAAGAAAACTCTTTTGCTTAACAACAACAAAATGCACCACTAGCAAAAGACAAAAAAAAAAAAAAACCTGGAAAAATATCTGTAATTTATATCACAGACAGTTGGTTATCTTCTCCATGTAAAAATCTTTTAAAATAGAAAAGAGAAATACTCAGAATCCGATGAATGGACACAGGAAATGAACAGATAGTTTACCAAAAAAAAGAAAGGCAAACAGCCCTTGAACCTATGAAAGGATGTCCACTCATAATCAGAGACTTAAAAGTTATACTGAAATACCATCTATCATTTATCAGATTGGCAAAAATCTCAAAGTTTGAAAATAAATGCTCTTGGTATGACCCAGATATATTCTTGTGTGTCATATATATGACACAAAGATATATTCTTGTATTCATTTATTGTGAGATTATTTATAATAGCAAAAAACTGGAAAGAACTATCCTCAAGTAGAGAGGGCTCCTTAAACCAATTATGACAGAGTTACAACACAGTTCTATTTAGCGGTAAATAGAAATGAGAATAATTTCTATGTACTGATGTGGGACAGAAAAGTATGCTGCCATTTGTATAATTAGAGGGGGATATATTTCAAAGATAAATACATATTTGTTTATATTTGATAAAGGAAATACTGGAAGAAGAAACCAAAAACTAAATAAATGAAGTGTAGTGGAATTCTTAAGGACAGGAAAAGAAGCAAGAGTTCTCCCAAAAAGCCTCTTCATACAGTTTTGACTTTTTTAAACCATATATTCAAAAACTGTATTTAAATTTTATTTAAAAGGAAATCTTAGAACAGGAAGCAAATGGAAATAAATGAATCAAACTGTATATCAAAGTGTGTGTGTGTGTGTGTGTGTGTGTATATATATATATATACACACACACATATACATGCATTTTCTTTAGGAATTACATCAAATGATTTTAAAATACAGTACTCTTACTGAATATCTTTGATGAGATATAGTCCAGGAAAGGAACAAAATAAACTACAAAATATCTTAAACTTCATTCATGATTTTATTGTAAGTAATAATACTGGTATTGTAATTTTGAAAAATTTTAATAAGATGAAACTAATTAATATTATGTTATTTTTATTAAAAATCAAGGTATTCAGTATAAGAGAAAAAAGATAAGTTAGGCAAAAGCCCTTATAAAGGTACATTTGAATTAGAAATATCAAACTGATCTTTTTTATAGCTTTGTTTTTTTTAATGATTTGAAACTATGATGACAGGAAACATTAACATGTCTAGTTCTTATGGGACCTATGTCCTATGTATGCTAACCACATGTGCAGGCATGCTAAGTCACTTCAGTCCTGTCTGACTTTGCGACACTATGGACTGTAGCCCACCAGGCTCCTCTGTCCATGGGATTCTCCAGGCAAGAAAACTGGGTTGCCATGCCCTCCTCCAGGGAATCTTCTCGACCCAGTGATAGAAGCTGAGTCTCTTGCATTGAAGGCAGATTCTTTACCATCTGAGCCATGGCTGACTCAGGTCTATGTCCTAGAATTATATTTTTTTATATAACATTCACTTGTTCTCATTAACCAGCATTGAAAGGATTTTGACAAAATATAACCAGTGCTATGAACTATATTCTAAAATCATCAATAATATTAAAAAAGCACTGCTTTTATTCTATAGTTCATATTAAAAGTATAATGATTTCTAAAACATATATTCCTTAGCAATGTTTACTGTGGAGGTCTAGATGCAATGATACTCTAGTAATAGTGAACATTTTTGGTCTCTAGACTTTGTTTTTCAACATACCCATCCTCATGGAAAGATACCAGTGTCTTTTGGAGAATAGTTGATTCCAGGTCTGGAATAGGGAAAATGCAATATAAATCTAGACATATTATTATGCCTGAAAGAAGAAAGCATTCAAACATTATGGTACCATGTCCTAAGAGTGCAGAAACAAGTGTGAAGGGACCCAAGGGCCATTATTTGGGACAATTTGAAAATAAAAAATAATGATGGGGGTGAATGAAACACACTGCATATTTAAAAATTGTGAGTTGACATGAAAAGAATACAGGGGACTTCTGGCTCTAGTGATGATGATATAGCTGCTGCTGCTGCTGCTAAGTCACTTCAGTCGTGTCCAACTCTTGTGACCCCATAGACGGCAGCCCACCAGGCTCCCCTATCCCTGGGATTCTCCAGGCAAGAGTACTGGAGTGGGGTGCCATCGCCTTCTCTGGATGATATAGCAGCAAGTGCCAAACAATCATCAGCCACAACCAGCATGGAAAGGAAATCCAGAAAAGAGGGGATATACACATACGTAAAGCTTAAGGTTCGTCTAGTCAAGGCTGTGGTTTTTCCAGTGGTCGTGTATGGATGTGAGAGTTGGACTATGAAGAAAGCTGAGTGCCTAAGAATTGATGCTTTTGAACTGTGGTGTTGGAGAAGACTCCTGAGAGTCCCTTGGACTGCAAGGAGATCCAACCAGTCCTGGGTGTTCACTGGAAGGACTGATGCTGAAGCTGAAGCTCCAATATTTTGGCCACCTGATGTGAAGAACTGACTTATTAGAAGAGACCCTGATGCGGGGAATGATTGAAGGCAAGAAGAGAAGCGGACAACAGAGGACAAGATGGTTGGATGGCATCACCGACTCAATGGACATGAGTTTGAGGAAGCTCTGGGAATTGGTGATGGACAGGGAGGCCTGGTGTGCTGCGGTTCATGGGGTTGCAAAGAGTCAGACACGACTGAGTGACTGAACTGAACTGAACTGAACTGAAAGGGTCAGACACAACTGAGCGACTGAACTGAACTGGACAGCTGATTCACTTTGCTATACAGTACAAGCTAACACAACATTGTAAATGTTATCATTGGATATCCCAATAAAAATTAAAACAAGACCCCCCAAACACTCATCAGCCACAAACACACACAAAACTGGGAAAGAAATTAGCAAAATATAAAAACAAGTGAATGTTCTATAAAACCCTGGGAGAAATAATTTTCAGCAAAACACAAAATTTTAAGCATTCTTCTAATTTTATAATTTTTTATTGTGAAATAGTTGGTTCTGGAGAAGGCAATGGCACCCCACTCCAGTACTGTTGCCTGGAAAATCCCATGGACGGAGGAGCCTGGTAGGCTGCAGTCCATGGGTCACTAAGAGTCAGACACGACTGAGTGACTTCACTTTCACTTTCCACTTTCATGCATTGGAGAAGGAAATGGCAACCCACTCCAGTGTTCTTGCCTGGAGAACCCCATGGACGGAGAAGCCTGGTAGGCTGCAGTCCATGGGGTCGCACAGAGTCGGACACGACTGAAGCGACTTGGCAGCGGCAGGCAGTTGGTTCTGTTTTAAATAACAGAATTGATGATGAAGCAAGGAAATGTAGTTTGGATGAAAAAATCTTTAAATTTAATAAAAATTCCTTAAACAGCAAAAAAAAATTAATAAATAAAAATACTCTGTAAATCTATAAGGAACAATATTCTTTTTTTTTTTTTAGGAACAATATTCTTATATTTATTTATATAAACACTTAATAATGTGTACATGGTTAACTGGCTGCAACTTTTAAATGACATTAATAAAGTCAGTTTTTATTTTTCTAAATAGAAAATTCTAAATTCAAATTATATATGAATATCTGCAAGATTGTCTTAAAAAGTAGAATGTTTTGGTCTAATGAACACATAAAACACATGATACACTAAATCTATAGAAAAACCTATAAACCACAAAATGACAGTTTTCCCCTTAATTAAAAACATGTCCTCATTCTGAAAATGGTTTATTATATCTTTATTTTTTTTTACTAAAGTCAACTTTCTATTTTAAAGTCTAATTTTCATATAAATATATTTTCTTACTAGTAAAAATGATATGCCCTCATGATTTAAACATTAATCAAAATACTGCTGCAGTTTACATTTTTAAAATGTTACTACTAGAATTACTTCCTTGGTGGCTCAGACGGTAAAGCGTCTGCCTACAATGCGGGAGACCTGGGTTCAATCCCTGGGTCAGGAAGATCTCCTGGAGAAGGAAATGGCAAACCACTCCAGTATTCTTGCCTGGAAAATTCCATGTATGGAGGAGCCTGGGAAGCTACAGTCCATGGGGTTACAAAGGGTTGGACACGACTGAGCAACTTCACTTCACTTCTTCACTACTAGAATTAAAATAGTTAAAAATGAGGCATGGAGTCATAAGTGTGCTAACATGCCAAAGTATAGAAGATGCTACTAGAACAGTAGCTATTCTCTTTTCCCAAAATTATCTGGGTGTGTTTCCACTTTTGGCAGCTTTAATGATATATTTTGTGAAAAGTCTCAGTAGGAACAGATACATAGTTTTGGTTGCCTTAAATTACAGTTGCTTCACTTTGTAAATTTATGGGTAAATTTCATATTCTGTGCTATTTTAATACCTTGCTTATATAGATGAGGGAGGAGGGAAACCAAAGTAATGTTTAGTCCCTATATTTGGCTTTTGCCAAGGAAATGTGAACAGTTTCTTAAAGGTTATTCATGAAGGCTGTTTGAGAAGATTTTACATGATCCTTTAAATTTTAAAATGGAGAAACTTGAAGATCAATTGAAACTGTATGTTGATTGTGATGGGTTCTCTATATAGCAGACTTCATTAGTTGCTACAGCTGAAAGATTATTCTGTATTACTGATAAAAAGAAAATCTCATGTGAAGAATGGTCCACTAATCTTTCATTTATGCAGGCTGACTTCATTTTCTACATTGTTTACACTAACTGAAAAATCAACAGTTTATTTCCATTAGGATTTAATTTTATATCTGTAAGTAAGTATTACACACAGTGTTTCACTTAAAAACTATTAAAACAGACTGTCATTTTATGGGTCAGTTCAGTTTAGTTAGGCTTCTGTGATAGCTCAGTTGGTAAAGAATCTGCCTGCAATGTGGGAGACCTGGGATCGATCCCTGGGTTGGGAAGATCCCCTGGAGAAGGGAATGGCTACCCACTCCAGTATTCTGGCCTGGGGAATTCCATGGACTGTATAGTCCACGGGGTCGCAAAGGCTCAGACACAACTGAGCCACTTTCACTTTCAGTTTAGTCACTCAGTCGTGTCTGACTCTTTGCAACCCCATGAACCGCAGCACACCAGGCCTCCCTGTCCATCACCAATTCCCAGAGCTTCCTCAAACTCACGTCCATTGAGTCGGTGATGCCATCCAAACATCTTGTCCTCTGTCGTCCGCTTCTCTTCCTGCCTTCAATCGTTCCCCGAATCAGGGTCTCTTCTAATAAGTCAGTTCTTCACATCAGGTGGCCAAAATATTGGAGCTTCAGCTTCAGCATCAGTCCTTCCAGTGAACACCCAGGACTGATCTCCTTTAGGACGGACTGGTTGGATCTCCTTGCAGTCCAAGGGACTCTCAGGAGTCTTCTCCAACACCACAGTTCAAAAGCATCAATTATTCAACACTCAGCTTTCATTATAGTCTGACTCTCACATCCACACATGACTACTGGAAAAACCATAGTTTTGACTAGACGGACCTTTGTTGGCAAAGTAATGTCTCTGCTTTTTAATATGCTGTCTGAGTGCCAAAGAATTGATGCTTTTGAACTGTGGTGTTGGAGAAGGCTCTTGAGAGTCCCTTAGACTGCAAGGAGATCCAACCAGTCCATTCTGAAGGAGATCAGCCCTGGGATTTCTTTGGAAGGAATGATGCTAAAGCTGAAACTCCAGTACTTTGGCCACCTCATGCGACGAGTTGACTCACTGGAAGAGACTCTGATGCTGGGAGGGATTGGGGGCAAGAGGAGAAGGGGACGACAGAGGATGAGATGGCTGGATGGCATCACTGACTCGACGGATGTGAGTCTGAGTGAACTCTGGGAGTTGGCGATGGACAGGGAGGCCTGGTGTGCTGCAATTGATGGGGTCACAAAGAGTCGGACATGACTGAGCGACTGAACTGAACTGAACTGATGTTGGTCATAGCTTTTCTTCCAAGGAGCAAGCGTCTTCTAATTTCATGGCTGGAGTCACTATCTGCAGTGATTTTGGAGCCCAAGAAAATAAAGTCTGTCACTGTTTCCATTGTTTCCCCATTTATCTGCCATGAAATGATGAGACAGGATGCCATAATCTTAGTTTTTGGAATGTTGAATTTTAAGTCAGCTTTTTCACTCTCCTCTTTTACCTTCATCAAGATGTTCTTTAGTTCCTCTTCACTTTCTGCCTTAAGGGTGGTTCATCTGCATATCTGATGTTATTGAAATTTCTTGTTGCAATCTTAATTCCAGTTTGGGCTTCATTCAGCCTGGCATTTTGCATGATGTACTCTGCACAGACGTTAAATCAGCAGGGTGACAATATACAGCCTTGATGTACTCCTTTCCCAATTTGGAACCAGTCCATTGTTCCATGTCTTATTCTAACTGCTACTTCTTGACCTGCATACAGGTTTCTCAGGAGGCAGGTAAGGTAGTCTGGTATTCTCATCTCTTTAAGAATTTTCCGAGGGAGGAGCCAAGATGGCGGAGGAGTAGGAGGGGGAGAACACTTTATCCCCTACAAATTCATCAAAAGAGCATTTAAACGTCGAGTAAATTCCACAAAACAACTTCTGAATGCTGGCAGAGGACATCAGGCACCCAGAAAAGCAACCCAACTCTTCGAAAGGAGAGAGAAGAAATACAGCTCCACCCACCAGAACACCGACACAAGCTTCCCTAACCAGGAAACCTTGACAAGCCACCTGTACAAACTCACACACAGCAAGGAAAAGCCACAATAAAGAGAACTCCACAAACTGCCAGAATACAGAAAGGACACCCCAAACTCAGCAATTTAAACAAGATGAAGAGACAGAGGAATACCCAGCAGATAAAGGAACAGGATAAATGCCCACCAAACCAAACAAAAGAGGAAGAGATAGGGAATCTACCTGATAAAGAATTCTGAATAATGATAGTGAAATTGATCCAAAATCTTGAAATTAAAATGGAATCACAGATAAATAGCCTGGAGACAAGGACTGAGAAGATGCAAGAAAGGTTTAACAAGGACCTAGAAGAAATAAAAAAGAGTCAATATATAATGAATAATGCAATAAATGAAATCAAAAACACTCTGGAGGCAACAAATAGTAGAATAACAGAGGCAGAAGATAGGATTAGTGAATTAGAAGATAGAATGGTAGAAATAAATGAATCAGAGAGGATAAAAGAAAAACGAATTAAAAGAAATGAGGACAATCTCAGAGACCTCCAGGACAATATTAAATGCTACAACATTCGAATCATAGGGGTTCCAGAAGAAGAAGACAAAAAGAAAGACCATGAGAAAATACTTGAGGAGATGATAGTTGAAAACTTCCCTAAAATGGGGAAGGAAATAATCACCCAAGTCCAAGAAGCCCAGAGAGTCCCAAACAGGATAAACCCAAGGCGAAACACCCCAAGACACATATTAATCAAATTAACAAAGATCAAACACAAAGAACAAATATTAAAAGCAGCAAGGGAAAAACAACAAATAACACATAAGGGAATTCCCATAAGGATAACAGCTGATCTTTCAATAGAAACTCTTCAAGCCAGGAGAGAATGGCAAGACATACTTAAAATGATGAAAGAAAATAACCTACAGCCCAGATTATTGTACCCAGCAAGGATTTCATTCAAGTATGAAGGAGAAATCAAAAGCTTTTCAGACAAGCAAAAGCTGAGAGAATTCTGCACCACCAAACCAGCTCTCCAACAAATACTAAAGGATATTCTCTAGACAGGAAACACAAAAATGGTGTATAAATTTGAACCCAAAACAATAAAGTAAATGGCAACGGGATCACACTTATCAGTAATTACCTTAAACGTAAATGGGTTGAATGCCCCAACCAAAAGACAAAGACTGGCTGAATGGATACAAAAACAAGACCCCTACATATGTTGTCTACAAGAGACCCACCTCAAAACAGGGGACACATACAGACTGAAAGTGAAGGGCTGGAAAAAGATTTTCCATGCAAATAGGGACCAAAAGAAAGCAGGAGTAGCAATACTCATATCAGATAAAATAGACTTGAAAACAAAGGCTGTGAAAAGAGACAAAGAAGGTCACTACTTAATGATCAAAGGATCAATCCAAGAAGAAGATATAACAATTATAAATATATATGCACCCAACACGGGAGCGCCGCAGTATGTAAGACAAATGCTAACAAGTATGAAAGGAGAAATTAACAATAACACAATAATAGTGGGAGACTTTAATACCCCACTCACACCTATGGATAGATCAACTAAACAGAAAATTAACAAGGAAACACAAACTTTAAATGATACAATAGACCAGTTAGACCTAATTGATATCTATAGGACATTTCACCCCAAAACAATGAATTTCACCTTTTTCTCAAGCGCACATGGAACCTTCTCCAGGATAGATCACATCCTGGGCCATAAAGCTAGCCTTGGTAAATTCAAAAAAATAGAAATCATTCCAAGCATCTTTTCTGACCACAATGCAGTAAGATTAGATCTCAATTACAGGAGAAAAACTATTAAAAATTCCAACATATGGAGGCTGAACAACACGCTGCTGAATAACCAACAAATCCCAGAAGAAATCAAAAAAGAAATAAAAATTTGCATAGAAACAAATGAAAATGAAAACACAACAACCCAAAACCTGTGGGACACGGTAAAAGCAGTCCTAAGGGGAAAGTTCATAGCAATACAGGCACACCTCAAGAAACAAGAAAAAAGTCAAATAAATAACCTAACTCTACACCTAAAGCAACTAGAAAAGGAAGAAATGAAGAACCCCAGGGTTAGTAGAAGGAAAGAAATCTTAAAAATTAGAGCAGAAATAAATGCAAAAGAAACAAAAGAGACCATAGCAAAAATCAACAAAACCAAAAGCTGGTCCTTTGAAAGGATAAATAAAATTGACAAACCATTAGCCAGACTCATCAAGAAACAAAGGGAGAAAAGTCAAATCAATAAAATTAGAAATGAAAATGGAGAGATCACAACAGACAACATAGAAATACAAAGGATCATAAGAGACTACTATCAACAATTATATGCCAATAAAATGGACAATGTGGAAGAAATGGACAAATTCTTAGAAAAGTACAACTTTCCAAAACTCGACCAGGAAGAAATAGAAAATCTTAACAGACCCATCACAAGCATGGAAATTGAAACTGTAATCAAAAATCTTCCAGCAAACAAAAGCCCAGGTCCAGACTGCTTCACAGCTGAATTCTACCAAAAATTTAGAGAAGAGCTAACACCTATCCTGCTCAAACTCTTCCAGAAAATTGCAGAGGAAGGTAAACTTCCAAACTCATTCTATGAGGCCACCATCACCCTAATACCAAAACCTGACAAAGATCCCACAAAAAAGAAAACTACAGGCCAATATCACTGATGAACATAGATGCAAAAATCCTTAACAAAATTCTAGCAATCAGAATCCAACAACACATTAAAAAGATCATACACCATGACCAAGTGGGCTTTATCCCAGGGATGCAAGGATTCTTCAATATCCGCAAATCAATGTAATACACCACATTAACAAATTGAAAAATAAAAACCATATGATTATCTCAATAGATGCAGAGAAAGCCGTTGACAAAATTCAACACCCATTTATGATAAAAACTCTCCAGAAAGCAGGAATAGAAGGAACATACCTCAACATAATAAAAGCTATATATGACAAACCCACAGCAAACATTATCCTCAAAGGTGAAAAATTGAAAGCATTTCCTCTAAAGTCAGGAACAAGACAAGGGTGCCCACTTTCACCATTACTATTCAACATAGTTTTGGAAGTTTTGGCCACAGCAATCAGAGCAGAAAAAGAAATAAAAGGAATCCAAATTGGAAAAGAAGAAGTAAAACTCTCACTATTTGCAGATGACATGATACTCTACATAGAAAACCCTAAAGACTCCACCAGAAAATTACTAGAACTAATCAATGACTATAGTAAAGTTGCAGGATATAAAATCAACACACAGAAATCCCTTGCATTCCTATACACTAATAATGAGAAAACAGAAAGAGAAATTAAGAAAACAATTCCATCCACCATTGCAACGGAAAGAATAAAATACTTAGGAATATATCTACCTAAAGAAACTAAAGACCTATATATAGAAAACTATAAAACACTGGTGAAAGAAATCAAAGAGGACACTAATAGATGGAGAAATATACCATGTTCATGGATTGGAAGAATCAATATAGTGAAAATGAGTATACTACCCAAAGCAATTTATAGATTCAATGCAATCCCTATCAAGCTACCAACAGTATTCTTCACAGAGCTAGAACAAATAATTTCACAATTTGTATGGAAATACAAAAAAACCTCGAATAGCCAAAGCTATCCTGAGAAAGAAGAATGGAACTGGAGGAATCAACCTACCTGACTTCAGGCTCTACTACAAAGCCACAGTTATCAAGACAGTATGGTACTGGCACAAAGACAGAAATATTGATCAATGGAACAAAATAGAAAGCCCAGAGATAAATCCACGCACATATAGACACCTTATCTTTGACAAAGGAGGCAAGAATATACAATGGATTAAAGACAATCTCTTTAACAAGTGGTGCTGGGAAAACTGATCAACCACTTGTAAAAGAATGAAACTAGAACACTTTCTAACACCATACCCAAAAATAAACTCAAAATGGATTAAAGATCTCAACATAAGACCAGAAACTATAAAACTCCTAGAGGAGAACATAGGCAAAACACTCTCCGATATACTCTTCCCAGAATATTGGAAATAAAAGCAAAAATAAACAAATGGGACCTAATTAAAATTAAAAGCTTCTGCACATCAAAGGAAACTATTAGCAAGGTGAAAAGACAGGCTTCAGAATGGGAGAAAATAATAGCAAATGAAGCAAATGACAAACAACTAATCTCAAAAATATACAAGCAACTCCTACAGCTCAACTCCAGAAAAATAAATGACCCAATCAAAAAATGGGCCAAAGAACTAAATAGACATTTCTCCAAAGAAGACATACAGATGGCTAACAAACACATGGAAAGACGCTCAACATCACTCATTATCAGAGAAATGCAAATCAAAACCACTATGAGGTACCATTTCACACCAGTCAGAATGGCTGCAATCCAAAAGTCTACAAATAATAAATGCTGGAGAGGGTGTGGAGAAAAGGGAACCCTCTTACACTGTTGGTGGGAATGCAAACTAGTACAGCCACTATGGAGAACAGTGTGGAGATTCCTTAAAAAACTGGAAATAGAACTGCCTTATGATCCAGCAATCCCACTGCTGGGCATACACACTGAGGAAACCAGAAGGGAAAGAGACACGTGTACCCCAATGTTCATCGCAGCACTGTTTATAATAGCCAGGACATGGAAGCAACCTAGATGTCCATCAGCAGATGAATGGATAAGAAAGCTGTGGTACATATACACAATGGAGTATTACTCAGCCATTAAAAAGAATACATTTGAATCAGTCCTAATGAGGTGGATGAAACTGGAGCCTATTATACAGAGTGAAGTAAGCCAGAAGGAAAAACACCAATACAGTATACTAACGCATATATATGGAATTTAGAAAGACGGTAACAATAACCCTGTGTACGAGACAGCAAAAGAGACACTGATGTATAGAACAGTCTTATGGACTCTGTGGGAGAGGGAGAGGGTGGGAAGATTTGGGAGAATGGCATTGAAACATGTAAAATATCATGTATGAAACGAGATGCCAGTCCAGGTTCGATGCACGATACTGAATGCTTGGGGCTAGTGCACTGGGACGACCCAGAGGGATGGTATGGGGAGGGAGGAGGGAGGAGGGTTCAGGACGGGGAACACATGTATACCTGTGGTGGATTCATTTTGATATTTGGCAAAACTAATACAATTATGTAAAGTTTAAAAATAAAATAAAATTTAAAAAAAAAAAAGAAAAAAAAAAAAAAGAATTTTCCACAATTTGTTGTGATCCACACAGTCAAAGGCTTTGGTGTAGTCAATGAAAAAGAAGTAGATGTTTTTCTGAAATTCTCTTGCTTTTTTGATGATTCAACAGATGTTGGCAATTTGATCTCTGGTTCTTCTGCCTTTTCTAAACCCAGCTTGAACATCTGGAAGTTCTCAGTTCATGTACTGTTGAAGCCTAGCTTGGAGAATTTTGAGCATTACTTTGCTAGTGTGTGAGATGAGTGCAACTGTCCATTTGTTTGAACTTTCTTTGGCTTTGCCTTTCTTTGGGACTGGCATGAAAACTGACCTTTTCCCGGGTCATTTTAAGGGTACTGCAGAAGAAATGTAAGTCTAACTTTGGTTCTTTTATTAATTCAATCAGTCACTAAAGCTAGAATTTAAAATTCACTTAGTTCACCCACTGAAAGGTGCTTTGTCTTGTCAATTCTTTTTCCTTTTTCTGATAATCTTTTCTAACTGAATTACTAACCTGATGAAGATTCTCCTATTTAGAGATTTATACTATCTTATCTTTCTTACATTAGGTTCATTTAATTTTTGATTGTTTTTAGTGTGTATTATGACAGTAAATCCAACTTGACAGATTTCTTTAACTTTCCTAGGGTATTTATGCTTTGACTTTGTTCTTGAAATACATCAATACTAAGAGGGTATTCTATTTTATATTATCTTTATTAAATTAACTTTGGGATAAAAAATCATAGGAATCCTCTGTAGTCAAATCATATATTTATTAAAACTTTGCTTCTATGTTCATTCTTCACATATGTGTACCTTTTAATTTTTCTCTTATGTAAGAGAATTCATTAAGAGAAGCAGGCAAGTGATGGCAAATCAACTTTTTAATGAAGTTCTAATCCTGATAACTCCATTTTCACTTTGCTTTTATCATAGCGAGTGAGTACTTTAGGTCCCAGAATGCCAATAATTAGAGCTCCATTTGGAGCTGTGATCAAGATGGCTAAAAAGGCTACTGTCATCACATCCTCCGAATATGATTCCAAATGGGGTGCACTCATTCTTGCTTTTTCTAGAGCCAGAGGACCTAATACAGCCTATATTTAGAGGAGAAAAAGATGAGGCATAAAGAAAAATGCTAAATGGAGTTAACATATAGTAAAATTAAAGAACTCTGTTAAAACAAATAACACCTAGTATTAGACTACTAGTAAAGAGACAAGTGTTAAGGAATTTTGGTAAATGACTCATCAATTCTATGTTCTTAGCAAATATATCTGGAAAGACAGTAAAGTAGTGACAAACGGCTGATTTTGTGTTCTTGTCATCTCAGCTTTCCCGTTTAAGTAGCTTTTTTGAATGCTCACAATACTTTTGGAAACTTAGGAGTTCAGATGAACCAGAATTTTGCATATTTGTCTTTACCATGAACCACTAGGTTCCTGGCTACAACAAGACAATACAAAATGCTAAGGTTTCTTATGGTTCTTTAGGATTTTGTTGTCCATCTTCTCCTTGTTCTTCCTACTGGGAGCAGTGTGATATAGTAAAACTGACAAGAGTTTTGGAATTTATAACTTGCCTAAAGTTATAGGCAAGTAACTTGTTATTCAAAACAGGCAGCCTTATCCCAAGGACCTGCTTTGCTTATCATGACATAGATTTTTGCTGCATGGAATCTCACAAGCTTCTGTTTTGGAGTAACAGTAGAGAAAAGAATTTCAGGAAATCAGAGAGCATAACTACAAAGTTTCCTTTTTCTCTTTCTCTCTTTCACTCATTCATTCAGCATTAATTTTTGTAGGCATACAGAGCTTATTTACTGTATACCTATTGCATGCTAAGTGTTAAGTATTAGGGAAAAATAACAACAAAAACAAACAAACAGACACTTCTTATCCTTCCTATATATTCTAGTTGAGAGATTCAGTCATAAATCAGTCATGCAAATTAAATATATAATTAAAAATAATATATATGCATTTATGTATGGTAGAGACAGTGGCAGGGGTAGGAAAGATATATTTTAAAAAGAATCAATGTGTCTCTACTCTAAAATCCTAACACTTAACTCTACAATATTCAGCAAAATATAAAATTCCAGTTTTCAGAAGTACTCTTATTTTAAGTTTTGGGAAAACAGAAAAATGTTTTCATAAGTTTAGCAAGTATTTGTCATTAAAAGCACAGTGTTTTAAAGATTATGTTACTTTTAATGAGAAGTTATGATCAAACAA
This sequence comes from Bos indicus x Bos taurus, assembly GCF_003369695.1. NCBI lineage: Eukaryota > Metazoa > Chordata > Mammalia > Artiodactyla > Bovidae > Bos > Bos indicus x Bos taurus. The sequence continues at coordinate 22,144,646 of NC_040081.1, read as the reverse complement.
GCATTTAAAAAGACTAATAGCCCACATTTTGTGACTAGTTTTTTTTTTTCATTTAGAATTTTAAAAATCAACATTAAATAATTAGAATGTCTTAATATAGTCTTACCTGGACTGTAGCTTTCGGCATCCATGATAAAGCAATAAATATTTTCTCCTTAAAATTAAAACCAGCACAAGACATCAACACAAATGTAAAAGAAATTCTAATCAATAATGCCAAACTCATGGTACCAACAGAAAGGCCTGCAACAGAAAAAGACGAACAGTATTTGGGAAGAAGTGGTTCTTTACGCCTAGAAATGTAATTTGCAGAAGTGTTGAAAACATTTTAGGGCTACTATCTGTCTATATCTGTATTAAGTAAAAATAATAATCATAAAAATAAAAATACGATTGAGGCTTCTATGTCAAGTACAAGAGATAATCTGATGATGGAGGTATGATGAAAAGTAAGATAAATTACATTTATTTAATTCTGAGCTAACAGGCTTTGAACTTTTACTATAAACGAAAGTATTTAGAAGGTGCTGCTGGTATCTAATATTTCCCTTCAGAAAAAAATTCTATTTCCTCAGATCACTCAGGGAAGATATTCAGGATTGTCTTTGGTTACAAAGACTATACAGGGTAAAGGAAGAACAAATGCATATTACAACATGAGCTTCTGAAGGTCCTTGTAGCATTCAAAGACATATTGTAAGTAAAAATAAAAATTACTCCGTTTTCTTAAATATTTTTAAATCTTACATTTTTGTGCCTCTACATTCTTACCAATAGCATTTGATTTAAGAGATAAAACAGATACTTCTGCTCCAACCAAACCAAAAAGAAGAGGTTGGAAAATATCCCATGCAGTTCCAATGATTTTTTGGACTCTAACCTGTAGAAAAGAGTAATACATTTTCAGTTATTGTGACGAATAAAAGTATTTGCATTTCAGACATGTAATGGTTCTCAACATTTAATAAACTTAAGATATTTTATTTGTAGAATAAATTTTAAAACAATAAAAATTAAATGAGTAGGTTAACTCTTTGTACAGAATTTGATTAAAAGAAATTTACAACACAATAAAAATATTAGTTGGTAATTTTGTCATGGAACAAAAAAGATATTATTTGGCAATTTTATCCTTGGAGTTCCATACATGTTCTGATGGTGCAGTAAGAGTTCTACCTTTTGTTTGTGAGGCAACTGAGCAGGGATAGAACTACACCATGCCTGATGAGAACATATTCAAGCTCATTCAAATATTTTAGTTCTCAAAAGTGAGTTGGGGAAGAGCTCCACTCAGTTATCCTGGGACCAAATCCCATGAAAATGAATCCTGATATGTCCTAAACTACTAGGAAAAAAATTCTGGTAATCTGTTAGGCCTGCTTCCAAACGACTCATATTAAAAACATGAACCAAACCAAAATAGGTAATACATTCTCATTTGGTTGCCTCCTGACTTCCCTTTCTGGGAATGAATCCCTCCCAGTGCTGCTTCCACAATTACATGGTTACAGGAAACGCTCCCACTGACATAAAAGTACTCTGGCTCTTTTCCAGGAAGTTGGATGAACAGATTTTAGTCTCAGTCTGTGTTTATTTTATTTTATTTAACAGGAGGAGATTCATAAAACATTCATATCCTTTGAGGCAAAAATTATTTTCATAACTACTCCCCTTATGACTAGGTTTTCTGGTTACTGCTTATAAAAGTAAATTTGAAAAATGAAATAACAAAGGAAAACCAGTATTCTGTCTTCTTAACAGCACATTATCCTATTTGTTACTTATTTAATCTTTAAAATATATTTAATCTTTACTCTTTGATTTTCTTTATCATGTAAAGAGATCAAGTAGTTTTCATTTTATTTGTAATTTATTATTAGTCATTTAATTTCCTTTATAATTATGACTTTATCAGAATACTAAACAAATTGGGAACTTCTTAAGCTTATTCTAAAATTTATCTAAGAAAGAATATGGACAGGAACAGTTAAGAAATACTTTAAAAACAGGTACAATAAGAGGGAATCTTCTATACTAGATTCTGAGACATAAAACCACAATGATTTAGAGTGCTACTGGCATAGGAATAGGTGTTTAAAGAGACTTCAGAAGCAAATATATATATATATATCTATGAATTATTGGATTAATCAATAAATAATTTGACAAAATTGACTATGAATTCACATGCATATATATATTATATGCATATATGTATGTCTAAGAATATATATATTAAGAAGAGATGGCAAGAATACACAGAAGAACTGTACAAAAAAGATCTTCACGACCAAGATAATTACGATGGTGTGATCACTGACCTAGAGCCAGACATCCTGGAATGTGAAGTCAAGTGGGCCTTAGAAAGCATCACTACGAATAAAGCTAGTGGAGGTGATAGAATTCCAGTTGAGCTCTTCCAAATCCTGAAAGATGATGCTGTGAAAGTGCTGCACTCAATATGCCAGCAAATTTGGAAAACTCAGCAGTGGCCACAGGACTGGAAAAGGTCAGTTTTCATTCCAATCCCAAAGAAAGGCAATGCCAAAGAATGCTCAAATTACTGCACAATTGCACTCATTTCACACGCTAGTAAAGTAATGCTCAAAATTCGCCAAGCACGCTTCAGCAATATGTGAACCGTGAACTTCCTGATGTTCAAGCTGGTTTTAGAAAAGGCAGAGGAACCAGAGATCAAATTGCCAACATCAGCTGGATCATCAAAAAAGCAAGAGAGTTCCAGAAAAAGATCTACTTCTGCTTTATTGACTATGCCAAACCCTTTGACTGTGTGGACCACAATAAACTGTGGAATATTCTTCAAGAGATGGGAATACCAGACCACCTGATCTGCCTCTTGAGAAATTTGTATGCAGGTCAGGAAGCAACAGTTAGAACTGGACATGGAACAACAGACCGGTTCCAAATCAGGAAAGGAGTACATCAAGGCTGTATATTGTCATCCTGTTTATTTAACTTATATGCAGAGTACATCATGAGAAGCCCTGGGCTGGAAGAAACACAAGCTGGAATCAAGATTGCCGGAAGAAACATCAATAACCTCAGATATGCAGATGACACCACCCTTATGGCAGAAAGTGAAGAGGAACTCAAAAGCCTTTTGAGGAAAGTGAAAATGGAGAGTAAAAAAGTTGGCTTAAAGCTCAACATTCAGAAAACGAAGATCATGGCATCTGGTCCCATCACTTCATGGGAAATAGATGGGGAAACAGTGGAAACAGTGTCAGACTTTATTTTTCTGGGCTCCAAAATCACTGCAGATGGTGACTGCAGCCATGAAATTAAAAGACGCTTACTCCTTGGAAGGAAAGTTATGACCAACCTAGAGAGCATATTCAAAAGCAGAGACATTACTTTGCCAACAAAGGTTCATCTAGTCAAGGTTATGGTTTTTCCTGTGGTCATGTATGGATGTGAGAGTTGGACTGTGAAGAAGGCGGAGCGCCGAAGAATTGATGCTTTTGAACTGTGGTGTTGGAGAAGACTCTTGAGAGTCCCTTGGACTGCAAGGAGATCCAACCAGTCCATTCTGAAGGAGATCAGCCCTGGGATTTCTTTGGAAGGAATGATGCTAAAGCTGAAACTCCAGTACTTTGGCCACCTCATGCGAAGAGTTGACTCATTGGAAAAGACTCTGATGCTGGGAGGGATTGGGGGCAGGAGGAGAAGGGGAAAAGAGAGGATGAGATGGCTGGATGGCATCGCTGACTCCATGGACGTGAGTCTCAGTGAACTCCGGGAGTTGGTGATGGACAGGGAGGCCTGGTGTGCTACGATTCATGGGGTCGCAAAGAGTCGGACAAGACTGAGCGAGTGATCTGATCTGATCTGATCTGATGAATATATACATATGTAAACAGATGCATGTACATCCTTACCTCACAATATTCATGAAAATAAAATCCAGATGAAGTAGAGAACTAAATGCAAAGCAAAACTACCAAAGTGTTCAGTCAGTTCAGTTCACTCGCTCAGTCGTGTCCGATTCTTTGCGACCCCGTGAACTGCAGCACGCCAGGCCTCCCTGTCCATCACCAACTCCCAGAGTTCACTCAAACTCATGTCCATTGAGTCGGTGATGCCATTCAGCCATCTCATCCTCTGTTGTCGTTTTCACCTCCTGCCCCCATTCCCTCCCAGCATCAGGGTCTTTTCCAATGAGTCAACTCTTCACATGAGGTGGCCAAAGTATTGGAGTTTCAGCTTTAGCATCAGTCCTTCCAATGAACACACAGGACTGATCTCCTTTAGGATGGACTGGTTGGATCTCCTTGCAGTCCAGGGGACTCTCAAGAGTCTTCTCCAACACCACAGTTCAAAAGCATTAATTCTTCGGCACTCAGCTTTCTTCACAGTCCAACTCTCACAGCCATACATGACCAAAGGAAAAACCATAGCCTTGACTAGACGAACCTTTGTTGGCAAAGTAATGTCTCTGCTTTTGAATATGCTATCTAGGTTGGTCATAACTTTCCTTCCAAGGAGTAAGCGTCTTTTAATTTCATGGCTGCAATCACCATCTGCAGTGATTTTGGGGCCCCAAAAAATAAAGTCTGACACTGTTTCCACTGTTTCCCCATCTATCTGCCATGAAGTGATGGGACCAAATGCCATGATATTAGTTTTCTGAACATTGAGCTTTAAGCCAACTTTTTCACTCTGCTCTTTCACTTTCATCAAGAGGCTCTTTAGTTCCTCTTCACTTTCTGCCATAAGGGTGGTGTCATCTGCATATCTGAGGTTACTGATATTTCTCCCGGCAATCTTGATTCCAGCTTGTGTTTCTTCCAGCCCAGCGTTTCTCATGATGTACTCTGCATATAAGTTAAATAAGCAGGGTGACAATATACAGCCTTGATGTACTCCTTTTCCTATTTGGAACCAGTCTGTTGTTCCATGTCCAGTTCTAACTGTTGCTTCCTGACCTGCATACAGATTTCTCAAGAGGCAGGTCAGGTGGTCTGGTATTCCCATCTCTTTCAGAATTTTCCACAGTTGATTGTGATCCACACAGTCAAAGGCTTTGGCACAGTTAATAAAGCAGAAATAGATGTTTTTCTGGAACTCTCTTGCTTTTTCGATGATCCAGCACATGTTGGCAATTTGATCACTGGTTCCTCTGCCTTTTCTAAAACCAGCTTGAACATCTGGAAGTTCTCAGTTCACGTACTGCTGAAGTCTGGCTTGCAGAACTTTGAGCATTACTTTACTAGCGTGTGAGATGAGTGCAATTGTGTAGTAGTTTGAGCATTCTTTGGCATTGCCTTTCTTTGGGATTGGAATGAAAACTGACCTTTTCCAGTCCTGTGGCCACTGCTGAGTTTTCCAAATTTGCTAGCATATTGAGTGCAGCACTTTCACAGCATCATCTTTCAGGATTTGAAATAGCTCAACTGGAATTCCATCACCTACACTAGCTTTGTGTGTAGTGATGCTTTCTAAGGCCCACTTGACTTCACATTCCGGGATGTCTGGCTCTAGGTCAGTGATCACACCATCGTGATTATCTTGGTTGTGAAGATCTTTTTTGTAGTTCTTCTGTGTATTCTTGCCACCTCTTCTTAATATCTTCTGCTTCTGTTAGGTCTGTACCATTTCTGTCCTTTATCAATCCCATCTTTTTGAAATGTTCCCTTGGTATCTCTGATTTTCTTGAAGAGATCTCCAGTCTTTCCCATTCTGTTGTTTTCCTCTATTTCTTTGCACTGATCACCGAGGAAGGCTTTCTTATCTCTCCTTGCTATTCTTTGGAACTCTGCATTCAGATGCTTATATCTTTTCTTTTCTCTTCTGCCTTTTGCTTCTCTTCTTTTCACAGCTATTTGTAAGGCCTCCTCAGACAGCCATTTTGCTTCTTTGCATTTCTTTTCCATGGGGATGGTCTTGATCCCTGTCTCCTGTACAATGTCACGAACCTCCGTCCATAGTTCATCAGGCACTCTGTCTATCAGATCTAGTCCCTAAATCTATTTTTTCCACAGTACAATTATAAGGGATTTGATTTAGGTCATACCTGAATGGTCTAGTGTATTAAATGATAATATATAAGATGATATAATGTTCATAATCTCATGATCTTGGGTGAAAAAGTCCTTCTTAAACAAGATAAAGACCCAAAACCAAAAAGGAAAAACTGACAGACTTGACTATAGGAAATTTTACTGCCATACAAAAGACATCATAAATGAAGATAAACAAAAATTAAACACAACGTTTAGATAACAAGAATTAGTAGCCTTAACATATAAATAAACTCTATAAATTAGGAACAAAAAGGCAAATAAACCAGTTAATACTGGGCAAAGAATATGAATAGGTGGTTATAAAAGAATATATGAATAGAAGCTTGTTGTCATTGTTTAGCCACTAAGTCATGTCTAACTCTTTTGTGACCCGTGGACTGTAGTCTGACAGGCTCCCCTGTCCATGGGATTTCCCAACCAAGAACACTGGAGTGGGTTATCATTTTCTTCTCCGGGGATCTTCTTGACCTAGGGACTGAATCCATATCCCCTGCATTGGCAGGTGGATTCTTCACCACTGAGCCACCAGGGAAGCCTGAATAGAAGTTTACTCCACTACTAATCAGAGAAATATACAGAATACCAATGTTATAAAGTTTTTTACCCAGATCAGATCAGATTAGATTAGTCGCTCAGTCGTGTCCGACTCTTTGCGACCCCATGAATCGCAGCACGCCAGGCCTCCCTGTCCATCACCAACTCCCGGAGTTCACTGAGACTCACGTCCATTGAGTCAGTGATGCCATCCAGCCATCTCATCCTCTGTCATCCCCTTCTCCTCCTGCCCCCAATCCCTCCCAGCATCAGAGTCTTTTCCAATGTGTCAACTCTTCGCATGAGGTGGCCAAAGTATTGGAGTTTCAGCTTTAGCATCATTCCTTCCAAAGAAATCCCAGGGCTGATCTCCTTCAGAATGGACTGGTTGGATCTCCTTGCAGTCCAGGGGACTCTCAAGAGTCTTCTCCAACACCACAGTTCAAAAGCATCAATTCTTCGGCGCTCAGCCTTCTTCACAGTCCAACTCTCACATCCATACATGACCACTTGACTAGCCGGACCTTTGTTGGCAAAGTAACGTCTCTGCTTTTGAATATGCTATCTAGGTTGGTCATAACTTTCCTTCCAAGGAGTAAGCGTCTTTTAATTTCATGGCTGCAGTCACCATCTGCAGTGATTTTGGAGCCCAGAAAAATGAAGTCTGACACTGTTTCCCCATCTATTTGCCATGAAGTGATGGGACCAGATGCCATGATCTTCGTTTTCTGAATGTTGAGCTTTAAGCCAACTTTTTCACTCTCCTCTTTTACTTTTATCAAGAGGCTCTTTAGTTCCTCTTCACTTTCTGCCATAAGGGTGGTGTCATCTGCATATCTGAGGTTATTGATATTTCTCCTGGCAATCTTGATTCCAGCTTGTGTTTCTTCCAGTCCAGTGTAGTAAATAGTATAAATAAAATCTTTTAAGGGATAATTTGGCAATGTGCTAAGTCACTTCAGTAATGTCCTGCTGTTTGTGACCCTATGGACTATAGCTCACCAGGCTCCTCTGTTCACAGGATTCTCCAGGTAATAATACTGGAGTGGGTTGCCATTTCGTACTCCAGGAGATCTTCCTTACCCAAGAATTGAACCTGCATGTCCCACGTCTCCTGCACTGGCAGGCAGGTTCTTTACCACTAGTGCTACCTGGAAAGCCTAATTTGTCAGTAACCACCAAAATAGAAATGTACCATTTTTAAATTCAGTCATTCCATTTCTAGAAATCTATTCCTACAGAAGTATTCATACATTTGCAAAACCACATATGAATATGACTGTTCATGGTTGTGCTGTTTGTAATAACAAAAAATGGAATGTCTACAAATAGAGGAGTGATTAGAGGAAATGACCTGGGAAGGGGATTTGATATTTGGGGATGGGGAAGGAAAAGGAGTATTTCTCATTTTATTACATATGTGTACCTTCTTATTCTTAATATTTTATGAGCATAGTTTCACATATTAATTGCATAATTAAAATAAAAGTTATATAATCATATTGCATTAAACTTAGGAAAAAGACTAATGTGATCACTCAACTTCTGATTGCATTTTAGTGTATTTCCAGTTCCTTTTCTTGAATATTTTATTTCCTTGATTGATTCATTCACCTTGAAGATACAAACTTATGGAACATCTTCCTAGAATTAATATTTCTTTTTTAGTTTTTTTTCTTAATAGACATATTTTATTGAAGTATAGTTGACTTACAATGTTTCAGGTACACAGCAAGGTGATTCAGTTAGACATATACACATATTTTATTTTTCAAATGATTTTCCATTATAGGTTATTACAAGAAATTGACTATAGTTTCCTGTGCTATATACAGTAAGCCTTTGTTGCATATCTATCTTTTAATCAGAAATCTAGCATTCTATTCATATTAAGTCAAACAAGTGGAATCAAAATGTCATATATTTAAAAAAAATGTCATATATTTTTTAATAGAGTAAGATTTCTTAAATGTCCATTTTAGATGTAAAAAATGCAGTTATTTTATCTTTTAAAAAATTTGTATAAAAATATTCACCTTTTCTTTGGACCAACCTGTCCCTGCAGTAAAACTCAATACTAGTGCGCACAATCCTCCAGCTGTGTTCATACCAAATCGGTGGCTGCCTAAGACAGCAGAAATACACATACTCAAAATTAAAAATGCTCTCTTCACTTCAAGTTTTCCCTAGAATTAGACAGATATTTGGAAATTAATTTACATTAAATATACAATAATTATATTATCTATCATTTATTACTGACCCTTTGATACCATGTCTTTATATGCTATATCAAATAACATCTAAAGTTTGACTTTATTTCTCACCACATATTTTAGCAGACTTGTGACAAAATTTGCAACTATTAAGTTTCATTTTCTGCCACATCTCTGATACTACCGTCAGTAAAATGGTTATAATACTTTAACTGTAAGAGAAGAGAGAAAGAAAAGAGACCCATATAATCTGTAGTTGCACATAACAAATCCAAAGAATTCTTAAAAATAAATGTCTGAATATCTTTTTAGCTGAAACAATAACTACAGGGAAATTAAGATGGAAGTTACAGAAATCAAAGAGTAATGGCATATCTTTTAGAGCAGGAAAGAGTTGATAGTGCTGCCTTATTCAAAGGGAGAGGGAGAGAATTTAAGTCAGAAAATATGCAGAAATGAATGGGAATATATTTCCCCCAAAATGTTCAATGGAATGTCTGCGGGAAAAAGATAAGGAAAAAAAGTCAGGAGTCAACAGCAATTTGGTGAAAGAAGAAGTAGGACGAAATGGAGAAGTTCCTCTGAATTAAGTACATTTTTCTGATATTCTCTGTGTAATAAGGAAGCAGAGATTTCAGATTGGGGCCACTGACCTGGATCAATGACAACTATGCTCAGTTTTAAGCAGAGAATAGGCATTGGAGGCTACTTTTGGAGAAAGAAAACTAAAGATTAAAGTATTTCATGGATCAAAAGTTCAAATTTTTAAGAGAAATGTCTAATACTGTACTTCCAAATAAAGATTATTTTTTATTTACCTGATCGCTACCTGGAAAATGTCGAGCAAACATTCCCAAAACAATTCCTAAAAGCACACCAAGAGTTACATCCCGAAGAGAGGATAGGACGTTACTAGATATGTTACCTGTAAGGGTACACAATAAGAAAAACATGTCATAGAGAGGTATTTTCATATAGCCAACACAGTAGGGAATCAAATGTAGGTGATTCATAAAGAAAGGTATGTTATTACAGAATAAATACACAAAAATGGACCTTTAAAGTTCACGCTCATGAAAACATGCAGATTTATTTGATAAAAGTGTACTCTCCAGAGATTTAATATGTATACACAACTCAGAAATGTTCATTGAATAAATAGGCCAGAAAATGAAGAAGAAACCACAATGTTCTCCCCTTGTGCTGCTGCTGCTGCTAAGTCACTTCAGTCGTGTCCGACTCTGTGTGACCCCATAGACGACAGCCCACCAGGCACCCCCATCCCTGGGATTCTCCAGGCAAGAACACTGAAGTGGGTTGCCATTTCCTTCTCCAATACATGAAAGTGAAAAGTGAAAGTGAAGTCGCCCAGTCGTGGCCGACTCTGTGTGACCCCATGGACTGCTGCCCACCAGGCTCTTCCGTCCATGGGATTCTCCAGGCAAGAGTACTGGAGTGGGGTGGTTCTCCCCTTATACACCCAACCTAAAAGAACCAGGTCAGGTAGAAGAATGCATAGAGACTGGCAGAGGAGTATCTCGGGCACCTAGCACATGGCTAATAATGTTGTTCTCTGCTATTCTATTATGGCAAATGATTTAAACATAAAAAGGACAATTTAATAATAATAACAACATAAAAAAAGATTTATCCCAGGATCAATCCTAGGATTATTCAAGGATCAGCTGATTTTCCAATACATTTTATGCTTTATGCATACACGTAGTTTTATAGTAATACATTTTAAAAAATGATCTAGAGTCACACAAAAAAGTCTAGTTGTGCTCTGTGTTTTCAGCTCAATACAAAAAGGTACTCGATATACATATTTTAGAAATATTTTCCCATTAAAAATAGCAGAAGTGTAGGGTGACAACAGCATGATAGTGGAATGGGAACTCCAGAATCATGATCCCCCACAGAGACACCAGCTTAACACCAACATACAGTCTAAAAGGCTTTATGCTCATTTAAAAAGTTACAGCAAGAGAAAAGCAACTCATCACATAAAAGAGAATGTCCATAAAATTGTCAGAGGCTTACAGAGCCGAAGAACTTCTCTGGTGGCTCAGACGGTAAAGAATCTGCCTTCAATGCAGGAGACCTGGGTTTGATCCCTGGGTTGGGAAAATCCCCTGGAGAAGAAAATGGAAACCCATTCCAGTATTCTTGCCTAAAGAATTCCATGGACAGAGGAGCCTACTGGGCTACAGTCCATGGGGGTCACAAAGGGTCATGCACAACTGAGCAACTAATACTTTACACAGCAGAAACCTTATAGGTCAGAAGAAGGCAGGATGACATATCCAAAGTGTTAAAAGAAAAAATGCCAACCAAGAATAATATCCCACAAAACTGTCCTCCAAAGCGAAGGTGAAATTGAGACTTCCCCAGATAAACAAAGGTTGATGGAGTTCATCACCACTAAACCTGCCTAACAAGAAATCTTAAAGGGAATCCTTCAAGTGTAAATAAAAAGATGTTAGCAACACACAAAACTACCGCACAATTGCACTTCTCTCACACGCTAGCAAAGTAATGCTCAAAATTCTCCAAGCCAGGCTTCAACAGTACATGAACCGCGAACTTCCAGATGTTCAAGCTGGATTTAGAATAGGCAGAGGAACAGAGATCAAATTGCCAACATCTGTTGGATCACTCCAGTACTCTTGCCTGGAAAATCCCATGGGCGGAGGAGCCTGGTAGGCTGCCGTCCATGGGGTCGCTAAGAGTGGGACACGACTGAGCAACTTCACTTTCACTTTTCACTTTCACACATTGGAGAAGGAAATGGCAACCCACTCCAGTGTTCGTGCCTGGAGAATCCCAGGGACAGGTGAGCCTGGTGGGCTGCCGTCTATGGGGTCACACAGAGTCGGACACGACTGAAGTGACTTAGCAGTAGCAGTTGGATCACTGAAAAAGCAAGAGAGTTCCAGAAAACCATCTACTTCTGCTTTATTGACTATGCCAAAGCCTTTGACTGTGTGGATCACAGCAAACTATGGAAAATTCTTAAACAAATGAGAATAAAAGAGCACCCTACCTGCCTCCTGAGAAATCTGTATGCAGGTCAAGAAGCAACAGTTAGAACTGGACATGGAACAACAGACTGGTTCCAAATCAGGAAAGGAGTACATCAAGGCTCTACATTGTCACCCTGCTTATTTAACTTATATGCAGAGTACATCATGAGAAATGCTGGACTGGATGAAGCACAAGCTGGAATCAAGATTGCCAGGAGAAATATCAATAACCTCAGATATGCAGATGACACCACACTTATAGCAGAAAGTGAAGAAGAACTAAAGAGCCTCTTGATGAAAGTGAAAGAGCAGAGTGAAAAGGTTGGCTTAAAACTCAACATTCAGAAAACAAAGATCATGGCATCTGGTCCCATCACTTCATGGGAAATAGATGGGGAAGCAGTGTCAGATTTTATTTTCTTGGGCTCCAAAATCACTGCAGATGGTGACAGCAGCCATGAAATTAAAAGATACTTACTCCTTAGAAGGAAAGGTATGACCAATGTAGACAGCATATTAAAAAGCAGAGACATTACTTTGCCAACAAAGGTCTGTCTAATGAAGACTATGGTTTTTCCAGAAGTCATGTATAGATCTGAGAGTTGGACTATGAAGAAGGCTGAGTGCCAAAGAACTGATGCTTTTGAACTGTGGTGTTGGAGAAGACTCTTGAGAGTCTCTTGGACTGCAAGGAGATCCAACCACTCCATCCTAAAGAAAATCAGTCCTGAGTATTCATTGGAAGAACTGATGCTGAAGCTGAAATTCCAATACTTTGGCTCCCTGATGCGAAGAACTGACTCATTTGAAAAGACCCTGATGCTGGGAAAAGACTGAAGGTGGGAGGAGAAGGAGATGTCAGAAAATGAGATGGTTGGATGGCAACACCGACTCGATGGACATGAGTTTGAGTAAGCTCCAAGAGTTGGTAATGAACAGTCCATGGGGTCACAGAGTCGGACATGACTGAGCGACTGAACTGAACATAAAAGCATGTAAATATAAACCTCCAGTAAAGTTAGATAGATGAATTAAGAATCCAGTAATACTGTAATGGTGGTGAGGAAATCACTTTTAATTCTGTTAGAGAATTGAAGATAGAAGCACAAAAAATAACTAATTATAAAATTATATTAATGTATATACAATAAAATGTGTAATTTGTGACACAGGTAACATAAGGTGAGGAGGGTGAGAGAGGAGTAGAAAAGTAGACTTTTTGTATGCAACTGAAGTTGCTATCATTTTAAACAGATTACTATAACTTTAAAGATGGAAAAAGATATTCCATGCAAATGGTACCTCAAAGAGAGAAGGGGCAGTCATACTTTTACCAGACACGACAGACTTTAGGTCAAATACTGTCACAAGAGATAAAGATAGGATACTGCATAATGGTAAAAGGGCCAATTGACTCCACAGGTAAAGTGAGATCTCAGTATCTACCAAACTCCAAAATATAGATGTTTTGAAGATCTAATGTGTATAATAAAACTCAAAGAGTTCTTAAAATTTCAAGAGACACTTTACACAGTCATGTGGTGGAAGAGGATGTTTTTAAGCATGTACCTGCTTGTTTTCACTTTTTTGGTCCTCTTCAAATTAGGTTTGGTCTCCTGTAGCCTGTTCCCCTAGCATCTTATACTATGTAATATTTATTCCATCCTTAATTATTTGTTTAAGATAATTTCCTTGAGAACACAGGCTACATGGCCTTTTCTGTTTGCTATGTTGGGAGGCAGTATAGAATAGTACTTAAGAGTGTGGGTCTGAGGTCAGACTGCCAGATTTCCCTATTGGTTCCCTACTTATTGGATCTCTGACTTCGAGCAAGTTACTTAATCTCTGTTCCTTAGTCTCCTTATCAGTAAAATGAGCATAGCACTGTTGTGATTATTGAGCTGAAACATCGACAGAACTTACAGCAAGTACCAAGCAATTGCTCAATAAAAACTAATACTGTTATCCACTGTTTATCCTCAGCATTTGATACAGTAGCTGGTGCAATGGAAGAGGAGCACAAAAAATATTTTTTGAAAGAATGACTGGTATCAGTCATGAAGGAAAAGATTGCCAGATCTGAAATAAAAAATTTAGGTCTTCTGAATGGCAAAAAAAGAGATGAAGTTAAATTACAAAAAGCATAGGATATAAAACAAATGGTTTATCATTCTTAATTTTATGCACAACCAGAGCCTTAACAAATCAAAACAAAAGACGAACATGCTTACAGGATATAGGCAAAATATTTCAAGAAAAGAATTGGGAATTTCTAAGAAATTCCCAAATGATAATAATGATAATAGACAATAAACATGAACATTTAACATCACTAGTATTCAAAATACTTCATTTAAAGAGACCTATCAAAGTGGCTAAGGTAAAAAGGACTATTAAATATCTAATTTTGAAGAAGGTGAAGAGAAAGTGGCATGCTTATGTATCCTGGTGGGACATGATATTGTGGCAATATATTTCAAAAATCTTATTGTGTTATATCCTTTTTTAACTTAACAGTTTCTCTTGTAAGGTTAATAAAATATTAAGTACAACTATTCAGCTGTAAAATGTTCAACCCAGCATTTTAATAGCAGATAGTGGTGTCAATTTAAAATTTCAACATGTCAAGTTGAAAGTCATGCAGCCACTCAAATATGATGGAACCAATAAAAATGTCATAGAAACATATTTACAAATAAATTAGATGTTTATAATACACAGTTAAATTGAAAACAACTCAGGTTATAAGTAAGTATGGTTAATGTTCATTAATTTTATAAGAATTTTGGGAGGGAGAGAAAGCAAGCTAGAGATAGATGTGGAGAGGGAGAAAAGGAGAAGTCTGGGCGGATGTACATCAAAAGATTAATATTATTCCTGGGGGTCTTCCCAGGTGGCAAAGTGGTAAAGAATCCATCTGCCAGTGCAAGAGACACAAGTGATGTGGGTTCGATCTCTGGGTTGGGAAGATCTCCTAGAGTATGAAATGGCAACCCACTCCAGTATTCTTGCCTGAGAAATCCCATGGACTAAGGAGCCTGGCGCTGGGCTACATACAGTCCATGCGGTCACAAAGAGTCAGACACGACTGAGCACACACATACACACATGACTATAATAGATTTCATTCTTATATTTTCTTTTTTCCTTCTTAGTCATTTATATCTTATGATTTTAAGAGAACCTATATATATATGTAACTTTTCAACTTTAATATGTTTTGGTGTTTCGGTTAATAATTCAGAAGACTGGACTTCATATATTGGCAGATAATTAAAGTATTATTAAATGTGGAATGTTCACTTCTGCAATCACTGAGTGACATTCAACACCTAATGTCTCCCTGGGATTTAGAATTGGTACAGGATCTTATCCCATCACTACCAAAAGGACACACAGTTGTCCACACTCCACACATTTAAGTTGTCTTAATAACAGAACAACCAGTTATTTAAAATGATAGCCAGAAAGGTACATCTCCAAATTATCTACTAGATATATTAGTAGCACTAATAATATTGTGGCCTAAATTTTTCTACTGAAAACTGATAAAATTCCAAAGCAAAATGAGCAGATAAATGGTAATAATATGGATTATAAAATTAATTGGAATATTTGGTTATTAAAAGGAAATCATTTGTATTAAGTAGTGGTATCTTAACCCATTGAAATTCCTTTTGTGGTCTAGAATGAGCTTTCTATGAAGAATAAAAACATGTTAAATTGGAAAGTCTTCATCAATAAATGAAGGAAAGCTAGAAAACTTGTTTAAAGAACAAAGAAAGAACTGAATTATATGGTAGCTGTTTTGTTTACCTGAGGAGAAAACTATGCTGAAGCATGCATTGAATCCAGTGATAGCCAAGATGTCATCCAAACTGCTGGCAGCTATTAATAAGGTTGGAATGCCTTTCTCAATACCATATCCCTTTTCTTGCAAATGTAGCATGGAAGGGACAACAACAGCAGGAGAAACTGCACCGACTACAAAACTGAGAGAAAAATCTTTGAAAACCAATTTAAAAACATCCTTTTAATGAAACAGTGTTTTATAGTAAATTGTACAACCAATATATTAATCTTTATGATGACTTTGAAAGTAAAAATTCTGCTTTTGAGTAAATGTCATCTAACAATGGGAAAAATTCCCCAGTGGTTCAGCAGTAAAGAATCTTCCTGCAATGCAGGAGTCCGACGCAGGAGATGTGGGGTCGATCCCTGAATCTGGAAGATCCCCTGGAGGAGGAAATGGCCACCCACCCAGTATTCTTGCTGGGAAAATCCCACGACAGAGGAGCCTGGCAAACTATAGTCCACAGGGTCGCAAAGAGTTGGACATGACTGAGCACACACAAAAAATACTCACATATTATTTAGTGCTGTTAAAATTTTACAGAAATTCTGTTCAAGATGTTAGGTCAAGCACAAATTGCTGCCTCTACCTCCATCTCAAAAACATTTGAAATAAAGATATGAAAATAATAGGAAAGTCCATAAGCTAGCTAGAAAACAAAATGGGAATCTTCAGTGGACAAGAAACTAAGTGTATCCCAGGAAGATAAGAGACAGGTGGTTCAGGGTTGAAAAAGGGATCCATAAGCCAAAATGCATATAAGACTGCTACAGAAGATATGGTGTATTCTAAAAATGCCCCAAGCCCAGAAATGGCAGATGCTGGGAGTAGGGGGGACCTCTGAGGAAATCGAATGATGATTATGTAGAGTACTGCTATAAGAATGGTAAGATGTAGTCTCCACACCACTTCTATTTCTTGAACAAGTCAGTAAGGAAGATATCTGTCCAAAAGAAGGAATAGTATGAGCACCTAAGTTACAAAGGCAAATGGGAAAATTTCTAGGGTGGCAGATGACACCCGTGAGGAATGGAGAAATTCCTGCTCAGAATACTTTGTTGGTACATCCCATCAGACTGGTTTCAAATAGAAAAGGAGTACGTCAAGGCTGTATATTGTCACCCTGCTTATTTAACTTATATGCAGAGTACATCATGAGAAACGCTGGACTGGAAGAAGCATAAGCTGGAATCAAGATTGCAGGGAGAAATATCAATAACCTCAGATATGCAGATGACACCACCCTTATGGCAGAAAGTGAAGAGGAACTAGACAGCCTCTTGATGAAAGTGAAAGTGGAGAGTGAAAAAGTTGGCTTAAAGCTCAACATTCAGAAAACGAAGATCATGGCGTCTGGTCCCATCACTTCATGGGAAATAGATGGGGAAACAGTGGAAACAGTGTCAGACTTTTTTTGGGGGGCTCCAAAATCACTGCAGATGGTGACTGCAGCCATGAAATTAAAAGACGCTTACTCCTTGGAAGGAAAGTTATGACCAACCTAGATAGCATATTCAAAAGCAGAGACATTACTTTACCAACAAAGGTCTGTCTAGTCAAGGCTATGGTTTTTCCTGTGGTCATGTATGGATGTGAGAGTTGGACTGTGAAGAAGGCTGAGTGCCGAAGAATTGATGCTTTTGAACTGTGGTGTTGGAGAAGACTCTTGAGAGTCCCTTGGACTGCAAGGAGATCCAACCAGTCCATTCTGAAGGAGATCAGCCCTGGGATTTCTTTGGAAGCAATGATGCTAAAGCTGAAACTCCAGTACTTTGGCCACCTCATGCGAAAAGCTGACTCATTGGAAAAGACTGATGCTGGGAGGGATTGGGGGCAGGAGGAGAAGGGGACGACAGAGGATGAGATGGCTGGATGGCATCACTGACTTGATGGACGTGAGTCTGAGTGAACTCCGGGAGTTGGTGATGGACAGGGAGGCCTGGCATGCTGTGATTCATGGGGTGGCAAAGAGTCGGACATGACTGAGTGACTGAACTGAACTGAACATCCCATCTACAACCCTGCCTTGTCATTTCCACTTTCACCTCCTCAATGCTGCAGTAACTATGTGGAGTGAAGCACGTGGTCCCTACCAGAACCCTTGAGTCAGGCCAGTGCACACATTCCCCAGCTGCTGCTTGTTGACTCCTAACCACTAACACCAGCAGCTTTGTGGGAGCCTTGCACTGCTAACAGAAGCTTGCCTACTAATGCTAAGGAGATGCCCCACTTCCCCGCTCCAGACAGCTCCTGCCAGTGACTGACTGATGTGAGGGTCTAACAGTTCAGTTCCTTTGCCTCTGGCTGTACAACCTTCCTGGTTTACAGACAAGATTTCCTGAGGGACTCAGGAAAAACCTAGAATTCTCTGAAAAAAGGTATTTGCCTAATTCAGTGGTTCCTGAACTTTAATGCACATTGGAACCACCTGGTCTACTATTTATCTGTTGCTGCTTAACAAATCATGCCCAAATCTAGAAGCTTAAAACAACACATATTAACTCACAACCTCTGTGGGTCAGCAATCTGGGTATGAATTAGCTGTATACCTCTTCCTACTCAAGGTCTCTCATGAGGTGAGTAGGAGAAACCCTGATCCCAAGTTTATTCACATGGTGGTTGATAGGTCTTCAGTCTCTTGCCATGGGGGCTTCTCCACAGGGCTGCACCCAACATGGCAGCTTACTCCCCCCCAAGAAAGCAATTAAAGAGGCTGCAAGAGAGAACAAGGAAGACAGAAGCCATCGTCTTATGACCTAATCATAAAAGTAATGTCCTATCACTTCTTCAGTATTCCATTGATTAGAAGCAAGTCAGTAAGTTCAGCCCACATTTAGGAAGAGGGTATTACACAAACAGAGAAGGCAGTGGCACTCCACTCCAGTACTCTTGCCTGGAAAATCCCATGGACGGAGGAGCCTGGTGGGCTGCAGCCCAAGGGGTTGCTGAGAGTCGGACACGACCAAGTGACTTCCAACTTTCACTTTTCACTTTCATGCATTGGAGAAGGAAATGGCAACCTACTCCAGTGATCTTGCCTGGAGAATCCCAGGGACGGGGGAGCCTGGTGGGCTGCCATCTATGGGGTCGCACAGAGTTGGACACGACTGAAGCTACTTAGCAGCAGCAGCATTACACAAAGGTTTAAATATCAGAAATCAGTGATATCTGAGAGTTATCTTACCATTTACTTGGGGATTTAGAAAAAATGCTGATGCCTGAGTCACATTCTAAGACACTCCGATCTGATTTAGGAAGGAGTTTGATCTGAATACTGGGATACTGTAAAGTTTTTTTAATTATAAAAAATACATAATATAAAGTTAACCTTCTTAGCTATTTTTATGTGTACATTTCAGTAGTGCTAATGATATTCACATAATCGTTTAACTTAGAACATTTTCATCTTGCAAAATCGAAACTCTGTAACTGAACAGTACCCTTTCCCCTCTCACCCAAGCCCCTGACAACCACCATTCTATTTTCTGTTAAGATGATTTTGAAGACTCCAGATATATCAGTGGACTTGTACAGTATTTGTTCTGACTTACTTCACCCAACATAGTATCCTCAAGGTTTATCCATGCTGTAGAATGTGACAGGATTTCCTCTTTTACAGCTGAGTAATATTCCTGTGTGTGTGTGTATTTTCTTTATCCATTCATCTGTCCGTGGATATTTGAGCTGCCTCTACCTCTTGGCTACTGTGAGTTATGTTGCAATGAATGTGAGTGTGCAAGTATCTCTTTGATATCCTACTTCCAATTCTTTGGGATATATACCCAGAAGTGGCATTGCTGGATTAAATGGTAGTTTTACTTTAAGTGTTTTGAGAAACCTCCAAACTATTTTCCATAGGAATGGTCCATTTTATATACCTAATAGCATGGTATGAATATTCCAATTTCTCCACATCTGTGTCAGTGCTTGTTATTGTCTAGTTTTTTTTTTTTTTTTTTCTTAATAGTAACCATCCTAATGAGTATGAGGTGCTATTTCCTTGTGGCTTTTATTTGCCTTTCTCTAATGATTATAAATGTTGAGCACTTTCATATGCTTATTGGCTATTTGTATATCTTCTTTGTAGAAATGTCTAGGTAAGTTTTTTGCCCATTATATAGTCAGGTTTTTAAAATCTGCTGAGTTATAGGGTTTTTTTTTTTTAAACATATTTGAATATTGATCTCTTTCCAGATATATGGTTTATAATTATTTTCTTCCATTCTGTGTGCTGCCTTTTCATTTTGTTTCCTTTGCATGCAAAAATTTTCAAGTTTCATGCAGTTCCATCTATTTTCACTTTTGTTGCTTGTGCTTTTAGTGTCATATCCAAGAAATCATTGCCAAATTCAATGTCATGAAGTTTTTACATATGGTATGCTAGATATAATATTCTTGGTTGGCTGGGGCTTTTTTCTTTTTCTTTTTTTCTTTTAGCATTTTGAATATATCATCCCATTCCCTTCTGGTTTGCAAGGTTTCCATTGAGAAATTCAATTATTATCTTACAGGAGATCTTGCTTTTCTTTCATTGTTTTTTAAAATTCTCACTTGCTGTGATTTTTGACAGCTTGAGTATATTTCTCAGTGTAGGTCTCTTTGGTTTTATTTTAATGGGAGTTTTTTGATCATTTTGAATTTGTATGTCAATTTCCTCCTTCAAATTTGGAAGTTTGGGGCTATTATTTCTTCAAATAGGCTTTCAAACCATTTATTTCTCTCTTCTCTTTCTGAAACTCCCGTAGTGTGTAACTGGCCCATTAAATGGCATCCCACAAGTCCCTTAGGATCTCTTTATTCTCCTTGTTTCTCATTTTGCTCCTCTGATTCTGTAATTTCAAATGACCTATCTTCAAGTTCACAGATTCTTTTTTCTGTCTGATTTAGTCTGCAGTTGATCTCCTATAGTCAATGTCTCATTTAATTGTATTATTCTACAGGTCCAGAATTTATTTTTGGTTCTTTTTTTTTTTTTACAGTTTCTATATGTTTGTTGGTATTCTCACTTTGTTCATGCCTTATTTTCCTGTTTTCTTTTAGATGTCTGTGACATCTTTGAGCTCACTGGGCCTCTTTATGATAGTTATTTTGAATTCTTTGTTGAGTAACTGATACATTTCTATTTGTTTAAGGCTGGTGTCTGGAGTTTAATTTTGTTCCTTTGATTGAGCCCTAATTCCCTGTTGCTTTGTATGTCTTGTTATCTTTTAATGAAATTTGGGTTTTGAAAAAACAGCCACCTCTCCTGATCTTTGTGGACTTCTTCAGTAGGGAAAGACCACCAATCAACCCAGCTAAAGATTCTGGAAATCTCTCAAACTTTTCTGTAATGTGCCTTCTCTGGGCTTTGGTGCATTATATCCAGCTGGACTTTGGCCTTTTCCTACTCCAGAGTATCCCAAGTGTCTATTAGCAGTACTGTAATATCTCTGGAGTATAGCAACACATAGCACTTACCTTTGTTCTCAGTGGACCTCAGGCATCTAAAATGTGCCACTCTCTTTTCTGTCAGTGCTCCAAGTCAGATAAGACAGAAACCAGTCCCTTGGCAGCTTCTTAAAAAGCCAGAATTCAGAACAAATGTTCTAGCTTTTTCTTTTCCTCTTGAGGGAGAAGCCAAATGTTGGGTGTTTCCTCCTGATTGCCCCTTGCTGAGCAAGAGGGGCATGGGTATGATGGTTAAGTGCAATATAATGTTCTAATTGCTCCAATGTGCCTCTTCTTGGCCTTGTGCTTGCATGGAATGCTGTAACCTCTCAAGTGGTTTCTGGAGTTACATAAAGGTAATCTGGTCCTCACATTGTTATAATACTATCTTCATGTGGGAAAGTGAGGCTGGAGTTTCTTATTCTGCCATCTTCCCAGCATCACTCCTCTAATTACTCAGATTTTCAAAAGCTCCCCAGGTGATTTTTAATGGGTAGCAAAGTTTTGGAACCACCGACTTTTCCTACACTCCTATCTGGCTTTCTTTATTCAGAAGTTTCTACTGAGAGCTCCCTTAATAAATAATCTGCATAATAATCTTAGTGAATTCTCTGGCAATCCTGTGGTTAGGACTCGGTGCTTTCTTTTGCTGTGGTGGCCTGTGTTCAATACCTGGTTAGAGAACTAAGATCCTGAAAGCCACATGGTACAACTTAAAAAAAAAAAAGAATCTTAATCTCAGTTTGATCTTCTAAGGAAACTTGCTTGGTAGCATGAGTGGCCTATTCTCTGCAAGAAGGCAACAGGTAAAATAATCACAAATTAATAGTAAGTTTCAACTTAAAAAATTAGTACCCATTAAATTATTACCAAATATTTGGGGAAAGTCAATACTTTGAATTGAGGCACCATATTCATTAAATGGAAAATTTTACACCTGAGGAAAGAGATATACTAAAAAGTGAACAATAAGAACATGACTTCAGAATAACTATAAATATCCTCAGAATCACAAAAGTACACTGTATCTGTTCATAACATTTAACTATTTTATTCTTAGAAATTAATTGTCAAAATAAAATAAATAAATAAATAGGTGATACAGACATAACAGTAGAGTGTGACTGAAAAGGCTAGAGAACTAAGCAGAGAAAATTTTCCAGTGTGTACTGCAAAGGTAAATAGATGAAAAGTATAAAGAAAAACTAATATATATGGAGAAGGGAGTTACAAAAGGACAAAATAAAAGAGAACTGAGGAGGGATAAAAGATATATTCAAGACCTGGACAAGAAATAGATATAGAGTCCTTTGATTGAATAAAAGATTCCACTAAATATTGAGTAGATCAAAATTTTAAAAGAGTCACCTAAGGATACCAAAAAATTGTTAATTTAGTTAGAAAATGCATACTGGGATCCACTGGAATGGGTTCAGTTCAGTTCGGTTGCTCAGTCGTGTCCGACTCTTTGTGACCCCATGAACTGCAGCACGCCAGGCCTTCCTGTTCATCACCAACTCCTGAGGTTCACTCAAACTCATGTCCATCGAGTCGGTAAGTGGAGGCAAAAATTAAATGGATTGAAAAATGAAAACAAGTTGAAGATATAGAGATAGTAATCATAGACTATTATTCTGAAGAACTTGGACATGAAAAGAAATAGATGATAGATAATAATAGATGGGACACAGGATCTAGGAAAATAGTGTTTGCTTGTTTTTGTTATAGTATCTACATAAAATATTTTTCATAATTATAAAATACATATGCTATACATAATACATACATATTATATATATGTGCACATATAGTATACAAGGAAAAGGCCATTAGATTAATTAAAAAATAGAGATAGGGACTTTCCTGGTGGTCCAGTGGTTAGGAATCCATCTGCCAATGCAGGGGACAGGGCTTGAATTCTGGTCTCGGAAGATCCCAAATGCCACAGAGCAACTAAGCCTGTGCAGCGCAACCACTGAGGCTGCGTGCCTCTACTACTGAAGCCCACACTTAGAGCCTGTGTTCTGCAATAAGAGAAATCACAGCAATGAAGCCTGTGCACTACAGCTAGAGATTAGACCCCAATCACCGTAACTTGAGAAAGACTGCACACAGCAAGGAAGACCCAGCAAAGCCAAAAAATAAAAATTAAAAAAAAACAGGGCTTCCCTGGTGGCTCGGTGGTAAAGAATCCATCTGCCAGTGCAGGAGACATGGGTTTGATCCCTGGTCTGGAAGATCCCACATGCCATGGAGCAACTAAGGCCACGCACCATAACTACTGAGCCTGTGCTTGAGAGCCCGAGAACCACAACTGCTGAAGCCTGTTCACCCCAGAGCCTGTGCTCAGCAACAAGAGAAGCCACCGCAATAAGAAGCCTGTGCACTGCAACTAGAGAGAAGCCTCTGCTTTCCACAACTAGAGAAAAGCCCACACAGCAATGAAGATCCAGCCAACCAAAAAAATAAATAAAAAACTGGAGATGGATTACAATATAGAAGAAAAAATAAACTGATAAAGTGAATTATCTTAGAATTAAGCACTTAGGAGCTATGAATATTTGTCAAGGATATAATAGATTTAGGACATGGTTCTATTTCGGACCAACTGATTTCCAAGATTCTCTACCACATGAAAAGAATTTTAATGATAAAATTTTCTATACAATATTCTGAATATTTTAATAACCAAGCATTTTAACTGAATATTTTCATAGAGAAAAATGAGAAAAAGTTACCCCAACAGAAATCCCCACTGCCAGGGAAAATTCATAAGGAAGTGGGAAATAACAGCAGTTGAACAAGCCTCCATTAAACATGGACCCATAGACAATCTTAAACAAACTCGCTTCAAATTCTTCAAAGCCTGAAATACAAACATAGTCACACTTAGACAAGCTTGTAGTGGCCAATAAGAAAATTATTTTAAGCAAATATTGAATTATATAATCTTTTTTGAGTGATAATCTTATTAAATTAAATCTCCCAGATACCCCATGTGCTTTAAATGCTAATACAGCTCATTTTATATGTCATCATATATTGGATTATAAACTATTTCATATTATAAAGTGCTGTTCTATTTTAATTATTAAAATGACTCAGTTTTCTGTGATTAAATAAATATTTCTACCCTCCTTAATCTTCCTAGTAAATAGTATATTGAAAGTATCCAATAGGTTTGTTTCCATCAGTTAACTTTTAGGGATGAATTGTGTGATTAGTGTCATAATTATAACATGCCAAAGGAGAAAATCACATAAAAAATGCATAATTAACTAAAAGGGAAAATTTTCCAATTTTCTCATTGGTTCAAATTTTTACCTGGATAATATAATAACTTATCACTGTCTATAATTATTTATGCTCTTCAAATACTTTCACCAATCTTATATATTTGCCACATTTGTTATATCCTGAATAGCTGTTATATTTATGAATATGTATCTTTAAAAAACTAATTTATGATTCCTTGATAGTAATATTTTAAGAAATATTTTAAAAGATTAGCTTTTATAAAAATATAAATATAATCAGGAACATAGTTCTGTGGGAAAAATTCCTGAAAGAATAATATTACTGAAATTCATAATCATTCTGAAAAAACAAAACAGAAGCAAAAACCTTTTATGGGATAACCTTATCCTCTGTTAACTGAAAAGTAAAGAGCTCTCCACAGAAAAGCTGTAACTCCAAAAT
This sequence comes from Bos indicus x Bos taurus, assembly GCF_003369695.1. Classification (NCBI taxonomy): domain Eukaryota; kingdom Metazoa; phylum Chordata; class Mammalia; order Artiodactyla; family Bovidae; genus Bos; species Bos indicus x Bos taurus. The sequence goes on along the minus strand of NC_040081.1, from coordinate 22,119,847 downwards.
AATACAAATGTTGCATAAGGGACATCTATCTCTATGTAAATAATTAAAGACTATTACTAATAGAGATCTTACATCACAGTGATTTCTTCTCATATTAGTAATATGATCAGAAGTAGACACTAAGGTGCCAATATTTCTGCAAAATCTTTGTTCTTTGTCTTAGTTTTGCTCTACCTGAAACAACTATAAGAAAAATTCTTCCTATTTTTCTTTTCCATAAGCCTCTAATATTTAAAATAACCATATTCAAGGTGTAATTGGAAATCTACCTGTGGATCGAGTCCAAGCCCAGCTCGCACTAGAATAATGGTAAGGGCGGTATTTCTTAAAGTTGAAGACAGTTCATTACTAATATAGGTGATATCACTGAGGAATGGAACATTCCTAACAGCAAAACCAGCCAGTAACATCCCTTAGAAGAAAAAAAAATAAACCATGTCTGATTCAGTTCATTTTTCTCAGACAGAAATCAGAAATGTTTAATATCCCTTCTTCAAACACACTGTATCTCTCATTACTTTGGTGAAGGATAGGTTACATACAAGTAGAGGGACAGCATAAAGGAATGGAGATAAGAAATGATATACCTCAATGGTGTGAAACAAGTAATTCAGTATTGATGGAACATTAAGGACTAGTTGGGAGTGGGGAATGGGCAGGAGGGGCCAGATCATGGAAAGCTTCCTTTACTCCCTACTTTCCCTGGTTTTGGCAGAGTAAAGCACTGAGGGTAAGTTTTAGGCAGGAAGTGAGATAATGAGTGTTGCATTGTCTATGTGACGGTACTGGTAAATGAGATAGACATAAAACTAAGGAGGGACCAGAAAAAAGGCTCTGCCATAGTTCATGGAATAGTTAGAAACTAATAGCCTGAGCTAGGACTAGAGTGGAAGCTTTGGAGAGGTGGAAAAGAGATCCAGTAAATATTTGTGAGGTGCTGAAGGGTGTTATGAACACAGAAAGGGTGTTAGAGATAGGATGGAGTGATTACCTCTTTTGGCAGTAACTAAATATTAGAATGTATTGAATACTTAGAAGATATAAAACACCTCTAAAAGAAGTTTTTCTGCTAATTTTCCTCTTGTCTACCTGGAGAGTTACATAGCAATGGTGATGAAGAAATAGGATGTAACATTGTTTAGGCAGATGATACACCAATGAATATACATAGTGGAGATGCCCAAGGAACTCACCCAAGAACTATAAAACATTTTGGTGCCCTAGTCATGATAGTATTTGAATCTTGTAATTGTATTTGAGGGCCTCCCAGGTGGCTCAGTGGTAAAGAATACACCTGCCAATCAGAAGACGCAGGTTCGATCCCAGGACTGGGAAGATTCCCTGCAGTAGGAAATGGCAACTGACTCCAGTATTCTTGCCTGGGAAATTGCATGGACTTCTAGAGAAGACTTGTGGGCTATAGTCCATGGGATTGCAAAGAGCTGAACATGACTTAGTGACTAAACAACAACAAATTTTATTTGAGTTAGGTTATCTATAGAAAAATTTAGTTTCTTTCAAATTTTTCATTTTCTATAAAAAATGTAAAAGTTAATTTAAAAATGTCCTATTAAATGATAAAGCAACAACAATCATATATTGAGCATATTTAAATTATTTAAGAACATATTTCAGGAAAAATCTGTGTATGGAGAATAAATACTTCTATAAGCAAGCTATATATACACATATATAGTAAGTACACATACAAAAAAGCTATATAGATCATATTACATTGAAATAGTTCTAAATTATATCTACTCTGACTAGAATATAGTCATAATTTACATATAAGTTAATGCCAAATAAAAGCTAATTATTCACTTACCAAGAAGAGGAGGAATTTCAGGCACTGAAGGTAGTCTAATGACTTCTAAAAGTTTCCCCCCAATAAGGGCACAATAAAAGATAACTAACAGTCCAAATAAACTTCCATTAGGAAGAACTTCAGGGCCTGAGAATGCCCAGACTACACACCATATCATAAAAAGTATAGCTCCTGAAATATAAAAAAGCACATATTGATATATCTATCTAGACATAGATAATATACAGTAAGACATGAATCATAAATTACAAAGTCTTTGTCAACTTAAAAGAAGTATTTTTATTAAGAAATATTTTAAAACTATATGTGAATACTTAAAAGTGATAAACTTTCTCATTTGACTTTTTAAAAATGTCATAGCAATATGATGAGGTTTACTTCATTTTATATTTTACAGTAGTTTTTTCACAAGGAATAAGGTGATTGGTCATAATATGAATTCTCAAATTCATTGAAGTGCAGAGTGGCAGAGTGCCACATTTTTTAATGGCAGAAAACTAAATATCTATATTGAATGGATAACTCAGTTGGTGTTTGATACAAATTATTAAAGGGGATAATATGTGAGGTCTGATGGCTGGGCTCCCCTGGTGGCTCAGACAGTAAAGGAAAGAATCCACCTGCAATGCAGAGACCCAGCTTTGATCCCTGGGTCAGGAAGATTCCCCTGGAGGAGGATATGCCAATCCACTCCAGTATTCTTGCCTGGAGAATCCCAAGGTCAGAGGAACCTGGCAGGCCACAGTCCATAGGGTCGAAAAGAGTCAGACACATACACTGAAAGTTTAGCTCTCATGTATCCTTTCTTTTAGGCAGTTACTTGAGGATGTACACTAATAAAACCAGGAGGAAACCAGCAAAAGTGAAAGATTTTAATCTTGGAAACAGGGGACTGAAATCAGGAGAGCATTGAAAGCTCTAGAATACAGTTTTCCACAGACCTAGAAAACAACCACAAAGGTGGAAGCAGAAAAATGAAGGTCTCTGAGAGGAAAGTCTCCAAGAATAAGGAGGAATTTTTTAAAGTTTATAAAACTATGGAACAAATCAGTGGTTGCCAGGGGATTCCAGGATGAAGGAGGAATGAATAAGTAGAGCACAGGAAAATTTTAGAGCACTGAAACTATTATGTATGCATATCATTAAATACATACGTTAAAACCCAAAGAATGTATAATATGAAGAGTTAGGGTTAGGGTTATAAGTCATGTGAAGGTAACGTACAGCATGGTGACTACAGTTAGTCACACTGTATTGCATTTTTGAAAACTGCTAAGAGAATAGACCTTAAAAAGTTTTAATCCCAAGAAAAAATATTTTAACCACGTATGACAGATGTATTGTAGTGATCATTTTGTAATATGTACAAATATCAAATCACTGCTATGCACCTGAAACTAATCTAATGTTATATGTTAAATGTACTTCAATTTTTAGACATTTTCAGACAAATAAAAGCTGAGGGGATTAACTGCTAGAGTAACTACACAACAAGAAATACTAAAGGAAGGTTTTTAGGCTGAAGGTAAAGTATACCATATGGAAGCTCAGACTGCCAGAAAGAAATGTAAAGAATCAGAGAATATGTGGAAAAATATAAGGGATTGTTTTAACTTAAAAAAAGAAAAAGACTTTTGCCTTTTTAAGTAAAAATAATACAAATGTAGAAGTAAAATATATGATAAATCTAGCACAAGAGCAGAAATGCAGTTCAGTTCAGTCACTCAGTCGTGTCCGACTCTTTGCGTCCCATGAACCACAGCACACCAGGCCTCCCTGTCCATCACCAACTCCAGGACTTTACCCAAACTCATGTCCATTGAGTCAGTGATGCCATCCAACCGTCTCATCCTCTGTTGTCCCCTTCTCCTCCTGCCATCAGTCTTTCCCAGCATCTGCTGCTGCTGCCAAGTCGCTTCAGTCATGTCCGACTCTGTGGGACCCCATGGACTGCAGCCTACCAGGCTTCTCCATCCATGGGATTCTCCAGGCAAGAACACTGGAGTGGGTTGCCATTTCCTTCTCCATTCCCAGCATCAGGGTCTCTTAAAATGAGTCAGCTCTTCTCATCAGGTAGCCAAAGTATTGGAGTTTCAGCTTCAACATCAGTCGTACCAATGAACACCCGGGACTGATCTCCTTTAGGATGGACTGGTTGGATCTCCTTGCAGTCCAAGGGACTCTCAAGAGTCTTCTCCAACATCACAGTTCAAAAGCATCAAGTCTTTGGCGCTCAGCTTTCTTTATAGTCCAACTCTCACATCCATACATGACCACAGGAAAAACCATAGCCTTGACTAGATGGACCTTTGTTGGCAAAGTAATGTCTCTGCTTTTCAATATGCTATCTAGGTTGGTCATAACTTTTCTTCCAAGGAGTAAGCGTCTTTTAATATCATGTCTGCAATCACCATCTGCTGTGACTTTGGAGCCCCCCAAAATAAAGTCAGCCACTGTCTCCACTGTTTCCCCATCTATTTCCCATGAAGTGATGGGACCAGATGCCATGATCTTCGTTTTCTGAATGTTGAGTTTTAAGCCAACTTTTTCATTCCCCTCTTTCACTTTCATCAAGAAGCTCTTTAGTTCTTCTTCACTTTCTGACATAAGGGCGGTATCATCTGCATATCTGAGGTTATTGATATTTCTCCTGGAAATCTTGATTCTAGCGTGTGGTTCTTCCAGCCCAGCATTTCTCATGATGTACTCTGCATATAAGTTAAATAAGCAGGGTGACAATATACAGCCTTGACGTACTCCTTTTCCTATTTGGAACCAGTCTGTTGTTTCATGTCCAGTTCTAACTGTTGCTTCCTGACCTGCATACAGGTTTCTCAAGAGGCAGATCAGGTGGTCTGGTATTCCCATCTCTTTCAGAATTTTCCACAGTTGATTGTGATCCACACAGTCAAAGGCTTTGGCACAGTCAATAAAGCAAAATTAGATGTTTCCTGGAACTGGACGAAGGTTCATGACACTGTACAGGAGACAGGGATCAAGACCATCCCCAAGGAAAAGAAATACAAAAAGGCAAAATGGCTGTCTGAGGAGGCCTTACAAATAGCTGTGAAAAGAAGAGAAGCGAAAGGTAATGGAGAAAATGAAAGATATACACATTTGAATGCAGAGTTCCAAAGAATAGCAAGGAGAGATAACAAAGCCTTCCTCAGTGATCAGTGCAAAGAAATAGAGGAAAACAACAGAATGGGAAAGACTAGAGAGCTCTTCAAGGAAATCAGAGATACCAAGGGGACATTTCATGCAAAGATGGGCTCAATAAAGGACAGAAATGGTATGGACCTAACAGAAGCAGAAGATATTAAGAAGAGGTGGCAAGAATACACAGAAGAACTGTACAAAATGATCTTCATGACCCAGATAATCACAATAGTGTGATCACTCACCTAGAGCCAGACATCCTGGAATGTGAAGTCAAGGGGCTTAGGAAGCATCACTACGAGCAAAGCTAGTGGAGGTGATGGAATTCCAGTTGAGCTCTTTCAAATCCTGAAAGATGATGCTGTGAAAGTGCTGCACTCAATATGCCAGCAAATTTGGAAAACTCAGCAGTGGCCACAGGACTGGAAAAGGTCAGTTTTCATTCTAATTCCAAAGAAAGGCAATACCAAAAAATGCTCAAACCACTGCACAATTGCTCTCATCTCACACGCTAGTAAAGTAATGCTCAAAATTCTCAAAGCCAGTCATCAGCAATACGTGAAGCGTGAACTTCCTGATGTTCAAGCTGGTTTTAGAAAAGTCAGAGGAACCAGAGACCAAATTGCCAACATCCACTGTATCACTGAAAAAGCAAGAGAGTTCCAGAAAAACATCTATTTCTGCTTTATTGACTATGCCAAAGAGCAGAAATGGGATCAGTAAAGTCATATTGTGCAAAGCTCTTTTATGTTATCTTCATCTGAGTGATCACTTTCCACTGCATATATTTGTCTACATTCATGGAGGTGTGTACACTTCCAAGATTTGTACACTTCTGGTATGTTGACTATAATTCAGTAAAGTACCATTAACAAGAAAAAGTTTATGAGATGATGGACAGTTTGGAAGAAACAGGAGTATGATGCTGACAAATTGGTTAAGTGTTAGCATTCCCCAAAATTCTGGAAGTTATGGACAAAGCTGTTATAAACATTTGTGTGCAGGTTTTTGTGGGCAAAATGTTTCAGCCCATTTGTGTAAAAAATACCAAGGAGAGTGACTGCTGAATCATATAGTTAGGGTATATTACGTTTTGTTAAAAACTGCCAAACTGTCTTCCAAATTGGCTGCACCATTTTGTGTTCTTAGCAGTGATGAATGAGAGTTCCTGTAGTTCTGTCTCCTCACTAGCATCTGGTGTCAGTGTTTTGGATTTCTGGCCATTCTAATGGGTGTATAGTGGTATTTTACTGTTGTAATTTGCAATTCAGTAATGACATATGATGTTGGGAACATTATTATATGCTTATTTGCCATCTGTATATTTTCTTCAATGAGGTGCCTTTTAAGGTCTTTGGTCCATTTTAAATCAGGTTGTCTGTTTTCTTATTATAGAGTTTAAAAGTTCTTGGTATATTTTATTTACAAATAGTAAGTGCTAGAGAGGCTGTGGAGAAAAGAAAACCCTCCTATACTGGTAGTGGGAATGCAAACTGGTACAGCCACTATGGAGAACAGTATGGAGGTTCCTTAAAAAACTAAAAACAGAGCTACCATACAATCCAGAAATCCCACTCCTAGGCATATATCTAGAGAAAAGCATAATTGAAAAGATACATGCACCCTAATGTTCACTGCAGCCCTATTTATAATAGCCAGGATATGGAAGCAATCTAAATGTCCATCAACAGAGGAATAGATAAAGAAGATGTAGTACATATACAGAATGAAATATTATTCAGCCATAAAAAAGAATGAAATAATGCCATTTGCAGCAATATGGATGGGGCTAAAGAATGTCATAATGAAGTAAGCCAGACAGAGAAAGACAAATATCATATGATATTACTTATATGTAGAATCTAAAAAAAGTCTACAAAGGAACTTATCTACAAAACAGAAGGAGGGGATGGCAACCCACTCCAGTGTTCTTGCCTGGAGAGTCCCATGGACAGAGAAGCCTGGAGGGCTGCAGTCAGACACGACTGAAGAGACTTAGCACACATGTAAGCACAAAAGAGAAATAGAGTTATAGAGGTAAAAAATAAACTTACGGTTACTGGGGAGTAAGGGTGTGGGCAGGGATAAAGTGGTAAGATTAGGATTGAGATACACATACTACTATTAATATACATAAAATAAATAACTAATAAGGACCTACAGTATAGCACAGAGAACTCTACTCAACACTCTACAATGGCCTATACAAGAAAACAATTTTTAAAAGAGGGGATACATGTATATGTATAACAGATTCAGTCTGTTGTATATATGAAACCAACAGAACGTGGTAAATCAACTATAACCCAATAAAAGTTAAAAAAGTAAGTTCTTGGTATATTTTGTGTATTTATCAGGTGTGTTTTGTAAATATTTTTTTCCTAGTTTGTGGCTTGTGTGCTCAATCTCTTGACATTGTTTTCACAGAGCAGAAGTTTTCAATGTTAAAGAAGTTCAATTTACCAATTACTTATGGATTTCCTGTTTTTCCTAAGTAATCACCATAACTAAGGTCATCTAGATTTTCTCCTATGTTACCTTCTATGTGTCTCATTGTTATGCATTTTACATTTAGGTCTATGATCCACTTTGAGTTAATTTTTATCAAGGGCATAAGGTCTGATCTAGATTAATTTGTTTTGCATAAGTATGTCCAATAGTAGATCTACCATCAGACTATCTTTCTTCCACTGGGTTGCCTTTGCTGCTTTGTCAAATACCAGTTGACTATGTTTATGTGGATCTACTTCTGAGCCCTCTATTCCGTTCCATTAATATATGGACTTCATGTTAACCGAATCACACTGTCTTGACTACTTCAGGTTTATAGTAAGTCTTGCAAGTGAGTAGGGTCTGTTCTCCAATTTTTAATTTTTCTCCTTCAATACTGAGCTAGTTGTTCTTGGTCCTTTGCATATCTATATAAATTTTAGAATGAGCCTGTTGATATCCATGAAACAACACGTGGGAATTTTGATTGGAGTTACATTGAACCTATAGATCAAGTTGAGATGAGCTAACACCGTGACAATATTGAGTCTTCCATGAACACGGAAAGTCTATACATTTAACTTTTTCTTTAAATTCTTTCTTCAGAATTCTGCAGTTTTCCTCATGTAGCTATTATACACATTTTGTTAGATTATATGAAGGTGTTTCATTTTGGGGAGTACTAGTGTAAACGGTGGTATGTTTTTCACTTCAAATTCCATTTGATCATTGTAATTAGGAAAAAAACCCCTGAATTTGGCATATTAACCCTGTATCCTGCAATCTTATTACACTCACTATTTAGTTGTTACAGGAGTTTTCTTCCCTTGATTCTTTGGATTTTCTACACAGACGATCATGGCATCTGTGAACAAAGGCTGTTTTATTTCTTCTTTCCCAATCTGTATGCCTTGTATACCCTTTTAACGCTTTTCTTGTCTTATTGTATTAGCTAGGACTTCCAATACAATATTGAAAAGGAGTGGTGAGAGGACATTCTTGCAGGGAAAGCTGTTTTCTCAAGATTAATTATGATGGCAGCTGTAGATTTTTAGTTGATGTTCTTTGTCAAATTGAGGAAGTTCTCCTCTGTAATTTGTTGAAAGTTTTTATCATGAATGAATGCTGGATTTTGTCAAATGCTTTTCCCACATCTATTGATATGATCATGATTTTTCTTCTTTATCTTTTTGATGTGATGGATTACATTAAATTATTTTCAAATGTGAGCCAAACTTGCATACCTATGATAAATCCCACATGGTTGTGAAGCATAATTCCTTTTATATGTTGTTGAGCTCTATTTGTTAATAGAGAATTACATCACTGAGAATTTCTGCATCTATGTTCATCAGAGGTACTGGTCTATAGTTTTGTGTTTGTTTTTTTTCCCTGTAATGTCTTTGGTTTTGGTAGGAGAGTACTGCTAGACTCATGAGTTGGCAAGCTTCCCTCTGCTTCTATATTCTGGAAAAGACTGTAGAAAATAGGTATAATTTCTTCCTTAAATGTTCAGTAGAATTCACCAGTGAAATCATCTGAGCCTGATCCTTACTGTTTGGGGAGGTTATTAATCATTGATTCAATTTCTTTAACTGACATAGTCTTATTCCAATTACCTATTTCTTTTTGTGTGCATTTTGGCAAACGAGTCCTTCAAGGCACTGGTCCACTTCTTCTAAATTATCAGATTTGTGGACACAAAGTTGTCTGTAGTATTCCTTTATTAACCTTTCAATGCCCATAGGATCTATAGTGATGTTCCATTTCTCTGCTATTAGTGATTGTGCTTTCTTTTTTCTTTGGAGAAGGAAATGGCAACCCACTCCAGTATTCTTGCCTGGAAAATCCCATGGACAGGGGAGCCTGGTAGGCTACAGTCCATGGGGTCGCAAAGAGTCGGACACAACTGAATGCCTTCACTCACTTTCTTTTTTCTTGGCCTAGTGAAAGGCAATCAGTTTTACTGATCTTTTCAAAGAACAAGCTTTTTGTTTCATTGATTTTCTCTATTTCTTGTTTTCAATTGTATTGATACCTTCTTTAATTTTTATTATTTCTTCTCTTTTGCTTAACTTGAATTTATTTTGCTTCTTTTTCTACTTTCCTAAGGTGGAGGCTTGATTCTCTGGTGGCTCAGTGGTAAAGAACCTGCCTACCAATGCAGGACATGCGGGGTTTGATCCCTGGATTGGGAAGATACCCTGGAGAAGGAAATGGCAACCCACTCCAGTATTCCTGCCTGGGAAATCCCATGGACAGAAGAGCCTGATGGGTTACAATCCATGGGGTCGCAGAGTCGGACACGACTTAGCAACTAAACAGCAACAAGGTGGAAGCTTAGATGGATTTTTAGATTTTTCTTCTTTTCTAATATATGCATTAAATGCTATTCTTTTCCCTCTTAGCACTGTTTTCAGTGTATCCCACAAACTTTGGTAAGTTATAGCTTCACTGTAATTTAGCTCAAAATATTCAGAAATGTCTCCTTTCTTTTTTGACTCTTGTGTTGTTTAGAACACATGTTATTGGTTAATCTCCAAGTATTTGGGGATTTTCCATCTGCCTTTCTGTTAACAAATTATACTTTAAGTCTACTGTGGTCTGAGAGCATACATTGTATGATTTTTATCTTTTAAGTTTATTAAGGTGCATTGTATGTCCCAGAATGTGGGGCTTCTTGAGCCTCCCTATTCTGAGACACAACATTACTGAAATTAGGCCAATTAATTACTCTACAGTAATCTCCAAGTACTCGAGTGAAAGGAAGAGTCACAGGTCTCCCATTTTAAATCAAAAGTTAGAGAGATTACAAAAGTTAGAGATTACTCTACAGTAATCTCCAAGTACTCAAGTGAAAGGAAGAGTCACAGGTCTCCCATTTTAAATCAAAAGTTAGAGAGAAAGGCACGTTGAAAGCCTAACCCATGAAGGCCCATGATGGGCCTCTTTTACCAGTTATCCAAGTTCTAAATGCAAAGGAAAGGTTCTTGAAGGAAATTAAAAGTGCTACTCCAGCAAACATGCCAATGATAAGGAAATTAAACAACCTTGTTGCTTATGTGGAGAAAGTTTTAGTGGTCTGGATAGAAGATGAAACCAGCCAGCCATGTGTGTGTGTGTCTGTTCTTAGTCCTGTCTGACTCTTTGCAGCCCCATGGACTGTAGCCCGCCAGGCTCCTCTGTCCATGGAATTTTCCAGGCAAGAATACTGCAGCTGTTGCCATTTTCTACTCCAGGGGGTCTTCCTGACCCAGGAATCAAAACTGTGTCTCTTGTGCCTCCTGCACTGGCAGGCAGATTCTTTACCACGGTGCCACCTGGGAGCCCTCAAACAAGCCACAACATTCCCATAAACCAAAACCTAATAGAGCAAGACCCTATCTCTTTCCAAGTCTATGAAAGCTGAAAGAGATGAGAAAGCTGCAGAAGAAAATTTTGAAGCTAGTAGAGGTTTGTTCATGAGTTTTAAGGAAAGACACCATGTCCATCACATCAGAGTGCAAGGTAATGCTGATACAGAGGCTGCTGCAAGTTATGCAGACTATTGAGCTAAAATAATTAAATGACAATGACTAAATGAAACAACAGATTTACAGTGCAGATAAAACAGTCTTCTATTGGAAGAAGACACCATCTAGCACTTTCATGGTTACAGAGAAGTCAATACCTGACTTCAAAGGACAGGAGGAACTTAAGGGCTAATGCAGCTGGTGACCTTAAGTTGAAGCCAATTTTCATTTACCATTCCCAAAGTCCTAGGGCCGTTAAGAATAATGCTAAATCTAATCCTGAACAACAAGGCCTGGATGACAGTACATTTGTTTACAACATTTTTTTGTTTACTCAACATTTTAAGCCCCCTGTTAAGACCAACTGCTCAGAAAAGATTTCAAAATAATACTGCCCATTGATGATGCAAATAGTCACCCAAGAGCTCAGTTGGAGAGATACAATATATTCATGCCTGCTAACACAACATCTATTCTGCAGCTCATGTATCAAGGAGTAATTTCTCTTTTCAAGTCTTATTTAAGAAACACATTTTATTGATGCCATTGATAGTGATTTCTCTGATGGATCTGGGCAAAGTAAATTGAAAAGCTTCTACTCCTAAAAAGGATTCACCATTCTAGATGCCATTAAGAACATTGATGATTCACTGGAAAAGGTCAACATATTAACATTCACAGGAGTTTCGAAGTTGATTATAGCTTTAAATGGATGACTTTGAGGGGTTCAAGACTTTAGTGGGGAAAGACTGCAGATGTAGTAGAAATAGCAAGAGAGCTAGAAGTGGAGCCTGAAGATGTGAAGGAATTGCTACAATTTCCTGATAAAACTTGAACAGATGAGGAGTTGCTCCTTATGAATGAGCAAAAAAAAAAAAAAAAAAAAAAAAAGCGGGGGGTGGGGGTGGGGGTTGGGGTTGGTTCTTAAGATGGAAACTACTCCTGGTGAAAATGCTGTGAATACTACTTTTGTACATCTGAGTTTCTGACCTATATCATTTCCTTCTCTCTGAAAAACTTTTAAAACTTTTGCAAGGCAGGTATACTGGCAACAAATTCTCTCAATTTTGTTAATCTGAGAATGCCTTTATTTCTCTCTCACTTTTGAAGGATAATTTCATAGAATACAGTTGGTGTGTATGTGTGTTTTGTCTCAACACTTTAAATATTTCACTTTTTGCTTACATAGTTTCTGAGAATAAACTAGATGTAACTTTTACCTTTGTTTCTCTATGGGTAAGGTATTTTTTCCTCTAACTTCTTTCAAGATGTTTTCTTTATCTTTCATTTTCTCCAGTTTGAGTATACTACACAGTTAAGTATAGTGTTTGAAGTTTTTTTTAAAATAACTTATTCTGCTTCATGTACTCAAGCTTCCTGGGTCTATGGTTTGCTATTTGACATTAATTTGGAGAAAATTCTCAGTCATTATTACTTTATATATCTCTTCTGTTGTTTTCTTTCTGGCATTCCTATTACCCATATGTCACAACTTTTGTAGTTGTGCCATCGTTCTTGGATATTTGTATTTTTTTCCCCAATTTTTTCTCTGCTTACCAGTTTTGAAAGTTTCCACTGACAAATCCGAAGCACAGCAATTCTTTCCTCAGCTGTGTATAATCTCCTAAAGAACCCATCGAAGGCATTCATTTCTGTTAAGTGTTTTTAGTTTCTAGCATTTCTGTTTTGATTCTTAGAATTCCCATCTCTCTGTTTGTATTGCCCATCTTTACTTACATGTTGTCTACCTTTCCATTGGAGCCCTTAGTGTATCAGTCAGAGTTGTTTTAAATTCATGGTCTGATAATGCCAACACCCTTAGCATATCTGGGTCTGGTTCTGATGGTTTCTCTGTCTCTTCCAACTGTGTTCTGTGCTTTTTAATACATGCTATATATTTTTGTTTAAAGGGGAACATGATGTCCTGTATAAAAGGACCTGTGGTAACGTGGTGGTTAGTTGTAGGGGAAGAAGAAGAGTTCTCTAGTCCTGTGATTAGGCCTCAGTCTTTTAGTGAGCCTGTGCCTCCTGAGCTAGAAATTTCACAAGTGCTCCTCAGGGTTGTTTTTTTTTCTTTTCTCATCCCCTTAGGTTGTGTGGGATGGCTAGAAAGGGCTGAAGTTGGGTATTTTTCTTCTCAGTTGGTTAGGCTAATAAAAGTCCCTAGAGGTGGTACTCTGATAAAATAATTTCTCTGAGGGCAGTTCTTGTTAAGCACAGAATGCTCTGTTGCTGAAAGTAGTTACTTTTTCTCTCCCTTTGACAGAAAGATCTTCAAGGTAAAACTCACATAAGAATATCCCCCCAACACCACAACAGGGCTACCCTTGGAGTCATTAACTCTCAGACTTGCCCACATTGAGCCTCCAGCTAATTTGTTAATTACATTTTATGTTTTCCTACCCTCAGCTAGAGAGGTTTCTCCTCTGTTAAACTATGATTCTCTGTATCAATCTCAGTTCAGTTCAGTTCCTCAGTCATGTCCGACTCTTTTTATCTGGGTTGTGAAGATCTTTTTTGTACAGTTCTTCTGTGTATTCTTGCCACCTCTTCTTAATATCTTCTGCTTCTGTTAGGTCCATACCATTTCTGTCCTTTATTGTGCCCATCTTTGCATGAAATGTTCCCTTGGTATTTGTAGTTTTCTTGAAGAGATCTCTAGACTTTCCCATGCTATTGTTTTCCTCTATTTCTTTGCACTGATCACAGAGGAAGGCTTTCTTATCTCTCCTTGCTATTCTTTGGAACGCTGCATTCAAATGCATATATCTTTCATTTTCTCCTTTGCCTTTCGCTTCTCTTCTATTCAGAGCTATTTATAAGGCCTCCTCAGACAGCCATTTTGCCTTTTTTGCATTTCTTTTCCTTAGGGATGGTCTTGATGCCTGCCTCCTGTACAATGTCATGAACCTCTCTCCATAGTTCTTCAGGCACTCTGTCTATCAGATCTAATCCCTTGGATCTATTTCTCACTTCCACTGTATAATTATAAGGGATTTGATTTAGGTCATACCTGAATGGTCCAGTGGTTTTCCCTACTTTCTTCAGTTTAGGTCTGAATTTGCCAGTAAGGAGTTCATGATCTGAGCCACAGTCGGCTCCTGGTCTTGTTTTTGCTGTGTAGAACTTCTCCATCTTTGGCTGCAAAGAACATAATCAATCTGATTTTGGTACTGACCATCTGGTGATGTCCATGTGTAGAGTTTTCTCTTGTGTTGTTGGAAAAGGGTGTTTGCTATGACCAGTGCATTTTCTTGGCAAAACTCTATTAGCCTTTGCCCTGCTTCATTCTGTACTCCAAGGCCAAATTTGCCTGTTACTCCAGGTAATTCTTGACTTCATACTTTTGTATTCCAGTCTCCTATAATGAAAAGGACATCTTTTTGGGGGTATTAGTTCTAGAAGGTCTTGGAGGTTATCATAGAACCATTCAACTTCAGCTTCTTCAGCATTACTGGTTGGGGCATAGACTTGGATTACTGTGATATTGAATGGTTTGCCTTGAAGACGAACACAAATCATTCTGTTGTTTTTGAAATGCATCCAAGTACTGCATTCCAGACTCTTTTGTTGACCATGATGGCTACTCCATTTCTTCTAAGGAATTCTTGCCCACAGTAGTAGATACAATGGTCATCTGAGTTAAAGTCACCCATTCCAGTCCATTTTAGTTTGCTGATTCCTGAAATGTTGATGTTCACTCTTGCCATCTCCTGTTGGACCACTTCCAGTTTGCCTTGATTCATGGACCTAACATTCCAGGTTCCTATGCAATATTGCTCTTTACAGCATCAGACTTTATTTCCATCACTAGTCACATCCACAACTGGGTGGTGTTTTTGCTTTGGCTCCGTCTCTTCATTCTTTCTGGAGTTATTTCTCCACTGATCTCCAGTAGCATACTGGGCATGTACTGACCTAGGGAGTTCATCTTTCAGTGTCCTATCTTTTTGCCTTTTCATACTGTTCAAGGGGTTCTCAAGGCAAGAATACTGAAGTGGTTTGCCACTTCCTTCTCCAGTGGACCATGTTTTGTCAGAGCTCTCCACCATGACCCATCCATCTTGGGTGGCCCTACACCACATGGCTCATAGTTTCACTGAGTTAGACAAGGCTGTGGTCCATGTGATCAGATTGGTTAGTTTCCTGTGACTGTGGTTTTCATTCTGTCTGCCCTCTGATAGAGAAGGATAAGAGGCTATGGAAGCTTCCAGATGGGAGAGACTGACTGAGGGGGAAGCTGGGTCTTGTCCTGATGGATGGGGCCAAGTTCAGTAAATCTTTAATCCAATTTTCTATTGATGGGTGGGCCTGTGTTCCCTCTCTGTTATTTACCAGAGGCCAAACCATGGTGGCTTCCCTGGTGGCTCAGATGGTAAAGCATCTGCCTGCAATGCGGGAGACCCAGGTTTGATCCTTGGGTAAGGAAGATCCCCTGGAGAAGGAAATGGCAACCCACTCCAGTACTCTTGCCTGGAAAATTCCATGGATGGAGGAGCCTGGTAGGCTACAGTCCATGGGGTCACAAAGAGTCAGACATGACTGAGCGACTTCACTTTCACTTTCAAACTATGATGGAGGTAATGAAGATAATGGCGACTTCCTTCAAAAGGTCCCATGCATGCACTGCTATACTCAGTGCCCCCAGCCCTGCAGCAGGCCACCGCCGACCCACGCCACAACCAGAGACTCCTGGATACTCATGGGCAAGTCTGGGTTAGTCTCTTGTGGGGTCACTGCTCATTTCTCCTGGGTCCTGGAGCACACATGGTTCTGTTTGTGCGCACCAAGAGTTTGTTTCCCAGTCCTATGTAAGTTCTGGTGGCTCTGTGGTGGGGTTAATGGCGACCTCCTCCAAGGGGGCTTATGCCATACCCAGGTCTGCTGCATCCAGAGCCCCTGCAGCAGTCCACTTTTGACCTGTACCTCCACAGGAGACACTGACACACAGTTCTGTCTCAGTCTCTGTGGGGTCTCTGGGTCCTGGTGTGCACAAGGTTTGTCTGAGCCCTCTGAGTGTTTCTGGCGGGTATGGGGTTTGATTCTAAACACATTTTTGCTCCTCCTATCTGTATCAATCTGACTATCCCTAATTTGGGGGGCAGTGATTTGCCCTGTGACCTCAGTTCTTGGATGGAACTAAGAAGTGTTGATTTGTTGAATTTTCAATTTGTTCAGCTCTTTATTTGTTGTTAGGATAGAGTGATGATGTTGGACCAGAAACTGAAAGTATCTGCGATATTAACCTTTTATAAATATTTGGTGACAATGAAATGTTCTAAAATTTTAGTAGGGAAGCTAAGTTTTATACAACTTTTAAAGGCAACAGCTGTTTGAAAATTTGGGGCTTAAGTTTAATAAGAACATTAATATTGCCAGAAGTATAATGTTCCTTCTAGCTACCTTAAAACTAAATGTCAAAAGTAGGTTTTAAATAAAAATCTATTGTTTCTAATTTCCAAAATTTGACATCAACAGTCATGACAAATACTAAAATATAGATCTGTTAAGCAGTTATTATATTTGACACATTCAAGGAACTATTTCCTCTTTGTCCACATATTGCTTATAAATATGAGCTGCTCGTGTGATTTGGAGTGTATAGATTAAGCAGCGGCTTTGGTGGCTTATTGGAGAAGGAAATGGCAACCCATTCCAGTATTCTTGCCTGGAGAATCCCCATGGACAGAGGAGCCTGGCAGGCTACAGTCCATGGGGTCGCCAAGAGTTGGACACGACTAAGTGACTTTCGCTCTTCTAATATTTATCAAATCCACATTTCTCATTTTCTATCCATTCACATTTCTTATTTCACATACCATTTGTAATAGCTTTATTCAGTGTTCCTTGTGGAGGACAAGAGCCCTTCTTTTCCATCTGTGGTTTTGTTTCCTCTGTTTCTGGCAAGATGGTTTCCTTAGTTTCTTCATGTTCATTAGCACTGGTAGCTTTGAGGATCTGAAGTAAAACAAAAAAGCTTCTTAAGAAATATACTTTCCCCCTCAGAGTCCAAAAGTCTGTTCTTTACATCTGTGTCTCTTTTGCTGTCTCACATATAGGTTCATGACTACCATCTTTCTAGGTGAGGGTGGGATGATTTGAGAGAATAGCATTGAAACATGTATATTATCATACGTGAAATAGATTGCCAGTCCAGTTTCAATGCAGGGTGCTCAGGGCTGGTGCTCAGGCTGGGATGACCCTGAGGGATGGGATGAGGAGGGAGGTGGGAGGGGGGTTCAGGATGGGGAACACATGTACACTCACAGCTGATTCATGTGAATGTATGGCAAAAACCACCACAATATTGTAAAGTAATTAGCCTCCAACTAAAATAAATAAATAAATTAAAAAGAAATATACTTTCATACAATTTTATGAGTGTAAGAAAACACCAAATCTCATAACTAAATTCACATTATTATTGTGAACATGGAAAATTAGATGAGCAGCCCTATTTACAAGAAATAAGTGGACAAAGAGGAAATTGTTCCATAAATTAGCTAGAAGGAACGTATCAAAGTTATTTAAACTGGATCACAACTAATCTATTGGAGTTCTGATGTAGAAATCATTTTCTGGAAGTCTGTCCAGTAGAACCATATTATTTTAAATTTTCTTATTTCAGAATTTATAATAAATTTACATAGATTAGAATGAAGTCTTTATCAGTTAAGTTCAGTCATTCAGTCATGTCTGACTCTTTGCAACCCCATGAATCACAGCACGCCAGGCCTCCCTGTCCATCATCAACTCCCGGAGTTCACTCAAACTCATATCCATCGAGTCAGTGATGCCATCCAGCCATCTCATCCTCTGTCATCCCCTTCTCCTCCTGCCCCCAATCCCTCCCAGCATCAGAGTCTTTTCCAATGAGTCAACTCTTCGCATGAGGTAGCCAAAGTATTAGAGTTTCAGCTTCAGCATCAGTCCTTCCAAAGAAACCCCAGGGCTGATCTCCTTCTAATGGACTGGTTGGATCTCCTTGCAGTCCAAGGGACTCTCAAGAGTCTTCTCCAACACCACAGTTCAAAATCATCAATTCTTCGGCGCTCCGCCTTCTTCACAGTCCAACTCTCACATCCATACATGACCACAGGAAAAACCATAGCCTTGACTAGACGGACCTTTGTTGGCAAAGTAATGTCTCTGCTTTTGAACATGTTATCTAGGTTGGTCATAACTTTCCTTCCAAGGAGTAAGCGTCTTTTAATTTCATGACTGCAATCAACATCTGCAGTGATTTTGAAGTCTTTATAGATAAAAGTAATTAAAATCAATGGTGAGTATTTTAAATATTTTTAAAAAGGACTTTTTTTGACTCTTAAAAGCTGTAGAAACCCCTATTTTAAAAGTAAACAATTTATAATTCTAATTGTGACCAATTATTATTTAGTAAAATAAGACCAACAAAAGTTGGTCTAATGACTTACTCTAATGACTTACTCTATACACTTGCAAATATGAAAACCTGGGTCTCTTCAAATGTACAGCAGAACATTTTAATTAATTTACATTTTTCTTTACCTCTTATACTCTACTAAGTTTATTCTGGACATGGCAAGAAATAATAAGTCAAATTTCTATTATTTCTAAAATCTGCTTTAGTTCCAAAATAATCTACAGTCACCTTTTATCATGTTTTCATTCCTTTTCTTAATAGGGCCTATTAAAACTAGTTATTTTTAAATGACCACTTCTCATTTTTAAACCAAATATATGAAAAAACTTATTAACTTTAAAAAGAAATTTGAATGTTAGATAGGTTTTTACGTCATATGTTACAATATAGTTTTAAGCCTTTACCTCAGGAGTTGTAGATGACTGGACATTTTCATCCTCCAAGTGTTCATTTTGTGGTTCTTCAGTGTACATGCTAATATTTAAAAGTAATTTGAAAGAAAAAAGAAAAATACTCTAAGTCCATTTGAAAACAAACATGGTTAAGTGGGATTAATTTGTTACCATAAAGTTTTATCACAGTCAAGTCAGATATCTGAATAATCTAAATAGTCCAAATAGTTATGTTTAAAGTTATTAACCAAAGTCATGTGCATGAGTTTTAAAAATCGTAACACAAAAAATTTAATACTTCTCAGTAGCTCATAATCCTGGGCCATATCTTAAAGGCATGTATTAGAAAACTCAGTTCTTCATTTCATGCACTGAACTAGTACGTTTGAGATAATTTCCATAATCGATTTACTCTACTCAGTCAACTCCTGCAAAAAGATTTAAACTTAAAACCTACATCTATCAGAATAATGTCTTTATATGTGGTCCATTAGAAAGGTCTGTAGGTCCAACATTTAAACAAAATAAAATAGCTTTTATTTTGAATAAGAATGAACTAGGAAAAAAAAGAGTGAACTAGAACCACATCAAGGGAAGAATTATTTCTGGAAAAGCTTATTTGAAAACATCTGTTGTTTCTACCTTCTCTGTGATCTTTGCTTCTTTGAGGGAGAGTATATTTGCCTTAAAAATATCTTTCAATTCTTGAGTTACTGTTGAGGACAAAATTAAAGATTTCAAGTTTTAATTTTAAGTACTTGATAAGAATGTGTTTCAAGTATCTATTTTTTAAGGGCAAACAATTTTAATAATGAAAGTTTTTAATGAAACGGAACATTAACATCTGAGTAAACCATATACTAACCCATTCCAGTGTTCTTGCCTGGAGAAGCCTGGGGACAGGGGAGTCTGGTGGGCTGCCGTCTATGGGGTCGCACAGAGTCGGACACGACTGAAGTGACTTAGCAGCAGCAAACCATATGCTGGGTTCTTACAGCAACCCTATGGACCATAGCCCACCAGGCTCCTCTGTCCATGGGATTCTCCAGGCATGAACACTGGAATGGGTTGCCATGTCCTCCTCCAGGGAATCTTCCTGACCCAGGGATTGAACCCTTGTTTCTTATGTCTTATGCATTAGTGGGCAGGTTCTTTACCACTAGTGCCACCTGGGAAGCCCTGAATTTTAATAATGAAAGTTTTTAATGAAATGGAACATTAACATCTGAGTAGACCATATGCTGAGTGCTTACATATATTCTCACTTTAATAAAGCAAAATATTAGTGTTTAAAATCCTTAAAGAGGGGAAGGGAGGCTTAAGAGGATGGGGATATATGTATAATTATGGCTCATTTATGTTGTTATACAGCAGAAACCAACACAACATTGTAAAGCAATTATCTTTCAATTAAAAAAAATAAAATCCTGTAAGGAATCATAACTGAATTTATGACACTAAAACAGAAAATAACATTTATTTTAAAAATATGATGAAACAAATTAGATCTCTAAGTCCTTTTAAAGTAGAATTTCATTTTAAGGGAATATCAAAATTATTAGACTGACTACCTGTCATTAGCTGTTAGACCAAAATCTGAGTGTTCGTAAGCTCTGTGATCAAGAAATGTGGGTCAGTCACCTAAGCTGGGTCAAGTTCTGAAGGGATAGGCTGAGGGTTCAGTTCAGTTCAGTTGCTCAGTTGTGTCCAAATCTTTGCGATCCCATGGACTGCAGCACACAGGCCTCCCTGTCCATCACCAACTCCCAGGGTTTACTCAAACTCATGTCCATTGAGTCGGTGATGCCATCCAACCATCTCATCCTTTGTTGTCCCCTTCTCCTCCTGCTTTCAATCTCTGCCAGCATCAGGGTCTTTTCAAATGAGTCAGTTCTTCGCATCAGGCGGCCAAAGTATTGGAGTTTCAGCTTCAGCTTCAGCATCAGTCTTCCAATGAATATTCAGGACTGATTTCCTTTAGGATGGACTGGTTGGATTTCCTTGCAGTCCAAGGAACTCTCAAAAGTCTTCTACAACACCGTAGTTCAAAAGCATCACTTCATTGGTGCTCAGCTTTCTTTACAGTCCAACTCTCACATCCAAACATGACTACTGGAAAAACCACAACCCTGACTAGATGGACCTTTTTTGGCAAAGTAATGTCTCTGCTTTTTAATATGCTGTCTAGGTTGGTCACAACTTTTCTTCCAAGGAGTAAGCGTCTTTTAATATCATGTCTGCAATCACCATTTGCAGTGATTTTGGAGCCCCCCAAAATAAAGTCTGATACTGTTTCCACTGTTTCCCCATCTATTTCCCATGAAGTGATGGGACCAGATGCCATGATCTTAGTTTTCTGAATGTTGAGCTGTAAGCCACTTTTTCACTCTCCTCTTTCATTTTTATCAAGAGGCTCTTGAGTTCTTCTTCGCTTTCTGACATAAGAGTGGTGTCATTTGCATATCTGAGGTTATTGATATTTCTCCCAGCAATCTTGATTCCAGCTTGTGCTTCTTCCAGCCCAGCGTTTCTCATGATGTACTCTGCATATAAGTTAAATAAGCAGGGTGACAGTGTACAGCCTTGATGTACTCCTTTTCCTATTTGGAACCAGTCTGTTTGTTCCATGTCCAGTTCTAACTGTTGCTTCCTGACCTGCATACAGATTTCTCAAGAGGCAGGTCAGGTGGTCTGGTATTTCCATCTCTTGAAGAATTTTCCAAAAATTCTTTGGCTGAGGATTAGCACCATTAAAATATTTGAGCTCCAGTGCACATAAGTCATTAGGTCAGGGCACAAAGTTCACCCACTTAATAATTTCTGAATGTTACTCTTCTGGACTCTGAAGGTTAAAGCAGCAAAACAAAACAGGAATATAGGTTTCTGCTCTCATGGAGCTTATATTCTATAGAGGGTAAGGGAAAAATAGTATTTTCAGACTGCAATTTAATACTGAAGAAAATAAACCAGCATGATGTTACACTGATCAAGGGGACATTTCAACTGTGACCTGAATGAGGCGACACTCTTAGTTATAACTAGGCAGATGGACTAGGAACACACAAATATAACATCAAGAATCATACAACGATACATCAAGAATCATATCAAGAGACCAGGGAGCATATTTTAAGATCTGCAACTATGTCATCATTAGGACTGCGCTTCCCAGGTGGCACTGGGCTTACTTGGTGGCTCAGATGGTAAAGAATCTGCCTGCAAAGCAGGAGACCCGGATTTAGTCCCTGAGTCAGGAAGATCCCCTGTAAAGAGACTGGCTACCCACTCCAGTATTCTTGCCTGGAGAATTCCATGGACAGAGGAACCTGGTGGGCTACTGTCCATGGGGTCACAAAGAATCAGACACAGTTGAGTGACTAACATTTTTTTACTTTCCCACTGGTGGCACCAGTGGTAAAGAATCTGCCTGCCAATTCAGGAGACATAAGAGACTCGGGTTTGATCCCTGGGTCAGGAAGATCCCCTGGATAAGAAAATTGCAATCTACTCCAGTACTCTTGCCTGGAGAATCCCAAGGACAAAGGAGCCTGGCAGGCTGCAGTCCATAGGGTTATAAGGAGTTGGATACAACTGAAGTGACTTACCACGCATGCACCCACATGATTAGGATAGCAGGACCTGGGATCCAGGGGAGCAAACATTAGAACTTTAAAACCTAGATAAGGAGTCTGAATAATAAATGTACAGGTTAGAAGCTATAACAGAAACTTGGTATTTTTAAAGCAATATTTGTGCCTGGCAATTACTCAATGGTGTTTATGGTGAAAGTCACGCTCAGTCGTGTCCGACTCTTTGCGACCCCATGCACTATATAGTCCATGGAATTCTCCAGACCAGAATACTGGAGTGGGTAACCTTTCCCTTCTCCAGGGGATCTTCCCAACCCAGGGATCAAACCCAGGTCTCCCATACTGCAGGCAGATTCTTTACCAGCTGAGCCACAAGGGAAGCCCAATTATTCAATACTCTTTAAATATTTATCAAAAGTAGAACTGATAGGTCATATGCAAAGCAAGAAATTTGGAGCTGAGATAGAAGTGATTTATTTCCCTAGGCCTCAATTTCCTTATCTGTAAAATAATGGTATAATATTGCTTAATTTATTGGTTATTGTGAGGATTAAAAGATAACAGCTGACACAAGCTGGACTGTGCTAAACATTTAACATGAATCATCTCATTCGATTCTCATAACTCTATGAATTATTTACTATTATTATCCTTATTTTACAGATGTGAAAACTGAGACCCAGGAAAGTTAAGTAATTTTCCCAAAGTCACACAGCTAGCAAGTGGCATAGCTGGAATTTGAACCAAATACTCTTGAGTATTATTCAAATCCTCGTTAACTCTGGTATCATCTGTCTCTTTTAGTTATTCTGGTGATACTGCATTGCGGATTTGTTACATTTTCTTGATGACCAACATATTTCATATATTTATTGGCCATTTAAATATCTTCCTTAGTAAAGTATCTATTTAACTCACTTAATCCACTTAAAAAGTGAATTGGTTGACTTTTTCTAACTGATTTGTTGGGAACTCTTCATGTAGTCTAGAATGGATCTTTTCTTGAATATATAAATACCCATTTATATAGTCTCTGTGGCTTGCATTTTCACTCTGATGATGTCTTTGAATTAACAGAAGTTTTTAACTTAGTCCAATTTATTCTTTTCTTCCTTTATGGCTAGAGCTTTATTTTAGAAATCTTTGCCAACCCTGAGATCATAAAGGTATTCTCTTTACATATTCTTCTAGAAGCATTAGTGTTGTGTCTCTCACATTTAGGTCTATAATTCATTTGGAATTGATTTTTCTGTATAGTGTGAGGAAGAGATGAAAGTTCATTTTTTTCCCTTATGATATCTAATTGACTCAGCATGGCTCAGATGGTAAAGAATCTGCCTGCAATGTGGAAGACCTGGGTTCCATCCTTGGGTTGGGAAGATCCCCTGGAGGAGGGCATGGCAATCACTCCAGTGTTCTTGCCTGGATAATCCCCATGGACCGAGAAGCCTGGCAGGATACAGTCCATGGGGTCACAAAGAGTCAGACACAACTGAGCGATGACACGCAGCACAGCACATTCATTTAAAATACCATCTTTATCCATCACAATGCAGGGTCACCTCTATTGTAAATCAGATGACCACATATGTGTGAATTTATCTGGGGATTCTATTCTAGTCCACTGGCCTAGTTTTCTATCCTTACGCAACACTACATTAGTCCATGTATAATACATATTGAGAGAGTTGGACTGACTCTTTGCATTTGCGTATAAATTTTAGAATCAAGTTGTCAAATCACAAATACACACACGTGCATGCACACACACACATGCACACATATACAACCTGCTGGAATTCTGTCTGAAATTGCACTGAATCTACAGATTATTTTGGGGAGAACTGATATTTTTTTCCTTTGGTCACACTGTGAGGTTTGTGGGACCTTAATTCCCTGACCAGGGATTGATCCTGTGCTCTTGGCCAGGAAAGCACAGAGTCTTAACTGCTGGACCACCAGGAAATTCCCAGAATTGACATCTTAATAGTATCGAGTCTTCCAATCCTTGGACATTGTATATCCTTCCAGTTATTTAGATTTTCTTTAACATTTTGCAGTTTTCAGAAGGTCTTGCACATCTTTCATTAGGCTTATTTCTAGGTAGGTTTATTTCTAGGCATTGATGCTTTTTTCAATATTACCAAAATAGTATCATTTTAGAAATTCATTATTTGTATTTACTAATATAATGCAGGCCTTAAAATTCACTTTATTCTAATAATCTGTAGATTATTTTGGATTTTTTAAGTATAAACTATGTTGCTGGCAAATATGTTGTATTTATGCATTTAATCTCTTTTTCTTTCTTTCTTACAACCAATTGCACGTGTTGTAACCTGTCTTTATGTTGCCTCATATTCTTATTGACCTTGGTATTGTCTGTTTTCATGCTTTCCCTGTTTAACTATAGATTTGTTGGTAATAAAGCCTTACATTATTTATTCATCTGAAATGTCTTAATTTCACCTTCACCTTCACTTTCACCTTTCACTTTTACCTTCACTTTTGAAGGGGATTCTCACTGGATACAGAATTCTAGAAGTTATTTTCTGTAAGCATTTAAAAAATGTTCCACTGTATTCTGGGTCCCATAATTTCTGCTGAGAATTAAACTATCACTTTTACCATGGTTCCTTTGAAGATAATGTATTTTCCCTCCCTTTGGCTGATACTAATTAATCATAGTTACTATTTTAATTTTAATAAAAAATACATGATATAAAATTAACCACTTTAAAGGGATTAAGTACATTCACACGGGCTTCCCTGATGGCTCAGTGGTATAGAAACCACCTGCTAATGCAGGAGACGTGGGTTCAATCCTTGGGTCAAGAAGATCCCCTAGAGTAGGAAATGGCAACCCACTCCAGCATTTTTGCCTGGAAAATCCCATGGACAGAGGAACCTGGTGGGCTACAGTCCATGGGGTTGCAAAAGAGTTGGATACAACTTAGTGACTGAGGAAGAACAACAAAATACATTCACATTGTTAAACAAACATCACCACTCTCCATCTCCAGAACTTTTTCATCATCCTAAACCAAAATTCTGCATCCATTAAACAATAAATCCCTATTCTTCCCTCTCCAAATCCCTTGGTAACTGCCATTCTACTTTCTGTCTCTCAAGGATTTGACTACCCTAGGTACTTCATATAAATATAATCACAAAAAATTGTTCTTTTGCATCTGGTTTATTTGACAAAATGTCTTCAAAATTCATCCATGTTGTAACAAGTTATCAGAATTTCCTTCCTTTTTAATCTGAATAATATTCCATTTGTGTATATACCACATTGTGTTTATCCCTTCGTTTATTGATGAACATTTGGGCTGTTTTCACCTTTGAAGCTATTGTGAATCCTGCTGTGATAACAAGGATGTACAAATAACTGCTCAAGTCTCTGCTGTCAGTACTTTTGGGTACATACAAAGGAGAACTGATGGATCACATGGTTATTCTATAATTTTTTGAGGAACTGCCACACTGTTTTCCACAGTGACTATACCATTTTATATTTACATTAGTGAAACACAAGGGTTCCAATTTCTCCACACACTTGTTAATACCTGTTATTTTATTAATGGCCACCATAATGAATATGAAGTGGTATCTCACTGTGGTTTTGATTTGCATTTCCCTAATGATTTTGATGTTGGGAATCTTTTCATTGGCTATTCAAATATTTATTGGCTATTCAAATATCTCCTTTGAAGAAATGTCTATTCAAAGTCCTCTGCCCATTTTAAAACTATTTTTTTGTTGTTGTTGAATTACAGGGTTCTTTAAATACTATGGATGTTGATCATTTATCTGACATCTGGCTTGCAAACATGAATATCTTCTTTCATTCTCTGGGCTGCCTTTTAAACTCCGTTGACAGTGTCCTTCCACGTGCAAAGGTTTTTAATTTTGATGTTGTCCGATTCGTCTTTTTTCTTTTTGCCTGTACTTTGGGTATAATATTCAAGAAATCATTGCCAAATCCAAATTCATGAAGCTTCCCTCCTATTTTTCTCCCAAGACTTTTATAAAAGTTTCAGTTCTTAGAATCATAGTCATTTTAACCTATCTGTCTCCTAACTCAAAAATCTGGGTCATTTTTTAATCTGTTTCTATTTTCAATGTTCTGTCTTGGTTTGTGGTCATATAGTATTGTCTAATAGCTGGCATGGCTAATCATTTTTATTGAAAACTTGACATTGTGTATAAGAAATGATACAGTGTCTAAATGATATCTTCTTCCAGAGAGAATGTATGGAGTTGGGGAGTGCTGGTCACTTTAAGCAAATCAGGGACTGAGCTCAGTAGTGGTAGCTTCGTAACATTCAGTTCTACTTCTGCTCTAGTTCCTAGGGAATAGTTCTCTAGGTATTTTGCCTGAGATGATGCTCCCAACAAATTATGATAGTCACACTTATTTTTCCTAGATCTGAGATACATTACCATTTTCCCTTTGTTCACCCCTATTGTCTATGCCTTCCTGTCCCGGAATAATTGAATTAATTTTTCCAGGGTCACACAGCTATAAATAATGGAGGTGGGGCCAAAACCAGGCAGCTTGGTTCCCAAGCCCACACTCTTAAAACTAAAGTGCTTATACTATATCAGACAGTGTGCCAGATATAGACTAAAGCTCTCACAGGCTTTAGATGCTCCCATTTAGAAAATGGCCATTGTAACTTAAATCTGTTTTTAAAAAGAAAGAGAAAAAAAATATATCAAATATCTAACTTTATGGCTTTTCTGTTTTAGAAAAGGAAGTATTAAAAATAAAGACCTTAGGGGGGCTTCCTGGTAGTCAAGTGGTTAAAAATCTGCCTGCCAACGCAGAGGACATGGGTTCAATCCCTAGTCCAGGAAGATTTCACATGCCATGGAGCAACTAAATCTGTATGGCACAATTACTGAAGCCCGCACACCTAGAGTCTGTGCTCGGCAACAAGTGAAGCAACTGCAGTGAGAAACCTGAAAACATAATGAAGAGTAGCCCGCACTCACTGCAACTAGAGAAAGCCCTGAGCAGTAACAAAGAGCATTAAGATATCAACATACGAAATTAGGGTGGACACAAACACATAGTTCATGGCAACGACCCACAGGATTCTGCACAGTGTTGTCCTTGGGTCCCCCTCAAGCCTAATTTCATACCATCCCACATTCATTTTTTTTTTTTTTTTTTTTTTTTTTTTTTTTTTTTTTTATTCTTCCAATTTTATTTTATTTTTAAACTTTACATAATTGTATTAGTTTTGCCAAATATCAAAATGAATCCGCCACAGGTATACATGTGTTCCCCATCCCGAACCCTCCTCCCTCCTCCCTCCCCATACCATCCCTCTGGGCCGTCCCAGTGCACCAGCCCCAAGCATCCAGCATCATGCATCGAACCTGGACTGGCAACTCGTTTCCTACATGATATTTTACATGTTTCACTGCCATTCTCCCACATCTTCCCACCCTCTCCCTCTCCCACAGAGTCCATAAGACTGTTCTATACATCAGTGTCTCTTTTGCTGTCTCGTACACCGGGTTATTGTTACCATCTTTCTAAATTCCATATATATGCGTTAGTATACTGTATTTATGTTTTTCCTTCTGGCTTACTTCACTCTGTATAATAGGCTCCAGTTTCATCCACCTCATTAGAACTGATTCAAATGTATTCTTTTTAATGGCTGAGTAATACTCCATTGTGTATATGTACCACAGCTTTCTTATCCATTCATCTGCTGATGGACATCTAGGTTGCTTCCACGTCTTGGCTATTATAAACAGTGCTGCGATGAACATTGGGGTACACGTGTCTCTTTCCCTTCTGGTTTCCTCAGTGTGTATGCCCAGCAGTGGGATTGCTGGATCATAAGGCAGTTCTATTTCCAGTTTTTTAAGGAATCTCCACACTGTTCTCCATAGTGGCTGTACTAGTTTGCATTCCCACCAACAGTGTAAGAGGGTTCCCTTTTCTCCACACCCTCTCCAGCATTTATTATTTGTAGACTTTTGGATCGCAGCCATTCTGACTGGTGTGAAATGGTACCTCATAGTGGTTTTGATTTGCATTTCTCTGATAATGAGTGATGTTGAGCATCTTTTCATGTGTTTGTTAGCCATCTGTATGTCTTTTTTGGAGAAATGTCTATTTAGTTCTTTGGCCCATTTTTTGATTGGGTCGTTTATTTTTCTGGAGTTGAGCTGTAGGAGTTGCTTGTATATTTTTGAGATTAGTTGTTTGTCGGTTGCTTCATTTGCTATTATTTTCTCCCATTCTGAAGACTGTCTTTTCACCTTGCTAATAGTTTCCTTTGATGTGCAGAAGCTTTTAAGGTTAATTAGGTCCCATTTGTTTATTTTTGCTTTTATTTCCAATATTCTGGGAGGTGGGTCATAGAGGATCCTGCTGTGATGTATGTCGGAGAGTGTTTTGCCTATGTTCTCCTCTAGGAGTTTTATAGTTTCTGGTCTTACGTTTAGATCTTTAATCCATTTTGAGTTTATTTTTGTGTATGGTGTTAGAAAGTGGTCCAGTTTCATTCTTTTACAAGTGGTTGACCAGATTTCCCAGCACCACTTGTTAAAGAGATTGTCTTTAATCCATTGTATATTCTTGCCTCCTTTGTCGAAGATAAGGTGTCCATATGTGCGTGGATTTATCTCTGGGCTTTCTATTTTATTCCATTGATCAATATTTCTGTCTTTGTGCCAGTACCATACTGTCTTGATAACTGTGGCTTTGTAGTAGAGCCTGAAGTCAGGTAAGTTGATTCCTCCAGTTCCATTCTTCTTTCTCAAGATTGCTTTGGCTATTCGAGGTTTTTTGTATTTCCATACAAATTGTGAAATTATTTGTTCTAGCTCTGTGAAGAATACTGTTGGTAGCTTGATAGGGATTGCGTTGAATCTATAAATTGCTTTGGGTAGTATACTCATTTTCACTATATTGATTCTTCCAATCCATGAACATGGTATATTTCTCCATCTATTAGTGTCCTCTTTGATTTCTTTCACCAGTGTTTTATAGTTTTCTATATATAGGTCTTTAGTTTCTTTAGGTAGATATATTCCTAAGTATTTTATTCTTTCCGTTGCAATGGTGAATGGAATTGTTTCCTTAATTTCTCTTTCTGTTTTCTCATTATTAGTGTATAGGAATGCAAGGGATTTCTGTGTGTTGATTTTATATCCTGCAACTTTACTGTAGTCATTGATTATTTCTAGTAATTTTCTGGTGGACTCTTTAGGGTTTTCTATGTAGAGGATCATGTCATCTGCAAATAGTGAGAGTTTTACTTCTTCTTTTCCAATTTGGATTCCTTTTATTTCTTTTTCTGCTCTGATTGCTGTGGCCAAAACTTCCAAAACTATGTTGAATAGTAATGGTGAAAGTGGGCACCCTTGTCTTGTTCCTGACTTTAGAGGAAATGCTTTCAATTTTTCACCATTGAGGATAATGTTTGCAGTGGGTTTGTCATATATAGCTTTTATTATGTTGAGGTATGTTCCTTCTATTCCTGCTTTCTGGAGAGTTTTTATCATAAATGGATGTTGAATTTTGTCAAAGGCTTTCTCTGCATCTATTGAGATAATCATATGGTTTTTATTTTTCAATTTGTTAATGTGGTGTATTACATTGATTGATTTGCGGATATTGAAGAATCCTTGCATCCCTGGGATAAAGCCCACTTGATCATGGTGTATGATCTTTTTAATGTGTTGTTGGATTCTGATTGCTAGAATTTTGTTAAGGATTTTTGCATCTATGTTCATCAGTGATATTGGCCTGTAGTTTTCTTTTTTTGTGGGATCTTTGTCAGGTTTTGGTATTAGGGTGATGGTGGCCTCATAGAATGAGTTTGGAAGTTTACCTTCCTCTGCAATTTTCTGGAAGAGTTTGAGCAGGATAGGTGTTAGCTCTTCTCTAAATTTTTGGTAGAATTCAGCTGTGAAGCCGTCTGGACCGGGGCTTTTGTTTGCTGGAAGATTTTTGATTACAGTTTCAATTTCCATGCTTGTGATGGGTCTGTTAAGATTTTCTATTTCTTCCTGGTCGAGTTTTGGAAAGTTGTACTTTTCTAAGAATTTGTCCATTTCTTCCACGTTGTCCATTTTATTGGCATATAATTGTTGATAGTAGTCTCTTATGATCCTTTGTATTTCTGTGTTGTCTGTTGTGATCTCTCCATTTTCGTTTCTAATTTTGTTGATTTGATTTTTCTCCCTTTGTTTCTTGATGAGTCTGGCTAATGGTTTGTCAATTTTATTTATCCGTTCAAAGAACCAGCTTTTGGTTTTGTTGATTTTTGCTATGGTCTCTTTTGTTTCTTTTGCATTTATTTCTGCTCTAATTTTTAAGATTTCTTTCCTTCTACTAACCCTGGGGTTCTTCATTTCTTCCTTTTCTAGTTGCTTTAGGTGTAGAGTTAGGTTATTTATTTGACTTTTTTCTTGTTTCTTGAGGTGTGCCTGTATTGCTATGAACTTTCCCCTTAGGACTGCTTTTACCGTGTCCCACAGGTTTTGGGTTGTTGTGTTTTCATTTTCATTCGTTTCTATGCAAATTTTGATTTCTTTTTTGATTTCTTCTGTGATTTGTTGGTTATTCAGCAGCGTGTTGTTCAGCCTCCATATGTTGGAATTTTTAATAGTTTTTCTCCTGTAATTGAGATCTAATCTTACTGCATTGTGGTCAGAAAAAATGCTTGGAATGATTTCTATTTTTTTGAATTTACCAAGGCTAGCTTTATGGCCCAGGATGTGATCTATCCTGGAGAAGGTTCCATGTGCGCTTGAGAAAAAGGTGAAATTCATTGTTTTGGGATGAAATGACCTATAGATATCAATTAGGTCTAACTGGTCTATTGTATCGTTTAACGTTTGTGTTTCCTTGTTAATTTTCTGTTTAGTTGATCTATCCATAGGTGTAAGTGGGGTATTAAAGTCTCCCACTATTATTGTGTTATTGTTAATTTCTCCTTTCATACTTGTTAGCATTTGTCTTACGTACTGTGGTGCTCCCGTGTTGGGTGCATATATATTTATAATTGTTATATCTTCTTCTTGGATTGATCCTTTGATCATTATGTAGTGACCTTCTTTGTCTCTTTTCACCGCCTTTGTTTTAAAGTCTATTTTATCTGATATGAGTATTGCTACTCCTGCTTTCTTTTGGTCCCTATTTGCATGGAAAATCTTTTTCCAGCCCTTCACTTTCAGTCTGTATGTGTCCCCTGTTTTGAGGTGGGTCTCTTGTAGACAACATATGTAGGGGTCTTGTTTTTGTATCCATTCAGCCAGTCTTTGTCTTTTGGTTGGGGCATTCAACCCATTTACATTTAAGGTAATTACTGATAAGTATGTTCCCGTTGCCATTTACTTGATTGTTTGGGGTTCGAGTTTATACACCGTTTTTGTGTTTCCTGTCTAAAGAATATCCTTTAGTATTTGTTGGAGAGCTGGTTTGGTGGTGCAGAATTCTCTCAGCTTTTGCTTGTCTGAAAAGCTTTTGATTTCTCCTTCATACTTGAATGAGATCCTTGCTGGGTACAATAATCTGGGCTGTAGGTTATTTTCTTTCATCATTTTAAGTATGTCTTGCCATTCCCTCCTGGCTTGAAGAGTTTCTATTGAAAGATCAGCTGTTATCCTTATGGGAATTCCCTTGTGTGTTATTTGTTGTTTTTCCCTTGCTGCTTTTAATATTTGTTCTTTGTGTTTGATCTTTGTTAATTTGATTAATATGTGTCTTGGGGTGTTTCTCCTTGGATTTATCCTGTTTGGTACTCTCTGGGTTTCTTGGACTTGGGTGATTATTTCCTTCCCCATTTTAGGGAAGTTTTCCACTATTATCTCCTCAAGTATTTTCTCATGGTCTTTCTTTTTGTCTTCTTCTTCTGGAACCCCTATGATTCGAATGTTGTAGCGTTTAATATTGTCCTGGAGGTCTCTGAGATTGTCCTCATTTCTTTTAATTCGTTTTTCTTTTATCCTCTCTGATTCATTTATTTCTACCATTCTATCTTCTAATTCACTAATCCTGTCTTCTGCCTCTGTTATTCTACTATTTGTTGCCTCCAGAGTGTTTTTAATTTCACTTATTGCATTATTCATTATATATTGACTCTTTTTTATTTCTTCTAGGTCCTTGTTAAACCTTTCTTGCATCTTCTCAATCCTTGTCTCCAGGCTATTTATCTGAGATTCCATTTTAGTTTCAAGATTTTGGATCAATTTCACTATCATTATTCGGAATTCTTTATCAGGTAGATTCCCTATCTCTTCCTCTTTTGTTTGGTTTGGTGGGCATTTATCCTGTTCCTTTATCTGCTGAGTATTCCTCTGTCTCTTCATCTTGTTTAAATTGCTGAGTTTGGGGTGTCCTTTCTGTATTCTGGCAGTTTGTGGAGTTCTCTTTATTATGGCGTTTCCTCACTGTGTGTGGGTTTGTACAGGTGGCTTGTCAAGGTTTCCTGGTTAGGGAAGCTTGTGTCGGTGTTCTGGTGGGTGGAGCTGTATTTCTTCTCTCTGGAGTGCAATGAAATGTCCAGTAATGAGTTATGAGATGTCTATAGTTTTGGGGTGACTTTGGGCAGCCTGTATCTTGAAGCTCAGGACTGTGTTCCTTTGTTGCTGGAGAATTTGCTTGGTATGTCTTGCCCTGGAACTTATTGGCCCTTGTGTGGTGCTTGGTTTCAGTGTCGGTATGGAGGCATTTGCTGAGCTCCTGTCAATGAATGTTCCTTGGAGTCAGGAGTTCCCTGGAGTCAGGGTTTGGACTTAAGTCTCCTGCTTCCGATTATCGGTCTTATTTTTACAGTAGTTTCAAAACTTCTCCTTCTATACAGCACCATTGATAAAACATCTACATTAAAGATGATAAGTTTCTCTACAGTGAGGGTCACTCAGAGAGGTTCACAGGGTTACACGGAGAAGAGAAGAGGGAGGAGGGAGTTAGAGGTGACCCAAATGAGATGAGGTGAATCAATAGTGGAGAGAGTGGGCTAGCCAGTAGTCACTTCCTTATGTGCACTCCACAACTGGACCACTCAGAGATGTTCACGGGGTTATACAGAGAAGAGAAGAAGGAGGAAGGTAACAGAGGTGGCCAGAAGGATAAAAGGGGGGAATGAAAAGGAGCGAGACAGATCCAGCCAGTAATCAGTTCCCTAAGTGTTCTCCACCGTCTGGAACACACAGAAATTCACAGAGTTGGGTAGAGTAGAGAGGGGTTAGGGAGGAGACACAGGCGACCTGGTGGAGAAAAAGGAGGGTCCAAAGGGAGAGAGAGCAGTCAAGCCAGTAATCTCACTCCCTAGTGAAGAATGGGTCCTGAAGATTGGGTCCTTAAAGGTACAAAATTGGTAACAAATACATAAAAGCGAAAATTAAAAATCTAGAGTAGAGTTTGGAATTTCAAAAATACGATGTTAAAGAAAAGAAGAAGGAAAAGAAAGAGAGAAAGAACGAACAAACAAAAACAAACAAGGTCGTGAAAATTATAAAGAAAGTACAGGTACAAAATTGATAACTAATACCAGAGAGCGAAAATTAAAAATCTAGAGTAGAGTTTGGAATTTCAAAAATACGATGTTAAAGAAAAGAAGAAGGAAAAGAAAGAGAGAAAAAATGAACAAACAAAAACAAACAAGGTCGCGAAAATTATAAAGAAAGTACAGGTACAAAATTGATAACTAATACCAGAAAGCAAAAATTAAAAATCTAGAGTAGAGTTTGGAATTTCAAAAATACAATGTTAAAAAAAAAAAAAGAAGAAAAATAAAGAGAGAAAACAAACAAACAAATACGAACAATGTCACAAAAATTATAAAGAAAATACAGGTACAAAATTGATATCAAATACCAAAAAGCATAAATTGAAAATCTAGGGTAAAGTTTGGAATTTCAGATATACAATGTTATATAAAAGAAGAAGAGAAAGAAACAGAGAAGAAGAAGAAAAAAAAAAATCACAGAAATTATATAAAAAAAAAAACTATAGGTACAAAATTGATAACATATACCAAAAAGCGAAAATTAAAAATCTAGAGTAGAGTTTGGAATTTCAAAAATACAATGTTAAAGAAAAGAAGAAAAAAACAAAAACCAACAACAACAACAAAAAAAACAACAAGGTCAAAAAATTATAAAATATATATATATGAAGTTTGCTGAAGAAGAAAAAAATAGGGTCTTTTTTTTTTTTTTTGCGAAGTAATAGGTTATAAAAGTGAAAATTAAAGGAACAATAGAGGACTTAAAAATTTTTTTTTTTTTTTAATTAAAAAAAAAAAAGGAATGATCGTAAAAATAATAAAAATATATCTAGGACTTTTTTGTTTCTTTTTTTGTGGGTGTTGTGGGTTCAGTTCATTTTTGGCTAGTTCCTTGGTCAGATTTATATTTCTCAAGATCTATAGGCCCCTTCCTATGTAGTCCGTAGTAACCACAGGGTTTTGATCTATTGCCTGTAGCTTCCAAGGCGTTTCCCTCTGTTATATCTTCTTCTGTTTGCTAGTCTCTTCAGTATCTGGTTTCCGCCCTGACTCAAAGGGCACGGTGGAGGACACTTTTTTTTTTTTTTTTTTTTTTAGGCTTACTTGTTCAGTCGCGCTGTGGGGAGGGAGGGAGGGAGGGTGCAAACAAATAACACTGGCGTGCGCTCGCAGTGCCTCAGCCACCCTGGGTCTGCCCCCGCTCACAGCGCGTGTAGCCTCCCTGTCCACACTGCTCGGACTCTAGGTTGTTCCGCCGGGAACAATCCGAGGCTGGCCCTGGGCTGCATGCACCTCCCAGGTCCAAGCCGCTCAGGTTCAGGCACTCGGGTAGTCCTCAGAGGCGCAGACTCATTTGGGCCTGCGTTTTGTACTCTTCCCAGGTCCGAGCGCCAATTTGCTCTTCCCAGGCGAGCGCCAATGCTGCGACTTATCGCCTCCCCGCCACTCGGTTATCTGGATGTAAAACCGGCGCACCTTCTCAGGCAGATGTTGACCGTCCAGACCCCCAAGAAGTTTTAGTTAGCAAAGAAGCCTGCTTACAATTTTATAGATAATGTCTCTCTGGGGCTGCGATTGCCCCCTTCCGGCTCTGGCTGCCTGTCACCGGAGGGGGAAGATCTGCAGCCGGCTATCTCTGTTCAGTCCTTTGTTCCGTGCGCGGGCCTGGCGGTCTTAGGTTAGGGCTGGCTTTTCGCGTGGTAGGTATCCCACAGTCTGGTTTGCTAGCCCAAATTATTTCGCTCAGATAGCGCTCAGGGTATTCAGGCCAGATTCTTACTCTCAGCGATGCAGCCCACGCCGCGCCTCCCTGCCCAGCCCCGATTCGCTAATGGCGGATGCAGGCGTCTGCGCTGCTTCTCTGCTGGGGGAGTTACCGTAGGGCTCGCAATCTGCGAGTTTTAAATTGTTGATTTATATTTTCTCCCTGTTATGTTGCCCTCTGTGCTTCCAATGCTCGGCACAGATTCGGCAGTGAGAAGGTTTCCTGATGTTTGGAAACTTCTCTCTTTTTAAGATTCCCTTCCCGGGACGGAACTCCGTCCCTCCCTCTTTTGTCTCTTTTTTTTTGTTTTTAATATTTTTTCCTACCTCCTTTCGAAGAGTTGGGTTGCTTTTCTGGGTGCCTGATGTCCTCTGCCGGCATTCAGAAGTTGTTTTGTGGAATTTACTCGACGTTTAAATGCTCTTTTGATGAATTTGTGGGGGAGAAAGTGTTCTCCCCGTCCTACTCCTCCGCCATCTTGGCTCCTCCCCCCCCACATTCATTTTTTTCACTTCTTGCCACTGTGTTTTTATGTTTCTACAGTTCTAGAAATTGCTAGATTCCTTCTGCAGAGCCTTGTGAGTATGTGCTCAGTCACTCAGTAGTGTCCGACTCTGTGTGACCCCTTGGACTGTAGCCTGCCAGGCACCTTTGTCTCTAGGCAAGAATACTGGAGTGGATTGCCATGCCCTCCTCCAGGGGATCTTCCCAACCCAGAGATCGAACCCAGGTCTCCCACATTGCAGGCAGATTCTTAACCATCTGAGCCACCAGGGAAGCCCAATATACTTGCTTTCCCCTCCAACTGAAACACTCTGCACTACAAACTTCCCTTCATCTGGTTAACTCCTTTTTACCCTTCTGCTCAAGGACCATATCCTCAGAGAAATATTTATGA
This sequence comes from Bos indicus x Bos taurus, assembly GCF_003369695.1. NCBI lineage: Eukaryota > Metazoa > Chordata > Mammalia > Artiodactyla > Bovidae > Bos > Bos indicus x Bos taurus. The sequence continues at coordinate 22,083,319 of NC_040081.1, read as the reverse complement.
CACCACCTCTGACCCTAGGCTAAGTAAGGTCAAGTATTTTATGTTCTTAAAGAATTTTGATCATTTTTTTTTTCAGAGTATTATCTCAGTTCGTAATCATGTATTCATTAGAGTGACTGTTTCATGTGTTTTTCTCATTAGACTACAGACTCTGTAATAGTGTCCTACAGGTCCTTGAAACTGTTCATTTTATTTTTCAATCTTTTTTTCACTTTGTTCTTCAGATTGAACAATTTCTATTTATCTGTCAAGTCCACTGATTCTTTCCTAGTTCATTTCCATTCTGCTATTGAGTCCATTCAGTGAATGTTTTATTTCAGATACTGTATTTTTTAGTTTAAAATTTTTTACTTCTTTTTTAACTGTTTTTATTTTTCTGCTGTTAATATCTTTCCATTTATTATGACTATGCTTATCTTTACCAGCTGAAACACAGCTGCTTCACCATTTTTATCTGATAATTCCAACATCTGTGTCATTTTTTGCTTGGCCTCTGTTGATTTTTTTATCATGTTCTGTCTCTTTATACGTCAAGTACTCCTGGAGTATATCCTGGACATTTTGTTGCACAGATTTTGGGTCTTACTAAAATCCTCTGAGGAATACTTTTTTGTTTGTTTTAGCAGACAATCAACTTGAGTTGGTACAGATCATAAGCTCTCCCTTACTTTCTGTGGGCATGTTCCAATTTCAGTTGTTTCCAAGCCTTTTCTATACTCTCATTAGTTTGCCACATGAAGCCACTCAGGGGTTGGGCATTCAGCCACTGTGACTTGGGCAGTGTTTTTTTTTGTTTGTTTTAAAAATTCTTATGTCAGTTTTTAAAGCCATTGCTATGCTGCTTTGGGCCTATCTCATTCATGCACAGCTGGAGGTGACACAAGACGTTTGGTTGGGTTCAAACACAGAATTAAGGAGCCCTATTCTCCAGCTTTCTCCTCTCCTGAATCCATACCTCCTCCCAATTCTATTTCTCTCAAGGTCTCTTTCCCTGGCTTCTCTAGTCAGAAGCTGAGGCTTTTCTCTGAGTTTTAGCTGTCCATAATTCCATAAATAGTGCCTGCCCTTGGGGAAAAGCCAAAAATCAAAAACAACTGTGATAACAATGATTCCTCACACTCACTTTGGACTATAGGGTCCATTTCTCAGATCTTCAGGCAATAAAAGTAGGTTTTCTATTATAGTTTTTGGCCTCCAGTGTGGGCCTTAAATAGCTGAATGACTGAGGCCTACCTTCAGGTTAAAGCCACAAGAGCAAGAGAAATTGACCTTCATAGTTTTGACTCTCCTTCCCAATCTACCTGCTTTTGTTTACTTTCTGAGTCCTCAGGTAGTTGCTCTTTGCATTTCCTTCAGTTTTGGGTCATGAGCAGTGAAAAAGAGGTTGTAGTGGACTTACTCCATCTTGAGTGGAACTGGAAGCCTCCGTACTTCAGGACAGTAGGGACCATATGGGGTTTTTTACCCTTGATCTTCCGGAGAAGGCAATGGCAACCCACTCCAGTACTCTTGCCTGGAAAATCCCATGGATGGAGGAGCCTGGTAGGCTGCAGTCCATGGGGTCACTGAGTGGGACATGACTGAGCGACTTCACTTTCACTTTTCACTTTCATGTATTGGAGAAGGAAATGGCAACCCACTCCAGTGTTCTTGCCTGGAGAATCACAAGGACGGGAGAGCTTGGTGGGCTTCTGTCTATGGGGTCGCACAGTTGGATACAACTGAAGCGACTTAGCAGCAGCAGCAGCAGCACCCTTGATCTTCACAATACTTGATAAATGGAAGGCACTCAATAAATATTTGTGGAATGAACTGAGAATAAAAGTATACCAGATACTGAAAATACAACAAAAACATTCTGCATGGTTAACAGGAAGGACATCTTTGAAAGAAAAGAGATTCTAACATCAATCATAAGCATTTCAAATACATTAAGAAAAATAAAGATCCTTAAAGACTAAGATAAGAATAAGATCCTTAAAGACTATGCTGTAAAGATAGATAAGAAGTTAACAGGACAACTAAGAAAAAGATTCTGGTCCTACAGAACAAAAACTTAAAAGATTGGAACTTTTGAAGAACTAAGACTCTGCCTAGGATAGATTTTTGGCATAACTTTAATGGGGCAAGTTGAAGGGGAAAAACCAAATATGTGAGGAATGTAGGGATCAGAAGCTGACTGGGCAGAACACATGGGCCTTAGATCTCATCCCATTTTCCCTTCCCCCCTTTTTAATATTGTGCCTGTCTGCTTTCTTCTTTGCTCTAGATAGCTCCTTATCTCTATTTTCCTTTGGACTTCTCACTTTCCCTGGACACATCTTTTTTTTCTGACACTTTAAAAAATGCCTATTTCCTTAAGATGAATTTTGTAATTTAAAATGCAGATAAATTAATGAATTTTACCTTTCTCTTAACAGTTGGTTTTGGGGGGAGTTGAAATTTCTTGATAGAAAAACTCCTGTTAACAGTTCTGTGCAACTATCTGAAATAAACTTGACATAAGCAAAAGCCTTGTTGTGTAATTTAGAAGTAACTGTGGTAATCCAAGTGTCTGATGGTTATAGTGAATGTCTTCTGTTAGGAGTGAAACCAGGCAGGACCCTGCAGGGCCTTTGCAGGCACAAACCACCAGCACCATGTCCTCCACTCCTTGATTGTAGAAAAGCTTTAGCCTCCTAGGCCTTCAGCAAGTTCCAAAGAGCGTACTTAATCACAGAAGTGAGAAAATACAGAAACAGAGGAAAACAGTCAAGCAAGATAAAGTAATAATAGTTTAGCCATAAAACAAAGTAAAAGACCCTTAGTTCTTCCTCAAAGGCTACAGATAATATTCTGAGCCATATCCTTGAGTTGTTTTGCAGATACTAAACCCACTCCAGGATTGGAAAAATGGCAACCCACTTCAGAATTCTTGCCTGGGAAATCCCATGGACAGAGGAGCTTGGTGGGCTACAGTTCATGAGTTTGCAAAGATTCAGACATGACTCAGCAACTAAACCACCACCACCAAAACCACTACCAGGTGAAAGAAGTTAACAGCATGCTGCCCACAAGTTCACAGACCCAGACTGACTGCAACAAGACTGATGATGCCAACTCCCAAAGTATCACCCTGTTACCTCACCACCAACCAATCAGAAGGATGTACATAAGCTGACTACGTACCATTGACCATTACCTCACCGTGCCTTTAAAAACCCTTCCCTGAAATCCATCAAGGGGTTGGGGTCTCTTGAGCATTAGATGCCTGTTCCCCTTGCTTGGTGCCTTGCAATAAACTGTACTTTCTTTCACCACAATGCTGTGTCAGTAGATTGGCTTTACTACATATCATGTGAACAGACCCAAGCTTGGTTCGATGACAGGAGTACTCTCATTGTATATCTGGAATAGGAGTGCTCTGTGTACCTGGATAGCTGGCATAATGCAAGGAATTAGGGACTTGAAATCAGAAATATGCTATTTGTATGACCTTGGGTAAATAACAATCTTCTGTCATCTTTTAATGGGTATAGTACTATATATATACTTTTCTTACTTTGTGCTCACAGCTAGAGAAAGCAGAATCAAATTTGGGAACAATTATCCAAATTTAGGATAAAGAATCTGCCTGCAATGCAGGAGACACAGGTTCAATCCCTGGGTTGAGAGTATCCCCTGGAGAAGTAAATGGCAACCCACTTCAGTATTCTTGACTGGGAAATCCCATGGGCAGAGGAGTCTGGTGGGCTGTGGTCCATGCGGTCAGAGTTGGACACGACTGAGCAACTAAACCACATCCAAATTTAAGTTTACTGGACATCATGCTTTTTGTAAACTAAAAGATGACTTCGTTGTAATTTTATTCCAGTATATTTATAATCACCTCAGTATTCAAAAAAAATTATGCTTTATTGAAGTAAGTTTCTTAAAATCCCTTTTGGAATGAGGTACAGTATAAATACATACATACTACATATCTTGCTATTGGGGGATAAAGTGAGTTTTTTTGTTTTGTTTTTTTAGTGAGATGTTTTTACAGCTCATAGCAAAAGTATGGTTATTCAATTGATAATTTTTATTAAAAGTATATACTATCATCATATTACTAAGCTTTGCTTTTAAAGTTGTGGAAAATTTTGATTGATTTAGAAGTTCTGTTTTCATCTGTTTTTATTACAATGTCTCTTTGTTCATATAAATAATGGACACAGCTTGTACTATAAAAGCTTGTACTACAAAAGAGCTGGGCAATCTAAGTTCTCTGTTTTAAATCTGTTATGGAGTAAATCTGTTTTATTTATTTTAATCTGTTAAATTGGAGTAAATTTCCTGGTACTTCACCTTCCTGTACTTCAATTCCAAACCTATACAATGGGTAAGGTGGAAGGGTGTTAGATAATCTAATGCCTTTATCAGTTTTAAGGCTATGCTTCTATTCCCTTGGGCTTCCCTGATGACTCAGAGGGTAAAGCATCTGCAATGCAGGAGACCTGGGTTTGATCCCTGGGCTGGGAAGATCCCCTGGAGGAGGAAATGGCAACCCACTCCAGTATTCTTGCCTGGAGAATCCCATGGATGGAGGAGTCTGGTAGGCTACACTCCACTGGGTGGCAGAGAGTTGGACACAACTGAGTGACTTCACTTTCACTTTTCTTTCACTTTCTATTCCCTTATGGACCTACTGCAAAACAAACAGTGTGAGAAAATACCAATACATGCTGCTTGGGAACTTCACATCTTATATAAACATCATGTGTGTATACACACACACACACACACACACACACACGTCTTCTGTCACTTAATAGAAACAACTTCTTGTCTTTCTCTTGGTGTGTGTTCCTGTAGTGTATAATGTACTTTGGGTTTATTCTTTTGGAGCAATGTTGACAATAGTGACATCTAGTGACTATACATATTATTTAGCAAAAGTTTATGGCCAAGTCTCCTGCATTGCAGGCAGATTCTTTACCATCTGAGCCACCAGGGAAGACCCTTCTAAATGTGGGTGATTCATTTTGTGACTTAGCTAAACACCTGAAACCATTCCTCATCTCTTGTCCCTACAGATTTAAGAAACATCAATTAAATTTGACAGGTGCACTAACTGGACACATAACATTTGAAGAAAATTTCTTCAAAAAATCATAATGTATACAGAATTATACATTAACTATTTTAAGAGAGATTTGAACTTTTTTCCTTCCTTTGAGAGTGGCAGTACAAGAGCTGAGTTCAGATGTGTTTCAATATGTAGTGCATGCCCTTAGCTACTAAGCATTAGTTCAGTCGCTCAGTCGTGTCCGACTCTTTGCAACCCCATAAATCGCAGCACGCCAGGCCTCTTTGTCCATCACCAACTCTCAGAGTTTACCCAAATTCATGTCCATCGAGTCAGTGATGTCATCCAACCATCTCATCCTCTGTCGTCCCCTCTTCCTCCTGCCCCCAATCCTCCCAGCATTAGGGTCTTTTCCAATGAGTCAACTTTTCGATTGAGGTGGCCAAAGTACTGGAGTTTCAGCTTCAGCATCAGTCCTTCCAACGAACACCCAGGACTGATCTCCTTTAAGATGGACTGGTTGGATCTCCTTGCAGTCCAAGGGACTCTCAAGAGTCTTCTCCAACACCACAGTTCAAAAGCATCAATTCTTCAGTGCTCAGCTTTCTTCACAGTCCAACTCTCACATCCATACATGACTACTGGAAAAACCATAGCCTTGACTAGACAGACCTCTGTTGGCAAAGCAATGTCTCTGCTTTTGACTATGCTCTCTAGGTTGGTCATAACTTTCCTTCCAAGGAGTAAGTGTCTTTTAATTTCATGGCTGCAATCACCATCTGCAGTGATTTTGGAGCCCCCAAAAATAAAGTCTGACACTGTTTCCACTGTTTCCCCATCTATTTGCCATGAAGTGATGGGACCAGATGCCATGATCTTCGTTTTCTGAATGTTGAGCTTTAAGCCAATTTCTTCACTCTCCTCTTTCACTTTCATCAAGAGGCTTTTCATAAGGGTGGTGTCATCTGCATATCTGAGGTTATTGATATTTCTCCCGGCAATCTTCATCCCACTTTGTGCTTCTTCCAGGCCAGCGTTTCTCATGATGTACTCTGCATAAAAGTTAAATAAGCAGGGTGAGAATATACAGCCTTGATGTACTCCTTTTCCTATTTGGAACCAGTCTCTTGTTCCATGTCCAGTTCTAACTGTTGCTTCCTGATCTGCATACAGGTTTCTTAAGAGGCAGGTCAGGTGGTCTGGTATTCCCATTCTTTCAGAATTTTCCACACTTTATTGTGATTCACACAAAGGCTTTGGCATAGTCAATAAAGCAGAAATAGATGTTTTTCCGGAAATCTTGCTTTTTCGATGATCCAGTGGATGTTGGCAATTTGATCTCTAGTTCCTCTGCCTTTTCTAAAACCAACTTGAACATCTGGAAGTTCACGGTTCACACATTACTGACGCATATATTTGTTAAATGAACATTAGATAAAGTATATATGTCAATGTCTGGGTTCACATGTATGCCTTTAGAATCTTTGGAACTATTGCTGCCTTTCAGACAGAAGTCTTTTTGAGTTTACATCAAGATCATCAAGTGAAAACAAGTAACAGTATAATTCTTTCTGAACAAATTAATTTAAAAGTTATATTTAAGCTGTGGTACATATAAACAATGGAGTATTTACTCAGCCATTAAAAAGAATACATTTGAATCAGTTCTAATGAGGTGGATGAAACTGGAGCCAATTATACAAAGTGAAGTAAGCCAGAAAGAAAAACACCAATACAGCATACTAACACATATATATGGAATTTAGAAAGATGGTAACGATAACCCTGTATGCAAGACAGCAAAAGAGACACAGATGTATAGAACAGTCTTTTGGACTCTGTGGAGGCGGGAGAATGGCATTGAAACATGTATAATATCATATAAGAAACGAATCGCCAGTCCAGGTTCGATGCAGGATACAGGATGCTTGGGGCTGGTGCACTGGGATGATCCAGAGGGATGGTATGCAGAGGGAGGTGGGAGGCGGGTTCAGGAACATGTGTACACCCATGGCAGGTTCATGTTGAGGTATGGCAAAACCAATACAATATTGTAAAGTAATTAGCCTCTAATTAAAATAAATAAATTAAAAAAAATAAAAGTTATATTTAATGAGACTACCTTTTATAAAGAACAATCAATCTAGATCAGTTTTTTTTAAGGTAATGATTAGCTAGCATTACTGTTTAATAAGGACAATACAAATCTGAACAATACTACTCCAATTCAAATGGACTCTGCCACTATTAAAATTTCTATGGATATTCAGTTCTCATTAATCAGATATTATCGTGAATTTTTATTCTTTTAAGGTGCCCAGATGTTGTCTCCACAATAAAATGGTAAGGTATTCCAGGATTCAGAGTATGTTTTATATTCTTGTCTTTTCCTTAGTACCAAACACAATGGTTTTTCTCACCTACAGTAGTAACTTACTCAGAATCCAAGGTTTTTCACAACATGGCATCAAACCATCTTGTCCGCTTTCTCTGTAGCTATTTTGACAATATATTTAAGGCTAACTGTTAACTGCTCGTCTATGTTTTATTTGTTTACTTTTATTTGCTTGGAATACCTTTCTATTGCATCTCTTTTTTTGCAAATTATATCTGTTGCTTAAGGGTTATTTCAAGAAAAGCTTCCTGCAAGGTACACCCAAAACTGGAAGTCATCTCTTTTGAACTCTCACATCATTTGGTCACTTCTCTACCCTCCCTTTCTCTCTCTAGTTGTTTATCCTTGGGCTTCTTTACAAGCTTCTTTCTTTCTATCTATCCCTTAAATGTGGAAGTTCCTTGGGATTTTGCCTTATGCCCTTTTTTCTTATCACTCTATTTTTTAAGAAATTTACTTTACTCCCAATGGCTCTAATTATGACCAGTAAGCTGATGAGTCTGGGCTAGAGAAGCCCTCCTGAGATTCTATCTGGTATATTTACCAAAATATTTAATATCTCTACTTGACCACCTTTATAAGTATCTTAAGCTCAGTCTATGCACAACTGAACCCAAGACCTTTCCCCACCAAATCTATTCCTTCTTCAGAAAATTTACTATCTCAGAGTAAAGCTACCATCTACCTAGTTGCTCAAGTTAGAAACTAAGGAGTCATTCCTTCTCCCCACTTCTCCTTTTCTGCCAACATTTAGTGAGTTACTAAATCATAACACAAGGTCCTAAATATTTAAAAATTTTTTCCACTTTTCTCCATGTAAATTGCCACTACCACAGTCCAGGCCATAAGAACCTTTCTCCCTAAACACCATAATGGCCTTTCCAATGGTTTTCCCCATTTTTCAAGCCTTGGTCCTCCCTACTGTAATTTTCATAATGCAGAGTAATCTTCTAAAATGTAGAGTGACCTGCTTAATATTCTTGAATAGCTTCCCATAGAAGAAAAACATCCAGACTCCTCAAACTCAGCTTACACAGCCCTCTGTTATAACAGCTAACTTTGTCCTTGTGTATCTCCTTATTCTTCACTTGGCATTCTAAACTTCAACTGTACTAAACTGTAGTTCTTCACTGTGGTCATGCTTTACATCTTCAAGACTTTATCAATTTTATATGTTGTCTCCTCACTCCACACCCTGGCTTTTGGCCCAGCTAATTCTACATAGTTTAAGAAGTTATTCTAGTAGAAGCTCCCTTCAGTCTGCATTCTTATGGTAGGATCCACCCCAGTATGATAACTGCATGTTTGATTACCATCCCTTTTTCACTTAATAAATATTGAGAGTACACTAAGTAACTGGCACTGTATTCTTCCTTATATAGAATTTAGTCAGTATAGGGTATTGTGGCAGAGAAGGAAATGGCAACCCACTCCAGTGTTCTTGCCTGGAGAATCCCATGGGAAGAGGAGCCTGGTGGGCTGCTGTCTATGGGGTTGCACAGAGTCGGACACAACTGAGGCGACTTAGCAGCAGCAGCAGCAGGGTATTGTGGAAGCACATATGATATATGGTAGTGGTAGTTTAGTTGTTAAGTCGTGTCTGACTCTTGTGACCCCATGGGCTATAACATGCCAGGCTCCTCTGTCTATGGGATTCTCCAGGCAAGAATACTAGAGTGGGCTGTCATTTTCTTCTCCATGTACGATACATGGGATCCAAGAAATGCTTCTCAGAGACTCGCATTTTCACCTGTTTTCTCAGTAGACTGAATCAGTGCTGATTTCATAATCATTTCTGAGTTCTTTGAATTACCTAACATAATAAATGGTGGATAAATACCTAATCCCATTAACTGTTGGATTTTAAACACGTACAAAATGTTTTCACATTGTATGAGGACTCCAGGCAACCATGACTTTCTACTTAGCAGAGTTTTTCTTTGCTATCACTTTGGATATAATGGAGTGTAAAAAGTGTAAAAGCAAACTGCTACTGTGAAAGATATGGGACTTATTATCAGAATACCATGGTTAATAATTTTGCTGCTTTCTGATTATGTGTCCTTTGTCAAGATCCTTAACCTCTCTAAGCCTCAGTTTTCTTATCCGAAAAAGGTAGTTATAAATTCAAATGAGATAAGAGAAAATGAAAGTATAACACAAAATGTAAAGGAGTATCCAGATGATATTATTATTATTGTTATTAGAAGGACTACAGATCAGGTCTTCCTGTTATTGGCCATCTCAGCTCTATAAACAGGAGTTCCAAATCTCCTCCTTCATCTTCCCTTTAGCACCTAAAATGTTGGCTTTTGTACTTTAATAAACACATATGCATGGGAATGTTTTAAAAAACAAAGGTAAATACTGTATGATTTCACTTATAAGTGGAATCTAAAACAAACTAATGAATATAACAAAAAAGAAACAGACAGACATAGAGAACAAACTAGTGGTTACCAGTGGTGAGAGGGAAGAAGGAGGGGCAATATAGGGGTAGCAGATTAAGAGGTACAAACTACTATGTATAAAATAAACAAGCTGCAATGATATATTGTACAGCACAGGGAATACAGCCAATGTATTGTAATAGCTATAAATGGAGTACAACGTTTAAAAATTGTGACTCACTATGCTGTACACCTGAAGCTTATATAATATCATATATCAACTATATCTCTCTAAAATAAAAGTCACATAACAAGTATTGACAATGATTTGGAGAAATAGGATCCTCCTCTACTGCTGGTGATAATGCTAAATGATACAGCCACTTTGGAAAACAATCTGGCAGTTCCTGAAATGATTTCACATAGTTACCAGATGACCTAGCAATTTTACTCTTAGGTATATTCTCAAGAAAACATATGTCCACACAGAAATCTATAAACAAATATTTATATCAGCATTATTAATAATAGCCAAAAGGCAGATCAACCCAAATATTCATCAGCAGATGAATGGATAAGCAAAATGTGGTACACCTACACAACGGAATATTATCCAGCCATTAAAAATACATGCTATGATAAACCTTGAAAACATCATACTAGAGGGGAGGAGCCAAGATGGCGGAGGAGTAGGACGGGGAGAACACTTTCTCCCCCACAAATTCATCAAAAGAGCATTTAAACGTCGAGTAAATTCCACAAAACAACTTCTGAATGCCGGCAGAGGACATCAGGCACCCAGAAAAGCAACCCAACTCTTCGAAAGGAGCGCGACTGAACAAAGAGAAGAAATACAGCTCCATCCATCAGAACACCGACACAAGCTTCCCTAACCAGGAAACCTTGACAAGCCACCTGTACAAACCCACACACAGTGAGGAAAAGCCACAATAAAGAGAACTCCACAAACTGCCAGAATACAGAAAGGACACCCCAAACTCAGCAATTTAAACAAGATGAAGAGACAGAGGAATACCCAGCAGATAAAGGAACAGGATAAATGCCCACCAAACCAAACAAAAGAGGAAGAGATAGGGAATCTACCTGATAAAGAATTCTGAATAATGATAGTGAAATTGATCCAAAATCTTGAAATTAAAATGGAATCACAGATAAATAGCTTGGAGACAAGGATTGAGAAGATGCAAGAAAGGTTTAACAAGGACCTAGAAGAAATAAAAAAAGAGTCAATATATAATGAATAATGCAATAAATGAAATTAAAAACACTCTGGAGGCAACAAATAGTAGAATAACAGAGGCAGAAGATAGGATTAGTGAATTAGAAGATAGAATGGTAGAAATAAATGAATCAGAGAAAATAAAAGAAAAACGAATTAAAAGAAATGAGGACAATCTCAGAGACCTCCAGGACAATATTAAACGCTACAACATTCGAATCATAGGGGTTCCAGAAGAAGAAGACAAAAAGAAAGACCATGAGAAAATACTTGAGGAGATAATAGTTGAAAATTTCCCTAAACTGGGGAAGGAAATAATCACCCAAGTCCAAGAAACCCAGAGAATCCCAAACAGGATAAACCCAAGGCGAAACACCCCAAGACACATATTAATCAAATTAACAAAGATCAAACACAAAGAACAAATATTAAAAGCAGCAAAGGAAAAACAACAAATAACACACAAGAGAATTCCCATAAGGATAACAGCTGATCTTTCAATAGAAACTCTTCAAGCCAGGAGGGAATGGCAAGACATACTTAAAATGATGAAAGAAAATAACCTACAGCCCAGATTATTGTACCCAGCAAGGATTTCATTCAAGTATGAAGGAGAAATCAAAAGCTTCTCAGGCAAGCAAAAGCTTAGAGAATTCTGCACCACCAAACCAGCTCTCCAACAAATACTAAAGGATATTCTCTAGACAGGAAACACAAAAATGGTGTATAAATTCGAACCCCAAACAATAAAGTAAATGACAACGGGATCATACTTATCAGTAATTACCTTAAACGTAAATGGGTTGAATGCCCCAACCAAAAGACAAAGACTGGCTGAATGGATACAAAAACAAGACCCCTACATATGTTGTCTACAGGAGACCCACCTCAAAACAGGGGACACATACAGACTGAAAGTGAAGGGCTGGAAAAAGATTTTCCATGCAAATAGGGACCAAAAGAAAGCAGGAGTAGCAATACTCATATCAGATAAAATAGACTTGAAAACAAAGGCTGTGAAAAGAGACAAAGAAGGTCACTACATAATGATCAAAGGATCAATCCAAGAAGAAGATATAACAATTATAAATATATATGCACCCAACACGGGAGCACCGCAGTATGTAAGACAAATGCTAACAAGTATGAAAGGAGAAATTAACAATAACACAATAATAGTGGGAGACTTTAATACCCCACTCACACCTATGGATAGATCAACTAAACAGAAAATTAACAAGGAAACACAAACTTTAAACGATACAATAGACCAGTTAGACCTAATTGGTATCTATAGGACATTTCATCCCAAAACAATGAATTTCACCTTTTTCTCAAGCGCACATGGAACCTTCTCCAGGATAGATCACATCCTGGGCCATAAAGCTAGCCTTGGTAAATTCAAAAAAATAGAAATCATTCCAAGCATCTTTTCTGACCACAATGCAGTAAGATTAGATCTCAATTACAGGAGAAAAACTATTAAAAATTCCAACATATGGAGGCTGAACAACACGCTGCTGAATAACCAACAAATCCCAGAAGAAATCAAAAAAGAAATCAAAATTTGCATAGAAACGAATGAAAATGAAAACACAACAACCCAAAACCTGTGGGACACGGTAAAAGCAGTCCTAAGGGGAAAGTTCATAGCAATACAGGCACACCTCAAGAAACAAGAAAAAAGTCAAATAAATAACCTAACTCTACACCTAAAGCAACTAGAAAAGGAAGAAATGAAGAACCCCAGGGTTAGTAGAAGGAAAGAAATCTTAAAAATTAGACAGAAATAAATGCAAAAGAAACAAAAGAGACCATAGCAAAAATCAACAAAGCCAAAAGCTGGTTCTTTGAAAGGATAAATAAAATTGACAAACCATTAGCCAGACTCATCAAGAAAGAAAGGGAGAAAAATCAAATCAATAAAATTAGAAATGAAAATGGAGAGATCACAACAGACAACACAGAAATACAAAGGATCATAAGAGACTATTATCAACAATTATATGCCAATAAAATGGACAACGAGGAAGAAATGGACAAATTCTTAGAAAAGTACAACTTTCCAAAACTCAACCAGGAAGAAATAGAAAACCTTAACAGACCCATCACAAGCACGGAAATTGAAACTGTAATCAAAAATCTTCCAGCAAACAAAAGCCCAGGTCCAGACGGCTTCACAGCTGAATTCTACCAAAAATTTAGAGAAGAGCTAACACCTATCCTGCTCAAACTCTTCCAGAAAATTGCAGAGGAAGGTAAACTTCCAAACTCATTCTATGAGGCCACCATCACCCTAATACCAAAACCTGACAAAGATCCCACAAAAAAAGAAAACTACAGGCCAATATCACTGATGAACATAGATGCAAAAATCCTAAACAAAATTCTAGCAATCAGAATCCAACAACACATTAAAAAGATCATACACCATGACCAAGTGGGCTTTATCCCAGGCATGCAAGGATTCTTCAATATCCGCAAATCAATCAATGTAATACACCACATTAACAAATTGAAAAACAAAAACCATATGATTATCTCAATAGATGCAGAGAAAGCCTTTGACAAAATTCAACACCCATTTATGATAAAAACTCTCCAGAAAGCAGGAATAGAAGGAACATACCTCAACATAATAAAAGCTATATATGACAAACCCACAGCAAACATTATCCTCAAAGGTGAAAAATTGAAAGCATTTCCTCTAAAGTCAGGAACAAGACAAGGGTGCCCACTTTCACCATTACTATTCAACATAGTTTTGGCCACAGCAATCAGAGCAGAAAAAGAAATAAAAGGAATCCAAATTGGAAAAGAAGAAGTAAAACTCTCACTATTTGCAGATGACATGATACTCTACATAGAAAACCCTAAAGACTCCACCAGAAAATTACTAGAACTAATCAATGATTATAGTAAAGTTGCAGGATATAAAATCAACACACAGAAATCCCTTGCATTCCTATACACTAATAATGAGAAAACAGAAAGAGAAATTAAGGAAACAATTCCATTCACCATTGCAACGAAAAGAATAAAATACTTAGGAATATATCTACCTAAAGAAACTAAAGACCTATATATAGAAAACTATAAAACACTGGTGAAAGAAATCAAAGAGGACACTAATAGATGGAGAAATATACCATGTTCACGGATTGGAAGAATCAATATAGTGAAAATGAGTATACTACCCAAAGCAATTTATAGATTCAATGCAATCCCTATCAAGCTACCAACAGTATTCTTCACAGAGCTAGAACAAATAATTTCACAATTTGTATGGAAATACAAAAAACCTTGAATAGCCAAAGCGATCTTGAGAAAGAAAAATGGAACTGGAGGAATCAACCTACCTGACTTCAGGCTCTACTACAAAGCCACAGTTATCAAGACAGTATGGTACTGGCACAAAGACAGAAATATAGATCAATGGAACAAAATAGAAAGCCCAGAGATAAATCCACGCACATATGGACACCTTATCTTTGACAAAGGAGGCAAGAATATACAATGGATTAAAGACAATCTCTTTAACAAGTGGTGCTGGGAAATCTGGTCAACCACTTGTAAAAGAATGAAACTAGAACACTTTCTAACACCATATACAAAAATAAACTCAAAATGGATTAAAGATCTCAATGTAAGACCAGAAACTATAAAACTCCTAGAGGAGAACATAGGCAAAACACTCTCTGACATACATCACAGCAGGATCCTCTGTGATCCACCTCCCAGAATATTGGAAATAAAAGCAAAAATAAACAAATGGGACCTAATTAAACTTAAAAGCTTCTGCACATCAAAGGAAACTATTAGCAAGGTGAAAAGACAGCCTTCAGAATGGGAGAAAATAATAGCAAATGAAGCAACTGACAAACAACTAATCTCAAAAATATACAAGCAACTCCTACAGCTCAACTCCAGAAAAATAAATGACCCAATCAAAAAATGGGCCAAAGATCTAAATAGACATTTCTCCAAAGACATACAGATGGCTAACAAACACATGAAAAGATGCTCAACATCACTCATTATCAGAGAAATGCAAATCAAAACCACTATGAAGTACCATTTCACACCAGTCAGAATGGCTGCGATCCAAAAGTCTACAAATAATAAATGCTGGAGAGGGTGTGGAGAAAAGGGAACCCTCTTACACTGTTGGTGGGAATGCAAACTAGTACAGCCACTATGGAGAACAGTGTGGAGATTCCTTAAAAAACTGGAAATAGAACTGCCTTATGATCCAGCAATCCCACTGCTGGGCATACATACTGAGGAAACCAGAAGGGAAAGAGACACGTGTACCCCAATGTTCATCGCAGCACTGTTTATAATAGCCAGGACATCGAAGCAACCTAGATGTCCATCAGCAGATGAATGGATAAGAAAGCTGTGGTACATATACACAATGGAGTATTACATGGAGTATTACTCAGCCATTAAAAAGAATACATTTGAATCAGTTCTAATGAGGTGGATGAAACTGGAGCCTATTATACAGAGTGAAGTAAGCCAGAAGGAAAAACACCAATACAGTATACTAACGCATATATATGGAATTTAGAAAGATGGTAACGATAACCCTGTATACGAGACAGCAAAAGAGACACTGATGTATAGAACAGTCTTATGGACTCTGTGGGAAAGGGAGAGGGTGGGAAGATTTGGGACAATGGCATTGAAACATGTGAAACGTCATGTATGAAACGAGATGCCAGTCCAGGTTCAATGCACGATGCTGGATGCTTGGGGCTGGTGCACTGGGACGACCCAGAGGGATGGTGTGGAGAGGGAGGAGGGAGGAGGGTTCAGGATGGGGAACACATGTATACTAATTAAATTTTTCTAAAAAAAAAAGAAAAAAAAATAATAAAAATTAATGGCTAAAATCTTTCAAGATTTAATTTAGAACTATAATATCTATGAATTTATAAAAATATCACTTGCTTATTTTTGCATAGCCATAAAAATTGTATGTCGTTTGTTCTGTGAGAGTGAGATCAGTGTTGTTTGAGAGAACTTTTAATTAACAGTACCAGGGATTTCTCTTTGTTAATTAAACAAATGCAATTTATTTTGTTTCTAGTGTAATTAACATTGCTCATTTGTACTTTTAAAATTTGTGAAAATTCACTCAGGGCAGGGATGAATTTGTCTTTCCACTATCTATAAAGATATACTTGCTAAATAAAGTAAAATAGGACTCTATAGTGTATACAAGGTACTTAGAAAATTATTTTTTTAAATGACTCACTGACTGTAAAAATATTTACAGTAAGACTACTGGGAGTTTAACATAAACATACTTTTTATTGAAAAATGTCTTTAATTTCTAGGTTAACTCCAGTTACATGCATTGTAAAATTTAAAACTATGCATTTAAAAATAATCAGTGTCTTTCTATAAATTTGCCAAAGTGCTTCTGCAATTAGTCTATATTATTGTTTAAACAAAAAATAAAAATCTTTGAATGGATGACTAAAAAAAAAAAAAAAAAAAAAAACATCATACTAAATGAAAAAAGCCAATCACAAAAGATTACATATTATCCATTTATGTGAAAGTATATAATAGGGAAATCTACAGAGACAGAAAGTAGATTAGTAGTTGGGTAGGGTTAGGAACAGAGAAGGCAATGGCACCCCACTCCAGTACTCTTGCCTGGAAAATCCCATGGATGGAGGAGCCTGGTGGGCTGCAGTCCATGGGTTCGCTAAGAATCGGGCACGACTGAGTGACTTCACTTTCACTTTTCACTTTCATGCATTGGAGAAGGAAATGGCAACCCACTCCAGTGTTCTTGCCTGGAGAATCCCAGGGACGGGGAAGCCTGGTGGGCTGCCGTCTATGGGGTCACACAGAGTCGGACAAGACAGAAGCGACTTAGCAGCAGCAGCAGCAGCAGCAGGGTTAGGAATGGGGAGGACACAAAGTTTTTAGCAATAAGGCATGGGGTTTCTTTTTAAGGTGATGAAAATGTTCCAAAACCATAGTGATAGTTATTCATATCTGTGAATACACCAAAAGCACTGAAATGTATACTTTAAATAAACAAATAGTTTATGAATAGTATGATATATGAATAATAAATTTGATTTAAAACAAAAACAAAACACACACACACACAGATAAACAAGCCAAAACATTTAACAAGTAAATATTAAAGGGACAAAAGAGTTAGAAATACCAGTCATTGAAAGTCTAGAATTTAGACATATGGAACAAAAAATATCAGGCCACAATTTTTGAGAAAATGTTAACTGGAAGTGTAGGTGGCACAAAACAGTAACAATTTGAATCATTTCTGTCAGTAAAATAGTACCACGTTATGCTAAGGCAGGATATGTGGGTTCAAGGACTAGGTTAGCCACTAACTTACCTACTGACACCCAAGTGCTGCCCACCCACCACTCTCATCTTTCAGTTTCTTGATCTCCTTGGCTCCTATGATCCTTTTTCCATCCTATCTTAGCTACACACTCACAAGGCCACAAACATCAAATGGCCACTCAATTCTGCCCAGCTATGCTACTATGCTTCTCTAGTATTGCTACAGATTGAATATTTGTATCTCCTCAAAATCCATATGTAGAAATCCTAACCCTCATTGTGATGGTGGTATTAGGAGGTGGGCCTTTGGGAGGTGATTAGTTCATGAGGGCAGAGCACACATGAATGTGATTAATGGTCTTATAAAAGAGACCCAGAGAGCTCCCTTGCCTTTTTCAGACACATATGAACCAAGAATTGAGCCCTCACCAGACACTGAATCTGCTGGCACCTTGATCTTGGACCTCTCAGCATCTAGAACCGTGAGAAAAAAATTCTGTTTGTAAGACAACCAGACTGTATTTTTTGTTGTTGTTATAGCAGCTTGAACGAACTAAGACAAGTATGACTGCTTCTGTGTTCAAAATGACTATTTTTATATTTTCTCTTCACCTCTTAAAACTTTCATCCAAATGTTCCTTCTCCTACGAACTTCAGGCAGAAACTCATCTTCTGATCACTGAATCCACCCCTGTATCTGCATCTCTACCTATACTCACTGCTTTTCTTCTCGTTACTATGTTTTATGTTCATGTTTCTAGGTCGACATTTCTACATATTCCCTGGACTCAATTCCCTCTCACTTTCTGAGAGACCCCACTTTTAAGAGATACATTTTCTCTCTTGTACAATATTTTCTCCCTCTACACTGGATCACTCCCATTAGCTTAAAAACATACTTAAGCATCCCCATGGTTAAGAATTCTACTTCGACCCCATATATGCCATTTCTCAGTTCTTCTTCATAGTGAAATATCTTGAGATATCCACGAGCTACGTCCATTTCTTCACATCACACATACTCTTTATTGCGCTTATCAAAACTCAGCAGTCATTTATTTTACATTACCTCTCAGCATGTGTCAGTACCATTAGCCATGCTTTGTCATCTTGGTTTCTTAAGTCACCACATGCTTCGGGTTTTCTTCTTATCTCACTGCTTACTCCATCTCCTTCGCTTGCTTCTTTTCCTCTGTTTTACCTCTAATCACTGGAATGCTCTCTATGAACACACTTTCCCTAGGCAGTTTTATCTATTAATTCATGCTGATGTCTCTCAACTTTGTATCTTTGGTCCCATATACACAACTCAAAATTCAGAACTTTAGATTTTTAATAAGCAGATCAAATGTAAGGTGAGCAAAATAAAAATACTCCCCCTATACACATTTTCTTCCCAAGTTTTTACTATTTGGTAAATGGAAAAGTGTTAGTTGCTCAGTCGTGTCTGATTATTTGCAACCCCATGGACTGTAGCCCACCAGGTTCCTCTCTCCAGGGCATTTTCCAGGCAAGAATACAGGAGTGGCATTCCCTTCTCCAGGGAGGGGATCTTCCTGACTCAGGGATTGAACCCAGATCTCCTGCATTGCAGGCAGATTCTTTGGTAAGTGGAAAAATCATGCACTAAAGCTCAATCAGTCCTGGGTGTTCTTTGGAAGGAATGATGCTAAAGCTGAAACTCCAGTACTTTGGGCACCTCATGCGAAGTGTTGACTCATTGGAAAAGACTCTCATGCTGGGAGGGATTGAGGGCAGGAGGAGAAGGGGACGACAGAGGATGAGATGGCTGCATGGTATCACCAACTCAATGGACGTGAGTTTGAGTGAACTCCGGGAGTTGGTGATGGACAAGGAGGCCTGGCGTGCTGCAATTCATGGGGTCGCAAAGAGTTGGACATGACTGAGCGACTGAACTGAACTGAACTGATTGAAGGCTCAATACAAAAATCCAGAAGCTTCTTTCTTTCACTCCTGTATTTAAAACATCATCAAGTCTGTAGGTTATGCCACCAAATATATCTCACACCCAATGATGTGGTTTATACCACATTAGCCAAAACTATGGTCATTCCTTCCTGGATTACCACATTCTGCTCCTACTCTTGCCCCCCATCCCCTATGGCCCATTCACCACATAACAGGTGGAACAAATCTTTATACAATAAATCAGATTGTATTACTCCCTACCAAAAAAACTCCCTGTTGGTTTCTCATCACACTTTTAATACATAAATTCCTAGCTTATGCGTAGATCCCCATGACCGATTCAAAGCCCTACATGCTTGGGCCCCTACCTATGCTCTCCAAGCTCATCTTGTTCCACTTTTTCTACCTTCCAGCTACAGCATTCTTAATGATGTTCTTTGAAAGAGTCAAGTTCTTTCCTACCTTGGGTTTTTGCAATTGTAATTTCTTTTACCTGCAATATTCTGATCCCCAGTATTTCCTTGGCTGGCTTTTTTATGTCACTGAGGTCTCAGCACAAACATCAACTCTTCAGAGAGGCCTTCCCTAACCAATCAATCTAAAGTAACCACTCTCTGAGGTCCTCTCACTTCACACTGTTTTACTTCTTCACTGTACTCACCATTATCCAAGTTTCCTTATACATACACTGTTTACCTGTTTATTTTGTATCTTCATTAAAATGTAAGTTCCATGAGACAGGAATCTTGCCAGTCTTTTTTAACCATGATATTCACAATGCCTGGCAAATCCCCTAAAAATATCTCAGCAAGTCACTGACCTGAGCAAGTCACTCGACCTCTCTAGCTTATATTTGTGAGCTTACCATTGCTAGACTTACCTCTGGGTCTAGAGAATACAAAAGAAAATATGGTGTAGCTCCTTGAAAATCTTCCCTTTTAAATTATTTACTGAATGTATTTACTGTATATCGTACTATGTTTCAGTGTGCTGTGCTTAGTTGCTCAGTGGTGTCCAACTCTGTGACCCCCGGACTGTAGCCCGCCAGGCTCCCCTCTTCATGGGATTTTCCAAGAAAGAATACTGAAGTGGGTTGTGGTGCCCTACTCCAGGTGATCTTCCCAATCCAGGGATCGAACCCAGATCTCCCACACTGTACGCAGATTCTTTACCGTCTGAGCCTCCAGGGAAGCCTATGTTCCAGGGACGGGGAAGTACTATGTTCCAGGGACTGCCTAATCTCAGTGTTTAGTTCCCTCTTCAGTAAAATGGAGCTTTGTTAACCAGCTTTATCTCACAGGTTGTATAAACAGGATGAGTATGAAAATAATGTACAAAATGGGAAGTGCAATAAAAATGTTACTTTATATATTGCTATTACTGCACCTGCCTCTATCCTTTTGTCTGGTATTGGGCAGGAGTTAAAACAAGAGAGTCAACTGACAAAACCAGTGGTATAAATTCTAGTACTCACAGAAGGTAGTAAATATGAATATCCATTTCATAGGCACAGTGACCAAAACGTCTGGGGTTTGAATTCTTTACGTGTGAGAGTAACGTGTTAATTTCCCATACTTCTGTTGCACAAATAACAATACTATTTATTCTTATGGAAAATTATTTAGTGGGGTCTGACCTTTCTCGGTGCGACCCAAGCCAATCTTTCCTCTCCATCATCCCATCTGATCTTTTATAGACTACAGGACACACACAGAGCGGCGTCGGGGGCCAGGTCTAGGCCTCTCACAAGGACTCCTACACGATAAGCCTGACACATGGTACCTGTGCAACAACAGCCCTCTATCCTTCAAAAGCACTGATCTGAAGGGCTTGTCCACGGCGATCAAAGCCGAAAGAAACAGGCGGGGTGAGGGGCGCGGGAGGAGGGAGGTGAGCCTTCCAGTATCAGCAACCAATCCTGGAGCACACCTTCAATCACAGGAGCTTGCGAACGTTCATTTGCAGATATTCACCATCTGTACGAGAGTCTGCGCTTAATAAAATTAATTTTTCTGTCAGTCTTGACTGACAAACCTCTTCTTTCTTATCTGCGAGTACTCCGTAAAATGAGAGAAAGAAATGGAAGAGGAACGGAGAGAATAGAGAGACACGTGGGGTGAGGGAGCAAAGAAACGAGTCAGAGAGAGGACAGAAGAAATAAACATCTGTGGCTGTTTCCCTAGAGCCCGGCAAAGGAGCAGGCGTACGCTCCTTAGAGCGAAGGAGACGGGAAGGCGTTCCTGGGCGCCACCGGAGAGGAAAGACCCCGGGAAACGAGGGACTAGTGCCGAAAGGGAGGGTAAAGACAAATTGGCTGTACCTACAATCTCTACAGCAGCTCCCGCTGCCCAGGGAGCGACGCGGGAGCACAGCAACCGCCACCGGGCCCACGCGCAGCCCTGAGGCAAACGCTACAGATCGCCAGAGTATGGGCGGGGCTAATGCGAAGGGGCGGGGCTGCCGACTGCGGGCTGAGCTGACGCGTTTAAGTGGCGTCACGGTCGCCCCATCCTTCGGAGACGGAGGTTTCTGGAGCCCTCTGGAACCGCCTGGTGTGTTTTCAGTTTATTCTACCCGTTCCACGTCTCTTCAGAGTATTGACTTTTTGTGTTGTAAAAGTCCGGAGATGGCGTTGACCTCAGAGGGCCGATGAGCCAAAAAGCAACGCCACGGGATGCATGTGCCGGAAGTACCTTGTCAAAACTTTAGACGGTGTTTCTCTTTACGTCAATTTTAGTACAGCCTTAAAAGGAGCACTTTCTGGGGTTAGGACTGCGCTCAAAATTCACTGCCACTTTGTAGCTTTGGGGCCACAGGGAAATATATAATCTCTCTGAGCTTTGGGTTTTTCTTCTCTGTAAAGGATGTGGTGGTGTTGTGAGAATAAATTGATGCGTGGCAAGTGTCTGGAACAGAGCTTCAGTTCAGTTCAGTTCAGTCGCTCAGTCGTGTCCGACTCTTTGCGACCCCGTGAATCGCAGCACGCCAGGCCTCCTTGTCCATCACCAACTCCCGGAGTTCACTCAGACACACGTCCATCGAGTCAGTGATGCCATCCAGCCATCTCATCCTCTGTCGTCCCCTTCTCTTCCTGCCCCCAATCCCTCCCAGCATCAGGGTCTTTTCCAATGAGTCAACTCTTCGCATGAGGTGGCCAAAGTACTGGAGTTCCAGCTTTAGCATCAGTCCTTCCAAAGAAACCCCAGGGCTGATCTCCTTCTAATGGACTGGTTGGATCTCCTTGCAGTCCAAGGGACTCTCAAGAGTCTTCTCCAACACCACAGTTCAAAAGCATCAATTCTTCAGCCCTCAGCCTTCTTCACAGTCCAACTCTCACATCCATACATGACCACAGGAAAAACATAGCCTTAACTAGACGGACCTTTGTTGGCGAAGTAATGTCTCTGCTTTTGAATATGCTGTCTAGGTTGGTCATAACTTTCCTTCCAAAGAGTAAGCGTCTTTTAATTTCATGGCTGCAGTCACCATCTGCAGTGATTTTGGAGCCCAAAAAACTAAAGTCTAACACTGTTTCCACTGTTTCCCCATCTATTTCCCATGAAGTGACGGGACCAAATGCCATGATCTTCGTTTTCTGAATGTTGAGCTTTAAGTCAACTTTTTCACTCTCCTCTTTCACTTTCATCAAGAGGCTCTTTGGTTCCTCTTCACTTTCTGCCATAAGGGTGGTGTCATTTGCATATCTGAAGTTATTGCTATTTCTCCCTGCAATCTTGATTCCAGCTTGTGCTTCTTCCAGTCCAGCGTTTCTCATGATGTATTCTGCATATAAGTTAAATAAGCAGGGTGACAATATACAGCCTTGACGTACTCCTTTTCCTATTTGGAACCAGTCTGTTGTTCCATGTCTAGTTCTAACTGTTGCTTCCTGACCTGCATACAGATTTCTCAAGAGGCAGATCAGGTGGTCTGGTATTCCCATCTCTTTCAGAATATTCCACACTTTATTGTGGTCCACACCGTCAAAGGGTTTGGCATAGTCGATAAAGCAGAAATAGATGTTTTTCTGGAACTCTCTTGCTTTTTCAATGATCCAGTGGATGTTGGCAATTTGATCTCTGGCTCCTCTGCCTTTTCTAAAACCAGCTTGAACATCTGGAAGTTCACAGTTCACGTATTGCTGAAGCCTGGCTTGGAGAATTTTGAGCATTACCTTACTAGCGTGTGAGATGAGTGCAATTGTGCGGTAGTTTGAGCATTCTTTGGCATTGCCTTTCTTTGGGATTGGAATGAAAACTGACCTTTTCCAGTCCTGTGGTCACTGCTGAGTTTTCCAAATTTGCTGGCATATTGAGTGCAGCACTTTCACAGCATCATCTTTCAGGATTTGAAATAGCTCAACTGGAATTCCATCACCTCCACTAGCTTTTTTCGTAGTGATGCTTTCTAAGGCCCACTTGACTTCACATTCCAGGATGTCTGACTCTAGGTCAGTGATCACACCGTTGTGATTATCTGGATCATGAAGATCTTTTTTGTACAGTTCTTCTATGTATTCTTGCCATCTCTTCTTAATATCTTCTGCTTCTGTTAGGTCCATACCATTTCTGTCCTTTATAGAGCCCATCTTTGCATGAAATGTTCCCTTGGTATCTCTGATTTTCTTGAAGAGATCTCTAGTCTTTCCCATTCTGTTGTTTTCCTCTATTTCTTTGCATTGATCGCTGAGGAAGGCTTTCTTATCTCTTCTTGCTATTCTTGGAAACTCTGCATTCAGATGTTTATATCTTTCCTTTTCTCCTTTGCTTTTTGCTTCTCTTCTTTTCACAGCTATTTGTAAGGCCTCCCCAGACAGCCATTTTGCCTTTTTTGCATTTCTTTTCCATGGGGATGGTCTTGATCCCTGTCTCCTGTACAATGTCACAAACCTCAGTCCATAGTTCATCAGGCACTCTTTCTACCAGATCTGGGCCCTTGAATCTATTTCTCACTTCCACTGTATAATCATAAGGAATTTGATTTAGGTCATACCTGAATGGTCCAGTAGTTTTCCCTACTTTCTTCAATTTCAGTCTGAATTTGGCAATAAGGAGTTCATGGTCTGAGCCACAGTCAGCTCCTGGTCTTGTTTTTGCTGACTGTATAGAGCTTCTTCATCTTTGGCTGCAAAGAATATAATCAGTCTGATTTCGGTGTTGACCATCTGGTGATGTCCATGTACAGAGTCTTCTCTTGTGTTGTTGGAAGGTGGTGTTTGTTATGACCAGTGCATTTTCTTGGCAAAACTCTATTAGTCTTTGCCCTGCTTCATTCCGTATTCCAAGGCCCAATTTGCCTGTTACTCCAGGTGTATCTTGACTTCCTACTTTTGCATTCCAGTCCCCTATAATGAAAAGGACATCTTTTTTGGGTGTTAGTTCTAAAAGGTCTTGTAGGTCTTCATAGAACCGTTCAACTTCAGCTTCTTCAGCGTTACTGGTTGGGGCATAGACTTGGATTACTGTGATATTGAATGGTTTGCCTTGGAAATGAACAGAGATCATTCTGTCGTTTTTGAGATTGCATCCAAGTACTGCATTTCGGACTCTTTTGTTGACCATGATGGCCACTCCATTTCTTCTGAGGGATTCCTGCCCGCAGTAGTAGATATAATGGTCATCTGAGTTAAATTCACCCACTCCAGTCCATTTTAGTTCACTGATTCCTAGAATGTCGACATTCACTCTTGCCATCTCTTGTTGGAACAGAGCTTAGTACAAAGTAAACATTCAATATCCTATTATCAGTGTAAAACCTTTGCTTTGTCTCCTCGCCCCGCCCCCGCCGCCCCCCCCCTCCCCCCCGCACCGTGAAATCTTATGTGGAAACCTTCATATGAAACAAATAGAAGCAGAACTGCTCTTGAAGATGGGCCCAGAAAGTTTGGGTTCTCAGTGCCAAAGGTGGTCTTAAAGTTCCCTCTCTGGAATCCCCAAGCTTCCTACAACATAGACAAAGACAAATTACAGAAAGTCCAAACTTCTTAGAAAGACAAACTCACCTTTCCTTTTTTCTCCCTCTTTGATACTCCAAACGACTTTTTCTCCTGCACACACACACAAATTCCTTTTTGCCTCCATGTTTTTTCTTAAGTCATTCAGTTTATGGGGAGTGTTCCTTTACCCCTTTTCTTATTTATCATTTAAGATTTTATTCAAATCACAACTCTTTCTTGGATGACTAAGAAATTCTTGCATTGTAACCCCTTCCTACCTTCAGCATGGTATAGGTAGCTCATTTTCTGTTTTCTGAAAGTCAGAAAATAAGGACTGAAAGTCATTTTCTTCCTTATTTTATAAGAGTAGACAAGGTCCTTTGTGATTTATAGGGTTAAGGAAATGCTTTGTTCTCATGGTAGGAAAGGAAAAAGCAAGGAGACTCCCAGGGTTACTGGGATGAAGACCAAACGGTTAAGCTGGGAAGAAGGATCTTTGAGAGGAGCCTGCTTGCCTCCAAGACACTGCTCTAAGCCTCACGTGCCATGGACTGCTGGAGTTCAAGTGCTTTAGGGTTTACTGAAGGAAAATGGGAGGCATATCAACAAATAGAGTTTTGAAATTCTCACCAGGTCAGAGGATTCAGGCCGTATTTAATTTTAGTCAACTAAAGCACGTGATATCACTTGCTCCCAAAATGGTAGGAAGCAGTTCCCATCTGTTACACAAAACTACACAGATTATTCATATAGAAATATATTCTGAAAAGTTTCAAAAGTAATGTCCTTCATTTACTTAAAGACAATATAATAAAAATTTAATAATAATCACTTAAAAATACCTAAAGAAACATCTGAAGCCTTTTTGGTAAGAAAAAAAAATCAAGGATAAGTTAAAAATAGTTAAATTGGTTATATTTGCAACAATGTCATCAAAAGCAAAACAAAAAACCTTTTGAGGAACAAAGAGAACCTTAATCATGATAGCAGTATTCCCTAAGTTTGATATGAAAGTAGTTTCAAAAATATCTTCTATATAAATAGTTCTGTACTTCTGAAAGCACTTCAATAAAAATAGAAATTTGGCCAATGACCAGTTTGGTATGATTTAAGTGCCAACTTTCTTTTCCAGTCTTACTTCTCACTACTTCTCTTTATCAACCTTAAGTGTCAGTCATTTATTGTACCCCTGGCTTTACTGTTTTCACACTTCACTAATATACCAACCCTCTACCTAGCTGTTCCTTTCTTTGCCTTACTCCCTAATATCAACTCATCAATCCAAATCATGCCCACTCTTCTAGATCCAGTTCACGTATCACCTTTAAGAAGTTTTCTTCACTGAGAACAGTTTTGAATCGTTCATTTGGATTACAGCTATTTGTACACATCTTGCTTCCTTGAAAGCTTTCTGAAGGCAAGTATTAGAGTCAGTCTCCTACTAGAATTCAAGTTCCATCTTGAATGTATTCTTCATCACTGTGTTCCCCAGGACCTAGCAAAACTGGCACACAGTAGGAAAGTTACAAGTGTATTTTGAGTGAATGAATGGATTTTAGAACATAAACTCCGTAAAGGCAGGGATTTGTCTGTTTTATTCATTGCAAAATTAATATTTGAATATTACAGGGTGAATAAGTAATTTTTGGAAGGCTTAGCATTCATTATATACAACAAAAAATTTTCAATCTATATATCTTCACAGAAGTCAAATATATTTATATTGCCTTTCACCCAACGAATTCAGTGGATGAGGTATCATTCTGAAAATAAGACATCCCCCAGACCGCAAAAGTAAAATTTAAAAGAATCAAAATAAAATGGGTGTTTGCATTAACAGTAGTTTCATTTTCTTTCTTGTGCTTTTCTGCCTTCTAGATTTTCTGCAATGGAAATGTATTATTTTGTAATCAGACAAAATAATCATTACTATTTTTAAAGAATGTAATGGGTGAGATCATTTGCAAACACATGACTGAGGACATTTTGAGAACACTCAAGTCCAGTCCATGTTATATGAAGTTAATACCAGAAAGGAAAACACGGGAAGGCGAAAATAACTTAAAAAGCAGAAACCTAATCAGTCTGCCTAAAGAGAAACAAACACTTCTCAGAGGAGAGGTTGACAGCACCCACCTTAGGAAAAAAGGGTGTTGAAGAGAGCAAGTTTACAGTGTTTGCTTGGCGCTGTCCTTGAAAGTATGAAGCCCTTGATGTGTACTGAATTCTGTCCCCCAACTAAATTCATAAGCTGAAGCCATAACCCCTCAACGTGATGGTGTTTGGACAGGGAGAATCTGAGAGGTAATTATATTAGATTAAGTCATGAGGCTAGAGCCTTCATGGTGGGATTAGTGACTTTATTAGAGGAGACAACAGAGAGCTTGCATATTCTCCTCCATTCCCATCCCCTCACAACCCCACTCCTTCCACCACCCCGTGAGAACCCAGTGAGAAGGAGGCTATTAGCACGCCAGGAAGAGAGCTCTCATCAGAGCCTGATCATTGCTGGCAACTCTCACATTTGACTTCCAGCTTCAGAATTGTGAGAAGATAATTACTGGTTGTTTAAGTCACTCAGTCTATGGTATTTTGTTGTAGTAGCCCGAGCAGCTTAGATGCACTAAGTGGACTAAAATCTAAACTGTTATGCGGCAGGTAGGTTTCTGATACTGAAAGAGAATCTCCTCACTGATTCAGTTCATTACAATTTACTAAATGCCCACCCTGCTCCATACCCTGTAAAAATTGCTGAGGTTTCAAAGATGACCAAGATAAGGCTCCCACCCCTCAAGGGTTAATTTAATAGGCAACAAACCCAGAAACAAACTGAAAAAAGGACTACAAGTACTCTGATAGAAGTATGTATATGATACACCTTTCTTTCAGTCACCCAGAGGTTAGAGCAATGGTTTCTATCTGTGGTGGGGTGGGGTAAGTTTGATTGGCTTGAGTCAGCATTCTGTATCAAGTTAACTCTGAGTTTACCAACCAAGAAAAGAGCTGTGGTTTACTTTGTGGTGACAAAACAAACCTGAGACTTCACAGTGAGTCCTGCAGAGACCAACACCGCACAGAGAAAGTGGAAGTGTTAGTCATTCAGTCCTGTCCAACTATTTGTGACTGCATGGACTGTAGCCTGCCAGGCCCCTCTATCCATGGGGATTCTCCAGGCAAGAATACTGGAGTGGGCCATTTCCTATTCCAGGGAATCTTCCTGACCCAGGGATGGAACCTGGGTCTCCTGCATTGCAGGCAGATTCTTCACTGAGCTGCCAGGGAAGCCCACTGGACAGAGAGCCACAGAGATTTGGTTGGTGGCTGCTCACCGAGGAGGGGTAGGTAAAAAGTCACCACATGCTCTGAAAATGGCATAGGCTATGGGCAGTCACTTTTGGGGATTTTCAACTATTTCTACACTCTGAATTTCCATTTCTAATTCTTTCTTGGGGCCTTGAATATTTACAACAACATTCTTATTTGCTTATACTAACTGTATTTTGTATTAGTATTGAAAGCCTGTTATGTTACATGGAGAAGAGTTACTGGTGAACATGGGAACCTGCACTAACTGCAGCACCCTTGGGTCTCCCATGCCTTTTGCTAAGTCCTAATTATCCCCACATCCTAGCCGAGGTCCTACTTTCTCTGGAGGCTGTGCCTAAAGTGCTGCTGCTGCTGCTAAGTCGCATCAGTCGTGTCCGACTCTGTGCGACCCCATAGAAGGCAGCCCAACAGGCTCCTCTGTCCCTGGGATTCTCCAGGCAAGAACGCTGGAGTGGGCGCCTAAAGTGCACCTCCCCCTGATTTATGGGTTACTCCTGCTATGAGCTCCCTGGCACCCCTGTACTCTCTGCATCATGGCACTTATCACACTGTTTTGCAACTTCTTGTTTAATGGTCGCTATCCTCAATCAGACTGTCAGATCCTTAAAGATGGTAACAACATTAGTCTTTATGATGTGCCTGGGCCACCAAAGGCTTTAGTAAATATTTGTTGGGTGACTCTAGTTTCAGAGCCTGTGAAAGTAGAGGACCAGATGAGCATTAAGTTTATGGTGCTACAACCAAGGCGCATCTGGCCAAGGAAGTTCACCTCTCTGAACTTTGGTATAAACTAGTCTGGTCCATGTTGAGAACATAAACACTAAGGGAATACAGTCCTATAGAGGAACCAGAGTCAGGCTGACGTAAAAACGAAAACTCTCTGGCTTCCTATTATGTTAGATTAATAAAAATTAAGCTGGTTTAGAACAGCTTGAAAGTCATGATGGGAAGGGTTGGAAGAGTAGTCTGAAGGGTGAATGTACCCTATACTCACTTCTGTCAGAGTACTTATAGCCCTTTTTACAGATTGTTCATATGTTTGTCTCTATTAAATCAGAACCTTAGGTAGTCTAATGACAACATTATCTAAACATGATTATTCTAACAACTAGGCAGGAGCTGACCTAGAGTACAGGAACTTAACAAGTGATACAAAAAAGCAGAAATGGTCAGTTGATTAAGTGGGAGAAAATGAGACTTCTGAGGTAAGACTTTCTTATCTTCTCTACTGGCATGTCACAATTCCTGAAATTCTTGCCATGGAAGTCATTCTTTTGGTTAAAGTTACATCTTTAGATAGTCCTTGTTAACCTGCAAGGATATGCTACTAGGTGATGGTAACACCCAACACGATAGTACTTCTGGCTCTCAAATCTGGTCTTTCCATTTCCCGGGAATGTGAATGCTTAGTGAGAGATAATACTTTTCAGCTGGGTGGGTGTGATTATCACCAACAGAATGTAAGAGGAGAGATGTATCTGCTGCCACATCACTTCCTTAAAAATAAATTGCTTGTCTTGGGCTTCCTTTTTTTTCCTTCTTCCTGAAGACTAGAAAGGGGACTTTTGTCCTAAGCTAGGGCACAGCAGAGTCTCAGGATGGAAGGACATGGGTCTCTGAATAAACCTCATGAGCAGAGTAACCCTGTCAACTGGTTTTGTAAGAGGAAAATAAATTTTTCTATTTAAGTATTTAATTTTTCATTTCTTTATTATAGCAGCTTATCTTACCCTGATTAATATGGTATTCATGAGGCTGACATAGATTTAAAAATTAGCTATCTCTTACCTAGAGAACAGGAAGAGCCTGAAAATGTGGGTCACAAAAAACAAAGGGCTAGGTCAGGACACTGCTTAGGTAGAAGGAAACTCAGATGAGCCACTGAAATGGGGGGCTCTGTGAAGCTAACTATGGGGATAGGATTTAGTCTTTGACACATGGACAGGTGCAAGAGAAAGAACCAATTAAATTATTTTGTGTACTTTTAAAAATTTTTGGTGGGAACAATCAGAAATACTACTTCATAGAAAGACAAGTAAGAGAGGTAGAAATGGAAAAGAGGCAGATGAAGAAGGAAGGTAGAAATGGATGAAGGATTGTGTTATGGTATTTAAAAACAAAAAGAAAAAAGGGCCCAAAACAATTCAAGGCATGAAAGGTTAGGTGACCATGAATTATGAAATTGTGATGGTAACACTAAGTCAGAGCAAGCTGTTGGCTAGCAAAACAGGACACTGAAATTAAATTGTGGTAGTACACTTAAGTATCGTGTGCTCAGTCACTTAGGTCCATGCAACGCCTGGACCGTAATTTGCCAGGCTCCTCTGTCCATGGGATTTCCCAGGGAAGAATACTGGAGTAGCTTGCCATGTCCTCCTCCAGGGGATCTTCCCGACCCAGGGATCAAATCTGTGATTCCTACATCTACTGTGTTGTAGGCAGATTCTTTACCGCTGAGCCACCAGGGAAGCCCAAAGTATACATGTCCCTATACAAGCTAAGAGATAATGATGAATAGTTATTTGAAGAAAAAAAAAATAAGGAAGGGAGCAGGTTGCAGACGTAGAACATTACCACCGTCCCGGTAATAGCTAAAAATGCTGTTTTTTTAAAAAAAGCCACATTCTGGTTCTATTAATTTACACTTAAACACTAAATATGTCAATATCCATCCGGATAAAACTAGTCTCTGCTAGCTGACAAAAGCAGGCACTGACAGCATGCTTCTGAGGGCTGTATTCAGCATTCTCTCTTTTCACCTCTAAACTTGTATAGACGTCTCTCCTTGATCTTCTTCATCTTTATTTTGTTCAGCTTTCTGGAGAAGTCTGGGGCCGAGCAAACCAATAAGTAGGCTTCCAACTGGGGCTGTGATGATGATGGACAAAAATGCCACTGTCAACACATCCATTCCATATCCTTCTAACTGTTTCTCTCCATGTGATCTTGCTGTGTCCAAAGCCACAGATCCTATTGCAGCCTAAGAAAGGTTAAAGGTAAAGTTGGAAGCATTATAAGACAAGCACATAGAAAAAAGGTGAATTATATTATCATTTGCAAAAACAAATGTCTTATTCTTTTGCTCAATTATGAAAGTTCTCTTAGTCCTCTTTCAAAATGTACTGCAGTTGACTTTAATGATCTGAAAGCTCTCCCTGCCCTTGCCAAGGGAAAGAAGGATGATTCATATGTACCTATTTGAATAAGGCAAACTTACAAAAATATCAGGCAGATATATTTCAAAACACCAGGCAAATACAGACTTAGGATATTAATTAACCATAACAAGAATATACTAAATTCCTCCTGAATAAAGATGAAAGTTACTGGTCATCTCATTCTTTCATCTTTAGGAATTTGGAATTAAGAAAGGATAAGATGAAAAAATGCAGTGATATTTATTGGAAGATAGTGAAGTTTTAAATGAAAAAACATAAGAATATTGCTTCAGAGCCTAAACTAATTGTTAAACATTAAGAAACTTGAAAGTGGTAGGCACCTTTGAAACTTGAAGTTGATCTCATTAGGAATTTGATTAATTTTTTGCCTTAGGAATTGGTGAAATGTTTTATTTAAAATTTATCTATTGGGAGGTATTATGAAAAATCTTTTAGAGACAAAATGCAATATTATCAGTGCCACAAGGGAAAAATACATTAATCAACCTGGTTATCCCCTTATTTCACAGAACACAACAATGTTGATCTCCAGGACAACACAACAGAAGAGAAAATATCAGTGTGGATGAGACACAGCGGCAGAGACTACTAATTGCCCACGATATCTGAATGCCCCTTTACCCTTCTATAATAGAAGTGGCTGAGTTTTAGCTGGTCACATTGCTGTTCAAATGAGACTTCTTTTTTTCAGTCTTCTTTGCAAATAGTTGTAGCTATATATCTAAGTTTTGGCCACTGACAGGTGAGCGAAAGTGATAAATGCTTCTTTTTTTAATTGTTCCCTGAAAAGAAATGGACCTTACTATTTCCCCCTTGCCATTGGATGGAAATGGTGAAAGCTGGACTCATGGATGAAAGGCACAAGAACAGCAGTTACCTTGCCAGCTCTGGAATGGGCATTCTTGACCACTGGTTAGAAAGACATAAAAAGTCTCTCATTTAGTCCCTGCGTTTGAGGGCTCTTTGCTATGGTATATCACCTTGTGCCAGAACTAATTCAACATTTCATGAATGCTCAGCAAGAACTGCACACATTACAATACACATTTCCCTTTCAGTTCTCTGTTGTGTGTGTAAATGTGTATGTGTGTGTGTGTGTTGAGAGGGTTTGTATGTTTACTAACATACATTAAATGAGATGTCATTTAAAGTATACTTCTTATGGGTCATAGACAAAAATAGTTTAAAGAACACTAACATGGAAAAAATATATGAGAAAGTCTTGTTTCTTGTGCAGTGGCAAAAGAAGAAAAAGGGAAATTCTATACAATAATTGTTTGAGAACATGCGTTATTCAAGACATCCTAGATAATTTCTCCTTAGTTTAAAACTTGTTTTCAGAGCGGGAAAGTGCCATCCTTCAAATTTTAACTTTAGAAACAAATCTTTCATACCAAAGCAACTAGAATGATTTTTTTTTCTACATGCTAAAGTTACCAGAGGCAGTGTGGAGGCGGGAGACACAGTTAAAAGGAGAAACTACTTTTAGAGGGAGAAACTACTCTAAACTCTCTAAACTCCTATCACTGTTAAAAGGAAAAACTACTGTTAGAGGGAGAAACTACTCTACGTACCGTACTGTATTAACTTCATAGCATTCTTAGCCATTATGTTTATGTCTCAGACGCCTATGAATGTATAATTGAAAGAAAAACTTCTCTGGAATAATGCCCTAACCCTGCAGCCACACAAAATCTGACATACTGTTCCAGAGCAGCATACGTATCTCTCAAAGCTTCCTAAATTAACATCTGATTTTCGTTTCATGAAACAAGAAATTTATACACTTAAATAATCACAAAATAATCAAGGATGAAACAAGTAACTCTCATTTCTTGTAATTAGTTGGAGAATATACAATACTGTCAGGGATATGTTACATTTGCAACAAACGATGATCTGTACAGTTCTAATTTAATTAGCAATTACAGGTATGCTACCAAATACCTGGCAAATCCTTCTAAGCACCTATTGGTTAGTGCCTTGTTCATTGGAGTGCACAAATTGTGGGTCATATGATTGTTTGTCAGGAGGTTCAGCTGGTTTGAAAATTTTAAATATCAACTAATAATCGAGGAAATAAAGCATGTTCTGAGTTATTTCTCAATAAATCTTTCTCCATTATATATAAAGACTGTAGTCAAGCATAACTGATCATCAATCATATAGTCACATACATTTCAATACTAAGATGGGCTATGCTATTTATTGAAATGAAGAGAGTGAATAACTATCTCTGGGTTATTTAGAGAGCTCTGCCTGATAAAATTTCAAACTCTTCCTTCCTGCTATGTACTACTACTTTCTAGTAGTATAGGGATTTATTGGATTTTTAGTTGTACTCTGGTGGTCTAAAGAAATTTAAATGAGCTGTCATACTTAATGAATCAATAAACCAAGAATAAAACTTTTAAAGAGTAAATCAGTATAAAATCTTATCATAAATCAAACTTCATATACTTATTTTCACCAAATTTGAACAAGCTCTCTTATTAAAAATTTCAAGATATCATATAGAAATAGGAATTAAAATCCATCATTACCTGGACTGTGGCCTTTGGAAGCCATGCAAAAGAAATAAATATCTTTTCCTTAATGTTAAAACCAGCAAAACACACCATCAGATATGTGACCAAAATTCGTATTAATACTGCAATGCCCAGGGTGGCAACACAAAGACCTGTAAGAAATACTCAGTTTTCAGACATAAGGAAATACTGAGGGGAAGAAAAAAACCCTGAATCTCGTGGTTACTGATTCAAAATTCTTTCAACAGAAGCCTAAACACATTCAAAAAATTAAAAAAATAAAATGGCAAGGCATAATTTATTAAAACATCAATATTTAGGATCAATCAGACCACTTGTTTAAAAGAAGGTATTTCCCCCTGATTTTTTAGTAAAATGTGAAAGATTTATTTAGACCTGAAGAGAAACCAGAGTATTCCCCTAAAATAAAAACAGAAATTAAACATATTTAAATTTTTACAAAGGAGATTTGAACGTTATTTTATGCTTTATAGCAAGAACAACACTTTCTTTCATGTGTTTATTTTAAAAGAATTTATACAATAATAATTATACATGGCAGGATTTGAACTAGGTACTAGTACACAGAAATGTAAATACACAGACTCTGCTTCTATGAACATCAAAGACAGAAACATAAACAACTAATTAACATACTATAAGGCAAATACAGTTTAAACATACTGGTAAGGGGGCATAGGAGAAGAAAACATTAATGTTTTTAACAAAGTGGTTGAGAAGTCTTTACAGAACACGAAGAGGTGATATTCAAAATATTTATGAGCCATTATGAATGCAATGAGCCAATCAGAACAGAGCTGGCTGGGCACTGACCAATCAGAACAGACATCAGCACTTTACATCTATTTCATCATACTGGTGTGTACACTGACAGCCTATTAGCCCTTGTTGTCATATATAGCTACTTCATTCAACCAGCATTTAGAATTCTTTGCTGGTAAAGTTAAGTTCATCCTGATGTGCAAAATAAGGGATTGTGACTTGGCCATTGCAGGCTACTGGACCTGAGAAAGCCACAGCTAAAGTGACTGCTAACTAACAGGGTTAATATTTTAAAAAGTAACATTGGTTGAGTATTTACTCTGTGCCAGGTTCCACAGTCAGCTTTAAGTGCACTACTTTACTAAATCCTTACAAGCTGTGGGGTAATTAGGCTCATTTTACAGTTGAAAACAATGAAGTTCAAAAAGGAACAGAAAATTGAGAACAATTTTTTCAAGTTGAAAAGGCTTGTAAAAGGGAAAGACATTGCAGGAAGCTCTAATGTAAATCTGCAATAAAGTTTTTTTTTTTTTTTTTTAACAGATAAAAGTTTTGTAGCTTTTTGTTGGAGGATATTCTCTCAGGTTGGTATATTTTCAAAGGTATTTGTTGCTGAAATACAAGGTACAAAAGAGATAATACCATTCCCAGGAGGGAACATTGAAGGTTTGGGGAGAAGATGATGAGGAAGATTGAGACATATTGAGTTTAAAGTTTTGTGGGGCTTACAAGTGGTGATGTCCAAGAAAGCACTGGATATACAAATTTAGAGATAAAGATTTTGGAATTACATAGTTTATAATCAAAGTCACTGTGCAGATAAGCTCGGGAAAGTGATAAAGAGTGAGAAGCATAGGAGCAGCAATTAAGCCATATATACTGTAAAGACTCAAAGGGCACTAGAAAATACAAAGTTTCAAACTTCAATATGAAAGTGTTTTAAAGAGGTTAATAGCATCAAATGCTGATATGAGATCAAGAAAAACAAAGACTCATAAGTATTCAGTGGACTTAATAACATAAATCCACTGGTAAGAGCAGGGTTGGCTGTGTGTTAGGGCAGAAGCTAGACTTAAATGCACTGAGGAAGAGAAAGAGAACTGAAATGGAAAAGCGGAATATAGGTACCCTTTTGGAAAAGTGGAATATAGGTACCCTTTTGGAAAAGTTTGAAAAGAGGAAGAGAGAGAGAGAATGGTAGGTGAGGAGAGCAGTGAAAGGAGAAAGGATGTATATACACATATATATGTACACATATCCTTTATAAATATATATGTGTGTACTTATTTAAATTTTGATTGTGATAAAACATACTTAACAAAAATCACCATCTTAATCATTTAAAAACTTACAGTTCAGTAAGCATCAAGTTAAACATTCATGTTTTTGTGCAACAAATATCTAGAATGTTTTCATCTTGTAAAACTGAAACTCTGTACCCATTAGACAACAAATTCCCATCTCCCCATTTCCAAGATCCCTGGCATCATTCTACTCTACATTTCTATGAATTTTACTCATATAAATAAAATCATACAGTATTTGTCTTTTTATGATTGGCTTATTTTATTTAGTGTAATGTCCTCTAGGTCCATCCATGCTATAGCATGAATCAGAATCAGGGATGATATTATTTCAAGATAAGAGAGATTAAAATCCATTTAACTTCTGAAGAGGAGGAAACTGTGACAAGTCTACTTGAAAATGTATGAAAAAATGGGAAGAATCTATGCATGAGATTCAGAAAGAGGTGGCAGGGAACAGCAGCCCCTGCATGGATGGAAAAACAATGTGATGCAAGGAAAGGAGGAAATAATGAGTATATGTGCATAAATTAATTTTTAAATAAAGTGCTATGAATTAAGAGAGTTTTAACATGATGGCTAGCAAATGTGTAGGCTTCCCTTGTAGCTCAGTTGGTAAAGAATCTGTCTGCAATGCAGGAGACTCAGCTTCGATTCCTTCGTAGGGAATCCCTGGAGAAGGAAACGGCAACCCACTCTAGTATTCTTGCCTGGAGAACACCACAGACAGAGGAGCCTGGCAGGCTATAGTCCATAGAGTTACAAGAGTCAGACACGACTGAGCGACTAACCACCACAGCAAATGTGTGAATGAATAAAAGAATGAATGAACAAACATTTCTATTCTATGGGTACATATTATTACATATTATAGGACTCACTAGTTATCTTTAAGATTCTGGCTCTTGACCAGGGCAAGGCTACATGACCATTTTTACCCTTGGGAAAACAGACCTGCATTTTACTGATGGTAGTCAGCAGTGTCACTTTGCTTTACAAGGAACAATATTAAAGGTGTAAAATTTACTGTCTTAGATTGACAAACATTATTTTCTAACCAACTACTCCAATAACAAGAATCAGTGGACACATACCTACTAAGGATATTTCAACTGAATATAGATAGAAAGAGTTGATTTTAGCAAAAGTAGTACTTTGAAATTCTTACCTATAGTTTCTGGTCTGAGAGCTGTAATTAACACCTCTGCTCCAATCAGTCCAAAGAGAAGGGGCTGAAAGATGTCCCAGGCAACTGCTATAACTTTTTCAACATCTGTCT
The DNA here is from genome assembly GCF_003369695.1 of Bos indicus x Bos taurus. Lineage (NCBI taxonomy): Eukaryota > Metazoa > Chordata > Mammalia > Artiodactyla > Bovidae > Bos > Bos indicus x Bos taurus. The sequence goes on along the minus strand of NC_040081.1, from coordinate 22,045,644 downwards.
AAAAGAAACACACACACACACACACACACACACACAGATTTTCATTATATGAATTCAGAAGTTCTAAGAACTTTACTAATTTGAAATTTGAGTCAGTTTGACCTGTGACAATCTTTACCTCTGTATTATCTATAAATCAGTTAGTTCAAAGGCAACAAAAAATTGCACAAAGACAGTTCTAATACAATTAAGATATTATGTGAGATGCTTTAGTGTTGGTTTATACATAAGAATGAATTATAGAATCTTACAAAGTAATCTTAGGACTTCTGCTTCTGAATACACAATCTGTGTATGTGCATATCTTATAATCAGTGTTATTATATTAATTATACTCATTTCATTTAATAGTTTAAAATTTTGTTAATTTTTACTTAACAATATGATTTAAAGGCTTAATATTTGTGCATATATCTAGATACTCACCTCATAATTGCTGCATAGTAATCTGTGGTATGGAAATACCATAGATTATTCAATAATTTCTTTATTTATAGGTCTTTGTTTCCAATTTTACCTTTATAAAAAAATGTTTATGGTTATTTCAAATTATGCACAAAAGCACAATCCAGGTATAACAAAGTGCTGTGCCAGTTATTAATTTATTGCTATTTAGCTCCTAATCTGCCATTCCTTGTTTCTCTGCAGAAAATGGAGCTGGGCCCTTTAAATAGTTCTCCTTTGCCAGCTGGTACCATGTTTTAAAAAAGCAAAATGGCTGTCTGGGGAGGCCTTACAAATGCTGTGAAAAGAAGAGAAGCTAAAAGCAAAGGAGAAAAGGAAAGATATAAACATCTGAATGCAGAGTTCCAAAGAATAGCAAGTAGAGATAAGAAAACCTTCCTCAGCGATCAATGCAAAGAAATAGAGGAAAACAACAGAATGGGAAAGACTAGAGATCTCTTCAAGAAAATCAGAGATACCAAGGGAACATTTCATACAAAGATGGGCTCTATAAAGGACAGAAATGGTATGGACCTAACAGAAGCAGAAGATATTAAGAAGAGGTGGCAAGAATATACATAAGAACTGTACAAAAAAGATCTTCATGACCAAGATAATCAGGATAGTGTGATCACTGACCTAGAGCCAGACATCCTGGAATGTGAAGTCAAGTGGGCCTTAGAAAGCATCACTACTAAAAAAGCTAGTGGAGGTGATGGAATTCCAGTTGAGCTCTTTCAAATCCTGAAAGATGATGCTGTGAAAGTGCTGCACTCAATATGCCAGCAAATTTGGAAAACTCAGCAGTGGCCACAGGACTGGAAAAGGTCAGTTTTCATTCTAATCCCAAAGAAAGGCAATGCCAAAGAATGCTCAAACTACTGCATAATTGCACTCATCTCACACGCTAGTAAAGTAATGCTCAAAATTCTTCAAGCCAGGCTTCAGCAATACGTGAACTGTGAACTTCCTGATGTTCAAGCTGGTTTTAGAAAAGGCAGAGGAACCAGAGATCAAATTACCAACAACTGCTGGATCATCGAAAAAGCAAGAGAGTTCCAGAAAAACATCTATTTCTGCTTTATTGACTATGCCAAAGCCTTTGACTGTGTGGATAACAACAAACTGTGGAAAATTCTGAAAGAGATGGGAATACCAGACCACCTGACCTGCCTCTTGAGAAACCTATATGCAGTCAGGAAGCAACAGTTAGAACTGGACATGGAACAACAGACTGGTTCCAAATAGGAAAAGGAGTATGTCAAGGCTGTATATTGTCACCCTGCTTATTTAACTTATATGCAGAGTACATCATGAGAAACGCTGGGCTAGAAGAAGCACAAGCTGGAATCAAGATTGCCGGGAGAAATATCAATAACCTCAGATATGCAGATGACACCACCCTTATGGGAGAAAGTGAAGAGGAACTAAAGAGTCTCTTGATGAAAGTAAAAGAGGAGAGTGAAAAAGTTGGCTTAAAGCTCAACATTCAGAAAACGAAGATCATGGCATCTGGTCCCATCACTTCATGGGAAATAGATGGAGAAACAGTGGAAACAGTGTCAGACTTTATTTTTTTGGGCTCCAAAAATCACTTCAGATGGTGATTGCAGCCATGAAATTAAAAGACGCTTACTCCTTGGAAGGAAAGTTATGACCAACCTAGAGAGCATATTCAAAAGCAGAGACATTACTTTGCCAACAAAGGTCCGTCTAGTTGAGGCTATGGTTTTTCCAGTAGTCATGTATGGATGTGAGAGTTGGACTGTGAAGACAGCTGAGCACCAAAGAATTGATGCTTTTGAACTGTGGTGTTGGAGAAGACTCTTGAGAGTCCTTTGGACTGCAAGGAGATCCAACCAGTCCATTCTAAAGGAGATCAGCCCTGGGATTCCTTTGGAAGGAATGATGCTAAAGCTGAAACTCCAGTACTTTGGTCACCTCATGCGAAGTGTCGACTCATTGGAAAAGACTCTGATGCTGGGAGGGCTTGGGGGCAGGAAGAGAAGGGGTTGACAGAGGATGAGATGGCTGGATGGCATCACTGACTCAATGGACATGAGTTTGAGTGAACTCCAGGAGTTGGTGATGGACAGGGAGGCCTGCCATGCTGCAATTCATGGGGTCGCAAAGAGTCAGATACGATTGAGTGACTGAACTGAACTGAACTGAACCATAATAAATTAAAAGATGCTTACTCCTTGGAAGGAAAGTTATGACCAACCTAGAGAGCATATTCAAAAGCAGAGACATTACTTTGCCAACAAAGGTCCGTCTAGTCAAGGCTATGGTTTTTCCAGTAGTCATGTATGGATGTGAGAGTTGGACTGTGAAGCTGAGCGCCGAAGAATTGATGCTTTTGAAAAGTGGTGTTGGAGAAGACTCTTGAGAGTCCCTTGGACTGCAAGGAGATCCAACCAGTCCATTCTAAAGGAGATCAGCCCTGGGTGTTCTTTGGAAGGAATGATGCTCAAGCTGAAACTCCAGTAATTTGGCCACCTCATGCGAAGAGTTGACTCATTGGAAAAGACTCTGATGCTGGGAGGGATTGGGGGCAGAAGGAGAAGGGGACGACAGAGGATGAGATGGCTGGATGGCATCACTGACTCAATGGACATGAGTTTGGGTGGACTCCAGGAGTTGGTGATGGACAGGGAGGCCTGGCGTGCTGCGATTCATGGGGTTGCAAAGAGTCAGACACGACGGAGAACTGAACTGAACTGAACTATATTAAATATTGTCAGTAGGAAGGCTGAAAGCTATTACAAGAGAAGGTGCCCTTCCTGGTTTCTGTGGATCCTCCTGGCAAGATCTTCCAGTACAAGACTCCTGCAGCCCGAGTGTCTTCTCCAGTACCAGGCTCCTGCAGTGCATGGGGCTGGCAGCTTCCCTCAGGCTATTTCTAGGGTGGTTTCATTGCCACCTCCCATGGGCAATATACCTTTCCATGTACCCTGATGGATGGATTTCCTTTGAGTTCGGAGAGTAGATTTCTAGTAAATTTTGTAGGCAGGGTGCCATGGTGATTTCTCTGTCACCTAGTGACCAAGGCTCTGACAAGGTCAGGATTCTCAGCACTGAGGTTGGGAGTATTGAGGTGCGAGGGAGAGGCAGAAGGGTATGCTTTATTTCCACCCTAGAAGTTTATAGCTGCTATTCCTCAATGGCTCACCAGGTAAAGAGTTCCCCTGCAATGCAGGAGACACAGGAGATGTGGGTTCAATCCCTGGGTTGGGAAGATCCCTTGGAGAAGGAAAAGGCAATCCACTCCAGTATTCTTGCCTGGGAAATCCCATGGACAGAGGAGCCTGGTGGGCTACAGTGCATGGGGTTGCAAAGAGTCATATACAACTGAGTATATAAGAACAGCACATATGCCTATATTTTTAGGGGTCTCTTTACATCTTACAAGCCAACCCCTTGTTAACTGATCCCCAGGATGGTTAATAATAAACTTCCCTATTCCAGTTACTATGTGATTTCTCTCTCCTTACAAGATCTTGGTTGATATGAGCATAACTTTATAAAACTTAATTGAAACATCCTCACACAATTGACCATGTAAAACTAAAGTGTCTATGGCAAGGTAAACCATAAAAAAAATAGTGATAAACCAAGAGAAAATAACTGTACTATGTGTAATAGATAAGGAAAAATACCCAATCACTAAGAAAAAGAGAGACCCTAGTAGAAAAACGGGCAATACAAATACACAAGTAGTCACACAAGAAACACAAATGGCCTCAAAGCATGACACTGAAACTCAGTAATCAGAGAAACACAGGTTGAAACAGTATACCATATTTTGGGGGAGGGCATAACCACATTGGGAAAAAAACTACAATGTAAAATATTTGTAAGATTGTAAGCACACTCTTGGACTAATTGGTAGGAGAGCAAACTGACAGTGGTTTTTTTTTTTTTTTTTTGGAAGGCAATTTAGCAGTGCCCATTACAGCACCTAAGAATTTAGGTTTAACAGACTTTTTTCAGTCAACATTACGAATCTATATTTTTGGTCCACAGTTTTACCCTTAAAATTACATGTTTTTAAGGATTTGCCCTTCTATATCTGTATGGAACTCTGACAGAGGATTACATTGCTTCTCTATTTTCTTCATTATTATTTCTGAAATGTTTATTAGGGTGAAGATTCTATTTTCTCTTAGCATATGTGAGAGGGTCAGTTGATTTATGTATCCAGTTCTATTCCTATATCATGAAAAAAAAAGTTATGCTTCCATATCGTAAGGAATCAGATGATGATTTAGGTTCAAATTCTGCCACCCATTAACTGCAAGTCACTTGCCTTAGCACCTCATTTTTCATCTGTAAAGTAGAGGTTTATATTAAAAGACATCCAAGATCGTTTATCATTTAATGACAATTTCTAGTTCCGCCAAAAAATGTCCAGTTGCCAACATTCCACATATCTTTAAATTTTACTTTTGAATTTAATTCTTAGAGTATATCATAGCTAAACCTCAGACTTTAGTTGATACTTAGCTGTAAAGAACAAAATTTAACTCTATTAATCTTAGTTTTACTTAGGCTTTTGTTGACAGGACTAAATTGCTTAAGGAAAGTCCTCAAAAATATTTCAATATTTTATATATTCAGAACTCCAATGAGAGCAGAAGTCCTAAAGAGTTTTCCCTATCAAATTACTCTTATTTCTAAACTGTAGGCAAAGGCCATGCTTTGCTTTCTGATTATAACACTTTAGAACTAACTGGATATGGACTCCATCAGATATGGGCTTATATATTATGAAATTTAAAAAAGGGAGAAGAGTCACAATGTAGCTTTTTTGTGTGTGGCTTTTTCATAATTTCAAAACCAAAATGTTTATTTATAAAAGAGAATCAAGCCACAGAAATAAGATACCTATAAAAGAAGATGAGCTAGGGAATTCCCTGGCAGTTCAGTGACTGAGACTCTGAACTTTCCTTGCCAAGAGCACTGGTTCAATCCCCGGTTGGGGAAATAAGATCCCACAAGCTGCATAGTGCAGTCAAAAAAAAAAAAAAAAAGATGAGCCCAAAGGAAAGAAGATTGTGTTGTCCATTAAAAGTTAAGGCCACTTTATACATCTCTATGTACCAATGCTAAGAATCTTCAAAAATATAAATCACTTTCAAGGATGGACAAAAAGGAGAAAGTTAAGAGAAATGAAAGTTTCATCACGGGTTAAATGTCTATTTAAGTGGATACCTCTCTTCTTAGAAGAATAATTCAGTATTCAGAACATTCAAAATAAAACAGAGAACAAACCCCCATAACTATAAAGGTCATCAAGAAGCACTGAATTTGAAAACAGATGGAAAAAATAGGTGATAGAGGCTTAAAAAAGGTGAGTGCACTTGAATAAAATACGACAGACGGCAAGATGAATGATTAAATGGAAAACCAAGAGTAAAGTAAGAAGTAACATCAGAAACTATAGGCACAAGTGAATTTTATAAAATACTTTAGATTTTCAAAGTTTAACTCAACTACATTATTGCTATAGTGCTATTGAGTTTACAAATGCTTCATTTCCATTTCCCCATAAAATAGCCACAATTCTTTAGATGTTGTTATTAGTTTCTTCATATTGCAGTTGGGAAAATTGAGTATTAGAGAAGATAGGTGACCTTTGGGTGATTATGCAGCTCAAGAGTCATAGAACCAGGATCGGAATCAAGGTCTCTGTTAAATTAAAATTTATGTTCTTTTTATAATGCTGTGCTGCTCTGGAGAGTGCCTGCCACATAACTGAGTCAGTGAAGGTTCGTTTTCCTTTCTTTAGGGAAACAGTTTGGCGTATTCAAATGGTGTGTTCTCATCCTCGCTCTGCCACTTACTGGCTTTGTGACATTAGGCACTGTATCCAGTATTTCTAAGTCTTGGCATCCTTGTTTGTAAAATGGTCTGATATCTACTTTTCAAGGTTATAGTAGAGAATAAATGTATGTAAAACTTCACTTGGAAAGAAATCTTTAAGGAAAAAAAAATACTTTGGAGGAAAGGTCCTAGTAAGAGATTTGTAGATCTGATCACATAAAAGTATATCTTTGTGTTAAAAAATGAACGATATAAAAAAGCACAAAAAGCTAACTTCATATATATAGATGTGTGTATATGTGTATATATATCTTATAGGTCAATAATCAATGCATTAAACTTTAGAAGATAATGCATAAAAGACTTAGCAAAGAAAAATAAAAAATACAAGGGGCAAAGTATATGAAAAAATATGCTTTTGAACTGTGATGTTGGCGAATACTCTTGAGAGTCCCTTGGACCACAAGGAGATTAAACCAGTCAATCCTAAAAAGGAAATCAATCCTGAATATTAGTTGGAAGGACTGATGCTGAAGCTACAATACTTTGGCATCTGATGCAAAAAGCCGACTCATTAGAAAAGACCATGATGCTGGGAAAGATTGAAGGCAGGAGGAGAAGGGGATGACAGAAGACGAGATGGTTGGATGGTATGACTGACTCAATGGACATGAGTTTAAGCAAGCTACCAGAGATGGTGAAGGACAGGGAAGCCTGGCATGCTGCAGTCCATGCAGTTGCAAAGAGTCGGACATGACTGAGTGACTGAACAATAACAATAAATCAAAGAAACATAAAATAAAACAAGATACCACTTTTTACCTGTCAGCATGGCTAAAGGTTAAAAACAATAATCTTCTAAGCCAGTGGCTCACAAAATGTGGGGCTTCCTTAGTAGCTCAGTTGGTAAAGAATCTGCCTGCAATGCAGGAGACCTCAGTTCGATTCCTGGGTTGGGAAGATATGATTAAGAAGGGATAGGCTACCCACTCCAATATTCTTGGGCTTCCCTTGTGGTTCAACTGGTAAAGAATCCACCTGCAATGTGGGAGACCTGGGTTTAATCCCTGGGTTGGGAAGATCACCTGGAGAAGGGATTCCCTGGAAAAGGGAAAGGCTACCCATTCAAGTACTCTGGCCTGGAGAATTCCATGGACTGTAATGGGGTTGCAAAGAGTCAGACACGACTGCGTGAAATGTGGTCCCATTTGTGGTCACATTCACAAAATGTGGTCCCAAATTAGCACCATCAGTATCACCTGGAGACTTATTAGAAGTCAAATTGTAAAGCCTCACTGTAACTAAGTCAGAGATTTGAGGGCGGGGCCCAGAAATCTATCCCAGGAAGACTTCCAGGTGATTCTGAGGCATGCTTAAGTCTGTGAAACTATTCTAAGCTGATGAGGGTGTCATGATAAAGGTGCCTCATATATTACCGGTAGAAGAGTAAATGCATACTCTGTTTGCCATACTCTGGAAAGCTTTTTGGTAATGTGTGTCAAAAGCCTCAACTCATTCATATTATTTGATCCCCAAATTTCACTGTTAGGAATCTGCCCTAAGGAAATGATCAGAAACAGAATTCTAGCATAATTAAAAATAGCAGAGATGGGAAATAACCTAAATATTTAGCTGTAAGGTAATTGTTTCAGAAAAATTATGCAGCATCTCTACGTGTGTGTGTATGAATGAGTATGTGCACTGTGGTTTGTGTGTGTGTGTGTGTATAAAGGGATATACATAGGAGAGTAAACAGAGGTATATATGAAAAACAAGGTACCTAGTTCTTTCACTGGGTTGTGGATTAACATTGATTTTATGTAGTCAACCAGGTTGCAGGCAATTCAGGCAAAGTTATGACACATGCATTCAAACAGATGCTCCGTTTTGGTTTATATATAACCAAATACATGAATGGTTATAAAGTGGTTCTATCTAACTCACATTCTATTTTGGAAAACAGTGTAACTGACACAGCAAAATCTACCTTTCCCTCTTGGTCTTCTGTGCCCATAGCTAGTGGTCACTTAGAGTAGGGATCAGTGTCCCCCTTGATTTCCCTGCTGCTAAAACTATTGCTCTATTCCAAATGATGTGGCTCTTTGTTTTTCAAAATCCTATCACTTATGAAGTGAGAGATTTAATTTTAATCACAAAGTTTAGAAGGATGTTTTTAATATATTTGATACGTGTCTCAATTTGACTCAAATAGGTGTCAAAATATAAAAATGTGCCCTGTGCAATGATGCTGTAGGTGTATAATCAGGTACAAGTTGCTCTGGAGTCAAACCCGAGCTTAAACACCAGTGCCACTTTTAAATTTTGTGACTTTGACATGTTTTTTTTTCTTTTAAGTTCTTCTGATTTACAATCTCTATAAAATTGAAATGGTAATACTTTTTCAAAGTTTCTTTTGTGAAAATAAGTGAGGATATTCAGTGCCTAGTATAACGGCTTACAGAATGACAATAATGGTCATTAGTTCCTTTCCCTCTTTTTACCAATGACAGTTTAATATAATGAGTTGGTTCTAACTTTTGAAAAATTTTGAAGAGGTGACAATAGAAACCATTTTCCTATAAAATTCAATGTGTATCATCAGACTCTAAATTCTATGTAATCCGCTGCAACCCAGATTGTATGTGTTTTATGTGTGTTTAAATAAATACATTAAATACACATGTGTATACATACACACAAATATAGCAGATCCAAGACTGACTGACTTGATTTGAAATGGTTGAATCTGCAGTGTAAAATGTGGATCAGCCATGGTTAGGAACTGAAATTTAGCATAAGAGAGAAAAGGACTTGATGTACAAAAATCCCGGTATAGAGTACTTGGGGGATGGGAGGGGGCGGGTTGGTGAGACAATCAGATTGGTAAATTGATTAAATGCTCCTAACCCTGTAATTTTGTGCGTAGAGCACACTGTGCTGTGGAAATAACTGTTCTTAGATTTTCATTGTAACTGGACTGTTCAGGTTGTCCAGAGGGAAAGAACATTCCTAATTCTAATAAAATAAACTTTTATTTTGTTATTCCATTAGTTACTTATGTTTATTTTTATATTAAGAAAAAGACATTGGTGGCCTAAGAGTCACCTATATTATGTGCCTTATTCACTGTTCCTACTTAACATAAAATGTCAAGATTTGGTTCAGTTTCTTTCCAGGGAACTGTGAATGAGACTCTCCCCAACAATAAACTTGGTTAATGAAAAAAAAAAAAATTCAATGTGAATAAACTTACTATAAGCATATTTGAAAATCTTCCTATTAAATAAATGAAAGGAAATAAGCTAAAATATTTCAGTAGTTTACACCACAGTTGGCCTTAGGTAGAGAAATTGTAAACGATTTTTTTCTTTCCTTTGCTTTCTGACTTTAATGTGTTATTTTCCAAAATGAACGCTTTCACACTCAGAAACAAAATTAATATTATTTTATATATAAACATTATAATAAAATTAAATTATATATTTTAAATATTGAATTTTAATATAAAATAAGTTTTATAATTTAGTATGAAATAGTAGTTTCATACTCAGAAATAAAATTATTCTCTTTACTAATTTATTTTTTAACGCTGAGTAAAAGTTACCATTAAGAAGTTAAGGCGATGTTTGACAGAAAGCAACAAAATTCTGTAAAGCAATTATGCTTCAATTAAAAAATAAATAAATTAAAAAAAAAAAAAAAAAGTTAAGGGACAGAGTCCAGTCTCAGTCACTATTTGGCTGCAACTCACAAGCAACTCCAAGTTAGAATGACCCAGCTGAACCTGTGGTGTTGGAGAAGACTCTTGAGAGTTCCTTGGACTGCAAGGAGATCCAACCAGTCCATCCTAAAGGAAATTGGTCCTGAATATTCACTGGAAGGACTGATGCTGAAGCTGAAACTCCAATACTTGGCCACCTGATGTGAAGAACTGACTCATTGGAAAAGACCCTGATGCTGGCAAAGATTGAAGGCAGGAGGAGAAGGGGACGACAGAGGATGAGATGGTTGGATGGTATCACCGACTCGATGGATGTGAGTTTGAGCAAGCTCCAAGAGTTGGTGATGGACAGGGAAGCCTGGCGTACTGCAGTCCATGGGGTCGTAAAGAGTCAGACATGACTGAGCGACTGAGCTGAACTGAACTGACATGTATCTAATTTCTTCATTAAACTGAATAGCATATGATCCTGTCAAGGTTAAATCTACAAAAATGTATCTTAAATAAATAGCAATCATCTAATTTCCATAATACATATTAATAAAATGAATGACTGTATACTTATGGATGTTTATGGAGTTTATGGTGGCTCAGATGGTAAAGTGCCTGCTTGCCATGCAGGAGACCTGGGTTAGATCCCTGGGTCGGGAGGATCCCCTGGAGAAGGGGATGGCACTCCAGTACTCTTGCCTGGAGAATTCCATGGACAGAGGAACCTGGTGGGCTACAACCCACAGGGTCGCAAAGAGTCAGACATGACTGAACGACTAACACTTTTACTTTCATACTCATAGCTGATTCACATTGTTGTACAGCAGAAACTAATATAACATTGTAAAGCAATTATCTTCCAATTTGTAAAAAAAGTTCTATCAAAGGACTAAAAAAAGAAAACGAATAATCTTAATGATCTTGAAAATGGGAAAAAAAAACCAAAGTAATCTTTTTTTTTTTAACCTTTTGCCTGTGCTGCACAGCATGTGAGATCTAGTGTCCTGACCACGGATTGAACCTTCACCCACTGAATTGGCAGTGTGGAGTCTTAACCACTGGACCACCAGGGAAGTCCCAAAAATGTTACAGAAAACAGGCATAAGCTTTTGAATACACTGGCTAGTGAATATATGAAAAGATGATTAGTTTCACTCATAAAGAAATACAACTGGATCAGCAATGAGGTACATTTCTCACCCATTAGATTAGCACAGTATCTGATGACTGAAAACGGTTAAGAGAAGTAGATTCTCTCATATGCTATTGGTGAGAATGTACATTGGTACAGTCTTTTATTTATTTATTTATTTTTTAATTTTTGGTACAGTCTTTTAAAGGGGTAAATTGATATTATCATATCATGTGCAGTCTTTCAAAGAGCAATCCTATTTCTAGAAACCTATCTTATAAACCCAATAATATGCTATAATTTGTTAAATTTCTTCTCACTGAACATTTAAGATGTTAGGATGTTACATCACAGTTTAATTGGAAGCATTATTTTTCTTTCTTGATAGCATGCAAAATAATAAGACTCGATAGTGTCCCAGTGTTCATGACATATAGTATATGCAAGGGCATTTTATTGAAGCATTTTTTTTACCTTAGAAAATTAGGAATGATCTAATGTCTGTTAGAGGGAGAGCAAATAAATAGACTTTAGCACAACTATCCCCTAGAGAAGGAAATGGCAACTCACTCCAGTATTCTTGCCTGGGAAATCCCATGGACAGAGGAGCCTGGAGGGCTTGAGTCCATGGGGTTGCAATGAGTTAGACACGACTTAGCGACTACCACTACTACTAGCACAACCATATAATGTAATACTCTGCAGCACTTACCTAGGATAAGGAAGGCAGCATGGAAGTAGGACCAAGACATGTGAACCTGGAATGTCAGGGCCATGAATCAAGGCAAATTGGCAGTGGTCAAACAAGAGATGGCAAGAGTGAATGTCGACATTCTAGGAATCAGCGAACTGAGATGGACTAGAACGGGTGAATTTAACTCAGATGACCATTATATCTACTACTGTGGGCAGGAATCCCTCAGAAGAAATGGAGTGGCCATCATGGTCAACAAAAGAGTCCGAAATGCAGTACTTGGATGCAATCTCAAAAACGACAGAATGATCTCTGTTCGTTTCCAAGGCAAACCATTGAATATCATAGTAATCCAAGTCTATGCCCCAACCAGTAACGCTGAAGAAGCTGAAGTTGAATGGTTCTATGAAGACCTACAAGACCTTTTAGAACTAACACCCAAAAAAGATGTCCTTTTCATTATAGGGGACTGGAATGCAAAAGTAGGAAGTCAAGATACACCTGGAGTAACAGGCAAATTTGGCCTTGGAATACGGAATGAAGCAGGGCAAAGACTAATAGAGTTTTGCCAAGAAAATGCACTGGTCATAACAAACACCACCTTCCAACAACACAAGAGAAGATTCTGTACATGGACATCACCAGATGGTCAACACCGAAATCAGACTGATTATATTCTTTGCAGCCAAAGATGGAGAAGCTCTATACAGTCAGCAAAAACAAGACCAGGAGCTGACTGTGGCTCAGACCATGAACTCCTTATTGCCAAATTCAGACTTAAATTGAAGAAATTAGGGAAAACCACTAGACCATTCAGGTATGACCTAAATCAAATCCCTTATGATTATACAGTGGAAGTGAGAAATAGATTTAAGGGACTAGATCTCATAGATAGAGTGCCTGATGAACTATGGAATGAGGTTCATGACATTGTACAGAAGACAGGGATCAAGACCATTCCCATTGGAAAGAAATGCAAAAAAGCAAAACGGCTGTCTGGGGACGCCTTACAAATAGCTGTGAATAGAAGAGAAGCGAAAAGCAAAGCAGAATAGGAAAGATATAAACATCTGAATGCAGAGTTCCAAAGAATAGCAAGAAGAGATAAGAAAGCCTTCCTCAGCGATCAATGCAAAGAAATAGAGGAAAACAACAGAATGGGAAAGACTAGGGATCTCTTCAAGAAAATCAGAGATACCAAAGGAACATTTCATGCAAAGATGAGCTCGATAAAGGACAGAAATGGTATGCACCTAACAGAAGCAGAAGATATTAAGAGGTGGCAAGAATACACAGAAGAACTGTACAAAAAACATCTTCACAACCAAGATAATCAGGATAGTGTGATCACTGACCTAGAGCCAGACATCCTGGAATGTGAAGTCAAGTGGGCCTTAGAAAGCATCACTACGAACAAAGCTAGCGGAGGTGATGGCATTCCAGTTGAGCTATTCCAAATCCTGAAAGATGATGCTGTGAAAGTGCTGCACTCAATATGCCAGCAAATTTGGAAAACTCAGCAGTGGCCACAGGACTGGAAAAGGTCAGTTTTCATTCCAATCCCAAAGAAAGGCAATGCCAAAGAATGCTCAAACTACTGCACAATTGCACTCATCTCACACGCTAGTAAAGTAATGCTCAAAATTTTCCAAGCCAGGCTTCAGCAATATGTGAACCATGAACTTCCTGATGTTCAAGCTGGTTTTAGAAAAGTCAGAGGAACCAGAGATCAAATTGCCAACATCCGCTGGATCATAGAAAAAGCAAGAGAGTTCCAGAAAAACATCTATTTCTGCTTTATTGACTATGCCAAAGCCTTTGACTGTGTGGATAACAATCAACTGTGGAAAATTCTGAAAGAGATGGGAATACCAGACCACCTGATCTGCTTCTTGAGAAATCTGTATGCAGGTCAGGAAGCAACAGTTAGAACTGGACATGGAACAACAGACTGGTTCCAAATAGGAAAAGGAGTATGTCAAGGCTGTATATTGTCACCCTGCTTATTTCACTTATATGCAGAGTACATCATGAGAAACACTGGACTGGAAGAAACACAAGCTGGAATCAAGATTGCTGGGAGAAATATCAATAACCTCAGATATGCAGATGACACCACCCTTATGGCAGAAAGTGAAGAGGAACTCAAAAGCCTCTTGATGAAAGTGAAAGTGGAGAGTGAAAAAGTTGGCTTAAAGCTCAACATTCAGAAAAGGAAGATCATGGCCACTTCATGGGAAACAGATGGGGAAACAGTGGAAACAGTGTCAGATTTTATTTTTCTGGGCTCCAAAATCACTACAGATGGTGACTGCAGCCATGAAATTAAAAGACGCTTACTCTTTGGAAGGAAAGTTATGACCAACCTAGATAGCATATTCAAAAGCAGAGACATTACTTTGCCAACAAAGGTTCGTCTAGTCAAGGCTATGGTTTTTCCTTTGGTCATGTATGGATGTGAGAGTTGGACTGTGAAGAAGGCTGAGCGCCGAAGAATTGATGCTTTTGAAGTGTGATGTTGGAGAAGACTCTTGAGAGTCCCTTGGCCTGCAAGGAGATCCAACCAGTCCATTCTGAAGGAGATCAGCCCTGGGTGTTCATGGGAAGGAATGATGCTGAAGCTGAAACTCCAGTACTCTGGCCACCTCATGCGAAGAGTTGACTCATTGGAAAAGACTCTGATGCTGGGAAGGATTGGGGGCAGGAGGAGAAGGGGTTGACAGAGGATGAGATGGCTGGATGGCATCACTGACTCGATGGACATGAGTTTGAGTGAACTCCGGGAGTTGGTGATGGACAGGGAGGCCTGGCGTGCTGCAATTCATGGGGTTGGAAAGAGTCGGACACGACTGAGCGACTGATCTGATCTGATCTGACGTTTTAAGTAAGTATATGTGTTTTAAGTAAAGACATTAAGTTACAGCTTTGTATGTAAAGGGAAAAGTATGTGCATGTCTGAACTCAGGTACACGTTTACAAATGCATAGAAACTAGCTTTTATGACTAAGCAATTTCATTAATTTGATGGTAAGAACATATCTGGAAAGAAAAATTAATCTGATCAGAAAGTAGTTGTGATCAGAAGAGCTTAAGATGAATTCACCTTTGTGCTGGCCCATCCTCTGCCTGCAAGGAAAGCTGTGACCAGCGTGCACAGTCCTCCTGAGCCAGGGAAACCAAAATATGTGCTGCTGAACACAGCCAGCACAGAGAGCCCCAAGACCAGGAATGCTCTCTTCCACACAAGCTTGTCCTAGAGGAGGAAAAAGGGTGGTTAGCTCAGTTATTTCATGCAACTGATTTCTAGTTATTGATTTTTCCATATTGAGGACTTAGTAGAAAATAAATATGTCTGTGTCTGAGCACATTAAGTGTGTGACATAATATTTACTTTCTTTTCCTTAGTAAAAGTAGAGTCAGCACATGTGTAAATGTAGGTTCCTCTCCCAGGAATACCAGCTATCCTTCTCTGCAGTTATCAAAGCAGAACTTCTCAGGGCTAAATGCAACAGCAGAAAAAAGCACAAGGGCTTTGGGGACAGAGAGTCCAGGGTTAAAATTTTAGCTTTGGCACCACTGGTGTGCGTGGCTGGCCATGTTACTTAAACTCTCCAAGATTTTCTTCCTCTTTCCCCAAAAGCATCACATTACATCACAGGGATTCTGTGAAGGCTAAAGATATGCCATCTCTATGATTTTTAGGCTCTCCGTTCACTCTTTAATTTGATGCTTAAAAGTCTGTAAAGTGAGAGTAGTTTTTTTGTTGTTGATTTTTAAAGTCTTAGAAATGTGTACCTCTTTCCTTTCACTTTTCCCTGTTCGGCCTTTTAAACTTGATCACTTTAGAAGGCAGGCAGGCTTCTAGAAGTGCCTGGCTTGGAGGCATGCGGGCTCTGGCGGTGGGTCACCTGGTTCATTCCCAGCTCCACTGCTTTCTAGCTGTGTGACCTTGCTTAAGTCCCTCATCTTTAAGCCTCAATTTCCTCATCGGTAAAATGGTCATATTATTAGTACTCGTTTCATGAGTTATTGTATGGAGTGCCCTAGATCAGCACTTTACAACAGAACATTAGGTGACGATGGGAATTTCTGTATCTACATTGTCTGCAGTAGTGTTCTTTTTTTTTTTTTAACTTTATTACTGGAGTATAATTGCTTTACAAGGTTGTGTTAATTTCTGCTGTACAACAAAGTGAATCCACTGTATGTAGACACATATCCCAGCCTGCTCTATGTCTGTGGTGGTCATGCATAGCTAGTGGCTGCTAGATTGAACACGTGGCACTTTATTGTACATACCAGACCACTTTATACACAGTAAGTAAGCTATTATTTTCACCTTATTTTATTATTTAATTAGAAAATTCTATAATTTTCCTTTATTCACTCATAAAATCTTTTACAGACAATTTCAAATGGAGTTTTTTGGAACACAGTAAAAATTCAAACCAACATACATTCTAGTAATGATAGTTTTGATGTTCTTACTTCAAGTTCTAGTTTAGGTAAGTTTCTAATTCTATTCAAAATGCTCTGAAATCTCAAAATAATGCCAGTACTTGTGGGGAAAAAAGACTTTTAATCTTTATCTATTCAAAGAGACTTAGGAGAGTAAAGGAAACAAAATCTTTGCTACTATTAAGAAATCATGGTGTACAGTAAGGAACTTTGATATCTTTGGTGAGAAATACTGGACTATATTATGATGAGATGTTAGGTCTATTTGATAGTTTTAGAATCTAAGGTATTTTGATATTAAAAAAGAGGCCCCCAAAGCCATTTTATATCTTAATTTAGCTAAGTATCATGAATAATAATAAAATTAAATAATAAAATTAAAATAAATACAAAGATATGTATTATAGTATTTTAGAACTGGTATTATTTGTTTTGCAGTAGAATTTGAAGCATACAGAATATAAGTTGGAGAGAAAAATTCCAGGACTGTCTTACAAGCCTTACACATCTAACCCTCTTCAACATGGACAGCACTGATATTGCAATGAGCAGAGTTAAAATAGTGAACCATTTCTAAATCACATACTTCACATCAGCTTTCAGGAAGGTATTCTAGAATGCTTCTCTAATGACATTTTACAGCACAACGTGCTCACAGATTATTTCTTACCTGGTCACTGCTTGGAAAATACTGAATAAAAAATCCAAGAACCAACCCAGTCACCACACCAATGATCACCTCCAAAACGCCTTTGAGAACATTAAAAACTGTGGAGCCTTAAAAACATGTAAAAAGAAAAACTTCAGCCAGAATTCTAAATCCATAAACACACAGAGTTTAATCATTAACATAAAGCATGTAACTACATACAAGGAAAAATTTACAGATATTTCCTGCTCTCCGCATTCTTCAAGTGTCTAATTAAATGGGCCTATGTTAAGGAAAGTATGCATATTACTGGAGATCGATTTTAAAACGGGCATAAGTTATGAGTTGTGCACCTTTGTCTATGCTTACTTCAGTATAAATTTACTTAACTTATTATTTACTAAGAAAACATGAAAGATAAAATTCATGAATCAGGGCTTTGTTATATTGTATTATATGCATAGGCTGTGAGTAGACAGATCTAGTATTTAAACTTCCATTTAAGAGCTTGATATTTTAATAATAAATGTACATTGATTTTAGTAGCTCTAATATGTATAGAATATAGTAACATAAAAATTATTAGTTAGTTTTGTCTGACTCTTTGCGACCCCATGGACTGTAGGCTGCCAGGCTCCTCTATCTGTGGGATTTTCCAGGCAAAAATGCTGGAGTGGGTTGCCATTTCCTTCTCCAGGAGATCTTCCCTGGCCTAGGGATCTAACTGGGGTTTCCTACATTGTAGACAGACTCTACCATCTGAGCCACCAGGGAAGGCCCCATGGTAACGTTAAGACTCTGGCAATTAAAGTAAAACATCTTTTCTTACTACAGTGAGTGTAGGGGACTTACCCCTTCTCAAATATTATTTCTAAGAGTAAATCTGAAAATAAATTATTTTTGAAACTGCTCTTGGAAGAGCCTTTGTTGCTTAGGCTCTTTGAAATAACATAATATAGAGGTAAGTAAACTATATTTTCCCCCATAGCAAACAGGGTTTAGGAAACTTTAAGAAAATCTTTGCTAGCACATTGTGCAGAAAATTATACTAAAACTGCTCAACATATAAAGCCCTTCTCACATACTGTCCTAAGGAAATGTGTACCCAGTTATGTGGTTTCTTATTATTGTAGTTTCAGGTACAGAATATGTCACCCCGAAGTATGTCACTTTGGCATAATGATTATTTTGAGCTGAAGGCAACTGGGAAGAATCAGATACAAGTTAAGTTCTCTGCCTTCTCTCTATTTGCTTTTAAAAGCAGGATATGAATGTGTAAAGCTGTCCCTCTCGCCTCTCTATCAGGAGAGACAGAAGTTAACCACCAAGGCAACTGGGAACCCTAATCAGCCCAGGGACAGCACCAGAGGAATCTACATAACAAACTGCTAAATCAGCCCTTATCTAACCATAGTTTGCTCATGTATTTGCCTTTTCACAATTTGTTGCCTCTAAAAGCTCAAAGTCCTTTTCCTTTATCTTGCATTTCTCTACAAAATTATTGTTGTTTGCTAAGATGCTATAGAAACCCCAATTCTAACCATCCCAAGTTACTCAGCACCGTCTACTCCTGTGTGTAAGCGTGACGCACAGGCTAATAAACTGCGTTTCTCTTGTTAATCTGTCTTTGGTCAGTCTGATTTACTGGGTCCCAGTCAATGAACCCAGGATCAGTAGAGGGGGAACATCTTTTCCTCCTCTACAGTTTTAATCATCTCTTATTAAAAAAAAAGAGAGAGAGAGAGAATTCCATGGTGGTACAATGGTTAAAACTCTGCTCTTTATTTGCTGAGGGCCTGAGTTCAATACCCGGTCCAGGAACTAAGATCCCATAAGCCGCATGGTGCAGCCAAAAAACAAAACAGAAAACTTAACCTCTGTAGTGATTTTTGTTTAGCAGGACAGCTCTCTGTTAGGTAATGGTGTGACTGACACAAGCATCTAGCTGGGGTAGTAGCCCAAGCCTTGAGCTAATATGATAAATAATTCACTATATATTTTCAATTTACTATAAATGTGTAGAAAGGAACCAATTAGTTTCAGTGTCTGATATAGTGTGTGCATGCATGCTAAGTCACTTCAGTCATGTCTGAGTCTTTGTGACCCCATGGACTGTAGCCTGCCAGGCTCCTCTGTCCATGGGATTCTTCAGGCAAGAGTACTGGAATGGGTTGCCGTGCCCTCCTCAGGCTCTGATAAAGTAAGGTTGTTTAAAAAAAGACTTCTTATGTCCTGCCTCTGGTAATTCTGATTTAGTAAATCTGACAAGGCTTGGGATCCACATTGTAGAAGAGACTGCAGGGAGTTTCCATTCAAAAGGCCTAAGGACCACACTTCGTGCAGCACGGCTGAGGAGGCACAGCATTGCTGACTGCAAAGGTTGTTCAGGCTATCCACAGCCCCCAGCCTTGCAGACCCTCCTCATTGCTCTCCTTGCCCTGCTCTTTATTATCCCCTGGGATTCTAATGCAAACTCTAAAGCCATGGTTTCCATTCCCAGAGGTTCTGATTTAATTGGCCTAAAGGTGGTACCTAACATGAGTATTTTAAAAAACTCCCCAGGTAATACTAGTGTGCAGCTGAGGCTGACAACCATTATTTTAAAGGTGTATATACCAGGAAAACAATGAGAACATACTTCTGGATAGGTACAGCAGAATGAAAAGAGACAAAGTATAGATCTGACTTAATAGGTAAGTGGGAATCCTTGTTGTATTTTTTTTTTTTTTTTTGGCTGCACCACACAGCTTGTGGGATTTTAGTTCTCCAACTAGAGATTGAACCCATACCTCCTGCATTGGAAGAGTGGAGTCTTAACCACTGGGCCACCAGGGAAGTCCCCCTCATTGATTCTTAAACAGGAAGGTAACCTTATGAAAGCCATGTTTTGACAAGATGAATGTTCCCATGACATAGGGCAGGGAGTGTATATATTTGACAACTTTGGGGCAACAGGAAGAGATGAAGTTCTAGGTAATCGGCAGAAATCATATGTAATCAAACAAACAAACAACAAAAAAAAGGGACAATAACTACAGCAGGGTGGAAAGCCTGAAAATCCATGACCTTCTAAGGTGTGTTCCTGTGAGATAATCTGAAGATAATTACAATTAAGCTACAAATACATTTTGCCAATAGTATGAAACCACAAATCTTATCTCCCAATCTTGGACATGGATTAAAAAATGAACTTAAATTTATGCGGCACCAAAGGAGAGTGAAGTCTTAAATACTGGGAGAGAAAAAAATGCCTTCTTTTTTTATTACTACTTAAAATATAATGTGTCCATATCAAACACTAAGTATTAAAAAGATACCCATTAAAATCATTTGCTGCTATTACACATAAAATGTTAAAACTGTTCCTATTTTAGAAGAGTGCTGTTTCTTCCACTTGGCTTGCTCTCTGTCATTGTGCTCCTTGAAAATCTCCTCATCCCTTGTGTGAGGTCTCCAAGACCGAACTTTCCCAGAGGCTCCAAGCAAAAGCTGTTCTAATCCTTCTTTAAACTCTGAAAATTTGAATCTCCCCTTACTGAACTTACCAGACTGCTTGAGCAGTTTCTGTCTAGATGGTGAAGAGAGTAAAGACAGGAAGCTACTGGTCCTGTCTTAGGAATGGAACTAACCCTCG
The DNA here is from genome assembly GCF_003369695.1 of Bos indicus x Bos taurus. Lineage (NCBI taxonomy): Eukaryota > Metazoa > Chordata > Mammalia > Artiodactyla > Bovidae > Bos > Bos indicus x Bos taurus. Next base: position 22,025,095 of record NC_040081.1, on the reverse strand, counting down.
GGAGGTGACTTTTTCTAAGCTGCCTTTATCAAGCAACGATGCCATGCTTGTAACATCATAACCTATGTCTTTAGAGCACGAGAGAACAGCACGCTGTGAACGGATCGGTGTACCTGTGGAGAATGCCATGCCCAGGCAGGTGTTGAAGCCAGTGATGGCCAGAATGTCATCGAAGCTACCAGCAGCCATGAGTAAGGTGGGGATGCCTTTCTCAACACCATAACCTCCTTCCTGCAAAAGGAGCATCGAAGGCACCACGACAGCTGGAGACACAGCACCTAAAACAAAACTAAGCAGGCAGTGCTTTAGGCATTTATGACAGTATCTTACTACCGTTGCTGTTGTTATTAAAATTATAGTGCCCACTACTCTTTTAAAGATTACACTTTAGAAAACTATAGCCTTTCAGATGGCAGCAAAGAACCAAACCAGAAACATATGCACACATACATGTTCCACAGAACACTTTTTCAAAGTGTGGCTATGGATAATCTATATTGGAATTACTTAGGTTGCCTAAAAATATATATTTATGAGTGTTATAAAAGACCTATTGGAGTTATGCCCCAGGAATCTTTTTAAAAAAAAAAAAAAACAGGACGCGGGAGGCGGCGGCCCTCCATTGGTCGGGCTAGTCGGCCAATCCCTGGAAGTCCGGGAGAGGCGGTGGGGGGCAGTTCGTGCACGACTCCGGAGCCGAGCGGGAAAGTCTGGGGGACCTCGTCCGACCGAGTAGCCGAGGCACCGCCCGCGTCCCGCCGCCGCGTCCCGGCGACTCCTGCGCCGCCCAGGAGAGCGAGCTCCGAGCATCTTGTAGTGCGGCCACTCTTCGGGGCCAGGAGCGGGGAAACCGAGTGCAAGAAACCCCCGGACCCGAACTCAGCCTCTTCCAAATTATTTAAAAAAAAATAAAAAGAAAAAAGAAAAACAAAAAACCATTCATGGTATGAGGTCTGAAAAACACAGACTTTTTGAATTGGAACTCACTAAAATAGGCATTCTAGGACTTTGTATGTAAAATAAAATAGATTAGAAGGAGAAGGCTGTAATGACACTGACTGTGATACTCATCATGGGAGCAGTAGAAACAGCAGAAAGCATTTGAGAGAGCTTACTGCATGCCAAACAGTATTTTAAGCATTTTATATATATTAAGCAAATTAATTCTCACAATAACTCCATGAAATACTTACAATAATTATCTTCATTTTTGCAAATGGGTAAATTGAGGCACAAAGAGGCGAAATGACTTGACAAAGAAGTTATTTGTGTAATGCAAAGTCACAGAGCTGGGATTTGAATCCAAGCCATGTAGCTCCAGGGTCGTAACCCTGAGAAGTAAGAATTTACTTCTTGTCTACTAAATTCTTACTAAGTACTTTCATATTTATTTGCTTCTCATGGCTCTTAACCACATAATCAAAACAGTCTTGTGACAGAAGGAGGAGGAAAACAATGCTGAATGTTGATCACTGTTACTGTATTTTTTATTCTTTGTACAGACTCTCAGATGAGACCTTGCATGTCTCTCACTAACAAGGAGTCACACAGTAAAGATCATGATTTCTTCAATAGTTTATTATAATCACTGCAAAAGTGAGACACCTTTGCTCTTTCTGCATGTGTGCTCAGTTGTGTCTGACTCTTTGAGACTCCAAGGACTGTAGCCTGCTAGGCTCCTCTGTCCATAGAATTTTCCAGGCAAGAATACTGGAGTGGATTGCTGAATTTCCTTCTCCAGGGGATCTTCCCAATCCAGGGATCAAACCCACGTCTTCTGCATCGACAGGTGGATTCTTCACCACTTGTGCCACTTGGGAAGCCCATAAAGTTAGACATACACTATTACACATACTATACTTTGAAGCTAATATTTAGATTATGCTAGAACATCAGCTGCAGAGAAGGCAATGGCACCCCACTCCAGTACTTTTTCCTGGAATATCCCATGGATGGAGGAGCCTGGTAGGCTGCAGTCCATGGGGTCGCTAAGAGTCGGATACGACTGAGCGACTTCACTTTCACTTTTCACTTTCATGCATTGGAGAAGGAAATGGCAACCCACTCCAGTGTTCTTGCCTGGAGAATCCCAGGGATGGGGGAGCCTGGTGGGCTGACGTCTATGGGGTCACACAGAATCGGACACGACTGAAGTGACTTAGCAGCAGCAGAACATCAGCTGAAGAATTGATGCTTTTGAACTGTGGTGTTGGAGAAGACTCCTGAGAGTCCCTTGGACTGCAAGGAGATCCAACCAGTCCATCCTAAAGGAAATCAGTCCTGAATATTCATTGGAAGGACTGATGCTGAAGCTGAAACTCCAATACTCTGGCCACCTGATGCGAAGAACTGACTCATTTGAAAAGACCCTGATGCTGGCAAAGATTGAAGGCAGGAGGAGAAGGGGACGACAGAGGATGAGATGGTTGGCTGGCATCACTGACTCAATGGACATGAGTTTCAGTAAACTCCGGGAGTTGGTGATGGACAGGGAGGCCTGGTGAGCTGCAGTCCACGGGGTCACAAAGAATCAGACACTACTGACTGAACTGAACTGAACTGAAGAACATCAGTGATGTATTTTCTGATGTCCTCAAGAAAATGCTATTATGTGTTCTCCTGTAAGGAATCAGTGAAAGCACTAAAATGTCTGTGCATATTTTCATACAACAACAACAAAAAAATCATGAATTACCCCAGCATGAATCCCCACTGCCATGGTAAACCCATGAGGAAGTAGGCCAGGACAGCAGATGTACACGCTTCTATGAGACAAGGACCCAAGGATAACCTTACACAAACACCCTTCAACTTCTTCAGGGCCTGAAATATAAACACAGACATATTAAAATAATTCTCTAAAGACCTGCAGAGATTATGACCTTAATTGCTTTTGCAATTAATGTGTACTCAGATCATCACACATTTTCTGGGAATGTTCTGCTTAGAACATCCTGTGTTCTAAGTGTTTAGAGAAAGCTTATCTATTCCTCATAGCAGCCACCCTACGATACAGGTAATATCATTATGCCCATTTTGTAGATGTACTTATGCAAAAAGGCATACATTAAAGTGCTTGGCTTCAGATCATGACATCAGTGAGCTGTGGATCTAGGTTTGCACCCAAGCAGGCCGCTTCCAGTGTCTGTGTTCATAATCCACACACTAGCTGATTTAATCCTCTCAGGTTTAGCTTTATTTATAATCTGTGGTCTCCAAATGAGGCTTGGGTGAAAACCTTTATCCCCCAAAATATTCATTCCCACAATCAAAATATACATGTAAAAAGCATTAATAATACCCATACTTGAGACTCATTCTATATACAAGGCAGTTTCCTGAGCCGTACTCAGCCCTAAAATCTTGTACGAGGCTTTGCCCACCAAAAATGACATCTCCTCTCTCTCAAGCATCATCTATAACTACAGCCAATATCTGTCAGAGAAGTGGAGGACCTTTATTCTTGGTGTTGTTGCCGCATAGTAACTCCACTTTTCTCCAAGCAAGAATAGGCAACATCTTCTGGAGCAGTCCTGCATGGATTCTCTTCTTGCCCTGAGAATGTCATGCAGCATCCACCCCCATTCCCAAAGCTCAGTGATTCTAAATACTGGCAGTAGTGAAGGAGCAAAATTCCTAGTCAATAATTAGAAATCTGTACTTCGTACATTTGAATCAAGCCCAAGGCCAGCGCGGACCAGTATGACAGACAGGGCTATGCTTCTCAAAGCAGAAGACCACTTGTGCTTGATCTGTATGTTATCACTGATGACAGGGACATTTCTGATGAGAAAGCCAGCAAGCAGCATGCCTAGAATGGAGAGGTCAACAATTCTTTAGTTTTCAAATAAAGGCAGTAAGTTTTGGCATTTTAGCTATTAAAGAGACAACCCTATAATCCTAGGTAGGTAATATCAATACTTTCTTTTTTGCTTATTCATTAGGTGAAATTAGGCTAAACTTTTAACTAAAAAAATGAAAATAATATAATCAATTAGAGGAGCTAATATAAGGTTTTAATATGCATATTAAAACAACAGATTAGAATAATTAATAATTCCTAATCTGAACCTGAAAGGGAGAAACAGGATACAGTATTTGGAAAATGTGATCAAATTCTAAATGTAAAAAATTTTTAATACAACATCCAGTTTAGTCATCTCTGTGTAAAGAGCAAATAGCTTATGAAATTATTGGCTATGTCAGGTTACCAGAAATATCAATAAATACCTACATGGATTCTATTTTACCTTCACATAATTTAATTAAAAAACACATAACCTGCTCTGCAAAGGCGTAGAGTGAGTTTTGATGAAATGTGATCTGCTCTGTCATGTCAGGTGGTAACTCTCTTTTCACTGAGCCATTCAATAGTCACCAAATGCCTTCAGTGTTTCAGATACTATAATAGGCGTTAGAGATATAATAATGAACAAAAACTGGGTACCACACCTCAACAAGCTTTCAGCCTCTAGGGGAGCAAGACAAATTGACAAAGTGAATTTTGCAGAAGCAGGAGGAAGTGCCGTATGAGCTGAGACAGAAGGGGTGAGTCAGAAGGGCTCCAAGGAGAGGGAAAGGGGTCAAGAGACTGAGGAGGTAAAAAGTCTCTGAAAGAGAAAGCAGTTTCTTCCAAGGTATGAAAACGAAGTGTGGCATTTGGGGAAGGGCAGGTAGCTGAGTGTGACTGAGTAGTTTGTGAGGGAATCCTGCCCTCAGTGACAATACCACGTGTCGTACAAAGGGAAATACTTCTCCAGCAGATACTGTGAGGCCTCTAGCCTCTGTTCTTCAGCACTGTCCTCTTCTCACCGTGCCCTTATAAGCACCACCCGTTAAATGACTGGACACATTTATGAGTGTTGGGATGTTTTGAATATAAGCTATGAGAACAGAAAAGAATCACCAGTGTACTTTTTTGTGACTTGCTCCTGACGCAGACAGGTAAAGAAGCACCCCTCCCAAGCATATTTCATTACTGACATTTCATCTGGAAGAAGGTCTCTAAGTTCTGAATTCTGCAGTCACGGTCTTTCTAGAATTTGTGAAAGTAATAACTGGCCCACAATAACTATTTTTAAAAGAATAATTATAAGAATAATACATGCCTATGGTAAAGTTAAAAATTACTGACAAGGATAAAGTGACAAGTATATGCCCTTCCTCAATTGCAACTTTTGATCTTCATTCCTCAAAGGTTTGTTTCCACTGTTAAGGATTTTCTGTCCACTTTCAGAAAGTTTCAATACCTATTTAAGCATGCCTGTGTGTGTGTGTGTGTGTGTGTGTGTGTGCTGGACACAAATAAAAGCACATTTATATACCACTGTATAATTTTTTCCTCATTTAACAATATATCCTGGACATATTCCTACGGAGGTGTGCACATACATATACACACACACGTGTGCGTGCACGTGCATATGTTTATGTGTATGTGTGTGTGTGTGTTTGCTTTATTTTTTAATAGTTGCAAAAGAATCTCATTGGAAGTACCATAATTTTGGGACCAATTAATGAACTTAAAAGATTTTTCACTACAAACGTTGCTGAAATGAGCACAGTTCACACATCAAGTGTTTATTAAGGGCCAAACCTTTATGATGCCCTGATAATACAGGGTAGAGCGAGACCAACATGGTCCTTGTCCACATGGAACTCACATATTTGTAGGTTTGTATAAATATATCCACAGGATAATTTCTAGCAGTGGAAATATTAAGTCCTAAGGTATAGGCATATTTAATATTTATGGATACTGATGAATTATCAAGTACAAAATATTGCACTAACCATATATTTTATTAGTATGTCAATCATTCCTTACTGAAACTTAAAATGTGGATCTAAACCAGCCCTAAATTATGATAGCATGTAACCACCTGAAATCAAAAAGAATAATAATCTAAAATGTTATGAGGCTTTCTTGGAATATTAAGGTAGAAGGGAGCATTTTTTGTTCCCCAAATGAAAGTGAAAGTTTCCCCGGGACTCGGTTTCCTTTGCCAGTGGTCTGGGTTGCTGGCACCACCTGACAGCAACTTGGCTGGTGTCCTCTTCTTGCCTTTAAGCCCACGTGGGCCTCTCTCTTGGTTGTGGAAGAAAGAAGACCTCCTTTGATGGAGGACTGTTATTCTTTTTTTTCTTAATTTGTATCATGGAAATTTTTTCAATAATAATTTGCTTCAAAAAATCTTGGAAGTAGATGAAATAAGATTGGCCATGAATTGATAACTCTTGCATATTTAAAAATATTTCCATTTAAGAATAAAAAAGAATAATATTCCTCTATTAAGACAGGTGTTCTTTCCTCCACAACCAACGGAGAGGCCCAAGTGGGCTTACAGGTAAGAAGAAGAACACTCAAATAAAAATCATCAGCACAGACCACTGGCAAAGGAAAGTGGTCCAGGGAAATTCCCTTCAGGTTCATTTTGGGAACAAAACATGCAACTTCATCCCCCATTGCCAGCCATTATTTCTTCCTTAGGTCTTTAAAAAAATATTTATTTATGTACTTATTTTGGTCGTGCTAGGCATTAGTTGCAGTACGTGGGATCTTTAGTTGCAGCGCGTTGGATCTAGTACCCTGACCAGGGATTGAACCTGGGCCCCTGAATTGGGAACGTAGAGTCTTAGACACTGGACCACCAGGGAAGTCCCTCTAGCAATTATTTCAATGAGTTTTTGAAACTATAGAACGGGCAATTAGCATACACATTCTGTCATAACAAGCCTTTATGAATTCAGATAATGTTCCAGTTTCAGATCCTGACCCTATTACAATAGTGATTTGAGTGACACTTAGTGGTAAAGAATCCACCTGGGATGCAGAAGATGCAGGAGATGTTGGTTAGATCCCTGGGTTGGGAAGATACCCTGGGGGAGGAAATGGCAAGCCATTCCAGTATTCTTGCCTGGAGAAACCCCACTGACAGAGGAGCCTTACAGGTAACAGTTTATAGGATGGCAAAGAGTTGGACATAACTGAAGCGACTGAGCACACACTACTACAATAAGAACTGGTAAACTTTTTTCTGTTACAAGTATTAACACTGCAAAAAGGGACGGTAAGATACATCAGATATGTGACCTTCGAGAATAGTTTCAGTTACCCCAGGAGATTTCACGTGATCTTAAAGCCCAGGGATGTACCACCTGGCTACATGGTATATTTTGTTGTAATAACAGGCATAGAATGGGGAAAAAAAGATGAAGTATAAAGCACTTTTTCATGGATTCTGGAACAGCAGTCTCAACTTAGGTTGCATATTAGAATCACTTGGGGAGCTTTTAAAAATTCTGATGCCCAGGGCATATAGCGCATCAATTAATTCAGAATCTTTGGGCACCAGCTTTTAAAAAGCTTTCTGAAATGATTCCTATGTGATTGAAAACTTATGATTATTAGACTATTTGAAAAACCTAAGATAACTTATTGGGCTTCCCTGGTGGGGAAGCAGGAGACCTAGGTTTGATCCCTGGGTCGGGAAGATCCCCTGCAGGAGGAAATGGCAACCCACTCCAAAATTTTTGCCTGGAGAATTCCATGGACAGAGGAGCCTGGCTGGCTATAGTCCACAGGGTCACAAAAGAGTCGGACACGACTGAAGTGACTAACTCTGTCTCTAAACAACTGATTAGAAATGCAAAATCTCAGGCCCCATCCTCAGATCTACTTAATTAGAAGCTGCATTGTAACAAGGTCCCAAGGTCATTTTTCTATGATAAAGTTTGAGAAACACTGATTTAGATATATTAGCAGCAAACACTTTCCGCCAAGGGGCAGATCAGATGAGAGACATCTTAGATTTTGTGGGCCACAGGGTCTCTCACTTCTCAACTCTGCACTGGGGTGTGAATACAGCCAGACAATACATAGAGGAATGAGCATGGGTACATTCCAGTAATATCTTATTTACAAAAGATATGGATGGCCAACCTTTTATCATAGCACACAGGCATATCTAGGGCTTCTCTCACAGCTCAGTTGGTAAAGAATCCGCCTGTAATGCAGGAGACCCCAGTTTAAAACTGGGTCGGGAAGATGCCCTGGAGAAGGGATGGGCTACCTACTCCAGTTTTCTTGGACTTCCCTTGTGGCTCAGCTGGCAAATAATCCACCTGCAATGTAGGAGATCTGGGTTCAATCCCTAGGTTGGGAAGATCCCCTGGATAAGGGAAAGGCTACCCACTCCAGTATTCTGGCCTGGAGAATTCCCGGAAGGTCACAAAGAGTCGGACACGACTGAGTGACTTTTACTTTCACTTCACAGGCATATCTAGAAACAATTCATTTTAACAACAATGCCATTAATAAACTTCAGAGAATAAAAAGCACTCATGATAAGTAATATGAATTAAGCAAAAAAAGAAGAAAAAAAAAAAACCCAAACACAAAATCCCTGTGCTGCTGTTACTTCAGTCGTGTCCGACTCTGTGCGACCCCATAGACGGCAGCTCACCAGGCTCCTCCACCCATGCGATTTTCCAGGCAAGAGTACTGGAGTGGGGTGCCATTGCCTTCTCCGCAAAAACCCTGTAGTTTTACCTAACATTGAAAAATATATTAAGAAATAGTGCATGATAAGATGTAAATAACTGACTTCCCTGGTGGCTCAGTGGTAAAAAATCTGCCTGCCGGTGCAGGAGACACGGGTTCTATCCCTAATCTGGGGAGATCCCACATGCCTGGGTAGCTAAGCCTGGGTGCCACAAGTACTGAGCCTGTGTTCTAGAGCCTGGGAACCGCAACTCAACTACTGATATCTGGGTGCCCTAGAGCCCATGCTTCGCAACATAAGACGCCACTGCAATGACAAGCCCAGGCACCGCAACTAGAGAGTAGCCCTGCTTGTCGCAACTAGAGAAAAGCCTGCACAGAGATGAAGGCCCAGCACAGCCAAAAATAAGATAAGTGATAGATAATTTCCCTAAAGATGTAAATAACTCGTTCTTTTCATATTTAGCTTCGACTGCTGATCACAGAGGAGCTTCCCAGGTGGCACTAGTGGTAAAGAATCTGCCTGCAATGCAGGAGATGCAAGAGATATGGGTTTGATCCCTGGGTCAGGAAGATCCCCTGGAGGAGGAAATGGTAACCCACTCCAGTATTCTTGCCTGGGAAACCCCATGGACAGAGGAGCCTGGTGGGCTACAGTCCATGGGGTCACAAAGTGTCAGACATGACTGAAGTGCTGCTGCTGACCACAAATTCAAAAGCAAATATATTCATCGTCCTCGCTAACATAAAATAACAGAAAACAATTTGACTCAGGAAATGTGTGCAAATATATCTGTGTGTGTAAAAGGTATGCAATTTTTAAATAAAAGTGATTTATGTATCTGTTAGAAAAGGACACAAAATCTCTTTTGTGATAGGTGACCCCAGAGATGGCAGCCCACCAGGCTCCCCCGTCCCTGGGATTCTCCAGGCAAGAACACTGGAGTGGGTTGCCATTTCCTTCTCCAACGCATGAGAGTGAAAAATCAAAGTGAAGTCGCTTAGTCATGTCTGACTCTTTGCAACCCCATGGACTGCAGCCCACCAGACTCCCCCATCCATGGGATTTTCCAGGCAAGAGTACTGGAGTGGGGTGCCATAATAATATGCTGGTAAATGCTTAATAATTAGATCTCCAAAGAAGTGTATTTATATGTATATATTTACATATTTGTTATAAATTTTACTGATATAAAGGATGTACAGAATATAGTTTATAAATATACAACAGTTATCACTGTGTCTGACTCTTTGTGACCCCATGGACTGTAGCCCACCAGGCTCCTCTGTCCATGGGATTCTCCAGGCAAGAATACTGGAGTGGGTTGCTGTGCCCTCCTCCAGGGGATCTTCCCAACTCAGGAATTGAACCTAGGTCTCTTTCACTTCACCCACTCCAGTATTCTTGCCTGGAGAATCCCAGGGACAGAGGAGCCTAGTGGGCTGCCCTCTATGGGGTCACACAGAGTAGGACACAACTGAGGCGACTTACCAGCAGCAGCAGCAGCAGCAGCTCTTGCACTTCAGGCAGATTCTTTACCAATTGAGCTATCCGGGAAGCCCTAAATTCTGTGTAGCCAATTGATTTTCACAGAATGCTCTCATTGTTTTTCATTGTTGAATTCCATATTCATAACCAACTATGGTTGCAGTTCAACCGTGAATTGACAAAATCACATTACAAATAAATGCTTGACTACTATCTGGTTTAGCAAAGAAGTCACTTATATCACTTATGAGTGAGTATAGTGACATCAGGAATATCGGTTGATCGTTTTGTTTATGTTAATGAATAAGATGAAAATGAAACAATGAAAATGCATGTTGGAACATCACTCATTTATCAATGATGTGAATGTTAATAACATATTAAGTCCTAATTTTTAGCACTTGCTGATTTCTGTTGTACAGATACTTCCACCATGGTTGATGTTAAGCTACCAACACAGTGTCAAAGAATGTGGATTTAGGAAGACAGTGAGAGGTACACCATAATATATTATTTTCATAATCTCAAGAGCATACATAAGAGAAATATTTAGTAAAATAATTAGGAAATGATCTGTTTTGAGTATGTATTGCTCTTGTTTTTATTGTAAGCTATTTCATTTAAATTACATATAACTTAATTTTTAAAAATTGCTGTTTAGGGAATTCCCTGGCAGTCCGGTGGTTAAGGCCTCAGTGCTTTCACTTCTGGGATCTGGGTTCAATCCCTGGTTGGAAGATTAAGATCCCACAAATGGCATGGCCAAAAAATACACAAATAAGTCAATAAAAATCTATTTAAAAATCTTCTTAACAACCTGCTCACTGATCTTAAAATGTAACAACTGGCTTTTGTTTTGGCTCTAGTACAGCAAATACAAAAATATTTTATATTTATCTCCCAAAGCTTTCCAAGCTATTGTTTTTAAAATATGATTTACTCTGAAGAAAACAGGAAGTGTTTAGCACTTACCCAGAAGAGGAGGCAGTGGAGGTAACGTAGGTAACTTAATGAGTCCAAAAAGTTTACCTCCAATGATGGCACAATAGAATAGCATTATAATTCCAAACAAGTTTCCTCCAGGAAGACATTCACTGCCAGTAACTGACCAAACCACAGCCCACAGAAGAATCACCATGGTAACTGAAATAAACCAGGAAAACTAGTTTCTACCAATGAGTTGTCATCTGCAGGTTTTAATATAATCCAATCATAAGAAATGAAAACTACAAAATTTTACAACACAAGGATGATGTATGCAAATTGAAAAATAAATCATTTAGACATTCAGAGGATCCCCCCCAAAAAAGAAAATGAATACATAATACAAATATTTATAATCACATGTAAGTTTTTAAAAACATCAGTAAAATAAACAATTGGGCAATTATCAACTGTCTTAAAAAATAGGATATTACCAGTGACTCTGAATCTACCTATGCACCCCTCTTAATCCTATCACCCACTTCTTTTCACACTGTCAGACGAAACTACTATTTTGGATATTTTACAATTCCCTTATTTTTTCTTGTAATTTTACCATCAATATTCACTAGTTAATAAAAAAAGAAGAACAGTCGCTATCTTTATCCTCTTCACGGAACATGAGAACACCTGAACAATCATACTCCAGTATTTTAGTATTCAAGTTCTGCTTTGAATTAAACTTTATTGTTTAATTATTGCTTCTTTTCTATAGTCAATATCTGTTTAGAATTACCCACATACTTACCTTTTTTTGATCATCATTCATTATGGCATCTCAAACCTTTCATCTGGACAATTATTTTGCTGCCTGAAGTATTTCCTTTTGGAGAGGCATGTCTATTAGAATGTGAGATATGTTTCCCTGTTTGATAACCCTGTGTTCTACAAAATTGAACTTTGAAAACAGAAAGGCTCACAGGAAAAAGAATAGGGCAGACCACTCACAACTCAAAACTTGTGACCAAAGCACTAACGAAAACAACAATCCTAATAAAAGTACCAGCACAGTTATATCTCCACTAATATTTGTATCTCCCATAATCAACCTCTTCATTGCAGACTTAGACCCTGGAACCAGGGAATTTCTGGGCTGTTCAGAGGTTAGGCCTTGGCACTTTCACTGCAGTGTCCTGGGTTTGATCCCTAGCTGGTGAACTAAATTCCACATGCTGTGTGGCTTGGCCAAAAAAAAAAAAACAAAAAACCCCCAAAAAACCCAACAACTGAAACGCTGGAATCACACTTGGTATTTCAAGATGTAGAATCTTGAAAGCATTTCCTCTAGATAGAGAGCAGTTTCACCAAAATCTGACCCAGACTGTAGTCTTTTCCACTAATCAAATGGTTTGTTGTTAATTTTTTTTTAACTGGGGTAAGTGTTAGCAAATTCTTCATCTACATGTGGTCTCATTAGATACCTTAACATTATGGCAAGTTTAAATGTTTGAATCCCTAAGAGAACAACTAACTGCCTGAAAAGAAGGAATTTGCACAGGATGTTCAGCTTTTAAAAATGTTTTATCTTTAAAGTTAATAAAGCTTTATAATTGTAATACCTAATCTTTTACTTTGTACTTAATCTGTTATTGCTCAATCATGTTAAATATTAATATGCCAGGAAAAATTATATACAAAAATGCAAACTCCATATTACAGCAACACAATTACCTATTTGCCATTGCATATAAACTAATTCAGAGATCAAATTGCCAACATCCATTGGATCACTGAGAAAGCAACAGACTTCCAGAAAAACATCTACTTCTGCTTTATTGACTACACCAAACCCTTTTACTGTATGGATCACAACAAACTCTGGAAAATTGTTAAAGATATGGGAATACCAGACCACCTGATCTGCCTCCTGAGATGTGTATGCAGGTCAAGAAGCAACAGTTAGAACTGGACATGGAACAACAGACTGGTTCCAAATTGGGAGAGGAGCATGTCAAGGCTGTATATTGTCACCCTGCTTATTTAACTTCTATGCAGAGTACATCATGAGAAATCCTGGACTGGATGAAGCACAAGCTGGAATCAAGACTGCTGGGAGAAATATCAATAACCTCAGATATGCAAATGATACCACCCTTATGTCAGAAAGTGAAGAAGAACTAGAGTCTCTTGATGAAAGTGAAAGTGAAAGTGGAGAGTGAAAAAGTTGGCTTAAAGCTCAACATTCAGAAAACGAAGATCATGGCATCTGGTCCCATCACTTCATGGGAAATAGATGGGGAAACAGTGGAAACAGTGTCAGACTTTATTTTTTTGGCTCCAAAATCACTGCAGATGGTGACTGCAGCCAGGAAATTAAAAGACGCTTACTCCTTGGAAGAAAAGTTGTGACCAATCTATATAGCATATTCAAAAGCAAAGACATTACTTTGCCAACAAAGGTCCATCTAGTCAAGGCTATGGTTTTTCCAGTGGTCATGTATGGTTGTGAGAGTTGGACTCTGAAGAAAGCTGAGCGCTGAAGAATTGATGCTTTTGAACTGTGGTTTTGAAGACTCTTGAGAGTCTCTTGGACTGCAAGGAGATCCAACCAGTCCATCCTAAAGGAGATCAGTCCTGGGTGTTCTTTGGAAGGAATGACGTTAAAGCTGAAACTCCAGTACTTTGGCCACCTCATGCGAAGAGTTGACTCATTGGAAAAGACTCTGATGCTGGGTGGGATTGGGGGCAGGAGGAGAAGGGGACGACAGAGGATGAGATGGCTAGATGGCATCACCGACTCGATGGATGTGAGTCTGAGTGAACTCTGGGAGTTGGTGATGGACAGGGAGGCATGGCGTGCTGCGATTCATGGGGTCGCAAAGAGTAGGACATGACTGAGCGACTGAACTGAACTGAACTGAACTTTTATTTTATCATAGCAAAAACCCAGTTTTATACGAAGTTCAGAAAGGTAGAATTAAGAATTTTTTACTTTAATACTACTTTTTTTTAAAAAACCTATAATTTTCCTTTTCCTTTCTCATATTCATAACGAAGTTCTAAATACATAGTAAATGTACATTCATAAGGTTTCTCTGAATCATGTTTCATTCAATTAATAATTTATTATCTATAATTTTGAAAAATAGTATTTTCCCAGGTAAGATTTACTCCTTTAAGAAGAATACTTTGTGTACTGAATACTTTGTGTATAGGGGGACAAAAGTAGTCTTGTCAGCCATGGAAGCAGAAGCACAAGAACACAAGTGAGAGTTGTTTATATATCATGAGTCCCCATTTCTCAAGCAGCTTTATAGATAATGATTACAGAATTTAAAAAAATTAGTCTCCAAGGGAATTCCCGGGAGATCCAGTGGTAAGGACGTGGCGTTTTCACTGCTGTGGCCCGGGTTCAATCCCTGGTCAGGGAACTAAGATCCCTGCAAACCACGCAGCTGAAAAAACAAAACAACCACGAAAACAAACAACAACGATGCCCTCCAAACCCTTCATCTTAAAAAAACAAAATCATCTCCAAATCACATCATTCATGTATACCCTGCCCTTAGTGCAATCCATGTGTTTTGTACTTTATCTTTGGGACTTGTTGGAGACTTAAATATTTTAACTAGAAGGGTGCCATTACTTAAACAGAGAAAGTTAAAAAGGACAGAAAGATTATTACATTATCTATTGCTTTCTCAACCGGTGTATATTTTGGAACCTAGTTTTCTCTACAAATTTTAGATAAACTTTGAGGTTTTTTTTCCTTAAGGTAGTTTAAAAACTTACCTAATTTCATTGAAAACATACTGGAGCCTGAAGTATCATATAACATATTATGCTTGGCTTCCACTATCCTAGTTGAGAATGATAAAAGTGTTTTTCAGAGCTCATAAATGAAGTATAACTATAAAGAAGTGAGTCTGATTTTTCAGTAAACATACTTTGAGATCAACATATTTATTGGGGGAAGCCATATATTTACTCTAATGACACTGTCATTACTCAATGAAGTTTTTGAACCTGTCTTTAAATTTGTGTTTATAGACAAGTTTCAATCCCCTTCTCCTTTTTCCTACCATATTACACACCCTCCAATATACATATAATATACACACACACACACATTCTATTTGAACAAAAACAGCATTACTGAATCTGGACATCCATTTATTTACCAAATTGATAGAATAATGTTGAGATGCCTCCAAAAACCACATCCATTCCTAAAGGACAAATAGATCCTAACCCTAACAACATTCAAAATAGTGCTAAGATAATCCCTACCCCCCCAAATTTTAAGAGCAGCAATAAGCTGAACTGGAAAATAGGATCTTTACTTAAAAAAATGATGAATTCATTTGGAAGTAAAAACTGAGCTGTTTGCTCAAACACTACTGGCATTACTTAACAGTAATGAGAACTAATATTTATGCAGTGCTTTTCTGCTTGTCAGTGATTTCTCAATCATTTTTCCAATTGGAAGCCTTATATAACCCTGTGAAATTCCTCAGATACAGAAAAGGTAGATGCGTTTGATCTCTGATCTCTCCCTCTTCCTACTAGCTTTAACAGCGGTGACGGCGGTGCTCTGGAAAGCCCTGTGTTGAAGGTGGCAGAGCCTGTCAGCCTGGGACCCTGAAGGACTACGGAGCAGAGTTACCTACAATTATAAATCATTCACCGTGTAGTTCTTATGTGAGAGAGAAGTAACGTCTTTTTGTCCTTTAAGCCATATTATTTTGGAATCGATCATTATAACAACTTTATCTTTTACCCTCTTGTTCTGAATTCATCCTTACCATGTACATACCATTTGTTATTACTCTAGCCAGTAAACCACGTGGAGGGCAAGCGTGTATTTGTCTTCGTCTTTGCAAATGATTTGGTTCAGCTGGTGTTTCTTGCATTTTTTCATTGTTATTCAGTAAGTTACTTCCTTCTGTTGGTTCATTTCCATCTATACCTCTGAGGTTCATACCTGTTTCCTGCTGTGTTTAAAGCAATTAAACAATTCTTACAACTGTGTATTTACTGTACCTTTTTATAGTTACTGAGCTATCGCATCACAAATCAAATTTCCGTTGCTAGAATCAAGGCTGACACTTTACAGGAGAAACAAACAGCTTCATTACTAGCCAACTGGTGAATGCTTGGAACAAGAACTATGCAAGGAGTACTTACCTCTGAGTCAATATTTGCAGCATTATTGAGTCACATAAAATTCCATTATGTTTTTCAATACCGGGTTTAAAAATTAGCCTATTTAAAACAACACCTCAAGGCAATAGCTACTAAATATGTCAGAGTGATTAAAAAAGAGACAATCATCTGTGGTGAAAACAAATTCACATTCATTCATTTACTTGAATTTTAAGCAATAAAGAAAGAGGTGGAAGAAACCAGCACCATTCTAGAGGTTAGGCTGGGAACATGAAGTATCTCACAGGCTCTCCATGTAGGGCCAGCTGCTGACTATCTGGGAAAACTAGTAATCACACCTACCATCAGTTTGGGGATTTAAGAATGGAGAGAATTGTTAACTGAGTGACAGAGAATGAACAGAATACAATTCTGTCAAGGATTTGGAAAAATACAGTCCCCACCTTAAGGAAATGGTTGGGATGTTTTACATTTGATCATACCTGTCTTCCTTGGTATGAGGAGGCTGTGTGATTCACCTCTGTGGATGGTTCTGAATCTTTGTGCGCAGCTCTTTCATCTTGATTCCTCATGATTTATAATTAAGAATAAGATGATATAGGGAAGAGGAAGAAGATCTGTTTTGAAAGAGAAAGAGTATAGGTATAGAATAGCAATTTGAGATTTAAATAAATTATTTAAACAGCAATTTGAGCAATTTAAATGAATATAATGGCTAAAATAGGTTACACTATTATTAACTTTCAACTGAATTTTGTTTTTTTGGATTACAGTATATTTTCCTAATTCTTACCTTTTTACCTTTCTTGAAAAAGCCGTTGTTCACCATCATATTTTTATATGATTTCTTTCCCACCCTACTTTCTGAGTTGTACTTCAAATAATCTTAGTAATATGTCTGTTATATTCTCCTCTCTAATGGGTCATTTTGAAGCAGAAAAGGGGCAGGTAGCTTTCCAATACTGACACGAGGAAATGAGGCACCGAAGAGAAATCTATGGATTCCATCATATTCAGAGAAACTATAGTCACTAGTTCCTGCTTAGTTCTTATTTCAAAATTAAAGTAAAAAAAAAAACAAAAAACACAGCTCAAGGATGGAGCAGCCACAATGTTTTAGACACTGATAAGTGGTAGGACAGTCTCTTGATAGTCACTTGGATCACGCAAATATTACCAAAGCGCATCCTTTATTCTCTACAGACTTACAATACACCCCCTCCCCCAAATCACTTATATGAAGTAACTAAAAAAACTGATAGGGCAGACCTGTAATTGGTTTCAGAAACACCCACTTCAATCTCTTCTCCCTTGGCCTCCCCTGCTATATAGGCTGAAAAACCAAATTTTCCAATTCCTATCGACTTCTGCAGCTAGAGGTGCCCATGTGTCATACTTCCACATAATAAGCTATAAGTGGGAGTCCCTGGGGAGGAGTTTCATTCCCAAACAATACGAAAAGGCCTTTCGAGGACAATACTGTTTACTCTTTGCCCTCTCATATTTCTTTCTCCTTCTCAGAATGTCGATATACTACTTGGAGGGTCAACAGCCATCTTCCAACCACGAGAATAGAAATTCCTATACCCAGATAGTAGACAAGTAAGGAGGAGCCGGTTCCTTGATGACATCATGAGTTGTTGCATCAGTCTTGGACTGCCAAGCTCTGGAGTAATTGTATAAACCACTATCAGTCAAGTTTTCTTTTTTCTATTAACAAAACTTATTCCTAATGCAACAAATATGATGAGTATTATAACAGAGGTACAAACTATAAGTTTTGACAGAACCAAAGAGAAAATGATGTGAGAGAAGGGAAAATCTAAGTCTATACACATGAAAGTGTCTAATACGTGGTCAACATTCATGACCAAGGATTAATCAGGACACCTGCCTCAAGGAGTCATTCTCTGTTTAACAAAATGCAAGATGTTTGCATTTAAAATTTCACAGAAAATTATATTCTTTCCACCATCACAACCATCACCACCATTTTTCTTCCTCACAAAACACAATGTTGGTCACAGTGGCATCTCAAAAAGCTTCAGTCTGATTTTTTATTATATATTATATAGTGCTTCTCTGCTGGCTCAGTGGTAAAGAATCTGCCTGCAATGCAGGAGACGAGGGTTCAATCCCTGGGTCAGGAAGATCCCCTGGAGGAGGAAATGGCAACCCATTCCAGTATTCTTGCCAGGAGAATCCCATGGACAGAGGAGCCTGGCGGGCTACAGTCCATGGGGTTCCAAAAGGGCAGGACATGACTTAGAATCTAAATAACAACATAAACTATATATAATAAATTGTGCTGCTAAATCGCTTCAGTCGTGTCCGACTCTGTGCGACCCCATAGACGGCAGCCCATCAGGCTCCATCCCTGGAATTCTCCAGGCAAGAACACAGGAGTGGGTTGCCATTTCCTTCTCCAATGCATGAAAGTGAAAAGTGAAAACGAAGTCATGTCCGACTCTTAGCGACCCCATGGACTGCAGCCTACCAGGCTCCTCCGTCCATGGGATTTTCCAGGCAAGAGTGCTGGAGTGGGTTGCCATATTTATATAATAAATACACATATATAAAATATACATTATATATGTAGATATAGTTTTTAAAATTTAAATACTTAAAAATTTAGATTCATAATGAGAAAGAATGGCATTTTGACAGGAAAATGTGAGTTCAGAGAACCCTTGTCTTAAAGGCACAGAGGCATAAATGCCAGTGGAATGTAAGGGAAAACTCTTGAAGCATGTGGTGGGAAGCTGTGATTAGGGAAGATGAGGTTGGAGAGTTAGGACACTGTATCCTGAACCAAGGCACTTGGCCTTCACCTTCTGTTGAGAATGAGCCCCTAATATAGTAAGTAATGAGGTCTCCTGGCTCTGGATTTGGACAAACCTGGGTCTGAAGTCCAGCTCCCTCATATACCAAATTTCTTAGCCTCTTTGTAAGGACTTCCCTATCCAAAAAATGGAGACAAGAGTACTTCCAACCATGCACATGGTAGGCATTCAACAGTACTGGTTATTATCCACTCATACTCTTCCTTCCTAATTATCATACATCTCTAAGATTCTTTTTGCTTTTCCTATTAAACCAGAATGAAGTCTCCCCAGTCTTGAAGAACTGACAACATAATCCCACTGACTTTCTTTGATCACGCTTTTAACGTCTTTCTTTCAAGGCCAACTTCTTGATTAGGGGGTGTAACACTCACTACTGCCATTTCTTCACCTTTCTCATGAGTAGAATTCCATAACAACTCCTGAGCAGTAATATAAATGCTATAAAATGTGAGGATAAATATCTTTTCCATAGGGGATATTTAGAGTTTTGGCCAGCCACACATCTTTCTCCACCGTTTTTGGTAAGAGCACACTAATTTCCTCTTGTGGAATCCGCACCTCCTCTATTCCCTCTCTGTTCGGTTCATGTGAGACTGTTATGCTACCCTTCCCAATCCCCATGCTCCCCCAGTGCTCCAGAAATGGGGACAGGCTTGGCCAATGAGGGAACCTCTTCTCTGGTGACCTTGACAGGTTCAGGCATGAACATGTGACCCATACCTGGCAAATGAGAGTCAGATTTAGAGTGTTTACTGGAGCCATTAAGAGCTTTCTTTCTGTTGGGGTTACTAAGCCTAGACTTGCTGATGACAATCCTTGGTACAAAAGCCTTCTAAAGTATGAAGTAATTAGCCACAAGGCAAAGCAGGGTCTTATTATGGAAAGTCAAAAAGAGAAAGCTCTAAATTAACAATCACACTGTTGATGCATCTGGGAGCAGCTGCTTTTCAGTTAGGTGAGCCAATAAATTTCTTACCAGCTGGGTTTCTGAAACTTGCCACCAGTTAAGTTCTCAGTAAAAATTTTCATACCTGAATTGGCCTTGAAGGAGCCCCTGTATACTAACAGGTGATTAGAAAGATGATTTTACATTTTCATGAAAATGAAAAGAAAAAAAATGTATGTGGAAATATTTTAAAAGGCATTAAAATATACTGTACAGCTTAGGGGTTTTCTTTAAAGATAATGTTAAAAGAAATAAAAATTTATCATTTAATAAAATAAGTATCCGTTACTCAGAAAATTCTTCACTTTCACTTTTAACTTTCATGCACCGGAGAAGGAAATGGCAACCCACTCCAGTGTTCTTGCCTGAGAATCCCAGGGACGGCAGAGCCTGGTGGGCTGCCGTCTATGGGGTCGCACAGAGTTGGACACGACTGAAGTGACTTAGCAGCACTCAGAAAATTAAGTGAAATGTTTTCTTTTTTAATGATACTAATTAAATGAAATAGTTAAAGGACCTTAATTTCTTTTTAATATTTATTTATTTATTTGGCTGCTCTGGGTCTTAGCTATGGCACTCGGGATTTTTGATCTTTAGCTGCGGGCGTGCAAACTCTTGGTTGTGGCATGTGGAATCTAGCTCCCAGACCAGGGATGGAACCCAGGCCCTCTGCATTGGGAGTGTGGAGCCTTAGCCACTGGATCACCAGGGAAGTCCCCCTAACTATTTTTTTTAAAATTGTGTTCATGGGAGTCTTTAAAAGTCTTTGGGCCCAGTGAAGTTTCAAGAGAGCTATTTAGAATTCATCTGAGATGCTGGGAGTCTGAAATGGAAAAATTTTAAAGTGAGGAAATATGGAGAAACAAGATGGCTTCTCAAGGCTTCCCAAATGGCTCAGTGGTAAAGAATCCACCTGCCAATACAGGAGCCTCAAGAGACATGGGTTTGATCCCCAGGTTGGGAAGACTCCCTGGAGGAGGAAATGGCAAATTAATCCAGTATTCTTGCCTGGAAAATCCCGTGGACAGAGGAGCTTGGCAGGCTACAGTCCATGGGGTCACAAAGAGTTGGACACGACTGAAGTGACTAAGTGTGCACATATGCAGATGGCTTCTAAGTAACTCAAAGTCGTTCATAGTTTGATGGAATAAGAAAAGTTGGAAAGGCCTTTGGAAATTACCTTGTCTGATCTCTTTCATATTTAAATAAGAAAATTAAAGCCTAGAGAAGCTAAATAATTTTCGTTAATGAATACAGCTAATATCTACCAAGCTCCATAGAAGAGCAATAAAAATTCGTGAAATGCGATAGTTCTTTAATTTGTATCTCTGACTTTATGTCATTTCTACCAAATCACTGCATTATTCTACTCATATATACCCATAGTTTATTATAACTTTGAAAACACATTTTATAAGTTAATAAAAATATTTCAACGTTCTATCATATTATGTTCAGCTTTACTTTTTTCCAATGTTATAAATGTTACAAACAAATTTTTTACTAATCCATTTAAATTGCACACCATTGGTAACAAAATAAATAATATAAGAACTTTTATTTAATTCTCTTGACAAATATTGTTTATATATTTTGAACGATCAGTTAACTGGCAGGTGACAACTTGCCCTTAAATATGCCTTAAGATTTTAAGAATTAAGGAACTTCCATTTAAAAAATTCAGTTCAAATGAGATGCTTTGAGAGATTTTTGTATATCACAGAATCACACTGAGAACTAGAAAGGCAAGGTACACTCTAGATAAATACTAAAAGGTCCCACACACAGAAAAACACATTTTTTTTCCTGTTTCTCAATCGGGATTTTGCTTTATTCAGACTGATACACAATCTGTAAACCATAGTAGAAAAACATACATTTTTCATCAAATGGTAAAATTTTATAAATTTCATAAATTCAGTAAAAAATGTTAATCAACTTTTTCTGTCTCAAATACAGATTTCAGTAGAAGAATGAGGCATGCCCTAAGCCCAAGGTCATGACTGTTAGGAGCACTGGGACTGCCCACTTATTTGTAGGTTAGCAGGTGAAAGTATTTTCTAAAAACACATGCAAAGGCTATTGGCTACTCACGTCTCTCTTTAGAAAGTGAAAGTGTTAGCTGCTTGGTCGTGTCCAGTTCTTTGTAATCCCATACACTGTAGCTCGCCAGGCTCCTCGGTCCATGGGATTATACAGGCAAGAATACTGGTGGGGTATCTAGCCCCTTCTCCAGGGGATCTTCCCAACTTCAAACTCCAGGCCTCCTACACTGCAGGCAGATTCGTTACCATCTGAACCATCAGGGAAGCCCTCTCTTTAGCATTCCCAGTATACAGAATTTCCTCCAGGACTGATGCACATACTCAGAAACTACGTTAGTTTACTTTGAGCTTTATTTTCCAGTATTAGGCACATATGCCACCAAAATTACAGAACTGTGGATTTCAAAGGAACAACATCTTTAGTTGTTCCTCCAAACTTGAGAGGAAACTGAAGATTAAGAATAGTAGATCAAGAATATGAACAGTACTGTCTGTTAACAGTAGTTGCCTTTGGGGAAGGAAATGGAATTGTTGGAATTTAATTTTTATTCTGCTTCTTTATTGTATTTTTACAATAAGATTTTAAAATGCAATTTAAAACACATTTTAAAAGAATTTGTGCAATTCATAGAGCTTTAGAGAAAAGAAAATGGTACAACTTCCCTTGGTAATAATATGTTTCATAGATAGAATCTGGTCATTTGATTTTAGGTAACTTAATCCCACCTGCCACAATATAAGGTAATTTTTTTGTTTCTGCAGTTTTCAAAGAAGATGAGGAAACTGCCTAGAATCCTCTACAGCAGTTTTCAAGTATTTTTTAGGTCAGAGATCCTTTATCAAATGAAACCTTATCCTGAAGTCCAATAAATGGGATAGATAAAAATGGAGTTGAAGGAGCTCTGTCCTCTCCCCCTGGTTCTTCCTGGTAAGTGAAGCACACTTTGAAAGCCACTCTGAAAATACACTTTCATATACACAAAGAGGTTTGTTAAATCGGTCTTTTTTTCAGGTTATCGTGTTAATATAAATGTTTAGAAGTACTTTCTATAATATTTCAGAAAAAATAAAAGAGCTTTCAACTTGCAAATGTCCACAGGTTCATGCTCAAATAAAATACACTTACTGCTATCAACTGAATTACTGCTGAAAAATCATTACATGGATAAAGACTGGTTGTTCTTGCTATTTTCTGTCTGCGGTATGGGCAGGCCAACATTATGTTGAGAATCTACATATACTGCTGGAGAACTCTATATGTTGTATTCATGCATTTGAAAAAGTATTTCTATTCACTAAGTACTCTATAATGATTATCATAAAAATCCACCTTTGGCGTTCCACCCATTTATGTGTTAAAAGTATAGAGTCTCCATCTCATACAGTATTTCTATGTAGAACATATCGAAACTTTCTAATTTCTGGACTCTGCTAACCAACTCTGATCTAATGTTCATTTCTCATCAGTAAGAAGCTCAGATCAAGTGAAAAGAAGGGCTTAAAATGTCGTTGCCAATTACTGAAAAGACTGCGAATATCTCCTTGAATAAGAACTCCCTTATTATGGCAAAACCAATACAATATTGTAAAGTAATTAGCCTCCAATTAAAATAAATAAATTTATATTAAAAAAATAAAAAATAATTAAAAAAAGAGACTGATACAAAGGAAAAAAAAGAGAAAGTATTAAGTGTGCTAACCACATAGACCAATTTATCAAAGGAAAACAGCTACTATTCTGTTTGGTTAACTGATAGGGTGACTTGACTGAAACATCATGAAATAATGTTATCACTTCTGATAAGGAATAAAGGGAAATTATCCCTGGGGAAGAAGGAATCTGATATCTGCTGCTCTTTTTAAAAAACTCTTCCACCCAAGGGCAAAAATATTTAATTGAAAGTTTAAAATATTACTTTTAGGCTTACTAAAATAAAAATCTCCAGACACTAATCTCCCCAAGTGTGGCAACATGACTTATCACTTACCTAGGAGCCACTGCTCAGGTATGCCTGTGGATCCCTTCCCCACCCTAGGAATAAATTATGACTGGTCTAAATCAGCCTGTTATATCAGGCTCTTTGCCAGCTGTTGGTTTAGGACAGAGTATGATTCATTTCTTACCAATGAAAGTTGTGGGCAAACTTGTTGGGGACTATTGGATAAGAGTCTCCTTCCTGATATAAAGGCAGAGAGGCCAGGGAAGAACGCCTTTCTCCTTTTGTCTTGTCTTGTGTGTGTGTGTGTGTGTGTGTCTGTGTTAGGGGGGAGGATGAAGCTGTGGATGGGGGACTGTGTTTCTTGGAATTTTAGCAGCCATGATTTACCCATGAAGAAAAAGTCAAGATTAGTTCAGCAGTGGCCACAGGGCTGGAAAAGGTCAGTTTTCATTCCAATCCCAAAGAAAAGCAATGCTAAAGAATGCTCAAACTACCACACAATTGCACTCATCTCACATGCTAGCAAAGTGGTGCTCAAAATTCTCCAAGCTAGGCTTGAACAGTACGTGAACTGAGAACT
Source organism: Bos indicus x Bos taurus (assembly GCF_003369695.1). Lineage (NCBI taxonomy): Eukaryota > Metazoa > Chordata > Mammalia > Artiodactyla > Bovidae > Bos > Bos indicus x Bos taurus. The sequence continues at coordinate 22,000,656 of NC_040081.1, read as the reverse complement.
TCCAGATGTTCGAGTTGGATTTAGAAAAGGTAGAGATCAAATTGCCAACATCTATTGGATCACAGAAAAAGCGAGAGAATTCCGGAAAACATCTACTTCTGCTTCTTTGACTTTGCTAAAGCCTTTGACTGTGTGGCTCACAATAAACTGTAGAACATTCTGAAAGAGATGGGAATACCAGACCACCTGACCTGCCTCCTGAGAAATCTGTATGCAGGTCAAGAAGCAACAATTAACCAGACATGTAACAACAGACTGGTTACAAATTGGGAAAGAAATACATCAAGGCTATACATTGTCACCCTGCTTATTTAACTTATATGCAGAGTACATCATGAGAAATGCTGGACTGGATGAAGCACAAGCTGGTATCAAGATTGCCGGGAGAAACATCAATAACCTCAGATATGCAGATGACACCACCCTTATGGCAGAAAGTGAAGAGGAACTAAAGAGCCTTTTGATGAAAGTGAAAGAGGAGAGTGAAAAAGCTGGCTTAAAACTGAACATTCAGAAAACTAAGATCATGGCATCCGGTCCCATCACTTCATGGCAAATAGATAGGGAAACAATGGAAACAGTGACAGACTTAGTTTTTTTGGGCTCCAAAATCACTGCAGATGGTGACTGCAGCCATGAAACTAAAAGACTCTTGCTCCTTGGAAGAAAAGCTACGACAAAGCTAGACAGCATATTAAAAAAACAGAGACATTACTTTACCAACAAAGGTCTGTATAGACAAAGCTATCGTTTTTCCAGTAGTCATGTGTGGATGTGAGAGTTGGACCACAAAGAAAGCTGAATGTCAAAGAACTGATGCTTTTAAACTTTGGTGTTGGAGAAGACTCCTGAGAGTCTCTTGGACAGCAAGGAGATCCAACCAGTCCATCCTAAAGGAAATCAGTACTGAATATTCATTGGAAGGACTGATGTTGAAGCTGAAGCTCCAACACTTTGGCCACCTGATGTGAAGAAATGACTTATTGGAAAAGACCCTGATGCTGGGAAAGATTGAAGGCGGGAGGAGAAGGGGATGACAGAGGATGAGATGGTTGGCTGGCATCACCCAGTCGAAGGACATGAATTTGAGCAAACTCCGAGAGTTGGTGATGGACAGGGAAGTCTGGTGTGCTGCAGTCCATGGGGTCCCAAAGAGTTGGACATGACTGAGCAACTGAACTGAACTGACCGAGCTCATAGAAAGCAACCTGGATCCTGATATCAATGTGCTACAAACCCTGGATCCACTTACCTTCATATATCTCATCATATGAGAAAAGAAGCTAGTATTTTTTTTTTTTTTTAATTAAACTAGATGATTTCTTTTTTTTTTTCCTTCTTTTTTTTTTCTAATTTTATTTTATTTTTAAACTTTACATAATTGTATTAGTTTTGCCAAATATCAAAATGAATCCGCCACAGGTATACATGTGTTCCCCATCCCGAACCCTCCTCCCTCCTCCCTCCCCATACCATCCCTCTGGGCCGTCCCAGTGCACCAGCCACAAGCATCCAGCATCGTGCATCGAACCTGGACTGGCAACTCGTTTCCTACATGATATTTTACATGTTTCATTGCCATTCTCCCAAATCTTCCCACCCTCTCCCTCTCCCACAGAGTCCATAAGACTGTTCTATACATCAGTGTCTCTTTTGCTGTCTCGAACACCGGGTTATTGTTACCATCTTTCTAAATACCGTATATATGCGTTAGTATACTGTATTTATGTTTTTCCTTCTGGCTTACTTCACTCTGTATAATAGGCTCCAGTTTCATCCACCTCATTAGAACTGACTCAAATGTATTCTTTTTAATGGCTGAGTAATACTCCATTGTGTATATGTACCACAGCTTTCTTATCCATTCATCTGCTGATGGACATCTAGGTTGCTTCCATGTCCTGGCTATTATAAACAGTGCTGCGATGAACATTGGGGTACACGTGTCTCTTTCCCTTCTGGTTTCCTCAGTGTGTATGCCCAGCAGTGGGATTGCTGGATCATAAGGCAGTTCTATTTCCAGTTTTTTAAGGAATCTCCACACTGTTCTCCATAGTGGCTGTACTAGTTTGCATTCCCACCAACAGTGTAAGAGGGTTCCCTTTTCTCCACACCCTCTCTAGCATTTATTATTTGTAGACTTTTGGATCGCAGCCATTCTGACTGGTGTGAAATGGTACCTCATAGTGGTTTTGATTTGCATTTCTCTGATAATGAGTGATGTTGAGCATCTTTTCATGTGTTTGTTAGCCATCTGTATGTCTTCTTTGGAGAAATGTCTATTTAGTTCTTTGGCCCATTTTTTGATTGGGTCATTTATTTTTCTGGAGTTGAGCTGTAGGAGTTGCTTGTATATTTTTGAGATTAGTTGTTTGTCGGTTGCTTCATTTGCTATTATTTTCTCCCATTCTGAAGGCTGTCTTTTCACCTTGCTAATAGTTTCCTTTGATGTGCAGAAGCTTTTAAGGTTAATTAGGTCCCATTTGTTTATTTTTGCTTTTATTTCCAATATTCTGGGAGGTGGGTCATAGAGGAGAAGCTAGTATTTTTGAAGACAGCTTTGGCTGAATATCCTGATACTCAGCCAAAAACATCCTAACCAATACAACAGGTGACTGTTGCAGAGCCAGCTTTGAGAAGCTCAGGAAAGGAGCAGTGATGGGGAACCTTTGGCCTATACATGTCTCCCTGCCTTCTTGATCTTCATAGAGGACAAGCACTGCCTTTGTATTATTGAAATTTCTCAAAAAATATCTAGAAACAGCATTTCAATAGCTAAAAATCAGAGCCAAGTTTTTTAGCACCATTTTTTTTGTCATTAGAGATTACATAGCTTTATATATTTTTTTCTGTCCTATCCCTGAAGTTTAGTTGTAATATTTGAATACTGAATTTTAAAAAGTTAGGTTTACAAACATTTGATTGTTTTCTAAACTTCTACTCATGAAGTAAATAAAACAAGAGCAACAAAAACACCACTACCATCGCTGTCTAAGGTTTTATATTTTACTTTCTCTACTTGGTAAAGTTCTACTAGTCATTCTCATAACTCAAATGTCACCTTCCCGATCAGTATTTCCTAACTTCATATAGACTAACTCTGTCCCTTTTTCACCCTGAGGACTCATTCATTCATTCAACAAACATTTATTAAGCTCTTATTGTGTTGTAGTCCTTGTTTTGGGGATTTGAAATGTAAATTGTTCCTATACTCAAAGGTTGCTACCTAGTCAGAGAATGACAATTCATTTCCTAGGCAACCATAATGGAGTGTGGTAAGTTTTGATTTTAGGCACATGGGTTAAGCAACCCCATCTTTTCACAATGAGTGAAGTTCATCAGACTTTCACTGGGTCTCTATGGTGTGTAAAGCACTGAGATATTAAGATGACTTAGATGCAGTCTCTTCTTCTTAAGAAAGGGACAAAGATTGCTATGTGCTCACCAAACCTGTTTCTTTTGCTGCCTGGGCACACAGATAGCTGACATTTCCCAGCCTCCCTTGCAGGTCAGTTTGGCAAGTCCCCGAGTCTGGCAAGGGGATATGGGCATCAATGATGTATTGTACTTCCATTGCTGTAAGAAATTTCCCATGTAATCCTCCACATGTTCTCTCTTTTCCTGTCCATTTCCTAGAAACTAAGGACCCCAAGGCCTTAGGGGATTGCAAAGCCATAATATAAAAAGAGTTAGAGTTCCTGAATCACTGAGTAGAAGGCCACCAGCTGAACATCTGGCTAGATTTTATATGAGTAAGAATTAAGTTTCTACTGTGTTAAGTTACTGAGGTTTTTGAGATTATCTGTTATAGCAGTGGGTGCCACCTTAAGGTCATTTAATTATAACGTAAGACGTGCAGGCATAGAGTTAAACAGGGGAGAGGAGATACTGCCCTGCTTGGCTCATACCTGAATCAAGCCTTGAAAAATGACTTAATCTCGTAAAGAAAATAAAGACCATCATAGGCAGAGGAAACGCATGATTAAAGGATAAGGGGTGAAAAGAAAATTACATATAGGGAAGTTTGCGCACACCAATGCCAACGAGAGCATAATGAGCATAATATGCAAAATATAGAGTGGTCAGAGGAAAATCGACATGAAAGCCCTGAATGTGAATCCTTGTGTGAATTAATGAATCCTCCTAATTGGGCTATTTGGGGCGAGTTACTCAGTCAATCTGGATCATTTTCTTCATCTGCAAAATGGTGACAATGCCTATGTCGCAGAAAATCTTAAACCAGTACTAAGTACATCATGGAGTCCCCCCAAATTCCCCTAGTACTTTATCTTTCCAAGATTTTCCTATAATCTTATAGGAAAGCAGCACACATGTGCCGTGCTGAAGAGCCCAGATAAGAGACACTAGTAAACTCACACCTTTCATTCCTCCTTGTGAACTACAGAAACATAAATAATAGATTCCTAAAAAAAAACCACAAAGAGCTTTCATTTGTATTGGCCAGATATACTTAATAGCTTTATGCACGCATGCGTACCAAGACGTTTCAGTCATGTCTGACTCTTTGTGACCCTATGGACTGTAGCCTGCCAGGCTCCTCTGTCCATGGGATTTTCTAGGCCAGAATACTGGAGTGGGTTGTCATGCCTTCCTCCAGGGGATCTTCTAGATCCAGGGATCGAACCATAGTCTCTTACCTCTCCTGCATTGGCAGGTGGATTCTTCACCACTAGTGCCACCTGGGAAGCCCTAACAGCTCTATAAGGCTGTTAAAAGCTCTTCAGAACTTAACCACAATTGCACCCTCCTTAGCATGCATCACCCATGACTACAAAGAATGCTCCCTCATTACACAAGTGCATATACAGGTAGCTCCATGTCCCCGCACACCATCTTCCTATGCTTTATGTGACCAAAGATGTAAATTCTTTTCCCCCAGAGGAAAAATCTATCATTAGGGTTTGTGTGCCAACCAAGAACCAGTGCAGTCACTCAGTTGTGTCTGACTCTTTGTGACCCCATGAATCACAGCACACCAGGCCTCCCTGTCCATCACCAACTCCCGGAATTCACTCAAACTCACGTCCATCGAGTCGGTGATGCCATCCAGCCATCTCATCCTCTGTCATCCCCTTCTCCTCCTGCCCCCAATCCCTCCCAGCATCAGCATCTTTTCCAATGAGTCAACTCTTCGCATGAAGTGCCCAAAGTACTGGAGTTTCAGCTTTAGCATCAGTCCTTCCAAAGAACACCCAGGGCTGATCTCCTTCAGAATGGACTGGTTGGATCTCCTTGCAGTCCAAGGGACTCTCAAGAGTCTTCTCCAACACCACAGTTTAAAAGCATCAATGCTTTGGTGCTCAGCTTTCTTCACAGTCCAACTCTCACATCCATACATGACCACTGGAAAAACCATAGCCTTCACTAGACGGACCTTTGTTGGCAAAGTAATATCTCTGCTTTTGAATATGCTATCTAGGTTGGTCATAACTTTGCTTCCAAGGAGTAAGCGTCTTTTAATTTCATGGCTGCAGTCACCATCTGCAGTGATTTTGGAGCCCCCCAAAATAAAGTCTGACACTGTTTCCACTGTTTCCCCATCTATTTGCCATGAAGTGATGGGACCGGATGCCATGATCTTTGTTTTCTGAATGTTGAGCTTTAAGCCAACTTTTTCACTCTGCTCTTTCACTTTCATCAAGAGGTTTTTGAGTTCCTCTTCACTTTCTGCCATAAGGGTGGTATCATCTGCACATCTGAGGTTATTGATATTTCTCCCGGCAATCTTGATTCCAGCTTGTGCTTCTTCAAGCCCAGGGTTTCTCATGATGTACTCTGCATATAAGTTAAATAAGCAGGGTGACAATATACAGCCTTGACATACTTCTTTTCCTATTTGGAACCAGTCTGTTGTTCCATGTCCAGTTGTCCACGTGTAGAGTCTTCTCTTGTGTTGTTGGAAGAGGGTGTTTGCTATGACCCAAGAACCAGTGGTCTCCCAATTATCAACAGGACTAGAGGGGACTTCCCTGGTGGTCAGGTGGCTAAGACTCCACACGCTCCCATTGTAGGGGGCCTAGGTTTGATACCTCGTCAGGGAACTACACCCCACATGCAGCAATTAGGAGTTAGCATACAGCAACTAAAGATCCAGCATGTCTCAACTAAGACCCGGCACAGTCTAACAAATAAATATAAAATAAAATAATCTTCATATAAACAAACAAACAAAATAACAGAACTAATGAACCAGATAGTGAGCAATCCCTTGTTACATAACATACTCTGAGAATGTTTTAAATGAAGAAATGTTTTACCTTATACTTGTCAAATAAGAGACTTCAGAGATAGTCTGTTCTATGGGTAACAAACTCAAGTTCCTTCAGGGGCCAACTCAAATATGCGGTTCTGTAGAAACAAGAGAGAACAGGGTCCAACTGAAGGCATTAAAATCACTGTCAGCCCCTGGATCTCATCTCATGGTTTCATTCCCCATCTAAAGAAACTGAAGAGATTAGGTTCGGGTGACTTTTGGAGGCTACATAGCAAACATATTATGCAGGGTTGAGCGGAAAACAGAAACCATGCCAAGTTATTTTAAGCCAAAAGAGATTTTATAGAAAGAATTAGGTGACTTGGCGAAAGGCTAGAGATTGTTGAAAGGGCTACGAGTGCAGGGTCTTGGCTGGGCCTCCAGGAGCAACTTCTAGAACACCAGTGGATGAGGCACTGGGGAATACACTATTTTTGCCACTATCAGGAGAAACCGTGGAGTTCAAGAACATACTGTAGCTCTGACCCCTGAGAAGCTGGGATCTGGAAGCTTATCTGGGCAAGGAACTTAGAATCTGTTTTCTGTCTCCCCGCACTGCCTCCTGATAGCCAGAAAGCTGATGATTCAATATGGCATGCTGAGACTGGTTACTCTAAGTCCGTCCCTACAGCCACAGTTCTGGAAACTGGACACCAGCATCTCGTGCACCTTCTGTGCCAACATAAAAGAGCCAAAAAAATATCAGGGAGACGATCTCTGTCTCATCTCTGCCTCCGAGATCTCAGACAAGCCATCCAGAAGTCTAATTCACATCCAGAACTCTAAATGGACCAGAGTCTGAGAAATGTTTTCAGCTTTCCAGTTTCTCCTGTACAGGAAGGAATGCTAGCAGCAGGTAGGAATGAATGCAAGCACCAAACCTCCATACCCAGCACAGCAGCTTTCTGTGTAGGCCCAGGAATCAGACCTCCACCACTGACCTGTCCCCACTTACCCTATCATACCTTCTATGGAAACCCCCCAAAAGCAAAAATCTAGTAAATAGGGCTGTAATTCTAAAGACCTTACGCTAAAAAATATGTGAACGGGTCATTTTATTTACATCATTAGGTACAGGGTAAATCACACTACCTAATTTAATTGTTATATTAAGTATACTGTATATTCTTAATATTATATATTCTTGTATATTCTGACCCATTGGATTTTGAGCTCCTGAATGGCAGAAACTGTATTTAATTCATATTTGTATCTCTTGTCCCCAGGTCTGCTCGGCCCAGAGAAGATGCACAGGCATTTGCTGAATTGAAGTTTTACTCTTGACTCACTAATAGAAACAGTAAACCAGAATTTCATGAGCTACAGTATAGCAGCGATAGTATCAGGAGGCGGTCCCGCTACAGAGGCATGGGGAAAGGGGGTTTTCATCTTTCAAAGTAATCAGAGGTAGATCTGGCTAAGCAAGGTACCTGCTCTGTCTCTGTCCACGGGTGTTCTGGATTTCTCGATGGGATGCTCAAGTTAGTGGTGTCTTCCCGCTTAGTCTTTTGGGGCAACAAAACACACCAGAGTCCAGCGTGAGATTACAAGGATGCCATAAGAAGCTGATGCCTGATAAGTAAAATACAGCCCCAGACTCAGCGTGAGCTCTGAGCGGGGGCTTATTTATATTCCCCAATCAGCAGGATCTGATTAGTCTCAGCACATCAGGGGGGCTAACCTAGGTTAGCACTCCCGACAACGTCTGGTGGATCTGAGAACAAAATCAAACAAGAAAAACTTAATCCAATAACAACAACGGTAGACAGACCCACACAGCCAGCCAGCCAGCCAGCAGCCTCCACGCCGCATACAATCAGAAGGCGCTGGGCGCTCGGCCTCGGACAAAGCTGCAGCCGCGACGCCGCTTTAATTTACACTCACTGCCCTCCAGGGGGTACTCACCTCGAGCTCTCCGGCTCCGGCACCCGGCTCAGCCTGGCAGATTAGAAAAGGGGCTCGCAGGTCTGCGGGGGAGCCCGGTGGAGCGGCTTTCCTGGTGGCGCATCGCCCCAAGCGGCGCCGGAGGCTGCAGTTATTTCAGATAGAGGGGCGCGCGGCCCCGCCCACCCACGCCCTCCCCGCCGGTGGCGAGGGCGGTCCCGGGAACGAGGCCGGGCACTGGCTGGGTGGACCCGGCTGGGAGCCCGCTTGGGTTGGGGTTCAGGAGCGGCCGCTCCAGGCGTCCTCCGCGGGTTTGGGGCCGCCGGGCGCGGATGCACGGCTTTGCTCTGGCCCCGGAGAACCGCAAGTCCACCCGCCGGGACCCAGGAGCGGCGCCGTGCGTTTGGAGGCCTGGCTGGCCCCTGGAGACCAGGCGATCGCCTCTCCCTGGGAAGCCACGGGTTGGCGGCCCAGCGTGCGCCGACCCCAGCGATGACGAGTTCCTGGGCGAGGACGCGCAGCGCTGCCGTTCGCAGAGTCGGGAGTGCGGCCCGCGCAACCTATTGCTGGCTTATCATTCACATCTACATTCTGGATTTTCACTCCACCTTTTTAGTTGTGTTGTTTAGAAGTGTCTTCTCAGGTGAGGCGGGTGGACCTCTGTTCAGATGACCGATTAAGTGAATGAAAGACTTGTCCTTTCCCTTTTTATGGCTTAACACTTGCCCTTCTTGCTGTGTTGTTTTAGATTTTTACGTTCCAAATCAGCATCCATTTAATTCTGCCTTCTATTTCCATGTCTTCCTTTCCTCTATCTTTTCCTCCCCCTTCTCTTTCACCTAATTGTGTATATATGCGCCTGTGCCCCTTTCAGGGTAATTTTTATTTCTTTCAGAAATAAAATTGTCTTACCCGTTTTCCCCTCCTTTAAGCAACGGCCAATTTTAGTCTCCAACAGCCAGAAATCATTCATTCTCCTTTCTTAGGACCTCACTTTCGGAGAAAGGGATGAACCTAGATTCCATCTAATAAGCATCTAAAGTGACTATATTCCTAAACGAACTCTTACTCTCTGAAAGCTTGCACGTTTCCTGTGACACCCAGCTTCCTCAGCACAGGAATGAAATATATTTTCCCATTTCTTTCAATTGCATGATCATTGATGTGTCACCCAATTTGATTAGCACAGCTTTGGAGAACATTGAACTTTTGGACTAGTTTTTTGCTTTTTTATTGTTTATAATGTTCTATAGTTTACAGTTGTGAGTTTCCCTGGTGGCCCAGTGGTAAAGAATCTGCCTGCAATGCAGGAGACACAGGTTCAATCCCTGGGTGGGGGCGATTCCCTGGAGGAGGGTCTGGCAACCACTCCAGTGTTCTTGCCCGGGAAATCCCATGGACAGAGGAGCCTGGCAGGCTGCAGTCCATGGGGTCACAAAGAATCGGACAGGCCTTAACAACTGAGTAGGCATGCATGCTTATAGTTATCTCTGAGAAAAATTCTGAGGGAGAATTTGTTAATATTTAGAATCCATTTTGTAGTATTCATCATGTATTTATTTAGAATTCATGTTTTCATAGCTTACATATATATGTATACTGACTCAGAGCATTAAGTATAGTTCATAACATACTTAAAAGCTTCAGTGTTCCATTACTTCACTTGATAATAAGTTATAACATTCTGATTACATTACATCAAAAGAAACCCAAGTCATTTGGCACAATTCTGTAATTTTACAAAGCAGAAAACTAAAATCGTAGATAAATTGGATGACCTGGGGTCTCGGTAAAAAAACCAAGCTATACGTGCTCCAGTAGTGGAATACCTGGACCAGACCGCTAAAGCAAATCTTATAATCAGTGGACTCTTCAGACAGGCTAGTCAAAATATCCTTTGCTCTCAGGTTTAACTCACCCTCATCAACTGCATGTTCTGCTTCATACATACAATTTTAACCTTTATTTAACCTGTTATTGTCCGTTTCAAAATTGTCCTTGTTAATATTACAGTTATAAGACAAAAGACTAAGAATCACTGCTCATTTACTGAGATCTGTAGGTGCATCATACATATCGTTTGGCCTTCTGAGCTAACAACAAATAAAGCACAAACATAAAACTCTAAAAGAGCAAGAAAAAACTTCTCCCTACTAGTATGTTATGGAATTATTTTCTATGGATTTATATTGAAATGTTTATTTTCTTTAGTTTTATTTGTTTCTTCTTATATAATTCATTTCTATTTATTCATCCAGAAACTATTTCTAAGTTTAATGTTCTCTTATCTGCTATGTCAGAATTTGGTGAGGAAATCTATACTTAATCTAAAAATTATCCCTCAAACTGGAAATACTGTGTTAGTTAACTATATGTTTATTATGCCTATGTCAAATATTACTTTTTTTAATAAAGATTTTTTAGTTAGACTAAAAAAAGTACTAAGAAAAGTGAGGGCATCCATTAAGTATAAATATCTATGATTATTTTTCTTTTACATAACAGATCAACAATATGTAGTCCTGAACCTAAAACCCTCTAGGTGTTGGTTACTGAGGCCAAACTCCTTTATACCTTTGGTGTTCATTTATAATGGTGTAAAATTTTAAAATGAGTACCCACATAGAGATCAGTGCAGAACTGTACAAAAATATCTGAATGTTGGGAAATAGAAATAAAATAGAAATGAATACCATTTTAAAAAAAAACAACTATTTTTCTTCATATTCACATTTTAATTTTTACATGCTTACAAACTGAGGCTTATTCTTAAAATATTCTTTTTTGCAGTGAGTTCATTATCTCACCAAACTACAGTGATTTCAGAACAGACTAGAAAGAGATTAATGTATTTAAAGACTCAGATTCTTGTGAACAATGACATCATCAAAAGGTCTCATTTTCATTGATGTGCCGTTAACTGGAAAGAGAGGATGGGTGAGTTTTCTTCGTAAGTAGGTTAACTGTGGTCAGGAAGGGCCCACCTTCCCAGCAGGGAGACCCTGACTGAAGTCACAAACTCCAGCCTCCATCAATGATGACAGGATTCCCCGTGATGTAGGCAGACTGCAGTGGTAAAGACAAGGAGACCAAACAGTTAGCCAGGTTGTGTTTCTTCAGTTTTCCTGACTGAGACAGCTGAACAGTTTATTCTCACAGTACTAGGAAATCTCACTTAACAAAGAGCAGTTAGAAAAATCTGAATTAAATTCCAGATGATTTAAAACTGCTGAGTGTTCTCATGATCTGGGGCTAACTGGATTCTTGCTGGTGTCTGAATGCATGTCACATTCTAAGAGTGTTTGGTATCAGAATCAGAAAATTAAAATTCTGTGATACGGAGCCATTCCCTGAATTAGGATAAAGCATAGGCTAAAATAGTGTATTTTCATTTTGAAACTCAGAAGTATTCTAAACTAGCTGAGTTTTATGCCACTAATAAACTTTTGAACATCATAAAATGTGTCAGTCATAAAGTGGTCATGTCAATCACCAAACAGAACTTTGTTTAAAAAGATGTACATTTAGTTAATCAATATACATGGCTAATTCCAGGAACTGAATAGCACTAAATGTATTTTTTAAAATTTATATGAATAATAATTACTATAATCTATTCACCAAGAAAACAATTTATACTAGTTTCAGATATCTAAATCTGTACAAAACTAAAGGAGTTTAAAAATTTCTGGGTTTTTTTCCCATAGAATTTTTATTTTTCCAAAGAATTAAAGCTGAAGTGATTCTTGTGGTAAAGATTTAGAAATAGTCTAACTTAAACCTTTGGATAATGGACAATCAAGACTCAAATCTGTGCTCTTAGTTTTAAATACATCTGAAACCTAAGTAGGAAGGAAAAGACATCATAATAGGAGTACAGAGTGTTGTAAAGTACAATATATGAAAACTGAGCATATAAAGTATTTAGGTAAATGAATGGGTTAGTAGTCACTCTACCAAGAAACAGCCCCCAGTTTCACTTAGTTTTTTTAAAAGGCAGGCTGTCTGATCACATATGGACTCCTCAGGATCTTTTTAAAAGGCAAAGGTTTTTTTTGTTGTGTATTTCAAGCCAGAGTGTTCCCAAATATTTGCTAACCTGGAGTTGGTGATGGACAGGGAGGCCTGGCGTGCTGCGATTCATGGGGTCGCAAAGAGTCGGACACGACTGAGCGACTGATCTGATCTGATCTGAAGCTCTGGCTAAATCAGGGCAATTTAGCTTATCAGCAGTACCCCCAGATCAAACGAGCTTTTCTGAAGACATGGATTCAGAGAAATCAAAATGGTCAATATACTGGTTCCATCACAATCTGTCCAGCAGTTTTCTCAGCTATGAAAAACTGCTACAAATAGTTCTGAGAAGTAGTCACTACTCTGTCGCTAAAACATTTCAACCTCTGCATTTGTCACACTCACCAACTACCGGATGTGTACAAGTTTCATTCAGGAGATGCTGACTGATCAGTAACACACCTCCTTACTCCCACCTACCTCTGCTTTTCTTTTTTTAGTTTCCTGGTTGATTATTACTCAAAGGCATAAAACACAGGGGATGTTTTCGTGCTCTATACCTTATAGGAAATATTTCTAACAAAAAAGTTTCTGTTTTCACAACTGTATGTCATTGGTGGCTCAGATGCTAAAGCATCTGCCTGCAATGCAGGAGACCCGGGTTCAATCCCTCGGTTTAGAAGATCCCCTGGAGAAGGGTGTGGCTATCCACTCCACTCCAGTATTCTTGCCTGGAGAATCTCATGGACAGAGGCTACAGTTCATGGGGTCGGAAAGAGCGAGTAACACACACACACACACACACACACACACACACACACAAAACATACAGCAGCCAATAAGGAAGAAACTGGTTACTAAATACATGCAAAGTGGAAAGAGACAGAACTATGAATTTCCATACATGAATATAAACAAGTAAGAATTCACAGGGGCAAAAAGGAGGATGTAGGGGGATTCTTCTAAACAAATCACTAATAAAACTGAAAGCACCAGATGCTAATTCTTTGCCTCTTGGACACAAATCTGATTTGCCCTTTCCCCATTTTACCTGAAGCTCTCACAGTTTTGGAGGTTCACTGGTTTGATTTACATTAAGTCACTGCTTAATCATTATATTGTTTCCCAAATTGGTAATTTTTGAAAAGAATGATAAAATTGAGCCATTTAATTTTAATTAAATTGAGCAATTTGAATTTTTTTTTCAATCTTTCACCGCTTCATTTGCTATCAGATTTAGCAACATGTAAAGCTGAATGAGGATAAGTTGGTGGCTGAAGTCAAAGTGGCCTTAATGTCAAGCAAATTAAGTCAGCACCTATCCCTACTTTGTAAATGCAACATCTTAGCACCTATATGTGATCACGTCCTAAATTACATTATTTTGATCAGCAAATTGTGGCCAAACGTGATTGAGGATAATGAACCCCCCAGGAGGAACAGTGCTCACTTCATCAGAGGCCAAGTACACGCAGAGCAGGGCTACTTCTTCTGCAGTTGCAAATCTTCCTGTTTTCTGTCTCTTTAGGAAATCGCTCAGTGCCTGTAACCAGAAACCATATTGGACATCGGTGATGTGAGCTGAACTATGAATGCTCCTGCAACACCTGTAGGAGGTCAAAGGCAAGAGGAATCTACAAAGGAACCACTGACTTGACTAAGTATGCATGATACAGGATACAGGACAATATCATTATTGATAATATCATTAACTGTAGACCAAACAGGACTATGGTAACTCCCAAGCTACTCAAACTATTTGTTTTATATTAAAACCTATAGACACCGTGACAGATCAGAAAGTTAGTACTAAAGAAGAGGGCATTTTTATGTTTTTTTAAAATGTGGTAAAATGCACATAATATACAATTTACCATCATAACCAAGTGTAGTGTACAGTTCAGCAGTGTTAAGTAGATCCACAGTATTGTGGCACAAATCTCCAGAATTCTTTTCATCATGCAAAGCTGAAACTCCATACCTATAAAACAACTTCCGACCCACTTTCTCCCACCCCCTAGCAACCACCCATCAACCTTTCTGTCTCTACGGATTTGTCTACTCTAGGTAAGGAAGCGGAATTTTTTTTTTAAACCACAGGATTTAAAAATTTAAAACAGTAGCTATACCTCTTCAGGATTTGGTCTGGCTTGTATTCTTTCTTGCAGAGATGGGGTATCAACTGTTCCTAAATAAAAGGAGGGCATTCAGCTTGGTTACTTACTTAGACTGAAAAAGAAATTGGCAATTAAACTTTAAACTTGCTTTCCGTATAATTCAATGATCAGTGAAATTTTTCTTCATGACTTGGAGTGACAATTTCTCCTCTACCTGCCTGCCCTTTTATTTAACAGTCTTATAACTTCTTTAATAATGTTTCTATGATTTTCAAAAACACAAGCTATTATTCTTTGTCATACTAGGCAGGGATTATTGGTGAAGCACCCAGCATTCCCAGGACACACTTTGGTCTCATCACATTCACATGATACTTTATGGATAACTTAAGTGGCTCTACATTTTCCTCATTATCTTGAAATTCTCATTGGTTTCAAATTCCTATTTTAACCATTGTTTCATATTTCTCATTGAAAAAAATATAACTTTAAATTATTTTAATTAAAACAAGAAAATGACTAAAAATGTTTAAATTGTGAGCTATCAGATGTAGCAATGAAGATCCAGCACCATAAATAAATGAATTAAAAAAAATTTTTTTTTAAAAATCCCACTTAGTTCACATTCCTTACAGAACAAGTTCCCAGGCATTTTTGTTAATTTCTGTGATCTGCAAATTCTCTTTACAGAGCCTTTCTTCTGCTGGCAGGACTACTCCAGGAAGACCACACGATCCTTTTAAGGTGATAAAAAAATGATCTCACAGTCATAGCCTCAGCTCCATCCTTAGACCATGCTCCTGGGCGTGTCAGGGATTGGACGTTTGCTCGGAAACAATTTCTTTCTTTTGAAACTTTTTATGGGGGTATAATTGATTTACAACGTTGTGTTAGTTTCAGGTTTACAGCAAAGTGAGTCTGTTATACGTGTACATACATCCACTCTTTTTTAGATTCTTTTCCCTTGGAGGCCACTACAGAGTATTGAGTAGAGTTCCCTGTGCTATGCAGTAGATCCTCGGTTATCTACATCATATAGAGTAGTGTGTGTACATCAGTCCCAATCAGTTTATCTCCCTCCTTCAGAACCAGAATCTTAATTTTATTATCGTTTGCCATTTCTCTGGAGAGGCTGGGAATCTTTGAAACCTAAAAATCCTGGCTTCTTGCTGTTTAACAGCCCTGTCCTTAGCTTGTCTCTCTGCTCTCACACTTTACTGTGAGCAGGAGGAACCTTCCACAGGATGGGTGGCTGCTGCCTTGGCTATATCGCCTGGCTCATCAGGAACATTTTCCACCCTTCACAGTTACTGCAGGCAATAGTGTTGATGAAATTCTTACACCACATAATAAAAATCTCTCTCTATCCAATTTCTGATATTTTCCTCACTTGCCTCATCAACAGCCTCCTTAGAGTCCACAATTCTACCAACGGTGTGCTCAAGACAACCTCTTCAAAATTCTTGCTGCCCACTGGGGCAGATGCGCACCATATCTTACATGTGACCGGTCTTAATGACTAAGGGTTTCCTTTGTGGTTCAGACGCTAAAGAATCTGCCTACAATGCGGGAGACCCGGGTCAGAGAGATCCCCTAGAGAAGGAAATGGCAACCCACTCCAGTATTTCTTGCCTGGGAAATCCCATGGACAGAGGAGCCTGGCAGGCTACAGTCCAAGGGGTTGAAGAGCTGGACACGACTGAGCAACCAACACGTGAAGGCTGAGAGGAAAGCCTAGTCCTCTCCCTCGATTCCAGCCACCTGACTCCGCCAAGTCCCCGTGCAGACTGACGCACGCTGCCATCGTCCACACCAGTCTGGTGTTGAAGTGTTGTCCATCAGTACCATCCCAGACTCTCATTCCTTGTCACATTTTCTTCTGTGACTGGCTCAGTGAGTCAAAGCTAGTTCCCTGTCCCAGACAGTGTGAGGATATATTTTCCAGCCTTCCAAAAAGTCCAGCTTTAAAACAACCACATTTTCCAAATCATTAGACATTTTATTCCACTGGGTAAATGGCACCAAGAATAGCCAACAATATCACCAGTGTGTATGTTAAAACCTAGCAAAACTGTGTCTCTCCTGTCAGATCCTCCTCTTTCTTTTCTTAAAACAACATTTGTTTGTTTATTTGTTTTAGTTGTGGCACACAGCATCTTCAGTTGAGACATGTGGCATCTAGTTCTCTGACCAGGGATCAAACCTGGGACCCCTGCAATGGGAGCGCAGTGTCTTAGCCACTGGACTGCCGGGAGAGTCCTGATCCTCCTCTTGGCTAGTGTTACTTGAGTTTACCTTTCCGGTCCAAGAAAAATTAAACAGAACACTTCAATCTTGGAAATTCTGCGGCTTGAAGGTTACTTGGTAGCTTCACCCCTTTATTCTAGTAAGTCAGTGGTTTTCAACCAAGGGGAGACTGTGAAGGATGCCATCAGAATCCCCTGTGTTGCTTTCCAAACCATACACAGTGCTCCCCATCAACTCCTTCCCCGAATTCTGGTGTGCCCCTCGGGTTTGGAAAGGTCCCACGGGTCATTGTGAAATGCTTCTCCACCCCACCCCCCGAGAGCAGTTGTGAACTACGAAGAGAAACTTTGATTCTGGACATGCAATACTGAATTTGGTTTCAGAGAGGAAGTTGGTAATTCCTCTTCAGCACCCTGAACAGGCAGACCTCATTTTACTGCACTTTGCTTGACTGCACTTCACAAGTACTGCATTTCTTACAAATTGAAGGTCTTTGCAATGCTTCTTTGAGCAAGTCTACTGGCAGCATTTTCCCAATAATATTTGCTCACTTCGTGTCTCTGTGTCACATTTGGTATTCTTGCAATATTTGAAACATTTTCATTATTACTGTATTCGTTTTTTTTAATTAATTAATTTTTTAATTGAAAGATAACTGCTTTACAGAATTGTGTTGGTTTCTACCAAACACCAACATGAATCAGCCATAGGTATACATATGTTGCCTTCCTCTTCTGTGGGAGGGAACCGCCCTCCATCTGTGATCAGTGATCTATGCCGTTACTGTTGCAAAAGGATAATGACTCACTGGAGACTCAGATGATGGTTAGCATTTTTTAGCAATAAAATGTTTTTGAATTAAGATATACACATTGTTTTCTTAGGCACACTGCTATTGCACGCTTAATAGACTGCTGTATAGTATAAACATAAATGTCCTTTCTACTAATAATAATCTCTCCTTTTCTCCTTTCCTTTACATGAGGGGCCAGCATACTTTTTAGTCAACAGTGAGAAAGTATTTTTAGCTTCGAGAACCATTTGGTCTGTTACAACTACTCAGCTTTGACTTTGGCATGAAAGCAGACTTAACCAGTACAGAAGCAAACTGGGTGAGATGTGTTCCCATAAAACTGTGTTTACAAAACAGATGGTGAGTCAGATCTGGCCTGCAGACCACGGTTTGCCGACCCCCTCTGTATAGCATAAAGGAAGGTATTAATCCCTCCTTTTTGCTTATGGGCCACCCCAGGTGACTGACTTGCCTCAGTGGCTCCCTGTGTCCGAAGGCTCCTTCTCCTTCCTGCTCTGCTGGGAGTACAGCCTACTTTTCGCCTTTTCTCTGAGACGATCATCCTGGCCTGCTTCCAAAACACCAAGCCCAGGCCAGTTATGACTGTTAATCACAGGGTTTAGAATGGCCCCCATCCACACAAGTAGCATTTAAATACTTTGGATTTGTTAAATCAAAATGGCATCATTTGTGCTAAAGCCCATGATACCAAACCTGTATTTAATGCCTAACCTAACTGCAGTTTCAGTCTTTACCAGAAATAGAATCTTAATCAACCAGTCTGGAATTTTCTGGTCGGCACCCAGTGAGGTATCGGCCTCATGGGCCCTCTCTCCCCCCGGAGGAAGAAGAGGCAATCTGTATGATAAAATTCACGCCATCCCTTCCTCCCTAGACTGGAATAGGGCTTCCCAGGTGGCACAGTGGTAAAGAACCTGCCTGCCAATTGCAGGACATGTAAGAGACGTGGGTTCAATTCCTGGGCTGGAAAGATCCCCCTGGAGGAGGAAATGGCAACCTACTCCAATGCTCTTGCCTGGAAAATCCCATGGGCAGAGGAACCTGGCAGGCTTACAGTCCTTAGAGTCCCATAGAGTTGGACACGACTGAAGCAACTTAACACGAACACAGCCTAGAAAATTCTTTTCTTTTGCCAATGACTTCCTTGCCCCATCCTCCTTTCCATAAAAACTTTCCATTTGTATAGAACTCCTTGGAGCATCCATCTAGTTGCTAAACAGGATGCCACCTGATTTATGAATCACTGAATACAGCCAATTAGATTTTCAAATTTACTTGGTTGAATTTTGCTTTTTAACACATCTGCAGGTTGTTCCTAATGACTTAGGGTCTTATTCCCAACTTACCGTTGGACTATTATCTTAATAACCCCCTTTTTTTTCTCTTTCTAAAAATTGTTTTATTTTATACTGGAGTATAGTTGCTTTGCACTGCTGTGTCTGTTTCTGCTGTACTGCAAAGTGAATCAGCTATATGCGTACATATATCCCCTCTTTTTTGGATTTTCTTCCCATTCAGGTCACCACAGAGCAATGAGTTGAGTTCCCTGTGCTATACGGCAGGTTCTCCTTAGCTATCTCTTTTATACATAGTAGTATATGTATGTCAATCCCAGTCTCCCAGTTGGGCCCATTCTGCTTTCTTCCCCCTGGTGTCCGTGTTTGTTCCTACATCTGTGTCTCTATTAGCCTAGGCTCTTTTTCTTTCGCGCTTTGCCCAGTGACAACACAACATGTGATAAACTAGCCTGCATAGACGCCTTTCAGAGCGGCAGCCAGAAGGTCAGAAAGGTCAAGTTCACGGTCCCACAGTGCCTAGCTCACCTGGACACACACAGTTGCACCGGATACCCTGCTGGATGAAGTCTGCAGCCACGGACTTTGTGAGGCCGATCACGGCCGCCTTGGTTGTGCTGTACACGCACCTGTTCACAACGCCTGAGAAGGAAAGCAGGTGTTAGTCACTCAGGCATGTCCGACTCTCTGCGACCCCATGGACTATAGCCCACCAGGCTCCGCTATCCATGGGATTCTCCAGGCAAGAATACTGGAGTGGGTTGCCATTCCCTTCTCCAGGGAACCTTCCTGATCCAGGGATGGAAACTGGGCGTCCCGCATTGCAGGCAGATTCTTTACCACTGAGCCACCAGGGCATATCATACCTGAGAAGGAGGGGAGGAAGAAATAAAAAGCAGTCTCCTTTAGGAAGCAGGAGACCACTGTCCTGCTTCCTCACACTCCACCCTTTTAAAAAACTGATATCAGTTCTTCTCCATTAATAGGGCTAGTTTCTGAATCTGGGGACATAGTATTATTGTTGGCACAATTCAGGTGAGACTTCTGTGTTGAGATGCTACATTTAAGTGAGAGCTGTACCCTTAGCTTTTCATCATCAATTGGTAGAACTCTTAGGTGGATTCCAAATTAAAACAAACAAACAAACAAACAACAAGGATAAATCAAAGGGAAACAAAACACAACTCAACCAAACCTATTTCTTTGTATTTCTCTCCCAGGAGGGCTTACTGTGTATCCTTGCTGAAAGAAGGAATGTTATCTCAGCAGTAGCTCCTCCATTCTAAACTTGAAAATCCACCTGTACCATCAGGCATCATCTCCATGTCTGCATCACAGACGTGTTTGCAGCTTGACCTCTCGCTGAGGGCTGGCTCACACATCTTTGTGCAGCTCTCCCCAGTCCACAGGCAGAGGTCCGTCTCTGGTACCACGAGGGCACTCTGTGCAGAGCTCTGTTGTAATCCTATCACGCTGCAGAAGACGTGTGCTTCCCCATCTCTCTCCCCCTTTGGGGCTGTGGATTCTCTGGGGTCAGGGGCATCTAGTGGATGTTCAGTACATCTTTTTTGATTAATTAAATGGATAAATGTTTCCTTCCCCCATTTTGATCTTCATTTCTATATCCATTTAGAGGGGGAAAAAAAAGGAGGGCAAAGCAAGCAAACTTTAGTTCCATGATTGGTTCATATTTAAGGCAAAAGGCTTGGTGCTTAATTCCAGTTTTAAAAAAAGCAGTTTTGAACTCATGTGTGGGTTACATGATCTCTGCTGTGCTTGTTCCCCAAACCCTTAAGCTCCTGAAGATGTGTCAGTCCATGCGTCATGATTCCCAGAGGAAGACACGCCTACCTTTGATGCTGGAAGCCACAGAGGACATGTTGATAATGTTGCCAGATTTCTGAGCCAGCATCTGCCAAAACAAAACAAAGACAAAAAACCCCCCAAAACATGCTATTCTGTAGGTTAAAAATTCTACCTCTTTAAAAGATGTACATTTGGTGCTTTCCTGGTGGCTCAGTGGTAAAGAATCCACCTGCCAAAGAAGAGATGTGGATTCCATCTCTGATCTGGGAATATGCCACATGCAGTGGAGCAACTAAATCCAAGCACAGTAACTCCTGAGCCTGTGCTCTGGAGCCCGGGAGCTGCAGCTACTGAAGCCCAAGTGAGCTAGAGCCTGCTGTGTCCTGCAAAAGAGAAGCCACTTCAATGAGAAGCCTGTGTGCAGTGACTAGAGAGTGGCCCCCGCTCTCGGAAACTACAGAAATGCCCATGCAGCAACAAACAGCCAGCACGGCCAAAAATAAGAACTAAACTGAAAGATGTGGTGGTGGTGGTTTAGTCGCTAAGCTGTGTCCGACTCTTGAGATCCCATGGACTGTAGCCCTCCAGGCTCCTCTGTCCATGGGATTCTCTAGGCAAGAATACTGGAGTGGGTTGCCATTTCCTTCTCCAGGGAATCTTCCGGACCCAGGGATCGAACCCAGGTCTCCCACATTGCAGGCAGATTCTTTACCAACTGAGCTACGAAGGAAGCCCAAAATAAAAGATGTACATTTATTATAGTTTGCAGAGCTACCTTATTAACAGTTAACATTAAGCACCGTGAAGCAGCTTTAATGGTCTCACCCAGTCACTCCCGGGAACTGACGGCCTGTGTATACATCGGCAGGAACTTTACTCAAGGGGTTACTGCCTTCCTGGGGCATAAGAGCATCGGCAAGACCAAGAAGGGACCCTGAGCTAAATGAAAGGCTGATGAATGTTAATGTTACTGTGTGTTCCTGATGGAAAACTCTTACCATGTATCACATTCTTGTTGACTACCTACTGTGGTCAGATACAGAGTCACGACCAGCGATTCAAAGACAGACGACTCAGTCCCGGCCTGCCTGTAGAACTACCAGTCTGATCCAAGTAGCCGATACAATCTGCAGCAGGAATGTTATCTCAGCAGTAGTTCCTTCATTCTAAACTCAAAAATCCACCTGTACCATCGTGCATCATCTCCATGTCTGCAGAGTCCGACACAGAGAAGGAGTCGGGTGTGGCGAGAAGGAGTCAGCCAAGGTTGCGGGGCACGCAGAGGATGGCTGATGTTTTGAAGGCTGGAATATTAGAAAGCTGCAGAGGCCAAAGGGGCTAAATTTAGGAATTTGGGTTTAAACCAGAAGGCAATGCGGTGGAGACAATGAGGGGTTTAATGCAGAGGGGAGTGGCATGCTCAGATTTGCAGGTTAGAAAAATTACCCTGTCTCATGTACAGGGGATCACTGGAAGATGATGCAGGGATTTAGGAAATGAGGGGCCTCAGCGATAAAGAATCTGCCTGCCAGTGTAGGTCAGGAAGATGCCCTGGAGTTGGAAATGGCAGCTCACTCTAGTATTGTTGCCTGGGAAATCCCATGGACAGAGGAGCCTGGCAGACTGCAGTCCATGGGGTCGCAGAGTCAGACACGGCTCAAGGGTAGAGACCAGAGATGTCTGTGGGCAACAGAGGTGGAGACAATCGAGGTAACTCGGATGGGACTTGGGACCTGGCTGCCTGCAGTGAGGGCTCTACCCCCCACCCCATCTAAGGCAGTGTTACCCAACAATACCTCCATCAGAATCCCCCATGGAAAGTGTGAAGGTCTTAAAAGGAGGGTGTGTGACTGTTCTGTCTTCCTAGACAGGGTACCCAGCAGCCAGTCAGTACACTTAATAAATCGAAACTTTGTGAGGGGCTAGGTTCAAGTGCAGATGGCTGAGCTCTGCCCCAGACCTAAAAGGGTACATCAGTAAAAAAAAGCTGCTATGAATTGAAAATGTTTTCAGAGGAACTTATACTTAATTGCCAGCTTCCCTGGTGGCTCAGACGGTAAAGCATTTGCTTGCAATGCAGGAGACCTGGGTTCGATCCCTGGGTTGGGAAGATCCCCTGGAGAAGGAAATGGCAACCCACTCCAGCACTCTTGCCTGGAAAATCCCATGGATGAAGGAGCCTAGTGGGCTACAGTCCATGGGGTCCCAGAGAGTCAGACATGACTGAGCGACTTCACTTAATTAAAAGACATATATGTGTTTTCAAGAGATACACACCTGTGCAAGGGCATGGGCAGTCTGAAAGTGTCAGTCGCTCGGTCATGTCCGACTCTGCGACCCCATGGATGGTGGTCCACCAGGCTCCTCTGTCCATGGGATTTTCCAGGCAAGAATACTGGAGTGGGTTGCCATTTCCTTCTCCAGGCCCAACTCAGGGATCGAATCTGGGTCTCCTGCACTGCATGCAGATTCACATGGGTACCCACCCATGAAGGTTTGAGGGGGAAGAAGTGAGAGTTGGAGAGAATGCCTGTCTAATGGGTGTTGCAGCAAAAATAGCAATGAAGCTTTTCCTCTGCTGAGAACAAGGAAAGGAAAAGAAACTGACCAGACTAGAGAAGGAACGTAAACGGGCCTGAAAGAGTTAATCACTCTCGGCTTAACTGCAACGGTTACTAGTCTGTATCTCACAAAACTAACCAGACACTATGTAAATTACAACCTGCACCTTCTGCCCCTTAACTCTATGTAAATTACATTGTGGACCAGGTGCTTACCTTCCCCCTTCTTTTGCAGACTACCCCTTGTAGCTTTTTGCATTTCAAAGAGGGGCCGCAGTATGATAAACCACAGGCAAATGGACCTGATTACTGGACTGCCAGGCCCAATTATGGGCTACCTGATGCCAGCTCTGACTGTTTTGAAACCAGAAAAGAATGCAACACTCTCACTACTTCGCTCCTTATCACACACCCCAAACTGCGAGCCCAGTCTATGTGATGCCCTCAGATTCCGCACGTGGGGGGCTCAGCTCTTGAGGTCGTGGCCTGCTGTGTTCTCCTCCTGGCCCACTGGAGATTAAAGCCATTTTCCTACTTTCTCCAAGCTCTGTCTCTGTACTTATTTATTCTGCATCAGTGGGCAGAGAAAGTCAGGATTTTGGTGGTAATATAGGCACCAACTTATTGAAATCAGAGGGTGTGGGGATGGCTGTACGGAACAAGGCGGAGATGGTGAAGAGTCAGAATAAGTGCTGGGGGAGATGGAGGACACAGGGAGGAAAACCAGGACATGCTCTGTTATGAAAGGCAAGTACGCAGTTTCTATGGGGGAGGAGTCTCTGTAGGCAGTGAAAGGGCTCTAAGAAAAAAGTCACTTCCATTGGCGCAAGTTTCTCCAGCAGCTTCCAGAGAGGTGAGGAATGGAGAAGGCGAGTGGTTCAATGACCCGGAGATGAGTTTGCCAAGATTCTGTGTTTCCTTCTGGCACTCTTACTTTCTGTTTTGATACTTAGCTACTAACTGTACTTAAGAGCAGAAAGTCTAAAATAACCAAAGGTCTTATGTTGGATGGACTAAAGGGATACAAGGAGAGGCTGAGGTGACCCAGTGAGGTCAAGGTGGCAGAAAAAGAAACTATTTAACTCAACTTGCGTGTCTATATAATAAAGAGGGTCATAATAAAGAGGAGTCCTTGTAATAAAAGACCAGGAAAATTAGCAAAGTATAACAGTGCTGAAAACTAAGCCTTAAAATTATTTTCTTATCCATTTTAGCAAATAACATAACCTGCCTTAATTAATTTTCCCAGTTTCATGGAGGTATAATTGAAATATACAATCCATTTTTAATATACATGGAATACATGTGCTGTGCCTGCTCAGTCACTTAGTTATGTCTGACTCTTTGTGACCCCATGGACTGTAGCCCACCAGGCTCCTCTGTCCATGGAATTCTCCAGGCAAGAATACTGCAGTGGGTGGCCAGTCCCTTTTTTAGGGGATCTTCCCAACTCAGGGATTGAACCTGCATCTCCTGTGTCTACTGCATTGACAAGTGGATTCTTTACCACTGAGCCACCCAGGAAGCCCATGGAATATACATAGCCCAGTTGGGGCTTCCTGGGTGGCTCAGTGGTAAAGAATCTGCCTGCCAGTGCAGGAGACAGACACAAGAGACGTGGGTTCAACCCCTAGGTGGGGAAGATCCCCTGGAAAATGGAATGGCAACCCACTCCAGTATTCTTGCCTGGAAAATTCCACAGGCAGAGGAGCCTGGTGGGCTATAGTCCATGGGGTCACAAAGACGCGGACATGATAACATGATTGAGCACACACACACACACACACACACAGTTTAATATATAAAGATGGACTATTGAATAAGTTCAGTCGCCGATCTTCTGAAATGCAATAAATTCCCCAGGCAGTGCTTTGGAATACAGTCACCCGGGACATGTTACTGCTGCCCTCTAACCCTTGGACTATGCGCTTAGCCCAGGTCTGCCGGCTGATTCTAGAACCCACAGTCCTTGCCTTCCTCCCACGCTGCCTTCTCACCACCAGCTCAGCACCTGCTGTCTTGCTGTGAGTGCTCCTCTCTGGCAGGTGCAACAATAAAATGAAGTGCCTGGACATGGTTGTGCTGTCAAGCTTTGACTTCTCAGAGACTCGGGCAGGTGCTACAAAGATCTCTAAAGATTCCCTCTGGCTATATCTAGTTAGCCTACTGTGAGCTCTTCTGCCCTCACTGACCAGAGCTCAGCTCCTAAATTTGGCAGACCCTGGCTTGTCTTCAGTGATTCCATGCATGACCTCTACCCGGACTGACAACCAAGATTCATTTCTTCATCCAGCAAATGTCTGGTCAGCACCTCAATGTGTGAGGGACCTGTCTAAGATTCAGCAAAGGAGGAAAACCCCCAAATATCCAAGACACTCCCGGATCCTTGCTGTAATGGATCTTCTCTTCTGATGGGCCTTGGATTCTGCACTGACCTCCTTTTACAGTATTTTTAATTCGTTCTCTGCTTTTTCAGTGCTCTTTCAGTCTTGGAATGGTTTTCTGTATGCTTATTCAGGAACCCTGGAGTCCATGGGGTCACAAAGAGTCAGATACGACTGAGCAACTGAACAACAACAATAATTCATGAACAAAAATTTCCAGTATTATTCCTGTGTTTTGACCACCTGACCTTACAAATCTGCCTAGACTGCAAACTCTGGCTTCCCCTGGAAAGTTCTAAGCCGGTACATGTGCATCATATTTAAGGAACATAATTACGCCTGGAAAGGATTGTGGAATCTGTCACCCTCATTTTAAATAGAAGAAACAGATGCTGAGGGAGTGTCATCTCCCAGGTCCCGTGGCGACTTAGGGGCAGAGCTCAGGCCTGCCTAAGGTCTTCCAACACCTGATTCCAAAATCCCGGGTCAGGCCCGTTAGCGTCACTTGACAAGTGACTTCTGATTTCTCATCCCAGTCATTAATATCTCTTGGGATTTTTTACACACGAGTGTCACTGGCTCACATGGATTATTGTTAAGTTGCTTTACCTCATAGGCAAACTCACTAATTTGAAAGTTAGCATTTGATATTTAAAAGTGAACAAGTCTAAATTTTGGCTTCCACTGTACCTTACACCCACATCCTTCCCAGTGTCTATCAGACATTCGGTGTACAGATGTGCCGCCTACACATGAAACAGGCTTATCCATCTGACCCAAGCTTGCTCTTTTACCATAGCCTTTGCTTTTCCTCTGATCTTGAGTCTTCAAGTCTTCAAGAAATACACTCCAGTTCAGATTCTCGTGAACTCCAAACAGGCAAAAAAAAAAAAAAAAAAAAATGCAATCCTGGGAATCCTGGTGGTCCAGCGGTTAAGACTGCATATCCACTGCTGGGGATGCAGTTTTGATTCCTGGTAAAGGGCGTGCTGCGATTTGTGGGGTTGCAGAGTCAGACACGACTGAGCGACTGAACTGAACTGAAAGGGAACTAAGATCCTGCATGCCGTGTAGTTTGGCCAAAAAGAAAAACTAAAAGGACAAAGTCTTTAAAATGTATATATTTTAAAAATTTGCTAGTTCAACATTTGTGTGTACGTTAGTTGCTCAGTTGTGTCCAATTCTTTGTGACCCCATGGACTGTAGCCCACCAGGCTCCTCTGTCCATGGGACTCTCCAGGCAAGACTACTGGAGTGGGTAGCTGTTCCCTTCTCCAGGGGATCTTCCCGAGCCAGGGATTGAACCCAGGTCTCCCGCATTGCAGGCAGATTCTTTACCATCTGAGCCACCAGGGCCAATCCAAAGATTCCTTCTAGACGCAAAGAAGTAGATTAAAAAAGTTCCTTCATTACTAAGTCAATTTCTCCAATTTTCCTTTTAGCTTTCTTCTGTATCCTTCTTGACATTAGGCTTAATGTCCACAGCAAAGTATCAGCAACTGTGTTGCCATCAAAAAACTCATCTCCCGCCCTGGGCTGGGGCAGCATTCAGTGTGCCAGTCATCTAACCCAGCTGGGGTGGAGGAGAGGGGCAGCTCTCCTGCATTTCAGTTCAGTTCAGTTGCTCAGTTGTGTCCGGCTCTTTGCGACCCCATGAATCGCAGCACGCCAGGCCTCCCTGTCCATCACCAACTCCCGGAGTTCACTGAGACTCATGCCCATCGAGTCGGTGATGCCATCCAGCCATCTCATCCTCTGTCGTCCCCTTCTCCTCCTACCCCCAATCCCTCCCAGCATCAGAGTCTTTTCCAATGAGTCAACTCTTCACATGAAGTGCCCAAAGTACTGGAGTTTCAGCTTTAGCATCAGTCCTTCCAAAGAACACCCAGGGCTGATCTCCTTTAGAATGGACTGGTTGGATCTCCTTGCAGTCCAAGGGACTCTCAAGAGTCTTCTCCAACACCACAGTTCAAAAGCATCAATTCTTCGGTGCTCAGCTTTCTTCACAGTCCAATTCTCACATCCATACATGACCACTGGAAAAACCATAGCCTTGACTAGACAGACCTTTGTTGGCAAAGGTCATGATGTCTCTGCTTTTTAATATGCTGTCTAGGTTGGTCATAACTTTTCCTCCAAGGAGTAAGCGTCCAAGGAGTAAGCGTCTTTTAATATCATGGCTGCAGTCACCATCTGCAGTGATTTTGGAGCCCCCAAAAATAAAGTCTGACACTGTTTCCACTGTTTTCCCATCTATTTCCCATGAAGTGATGGGCCCAGATGCCATAATCTTAGTTTTCTGAATGTTGAGCTTTAAGCCAACTTTTTCACTCTCCTCTTTCACTTTCATCAAGAGGCTCTTTAGTTCCTCTTCACTTTCTGCCATAAGGGTGGTGTCATCTGCATATCTGAGGTGATATTTCTCCTGGCAGTCTTGATTCCACCTTGTGCTTCTTCGAGCCCAGCATTTCTGCATTTCACTAGGGTTCAATTTACAACCCTGAACTGAGCCTGTTCTGTGCAAAGTCCACCTTGTTCATTGTCTGAGCCTGTGCAGTCTGCTACTGCTGGCTCATAAGCTCATCTGAAGTCAGTGTTTTTCATGTTTCTGTTCCCCTCCCCCAGAGCACGTAGTGTGGTGCTCTCAGTTGAAAGGCACTTCATGCTTCTTTGTAAAATAAATTTAAAACAGTGATGAGTTGTGTGAAGGCTGGTGAATGTGAGGGCAGCAGACTCAGGAGGAATATTCTCTTTAGCACACGCTGTCTCTCACCTTGCTGGTACCTCTGTGGCTCGGCTGAGAGCAGGAGTGCAAGGCAAATACTCAGGGTACTGAAAAGCAATGAGTGTGTGTCTAGACACTGACGTTCAAGAAGGGACCCAGGACTTACCTGGTGGCCCAGTGGTTAAGACTCTGCCTGCCAATGCAGGGGACAAGCCAGGACTAACCCCTGGTCTGAGAAGATCCTACATGCCGCAAAGTGACTAAGCCCGTGCGTCACGGCTGCTAAGCTGGCGAGCCGCAATTACCGAAGCCCGCATACCCAGAACCTGTACTCCGTAATGAGAGAAGCCCCCACAACAAGAAGACCTTGCAGCAGCACTGGAGAGCAGCCCCAGCTCGCCGCAACTAGACAGAGCCCCTGCATAGCGACAGAAAGTCACTCCAGCCATAAAGGAAGAAAGGAAAGAAAGAAGGGGCCCAGCTTCTAGGGTTCAAATCCCGGCTGTAACCACTTCCTAGTTAAATGGCTAGTTTTTGACTAGTCACATGACTTCTGGCAAGTTATCTAACCCCCCAGCTTCATCCCTCCACACACTGGATGTGATAAAGCAGCACCTACCTCATCAGGCTGCTTTGGTCCCACAAGCCTCCTTGCTGCCAATCCCAGATAGCTGAACCATCGGCTCCCTCACTCCCCTGGGACTTCTATGAAAGTTACACTTTTTCAGTGAGGCCCTCCTGGACCTCTCTGATAAACTAGCATCTTTTTAATTCATAGTACTCACAACCATCCCACATGTTATACGTTTATTTGATGACATAGTGTCCCATCTCACCCCTCAAACACAGGACCTTCATTATAGAAAGGACTTTGTTTAGCTCTCTGATGCCTTCTTCATCTGAAATGCAGCCTGGCCCATAGCCCTTGAGTGAATGAAGTGGAAAGTTAAACGAGTTCATTTCTATTAAATGTCTTGATATACATGTTCAATACAGGTTAGTCAGTATGTGAGCTATTATCAGACTGGGGATCCTCTCTGGATGTCCAGTGTGGAGACCCACTTATTTCCTGGTGCTTATGCTAGCGATGCTGGTCACCTTACCTTAGGAAGAAAAGCCTTGATCATCAGGTACATGCTGCGGACGTTGAGGTTCATCGAGAAGTCCCAGTCTGTCTCTTCACAGTCCAGGATGGTTCCGTGATGGACGAAACTGGAAGAGTGATTAAGCAATGGGGAAAATGATCATCCTAAAAAACTTCTATTGAATTTCCTTATCCTTTTCATTGTTCTTTATTGGCTTAGACCATTGTCCCTTCCATTACCAAGACTATTAACAAGTCAAACCTAGTATCACTTAGTACATTAGGTGAAGTATTCTAACACCATAAGCTAAAAAAGTTTAAGACCAAAAACTTCTTTTAAAAGAAAGCAGGAGTTTGGAAACTAAGAAACGTAAGAAATTTTATACCAACTGCACAGGAAAATCACTGTCATTAAAAATAAACATGGATTTCTTGGTGGTCCAGTGGTTAAGAATTCAGGTTCCAGTGCAGGAAATGTGGGTTCCATCCCTGGGCAGGGAACTAAGATCCCACATGCTAAAGACAACTAAGCCCGCTTGCCTCAAGTAGAGAGTCCGTGGGCCTCGATGAAAGATTCCTGCATTCTGCAACCAAGACCTGATGCAGCAAAAATAAATACATATTAAAAAACCCGCAAAACCCCAAACCCAAAGCTAAACAAATGAGAACACGCCGCATAACGATCATTTCAAGAGCAAGAGCGCCCTCTGGTGGCACAAATTTAACATTCTCAAGGGAAATCAAAACTCCAAGGAAAATTTCCCGGGCAAGAATACTGGAGTGGGTTGCCATTCCCTTCTCTAGGGGATCTTACCGACCCAAGGATCAAACCTGGGGTCTCCTGCATTGCAGGGAGATTCTTTACCATCTGAGCCATCAGGGAAACCCATTTAAAAAAAATAAAAAACAAAGGAGAATAGAATGCTTAACTACTATTTCAAGAGCGCCCTCTGGTGGCACAAATTTAACATTCTCAAGGAGAAATCTAAACTCAAGGAAACAAGTCTCAACATCTCAGGGTAGCAAAGCAGTACTCCTACTCTACAGTTCTAACATACTGAGGAAACACTGCAGAACAAAGCAAAACCTTTAATATAAACTTCACTCTTTTGAAGTCACATTTCCTCAAGGAAGCTTTCTAAACACTTGAGTCCTATTGATTTCACTGTCCCCGGACCAAAATTATGTAATTAATTATAAAAGATTGTTGGTTCTGATTCCTATGCACCATTGTATTTCCAGTTCAACTGAATGACAGCAAGAATCACACGCTCTATTTCTGTATTCTTTAGGTTGCTGAAAACTTAACAGATGCTCAAAAACTAATTTTGCTAATTGTTTTTTCCACGGTTCTGTGTATATCCTCATATGAGGGATGAGCAGGTTATTTATAAACCAGATCATCACAAATTGTTGCTCTAGTTTAATTTTCATACATTGTAACATATGATAAACTATGAACGCAGAGATTTTTTTTTTCACTATGAATCATGATTAGATAGAACCATAAAACTATATTAGAATGTTCTAGGATTCCTCTACCAATGCAGGAGTATAAATGTAACACTACCTAAGAAAAGTGGGACATCTGGAAGGTATCTACTGAGATCCTATTTACTCACATCTACTGATATGTCTGAGAAGGGAGAGTGGGTTCCAGCGGTGGCTGTATCTACATGTAGCTGCTCCAGTTCTAGCTTTACATGTGTGGTTCAGGAAGCTTGGTACCACCCCCATGACGTTCAGTTAAGCCATTCTCTTCGTGTTGTGTATAAAGGTAGAACGTGAACCTTCTTTTGCTGGGATTGACTGTCCCAGTAAGAAACACTGAGCTTGGGAGGTATAAAGAATTTGCTGCTGCTGCTGCTAAGTTGCTTGTTGTGCGGACTCTGTGAGACCCCAGCAGGCTCCACCATCCCTGGGATTCTCCAGGCAAGAACGCTGGAGTGGGTTGCCATTTCCTTCTCCAATGCATGAAAGTGAAAAGTGAAAGTGAAGTCGCTCAGTCGTGTCTGACTCTTTGCGACTCCATGGACTGCAGCCCACCAGGCTCCTCAGTCCATGGGATTCTCCAGGCAAGAGTACTGGAGTGGGGTGCCAATGTGCCAAAAAATTGGGGACATTCACATTTCAATAATCTGAGTACTTGGCTTCTTTTAAATGTACTCTGATAGAGGGTCATTTTAAAGACACTCTACTGGAAAAGTTTTTCATATTATTTTATCAGTCTTAGTAGAGCATCAGTGACAAGTCCGTTGGCATGAGCCTGGTACCAGGCTTGAAAAGAGGAATCATGTTAGTGCTGGTGCCTTGAGTGACCCTAACTGCCTGTAGACCCCAAGCCTATGTCAATGTCTACGGCTGTTTTACTTGCTGATCTTAATTGTAATAAAAATTATGTCCAAAATTTTAGCCATATTCCCCAAGGAATATATTATGGTTCACAATGAATAATTTTGCTTTATCAAAATTCTTTGTGTGAGAGTTGCAGAAAGCTTTCTGTAAGAAGAGTGGAAGTGAAAAGTTGTGAATTACCCAGCAACGTTAAAGAGAACATCAAGTCTCTCAATGTCATTGGCAAACTGGTCAATTTGCTTCTTCTTTGTGACATCAAGGACCCGAGTGTGAATACCTGAAATATAAAACAAAGGGCATTATTTGCCTGTCTCCGTAAAGGACGCTTAGCTTTGAAGATTCAGCTATTTCCAAGTATGAAGATGGTAATATCTGTATGGTAGGCTTCGTAGGATTACTGCCCATTCGTAGGGTTTTCATAATCTTAAGACTATCAGTAAAAATCTTGAAGTCTCCCTATTTGACCTCCCAATAACAGTTCTCTTTCTTCTTCCCCTTCTCTCTAGTCTCTAAATTGAATGATAAAGGTCTTTTCTGAATAAAGACTTCACAGTGACATGCGGATGATCGATAGCAGATGCTTCTCAGTAAGCCAGCAGTAATCGCTGTGAGTCAGCTCATTTCAGCCCATTCTTTCCCCCAGAGGCCAAGTCCCTGCTACAGTGATGCTGGATTCTGTCTGTGTGAAGGGTAAAGGCAGGGGCGGTAGATAAGGTATTGTTTTTACTTGTGTATTTTACCTTTATGTTAATTCTATTATTTTTCAGAAATGACTCTGCTGGCCAAAGCTATCATCACTTATTTCTGCACCAAATTACAAGGAGAAGAAATGAGAGGCCAGACAAAGGGATGAAACACTTGAACACCGGCCACAAGAGATCTGGCATGGGGGTGTGAGAGACACACACCGCACCAGCTACTCAAAACCCCCTGAACATTCTCGAACGGAAGCAGCAGTCACTATTTTTATGTTTTTTTTTTTTTTTTTTTTTAATAATACATGGTTCATCATTCTGTTTTGGATATAGAAAGAAAAGTTTATAAACAGAAGGGAAGACTGAAACCGAGGTTCAGAAAGGCCTCCTTTGTGCTGTGCTTTTCTATTCCAACAGCTTGATTTGTTGGAATTACAATTCAAGATAGTCTCGTGCAGTTAACTAGGCCAGTGCAGACAACTAGGTCAGTGAACTGATCTGTGCTGATCATGGAACCTGTTCCATTCAACTTCTAAATAAGTGCTCTGTTCTGATTTCTTTCAGAGTCACCTGAACCTCTCTGATATTGGAGCTAGGTTCAGTGTGGTGTATGTAGTAAGTGGTAGAAAGAAACTGGTAATCGCACATGCCTGAGTGACTCTCTGCAACCCTGTAGACTTTGGTCCACCAGGCTCCTCTGTCCATGGGATTCTCCAGGCAAAAATACTGGAGTAGGTTGCCATTTCCTTCTCCAGGGGATCTTCCTGACCCAGGGATAGAACTTGGGTCTCCTGCATTGCAGGCGAATTCTTTACTGTCTGAGCCACCAGGGAAGCCCATAGTATAAGGGGTAATAAACATCTAAATAATCTCTTAGAGTCTCTGGTTGTGATACGTAATGTTAGGGCTGAGCTGTTTCCAGTATAGTAGCCACTGGCTGCATGTGGCTACTGAGCCCTTGAAGTGTAGCTAGTCTGATTGGAAACATGCTGTTAAGTGTAAAATACACACAGGTTTCACAGATTTAGGAAAAAAATGTAAAATACCCCATTAATAATTTTGATCGTGAGTACGTTAAAATTACAGTATTTTAGATATATTGAGTTAAATAAAATATATTCTTAAACTTTTCACCTGTTTCTTTTAACATTTTAAATGTATATTTTACTAGAAAAAATTATGCCTGTGACAAACATCATGTTTCTCTTGGACACTGCTGCCCTTAGAGGAGGGGGGCTCAGAAGTAAGAAGTTGTCATAATGACTGTTAAATGGTCATGTCTGACTTCATAATTAGCTATTGAATCCTTTGACATGTTGGATAAATAAAAAATTTTAAATATGCACCTTAAAAACTTCGTTCATACATTTAAGTGTACAGATTTTTGTCTGCAGGCTCACAGAATACAAACTGGGTATCAGAGAATCTGGCTCTAAAAAGAAGGCCGGTGGAGCTGAACAGCTAAGGAATTTTCTTTCAACATGTAAAGTGTTAATGCTTTATAATCCCTTGTAGACTCCAATGTCAAAATCAAGCTATGGAGGTGCTTACCTGGGTACTTATCCAGTTCCTGAAGTTTGGAGTCATTGATATCGGTGGCTATGACTTTGGCACCTTCTTTTGCAAAAGCCTGGTAGACACAACACACAAATAAATCCTTTGTTTACTTGGTTAAACTGCTCTCGTGAACCGAGAGTCACTTAGCCTCTCCCCTTTATCTTATTGTCGCTATTATTTTCCCCAAGAAATAGGTGAAATTTCACACTACCTAGTCTCACCTCGTTCTTCACATTTTTAGTCTGTTTTATCATTAGTTAGAACAATGTGACATACACTGTGCTTGCCAGTTGACTTTGTCCCTTTGTGTGTGTGTGTGTGTGTGTGCTCGGTTGCTCAGTCATGCCCCATGGACTGTAGCCCACCAGGTGCTCTGTCCATGGAATTCTCCAGGCAAGCATACTGGCGTGGCTTGTCATTCCCTTCTCCACGGGATCTTCCTGACCCAGGGATCAAACTTGAGTCTCTTGTGTCTCCTGTATTGGCAGGTGGATTCCTCACCACTGTGCCACCTGGGAAGCCCGACTTTGTAATGCCAAATAAATATATTTTTTAAAAAACTAGGATTCAGTTATTGAACACCTCTCAAAATACTACCTTTCTTTGATTTTACAGCCTGCATTCTATTTCTGAGCAGTGACTAAAATCCAAATAATAAAAGAAAAATGGGTTATTTCAACACTTTTCCTCTTAAAAGTGGATTATTAGCTCAGGTGGGGGTTTCATGTGAGAGAAGTTGATACAAATTAGAAGGCAAAGATAACTTGATAGTCTCGTAAGTCTGGAGTCCTGCCTCTGAACTGACATAATTTCAGAAAACAATGCACTTCTGTAGGGCCCCTTCAGTGACTTTATTATGGTGCAGAGAAACTAAGGCAGACAGACAAGTTTCTCAGCTCAAAGGCTATCAGTGATGTCACAGGATAAATGTGAGGTATTCATTCCTTCATCTGCCTGGAGTCGGAGGAGTCACTTTCCTTTTTTTGTAACTTAAGACAACAGAAGCACAAAAGGAAAAAAAAAAAAAGAGCAGAACTAAATAACCGTGGTACCTGGCCCCAGAATTCTGTACCACAAAAGTTAGTAAGCAAGCAACAAAAGATAACAACTTACCAAGGCGGCTGCCCGGCCGATCCCCTGAGCAGCAGCCGTCAGGACAATGACCTTCCCATCAAGTCGACCCATCCTGGAACCTGCGGTCTAATCTACAGACGTGTATTTAATGGCTTATACTGTAGCCCATGGCCTTGTGCAGTAACATTTAGAAGGAATGGTTCAACAGACTCCTTTAAGACCCTGAAGACACACACCTTTGTCAAATATTCCCACCACCTGAGAAGATCCCCATCAATCTCCAAGAATGCTTGCCCTAAATGCCTAGCTTTGCATATAAAAACATTTAGCAAAGCCCTGGTAGCTCAGTCAGTAAAGAATCTGTGCAGTGCAGAAGACACAGGTTTGATCCCTGGGCTGGGAAGATCCCCTGGAGAAGCGAATGGTAACCCGCTCCAGTATCCTTGCCTGGAAAATCCCACGGACAGAGGAAGCTGGAGGGGTGCAGTCCATAGGGTCACAGAGTCAGACATGACTGAGCGACTATCACACACTGAAGTGGTAACTGACAGACAGACATCAGACTTTAAGCCATCTTCAGGTAGTTTCAGCCCCTGCTGCTGATACAGCCCACGACCGTTCTCCCCGCTGCCCCTCCCTGCAAACACTGCGTGGGTCCTCCCTACTTGGGACTGCTCCTTGCTTCCTCCCTTGTACACTTTTCTTGGGGTCTGTACTACCAATCATCTGTGGTTTTTCCGGGTCTCTTGGGACGATTTCACAGTTGGCTTCAGAAAGTCATTGAAAAATAAGAGTTGGAAAGTTAGAGCCTGTCCAAGCCCCCCTTTTACATCTGAGGGAACTGATCTGACCTGCTCAAGGTCACAGAGCTGGTCAACAGCAAAGACAGGACTAATGTCAGGTCTCCTGACTCTTCCGTAAGTGAACATCCTACCCCACAGTGCTGCTGATTAAAGTCTGAGCATTCAGCAGTAACACTTTAACAGACACAAATAGTGATTTTTAAAAGGGAGGACTAAGGACGTCTGACAGAGGGGAAATAGGATCTACAGAAGATACCTGGTCAATGCTTGGACTGTAACAGATCGCAGGGTGACAGGAAAGGCTAGTGATGAGGTTACAGGTAGTGAAGAGTCAGGTGATGATCAAATGAGGCTGTCTGCAGGGAACCGAGTTCTTTCTCTCATCCTGCAGTTCTTAGTGTATGCCTCTGACCACACAGCAAGGCACAAAATGGCTGCTTTCTCCCAAGACGTCACATCTGCATTCCGGGCAAAAGAGAAGGAAAGGAGCAAAAGACAGAAGTCTTTCAGAGACCTTGCTTTTCTATTTTGGGAGGACGCCCTCCTCTGAAATTCCAGCCCATGTTTTGTTGGCCAGTTTTAGCAGCAGAGGCTAAGAATTTGAGTTTTATTTTCCAGTTTTTATAAAGTGAAAAGGGTAGGGGTTGGGGGAGCTAACAAATAGCACATGCACAAAATAACCTTCCCAGTCTGCTCATTACC
Organism: Bos indicus x Bos taurus; assembly: GCF_003369695.1. NCBI lineage: Eukaryota > Metazoa > Chordata > Mammalia > Artiodactyla > Bovidae > Bos > Bos indicus x Bos taurus. The sequence continues at coordinate 21,964,265 of NC_040081.1, read as the reverse complement.
TGTCTGATAAAGAGTGCAGAGAGCTAGCTAGTCTAGCCTGGAGGGCTCACATGATCCAGTCATTTCTTTTTGAACTTATTTCTGTTCTCGTCAGCCAACCTTGGCTTTTTGTGGTAACTCGCATACACTTTCAAGCCTGCAACCTTTGTCCCAGCTCTCCACGCTGAGGGCTAGGTACTCCTGTGGGCAATCGGTACTGGAGGATTTGAGAGCATGACACGACCAGATGTGTATTCTGGAAAGCTCACTGGAGAGTAGGCCTGGGGAGGGACTGAGCAGGGGGTTTCCTTCGGAGGAAACTGCAGTCGTGCAGAGGCGGTGGACAAATAGAGGGGTAGAGAGCAGCGGAGAGAGTTTTAAGAGCTGACCCAGGGCCTGGTCGCCAGTGCACTGATTTCAAAGAGATTACGTGGTTCGCCTAGTGTTTTACGGCTAGGAATTCAAACCCAGGCCTCCTGATCCTGGATACAGAGAAGACCCTGTGGTTCTAAATCCCCACAGGGCGCCAGGGCCTTGCGGCTCCGCGGAATTGGTACCCGTAACTGATCATGATACCAGCGCTGCGGTCTGAAACCCATCTCTGAGTTTGTGCCGAGGCCACCGCCCCCGGGCCATTTCCGGTGGACTGCCAAGGCGAACCCAGCTCGGGGACACGCCGAGCCCCTCCCGCCTGCCGTGGCGCTCCTCCCGCGGACTGCAAGGGAAGCAGGATGCGCGCACCCCGCTCTGCCCCTCGTCCGCTCCCGGGTTCCTTCGCGGTCTGACCGCTCTCCCAGCCCCAGTTCCCTCCTCATTTTCTCCCGCACCAGCATTTCCTCTAATAAAACTCGTGCGTGTGTACCTTTCTCTAGGAGTCAAGTTTCTTGCAGGACCTGACTGACAGCGCGTGGTTCTAAGAACTACCCCCAGGGACTAGCTTACGACTTCACTGATGCTCTGTGATTGACGGAGAAGCAGGACGTTCACAATGGCCGACCTACTTTGATGCAATTTTAGGGGTTTTTTTTCCTTCTTACATGAGTGATACATTTTAAGTTAAACCATGGTAAAAGTTAAGTTAAACATTCAATATAATATTTTAGAAAGTAAGAAACCCCAATAATCCTTACCCGCCCCCAATCCTGAGCATCATGTATTAAAAAGCTGCTACTTTACACTGCTGTCATCAGTGACTTTTGGCCCATGGCCCTGTGAAGGCACATGCCAGGAAGCTTTGACAGCAAGAGAAGCGCTTACTAAAAGCGCTTGAAGCACAGGGCAGCCGTTTTGCTCACTGATGGCCTCCTCCAAGCTGTCCTCCCTGTCTTTCTGGGGTCAGATTTTAGAGCCAAAGCCTTATAACTAGATAAACTGAACGATTACACGAAGACACATTTATTTGGAAAAATGAGTGCAAACATAATATGAAATGGCGAAATGAGGCAACTTTCAATAAATTCAACGTGAAAATCAGACAAGATGGATTGCTTACTCCAAATATTAGAATCTAAGTGCTAATTTTTTTATTTGGCCCACCTTGCTTATGGGATCTTAGTTCCCCGACCAGGGATTGAACCCCCACTCTCCGCAGTACGAATGCAGAGTCCAGAGACACAGAGCATTTACAGGAATTCTTGACGAACCGGAGAAAGGATGTCTACAGTAGACTCCTTTGGCTATTTTGAAAAACTTACCAGAGTTTCAAATTTGTTAAACATGCCCCCTTACTCCGAACTTACGGCTAAAACTAATCCTGAAGAACAAAGTAACATCTGAAAATGACAACTCTCCTTCCCCGACCCCCACCCCCACCCCGCCACCAAAATTTCTTTTTTAATATATCGGGAAACTTACTTTAGAGCAGCAAATTCATGGCGTCCTCCAGATCACTGCGCTGGCAAGAAACTTAAGACCTTTGTGCAGAAGCAAGTCAGGTGCCTAGTAATGCCTGTTGGGATCTGTAGTTCAAGTTTCAGTTTTTAGAAAATTAGGCGCACATTCACATATTTTATGTGTATGTGCTGCCATCTAGTGGAGTTTAGGTAGAACTGTTAACTCCGACTGCTAGAAGGAAAAAGTGGAAAAGCATTTTACTGGTGTCTTCAGTTCAGTCGCTCAGTCGTGTCCGACTCTTTGAGACCGCATGGATTGCAGCACGCCAGGCTTCCCTGTGCACCACCAGCTCCCGGAGCTCATGTCCATCCAGTCGGTGATGCCATCCAACCATCTGGTGTCTTAGAATGTGGAAATCACTTCCTTCACGAATTTTACAGAAGTCCTGCTCTTTTATTTGCACTTACTATGTGCTGCTCTGGGGGCACTCGAGAGAGAATGAGCCAGGAGTTGCATATGAAAGCAACAAAATAGAAGGAAACCAGGTCATTGAAGATCCTGGAGCCTTCCTTCTTGCACCCTGACCTAGATTGTTTTGAGGCGGGGAAATTCTCTCGTGCTTTTAAGGTATGGGTGTGGTTATTTTGTCACACGCAATCTATTCTAACACTCATTACAAACGTAGTGGCAGAACGCAGTCATCTTGAGTGCACTGCGGGGGCTGAGTCGGGGAACTTCGAAGTGTATGCTGGGTAAGAGCCAAAAATCAAGTTTGGTTAAAGAGAATGGAAATATCAAATGGAAAAAGATTTACTAGATCATGTGAGCCCTCTCTACAAGGCTTACTAACTCATACTTAACAGGCATGTAACTGAGCCTAGAGACTGTTTAGGCTAGTTTGTGCATGTGCTATTTAAGTAGGGGTCTCTTAATACCCACGTAACTCACTTTCCCCTGCCTTTTGCTTTATAAAAGCTGGAAAACAACTCGCAAATTCCCAGCCGTCTTTGCTTCTAGAGCTGCTCAATGAAATAAATGTAAGCTGAAATCTCCAAGATCTTCCTTCTTGGATAGAACCCTGAGGACTCTCTGAAAAAGCTTTTGACTTTTGCCCTTTTCTCCTGGAATGCAGTTGTGATGCCTAGGGACATGGCAACCATGTTGTGACTTGGTGTGAGGTCAGAAGCATACGTTAAAGACAGCAGGGTGAGTGAGAGAAGGGCCTTGGTTCCTTTAAGACAGCCTTAAGTTGACAGCATTACCATGTGACAGGCTGTCCTATAGTAACCATAACTGTTGAAAATCAGCTCTCTGAACTTCTTATGTGAGAAAATAAACTTCTTTAGATCATGCTTTTTGCTCTTGGAGTGAATGTGTGTTTATAGTAATCACAGTGGCTCAGAACAAAGACTGTGAAGTCAGAAGGATGAAGGTACGTCCCACATCTTTCCCTCACTAGCTAAGTCAGTCACTTAACTCTACAAATCTGTTTTCTCGTCTGTGAATGATCACAGCACTTGCCTCAGCGATGTCACGAGGAGGAAGGACTTGGCGTGTGAAGCCATCAGTAGAATATGCTATTTTTGTACTTTGTTGTTATTCAGTTATTGTGTCCGACCCTGTGACCTCACGGACTGCAGCATGCCAGGCTTCCCTGCCCATCACCAATTCCCGGAGTTTGCTCAACTCATGTCCATTGATTTGGTGATGCGGTCCAACCGTCTCATTCTCTGTCATGCCCTTTTCCTCCTGCCTTCAATCTTTCTCAGCAATAGGGTCTTTTCCGATGAGTCGGCTCTTCCCATCAGGTGGCTGAAGTATTGGAGTACTTGATAAAAGAGTGTTTTTGTACTTAATAAATATTATTAAAAATTCAATTATAATGGATAGAAAATATTGTCCTTAGGGAAAAAAAAAAAAAAAGGCACCAACACCCAAAACACCCTGGCCTAGTTTTTGGTAACAGAACCTCATTGCCTTACTATAGTTTATACTGTTGAGTCTAATGATCTGAAACCATTATCCAGCTGTGCTCCTTGCTTTAATAACAATCCCTTTTCTTTGACTTTTGCAGATTTTGGAATACACATTTTATGAACATGAGAGTTCTCTAATCAAGGCCAACTCTGATACTTTTTCTTGAGGCAGCTTTCTTGAACCTTCCTTCATCCCCTGATCTTCAACAGTAGTGGTTGCTTTATGACCGCCTGTCTCATGGTGATGCAAATATCTGCTTAACCATTTGTATTGTCAGTGGACTAAATTTCTCCAAAGCTAGGGACTGTAACTTTTCCACCTTTACATTGTGATCAGTTCATATTAAAACTATATGCGTTGTTTTCCAAATACGATGAGTTCCACAAAGGAGGTACATTTTGGTGCCTAGACCGATGATGAGCACGTAGTTGATGGTTGTTTAATATTTGCTGAATATGAACGGTAAGGTCTCGGTAATAATTGTGAGGCTCGAGAGCATGTCTCCTATGAATAATATTTTGTCTTCTTTGTTCCTAATTTTGCTTTTCAGATCATTTTAGTATTGTCTGACCATAGTATTGTTTTTTAACATTCTCGCGAGTTTCCATTGCTGATTTTCATAATCGTTCCTTTGCAGTCATTCACAATATTGAAATTCGTTATCATTAGAGGTAAACAACATACCAAGTGAGATGTCAGAGAGATGGAGGGACAGAAGCTCTTTCCCTGACAGACACCAACTTAACAACAATATATGGGCCAAAATACTTTTGTGAAAACTTTAGAAGCCAGTTAAGAAGGGCTTCCCTGGTGGCAGTACCCTAGGTCAGGGCAAAGCTGGGAATGGCCACACTGAAGCAGGTGAGGAGAGCTGTTTCACTTCACCTGCAGCCACCCCTCCCTGGGCTAGCACAGCTTAGCCCCTGGCTCAGTTTCCCCATCATGGGGAGTAGGGGCAAGAAGAGAGTGGAAGGTTCACCGGAAGTTCCAGCTTTTTGAGGGGTGCCTGAGTGACTGGTTACTCTCCCCTGACTCGGAGTCTTGATGGAACTGGCATGGCTTGGCACCAGAGAACCTGCAGAGCCTGGTGTGGCTCTTGCAGTGAGGCCCACGTACCCCCTGGAGGCTTCATTTTTGGGAGGGAGGAGAAGAGTGAGTGTCTGGTGTTCCAGCTTTCTGAATGGCTGCACAAGAGACTGGTTTGTGTTTCGCCTGACTTGGGGTGCTGACGGGGAAGCTGATACACTTTGGATGCGTGGGGGCTGATGAGAAAAAAGGACCGTGGTGTGACTTGCTGCTGCAGCACCAAAGAGCCTGCAGTACTGCAGACAGACACCAGAGGGAGAGATCATGAGCGCCTGAAAAAGAATTTGGCAACCCTCTCATTTGCAAGCCCAGGGAAGGGCATACCCTCCAAAGGTTTCAGAGGCTCCCCAGAATCTATAAACGAGCTGACTGATGAAGGTGTTTCCCTGTATGAGACTAGAAGAGGTGGCTGCTTTTTTTCAAATGCATAAAACCCAGCAAAACGTCAGAAGCCACACAAACATGGACTATCGAAAGAAACAAGATAAATCTCCCGAAACTCAAAAAAATGGTGATCTAAGAATCACCTATCAAAGAATTAAAAATAACAGAAGCTCAATGATCTCAAGACAATGCAGACAACTAAATGAATTTTGGAAAATAATGCATGAACAGCATGAAAATATTAACTAGTAAATAGAAACTATGAAGAAGAACCAAACAAATTCTGGTGCTGAATAATAATCAAATTGAAAAATTCACTAGAGGGGTTGAACAGCAGACTTGATCAAGCAGAAAAATCAACAAACTGGTCATTTGAAGTTACCCGGTCAGAGAAGCCTAAAGGAAAAAAGAAAAGTGTAGAGAGCCTAAGGTACTTAGTGGACCAACATATGGTGGTACTTCGAGAGGAGAGACAGGGACAAAAAGTTGATTTGAAGAAATAATGGCCCCCAAACTTCCCAAATCTGAGGAAGGAACTGAACATCCAAATTCAGAGACTTAAGCAGCATTCTGTTAGACTGGAAACCCGATGACTGATTTTACTGTTAATGGCCTTTAGTTTCCCTGGGGAAAGGAATGCCGACTCACTCCAGTATTCTTGCCTGGGAAACCCCATGGACAGAGGAGCCTGGCGGGCTATAGTCTGTGGGGTCACAGAGTTGGACACAATTGTGTGAGCATACACAGAGCAGTTTTATTATTCAGGTGAATTTACCTACCATTATCAATACTTTGGGGGAAGCGGACATTGTAAAGAATCAAACCCGCAGTGCTGTTACAGTGTCTTGTTTGGGTAACGGTGGAAAGGAGAAACAGGTCCAGGTGAGAGGATTATAGGAGGGGACACTTTCCCCTTAGCGTTAGTGAATTCCTATGACAGTGTTAAGATAAGGGAAAATATCCTATCCACAGACTTTAGAATGATGACTATGATGCAATTCATAATCTCTTTCTCTGAATAAATAGTCTTACCAAAGAGCCAAGAATGCCTTGAAATCACTAACTGTTCTAAATGCGTCTTGCTGTTTTGTGTGGTTTTTCAAAATCGTGTGATATAAAGTATCAGATACTTTCTAAAATCATAGTTCATAACAACCTCTTATAGGTCAGAGACCCCTCTGGGGATATGACAAGAGACAGTATGGACCTTAGTATCCTAGGAAAATGGATCCACACACACAAGTTAATATTTACAGACTGCATGAAGTCCAGATGCCTTGTGTATCTGTGGGCACCTTAGATTTAGAAAACTCTACCTTGATAGAAACTCTGGCGCTGTTTCCTCATGTCTAAAATTAAAGGACACAATAAATTGGTGTGGTTTTTTTCCAGTTGCTAATGAAGTGCAACCGACTACAAAGTCTAATAACAAACCAATTTAGAGTGCTTGCACAGAGAGTGGGGTGGGTTGTAACTGGAAAGTGAGAAACAACTTCCATAGCTGTTTCAGCAAAAGGAAGATTAAAACTAGAAAATGCAGAGGCTGTATCACTTGCTATCCCTTAACAGCCGAAATATGGAATGCATATGTATATTTTTACAGGAAAATTCTGAAAGTCAACACAGAAGAAGAGAGGAGGGCCAGATACACTCTGAGTATCCCCCCAAGAAACCATCAGTTAAATTACATGGTGCTGTGATCTGGAACAAGTACTCAAACATTTACTGAATGTTCAAGACACTAAAAGAAGAGTCTGTAATTTTGTTAATCAAATGATACTTTATATTAACTTATGACTTACGCTTTGGAATTCTCTAAGTCATACGTGGATAACTTTATATTAATAAAAATATATACATTTTATGTATACATGGAAAGATTGGAAATTTCCTTCAATAACTTTATTCTTTATAAAACCTATAAATAAATAAAACTTTTCAACTTCTAAAGGATTACCACGTTTAAGAAGAAGGTATATTGCTATCACCATTCTAGATTATGGGAATGCATCCCATTCCTTCATCTTCCAATCCTAGTGGCAAAGTGGGAACTGAAATGAAGTTGGATTGAGACAGGACTGCCAGGGATAGACACATAAAGAAATAAACACAGACACTTCCAAACATGGAATGCTGGGCCTCCAGGAAAGTGGCAGAGCGGAGTCTACTGAGTCTTGCACTCTGGCACATCTTTTCCTGACGACATTTGCCAAGGACCTGGCTGGGGATCCTCGGTCTCCACTTCAGCAGTTTGTTCTTCTGAGGAGGAAAAAAAAAAATATCAACAACAAAAGTAATCTTAGTGAAAACATAGACAAAACCCAAATATAACTAAAGTGGAAAGGATGTTGTGACAGTAGAGACATGTGAAGAATAAAACATGGCGCTTTGACACAGTTGTTAATTTCCTTGTTAAAAAGGTACGCTTCACTTCATCAGAGTTGAAGATGTTTATTCCCCATTTTCCTATAAAATGAATGGTTAGAAAAACCATATTGTACATAAAACCTAGAAGTAATAAATTTTTGGTTGGAATCCATCAGTCTGAGAAGCAAAGTGAATCAAACAGATTAGCTGAGTTTGGTTTTCTTTTGTCCTATTTTCAGGGAAAAACTAGTGTGTTATACACTACTATGCATTTTAGAGGATACTTAGCCATCATTGGAAAGCTTTCTTTGAAGCTTTAAAAAGGCACTTTAACTGCATCTATTTACTTATAAGTAATAACTGTTTTAAAATTATATATGCATAAATCTAGGATAGCTGATCTTGAGATAATGAAAATTTCCTTTTATAATTAAAATTAAAAACTGACATTAACTTTTTAGGTTGATATTTTATTAATACTAATTCAAGGATTATGTCCTTTAATTCTGAATTGGTGAATTTTTGATTTATGTATCCCCCCCGGCCTTTTATTTCACTTAAAAATCATACCGGAAAGATCCATGTATTGATAAAAAGACTTAAACATTTTTATTTGCAGTTGGATTAGTTCATATTATGCTTGTGCCTTTGGCACTGTCAGATAAAATCAAAACATGATTAGAAAACGTATCAGTTTTTCCAAAGACTCTTCTAAAATGGTATGTGTGTGTGTGTGTGTGTGTACACACCAAAAGCTCTATGGAAGTGTTAACTAGTGGAAGGTCCTTAAGTGTTTGTTAAATACTATTCAAAGAGCTGAATGAAGAGTTTCAGTTTTTTCCCCAAATTGCTTTGTTCTATACTATCTCCCTAAGAGCACTGTCAAGGTGCTGACTTGATTCAATTTGATGTGCAGTTGATGAGAATGAACTGATTCCTTCTTTGTCACAGTTCCCATTTTCTTGCCTGGAGAATTCCATGGACAGAGGAGCCTGGAGAGATACTCCATGGGGTCCCAAAGAGTCAGACACCACTGAGTGACAAAAACTTTGACTTTTCAGAGCTCTCATACACCCTGGCAACCTTTGCTCAGAGCTTTACGTATCTGGCAGCTGCCTCTTTTGATGAAGCTTTTTTTGTTTTAGGTTTCTACAAATGCATAATAGGGTATTTCTGACAGGTGGAGACACTGTCACAAAGGGCTCTGGCCATGCACTCCTGGGCATGTGGTGAGAAAGGCTAAGACACAGCATATTACAGAGCTTCTCCCGGCACGTTCCCCATCTCTGTGGACAGTGCCTCCGCATAGCTGGGGGTGAGCCTGATGCCCGACACCCACTCCATCCAATCAGGCACTGAGCCTGCTGATTCTACCTCCAGATCTCTCCCATCTGTCACATCTCCTCGACTCTATTGTGCCTGCCCAAGTTCACGCTGTCCCCTTGCCCAGGCACCTGTTAAACTCTTGCTCCCATGATTTGTGGGTTACCCTACAGCTGAGGCAATGTGTTCAAAATGTACGCGCCATCACGCTCCTCTGCTCTTGTTTGAAATCCGAAGGCTTCTTCCATCTACTCTCAGGGTCAAGTTTAAATTCTCTACACTCTTTACAGAGTCCTGCAGGTCTGGCTCTTGCCTCTCTTCTTTGGTTCACTGACTCCATCCACAGAAGCCTGCTTTCCTTGCGCCCTGGCCACATCATGCTCTTTCAGCCCTCCCCCGACCGTGGTCCCTCCTACTCTGGCTGGGGCTGTCAATGTTCTGTTTGTAAATGCTCTGCCCTCCTCTCTCTGCTCAGCTAGCTCCCGTTAACCTGTTAGATCTCAGTTCCCCTCTTCAAGGAAGACTTCCGTAATATTCCTAAAACAAAAACCTACTCTAAGCCTCAGAGCCGTTTGCACTCTAGAATTTTCCCTTTGACTACCTGATTGCTGTCTATACCTAGTACACTGTAAGCTCTAGAAGGACAGGAACCACATCTAGTTTTGCTTGTTACTTCACCATTAGTGTATAATATGTATCACAGAGTTGATATTAAAGAATTCTGATATTAAAGAATTGACTGAATGAATCAGTAAATGATACAAGTCTATGATCTGGCTTGTGTAAAATGAATATATAATCCTACTGGAAATACTGGCCCACTGAATTCATAAGAAAGTCTTTTTCAGTAAAAGTAGTTTTGTGAATAGGGTAGCATCTTTATGTCCTTGGGAATGTTGCTTGTCCATTTCAGGGAAAAGTTGACGGTTTAACACACAGACTTCACTCAGGGTAAAAAGTGACTGTGCTTCAGAGAAACTCGGTCCCCCCCAGAAAGCAATGAAGTCTCTGCCCTGTGAGCTTGGTCAACTCTATCCTCTCCTGTCGGTACTTGCCTGTGGCGTCACGTGGTAAAGAGAAGTTCCCACTGTTATCCCCCCATTTCTGAGTAACCAGTGTATTTACCTACCTGGACAAAGGCCTAAACCTGAGTTATCAAAATAGCGAACTGGAGGAGGTACTGGTAAAGACTTTGATCGGTTATCAAAAAACCAAGATTTCGGCGACTCCTTCGGCACAGGATCTTGGACATTCCGTTCCTTGCATTGAGAAGACATATGGTGTCTCTTTTTAGAGGGTGTCCCAGTCACTTTAGGAGACTTTGGAGAATTCTCACAAGTTACTTCTTTGTGAACCTCTCTTTTAAGCGTTCTCTCCTTCCATGTCTTGACCTCACTGGAAAGATGATGATAATAGCTTAAATGTGGTGGTGGTGGGCGAGGGGGAGTAGGAGAAAAAAGGAGACCACAGACTGCAATTCCTGCAATGTATTCACACTTTAAAAAAAAAGTTTTTAAATTGTGGTGTGTGTTACAATATACATAACATAACATTTAGCATTTTATCATATTTACATTCTTGTTTCAACCTAATGCTTCCTGTTTGGACTGTTTTGACAGTTCAGAAAATGAAATGAGGTCAGTATAAACTGAGTAATTGTAGTAAATCTCCATAATCATGGGGGTTTGAAAAGAAATGATATCAGATTTTTAAATGAATCAATGATATGATCTAGTGTATTTTGTGGCCATAATTTGATAAATTAGTCTCTGGGATAGATGACTCTAATGTATCTGTTATTTTAAGAGAAATAATTCGTGGTGCTTTCCTGGATTCATTATATTCTTGCTTCATAGAGGAAATGCTACCACATTGCTCTGGTTCCTCCAGAGAGAAACCTGGGCAACAATCCTAGGGCCCCGTCTTCCTCATACTTATTCCTCAAATTCATCTCCTTATTTTTATCTGCACTGGCACTATTCCAGTCCATGCCAAAACTATCTTTTGCTTGGGCAACAATAAACCAATTCCTAAGTTGGGGCCTCCTATACTGAGATCCTGTCTGATCTCGGAAGGTCAAGGTCTCCTCCAGTGGAGGCAATCCTTCCATTACATTTCAGATCCCCTCCAAACGTCCTCCCAGTGACCTCTGGGGGCCTGTGCTATCCGGACCAGTTCCCTCTGGTGTTTCATCTCACGCCTCACTGTCTCCATCTCTGCCCTTGCTACACTGGATGTCTTTCAGCTCCACCAGCAGGTCACTGTTTCTGACTCAGAGCATGTGCACATGCCATTCCCTCAGCCTAGAGAGCTTACCTGCCTCTCCTTTCATCTGGCCTAACTTCTATTCAGTTTTCACACTGAATCTTAAAGATTAATCTCTTGATCAACACCACTCCCCACACCAAGACTTGATCTCTCTGTTATATACTCTTTCCTCATGTCCTACTTTTTGATGTTGCTGTTTGCTTGACAGCACTCACTACAAAGAATTAGTTAGTTGTGGACTTTACTTAGTTTAATGCCTATTTTTCCTCTATTGTATCACTGGTAGAGGTTAGTACAAGATTCTATTCTTGGGTAGAAGCCAAATAATTAAATTTGTTAGATACGTTTACAAGTAAAACTAAGCAGCTACAGTAAGGGACCTAAGGGGCTCTTCCTTGAGTAGGGCCCACTGACTTGGGTATATGGACTTGTGGTATATATGAGCTGCCCCTCAAAGATCTTTTTTTACTTCCTGGTTCTTGGCTTAGTTAAACGTAGGTCAGTTGATACATGGCAAACAGATGGAATGGTGCTAGTGTATTCCTATTCCTTTTAGAAAAGACACATGAACTTTAAAAGTTACTTTCTCCATATTGTGTCAAGGATTATCAAATGCAAAAAAATATTTAGTTGGGAAAAAGTCCCCCCCTCTAAAAGAAAACAAACTAAAAAGACAAAACTTATGTGTTTACACCATTCTCCCCAACATGTAACAGACGTAATTTCTGTATCATATAAGGCCATCTTACCTTGACAGTTCGTTCTTTTGCTTTATGAGCTGTTCATTTTGCTGCTTTAACTTAGAAACCTCCTTTTCCAGCCGTATATATTCACTTTTCAGGATAAGAGCTTTCGTGCTTTGTACAATGCCGCTGCCACCTCCACAGGTTAAGGGTTTATTTGAAGGCTGAGTATCAATATGTTCTGATAGTACTGTGGGATGCAAAAGCACAGACAGGTGGGGGATAATTTGAATAGCTCAAAATTAAAACCATAACAAAGGGCAGTAAGTCATAAAAATACTTCGACTACCCTCTATCTGGAAGTCAACCTTGACTTCCTTCTCCCTTACCTCACATGCCTATTTGGCCATCAATTTCACATAGCTCTAGAATCCTCCTGCTGCTTTCTACCAATCAATCCCACTACCATAACCCTGTTAGTATTGTTTTCCGTGGCTGCAGTAGTAAGGGTCCTCCCCAGACAGAGCCGTCCCTCACTTGTTGGTCTTCTATTACCAGCGGAACCACCTGGCAGACTTCCTCCTACAGTGTGTGTGTGTCCACCACTCAGTGAACCTCTAGTACTCAATACTGTTCACTAAATGAACCTGAGTTGATATTAAAGCATACATTATTAAAGATTCTACCCTATGTGTGCAGAAGAAATGTAAGGAACTGCTTTGTGCATTTTAGATAAAACTGCATGAAACTGTGAGGTGCTTTCTGACGTAGACTAATCCACTGGGTCACTGGCAATTTCTTACAGAAGGGTACAGGTGTGTGTGGGGAAGATACTCAATGTCCATTTCCTTTTGAATGATTCTGAAATCAGGGACAACATGAAAGTCACAAATCAAGAGTACTTATAGTGATCCTCCTGTAACAACAAGAACTCTCAGGTCTATTTTTATCTCTTGAAGTTTTTCAGGTTGCAGCTGTGATCACCTTAACACTATCTCTGATTCTTTCTTTCTTTCTTTACTTGGCTGGTCAGGTCTTAGTTGAGGCATGTGGGTTCTTTTGTTGTGGCACACAGGCTCTCTAGTTATGGCACACGGGCTCTCTACTTACGGCACACAGGCTTAGTAGTTCTGCGGCATGTGGGTTCTTAGTTTCCTGACCAGGGATTGAACCTGCATTCCCTGCGTTGCAAGGTGGATTCTTCAACCACCAGATCACCAGCGAAGTGTACTCTGATTTTTTTTTTAAATGAGTGGACAATAATACACACAAATATCATCCTACATTTGCTAGACCTTCAGAATTTTCAGCGTGCTCGCACATACAACTTTTAGTGTGATCCTTCAAACAATTACACACATAAGCTAAGTCAGGGCTGTCCTCAGGGTTTCACACAGCGTTAAACGAGGGCAATCAATTCAGAGACCTGTCCTTCACTGTGAATTCAATGCTTGTCCTACTCTACAAAGCTGATCTAAGTATTGGTTAGTGTTTTCTCTTTATAAATGAAACACAAGAAACAGAAATACAGAAAAAGGTATAGTTTGAGAGATAGTGTCAGACTTTATTTTTTTGGGCTACAAAATCACTGCAGATGGTGACTGCAGCCATGATATTAAAAGATGCTTAATCCTTGGAAGGAAAGTTATGACCAACCTAGATAGCATATTCCAAAGCAGAGACATTACTTTGCCAACAAAGGTCCGTCTAGTCAAGGCTATGGTTTTTCCAGTGGTCATGTATGGATGTGAGAGTTGGACTGTGAAGAAAGCTGAGTGCCGAAGAATTGATGCTTTTGAACTGTGGTGTTGGAGAAGACTCTTGAGAGTCCCTTGGACTAGAAGGAGATCCAACCAGTCCATCCTAAAGGAGATCAGTCCTGGGTGTTCATTGGAAGGAATGATGCTAAAGCTGAAACTCCAGTACTTCAGCCACCTCATGCGAAGAGTTGATTCACTGGAAAAGACTCTGATGCTGGGAGGGATTGGGGGCAGGAGGAGAAGGGGACGACAGGGGATGAGATGGCTGGATAGCATCACATCCGACTCGATGGATGTGAGTTTGAGTGAACTCTGGGAGTTGGTGATGGACAGGGAGGCCTGGTGTGCTGCAATTCATGGGGTTGCAAAGAGTCAGACATGACTGAGCGACTGAACTGAGAGATATATAGACAGAAATTTGATCACTGGACTTGAAGACTGTTCCTATGATAAATTTCAAACACCCTGCCAGTAAGAACAAGTTGGATAATATTTATTTTTACTATGAATGGATATTTTTACTGTGCATGTGGTTACAATCTAAGATATGTGCTTGTATTTTTATTGGGAAGTATACTTATACCCTGATAGTTAAGTTATTCTTTTATAGTACTGAAGATATCTTCACTAATATGTAAAGATTTGATAATGCAAAAGCAAATTTCCTATTTTCTAAGACTCTATAATGGAGAAACAGTCAAGATTATAGGAAACTAAGAAGATATCACAGGATAAATATAAGCCCAATGAATTCATCTGAAAAACAAGTTTTTTCTAAATCAGTGATTAACTTAGGTTTATTCTTGATCGTCATTACCTATAATAGTACTGTTCAAAATGTTCAAGTGTACTGAAGTAAAATGGAAAGATCAGGAAGTATCAGCATTTTCCACTTACTTGAGGTATCTTGGGCCTGTTGATTTCTTCTAAGATTTTCTCTCAATAGCCTTATAACTTCTTTTTGATATTCTACAGTGGCTTTTGTTGAAGCAATTCTATTAAGAGCAACAGAAATATGTAAAAACCCAGAAACAGATTTTTAATGAAGGAATAAACACAACTGCTGTCAAGAATTTTCTAGTAAGAAGACACATCATATCAACATAATGTTTATAGGTAGCAGTAGGTAACCCCTCATGATACCTTCCTGGTATCACACATTTCACAGCTATTATATCATCAAATTGGAAGCATTTTGCCTGGTTGCAGGAATGATTTCTTTTTTTAACACTGAGAAATCAATTCTATTTAAATTTCTGGAAGCTCAATAGCTATTAAAGGTATATTGAGTAAAGTTATACCTGGGGGCACCATAAAACAAGTAAATACCAAGAAGGTGTAACAATCACCAGAGCATGAAAGCAAAAAGCAGCTTCCATTCTAAAGTCAGGAAAGCAAACCCTAGCTGCAGGTCTGGTCCAAAGCGTTATAATCAAAGGTCAAATTCTGCTCACTGTTCCCTGGTAGAGACATTTTATGAACTGTTCGCTTAAGCATTAATCAGCAGAGATAAATTGTACAATACTCTGCTTTTTTTAGAGGCTGACAGTATTTGCTGATTCTATTCTGTAAGTAAAATTGCTTTTTATGATGAAGATCTTAACAGATATGTTTAACTTTTTATCACTGGAAGGCTGGTTAGAACGAATGAAGATCTGAAGTGCTACGTATTTAGCAAAATTACACATTATCATTAAATATTTATTAAAGATTTATAGGAAGAATTAAAAATGTTAAGAGCCAGGAGGGATAAGAAATCCTTTAATATAAACCAATCCTTTTATTGATTATGAATGTGAAGCCCAGAGAGATAAACAGCTTGTTAAAGGTGATATATTCATTAGAGGCAATATATTTCTAACTTAGTTTCCCTGACACTAATGGTCTTTTCATTATTCTATATCACAAAGAACTTCAGGCATGCTATTATGTATATGGTGTGTGTGTGTGTGAGTGTGTGTGTGTTAGTCACTCAGTTGTGTTCAACTCTTTGCAATACCATTGACTGTAGCCCATCAGGCTCTTCTATTCATGGAATTCTCTAGGCAAGAATACTGGAGTGGGTTGCCGTTCTCTTCTCTAGGGGATCTTCCTGACCCAGGGATTGAACCCAGGTCTCCCACATTGCAGGCAGATTCTTTTTACCATCTGAGCTACCAGGGAAGCCCCATGTATATGGTACTACATAAATAAATCAGTAAAAAAGAATATGCTCTTGGGTATTTCCTGGAGAAGGAAATGGCAACCCACTCCAGTATTCTTGCCTGGAGAATCCCATGGATGGAGGAGCCTGGTAGGTTACAGTCCATGGGGTTGCAAAGGGTCGGACACGACTGAGCAACTTCACTCACTCACTTGGGTATTAGGTATTATAATTTAAAAGGAAATACAACTTTTCCACAAAAACATGACAGAAATAATAAATAAAATAAGTAAAAACCAACAGAAACCTTAGCAAACTGGAACCCACAGGTCTTTTTTTTGGCCACATCTTGTGGCTTGCTGAATCTTACTTCCCTGGCCCGGGACTGAACCTGGGGCCGTGGCGGTGAAAGTACCAAGTCCTAACTACTGGACTGCCAGGGAACTCCCCACCACAGGGTTTTTAACATTCACTTTCAAGCATAAAAAGGGTATTTTAAAGCTATTTATACATAATGAGCAAAAAGCACCCCCCCCCCCCAAAAAAGACATAGTGTTAGCAACCGGGATTGTGCTTATTTTAAAACCTTTACATATGTAATGAGAATTTAATAAATTTGAAATCCGTGAGTGGTTAAATTTATTTTTAGAAAAGCAAATAATAATAATTTCTTATATTTTAAAAACAACTAATGTAAAGAAATTTATATAGTTAAAGGAGATTTAAGCTTTTAAAAGCATGTTCGATTAAGGCAAAGACATACTCCTTTTCAAACTCCTTTGCATTTTTCATCTTCTCTAGGTCTACTTTCACCAGCTTCATTTTGAGATCTTCTATTTCTTCTTTATAAGGTTTAGCTCCTAAAGCAGCTTTGTCCTAAATGTTTTAAAGAACAGAAAAATATAATAATTGTATAGAAATTTTGAAGAGCTGCCTTGATCTGGCAGATACATTTGGAAACAGCAATCTTTTAATATATGAAAAGCAGGGGAGGCACAAATTTTAACCTTGAAATGAATAACAGATAGATATTTGAGGTAAAGTAATTGGAAGCGAATATGTATTTAGAGAACATATAATTTTGTTTCTCTCAACAAGTTTTTTTTCCCAATTTAAAACAATCTACCTAAACAAATGAAACAGAGGTGGAAAACAAAATGAAATGGATAGAGACAGGTTAATCAGGAAAATGAAAGAAAAAGATGTCAGTAAAACAATATAAATATCAAACGAATCAAATTTAAGGCACAAAGTATTACTCAGCATTGTTGAGGGTTTTTTTTTTAAACTTTTTGTTTATTTTTGGCTGTACTACATGGTGTGCGGGATCTCAGTTCCCCAACCAGGGATCGAACTCACATCCCCTTGCCATGGAAGCACAGAGTCTTAATCACTGGACCACCAGGGGATTCCCTGCTGAGGATATTTTATAGTCAAAGATGGTCCATCCACCAACTTGGAACTCAGGCTTTTACATGAGCTAGAGAAGAAATAACCTTCCATCTTATTTGAGCCATTGCATTTTTGGTTCCCTTTTTTTATAGCAGCTAGCGTGTCACATTAACACACTCTCCTGGATTCTCTCTTCAAAGGACAACTGTTTAAAAATTAACTAAGACCATGATATCCTTTAGCTAAAATCCTCTGATGATTTTCCATCCCACTTAGAATAAAAACCAGAGGAGCCTGCAAGACCCTTTTTGATTTGGCTCTCTGCTATTTTTCACCTCCTTTCCCACCTCTATCCTCTTGTTCACTCTGTTCAGGAAGACACTGGCTTTCTTGTGGTTTCCTAAACATGTCTAGACTTTCTGTTTCTGTGTTGAGACCTTCGTGTTTGCTACTTCCTTTGCCTAGAAGGCCCTTCTACCACACTGCTCACCCCATCACTTCACATCACTCTAAAAGTGTGGCCCTCCTCAGTAACCCTTTATAAAATCACATCTCTTTCCCTTACATTCCTACTTTATTCAGTATCCCCGTACCTTGTCTGGCTTAATTTTTTTCCATTGCATTTTTCACTATTTGACACACGCATATATATTTCATTATTTTCTCACTTCCTGAATGATAATGTAAACTCCTTGAAGGAAGGGAGAAACTTTTTTATCCCATCGCTGTACATGTGGCATCTAGAACAATGACTAACACATAGCAGGTAGCCAACAAATATTTGTTGAATGAATAAAAATGTGGTCATTAAATTACTTGAAATATTAAAATAGTAGTCTCAAAATTCTAAAGCTTCACAGTGAATTTTCTTGGTTTTAGCTATACCAACATTTGTCACCAAAACAAAAAAGATTATTTTCTCTTGCCTCTCTGTTTCATGTCTCATTGAGTGAGCCTGAATTTTTAGAACAATATTAAATAATGGAAAGAAGAGACATTCTTGACTAGTTCCCGATTTTACCTCCAATGAAGAGACACTGGAGCAGAGATAACACAAATACCTATTAGAATTGGACTCAAGTAAAAGAAGAATGAGAAGTGGCTGGGGGCTAAAACAAAAGGGAGTGGTAAAGACACAACAAACGAGGGCACAGACGGTATAATGGCACTCAGGGTCAAAACATTCATAGACATTCCTTAAAATACAGGTCAGAGTCAGCTGACAGGCTAGCAGGTGGGACTCAACAACAAGGGATTAAGTGGAAGAAAAGAGACTTTTAAAATGTACTTATCTAATAAAGAATATTATTTGGATCTGAAGCTTTTTTATGAAAAATAAAAAAATATACTTTATTTTATATTTTATATAAATATATATATATAAATATATAAAATATATATAAAAATATATTTTATATTTATATAAAGAATAATATTTATATGTCTCTTAAAAACATTTTTTTAGGAAGATAAAAATCATTTTGGATGAAAATATATTCCTACATTTCAAAGTTTTCACTTGCTTTTTAAAAGTTTTGAGTCCTGAACTTCAGATATGCATAGATAATACAAAGTTCAAGTAAAAGCTGAGTCCCAAAGCATCTGCCAAATTCAACAGTAAAAGAAAAAAAAACAAAAACAAAAAACCACTCTTATATTTGTAAAATGAGATTGTTAAATTACCTGAAGCACTTGGATCATTTCTTTTGTTTTTTCAAGGTGTTCATTTGATTCATTAACTTGCCGCTGAAGTTTTGCTATTACATCATTAGTCATCTCAAGTTCTTTCTGCATCTTCATAATCTTGCCCTCCTTATGCACAGCACTTTCTTTAGCTTCACGGAGTGATGTTTCCAGAGCTTGAATTTTCTATTAGAAAAAGTATACGTTTAACGTCTGCCATAAAGACAGTCACAATTAAGACAAAGATGATCATATACAGGTAAGCATTTTCACAGATCGCATTAACAAAGGATAAAAGAGAAGGAGAAGCCAAATGCCAATTTACACATGTATTTTTTTTAAATTTATAAGCTGACACTTTTTGAGTTAAAAAATGCCCAGATTTTACATTATAAGGTTTAGTGTTTATTTACTAGTTAGCATGGTACCAAGCATTTTAAATAGGCACCTACATTTTAAATGAACACAACTTGAGTTGATAATTAGCTCTTTAATATGTCTTTTCCTTTATTTTTATTATCTAGTTTTGAACTTGAAAAATAAAAGCATAATGGAACAACTGATGAAGAGTAACTTTCCCCACCTCAGTACCCCAGTTGATCCTAAGGTAACAACTTGACTCTTCCAGGTCTATCCTTCTGGAAGTTTTCTATGTGTAACTAAGCATACGTGAATATTCAATTCATAAAAACAGTCACACACACAGTAGGAATATACTATAGTTCTGCATTAAAAAAAAAAAACAACTCGACAATATATTTTCCAGATCTTTCCATTATCAGTGCACATTGTTGTTGTTCAGTAGCTAAGTCATGGTCGATTCTCTGCAACCCCATGGGTGTAGCCAGCCAGACTCCTCTGTGCATGGAATTCACTCCACGGCAAGAATACTGGAGTGGGTTGCCATTCCTTTCTCCAGGAATTTGCTCAGATTAATGTCCATTGAGTTGGTGATGCTATCTATGTAGATCTCTCATATTTGTTTTCATGGATACATACATCCTGTTTCATGGAAATCATCTGCTAATGAACATTTAGGTGATTTCTAGTTTTTTTTTCCAGGTACCAAAAATACTGGAATTTAAATATCTGAGTTTGTTCATATTTATGAGATTATTCACATAGATATACATGCAGGTTTCTCAGAAAATAATTTCTTTTTGGCCTACCCAGAATTTATTTTTGTTTGAGTGAGGTGGAAATCCAGATATTTTTTTTCCCCAGATGTCAAGCTGGTTGTTCTAAATCAAATATTAAGTAAATCATTTTTCCCTCACTGAGTTGATTGTTAACCATCATCATATACAAATTCTCAAACTTTCCTGAGTGTACTGAATTTTGTTCTGTTCCAATGCTCTATTTACTTATTTCTGAATCATTACCAAACTATTCTACTTCTCTATTCCTATATCATTACCAAACTATTCTAATTTGGCATAATTTCCAAACTAATAGCATACGACTTCTTATCTGATAAGGCATGTCCTGGGTTGCTGCTTCTGCATCTTACTGCTTTGTGGGATGGGTTTCAAATTCCTGCCAGCTGACTGAAGTCTGCAGTAATCAATACACCAATCTACTGTATACTAGTGACCTCTGGTTTCTGCTGGTATTTATTAAACTAGTGGCTGTTGTTTTATTATGAGTGTTTATTTCAGTGAAAATGACCAGTTATAATTTACTCTTGGGTTCCCCTCTAAGTCATTTTGTATGATAATAAAATAAAATACCATGTTTGCTTTACAGAGTCCCAGTAAGGGTAAAGTAATTGAATTATTCAAGTAACATACTGATTCTTCTGCACAGGTAATCTGCTTACAAAATCTATTTTTAGCCTCTTCCATTTTTATTTTGATTATAACATTAACCAATATGAAAGACATTGATGATAATTAGAGAAACCCTAAATTGCTCTTTCCCCTTAAACTAGTTTTATATAAAGACACAGACTATAGTTTAATAGAAAGTCACAAGATTTAGGAAGCTTACACTGTACGGTAACAACACTTTAAGTGGTATATGCATCTAGTAATCAAATTAAGCTATGAGTTACTTCTGCTTCATAATCCAAAGGGAAGATCTTATATAACACCTAGCTGTTTAATTAGCTGAATGATAGCCACAATAGAACTTTATTTAAAAAAACAAGCCCATCACACCTATGCAAAGATAACCCATGTTCCCTAACACATTCAATACTATAATTTTGCTCTGAAATGCTATGTAAGACCTGTTATATATAAATGTCATATAAAATGTTAAAGGCATTTTAAGATTTTGATGAAACTGCAAATTGAAAAATCTAAGAAAGTACACACCTCTGTGACTTGCTGTGTAGCTCTTGTTGTGACATGAAGATTCCTGTCTTGTGTAGTAGGATTAACAAGAGCACCAGGGGTCAGGGAGAGCTTCAAAGTTTGGTAGTTTTTAAATAGTTTTTGATTGTTTTCTTTCACTGATTTCAGATCGTGTTCCCATTCTTTGGCTATGGTAGCATTTCTTTCTTCAAACTCTGTTAATTCATTCATTATAGCCTATTGGATTGTAAAAACACCATTATAGCTCTAAAATGAAATGAATTACATAAAAGAAAAAAAGGAAAACACTATGAAAATACTAGTGTTCTACGACAAGGCATATGTCGACACCTATTATTCAGCACACTCCAGAAAAGAACTTTAAAAGAATGTGAACATTCTTTGTGGTTCAAATCAGTTCCTGAAATTTCAAATGACGTTTGGATATTGGTGATGAGAATAAAACAGTAAGGGCTGAAGAGCACCTGTACTGCTTTGCAAGATGATAATTTCACTGTATTGGATCCCGACTAACATACGAAGAAGAATCTGAAGAGTTATGCAGGTTAAAGTTATTATGCACGTTATGACATATACCACATCATACATGAACATTAACTGACATCTAATAGCAGGACATACCCAGTAAACTGAACAAGCTATTTTCATTCTAAACCTCAGTGTTTATAGGGAAAATCATTCACTGACTTTTCGTAATGAATCTGAAAACCCTGTACTTCTGTGCAGGGAATAATGATCAATCAATATCTTCTTTTACATCAAAGCCTAACTGGCTCTGAAATTACTCATATCATCCTTTTACTCCTAACTTCTAAGGGATGTGCTTTTTGCTGTCATCATGGATGCCTTATTGGTCTCACCCATATATTTCTGGGTGGCTTTACGGCCAGTTTGTCAGAGTTGGATCCTAACTTAGCTGTGTTCTTGCCAGCATCCTGGATGCTCCATGGCTCTCAACTAGGACCTCACACTACATAGAATTACCAGCTGCTTCTTTCAGGGTGCTGGAAGAAGCCACATATCCATGCTGGTCCTCATTGCAAGAGTCCCTACTTTCTTTTTTCATTGAAGTTTAATTGATTTACAATGCTGTGTTAGTTTCAGGTGTAGAGAAAAGCGATTCCCTCTATCACTATTCTCTCTTACTTTTTCTTCAGATCTTTCCCCTTACAAGTTATTACAAAATATCGAGTACAGTTCCCTGTGCAGAACAGTAGGAACTTGCTGGAGGAACTCCTACTTTTTGATCACAACTGGGCCTTCAACATTACAAGAACAACACTTAAATATGTGGAGATTACCTTATCCAAACACTGGCTATGCGTTTCTCCATTGACTGTGAACTATTTTTTTTTTTTTTTTGAAACAACTCATTTACTATTTTGCTAGCCTGGATTATTTAACAGATGGATGAACAATCCAGTCACAGGCAATTATTTTTTTTAGAAACATTATCTATATTTCAATATGATTAAAGTATTGTTTCCAGATGAAGTTAAAGTCTTTGTTTGGAAATAACTACCCAAACACAGAGACATAACACTAATATTAAACGCTGTAACATTAATCCAGGTCCCTCTGCTCCAGTTACTTATGGTGGTTTAGTCACTAAGTTGGGTCTGACTCTTGTGACCCCACGGCCTGTAGCCCACCCGCTCCTCTCTCCATGGGATTTCCCAGGCAAGAATACTGGAGTGGGGTGCCTTTTCAACCGATTTCCTTCTCCACTGGTTACATGCAGTAATAAGCAATGTTCTCATTACTGTGTATTTTTCTAGGTAATGAATATTCTGATTAGTAAAAGGTGAAACAAACTGTCTGAAAGCGATGTTGGTTCTTATGAATCTGTTCCCTAGGGCTGGTCACCTTTGGAACGATGATTACAAACCACGGTGTGAACATCAAAGCTGAAGGATCCGGGCATGTGACAGTGACACTGCCGAGATGAGAAGCATGTGTGGCCTTACTAATGAAGCAGCTGACTAGCTGTCCAGGGGTTTCCTCTAGCTGTTGCCTGTAGCCCTGAAACAGGCTCTGGGCTCACATTGTCGGGGGCTGCTTGGAAAAGAGGCTCAGTTCCTACAGAAGCAGCCCAAAGTGAGAATAGAAAGAGGAAAATGGCAAGAGGATTTTAAGCGTAAAAAATTGATTGTTACACAGCAAGATTTTATCTTCTTGACAAGTATAAATATATCTTTAATTATCCTAAGGAAGATGTTGTGCAGTCAACTTTTTTCACAAAGCACACGCAAATAAATTTTAAGAAAATACTTAAAATTAAATTGTTCTTAGATTTTTTTTAAACAAATGAGGTAGAAAAATTAAAGCAGACAACAAGAAGAAGAATGAGGTAGCACAAGAAAATTACTACTTACCGTTATTTTCTTATGATACAAGTTATTCACTTGACAAATACTATCATTTTCTTCCTGGATGACATTTTTAAGCTTTTCTATATCAAAATGAGCATTCAACCACTCTTCCAGAAACCGAGTCATTTCTTTTCTATTACTTAATACTTGCTGAAATTCAGTCTTTATGCTATGGAAATCACTTTCTGAAAAGTCCTTAAGAATTTCCTGTGAAAAATAAGCATTGAATCACCTGAACATTAGAAAAGTTTTAATCTAAATATCATAAAAAGGGAAAAACACCTTACTGAACTTTATTCTTAATATTTTAAAGTAAATATAATTTTAGTTTAAAACCTTAGTTATTGATAATAAAATTTTGGCAGTACAACCTATGTAACAAAGGCAAGTCTACAAATCCTGCTCAAATTAAAGCCCCTCAAAACTATACATCTGTGACTAATTATCACAATATATGAACAGTCTCTGGATGTTGCTTTCTGTGCACATAACAGGCTGCACATGGTATTGGAAATTGGATGCTGGCCTCATACTGCTGAGTAGGACACTTCATGTGGAGTTGTAATGAAAATGTTTCTGACTCCCAGTCACAGATCTAGGGAGTTTCAGAAGGCATTTGGAAACTTATTCTGGGGTTCCATGAATTCCCACTTGATGATATTACATCTATTTTTCTATATCTTTGGGGTTCTGAAAGGACGCTACACTATTATCTGGCACTCTTCACACCTCGCCAGCTGTCATTCTGCAACTGATTTTTTATTTTTTGGTAAGTAAAAATGACTCTAAATATATGCAAAGGTACTTTTCAACTTGATAAAAGGCTTGACATCTACTTAAACCCATTTTAAACAAATCATACCTCGATATGTAGATCCATGCTCTGGTTCAATCTGAGGTCTCTTGATTCTCCGGGTGGTACATCATAATCTTGTTGAAGGTGCTGTATTTTCATTAGCAGTTCATTTTGCTTTTCCACTTCATCAATAAAAGCCATTTCATATTTATTGATGGATTCATGTTGTTCTTCCTTTGTCCTTGCAACATAGCTTAGCACATACTTGCAGAGAAACATAAAACAAATTGGGAAATGAAACTTGTACCATGTTTAGATGAAGCTTTAGACCCCTGAGACTATGAGGCAGGATGGCATCTCTTGTTTATCTATGTTCCCTGGTTAAGTGAGGAATGTGGAAACAGCCATTCTACTCTCAATTTTCTCTTCTCAGCAACTTGGGAGAATAACTTCCAGGCCTCTCTCTAGTTCTATATTTTTGACTTCCTCCTGCAATACACTGCATAGATGTCCTACAATCACCTCAATTTCAATAGGCTTAAAATGTACATGATTACTTTCCCTAGAAACCCATCTATGTCTATTATCCTCTTTTTGGTTAATTATATCATCAACCACCCAGGTTTCCCGGCTAGATACCTGAGATCATTTTCAACATCTTCTGCCTGCCTTGACCGGGTAACAAAAATGGGTATGACATGTCACAAGATTTACTTGTCAAGTGTATTTAGATGTCTGGCTTTAAGATGATAATAATTTGAATATCCTATGCTGCATGGATCTCTTTAGTAAGTTCTGGATATCCAATTGCCAGGGTTTGTGGAAGAGTATCAGGGCCTGCAGGGGAATTTACCAAACAGGAAGGCCAGATACCAGTTCTCCACTTCCCTTAACTTCCACCATTCCTTAATCTCTTGTAATTTGGCCTCTTCCTTAATCACTCAACTAAAACCAGTCTGACAGAGGTCACCAGTGAGCTCTATTATCAACAAATTGGGGGGATCTCTTCAGTCCTTATGCCAGCTGACACATCTGCCCTCTTGCCCACTTCATCTTTGGCAGACTCTTTCACTGACTTCAGTGATAGCATTTTTGCTTGGTTCTCTTCCGTCACTTTGACTTTTTCTAACCTTGAACCCATAAGCTGCTCTTTTCTGCTACTGTCTCTTGAAGAATCTGGGTGATGTTACTCACAGATGTTGTGCAATGTATCATCTATATGAATCCCAAATCTTTAGCTTTAGTCCTGACATTTCTCCTGACAAGTCTCAGACTCTCAACTGAATGTTTACTTGGTCTCTCTTCTTAAACACTCTGTCACAGGTATTTCTACCTCAAAACATGTCAAACTGAACACCTAATCTCTTTCCCCTCTTTATTTGTTAATGGTAACACTGTCTACAAACCTGGCTAAACCTGAACCTTGATTCTCATTTTAAACTCCTCTCCCTTACCTCGACCATCAATCACATGGACTACTATCTCGAGCTGTCACAGGTTTGTCCCCTCCATCCCAAGAATCCTTCCCTAGTAGGAGTGTCACTTGTTACAGCTTATCTGGATCCAGTGCAACTGTTTCTGGCCACAAACTTATTTCCTCTTTGTCTATAGGGAAGTATCTAAAATAATAACCTGATCATGCCACTGCCAGCACCTTAAAATAACTATCCAATGGCTCTGCCTCATCTACAAAATGAACTCCAAGCTTTATCGCTTAAGCCTGTCTTCCACTACAGTCTTATCTTCTCTAACTTTTTATCTGGTATGTCATACAATCTAAATATACTTCTATAACAATGCTTATTACCTGTTTATATGTCTGCTTCACTCACTATGAGGTTCTTGAGATGCTATTCACATCAGTCTCCTAAATACCTGGACAGTGTCTAGGTCCACAGGCAAAGCTCAGGTTTTGTTGAATAAACAGGTCCTAGGTGCACTGAGGGTCTTGCACACACTGTTCTTAGACCCATGCAATCTTCAATTTAATAGTGAATATGCTAACTCTCAAAAAGTGAAAAAAGTAAAAGTTCATTGCTAAGCTGTGTCTGACTCTTTGCAACCCCATGGACTGCAGCACGACAGGCCAACTTTCAAGGTAGGACTTACACACGTTAGTAATAGAAATTTACAGCAGTATTTACAAAGATATTACTTAAAAAGATGGTACCTGAAGTTTCATCACGACTCTATGAAATTCCATGGAACACCTCTGGTTTGCAGTGAGAAGTTTCTGGATTTGTTTGGTTTGTGGACATGGAAGTGAGAGGTTTGCTTTTACTCTAATTGAAAGTTCTTTTTGGGTTTCAATTTCCTTCTTCAAGTCAAGAGACAATCTATTTAAACATTCATAGTGATTATCCATCTCTGAGTATCTCTTAAGAAGCTCCTAAAGAAAATTAGAATTTATTCAATGTACTAATTTAACAAGAAATAGTCCCAGCCCTAGAACTGCAACAAAAAGATTTACTACTTCTTGTAGGAGGAAAATAAATTATGATGTTTGTGTTTAAAAAACAAAAGGAAACTTATTATTGATTTTGGATTATAAAAATTACTGTGGAAATTTTTTAAAAATTAAACAAATATAACAAAGAAAATCAGAAACAATCATTGTTATCATTTGATGCATTTTCTTTTGGTCTTTTGAACATCCATGATTTGAAGGAGCATTTGTTTATATAAAGTCTGAAGGGAAATTTGAGTGAATTCAATCTAGTATGTATTGTAGCTCAAGTCTGAATGCTGTTTTATATTTACAGTGGGCAGTATGAGTGAGCAGATACGTGACCAAGAATCAAACTAATTATTTGTCAATTTGGTGGAGCTTCTTCACACATTTCTATTATTTGCCTAGAGTCTAAGTTTTCTAACCTTTTATCAGAATTTGAGTTTAGATTCCAGCTCTGCCACTCGCTGACTGGGGAAACACTGAGCCATTTTCACCACTATAAAATGAGATTACAATAACTGCCACAGAGTTTTCTAGGGGATCAAATATTAAATGATACCAGAATATATGCAATCTACAAAATATATAGATATTATTTTAAAGGAAGTAAAAATTATATTTGTAAAAATGCTTCTATGCCCAAGTTTTACACTTTGTCAGACTTGATTTCAAATCCTTATTCTACTAATTTATTAGCTATGTGAACTTGGGCAACCACTAAACTTCCTCTGAGCCTCAGTTTGTTTATAAATGGAACAATGAAACCTATCTCATGAGGTAAGTACAGTGCCTGCGTATGGAAGACAATGAGTCTGGGCCCATAAATACAAATGATGAAAGTCCAGGCAGCTGAGCCCTTGGTGAGAGTACAGGTGGAGGAACATCAAGTTGCTACAATCATGTAATAAATAACATGTTCAGGGTGTTAAATTATGGAAGGGGCTGCTGACCACAATGAATTTTTTTTTTAATAATTTAAGGAAAAGCTAGATAGATGTTCATTAATCTGTGGGTGTTGCAGGGGGGATGCTGCCTTTAGTCTTAGAATGAATCATATTATGGCATGGGGCAGCACTATATGCCATTCACTGTACTTTTAACAAAGGCATTCTCAATGCTGATTTCTGTCGGGAACTGTGCTAAGAGATATAGCCATAAGCAACACAAACAGTTTTTAGGGACTGCATTTTAACAGGGGTGACAAGAGTCCTGTTGGCTTTACCCTTAGTATATATTCAGAATCCAACACTTTCTCAGCACTTCCACTGCTCCCTCTTTGGGCTGAGCCACTATCACCTTTGCCTGGATTACTGGAATTAGTTTTTCAATTGTCCTCCCGCTTCCACTCATTTTCAACCTAACAGAGCCATTTCTTTAAAATCTAAGTCAGATCATGTCTCTCTCAAGAGATCTCCATCTTAATCAGAGTAAGCCCGCAGTCCGCTTGAAGCCCCACAGTCTGCCTCTTCCTCATTAACTCCAGACCTCACTTCTAACTGGCTGTCCTCCTTCCTGAAGACCTTGGAACCCACCAAGCAACCTTTGTACCTGCTGTTCCCTCCGCTTACACTGCTCTTTCCCTGGATACAGGCCTGTGTGGCTTGATCCTTTACCTCTTTCAGGCATTTGCTCAAATACCACCTTTCCAGTGAAGCCTGATGATCACAAACTCCTCTGTTTTGTGCGTGTGGTGTATGCGTGTATCTATGTATACATGTACATACTAGTGCTAGATTATAAAGTTTAGAAAAGTATTGAGCATTATCTATTCAATCCACATTAGACCTCTAGAAGCGTACAAATATTCATTTGTAACTTTAACAGGAGAACACTTACTTTTATCCTACAGCACTTTTCTCTCAGGCTTCCTATCAGGTGTTGGTTTCCATCACATAGTGACCTTTTTTCATATTTTACCTCTTGGTGGTTCTGTTGATCCTGCTTTGATAGAAAGAAATCAGCAAGACTTCAGCTGTAACTATATTCACATATGTCTAATCATATACTTTGATTACATTTTAATATCTTTTCTATAATAGAATTAAACATAACACATCTAACTTAAAGTAGTCTTAAAAATACTCAGAAAATAAATAACAGTATCAGTAAGTCTTGAATGACCTCAAGTCATCGCTAAAAGTGGCAAAACCACATAATTTTGGAAGATAGGAACTGTTCCTTTACTACTTATAGTTGAAAATTGGATTTTAGATATATTTCCTGGTTCCTACTCTTCCAAATTTCTGCCTTAGAATCACTGCTGCCAACTCGATATGCAAGCAAAACCAAGTATATTACTTATGGTGCTCTAAGTCCTACTGATATATTCTTTCCAGAACCTTGGAACAGAAAATTCATACCCTGTTTATATTTTGTATTTCTGATTAAAAGTGCAAAATAAAATATTGTTCAATAAATATTTATTGAATACATTTCGTCTCTTTATAAATTTAGTTAGGGCCCACTAAAGATGATTTCCAAGTGTCTGATATTTCTACTGAGATTACAGATGATATTACTTTCCACTATTTCTTTACTAGAAGATAATGATGAACATGAAAATGAAATATGAGAATAAAAAAGATTTTTTATAGATTTTATACAATTTCTTATTCATCTGAATTTTATAGAGTGACTCAGGTTCTTTAACATATGTGAATATTTATAAATACATATTACAAGAACTTCCTTATTTATACTTGTCTTTTTTCCTTCAAAACTCACTAACAAGAGCCTATGTTTAAAACTCTACCAGGCAGAAGCACAGAAATGAGATATTTAATCTTTTATAAATCCTTCAAATATTTCTCCACTGAGAATAATGCGATTTCTTGGCTTAGAAATCCTTTAAAAAACTACAGTGAAGGAAATAGTCTGCTTTATTTAACATTTTTTGTTTTTTTTTTTAAAACTAGAGAATTAAAAACGTATTTTCTGCAAAACAAAAACACTAATTTGAAAAGATACATGTACCCCAATGTTCACAGCAGCACTATTTACAATAGCCAAGATGCTGAAGCAACCCAGATATCTATCAACAGATGAATAGATGAAGATGTGGAACACATACACAATGGAATATTACTCAGCCACAAAAAAGGAACTACAATTTGCCATTTGCAAAAAACATGGATGGACTTGGAGGGTATTATGCCAAGTAAAATAAGCCTGATAAAGACAAATATTGTATGATATCACTTACATGTGGAATCTAAAAAATATAACAAACTAATGAATTTAACAAAAAAGAAGCAAACTCACAAATATAGAGAACAAACTAGTGGTTACCAGAGGGGAGAGAGAAGGGGAAAGGGACAATACCAGGCTAAGGGATTAAGAAGTACAAACTATTACGTATAAAATTAGCTACCCAGAAATACTGTGCAGTATGGAGAACAGATAATATTCTACAGTAACTATAAATGGAGTATACTCTTTAAAAATTGTGGATCACTATACTGTATATTACAACATATAATACTGTATATATAGTACACTTCTATTTTAAAAAATTCTTAACAACAAAAAATGTGGTATTTCCTGAATAATATTTTGGCTTCTTTTTAAAACTGCATTTTCTATTTGTGTGAAAACTATAGTTAAGTTTCCTTCATTATCTTTTACTGTTTGCAGACATAAATATACAACAAAATATTGTCACGCTTTCCAAAAAAACCTTGATTCTCATAGTTACTAGATAGGGAATGATTCTGAACTCACTCTAGCTATCAGGTCTCTTAATTTTTCTCTGCATTGGTCCCTTTCCATTTTGAGAGACTCTTTTATCTGTCTCAGCTCATCTCTTTCTTTAGCTACAATTCTTATTTCTTCAAGGCTTTCATAAAGTTTCTTAGTCAAATGCAAATTATCCATTTCCACACTTTGCATAGATAAACTTTGGGCCTCAAACTGCTGCTTCAATTGTTTCATTTCATTCACTTTTTTATGAGTTTTACTGACATCTTCTTTCATTTTAAGAAGTTGAAGCTCTTTTCTCTGAAGTTCTTGTATCTTGACATAATTATAAAACAAGTTAGAATACAAACAGAATTCCTTAAAGAAAGTAAAATAGAGTCTATTTATGGTATACATACGTATATATTTATATTGACATATCTGTATCTATGTTCTTTCTCATTTCATAAATAATTTTGGACAGTTATTCCCCCAGAGTTAGGGGCTTCCCAGGTGGTGCTAGTGGTAAGGAATGCGCCTGCCAACGCTGGAGACATAGAGACACAGGGTCCAATCCCTGTATTAGGAAGACCCCCTGGAGAAGGGAATGGCAACCCACTCCAGTATTCTTGCCTGGGAATCCTGTGGACAGGCTACAGTCCATGGGGTCGCAAAAAGCTGGACACGACTGAAGTGACTTAGCATGCACATGTTCCCTCAAAGAACAAAACAACACATACCTTTTTCTGAAATTCATCTTTTGATTTATTTAAGTCCTTTTGAATATTTGAAACCTGAAACGTCTTTTCTGAAACTCTCTCTCTCAATTTATCAATAGTTTCTTGGTGTTCTTTCAAACGGATATGAGCAATTTTTAGTTGTTCTTGTGTTTCCAGTTCCTTTGTTATCAGAAGAAATTGAGAAATATGACCTAAGGCAGATTACCTTTTCTTAACAATGAACTAGCTAAACCAAATCTTAAAAAATACATATTCATAGTTAGAAATAACCAACATGCCACTGCCAAATTAGAATAGTTCAGAAGGACATACAGTCTAAGGCCCTGACCCTAGCCCCACCCATCCCAGTCCTGTAACATGCTCAACTCAGCCACTTATTTTCCACATTTCGTACCATCTGGATATTTTTCTAAACCAGTATCATGTAAAGAGTGTCCTATTCTTCTGCTTAGTTTTCCACTATACAGACGAACCCCACTTATCCAGTGCCTTACTGACAGACACTTGGATTGTTTCTGATTTTGTTCATCACATATGGTGCTGCAGTGAATGCGGTTGTATTTCTGCCCGTATATGTGGATATACTGGTAGGATAAATTCCTACAAGTGAAACTGCTGTAGCAAATGTCTCTGTTGATAGATTTTAAAATACTATTGTCAAACTGTCTCCCTGAAAGGTTATAACATTTAAATTTTCATGAATAGCATCAATTATTTTCAAACTTCTTAGAATAAAAACAGGTATTTGGCAGGAAGGAGGAGGACAACTCACTCTAGCTGTGCTTCCTTGCAGGTCGGCCTTGAGTAGGTCTCTCTCCAGTTTGAGGGTCTCTTCCAGTCCCCTTAGGTTATCTCTTTCTTTCATTATAGATTTCATTTCTTCAAGGTTTTCATGAAGCTTCTGAGCCAAGTTTAAGTTCTCCATTTCTATTTTATTCATAGTTAAACTCTGGCACTTAAATTCGTTCTTCAGTTGCTCAATGTCACACATTTTTTTCTTGGTCTCACTAATTTCTTCTTTTAACTTAAAAAGTCTCTGTTCATTTGCTTTCAGTTCTTGGACCTTAAGATAATCATGTTAGGATTAATTGGAAATTTTTTAGGGAAGGATTAAGAATAGTTTCTAAACTGATTAAGACAATAGTTATCCCATTTTACTCATTAATGTGCTGTATAATTTCATACAGGATTCAGTGTCTTTTGTGATATAATATACATGACTACACATAATCTTACATGTATACAGCTCAGCTATACTCAACATATGCAGACAGCTATATAACTAAAACTCAGATCAAAATATAGAACACTTACTTTACCTGTGTGCTCTTCCTAGAACAAATCACTATTTTGACCTTTTTCATCCCAGATCAGTTTGTCTGCTTTTTAAAAAATTTTATTTGTTGTCTTTTAAATATTTTATATTGGAGTAAAACTGATTAACAATGTTCTGACAGTTTCAGGTAGACAGCAAAGGGACTCAGCCACACATAAACATGTATCCATGCTCGCCGAAACTCCCCTCCCGTCCAGGCTGCCACATAACACTGAGCAGAGTTCCCTGTGCTATACAATAAGAACTTGTTGGTTATCCATTTAAAATACAGCAGTGTATACCTGTGGCGGATTCATGTTGATGTATGGCAAAACCAATACAATATTGTAAAGTAATTAACTTCCAATTAAAATAAATAAAAATAAAATAAAATATAGCAGTGTGCACAAGTCCATCCCAAACTCCCTAACTATCCTTTCCCCTCACTCTTACCCTGTGGCAAACATAAGCTCGTTTGCCTACTTTTAAACTTACGCATCACAATGTAAATATCGATTCTCCTGTTGATAGGCATATGGGTTGCTTTCAGTTCTTCGCAATTATGATTGCAGCTACTGTGAGCACTCCTGTATGTCTTTATGTGGAAGAATGCATCTTTTCCTTAGGTACATACCCAAGGAGAGAAAATTCTGGGCCACAAGCAGGTATATGGGTCAGGGTTAGTAGAAACTACCAAGCTGCTTTCTAATGTGGCTGAAGTGTTTTATATCCCTCAAGGATTTTAGGTATTACTTTTTATTCTAGGAATATATCGGGTATTCGAACATATAAGCCCCATGACCCTCTCAATACCTTTTCTTGTAATTTAGCATCTGAATTTTCTAAATCCATTTGCATATTTGATATTTCTTCTGCCTTCTCAGAGACAATCCCTCTGAGTTTATCAATAATTTCCTGGTGCTCCTTCAGATGCAAGTGAGCTATTCTTAGTTCTTCTTGTTTTTCCAGATCCTTAATAGGAAAAAAAAAAACACAAAAAACAACATAGCTTAGTGTTAACTACTTTCTTTTTAATGAAAGCGATATTTTCTTAGTAAAAATGATAAATTTCTTATTTCTTCCTCTACATCTTTGAGGTTGTTAGAAAACTGTAGGTTTTCCCTTCCCCTGGCCTCACCTCCCCACAGTGTACTCACATTTTTCAGAGGCGAGCATGCTATACATGTGCTCTTCTACAACCTGCTTTCCCCCCTAAGGTTTACTTTGGGCTTTCATATTAGAACATTCAAATCTATTTCGTTTTTTAGGGGTTGCATGTATACTGTATGTGCACACTCAGTCGCTCAGCCGTGTCCAACTCTTTGCGATCCCATGGACTGTAGCCCAGCAGGTCTTCTGTCTATGGGATTTCCCAGGCAAGAATACTGGACTGGGTTGCCATTTCCTCCTCCAGGGGATCTTCCCAACTCAGGCATTGAACCTGTATCTCCAGCATCTCCTGCATTGGCAGGTGGATTCTTTTCCCACTGTGCTACCTGGACATGTGCTCAGTCGTGGCCCACTCTCTGTACCCATGGACTGTAGCCCACCAGGCTCCTCTGTCCATGGGATTTTTCAAGCAAGAATACTGGAGTGGGTTGCCATTTCCTTCTCCACCCCTGGGACATATTGCATATATTTATTCAGTTTCCTTGTGATGCACATTTAGGTTATTTCCTATCTTTTTTAAAATCACAAATTGCTGTAACGAACAACTTTATGGTATGTATGCTTATATGTTTGTGTTATGAATACACACACACACACATATTTGCTTTTTCTTTATCTTAACAATTGAGCAAATGTACATGTAGGGTAAAGCCCATAAAGAAAATGCTGGTTACAGAATTTAAAATTTTCAAAAATAATACCAAATTACCTGCCTAAAAGGTGGTATCCTGTTAACTCTCACCAAAAGTACCACTCATTTCAAAGAAGGGTTCACTGATATAAGGAAAACATCATATTAAATTGCTGGCAAGAGGAATGAGTGTAACTTACTTTAGCTTTTGTTTCTCTGAGGCTTTCCCTGAGTTGATCTCGCTCCATTTTGAGGGTTCCCTCCATTCTTCTTAGGTCATCTCTTTCCTCAGTAACAGATTTTATTTCTTCAACATTTTCATGGAGTTTCTGAGTCAGCCTTAACTTCTCTGTTTCTATGCTTTCCAGGATTGAATTCTGAGTCTCTAATTGCTTCTTCAATTGCTCTGTTTGATACATATTTTCCCTGAGATCATTTTTCACCTTAAGAAGTTGATGTTCTTTCTCCTGAAGTTCTTGGATCTTGAGATAATCAAACAGTAAGTTAGGATATAGACAGATACAGAGAGAAAGTTAAAAAATAGTTTCTAAATTAAATAGGAAAATCTCTACTTATCTTCAGTATTTGACAACTCATACCCTGTTTTATAACACAAAAGACCTGATTCAAACTCTCAGTTACTTAGATATTATAAGAAATACCTGTGCTTTTAAGGCTGTATTTGTGTTTTCTAAATTCATTTGGATATTTGATATTTCATCTGTTTTCCCTGAAACAATTCCTCTGAGTTTATCGATAGTTTCTTTGTGCTCTTTCAGATTCATCTGGGCAATTCTTAGTTCCTCTTGTCTTTCTAGGTCCTTTATTATTAGAGAAAGAAAAATAATACATTCAGAATAATACAATTCAACAATATGTAGGAAAGGCATAGGGTAAGAAGTAAAAATTTCCCCTTCCTCCTTGGGCCTCTCAGTTCTCATCCTCTGAAAGTAACTTCTGGATGTCAGTATATTCTAAATACTCCTTTTTCCCATCGGAAACTTTTTAATCAGCTCTATCTCATTTTTTACCTATGTGCTGGTATTCCATGGTCTGAATGTGCTGTATTTTTGTTCAACCAGTCTAATGGACAGTGAGGATTTTCCTATTGGTGAGGGGGGTTGCTTAATTTTGTTATTGCAACTTGATGCAATGAATATCTGTCTATAAACATCTTTGCACAAGTATGCTAATGTGTGCAGATAAACAGCAATAACTGGATTTTGGGGGTTACTGCAAACAACAGTCTGTATAGTCAAAGCTATGTTTTTTCCAGTAGTCATGTATGGATATGAGAATTGGACCATAAAGAAGGCTGAATGCAGAAGAATTGATGCTTTTGAACTGTGGTGTTGGAGAAAACTCTTGAGAGTCCCTCAGACAGCAAGGAGATCAAGACTAGTCAATCCTAAAGGAAATCAACCCTGAATATTCACTGAAAGGACTGATGCTGAAGCTGAAGCTCCAATACTTTGGCCATGTGATTTGAAGAGCCAACTCACTGGAAAAGACCCCGATGCTGGGCAAGATAGAAGGCAGGAGAAGGGAATGACAGAGGATGAGATGGTAAGATGGCATTATCAACTCAATGGACATGAGTTTGAACAAGCTCCGGGAGACGGTGAAGGACAGGGAAGCCTGGCATGTTGCAGTCCATGGGGTCGCAAGGAGTCAGACTGAACAACCACCACCACCACATATCCATCCCTCCAGTTTTCCCCAAAGGTTGGACCATTTTTACATCTCCACCAACTCTATCAATCACAGTTCTTTTAGGACACGATTTCACATTTACAAGTTGGGTGAAAGATGGTAACTCACTCTACTCATTGTTTCCCTTAGGTTTTCCTTGAGCTGGTCTATCTCTACTTTGAGAGTCTCCTCCATATTCCTAAGGTCATCTCTTTCTTTTGTGACAGATCTTATTTCTGCAATATTTTCATTGAGTCTCTGAGTTAACTTGATGTTCTCCCATTCTGTATTTTCTAGAGTTGACTTTTGGGCCTCAAGTTGCTTCTTCAAATTTTCCATTTCACATATTTTTTCCCAAGTCTCACTGACATCTTTCATCTCAAGAAGTTGATGTTCTTCTTCCTGAAGTTCTTGAATCTGTGAAAATTATAAAGCAAGTTAGGACATAGGCAGAAAATATTAGGAAAAACAACTGTTTCTAAAATTATGCCAATCATCTTTATATTTTAGTTTAATGTATGTATTATTTTCTTCCTTAAGGGATATGAAGAACACAATAATAGGATGTCATTTTCTAAACAATATGAGACCTACGTTTGCCTGTCAGTATCTGAATTCCCTAAACCTCTCTGGATATTTGTTCCCTGATCTGTCTTCTCTGAACTATTCCATGCATTAATGGTTTCCTGGTACTCCTTCAGAAGGATATAAGGAGCTTTTAGTTCTGCTTTGATTTTCTGTTCCTTTATGATTCGAGGAAAATTAATCTAACTTAATAGTGAACATCATCATTATCACCTTAACACTACTTTTATAACCAAAACACATCAAAAGAGGGAAACCTACATCAGCTACAATTTCTTTAGTGTTTTCTTTGAGTTGGTCTGTTTCCTTTTGAAGGGCCTCCTGTACCCTTTCCAGTTCACCTCCTTCCTTAATTATGGTTTTTAATTCTTCTTGACTTCCTTGAAGTTTT
Organism: Bos indicus x Bos taurus; assembly: GCF_003369695.1. NCBI lineage: Eukaryota > Metazoa > Chordata > Mammalia > Artiodactyla > Bovidae > Bos > Bos indicus x Bos taurus. The sequence continues at coordinate 21,927,250 of NC_040081.1, read as the reverse complement.
TCAGTCAACTTGAGCCTCTCACTTTCTTTTCTTTGTAGTGATGAGTCTTTGGCTTTGAGGTGTTCCTTTAACTGTTCCAGTTCACTCATTTTTTCCTGAGTCTCACTGATTTCTTTGATAGTAATAAACTGTTTCTCATAAAGCTCTTGAGTCTAAAAAAGAAAAAGCCAAAAATATACTTGCACACAAACACACATAAAAATGTGCTTATATATGTATATGTATATATATATTTTTTTAAGGAAAAAAATTTAGGATGCTTTCTAAAACAATTTAGTAAGTAAACAGTAGTCTTTGTAATCTAGTTAGCTACTTCCCTTAAATTTGCTTCCCCTGTTCCTTTACTCCCATTTTACCTTTTTCTGTAATTTATCATTTGCGGTTTCTAATTCCTGTTGAATATGTGATATTTCAGTTTCTCTCTTTGATAGATCCACTCTCAGTTTACCGATAATTTCCTCTTGTTCTTTTAGGTGACAGTGAGCAACTTTAAGTTTCTCTTCAGTTTCTAGTTGCTTTATTATTAAATTGCAAGAAAATTTGAAAACATTATAATCATTACATGGTGACGAATTCCTTTTCCCCAAAGGTTTAGTTTTTACCAAGATATTTGCTTACAGAATATTAACACACACACACATGAAAATGAATGACACATACTTTAGCTGTCATTTCTCTTAAGTTTTCTTGGAGTTGGCTCTTTTCAGATTGAAGAAATTCCTGTAGCCTCTGAAGGTCAACTCTCTCCTTAGCTACAGCTTTCACTTCATCATGACTTTCTTGAAGTCTTTCAGACAATTCGAGCTTTTCCATTTCTAGCTTTAGTAGTGCTGCGTCTTTGAATGGCTCTTTCAATTGCTCCATCTCATTCATTAATTTCTTAGTCTCACTGTCCTTTTCTTTCATATCGAAGGACTGTTCTTGTTTGTCTTGAGATGTTTGGATCTAAAGAGAATCATAAAATGATACAGTTGATACCCAGAGATACTTTATTTCATTTTTGGGGAAAAGAAACAAGGATGCTTTCTAAAACAATTAAATCAGGGATTTAACGGCTCATTTCCAGAACAATATTTCCTCTCACCCACTCTTCCATTATTCAGATATTTAACACATTTATTGAATATTCACTGTGTTGTCAGTATCCTATAATATTAGAAGTTGGAGATGAAATGGTAAATGAGACTTTACATGATCGGCCTTTTTGAGACTTACACATTTTAGAAGGAAAAATACATATTATATCAAATCTTAACCAAACAGAGGTGGTGGGTTATTTCAGGGTACCAGTGGCAAACCTAATCTATTCTGAGTGATTAGGAAGGGCTTCCTGGGGGATGGAAAGCTTCAGTTGAGATCTAAAGGCTGAGAGCAGTTGTTAGGCAAAGAGGAGTATGGAAATACTACAGGAAGGAAGACCAGACCATCTGAAAGCTGTGAGACGTGGAAGAGCAATAGACTATAGAGTTGCCTGAGCACAATGAACAGGAGGAAGAGTAGATGAAACAGGGGTAGAAACCAGCAAGGTCTGGGATCCAGGATCATGTGAAATACAGACACTAGTCTGTATTTCAAGAGCATTAATAAGCTATTAAAAAGTTTTAAGGAGAAACATCACCTTGGCACAGAATGGGGAATGAATTACAGAAGTATGAAATGAATGGAGAGACCAGTTAGGAGGCTATTGCAGGAAAGCCAGAGAGAAATAATCCTGGCTTGGATTAGGGTATTGGTAAAGTGTACTTTGGATGTAAACTGGAGAAGAAAATTATGACAGAATATGGAGAAGAGTGGGAGGATTTCACACATAGGCACATGCCTTAAAATCGACAAGGTTTTGATTCTTGGATTATAGAGGGAGTGGGGAGGAAGGGATAGTAGTAGGCTTGATTCTCAGATTTCTGACTGGATCGGTGAGGGAAATGGTAATGCCTATGGGATGCTGGAGAAATAAGTTTAAACACAGAAAGAAAACAGTGTTTTTGACTTCATCCTTTCCTGTAATTTAACACTGCTTTTTCTAAATCATTTTCAATACTTAAGAAAACAAGTCTCTTCCCTGAAACATTTTCCTTCATTATCCATAGTTTCTTAGTATTTATGAGCAGTTTTTAGTTGTTCTATTTCCAATCACTTCGTAATTAAGAGACACTTAAAGAAAACTGGTAGGAATATTATAACTATGAATGCTCTCTTTCTCACTTATAAAATATAAAACACTTATTAAATGGGAGGAAAGGATGAGACATACTTTAGCCAGGGTTTCTCTCATCTCTTCAGTTGGTCACATTCAATCTAAAGTGCTTCTATTGTCATTTTAATATTCTCTGTTTCCTTAGTGAGAGATTTTATTTCCTTGTGACTTTCTTGAAGTTTTGCAGCCATCCTGAGACTTTCCATTTCTATTCTTGCTAGTGTTGTTGAATCTTTGGTTTGGATTGTTCTTTCAACAGCTCTGGTTCATCTATTGCTTCCTGAGTAGCAGTGATTTCTTTCACATTAGGAAGTAGCTCCCGTTCCTCATGAAGCACTGGGATCTTGCGATATTCATATAATACTAAGGGTACTATCTAGACATTGTTGTCATAATTTTTAAAGGGAAAAGATGAGGATATTCTCCATAGCAACGGAAGTGATTTTAAACCTTCATGGCCTACCACGGACCACAATCTCCTATTTACTCACTTTCCCTTGATTCCTACTCAAACTATTCATGACTGCTAGTCATATTCTGTCATAATTTTCTTTCTTCTCCAGTTTATACCCAAAGTACACTTTACCAATAAATTATTAATCCAATCAGCTGCATGCTTAATTTCTATCAGTTCAATTCAGTTGCTCAGTCACGTCCAACTCTTTGCAACCCCATGGACTGTAGCATGCCAGGCCTCCCTGTCCATCACCAACTCCTGGAGCTTGCCCAAACTCATGTCCATGAGTTGGTGATGCCATCCAACCATCTCATCCTCTGTCGTTCCCTTCTCTTCCTGCCTTCAATCTTTCCCAGCATCAGGGTCTTTTCAAATGAGTCACTTCTTTGCATCAGGTGGCCAAAGTATTGGAGTTTCAGCTTCAGCATCAGTCCTCCCAAAGAATATTCAGGACTGATTTCCTTTAGGATGGACTGGTTAGATCTCCTTGCAGTCCAAGGGACTCTTAAGAGTCTTCTCCAACACCACAGTTTAAAAGCATCAATTCTTCAGTGCTCAGCTTTCTTTATAGTTCAACTCTCATATCCATAAATGGCTACTGGAAAAACCATAGCTTTGACTAGATGGACCTTTGTTGGCAATGTAATGTCTCTGCTTTTTATTATGCTGTCTAGGTTGGTCATAGCTTTTCTTCCAAGCAGTAAGCATCTTTTAATTTCATGGCTGCAGTCACCATCTGCAGTGATTCTGGATTCATTTCTATACTAGTTCTGATTCATTGCTATACTAGTTCCATTTCACTGATTCATTTCTATATTAGTTCTCAAATACAACCGGAGAAAATTCAGAGCTGAGCAGATTATATCCCAATAAATGAATGGCCCCATTCTCAGATTAATTCTAATGCTACTTAACAAATTTTTTATATGTAAAGATTGATTTCCTCTTTCCATGATCACTAATGTTACTGTCATATTTCTGCATTTATCAAATTGGAATTGAGAATGTTTTTTATATGCTCATATTGGGGAAAAAGAGCAATGTCTTATTCATATCCACAGTCTCAATACTGAGCACACAACAGGCTTTTAACATAGGTTGGTCTAGTGTATGTTTCATTCTCTCCATAGCATTTGTTATTATCGTAAATTATCCTATTCATTTGATTGCTTATTTGTTGATAATCTCTTTCCACTACAAAATAAGTTCTATGACTGCAGAGGATCTGTCCACCTTGTTCCCACTTTATTTCTATAATCCAGGACTGTACCCGATACATTAAAAACTCAACAAATATTACTCAATAAATGAATTAATTATAACCCATTCACTACCTATCTTTCCTTCAAAGGAGAAAGAAAAGGGAAAGAAAAAGAAAGGATGGAAAGAAGGAAGGACAAACCTTTTCTTGCAGTTCAGTTCCGGATTTTTCTAAGTTCTTCTGAATATTTACTATCTGAGCTGTCTTCTCAGAAATGGTTCTTCTGAGTTCTTCAATAGTCTCTTGGTGTTCCTGTAGATGCAGGTGGGCCATCTGCAGTTCTTCTTTTCTTTCTAGACCCTTTATTAGGAAGTGAAATTTAAAGAATAATTGTAAGAACATCATCCACCACTGCCTCCCCCTTTCCAATCGACTCAGTCTTTAAAGAAACATTTAATAGATGAAAGAAAAGGCCGTGACTTACTGTAGCTTCAATCTCTCTTATGTGTTCTTTAAGCTTATTTCTCTCTACTTCAGATGACTCCTGTAATTTCTTTAGATCATTTCTTTCTTTGGTTATGAATTTCATTTCCTCACAATTTTCATGAAGTTTCTGAGCTAACTCTATCTTCTCAATTTTTATACGTTCCAATGTTAATTCTTGGTTCTTTAGTTCATTCTTTAAGTTTTCCATTTCATTCATCTTTTTCTGCATCTCGCTCATCTCTTCTTGTGCACTAAGCAGTTGCTGCTGTTTTTCTTGCAGTTGTTGGCTCTTAAGAAATACAGTTTTTATAATTACTATTTTGTCTATACTCTCTTAAAATTCTTATGTAAAATCTACTTTGCAAACTGAAATAATCATGATCACAGCCTTGCCGACTACTCCAAAATAAGCAGACAAGGGGCATTAAAAGTAAAATAGCCTTCTAGGTACAATGTCTAGTGGGTCAAATAGCATCCCACGCCAAATTCAAGTCTACCCAGGCCCCGAGTACCTGATCTTCTTTGAAAATAGGGTTTCTGTGGATGTGATCAGTTAAGGACTGAGAAAGAATCTTCCTAGATTAAGGTCGGCCCTAAATCCTAAATCTTGTCCTTATAAGAGACAGGAGGACACACAGAGAAGATGGAGGCAGAGACTGGAGAGATGTAGCTATAAGCCAAGAAACACCAGCGTCAGCTAGGAGTCAAGGACAGGAAGAGGAATTAAAGGATTCTTCCCTAGAGCCTTCGGAGGGAGCCTGGTCCCGCCAACACTGTGATTGTGAACTTCTAAGATGCAGAACTGTGAAGGAATAAATTCTTGTTGTTTTAAGCCATCAAGTTTATGGTAATTTGATACAAAAGCCCTAGGAAACTAATATAGTGCCACTAGGTTAATCAAGGAAGAATGTGAAAATGAGAAAAACTAAAAAACAAAAGAGATTAATTAAATATGCAGACATCACTGTGCCAAATAACTATAATGCCACGTCTCTTAAGAACTTGAATAATTTACTTCCATTTCTAGTGAGGGCCATATGAAGTGGCCCAAATAAACAAAGAAGCATTAACTTTTACATAAGCCCAATGATTTCCCTCCTTTAGGAGGAATATGAAATAGAAATTAGGTTTTAACATATTCAATTAGGTTATAGTAAAAGGGATGAGAATTAAGAGAATCCATATTAGGAAAAAATATACAGAAGCACAATGGAAATCACTATACATTATCTGTAATGAATGTGATACTGCTTCTAGAATATACAGAAAGATCTCAGTGGGTACATTTTAGAATTACTTGGGGAATATAATTATTACGAGAGTCTTAGACTTTTCTACAAATTTTACAATAGCATCTTATTGACAATATCTAAGTGATAATATAGTCATCCCTTGTTACCCACGGAAGAGTAGTTCCAGGACCTCTGCAGTTATCAAAATCCATGAACGCTCAAGTCCCTTTTATAAAACGATAACTATTTGTATATAACCTAAACACATCCTCTCATATACTTTAACTCATCTCTAGATTACATATGGTACTGAATACAATATAAATGCTATGTAAATAGTTGCCCAAGTGTGGCAATTCTGGGTTTCAGTTTTTGGAAATTTCTGTATTTTTCCTCTGAATATTTCTGATCTGTGGCTAGTTGAATCCATGGATGCAGAACCTGCAGATACAGAGGGCTGACTGTAGAGATGAATCTCACATTTCAGAGCATGACTAATGCATCCCTATAAGGGCAGAATCTTTGTTTTGTTGACCAATGTATCTCAAGAGCCCAGAAGAGTGCCTGGCTACAGCAGTGCTCAATAAGCACTTGATGAACGAATATATCAAATGACTTGTTTAGAAAAATGAAGGCCTTCCCCCATCTAAAGACTCCAGAATAATATAATCGTCACAAAGGATGTTGGTTAACATCTCAGTAGGAGTTGAAATTGTCCAAAATATTGTCCATTAAGATCTGTTCATCTGAGAGGTTATTTCAATTTAGGTTTGCTGGAAAGTACAAATTTTAGTCAGGAAAAATGACCAGGAAGATAACTTTAAAAAGTCACCTTTTCCTTTAGCTTTTCTTGAACTTCTGATAGTTTTTCACAGGTCCTAGAAAGTTCTTCTTCTTTCTTAATGGTATGGTTCTTTTCTTGTGCAACAATATCCTGTTGTTTTTTAAGTTCGTTTCCAAGAAATCTTAATTCTTCCTGGTTTTCAATGGTCTAGAATTTTTTTTAAAAAGTTGAGATCAAAATAGTACTAACTTACATTTAAGAAATCAGGTAAAAAGCAGAATTTACTTTAGCCAAAAAATGAAGAGATCATGACAAAGTATATTGGAAAAGATTAATATAAAAAGTGAGTCTTTAATCATATAAATGCCAAGAATCTGATTTTTTAAGTACTGTTTCTTCATTGCTCACCTTACAATCCTATCATGAGAATTAGAACTGGGTTTAGTATTTTATCATGAGAGATTTGCTCATTTTCTACCCCTAAGCCAAAAGACACTTTTAAGCTTTTGTTGACAACAGATAATATGAGACACTTATCTATATATCTATATATGGTTATGGTCTTTTCATATGCTGGAATGGCTTTGATTTTACACATTGCTTAATAGCAAGCTCAAAATGGCAGCACTGCTTAGTAGCATGAGGTGGACTAATTCAAGTTATTAAGCTTAAACAGTAACATTCTTAAGTATTCTTAAGAATACTTAACATTCTTAAGTCACAAAAGCATCTCAAGCCAGAGACTGATAAATGAATATGACTTTTGTCTGTATTGTTACTTACAGTCAATAATTCTAACCAAAAGACAATCCCAAGAAACACAGAAAACCACACAGAAGGTCAGGTGCTACTCTGATCTATAGCAAACTTCTCAAAGTATTAATTTCATTCTAGGTACATTATATTGTCTCTAAATTTAGAAAAAAATACTAAAGTAGGTTTGCAAATATTGGCAAACATTAACAATAAACAATTAAAAATGAAGTAAAAAAACTGCAACAGCATATATAAAAGAGAAACATTTAGGAACAAATTTAAGAAAATATGGAAAAGATCTGTAGACTGAAAAGTATTACATATCACAGACACAGCAAATAATTTATAAAAAGATAAACAATGGCCAATAAGCAATCTCATGCTAGTAAGCATGAAAAGATGCCCAATATCTTTATAGTCATTAGGGAAAGGCCATGAAAACTATGAGGCAAACGCCCAACAGAATGGTTACCATTAAACACAACAATACTGTGAAGTGTTGGTGAGGATGTGGGGTCACCAGAATTCTTTTAATTTGCTGACAGAAATATAAAATGGCACAACTACTTTGGAAGTCAATCTAGTAAATTTTCAGCAAGTTAAATATATATCTCCCTATGATCCAGCTATTCCATTTAGATATTTATCCTAGAGACATAAAAAAAAAATCTCCATAAAAATATTTGTTTATGAATGTTTACAGCATCGTTATTCAAAATAGCCAAATAGTGAAGAGAATCTAAATTTCCACCAGCAGGAGAAAGTCTAAACAAATTGTAGCCTTTCCAACAATGGAATGCTACCCAGCAATAAGCAGGAGACTAGAAAGAAGACATGGGGTTCCCAGGTGGCGTTAGTGATAAAGAACCTGCCTGCTAATGCAGGAGACATAAGAAACAAGGGTTCAATCCCTGGGTCGGGAAGATTCCCTGGAGGAGGGCAGGGGAACTCACTCCAGGATTCACGCCTGGAGAATCCCACAGACAGAGGAGCCTGGTAGGCTATGGCCCATAGGTTGCAAAGAGCTGGACACGACTGGAGCAACTTAGCACGCACACCCAGAAAGAAGACACAAAAGAGTGTATGCCGTGTGATTCTATTTGTATGAATTTCTACAAGAGACAACGTGATTAAGGTAAAAACCATAAAGATAGTGACTACATGGGGCAGAGACTAAGATTGGGATTGAGTAGATCAGGGGTCAAGGGAACATTCTGGGGTGATGTTCCACGTCCTGATGAAAACTGAAAGTCCACAGTAGAGATATTTGTCAAAAGTCATCAGACTGTATACTTGCATCTGTTACATTTATCACATGGCATGTAAGATATACCTGGATAAAACTGTAAAAGTCTAAAATACACAAGGACGAAAACATACTGCAAAGTATACAGTGCTTAATCCTACCATTTCAATGTTTTCTCTTAGGTCAGTCTTCAGTTGTTCCTTTTCTGCTGTAATACTCTCTAACATTTGTTGCAGTTCATTTTTCTCCTGTATCAAAGAAAATATCTTTCTCTGTTGCTCAGTTAGCTCATTATCCTCAGCATCTGTGATCACAGCTTGGGTTTTTGTGGTTTTCAAATTTTGGCTTTTATCTATGCCAACCATCTAAAATATAAATACAGTGAAGAGTTTCTTAGTTAACAATACTTTTAATAATAATAATAAAAACAGCCAACACATATTACTTATATATCAGGCAATATTTTCATATATTGACATACTTAATCTTCACTATAACTTTATGAGGTAGGTACTATTATTATCTCCATTTGACAGATGAGGAAATAATCCCAGAGAGGATAGGTCACTTGCCCAAGGTCACTAAGAGATGAATAACCAGGTTTTGAACCCAATGCTCTGGCTCCAGTGTGTGCTCTTGTGCCTGATCACTAATAAGAACTACCTAAACAGCTGATAGAATGTGGTCCACTGGAGAAGGGAATGGCAAACCACTTCAGTATTCTTGCCTTGAGAACCCCATGAACAGTATGAAAAGGCAAAATGATAGGATACTGAAAGAGGAACTCCCCAAGTCAGTAGGTGCCCAAAATGCTACTGGAGATCAGTGGAAAAATAACTCCAGAAAGAATGAAGGGATGCAGTCAAAGCAAAAACAATACCCAGCTGTGGATGTGACTGGTGATAGAAGCAAGGTCTGATGCTGTAAAGAGCAATATTGCACAGGAACCTGGAATGTTAGGTCCATGAATCAAGGCAAATTGGAAGTGGTCAAACAGGAGATGGCAAGAGTGAACGTCGACATTCTAGGAATCAGCAAACTAAAATGGACTGGAATGGGTGAATTTAACTCAGATGACCATTATATCTACTACTGCAGGCAGGAATCCCTCAGAAGAAATGGAGTAGCCATCATGGTCAACAAAAGAGTCCAAAATGCAGTACTTGGGTACAATCTCAAAAACGACAGAATGATCTCTGTTCGTTTCCAAGGCAAACCATTCAATATCATAGTAATCCAAGTCTATGTCCCGACCAGTAATACTGAAGAAGCTGAAGATGAAAGGTTCTATGAAGACCTATAAGACCTTTTAGAAATAATACCCCAAAAAGATGTCCTTTTCATTATAGGGGACTGGAATGCAAAAGTAGGAAGTCAAGAAACAACTGGAGTAACAGGCAAATTTGGCCTTGGAATATGGAATGAAGCAGGGCAAAGGCTAATAGAGTTTTGCCAAGAAAATGCACTGGTCATAACAAACACCCTCTTCCAACAACACGAGAGAAGACTCTATACACGGACATCACCAGATGGTCAACACAGAAATCAGATTGATTATATTCTTTGCAGCCAAAGATGGAGAAGCTCTATACAGTCAGCAAAAACAAGACCAGGAGCTGACTGTGGCTCAGACCATGAACTCCTTTTTGCCAAATTCAGACTTAAATTGAAGAAAGTAGGGAAAACCACTAGACCATTCAGGTATGATCTAAATCAAATCCCTTGTGATTATACAGTGGAAGTGAGAAATAGATTTAAGGGACTAGATCTGATAGATAGAGTGCCTGATGAACTATGGATGGAGGTTTGTGACACTGTACAGGAGACAGGGATCAAGACCATCCCCATGGAAAAGAAATGCAAAAAAGCAAAATGGCTGTCTGGGGAGGCCTTACAAATAGCTGTGAAAAGAAGAGAAGCGAAAAGCTAAGGAGGTAAGGAAAGATATAAGCATCTGAATGCAGAATTCCAAAGAACAGCAAAGAGAGATAAGAAAGCCTTCGTCAGCGATCAATGCAAAGAAATAGAGGAAAACAACAGAATGGGAAAGACTAGAGATCTCTTCAAGAAAATTAGAGATACCAAGGGGACATTTCATGCAAAGATGGGCTCAATAAAGGACAGAAATGGTATGGACCTAACAGAAGCATAAGATATTAGGAAGAGGTGACAAGAATATACAGGAGACCTGTACAAAAAAGATCTTCACGACCCAGATAATCATGATGGTGTGATCACTGATCTAGAGCCAGACATCCTGGAATGTGAAGTCAAGTGGGCCTTAGAAAGCAACACTACAAACAAAGCTAGTAGAGGTGATGGAATTCCAGTTGAGCTATTTTAAATCCTGAAAGATGATGCTGTGAAAGTGCTGCACTCAATATGCCAGCAAATTTGGAAAACTCAGCAGTGGCCACAGGACTGGAAAAGGTCAGTTTTCATTCCAATCCCAAAGAAAGGCAATGCCAAAGAATGCTCAAACTACCGCACAATTGCACTCATCTCACACACTAGTAAAGTAATGCTCAAAATTCTCCAAGCCAGGCTTCAGCAATACGTGAACCGTGAACTTCCAGATGTTCAAGCTGGTTTTAGAAAAGGCAGAGAAACCAGAGATCAAATTGCCAACGTCCGCTGGATCATGGAAAAAGCAAGAGAGTTCCAGAAAAACATCTATTTCTGCTTTACTGACTATGCCAAAGCCTTTGACTGTGTGGATCACAATAAACTGTGGAAAATTCTGAAAGAGATGGGAATACCAGACCACCTGACCTGCCTCTTGAGAAACCTATATGCAGGTCAGGAAGCAACAGTTCGAACTGGACATGGAACAACAGACTGGTTCCAAATAGGAAAAGGAGTACGTCAAGGCTGTATATTGTCACCCTGCTTATTTAACTTCTATGCAGAGTACATCATGAGAAACGCTGGGCTGGAAGAAGCACAATCTGGAATCAAGATTGCAGGGAGAAATATCAATAACCTCAGATATGCAGATGACACCACCCTTATGGCAGAAACTGAAGAGGAACTAAAAAGCCTCTTGATGAAAGTGAAAGAGGAGAGTGAAAAAGTTGGCTTAAAGCTCAACATTCAGAAAATGAAGATCATGGTATCTGGTCCCATCACTTCATGGCAAATAGATGGGGAAACAGTGGAAACAGTGTCAGACTTTATTTTTTGGGCTCCAAAATCATTGCAGATGGTGATTGCAGCCATGAAATTAAAAGACGCTTGCTCCTTGGAAGGAAAGTTATGACCAACCTAGATAGCATATTCAAAAGCAGAGACATAACTTTGCCAACAAAGGTCCATCTAGTCAAGGCTATGGTTTTTCCAGTAGTCATGAATGGATATGAGAGTTGGACTGTGAAGAAAGCTGAGCGCTGAAGAATTGATGCTTTTGAACTATGGTGTTGGAGAAGACTCTTGAGAGTCCCTTGGACTGCAAGGAGATCCAACCGGTCCATTCTAAGGAGAACAGTCCTGGGTGTTCATTGGAAGGAGTGATGCTAAAGCTGAAACTCCAATACTTTGGCCACCTCATGCGAAGAGCTGACTCACTGGTAATGACTCTGATGCTGGGAGGGATTGGGGGCAGGAGGAGAAGGGGATGACAGGGGATGAGATGGCTGGATGGCATCACCAACTTGACAGACATGAGTGAGTAAACTCCGGGGTTGGTGATGGACAGGGAGGCCTGGCATTATGCATCATGGGGTCTCAAAGAGTCGGACATGTCTGAGCAACTGAACTGAACTGAAACAGCTATAGATATAACAATTATCTTTATGTATGATGGGTTAACCCGATTTTCTGAAAAAGTAAGCTACTTTGGGCTCTATCATTTTATTTCTTTCCTTAAAAGCTGGAAATCATTCCCTATTCCCAATAAGAATATTCCCACCTTTCATTTTCAGAAGCAGTGCATACTTACTTACAATGGTAAGTATGCACCATTGTAAGTATACATGTAGAGGGAAAAGTAATTTTGGTAGAAATATATCTCACATTATAACAGTATAATTCATCTTTTCTCAATATATAATTTTCAATTACTGCTTAAGAAAAGCACGTTATATAAATTCATTTATCCATAATAAGTCTTAACCAAATGTAACTTAAAATGTGAAGTCCCTGGTAAAAGGAGACTAAGACTAACATCACAGTTGTTGGCATGAAATTGGAGTTGACTCATTGGAAAAGACTCTGATGCTGGGAGGGATTGGGGGCAGAAGGAGAAGGGGATGACAGAGGATGAGATGGCTGGATGGCATCACTGACTCGATGGACGTGAGTCTGAGTGAACTCCAGGAGTTGGTGATGGATAGGGAGGCCTGGCATGCTGTTATTCACGGGGTCGCAAAGAAGCGGACACAACTGAGCGACTGATCTGATCTGATATACCTTTATACTAGTCTAATAAATATTCAACTCCATACTGGTCACATATGTCTTAAAAGGTTTTTATAAAGATCTATAATTAATGTTAGAAAAAAATCTGAAAAATAAAGAGAAAAAAAAACCATCAATATCACAAACACAACCACTATTAGAATTCTGGAATATTTCATCCCAGTGTTTTCCATTAACTTTTTAAAAACATAGCAATCATAATTAATTTACATATATAGGATTCATTGTAGCTTTTCTTTTTCATGTAGATCATATGCATTTTCCCATACTATTATGTAAACTTCAAATTAGTATTTTTAGTAGTTTCTTTGTTCTCTAGAGTGGATAAGGACAAACCATCCTTTGTTTAGTTACCCTCTTAAGTGCTGGCAATACTCATGAGCTTCTGACAATGTTGCACACCGTGGAGCTAACTGTATGAGAACTTAAGGCGGGGAACATATAGCCTTTGGGAGCAGTTTGTCAGATACTATAATTCGCACTCCTGAATTTTTGCTGCTACTGCTAAGTCACTTCAGTCGTGTCCGACTCTGTGTGACCCCACAGACGTCAGCCCACCAGGCTGCCCCGTCCCTGGGATTCTCCAGGCAAGAACACTGGAGTGGGTTGCCATTTCCTTCTCCAATGCATGAAAGTGAAAAGTGAGAGTGAAGTCTCAGTCGTGTCCGACTCTTAGCCACCCCATGGACTGCAGCCCACCAGGCTCCTCCGTACTGGAGGCAAGAGTACTGGAGTGGGCTGCCATTGCCTTCTCCATCTGAATCTTTACTCCTAAACAAAGAAATATCTACAAAGACAAAGAAGATAGAGACAAAGTATTCTGATAACCAAGGTACATTTCAAAACTGAACTCAGACTAGGAAATATTTCAGCTACTGTGGTTATGAGTAAAATTTAATTTCTGTAGAGACACACTAGAGAAACTGCATTTCCAAAGAGAGAGACATCAAGTAGGTCGAAAATGGGCACTCCAAGAGGATTTCTGACAGACCTACTAATAGACCTCTGTGGTGCCCAGAACAGAGGGGTCCCAGGAGATTCCTGGACCCTCTCTTTTATCTACATGGGTGATTCCAGCATGAATATGGTTATCACTGGACCAAGGTGATCTCAGCCTTCCCGCCCAGACTTCAAGACCTCTAATAAACAGAATGGTGCCGAAAATTCCATCAGACCCTTTGTCACCATGGAAGCTTCTAGCATGAACATAATACTACAGAAGCCATGTGGTCCCAATGAGTATAACTTTCCTCACTTCTCATTTATTGTCTCCTCATGTGTGTGTATGTTAGTCATTCTGTCGTGTCTAACTCTTTGTGACGCCATGGACTCCTCTGTCTGTGGAATTCTCCAGGCAAGAATATTGGAGTGGATTGCCATTTCCTTCTCCAGGCCTCCTTCTCATGGGGCACTATGATTGCATTAGTTTTAAAGCAGATATACATTGTTATATCTTATTCTAAATAAACTATTCAAAAAACCTTCCCCTTACGAAAGCAGAAGTTATAAACTTCAAATTAAGGTCAAGAACCTTTGGCCCACGGTTGATCCAAATTATAGACAAACTGAGAACATGAGATAATAGAAGAAGTGAAAGGCCTTAAGCATAGGAGAGAGAAGAGAAAGCTCCTTTTCCAACACCGGAATATTGTGTGTCAGGGCAGAAGGGGAAAAAAGAAGCTAACTTAAACTGTATAAAAATTTAAAACTTCTGTGCATCAGAGGACACAATCAATAGAGTGAAAAGACAACCTATGAAATGGGAGAAAATACTTGCAAATCATAAAACTGATAAAGGGTTAATATCCAAAAAATAGAATTCTTACAACAACAAAAAACCAACTTAAAAATGGGCAAAAACTTGAACAGACATTTCTGCAAAGATAAACACATAGTTTACAAACAGTCTGTGATATTTTGTTTTGGCAGCCCTAGCAGACTAATATGCCTCCCTTTAAAAAAATCACCATTAGCATCCCAATGCATATAATTACATTTGTAACTGATTGAATAATCAGTTAGGTATTATTTTTTTTAAAGTGGTTTTTCTTCTACAGTCTCAGGGCAAAATGAATCTTACTATCCAGAATAAATTAAGGTAAGATTTAAGCACCTAAGAGTAAAATTAAGGCCCAAACCCTAGAAATAGACACAAACACGATATACAGATTGATTCTATAGCAAACTCAAAACAAACATAAAGTATACAAAATCCAACATAAAACAAATATTTTAGCCATAATAAGCACAGAATCTTTCTCACACTCTTAGAGTTCAGTGAGTTTTGAAGATGTGCAAATCATATCAGGTCTCAGAAAAAAGGTCAGCTCAAAATCTGAATTAGTATTTTTTGTCTTTTCCTTTTCAAACTGATGGTAAGCAGTTATATTTGAAGTTATTTCAAAGACATTAGGCTTAAGCATGTAAATTATTCTGAGTTATTACTACTGTGAATAATAACGATTGAGATTACCATTATGTACTTTAGTGTTTGAGGTTAAGGTTATATACTTAAGTGTCAAGGTTTTATGATATCTTTGACCAGAAACACTCCTTACCTTTTCCTGAAATTCATCCCTAGTTTCTTCTAAGTTTTCTTCTATATGCAAATTCTTGGAAGTTTCCTCAGAAATTTTCATTTTTAGCATGTTAATTGTTTCTTGGTGTTGTTTCAAAGACTCAAGCGCATTTCGTAGCTGTTCCTGGGTGTCTATATTCTTTGTCAGAGAAATAGAAAATAATTTTCATTAGAATATGAAACAATGAAAATAATTTTACAGTTACTGCTTGATCGTAAATAATAAATGATGGCTTCTGAAAGAGGCTCTAAGATTTCAAAAGTTCAGTCAAAACCTTACCATATTTATAGTATCCTGAATGTCACTTTTGAGTTGGTCCCTCTCAGTTTGTAGGCTCTCTTGGAGTTGTTTTTGATCATCTTTTTCTTGGGTTAAGGTTTTTACTTCTACTAGTGTTTGTTGAAATTTCTCAGTAATCAGTGTTTTTTCCTTTTCTACCATTTGCAGCCTAGAATCCCTACTTTCTAATTGTTTCTTCAGCTCTTCCACTTCCTTTGATCTTTCTTGATTCTCAGTTGTTTTTTGTTGAAGTTCTTGGGTTTTGTGAGAGAGCTGTAAGATAAGAAAAAATAAATGTGAAAAGCAGATCATTCTGTGACATATATATGGAAGCAAAACCTCAGAACAAAGATCATTTCCCTAGAGGATGTCCTGCACTAACCTCTGCCTTCAAAGCCTCCAAATTTAACCCAAGTTCTTCAGCTTCTTTAGAGAGATTTCCTATTTCTTGATTCAATTTGGCATTTTCTTCAAGGACCATTTTATACTTTTGCTCAAATTCAATACGGTGATTTTTAACATCTTGGAATTCTTGATCAGTGCTTTCACAACTCAACTGGGGAGTTGGTAGATCATTTTTAGTGCTCCCAATTTCTTCAAGTAAACCTTGAATTCTACTTTCCTTATCAACTACTTCAGAAGACAATTTGTCTTTTTCTGATGTTACTATATAGAGCTCTTCAGATTTATCACGTATCTGTGGAAAAGAAAGAAAACTTAACTATGAAAGCAAGATATGATATAGTTGACCAGTTTTGAGGAAAAAAGCTTTCTTTGCCTTACTCCCTCCCCACCAAAGACACTGAAATTAAACAAAGGTTTGATTGAGGAATGGCAATATTTTTCTTGTCATATCTCTTTAACACATACTATCCTGTTTACTTGCAAAGCTTTGCTTTCTAATCTCTGGTTCTAATAAGAATTGCACACAGAAGGACACTCAGTAGAAACACAATCAGGATGTGTCTTTAAATCCTTACCTATCATTTTAAAATGTTTTCTATCTTTCTGATGAGGCAGGCATTGCATGATTTTTCCTAGAATTTTACTTGTATTTCTATTGCTAACAAACTGAATCAAACATTCATAGTCTCTTGCCTGGCACTTTATAATAAATTACGGCAAAATATTTAAGGTACTTCGCCAAGGTTTTTACTTCATGAGTTGTTTTCTTAAAAATATGTTTACCTCTTTCCTTAGCATTTCTACTTCTGAAGGTAAAGATTTCAACTCTGACAGCAAATTAACTTCATTATGCAAAGTTTCATTTTCTTCGACTGCTTTATTCAATTCTTTCTGCAGATGGGTTATTTTTCTTTCCAATTCCATATTAGACAGAAAATCTAGAAAATTTTTAGTAAGTTTAAAACAGCTTGCAATTATTGGGTCAATCTAAATTATGCATGTAGTTAGATTATTTAATCAGATTGTATAAAATTTATTAAAGAAAGAGTCAGTATTGGTAAATAGTTAATCCAATAGTTAATCACCTTGTCCAGGATTGGGTTCAATTTATTTTAGAAATAATTTTTAAGCTCTTCTGATTTAATGTCTGATAGAAATGATTTAATGTTTATAAATTCTGATACCAAATGACAGTAACATTTAACATTAAGCAATTAAAAACACCAGAGAATAATGGATTTTTAATCACTGGAATACAGCTGCAAAATCTTTTAGGTATTGTTCTATATAAAGACAGATTTGCAAAGAGGTAAGTCTGAAATGATAAAATACCTTTTGGAACTTTGCCATCTATAAGGGAGGTGAGTTTTGTTATTTCATTAAAAGAAGATTGTAATTCTTTCTCCAGATCAACTTGCATTTTCTTTTTCGCCTCCAACTGACTTTGATATAACTGAGTATCATTTTCCATCTGCTTGCACGTACTTGCAAGTTCTTTCTATTGAGAGAAACACTGTAAATTCACAGAAATGTACTGTGAAATGAATTTCAACTGTTATTGTAAATATTATAAAAATCACTCACCATTTTCTCTTTCAGCTTTAGATTTTCACTTCTAAGAAAGGCTGATTCTCTCTTAGCATCAAGAGCTACAGTTTCGACATCAAGCAGAGTCTGTTTCATTTGTTTTAGGTCTTCAGTGTTTTCCTTTACACATGACAAAAAGGATTTAGTGAAATCTAATTTTGTTAGATTTGGAAAAGCCAATATATACATGTATGTTATTCCTAAGAAATGAAAAATGATTACAATATGCAAATTACCAAATGTATTTTTAGAATTAAGATAAAAATGAATAACATTTTTCATAATAAAAATATTTTAGGGAATTTTAAGGGGTTCAGTGGTTAGGATTCAATGCTTTCACTGCCAGGGCCTGGGTTTGATCCCTGGTCAGGGAATTAAGATCCTACAAACCATGTAATACAGCCAAAAGAGAAAAATTAAAAAAAAAATTCTAGCTATAATGTTTCAAATTATACATGCATCATGTAGAAGTACTATAGTAATTCTGCTATTGTTTAAAAAGGATAACATAATTGTTTCTCACCTAGCCTGTTAAAGTTTTCTATGTATTTTTATTTTTTGCTTTACTCGTTTTTTATGTTTTGTTTTGGTCTTGCTGCAGGTCAAATGGGATCTTAGTCCCCCTACCAGGGATTGAACCTGTGCCCCCTGAAGCATAAGTATGGAGTCTTAACCACTGGAATGCTAGGGAAGTCTTTTTTTTTTTTTTTAAGTTACTCTCTGCAAAACATGACAGGTGAGTAGTTAATAATTAAAATTAAGGATGTTTAATCACAAATTTAAAAAAAGATAAATAATTCAGTAGAAAAATAGAGAAAGGATATGAACAGGCAACTCACAGAAGAGAAAAAGGAAATGACTGATAAATATGAAAAAAAAATTTAGCTCATTTTTAGAAAGAAGTGGCAGTTTAACATGACTTTAGCCATACATGAATTCAACCATATGTCCTTGGCAAAACATTAATGGGTGCATGCATGAATCAATGAACTGGATGAATAAAGAGAAAGAAATAAACAACAATTAAAAAAATGGGTAGAGTCATCCCTGGCAGTCCAGTGGTTGGGACTCCAAGCTTCCAATGCAGGGTGCCTGGATCTGATCCTTGGTTGGGGAACTGAGATCCCACATGCCATGTAGCACAGCCAAAAAAATTAAGAAAAAAAAGGTGGTGGGGGGCGGAATTCTCATTCTATCAATAGACACACCAGGATTATATGAAAGTGTCTTTCTCTCCAAGGCCTTATAACAATAAGAACACTTTCAAAAAGATCATTTGCCATTAACAAAAGGTAATAAAAGAGTACCAACAGAAGATAACAAAAAGTACTCTGAAAAACTCAAATGCAAACAAAAGAAGAACAATAGCAGCTAATAATCTAAAATTTTTGGCTAGAAATTGCTGCCTTTTAAAAAGAGAGTTAAAAACTAGAATTCAACTGATACTTTCTTGAAGTAATCAAGTGAATTGAAAGAAAATAGAAAAAAAAAAGCTAATTCCACCATAAGATTCAGTACTGTTTAATGGCACGATCTTATACTGACCAAAATAACCTACAGCTACAGTTTCTGAAAAATATCAAACTGTTAAAACAGTTACTTCATTATAATGAGAATGCATTAATATATATACTAGTGAAATAAAATTAATGTAATTTATGAAATCATGCCCAGTTACATGTTTTATAGTTCTAATTACTAACCAATGTCAAGTGCTTACCTGAAGATACTGATTATATATTTCTCCATGTATTTGTATAAAGCCATTGAAAAAAATTAAAAAAATTTTTAATTACTGATTTTTAATGGAAGTCAGAGACATTACTTTGCCAACAAAGGTCCGTCTATTCAAGGCTATGGTTTTTCCAGTGGTCATGTATGGATGTGAGAGTTGGACTGTGAAGTAAGCTGAGTGCTGAAGAATTGATGCTTTTGAACTGTGGTGTTGGAGAAGACTCTTGAGAGTCCCTTGGATTGCAAGGAGATCCAACCAGTCCATTCTAAAGGAGATCAGCCCTGGGTGTTCTTTGGAAGGAATGATGCTAAAGCTGAAACTCCAGTACTTTGGCCACCGCATGCAAAGAGCTGACTCATTGGAAAAGACTCTGATGCTGGGAGGGATTGGGGGCAGGAGGAGGAGGGGACGACAGAGGATGAGATGGCTGGATGGCATCACTGACTCGATGGACGTGAGTCTGAGTGAACTCCGGGAGTTGGTGATGGACAGGGAAGCCTGGCATGCTGCGATTCATGGGGTCGCAAAGAGTCCGACACGACTGAGCGACTGTACTGAACTGAATGGAAGTTCATCACTAACTTGTTTACGTTCGATTGAAGGATAGTATTGTTAACTCTAATTTTTATCCATAAAATGGAAATGATATTAATTGTGCCTCTCTCACAGGATTAAATAAAATACTGTACTTAAAACAACTAGAACAATGCCCAGCACATAGTAGTATACATATTTGCAATGATGATGATAGTATAACTACAAATACTAATGTCAAATGTCAAAATGATGATACAATAAAATAAATCTGACTTTTACCGATGAGTATGACGAGTCCATTTTCCTACTTTCTGACTTCTGAGATTCTATGTATTCCTGTAGCTTCTTAATCTGGTCTTCCTTTTCTCTAAGCAGCTCTACTTTTGAACTTAGTTCATTCTAAAACATTTAAAGGAGAATGAAACAATTTAAATGGGTTTCAATTTTAAGGAATTAAAAAGAACTTACATTTAATAGTTTAAATCAGTAGATAGCAAAATTCAAAGAGTTGAGATTTTAAAAATATAATTCCCTCTATTTTCTGAAATCATATTTAATTACATAGATGTTTTACAGTTTGGGCTCCTTATCAACAGAAATATCAACATAAATGCTCACCTCAAGATCTTGATTATATACTTCTGCATGCTTAACTAAATTCTTTAAGTTGGAAATTTCATGAATTAGTTGCATCTGTAAGAGCATGTGAACAGGCAACAGAGCAAACCAACAGTTAATAAAGCAAAAAAAAAAAAAAAAAAAAGATAGCATTCATTCACCGCTCTAGAATCACCCAACACAGCAAGAAGGACTGGGAAAGCAACTGTTTAAGCTACTGCAACAAAGCACCTCGTTATTTAAAAAGAAACAAATAAAACCCCAAACTCTCCAGCCAAACAAAAAATCCCCAAACCCTACATAACAAACAAATAAGAAAAAAGAAGAAAAGCCTAAGCATGACCCCAAAATAGCTACGTCATCTGTTAATAAAGCTATAATAACGTCAAAAGCAAATTAGCATTCACCATTTGTAGAAGACATAGTGGTAATCAAACTCTTAAAAAAAACATACTTTTTAATAGATTTTTGTTTTGGGTTAGGTCAGAAACGTATTTATTTTATAAGGTTTTTCTCTCTTTTGATAAATTATCCACCTAGCTTTATACTGGCATACTTTTAATGAGTTGTGACTTGAAATTTAGTTTTGGATTATGACAGTTTTAAGTGGTACCTTTATAATATTTTACTGTTCACCAAAGCTACAGAGATATGTATGGGATTATGAAATATTACCTTGTTGGTTTATTCTACTGGAAATACTGGAAAGACGGTGTTACTGCTTTATATTGTTCAACTGTCTAAAAGTATAAAGATTACTTAAAGATATGAGAATTTCTTTTGAAGTTTCTTTTTTATTGAAATATCTGCAGCATTAAATATTTAAGTACCAGAAATTTTAGTGTTCAAAACAAGTAAACTATAACAAAGATAAGTGTATTACCTCTTAGAGTTTCTTAATCTTCATAATCAGATGAGTCATTGGTGAGTAAAAGCAACTTCTAGTCAAATATAAGGGGCTTACAAAAATAGCATCTCATTTAAATAAAATTTTCTGGATGAATAACTCAGTCCTATCTAGTTTTAGATTTCAGACTACTGCTAGTTTGACATTTTTCTATTTTAGGTCAGCATTATTCAGTAGAAATATAATATGAACCAAATTTATAATTAAAAATTTTCTAGTAGCCACTATTAAAAGTAAAAAGAAATAGGTAGAATTAATTTTAATATAATTAGCCATGCCGTGCTCATGCTCAGTCGTGTCTGACTCTTTGCGACCCTTTGGACTGTGGCCTGCGAGGCTCCTCTGTCCATGGGATTTTCTAGGCAAGGATATTGGAGTGGGTTGCCATTTCCTCCTCCAGGGGATCTTCCCAACGCAAGGATTGGACCCAGGTCTCCTGTGTCTCCTGCACTGCAGGCAGATGCTTTATCCACCAAGCCATCGGGGAAGCCCCTTAACATAATTTAATCTAATAAATATAACTATTATACTTCATGTAATCAGTATTAAATTCATGTAACCTTTCATCTTTTTTTCATACTTAGGTCAGTAGAGACTGGCCCCATTTCGAGTGCTCAGCTGGCACATGTGATTAGTGGCAAGCCCATTGTTCAGCAAAGTTTTAATCTGTATTGTTACAATTTAAATTGGCTGGCTCTTTTACCTTTTCTTCTCTAACTTTTGAGCAAGGAAACCACATTTGACAGAAATGAAGAACTAAATAATTAACTTTAAGTTTTGAAAATATTTAGGAGGAAAAATTCCTTTACTTCTCATTTGAAATTGCTCTTCATTTTAAGTACTGGTTCAGATAAACAGAAAAAGATTAAGTAACTTTTGTAAAGAGATTAGTGTATTCTTCCAATGACGTATTGTTTAAAATGCAGAGAGTAGAGAATGTATATGATATGGTCAAAGTTAATCCACTGCTACATAAAAAATG
Organism: Bos indicus x Bos taurus; assembly: GCF_003369695.1. Lineage (NCBI taxonomy): Eukaryota > Metazoa > Chordata > Mammalia > Artiodactyla > Bovidae > Bos > Bos indicus x Bos taurus. The sequence goes on along the minus strand of NC_040081.1, from coordinate 21,904,849 downwards.
TTGCATATTTCAGCTGTAATTTTTAGCAGGTGAAATGAAACATTTAATTAACATAAATATCTCTAAGTTGTGAAAATTATAAAATTAAATCAAGCTAAAATTGGTAGAGAAATGAAATTTCTCTTGTTCCCTGATCATGGTAATACTTGACCTTGTTTATTCCTTTCTCTAAAATTACTATTTAAATATCTTTACTACTGTATCTTTACTTGAAAATTACCCACAGCTTTAGTGATTTTTGACAAAACCCGTAGAAGCCAGGACAATGGTCACGTGTCCTAAGGCTGTAATTTGACTTTTACTCCTTTTTGGCTAAACTTTCCCCCAAAATGTAGGTTTTAGAAAATACTTCATTGCTTACAATGAACAGACTTTCATTTTTAGTTTAATATGGAATGGATATTGTAAAACTGTCTTTGAACAGATTAAGTTTGTATTACTTAAACTTTTAGGTTACTTCACAGAACCTAGAATTTCAAAGTGTCTCCAAGTAAAAATGAAGAGAATAGGATTATTTACCCCTTTCATGGTAAAAAGGAAAAAAAAAAATCAAGATGTGAGACTGTGTTATTTTTGTAATCTTTCTGTATGTGATTCAATTCGGTGAATTTGTTCACTTTTAGTGATTAATGGAATATATTTATTTAATGTAAGAAAAATTAGAGACATTATTGCTATACTTTGGGTATAAAATTGCCCAAAGTTAATTTTATACCATTTTATTTATAAGATACATATAAAAAATTAGGTAAGATTTTGGCATTAGAAGGGGACTTGAAAAGCTCCCAATTTAACTGCAAGAAGGAAGATACACAGAAAAGTAAGCCCTGAGAGATTTGATGACTTTCTCAAAGCCGTGCCCACAATTCATGCCAGGCTCAAATTGGTGGTGAGCTAATAAATAGCAAAACCAGAGCTTCATTCCAGGCAGTCTGCTCCAGAGACCATAGTCTTAAACACGATACCAGAACTTCCCTCTCAATAAAACTCAGATTACACGTTGAAGTCCACTCTTCTTTTCGTGATGTTTTACATTTTGTGAATTCACAAATTTTAAAACAAGTTCAATGGAACTCTGTGGAGAACTTACAGATTTTTGCCTCTCACACTATACCTATGAAATATAGAAGTAAATATACTACAGTTTGTAGGTAGAACTTGTGGCACAGAATCCTTTTTTTCCTTAAGAAAGAAAAACAGGTAAGAAACTATGAAACTGAGAAAAAAGAACTGTGTCCCTCTGGGCTCTCCACACAGAAATCTGAGAAGCGGCTACAAACTAACTCATATATTTTACCTACACCAAAACACTGACTCTCATTTTTAAGGGGATTCATGGATCATGTTGGGCTTCTCTTGTGGCTCAGCTGGTAAAGAACCCACCTGCAATGCGGGAGACCTGAGTTCGATCCCAGGGTTAGGAAGATATACTGGAGAAGGGAAAGGTTACCCACTCCAGTATTCTGGCCTGGAGAACTGCACGGACTATACAGTCCATGGGGTTGCAAAGAGGCGGACACGACTGAGAGACTTGCACTTCACTAAAGGATCATGTCCCAGGTCTGATAGTAGCTGTGGATTCTTACTCTAGAAAACTGAATATGGACTTCAAAATTCCATAAAATAATTTCAAAATGTTTATGAACTCTAGGTTAAGGACTCTACACTAAGAAATCTCTTGAATCTTTTGGACAGTTTCCAAATCCCAAAGTCTGATGGCTTCTGCATTAGCTTAACATGTAGCCTAATACTACACACAGTTATTTAGGTATATACTTTCTAAAAAAACAAAATTCATTAATAGAAAGTATCTATATATAAAACATTCATCTGGATATTAAAATTCATGTTGGTCTCAGAAGGAAATGGCTATAGTCTAGGCAGCACTTCTCATATGCTCAACAAATTAAATACTTTAATATACAAATTATAAGGAAATAATTTCTTCAAGACAAATCCATCAATAGGCAGATTCACCAAACCTTCCTAAAGATGTTCTTAATTTCTTCTTGTGCATAAGCACAAGAGAAACAAATATGATTTAACTATTTTTAAAATAATATAAATAAATTATTTCTTAAATTCCCTAAATTGTGTATATATGTGGAAAACAGGTACATCTTCAATATCTCAAGTTTAGAAATAAATATTTTTAAGAGAACACTTCCTTTAAACTTGTGTTTTTAGTTTAGTTTCACATTTCCACACTCTTTACCTCTTGATCTTTCTCTGCTTTTCTTTCTAGAGCTTCAAATTCATCCAAATCATTCTTTTCTTTTAATTTCAATTCCATTTCTTCATTTTCTCTTCTTAAATGTTCATAGTCTAGTACGAGGTTATCATAGTTAGCACGAAGTGAATTCAATTCACTTTCTAAGTTTTCCTATTGTAAACAAAACCAAAATTTCAAGTTAGAAGTCTAATCATATATTCTTTGTTTTCTTAACTAAAATTTAGATTAACCAAATAATTAATTTAACTTTGAATCATTTGGTGGTTCAGGCCATTTTCTTCTTCAATATCTTTTTAACAGTCCAGCTTGATACAGAGTAAGATAAAGGGTCTGCAATTTTGGTAAACTAACTCAGAATAGAAGAAGACTATTTTGAAAAGGTTAGGATGAAAAAAAAAAAAGGATCATATAAACCAATGCTCTTCCTGTTCCTGACTGGAAAAGTCGAGTCAAAAGTAGGAGGTAGGGCTCATAAAATGGAATACAGGTCTTTAAACTCGTTAGTTATAAAGCTGATAATTTAACTGTCCATTTGTCTGACTACTATTTTATTTCTCAGGTATCTCTGAATTTAAGAAGTGAAACAGATTATTGATCTTTAAAACTCTAGTGGCTGCTAGGTTTTCCTATATTCAAAAGGGGTCTGTTTCTGCTTTCTACACTGTTTGAGAGTCAAACCATGAGTTAAAAACAAAACTAACATCAAGGATTTTCAAAAAACACTGAACTTCTAGGGTATGTTTTAGGGACATACAAACACTTTGTCTAAATACTTAACTAATTAAAACTAGTTGCAATGATCAGCTAATGGTCATAATAATTCCCAAGAATTACTGCAATTTTCCTCCAAAGTGAAAATAAAATTTTCTTTAATAAATACATTTGTAAAACTATACTTCTTTGAACATTAAGAGCCTAGAAAGTAAATATATAATTTAACTTACTATAGTATTGTTTATACTATTTATTTCTTAAACTCTTGATAAGACAATAGACACTTACTTTTAATATTCAGTATTATCTGGCAATCTTACCATTCCCTAACATGTATCATTCTTCTAATATACAGCTGAGAATTTTGACACTAAAAGTCAACCCTTTTTATCCCTAGGGGATTGTCACTAAGTCACTTGCATCTGACTCTTTGCGACACTATGGACCGTAGCCCACCAGAGTCCTCTGTCCCTGGGATTCTCCAGGCAAGAATACTGGAGTGGGTTGCCAGGGGATCTTCCCAACCCAGGGAATTGAACCTGCATCTCTTAAGTATTCTGCATTGGTAGGTGAGTTCTTTACCACTGGGCTTCCCTTGTGGCTCAGCTGGTAAAGAATCCGCCTGCAATGTGGGAGACCTGGGTTCAATCCCTGGGTTGGGAAGATTCCCTGGAGAAGGGAAAGACTATCCATTCCAGTATTCTGACCTGGAGAATTCCATGGGCTGTATAGTTTATGGGGTTGCAAAGAATTGGGATAGGACTGAGCAACTTTAACTTTCACCTTACCATTAGCACCACCCAGGAAGCCCTAAACGAAACTAAAACTGTTACTGAAATTAATTGAAAGCTAGAAATGTGTTACAATAAACACCAATAACAAATGAGTTTTAAAAAGAGTAAAAGCATAATGCTCTGTAAAATACACTTAAATTACCTGACTTAGTAGCTTTGTTGCTGGATTCCATTCTATCTCAGTCAATGTATCAAGAGTGTTACTGAAAATATCAGACTCTGAACAGAGAGCTATAATTATAGAGAAAAGAAATTTATCCATAAATATGTTATTAAGCTTCTTAAAACTCAAAGATTAAAAAAATTCTCATTAGAGGTAATAAACTCAAACTAATATGTACTTACTATATGAATGAGAAGAATACATTAAAAACAAATATGAACATTTGTATTATTGTGTGAATTAAGATCACTGGTTAGAATAAGTGATAAAATACACGGATCCTTAGTACAGTATAGGTAAAAAGGACAAATTCTAAATTTGAGATTTGATTATTTTAAGTGGATTTAAAAATGCCCCTAAGAGAAATAATAGCATATGAAGCAACTGACAAAGAATTAATCTAAAAAATATACAAGCAGCTCATGCAGCTCAATTCCAGAAAAATAAACGACCCAATAAAAAAATAGGCCAAAGACCTAAACAGACATTTCTCCAAAGAAGACATACAGATAGCTAACAAACACATGAGAAGATGCTCAACATCACTCATTATCAGAGAAACGCAAATCAAAGCCACAATGAGGTATCATTTCACGCCAGTCAGAATGACTGCTATCAAAAAGTCTACAAATAATAAATGCTGGAGAGGATGTGGAGAAAAGGGAACCCTCTTACACGTTGGTGGGAATGCAAACTAGTACAGCCACTATGGAGAACCGTGTGGAGATTCCTTAACAACTGGAAATAGAACTGCCATACGACCCAGCAATCCCACTGCTGGGCATACACACCGAGGAAACCAGAGTTGAAAGAGACATGTGTACCCTAGTGTTCATCGCAGCACTGTTTACAATAGCCAGGACATGGAAGCAACCTAGACGTCCATCAGTAGACGAATGGATAAGAAAGCTGTGGTATATACACACAATGGAATATTACACAGCCATTAAAAAGAATGAGGTGGATGAAACTAGAGCCTATTATACAGAGTGAAGTAAGTCAGAAAGAAAAACACCAATACAGTATACTAACGCATATATATGGAATTTAGAAAGATGGTAACGATGACCCTAAATGTGAGACAGCAAGAGACACAGATGTAAAGAACAGACTTTTGGACTCTGTGGGAGATGGCGAGGGTGGAATGATTTGAGAGAACAGCATTGAAACAAGTATATTATCATATATGAAATAGATCGATAGTCCAGGTTCGATGAATGAGACAGGGTGCTCAGGGCTGGTGCACTGGGATGACCCTGAGGGATGGGATGGGGAGGGAGGTGGGAGGGGGTTCAGGATGGGGAACACATTTACACCCATGGCTGATTCATGTGAATGTACGGCAAAAACCACTACAATATTGTAAAGTAATTAGTCTCCAATTCAAATAAATTAATTAAAAAAAAATAAAGAAAAGTCAGCACAGCAAAAAATAAATAAATAAAATGCCCCTAAAAAATACTTATAACTAAGGTGGGGACAATTCTGAAACAGATTTCTGTTGTAAACACAGGAATTCTTTCAAGATTAGTAGTTTAAGGCTGACGTTATGTGGATACTAATTTAACTGGATAATTATTATAACAAAAATGTGTGCTTCAACTACAATGCATCATCATTCTTAAGAGATGTGGAAATAATAGAAAACTTCATGAACGTTCACTTTTTAAAAATCACTTAACTTTCTCATTATCTCCATTGTAATTACACTTAAAATATTAATACATACATTTTATTTAAATGTGTTTATCACATTACTGAGTTATAAATAAAGTCCTGCTTTAGGGAGGGGACATATGTACACTGATGGCTGATTATGTTGAGGTTTAACAGAAAACAACAAAATTCTGTAAAACAATTATCCTTCAATTAAAAAATAAAGTTAAAAAAAACGTCCCTCTTTATAAGGATGCTTTTATAAATGAAAGTAATTGGAAAAGTACTCACATTCATCAATTTCTCCTAAACTTACAGTAGCCTTATGTGTTCTTGTTGTTACATTCACTGCCATATTAAATGCATTTACGTAGTTTGAGTCCTTCATTTTGTTAATTTTCCCCGCGCACCAAGTGACTCTTCGTTTTTTTTTAGCCTAAAAAGAAAGAAATCAAAATTACCTCACATAGATTGGGGCTCATATACTGTAAAACAAAGGAACTAGTTTCCATTTTAAAAAACCATTGCCTTGGTGGAATTTTTACTAAGTTGAGTTTAGTATCTTAATAGTTTAAGGATATCCTGAGATAAGAAAATATACTCAAGCTTTTCAGATCAGTGTTTAACCCCTGAAAACTTTGATGAAACCATCATTTACACTATATGTTTTATTTGAAGGTTTACTTATAAGCTTTTCTGGAACATAACTGAAAGGAATTGGTTGACATACAACTCTTCAAGTACTCTGGTGTTACAAGGAAGGGACAGCTGCTGCTGCTACCCCATGGCTATCAACAGCACTTTGATAGTTGCTGTAGTTAACAACCCAGTTCCGTTCCCTCAGTTATCTGGTCATCTGTCACCTTCCCTAGCACCTTCCTCTTGGCTTTACAAATGCTCAAGCCTATTTATTTGCTTTTGATTTTTTAAAGAAACACACTTGCCTCCTCACTTCTCTCTAGCTACCATTTTCTTTTAGTTTATACACTATCTTCTTCCTCATCATTTATCTACTTCTTCTTTGTCTCTTCAGGATCATTTCTGTCTATTGCACTGCATCTCAAGATTAACTGCTGTTCCCAGAATACACTGCTCGCTTTCATGCCTCTACACACACTACCTTTAGGTTTGAGACAGCCAGCCCTTTCCACAGCCTGCTCTGCAAAACCCAGCTGTACATAAATATTTTACTCCAATGACCTTCAGCTCAACACCATGCGCTATACTATTTCAAACTCTGAGCACTATGAATGTGTGTCTCCAACCATCTTCTGATATCTCAGCAGAAAAGTTAAACCTATTTCACAAAGACAATATAAGCCTAAACTTACAAAAGCATTCCTTCTTCTGTCCTTGTTGAACAGATGTTTCTCCTTCTAAGGCCAGACTCTTCAACTATATTCAAGATCCCATCCCTTTGGGTATCTCTACCCACAGGAAGGTGGCTTTTATTACCAACGCATAACTCAAACTGCTTTTGCAAATAAGCTTTTCATTTCTAAATCTGAAGCATCTTTGTCTTCAGCATCTGTAAGCAGATGTAAGCAGAACATGACACTGCTTACCACATTCACCTGATTTCCTTTCAATTCTAGAGCTCAACATGGGCTCCTTTAGGGATTCTTTTATTCTGCTTTTGACTAAAAATTGTTGTTTCTTGGGGTTCTGTGTTTGACCCTCTGTTCTTTCCATTCTCAACATGCTCCAAGGGCAAGCTCATCCATTCCCAGGACTTTAAATTGGATCAGCTGTAGTTAATACCCAAACTAACATCTCCATCTCAGACCTTTCACATTTCCAACTGCCTGATCTTTTAAAATGGAGATGTCCTGAATCAAACATTGAGTAGCTCCACTACTCTTCATTCAGTGAATACACACACTACCAACTGCCCAGAAAGCCTACTAATGCTTGCAAGTCATTCAGGATGCCTCCTTCTCTCTTTCCTTGCCCCTGCATTCCAACAACCACAAAGTCCAGTTGAGTCTGCCTCCCAAATGGCTCTCCAGTTTATCCAATTTCTTCCATCTTCAGAACCACAATCCTTGTAGAGGCCAAATCAATCTGATGCACATAGCAATCACACCTTTCCAAAATGCAATTGCGATTACGTTCTATACAAGGCTTTTCCTTGTCTTTAGCAAAATGCAAAGTTCAAATCCCTTAATGTGGTTTACAATGCCCATGCCACCAGAAAGTCTAATATATTGTTGTCCCACAACTTCAAGCTTTTGCATATGTGTTTTTCTGAAATACTATTCCCTATACCTTCCACTGGGCTATTTTCTACTCATCACCCAGTCAAGAAACAGATCTTGAGTGTCTCTATACTTAGTGTGGTGATCTGTACATGATACCTATTAATAATACATATATTTTAAAAACATATTTATTTCTGGTTAGGTAGGGTCTTTGTTGGTGCGCAAGCTTTCCTTTAATTGCAGTGAGTGGGCCTCTCATTGCAGTGACTTCTGTTGTTGTGGAGCATGGGCTCGAAGTGGGCTTCAGGAGTTGTAGCTCCTGGGCTCTAGAGCACAAGCGCAACAGCTGTGGAGCACAGGCTTTGTTGCTCCGCATTTGGGGTCTTCCCAGAATAGGGATCAAAACTGTCTCCTATGTTGGCAGGTGGATTCTTTACTACTGGAGCCACCAGGAAAGCCCAGTAATAATCTTAGCAGTATACATTTAATGAGGATTTCTGAGTGTAAAGTATAGTGTTATGCACATACTGTATGTTACTTCACTTAATTCTCACAACAATCCTATGAAGTAGGGGTCAACCTATTATATCACAGATAAGGAAACTGTGGCAAAGTATATTTGAGAAATTGTCTAAGGTGAGGTGTTAGGAATTGACAGAACTGGGATTCATACCCAGGGAGTTGAAATCCAAAGGCTATCTTCTTAAATAAAAAAAATCTGTCAGATAAATAAAACCCTATTAAAAACAAAAAACATACAAATCGGAAGTTAGAATTTTGATTACTATGCTGATCTATAGTCTAGATCAATTTCTTGATATTAACATTCTTGTTTCTTTAAACAGAAAATATTCCAATATACTTCAGACACCCATGGTTTCCAATCAGCTAATGAATTATATAAGAATTTCTTAAGAAACCTATTGCAAACAGATTCCTTTGCTATACTGTAGACTGAAAACCACAAAAGACTTCAAATAGCCAAAACAGTCTTGAGAAAGAAGGGCAAAGCTGGAGGCATCATGCTTCCTGATTTCAAACTACAGTGCTATAGCAATCAAAACAATATGTATGATAGTGCCACAAAAACAGACGCATAAAATCAATGGACTAGAAGCCCAGAAATAAACCCTCACATGTATGATCAATTAATTTACAACAAAGGAACCAGGACAATAAAATAGGGAAAGGACAGTCTGCTCAGTAAGTGATGCTGGGAAAACTGGACAGCCATATGTAAAAGAATGAAACTGGACCACTATCTTACTTACACATAAGTAAGAAACATTTACACTGGACCTCTATACTTACATGTACATAATATATGATTTTCTCATATATAAAAATCAATTGAAACTGATTAAAGACTTGAATGTTAACACCTGAAACCATAAAACTCCTAGAAGAAAACTTAAGTAGTAAGCTTGAATCCTTGAATTAGTACTTCTACATCAGGGGATCGGTAATTTTAACGAACTTCAAATATACAACAGGTTCTTGGTTTCTTGAATATAATGTAGTGAAAGATGATAAACGAATAATTATGTAATAAATATATAGGAATGTCCAGTTCTATTCTCTGTATACCAAGTTTAAGCTGTCATTTTTAAAATTTTACCTTTAATTCTTGCTGCGATGAGAGGGAAGAAGATGTCACTAGCATCCGTGTTAGGTTTTGGATTTTCTCAATCTGGACTTTTTGAAGTAGATCTTTTTCTTCCAAGAGCTGGGCCAGTTGGTCTTTTTCCATTGCCTGGGCTCGAGTCTCTAAAGAAACCTATAGAATGTAATAATGGATTATGTTAATAATAAATGTAGCTATATTTTAAAACCTTGAAAGTAGCTTAAAAGAACAGAATAGAAATTTGTATGTGAACTAAGAGAATTTTAACTATATTGAAATAAAACATACTCTATGTGCAGAACTCTAATACAGTTACCATAATCAGTAATTTCTCAAACTAAAAATAAAGTAAAATAACCATTTCTTCTCATGTCATTATTCTAAATGCTGTGTGTAAAATTATTACAATGCAGCTAAGGCAATTCTATTAACTGCTTAAAATATATAAATAGAAGGCAGAGAGATCATAAAAGCAGAGACTTGAATACCTACAGCAAAGAAGAGATGTTTTCATAAGATTACCATTTGTTATTTTAGATCACTCCTAAAAATATCACCAGAATGCAAGATTTACACAAAATCGAGGGCCATAATAGTCAAAACAAACAAATTACAATTATAAGTGATTATCCTATTTTATTGAATTCCTATTCTGGGTTTGGAAAGAAAAGTTCAAGATAATGTGAAACTCTGGAAAGTAGTTTTAGGTAACTATACATGGCCTCTCTCTTTTTTAACCTAATTTCCTATGTATTTGTGATAATTTTTTACAAAAACTCTGTCAACTTGGCCCATCTGAAAACATCAAATTTTGCCCTTTGAAAATGAAAAACAAAACCTAAAATAATTTCAGGAAACCAAGTCTTTTAGTTTATAGTATATTAAACTAAATTTTGTATGAGTTGATTTCTTCTTAGTTGAAAATTGTTTTAAACTTTCAGTTTACAAGCTCAGTTATTGATGGCTTCAGAATCTCTGGGCATTTAGGCAGATCTCAATTCTAAATCTGTCTCTTCTCTTTACTGAAATACATGGTTCATACATACCTCCTCTAACTGCTTTTTAAGATCCATTATTTCTTTCCTATATCTTTTCAGGAGAGCTTCATCACTTGATACCTCGTTAACATAAGGTGTATTCTTCATATATTTGGCAGTGCTGGCAAACTGGGAAAAAATGCAGAAGTGTTATGCACTCAACATACACACAAATTAATAATACTTGGTTTTCTTGTAATTAAGATTTGTAAAAAAAAAAAAGAAAAAAAATCAGTACTCTTCCCTTCCCAGGTAGTTTAATACTTCTGATACAGAGAGCATTCTATGTCTCCATAACAAGGCCAGTAGTGCTCCCATCAAAAGCCCTTCTCCTTCCTTTGAACTCTATCCTACTTAACTAGCCACTTAAGCATTAATCCAAGGCAATCATGTTGGAAGAAAGGTCTTGTCTTCCTATAAGACTATCAATTCTGTGAAGCCCATGACTCTATTTTCTATCTTTTTCCTCTGACAGTACCTAGATCTAGAACTCAGTAGCTATTTAAACCAATGTTTCTTAGAGTGTATCAGAAGTAACTTTAAGTGGGTACATGAAGTTGTCCATTATATATGACACTGAATCCTTCATTGAGACAGCTATTCTACTGACAATTCAGTTCTCCCACCCTAACCCTCCTCCTTTTTTTCTTTAAACATAAAATGCAGGACCTAGGCTCAGTGCAAAGACAGGCAACAATTGGCTAGCAGGAGTTTTGGAAGTTTTTTTGTTGTTGTCATAAACACATATAAATGTTTTTTGAGTCACCTTCTATTTGTTCTAAGTGCTATTAGTTCTTCATTTATGGAACTGATATAAAGTTTCCTTTCATAAGTGAGTTTGTAAAAATAAAAAATCAAGTCAATTTCAGTAAAATAGTGTTGAATGTGGCAGAAATTGTGGAGGTGGGATAATGGATTTTGGATTTTGTGATTTTGGAAAAACATATCAATCTTATTTTATCAGGTATGTTATGTCAATTAAAAGACCTATACCTATTTTTAGTAGGTAATTTTTCCTTCTTAAAGATGATATCCCCTCATATTAATTTGAGATAAAAATCAAACTCACCTGGAGAGTACTAAGTGTTTCATCAAAAGACACTGGAGTAATTGTGCAGATGATACGTGTTTTTGCATTTCCTCCCAAGGAATTCTGGAGAATTCGTGTTAATTTGCTATCTCGATAATTTATGAAACCACTTAAAGAGAAATGAATTTGGGAAGAAAAAGAGAAAGCTTTTATATAACAAAATTGGTTGGTTTTTAATGGAGAACCTTAAAATAGCTATAGTTATAAAATTAGTTCTTTACAGGTTATATGGGGTAGATTGAAACTGTTAACTAAAAAAATATTTAAAATACAGAAAGTAAATTTAATAGAACACAATCATATGTATAAGAAGCCACAAATGCTCACAGTCATGAGAGCTTTTGAATATATGAAAGAAATAGGCACATATATTTTGAGTGTCACTAAGGGATTCCCACATGGCACAGTGGTAAAGAATCTGCCTTTTCCAGTGCAGAAGACTCAAGAGACGTGGGTCAATCCCTGGGTCAGGAAGATTCCTTGGAGTAGGAAATGGCAAACCACTCGTGTTCTTGCCTGAAAAATGCCATGGACAGGGGAGCCTGGTGGGTTACAGGATATGGGGTTGCAAAGAGTAGGACATGACTGAGCAACCACACACAAAACTATTAAAATTTTCAACCTAATTTAAACATAAGTATTAACAGACAAATGTACAGTGGGGTACACTTACCCAACTTGTCCATCGCTAAGTTTCTTGATCACTTGTCCCAAAATAAATAAACTTCGATTTATATTACAGCCTTCCTTGAGTCGCAAACCTGTATTTATTACACAAATATAAATACTAATATTGAGCTTTGTATTGGATGATGAACTTATTTATCAGCAAATTATGAGAGAAAGTAGAAATTAAAGGGACAGATGTTGAAGTCTCTATTTTGGACTAAATCTGAGTCTACCTTTAATATCACCAATGGAGGTGCTCTCTCCCTACCCTCCCACCTATTAGATGAATCAGAAAGGTTATCATCTGAGAGAAACAGCACAACAGAAAAGATGAAAAAAAAAAGAACAAGAGGGAGGAAAAGTCCGTTTCCTAAAAGATCCCCTCTAATTACTGCATTTGAATCTAGTTTTTTTAAAACTTCAAATACAGACAACTACAGACTTAAAACCAAATTTGTGGACTCACAACCCCAAAATCTTTAATTTTAAAACTAAATATACACACATGACTCTAACATTAAAAAAAGAACAAGTACTCTGAAAAAGCTCTATTCCAGTTTTATGTCCCTACCAGGACAGGTTTCCTATCCCCTCTTACCAGGAAACCATGTTTATTATTTATTCTTCTGGAGATTTTTAGAAATACAAGTTCATATACACTCATTTCTCTCTTTAATTCTCAGACAAATAGTAGCATACTACATATACTATTTTGTCCTTTGCTTTTTTTCACTTGCATCAGATTAGTAAACACTGGTCTTTTTCATTCTTTTTCATAACAGAATTTCACTGTATGGACGTATCAGAAATTACTTACCCAGAACCCTGTTGAGGGATATGTAGGATTCCAATCTACTATGTACACACAAAATAATGCATCAAATAACTCTGAATAGCTGTTATTTCACAGGGGCATTATTTAGCTGCTACTATAATACTGTTATTTAATAAGCCAACTTGAAACAACAGTATGTACTTCCTGTTCATAGGTCTGATTTGGTGGAGATGGGCCATGCTCAGCTGGGTAACTTTATGTCAAGCTGCAGGAAATTAACACGAGGGAGGCTTGACATCTTTATGATTTTGCACCTTTCCATCTAAGTGTGCGTTTCCATTTGTTTATGTGTTAATATTTGGTTATGTCCTTTAGGTCTGTTTTTGAAGTTTTATTTTTTTGGCTCTGTGCAATTTTTGTTGAGTTTCTTCTGAGGTATTACATCTTCTAACCTATTATTGTATATTGCATATTTTTGTACACTAAATATTGTAGCTGGTTGTCTTTAAGAATTATTAATGTCTGAATATTGTGTACCCCATGACCTTTCTGAATTTTCTTACTAATTATGAAAATTTAGATGGTTTTCATGGTACTCTCATAAGCTCTTCAGCTATACAATTCTAGAAACTGAATAGTTTTGGCTTTTTAAAAAATTGATGGTACAGTAGCCCAAGGACTTCCCTGGTGGCTCAGTCGGTAAAGAATTTGCCTTCAGTGTGAGACATGGGTTTGATCCCTGGCCCAGGGAAGACTCCCTGGAGAAGGAAATGGCAACCCACTCCAGTATTCCTGCCTGGAGAATTCCATGGACAGAGGAGTCTGGTGGGTCACATGGGGACGCACAGCCCATGGGGTTGCAAAAAGCTGGACACAACTCAGCGACTCACACACACACAGTATCCCAAATGAGATAATCAGTCAGATACAGAAGCTACTTTTTACACTGAGGACTTTTATCACAATATTATTATTATCCTTACTTTATTAGTTTCTAAAATGCACGGCAGCACTTTAAGTTTTCCTTACCTTCAGCACCTGTTTGAGCAGCCCGTTCACTGCCTGCAAGATCGACCAAATTCTGTAAGACAGATGGAAATAAACCTTTAGAAAGTATAACTGGAGATAAAATCCAAACCACTGAAAGAACATTTTAATCACGCAGTTTACTTGAACACTCCACCTGTGACCTCATCTCTCACCTCACCGTTTAGGCCTTGCCTTGTCAAACCAATCCGGAACGTTTGTTCCTTCTTTGTAACGCAACATATCTCCATAATGCCGCCAGAACAGGTTTTCTATTTCCTACACAAAGTTCAGAACCGTATCATGGTGAATGTGATTCTTTGCAATCTGGCACTTGTGTTGCTTCAGCCTTATATCTATTCATTACCTACGCCTAACTCAAGCGGAACTACTCACTACACCCTGAATACCTCACATACTTCTACACTTCCAAGTGCTACCCTATGCCATTCTCTGTTACCTCTAAAGTTCTTTATTCAGGATCCAAGGCAAATGTTACTTGCTCAGTGTAGCTTTGCTGATTTTATCCTTCCTCCTCCCATTCCCTGAATGAGCTGCTCTTTTAAACTGTGTACCCAGAGGTCATTTTCAGTTCAGTTCAGTTCAGTGGCTCAGTTTTGTCCGACTCTTTGCGACTCTATGAATCGCAGCACACCAGGCCTCCCTATCCATCACCAACTCCCGGAGTCCACTCAGACTCACGTCCATCGAGTCAGTGATGCCATCCAGCCATCTCATCCTCTGTCGTCCCCTTGTCCTCCTGCCCCCAATCCCTCCTAGCATCAGAGACTTTTCCAATGAGTCAACTCTTTGCATGAGGTGGCCAAAGTACTGGAGTTTCAGCTTTAGCATCAGTCCTTCCAAAGAACACCCAGGGCTGATCTCCTTTAGAATGGACTGGTTGGATCTCCTTGCAGTCCAAGGGACTCTCAAGAGTCTTCTCCAACACGACAGTTCAAAAGCATCAATTCTTCAGCGCTCAGCCTTCTTCACAGTCCAACTCTCACATCCATACATGACCACAAGAAAAACCATAGTCTTGACTAGACAGATCTTTGTTGGCAAAGTAATGTCTCTGCTTTTCAATATGCTATCTAGGTTGGTCATAACTTTCCTTTCAAGGAGTAAGCGTCTTTTAATTTCATGGCTGCAGTCACCATCTGCAGTGATTTTGGAGCCCCCCAAAATAAAGTCTGACACTGTTTCCACTGTTTCTCCATCTATATCCCATGAATTGATGGGAGTGGATGCCATGATCTTCGTTTTCTGAATGTTGAGCTTTAAGCCAACTTTTTCACTCTCCTCTTTCACTTTCATCAAGAGGCTTTTTAGTTCTTCTTCACTTTCTGCCATAAGGGTGGTGTCACCTGCATATCTGAGGTTATTGATATTTCTTCCAGCAATCTTGATTCCAGCTTGTGCTTCTTCTAGCCCAGCGTTTCTCATGATGTACTCTGCATAGAAGTTAAATAAGCAGGGTGACAATATACAGTCTTGACGTACTCCTTTTCCTATTTGGAACCAGTCTGTTGTTTCATGTCCAGTTCTAACTGTTGCTTCCTGACCTGCATATAGGTTTCTCAAGAGGCAGGTCAGGTGGTGTGGTATTCCCATCTCTTTCAGAATTTTCCATAGGTTATTGTGAAGGCTTTGGCATAGTCAATAAAGCAGAAATAGATGTTTTTCTGGAACTCTCTTGCTTTTTCCATGATCCAGTGGATGTTGGCAATTTGATCTCTGGTTCCTCTGCCTTTTCTAAAACCAGCTTGAACATCAGGAAGTTCATGGTTCACATATTGCTGAAGCCTGGCTTGGAGAATTTTGAGCATTACTTTACTAGTGTGTGAGATGAGTGCAATTGTGCAGTAGTTTGAGCATTCTATGGCATTGCCTTTCTTTGGGATTGGAATGAAAACTGACCTTTTCCAGTCCTGTGGCCACTGCTGAGTTTTCCAAATTTGCTGGCATATTGAGTGCAGCACTTTCACAGCATCATCTTCCAGGATTTGGAATAGCTCAACTGGAATTCCATCACCTCCACTAGCTTTGTTCATAGTGATGCTTTCTAAGGCCCACTTGACTTCACATTCCAGGATGTCTGGCTCTAGGTCAATGATCACACCATCGTGATTATCTGGATCGTGAAGATCTTTTTTGCACAGTTCTTCTGTGTATTCTTGCCATCTCTTCTTGATATCTTCTGCTTCTGTTAGGTCCATACCATTTCTGTCCTTTATCGAGCCCATCTTTGCATGGAATGTTCCCTGGTATCTCTAATTTTCTTGAAGAGATCTCTAGTCTTTTCCATTCTGTTGTTTTCCTCTATTTCTTTGCAATGATTGCTGAAGAAGGCTTTCTTATCTCTTCTTGCTATTCTTTGGAACTCTGCATTCAGATGCTTATATCTTTCCTTTTCTCCTTTGCTTTTCACTTCTCTTCTTTTCACAGCTATTTGTAAGGCCTCCCCAGACAACCATTTTGCTTTTTTGCATTTCTTTTCCATGGGGATGATCTTGATCCCTGTCTCCTGTACAATGTCACGAACCTCATTCCATAGTTCATCAGGCACTCTATCTATCAGATCTAGGCTCTTAAATCTATTTCTCACTTCCACTGTATAATCATAAGGGATTTGATTTAGGTCATACCTGAATGGTGTATATAGGTATGACTTATTCTTACAACACTTACTGTATAGAGCTAGTCACATGTTTTTGATTATACTGCAGCATCTTTAAAAGCACAAAGCTCTCGTTCATTTCACAGATATTGCTGAAAAAAGTGACTGTCACGCTTCAGGTAGTATGTTAGGTCTTAGGGATACGGCAGTGAACTAAACAAGCAAGGTCCCTGTCCTCATAGATCTTATATTGTCTATGGAGTGTATGAGATGAGGAAAAGGATGAAGAGACAGAAAAAGACAAACAAATGAGAAATAGAATATGGTAAGTGTAATAAAGATAATTTAAATAGTCCTGGAAGAGGGAAGAAGGGACAGAGGAGGTTCTCTGATCGGTAGGGTAAGGCTTCCCCCATTAAGCTAAGATCTGAAATGACAGAGGAAGGCAGCCATGCAAGACCAAGGGAAACACAGTCCAAATTAAAGGAACGGCCAGTATGTCCAGTCATAAAACGGATGAGCTTGGTATGTTCATAAAACAGAAAAGGCAGCATGGTAGAGTTGGTGAAGTGGAGATGGGACAATACAGTGTAAGAGAAGGAGATAGGAGTCAGATTACTCAGGGCTCTGTAAACAAGGATAAGGACTCTGGTTTTCCAAATGCAATGGGAAGCCGAGACGGGACTTTAAGCAGAAGAGTGACATACCTTGATTTAACCTTCTGAAGGATCACCTGTGGCCCCCATAGATGGAAAATGAGCTGGAGAGGGGCAAAAGTAGCAGTGGAAGCCCAGTCAGGAGGCTGGTGCAGGACTCAAGTGAGAGATGATGGTGGCTTGGGCTAGGGAGGTGGTTCAGTACAGTTCAGTTGCTCAGTCGTGTCCGACTCTTTGTGACCCCATGAATCGCAGCACGCCAGGCCTCCCTGTCCATCACCAACTTCCAGAGTTCACTCAGACTCACGTCCATCGAGTCAGTGATGCCATCCATTCATCTCATCCTCTGTCGTCCCCTTCTCCTCCTGCCCCCAATCCCACCCAGCATCAGAGTCTTTTCCAATGAGTCAACTCTTCGCATGAGGTGGCCAAAGTACTAGAGTTTCAGCTTGAGCATCATTCCTTCCAAAGAAATCCCAGGGCTGATCTCCTTTAGAATGGACTGGTTGGATCTCCTTGCAGTCCAAGGGACTCTCAAGAGTTTTCTCCAACACCACAGTTCAAAAGCATCAATTCCTCAGCGCTCAGCCTTCTTCACAGTCCAACTCTCACATCCATACATGACCACAGGAAAAACCATAGCCTTGACTAGACGAACCTTTGTTGGCAAACTAATGTCTCTGCTTTTCAATATGCTATCTAGGTTGGTCATAACTTTCCTTTCAAGGAGTAAGCGTCTTTTAATTTCATGGCTGCAGTCACCATCTGCAGTGATTTTGGAGCCCCAAAAAATAAAGTCTGACACTGTTTCCCCATCTATATCCCATGAATTGATGGGAGTGGATGCCATGATCTTCGTTTTCTGAATGTTGAGCTTTAAGCCAACTTTTTCACTTTCCTCTTTCACTTTCATCAAGAGGCTTTTTAGTTCTTCTTCACTTTCTGCCATAAAGGCGGTGTCACCTGCATATCTGAGGTTATTAATATTTCTTCCAGCAATCTTGATTCCAGCTTGTGTTTCTTCCAGTCCAGCGTTTCTCATGATGTACTCTGCATATAAGTTAAATAAGCAGGGTGACAATATACAGCCTTAACGTACTCCTTTTCCTATTTGGAACCAGTCTGTTGTTCCATGTCCAGTTCTAACTGTTGCTTCCTGACCTGCATATAGGTTTCTCAAGAGGCAGGTCAGGTGGTCTGGTATTCCCATCTCTTTCAGAATTTTCCACAGTTTATTGTGATCCACACAGTCAAAGGCTTTGGCATAGTCAATAAAGCAGAAATAGATGTTTTTCTGGAACTCTCTTGCTTTTTCCATGATCCAGCGGATGTTGGCAATTTGATCTCTGGTTCCTCTGCCTTTTCTAAAACCAGCTTGAACAACTGGAAGTTCACGGTTCACATATTGCTGAAGCCTGGCTTGGAAAATTTTGAGCATTACTTTACTAGCGTGTGAGATGAGTGCAACTGTGCGGTAGTTTGAGCATTCTTTGGCATTGCCTTTCTCTGGGATTGGAATGATAACTGACCTTTTCCAGTCCTGTGGCCACTGCTGAGTTTTCCAAATTTGCTGGCATATTGAGTGCAGCACTTTCACAGCATCATCTTTCAGGATTTGAAATAGCTTAACTGGAATGCCATCACCTCCACTAGCTTTGTTCGTAGTGATGCTTTCTAAGGCCCACTTGATTTCACATTCTAGGATGTCTGGCTCTAGGTCAATGATCACACCATCGTGATTATCTGCATCGTGAAGATCTTCTTTGTACAGTTCTTCTGTGTATTCTTGCCATCTCTTCTTGATATCTTCTGCTTCTGTTAGGTCCATACCATTTCTGTCCTTTATCGAGCCCATCTTTGCATGAAATGTTCCCTTGATATCTCTAATTTTCTTGAAGAGATCTCTAGTCTTTCCCATTCTGTTGTTTTCCTCTATTTCTTTGCATTGATCGCTGAGGAAGGCTTTCTTATCTCTTCTTGCTATTCTTTGGAACTCTGCATTCAGATGCTTATGTCTTTCCTTTTCTCCTTTGTTGTTTGCTTCTCTTCTTTTCACAGCTATTTGTAAGGCCTCCCCAGACAGCCATTTTGCTTTTTTGCATTTCTTTTCCATGGGGATGATCTTGATCCCTGTCTTCTGTACAATGTCACAAACCTCATTCCATAGTTCATCAGGCACTCTATCAGATCTAGGCCCTTAAATCTATTTCTCACTTCAGAAAGAATGAAGGGATGGAGCCAAAGTAAAAACAATATCCAGCTGTGGATGTGACTGTGATAGAAGCAAGGTCTGATGCTGTAAAGAGCAATATTGCATAGGAACCTGGAATGTCAGGCCCATGAATCAAGGCAAATGGAAGTGGTCAAACAAGTGATGGCAAGAGTGAATGTCGACATTCTAGGAATCAGCAAACTAAAATGGACTGGAATGGGTGAATTTAACTCAGATGACCATTATATCTACTACTGTGGGCAGGAATCCCTCAGAAGAAATGGAGTAGCCATCATGGTCAACAAAAGAGTCTGAAGTGCAGTACTTGGATGCAATCTCAAAAACGACAGAATGATCTCTGTTCGTTTCCAAGGCAAACCATTCAATATCACAGTAATCCAAGTCTAAGCCCCAACCAGTAACGTTGAAGAAGCTGAAGTTGAATGGTTCTATGAAGACCTACAAGACCTTTTAGAACTAACACCCAAAAAAGATGTCCTTTTCATTATAGGGGACTGGAATGCAAAAGTAGGAAGTCAAGAGACACCTGGAGTGACAGGCAAATTTGGCCTTGGAATACAGAATGAAGCAGGGCAAAGACTAATAGAGTTTTGCCAAGAAAATGCACTGGTCATAACAAACACCCTCTTCCAACAACACAAGAGAAGACTCTATACATGGACATCACCAGATGGTCAATACCGAAATCAGATTGATTATATTCTTTGCAGCCAAAGATGGAGAAGCTCTATACAGTCATCAAAAACAAGACCAGGAGCTGAATGTGGCTCAGACCATGAACTCCTTATTGTTAAATTCAGACTTAAGTTGAAGAAAGTAGGGAAAACCACTAGACCATTCAGGGAGGTGGTAGTGAAGACAGCAAGTAGTGGAGGGATGTCTTCTTTTTTTAAATTTGAGAGTCCAGTAAATAGTCTTAATGTATTTAAAAAAAGTGGAGTTTTAAGTTACTTCTTTCTTTGTGGAATGGGCAGATAATTATGTACTCTTGTTTTACAGTTCTGTCTCAGATATGTACTATTTTCACTAAAATACGCAAGGAAATCTACTCGCTGTTATATAGCATCTACTACAAATGACCTTGGGGCTCAGACGGTAAAGCGTCTGCCTACACTGCGGGAGATCCGGGTTCAAGCCCTGGGTCAGGAAGATCCTCTGGAGAAGGCAATGGTACCCAACTCCAGTACTCTTGCATGGAAAATCCCATGGATGGAGGAGCCCAGTAGGCTACAGTTCATGGGGTTACAAAGAGTCGGTTACAACTGAGCGACTTCACATCACAAATGACCTAGGTAGGGGCATAACAAAGGGGGACAGTGGTAAGGAAAGCAGCATGAAATTAAGATATAAGTACTACTGGTAAAAGGAATATTCACTATGATAGGAATAAATTAATTTGGCTTTAGACCCACTGAAGCTTGAGATAATTAACAGTGGGACAGTCTTTATGGAGAGACATGACTTAGAACTCAGAGACTTCAGAAACAATAAATATTTGACCATCATCAACACAGAAATGGTAACAATGCCTGAGGGCAAACAAGTGAAGAAAGGCTACAGAACACTCTTGTGCTTTGATTAGGAGGGTAGGAGGAAGGAAACCCTGATAATAAAGGACCTGGGCTGAGAGCACTTGGATTTTATTATTCCGGGAAGGTGAGAAGACACTCAGGAAAAAAAAAAAAAAAACTAAAAACCATCTTTAAAGAGCCAGAAAATGACTCTTTGGGGAAGTCCTCTTTCCAATAAGATACTTAAGAGTAAGTGGCAAATCTGGAGTGTTGGGTTAAATAGTATCTATGGTCCCTAGATGATAGATCATCAAAAAATATGAGAAAAGACACCAAATGGATCACTGAGTATGTCAAGACTAGTAAAGTTAAATTATATTAAAAGTTAAAATTGTAGTGATATATACAGGCCAGCTTTGGACAACAAAACAGAAGTTAGGTTTGTTGTTGTTAAAAGACCAGTCTATTAAAATAAATGCTATACTTATATGGTAAAATAACTAAGGTGAACCGGAATTAGATATTTAACTGAGTTTTCAAAATCTGAAAGTAAATATATTATAGATTTATTACTTTTTCCCTTGAAATTTTCAAATCAAATGCAGTAATCTTAAATCATATCCCACATCAAACTAAAGAATTCAGGCCTTGAAGACAGAGAACAAAACAATAACGGTAAGGAATAGAAAGGAAGCACAAAAAAAAAAAAAAAGAAAAATGATGCAGTTCAGCAAGAAGGAATGTTTGCATAATGCTTATATTCACCTACCAACAGACAGGTACTGAATATAAACTAGAGTAATGTGATTTTTTTTAACTATTTCACCCAGGTTTTCATTTATCTCACAAGTCTCAGTTGCACTGGTAGAGGCCAAAAAACAAAACCCCAAAATCACAGACACACAAAACCCCATCGAATCCCAAGATTACATTAACTCTTAAGTGTGCATAGAATTAGCCCTTTCTCCATTACTGGTTAGGGAAGGCCCCACTCCTACAGTTCTTACACCTAAAGCTTAGGGAGTGGCAGCGTAAGATCACGGGAAGTAAGATCCTCTGACCTCTTCCTACATTTCTGCTAGAAATTTCATGTTACTGGTGAGACTAAACTATCAATTTATAGATGCTTTTGCCAAATGGTCAAGAGTTCTTATGAAACCAAACCTTCAGCAGCTAAATTAAATTTTGCTTTGACTCGTATAGTACATTATCACGGTTCCTCAATACTCACCAAATGGGACACTTTGACAGATCCTTCAAAATTAGAAGGTTCACCTTTCTCTCTGCTTTCCAAAATCTAGAAAGAAAAGGCAACTTATAGAAAAATTAGTGTATTCTTAATTGGAAAGACAAAATATAGAGAGAATTACCTACCATCCTAAAAATGGTATGAGAACGACTACTTCGCTGATTCATTTTTGTAATTCCATAATGCCTGTTCTCTGTAAGAGAGTCACATTTCAGCTGTGTGTATTAAAATCCAAAGAAAAACACAACTTGTATTTTAGATGAAAAGTGTGATTTAAAGTCTAAATACATTCAATTAAATAGTTTCTACAAGTGTTTTAAGAAATATAGTACGAAGTCTTACTTTCTCCCTTAGTGATCCACTTCAAAGCCATTTCTGATGTATAAACAACTTCTTCTGTGAGGTCAGCCACATACACATTCCTCTGAAACAAGTTTAATTACGGTAAAAGTAAGGAAATATAAGTCACTTAAAAGTTCGCATTTCAAAAAGAAAGTACAAACTATCACAGAGTTCATTTGTGGATGTCATGTGGAAAATGGGGATTTTTATTCTGTATGAAAATAATAAGTATACTTCTGATATTTACAATGTATTTCCTATGCCAAAGTATACCAAATTCTAATCTGATAGTTCCATCTCACTCTTTTTAAGCACTTACACCAAAATACTTTAACTGTCAATATTTAAAAACTATACTTATTACTTAAGAGATAATCTCTGTAAGTGTCTAAGAAAGAAAATAAAAAACAAACCATAGTAATAGGAGATACTTTAAAGTATACAGAAATTAAAGGCAAATGTTCAAGAAAAAACAATCCCAATCAGTGTATCTAATTTTTGAGCCACCCTGTTAACTCTGTTACTCACATTGAAGTCTTCCCGAATTATTAAAGGCTTCATTTTTTGAGTGTCACAAAGTAAGTCTGTAATGGTTTCATTGTATATTTCCATGTAAGACACACGTAAGAGAAATTCCCTATCAGGAAACTAGAAGAAAAAGATAATGTGACGACTTCAGAGATCATCTAGTTATGAAAACCTAATAACAAATGCTCACGTGCTAATATTAAATATTAAAATATCCTTTGAGAAAACACATTTATAGAATTTTAACTTATTTTTTAGTTGATGTGTGGTTGACCCATTCCACTATGTTAGTTCCTGGTACATAACATGGTGGGTCACTATTTCCATACATTTCCAAGTGATCACAGAAGTCTAATTGCCATGTGTCACCATACAAAGATGTTACAATATTACTGACTATATTCCCCACACTGCACATTTCATCTCTGTGACTCATTGATTTTCTAACGGAAAGTTTGTGCCCCTTAATCTTCCTCACCCTATTTCTCACTCCTCCAACTTCCATGCCCTCTGACAATCACCTGTTTGTTATCTATGAGTCTGTTTCTGTTTGTTCTTTTTTTTTTTTTTTGATTCTACATAGAGGTGAAGTCATGTGGTATTTGTCTTTCAAGAAATTATCATTATAAAACAAAAAAAACAAAAAAATTCCTCCCTGTGTTTCTATACCGACAATAATAATTAACAACAACAAAATACACAGTTTCAAAAATAACCAATACTATCATAGAATTGTAACAGGAAAGTACCCCATTCAACTCTCTAACCTCAAAATAAAACTCAACCTGTATATATTCAAAAAATTGAAAATCATTAAAATAATGATGAAAAAGTAATTTAAAATCAACTCTTAACTAATTAGGTTGCCTATTCTGGCCTTCTGGTCTCCTTGTCTTTTACCCAGTCTACTTTTTACTGCTCCTTAATAATCACTGGTAGCTAAACAAAGGTAATAAGGACCCAACTGTGATAAAGTTTTCCTGTTCCTTAATGCCCACTGTTTGGTGGGAGTACTGCTTCATGATTTAAGGGAAAGAATAAAAAATATTTAAGTTTCTTAAGTAAGTTTATGGGGGAAAAAAAAAGAATCTATGCTATGGCTTCCTTCTTTCCCCCTGGATAATTAAGAGATAAGTATAAATCTACTTCCTTTCATCATTACAAGAGAACAGTAAGATTGCTATCCTATTATCACTATTTTTACCTGCATGTACTAGAAACTTAGCTAAGTTCTTTACCTTCTTAATTTTCTGGAAAATGTCATGAATTGCCCTAGGTATTACTCCCAAATACTCTTGTGAACCCATCATAGTATACGTTTTTCCTGAAGCAGTCTGCCCATAGGCAAATATAGTACCTGCAAAAACAAAACAAACACATGCAGAGATTACAGTGAATCTACAGTGTAGAAAATGATCGATGCCTGCTGAACGGACACCACAGACTGCAGTGTTTCTGCAGTGAATACTCACCATTGTAGCCTTGAATGGCAGAATCGATGATTGGTACCGCAATTTCTTCATACACATTTTTAGTAGTTTCATTACTATGAAAGACACGATCTAAAAAACAAATCATATTTAAGTTAAACCAAACAAATTGATTGTATTTTCATTCTGAATTAGTAGTTGCCCAAAGAAATAAAATTGTCAGGATATGGTATGATAGAATATTTAAGGTACAATATTTTCTTCAACTCATTGGTCCAATGAAAATACTCTCTAGGTAAAATGTGTTGGTCCTTACACAGAAAAAATACAAGTCTATTATCCTATGTGCTTTCAAGAGGCAGTAGGGCATGGTGGCTGAATCTGAATAAGGGGGTCTGGAATCAAGACTGCAAATCCTGATTCTGCCACTTATAGGCTGTGTGATTTTGGGCAAGTGGTTGATGGCTCCATGCCTCAGTTCCCTAATCCGTAAAATGGACATCTAATATCTTCTCCATAGAATTATTGTGAACATATGTTAACACTTAGGAAATGCAGACTGTTACTATTCTTTGAGAAATTCTAATGTTTCTAACATACCTAGCAAGAAAGTCTAGCTCAAACTAAACCAAGAAATGCAGATTATCTGGAAGAAAAGAACTGACCAAAGCTAAAGTGTTATGGGGAATGATCAATGAGCTGGCTGCTGAAGGCTGGTGTTTAGGGTGGTATTTACACTGATGAATTCACAGGTCCAGGATGTGGTTCTCTGCTTTTGTTAGCACATTAAAAATAGACCACTCTTTTAGTGGTGGCCTCACTTTAAAAAGCTCACAAGAAATGGATTTGTAAATCAGGAGGGATTTACCTGCAATCAATAGTTCAGTGATTATACTCCTTGCACAGTGACCACAAATCTGCCCTATTAGCAGAACACTGTGGAAAACCTAAGTGCCATCTGAAGGCTGCTTAAGGGTCATTATCTCAGAGCAAGGAGAAATGGCAGATGATTCAAACCTTAATGTTATGTGGTTCAGATAGGTGGATAAGTCCAAATTCTTTATGGGCATATATGGCTACTGAGAATCTGTGGTACTTAGGCTTTTTAATCTCTAGCAGAGACTCACAGACTTAGAAAACGAACTTATCGTTGCCAGAGGGGAGGGAGAGTTAGGGACTTTGGGAAGGTTATGTACACACTGTTACATTTAAAATGGATAACCAACAAGGACCTATTGTACAGCACAAGGAACTCTGCTCAATGTTATGTGCCAGACTAGATGGGATGGGGATTTGGGGGAGAATGGATACATGTATATGTATGGCTAAGTTCTTTCACTGTTCACCTGAAACTACCACAACGTTGTTAATTGGCTATACCCCAACACAAAATAAAAAGTTTGAAAAAAAAATTATGTTAATACCATCAAACATTCCTTTACCAGAATTCATTTTCTCTTCCACACATCTTTGTGGCTTTTTGCTGCTGCTGCTGCTAAGTCGCTTCAGTCGTGTCTGACTCTGTGCGACCCCATAGAGGGCAGCCTGGCTCCCTCTATGGGAGCTCCCAGGCTCCCCCGTCCCTGGGATTCTCCAGGCAAGAACACTGGAGTGGGTTGCCATTTCCTTCTCCAATGCATGCAAGTGAAAAGTGAAAGTGAAGTCGCTTAGTCGTGTCCGACTCTTAGCGACCCCATGGACTGCAGCCCACCAGGCTCCTCCATCCATGGGATTTTCTAGGCAAGAGTACTGGAGTGGGGTGTGGCTTTCTAGTTTCACACTAATTTGACAACTTAACCACGATTACTTATGAGGTTGTTCAGAGGACGTCACTGTCGCTCTATGGAGCCTAAGTGGGAGCATGGTGGTATGGCTAGAATACAGATCTGGAGCCTTTCTCTCTTATTTGCTGGCTATGTGACTCCAGGCCACTGTGCTTCAGTTCTTCATTAAAACAGGAAGGCACCAAATACACAGGCTTGTTAGGAGGATTAAATGAGTGTATATAGGAAGTGCTCAGAACAGTGCCTGGCACTGTGGCACTGGTATATAGTTGTCAGCACTATATACATGCTAAATCAATGTACAAATCAGTCTAGTTAATCATCAGAGCCTGAAGTCCCTCTGTTCTAGCTAGCTCTCACTCATCCTGCAGGTCCTGGTGTAAATGGTACCATTCCAGACACCAAGTTTAGATCTCTGCAAAAGCTTATGTCAGCGGGTGAAATTACTTGTTTAAAGCCTTTTTTTCCATTATATAAGCTCCACAAGACCAGAGGTAGGTTCCTGCTGCATTCCAGCAGACAAAGAAGCAATATCTTCACTATTGATTCTTTAAAGAGTTTTGAAAATAGTTGAAAAACAAACAAAAAAACCAAAACAACAAAAACAAATTGGAAGATCTTAAAGATGACTTGACACTAAGCAACATATTTTGGGTTTACAGAATTTCAGGCCACAAGTACTCTCATGAGTAAGAAGAAGAATGTTAGTTTCAGCCATAAGTTATAGTGACTACAGTAATAGTATATGTGTTTAATTTTTAAATTCTTTTCTTTTTTACTACTACTGTATTTAAGCATCAATTTATTAGCTTATAAATGATGGATGAACGATTTTTCAAAATTTCCATTGAAGCAGTTTATTGAACGCTTGGTTTGATCTTTAGTGACAAATCCAGTGTTATTCATAAGGCTTTTGTACTCATAAAGAAAAAGGATACCAGGTTAACTTTTGATGCTATTATGAACTCACCAAAATTGAAGGATTTACTCCCATCAACTTGATAAACTGTATTATTGTCAGTTTTCCAGTAAACTTGAGTATCTTTTTCAGGCGCTTCTTCTCTAAAAGAATAAAAACACTGAATTTTAGAATAACTGGTCATAGAAGCTGTGTTATATGAGAGACAGTAGAAAGACTTCATCTTCTGATAAATATTTTAAAAGATTGTAATGACTAATACCATAAATAAGATAAATGTGGAAAATCTACCTTTGAGGGGGCAACACTTTTAAATGGGGCTTCAGTGACCTCCTGCACTTTCATGAGAGTTTCTTTGTGAAACTCTTCACTTCCACCTTCCTATGGAGTAGTGGCAGTTGATATGTCTCTCTCTCTTAAAACATTTAAAAACCATCTGAAATCTTTAATTTGGTACATGATACCTCTATCACTATAATTTTTCTCTTAAAATCTCATCTTCCTCTAAATTCTGTACACACCTTGACTCCCAGAGGAATCAACTACCTGAAGTTCACTCCCAAAATCAGATTCAACCTTTCTCTGCCTGGAATACCCTGACTGAGGTTTCCACTAAGTACCTTAACTGTTCTTTCATTCATGATTCAGGTGTTCCCTGACACTGCCCTGTTCCTCTCCTACAGTCATCTCACTAAAGGACTAATGGCTTCGCTAGCAAACATTCTTTAACTGTCTATCATAACATCTGTCAAGATATATTATAATGGTTTCTTTATGTAGCTGTCTTCTAATGCATCAATAAACTTACTAAAAATAGGAAATTCATCTTGATATTCTCATTTATTAAGCGCCCAGTAAGATTTAACAAATGTTTCTCACAGACAAAACTCTGTTAGCATTCTGGGGCGAGGACCCAAGACTGGCATAGCAAACAGACTTGCCTTGCTTCCCTTTCCTGCTTTTTCTCTAAAGCATTTATTACTCCAGTATCGCCACCTATTATTCTATATCTTTTATCTATTTTCTGTTGTGAGATCCACTGGGCAACGATGGTAGTGTCTATTTTAATACAGTACACTATACTAAAAAACAAATCAATATTGATGAATATCGTTCATTCAACATTCTGAATGCGGAATTCACTTATTGACTGAAGTACCGAATACAATGCAACAAAACTGATTCGCTTTCGCTCTTAAGGAGTATACAGTAAAGGGGAAGCAAGAGTCAGTTAAACGTGAAATTTAACTGCACTGTGATGAGTGCAGTAGGATCTTTCCGATTTCGACTTTCCCGGTGGGGACCGCAGCGCAGGGAGTAAGGTCTTTGACGTCGGTGAGCCTGGGTTACAGATATAAGAGAATTCCACAGCTGAAAAGGATCCTCTAGCTCCTCGATCCTGCCCCGTCCCATTAGGAAACCGAGGCACAAAGCGGGTAAGTGGCCGAGTTTCTAGGCAGCTGAGCAAGAAAGAGGAGCGAGGACTCATTCCTCCGGTTCATGCCGGCGCCGGAGTCCGCAGTGGGGACCTGGGCTCGGTCTGGCCTACCTACCTGTGATTGAGCGGCCGAACCCGCACGCAGACGGCTACGGCTCCTTCCTCCGCCATCCTGGCTGGTTGGATCCCAGGGAATACGTCAGAAACCTCCACGGCCGGCGCTTCAGAGCGAACGGGCCACCCCGCCTTTAAATTTAAAATTTCCCAAACGCCGCGTCTGATTGAGTCGCGGTCTCGTGACGTCACGGCCCGTTCCATCTGTGTCGCGGCGCGGGGGACGCCAGGCCGGCGGTAAGTCCAAGGATAATGGGTTGGACTTGGATAAGGGGTTTCGGGCTGCAAAGACCGGGTCCAGGAAGCGCCTGGTGAGCGATTCACCGCGTAATAGCGGAAATAATTAGTATTTGCTAACTGCAGTTGAACTGCTTGCAGCCTTATAGAAACGCCTTCTTTCGCCCCATCCTTAAAGTGAAATCTGGAAAAAACAAAGCCGAAAAATTTTCTTCTTTATTAATAAAAGGGAATTAGGAACGTTAAAGAACTACATTAACAGTTGTTAAAAAAAAAAAGGTTAAAAAAAAAAATGAAACAAA
Source organism: Bos indicus x Bos taurus (assembly GCF_003369695.1). NCBI lineage: Eukaryota > Metazoa > Chordata > Mammalia > Artiodactyla > Bovidae > Bos > Bos indicus x Bos taurus. Next base: position 21,875,504 of record NC_040081.1, on the reverse strand, counting down.
CGAAGTACCTCAGATGACAAGAGTTGAAAGTTACTGCCCAACCCAGAAACAAGACTCTGGTACTGGTTTGAAAAGTCTTGGGTTTTAGGTTGTTCATTTTCCGCTTGCTTACACTCCCTTTTTCCCATTCGCTGTGAGTTCCTAAAAGGCTGACTTGGGAAAAGAGTTACTGAAGACTGGTAGTTAGATGAAACTTTTATTAGCAGAAATTTGTTGTTTAGTCGTTCAGTCGTGTCGGACTCTGCGACCCCATGGACTGCAACACACCAGGCTTCCCTGTTCTTCACTATTTCCCGGAGCTTTCTCAAACTATCGTCCATTGAGTCAGTGATGCCATCCAACCATCTCGTCTTCTGTCATCCCCTTCTTCTCTTGTTTTCAATCTTTCCTAGCATCAGGGAAACAGAAATAGAAGTCTGTTGCTGCTGCTGCTGAGTCACTTAAGTCGTGTCCGACTCTGTGCGACCCCATAGACGGCAGCCCACCAGGACGACCCGTCCCTGGGATTCTCCAGGCAAGAACACTGGAATGGGTTGACATTTCCTTCTCCAATGCATGAAAGTGAAAAGTGAAAGTGAAGTCGCTCAGTCGTGTCCGACTCTTAGCGACCCCATGGACTGCAGCCTTCCAGGCTCTTCCGTCCATGGGATTTTCCAGGCAGGAGTATTGGAGTGGGGTGCCATTGCCTTCTCCGAATAGAAGTCTAGATAATTGTTTTTCAGAAATAGCGTTTGCTTTTTCAGAACTCTGTATAACAACTTTCTCGTCTATTCTGTTTCTTTTAAAATATCTCTCATAACTTTCAGATATAATTAATATGTATTCATTTATGTCTATATTATGTTTCCTCCCACCAAAGTGTCAACTCTGTGAGGTTAGCAACTTTGTTTTTATTTACTCCTTATACCCTGCACCTGGAAAGATACTTGGAGTTTAGTAAACATTCAATTAAAAAATTGCCTATTCAATTACTCAATAATTTTGACATAATTTCTAGAAAGGTACACTTATTTCCTTTGGAGGGGAGGACTAAGAAAATAAATCTAGGCTTCCCTGGTGGCTCAGACGGTAAAGCGTCTGTCTTCAATGCGGGAGACGAGGGTTCGAGCCCTGGGTTGGGAAGATCCCGTGGAGTAGGAAATGGCAATTCACTCCAGGACAATTGCCTGGAGAATCCCATGGACAGAGGAGCCTGGTAGGCTACAGTCCATGGAGTCGCAAAGAGTCGGACACAACTGAGCGACTTCACTTACTGTATAATATTTCATAATTACTAATATCTTAGTGAATATTGATTGTTTTCTCCCAAATTTAAGAAATTTGTAGATTAAAAAGCTGTAAATAGAATAGTCTACTCTTTTATAGGCTAATCAATATTGTTTTGTTAACCAAATGTGAGCTGGTATACACTACTTTTCTCACAGCTAAACTGTGAAGATGCTGGGTGTTATCTGATAAGATAATACAGAGATAAAGAAGCTATGTTTTAATTTAAGTGGTTAGGGAGGGCAAAGGGATTTGTTAAAGATAAACAGAGGCATATTAAAAATTGTTAGGCTTTATTTGAGTAAAATTGATTTGAATCAGGTAGTATCCAGTCTACTAGATAGAAAGGAGCTCCAAGGACCAGTATAAAATGGAAGACTTTCATAGGCAGAATGGGGCAAGGAACTTGTACAGGTCAAAAAACTGGGCTAGTAATTGAAAAATTACTTTTCTTTAGGGATTGACTGGGGCCTATCAGTCAGATTGCTTAACTAGTGCCATTTAGGCAATTCCTGATTGACTAGCTTACAATTCCATTTCTGGCTGAGCTAAAACGGTAATTAACTTAAACCTCTGTTGATATGGAACTTGGCATATGCAACTCTTTTGTTTTTAAAAGATTAAAGAACTTGTCTGAAATTAAGGAGTTTCTGAAGAGAGGGGCTTAAAATTGGGATGCATACCACTTCTCTTAAGGGTAATCAAAATTTTTATTGATTAACTCTTTTGTCATGTAATTCTTTTATTTATTATTATTATTATTTTACTTTACAATATAGTATTGGATTTGCCATACATCGAGGAAACCAGAATTGAAAGAGACACGTGTATCCCAATGTTCATGTAATTCTTTTGTTACATGAAAGATCAATACATGCGTGTGATGGAAAAATTTAAATAGTACTGTTGCAGGGAAAAGCCAATTCTGACCCCATGCTGAAACTAATTTTTTAAATTGGACACTAATTGTTTTACAATATTGTTGGTTTCTGCCATATACCAACATGAATCAGCCATAGATGTACATATGTCCCGGCCCTCTTGAACCCCCTCTCACCCCTACCCTACCCCATTCCATCCTCTAGGTTGTCTCAGAGGACTGAGTTTGAGCTCCCTGCTTCATACAGTGAATTTCCACTGACTATCTATTAATACTTTTACATATGGAACTGTTTCTTTGGCTTGCTTTTCGCTGCCTTTGTTATACATATATACTTAATGGCCTGCCTCAGAGAATCCTCCTCCTCTGCCTGACTGTTAAACTAAAGTGCGGTTGTTCAGAACCATGTTCACATATAGATGGCAGAAAGGAAGAAATTAACACATACCCAATTTAACTCAGATGACTGTTATAGCTACTACTGTGGGCAAGAATCCCTTAGAAGAAATGGAGTAGCCATCATAGTCAACAAAAGAGTCTGAAATGCAGTACTTGGATGCAATCTCAAAATGACAGAATGATCTCTGTTTGTTTCCAAGGCAAACCATTCAATATCACAGTAATCCAAGTCTATGCCCTGACCAATAATACTGAAGAAGGTGAAGTTGAATGGTTCTGTGAAAACCTACGAGTCCTTCTAGAACTAACACCCAAAAAGATGTCCTTTTCATTATAGGGGACTGGAATGCAAAAGCAGGAAGCCAAGAGATACCTGGAGTAACAGGCAAACTTGGCCTTGGAGTACAGAATGAAGCAGGGCAAAGGCTAACAGAGTTTTGTCAAGAGAACTGGTCATAGCAAACACCCTCGTCCAACAACACAAGAGAAGACTCTACACGTGGACATCACCAGATGGTCAACACCAAAATCAGATTGATTATATTCTCTGCAGCCAAAGATAGAGAAGCTCTATACAGTCAGCAAAAACAAGACTGGAAGCTGACTATGGCTCAGAACATGAACTCCTTATTGCCAAATTCAGACTTAAATTGAAGAAAGTAAGGAAAACCACTAGACCATTCAGGTATGACCTAAATCAAATTCCTTACGATTATACAGTGGAAAAGAGAAATAGATTCAAGAGATTAGATCTGATAGACAGACTGCCTGAAGAACTATGGATGGAGGTTCATGACATTGTACAGGAGGCAGGGATCAACTGTCCCCAAGAAAAATAAATGCAAAAAGGCAAAATGGTTGTTTGAGGAGGCCTTATAAATAGCTATGGAAAGAAGAAAAGCAAAAAGCAAAGGAGAAAAGGAAAGATATATCCATTTGAATGTAGAGTTCCAAAGAATAGCAAGGAGAGATAAGAAAGCCTTCCTCAGTGCAAAGTGCAAAGAAATAGAGGAAAATAACAGAATGGAGAAGACTAGAGATCTCTTCCAAGAAAATCAGAGATACCAAGGGACCATTTCATGCAAAGATGGGCACAATAAAGGACAGAAATAGTATGGACCTAACAGAAGCAGAAGATATTAAGATGAGGTGGCAAGAATACCAGAAGAGCTATGCAAAAAAGATCTTCATGACCTAGATAACCACGATGATGTGATCACTCACCTAGAGCCAGACATCCTGGAATGAGAAGTCAAATGGGCCTTAGGAAGCATCACTATGAGCAAAGCTAGTGGAGGTGATGGAATTCCAGTTGAGCTATTTCAAATCCTAAAAGATGATGCTGTGAAAGTGCTGCACTCAATATGCCAGCAAATTTGGAAAACTCAGCAGTGGCCAGAGGACTGAAAAAGGTCAGTTTTCATTCAATTACAAAGAAAGGCAATGCAAAAGAATGCTCAAACTACTGCACAATTGCACTCATCTCACATGCAAGCAAATTAATGCTCAAAATTCTCCAAGCCAGCCTTCAATAGTAGGTAAACTGTCAAATTCTAGATGTTCAAGCTGGATTTAGAAAAGGCAGAGGAACCAGAGATCAAATTGCCAACATCTGTTGGATCATCGAAAAGTGAGAGAGTTTCAGAAAAACATCTACCTCTGCTTTATTGGAGAAGGCAATGGCAGCCCACTCCAGTATTCTTGCCTGACAAATCCCATGGACGGAGGAGCCTGGTAGGCTGCAGTCCATGGGGTCGCTAAGGACTGAGTGACTTCACTTTCGCTTTTTACTTTCATGCATTGGAGAAGGAAATGGCAACCCACTCCAGTATTCTTGCCTGGAGAATCCCAGGGACGACGGAGCCTGGTGGGCTGCCGTCTATGGGGTCGAGCAGAGTCGGACACAACTGAAGTGACTTAGCAGTAGCAGTCTGCTTTATTGACTATGCCAAAGCCTTTGACTGTGTGGAGCACAAAAAACTGCAGAACATTCTGAAAGAGATGGGAATACCAGACCTCCTGACCTGCCTGCTGAGAAATCTGTATACTGGTCAGGAAACAACATTTAGAACTGGACATGGAACAACAGACTGGTTCCAAATCAGGAAAGGAGTATGTCAAGGCTGTATATTGTCACCCTGCTTATTTAACTTCTGTGCAGAGTACATCATGAGAAATGCTGGGCTAGAAGAAGCACAAGCTGGAATCAAGATTGCCGGGAGAAATATCAATAACCTCAGATATGCAGATGACACCATCCTTATGGCAGAAAGCAAAGAACTAAAGAGCCTCTTGATGAAAGTGAAAGAGGAGAGTGAAAATGTTGGCTTAAAGTTCAACATTCAGAAAACTAAGATCATGGCATCTGGTCCCATCACTTCATGGCAAATAGATGGGGAAACAGTGGAAACAGTGACAGACTTTATTTATGGGGGGCTCCAGAATCACTGCAGATGGTGACTGCAGCCATGCAATTAAAAGACACTTGCTCCTTGGAAGAAAAGTTATGACCAATCTAGACAGCATATTAAAAAGCAGAGAGATTACCTTGCCAACAAAAGTTCATCTAGTCAAAGCTATGGTTTTTCCAATAGTCATGTATGGATGTGAAAATTGGACTATAAAGAAAACTGAACGCCAAAGTATTGATGCTTTTGAACTGTGGTGTTGGAGAAGATTCTTGAGAGTCCCTTGGACAGCAAGGAGATCCAACCAGTCCATCCTAAAGGAAATCAGTCCTGAATATTCATTGGAAGGACTGATGCTGAAGCTGAAACTTCAATACTTTGGCCACCTGATTGAAGAGCTGACTCATTTGAAAAGCCCCTGATGCTGGAAAAGATTGAAAGCCAGAGGAGAAGGGGATGACAGAGGACGAGATGGTTGGATGGTATCACCGACTCAATGGACATGAGTTTGAGTAAACTCTGGGAGTTGGTGATGAACAGGGAGGCCTGGCGTGCTGCATTCCATGGGGTCACAAACAGCTGGACACGACTAAGCAACTGAACTAAAGTGAACTCTGAGGCTTACCATTCTAGGACATATTTGCAGCAGTAATGACCTTTTTGTTTCCTTAACTTCCCCATCTCTGATCTGTAAAAGAACCCAGACCCAGACCCCAATAAGATGGTTATTTTGAGACATTACTCTGCTATCATCTCTGTCAGCCAGATTTCTATATAAAGCCATATTCCTTGCTTCAACACCTTGGCCTGTCTTTTGGTGTGTAGAATGATCTCGGACTCAGTAACAGTACCAGAAGAGCCACAGCGGAAATAATCTTTCCACATATGATCCCTAGGGTGCCAGTTTATGTCTCTGGAGGCAACTGAGCCATAGAGTATTATCCTCAAATTAACCTACAGTTAGACACATACATGTATCTTTTTCTATATTGTGTACTTTTTACACAAATAGATACCTGCTATACATGCTGCAGTGCACTTTGTTTAAAAAGTGATCTTTACATAAATATTTTAATTCAAAGTTTAAAAGTAAAGTGAATTTCTGAGGCATGTTATGTTGGTGTTCAAATTACTGATTTTGTTTGTTTTGTTCTTTTAAATCACAGTTGTGATTTTATTTATTTCTGCTGAAACTGCAGAGGGCACTGTAATCCTTCCAAAAGCATGGCATAGCCTGGATGGTGCTTTTCTGTTCTTGAGGATAGTGCACATTTTAGGATTTGGACAAGATTCTGATATTACAAATATACATCATCAAATTACTCAGTTCTTATAGGTATCTTATTCAAAATCAGTTGCAGTATATTTGTATCATGCCACACCTTCAACAGGAATAATTTTTGTTTAGTGGATACAGTGTTAAATTTTGACAGCAGTGAGTCTTGCCTTAATTTTGTGACAACCATTTGTGATGATTGCATACATAGTATCCCTTTCTTTATATAATCATGGTTACACAGGGTTTGTGTGGCACCTGGGTTAGTCTGATTTTACCATTTATAAACTATTGCTTCATTAGAAAATCATTTATCTCTGTGACTCACCATTTTCTCATCCACAAAATGGGGGAATTGGTATTCCTAAGGTTCTTTTCTGTTTTGATATTCTATAATATCTTCATAAAAGAAGAAACTTTTAAAAATAGAGTATGTGAAGTCGCTCAGTCGTGTCTGACTCTTTGCGACCCCATGGACCCTACCAGGCTCATCTGTCCGTGGGATTTTCCAGGCAAGAGTACTGGAGTGGGTTGCCATTTCCTTCTCCAGGGGATCTTCCTGACCCAGGGATTTGAACCCAGGTCTTCCACCTTGTAGGCAGACACTTTACCATCTGAGCCACCAGAGAAGTTCCAAAAAAATAGAGTATAGATGAGTGTAAAGTAGAGTACGGATGTGTGAAGGGGTGGAAAAGTGATGTATGTTACAGACAAAATCTAAGGTGCTGCAGAGACTGATGGTAGTCCACCAAAATCTGTTCTCTTTCTGGCCAGAAAGTAAGACTATCCTCCCAGCCTGTCTTACACCTAGTCTGCTACTTCTAGGACTAGATAATAAAAACTTCACAGGAGCACCTTTCCTTGCTTGTCCTGGTGAACATCGTTTCAGTTTACCTTATCGACCATTCCAAACCTTGACCATTCTCCCCAGTCCTGGGTCCCATCCTCCTTTCTGAGAAACCATAACTATTAGGTAAATCATATCTCACCTCCCAGCCCTCCCACCCGTACAGCCTGCATTCCAACTGATCAGCCCTACCAACTCTTGCCACCGTTCATGCACTTCCTGAAAATGAGGCATCTGCTGTTTCTGAGGTGGATCTATTCGTATATGCCCCCAATTCTTTCCTTTCAGTCTCCTGTAGGACTTTACTTCAGCAATTATTCTCTATTTCAGAAAAATGCTGAAAAACAACAGAAAGAAGAATCACTGTAATTCTACTGGTCTAACAAAATTATCTAGGACTGTGAAGTGAATATTCCTTGTCACCCATGCATCAAATTTCATCTTCTCTAAAGTGACTCTTGGGACTCTAGAGAAATCTGTATGCAGGTGAGGAGGCAACAGTTAGAACTGGACATGGAACAACAGACTGGTTCCAAATCGGGAAAGGAGTACGTCAAGGCTGTATATTGTCACCCTGCTTATTTAACTTATACGCAGAGTACATCATGAGAAACTCTGGGCTGGATGAAGCACAAGCTGGAATGAAGATTGCTGGGAGAAATATCAGTAACCTCAGATATGCAGATGACACCACCCTTATGGCAGAAAGCAAAGAAGAGCTAAAGAGCCTCTTGATGAAAGTGAAAGAGGAGAGTGAAAATGTTGGCTCAAAGCTCAACATACAGAAAACTAAGATCATGGCATCTGGTCCCACCACTTCATGGGAAATAGATGGGGAAACAGTGGAAACAGTGACAGACTCTTTTTTGGAGCTCCAAAATCACTGCACATGGTGACTGCAGCCATGCAATTAAAAGACACTTGCTCCTTGGAAGAAAAGTTATGACCAACGTAGACAGCATATTAAAAAGCAGAGACATTACTTTGGCAACAGAAGTCCATCTAGTCAAAGCTATGGTTTTTCCAGTAGTCACGTATTGATGTGAGAGTTCAACTATAAAGAAAACTGAGTGCCAAAGAATTGATGCTTTTGAACTGTGGTGTTGGAGAGGACTCTTGAGAGTCCCTTGGACTGCAAGGAGATCCAACCAGTCCATCCTAAAGGAATCAGTCCTGAATATTCATTGGAAGGACTGATGCTGAAGCTGAAACTTCAATACTTTGGCCACCTGATGTGAAGAGCTGACTCCTTTGACCCTGATGCTGGGAAGGATTGAAGGCAGGAAGAGAAGGGGAGGAGAAGAGGATGAGATGGTTGGATGGCATCACCAACTGATGGATATGAGTCTGAATAAACTTTGGGAGTTGGTGATGGACAGAGAGGCCCGGCGTGCTGCAGTCAGTGGGGTCACAGAGTTGGACATGACTGAGCGACTGAACTGAACTGAACTGAAAGTGACTTACATTAAGTTTCTTTCCAATCTTTTCTTGAGCAGTTGCAAGAAATCTGTATACAGAATCAGCCACATTTATATTTTCAGGAATGGAATCACTCTGTACTTACTGGTGTGAAATTTGCTTTTTACACTAACAAATCAATATGTATTTTTTCCTCATTTGCCTAATATTTTTTCCTCATTTTCAATTATATGGTTACATTTTAGTTTATTTGATCATGCTTTTATGGATATTGTGATTGCTGCCCATTTTTCAATATAGCTAATAATAGAATATCCATATATATACCTCTTTATACTTTCATGATATTATTTTCATAGAATAGATTACTAGAATATTAACCCAAATGATATTTTAGTTTTGAGTTATAATAACTATTACCAAATTTCTTCCTAAATAATCTGTATGAAAGCCAAGAAGATCTGAATGTTCATTTCTTCATTCCTTCTCCATAACATGGTATCAGTATTTCTATTTTTGCAGTTTTATGGGGAAAATATTTTCTTATTTTAATTTGCAATTCCCTGACTGCAAATAGGATTGAATGTCCTTTCATTGCTTTTAGTAGTATTTACATCTTAGTTTTGAATTGTCCATTTGGATTAAATAGTCCTTTGTTCCTATGCCCATTTTTAAATGTAGATTGTATATCTGTTCAAATATTTTTCTCACTTTTAAAAATTTGCCTGTTTTCTTACTTTTGAGTCTTAAGAGTCCTTTATATATCCTAGATATGTCCTTTACCATATGTTATTTACATATATGTGCTTCCATTTTATGAGTTATATTAACAATGTCCTTCATACAACAAAGATTTATAGTTTTTATGAAGCTGAATTTATCATTTTTTTTTCTTTTATGGATTGTACTTGGGGACATATCTAAGGACTGTTGGCCTAACCTAGTTCACAAAATTTTTCTTCGTGTTTACTTTAAGAGTTTTGTAGGTTTAGATTTTAAATTATGTCTATGGTCTATTTTGGGTTAGTTTTTCTATAAGATGTGATATATGGAATTATGTTCATTTTTGGCATATATATATATAGTCATTTGTGCCAGCACCATTCATTGAAAAGGTTCTGTTTGCTACATTGAATTGCCTTTGTACTTTTCTAAAAAAGTCATTTGATCTCTTTGTGTCTATTCTGGACTATTTATTTCCCTTGATATACATGTCTGTCTTTGTTATTTTTTTAAGCTTCTAAATTTTAAGGCAGTTTGTTATATAGCAGTATATAGCTGACAGAGTCAGTGTCAAGAACTATGAAAGATGTGAGATTTAACTTTTCTTGTAAGCCAACAAGTCAGCTTGACACAGTTTCATGGATGCTAGTAGAAGATCCAAGACTTCTGGGTCAGGGATGGAGAAAAGTTTATTATAAAAAGCAAAAATTTATTACTTATTATTGCAATAACAGTAGCCAGAACATCAGCGTTTTTGTACTAGTTTTCTGAACCCCAGTTCCCACAAGACAATGCAAAGAGGGTCAAGTGAGACTTCTACACACAGTGGATTTAATCACAAAAGAGGAACCTTGCTTAAGAAATCTTTATTTTTTATAATGGGCAGTAAGTATGCCTTCTCTTTGCTCTGCAATGAGATATTATCTTAATTTTCCAGGACTGTTCTTTATACAAGTATCTTTGGAAAGATATGTTGAAATAAAGGATGACCAGTGCTTTACTTATAAGATCTACGGAAACTTGAGACCTATGGAGAATTGTCTCCCAATAGTCATGATTACTTCTTTCCTGAAATATTCTTTGTCTGATAGAAATAAAAGCCACGATACCTATTAGCCACTCAAAAAATACAAAACAGAAACAAGTGAAATTAATTAAAATTAATAACGTTTTAGTTAAACAAGTATATCCAGGATATTATCATTTCAACATGTAATCACCATGAAACAGGAGAGTGAAAAAGTTGGCTTAAAGCTCAACATTCAGAAAACTAAGATCATGGCATCACTTCATGGGAAATAGATGGGGAAGCAGTGTCAGACTTTATCTTTTGGGGCTTCAAAATCATTGCAGATGGTGACTGCAGCCATGAAATTAAAAGACGCTTACTCCTTGGAAGGAAAGTTATGACCAACCTAGATAGCATATTGAAAAGCAGAGACATTACTTTGCCAGCAAAGGTCCGTCTAGTCAAGGCTATGGTTTTTCCAGTGGTCATGTATGGATGCGAGAGTTGGACTGTGAAGAAAGCTATTGAACTGTGGTGTTGGAGAAGACTCTTGAGAGTCCCTTGGACTGCAAAGAGATCCAACCAGTGCATTCTAAAGGAGATCAGCCCTGGGTGTTCTCTGAAAGGAATGATGCTAAAGCTGAAACTCCAGTACTTTGGCCACCTCATGAGAAGAGTTGACTCATTGGAAAAGACTCTGATGCTGGGAGGGATTGGGGGCAGGAGGAAAAGGGGACAACAGAGGATGAGATGGCTGGATGGCATCAGTGACTCGATGGACGTGAGTCTGAGTGAACTCCGGGAGTTGGTGATGGACAGGGAGGCCTGGTGTGCTGTGATTCATGGGGTCGCAAAGAGCTGGACACGACTGAGTGACTGAACTGAACTGAAGTGAACCGAATGGTTCACTCAAGAAGAGCAGGTTACAAATCACTACGTGTACACTGATGCAATTATTGTGAAGAAGAATTAAAGGTTCATTGGTCTAAATGTTTTAAAAACAACTGTTCTACTTATGACTTAAACATGGGCATTTAAGTCACTTCAAATAAATATTTGCAACTATTCTTGTTAAAAAAAACTCAAAACCAAAAAGCATATCATCAGTGTACAGAAGCTTTAATAAAATATTTTTACATTCTGTTCTTCATACAAAAATCTCCAAAATGAGTGTATTTTATATTCATCTATGTCACAATTCTAATGCCAAATTTTTATCAGAGATACTTAAATTTGTTGAGTTTTACAAAATTTATCATTGAAAAAATAGATTTACATATTGAAGTTATCATAAGCATACTTAAACACTTTTCGAAAACTAAATCAAATACCAGTTTTTAAATGAAGTTAAAAATTTAATTCCTCAGGTGCACTAGGCACATTTCAAATCCTCAATAGCCACATGGGACTGGTGGATTCTGTATTAGACAGTATAGCTCTGACCCCTGTGATTCTCATATACATCCCTTCGCTGATTCCCTTCTTCTAGTCATTGCTCTTTGGTTTCCTTGGTAAGCACCTTATCTTTGCCTTATTCTTGGAGATTATGTTTGCTGATGGCTTCATTCAAAGTCCTCTGCTCTTTTTAATCTGTCACCTTTCATTGCTCTAGTTATCATTTGTAGGTTGATAACTCCCAAATCTGTATCTCTAAACCAAAATCTTCTCTGAGCTTTAGAAATATACATCTGACTCTTTACTGGACATCATATGAACATTTCACAGCCATCTCAGAATTGCCCAAACTAGTTTCATATTTTTCATTACATTAGCTCTACCTCCTTTATTTGGGCTTCCCAGGTACCTGAAGAATCCCATGGACAGAGGAGCCTGGCGGACCACATTGTATAGGGTCGCAAAGAGTCTGACATGACTGAAGCAACTTAGCACTTATGCACGCTCCTTTATGTGAATTTCCATTTGGTTTGACAACAACTGGAAGTTACTTTTAACTACTACTCTTGCTCAGAGCCCATGGCTAACAAATCAAAAAGTCCTATGGAGTTCTTTGCTAAATACTTTTTTGAACCCCTTACCTTCTTGTGCATCACTAATACCACTGATATGTTTCAGCCTCCCCTCCTTTTTGTGGCTGACTCCTTTTTTCCCCCCCAGAATCAGTTCAAACACCATTTTCTAAGAAGCCTCTGGTTTTTAATCCTATGTGTCACTCTCGTACCATAGGTAGTACCTCTAACTTGGAGCCTGATATGACTTCCCAACAGCCAGTAAACTCTTAAAGAGTAGGGCTTAGTCTCATTTTCCTTATATCCTAGTTTTTAAATTATTTAAACACTTGATATCTGTCTTTTTGAAGTATCAGTTGATGACAGTTATATCCTCAGCATTTTCATGATATTATAAAAAATGAAATACAGATACTTTAATACCTGTAAAAATTATTGTTCCCAAAGAAGTTATTTCTATACTGAGAGAAGCAGCTGAAATTTCTCATATCATTCTTTCTGAAAATGTTAATTGATATACTACAACTAGAAAGGACCTAGTACATAATTTTTAATATTTAGAGGCATATCTAAAATGCAGTTGCTGAAATGGGTATATGTCAGTCATATTGAGAATCACATCATTTTATTCCAGAATCCATGAAGAACACTGCATATGTAATTAGCAGAACAAATTAACGAGTCAGGTTACATTTGAACAGTCAGTTAAGAGTGATTGTTTTGATTATGATTTCCATATATGTGGTTTTTTTCTTCTCTGACTTCTGTTGTCATTCATGTATATATCCTAGTACTAGAGGATACAGGAAATTTTTATAATAAAACACCTATTTAATTTGGTGAAGTGTAAGATCTCACCAGTAAAACATGCTGGTTTAGCTTTATTGCTCATATGTTTCTCTAAGTATTTAGAGCAAAACTATTTAGTTTGAGTTTTGAAAACTTATTTTTGAAGTACTTTTTTGCAAATGTATGTATGAGAACAACCTGAATTTTCTTAGTACACAGAATAATGATGTTTATTTGAAAACCTAATAGTCATACTTATTACAGCAAAACATTGAGCTCTTTTCTAGAGTACCCTTGATTGTTTATTTTTCAGTTTCTTCTAGACAACTTTGAAATTTGAATTTTCTTTTGTGAGATAACTTGCCATCTTGTAAGAAACTACTGGAGAGTTAACTGAAAGTGCAAGCAAATCCCAAGGAACTCTTAAAAAATAGCTCTATTTTTTACCTCCTAAAAAAATACCCCTTTCCTATACTGCCAACCTTGGCTTCTACAGACTAAAAAAAAAAAAAAAAACAACCAAAATAAACTCACTGATAATAACCCAATTATATAGGAATTTATGTATGTACTATTTGGAAAGAGAGTTCAGTTCCCACACTATCTAGCTATTTGAAAGCAGCTGCCTCAGAGGAATAGTTGTGGGTGGTAGATAGAGTAGAAACTGCTGTTTTGTTTTCTTTCTTAGGCTGCACCTTGTGGCATGTGAGATCTTTGTTCCTTAACCAGGGATTGAACCTGTGCCCTCCGCAGTGGAAGCTTGGAGTCTTAACCATTGGACCACCAAGGAAGTCCCTGCTGTTTTTGTTTTAAGCTTTTTCACACTACTTAATTTGTAAATCCTATGTACATAGTATATCAATAAAAATAAAAACTTTACTTGGAAGAAGAAAACTTGTACGATGAAATTATTGAGATGATATTATTAACCCCAAACTTGGGCATTAGTTCCTGTGTTATTTCTTATACACTAGATGTACACCCACTGAAAGAAAACCAGAGTGTTTCTCCTTGAGTGGGACTTTTCCCAGAGACCCCACTGGAGATTGCTGACTGTGGCAGGAGTTAATCATGAGGAAACAGCTCATGAGTGGAAGTGGGGGTGTCATTACTTGTATCAAGGGGACCACAGGTGAGACATTCTTCAAACACCCTCAAAGATAAAATATTACTTCCCAATGCAATTCTTTCCACTCTGGTGCCCAAAGCCAGTGTGATGGACTGATGTTTCCTATCTAAATGGGGAATGACACCAGAAAGCCAGTATTCCTGTGATCCTTGGACATGTAGAGCCTTTGTAAAACTCTGGTCTCTATTTTGGGAAACATTAGAGAAGCATTCACTTGCATCATCAATGTCCTTGATCTCCTTTGCTTGATAATTGAAGAAGTAGTAAAAATAAAATGAAAATGGCTCTAGCTGGGCCATATTGGGCTTCCCTGGTGCTCAGACAGTGAAGAATCTTCTTGCAATGCAGGGGACCTAGATTGGATCCCTGGGTCAGGAAGATCCCTTGGAGAAGGGAATGGCTACCCACTCCAGTATTCTTGCCTGAAGAAGTCCATGGACAGAGGAGCCTGTACCATTCTTACCAATCTTTATCCCTTGACCAGATTTTGTCATTTGATTTAGTATGATTGACGTTAGTGACAAAGTTGCCAGGATGAAATCCTGATTGATGATGAGAGCTGGGGAAAATGGAGACAAAGAAAATTCCTTTGCCTCCTCCTTTGCCTCCTCGGAGTATGGCCTGCTAGGAGCCCATTTTCTTTGAAGGCACTGGGCTCTGGGTTCTCACTGAGATCCATTTGGGTAGCCAGACAACTCAGAGGAGGTCTCCAGGTAGAGTAAAAGTGCAGTCGCTCTTTTGGACATTTACCACAGGGAGTGAAAACAAGTTCACACAAATTCCTATACATGAATGTTCCTAGCGGCTTTATTTTCTAGTAGCCAAAAGCTGGGGATATCTCAAAGGTCCTTCAACAGGTAAATGAATAAATAACCTGTGATATATTTATGCCATTCAGTATCACTCAGCAATAAAAAAGGAACCAGTGATACATGCAATCACTAGGATGGATCTCACAGTAATTATGCTGAGTGAAAAATGCCAATCTCAAAAGGTTGCATATCTTATGATTCCAACTCGAGTGATAAAGAACCCACCTGCCAATGCAGGAAACATAAGAAACATGGATTCGATCCCTGGATGGAGAAGATCCCCTGGAGGAGGGCATGGCAACCCTCTCCAGTATTCTTGCCTGGAGAAGCCCATGGACAGAGAAGCCTGGCTGGCTACAGTCCATAGGGTCTCGCAGTCTGATATGATTGAAGCAACTTCACATGCACACACATGATTCCATTTATATTGGAATAAAATTACAGAGATAGACTGGTGGTTGCAAGGTGTTAGAAATGGGAAGTGAGAGTAGAGTGGGTTTTCCATACAGAAGTGAGGGGAGCATTGTGCTGATGATCTGCATCTTGATGGTGGTGATCACACAAATCTACCCATGTGATAAAATTTCATGGAACTCCATATGTATATGAATACATATAAAACTAGTGAAATATGAACGAGCTCTAGGTTGTGCCAATGTAATTTTCCTGGTTTTGGTACCCTATTATAAGTTATGAAAGGTGTTATCATTGGGAGAAACTGGATAAAAGGTACAGTAGAAGGTCACTCCCTTTACTTTTTTTTTTTTTGCAATTTCAGGTGAATCTACAATTATCTCAAAATTAAAGTGGAGGAGGAGGGAGAGGGTAGGATGTATGGAGAAAGTAACATGGAAATATACATTACCATATGTAAACTAGATAGCCAATGGGAATTTACTGTATGACTTAGGGAACTCATATCAGGGCTCTGTAACAACTTAGAGGGGTGGGATGGGGAGGGAGGTGGGAGGTGTGTTCAAGAAAGAGGAGACATAGGCTGTATACCTATGGTTGATTCATGTTGATGTTTGGCAGAAACTAACACAATACTGTAAAACAATTATGCTTCAATTAAAAATAAATTTAATTTTAAAAAGTTAAAGTGATTTACTCAGTGTTTAGACGTTTCACAATGATTATTCTAATCTTTTTAAAGCAGCCCTGAATCAACATTTAATAAATGTGGAAGATGGACTCTTCGTGCTCCGGGTAGCACAGTTATAAGTGATTTTCTTAGGAAAAGAGAGGTTTTTTTTTTTTTTTTTTTTTCATGTTTAAACAAAGCCACATTGCTTTAGGAAAAATAGTTTATTTAATTTTTAAAGATTGTCAATTATGCAGGACTTCAAGGTAGGACTGTGTCTTATTCATCTTTGTTTGCTTCCATAAACAGTAACAAACAAAACACATTAATCATTTCAGACACTCAGCATGTCTGCTGATTTCTTAATTTTTCTGCTCTATTCTGCACTATATTACTCCAGATGTGCAATAACTCCCTTTCTCCTTGATGTTCATGAAAAAAAATTTCTGGACTAACTTACTATCAAAGGCCTTTGTGTGGACAACTAATTTTTTAAGTAAGAATAAGTGCAAATGGTTTACATGATGTATGGAACTTAATATTTAAAATTCTCTTTTTAAAAGTTCTTCTGTGACTCCTCTCACAGGCTAGTTATTTCTATTG
Source organism: Bos indicus x Bos taurus (assembly GCF_003369695.1). Classification (NCBI taxonomy): domain Eukaryota; kingdom Metazoa; phylum Chordata; class Mammalia; order Artiodactyla; family Bovidae; genus Bos; species Bos indicus x Bos taurus. The sequence continues at coordinate 21,858,893 of NC_040081.1, read as the reverse complement.
TCTTTAGCCTTCTGCCATGTTTTTACATATCTTATCCCTTTCTCTCTGTAGTCTTTATTCTTCTCTCTGTTATATTCTTTCTTGCCCATAAATTTCTGTCTTAAAAAATTGTAGAGCCATTTCTTGGTTTCTATGTCCCTCTCCAACTTATACCTTCAGAGTCTCATCTTTCATTCCTGACAAAGATTGTTCCTCCATAAGTGGAGCTTGGGTGCTGCCTATTAATAAAACTTCCAGTGTGGTTATTGCAATTTTAATACCTTATACATTGGGGTATAAGTAAATAAATAAGACAAAGTTATGTATGTAGCACATAGAAATGCATACATGTGCTTCAAAAGAGATATATAAAAATGTTCATAGCAACAGTAGTTGCAATGGGCAAAAAAGTAGAAACAATCAAATGCTTATCACAAGTAGAATGAGTAAATAAATTACGGTATTTTCATGTAATGAAATACAGAATGAAAATGAATGAAGTACTGCTACATACAGTGAAGTATTTAAAACTCACAAATTTGCTGTTGAACATAAATAGCTGGACACAGAAGAATACACACTATTATAAATAAAATTCCGAAATAGGTAAAAAAAATCAATAGTGTTAGAAATCAGGATAGTTGTTTCTTTTGGGGAGGTGGAGTGTTAGAACTGGAAGGGGCTTGATGGGGACTTCCAGGGTTCTGGTAGTATTCTTTTTCTTGGTGTCTGTGGAGATTGCAGAAGTGTGTTCACTTTGTGAATGTATATTGAGCTGACACTTGCAGTTTATGTTATTTATATCATACTCAATTACACACTTCATTTTTAATCCATTTCATTTTTGTGTATGGTATTAGAAAGTGTTCTAGTCTCATTCTTTTACAAGTGGTTGACCAGTTTTCCCAGCACCACTTGTTAGAGATTGTCTTTTCTCCATTTTATATTCTTGCCTCCTTTGTCAAAGAAAAGGTGCTTATAGGTGCATGGATTTATCTCTGGGTTTTCTATTTAGTTCCATTGATCTATATATCTGCCTTTGTGCCAGTACCATACTGTCTTGATGACTGTAGCTTTGTAGTATAATCTGAAGTCAGGCAGGTTGATTCCTCCAGCTCCATTCTTCTTTCTCAAGATTGTTTTGGCTATTCAGGGTTTTCTGTATTTCCATACAAATTGTGAAATTATTTGTTCTAGTTCTGTGAAAAATACCACTGGTAGCTTGATAAGGATTGCATTGAATCTATAGATTGCTTTGGGTAGTACACTAATCTTTACTATACTGATTGTTCTAATCCATGAACATGGTATATTTCTCCATCTATTTGTGTCATCTTTGATTTCTTTAATCAGTTTTATGGTTTTCTATATATATAGGTCTTTTGTTTCTTTAGGTAAATTTATTCTTAAGTATTTTATTCTTTTCATTGCATTGGTGAATGGGATTGTTTCCTTAATTTCTCTTTCTGTTTTCTCATTGTTATTGTATAGGAATGCAAGGGATTTCTGTGTATTAATTTTGTATCCTGCAACTTTACTATATTCATTGATTAGCTCTAGTAATTTTCTGATGGTGTCTTTAGGGTTTTCTATGTAGAAGATCATGTCATCTGTGAACAGTGAGAGTTTTACTTCTTTTCCAATCTGGATTCCTTTTATTTATTTTTCTTCTCTTATTTCTGTGGCTAAAACTTCCAAAACTATGTTAAATAGTGGTGGTGAGAATGGGCAACCTTGTCTTGTTACTGACTTAAGGGAAATGCTTTCAGTTTTTTGCCATTGAGGATAATGTCTGCTGTAGGCTTATCATGCTGCTGCTGCTAAGTCACTTCAGTTGTGTCCGACTCTGTGCGACCCCATAGATGGCAGCCCACCAGGCTCCCCTGTCCCTGGGATTCTCCAGGCAAGAACACTGGAGTGGGTTGCCATTTCCTTCTCCAATGCATGAAAGTGAAAAGTGAAAAGTGAAAGTGAAGTCAGTCAGTCGTATCTGACTCTTAGTGACCCCATGGACTGCAGCCTACCAGACTCCTCCATCCATGGGATTTTCCAGGCAAGAGTACTGGAGTGGGGTGCCATTGCCTTCTCCATAGGTTTATCATAGATGGCTTTTATTATGTTGAGATATGTTCCTTCTACGAGTGCTTTCTGGAGAGTTTTTTTTTTTATCATAAATGGGCATTGAATTTTGTCAAAGGCTTTCTCTACATCTATTGGGATAATCATATGGTTTTTATCTTTGTTTTATTAATGTGGAAAAGGTGAGTTCAATATTCTCATTTCTGTTTCACAGTTGAGCAAGCTAAAATTAAAAGATTGAATTATTTGCCTTTGAATCAGAAGTGGAATGCAGGTCCAGTACTTATGTACCAGTAGTACTGCTTTCAAAAAGGGTTTATTAAGCATCCACGTACATGATTAATTTTTTTCTGACACTCTTTACCTTTTACTTTTTCTCCAAAAGACCATGGCCATTATCTTAGGCTTTGTGGACCTTGTGGTCTGTGTTACAATTATTCAGTTCTGCCATCACAGTCTGAAAGCAGCTATAGATAATTTGTAAATGAATAGATATGGTGGTATTCTAATAAAATTTTATTTAGAGACAATGAAACTTAAATTCATTTAATTTTTACATATCATAAAATATTCTTCTTTTGTTTTTTGAATTTAACCATTCAAAAATGTAAAAACCATTCTTATTTCCTGGGCCTTACGGAAATAGATGATAGGCTGGATTTGGCCTGTGGGCCTGTTTTAGGAGGTCTGTTTGTGGTATTGATATGAATTACAATTTATATCCATAATTTATGTGTTTTCTTATATATATATGGGCTTGCTACTTTGTGAGACTCTTTAAATTGTAAAATTTCCAGCTAATTTCATGGCTCATAGGTTAAGCTAGAAAGTTTTCTGAAGAGCAGTTTTATTCACAGTCTTTCTTGTGTTTTCTTTAATTTCTTCCCTTTGCATTTAATGTGAATAAACAAAATGTTCTGGGATAAGAACAAAAGGATTTATCAAATGTCAACAGCTGTTGAGCCATCTGTTATTGAAAAAGAGTTTGATGAGTGCCTTGGGGCAATCAAGCCATTTTAGCTCTGAGGTACTAGAAGAAAAAGGAGATGGAAGACACAACCAACCAATGATGGGTATCACTACTGACAGCATCTCATTCATAAAAAGATTTAGATAACAGAAGAATTAGTAATTTGAAGGTTCCTGGTAAATTATCATTCTTATAAAATTTTTTATTCATTTTGATAAAAATACGAAAGGAAGTTATGGTATATGGCTGGCCACCACTCCTGGCCCTGGTTTGAAGGATACAGTTTTTCTGTGTTATCAATTTTACTCACAGTGGACCTTTTGCCAGTCTGTTGGATAGATGCTTATACACCAGAGTTTTCAACAATAGACAACTTGGCAATAAGATAAAGATATGAAATGTATCTTTAACCTTGATGAACAAAGCACGGAAGACACATTAAACAAAAGACATGCTGTCTCTAAAATTAAAGTAGACTTTTAATTATTCTTTTTTACATGTATACAAGGCTGGTATAGTAGGTGGTTGTATACGGCTATTTCTAATAAACACAGCTTTTCACTAATTTCAATACATTGATCCTACTCTTCCTTTGTGATGATACCTACTGTATTTGTCCTCTTTCACATGTCAGTCTTTCAGACAGGTGAAATATTTAATTATGGCTTCCACGTGTAAATCACTTTTAGTTATTTAGTTCACATAAACTATGTAAAGTAGTTTCCATACCCCTCATTACCCTTGTTTTCCTCTTGACACACTGTTATTTGTCAGTATCCTTCCTGAGGTTTGGTGCCCAGAATTAAACCCGTCAGTATGGCTGGCCATTGTCAGGTTACAGTGAGTATCAAGTACTGTGCCCCTCTTTGATCTGGATGTTAACTTCCTGTCAATGCAAATTAAAAAAATGTGTTTTAAATATCATGAGTTATTATTAATGTTGTACTTTTGGTCATTTAAAACTTCTTTGGTTATTTTTATGGGAATTACTATTACTCATTTTCATCTTGTACCTAAGTTCTTAAGGTTTTATTTTTATGTTTCAAACTTTATATTTCCTCTTCATATTTTTTCATGTTGATTTTTAGCTTATTTAAATGTATGAGGGCTAGTTTGAATCCTTTTTATGTCACCTATTACATTAACAGTCACTCTTACAGTCATATCAAATGCAGTTTTGAGACACATACTTTTTATGTCTTTATTCACATTGTCAATAAAAATGATGAACAGGGTAGAGCCAGTAATAGAGTTCTACAGCAAATCGCTACAGAACACACTCCAGGCTGACACTTATTAATCAGCAAACTAGCTATTATTCTCAATAAGCAAAATGTTATCACTGATTTCCTCTGAAGAGGCTCATGAAGGAGGTAAAAATTTTGTGTCTTTTTTTGTCGGTTTGATGTTTTTCCGTGGATATTTGTTTATTTATAATAAAAAATTAGAAAAGAACCTGGACACTTTTTTTTTTAAAGATTATGAAGTAAAATTTATATGCAGTGCCATGCAGATATACTAAGTGTAGAATTCTGTGAATCTTGACAAATCCATGTCACTTGCATAAACACAAACGCAAAACATTCCCATCACTCCAGAAAAGTGGCTCCTTAGGTATGCTTTTTGAGAACTTCTGTAATGGCTCAGTGGTAGAGTCTGTCTGCCAAGCAGGAGATGTGCATTTGATCCCTCGGTCAGGAAGATCTATTGGGAAAGGAAATGGCAACCTACTCCTGTTCTGCCTGGGAAATCTCATGGACAGAGGAGCCTGGTGGGCTATAGTCCATGGGGTTGCAAAGAGTCAGACACGACTTAGTGACTAAACAACAATAAAAAAGTATGCATTTACTATCTCCTTTTCTGATAGGGCTTCAATTCTTTCTTGACGGTGTTTGTTTTATTCTTTTGATTCATGATAATCTGTTTCCCTAGTCCTAAGATGGAGATAGGAATTCTCAAACATAATAAACAAGTCTTCTTTTGGCCTTCTTCCAACCATTATAAGGGAAAGCTACACCAACCCAAATTCATCTGATATTTTGCAAACTAGTAGGTAAAATAATCAATAGACAAAATTAATAGTACTCATATTTACACATAATAACCTATTACAGGGCATAATAGGCAAGAAGAATCCTATTAATGATGAAAAATTGAATGAACTGAAATAGAGTATCTAGGCATGAACTTAACAAGAAATAGTCAAGCTTGTGTGAGAAAACTATGAGACAACTCCAAAATGCACAAAATTAGATTTGAACAAATGGAAAGACACACCATATTATTGTCTTGAATATCACATATATGACAACTTTTTCTAAATTTAGAAATTTAATTTATTGACTATGCCAAAGCCTTTGATTGTGTGGAACACAACAAACTGTGGAAAATTCTTAAAGAGATGGGAATAGCAGACCACCTAAATTTAGTGTTATCCAAATGAAAACTGGAGTTATATTAGTTGATTAAAATTTTTATTTGGATTATTGCCAAGCAAAAATAGTCTAAGGAAAACCCTAAGAAAAAAGGGAAATGACTGGAATGTTAGTCCTAACAAGTATTATTAAAACGTTCAAAGAATGCCAGAATGTAGAATACCAAAGAATGTTCAAACTACCACACAATTGCACTCATCTCACATGCTAACAAAGTAATGCTCAAAATTCTACAAGCCAGAATTCAACAGTACATGAACTGTGAACTTCCAGATATTCAACCTGGATTTAGAAAAGCCAGAGGAACCAGAGATCAAATTGTCAACATCCGATGGATCATTGAGAAAGCATGAGAGTTCCAGAAATACATCTACTGCTTTATTGACTATGCCAAAGCCTTTGACTGTGTGGATCACAACAAACTGTGGAAAATTCTTAAAGAGATGGGAATAGCAGACCACCTTACCTGAGAAATCTGTATGCAGGTCAAGAAGCAACAGTTAGAACTGGGCATGAAACAACAGACTGGTTCCAAATTGGGAAAGGAGTATGTCAAGGCTGTATATTTTACTTATATGCAGAGTACATCGTGAGAAATGCTGGGCTGGATGAAGCACAAGTGGGAATGAAGATTTCCAGGAGAAATATCAATAACCTCAGATATGCAGATGACACCACCCTTATGGCAGAAAGCAAAGAAGAACTGAAGAGCCTCTTGACGAAAGTGAAAGAGGAGAGTGAAAAAGTTGGCTTAAAACTCAACATTCAGAAAGCTAAGATCATGGCATCTGGTCCTATCACTTCATGGCAAATAGATGGGGAAACAATGGAAACAGTGAGAGACTATTTTTTTGGTCTCCAAAATCACTGCAGATGGTGATTGCAGCCATGAAATTAAAAGACGCTTGTTCCTTGGAAGAAAAGCTATGACCAATATAGACAGCATATTAAAAAGCAGAGACATAACTTTGTCAACAAAGGTCTGTCTAGTCAAAGCTATAGTTTTGCCAGTAGTCATGTATAGATGTAAGAGTTGGACTATAAATAAAGCTGAGTGCTGAAGATGCTTTTGATGCTTTTGAACTGTGGTGCTGGAGAAGACTCTTGAGAATCCCTTGGACTGCAAAGTGATACAACCAGTCCATCCTAAAGGAAATCATCCCTGAATATTCATTAGAAGGAATGATGCTGAAGCTGAAACTCCAATACTTTGGCCACTTGATGTGAAAAACTGTCTCCTTGGAAAAGACCCTGATGCTGGGAAAGATTGAAGGCGGGAGGAGAAGGGGACAACAGAGGATGAGATGGTTGGATGGCATCACCCATTTGATGGACATGAGTTTGAGCAAGCTCCAGGAGTTGGTGATGGACAAGGAAGCCTGGCGTGCTGCAGTCAGTGGGGTGCAAAGAGCCAGACATGACTGAGCGACTAAACTGAACTGAACAGATATTATTGTTGTGTGAATTAGGGAGATTAATGTAATAGAGAAACTAATGTAACTAGACAGACTAATAGAATAGAATAAAAGAATCCAGAAATAGTCCCAAATACATACAGAAACTGATATAGGATAAAGATATCTAAAGCAGTGCTGAAAAGATGGATATTTTAATAAGTGATATTAGCATAATAGCTATATGGAAAGTGATAAAATTTGATTCTCCCTTAAACCATACACTGGGATGAATTCCAAATGTGTAAGTGATACCATGCTACTACTAGAGAAAGTATGGGGGAATAATTTTATTTTGTAAATGGGAAGACTTTCTTGGTTAAGATTTTTAAAATGTGGTAGAAGACATATGATAATGACAGATAAGTTTGACTGCATCAAAATAGAAAAAAACTTTTGCATGAAAAAAGATGTAAGAAAATTGAAATACAAAACAAACTGTGAAAAGTATTTATGAATTATATTACAAATAAAGGGATGCTATCTCCAATAGAAAAAATCTTCAAAACATACAGTAGAAGAAGACCAGTAACCCTAAGAAAAATTGGCAGAAGTTAACTAAGAAAAAAATAATAAATGTTAATGATCCTTAATAAAATGAAAAGATATTCAACATCACCTGTAATGGGAAATGTCTTACATCTCCTGCATTTGCATGTGGGCTTCCCTGGTGGCCCAGAGGGTAAAGTGTCTGCTTGCGATGCAGGAGACCCAGGTTCAATCCCTGGGTCGGGAAGATACCCTAGAGAAGGAAATGGCAACCCAGTCTGGTAGTCTTGCCTGGAAAATCCCATGGACGGAGAAGCCTGGTAGGCTATGGTCCATGGGGTTGCAAAGAGTAGGACACAGCTGAGCAACTTCACTTTCACTTTCTTTCTAGCAACACCCGGGATGCCATTAAAATTACACTGACATACAATTTTTCAACCATCAAGAAAACTATAATAAACACATGACAAGATGCTCAACATCACTCATTGTTAGAGAAATGCAAATCAAAACTACAATGAGAAAGCACCTTGCACTGATCAGAATGGCCATCATTAAAAAAGTCTACAAACTGTAAACGCTGGGGAAGGTGTGGAGAAAAGGGAATGCTCTTGCACTGTTGATGGGAATGTAAATTGATAAAGCCTCTATGGAAGGTGTTATGGAGATTCCTCAAAAAACTAGGAATAAAACCACCATATGACCCAGCAATCCCACTCCTAGGCATATGCCCTGAGGAAACCAAAATTGAAAAAGACACATGTATCCCATTGTTCACTGCAGCACTATTTACGATAGCTAGAACATGGAAGCAACCTAGATGTCCATCGACAGATGAATAGATAAAGAAGTTGTGGTATATATACATGATGGAATATTACACAGCCATAAAAAGGAATGCATTTGAGTCAGTTCTGATAAGGTAGATGAACCTGGAACCTATTATACAGAGTGAAGTGAGTCAGAAGGAGAAAGATAAATATTGTATTCTAACGTGTATATACGGAATCTAGAAAAATGGTACTGAAGAATTTATTTACAGGGCAACAGTGGAGAAACAGACATAGAGAATAGACTTATGGACATGGGGAGACGGGAGGAGAGGGTGAGATATATGGAAAGAGTAACATGGAAACTTACATTACCATATGTAAAATAGATAGCCAACGGGATTTGCTGTATGGCTGAAGAAACTCAAACAGGGGCTCTGTATCAATCTAGAGGGGAGGGATGGGACGGGAGATGGGGGGTAGTTTCAAAAGGGAAGGGATATATGTATACCTATGGCTGATTCATGTTGAGGTTTGACAGAAAACAACAAAATTATGTAAAGCAATTATCCTTCAATAAAAAAATTAAAAAGTTTTTTATTTTATAAAAAAATAATATACCCTATTGGCTGGTAGAAAAGCAGAAAGACACAAACTCTATGGAGGGAAATTGGCAATTCATAGCCAAGTTGTATTTGCATTTTTCCTTTGACCCAGCAACTCCACTTCTAGAAACTCATCTTAAATATATGGATATTGCAAAAGCAAAAAAGAACACATCCACAGAGCTATTCTTTGTAGAACTATTTTCAGTATAAAAAGATTTAAACAAGTCAAGTATCCATGAATGAGAAATAGTCAAACTATTATGCATCCACATAATAATATACTATGCTCCTGTAGAATAAAGAATATATTTATGTACTAGTTTGAAATGAACTCCAGGTAAATAAGTAAAAAAATAAAGGAGAAAACTGTGTGTTGTTGCTGCTGCTGCTGCTAAGTCCCTTCAGTCGTGTCCGACTCTGTGCGACCCCATAGACGACAGCCCACCAGGCTCCACTGTCCCTGGGATTCTCCAGGCAAGAACACTGGAGTAGGTTGCCATTGCCTTCTCCAATGCATGAAAGTGAAAAGTGCAAGTGAAGTCGCTCAGTCATGTCTGACTCCTAGTGACCCCATGGACTGCAGCCTACCAGGCTCCTCCGTCCATGGGATTTGCCAGGCAAGAGTACTGGAGTGGGTTGCCATTGCCTTCTCCGAGAAAACTGTGTATATTATGCTTATTGTTTATCTAAGAAAGTACTTTTAAAAAATTTGTATTAAAAAAATGAAAGAGCAACCCAAAACTAAAAGGAAAAGTGTTATATAGAGTAGGATTTCTCAACAGTAACACTATTGAAACTTTGGACTGAATAATTCTTTGTTTTAAGGCTTCCTGGTGCATCATAGGATGGTTAGCAACGTCCCCGACCTGTTCCTACTAAGGCCAGCAGCTCCTACTTGATTGTGACAAGCAGACGTTGACAAGTGTTCCCCAAGGGGCACTGTTTTCTCATTTGAGAACTTCACTGACTGTGGAAGAGAAAAGTAGAAATGGAAGCTGGGTTTCTCAGAATATATCTTTTTTGTTTTAAGATTTGACTTTGGAACCATGTAAATGTTTTATGTAACTACGCAGTCAATTAATCCAAAATAAAAGCCATTCCTGAAAATTGGGAGAAAAATGAAACAAATTGAGTTGGTAGGTTAATCATACAGGATAGATATCGCAAGTGACTTCAAAACATAATAATTTGACTGTACAACTCTAGTGAGTGTACTGTAAAGAGAAAATGAACTGCAAAGAAATATTAATTTTTTTTAGTAATCAGTGTTAGCAATAATATTGATTTTATTGTTCAATAATTAATGAGTAATTATGTTAATGTTGTTCAGTTCATTTGCTCAGTCAAGTCTAACTCTTTGTTACCCCATGAACAACAGCACACCAGGCTTCCCTGTCCATCACCAACTCCTGGAGTTTGCTCAAACTCATGTCCCTCCAGTTGGTGATGCCATCCAACCATCTCATCCTCTGTCATCCCCTTCTGGAACCAATTTTCTTTTGGCTGCGATGCACTATGGGATCTTCTTTTCCTAACCAGGAATCGAATCTGAGCCCCTACGTTGGAAGTATGGTGTCTTAACCACAGGACCACCAAGGTAGTCCCAAGAACCAATATTTTTATCAAAAAGAGAAGAGATATGACAGTATTAAAAACATCTTATCCTAAATTTAGGTGGAGAAATTAAGATGAACTTATGATGTATTTTCTCTTAAAGCAAGTGTTTCTAGCCTTGTCACCGAAAAAATCCTGAGATGTTACCTTAGAGTACCCAAGCTGCGAAAAATATTTTAATGAAAAAATCAGGCCAGCAACACCAAAGTTCACGAAAGAGGTAGAACCAGATATTATATACTTCTTAGTAGGCATACACAGCACCAACTTGACAATATATAGAGCTGAATCTGAACAGACTTGTATATCCAACTACCCATAGTTAAAGCTATGGTTTTTCAAGTAGTATTGTATGAGTGTGAGAGGTGGACCATAAAGAAGGCTGAATGCCAAAGGATCGGTGCTTTTGAACTGTAGTGTTGGAGAAAACTCTTAGAGTCCCTCGGACTGCAAGGAAATTAAACCAGTCAATCCTAAAGGAAATCAGTCCTGAATATTCATTAGAAGGACTGATGCTGAAGCTGAAGCTCCAACACTTTGGTTCCCTGATGCGAAGAGCTAACTAATTAGAAAAGACCCTGATGCTGGTAAATATTGAAGCCAGGAGGAGAAGGGGATGACAGAGGATAAGATGGTTGGAATGCATCATGACTCAATGGACATGAGTTTGAGCAAGCTCCAGGGAGATGATGAAGGACAGGGAATCCTGGCATGCTGCAGTCCATGGGGTCGCAAAGAGTTGGACACAACTGAGCAACTGAACAACAACACCAGGAGACAGAATAATATGCTAACTGACATCGTGGGGATATAATCAGCAAAATCTAGAATGTGGAAAGCTCGGTAGGAATAAAAGTCTTGTTTCTTCAAAAAAAATTGCAGGAATAAAAGAAGGAACATATGATTTAAAGAGACTTAAGAAATGTCAACCAGATGCAACATTGGACTTGGGTTGATTCTTGATTGAGTTAAGTCAACTCTAAAACACAGTGAAGCAATTGGAGACATTTGAACATTGACTCATTATTTGATAATATTAAAAATATTATTATTAATTTTGGGGGAGAGGGTACCTGGATTAATTTTAAAGAGAGTTATAATGGTTATTTTTAATAAAAACAATCCTTTTCTTGTAGATACACAAACTAAAATATTTATGGGTAAAAATGAAATGTCTGTTATTTTCTCTTTATTGGAAAGGACTACTTAGTGCTACCTCCTCGGCTCTCCAGAATTTGTTTAGAATTTGTGGTTGGTATCTGAAAATCTCAGGCAAGTTGGGGTAACATTTGTAAAGATTGTACTCCTTGGAGAAGATAAAAATGAAATCACTTAATGGATCTTTTGGGCTTTTCTTTGTTATCCATTAACATTCTGTTATCTAACTCCAGCAGGGAAATAGACATTCCTTATTTATTGCTTCCCTGGAATTAAGTAAAGGCATCTCAGTTGTTTTCATGTTTTCCAAAATTCAGGACGTTTTTGGCTTAAGCCTTTCTGGAGCTGTTTAAAGAATTTATATCACTTCTGTGATGTTTATGTTTTAAAACTTTGAGATCATATTATTCTCTCCTTTTGTTTCTCAATAGATTGTAAAATCTACAGTTTCACTGTTTGACTATGTCTAGTATGTCCAGGATTTATTTCTTCTGTTATTCTTTATCCCAAAATAAATAGCTAATTTCCTACCTAAATTTTTATCATGGCTATGTCACAGACTAGTCTGAAAGCGTGTTTTTCCAGTTTTGTGCATGAGGATAGTATCAGAAAGGCAAGAAATGTGTGTGAGAGAGAGAAAGAGAGAGAATTTCTGATGTGTTTTTTAAAAGAAGGCTTTGACTCTAGCAGATGTCCATGTTATTGAAACACCCCTCACCGCTGTCTCTTGCCCTTGTGCTGGATTTGTCACCTGTGTTAGGAAGTGTCACTCCTTTCTTCCACGTGAGAATCTGTAATGACATCATTATCTCTTTTTCTCCCTTATCTAAATGCCCTCAACTAGACTGGCACAGTAAGGCATAAGAATGAACAAACCTTACTTTTGTATGACATCTGGGTAGCTGCTGTTCAGTTTTCATTTCTAAATCATGATCTTCAATAGAAGCTGAAGGAGCAGCACCACCTGTGCCCCTAAACCCTCCATTTCCTAAGGAGAGTTTCAAGGTTGCTCAAGCTGAATTCCACTACCTCCTGACCATGTTGTTTTTCTACAGTGAATCAGCAGAAATGAGTCCACATCCAACATGGGTTTTATATTTTTGCCTGACTGACTTTAGAGCTATTTCTTTTCTATTAGATTTTAATACAAAAAATAATTATTGTATCTCTATCATGAATTTTATTCTATAAATTTTGTGATCTAACTAATGGGGGCCATTTAATTCTTTGTGTCAAAATTTTGAATTGATTAAAAAATTTTAATAACCCTTATTCTATATACTATTATGGAGAGGCAGCACATTTTAATAGAAAAAATGCCAAAAGGAAAAAAAAGAGGAAAGATCACTAAAATATATGTCAAATATAAATGCTGGCATTCTGGCTCCAGAATTTACCAGCAGTGTGACTTGCTGGTATTAGTACACCATTAAACTTCTCTACGGAGAAGGCAATGCCACCCCACTCTAGTACTTTTGCCTGGAAAATCCCATGGACGGAGGAGCCTGGTGGGCTGCAGTCCATGGGGTTGCTAGAGTCAGACACGACTGAGTGACTTCACTTTCACTTTTCACTTTCATGCATTGGAGAAGGAAATGGCAACCCGGTCCAGTGTTCTTGCCTGGAGAGTCCCAGGGACAGGGAAGCCTGGTGGGCTGCCGTCTCTGGGGTCGCACAGAGTTGGACACGCCTGAAGCCACTTAGCAGCAGCAGTGGCAAACTTCTCTAATGCTGTAAAGTAGGAATGATGATATATGGGATTTTTGTTACCATCAAAAATACATGCAGAAGTACTGTGCAAGCATTTTATATACATATTCAACCATAAGTTAGTGTTATTACTATTGACATATCAATCCTTGAGGCCATGGTTAATACTTTTGTTGTTCTTTTACTGTTTCCTTCCTGCTCATGATGAAGTACCACCTCCATCAGGTCAGGTCCTTTCTTTATTGGTCAGACTTCTATCTGAGAGGCAAAGTGCTAAGATAGTCTCCTAACCTTGGGTTTTCATTTTGTTCTGTAATTTACTCATTATTTCCTGACTTGTCAGGTTCTCATGAGGTTGTCATGAGAGTTAAATATAAAGGTGATAAAGCAATCTAGATTTTTTTGTGTTGGAATCTCTCCATTATAGTATCCCAAGACATTGAATATGGTTCCCTGTAGTATACAGTTGGACATTGTTGTCTGTTCATTCTATACGCAGTTGTTTGCAACTATTGCTGCTTCCTAAGGGCTTCCCTGGTGGCTCAGAGGTTAAAGCGTCTGCCTGCAATGTGGGAGACCTGGGTTCGATCCCCGGGTCGGGAAGATCCCCTGGAGAAGGAAATGGCAATCCACTCCAGTATTCTTGCCTGGAGAATCCCATGGACGGAGGAACTTGGTGGGCTACAGTCCACGGGTCGCAAAGAGTTGGACACGACTGAGCGACTTCACTTTCACTTTCACTGCTGCTTCCTAGGTGGCACTAGTGGTAAAGAACCCAGCTGCCAATGCAGGAAACAAGAGACCTGGGGTTCCATTTCTCAGACTGGATGATCTCCTGGAGAAGGAAATGGCTACCCACTCCAGTATTCCGGCCTGGTGAATCCCATGGACAGAGGGGTCTGTGAGCTATGACCCATGGTGTCGCAAAGAGTTGGACATGACTGAGGCGACCTAGCACTCACAGTGTACATCTACTACTAGTAGTACTAATAGTAGTACTATCTACTACTGTTTGCATCAAATACTTTTTATGATATTGATTTTCATTGAGTTAAAATTTAGGTGGAATTACAGAGGAAGAGGAGAGTGTGGAAAAACACTGAACACTGAAGCTAGAGGATTTTAGAAGCACCATTTACTTTGTTAATTCATCTCTTTAGCCCAGCATCTGTCACGATGCCCAGCCCATGGTTCAGTTCAGTTCAGTTCAGTCGCTCAGTCGTGTCCAACTCTTTGCGACCCCATGAATCGCAGCACGCCAGGCCTCCCTGTCCATCACCAACTCCAGGAGTTTACTCAAACTCATGTCCATCGAGTCGGTGATGCCATCCAGCCATCTCATCCTCTGGCGTCCCCTTCTCCTCCTGCCCCCAATCCCTCCCAGCATCAGAGTCTTTTCCAATGAGTCAACTCGTAGCATGAGGTGGCCAAAGTATTGGAGTTTCAGTTTTGGCATCATTCCTTCCAAAGAAATCCCAGGGCTGATCTCCTTCAGAATGGACTGGTTGGATCTCCTTGCAGTCCAAGGGACTCTCAAGAGTCTTCTCCAACACTTCTCCAACAGTTCAAAAGCATCAATTCTTCAGCGCTCAGCTTTCTTCACAGTCGAAGTCTCACATCCATACATGACCACTGGAAAAACCCATGGTAGGTGCTCAATAAATCTCTGTTGTATTAAATTATGGTGATAAATGTCAGTAAAATAAAATGCAGAATAGGTCAGCCACTATTTTAGAGTAATATGATGTCTATTCTCAGGTATTTATGTTTCTGTACTAACATGTGATTACATTTTAATTTTTTGCTTTGCAGTACTAACATTTGATGTTTTTAAGGTTTTTCTGAAATGAAGCATGTTGTCTTAAGCTAGTGGTTAGTATTTTAGCCTCATTCATTCAGTGATTTACACAAAATACAGATTAATTTTTCTTTTTATCTAAAAATATTAGACATTATGATAAATAGCAAAATTAAATAGTAAGAGAAATATTTCTTACACTGTTTTTAACAGGATAAAGACAGACTTCTGTAATATTTGGTACTTTCCTCCTTAATTCTTACTGCTGTTTACCTGTTCCAATCATAATTTCATCCATAGACTATACCTGGCATGCATTTCATAATACATTTGAAATGCTTGGTGTTGTAAGCCCCTCTTAGATGTTTGCAGTACTCTGGACGATCAGTCACCTGGATGAATGCTTCTGAACCTGTCCCTGGCTACCACCTGTGAAAGCAAAAGTGGAAGTCTCTCAGTCATGTCCGACTCTTTGTGACCCCATGAACTATACAGTCCATGAAATTCTCCAGGCCAGAATACTGGAGTGGGTAGCCGTTCCCTTCTCCAGGGGATCTTCCCAACCCAGGCATTGAACCAAGGTCTTTTGCAGGCGGATTCTTTAACAGCTGAGCCACCTGTGGGTGGTGATCAAATCAGTTCTGACTTTATTTCTATCTTCCATTGAAGTAACTCCTCATAGATTCCTACTTCTCTATCTTTCAGAATTCTTTCATTTTTTGTGCATCATAAACCAAAATATAGTCTTAGGGTAATTCTCTACTTTTTAAGAAGAGTGGAAGCTAGTAATCTGTTTATTTCATTGACTTTTGCTTAGAGCTGTTAACACAATATTTACATTTAATAGCATGCTCATATTGCTCACTCATTTTTTATGTTTTTAAAAATTTCTCTAAAATTTCAAATTGTTGAGTAGAGAGATTGTGTCCCCTGAAGGCTTTATATGCTCAACAGCGTTTATTGAGAATCACTCAATTTATAAGTGATATTCGTTGATTTACAAGTGAAAATGGTTTCAGGTTTTCCTTATTGTTCTTTTGTGAACCTGTTGAGCAGCCTGTAATGAATATTTACTATGACTTTCAATACTGCCGATTTGACCGATTTAGAGATAGTATATAATCTCTCATTCAATTTCTCTTTGACTGCAGAAAGGATGAAATTATAAATAAAGCAAATTCTTTATTACGCTTGGGTGACTCATTAAATATCAAAATCATAAAGCATAAGCCTGACAATTATTTTGAAGAGTTTAGCATTTTTTTTCCTATAGTTGGCTATGTCATAATGTCATTCCGGAGAGAAAATTTATTTTTCTTTCTTCATAGTTTATAGAGGGTACATCTTGTTTATAATAAAAATGTTATTCTCTTTTCTTGTTAAAATTCTATTACTAGCAGAGAGTGTCTGGTTTCAGTTGTATGTATGGGAAAAAACTAATCTTTTAGAAAATTTATATTTTATCAAATCTGACTTCTACTTGGTTTTCTATCTATCACATATTTACCCAATATAGTTACTGGCTTCTTCGAATTATTTAAAAGGCTCAGTATTGTATGTGGTTTGTTGTATGTAAGAGGTAAGAAGCTTATAAATACAAGAAAGTATGTAATACTTATTATTTATTCTCTTTATTTGCTCTGTTATTGCCATTAAAACATAGAATGTTGATATTAATGGTATATTGATATAACATTTTCATATTAATATTTTTTGCATATCCATTACAACTTAAGTAATTTTCAGACACTGTTAGCAATTCTTATATTATGGTTTGTATTTATCCATAATCATGCATACAAACAACTGTTGGACACTGATACTGTCCTTATTAGGTGCTAGATCTTTAAATACTCATGGCCTGCCAAGTTTTGAGATATAACTGGGTCTAACTTGAGGATGTCTGATGAGAATGTTATGCTGAGGACCATTATTATTATTGCAAGGATAAATTGTGCTATGGATGAATCTCAGGTGATTTTTGCTGTCTCTCAGCTTTTTAAAAAAGTTGTTTCTTTTTACAGCTTTTTGAGATACAATAGACATATAACCTTAACTTTAAGGATTCAACATGATGATTTGATACATGTGTACCTTGAGAAATCATTACTACATTAAGGTTAGTTAACACCTCCATCACCTCACAGAATTACCTTTTTTTGGGGTGGGGGTGGGGGTGAGGACATTTGAATCTACTCTCTTAGCAACTTTCAGGTATTTACATAGTGGTGTGAACTGAAATCACCATGCTGTACATTATATCCCCAGAAAGTATTCATTTTATAACTGGAAGTTTGTACCACTTGAGCAACATCTCTCCATTCCCCCCACCCTCCCAACCCCTGGTAACCTCTAGGTTGGGTTTAATTTCTGCCACTTTCTACCTCTGTGACATTGAGCAAATTAATTAAGCCATTCCCATTCTCTGAGTGTGTCTTATGCACTTAGAGAACTCTGGAGTGGAGATTAAGAGTTTGGGAAAGTCCTTGCTATACAACAGGCATTGAATAAATGTTACTTGTTTCCTTCATAACCTAATAAGCTATACTACTTCTTGCAGTCAAACTAGTGTTGTTCCTTGGATGATACTAAAAATTAATCATTTATCTCAAGCACTTATGTGTATATGACCCTGAGTTAGTGTTGAATATTTGATGTGAAAATGACCCGTTCTTAGAATCATGATGAATTGTTTTCACATATCTTGCATGCATGCATGCAAAATTACTTCAGTTGTGTATGACTCTTTGTAACCTTATGGATTTACCCTGCCATGATCCTCTGTCCATGGGATTCTCCAGGCAAGAATACTGGAGTGGGTTGCCATGCCCTCCTCAAGGGGATCTTCCCGACCTAGGGATTGAACCCAGGTCTCTTGCCTTGCAGGTGGATTGTTTACCTACTGAGCCCCTGGGGAATATATCTTATGCAGTTTGACTTACTTATTGACCACTAGATAATTAGGATTGTTTAAAATTCAGCCATTGAACAAGTTCAAAAGTTGAACTTGAGCTGAAAGACTAATGAGTTTAGTGAGTCTGTTAAGGATTTGTGAAGTTAGGACAGTTTATCCTATAGACATTTTATATCCCAATTCCTGGGATTATAAAAGAGCCAACATATTAACTTTGTTTGGAAAATGAATTGTTTTCAGGCATTTTGAAGACATTGAATTCCAAAGCTGTAGCAGACTCTTCGTAACACTTATTTTAAGAAGGGATAGGATACCCACTGCAGTAGTCATGGGCTTCCCTGGTGGCTCACATGGTAAAGAATCTGCCTCAATGAGGGAGACCTGGGTTCGATGCCTGGGTTGGGAAGATCCCCTGGAGGAACGCATGGCAAACCACTCCAGTATTCTTGCCTGGAGAATCCCTATGGACAAAGGATCCTGCTGCTGCTGCTAAGTTGCTTCAGTTGTGTCTGACTCTGTGCGACCCCATAGACGGCAGCCCACCAGGCTCCCCTGTCCCTGGGATTCTCCAGGCAAGAACACTGGGGTGGGGTGCCATTGCCTTCTCCAATGCATGAAAGTAAGAAGTGAAAGTGAAGTCGCTCAGTCGTGTCCGACTCCTAGCGATCCCACGGACTGCAGTCCACCAGGCTTCTCCATCCATGGGATTTTCCAGGCAAGAGCACTGGAGTAGGGTGCCATTGCCTTCTCTGACAAAGGATCCTGGCAGGCTACAATTCATGGGATCACACAGAGTCGGACATGACTGAGTGATTGCATTAGCTCTTTTGCATAGCCTGTTGTGCTAGGTACTTTTCATAAGAACTGCTGCCAGGCAGGGTTTTCTCCTCAAGACACCACTACAATTGATTTTTGAGGTCAAGGGTACAAAATATTACAATGACTGTTAAATTTCCTCTCGATTACTACATACCAGTGATTCAGCCTATTCAGGTCTTTCTGGATCTTGGTTTCCTTTTTTTGATTTATTAGCTATTATCTCAGTATTACCTTTCTGAAGATCACTTAAGAATGTTTTCTTTTTTTTTTTATCCAAGTAATTGATTTTAAAAAGTTAAGTAGGAAAGGGCCAAGGGTAGAAAGTTACTGTATTTCATTGGAGACTCCATTTAGGTTGATGCCAAACTTTCATTCATGGTAAAATCTCTAATTTTATAGATGAATAAACTAACAATTTGGTGCATCTATGTTTAGTTGTACAGGTTGTGCAGTGCACACATCTAGGTGTGTATTCACATATATTCAAATGCAGCCTTGTGCACAGCAGTCCAGCTTTGGACGGTAGTTTTCAATTCCTGCAAATTCACCTATGTAGTTGTTTCACTTAGGTCACATTTTCCTACTTTAGTCATGACAATAAAATTAAATATTTTGTCAGATGTCTTGTTAAAAATCCAAAATATACAAAATCAGTAAGATTCTCCTCTTTCCCACTTAGGAAAGAAACTTGCTAATGAAAAAAAAATAGGTTATTTTGGCATTATTTGTTCCTGACAAACACTGGTTATCTCTTTGTAATTGCCTTTTACTTTTCAAGTCATCTGTTGGTCATGTGGTAGGTAATTTAATTTTGATTTTTTTTTTTGAGAATTGTCATTAAATTTTCACACTTTTCTGAAGCATATTATTTCAAACAATGTCAAACAGATTTTAAAAACTTCCATAGAAAATATAGAAATTATATACAGAATTAATTAAAATCTAGAATTTCTACCTTCTTTAGTAGTTTAGGTAAACTTTTTTGCTTTTCCTGTCCCCAGGAAAAAAATGAGGATTACAAGGACAAAATGCCTGTGTATTCTCAGATCAGATCAGTCGCTCAGTTGTGTCCGACTCTTTGCAACCCCATGAATCACAGCACGCCAGGCCTCCCTGTCCATCACCAACTCCTGGAGTACTCTGAGACTCACGTCCATCGAGTCGGTGATGCCATCCAGCCATCTCATCCTCTATTGTCCCCTTCTCCTCCTGCCCCCAATCCCTCCCAGCATCAGAGTCTTTTCCAATGAGTCAACTCGTAGCATGAGGTGGTCAAAGTACTGGAGTTTCAGCTTTAGCATCATTCCTTCCAAAGAAATCCCAGGGCTGATCTCCTTCAGAATGGACTGGTTGGATCTCCTTGCAGTCCAAGGGACTCTCAAGAGTCTTCTCCAACATCACAGTTCAAAAGCATCAATTCTTCAGCGCTCAGCCTTCTTCACAGTCCAACTCTCACATCCATACATGACCACAAGAAAAACCATAGCCTTGACTAGAGGAACCTTTGTTGGCAAAGTAATGTCTCTGCTTTTGAATATGCTATCTAGGTTGGTCATAACTTTCCTTCCAAGGAGTAAGCGTCTTTTAATTTCATGGCTGCAATCACCATCTGCAGTGATTTTGGAGCCCCCCAAAATAAAGTCTGACACTGTTTCCACTGTTTCCCCATCTATTTCCCATGAAGTGGTGGGACCGGATGCCATGATCTTCGTTTTCTGAATGTTGAGCCTTAAGCCAATCTTTCCACTCTCCACTTCACTTTCATCAAGAGGCTTTTTAGTTCCTCTTCACTTTCTGCCATAAGGGTGGTGTCATCTGCATATCTGAAGTTATTGATATTTCTCCCGGCAATCTTGATTCCAGCTTGTGTTTCTTCCAGCCCAGCGTTTCTCATGATGTACTTTGTCACAAATTATTTGTGTTAGTTTCTGGCTTTTGAGTTAGAAAGAAATATACATAAGACATAAATAAATTATAAAAATTTATGTGAAGTTTGAAATTGTGAAAATTTTTTCTAAGTTTACATTTTCAGAGTATTAATAAATAACATCTATTGAATGTTTATTCTCTTTCAGGCACTTCTAGGCAGTTTGCATATACTACTTGATTTAATTCTCTCAAGGATATTTTATGAGCTAGCTCTATTTCACAAAGAAGAAACAAGTAGAGTCAGTGTTCACGCCTATGGTGACTCTAACATTCATTCTTTTACCTACTGTGATCTATTGTATCGATAGTAAAGTCTGTCTAAAAACACTTGCCACTGGCTTTTGCCAATAGGCTTTTGAGATGGAACTTTGTCCCAGTTTGTTAGAAAAGGGCCAGGAAAAAAAGCTTAAAAAGGTACCTCATTTTAGTATTATGTTATAGAAAATGACAAATGAAAGACAGTAATATTTAACAGAAATAGTGTTTATAGCAGAAGACTGCCTCTTGGAGCTTGTTATTATGAAATTTATCACCACAGTAATAAAACAGACCCTTCTTGAGTACCTGGTATGGGCCAGACAGTTCACGTACATTACCTTTAATCATTATAACACCCATGCAAATTTCATATCTTGATCTTATGAATGAGGAGACCAAAGACTGGAGAGGTTTAGTGGCTTGTCCAGCCAACATGTGGTGAGGGCTTTGATTCAGGTACAGTTATGTCTAATTCTGAAACCTATGCTCTTTTTAGTACATCAGCCTGACTACAAGCCCCCATGAGAGTGATGTGAAGTGTCTTGATGTCTATTTCTGTTCCCAGAATTGTGCCGTGGTGAGGAGTTATAGATTTCAGGGAGAAAATCTCTCTCATTCTCCAAGAGGTGTGTCTTATCTGTTGAATTAGTGAAGGAAAAGGAGAGAAAAGGCAATGAGTTAGAAATTTTGCATTATGAATTTCCTAAGTGTCTCTTTCCTGGAATATAAAATCAAGGTGGTATGTGTCTGAAACACTGACTTAGAAATTTTAGTTGCTGCTGTGAGATTGTGTGTGTGTGCGTGCGCATGGCATATGTGTGTTTGTCTTTGTACCTGAAATAGTTTTTGACTTTATGGGTCTTGATGATATTAAGAATTCTGACATTTCTTTTCATCATATTTTACTTTGTCTTTTATAATTTCTAATGGTTCCATTAGGTTCTTTGAAAATCTTTATAGAAAAACATTTCAGATTATCTAACTGCAGTGAAAATTGGGCTTTGGAATCTCAAAAATATTTTTCTTCATTCAACAAATATTTCTTGAGTGTATTGTATGTGGTTGGCTCTATTGTAGCTGCTAGGGTTATAGCAATAAAAATTGGAGAAAGAATTAGAAAAATATCCCTGCCCCCATGCAAATACATTCTAGTGGATAGGTAATGATGGCAAATAAATAAAATATATTGTATATCAGATGGAAATAAATAACTGTGATGAAGAACCGACAAGGACAAAATGGAGTGCAAGGATATCATGGGAGTAAGTAGAGTTCTCAATAAAGATCTAACTACATGAGGATTCTTAACAAAGGACTTGAAAAGAGAGGGTAGACATCTGGGTAAAAAGCTTCGCAGGCAGAATAACCACACCTTTGAACTTCTTATTGTGAATTTCCATGTTATTAAGAACTATCTCTCTTATATACCAGGGGGTTTATATACCCTACTTTTAATTCCTACAACATACATCCAAGGTAAATATTATTTCAATTTATAGAACAGGAAGACACAGTTAATGCATAGCTCCAGAGATAGAAAAATATTTGGCATATTAAGTAACATCAAAGAGATCTTTATGGGTAGAGCAAAGTGAACAAGAAATAGAGGAGAAAGAGATTTGGTTAGAAAGGTTGTGAAAAGCAGATCATTTTTAGTCTATTAGGTGAATGAATGAAATTCATTTTGCCATTGTTGAATTTTGAGCAGAAGCATGCTAAGATTTATATTTACAAATTTAATATAATTGTTAATATTAACAATTTAGTCATTCTGTAGAGAAACCTCTTTGGAAGCAAGGACACCAGCAAAAGATTCTAGCAGTATTCCAGATGAAAGATGAGGATGGCTTGGACCATAGCATTGTCAGAGAGGTACTTAGATGTGGTTGAGTTCTTGAAAAATTTTGAAGGCTGAACCAATAAAATTTTCTGACAGGTTGATTGTAAGGTATGAGAGAAAGAAAGGAGTCAAGGAATGGCTTCAAGTTTTTGGTCTGAGCAACTGGAAAGATGAATTTGTTCCTGACTGAAATAGAGAAGAATGTAGAAGAAGCAAAATGTGGAAGAATGTTCAAGATACCTGTTTTGACTATTTTACGTTTGAGGTACTGATTAGGTATTAGGAGAAAGGTCTGGGCAAGACATATATGTTTGGGTATCATTAACATATATTTAATATCGAATACTGAATTATATTACTAAACAGAAAATTACAGACCTTTCATTTTACCCATAAATATTTTAGTTTATGTATCTATAAGAACTAACTATTTTTCTTGGCCAGTGTGGCTGGATGGAATAAGAGAGTAATCAAAGAGGTTAGAGAAGTGGTGGTAGAGCAGAGGGTGGAAGAATTCTGTAGGAAACTGTAGGTCTCAGTAAGTCCTGTGGCTTTTACTATGAACGAGATGGGAAGCTGGTAAAGATATTAGCAGAAAGTGACATCTTTCCTATGTTTAAAAGGATTGTTCTGATTGCTCTGTTGAGAACAGATTGTAGGGTGTAAGAGCAGAAGCAAAGAGAGAGTATTTAGGAAGGAGGATATTGCAGTAATCTAGATGAGAGACAGCAGTGGACTGGAATGGGGCTGGAGGAGATGGTAATGGTGCAGGTAAGAAGTGGATTGTTGACTGTAACTTCAAAGTAGAGACCAAAGTTTTTACTGGTGAATTGGATGTGGAGTCTGAGAAAAAGAGATAAGTCAAAGATAGGCATCTCAAGTTTTTGGCCTGAGCAGTTGGAAGAGCATAACATTATATTTGATAAAATATAGGACTGAAAGTTTCACTGGTGCTGAAGAATGTGTCCTCCTGTTCAGTGAGCAGCGATGTGGGCTTACCTGATGGCTCAGCAGTAAAGCATCCGTCTGTAAAGCAGGACGCGCAGATGTGGGTTCAATCCCTGGATTGGGAAGATCCGTTGGAGGAGAAAATGGCAATCTACTCCAGTATTCTTGCCTGAAAAATCCCCTGGAGAGAGGAACCCGGCTGGCTGTAGTCCAAAGAATCAGACATGACAGAGCATGCATGCACGCATGAGCCTCAGTGTATGGCTGTTGCTGCTCTTTGGCTCAGATTTGTAGACTTGAGTATATATCCTTTTTCCTTCTTGCCAGTTGCCACCACATATGTGCCTGGGTTTCCCCATAATTTATGGAGGGTGAATATTAGCCACAGCTTGCATAAGTCATACCAGCGACATGAATTTAAATATTATGAGTGCAATCCAAAGCACTCAGACAGGATAATTTAGAATACCTGTCATTTTGTAATTGGGTTTTATATCACTGTGTGAAAAATTTTATATGACTCTTTAACTGGGCTCATTATTCTTTCTTTCTGTTTTGACTCAGACTGTCACATCCCTAAATACCTCTACCTCTAAGGCTAACCTCGGTTATCAAAGTTTTTCTTTCCTTAAAATGCACCTTTGAAATAAACAGAAAAAGACTGGAGGCTTCGTCTTAGAAAAGCTAGTATGTGTCATCTTTCAGTGTGTCCAATAAAATGTTAATGTCTAGGGTGTATGACAGTATTAATTTTTTACACAGAAGGGCTTTAGCCATTTTTCCTGAATGATATTTTTGGGTTTCTCTAGGGCGTATTCTGAGTGTTCTGGATATTTTAATTTTAATTTTCACAAAGGTTTAACTTGCTCCTAATCTCAATAAGAACTGGAGTACAGTATTAGATTTTAGGATACAGTGAGAAAGAATTTGAGTGTGGGTTCAGAGGAATGAGATAGGAAAGGAAACCAGAAATAACTAGAAGGAATCAAGTTAAACATACAATTATCTATCAGGATCATAATAATCCATGATATAATGTTGAAGTAGATTTTTAGATTGACCCTTAAGACCATTAAGTACAGGGTTGAAAGCAGAACTTCAACATAGAAACATATGTAAAAATTTCAATGAATGAATGAAATAAGATCAAAATATGAGCTTCAAGCAAGTGCTGTCAAGAATCATGACTGTGAGCAAAATCAGTAGCTGTGGTCCAGCAAGAGTGGAAAGAGCTCATTATCACAGAATGTTGTCATGGTAGGTTGACAGGTGCGGAGTATGGAGGGCATTGAGAACTCCCCTGTTATCACAGAGTAGTTAGAGGTGCCTTTCTTTAACTTTTTAATGGCATCAACTGTAACCAACCATGAAAAATGGGCAGAGCAGTCTCTGGAGTGTATGTAACAGTGATGGTCGTCTTGGCCAGCCATCAGTTGGGGCTTGCATTTCCACATCCATGACTCTGACAGGAGACCTCTTAACGCCAAGAGACATGTTGTTCCTGGCTTTCTCTGTTTCAAGTGAAATGTTTAGTGCTGACTTTCAGTTTTAAGCTTCACCTCTTCAGAGTTGACACAGATTTTTTAGTTGCTGTCCTGGCCGGCTGGTGCTGGGAGACAGCACACTTGTTTTCTGTTGGCCACCCATCTTTTATGCTCCCTGAGGTATAACATTAAGTTGTGTTTACATCTGCTTATTCTGATATAAGATTACGCTGCCCCGGTGTGGTCTGCTGGCTGGCATAGGAAAGGTGCTCGGGGAAGTCAGAGTTAGAAATGCACATACAAAAGGCAGCACTTTTCTTGGAAATCCGCTATCAGTTTGTCCTTCTCTTAGGACACAGTGCATTCTGCAGTGGCCTTTTGTTTTGCATATATCGCTTTCTTCTCTAGTGAAGTGTGAGTGTTAAAGGGCATGTAGTTCAGCTTCCCACTCACAACCAGAAACTCTTCTCACATCCCTAACAGTTATCTAGCCTCTGCTCCTGCCTCCAGAAGTCTTACCGTACAACATATCTTTGAGTAGCAGGTTTCTCCCCTTTCATTTAGCTAAACTACTGTATTGAAACAAATCATGTTATATTTTAATTAAAAAGAATACATTTTATTCTAGTTCATTTTATTTCTGCATGGATATTTTTCACTTTTCTTTTAAAATTCTGATCATAATTATCCATGTTTTCTTGAGTATTGTATCATAGAAACGGTTAAACATATTTGAATTATTAATGTATTCTTTCACTTGTTCATCACAATTATTTTACTGTAATTTAGAATCAAGTTTATGTTCATGGTTTGTTTCCATGGTATCTCTTGCTTTTCTTTGTGAAGTTTTATAATGTTATATAATTAGTCATTTAACTGATGTCTTTTTTTATTAGTAGGTTGCAAAGGTAATGACAATAATCCTTATACCAGTCACTTGAGACTTAAATACATCACTCATAGATCTCTCAGTGTTAGACCAGCAAAATTTTCATGCATGTTGCTTGAGGGTCAGTTCAGTTCAGTTCAGTCACTCAGTCGTGTCCAACTCTTTGCGACCCCATGAATCGCAGCACGCCAGGCCTCCCTGTCCATCACCAATTCCCGGAGTTCACTGAGACTCACGTCCATCGAGTCAGTGATGCCATCCAGCCATCTCATCCTCTGTTGTCCCCTTCTCCTCCTGCCCCCAATCCCTCCCAGCATCAGTCTTTTCCAATGAGTCAACTCTTCACATGAGGTGGCCAAAGTACTGGAGTTTCAGCTTGAGCATCATTCCTTCCAAAGAAATCCCAGGGCTGATCTCCTTCAGAATGGACTGGTTGGATCTCCTCGCAGTCCAAGGGACTCTCAAGAGTCTTCTCCAACACCACAGTTCAAAAGCATCAATTCTTCGGCGCTCAGCTTTCTTCACGATCTGACTCTCACATCCATATATGAGCACTGGAAAAACCATAGCCTTAACTAGACAGACCTTTGTTGGCAATGTAATGTCTCTGCTTTTGAATATGCTATCTAGGTTGGTCATAACTTTCCTTCCAAGGAGTAAGCGTCTTTTAATTTCATGGCTGCAGTCACCATCTGCAGTGATTTTGGAGCCCCAAACAATAAAGTCTGACACTGTTTCCATTGTTTCCCCATCTATATCCCATGAAGTGATGGGACCAGATGCCATGATCTTAGTTTTCTGAATGTTGAGTTTTAAGCCAACTTTTTCACTGTCTTCTTTCACCTTCATCAAAAGGATTTTTAGTTCCTCTTCACTTTCTGCCATAAGGGTGGTGTCATCTGCATATCTGAGGTTATTGATATCTCTCCCGGCAATCTTGATTCCAGCTTGTGCTTCTTCCAGCCCAGCATTTCTCATGATGTACTCTGCATATGAGTTAAATAAGCAGGGTGACAATATACAGCCTTGACGTACTCCTTTTCCTATTTGGAACCAGTCTGTTGTTCCATGTCCAGTTCTAACTGTTGCTTCCTGACCTGCATCTAGGTTTCTCAAGAGGCAGGTCAGGTGGTCTGGTATTCCCATCTCTTTCAGAATTTTCCACAGTTTATTGTGATCCACACAGTCAAAGGCTTTGGCATAGTCAATAAAGCAAAAATAGATGTTTTTCTGGAACTCTCTTGCTTTTTCGATGATCCAGTGGATGTTGGCAATTTGGTCTCTGGTTTCTCTGCCTTTTCTAAAACCAGCTTGAACAACTGGAAGTTCACAGTTCATGTATTGCTGAAGCCTGGCTTGGAGAATTTTGAGCATTACTTTACCAGTGTGTGAGATGAGTGCAATTGTGCGGTAGTTTGAGCATTCTTTGGCATTGCCTTTCTTTGGGATTGGAATGAAAACTGACCTTTTCCAGTCCTGTGGCCACTGCTGAGTTTTCCAAATTTGCTGGCATATTGAGTGCAGCACTTTCACAGCATCATCTTTCAGGATTTGAAATAGCTCAACTGGAATTCCATCACCTCCACTAGCTTTGTCCATAGTGATGCTTTCTAAGGCCCACTTGACTTCACATTCCAGGATGTCTGGCTCTAGATCAGTGATCACACCATCGTGATTATCTGGATCGTGAGGATCTTTTTTGTACAGTTCTTCTGTGTATTCTTGCCATCTCTTCTTAATATCTTCTGCTTCTGTCAGTTCCATACCATTTCTGTCCTTTATCGAGCCCATCTTTGCATGAAATATTCCTTTGGTATCTCTGATTTTCTTGAAGAGATCTGTAATCTTTCCCATTCTGTTGTTTTCCTCTATTTCTTTGCATTGATCGCTGAAGAAGGCTTTCTTATCTCTTCTTGCTATTCTTTGGAACTCTGCATTCAGATGTTTATATCTTTCCTTTTCTCCTTTGCTCTTCGCTTCCCTTCTTTTCACAGCTATTTGTAAGGCCTCCCCAGACAGCCATTTTGCTTTTTTGCATTTCTTTTCCATGGGGATGGTCTTGATCCCTGTTTCCTGTACTTGAGGGTATTTGATACTAAACACAGGGAATGTTAGCTGTGGGTCTGGATCAAAGGGATCCATGAATCTCCTGAAATTATATGCAAAATTTTATTTTGCACTTGTAAGCAGTTTTTAAGGAAAGAGATTCCTGATGACCTTCATTATGCTTTTAGAGAGTTGTGTAAATTTTCCTTCTCCAGATGTTATGAAGCTTGTTACTAGAAGGTTTTGGGAATATGTATGAGTTTGTTAGGGCAGCCATAACAAATAGACTGGGTGGCTTAATCAACAAAAATTTATTTTCTCACAATTCAGGGACGCAGCAGGGTTGATTTCTTCACCTTGGCTTGTAGACTGCTGTCTTCTCCTTGGGTCCTCATATGGTCTTTACTCTATGCATGTCTGTGTCCCAATCTCTTTTTAATCATCAAGACACCCTTTATATTAGGTTAGAGTCCATGCTAATGACCTCATATTAATTGATTACCTCTCTAAAGACAATATCTTCAAAGAGAGTCACTCTGTTTAACATTAGGGGTTAGAACTTCAACTATAGATTTTTGGGGAGAGAGGACACAATTCAGCCCATAATAGAACACTAGTTTGGAAATTAAAAATGAAAATGTGAAAACTGCATGCAGTTCATCCTAGAACAAATTTTCCCTGGTCAGAATCTACTTGTCCAGTTCCTACTTGCACAGTTCCTTGCACAGAAATCACTTGCACCAGTTTCAAACTGGTGGCTTCTGTGTGAGCTCTCTGGACCACTGGAGTCTGAATCAATCTGTCAGCAATGTTTATCTAGTATCCACTCTGTGCAGAAAGCTGTGCCAGGAACTATAAAGTCTGCAATATTGATTGTACCTGCCAGCCACGGTCAGGTTATATTGTGAAATAACTCTAGCAGATTGGCTTGTGCTGTGAAGGGGAGCAGAAGTATAGATATATGAATTGGGTATTTTAAGTCCTGAAATTTAAAAGTCCTTAATGCAGGAAGGAAGTCTCCAAACATGTCTTTCATTTATGTTTCTTTAGACCTATGGTTTATACACTGATGGTGTCTGTAAACAAAAAGTGATTAGAAATTCTTTGTGAAATAGGCTTGTTAAAATCCATTCCATTTACAAAGCATGTTCATAGCTGTGGTAAAGAGAAAATTGTATATATTACTTTCTAAGCTAATGCATAGTGTTTATCTCAAGGAGACAACTGTCTTTGTTTGGGGACCTACATTAGTAGATGTGTTTGATTAACAAGATGAGACCTTCTGGAGTGCAGTGAAATACAGAGATTGCTAAACTGTTCTGACTAGGAAAGAAAAGAAAAGTAGGGGTTGGGGTTTGGAGCTGAATGGTCCACGCAGGAAAGGGGAGGAGAGAAAAGGTGGGAGGAAAGTGGAGATTCTGAAGAATGGTTGGAAGACTGGAGCCTGGGAAGACATAAGCACTGAAAATGCCTCTGAGGTGGAATTAGCAGAAGGGAGGTCGAATCCTTAATTATAAATTATCGGCAGTGCTGTGAGACTGATCCGCTCTTCACAAATTCCTGCCGGCACAGCTTTGAGTCTTGTCTGCTAAAAGACAAAGGATGAGGCCAGATGGAGTGAGAAAAAGGAGCACGATATAATAAGAAAATAAACACATGAATCTACCTAAACTAATGAATAGTATTACTAATAATGTTGAGGCTGCCTTTATAACATTTTACTAAAGTAAGGTGCAAATTTCCCCCAATTGAGAGGTCTACTTCATTTTATTTGTATTATAAAAATAATATAAACATAAACATTTGTTTGGTCCTTGGAGGCTTCCTCTGGGACAGTGGGCAGCAGATGCCAGCAGAGTATGTGGTGGGGGCAGTGACAGCGGAAGAGACAGTTGGGGTCATACTTCTCAGATGTGGGTGAGTGAGGATTCATAGTTTGTCTCTAGCTTGGCCCAGGAGTGCAAAGTTAGGGGCTATTTATCTCATTGAGGTAGTCATTTTCATTGTCTTTCTCATTCCGAATATACATACACAAAGTTATTAATGATGTGGGAAAGGGCAAGATGTTGTGCCTGCTTCTGCTGATTCTCTATCCTAAGAGTCCTTTTGTAGTCAGATTGGGTCTTGATCGCTCATTCTCCATGGACAAAGACTCTTAGTTCAAGGCTTGATAACAGTCTTCAGCTGAGCAATATGAACATTTGTGTGTTCTGTCACTTGGTCGTGTCTGAGTCTTTGTGACCCCATGGACTGTAGCCCAGGCTACATGGAATTTTGTCCATGGAATTTTCCAAGCAAGAATGTTGGAGTGGGTTGCTGTTTCCTACTCCAGGGGATCTTCCCCACTCAGGGGATTTGAACATGTGTCTCTTGCATGTCCTGCACTGGCAAATGGATTCTTTACCACTGTGCCACTTGGGAAACAATATGAATATGACACCCCAAAGGGGACTGTGTGTGCCAAGGTCTTGCCAAGGAAAGTGATGGCACACTCAAACTGGGTAACTGACTTGAATAAAATTCAACTGAATTGAATAAAGGAACAATTTACAAAGGTGCAGGTGGGACTTAATGAAGACCACAAGGGGTAATGCAGCTTCTCAGGGTTAGTATTTGCTGGGAGCCTGGGCTTCCCTGGTGGCTCAGAGGTTAAAGTGTCTGCCGCAACACAGGAGACCTGGGTTCGATCCCTGGGTCGGGAAGATCCCCTGGAGAAGGAAATGGTAACTCACTCCAGTATTCTTGCCTGGGGAATCCCATGGACGGAGGAGCCTGGTGGGCTACAGTCCACGGGGTCGCAAAGAGTCAGATATGACCGAGCAACTTCACTTTCACTTTGCCCTCCTAGACTGAAAGGGGCAAGGAAAGAAGATGAGCCCTGAACCTGGTGAGAGAGCTGTGTGAGTTGGTCCAATTACAAGAGCTGGCTGTTGGGAGAAAGACGCAGATAATCTGGGTGGACAGCAGAGGGAAGCAGGTAGGAGGTGGGAGCTCTGGAAACTGACCTCCTGCCTGCTGCTGTCCTGCTGGTGCCTCAGGTTGGCTGAACCCAACTGGAAGCTTGCTTCAGTCCACACAGGCCAGTTTCCTTGGGGGTGGATAGGGTGGAAAAGGATCTGGAGAGGAAAACATTAGAGATCAACCTATGGCCATGTTATTTTTCTGTTTTGAGGGTTCAGGCATTCTTCAAGTAGTAGGCTGTCTCAGATCCAAGGAATGCCTTGGTTACTAACTTTAGCCCTGCTCAGTGCTGTTTTTTCCAAGAAGGTTTTCTCCTAAGCCCAAGCAGGAGTCGAGAATCCCAGGGACGGGGGATCCTGGTGGGCTGCCCTCTATGGGGTCGCACAGAGTCGGACACGACCGAAGCGACTTAGCAGCAGCAGCAGTAGCAGCAGCAGCAGCAGCAGCAGCACTGTGTTTGTCCTAGTCATTAAACACAGAAGATATTGCTTTGGGTTCAATGTGCATGAAAACCTCTCTATTAACATTGTAACTCCTAAGGCAGAGTTGGTATCTTGCTCAAGTTGTTTTCTCCAAAGTGCCTTGCACTACGCCTTGTCTCAACTATTTTCATTAGGAATATTTTGTTTTTGAAGAGGCTAGTCCCACAACAGGAAGAAAAATTATTCATGCCTCAAGTATGACCAATGTTTGCCTCCAGTTTTCACTGTCACTGGAGAAGGCAATGGCACCCCACTTCAGTACTCTTGCCTGGAAAATTCCATGGATGGAGGAGCCTGGTGGGCTATAGTCCATGGGGTCGCTAAGAGTCGGACAGGACTGAGCGACTTCACTTTCCCTTTTCACTCTCTTGCATTGGAGAAGGAAATGGCAACCCACTCCAGTGTTCTTGCCTTGAGAATCCCAGGGACAGGGGAGCCTGGTTGGCTGCCGTCTATGGGGTTGCACAGAGTCGGACACAACTGAAGTGACTTAGCAGGATAGTCCCATCTCTACGTGGATGGGAAGGACAGCACTTTTCACATGATTCATGCCACCATCCTTCCATGCAGTGTCTACACAGCAGCCAGGGGAATCATAAGCTCAAAATGGCAGTGGGATGATTATCTTCCTAAATGGCACGGTTGTTTCCCTTGCTCTGAAGTCTCTTGCTCTTTACCTGCTTCCTGCCTTAACACTTACTCCCAGATTCTCATTAGTTCTATCCTCCAGCTGAACTCCTTTTTCTTCATTGTTGTTGTATATTTTGGATCCTGACTTCACTCTCAAACATATTATGTCTCTAATTTGTTTATTTGTAAATTTTATAAGAAGATAGTCAAATTTTCAATCCAAATGTTGGTGAAAACATCAGAATAGACAATTTATTATAGACTGAATTTGATCTATTAACCAATGCTATTTGTTACCATTATTTTTCTAGCTACTAATTCATTCACTTGTAATGTTATCCATATTACATTTCTTCATGGAATTAGTAAGTACATAATGTAAAGTTTCAAAGGTCTTTCTGCAACCCCAATACAACATTTTGTGCTGGCCTGGTGATTAGAAAAGGATATTAGGTTAACTCTCATGAATTTTTCTCGTAAGGCCAGGCTGGCTCCTAGTCATTCACACTTAAAAATTTCACATACCCTGTTAATGATTTGGTTCAAGTTTATTTATTTTTTTGGTTGAAATAAACTTTTTAAGTCTGTAGCTTCCAAAAAATATATTTGGAAAATGGAACGTTGGCTTGCTAATCTTCAGTCTTTTGCTGTTCTCTTTTATTGGATACAGTGTCTCAAAATGCTAATGTTTGTCTTGCATTGCACTTGTAAATCCTTTCAGTATTGAGGGATAAAATTCATCCCAGATAGATTCACTTGAACTGAGAGCAAGTTAAAAAACAAAAACCAACAAATAAAAACAAAAACCAAAAACCACACACACACACAAACTAAACTAAGCTGATGAGAGTTCAACTCTTCTGTCACCAGTTTTTAATTTCAATTCTATTTTTCTAATCATGTAAGCATTGAACTTACCCTCTGTTGGACTGGACAGTAGTTTTTAAGTTAAGATAAAAAATTGGATGCTATCTGATATCCACTATGAGGGATGAGTAGCTATCAAATTTATGTGCTATGTTTAAGACTAGCTCTGAATTTGAAATTCTAATTATTTGAAGACCCTTTTACTTCCATTGATATTGAAGACATAGAATTGAGTTTTTTTTAAACAGAGACACCTTATTAAAATCCACACTTCTATGAAATGATGTCTTAGATTTATTGACGAGGTAAAGGGTCTTCATGGTGATGTATTCCTTCTCTCATCTTAAGACATGAGAAAAACAATGAATGGAGAGGAGTGCTACTCTAAACCCCACCTGACACCAATTCACTCTTCACTGCAGATTGTGACTTTATGTGAGCAATTAATAAGTG
This sequence comes from Bos indicus x Bos taurus, assembly GCF_003369695.1. Classification (NCBI taxonomy): domain Eukaryota; kingdom Metazoa; phylum Chordata; class Mammalia; order Artiodactyla; family Bovidae; genus Bos; species Bos indicus x Bos taurus. The sequence continues at coordinate 21,825,309 of NC_040081.1, read as the reverse complement.
GACAGGAATAATAGCAAGCTAATTATCACATATCTGTTTCTCAAACAAGTTTGAAATAAATTTTGGAACTTGTGTATTTATTGTTTAAAAAATTTACTTGTTTATTTTACTTTTTGATCCCTTTTGTCCATTTCTCTCACCCCCACATGCCCATCTGGCAACCAATGATCTGTTCTCACTGAGGTTTTTCAAAAAATGATTTTACATATGAGAGATTGTATCACATTCATCTTTACTTAGCATAATGCCCTGGAGCTCCACCCATATTGTTGCAAATGATGAGATTTCATTATTTTTTTATGGCTGAATAATATTTCACACACACATACATACATACAAACACATACCACATCTTCTTTATCTATTCATCTGTTGATGGAAACATAGGTTATTTTCATATATCAATACCTTGACTGTTATAAATAACGGTGCAATGAATATAAAGGTGCATATATTCTTTATCTTTCCCAGTTAGTGTTTTCATTTCCTTTATATAAATACTTGAAAGTGGAATTGCTGGATCATATGACAGTTCTATTTTTAATTTTTTGAGGACCCTCAATACTATTTTCCATAGTGGCTGTGCCAATTTTCCCACAAAAAGCAAACCCAAAGTGTTCCCTTTTCTTCACAGCTTTCCAACACTTGTTATTTCTTGTCTTTTTGATGATTCTAACAGGTATGAAATGATATCTCATTGCATTTTGATTTGCATTTCCCTGACAGTTAATGATGTTGAGAACATTTTCATGTGCCTGCTGGCCGTCTGTATGTCTTCTCTGGAAAAATGTCTATTCAGATCCTCTGCCCATTTTTTTAATTGGATTTTTTTTTCTATTAAGTTGTATGAGTTCTTTATGTACTTTGGATGTTAACCCTTTATCAGATACATGATTTGCAAATATTTTCTCCTACTCGGTAGGTTGTCTTTTCATTTTGTTGATTGTTTCCTTTGATGTGCAGAAACTTTTTAGGTTGAAGTAGTTCCACTTGTTTATTTTTGCTTTTGTGGTCTTTGCTTTTGGTGTCAGACCCAAAAAGTCATCACCAAGATCTATGTCAAGGAGGTTACCACCTATATTTTCTTCTAGGGGTTTTATTGGTGTCAAGTCTTACATTCAAGGTTTTAATCCATTTTGAGTTAGTTTTTGTTACTGGTGTAAGGTGGTGGTCCAGTTTCATTCTTTTGTACATGACTGTCCAGTGATCCCAACAGTGTTGATTAAAAAGATTATTATTTCTTTGTTGTATATTCTTGTTACATATATATATGTTATTTGTTAGTAATGTATTTCAGTGTAATGCGCTTCCCAGGTGGCACTAGTGATAATCCGCCTGCCAATGCAGGAAACACAAGAGATGCATACTTGATCCCTGGGTCATGAGAAGTAGGAAATGGCACCCCACTCCAGTATTCTTGCTTGAAAGATTCCATGGGCAGAGGACCCTGGTGGGCTATAGTCCATGGGGTCACAAAGAGTCAGACACAACGGAGCGACTGAGAACATATCCACACGATATAATAGATGGTTCCGAGTAGTAAGCTTCTCGCTCTTTTGTTTTGCTGTGTGTGTATTGTTTATTATCTCCTCACCCCTCAGACAATAACAACAGGCCAGAAACTCCTACAATAAACCAAGCCAAAATAAAAATTGATAAAGAATCAAAAATCAAATTGAAAGCAGTCTCCTTGAACTGGAAGCTCTGGTTCTGGGTAATAAAGACCAGGGAGCAGGGCTGCATCTAACCTGACTTCTGGCGTTCCCATGCCATTCAGCTATTTTTGTAGTGCTTATTCTGCTCTTTTTATGTTTATGCACCTTTAAAATGTATTTAGATGACTTTTAAGTGTACTAATAATATTCTTCTTTTGTGGATTAAGAATAAACTGTAGTTATCCCAAGATCCCAGATCTGTAGTGATAACAGCAACCATGACCAGAGAGGCATTCTCTCAGGTCTATTTACTGATATCTACCAATATCAGTTTGACTTGATATTGTACCATTTATAGGTCATGAAATTAGCTACTTCCTTTTTAATTTTACCTCTCAACGTTTTGACTTTTGCTTTCCTCTCAGTTAATTCCAAGTCTTATTTTAAAAAGTCTTTCAATTGTAACATCTAAGGAATTTAGCATAAAGAAAGATATGCACAGAAAGTTTATATTATGCTATGCTCCTTCATTTGTGTTTTGTTTATCGCTATGTTTGTGTATGTATTTTAAGTTCGGATCTTTGATCCCATTTTTGATTTTTGTAAGCAATGACCTGGATATGGTAAACCAGTAGAGTTGTGCATTCATTAAAGATACTAAAACACAGCTGCTGAAAAGGAGTACTTGGTCTCCTCAACAATTCCACCTCCTGGGATGCAATTCCTGGAAACTACATTTATTTCTTATCAAATGAAAACTGAGGAATAATTTAACAATGTTTCAACTATAAGAAAATCTTCTAAGTGGAGTGTGGTATTTGTTTATTGTCCATTTTCTGCTGAGGAAGGACAAAGAATTTATATTGAATTATACATGAAGGATAGAATAAGTCTCAACAGTGAATAAGTCTCAACAGTGAATGTTATTAAATATTAGAAGGCTATTAGAAGGAAATTCTTTCAGCTTTTGAAGTCAGGAGGAGAGATAAGGTAGAAATGGGGTCATTGAGAAATAGTATTGGAAGTGAGACATTATATCTGATAATTTTCAGAGGGGCTTTCCCAATAGGATAAGATATTGATATATTAGATATATTGAAAGGAGTTTAGATTTTACTCTCTCTAGGAGTTCAAGGTGGATATTGGTGAGAGACTGGATAACAAACAGCATTTTAAGATCTTAGTTTATATTAGAGTTTTATGATTAATTAAGCCTTTTAACAATTCAGTTGCCAGTCTGTTTTACAGAAATCACGTTTTCTGTTAAACCAAAGCATTGCAAAATTAGAACACTGTTATGCGGAAAGTTCGTTTGCATTTTGCAGAAGGCTCTTTTTCTTTTTTTATATTGCTAAATTTAGGCATTGACATTTAGCAAGTAAAACTGGTTTGAATGTGATTTTCCAAGGTTGAAGGTGATTTCACTCTTTTCTTTTGTTTTTCATATTTAGTGTATCGATCTTGTATGTAAATTCCATAGATGGTTAGTGGTAAAGAGGACTACTTTGAGTAATCAGTGTGAGTTTACTCGTGAAATTTCTTCCACTCCACCCAAACTCCCTACTTTCTACTGTTTCATTTTGTAGAATCTTAAGATAGTAGTCACTGCTCATAACAGTGAGCAAATGATGTTAGACAGGAATATCAAAGACTTTCAACCTTGACTGAGAGTTGAGGTCCTTGGTTAGGTCCTCTGGCAGATCCCAGTTTAGATAGCTGAGAGAACTTCTAGAGACTACTGTGCTTCCTCACCTCCTAATGGGTTTTAACCATTTTCTTGAGTTTTACTATTACAAAGAATATTCAATGAATATTTCTATGTACTGGTTCAAGTATACATATCGGAAGACTAAATTCCTGGAAGTGAAAAATTTGAAAGTTAATGCATAGAAAATGTAATAGATAGTTCCAAATTTTCCTATATAATAATTTAAATTCAATGTTAGAGAGCTCCTGTTTTGAAGGATCTCTTTTAGTAGAAAGAATTTCACGATCCCGTATATGACATGATTATACTTACAGTTTTTGTTTCTTGTCATGTAGTGATATCACTGCATTTAAAAAGTCTGAATTTTAGTTTTCAAAATAGCAGCATTCTATATTTGAAAAAACATGTTTGTGCATGTATGCGTAAGATGACTTAGTTGACAAATGTGACTTAGTTGACTGTTAAAGCTTGGTTTATGGACTTCAGTGGTTTGCTGCACATAGTTTGGAATCATACACTAGACCATGAGCTTAACTAGACACAGGCTTATGCTTTGGTCCCCTATGGTATTTGGCACAAATTTTGCACATGGCCCTGAATTTTGCTCATGAAAATATTAGTTGATTTGTGTATTTTTCATGTTCACTATTTGAACTGGGATCTCCTGCATTGCAGGTGGGTTCTTTACCAGCTGAGCTACCAGGGAAGCCCAAATAAGCTTTTTGCCCTCCTGCAGGGGATATTCCCAACTCAGGGATTGAACCCAGGTCTCCCGCATTGTGGGCATGTTCTTTACCGTCTGAGCCACCAGGGAAGCCCATGAACATTGGAGTGGGTAGCCTATCCCTTCTCCAGGGGATCTTCCTGACCTAGGAATTGAATTAGGGTCTCCTGCATTGCAGGCAGATTTTTACTAGCTGAGCTACCACGGAAGATTGTTCATTATTAATTGCTTCAAATTAAGGTTTTTATCTTCTCAAACTCACCATGGGGGAGAAAAGCCAATTCTCACAGTTTTCCCTTAGATCCATTCCCTAGAATGAGGCTTTTTAAGGTTTACTAAGGATTATTTTTGTTCCTTTTATTTTCAGTAGGAAAATAGGGAAAAATCCTCCCCATTTCTGGTTGCCTCCAGTTAACTGACATCAGTATTAATAGCAATGAGTCTAAAAGAGCTAGGATAGGGGTTTGGACAGGAAGTGCTGGGGTTTGGGGTTGAATTGCATGCCAATTGTCATGTGAAAATGTAAATCTGTGTTTTTGTTTTTTTTTTTTTTTTGCCATATCTTGCAGTTATTTATGAGTAGCCAGAAATCTGAGTTTTATATTCCATTTTTAAAAAACTAATTAAAAATAAAGTATGTCATGGACCAAACAAAGCAAACTTATGGGCTTTATTTGGTGTGTAGCTTGTAGGTTTATAACTTTTGTGCAAAGAGATATTTATGCTCAGGCTTATATTTAATGCCATTTGACTTCTCTTTATTGTAAATAGCAATTCAAATCTCATTACCACTCTTTAATAATATCATGTCATACATATGAAGGTTTATTTCTGACAGCTAGATTCTATGTTCTGCTAGGACAGAAACTGAGACCACTTGGCTTATTGTTGTGTCTGGTCCTATTATAGTTAGTACTCAATATTTGTTGACTATCTTAATGTCAGAAAATTGGATTTCCAAATTTATTGGGTAAATACTGAGATACGTGGCAATCATAATGTCTAGTAGAGAGTGACATACAAAATATAAAATCTCAAAAAGTTGATAGTATTTCATTTTATGCACTATTTGAATTTCTTTATTTCTGTTTTTTCCTTTGGATTTTACTTTGCTTGTATTTCTTTATTTCCTTTAGTTTTTATAGGAGAGAAAAATATTGAACATAGGTTGCTTAGGGCCTTTCAGAACAATAATTTTTTAAAAAAGGTTTTCTTTGTGCTCACAAAATATATGTGTCTTTTAAAAATATGGACTTCAAATGTTCTGCCCCATTTATTGTAAACTACCCAGATGTCTTGGCAATTACAACATTTTTTATATCCAGCCTGCTTCTTGCTCTCAGAAATCACAAAAAAGAAATCTTTGGTAAAATGTTTCTTCAATTTAGTTCTGAAAATGCGATCACCATTTATTTTCCTACCAAATCATGCCACTTTCATGCTTCCTTATTTTCCTTTCTCAAAATCCAATTCAACTATTTGCTTGAAGGCACTCATTATACCTTCCTCATTATGATTCATTTTCCTTCCAGGAAGTGTGTTAGTCACTCAGTCCTGGACTATAGCTCATCAGGCTCCTCTATTCATGGAATTCTCCAGGCAATAATACTGGAGTGAGTTGCCATTCCCTTCTCCAGGGGATCTTCCACATGCAGGGATTGAACCTGGTCTCTTGCATTGTAGGCAGATTGCATTGCAGGCAGACAGTAAAGATACCATCTGAGCCATGAGGGAAGCCAGGAAGGTGGCTGTCAAAGTGTGGTCCATAGAACCTCAAAGGTCCGTGAGCCTTGATTCAGGAAATCTATGAGATCAAAATTATTTTCATAATAATAGTTTTTTTGGGGCCTCTTTTATTATATTAACATTTGCACCAATAGTGCAAAGGCAAAGGTGAAGGAAACCCTTGGAATTTAGCAGGAGTGAAGGCAGTAAGAATTTAAGACAACACTAAAATGCTTTTGAACTGTGGTGTTGGAGAAGACTCTTGAGAGTCCCTTGGACTGCGAGGAGATCCAACCAGTCCATTCTGAAGGAGATCAGCCCTGGGATTTCTTTGGAAGGAATGATTCTAAAGCTGAAACTCCAGTACTTTGGCCACCTCATGCGAAGAGTTGACTCACTGGAAAAGACTCTGATGCTGGAGGGATTGGGGGCAGGAGGAGAAGGGGAAGACAGAGGATAAGATGGCTGGATGGCATCATTGACTCAATGGATGTGAGTCTGGGTGAACTCCGGGAGTTGGTGATGGACAGGGAGGCCTGGTGTGCTGTGATTCATGGGGTTGCAAAGAGTTGGACACGACTGAGTGACTGAACTGAACTGAAATGAAAATAAAGAAAGAATGTCCTTTCACTGCATATCATAGTACAGTGACTATCCAAGGAAAATAAAAATTAAATAAAAAACCAACTTATTTATTTGACTGCACTAGGTCAGCATGCAGGATCTTTAGTTGCAGCATGTGGGATCTAGCACCCTGACCGGGGGTTGAACCCAGGCTCCTTGCATTGGGAGTGTGAAGTCTTAGCCAGTGGATTACCAGGATCCCCCAAATACTTTTTTTTTTTTTTGACTCATAAACTGAAGCCTTCAGAGGTGATTTGGAATTGCCCATTGCTTAGGTTAGGAAAGCAAGTTCATAGAGATAGTAGAATGGATAAGCAGTGCTTGGTGCAAGGGCTCACTAAAGATTAGGGTTTAGTGCAAGAAAAACAATATACATTTCAATTGTTTGTGGTAAATTTATAGAGCTGTGTAGACATCACCACAATCCATTTTTAGAACATTTCTGTTACTCCTCAATTTTCCTTAATCTTGCTTGCAGTTAAGCCTAATTCTGGTCACCTCAGTCACAGGCAATTTCTGATATGCTTTTTGCTTCTTTAAATTTACCTTCTCAAAATATTTCATATAAGTGGAATCATGTAAGTAGTCTTTTATGTCTGGCTTCTGTCACTTAGTATGTTTCCAAGGCTCATCTGTATTGTAACATGTATTAGTATTTCATTGCTTCATTCTTTTTTGTTGTGAAACAATAGTCTTTTGTTTGTATATGCCGCATTTTATTTATCCATTCCTCAATTAATGGATATTTGGATTGTTTCTAGATTTTGGTTCTTATGAGTAAGACGACTACATATATTTACAAGGTACTGATTTAATTCCTTTGTTGATTTTTAAAATTCTGTTTTAAAGTATAATTTTCAGTTATTATATGTTCCATCTCTGGAATTTCCATTTAATTTCTAGTCTATATAATTTCTAGGTCTTCTTTGGGATTCTTTATTCATTGCAATCTCAGACTAGGTTTGTTATATATGGCCTTTATTATGTTGAGGTATATTCCTTCTATGCCCACTTTCTGGAGAGTTTTTATCTTAAATGAGTACTGAATCTTGTCAAAAGCTTTTTCTGCGTCTATTGAGATGGTCATATGGTTTTTATTCTTCGATTTGTTGATGTGGTGTATCACATTGATTCAGTTGCAGATATTGAAAAATCCTTGTATCTTTGGGATGAATTCCACTTGATCATGGTGTATGATTTTTTAAAAAATGTATTGTTTGATTCATATTGCTAATATTTTGTTGAGGGTTTTTGCATCTATGTTCATAGTGATATTGGCCTCTAATTTTTTCTTTTTTTGGGGAGTGGTATCTTTGTCTGGTTTTGATATCACAGTGATGGTGGCCTCATAGAATGAATTTGGGAATTTTCCTTCCTCTGAAATCTTTGGGAGCAGTTTCAGAAGGACAGGTGTTAGCTCTTCTCTAAATGTTTGATAGAATTTACCTCTAAAGCTATTAGGTCCTGGACTTTTGTTTTCTGGAAGCTTTAAAATCACAGTTTCAATTTCAGTGCTTGTGATTGGTCTGTTCATATTTTCTATTTCCTCCTGGTTCAATCTTGGGAGATTGCACCTTTCTAAGAATTTGTCCATTTCTTCCATGTTGTCAATTTTATTGGCATATGATTGCCTGTAGTAGTCTCATGATTCTTTGTATTTCTGTGGTGTCAATTGTAACTTCTCCTTTTTCATTTCTAATTTTATTGATTTGAGTCTTCTCCCTTTTTTTCTTGATGAATCTGGCTAAAGGCATATCAATTTTATCAGCTTTTAGTTTCATTGGTCTCTGCTATTTTTTTCTCTCTCTATTTCATTTATTTCTGCTCTGATCTTTATGATTTCTTCCCTTCTATTAACTTTAGGTTTTGTTTGTTCTTCTTTCTCTAGTTGCTTTAGATGTTTAAGACTAGGTTGTTCATTTGAGATTTTTCTTGTTTCCTGAGGTTGTAAACTTCCCTCTTAGAACTGTATTTATCACAATTCATAGGTTTTGGATTGTTGTGCTTTAATTAAATTTCATTTGTATCTACATATTTTTGATTTCCCCTTTGATTTCTTCTGTGATCCATTGGTTGTTTGGTAGCATAATGTTTAGCCTCCACATATTTATATTTTTATAGATTTTTGTCTTGTTTCCTTTTTGTTTATTTCTAATCTCATAGTGTTGTGGTCAGACAAGATACTTGCTATGATTTCAATTTTCTTAAATTTTCCAAGGCTTACTTTGTGTCCAGTACACGGTCAATCCTGGAGAATGGGCCCTGTGCACTTGAGAAGAATGTGTATTCTGCTGATTTTGGATGGAATGCTCTATAAATATCAGTTGAGTCCATTTGATCTAATGTGTTATTTAAGGTCTGTGTTTCCTTATTGATTTTCTATTGAGATGATCTGTCCACTGATGAAAATGGATTTTAAAGTCCCCCCTATTATTGTGTTACCGTTGATTTCTCCCTTTATGGCTGTTAGTGTTTGCCTTTTATATTGAGGTGCTCCTATATTGGGTACATATATATTTATAAATGTTATATATGTTGAACTGATGTCTTGATCATTATGTAGTGTCTTTCTCTGTCTCTTCAGAGAGTTCAGTTCAATCAATCATGTCTGACTTTTTGCAACCCTGTGGACTGCAGGATGCCAGGCTTCCCTGTCCATCATCGACTCCCAGAGCTTGCTCAAACTCAAGTCCATTGAGTTGGTGATGCCATCCAACCATCTCATCCTCTGTCATCTCCTTCTCCTCCTGCCTTCAGTCTTTCCCAGCACCAGGGTCTTTTTCAGTGAGTCAGTTCTTTGCATCAGGTGATCAAAGTATTGGAGCTTCAGCTTCAGCATCAGTCCTTCTCTGTCTCTTATAACATCCTTTATTTTAAAGTCTGTTTTGTCTGATATGAGTATTGCTGCTCTGGCTTTCTTTTGATTTACATTTTCATGGAATACATTCTTTCATTCCCTCACTTTCAGTCTGTATGTTTCCCTAGGTCTGAAGTGGATCTTTTGTAGACAACATACATATGGACCTTGTTTTTGTATCCATTCAGCCAGTCTATGTCTTTTGGTTGGAACATTTAATCCATTTATATTTAGGGTAATTATCGAGATGTATGTTTCCATTATTATTTTCTTATTTGTTTGCCATTTTCCTAATTGTTTTAGGTAAAAAAAAGATTGATTTAATTTTTGGTAGGTCTTTTTTCATCCCTTCCTCTTTTGTCCTCTACTCTTTTGGCTTGATGACTGTCTTCAGTGTTGTGTTTTAGTTGCTTTTTCTTTTGTTGTGTATCTGTCTTGGTTTTGGGATTTGCTGTTCCCATGAGGTTTTAATATATCGGTCTGTATATGGACAACATTGTTTTAGGTTGCTGGTCTCTTTCCCACCTAGAGGAGTTCTTGTAACATTTGTTGCAAAGTTGGTCTGGTGGTGTTGAATTCTTTTAGCTTTTGCTTGTCTGTAAAGCTTTTGATTTCATTTCTCTGTCGAATTTGAATGAAAATCTTGCTGGATAGAGTATTCTTGGTTATAGGTTCTTTTTTTTTTTTAATCACTTTAAATATATCTCGCCACTCCTTTCTGGCCTATAGAGTTTCTGATTAGAAATCAGCTTATACTTGTCATTTTTCCCTTGTTGCTTTTAATAATTTTTTATTTGTCTTTAATTTTTGCCAATTTGATTACTATGTGTCTTGGTGTGTTCCTCCTTGGATTTATCCTGCCTGGGATTCTCTGCATTTTTCCTCATCTGGATGACTGTTTCCTTTACCATGCTAGGGAAATTTTCAGCTATTTTCTCTTCAAATATTTTCTCAGGTCCTTTCTCTCACTCTTCTCCTTCTGGAACCCCTATCATGTTACTGTTGGTGTGTTCAATGTTGCCCCAGAGGTCTCGTAGACTGTCTTCATTTCAATTCATTCTTTTTCCTTTATTCGGTTCTACAGGAGTGAGTTCCACCATTTGTCTTCTGCATCACTTATCCATTCTTGTTATTCTGCTATTGATACTTCTAGTGTATTTTTCATTTCAGTTATTGTATTGTTCATCTCTGTTTGTTTGTTCTTTAATTTTTCTAGGTCTTTGTTAAACATTTCTTGCATCTTCTCGATACTTGCCTCTATCCTTTTCCCAAGATCATGGATCATCTTCACTATCATTATTCTGAATTATTTTTCCAGAAGGTTTACTATCTCCCCTTCACTTAGTTGTTTTTCTGGGAGAAACTGAGAAACTTGGTCAACACCAAAGCCATAATTTCCATTTATAGAAACAGAGCCAGTTTTTTTCAGGTAATCCCTTTGTGGATGTAAATGGAATTCCCTTTGAAGATTATTCATATTATACCACATAGATGCAAAAAAAACCTCTATTAATCTGAAGGAATGACAACTACTAGTATTTATAATTAATACTAGAAAGATAATTAGCCCTACACAGAATAATCTGTATGTTCTATATCACAGTGTTATTGTGTATTTTTAGCAGGGCATTGTATTTGTAGATTGATTAAATGCATTCATTGTTAGAAATTTCTTGGGTACAAATATAAAAATTACTTGACATATTTTATAAAATACAATTAACAGTTTTGTTTTTAATTCATATAAATGATAGAACCCATAGTTATTTTGTTTATAATTTTACAAAGACTTCAGTTTGTTTAGGTATTATTACTACAGAAACACTTGTAATTGCTTTTTCAGGTTTCAGAAGAAATCATTTTTCAAAGAATTAAATAATTTATATTTTCAATACCCTGTAAAATGTAATAGTGACTGCAAGGAAACAGACTTGTTTCCTCTTTTATTTGGTATTTTAAAAATTATTTGTATATTTATTATTTCTTGCAGGATCAATTGTACAACCATTTGAATAATTTAGATCTTTTCAAACTTTACTTCTGAATATACTAGCTGATTGAAATAAAGACTCCCCCATGACTTTATCTAAACAACAGCTTTAGTTCTACTTTATATGATGCTATGTCTCACATCGAGTAAGTATTCAATAAACGTTTGCTGAATTGATTAATTAATACTTGTTCTCGCCAATGTTAATTTAACAGTCTAGAAATTATAAGCAAGCATGAATATTGTTATTTTCATTGAATGAAATATCTCCTCAGATCCTTGGATTCAATATTTTCTTTGATTTAGGAGACAAATTAAAGAATGACATTTTAAAAGTCTCCAGATACAGCCCTACTAGTGCAGGATTTTGAAGGTCAATCCCAAGTCTATCTTAACTTCTTGCAGGGCAGCTCTGTTCTGCAAGGTGGCCCAGGGATATTAAGTAACCCTATCGTGTTGCTTCGCCATCCCTTAAAGCAATGCTTTTTAAACTTCGTGGGTATATAAACCATATAAAAATCTTATTAAAATTCAAATTATGTTATTAACCAACTATAAGCCTGGTATTCTTTGTTTTGTCAGTACTTTATGCTTGTCTTAATGCAAAATGAGAGGTTGGTGAAGCTTATTATTTCAATTTATTTGCTTAAAATATGAATAATAAATAAAGCATAAATAGTTACATTTATCTCTCTCAGAGGCACAGTTCAATCCTTGTGTTGATTATGAAGCACTATATTGTCTCATTTGGATACTATGGAAATCATCGAGTGCCATTAATGATTAGTGAATCTAGTCTGTGTGCTGTCCTTTAGGGCCTGTTAGAATAGGCTTGTATAGTAGTTCAAATCACCCTTTGTAATTTATTTATTAAACTGAACTGTATTCTTCCATAGTTCAAGGCCTTGATATTTTTCAGTTATCTTTGCCTCCATAATAATCTTCTTTCATACTCTGAGCTAACTGCTACATTCATTGTTGCTTCATTTCTGCTGACTTTAAATTGTTGATGTCTGCCAAATTTTATAACTTCCTGGAGTAGAAAGGGAAATTAAACATGAACCATAGTGCACTTGAACAAAATACATGCTACAATTAGAGGCTGAGTGAATAAATACATGCTGAAAAGTCTCTTGGTATGGTCTCTTATTAAGAGTCTTTGCTTTATCTGATTTCACATATTTTTATTTTAACATACCATATTTTTTTAAAATGTGGATTGTTTTTATTATCCCAGGCATTTGATAGTAGAAAAATGACCACTTGCACAGAGAGTTTTAGCAGTTGGCCAGGTAGATTATAGGATGACAATTGCTTCTAGAGTATAATACAATAGACTTGTAAAGGTAAACAGGAGACAAAATTGTGTAGATGGTTATACTATTTTCCAAAGATGTATATATATATATATGTATATAATATAAACATATTGTATCACATAATATAATCATATATCTCTATATAATATTTATATGACCAGTAAATTGGTAAAGGAATGGAATCAGAATGAAATTTTATTTTTGTCTCCTTCAGCCCCTTTAAAATTAATTTAGTGTAGAAAGTTTCTTCCCCTAAATGTAAACTTAAAATGAATTCTCTAAATTACAAAACACAGTATTGATTTAGAAAATAGGATGTGAAGTTTTAATGATCAAAACTGAAAACTTCTAAATCAAATCTTCTCTCCTCTTTCAGCCAGCACAGTATTCAGGTGGGCTCCCTGTTTTTGGAAAGAGTATATGCATAGCTTCTCCTCCTTCTGTTCTTTGTCTGATGTTTCCTGACCTGATGTCAAGCCTTTCTGTAACTGGTGCACATGGAGAAAGGAAAGAAAAGGGGATAAGAAAGTCTTCAGTGGAATCCTTAGTGCTGTAAGCTGGCTTTGGCTCCTGGGTGGGCAGATGGCTGACTTATGACTCTTTTATGGAGTACCTTGGTGGATTCCTCAGATCCTTATACCTGAGACTTCTTGATGCCATGCCTCAGTAGGCACATTGCTCTTTCTATGTGATCTTCTGAAATGTTTCCAGCAATCCCTAGGAATTCTAAGTCCACTTCTAATTTTTCATTGCTGGAATCCCTTCACCCTTCTAGAGACCCAACGTGAAGTTGCTCAGTCGTGTCCGAGTCTTTGCGACCCCATGGACTGTAGCCTACCAGGCTCCTATGTCCATGGGATTTTCCAGGAAATAGTACTGGAGTGGATTGCCATTTCCTTCTCCAAGGATCTTCCCAACCCAGGGATCGAACCCGGGTCTCCCACATTGTAGACAGACGCTTTACCGTCTGAGCCACCAGGGAAGTTCTCCAGACCCAAGACAATTCCAACCCCTGCACTTTTTTACATGGGAACTTTTCACTTATCTTTAAACCTGAGCAACTCAGAGAAGAAGTCTAGGCCGAGTGTCATGCAGCTGGGGCCCACCTGGTTCCTCTTGAGCATTCAGCCTTTGTACCATCCAAGGGAATGTCAGACTCCAGCCCACCACATTCCCATTTTGGGGCTGCATATTAAACTCTCTTATTAGTTCTCCTGAAGCTTGGGTTCCCTCCTTCATCATTGAGCTTTAGGTGTAGGATGGGCATTCCCAGTGCTTCTCTGTTGGGTATCAATATCTCAGAGATGGGGATGTCCAATATCTCAGTAACTCCCCAAATCTTTCTTTGGAAAATTTCCTCTCCTGTTTGGGTTTCATTTTTGCATCCCTGACGTGGTTAAAAATTCTGAAAGCCCTGGAAGACTCATCCCTCTTCTACTTTTTAAAAATTAAAAAGTCCATTTGAGTCTGGCCCTTCTCTCTGGTATGCAAGATCAATCATGTTTTGGTCTTGACTGAAATTCAACTTTAGGGAACATAACACAAAAACAGAAGCTTGTGCCTCAAAATACTAACATTGGCTGTGAAGAGGTGGTAAGATGAGGTTATAAGTGTTTTAGTTTGAACTTGTATGCATTTTCTCACTTTTGGTGACTATATCCCTTTGTTAACTTAAAATATATTATTGAAAAGCAACATATTTTTACTTTCTGGCTTTTAAAATCTAACAGTAAATTAGTTGTTTTTATCACTAGCTTGGTTCTTATTTCTTAGTTCACTCTCTAAATACTGCCCTAACTTATGATATAATTAGGAAAATATGTATAAATGCCATGTCTTTAAGAGCCAGTTTAATATTCATAAGAGACAGTGAAAAGCTTAGAATTTTATATTATATAAGTATAAAATGGCTTTTCTTGTTGAAGACAAATATTGCCTGATTTAATGAAAGTTCTAAAAGCTCTGTGTAACCCTAGGTTTGTCTCTATCTAGGGATCCCTTCTTCAATTTATAAAAAATATAAAAAGAATAGTCCCTTTCCCCCTTGTAAGTAGCAGCACATCAAATTTCCCCATGGTTAGGGGACATGACGGAGAACAGAATAGGGTATATACAGAATGAATGAAGTCATCTTAGCTGACAGGTGCAGTATAGCTTGGCAACCTGGAAACAAGCGGCACTTGGAAATATAGGCAAGGAGACATTTGTGTCAAAACTCACCGTGTATTCTCTGACCCCTGGAATAGAGGTTAGGATCAGAACTCCAGTCCATATGTAGGTCCTTGGAAAGAATATAGTATTCAGGCCCCTGGTTTTGGAAATACTGTTGTTCTAGGTGTTTTATAGAATCAAAATTTGAATTCACTTAATATGTAGAATAATGAGAGTCTCTTCTGTATTTAATACCAGTGAAAAAACTGGCATGAAGCAGAGTCAAGGGCTCAAAAATAGAATAAGAGAATAGTCTCGTTGTTTAACTTCAAATACAAGATCAGAGATGGACTAGAAGAAGGATTATAGATGTGAGGATTATAGATGAGGATTATAGATGCTGAAGTGAGGATTATAGATGCTGAATTCTGAGTATTAGATTAAGGTTCCTTAGATTTTATCTGCAGGAGCTTAGACTTAGTTTGGAGTGAGGATGGTGGTGAGAGGTTTCAGCTTACAGAATGGAGGAAGTGTGACAGTAGATGCTAGGGCTTAAAGGCTTTAAGGTTTAGGTTTCTCCTATAAAACTCCTAGAGGAAAACATAGGCAACACACTCTCTGACATAAATCACAGCCAGATCCTCTATGACCCACCTCCCAGAATATTGGAAATAAAAGAAAAAATAAACAAGTGGGACCTAATTAAACTTAAAACCTTTTGCACAATGAAGGAAACTATAAGCAAGGTGAAAAGACAGGCTTCAGAATGGGAGAAAATAATAGCAAATGAAGCAAATGACAAAGAATTAATCTCAAAAATATACAAGCAGCTCCTGCACCTCAATTCCAGAAAAATAAACGACTCAATCAAAAAATGGTCCAAAGACCTAAACAGACATTTCTCCAAAGAAGACATACAGATGGCTAACAAACACATAAAAAGATGCTCAACATCACTCATTATCAGAGAAATGCAAATCAAAACCATAGTGAGGTACCATCTCATGCCAGTCAGAATGGCTGCAATCCAAAAGTCTACAAGCAATAAATGCTGGAGAGGGTGTGGAGAAAAGGGAACCCTCTTACACTGTTGGTGGGAATGAAAACCAGTTCAGTCACTGTGGAGAACAGTGTGGAGATTCCTTAAAAACTGGAAATAGAACTGCCTTATGACCCAGCAATCCCACTGCTGGGCATACACACCAAGGAAACCAGAATTGAAGGAGACACGTGTACCCCAATGTTCATCACAGCACTGTTTATAATAGCCAGGATATGGAAGCAACCTAGATGTCCATCAGCAGATGAATGGATAAGAAAGCTGTGGTACATGCACACAATGGAATATTACTCAGCCATTAAAAAGAATACATTTGAATCAGTTCTAATGAGGTGGATGAAGCTGGAGGCTATTATACACAGTGAAGTAAGTCAGAAGAAAAACACCAATATGCATATATATGGAATTTAGAAAGATGGTAACGATGATGCTATATGTGAGACAGCAAAAGAGACACAGATGTAAAGAACAGTCTTTTGTACTCTATGGGAGAAGGCAAGGGTGGGATGATTTGAGAGAATAGCATTGAAACATGTATATTATAATATGTGAAACAGATCACAAGTTCAGGTTTGATGCATGAGACAGGGTGCTCAGGGCTGGTCCACTGGATGACCCTGAGGGATGGGAGGGGGAGGGAGGTGGGAGGAGGGTTCAGGATGGGTAACACATGTACACCCATGGCTGATTCATGTCAATGTATGGCAAAAACCACTACAATATTGTAAAGTAATTAGCCTCCAATCAAAATAAATTAATTAAAAAAAAGAAATGGAAAAAAAAAAGGTTTGTGTTTCTGCATATAATCCTGAAAATACTTACAATTTGAACATTTGAAGGCTTTCTGAATGTGGATTTTCAGGCTTTCTGAACTAGTGTCTGAGTGTATTCCAAGGAAATGTGCATGGCTGTGAAGTATCTTACGTATGATTTGTATGTGCTCTGGAGTCTGAGAAACATTCTCACAGGGATGCTAGTCTCCTCAAGATGAGCTTTTGGTTTGACTGTCTTTTGCTTTCAGCTCTGTTGATATTCCCTTTCTTTAACATTCAGCTCAAATACTGTCTTATTTTAAGCTGTTCTTAATTTTTCTAAATGAAATGAATTATATACAAAGCCTGATGCCTTCATGGCATTTTTTCTTGCTATG
The DNA here is from genome assembly GCF_003369695.1 of Bos indicus x Bos taurus. Lineage (NCBI taxonomy): Eukaryota > Metazoa > Chordata > Mammalia > Artiodactyla > Bovidae > Bos > Bos indicus x Bos taurus. The sequence goes on along the minus strand of NC_040081.1, from coordinate 21,808,346 downwards.
TTTTGGGGTAATATGGCACAGTTGTTGTATGTGTGGCTCTATGTCTTTTGGGGATGGGAAGAATGCATTGTGGTCCATAATCAGCCTGGATTTAAGACTCAACTCCACCTCTCATCCTCTGTGTAATTTTAATCAATTGCTTACTTTTTTCTTTTTAAGCTTCACATTTCTTCTCTTTAAAATGGTTGTGAGAATTGTTGTGAGAATTAGTAAGTAAAGCATTTAATAGAATGTGGCATAGTCTAGATGGTTCAAGGAATTTTTGCTATTGTTATTTGCTGGCGGAAGATAGCATGTCATATTAATTTCTGTCAAGCATTCAGTACACAATTAGGCACTCAAGAAAACTACTGGAATTGAACTGAATTCATCTCACAAACAATTTTAAGGTTAAACAGGGCAGTGTCTAAGTGGAAAAGACTCACTTGGTTCTCTGGAAAAAAATACCTGAAACTATTCAATACAATATTTATGCTTTTGGATTTGAGAGCATGAAGGGTTTTAATTAAAGATACCAGGAAGAGAAAGCAAATTAAAATAAATAAATAAAATCCTCAGTGCCGCCCCCCCCCCCACCAAAAAGAGTTGTCAAAGTTTTCCAAACTAACTCTGCAGTGTGTTCAGTATGCTTGTGGTGTATGTCTTATAGGATGCAACTGCTACTTGTTAAATGACCTAGGCCTTTCCAGATTTTTCAGTAGTATGCTTATTTAGAAGTATACCAGTTAATTGAATTCAGAACTATTAAGCAATGCCCTATTTCCCATTTGACTTCTAGAATACTTGTGTACGAGACCTCAATTTTCAAATAAGAGACGTTCAGTGAATAGTAATAAAAATACATAGAAAATCTATAGGATGTGTGAGCTGTGCCTGATAATCAGATCTAAGAGTATAAAAATAGCAGAAGTTTTTATTCTCTATTCATTTACTTACTATATTCCTGCCTTTTCCACAAAGGATTTACAGTCACTAAATAGATACTTTGAAACAAAGGTCATCTTTTCCAAACCCCTAAAACTCAGTTTCCATTTATATTTTCCAAATTGGATTACTCAAACTTCAGCATGCAAATTTCTTTGCTTTTTAGGCTCTTGTTTACTGTGACTTGTCAAAAAGCTGAATACAGAAAAAATTTCATGTAATTATAATTATGTAATTATATGGATAAGTATATAAAATATATAAATATATTCTTAAGTAAAAGACAAAGGCTATTATTTTCAACAATAAAAATATGTATGACTTTTTCAATCAATCAAGAATTACTAAGTAGTACTTTCCTGGTGGTCCAGTGCTTAAGAATCTGCCTTGAGATGCAGGGGACAAGGTTTTGATCCCTGATCAGGGAACTAAGATACCACAGGCCATGGAACTACTGAGCCTGTGCACTGCAACTATAGAACCCACGCACCATAACTAGAGTCTGTGCTCCACATGATGCAACTGAAGATCCTGCGTGTTGCAACTAAGAGCCGATGCAGCCAAAAAAAAAAAGAAAAAAAAAATTGAGTGATCAGTTTCAGAGGATCAGTGGATAATTTTGATTGTAAATAAGTGATTCAGTTGGCAGAAGTTTGTTTACTTCAAAATTTGGAAAAGATTTTTATGTTATTTAAAATATTCTCTTTGCATCATGGATAATATACTTTATTTGACAAAGATTGTGAGTGCAAGCACTTGAATTCTTATAATAAAATTCTCTTTTCAAATTAAGTTTTAAGACTTTAGGACACAATCTAGTAAGGTGTACTAATGAAACTATTAGTTTATGCTGCAGTATACAAGTGTAGGGGTTCTGGCTTGTAGCAGAGGACTTGTCTTATCAGGATTTTTCTTTTACCCTACAGCAATCCCCAAAGATAATTCTTTTCAGAGAAATGTAAAAACCATGTTTCAGTGTAAAATGGAGTATCCCCACTTCTAGCTTCTAGTCATAATGTAGTAACAAAGACCATATTTATGCTCCTGCCTGTAACAATTAAGAAAATGGACAAAACATATAAAACAAAAATTTTCACATTAGCATATGGTCAGCAAAAGGCTAATCTTTGAGGGAAGGAAAACAATTAGATGGGCCTTTGCTTCCTCATGTTATTGCCTGGACAGAGCTTACTGTCTGTGGAGTAGTATAGGTAAACTAACATAGAACCTGGAGATGTCTCTGAGTTGCGGAGACAGGGTTGAAAAATTGCTGAATAGCAACACAGCTAGAATTCACATAATGGAATACCAGGAAAGAGGGAGTTACTCAGTTGTATATTCTAGAGATTTGTTCTCTAGAGGATTTATTCTTCTTGAGTGTTCAGCTGAGTTTTGAGTATTACATACGTGTGAGGAAATTTCTAGCTACTGGAAAGAAGTTAGTGGAGAAATCTTAGAGGTCCCAGAGAGACGGGAAAGTTTGTATTCTCACCAGCCGGAGTAGAAAGATACATCAGTGAAAGTACTCAGAAGAGTAATGTATCAGTAGGGACTAAAAACTGTACTGTTCTTACCCAGTAAAGCCCGAAAGCAAGCCTCATAGGGATAAAATTTTCCAAATAACTTTTGTTAGAATAAAACTTAAGAATATTCAGTAGTTGACAAAGTAATATTCATAATATCTGGCTTGCAAAAGAAGCAGAAATATATAACACACAATCAAGATAAAAATCAACAACAGAAATGGACCTGAGTTATCATATGATCCTGCAGTCCCTCTCTTGGGCATATATTTGGAGAAAACTCTAATTCAAAAAGATACATGTACCCCAATGTACAATAGCCAAGATCTAAATGTCCATTGACAGATGACTGGATAAAGATATATATACATATATATGTATACACACAGAGCACACGACTGAACTGGACTGAACTGACACACACACACACACACACATACACACACACACACACACACACACTGGAATATGACTCAGCCAGAAAGCAGAATGAAATAATGCCATTTGCAGCAACCTGGTTGAACCTAGAGATTATCATATTAAGTGAAATTAGTCAAATAAAGAAAGACAAATATCATGTGATGTCCCTTATATGTGGAATCTAAATTCAGTTCAGTTCAGTTGCTCAGTCATGTCCAACTCTTTGCGACTCCACAGACTGCAGCACACCAGGTCTCCCTATCCATCACCAACTCCCAGAGTGTACTCAAAGTCATGTCATTGAATCGGTGATGCCATTCAACCATCTCATCTTCTGTCATCCCCTTCTCCTCCCACCTTCAATCTCTGCCAGCATTAGGGTCTTCTCAAGTGAGTCAGTTCTTCGCACCAGGTGGCCAAAGTATTAGAGTTTCAGCTTCAGCATCAGCCCTTCCAATGAATATTCAGGACTGATTTCCTTTAGGATAGACTGGTTGGATCTCCTTACAGTCCAAGGGACTCTCAAGAGTCTTCTCCAACATCACAGTTCAAAGGCATCAATTCTTTAGCGTTCAGCTTTCTTTACAGTCCAACTCTCACATCCATACATGACTACTGGAAAAACCAAGACTAGATGGACCTTTGTTGGCAAAACAATGTCTCTGCTTTTTAATATGTTATCTAGATTGGTCATAACTATTCTTCCAAGGAGTAAGTGTCTTTTAATTTCATGGCTGCAGTCACCATCTGCAGTGATTTTGGAGCCGGAAAAAAATAAAGTCTGCCACTGTTTCCACGGTTTTCCTATCTATTTGCCATGAAGTGATGGGACTGGAAATGAACAGAGATCATTCTGTCGTTTTTGAGATTGCATCCAAGTACTGCATTTCATACTCTTTTGTTGACCCTGATGGCTACTCCATTTCTTCTAAGGGATTCCTGCCCACAGTAGTAGATATGATGGTCATCTGAGTTGAATTCACCCATTCCAGTCTATTTGAGTTCACTGATTCCTAGAATGTCGATGTTCACTCTTGTCATCTCCCATTTGACCACTTCCAATTTGCCTTAAATCATGGATTTAACATTCCAGGTTCCTACACAGTATTGCTCTTTATAGCATCGGACCTTGCTTCTATCACCAGTGAAATCCACAACTGGGTATTGTTTTTTCTTTGGCTCCATCCCTTCATTCTTTCTGGAGTTATTTCTCCACTGATCTCCAGTAGGATATTGGGCACCTACCAACCCAGGGAATTCTGAAAGAGATGGAAATACCAGACCACATGACCTGCCTCTTGAGGTCAGGAAGCAACAGTTAGAACAGGAATGGGACAACAGACTGGTTCCAAATGGGAAGAGGAGTACATCGAGGCTGTATATTGTCACCCTGCTTCTTTAACTTATATGCAGAGTATATCATGAGAAACGCTGGGCTGGAAGAAGCACAAGCTGGAATCAAGATTGCCGGGAGAAATATCAATCACCTCAGAAATGCAGATGACACCACCCTTATGGCAGAAACTGAAGAGGAACTAAAAAACCTCTTGATGAAAGTGAAAGAGGAGAGTGAAAAAGTTGGCTTAAAGCTCAACATTCAGAAAACTAAGATCATGGCCTCTCGTCTCATCACTTCATGGAAAATAGATGGGGAAACAGTGGAAACAGTGTCAGATTTAATTTTTTGGGGCTCCAAAATCACTGCAGATGGTGATTGCAGACATGAAATTCAAAGATGCTCACTCCTTGGAAGGACGGTTATGACCAACCTAGACAGCATATTCAAAAGCAGAGATATTACTTTGCCAACAAAGGTCCATCTAGTCAAGGCTATGGTTTTTCCTGTGGTCATGTATGGATGTGAGAGTTGGACTGTGAAGAAAGCTGAGCACCGAAGACTTGATGCTTTTGAACTGTGATGTTGGAGAAGACTCTTGAGAGTCCCTTGGACTGCAAGGAGATCCAACCAGTCCATCCTAAAGGAGATCAGTCCTGGGTGTTCATGGGAAGGAATGATGCTGAAGCTGAAACTCCAATACTTTGGCCACCTCATGTGAAGAGCTGACTCATTGAAAAAGACCCTGATGCTGGGAGGGATTGGGGGCAGGAGGAGAAGGGGATGACAGAGTTTGAGGTGGCTGGATGACATCACCGACTCAATGGACATGAGTTTGAGTGAACTCCGGTAGTTGATGATGGACCGGGAGGCCTGGAGTGCTGCGGTTCATGGGGTCACAAAGAGTCGGACACGACTGAGCAACTGAACTGAACTGAACTGATGGGACTGGATGCCATGATCTTAGTTTTCTGAATGTTGAGCTTTAAGCCAACATTTTCATTCTCTTCCTCACTGTCATCAAGAGGTTCTTTAGTTCTTCTTCACTTTCTGCCATAAGGGTGGTGTCATCTGCATATCTGAGGTTATTGATATTATTGAAATGTGGAATCTAAACTATGATACAAATGAACTTATCTTTGAAAGAGAAATAGACTCACATACATAGAAAATTAAAACAAATGTATGGTTACCAAAGGGGATATTGGGAGAGTGGGGTGATAAATAAACTAGGAGCTTGGAATTAACAGATACAGATTACTGTAAATAAGAGAGCTAAGCAACAAGTATAGCTCAGGGAGCTATATTCAGTATCTTGTAATAACCCATAGTGGAAAAGAATCTGAAAAAGAATGTGTGTGTGTGTATGCGTGTGTAACTGACTCACTTTGCAGTACCCTTGTAAATAACAACATTGTAAACCAACTATGAAGTGAAGTGTTAGTCATTCAGTTGTGTCTGACTCTTTGTGACCCCATGTACTGTAGCCCACCAGGCTTCTCCGTCCATGGAATTCTCCAGGCAAGAATATTGGGGTGGGTTGCCATCGCATTCTCCAGGGGATCTTCCTGACCCAGAGATCAAACCCAGGTCTCCCACATTGCAGACAAATTCTTTACTGACTGAGCCAGTAGGGAAGCCAAAACTAACTATACTTCAATTAAAACATTAAAAAAAAAAAAAGTACCCAGAAGTGACTCAGATGATAAAATTAATAGACAATAACATTAAAACCATAATAAAGCTCTATTCTTTCTATATAATCAAGAAAGTGGAAAGTAGGAGAGAAAGCATGTTAAGAAATAAACACATGTAACAGAGGACCCATTACACTTGCAGAGATTAAACAAAACACATGGTCTGAGATGTATGCATTAGATGGAATTAGCAGTAGATTGGACACTACAGAAGAAAAGATGAATGAATTGAAGACATTGCAGTAGAAATGATCCAACATTATACAGAGAGAAATAAGTCTGGAAAGAAGTGAACAAAGTATCAGTGAGCTACAGAACAACTTTAGATGGCCTAATGCTTGGGAAATTAGAATCCTGTAAAGAAAAGAGGGTAGAAGCCAGGACAGAAAAAGCATTTCTAGAAATACTTGCTGAAAGTTTTGTCAAATGATAAAAACTATGGATCCATAAATTTTTAGAAACCCCAAGCACAAGAATCATGAAGAAAATTCCTCTCAGGGCACATCAAAATCGATATGTTTAAAAGCTATGATGAAGTAAAAATCTGAAAGCAACCAGACTGGGTGAGAGAAAACACACTAGATACAGAATAATGAAGTAAAGGCTGATAGTGATTTTTCATGAGAAATAATTCAAAGTGGAAGACAGTGTAATGACATCTTTTACTGAAAGAAAAAGTCTATCGACCCAGATTTTATATACTCAGCAAAAATAGAATTTAAAAACAAATACAAATTAAAGATATCTTCAGACATGAAAACGGAGTGAATTTAACATTATCAAAATTGCATTATAAAGAAAAGTTAGTGTTGTGCTTCACAGACAGAAGGAAAAGATATCAGGAGGAGCTCAGAATCTACACAAAAACATGATGAATATATTCAAAATGACAAATATGCAGATAAAAAAGAGGCAAAGGGAATTCTCAAATACTGCTCTTGGAAGGGCAAAATGTTTTATTAACTGGTTTGTTGTATTTTTTAGATTCTCTATATAAGCCAGTGTGAAAGAGAAGTATATATATATATATTTTATCATAGAAGACATGTATTATTGATAAAATAAGTAATGATTAGTTAAATGGAAATGTTTAGTGGAAGTATGAATATTTATTATCAAGCATTCTGTTATTATTTAAATGGGCACATTTACTATTCTTTTTCTCCACTGAAGAAAATATTGAGGATATGAGCCTCATACAAATAAATGCATGTTAAATATGTGTTAGTCGCTCAGTCGTGTCCAACTCTTTGTGACCCCCTGGACTGTAGCCTCCCAGGCTCCTCTGTCCATGGAATTTTCCAGACAAGTTGGAGTGAGTTGTCATTTCCTCCTCTAGGGTATCTTCTTGACCCAGGGATCGAACCTGGGTCTCCACATTACAGGCAGATTCTTTACTGTCTGAGTCACCAGGGAAGCATATTAAATAAGTGGAATAAAATTTTCACCAATAAAGCATAAATTAAAAAAATTAAAAATCAACTTTAGCTTGTCATAACTAGCCAAACCACAGAAAATTCTGGCTTTGTTTTGAGTCTATATTTTCTACTCTGAATGAATTAGAAGATTCCAACAATGTTCAGATAGTTTAGGAATCTAAACTATGTTGTGATAACTTATAAACTCTATTATTACCTGAATCAGCCAAGACATTAGAATTAAAACCATTTCCAGCTCTCTTATTAATGTGACATTATTTCCAACTCAAACTGCACTGTGTTTTTTGTGATTCTTAGGATAGAACTGGACAAGGAACAACAGACTGGTTCCAAATAGGAAAAGGAGAACATCAAGGCTGTATATTGTCACTCTGCTTATTTAACTTATATGCAGAGTACATCATGAGAAACGCTGGGCTGGAAGAAGCACAAGCTGGAATCAAGATTGCCGGGAGAAATATCAATCACCTCAGAAATGCAGACGACACCACCCTTATGGCAGAAAGTGAAAAGGAACTAAAAAGCCTCTTGATGAAAGTGAAAGAGGAGAGTGAAAAAGTTGGCTTAAAGCTCAACATTCAGAAAACTAAGATCATGGCATCTGGTCCCATCACTTCATGGGAAATAGATGGGGAAACAGTGGAAACAGTGTCAGACTTTATTTTTTTGGTCTCCAAAATCACTGCAGATGGTGATTGCAGCCATGAAATTGAAAGATGCTTACTCCTTGGAAGGAAAGTTATGACCAACCTAGATAGCATATTCCAAAGCAGAGACCTTACTTTGCCAACAAAGGTCCATCTAGTCAAGGCTATGGTTTTTCCTGCGGTCATGTATGGATGTGAGAATTGGACTGTGAAGAAAGCTGAGCACCGAAGACTTGATGCTTTTGAACTGTGATGTTGGAGAAGACTCTTGAGAGTCCCTTGGACTGCAAGGAGATCCAACCAGTCCATTCTAAAGGAGATCAGTCCTGGGTGTTCATTGGAAGGACTGATGCTAAAAGCTGAAACTCCAGTACTTTGGCCATCTGCTGCGAAGAGCTGACTCATTGGAAAAGACCCTGATGCTGGGAGGGAGTGGCGGCAGGAGGAGAAGGGGACGACAGAGAATGAGGTGGCTAGATGGCATCACTGACTCAATGGACGTGAGTCTGGGTGAACTCCAGGAGTTGGTGATGGACAGGGAGGCCTGGCGTGCTGTGATTCATGGGGTTGCAAAGAGTCGGACACGACTGAGCGACTGAACTGAACTGAACTGAAATGCTCTAGAACACTGTCCCCAGTTAGTTGTTTACCAGCCAGCAGTAGTTGAAAAGATCTTCAAGTTTGTTGCCTCTGCCATGGTTTGTTTTCTTTTCACTAACATTTAATTTATCTAGGTTCATTAGATTTAGGCAATGATATTCTTTCACAGCTGTTGGACATTTAAGATTTAAAGCCGTGAAAGGGAAAATTGATATGCTAAAACAAATCAATTTGTAGCTTTCCTTTATACTAATAACCAGAATAAATTTTAGATGTATTGAAGACTTTCATATAAAAATTATAAAAAAATGCTAGAGAGGGACTCCCTGGACAGTCCAGTGGCTGACTGTACACTTGAATGGCAGGGCACAGAGGTTCCACCCCTAGTTGGGGATATAAGGTGACTGCCACAACCTCAAGTGCTACATCTTCATTCAAGACGTAGCAGGAGGAACATTACTGGCAGGAGGAAAAGGCTCAGTAGGGAAAGTACCTTCATCAGGGAGAAAAAGTAATTCCATAAATCTCTCCTACTCTCTTGGTCAGAACTAGATATTTGGCTCATTTGCTGTAAAGAAAGCTGAGAAGATGATTTTCTGGCAGAGGGTCATGGAGTTGACATGGATATTTTCACCCACTATGATTTTTCTTGGTCTAGGAAAGTTGTTTCCTAGAACAGAATTATAATTCTTCTTCCTTTTTTTTTTTTTTAAGAAACAAGAGGAGAAAGGCTACTGAATTGGTCACTAGCAGTAGCTTCTATACGCATTGTATTAATATCAATGTGTGTGTATAGAACTTAGTTTGCTTGTTACTAATACAGACCCCAGATAACTCTGATTTAAAGAAGAGAGAAATTTACTTTTCTTCCTAGGAGTTCAGAGCAGGTAGTACAAGGGGTGAGATTCCTTTCAGATTCTACTTTGTCATCCCTAGACAAAATTGGCCTCATTCCCATGGGTTAAACATTTATTATATACATTTCAAACAATTGGATGAAAAAAGGATAAAACCAAAGGAACCAAAAGGGCATGTACTGGCCAGTATTATGGTAATGTTCCTTGAAGTTGCTCTGAAATTTTTGGCTTGTATTGCACTATCTTATTCTTAGTCATTGGACTCAGCTATTAGGGAGGCTGAGAAACGTACCTCTTATGATGGGTGGCTGTGTGTATAGGTAAAAGTTGTGTGTGCATGCTCAGTCGCTTCTGACTCTGTGCAACCCCATGGACTGTAGTCTGCCAGGCTTCTCTGTCTATGGAATTTTCCAGGCTAGAATACTGGAATGGGTTGCCATTTCCTACTCTGGGGGATCTTCCTGACCCAGGGATCAAATCTGCATCTCCTGCGTCTCCTGCATTTGCAGATGAGTTCCTTATCATTGAGCCACCTGAGAAAGTTAGTGCCTATTGAAAGAGAAGCCCCAAAGAAAGAGTGGAATTGATATAGGAGATTACTGGTAACCTCTGCTATGTATAAGCATAAAGGAATATTCAATAGTATCATTGCTGTAAAAGTGGCACCATTCTGAGCATATTTATTAGTATCTTCTGTTTATTTAGAGAAATTATTTTAAGGTAAGGCATGTGAAAGCTGTGAAAATTCATATCTTTTATTGGTTTGATTTATGCCTAATTTTTTTTTCAACTTGGTATTCTGTTCAGGACTAAAAATATTTCTGAAAGATACTGAGTTTTCTTAGTGCAGACATTTAAAGAAAACTTTTGGAGCTTATATTTTGGGACATGGGTTGAAGTCTTAATCATTTCCAAAAGGATATGGAGATAAGGGCTGAAAGATTTTTCAAACGTCTTAACACTATTTAGGTCTTCTAAATCTGTGAAAGCCATGTGTGAAATCCTGCCACCACAGTGTAAACTATTAGACAGCAGAAGTCTTTCTTTTTCGAAACTTTCTTTATTTATTCTTTCTGAATGATTACTACAGTCCAGATATTAAGATTTTATTCAACAGATTTGTGTGTGAAGAGAAAAGCCATGGTAATCTCTTTTATGTGTATTTTTTAAAAAATTGCTACTACATAGATTAAATTTTATATCCAAGCTTAGAGCTAAAAAGCAACCTAGTAATATAATTGTTGTTTGTCTAGTCTGGTCACAACCTACTACAGAAAGCTCATTCAAATATGCATACTTGAACATTTCTGTCAGAAAGTGAAATCTTGTTCACATCAATAATACCATGTCAGTGAATCTTTTTTAATCCTGGCTTTGTGAAATTAAGTTTTAAAACCTAATAAGTATTCTCTAGTTTGAAGAATTCCTTTAGTAAAAAGAAATAACTGTTTTATTACTCAAAGACCATGTGGTTATGTACAGTGTGTTTTTGATCTCTCTGTTATTGCTTCATTGGCAAAATGCTTGCTTTCAAAGATAAATGAGTTCACTTTTATGACTTTTTTCTACCAGGCATTCCTTTGAATGATGCTGGTGACCAGCTGTCTGAGAATCTGTTACTGAGGGTTTTCTGCATGACATGTGATGTCTTCTTCCTAATACTGTGTAAATCTACAATATTCTTTATGGTGTCCCTTAATCACATCATTATTCCATGTTGCTAAGCAGTCAGAACCTGCTGGCTGCTTAAAGGAGAATTTGCTTTACTTATTTTGCACTACAGTTGACTAGGCCTAGATTTTTGTAATATCACAGACGGTGTGGCATAAGTAGGGCTTCCCTGGTGGCTCAGCTGCAAAAAGAATCCGCCTGCAATGTGGAGACCTGGGTTCGATCCCTGGGTGTCATAAAGTAAGAAGGTCACATGGATTGTGGTAAAATTTGACTCAGCTTTCAAATGGGATTTTTGAAGCCCTATCTCAGTGGTATTGTTTGATGTGAGTTTAATCAATATTTTTTTCCTGAAAGTCCATTACTGTTTCAAAATGTTGATCATTTACAGTCTACTGTATGCAGTGCATTGTTATGGGCACTTTGAGAGATACCACACAGCAACAAGATAGGATTTTGTTTCCATTCATTCATCTTAACTCATGAAAGTATCATGTGGGATATGGTAGACATTTCCCCTTTTTGTCCCAGTACCACCTTCAGCAGGCTTCAGGTGAAGCCTCTTTCACCTCCTGAGATATATGTGCCTCCCACTGGAGGACCTGCCTTCCCAGCCCCCATGACATCTGACAAGCAGACACACATCCCCAGATATTAGAGGGATCACTCAGAATACACTCTGCTGAGGTGAGGCAGTAGCTGCCACTGCATCCTCTCTCCAGAAGCAACTGCCAGTAGTGATGAAGGGAGAGTGGACATGCCTAATGGCTAGCACTATGGGTTAGTGGGACAAGCAAGATGTCTGCATCCCTGGATGGTAGCTGTGATGTCTTCATGAAATCAATCTTAAGATATGAATTTGGGCATTTCCTTGGTTGGGAAGTCTCTCTGAGTAGTTTCTGGGCTCTTTCAGGTTCTGTGAGTTACTAAAAATATTTAATATAGTGAGAATCACTTTCTATTGCTTGTAACTAAGGACATTGATTGATATAAAAGGCTGGAAACTATCGTGCCTGTAGTGAATAACAAAATAGTAAAACCCAACATTATGGGTTGATATCAATTGGAGAAGGAAATGGCAACCCACTCCAGTGTTCTTGCCTGGAGAATCCCAGGGACGGGGGAGCCTTGTGGGCTGCCGTCTATGGGGTTGCACAGAGTCAGACACGACTGAAGCGATCTGGCAGCAGCAGCAGCAGCAGCATTAATTTAAAATAAAGGAGATATACAGAGCTGAAAAAACAAAGGATTAGATTCACAGAAGAGAGAGATGTGAGTTGCAAGTTCCTACTCTAGGGAATCTTTCCAACCCAGGGATTGAACCCACATCTCTTGCATATCCTGCATTGGCAGGTGGATGCCAAGTCGCTTCAGTCGTGTCTGACTCTGTGAGACCCCATAGATGGCAGCCCACTAGGCTCCTCTGTCCCTGGGATTCTCCAGGCAAGAACACTGGAGTGGGTTGCCATTTCCTTCTCCAATGTGTGAAAGTGAAAAATGAAAGTGAAGTCCCTCAGTCGTGTCCGACTCATTGCAGGTGGATACTGTCTAATAAAAAGAAATGAATCATCATTACAAGAGCTCTGGTAACAGCTCTATTGGGGGAATAAGAGAATACAACATGAACTTTCATCAAGAACAGTCAGGTGATATTGATGAAATAAATGAAAGGTGACACAAACAGATGGCAAGATATGACATGTTCCTGGACTGGGCAAATCAATATTGTGAAAATGACTATAATACCCAAAGCAATCTACAGCTTCAGTGCAATCCCTATCAAACTACCAATGGTATTTTTCACAGAACTAGAAGAAGAAATTTCACAATTTGGGAAAATAAATATTGTGGAAATGACTATAATACCCAAAGCAATCTACAGATTCAGTGCAATCCCTATCAAACTGTCAATGGTATTTTTCACAGAACTAGAAAAAGAAATTCCACAATTTCAAAAACATGAAAGAGTCCAAATAGCCAAAGCAATCTTGAGAAAGAAAAATGGAAGTGGAGGAATCAACCTTCCTGATGTTAAACTATACTATAAAGCTACAGTCATCACGACAGTGTGATACTTGCACAAAAACAGAAATATTTTCCAATGGAACAAGACAGAAAACCCAGAGATAAACCCACACACCTATGGGCACCTTATCTTTGACAAAGAAGGCAAGAATATACAATGGAGGAAAGACAGTTTCTTCAATAAGTGGTGCTAGGAAAATGAGACAGCTACATGTAAAAGAATGAAGTTAGAACACTCTCTAAAACCACAATAACTAAAAATGGATTAAGACTTAAATGTAAGGCCAGAAAGTATAAAACTCTTAGAGGAAAATGTAGGCAGTACACTCTTTGACATAAATGACAGCAAGATCCTCTTTGACCCACCTCCTAGAGCAATGTAAATAAACATAAAAATAAACAAATGGAGCCTAGTTTAACTTAAAAGCTTTTGCACAGCAAAGGAAACAATGGAAGGTGAAAGGTGTTAGTTACTCAGTTGTGTCCAACTCTTTGCAATGTCCGACTTACAGTGTCTGACTAGCCCGCCAGGGTCCTCTGTCCATGGGATTCTCCAGGCAAGAATACTGAGAGGGTTGCCATTCCCTTCTGCAGGGGATCTTCCCAACCCAGGGACTGAATTGGGGTCTCCTACATTGCAGGTGGATTCTTTACCATTAGAGCTACCAGGAAAGCCCCAGAGGAAACAGTAAACAAGATTAAAAGACAACCCTCAGAATGGGAGAAAATAATTGCGAATGAAACAACTGACAAAGGATTAATCTCCAAAATATATAAGCGACCCATATAGTTCTATATCAGAAAAACAAACAGCCCAATCCAAAAAATGGGCATAAGACCTAAACAGATGTTTCTCCAAAGAAAACACACAGATGGCCAATAAACACGTGAAAAGATGTGCAACATCCATAATTATTAGGATAATTATTAGAAATTATTAGAAATAATTATTACTAGAAATTATTTGATTTGATGCAAATCAAAACTACAATGGTCAGAATAGCCATCATCAAAAATATATATATGTACAGCAATAAATGTTGGAGAGGATGTAGAGAAAAAGGAACCTTCTTGCACTGCTGGTAGAATATAAATTGATACAGGCACTCTGCAGAACAGTACGGAGAGTTCTTAAAAAACTAGGGATAAAACTACCATATGATCCAGCAACCCTGAGAAAACCATAATTGAAAAAGACACATGCACCCCAATGTTCATAGTAGCACTATGTACAATAGCTAGGACATGGAAGCAACCTAGATATCCATTGACAGATGAATGGATAAAGAAGTTGTGGTACATATATATAGTGAAATATTACTCAGCTATAAAGACGGAACAAATTTGAGTCAGTTCTAGTAAGGTGAATGAACCTACAGCCTATTATACAGAATGAGGTATGTCAGAAAGAGAAAAACAAATATCGTATATTAACATGTATAAATGGAATCTAGAAAAATGGTATTGATGGTCCTATTTGCAGGGAAGGAATGGAGACTCAAGATACAGAGGACGGATTTGTGGACATAGCTGGAGATGGAGAAAGTGGAACAAGTGGAGGAGGTAGCATAGACATATAGCATAGGCATGGACTTACCTGGTGGGTTAGGCAGTAAAGAATCTGCCTGCAATACAGAAGAGCTGGGTTCGATCCCTGTGTTTGGAATTACTATGTATAAAATAGGTAGCTGGTGAGAAGTTGCTATATAACACAGGGAGCCCAGCCAGGTGCTCTGTGATGACCTGGAGGAGTGGGATGGGGGGAGGAGAAGGAGGCTCAAGAGGGAGGTAATATATGTATAATTATGGCTGATTTGTATTATTGTATGGCAGAAACCATCACAATATTGTAAAGCAATTTTCCTCAGATTAAAAAATAAAAAGAACAGTCAGGTGGGGCTTCCTAAAGGAATGTCTTTGAGAAACAACCAGAACAGTGTGTAAATTAAAATAAACTGATGGAGGAGGGCTATTGGGTAGTAAGTGTCCAGTTAAAGATATCAGCATTTGTAAAAAGATTTACAGTGAAACAGTGTATTTAGAACATTTGAAAAATTGAAAATCTTTCTGGGTGCTTGAAATATAAAATATGGAAATGAAAGTGGCTGAGATAATCTGGAGAAGCATCAAATACCTTTCTTCTGTATTTAACTGTGATGGTTAGAGAGAGTTTACTGAGGTTAGTGCTTATGAAAAATAAGATCGAGCCTGAGAATCATGGGCAGTGTTATGGTGCTAGTATTATTCTTCACAAATAAAGATGATTACCCTACTGGTTCTTCAATATGCCGATTAAGTTCTGATACTATATATAAACTTGAAAGATAGCTTTATATGGGTTTATGCCTGGGTAAAATTGAGGTGATTATTTGAAGACAATGAACAACTCTGAGTCAGACTATTATAGTGTTGCACAATCAAGAGATTCTTAATACTTGCCTTAAAAATAGGTGGAGAACTGATTGGCAAAATTTGGGAAGGTAGATTTTCTTATCTTAAAATAGTTGGATATCTGCAATTTGTGTGATGATATACTGGACCTGAACCCAGTACACTGTTCCCAGGGCTAGGAGTAGTGTTCAAGTGGATGAAGAGAGACAAACATATTAATATTTAAGATGTATTTAGAAGGATTTGGTCATTTATTAAAAAGATAAGTGAGGAAAGGGATGCAATCAAGATGTGGCTCCTTCATGTGAAAGGCACAGACATCTGGTTCCTAAATGATCTTTCTGTGCACCTGTGATGGATTACCCAGTTGGTATTAAATAAATCTCATAATGTTTATGTTCAAACATATTTCAATTTCATTTAAAAAGTTCAACTATCTTTAAAAATATAATAGTAATATATCTGATATATCTGAATCTGTTCTTTGTTGTCTAGAAAAACTTTAGAAAAAGATCCAGGAAGTTTATTTTACTCTAGTGACTGTAGCAAAATCTGACATTTGCTTTAGATAATACTAGATCTGAATAACATTTAGGCATGTATTTGAAGAGTTGTATGTGATTTACTCATGCCATATAACTATGAAAAATGATAATTTACACTGATATAGTACTTTGTTGGAGAAGGAAATGGCAACCCACTCCAGTATTCTTACCTGGAAAATCCCAGAGGAGCCTGAAGGGCTAAGTCCATGGGATTGTAAAGAGTCAGACACGATTGAGCGACTGAGTATAGTACTTTGTATTTCTTTTCAAAGATCTTCTTTGTTCATTACTTAACTCTACATACTCATCAGAACTCTGAGTTCTGTGCAAAATTATCCTCATTGAGCAGATGAGAACAGACTTGCTTGTAAAGATTTGATAACTAAGTTCATCCAGGCAACAAGCAGCAGACTCGGACAGAATCTTGGTTTTTCTGGCCCTCATTCAGAGACAAAGAGAAGAGTTAAGCATTATTTTTATATGGTGATAGCTTTCAGAATGTCTCGAATACATACTGCATAAGTGAAGATTCTAGGATTTAGAAAAGACAGAAGACATGTGAACTGCTATCTAGGTATCAAATCACTTTAATTATAATTTGGAAGGTCATGGTAATTAGCTGTACAAACTATATCTATTCAAGCAAAGTGATGTAGAGGGTTGCGTTTGATTAGTTGTTCCTCAGATGTGATTAAGAAAGGGACCACGTGAAAAAAAAAAAAAAGAAAGGGACCACGTAGCACTAGTGGTAAAAAAAAACTTGCCTGCCAATGTAGGAGACATAAAAGACAAGGGTTCGATCCTGGGTCAGAAAGATCCTGCTGGAAGAGGGCATGGTAACCAACTCCAGTATTCTTGCCTAGAGAATCCCCATGGACAAAGGAGCTTGGCGGGCTACAGTCCATAGGGTCACAAAGAGTTGGACACGACTGAAGTGACTTAGCGTGCAGAAGAGACCATTAATGTCATCCAGCAATATTCCTTATCTTATTCCTTAGGGTTAGTTTTTATTTATTTTTTTAATTTGAACCCACAATGCTCCTTTAGGTTAGAATTATTCTCTGTGCTTGAAGGTGAAGACATTATTTTCTACTGTTTTGTATTTACCTGAAGAACTTGCGAGCTCAAAATGTAAATGCATAAAAATGCCTTTCAAACTGCAGCTTAGTCTTAAAAGGTAACTTGTTGAGAAAATGCTTATAGCAATGGAATGGATGGAGGTTCATGACATTGTACAGCAGACAGGGATCAAGACCATCCCCCAAGAAAAAGAAATGCAAAAAAGCAAAATGGCTGTCTGAAGAGGCCTTACAAATAGCTGTGAAAAGATGAGAAGTGAAAAGCAAAGGAGAAAAGGAAAGATATACCCATTTGAATGCAGAGTTCCAAAGAACAGCAAGGAGAGATAAGAAAGCCTTCCTCAGTGATCAATGCAAAGAATTAGATGAAAGCAACAGAATGGGAAAGACTAGAGATCTCTTCAAGAAATTAGAGATACCAAGGGAACATTTCATGCAAAGATGGGCTCAATAAAGGACAGAAATGGTATGGAATTGACAGAAGCAGAAGATATTAAGAAGAGGTGGCAAGAATAAACAGAAAAACTGTACAGAAAAGAGCTTCACAACCCAGATAATCATGATGGTGTGATCACTGACCTAGAGCCAGACATCCTGGAATGTGAAGTCAAGTGGGCCTTAGGAAGCATCACTACGGACAAAGCTAGTGGAGGTGATGGAATTCCAGTTGAGCTATCTCAAATCCTGAAAGATGATGCTGTGAAAGTGCTGCACTCAATATGTCAGCAAATTTGGAAAACTCAGCAGTGGCCACAGGACTGGAAAAGGTCAGTTTTCAACACAATCCATAAGAAAGGCAATGCCAAAGAATGGTCAAACTACCGCACAATTGCACTCATCTCACACGCTAGTAAAGTAATGCTCAAAATTCTCCAAGCCAGGCTTCAGCAATACGTGAACTTCCAGATGTTCAAACTGGTTTTAGAAAAGGCAGAGGAACCAGAGATCAAATTGCCAACATCTGCTGGATCATGGAAAAAGCAAGAGAGTTCCAGAAAAACATCTACTTCTGCTTTATTGACTATGCCAAAGCCTTTGACTGTGTGGATCACAATAAACTGTGGAAAATTCTGAAAGAGATGGGAATACCAGACCACTTGACCTGCCTCTTGAGAAACCTGTATGCAGGTCAGGAAGCAACAGTTAAAACTGGACATGAAGCAACAGACTGCTTCCAAATAGGAAAAGGAGTACGTCAAGGCTGTATATTGTCACCCTGCTTATTTAACTTATATGCAGAGTACTTCATGAGAAACAATGGGCTGGAGGAAGCACAAACTGGGATCAAGATTGCCAGGAGAAATATCAGTAACCTCAGATATGCAGATTACACCACCATTATGGCAGGAAGTGAAGAGGAACTAAAGAGCCTCTTGAAGAAAGTGAAATAGGAGAGTGAAAAAGTTGGCTTAAAGCTCAACATTCAGAAAACGAAGATCATGGCATCTGGTCCCATCACTTCATGGCAAATAGATTGGGAAACCGTGGAAACAGTGGCTGGCTTTATTTTTCTGGGCTCCAAAATCACTGCAGATGGTGACTGCAGCCATGAAATTAAAAGACGCTTACTCCTTGGAAGAAAAGTTGTGACCAACCTGGACAGCATATTCAAAAGCAGAGACCTTACTTTGCCAACAAAAGTCTGTCTAGTCCAGGCTATGGATTTTCCACTAGTCATGTATGGATGTGAGAGTTGGACTATATAGAAAGCTGAGTGCTGAAGAACTAATGTTTTGAACTGTGGTGTTGGAGAAGACTCCTGAGAGTCCCTTGGACTGCAGAGATCCAACCAGTCCATCCTAAAGGAGATCAGTCCTGGGTTTTCTTTGGAAGGACTGATGTTGAAGCTGAAACTCTAATACTTTGGCCACCTGATGCGAAGAGCTGACTCATTTGAAAAGACCCTGATGCTGGGAAAGATTGAGGGCATGAGAAGAAGATGACGACAGAGGATGAGATGGTTGGATGGCATCACCGACTCAGCAGAGACGAGTTTGAGTAAACTCTGGGAGTTGGTGATGGACAGGGAGACCTAGTGTGCTGCATTTGATGTTGTTGCAAAGAGTTGCATATGACTGAGCGACCGAACTGAACTGAACTGAACTGACATTATTCAGCTCCGTGAGGTGCTCACTGGAAAGGTACAATGTCGTTGCTTGAAGTACTGTGTTTATTTATAGATGGACTATTACAAGTAGCTATGAGGGCAAAAATTTTTTGAAAATATCTACTTATGTAGGTCTCTTTGTTGGCGTACTTGTGTATGTACAAACAAGTTTGCTTCACATAATGGTCAGAAGACTGGTGATAAAATTGTGACAGATGAGATATACAATTACAAATGACCACAGTTGGCTTTTGTCAGGTTTAACCACTGTGAAAGATAAATTAGCAATGCTTCGAATATCTTATGAAATGTAATTTCTTGTACAAAAGCCAATTAGTTTTTGTCTAAAGAACAGAATTAAATGATAGCTAATCTAATACAGAATTTACGTACACATACACCATGTGCATATGTTTATTATATAGTGTCTAAATGACCTTTAGGGAACCAAAGCCTGTTCAGCATATGTCATCAAGATGAGAACCCTAATTTGACAGGTTGTCTATTTGTAAATTTGAAAAATGGGGATAGAAGGATGTGATGGTGGAAAGAAAATGAAGTGCCAGACTTGAGTATGTAAGAACATCTTGCTTTATTATTTAATTAGATTAGAGATGTTGAAGACTTTGAAAGAGAATTTGTTTAAGAAAAGCAAGTCTTGTTTTCCTTAGTAGGAAATTTTAGAGACAGCATGTGTTATGATTGTGTTAATAGAAGTGTCATATTAAGTACTGTAGGCTTTCTTGCATCACTGAGATTCAAGGAAAAATTCCATAACTAGTGAGTCAGAAAGCTTGGCTTTTACTGAAAAATGATCAAATAAGAGGGAGAAGACTGCCAGCTAATTAACTGGCTGGACTTAAATGGACATTATCTTGAAAGGCCATGATAGGAAACTTGAACTGCCTGGTCAGGCCTTAGAACTGTTTTGATCCAAAACTAATTTCCTAGAGTGAATACTAAGAAATTGCTTTCTTGTAACAATTTCAAAAGGAATGAAGTAGAGGAAAAAAGTTGGTTCATCAAATGAAGGCCAAATCAGTTCAGTTCAGTCACTCAGTTGTGTCTGGCTCTTTGCAATGGGACTGCAAAGAGTCGCATGGACTCGCATGGACTGCAGCATGCCAGGCTTCCCTGTTCATCACCAACTCCCAGAGCTTACTCAAACTCATGTCCATCGAGTCAGTGGTGCATTCCAACCATCTCATCCTTTGTCATCCCCTTCTCCTCCTGCCTTCAGTCTTTCCCAGCATCAGGGTCTTTTCAAATGAGTGTACACCCGTGGCAGATTCATGTTGATGTATGGCAAAACCAATACAATATTGTAAAGTATTTAGCCTCCAATTAAAATAAATTTATATTAAAACAAAACAAATGAGTCAGTTCTTCACATCAGGTGGCCAAAGTATTGGAGTTTCAGCTTCAGCATTAGTCCTTCTAATGAATATTCAGGACCTATTTCCTTTAGGATTGACTGGTTGGATCTCCTTGCAGTCCAAGGGACTCATAAGAGTTCAAAAGCATCAGTTCTTTGGCGCTCAGCTTTCTTTATAGTCCAACTCTCACATCCATACATGTCTACTGGAAAAACCATAGCTTTGACTAGATAGACTTTTGTTGGCAGAGTAATGTCTCTGCTTTTTAATATGCTGTATAGGTCGATCATGGCTTTTCTTCCAAGGAGCAAACGTCTTTTAATTTCATGGCTGCAGTCACCATCTGCAGTGATTTTGGAGCCCCCAAAATAAGTTTCTCACTGTTTGATTAAAAAAAAAGTCACATGCACAGAGGACATTAATCCCTCCATAGAAGTTAAGAGATGTTATAGAAAGAGAATAAGAAAGAAAAACATGTGATCTTCATTTTTGCTCTTCAGTATTTACTTTTAAATTACCCTAGAAAATTATCTTTATTCATCTTCAAATGGATTAGTGGTATAAAATAGCTATTTTAAAAACACCATAGAATAGCCACCAATAAAGACATAGTTTGGAGACTTTTATTTCTTCATGAGGCATTTTCTTCCCAATAAAAAATGTTGCTTCTTCTTTGGTCCATTAAGGAAGCTCTGATATGATTGTACCATCCAATATGAGATTTTAAAAATGCCTTTTAACTGCACATCTATTGAGCAACATGAGATAACTCAAGGGAGTTACAGTGCCAAGACTCATCTGCAGTGATTACTATTTAGAGCCTTTGTCGAGAAGATGAAGCCATCATTCTTTTTTTGAGAGAAAGTTGACTGTTTAAATGCCCTCTGAATATTCTGTAGAGCCTATTTCTGTCCTATTTCCTTACTCTGTCCCTTGCGGTGGTAACAACTGTATTGAAATTCAGTGATCAGGATTTCGATCGCTGTATCCAGATTCTTGAACAATCTCTTAATTGCCTGCTTTGCTTGAATACTTTGCCAAGATACAGGAGGACAGTGTCAGGCTGGGAGAGCACATTTTCCCATGGGTTTGGCTTTAGCTTGTGCAGGCTTATGAGATTTTAGCCTGTTTCTTTCATGACTGATTTCCTGGGAGGTCGCCATGCAATGTGGTCATGAAAGTATTGAGAAGTACTAAAGACATGTCCTCATAAAAATGACTTTTTTTCTGAAAATAGATACTAGTCTGTGTGAGATATAATTTGAACATCTTATTTTAAGTAAAAGATTGTATAAACCCACCTCATTTTAGTAAGTAGTACCTTTCTACTAAATCTGAGATTAAAATTTACAGCTCAGACTAGTATAAATATGGAAGATAAATATGAAAGATATTAAGTATATAAGATGCTTTTATTATTCTTCCCTTGAATGACATTTCTTATCTTTAAAAGACTTTTAAAATTATGTAGTTTAAAATGTTAATGAAGTAATATATGAAGACATTTAAAATCATCTTTCTAATGTGTGAGTTTGAATGTTGAGAAGGAAACAAGATGATGTCCATGTGTTAAGGAGCTCTAGCTGCTAAGTATTTACTGTTAGCAAAACTGGGATATGTGGAAATTGTTACCATGGGTGTTAGAGACTCAGTTAAAAACCTACTACAAGAACCCTGATTCTGGTAGCAGGCTGCAAGGAAGCAGAGAGCTTGAAGGACTTGGCTTTCATCTGGCCAGGATTCCATGCTGAGGGAGATGGCTCCTTCTTCAGCTAGATTTTAAAATCTCTTAGCCTGAGGAAAACAGTGTCTACTTCCATTCAGGTCAGGTACTCTGGTCAGCATCTAACAAAAAATCCTCATCAGATGAGGCTCTGACAAAAGGCTATATTAGCATAACTCATCTGGCTCTGGCTGATCCTTCAAATTTGCTTTAAACACATTTCACTGAATCTAAGATGCCAGTGGTTCTAAGATTATGCATTATTTAATGTATATGATAGAAGAAAATGACAATACTAAGACCTAAGTGTTCTAAGACCTTAACCTTAAACTCCATCTCTTTTTCAGAGATGTGCATCTGAAAATAGAAAAATCATAGTATTGCTGCTTTGCTTCTCTGAATCTGACTCCAAGCCTTTCCTGGGGAGACTGAAGCCTCCATGAGATAAGAATTTGTTATGAATGTAGCCATTCTGGAAAGGTAGAATTTTGAGAATGTTTAACAGGAAAAAAATGGTGGCAGGAAGTATAAGGGGTTCTGAGTAGCACATGTGTGTGTGGATTTAAGGGAGAAATATTTTATTGCTTGAATTTTACAAGCTGAATGCATTTTTCTAGGGCTTTACACTAGATGTTTAGATATCTTTCCCTCCATCTAAGCCTATGAGAGTTAGGTAACATAGGATGTTGTAAAGTAGTGGGGACCTCAGCTTTCCGTGTAGGGACAGATCATGGCAATTTTTCCCCTCAGATACTTTGTCTGACAATAAAAGTTGTCGTTTTTTGGTAAGATATAATTGATCTTACCAGTTCTTTCCTTAGCCTCTCTCTAAGAGTTCTTCATGGCTGAGAGCATCTAGTTTCCTAGGTTTCTGACTTGGCATTTAGGCTGGGTTGCAGTCTTCCTTAATGATGTCTTTTACTTCTGAACAGTTGCTAGAAAACAGCTTCCTCCCGCCTGACCAATATCATTCATTCATTTAACAATTATGTTTTGAGTGCCTTCTATGATCTAGGCACTACTATATCATGGAACATAACACATAGAATATTACTACTGTAAATAACAGGAATTGATTGTATTTGAGCAAGGATGTGAACAAAGTGTCAGAGTGAGCCATGTGGGTATCTGATGGAAGAATGTGCCTAGGAAGAAATGGCAAAGACATAAGCCTTGCAGCAGGAACATGTGTGGCGTGTTTGAGGAACAAATCAATGAGGAATAGCTGGTGTGGCCAGGGTAGAGTGAACAGGAAG
This sequence comes from Bos indicus x Bos taurus, assembly GCF_003369695.1. NCBI lineage: Eukaryota > Metazoa > Chordata > Mammalia > Artiodactyla > Bovidae > Bos > Bos indicus x Bos taurus. The sequence continues at coordinate 21,784,730 of NC_040081.1, read as the reverse complement.
AGTGTGGCAGGAGATTAGAGCAGATAAGTGGATAAGAGGCTGCTGCTGCTGCTGCTGCTAAGTCGCTTCAGTCGTGTCCAACTCTATGCGACCCCATAGACGGCAGCCCACCAGGCTTCCCCATCCCTGGGATTCTCCAGGCAAGAACACTGGAGTGGGTTGCCATTTCCTTCTCCAATGCATGAAGGTGAAAAGTGAAAGTGAAGTTGCTCAGTCGTGTCCGACCCTCAGCGACCCCATGGACTGCAGCCTTCCAGGCTCCTCCGTCCATGGGATTTTCCAGGCAAAAGTACTAGAGTGGGGTGCCATTGCTTTCTCTGGGATAAGAGGCTAGGCCAGTATAAAAGACCTTGGTTTTTACTTAAGAGTAAGATGTGAGATGTGAGATGGAAAGGCACTGAAGGAATTGTACAGAAGAGTAACCTACTCTGACCTTGTTTTAAAGGGATCTCTAATTCTCTGTGTAGAGAAAAACCTATAGCGTGGAAGGATGGAGGCAATGAGATCAGTTAGACGGCCACCATGGCTTGTGCTGGGGTTCTGATGGTAGAGGTGGTAAGAGGGAGCCAGGTCCACGACATGTTTTGTGGGGAAAGCTGCTTAGATTGACTAAGGGAGGAGAAGGGTCCCTTATGGGTGACGTAAAGAATTTTGTCCCAAGTAGTCTGAACAGTTAAGTTGCTATTGACTGAGATGGGGAAGCAATGTGGGGTGAGCAATTTGAGAGGGGAATTAGAAGTTCAGTTTTGGCCATGTTAAATTTGAAGTGCCTATTAAGTCTTCAAGTGAAGTTTTCTGCTGCTTAATGTTGTATGAAAATCTTGCAGAATGGCTAACATAGAAAACGCGGTTTATCGCTCTAATAAGGCCCCCATATGTCATATTCTGGGGCTTCCCAGGTGGCGCTAGAGGTAAAGAACTGTCCAGCCAATGCAGGAGACGTAAGAGACGCAGGTTCGATCCCTGGGTGGGGAAGGGCTTTTGTAAAAATGATCATATGCTCATTGTAAAAAGCTTCAAAGTATTGAACAATACCAAAATATATATATAAATCATACTATCCACAGTTACATATCTGTTTATATTTACTTTTTAGTTATAAATACATATTTTACACCATATATTACATGATATGATTTGTAATATAAATGTTGCCTCTTCACATTTTAATAATTTTATTCAAAGACTTTAGTTACATATTTATATCCATAACTTGTTTTCATTGTTTAGAGTCACTTTCTGGGGTGCCTAACAGGTGTCCAGAGAACATCATGTTGACTGTAAGTTTTTTTGAGACCAAACTGTGTAGCCCAACCAGTGCTGTCACTAGAGACTTTTCAAAAGCCTCAGTATATATTTTATATTATTTAGGCAGTTGTTTATTCATTTACCTTGTAGGTACAGATATATATTTGTGATCTCAAAAATGTGAGTACTGAGGGGGAGGAGCTAAGATGGCGGAGGAGTAGGATGGGGAGAACACTTTCTCCCCCACAAATTCATCAAAAGAACATTTAAACGCCGAGTAAATTCCACAAAACAACTTCTGAAAGCCGGCAGAGGACATCAGGCACCCAGAAAAGCAACCCAAGTCTTCGAAAGGAGAAAGAAGAAATACAGCTCCACTCACCAGAACACCAACACAAGCTTCCCTAATCAAGAAACCTTGACAAGCCACCTGTACAAACCCACACAGAGTGAGGAAACGCCACAATAAAGAGAACTCCAAAAACTGCCAGAATACAGAAAGGACACCCCAAGCTCAGCAATTTAAACAAGATGAAGAGACAGAGGAATACCCAGCAGACAAAGGAACAGGATAAAAGCCCACCAAACCAAACAAAAGAGGAAGAGATAGGGAATCTACCTGATAAAGAATTCCGAATAATGATAGTGAAATTGATCCAAAATCTTGAAATCAAAATGGAATCACAGATAAATAGCTTGGAGACAAAGATTGAGAAGATGGAAGAAAGGTTTAACAAGGACCTAGAAGAAATAAAAGAGAGTCAATATAAAATGAATAATGCAATAAATGAAATTAAAAACACTCTGGAGGCAACAAATAGTAGAATAACAGAGGCAGAAGATAGGATTAGTGAATTAGAAGATAGAATGGTAGAAATAAATGAATCAGAGAGGATAAAAGAAAAATGAATTAAAAGAAATGAGGACAATCTCAGAGACCTCCAGGACAATATTAAACGCTACAACGTTCGAATCATAGGGGTTCCAGAAGAAGAAGACAAAAAGAAAGACCATGAGAAAATACTTGAGGAGATAATAGTGGAAAACTTCCCTAAAATGGGGAAGGAAATAATCACCCAAGTCCAAGAAACCCAGAGAGTCCCAAACAGGATAAACCCAAGGCGAAACACCCCAAGACACATATTAATCAAATTAACAAAGATCAAACACAAAGAACAAATATTAAAAGCAGCAAGGGAAAAACAACAAATAACACACAAGGGAATTCCCATTAGGATAACAGCTGATCTTTCAATAGAAACTCTTCAAGCCAGGAGGGAATGGCAAGACATACTTAAAGCGATGAAAGAAAATAACCTACAGCCCAGATTATTGTACCCAGCAAGGATCTCATTCAAATATGAAGGAGAAATCAAAAGCTTTTCAGACAAGCAAAAGCTGAGAGAATTCAGCACCACCAAACCAGCTCTCCAACAAATACTAAAGGATATTCTCTAGACAGGAAACATAAAAACAGTGTATAAACTCGAACCCCAAACAATAAAGTAAATGGCAATGGGATCATACTTATCAGTAATTACCTTAAATGTAAATGGGTTGAATGCCCCGACCAAAAGACAAAGACTGGCTGAATGGATACAAAAACAAGACCCCTATATATGTTGTCTGCAAGAGACCCACCTCAAAACAGGGGACACATACAGTCTGAAAGTGAAGGGCTGGAAAAAGATTTTCCATGCAAATAGGGACCAAAAGAAAGCAGGAGTAGCAATACTTATATCAGATAAAATAGACTTTAAAACAAAGGCTGTGAAAAGAGACAAAGATGGTCACTACCTAATGATCAAAGGATCAATCCAAGAAGAAGATATAACAATTATAAATATATATGCACCCAACACGGGAGAGCCGCAGTATGTAAGACAAATGCTAACCAGTATGAAAGGAGAAATTAACAATAACACAATAATAGTGGGAGACTTTAATACCCCACTCACACCTATAGATAGATGAACTAAACAGAAAATTAACAAGGAAACACAAACGTTAAATGATGCAATAGACCAGTTAGACCTAATTGATATCTATAGGACATTTCATCCCAAAACAATGAATTTCACCTTTTTCTCAAGCGCACATGGAACCTTCTCCAGGATAGATCACATCCTGGGCCATAAATCTAGCCTTGGTAAATTCAAAAAAATAGAAATCATTCCAAGCATCTTTTCTGACCACAATGCAGTAAGATTAGATCTCAATTACAGAAGAAAAACTATTAAAAATTCCAACATATGGAGGCTGAACAACACACTGCTGAATAACCAACAAATCACAGAAGAAATCAAAAAAGAAATCAAAATTTGCATAGAAACTAATGAAAATGAAAACACAACAACCCAAAACCTGTGGGACACTGTAAAAGCAGTCCTAAGGGGAAAGTTCATAGCAATACACGCATACCTCAAGAAACAAGAAAAAAGTCAAATAAATAACCAAACCCTACACGTAAAGCAACTAGAAAAGGAAGAAATGAAGAACCCCAGGGTTAGTAGAAGGAAAGAAATCTTAAAAATTAGGGCAGAAATAAATGCAAAAGAAACAAAAGAGACCATAGCAAAAATCAATAAAGCCAAAGCTGGTTCTTTGAAAGGAGAAATAAAATTGACAAACCATTAGCCAGACTCATCAAGAAACAAAGGGAGAAAAATCATATCAATAAAATTAGAAATGAAAATGGAGAGATCACAACAGACAACACAGAAATACAAAGGATCATAAGAGACTACTATCAACAATTATATGCCAATAAAATGGACAACGTGGAAGAAATGGACAAATTCTTAGAAAAGTACAACTTTCCAAAACTGGACCAGGAAGAAATAGAAAATCTTAACAGACCCATCACAAGCACGGAAATTGAACCTGTAATCAAAAATCTTCCAGAAAACAAAAGCCCAGGTCCAGACGGCTTCACAGCTGAATTCTATCAAAAATTTAGAGAAGAGCTAACACCTGTCCTGCTCAAACTCTTCCAGAAAATTGCAGAGGAAGGTAAACTCCCAAACTCATTCTATGAGGTCACCCTAATACCATCACCCTAATACCAAAACCTGACAAAGATCCCACAAAAAAAGAAAACTACAGGCCAATATCACTGATGAACATAGATGCAAAAATCCTTAACAAAATTCTAGCAATCAGAATCCAACAATACATTAAAAAGATCATACACCATGACCAAGTGGGCTTTATCCCAGGGATGCAAGGATTCTTCAATATCCGCAAATCAATCAATGTTATACACCACATTAACAAATTGAAAAACAAAAACCATATGATTATCTCAATAGATGCAGAGAAAGCCTTTGACAAAGTTCAACATCCATTTATGATAAAAACTCTCCAGAAAGCAGGAATAGAAGGAACATACCTCAACATAATAAAAGCTATATATGACAAACCCACAGCAAACATTATCCTCAATGGTGAAAAATTGAAAGCATTTCCTCTAAAGTCAGGAACAAGACAAGGGTGCCCACTTTCACCATTACTATTCAACATAGTTTTGGAAGTTTTGGCCACAGCAATCAGAGCAGAAAAAGAAATAAAAGGAATCCAAATTGGAAAAGAAGAAGTAAAACTCTCACTATTTGCAGATGACATGATCCTTTACATAGAAAACCCTAAAGACTCCACCAGAAAATTACTAGAACTAATCAATGATTATAGTAAAGTTGCAGGATATAAAATCAACACACAGAAATCCCTTGCATTCCTATACACTAATAATGAGAAAACTGAAAGAGAAATTAAGGAAACAATTCCATTCACCATTGCAACGGAAAGAATAAAATACTTAGGAATATATCTACCTAAAGAAACTAAAGACCTATGTATAGAAAACTATAAAACACTGGTGAAAGAAATCAAAGAGGACACTAATAGATGGAGAAATACACCATGTTCATGGATTGGAAGAATCAATATAGTGAAAATGAGTATACTACGCAAAGCAATTTATAGATTCAATGCAATCTCTATCAAGCTACCAACGGTATTCTTCACAGAGCTAGAACAAATAATTTCACAATTTGTATGGAAATACAAAAAACCTCGAATAGCCAAAGCTATCTTGAGAAAGAAGAATGGAACTGGAGGAATCAACCTACCTGACTTCAGACTCTATTACAAAGCCACAGTTATCAAGACAGTATGGTACTGGCACAAAGACAGAAATATTGATCAATGGAACAAAATAGAAAGCCCAGAGATAAATCCATGCACATATGGACACCTTACCTTTGACAAAGGAGGCAAGAATATACAATGGATTAAAGACAATCTCTTTAACAAGTGGTGCTGGGAAAACTGGTCAACCACTTGTAAAAGAATGAAACTAGAACACTTTCTAACACCATACACAAAAATAAACTCAAAATGGATTAAAGATCTCAACGTAAGACCAGAAACTATAAAACTCCTAGAGGAGAACATAGGCAAAACACTCTCCGACATACATCACAGCAGGATCCTCTATGACCCACCTCCCAGAATATTGGAAATAAAAGCAAAAATAAACAAATGGGACCTAATTAAATTTAAAAGCTTCTGCACAACAAAGGAAACTATTAGCAAGGTGAAAAGGCAGCCTTCAGAATGGGAGAAAATAATAGCAAATGAAGCAACCGACAAACAACTAATCTCAAAAATATACAAGCAACTCCTACAGCTCAACTCCAGAAAAATAAATGACCCAATCAAAAAATGGGCCAAAGAACTAAATAGACATTTCTCCAAAGAAGACATACAGATGGCTAACAAACACATGAAAAGATGCTCAACATCACTCATTATCAGAGAAATGCAAATCAAAACCACTATGAGGTACCATTTCACGCCAGTCAGAATGGCTGCGATCCAAAAGTCTACAAGCAATAAATGCTGGAGAGGGTGTGGAGAAAAGGGAACTCTCTTACACTGTTGGTGGGAATGCAAACTAGTACAGCCACTATGGAGAACAGTGTGGAGATTCCTTAAAAAACTGGAAATAGAACTGCCTTATGATCCAGCAATCCCACTGCTGGGCATACACACTGAGGAAACCAGAAGGGAAAGAGACACGTGTACCCCAATGTTCATCGCAGCACTGTTTATAATAGCCAGGACATGGAAGCAACCTAGATGCCCATCAGCAGATGAATGGATAAGAAAGCAGTGGTACATATACACAATGGAGTATTACTCAGCCATTAAAAAGAATACATTTGAATCAGTTCTAATGAGATGGATAAAACTGGAACCTATTATACAGAGTGAAGTAAGCCAGAAAGAAAAACACCAATACAGTATACTAACACATATATATGGAAATTAGAAAGATGGTAACAATAACCCTGTGTACGAGACAGCAAAAGAGACACCGATGTATAGATCAGTCTTATGGACTCTGTGGGAGAGGGAGAGGGTGGGGAGATTTGGGAGAATAGCATTGAATCATGTATAATATCCTGTATGAAACGAGTCGCCAGTCCAGGTTCGATGCACGATACTGGATGCTTGGGGCTGGTGCACTGGAATGACCCAGAAGGAGGGTGGGGCGGGGGGAGGAGGGAGGAGGGTTCAGGATGGGGAACACATGTATACCTGTGGCAGATTCATTTCGATATTTGGCAAAACTAATACAATATTGTAAAGTTTAAAAATAAAATAAAATTAAAAAAATGTGACTACTAATTATTTTGGCTTTAAGTTTTTTAAGGTAAATATTAATTGAATAGTAAATTACTTTTATAAAATGTGGAAATATATTTTAAAAAATGATACGAGGACCACTTAATTTAAGGCATAAAACAATGCCTTTGTCGTTGAGCATTATGTCTGTTCTCCCCAGTGTCATATCCCTTTCTTTAATTTAAAAATTAAAAAAAAATTATTTTGTATTGGAGTATAGCCAATTAACAATGTTGTGATAGTTTCAGGTGAACATGGAAGGGAATCAGCCATATATACACAAACATGTATCCATTCTCCCCCAAACTCCCCTCCCATCCAGACTGCCGTATAACATTGAGCAGAGTTCCCTGTGCTAAACAGTAGTTCTCTGTGCTGTACAGCTGGTTATCCATGTTAAATATAGCAGTGTGTACCTATGCATCCCAAACTCCCTAACTGTCCCTTCCCCCCAACAAAAAAGTCTCACAGACTCAGAGAACAAACTTATGGTTGCTGGGAGTGGGAGGGAAGGATGCAGGGAAAGCATACCCCTTTCTTTATTCTCAGAGATATTGAATTTGTTTTCTTACCCACACTTATTCTTAAGCTTATTTGGCTGTTTATTTACTTATTTTCATCTCAGTAATCTTATTCCTGAGATTCACCTTGATATTGTGGGCACCTATAATTCATTAATTCATTCATTTACATTGCTGTTGGTATTCCATTACATAAATACAACATGATCTATTTATTCATTTTTATTAGTCAAGGAAATAGTGCTAATTCCTGTTACAATCTCAATATCACAGTTGCTGAATATAATACAAGATTATTGAGTTCTCATTTCACAATCTGATGTGGATTAGTGTGTGTGTGTGGTGGGAGGAGAGTGAGGAGTGTCTGCTCCATGTAGTCATTCAGAGATCTCTCACTCATTATCATGAGGCCAAATTCATAACTTTAAAGTTATAACTGCATCACCCAATCAGTAGAGAAATAAAAAAGAAGTGTAGAGAAGGGATTTTGACCACTTGAAACATAGAACTTCTGCTCACTCTCTTTGATGAAAAATAAAGGTTCCATTTTGACACAAGGAGACTTGAAAATACTTTTTTTTTTTTTAATGTGTGTGCTCAAAAGGGGAATAGAATTATTTAATGAACAGATTGCATTGTTTCTTCCACTATCTTCTCTTCTAGTCACTAAATATACATTTTATTCTACTTTCATTCTCATCTTCTTTCTAATACAGGCAATCTAACATCCTAAAGTTAAAAATTCACTTCCTTATTCTGTCTTTTTTACAAGGCTTTGTCTTAAAGGGCTTTGGTCCTTCAACAAGTTTCTCAATGTTATGTCTTACTATTTGGTTTCTGGAAGTGATCAGATTTTCCAATTTTTCAGGGTTCAAAATTTGTTGACTGTTTCCTTGCAAGTCAGCAAATTCTCTCCTGGGCTTATCTATTTCTTGTAACAGCTAGCTGCCCCCATATGATGGTAGCCAGCACACACTGCTACTCTATTCTCTGTAACTACTTTCTATTATGTATAAGGCTCATTGTTTTTACCCTCCTATGTCAGTGGTCCCACCACTCAACATCCAACTGCTTAGCTAATGATGGATATTTAAGGATTTGTTAAGGCAACATCTCATTTCCGAGTACCAATTGCTGTATTAGTCAGAGTAGACTAAATTGTTGCTAAGTAAGTCAATGTGAAAATCTCAGTAGCTAATGTTTATTTTTTACTCACATGTCAGTCTAAATTGGGGGCTTTCCTGGTGGCTCAGCAGTAAAGAATTCGCCCGCAGTGCAAGAAAAACAAGAGACGTGGGTTTGATTCCTGGGCTGGGAAGATCCCCTGGAGGAGAGCATGGCAAGCTACTCCAGTATTATTGCCTGGAGAATTCCGTGGACAGAGGAGCCTGGCAGACTACAATTCATGGGGTCACAGAGTCAATCAGGACCGAAGTGACTTAGCACACATGCAGTTACAGTCTAATTGGATGTTTGGTGGTAACCTTCCCTGTGGTAATAGAAGAGCTCAACTTCTTACTTCTGTGGCACTGCAATCTTGAATATGTGGCATGTGTAGAATGAGAAAAGCATATGGAAGGTTGCATGCAGCCAATGGATCATTCTTATCATTTTATCATTTCACAATGCCTCTGTATTTTAAAAAGTTTAAAATGATAAGCATTGAGTGTTTCTCTTTGGGGGTGGTTTCATGGGTATCTAAAATTTTCTTTCTTTTTTGCCTCTTTAATTGTTCCAGGATTCTTGGAGGAAAGATTATGTCCCTTTGTATCAAGGAAAAGTTGTAATTGAGTAACTTACCTCAGAAATAAAGGAATAAATTTTATGTTATGAACTAAGTATCAAATACAAGACTGGTTAGAAAGGTACATTTGGAAAAAGCTTTTGACTACTTGGATATTTTCGGTAGAAAGTTGTTCCTGTAATTCTTTGCTACTGCAGACATTACCTCATTGATTTCAGACTTCAAAAGTGGACATTGGAAAGTATTAAGAGTATTAATGCCTTTTGTTTTTGCTTTTGTGTGCCTTTGTAGATCACATGAGTAACTACTTATCTACCAGGTGCATTCTTGACTCCTTTGTTTCTACATTTCTTAGAGAAATTTCACACTTCATTTCACTAAAAATTGCTTAATGCCCATTGTAAGCTTATTACAGTGAAGGTTAAAGTAAGCTTAGCATGTGCGTCTTCTCCTGAGGTCCCCCTACAAAATGAATGCCATTGTATGCGGAGTGGTGAAGAAAGAAAGCGTCGAGTGTGAAAATTATAACAGGCAAATTGCATTTAAATGGAAAGTTGCAGGTGTGGAAGAATTCTCCTGTTTTAGGATTTTAAAACATGTGTTTTTTTACTTGACTTCACATCTTTTGAAAATTATACTTTTGTACTCAACATGAAAAAATGTGTAACCCTGTTCAGTGACATCCTGAGTCAATTTACACTTAGGCAGGTATTGAGCAAATTTTGTTGTTCTTGGTATTGGTCAGGTTGGACATTGTCCTTTGTGACTTGTTTCTTACCACAAGTGTAGCAGAAGCAAGAAATGATCTGAGATATTTGTTATGTTTTGTGTAGGAATGTGGGAGGATGCAAGAGATGTTGAAAGTATGATTAGAGTTGCCCCTGATTTCTTGTTGCATTTCTTCTAAGGGAGCTGTGCTCTTCCTGTTATCAGGTTTGGGGGAACCAGAAGGACCTAGGTTAAAAACTCAGAAAAGAAGAGCCAGCTCCAGGAAATGAGAGGAAGTCTAGAAAGGAAAAAATCTCCAGGATGGTGGAGTGGTGGACATATTAAGCACATATTGTAGTTAATCAATATTTTTGTTTCAAATACTTATTAAAAGTGCTAAGCTAATTCTAATAGGGGATTTTGAATATATGGGGATTTTAAGTAGAGATGGATGTGTACTCTATAATGTCAATTATATCTAAATACAAATAAAGATGAGACTATTAAAGTAACAAATATGGAAATAAATTATGAATAGTTCTGTAGTAAAGTATCTAACTGTAAAGTTAATGTAGCTATTTGCTGGTCGAATCAAACCTCTTGTGTTTGCAGTTACGTGTAGTATAAATTTCTTATCATGAGACTGGAAATATTTGACAGGTAACTGGTTCTGACAGTAGTTTTGCAATGGGATGTCCATCTATGAAGAAAATAATGTGATAGAATATGACTTGAACACTAAGACTCTTTTAGCTAGTTACAGAGATACCTACTTCATAGCTTTATAGCTTTTTTCCTGAGCAATAAAAAAAAGTCTTCGATGCATACATTATACATTTCTCTCTTTGATTTGTATTGCCAAAGCCTATGAATCAGTAGTTAGTTCTAAACTTGTTTTTAGATGAAGAACCCTTTTGATAATCTGATGAAAGTTATGAAGTTCCTCTCTAGGAGTATATGTAAATTATGTAGCAAATTTCTTATAGACTATTCCCAGGAGCACCTGTCAGACTTCAAATTAGGTAACTCTGCTCACAATCTATGATTCTTCATGTTGGTTTGAAAGGTCTGGGAAAAGCAACAGCCTTCAGTCTCGCTCTGCCTCATCCATGGCATTCATTCTTCCTCTCTTAGTGCTGTGCAAACAATGTGGAGATGGAAGGGAAGTATTTAATTTGAGGCTTCATTTCTCTCTGGAATGAAAGTTGAAAATCATTCACTTTTTTTAATCCATCTGTTAAACAAATAGAGGATAGTTATTATACAAAAAGCACTTTTGTTGTCACTGGGGGCATATGACGTATAAGATTATCAAAGAAACCCAGAAGTTCTATCAACACTGTTAGTTTATTTAAAAACCAGAGAGTCAAAGTGTTATAAAGATGGATTTATATTAGGTACATTTACTTATACTGAGTAGCATGTTGTATGCAGAAATGCTTCATAAGTTTTAAAATATCCTTCAAATATTTTAATTTTTATCTCAGTGTTGGGAAACTGAAGCCAATAACATCACAGTGAGTAAAGAAGCCGAGACTTTCACATAGGGAAGAAGATTTACAGACTCACAGGGACCCAACAACAGACATGAGCTAAGGCAGAAAAATAAATTGATTATGGAATTGTTAACTCCAAGACTTAACAAATATTTTCTGAATGATAGTATTAATTAATATTCAGCAGATGTCTTGTTCAAATATAAACTTTATGAAAACCAGTTATAGAAATGTAATTGATAAATGCAGTTTAGTTGCAGAATATAGGTGGGTCAATGCTCTTTCATTTCCTTAAAATAATCATCCAGGGAAAAATAGGTCAAAACTCTCAGAAACTTTCACACATGGCAAAATCTGTTATGGCAGATTTTCTAAGAATAGTATTAAAACCCTAGTCTTGATAGCCACCAGGAAACCAACAGAAAGAACACTCAAATTAATTATAAGAAATATGTATTACTATATGAAAAGTTTCCTTGGGCTGCCATAACAAATTACCACAAACTTGTATGATTTAAAACAACAGAAATTTATTCTTTCACAGTTCTGGAGGCTAGACTTCCAAAATCAAGATGTTGTCATAGCCATGCTCCCTCTGAGGGCTCTAGGGAAGAATTCTTATTTCCTTCTTAACTGTTAGTGGCTCCCAGCAATTGTTGGTGGTCCTTACCTCCTAGCTACATCACTTCAATCTTGCCTCCATCTTCACATGGCCTTCTTTTTTGTCTCTCTCTGTGTCTTCTTTTCTGTCTTTTTATAAGAGGTGCACGCTAGTCTGGGATCATTTCCTGTTAAGATCCTACCTTAAGATGCGAAGATTCTTATTCCAAATATCTGCAAAGATCCTTATTCCAAATAAGTTCATGTTCCGAGGTTCTATGTGGACAAAACTTTTGGGGAGCATTGTTCAACTCACTATACTATACTACTGATAAAAACATTTTTATATTGATTGGCCTCTGAAAAGAGATGACAAATATTTTCTTTTTTTTTTAAATTTTATTTTATTTTTAAACTTTACAATATTGTATTGGTTTTGCCAAATATCGAAATGAATCCGCCACAGGTATACACGTGTTCCCCATCCCGAACCCTCCTCCCTCCTCCCTCCCCATACCATCCCCCTGGGTCGTCCCAGTGCACCAGCCCCAAGCATCCAGCATCGTGCATCGAACCTGGACTGGCGACTCGTTTCATATATGATATTATACATATTTCAATGCCATTCTCCCAAATCATCCCACCCTCTCCCTCTCCCTCTCCCTCTCCCACAGAGTCCAAAAGACTGTTCTATACATCAGTGTCTCTTTTGCTGTCTTGTACACAGGGTTATTGTTACCATCTTTCTAAATTCCATATGTATGTGTTAGTATACTGTATTGGTGTTTTTATTTCTGGCTTACTTCACTCTGTATAATAGGCTCCAGTTTCATCCACCTCATTAGAACTGATTCAAATGTATTCTTTTTAATGGCTGAGTAATACTCCATTGTGTATATGTACCACTGCTTTCTTATCCATTCATCTGCTGATGGACATCTAGGTTGCTTCCATGTCCTGGCTATTATAAACAGTGCTGCGATGAACATTGGGGTACACGTGTCTCTTTCCCTTCTGGTTTCCTCAGTGTGTATGCCCAGCAGTGGGATTGCTGGATCATAAGGCAGTTCTATTTCCAGTTTTTTAAGGAATCTCCACACTGTTCTCCATAGTGGCTGTACTAGTTTGCATACCCACCAACAGTGTAAGAGGCTTCCCTTTTCTCCACACCCTCTCCAGCTTTGATATCTATAGGACATTTCATCCCAAAACAATGAATTTCACCTTTTTCTCAAGTGCACATGGAACCTTCTCCAGGATAGATCACATCCTGGGCCATAAATCTAGCCTTGGTAAATTCAAAAAAATTGAAGTCATTCCAAGCATCTTTTCTGACCACAATGCAGTAAGATTAGATCTCAATTACAGGAGAAAAACTATTAAAAATTCCAACATATGGAGGCTGAACAACACACTGAATAACCAACAAATCACAGAAGAAATCAAAAAAGAAATCAAAATTTGCATAGAAATGAATGAAAATGAAAACACAACAACCCAAAACCTGTGGGACACTGTAAAAGCAGTCCTAAGGGGAAAGTTCATAGCAATACAGGCATTCCTCAAGAAACAAGAAAAAAGTCAAATAAATAACCTAACTCTACACCTAAAGCAACTAGAAAAGGAAGAAATGAAGAAACCCAGGGTTAGTAGAAGGAAAGAAATCTTAAAAATTAGGGCAGAAATAAATGCAAAAGAAACAAAAGAGACCATAGCAAAATCAACAAAGCCAAAAGCTGGTTCTTTGAAAGGAGAAATAAAATTGACAAACCATTAGCCAGACTCATCAAGAAACAAAGGGAGAAAAACCATATGAATAAAATTAGAAATGAAAATGGAGAGATCACAACAGACAACATAGAAATACAACGGATCATAAGAGACTACTATCAACAATTATATGCCAATAAAATGGACAACGTGCAAGAAATAGACAAATTCTTAGAAAAGTACAACTTTCCAAAACTGGACCAGGAAGAAATAGAAAATCTTAACAGACCCATCACAAGCACGGAAATTGAAACTGTTATCAAAAATCTTCAGCAAACAAAAGCCCAGGTCCAGAAGGCTTCACAGCTGAATTCTACCAAAAATTTAGAGTAGAGCTAACACCTATCCTACTCAAACTCTTCCAGAAAATATTTTATTCTTTTAGAACTCAGAAGTTATTCCTACAAATTGGTCCACCTGAGGAGTATATGAAGGTGAAATGGCACATGTTTCTACCTTGTAAAAGTTTCAAAATCTTGTCATATAAATTCATGCACAAAGGCAAGGACTATTTGAATGATCCTGGCACAGGTAAAAGTGTGCTTATAATCACTGCAATGGAACTTTCCAGTTGAACTCTACTGTCCTGTAAATAAAGAGCTTATGTAAATCCATTTATGTTGTTAAGAATATCATGTGGCAATAGGGAGTTAATCTTCAAAGCAACATTTAAGGGTTGCTTTAATATAAAATGTGAATCCTTTTTTTGTTTAGGTAGGCTAAATAGTATGATCAAGATACTGTTATATTGCAGTGACAGAAACCCAAATAAACTAGTTTTTAAATGAGACTTTATTGAATCATGTATGTAACCAAGAATTCCAAGATGGTGATATTCTCTCTAAGAACACTATAGATTCAAAGAATTATATATATATATGAGCTTCCCTGGTGGTTCAGTGGTAAAGAATTTGCCTGCAATGCAGGAACCACAGGGGACCCAGGTTTGATCCCTGTGTCAGGAAGATCCCTTGGAAGGGGGCATGGCAACCCACTGCAGTATTCTTACCTGGAGAATCCCATGGACACAGGAGCCTGGCAGGCTATAGTTCATGGGGTCACAGAGTCAGACATGATTGAAGTGACTTAGCACACATATATATGTATATATATATATATATATATATACACACACACACACACATACACACATATATGTGTGTGTGTGTGTGTGTGCGCTTAGTCTTGTTGACTCTTTGCAACCCCATGGACTGTAGCCTGCCAAGTTCCTCTGTCCAAATATATATATATATGTGTGGGTGTGTATTTTTTTTTCTTTTTTTTGGTCTGTCTCTCTGTCCAATATCTTCTCCATCACTTGGTCCTATTTCTATTAATGTTCTGGCTTCCTACAATAGACTGGCAACTCTGTGTTGTGAAGGAGAAGATGGCATAGCCACAGAGAGCTTTAAAATTGTGTCATTCCAATTCAGTGACCACTATTGAGAAAGGAGATGGTGCCCATTTGTACAATTTAGCAGAATGATTCTGATCAGCCTCGGTTATGTCACCTTCTAGTTTTCAGGTCAATTATGTGGTCAAGGGGATGGGATACTTTGTCAAACTCAGCTTACAACATCTGTTACTATGGTTAGGTTGTCTTAGTCAGTTTGGGCTGCTATAACAAAGTACCATAGACTGGGTGGCTTATAAACAACAGAAACTTATTTCTCACAGTTCTGGAACCTGAAAGTCTGAGATCAGGGTGCCAGTATGGACAAATTCTGGTGAGGGCCTTCTTCTGAGTTGCAGACTGCCAGCTTCTCTATTTTCATGTGGTAGAGAACAGAGAGTAGAAGCAAGCTCTTGGGTGACTTTTATAAAACCATTAATCCCATTCCTGGGGGCTCCACTCTCATGGTCTCATCTAATCCTGGCTAGCACTCAAGGGTCCTACCTTCTAATATCATCTCACTCGGAAATAGGGTTTCAGCATATGAATTTTGGTGGGATATAAACATTTGGTCTATAACAAGAGTTTAGTGAAATGTCATGGCTGGAAATATTTAGTTACAGAATAGAGTAAAACTAAGTCAGCCATATTTAGATTCAACATATGAACGTGTTAGTACCAGCTTCTCACTAGTAACATTAAACATTTTCTATGTTGAACTTTGTGGAGAGTCTGAGACTACTGATAATCAACTTTCCAAATGCATGTCTAAATAACTGCTATTTATTATTATTTTTTTTAAGACAGAGACCCTGAGCTAAAGTCACTATGCTTCCTCTAGCTTAGGCATGACTTTTGGAAGTCTTCCTTCGAAAACATTTAAAAACATTACTGCTAAGAGTGGATTAACTACGACATTTGGAAATGTCAGAGGTAATGTTGGCTATGGCAATACTGGCCAAAGCATCTCACCTATATAGAATATAATTTTGAGGGCATTAATTTTGGGTGCTCACAACATTACTAGACATCTTCTCTTTGTCTCTCCTGTTTCAGCAAATAGATTTTAGCACTGAAGCAATCCACTCCTTACAAAGCAATTATCATTAGAAAATGTCACTGCATAAATTGTAGGATAGAAGAGGCAAAGATCTGATTAGTGGCTGATTCAGAAGAGGCAAGCTCATCCTAGTACAGCAGAGTGCCAGGAATCAAGAGCTCATATCCTGTTTTTCATTTCTGTTGAACTAACCTTGTTAGAGGGACAGATTTGAACAATGGAAAGATGGATAGGATTTTCCAAAATTCCAGAGATACTCAGTTGGAAGAGAAACACATAACATTCATTTGGGAGAATGGCATTGAAACATGTAGAATATCATGTATGAAACGAGTCGCCAGTCTAGGTTCGATGCACGATACTGGATGCTTGGGGCTGGTGCACTGGGACGACCCAGAGGGATGGTATGGGGAGGGAGGAGGGAGGAGGATTCAGGATGGGGAACACATGTATACCTGTGGTGGATTCATTTCGATGTTTGGCAAAACCAATACAATACTGTAAAGTTAAAAAAAAATAATTGTAGCTAGTAGGTTTGTTTTATGCAATTGATGCATTCTAGAAAATAATGTGGATTAAATTAGCTAGTAACTGATATTTATTGACAACTTCTAAAGACCAGGTTCTGTGCCAAGTCCTTTGTAAATCTAATATTATTAAATCCTCATATAATGATTTATATATGTATGTATGTATGTATGCTAAGTTGCTTCAGTTATCTCTGACTCTTTGTGACCCTATGGACTGTAGCCTGGCAGGCTCCTCTGTCCGTGGGATTCTCCAAGAAGGAATATTGGAGTGGTTGCCATGCCCTCCTCCTCCAGGAGATCTTCCTGACCCAGGTATCAAACCTGCGTCTCTTGCTTAGGAAAGCTTGATAAATTTTACGTATCTCTATATTGGATTCTTTTGTAAAGCAGTCATGTCATTGTTCATGTACATGTGTAGGTTGATACTCAATAAAATTAAATTATATTGAAATCATTGTTGATATACATTATACCTGTAAATTTTGCTTCTAAATATAATCAAAGAGATGCAATTATAGCTGGATGTTGACCTCTTTCTCTTTTTTCAAGATCAACAGTTTTTTGACCCAAGTCTGCACACTTAAATAAGGTGGAAGATGAGTTTTGAATGCTGCTCTAGAGAGTTATTAAAATTCCGCTGGAGGTAGGGTGAGCAGATTTAGCAAATAAAAATATAATTATATTTGAACTGTTGTTTATATGAAATTCAGATTTAGTTATTAACCTCTTCTTATCGGGCAATACTAATTTGAGTTTCTCCAACTTGAATCTCTTTGATGTGCTTGTGTTCTGCTTGAGTTCCTCTTTATTTGAGGTTTTAATCCTCAGTAGTTTAAGTTCATCATCAGTCAGCATCTACAAACCTAATTTCTTATTTCAAGTTGTATTTCCTGGCTTGGACTCTGAATTGCAAATTCCCATGCAAGGCAGGTGCTGTTTTATTGCACTTTGGCTATTATCCACAGAAATATAAAGCAGAAAATGGGAGGCAGGATAGAAAAGAATAAGGAAAATTGGTAGGAATAAAGTCTAGAGCTTCTTATTGGAGTAAGTAGCTTGTTGGAGAAATTGGGGTTAGTTACTAAGCCTAGTAGATGCAGATCAGATGGTTGAGAAACCTGAACACTGGAAAAACTGAGAGGTGGATGATGTAGAAGATGAGCTGGTCATGTACAGTTCTCCTAGACTAGAGGTTTGGATAATCAGAGATGGATCGTGAGAGGTCAGAATTTTCAGGAGCTGCTTTGTTCAGGAATGGCCCCACTTAGTTTTAAAGGTATAACAACCCCTCGGAGAAGGCAATGGCACCCCACTCCAGTACTCTTGCCTGGAAAATCCCATGGACCAAGGAGCCTGGTGGGCTGCAGTCCATGGGGTCGCTAAGAGTCGGACATGACTGAGCGACTTCACTTTCACTTTTCACTTTCATGCACTGGAGAAGGAAATGGCAACCCACTCCAGTGTTCTTGCCTGGAGAATCCCAGGGATGGGGGAGCCTGGTGGGCTGCCATCTGTGGGGTCGCACAGAGTCGGACATGACTGAAGCAACTTAGCAGCAGCAGCAGCAGCAACAACCCCTAGGAAGATACAGGGTTCTGTGATCGAATACTGTTCAAACAATTCAGAGAAAGGCTCTTCACTCTCATCCACATTCGGATAAGAATGGCTCTTGCTAAAGAAGAGTCTATTGACTTTGAAGAATAAATATTCATTAAAGACATCTAGACTGATTCGCGACCACCTGCAAGCCCATCCAGGGAAAAAAGAGGCTCCAGAGGAAACTTAAAGTAACACAGTCTCCCCTGTAGAGATCGTGACAGACCCGTGAGCCACAGCAGCATAGGGAGGACATAGCACTTGTCATACTTTATGTCTTTATGAGTTACACACAGATGCAGACATAAACAAACTCGTTTTTTTGTCCAAAGACATCAATGTTAAATACAAATTTGAATTTGTTTTAGATTCTCCTCATTCACTGCTAGCCAACTTATACATTTATCCAATTTCTACTCTGGCATTGTCTCTTGGTCCTTATCTTATTTGCATTCTCATTCTGGCTTTTTTTGAATAGGTGTATGCATTTGCAAAATAAACTATGGAAAATTCTTAAAAAGATGGGAATACCAGACCAGCCGACCTGCCTTCTGAGAAATCTGTATGCAGGTCAAGAAGCAACAGTTAGAACTGGACATGAAGCAACAGACTGGTTCCAAATTGTGAAAGGAGTATGTCAAGGCTGTATATTGTCACCCTGCTTATTTAACTTATATGCAGAGTACATCATGTGAAATGCCGGGCTGGATGAAGCACAAGCTGGAATCAAGATTGCTGGGAGAAATATCAATAACCTCAGATATGCAGATGACACCACCCTTATGGCAGAAAGTGAAGAGGAAATGAAGAGCCTCTTGATGCAAGTGAGAGAGGAGAGTGAAAAAGTTGGCTTAAAGCTCAACTTTCAGAAAACTAATATCATGGCATCCGGTCCCATCACTTCATGGCAAATAGATGGATAAACAGTGGAAACAGTGACAGACTTTACTTTTTGGGCTCCAAAATCACTGCAGATAGTGGCTACATCCATGAAACTAAAAGATACTTGTTCCTTGGAAGAAAAGTTATGACCAACATAGACAGCATATTAAAAAGCAGAGACATTACTTTGCCAACAAAGGTCTGTCTAGTCAAAGCTATGGTTTTTCCAGTAGTCATGTATGGATGTAAGAGCTGGACTGTAAAGAAAGCTGAGCGCAGAAGAATTGATGCTTTTGAACTGGAGAAGACTCTTGAGAGTTCCAATCAAACCAGTCAATCCTAAAGGAAGTCAGTCCTGGATATTCATTGAAAGGACTGATACTGAAGCTGAAATTCCAATACTTTGGCCACCTGATGGGAAGAACTGCATCCTTGGAAAAGACCCTGATGCTGGGAAAGATTGAAGGCGGGAGAAGGGGATGACAGAGGATGAGATGGTTGGATGGCATCACCGACTTGATGGACATGAGTTTGAGTAGGCTCCAGGAATTGGTGATGGACAGGGAAGCCTGGCGTGCTGCAGTCCATGGGGTCACAAAGAGTTGGACACGACTGAGCAACTGAACTGAACGGAACTGAAACATCATACAAACGCATTTTGAAAATCAATCTGTAGAAAGTTAAATAGAACTTAGCTTAGCTTATTCACTATGACAGAATGTAATACATTTTTGTGTGAATTATAAGGAGATTTTTATAGAGGGATGATGTTGGAATACAAGTAACCATAGTCCTATTAACTGCAGCTAGAGCAGGTAGAATAGCAAGTGTTAAGTCAGGATCCCCAAAGTTATGGAAAAAAATGTAAATTTTGATTTCTCAAATCAAAATATAATATAATATATAAAATATAATATACTGAATTGCTTTTAGTATAAATTCCAAAATTCCTAACCTGATTTTTTATGTCATTCATAATATGGTCCCTGTTTACCTCTGTATCTAGATCTTTCTTCACTTCTTACAACTACTTTGTACCTCAGCCACACTTACTTCCTTCTGATCTACTTGTTGATTCTCAAATTTGAAGTATTCTTTCATCTTGCCCTTCCTATAATCTGTTTTTCTGACAGAATAGCATTTCCCACCCTACTCAACACCTACTTAATTTTCAGGAGTCAGCCAGCTTGTGCCCCCTCTGTTCTTATCCCTACGTTAATTACTTCTATATTTCTAATTTATGTTATAATAATTATGCTATTATGATAAGAATGTCTTCTGTATTAATCTTTAAGTGTCTTTTGAAACTAAATACTTCTTATTCTTCATTGTGTATCTAGGGCCTATGAAATTTCCCAGCCCACAGCAGGCACTCAAAAAAATATTTGTTGAATTAACGGGGCAAGCAAAATGGACAGACTCAGCTGTATTTGGGTGGAGGATATACAGTTTGTAGAAAGACCGTGCTATTCCAAGGATACACTAATGTAATTCAGATATAATAGTGCCAGTGGACAGCCTCTGATTTTACTCTGTACAGTCTTAAGACTAAATGCTTTCTCATATTTTATACACACACACACACGCACACATGCACACACACGTGCACACACACACACAGAGTACATCTACACCCACCCACCAACCCTCCCACATACATCCTTTTTTTGCCACCTGCAAGTATCTGGGGAGAGAAGATCATATAACCATGTGAAATAAAAGGTGTGAATGAGAAATACAGATTTCTAACTGCTCCTCTACAGATAAAGTTCTGTTTTTCCATTCTGCTAATAAAACAGTTGCCTTTCATGTCTCTACCCCTTGCTTCCAAAGTTTGGGATATATATATATATTTTTTTATATAATATATATTATTATATATATTATAATATTTATATATAATATAAATTATATTTATATAATATATAATATATAAATATAAATATATTTATATATAATATAAATATATATAATATATATATATTTTGTGGTATATTGTCATCTCCAATTCTCTTTGTCCTGTGAATTTTAATATTTTTTATTCCTTCATGGACATTTTAGTTGATTTTAGGGACAAGTAGAAAAAACATGTGCATTAATTCCATCATGCTTAAATACATATTTTCTGCTTCAGCATCTTACCTAATTTTTAATTTGACAAACATCTTCCTAACATTAAGATGGTTTTGAAATATGTGTTGCTGTCAATAAATTCTGCATCTAGTTACTGGGGGTGGAGATATCATGTGTGGTGTAGGGAAGTCAGCTTACAGAGCTGATTATTAATTAAATAGTTAATTTTCATGAATTTTGTGAATCAGTTATATGCACAACCATTATTAAAGTTATATAGCCTTCTTATGAAATAAAGTATATCGAATTCAATCCCTTGGTTGGGAAGATCCCCTGGAGAAGGAAATGGCAACCCACTACAGTGTTCTTACATTGAAAATTCCATGGACAGAGGAGCCTTGCAGGCTACAGTCCATGGGGTCACAAAGAGTTGACCACTACTGAGTGACTGAGCACAAAGTTAATGAAAGCTCAAGTTTCATCACTTCCTCATCATTTTACCATATTTTTCCTATTATTATATTATATAATAATTATATAATTATAAATGTTAATGTATATTAATAATTTATAATTACACATATATCATGTTGTTTTTATATCCATTTTGTATGCAAGGTAGAAATACCACACATTGGTGTATCACTGTGTATCTCTGTACAGTAACATCACTTTGGTAGCTTGAAGTGGGTTATGTTGGGAGTTTTTATACCACAGGAATCTGCAGATGCTGAAAACAGAGTTATTTTTTCCCCTCCAGAAACCTAGTTGCTGAGTATTTACCAGCAAGTCACTGTTACGTATCCTTCCAAGTCAAGGAGTCAAACTCATCATTTGCACCGGTCATCTTTCATTTATATAATCCTCATAGCCCTGAGATTTGTCTCATTTTCTTTCCTTCCCTCTTTTCTTTTTTTATTTTGTCCTTCTTTCTATCTTGCTTTCCCCCTTTCCTCCCTTCCTTTCTTCAGAAGCAGAACTCTTATAATGAAGTTAAGCATCCACTAGTCAGAGTGTGGCTAGAAATGGCCAGGTTGCCAGGAACCAGAGCATCACGAGGTCTTCCTCTACTGCTGCTCCCACCTGCTTAAAGCCAAGGACAATCACCATGACCTTTGTGCACTCTGCCCTAGATATCCTGGTTTTATTCTCCAAGGTCACCCAGTGTGTTTGTGTTAGTTTTCATATCCTCCCTCTGCATTTTCACCCCCATTCACTGGCTTATGTTGTTTGGGCCTGAACTTTCTCCCATAAGGACACAGAAAAATGAATAAGCTTTTCATGCATTTTTAGACAAATCTTCAATAACATGACTGAATGGAAATAATGCTATATGCCTTTGAAAATAGCCTTTCTCTGCCAAGATGCCAATGATTAATTTGTAATTTTCATTTTATAAAATAAGCATCTCGATCATTGTTGAGTGATTTACCCCAAAGCCACCTGTTATTGATATAATTAATAATAATTTCATTTTGTCTAGGTAAAAGAATTTTTCTCAGAAAAGACAAAATGCTATACATGGATTGTACTTTAGGCTTTAAATTTACATGAAAAGAAATTGAAAGTAATAAAATGAAACAAGGCAAAAAATTTCAGGTTTTATAAGTATGTGTGTTTTTCTTATGAAGTGAGTATTGCAAAAACCTTTTCCTGAAGGGATCGACTGTTACTTTTTCTCAAGTATCAATTATGTATTAGAGTTGAGAGTAAAATCATTCTATTTTCATTCTCTTTAAAATGGAAAGCAATTAGGTAAAATATACAGACATTTAATAATTCACAAGTTAAATGGTAAGGGTATCAATTAGATTAATAGAAACATAAACCCCAAGAGTTAGAAGGAACTGTAGTTATTAACTAGTTGTAGTAGACATTTTTGATCATTTATCACTTGTTCTTTTCCCCACTTCCCACTTCAAATAGGACACCAGATTTCTCAGCCAAGAGGATTTGCTATAAATAATCATTTGCAAGTTGCTGGGCTGTAAATAGTGTAAACCAATCCCCTGAACTCTTTCTTCTTTGCTGGGTGCTTGATTTGTTAACTAAGTTAATGGTATGGAAAAGATAAGTTTACCTATCCTCTGGAAGCTGAGATATACAGATGTGATGCCTGGAATTCCTGAAACCATTTTGTACCACAATGGGGCCAACGTGAAGATAAAGCTGATCTGGAGGAGAAGGCAGTGAGAAGACAAGTGGAGCCCGGGTTATGATCAGGTTATTCCTGAGGACTGCCTCACGTGTGGAATTCACAGTCATGGAAACTGATGCATTCTTATATAGTAAATTTTAACCCATTTAATTTCAGTTCTGTGTTACCTACAAGTTAAAAAAAATCCTAAATAATACCGTCTTCTAAAGTTTTCTTTCCCTAAATGAAAAATGTTTGATTCAGAACAATTTATATCTATTGCTAAAGGTTTGGATCCAAACCATGATTTTAACAGTTTTTGTTGCATTCCTACTATGCGCCAGATTTTGTGGCTTGTTCTGATTTTATAAAGAGCAGAAGACATGCTCCTGCTCTTAAGGAACTTAGTCCCATTGGGAAAATACGTATGCATTAAGTATGTTACTGGGTAAAAAGTACTTATGATACAGGCACAGAGTGATGTGTATATAACAGGGAAGACAACAGCAGTTCTGTTTGGAGTGGTGGGAGGAATAGGAATTTCTCAGTTAAAGAAGAAGGGATAGGCCCTTCCAGAAAGAGAGAACTTTCTTAAATAGAAAATAAAAAAAAAATGCACAGTGTATGTGGGGGTACCTTAATATATGGCCCAAATGTACATTGGATGTATGGTGGAGGAAGGGATAGTATGAGCATATTAAATGCTATAGCCAAAGAATGCAGGAGATTTTAGCAAAGTTCAAATTGTATTTCTGTCAAAAGTATTCAGTGTAAATGATTATGTACATCAAAATATATCTACTCCAGGAGAGATAGCTGTTCTCCATGTGTAAGAATCGGTGCCATATTCTCTCTTTTCAGCAACAAATTAAGAGTAATTTTGAAGAAAAAGAATAAAAAGAAGATATTTTCCATTTTAGCTTGGCATTTTGTACCAATGCAAATAAGTTAATAGTATCAGTCAAGTAGACTAGTGATACAATGAAGCAAGCACTGAATGAGAAATTATGAGTTCACTCTCTAGGTCTGTTTTAGTTTAACATTCAAAATGCATTTATCTTCTGTGAGTATTGGTTCCTTTCTCTGTAGAAACAAGGAGCTGGTTCTCTATTTTTGAGATACCATTTATACTTCTGACAATGTAACATTTTACAATAGTATTACAACCTCAAATTTTTTTAAACCTGAAATGTGATTCCTGTTGGCTTTTTGAATTATTTTCATACTTGTTTGATTATTAATTATTATGTAAGTGTTCAGGTGGAAGGTGTATGGAGTGAAGGAAGATGCCTAAAGCATTGGTAGACCCTTAATTTATTGTTCCCATTAATATTTCCCCTTATGTCTTCTTGTGCAAAAGTGGTGCCACTAACTCACCCAATGAAGGACATATACTTTGACATAGTGTAGGACTGCAAGATCAAACTAGTCAGTCCTAAGGGAAATCAACCCTGACTATTTTTTGGAAGGACTGATACTGAAGCTAAAGCTCCAATACTTTGGCCATCTGATGTGAAAAACTGACTCATTGGAAAAGACTCTGATGCTGGGAAAAATTTAAGGCAAAGGGAGAAGAGGACAGCAGAGTATCAGATCATTAGATAGCATCGTTGAATCATTGGATGTGAATTTGTGCAAAGTCTGAGAGATAGTAGAGGACAGGGGAGCCTGGCATGCTGCAGTCCATGGAGTTGCAAAGAACTGGACATGACTTAGCGACAGAACAACAATAACAAGGGATTTATTTAAGTGGAGTGATCATTGGACTCCATCAAGTCTCTTTTATATGGCAGTCAGTGACCATGGGTCAGAATGACATCAACTCACTGCTTCTGAGAAGCAACAACAACACTGTAGAAGGACTTCTCAGGTGGGGACAAACTCCACATCCATTCTTCTCTTCTTTCTATTGACAGATCTCTAAATTTATTTGGAGCTACAGTGAATCCAGTTAAAACCCATAATTTCCCAGGTTGTTTGCAGCTAGATATAGCCACATGATTAAGTTTTAACTAATGAAATGTAAGTAGAAATACTATGTAGGATTCCTCAGAAGTCGTAACCGGAGGTTGCATACTTTTCTTTCCTCTCACTGTCCTGCCTGTTACCTGTAATGTGGCCAGAGCTTGAGTCACCATCTTGAATGAAGAGTAACAAGCTAAGAATATTACAGTAGCAGTAGAAGAATCCTGGATTCTGGTATTACTTATCCACAGGTTTAATTTATATGAAATAGACATAATGCGAGTTTGGGATTAACATGTACACACTGTTATATTTAAAATATGTAACCAACAAGGACCTACTGTATAGCACAGGGAACTCTGCTCAATATTCAGTAGTAACCTAAATGGGAAAGTAATTTGAAAAAGAATATATACATACATATGTATAACTGAATCATTTTGCTGTATACCTAAAACTAGCACAATGTTGTTAATTAACTATACTCCAATATAAAATAAAAATTTTAAAAGTACAAATATTTTATTACTAAAAAGAAAGAAACAGAAACAAACTTCTGTGTTGTTCAAGCCATTTTGGTTTTTCTGCCAAATGTATCTGAATTTAAATCTTAACCAATACTGTGTAAAATTTGGCACCAAATTCTTTTATGTTTTCTTTTTATATTTCTTAACTCTGTTCTTTTTTTCTCTCTCTTCTCTACTTTCACAAACCTGACCACCACCACTGCCAGCACTGTCCTTAGCCTGCCACCTTTAGTTCAGTTTGGTTCAGTCGCTCAGTCCTGTCCGATTCTTTGCAACCACACGGACTGCAGCACGCCAGGCCTCCTGTCCATCACCAACTCCCAGAGTTTACTCAAACTCATGCCCATTGAGTCAGTGATGCCATCCAACTATCTCATCCTCTGTTGTCCCCTTTTCCTCCCACCTTCAATCTTTCCCAGCATCAAGGTCTTTTCCAAGGAGGCAGTTCTTTGCATCAGGTGGCCACAGTATTAGAGTTTCAGCTTCAACATCAGTCCTTTCAATGAATATTCAGGACTGATTTCCTTTAGGATTGACTGGTTTGATCTCTTTGCAGTCCAAAGGACTCTCAACAGTCTTCTCCAACACTATAGTTCAAAAGCATCAATTCTTTGGCACTCAGATTTCTTTATAGTCCAACTCTCACATCCATACATGACTAGCCTTGTATGGAAAAACCATAGCCTTGACTAGACGGACCTTTGTTGGCAAAGTAACACCTCTGCTTTTTAATATGCTGTCCAGTTTGGTCATAACTTTTCTCCCAAGGAGTAAGTGTCTTTTAATTTCATGGCTGCAGTCACCATCTGCAGTGATTTTGAAGCCCAAAAAGTTAGTCTGCCACTGTTTCCACTGTTTCTCCATCTATTTGCCATGAAGTGATGGTACCAGATGCCATGATCTTTGTTTTCTGAACTGATCACTTAAATTGTTGCTTGCATGGGTGCTAAGTCACTTCAGTCCTGTCTGACTCTTTGTTGTAGTGGTTTCCTAAATAATCTACACAATCCAATCTACCCTTCTCTAATATGTTTTCCACATTTTGGTCTCATCAGTGTTTTCAGAAAATAAATTGGTTCAGATTATTACTTACTCCTCTTCCAGGCTGAAATTCTACAGAGATGCTATTGGTGTAAATGTCCTCCCACAAATTTCATATGTGGAAATTCTGCCCCCCAGGTTGAAGGTATTAGGAGGGTGGAGCCTTTGGGAAGTGATTAGGTTACAAGGGCAGAGCCCTGTAGATCTGTTTTAGTTCAATAAGGCATTTATCTTCCCTCAGATTAAAAATGAGGGTAGAGCCCTCAGGATTGGCTTAGTGCCCTTGTAAAAAAAAGACCTTGGGGCTTCCATGGTGGCTCAATGGTAAAGACTCTGCCTGCCAGTGCAGGAGATTCGGGTTCAGTCCCTGGGTTGGGAAGATCCCCTGGAGAAAAGAATGGCAACCCACTCCAGTATTCTTGCCTGGAAAATCCCATGGACAGAGGAGCCTGGTGGGCTACAGTCCATGGGGTCACAAAGAGCCAACACGACTTAGTAACTCAGCAACAGCAACAAAAGAGACCTCACAGAGCCAGCTGTTCCCTTCTACTGTGTGAGAATACATGGAGAAGATCTATCTTGGACATAGGGTCTCACCAGACAACGACATTGCTGGTGCCATGATCTTGAACTTCCTTGTTTCTAGAACTGTGATAAATAAATGTTTGCTGTTTATAAGCCACCCTATTCATGGTAGTTTTGTTATAGCAGCACGAATGGACTAAGATAAGAGGTTTTCCAAATATAGTTAAGATAGAGACCAAAATCCTTAACATGGTTGTATTAGTTTTCTATGACTGCCACCACAAACTAGGTGGCTTAAATAACAAATACATTTTCTCGCAATTCTGGAGGCTAGAGTTCTGAGATTAAAGTTGTTAATGGAGTTAATGTCTTCCAAGGCCTCTCTTCTTGGCTTGCAGATTGCTGTCTTCACATGGTATTTCTGTTGTATGTGTTTGTTTATATTCAAATCTTTTCTTCTTGTAAGAGCACCAGTCATATTGGATTATGGCCCACCCCAATTATATAATTTTAACTTAATTACTTCTTTAAAGACTTTATCTCCAAATGCAGTCTCATCCTGAGGTACTTCAAATGAATTTTGAAGGACACAGTTCAGCCTTTAACAATGCCCTGTAATGTCTGAATCCTTTCCTATGTGTTGTATGCCATTGAAGCCCCCATGCAAAGAACACAAGGAAAACTTATTTATCATATAAACTTTCTGGGCAAGGGAGCCTCAGTAGTTTCTTAAAAGGGAAAATCTTGAAGAGTGCTTATAAAAGTGGCCTGGGAATTGGTTAATAAGTTTGTAAATGAGTCAAGTAGTTGGAACAACCAATATTTCTTTTGTTATAGCACAGGAGTCTGTTGTGAGTTGGTGTTCAATGTATTAGAGTACTTGAGCTTGTATTATTATGTTGCACATTGTGATTAGGTACAGCTTAAATGTTGTGATAATTATAATAAAGTGTTATTCTGTTGTTTCTGTGATTTTCTATTTTATTTCTCAATGCTCTTCTCCACTTCTGGTCATTATTTAGCCTAAACTGAGGAAAAACTCTTTGCCTTCTGGACATGTGATTGATAGAGATCTGTATTCAATGGGTTGTGAGTCATTTTGATGTCGTCTAGTGTCAGAGTTTCTTGCTGTTTTTATATAATGATCAAATGGCATGACAGTGCTGGCAGTTGCTCAGTGCAGCACAAACACCAATACAAAGATTTCTATTAGAGTTTGTGAAGCACTATGAAGCTATGATTGTACTCTTAGAAACCAAGGTCAGGAAAGTATGCCCCACAATTTATTTGGATCTTCCTTACATAAGCAAGTAGCTTCCCCCTTCAATTTGGATGTGGATTTTTCAGCTTTGCCAGTGTCTAAAGATTTAGTCCCAAGTCTGGTGTATGTCAAGGATAAGAGTCTCAGGAGTAGCACGACTAAAGAATGGATGTGGTTAGTGGCAGTTTAGAACCTTGAAATAACAGAGAGGGAAGAAAGTAGCAAAGAAGATAGGTCTAAATTTATCCTTTACATGGTTGCAAGGTGGGCAAGTCACTGAGCTTCTCTTATGGAGGAATGTAGGCTTTCCAAAAATGAGATTTGCAGGATTCTGAAAAATGTTTTATTAAAAACCCATTCCATTTCCAAAGCCATTAGGACTGATTTAAATTAACAAGATGCTGAGTGGAATCATCTCTGTTCTTAAATTGCTGCTTATGCCAAAGTGAGAATAAAAAGGACTGAGCACCCCATTATCAAGCAGAAAGCCTAACTAGAGTCAACTACCCTGCACCCATCCTCCATTCAGTCCCCAAAACATTTAAGGAAAAGTCTGTGGAGGAAAAAGAGAGGATGCTGGAATACATATATCTGTAGAGAATACAGTGCTTATGCAAGAGGTTGTTCCTTACCATTTTGGAAACAAAGAGAAAGGGTCCTAGAGAAATCTCTGATTGGTTGGAGATGGCCGCAAGAAAAGAGAATGTAGTAGATCATCTCCTGGCTGTGGCTCATCTGCTTAGGGAGTGGCCTGGTTGAGCCTCTCCTGTATCTATTTGATCTGAAGAAAAGAGAGTTGAAGAGAGGACAAGGGGCAGAACTAGACTGGCAAAATGTGTGACAAGTTTCTTACAAATTTAATAGATTGTGCAGATAACAGCTGGACTCAAGCCCTCTTACCAGTAGTGCACCAAAGAGCATAGAGGTGGACTGAGAGTTGATGGAAGAAGGTGATCCAGAACCAGATCTTATTTCAGGGAATTCTCCAGTGGGGAGTCCCTGCAAGGCTCTTGTGAAGTGTTCCTGTGCAACCCATGTGAGAGTTAGAGTGTAGACATCTGTCATACAGGGAGGAGAAATCACAGCTGTCAGTGCCAGCCCAGGGCATCAGTGACCTGTAGGCAGAGTTACATGATTTCATCTCATCATGTAAGCACAGGACATATTAATTTCCCAGGATTCTTCTACCTGTCCCCAAAATGACTTCATTGAAACCCAAAATTGAAGAGGAGGGTGAGGAGTGTTAAGACTAGACCATCCCCTCCTTTCCATATGGTTCATATGGCCACAGATTTATCCTCATTGGAGGAAAGGGAAAACTTGGAAATGGATGTGATCTTGGAGTTGTTAAATGGACAAGACTAAGTCGTTAATAATCAAAAGTGCCTGGAGACAAATAAAATACTTAAAATATTATTAATGAACAGGAAAGAGGGTTTTGTCAATGGATTTTTTTAAAAATCAGAAATTGGAAAAGAATTGTTTCATTTTTATACCTTCAGGTGTTTAGAGTCAGCATACTAATTGCATAAGCCCTTTCTTGCCTTGATTTGTGGGAGTCAACACATTCTTCATTATCTCAAAACTCTGTGCTGCAGACCCTCCCCATTGTAAAAGTTAACATGGGAGTGATGTGCCCTTTTGCATTTTCTGGTCCAGAGTTATGGTACAGTTTTTAGCTGTACAGTCTGATTGAATTTAGCAATAATGTTCTCGCTCTAGTCTACCTGATTTCCTTTCAGAAACCCATCTCAACACTCCCTCTCCCAGAGGAGTAATGAGAAAAATTGCAGATGTATTTTATCTATTGTGAATGATTTGTCATTATATTCTACATTTCACTCTGTGCTTTGTCTAACAACCACAATAAATCTGTGAGCAACTCATTTCTGCTTAGTCATACATAAGTTATGTTATATGCTAAGAAAGACTTTACCCAAAGGAGGAGTCTGAGAAGAACAAGGGAAAGGGTTGTGACTGCCTTTCACTCCTTCCTTTGTGGGTTGACAGAGAGAGCCAGTGAGCTCAGTAAGACACGGTGCCATGGATCATTTTATTGAACATGCTTATTCCTGTTATTCTTTAGAATGTCTATAAGTAATTTGTGAAGCAAGGGTGAATAGATTTGCCTGCAGACAATTTGATGCATACAGGGCATCCAGCCTCTATTTTCTCTTTTCCTTTTAGACTCTTGCAGCCTGCTCTGTTTCTTCATTCACATCATGGTAATATATTTAATTTATGTTTACTTATTAAAATTTCCTCTTTTCTCTATAAAAAATGAATAGAAATATTTAAAGATAATCAAAATAAAATTGAGTGGCCTGAGAAGTCCAATGGGTAAATGGAACATTGTCAACTAATGTGAACTTACAGTAAAAATCTAGTTTTCATTTATTGATTATTTTTTTCAGGCATTAATAACTCATTTGACTTTTCTTTAAATGGATCTTTAGTATATCAATATAGTATGAAATATATTTAATGATTATTTCATGGATTAAATGAAGTTAAACTCAGTAAAATTTGAATCTGTCAAAGAAAAAAAAAAAAGATTTCATGATATTATCTCGAAGTCCTAAAATGCTATGTGCCTAAAACAGAAGCCTGACACTTATTTTAAGGAGCTAAATGCTCTCTTGCATTTTTGCCTTTGGGCTTTGATTTCTGCATACTGGCAAGCATTATGTTTTCAGTTTTATAATCTTTCTTATTGACAGAGAAAAAAGGATAAAATGCTACTTTCCCACTGCCAGCCATCAGCAGGACACTGTCTTCAAAGCAGATCTTTTCTTGTTTTTTTTTTTTTTTTTTTACTGTTTCTCAACATGTTATAAAGCTTTATTTTTATGGCCTTCAGCTGTCTTCCTAATCAGCTCATTATGGTGTTAGCCTTTCTGTGATGATTTTTACAGAATGATACCATACTTTGATATTTATCCTTTGATATGTACCCTGTTTATTTTTATTCTTTGGTATTTTGAAGATGTTGGAATGTTTCTAGTATAACTACATTGCTTTTGCTTTTCTCATATGCCTAATTAGCAATTTTACAGTTAAAATTTCTTGTTTAGATACCTAACCTGCTTAGATTGTATTATTTTTTTCTGTCTCAGATACTGACCAGATTTGCCTCCTTATCTGTCATGAGTCTTAAGATGCTGCCATTACTTACTGGAAAATTAGGATTGCTTATTGAAAGGCTGATTTAGAGTATGAA
This sequence comes from Bos indicus x Bos taurus, assembly GCF_003369695.1. Lineage (NCBI taxonomy): Eukaryota > Metazoa > Chordata > Mammalia > Artiodactyla > Bovidae > Bos > Bos indicus x Bos taurus. Next base: position 21,752,742 of record NC_040081.1, on the reverse strand, counting down.
TTTTAACAAATAAGCATATATAATGCAGTTTTGCAAAAAATAGTTGGATTCTAGATTTGTTAAAAATGTGTCACTGATTCCAAGGAACTTCCCTGGTGGTCCAGTGGCTAAGACTCTGTGCTCCCAATTCAGGGGGCCCAGATTTGATCCCTGGTAAAGGATTGAGATCCCAAATGCCACAATTATGAGTTTGCATGCTACAATTAAGTCAAATAAGTAAAACAAATAAATATTTTTGAAAATATGTCACTACCTTCTGCTCCTGAGTCTTCTGGTCTTCATCTTATACTCTGCTTCTTTTGGCTAATAAGACACCCATGCTGAGTTTATTTTTGTGTATGGTGTTAAAAAGTGTTCTAGTTTCATTCTTTTACAAGTGGTTTACCAGTTTTCCCAGCACCACTTGTTAAAGAGATTGTCTTTTCTCCATTGTATATTCTTGCCTCCTTTGTCAAAGATAAGGTGTCCATAGGTGTGTGGATTTATCTCTGGGCTTTCTATTTTGTTCCATTGATCTATAGTTCTGTCTTTGTGCCAGTACCATACTGTCTTGAGGAGTGTGGCTTTGTAGAGCCTGAAGTCAGGCAGGTTGATTTCCTCCAGTTCCATTCTTCTTTCTCAAGATTGCTTTGGCTATTCGAGGTTTTTTTGTATTTCCATACAAATTGTGAAATTATTTGTTCTAATTATGTGAAAAATACCATTGGTAGCTTGATAAGGATTTCATTGAATCTATAGATTGCTTTGGGTAGTATACTCATTTTCACTATATTGATTCTTTTGATCCATGAACAGGTATATTTCTCTATTTGTGTCCTCTTTGATTTCTTTCACCAGTGTTTTATAGTTTTCTATATATAGGTCTTTAGTTTCTTTAGGTAGATATATCCCTAAGTATTTTATTCTTTTCATTGCAATGGTGAATGGAATTGTTTCCTTAATTTCTCTTTCTGTTTTCTCATTGTTAGTGTATAGGAATGCAAGGGATTTCCGTGTGTTGATTTTATATCCTGCAACATTACTATATTCATTGATTAGCTCTAATAGTTTTCTGGTGGAGTCTTCTTACACTGTTGGTGGGAATGCAAACTAGTACAGTCACTATGGAGAACAGTGTGGAGATTCCTTAAAAAACTGGAAATAGAACTGCCATATGACCCAGCAATCTCACTGCTGGGCATACACACCGAGGAAACCAGAATTGAAAGAGACACATGTTCCCCAATGTTTATTGCAGCACTGTTTATAATAGCCAGGACATGGAAGCAACCTAGATGTCTATCAGCAGACGAATGGATAAGAAAGCTGTGGTACATATACACAATGGAATATTACTCAACTATTAAAAAGAATACATTTGAATCAGTTCTAATGAGGTGGATGAAACTGGAGCCTATTATACAGAGTGAAGTAAGCCAGAAAGAAAAACACCAATACAGTATACTAACGCACATATAGACGGTAAAGCGTCTGTCTACAATGCGGGAGACCCGGGTTCAATCCCTGGGTCTGGAAGATCCCCTGGAGAAGGAAATGGCAATCCACTCCAGTATTATTGCCTGGAAAATCCCATGGACAGGGGAGCCTGGTAGGCTACAGTCTATGGGGTCGCAAAGAGTCAGACACGACTGAGTGACTTCACTCAATCACACAACGCATATATATGGAATTTAGAAAGATGGTAACGATAACCCTGTATGCGAGACAGCAAAAGAGACACAGATGTATAAAACAGTCTTTTGGACTCTGTGGGAGAGGGTGGGATGGTTTGGGAGAATGGATTTGAAACATGTTATCATATGTGAAACGAATTGCCAGTCCGGGTTTGAGGCATGATACAGGGTGCTCGGGGCTGGTGCACTGGGATGACCCAGAGGGATGGGATGGGGAGGGAGGTGGGAGGGGGGTTCAGGATGGGGAACATATGTACACCTGTGGTGGATTCATGTCAATGTATGGCAAAACCAATACAATATTGTAAAGTAATTAGCCTCCAATTAAAATAAATAAATTTATATTAAAAAAGATACCCGTGGATAGGTACCCAATTAAAATAAATAAATTTATATTAAAAAAAAGATACCCATGCTATCCATACTTTTTGGATAGCATGGATGATACAAGCAAATCTATGCAGGAGACAAATCTGTTAAAGTTCAGGTACAGAGAGTGGATAACAGTTACTCAAGCAGGACAATTATATTATAAAAGTGATTTTTGAGCAACTTTGTATCAGCAGGTTGCAACACAGTGAACTGTGGTGTGAACTGGGAAGGCAGTGGAGGCAGACAGAGCAGCCCCCTGGGAAAGGCCATGACAGTCAGAAGTGTGTGGGGTGACAGAGCCTCTGATGGAGAGGAGGACTGAGGGAAAGGAAAGAGAGGCCAATCCCCGGCAGCAGCAGAGAGGGGCAGTGAGTGCTGGAGACACAGAGGAAGAAGAGAAAATGTAATTCTAAGTTCCGGAAAGAGACAGTTCAGAGAGGTGAGGAAAATTGGGAGGGTGTGTTTATTTAAAACAGATAAAGAGATAAATAGAAATATTTAATTTCACAGGGCACTAAGACATGTTTCTGATATATGTTAATATAGATTTCATTCAAAGTCAGTGATTTTTATTTCAGTCTTTCTTTTTTGTTACCTTGCTTTATATTCAGTAACACTATATGTTAGAACACTTCAACCATTATCACATCACATGGGTAAAAGTTTAACATTTTTTATGATGTGAAGTGCTTTGTAATAATAAATAATTTTCTTTAGACTCAATGATAGAACACATCAGACTGCATAAAACAAATGAAAAGGCATGAGAGAAACTGAGTAAAGGAAACAAGTAAAATGATCTATCCTCCAAAATTCTACCACTTGGAAGGAGATCAAAGAGGGTTGAAGAAGACTGTAATTCACTGCTGTTATGTTAGTTCTAATTTTTAGGCAAATGTTAATTTTGAATCATAAATTTTTCTGTGAAATGATCCATATGTGAATGAATGCTGAAGAGACTTTAATAAAATTATGACTTTAATTGAATGATTACAATTAGAAATTTTACTTTTAACGATTAAATGTTTATAATGGAAATTTTAATTGTCAATTTAAGATAACTAACCTTACCAATAAATATCAACAAGTACCATAAATACCAATAGATGTAAAAGAATATGTTTTAAAATTTTTACTTTCTGTCAAAACTCATATCATAGTTGACAGCTTTGATTTATAGCAGAGTAGGATCATATAAACTCTGTGAAAGCATCCTGACAGCAAGGATGAACATAAAACCATTTTATGCTTTTTATTATATATATTTTACTTTCACTTATTCAATACTGTGTATAAAACTACTATATTCTCCTTCATCAGCAAGTCCTATATTAAGTGATTAAGAACCCTCCTGGACAGAGAGAACCAAAAAGATTGTCCTTGCCTTTTAGGACGATTATTTGATTCTCATTCCATCACAGTTTCCTGGAATGCTTATTAAATAAGCAGATGATTGAATGCCACCCAGATTCACTGAATTAAAATTTGGAGTTTAAGTCTAGGAATCTGCATTTTAATAACTGCTTTAGACAATTCTTATGCTCTCTTATGTTTGACAAACTTTGTTCCAGAAATCACAATACATAATGTGAGCAATGATTAACATACATTAACAGAACATGAAATGGTGAATACAATAGTTTTTTAGACAATGAATCTTTTTTATTACATTCATAGCTTAGCACATGGATGAACTCATAGTAGATGCTTAATATCTATGAGTAATCAGAGTGTTTATGTATTAGAATACTGAATCACCATGGCAACCTAACTACTTGCAGTTTTAAAAGCAATATCTTGAGTTATTTTTGAATACTTTACTTTTTAGTTTTGCAATGTGACAAACAAGTTTGTTTTTCATGATTTGAAAATGATGAAAAATAAAGCTTTGAAAAATCTGGTGGGACAATACATGTAGGTCCTAAAATACACTTAAGTTTGATTTTTTAAAAATGAAGAAAATCCATAATCTACCCAAAGTTCCTTCAGTGTTTCCTGACATTATCTTTAATTTCACAAAGTGTACAACCCACTAGAAAAGGGAGGGCAGCAAATGTAATAAACAATTCACAATTCATTAATCATTTAGTTGAAACTCATAAAATCCAACTGAGGCTGATTCTACTCTGAGAAAATGAAATAAAGATTGATTCAGTTTATTAAGGCCGTATGCCTGTTAGGAATGCATTCCGCTATATTAATCAAATAGGGTTTATTTTTCTCATATAACAAATCTTTATGTGGGTAAGTAAGGGCTGCTCTTGGGTCAGCCTCTCCACAATATCCAAATCTTTTCTATCTGTCTGTTCCACAGCTTTCTTTCATTGACTTCAGTACCTAAGGTGCTGCTGTAATTCCTGGCTTTATGTCAATAGTCAAGGCAGAAAGAAAGGAGGAAAAGGTGGTACTATCAGTTGCTTTTCAATTTTTAAAAAATTTAATTATTTTAATTGGAGGCTAATTTACAACGTTGTAGTGGTTTTTGCCATACATTGACATGAATCAGACATGGGTGTACATGTGTCCCCCATTCTGAACCCCCCTGCCACTTCCCTCCCCATCCCATCCCTCAGGGTCATCCCAGTGGACTGGCCCTGAGCTCCCTGTCTCGTACATTGAACTGGATTGGTGATCTATTTCACATATGGTAATATACATGTTTCAATGCTATTCTCTCAAATCATCTCACCCTCACCTTTTCCCACAGAGTCCAAAAGTCTGTTCTTTGTATCTGTGTCTCTTTTGCTGTCTCACATATAGGGTCATCATTACCATCTTTCTAAATTCCATATATGTGCATTAATATACTGTATTGGTGTTTTTCTTTCTGACTTAGTTCACTCTATATAATAGGCTCCAGTTTCATCCACCTCATTAGAACTGATTCAAATGTATTCTTTTTAATAGCTGAGTAATATTCCATTATTTATATGTTTTCTTATCTACTCATCTGCTGATGGACATCTAGGTTGCTTCCACGTCCTGGCTATTGTAAACAGTGCTGCAATGAACATTGGGGTACACGTGTCTCTTTCAATTCTGGTTTCCTCAGTGTATATGCCCAGCAGTGGGATTGCTGGGTCATATGGCAGTTCTATTTCCAGTTTTTTAAGGAATCTCCACACTGTTCTCCATAGTGGCTGTACTAGTTTGCATTCCCACCAACAGTGTAAGAGGCTTCCCTTTTCTCTGCACCCTCTCCAGCATTTATTGCTTGTAGACTTTGTTAGCAGCCATTCTGACTTGTGTGAGATAGTACCTCGTGGTTTTGATTTGCATTTCTTTGATAATGAGTGATGTTGAGCATCTTTTCATGTGTTTGTTAGCCATCTGTATGTCTTTTTTGGAGAAATGTCTGTTTAGGTCTTTGGCCCATTTTTTGATTGGGTCGTTTATTTTTCTGGTACATTGAGCTGCATTAGCTGCTTGTATATTTTTGAGATTAATTGACAGTTGCTTCATTTATTATTATTTTCTCCCATTCTGAAGACTGTCTTTTCACCTTGCTTATAGTTTCCTTCATTGTGCAAAAGGTTTTAAGCTTAATTAGGTCCCATTTGTTTATTTTTGCTTTTATTTCCATTACTCTGGGAGGTGGGTCATAGAGGATCCTGCTGTGATTTATGTTAGAGAGTTATATCAATTGCTTTTTTTTTAAAAAGTCAGCAAATGAAATCTTTTCCAGAAATTATCTACTAGATTGCCCCTTTTAACTCATGACTTTTTGACTGGAACTCTGTCACATGGCAACCTTTTGTGAGTCTGTGAAAATGAAAGTCTAGCTTTTGGGTTCTCTAATAGGCAGCCTTGGAAAGGACAGTTAATTGACTTTTGAATTGGTTGAAGAACGGTGTCTGCCACAATATCATCTCATTCCTGCTGTCTCTGGGGCTGGACACTTTAAGAACAAGATTGCTGTGAGCTTAACTACCGAAAAGGCAGCATAACTACCATGTAAGGCTTCCTGAAGTTCTTGCAGAATCTTACTTTTGTATCACTTCTTCATTTTTGCCCTGCACATGATGTTTCCTAAAATATTTCTTACTCCATCTCTCTGCTGACAGTATGGTTTAGTAGTGGGAGTTCAGGCTCTGGAGGTAGATGGCTCTGGTTTGAATCCCATAGGAGCTGCTTTCTAGCAGTTGTAATCTTCATCATGTTATTTAACTTCTGAAGAACTTCCTATCTTCATTTGTCAACTGTGAATAATAATGGAATATACCCCCATAGAGTTGCTATAAAAAGTTAATTGACATAACCCCATGATAAGCATATTCTAAATGCTTGATAAATGTTGACTTATCTCTAGATCTTATCAATGATTGTAATCACAATACTTGACATATAGAAGAAGCTCAGCTAAGAAAACCCTTACAGTTTTCCTTCTTTGTGTTAAATGACACATTTAATGTAATGGTGGGTGTGTATTATGTTTGTATGATTTGTGGAGATGGGGGGTAGCTAGAATCTTTCATGGAAATGTCCTAACCTCCAGGATTTCTGCCTTTTTGAAAAATTTACTTAAATGAACTATATTTGCAAAGATGAACTTTTAAAAAAACCCAAAATTGTAAAACAAATTTCTAACATTTGGAAAACTCAGCAGGGGCCACAGGACTGGAAAATGTTAGTTTTCATTCCAATCCCAAAGAAAGGCAATGCCAAAGAATGTTCAAACTACCATAGAATTGCACTCATCTCACACACTAGTAAAGTAATGCTCAAAATTCTCCAAGCCAGGCTTCAACAATACATGAACCACGAACTTCTATATGTTCAAGCTGGATTTAGAAAAGGCAGAGGAACCAGAGATCAAATTGCCAACATCCGCTGGATCATTGAAAAAGCAAGAGAGTTCCAGAAAAACATCTATTTCTGCTTTATTGACTATGCCAAAGCCTTTGACTGTGTGGATCACAATAAACTGTGGAAAATTCTGAAAGAGATGGGAATACCAGAGCACCTGACCTGCCTCTTGAGAAACCTGTATGCAGGTCAGGAAGCAACAGTTAGAACTGGACATAGAACAACAGACTGGTTCCAAATAGGAAAAGGAGTTCGTCAAGGCTGTATATTGTCACCCTGCTTATTTAACTTCTATGCAGAGTACATCATGAGAAACGCTGGGCTGGAAGAAGTACAAGTGGGAATGAAGATTGCCAGGAGAAATATCAATAACCTCAGATATGCAGATGACACCACCCTTATGGCAGAAAGTGAAGAACTAAAGAGCCTCTTGATGAAAGTGAAAGAAGAGAGTGAAAAAGTTGGCTTAAAGCTCAACATTCAGAAAATGAAGATCATGGCATCTGGTCCCATCACTTCATGGCAAATAGATGGGGAAACAGTGGAAACAGTGTCAGACTTTATTTTTTGGGGCTCCAAAATCACTGCAGATGGTGACTGCAGCCATGAAATTAAAAGATGCTTACTCCTTGGAAGGAAAGTTATGACCAACCTAGATAGCATATTACAAAGCAGAGACATTACTAGTTTTGCCAAGAAAGATGCATCTAGTCCAGGTTATGGTTTTTCCAGTAGTCATATATGGATGTGAGAGTTGGACTGTAAAGAAACTGAGTGTAAAGAATTGATGCTTTTGAACTGTGATGTTGGAGAAGACTTATGAGAATCCCTTGGACTGCAAGGAGATCCAACCAGTCCATCGTAAAGAAAATCAGTCCTGAGAGTTCATTGGAAGGACTGATGCTGAAGCTGAAACTCCAATACTTTGGAGACCGGATGCGAGGAACTGACTCATTTGCAAAGACCATGATGCTTGGCAAGATTGAAGGCAGGAGGAGAAGGAGACAACAGAGGATGAGATGGTTGAATGGCATCACTGACTCATCGGACATGAGTTTGGGTAGACTCCAGGAGTTGGTGATGGACAGGGAGGCCTGGCGTTCTGCAGTCCATAGGGTTGTAAAGAGTCAGACTTGACTGAGCGACTGAGCTGAACTGAACATCTTTATGTTGTTTTTCATTAAAATGTCTGCTTCAGTGGAAAACGATGTGAGTGCCCTTGAGAGGTATTAGGATCACCTAGTAAAAGAAGGGATACACATGCCTCTGCCTCCACATTGGGACAACGAGAAGCCTAGGTCCTAAATGGAGCAGCTGTATGGCTGCAGGCTCATTTTCATATTCTCTCTTCCCACTGGAAAGTTTAATGAAAACCTCTTTGAGAAAGTATCTAAAAATAAAGAATTAATCCATCTTAAAAAAATTAACTGGTACTATTTCTCCTGACATATTACGTTCAGGGACATTAATTAAGAGTGAGAAGAGGTTTGTGGTGGGTGCTATTCTCTGATGAGCTCAAAAATCTTTTCCCAACTGTCCTTCCCATTGCTGCCTATTAGACATTAAAAAAAACTGGATACTCATTTTTCCAGACTCACATTGTTTCATCTGACATATAATATGAAAGTGAAAGTCACTCAGTTGTGTCCGACTCTTTGTGACCCCATGGACTATACTGTCCATGGAATTCTCCAGGCCAGAATACTGGAGTGGGTAGCCTTTCCCTTCTCCAGGGGATCCTCCCAACCCATGGATCGAACCCAGGTCTCCCACATTGCAGATGATTTCTGCTGAGCTGCAAGGGAAGGCCGACATATAATACCCCCCCCAATATTTTGTTAGTGCTTTCCCAGTTGTTTATTTTTATGGCATAGCTATTTATAGAAGATAAAATGGTACCCCGAGAATATTTTGTCAAGAACAAAACACACAGTTTAAGGGGGAAAAAAATTTGGTCAAGAAATGGTTGGTAGGAAGGTGAATGTGCCTCTGCGGAGAGGAGGATGCTGATTAGAAATGTGGAGGCAATTCCTGAGGCCAGCCATTAAGTTGACAGTTTTACTCCTCTTCAGCTCTGGTTTCACCTTTTGATTAAGAGGTACCCACTTTATGATTTACAGAGCATTCTTTCTTGCCTTTGGTGTTTAAGTAATTGAAGTTAATCTCTTTGAAGAAGATCTCAGTTGAATTAATACAAGATTGAAAGAATCATTAAGAGAAATTAATAAAACACTTTAGGGTGAGTAATACAGATATTACAGTCTTAACATCTATGATCTGACCCAACAGACAGAATAAGCTCTAGCAAAGCAGGGAGTATGAGCCAAATGTTCAGCTTCTCTCATTAAAAAACAGGATTATGCAATAGTATAGAATCTGTAACTCTATTGTTTTAAGAAGGAATTAAGCAGAATTTGTTTATCTGCCTTATAATCATACCAGATATCCAGCCTGGAGGACTCAGCTCCTAGATGTCTCCTATAATGTGGAAGAAATATCCTTGCTTGTTATAAAAGCTTAACAAGAGATGAGAGTCTGAAAGTTGGAGGGGAGAAAAGAGAAGAGAAGATAAGGAATAACTCTGTAAGGAAAGTAAAGCCATAGGCCTTTTTAAAAAAATATAAATTTATTTATTTTAATTGGAGGCTAATTACTTTACAATATTGTATTGGTTTTGCCATACATCAACATGAATGGCCATAGGGATTTTGCATCCTGATTTCCTGTCTCTTGTCTCTGGTTTCCAAGGGGATGATGCAAGGCACAGACAGGGACCTTAGATAAGTGAATGAGACGTAAAGAACAGGGCACTTTTATTTTTATCTGCTCTCCCATTTGTAGGGTGACAATTCAATTTATGGTCCAGAGCACAACCTTTTTTAGAGTGAAAGAAACCACACTGAGACATTTGGGAATTGAAAAAAAATTTTTTTGGACAACTGGTATATATGGTTAACTACTCTGTAACAAGAAGGTGTGCATAGCCAACCTACTTTAGAGGATAGGGTGCCTCCTGATAGAGTGAGTGCCCTGATGGCCTTCCTGTGTGTCATGTACCCTGAGAGGAGAGCCAGCCAGCCTGTCATCAGGAAGCTTCTGATGAGGTTAGGTGGCCCCACAACAGAGACAGGTGAAAACTCCAGGTCATGAGACTGGATGAAGTAAATGGTGATCACCAAGAAGGTAGGTAGTCTATAAAGACACTATGAGTCAAAGAGCCTACTGTGATCCAGGGGTAGCTGGGTTATCAGAGGTCATTAGACTCTAGTGATCTGAAGACAGAGGACATTGCTCCAGAAAACAGTGTCTGCATGAAAAGAGGGGTGTCCTTGCTTGCTGTGCCTCAAGGACACGTAAGCCATATTCCTTTCCTTATATCCCTGGGGGTCAGTTTAGGGAGGGAAATGGGATGGGTTGGCTATATAGGAGATTAAATATTTTTACTAATAAAAATATGAAGAGATAAATTGTGTGGTCTTTTAAGTTAAAGGGTAAGAGTAAATTTAAACTGAGTACAAATTTATTTGAGTTTCTGTCTTGCAGATAGATTAGTTATAAACAAAATGAAGGAGATATACCTGAAAATCTAAGTCATACTGAATTATGTAAGCCTCCTTGCTATATTTAAATAACTATATATTTGTTGATAGAAGCAAGATCTCCTCTCTGTATTTCTTCCCAAAAAAATCTAAGTAATTTTTATCATTTTATTGAATCATTCCTTGGGTTCACTACTTGATATAAACCATCTACAGTGAGTGGACCTAAGAAAAAGGCATTATTATCTGATTTTACAGCTACATTGGTCAAGGCTAAAGAAGTAGAAGAACCTGATCTAGTTCATCTAGTTCAAAAGTGATAGAGATTGGATTCAGACCAAGCTAAAACATTTTCTTGGGCTCCAAAATCACTGCAGATGGTGACTGCCGCCGTGAAATTAAAAGATGCTTGCTCCTTGGAAGAGAAGCTATGACAAACCTAGACAGCATATTACAAAGCAGAGACATTACTTTGCCAACAAAGGTCCATCTAGTCAAAGCTATGGTTTTTCCAGTAGTCATGTACGGATATGAGAGCTGGACTGTAAAGAAAGCTGAACGCTGAAGAATTGATGCTTTTGAACTGGAGAAGACTCTTGAGAGTCCTTTGGACTGCAAGGAGATCAGACCAGTCAGTCCTAAAGGAGATCAGACCTGAATATTCATTGGAAGGACTGATGCTGAAGCTGAAATTCCAATACTTTGGCCACTTGATGCGAAGAACTGACTCCTTGGAAAAGATCCTGGTGCTGAGAAAGATTGAAGACAGGAGGAGAAGGGGATGACAAAGAATGAGATGGTTGGATGGCATCACCGACTCAATAGACAGGAGTTTGAGGAAGTTCTGGGAGTTTGTTATGGACAGGGAAGCATGGTGCGCTGCAGTTCATGGGGTTACAAAGTCGAACATGACTGAGTGACTGAACTGAACTGAAAACATTTACATGGCTTACGTTTTGTTCTGTGTGTGTGTCAGTTGCTCAGTCATGTCTGACTATGCCACCCCATGGACTGTAGCCCGCCAGACTTCTTTATCCGTGAGATTCTCCAGGCAAGGATACTGGAGTGGATTGCCATGCCCTCCTCCAGGAGATCTTCCTGACCCAGGGATCAAACCAGGGTCTCCTGCATTGCAGGCGGACTCTTTACTATTTGAGCCACAAGGGAGAGATATACTCAATGCACTGAACTCTTTTGTATGGTTTTATTTTTTTTAACTTTAAAAAATTGAGATATCATTAATTTACAATGTTGTGTTAGTTTTAAGTATACAGGAAATTGATTCAGTTATACATATACTTGTTCTTATGTGTATATATGAGTCTGTTTCATAAATAAGTTCATTTGTGATGTATTTTGGACTCCACATATAAGTGATATCATATGATATTTGTCTTTCTCTGACTTACTTCACTTAATGATAATCTCTATGATAATGCCATATTGCTGCAAGTGGCATTATATCATTCTTTTTTTTTTTTTTTGGCTGAGAAATATTCCATTGTGTGTGTGTGTGTGTGTATACATATACATACACACCACATCTTCTTCATCCATTCATTTATCTATGGACATTTAGGCTGCTTCTCTGTCTTGGCTATTGTAAATAGTGCTGCTATGAACACTAGGGTGCATGTATCTTTTCAAATTATCATTTTCTCCGGATATATGCCCTGGTGTGGGATTGTAAGAGCATATGGTAGCTGTATTTTTAGTTTTTAAAGAAACCTCCTTACTATTTTCCACATGGGTACATCAATTTATAATAACACAGACAGTATAAGAAGGATCCTTTTTCTCCATATCCTCTCTGTTATTTATTATCTGTAGACTTTTTAATGATGACCATTCTGACTGGTGTGAGGTGATACTTCTTTGTAGTTTTAATTTGCATTTCTCTAATACTTAGCAATGTTGAGCATCTTTTCATATGCCTGTTGGCATTCTGCATGTTTTCTTTGGAAAAATGTCTATTTAGTTCTTCCACCCATTTTTTGATTGAGTTGTTTGTTTGATACTAAGTTATATGAACTGTTTGTATATTTTGGAAATTAATCCCTTGTTGGTTGAATGCCTTGCAAATATGTTCTCCCATTCCATAGATTTTTTCCCCCTATAAATTGTTTCTTTGTTTCATTAATGTTTTCCTTTGCTCTGCAAAAGATTTTAAGTTTGATTAACTCCCATTTGTTTATTTTTGTTTTTATTTGCATTATTCTAGGAGATGGACCCAAAAAATGTTGCTGTGATTTATGTCAAAGAATGTTCTGCCTATGTTTTCCTCTAGGAGTTTTATAGTATCCAGGCTTACATTTCGGAGAAGGCAATGGCACCCCACTCCAGTACTCTTGCCTGGAAAATCCCATGACTTCACTTTCACTTTTCACTTTCATGCATTGGAGAAGGAAATGGCAACCCACTCCAGTGTTCTTGCCTGGAGAATCCCAGGGACGGGGGAGCCTGGTGGGCTGCCATCTATGGGGTCGCACAGAGTCAGACATGACTGAAGCGACTTAGCAGCAGCAGCAGCAAGCTTACATTTAGATCTTCACTCCATTTTGAATTTATTTTTGTATATGGTGTTGGAGAATGTTCTCACTTCATTATTTTATGTGTATTGGTAGTTTTTCAGTTTTCCCAGCACAATTATTGAAGAGACTGTCTTTTCTCCATTGTATATTATTGCCTCCTTTGTCATAGACTAATTGACCATAGGTAAATGGGTTTATTTCTGGACTTTCTATGTTGTTCCATTGACGTATATGTGTGTCTTTGTGCTACAGCATATTTTTTTTTTGCTTACTGTTGCTTTGTATAGTATAGTATAGTCTTCAGTAAGAAGTTGATTACTCAAGATCTATTCTTTTCTTAAGATTGGTTTGGCTATTTGGAGTCTTTTGTGTTTTGATACAAATTTCAATTTTGTGTGTGTGTAATTCTGTGAAAAATGGCATTGGTTTTTCAGTGTGGTTTTAAATAATGATTTAAATTGGATTAATTAGTAAAATTTCCATAGGCAAATAATACATTTTCTCACCTAGAATTAAAGTTATTTAGTGTTTTCTTCTTGGTTGTCCCATGTCTGTGTCTTTTGCATCATTGTCATCTTTAGAATTACCAATTCATTTAATAAATATTTCAGTTCTGTTCAGTTCTGTCGCTCAGTCATGTCTGACTCTTTGCAACCCCATGGACTGCAGAATGCCAGGTTTCCCTGTCCATCGCCAACTCCTGGAGCCTACTCAAACTCATGTCCATCGTGTCAGTGATGCCATCCAACCATTTCATCCTCTATCGTCCCCTTCTCCTCCCGCCTTCAATCTTTCCCAGCATTAGGGTCTTTTCTAAGGAGGCAGTTCTTCACATTGGGTGGCATCAGTCCTCCCAATCAATATTCAGGACTGATTTCCTTTAGGACTGACTGGTCTGATCTCCTTGCAGTCCAAGGGACTCTCAAGAGTCTTCTCCAGCACCACAGTTCAAAAGCATCAATTCTCTTTATAGTCCAACTCTCACATCCATACATGACTACTAGAAAAACCATAGCTTTGACTAGACATACCTTTGTTGGTAATGTCTCTGCTTTTTAATACGCTGTCTAGGTTGGTCATAGCTTTTCTTACAAGGAGCAAGCATCTTTTAATTTCATGGCTGTCCCCCCAAAATAAAGTCTGTCACTGTTTCCATTGTTTCCTCATCTATTTGCCATGAAGTGATGGGATCAGATGCCACAATCTTAGTTTTCTGAACGTTGAGCTTTAAGCCAACTTTTTTTTTTTTTTTCATTGTTGGTTTTATTTTATTTTCTAATTTTATTTTATTTTTAAACTTTACATAATTGTATTAGTTTTGCCAAATATCAAAATGAATCTGCCACAGGTATACACATTTGAATCAGTTCTAATGAGGTGGATGAAACTGGAGCCTATTATACAGAGTGAAGTAAGCCAGAAGGAAAAACATAAATACAGTATACTAACACATATATATGGAATTTAGAAAGATGGTAACAATAACCCGGTGTACGAGACAGCAAAAGAGACACTGATATGTAAGCCAACTTTTTCACTCTCCTCTTTCACTTTCATCAAGAGGCTTTTTAGTTCTTCTTCGCTTTCTGCCATAAGGGTGGTGTCATCTGCGTATCAGAGGTTATTGATATTCCTCCTGGCGATCTTCATTCCAGCTTGTGTTTCATCCAGCCTGGCATTTTGCATGATGTACTCTACATATAAGTTAAATGAATATTAAGCACCTATTATATTCCAGGAACTGTTTTAAGTTTGGAACATATGAATAAATAAAATGATAATGATCCTTATCCCCTTGGAAATTTATTCTATTGGTGAAGATAAAATATAAACAAAATGAGGGAGGAAATTGTAAAATATGGTGGAAGATGATAATTGCAATGCACAAAAATATAAACTTGAATACATGGAGTTGATAATGGACGTGGTTTGCTATTTTAGGGAAGATGAGAAGAATAGGTCCATTTGCAAAAACCCTGAGGAGGTGACCATGCACATGTCCAGAAGAAGAGAAGTTCATGTGGAGGGCAGTAGGCTGTGCAGGGCCCCTGCGGTTTGTGTGACCTGAGAAGAAGTAAGATAATGTCACAGAGAGAATACTTGGGGGTGTTACATGAACAGTTCTCATAGGAACTTGAAAAGTCATTGCAAGACATTTGACAAGATTGCAATAAGACTTCTAAATTATTTCATATTCCTTCTTAACATGCAGTAGGGCTATACGTACACACTTCCCTTTTCTACCAGGTGATAATTACTTTTTCAAATTTGATAGTTGAGAGCTATTAGTTCATTCAAGAACTTTTACAATTTTTTAAAAAAATTTCCTTTTCCTTTTCATATTTGGGGTAGAAAACACAAAGAAGGGAAAAATAAGGGAGAGTTTGCAGTGGGTTCTGTGGAATACTATAGGGTAGATAGTTCAAAGTAGGAAAATGCCAAGAAAGCCTCTGAGAGAAGAACTGGATTGTGATCTTTATTTATCTGATCATTGAGTTACCCACAACAGGTATGGCTAGCACATTAAATGGAATTAGATATCAGCTCTAGAAGAAACTTTGGTGGCATATATCACTAAGCTTTATTTTATTAATATTTAACATATCTTAAATTTTATTAGTATTTTATAAAAATTTTAGTAGGTTAAAGACTGTATTACCAAGAATAGTATAAAAGATGGATCAGCCTAACAAAAAGGCAGATGTATAGCTGGTAGAGAGTTTTATTAGTCAGAAACTGATTTTTTTTGTGCCTGTGGAAAAAATGAAAATCATATGTAACACATTTTGATACAAAACACAGGACTATATTGATTTACAGATTTTTTTTCTTTCAGAAACATTTTCATCTATACCTGAACAGTGAAATAGATATTTCACATGGTCTAAAGTGGTTTTGACCACCACACATTGTTAATCGGCTATACCCCCAATGCAAAATAAAAGGTATAAACTTTGGAAAAAAGGTGGTGAATGAACCTGTGATGTTCAGAACATTTCAATTAAACAACAGATACTTAAGACAGACTTTGGAGTGTCATTGTATGGTGTACACAAGACAAATAAGATATAATCTTTACACAAGATTGTATCTTTATACAAAAGATTATATCTTTAAAGATATAATCTTTAACCATTATGAATATCTAAACTACTTGGAGGTATAAGAAAAATGCACAAAATACGAAGAGATATTAACACAAGGCAATATATATATTCAGGGTGTAACTGCATAGTTTCTAACCATAATAGTAGCTTAGAGATGGATGAGTTGGTTGGGTTTAGTTATAGAAAACATGTGGAGAAGATTGGATTTAAGCTGGGCACTGGAAAGTAGATAGGTTTTGAAAAGACAAAGGAGAAGCAACAGAAATAGCCTAAACATGATTGAAGACATCAATTGGCATCATTGTGTTATATAGACATTTAGAGAGACTGATCTGATTTGGATGAATGACTTATGCTTGCAGCTAGAGGGGAAATAATGTGCATAATCTGACTCTGGAGTTGAGATTATGAAGGCCTTAGGGTTTTATATGACATAAAAGGCAATAAGGAATTATTATAATAATAAAATCAGTAGGTTTCAGTGTTAGCCCAGGCATAATTGTTGAGTTTTCTCCCTCTATTCCACCATTTCTCTGAGGATTGAGCTCCGTTTTAGGAAGCTTATGAATGTTCTAGACTATTGAAAAAGATTAGTCCACAAGGGAGAGTTTGGATGGGACTAAGTAAATTCCTAGCTATTGGAGGGTGTCATTTCTGCTGAGAGACATGCAGACAGATCACGGTCGATGGAAGGCCTGCACCAAGCAGCTACAAAGAGCACATCTTACAGTGCTCCTAACACTGGGATGGACAACAGGCTCATCTGGCTCCCTCTGTCTAACATTTCTGGGGGGGCCAGACCGTGCTTAGCAGTGCCTAGATGTGATTTCAATCCTTTCCTAGAGTCCCCAGGTCTTGTCTTTGGCATCTCATTCCGAGATCTATAAACATTCTACAAGTTCCTATGTCATTGAATCCTCTTTCCTCCGGAGTGCAATAATTCTCATTTAGTCTTGCCTGAGTCAGATAGTCAGAGTAATCCTATAGTCTTTTATGCATCTTATGAGTCTATTTTTATGGCATGAACTCTGTGCTCTGCTTCTTTCTGTCTTCCTTTCTGATTTTTGAGAGTCTCTTCTTCCCTTAATAATCTTGGTTCTTACAAATAAAAAAAACATTGGTTGTTTTGTTTTATTTTTGTTGTGAGTTCAGGACCTTATTTACCATTAAAAAAAATGAGAAGACTACAAATTGAACATTGGCAGTTTATTTAAATTTTTCTTCCTACTTCATAATTCTAATCTCTGATTGGAGAATTATACATAAGGAAATAAGATATAAAGAGTAATATTTCAAACCATTTTCTCACTACATAATAGTGATAGTAATATTTATTGACTGCATCAGTTCAGTTCAGTTCAGTCGCTCAGTCGTGTCCGACTCTTTGCGACCCCGTGAATCGCAGCATGCCAGGCCTCCCTGTCCATCACCAACTCCCGGAGTTCACTCAAACTCATGTCCATCGAGTCAGTGATGCCATCCAGCCATCTCATCCTCTGTCGTCCCCTTCTTCTCCTGCCCCCAATCCCTCCCAGCATCAGAGTCTTTTCCAATGAGTCAACTCTTCGCATGAGGTGGCCAAAGTACTGGAGTTTCAGCTTTAGCATCATTCCTTCCAAAGAAATCCCAGGGCTGATCTCCTTCAGAATGGACTGGTTGGATCTCCTTTCAGTCCAAGGTACTCTCAAGAGTCTTCTCCAACACCGCATAGCCTGTGCCAGGACCTGGGACAATACACATGGATTATCTCATCTTAATTAAATAATTAGTGATTTGATTAATCAGTATAGTATTAAATGTTATGCACTTTTATATGTTTTGAGTAAACATAGTGGAACTCTGAGGAGTTAAATACTTTGACAAGCTTGTAGAGCTAGGAAGTCAATGGTCAAGAGAAGGTTCAAACCCAGAAGTCTAATCCAGAGCCTGCACTTAATTGACTGTGCTCTCAAAATATTTTATCAAGAAATTAACATAATTGCAAAATTACATTTGGAAGATTAGTTTGGCATCTGTATAAGAGCCTAGAGAGAGGGGATTATTACTTTGAAGTTTATTTTAAGTTTTCAATATGTCAAGTGCTATAGGCATAAATTCAAGTGGAAGTCCTAGATGTTTAAACCTCATGGGCCAGGGTTATGTTAGCAACATGAAGATGCATAAGAATTTAAGATTAGAAATTTTAGGAACTAACAGGAAAATATAAAATATACTCTAGAGGTATTTTCCAGAAGTCTTTGACCACAAAATATCTGGGACACTTGTTATAAACAAAGAATCCTGAGCCCAAGCCAGCCAGTCCATAAGAAGCAGATTCTTTAAGGGAATTTCCTTTTCTAAATGAAGATACCAGTGGTTTTTCTATGATCAGAGAAATTGAAGAAGACATGAGAGAATATGCCTTTTACTTTTTTCTTGATAAAAGCTATATATTGCTTAATTATAATGGTCTTTCTTAATTCACTGGCACAATTTACTTTTTATAATTGGTACTTAATGTGTGGAGTGGTTAACAACTTAGGCCGAGACTGTTAATGTCCTTCAGTTCAACTAAATAAATCATCCAGGTAACTTGAGGTTTTACTGCCATGGAGTCATTTTCATAGCAGCATGCTGTGTTGATTTTGTGCCATCAGATACATGGCCAATTTAATATTGGCAAACAGGAGAATGGAATGTGAACTCGTGTCCCAGATATGTTTCCAAGATCCTGTTTTGTTAGCCAAGTTAGCCAATTTTAAAGTAGAGTGGAGTAATCACTGATATAATTTCCTTAGCTACTTCTATGGACAGTGAATTAAAGCTCCCTATATTTGATAGGCTCAAACTTTTAAAATTCAGCTTTAGAACTCAATTTTAATGTTAGGCTTAAACAATACATATTTGGGGTTGAAAATTCTCTTCAGTGTTTCTGATGGCCTGGAGAAATGAATGTAATAAAACAGTTTGACAAATAACTTCAGAATACGCAGTCTTTTTATATACAAATTCCCTCATTAATTTCCTATAATAGTTACAAAGCATTTGGGAGTGTAGAGTTCTAGGTCAGAATTCACCAAGTGAGGTATTAAGTGTACTCATGGCGGCCTTCTAAGGAGAAGTCTTTTTTTTTTTAACACTTGTAAACAGTTGTTGTTCTTTGTTTACTTCCCAGATACTTTTAGTATTATTAAAAATCTCAGAGAGGTCTGCAGGGATGCAAGTACAAAATTCTTCCCCTAAAATAACACATATTACCCTTGAAGAAATTAAAAGACTCTTTAATTTCTTTTCTTTCTTTTAATTTTAAAAGACTTCCAAATTTGCTCTTTGGAAGAAAAGCTATGACAAACCTAGACAGCATAATAAAAAGCAGAGAGACATTACTTTGCATACAAAGGTCTGTATAGTCAAAGTTATGGTTTTTCCAGGAGTCATGTATGAATGTGAGAGCTAGACCATAAAGAAGGCTGAGCGCTGAAGAATTGATGCTTTTGAGTTGTGGTGTTGGAGAAGACTCTTGAGAGTCCCTCGGACTGCAAGGAGATCAAAGCAGTCAATCCTAAAGGAAATCAATCCTGAATATTCATTGGAAGGACTCATACTGAAGCTGAAACTCCAATACTTGCCACATGATGCAAAGAACTGACCGATTAGAAAAGACCCTGATGCTGGGAAGGATTGAAGGCAGGAGGAGAAGGGGACAACAGAGGATGAGATAGTTGGATGGCATCACTGACTCAATGGACATGGGTTTGAGCAAGCTCCAGAAGATGGTGAGGGGAAGGGAAGACTGACGTGCTGCTGTCCATGGAGTCAAGAGTCAGACACCACTAAGTGACTGAACAACACCCCTAAAGAGGCCCATATTATATCTACTGCAACTCTAATTTGAACCACCTGTGTTCAACTGCATGAACTTTTTGGTCGAGGAGTTCTTTGGCCTTAGTGGCATTATCTAAATTGGCCATTATTTTCTCAAAATTTCTCACTGTAGTAAGCATTTTAGTTCTTGAATCAGAGCTCGGTTTTCCCCTTCTTGAATTAAATTACATACTTATCTCTTTTTCTTAAAAGAAAAGTCAAGTGGCCCAAAATGGACCCAGAATGATGTGAGAGACAATCATGAAAGCAGTAGAAGTTTGCTAAGGTAGTGAGTTCCTGTCCAACATGTGGCTAATAACGTATTAATCTAGCTTACATAATATAAAATATAATTACTGTTAAAATAAAAATTTCAGATAATGGATCGATCTGGTTAAATTCCAGTTTACATTTTTGAAAACCTTACATGTTACGCAGAGGTAGCAGCAATTTATTTCATCAGTGGTTCTGTGTAAGTTTAGGAAGAACAGGCTCAAAGACAGTAAAAATGTATAAACTCATGTTATACTTAATGCTGAAAATCAGAGACGGCATAGCTATTTTTATTAAATAGAAATAAAAGGTGTCTTATTTGCAAAATTTTACCTAAAGTATGGGAACTTGAGTTCTTAAGACATTGAGTCAACTTTCAATGAGAATACTCTCTTTTCTTTCTTTTCTTTTTTTTTTTTTTTAGCATATTGCAAGTAATAGTTCAATGACTTTATTTTCTAAGGATTTTTAGGAATATTCAATATCTAAGCACTCATTTATCTCCATAATCCTCTAAGAAGCACTCCTTAATCTTTAGAGAGACTTTTCCTTGCGTGTTCCTTCTGAGCACCTCATTGATTAATCATTTCACTTTTTATGTATTTTCTCTGTTTTCTTAGTCAAGACAGGGAAAAAATTCCCCCTATGTTCTTTCTGTTTAGGTATCTTCAAGTATTGATATCTTTGTTAAGACGCTCCCTTCTTTAGGGTTGAAAGGCTGATGTAAGGGCATGTTGTTATTTTATCTGTAAGGGCATATATTCATTCAAGATTCTAAATTTTTTATTGAATGTAACTGAAATATATTAGTTTCAAGTGTGAGGCATAATGATTTGATGTTTATATAAATTGCAAAACAATCACAACAATAAGTCTAGTTAATGCCTATCATCATAGATACAAAAATATTTTTTCTTGTGATGAAGTCTTTTAAGATCTACATATTGGGACTTCCCTGGTGGCTCAGATGGTAAAAGAATCTGCCTGCAATGCAGGAGACCCAGATTCAATCCCTGGGTTGGGAAGATCCCCTAGAGAAGGGAATGGCTACCCATTTTAGTATTCTTGACTGGAGAATTCCATGGACAGAGGAGCCTGGTGGGCTAGAGTCCGTGGAGTGGCAGAAAGTCAGACATGACTGAGCTACTAACATGTAATACAGTATTATTAACTGTAGTCAACCCTCTATGTTTCATCACCATGACTTATTCACATTATATCTGGAAGTTTGTACCTTTTTGACCCCTTTCACACATCTCTAGCAACTTCACCCCCACTTCTGGCAACCACCAATCTGTTCTCTATATCCATGAGCATGGTTTTGTTTGTCTGTTGTAGAGTCCACATATAAGTGAGATCATGCTGTATTTGTCTGTTTGACATTTCACTTAGCAAAAAGCCCTTAAAGTCCATCCATGTTGTTGCAAATGGAAAGATTTCCTTCTTTATTATGGCTGAATTATTTTGTATATTGTATATATATGTGTGTGTGCATATATAGAAAGAATTTGCTTTATCCATTCTCCATTGAGGATGCTTAGGTTGTTTCCATATTGTGGCTATTGTAAATAATGCTGCAAAGAACAGTGAACATAAGGGTGTATGTATCTTTTGGACCTGGTATTTTTGTTTTCTTCAGATAAATAACCAGAAGTGGAATTGCTGGATCATATGGTAGTTGTATTTTTTTTTAGGAACTACCACCCTGTTTTCCATAATGTCTGCACCATTTACATTTTTACCAGCACTGCACAAGGCTTCTCTTTTCTCCATATCCTCACCAGCACTTCTTATTTCTTGTCTTTTTGATAATAGCCATTTTGGCAGGTGTGAGGTGATATATCCTTGTGGTTTTGGTTTTCATTTCCTTGTTTTTTTTCTTTTGTTAGAATTAGGTTAGAGGCTTAAGGAAGGAGATGACAGAGGTGAGTTGCATTCTCATCAGATACTATCAAGAGGACCTTAACCTTGATAAATGGGCAGAAGTACTGATTGTCAGGTTTCTCTACAGCAAAGTTATTGCCCACCTTCCTGACTTTTGCTACTTGTTGGAAGCAAGTCAATAAGCACAGAACACACTCAAGCCTGGGGGGTGGGAAAGGGAAGGTTAAGCTTAATTCCTGGAGTGGAGAAGGAATCTGTATAATTTGGAATTCTTCTGCACTAGAGATATATCTCTTTTACCTCCTTCCTTCATCCTTCCCTACTTCCTTCCCTACTTCCTTCCCTCTTTTCTTTTCCTCCCTCCCTTCATTTATTTGTGCATAATAAATTATTTTTCCTTGGCATGGACACAGGTAAGATAATTTATAATTTGAATTACAATCTAATATTACATTGTTTTATTGCAACAAATGTTCCAGCTTCAGTCATTGGGTGTTCCTTCAGATTGGCTCCTGTGGTTTTGGACATGCATTTTCCTTTTGACTTATGAAGACTTCTTTACTTTCTGACATGACAGGATGGTTTAGATTCCTCTTGTGTATTCCCTGCCCTAACTCTAGAATCAATCATTTAGCCCACGAGTCTTGATTCCATTTACTGGTGAATACTATTTAGAAACCATGAATGGGGCATTGTGTGCCTTTTCAGATTTTGAAGTGAGAAACCAGTGCTAATATTAATAATATATGTAGTTATTTATGTTAGTAATAATAAAACATACATAGTAAGAAGAATAATCTCAGTTCAGTTCAGTCGCTCAGTTGTGTCCAACTTTGCGACCCCATGAACTGCAACACGCCAGGCCTCTCTGTCCATCACTAACTCCCGAAGTTTATTCAGATTCATATATCCATTGAGTCGGTGATGCCATCCAACCATCTCATCTTCTTCTCCTCCCCTTCTTTTCCTGCCTTCAATCCTTCCCAGCATCAAGGTCTTTTCAAATGAGTCAGTTCTTCGCATCAGGTAGCCAAAGTATTGAAGTTTCAGCTTCAGCATCAGTCCTTCCAGTGAATATTCAGGACTGATTTCCTTTAGGATGGACTGGTTGGATCTCTTTGTAGTCCACGGGACTCTCAAGAGTCCTCTCCAACACCACAGTTCAAAAGCATTAATTCTTCGGCGCTCACTTTTCTTTATAGTCGCCTCACATCCATACATGACTACTGGAAAAACCATAGCTTTGACTAGATGGACTTTTGTTGCCAAAGTAATGTCTCTGCTTTTTAATATGCTGTCTAGGTTGGTCATAACTTTCCTTCCAAGGAGTAAGCGTCTTTTAATTTCATGGCTGCAGTCACCATCTGCAGTGATTTTGGAGCCCAGAAAAATAAAGTCAGCCACTGTTTCCACTGTTTTCCCATCTATTTGTAATAATAAATAAAATATGCAAAAATACTAAAATATAAAATCGTAAAATAAAGAAAAAAAATCTCATGGAGAGTTGTCCCTTAAACTTTTGAAACATTTACTTATTACCTTACAAAAAGAAACATTGAATTTAAGACCTGGCCCTGGCTATTGGAAGTGACAGTCTCAGGACCAATGGCCAAATATTCTCTTAAATTAGGAGATCATCAGCAAGTAGGTGTTAACTGAAGCTAAGGGCATGTGTGAACTAGTGAATTACAAAAAAACAGGATACTGAGAATGAAATATCAGCAATGCCACAATTTAAAGATTGTCACAAGAAGGGGAATCTATGATGGAAATGGAAAAGGAGTACCAGAAAAACATAGAAATAACCAGGGGACGGTGATGAGATGGAACAAATGTAGAAGATAGTATCAAGAAGCTGGATATAGAATTAATATAAATTGTGGATGGTTTCAAGAAGGAATTATGAAATTATGGAACAATATGAAATCAATGATCCATAAATGTTTATGGTAAGGTAGAGGAATTTTGGCTTCCAATGACACTGTAATTATCATCAGAGCATCATAAAATTTGAAAGCAGTTTGATTGGTTTTATATTAAAGGAAAACTATTGAAGAATTGACTACTTAAACATGAAGAGCATGAAATGGAAAACAGATAAATGCAAAAACACCCCACAATGGTATACACAAATTATTTTTAATGTAAATAGACAGAATGTCTTAAAATGGATTGGGAAGAATATTCTTGACAGGTAATGGAGATGAAAATGTGGTTGGGGATGCTGGCAACTGGCTGCAAAATCTGTCCCTAACACGATGACTTTTTCTCTTCTGGGACTTCTCATTATTTCTACCACATTCCTAAGGATATGTTTTCTACTTTAAAATATATCCAAAAGTAAAAAAAAAAGTTTAATGATTTAAATCACATGCTTTAATGTCTTGGAACACATGTGGAAGACAACAGAGAACACCAGGGACCTAGGTAATCTGGCCTTGAATATCCTGCTTTCTTTCTTACCTTTAGATTCTAGTTCAATCATGAGTTACCAGCCTCTCTCCACAGAGCCAGTGGCATTTTTAATACTGTCCAAAATGCCTGTTGGGCTTCACTGGTGGCTCAGTGTTAAAGACTCTGCCTGCTGATGTAGGATACGTGGGTTTGATTCTTGGGTCAAGAAGATCCCCTAGAGAAGGAAATGGCAACCCACTCCATTATTCTTGCCTGGGAAATCCCATGGACAGAGCAGCCTAGAGGGTTACAGTCCATGGGTTCGCAAGGAGTCAGATATAACTGAGTGATAAACAGCAAAAACAAAGATGCCCCTTATAGCTCTGTGTACTCAGTGTCTACAGTAGTGTCTAGAAATGTTTGTTGAATGAATGACTGTGTGGATTAATGAACTATCCCTATTATCTTTCAGTACTTCAGAAAGATGCAATCCCATAGTATTAACATCCTTGAATATTATATTATAGTTCTTGAGATTTTAGATTTTGGGCCTATTCGTTTCCAAACTTTTTAATCTTCCTTTATTTTTTCCTTATCTCTCTCTTGCTATTCATATTTTTTTTGTAAATTATTGGACAAAATTGTTTGGGCTTCTCTCCTGTCTTCAACTTAAAAAAAATTGTGCCTTCAAATTTTTCTATATTTCTTCCCAGACTGTTGTATAACATAGATTTGTGTGGTAAATATTTTGTGCTTAGCCGCTCAGTCGTACCCGACTCTTTGTAACCCCATGGACTGTAGCCTGCCAGGCTCCTTTGTCTGTAGGGATTCTCCAGGCAAGAATACTGGAGTGGGTTGCCATGCCCTTCTCCAGGGGATCTTCCCAAACCAGGATCAAACCCAGATCTCCTGCACTGCAGGTGGATTCTTTACCATCTGAGCCAAATATTTTAGAGGTATTCTTTTCCATCATAACAAAGAATAGGAGAGTTAAAATGTTACAATTATAATTTCTATGGAATATTTTTACTTAATAGTATTCCATTAAAAGCCAAACAGTTGTCCCTATTAACTTGATGCTACTTGTTAGTTTTGATCAGGACATTGACTCTGGATATTGGGAAAATCCATGGTAAGTCTGTAATACTACTTTTCTGTGCTTCGTCTAAGATTTATTAGGGAACACTTATTATTGACTGGGCTTCACATGTTTTTCCTTGAGTCCTGTAAGGATCTTTCTTCTTTCTGAATGTTTTTGGATTATCAGAACATTTGATGGATGTCTACCATGTAGACCAATGTCAGTACCAAACACATAAGATTTTTGTTTAATTGGGAAAAAGAGGTAAAGTGATCCAGTAATTTATCTATGTTCCAATTGTTAATGACGGAGTTAGGGTTAGAATCTGTTTCTTTAGACTCCAAGTACTTTTACTTTTTTTGCAGGGAGGGGGGATGGTAATTGGAGAATATTTGCCCTCCTTTGGCATCCTTGTGGCTTGAACAATAATTGATGTTTTTTTTTTTTTCCTGTTTTCTTCCTCTCAGTCTGGAATCCCTAAGATCTCAAAAGATATACTTTGGTCATGATGACCTCCAAATCTGAAATTGTGTTTCTCTGAGCTCAGAGTTTTGGGATAAAAATCTCTACGTATGTGAAGGGTGGATTATTAAAATTCTCCTTTAATATTTGGAATAAGAATTAAAGTTAAGGAAGTTAGACCTAATAACAGTTGAAGGAAGCTTTAAATTGGATTTGGAACATTTAGAAATGTTTAAATTATTTAACCAGTGGCTACTGATTTAAAATAAAGTATATAGGAATAAATATAATACTAGATCATCAAAAGTCAAGAAACCTAACCATTAAGACAAACTTAGGAGAAGCATGGGGAGTTTTGCAGGTCCTGAAAATTTTGAATTGAAAAAGAAATTAGAATGTGTGGTATTTGAGTGGACTCTTAAATGTAAGAGGAAATAGTTTTTACAAATTTTTCAAATTCCAGAACAAAATTCATACTTGTGTATGAGAGAAAACCTTTTCTAAAAGATGTTTGATGCTGATTTCCCTTTTGGGAGAATAACTTTTTAAATATCTGACTTTGAATAGGTTGTGAGTCTAAGATGACTTCTGAAAAGTCTTTCAAGATTGTACTGTATATTTTTGAGATTAGTTGTTTGTTGGTTGCTTCATTTGCTATTATTTTCTCCCATTCTGAAGGCTGTCTTTTCACCATCACTCATTATCAGAGAAATGCAAATCAAAACCACCATGAGGTACCATTTCACACCAGTCAGAATGGCTGCGATCCAAAAGTCTACAAATAATAAATGCTGGAGAGGGTGTGGAGAAAAGGGAACCCTCTTACACTGTTGGTGGGAATGCAAACTAGTACAGCCACTATGGAGAACAGTGTGGAGATTCCTTAAAAAACTGGAAATAGAACTGCCTTATGATCCAGCAATCCCACTGCTGGGCATACACACTGAGGAAACCAGAAGGGAAAGAGACACGTGTACCCCAATGTTCATCGCAGCATTGTTTATAATAGCCAGGATATGGAAGCAACCTAGATGTCCATCAGCAGATGAATGGATAAGAAAGCTGGGGTACATATACACAATGGAATATTACTCAGCCATTAAAAAGAATACATTTGAATCAGTTCTAATGAGGTGGATGAAACTGGAGCCTATTATACAGAGTGAAGTAAGCCAGAAGGAAAAACACCAATACAGTATACTAATGCATATATATGGAATTTAGAAAGATGGTAACAATAACCCAGTGTACGAGACAGCAAAAGAGACACTGATGTATAGAACAGTCTTATGGACTCTGTGGGAGAGGGAGAGGGTGGGAAGATTTGGGAGAATGGCAATGAAACATGTAAAATATCATGTAGGAAACGAGTTGCCAGTCCAGGTTCGATGCACGATGCTGGATGCTTGGGGCTGGTGCACTGGGACGGCCCAGAGGGAAGGTATGGGGAGGGAGGAGGGAGGAGGGTTCGGGATGGGGAACACATGTATACCTGCGGTGGATTCATTTTGATATTTGGCAAAACTAATACAATTATGTAAAGTTTAAAAATAAAATAAAATTAGAAAAAAAAAAGATTGTACTGTACAAGAGACTTAAATTTGTGTAAAAAATTAATGCATTTAAATAAATATAAATTAATGCATTTATAATTAATTTATAAATGCAAATTAAATTTTTAGTGTTTACAATTGAATAATAGTATATCTATTAAAATGGTTAGAATTGAAAAAAAAAACTAACAGCAATAAATATCGGCAGTGATGTGGAGGAACTGGAAGACTCATAGATTGATAATATTGTGAATACTTTGGAAAACACTTTGGTAATTAAAAATTTAAATGAGAGTATGGAATATGCCATTTTATTTAAGGTACTTGAGCATCTGTGAAGTTTGGTATCCTTGGACATCTTGGCAACCAAACTCCCGTGGATACCAAGGGATGACTCTCCTTGAATGAAATGACCTTTGAGGAGAACAGTATCTAATAGACAACTTTAGGATTTTTACTGAGACCTCCTTCTGACCCTTTTATATTTTTTAAAGTCCATTTCATATGTATATATGTGATTGTGTGAGTGTTTTCTATCTTGCATAGGTACATGTGTGCCTATATGTATGCATGCTTCTGGGCATGCGTGTGTGTGTGCTTGTAAGTGTGTGTGTGTAGGTGTATGTGTGTAGTCCCATTGAAGATTAATGCTCATGATTAGGTGAAGTCTTTCAGGGCTAAAGACAGCAAAAGCATAACCATGAGAACTTGTATCCCAGAAATCTATATACATTTTTGTGAGGTTTGACTTTCTAGGGATATAAAATATGGTTTTTAGTTCTTAATATTTATTAAGGATCTTACAAGTATAGTCAACCTTAGCTGATGTCTAGGTTATTATAACATTAGCATCCTTCAAGAAGGCATAACTAGAAACATCCTCATCATCAATTTATTCATTTTCTCATTTAAAAATATTTATTGTGCTATTTGTTTATTAATTTTGTGGTACTTATTGGTGATATAGTGGAGAGCAAAACATATATATGTTATTTATTATGCTGTGACAAATCATCTTAAAACTCAGTGGTTTAACAAACAGCCATTTCACTTGCTCATGATTCTGTGGACCAGCAGTTTGGACTTGGGAAGTAAACTCAACTGAGTGGTTTTTCTGTTGGTTTCATAGGGGTTATTCATGCAACTGTAGTCAGCAAGTGGTGAAGTTGGGAGCTGGTTGGTCTAAAGGATCTCAGAGGAGATAACTTGTCTCATCTCCACACGGTCTAATTGTCAAAGATGCTAGCTTGGCTCCTTTATATGGTGCCAGAAGGATTCCCAATGAACAATAAGGCAGCCAAGAT
The DNA here is from genome assembly GCF_003369695.1 of Bos indicus x Bos taurus. Lineage (NCBI taxonomy): Eukaryota > Metazoa > Chordata > Mammalia > Artiodactyla > Bovidae > Bos > Bos indicus x Bos taurus. The sequence goes on along the minus strand of NC_040081.1, from coordinate 21,723,920 downwards.
GGAGAAAGTGAAGGATCTTTAAAACCTCTGCTTGTATTACATTAGCTGATATCTCATCAACCAAAGGGCTTCTCTGGTAGCTCAGCTGGTAAAGAATCTGCCTGCAATGTGGGAGACCTGGGTTTGATCCCTGAATTGGGAAGATCTCCTGGAGGAGGGCATGGCAACCCACTCTAGTATTCTTGCCTGGAGAATCCCCATGGACAGAGGAGCCTGGCAGGCTACAGTCCATAGGATCTCAAAGAGTTGGACACTACTGAGTGACTAAGCTCAGCACAGCATAGCATCAACCAAAACATGTCACGTTGTCACTGGCTGAGCTCAGAGTTAATGTGGGAGGGACTTAAGAACATGGGTACAAGGAGGTGTCATTCATTAAAGGCCATTCAGTTCAGTTCAATTCATTTCAGTTCACTTGCTCAGTCGAATTGTTGTTGTTCAGTAACTCAGTCATGTCCAACTCTTTGCCACACCATGGACTGCAACACGCCAGGCTTCCCTGTCTTTCACTGTCTCCCAGAGCTTGCTCAAACTCACGTCCATTGAGTCAGTGATGCCATCCAACCATCTTGTGCTCTGTTGTCCCCTTCTCCTCCTGCCTTCAATTTTTCCCAGCATCGGGGTCTTTTCCAATGAGTCGGCTCTTCACGTCAGGTGGCCAGAGTCCTGAAGCTTCAGCTTAGAATCAGTTCTTCCAATGAACAGTCAGGGTTGATTTCCCTTAGGAATGACTCATTTGATCTCCTTGGAGTCCAAGGGACTCTCAAGAGTCTTCTCCAACACCACAGTTCAAAAGCATCAATTCTTCAGTGCTCAGCCATCTTTATGGTCCAAATCTCACATCCATACATGACTACTGGAAAAACCATAGCTTTGACTATATAAGCCTTTGTCAACAAAGTAATATTTCTACTTTTTAATATACTGTCTAGATTTGTCATAGTTTTTCTTCCAAGGAGCAAGCATCTTTTAATTTCATGGCTGTAGTCACCATCTGCAGTGATTTTGGAGCCCAAGAAAATAGTCTGTCACTGTTTCCATTGTTTCCTCATCTATTTGCCATGAAGTGATAGGACCAAATGCCATGATCTTAGTTTTTTGAATGTTGAGTTTTAAGCCAGCTTTTTCACTTTCCTCTTTTACCCTCATCAAGAGGCTCTTTAGTTCCTCTTTGCTTTCTGCCATAAGGGTGGCAGAAATTATTATTACTAAAATAATCCATCATGATCAGCATGCTGATTATGCATATGTATTTTTGAATTAGTGTTTTCATTTTCTTTGGATTAATACCCAGGAGTGGAATTATTGGATCAGATGGTAGTTCTGTTTTTAATTTTTTTCAAGAAAATTTCATACTGTTTTTGATATTGACTGCATCAATTTGTAGTCCCACCAACAGTGTGTGAAGGTACACTTGTGTCCGCATCCTTGCCAACATTTGTTATTTATTGTTATTTTTTTAAATTAATTTATTTTTTATTGAAGGATAGTTGCTTTACAGAATTTTGCTGTTTTCTGTCAAACCTCAATATGAATCAGCCATAGGTTTACATATATCCCCTCCTTTTTGAAACTCCCTCCCATCTCCCTCCCCATTCCATCCCTCTAGGTTGATACAGCACCCCTGTTTGAGTTTCCTGAGCCATACAGCAAATTTCTGTTGGCTATCTATTTTACATATGGTAATATAAGTTTCCATGTTACTCTTTCCATTCATCTCACCCTCTCCTCCCATCTCCCCATGTCCATAAGTCTATTCTCTATGTCTGTTTCTCCATTGTTGCCCTGTAAATAAATTCTTCAGTACCATTTTTCTAGATTCCATAGATATGTGTTAGAATATGTTGTTTATCTTTCTCTTTCTGACTCACTTCACTCTGTATAATAGGTTCTAGGTTCATCTGCCTCATTAAAAATGACTCAATGCATTCCTTTTTATGGTTGAGTAATATTCCATTGTGTATATGTACCATAACTTATTTATCCATTCATCTGTTGATGGACATCTAGGTTGGTTCCATGTTCTAGCTACTGTAAATAGTGCTACAGTGAACAATGGAATACATGTGTCTCTTTCAATTTTGGTTTCCTCAGGGTATATGCCTAGGAGTGGGATTCTTGGGCCATATGGTGATGTTATTCCTAGTTTTTTAAGGAATCTCCATACCATCTTCCATATTGGCTGTATCAATTTACATTCCCACCAACAGTGTATATCTTGTATTTTTGATAATAGTCATTCTGACAGGTGTAGGGTGGTATCTCACTGTGATTTTGATTTGCATTTCCATGATGATTTGTGATATTGAGCAGCCTTTCATGTGTCTGTTGGCCATCTGTATGTCTTCTTTGGAAAAAATATATATTCAGGTTCTCTGCTCACTTTTTAATCAGATTGTTTGTTGTTTGATATTGAGTTGTATCTCTTGTATACCAAATTAGCAAATTAAATAGATATGAAATTATTTCACCTATGCTTGACTTTTTAAAAATAATTAAAACAGTAAGACATGGTTTAAACCTTACCCTCATCCCTTTCCCCATACTCTCTTAACAGGTGATTAAAGCATTATCCTTTTCTTATGGTAAAAACAAAAACAGCAGTTTCCCCATAATCCTGTTATGTTTTCCTTTGGTCATAATTATAAAACAAATACAAACAATTCTCTCTTTGTCTATCCAACTTAATTTCAAAGCACCAGTTTCAGAATAGTTCCTTCTAATATTTAAAGCTAATTTAATAGATTCTAAACAGAGTTTGCAAAGTCAAATGCCTCCAGTGCCAGCAGAAGAGATTAGAGAGCTCCCCCATTAGAGTGGGCACTCTGTCTAGACTGAGTTCACGCCTTGTTTATAGAAGGTAAATGCATGCTGTCATCTGGGAATGGCAACAAGTGAATGTTGAGTAGTATTAAGTAGCCTGATTTTTGAAAGGAAAGACAGAAATGTTGGTGTCTTTATTTCTATATTGTTACATTTCAGCTACTTACAATTTATAGGTTAAAGGCTTCCCTGGTGTCTCAGAGTGTAAAGAATCTGCCTGCAATGCAGGAGATCTGGGTTCAATCCCTGGGTCAGGAAGATCCCCTAAAGAAGAGAACGGCTACCTACTCCAGTATTCTTGCCTGGAGAATCCCATGGACAGAAGAACCTGGCAGGCTATAGTCCATGGGATTGCAGAGTCAGACATGACTGACTAACACTTCGACCTTTCATTTTGTAGGTTAAATTAAACCTGTTGGTAGGCCAGAGGCAGCTGTTGGTCTGCCTCTTTGCAACTACAGTAAAATGGGGCAGATGGAACTATTTTTCTGGTTGAGTACACTCTATTCTTCCCCTGCCCTGGGTTCACTTTTTTTTTCTAGCCATATTTTTGTTTAGGTCTGGGCTTTCTGTCTGAGCCACCCTCTGTGCTCTGGTCTCATCCTGCCATTCTACCTTCAAGCTTGCTCCTCCTATTAAAGTATCATCTTTACCATTAATTGAACAGCTTTGGCCATGTTTTGTCCTACAGTTTTGCTCCTGAAGTTTTATCTACAACTGTGTCACATAGTGCAAAGAGACTGGACTTTGATTTAGATAAACTTGTGTTTTCATCCTAGCTCAGTCATACTCTCTTTTTGAGCTTCTAGCTATGTTACTTCATCCCTCTGGATCTTAGAATCCTGACAATAGGATTATCATTCTGAAGTCTCAGTAAAATAATGTACTTAAACACCTAACATAGTGCTTGACATGTAATAGTCTTAGTTTAAGTTGCTTCAGTCGTGTCCAGCTCTTTGTGATGCTATGGACTGTAGCCCACTGGTCTCCTTTGTCCATGGAATTTTCCAAACAAGAATACTGGAGTAGGCTGCCATTTTCTTCTCCAGGGGATCTTCCTGACACAGGGATCAAACCCAAGTCTCTTATGTCTCCTGCATTGGCAGGCAGGTTCTTTACCATTAGCGCCACCTGGGAAGCCCGGGTGACACATAATATGTATGCAATAAAACATGCTCCTGCATGTATAGATTCAAGCTCTCATTTTTAATTATTTCATTCAAGTTCTATCTTCATCTCAACATCTTCTCTGTCAAGCCACTCCCTCCTCTCTGAACTGCTGTAGAACTTATTTCTCCATGGTCTATTTCCCATCCTGAATAATTATGTAACTTCAATGCCAACTTTTCACATACTTATCATCTCTCTAACCACAATATAACTTCTGATTAAAGAAATAACAGTAAACCATTTTGAGTTTCATGGAATACCCCACAGTCTTTTATATATTCTCTATGTCTAGGTAGATGCCAACTAGTTTCTTTAGGTCTTGGAGCCTCCAAATTGTAGGATAGAAAGAAATCATAGAGGTTATTACTCCTATTGATAATTTTATAGATAAGAAAATTATCTTCCTTTAAGTGGCTTATCAAGGTTCCATGGATGGGGAGGGACAGAATTGTGAAACTGGAGTTAAACTTTAAAACAATTCAGTTTGTTCTTTCTTAGAATAACCTTGGGCTCTTCTGGTGGATTAGATGGTAAAGAATCCACCTGCAGTGCAAAAGACCTGAGTTTGGTCCCTGGGTTGGGAAGATCCCCTGGAGAAGGGAATGGCTACCCACTCCAGCCACGGACAGAAGAGCGTGGTGGGCTACAGTCCATGTCGTTGCAAAGAGCTGGACACGATTGAGTGACTAACACTAAATCCTAGTGTAATGATTCATAGTATTGGTGCTGGAGTTAAATATTTCATTCTAGCTCCTCCCCTTACCAGCAGTGTGAACTTGGGCAAGTTATATGATATTTATGAGCTTCACTTTTTTAATTTTTCAAAAGGGAGTATTGAAACCTAAGGGTTTTTTGAGCATAAATGAGGCAAAATATGTATGGCATTTAGCACAGTGCTGGTATATACCAAACAGTTAGTACATTCTTCAATTATGATAAAAATGATACCAGTTTTGCTGAGGTATTTATGTTTGTTGACTCTGTCATTTAGGGAATTAAAAAATGATTGTTGCCATCTGTTGTTTTAAAGACTCTGTGTACTATATTTTAAAACATAGTTATTTTCCAACCTTTGACTCTTCACGCTGAAAATTTTCAGCTCACATAATCTTTGGAAACCCAAGGTATAGGGTTTCCAAAGTGTAATATTTTTATAGCTCTCCTATAAACTTTCTTTACAACTTTTTCTCACCCTTTAGTATAAAGTACATTATATTTTAAAACAGGTTTATTACACTTGTTGTGTTTTTGAATCTGAGTTTTTGATTTGTAATTATTTTGATCTGTTATTATGATGACCTTTTGATGGTTGTATTACGCCCTCTTACTGAGGAAGTATTAAGTAACTGTTAGTCTGCATTCCCACTTTAAAGTGTTACTGGTATAAACCTTTCCTGATACTCTGGAATGCTGAAGATGCTTTCAGCTAAACATAAATAGATTTTCAGAATGCTAGACCCTGAGCTGAGCAAGAAAACACACTAGGTCATTCAGAATAGAGAGGTCCATTTAGTTTAGAAGTAGCTGTTATTGACACATAAATATTGTCAACTAAACAATTCATCAGTAGCCTCAAGCATGTATTTCCTGTCTGAAAGGCTGAGACTTCAGAGGTTTGAGGGACTAGATAACATTTCTTAGCCTCTTCCTTTCCTGTGTGATTCCTTTCAACTTTTTTATACTCTTCCCACTAATAATCTATAGCATTTTGTGCTAGCTATTAAAATACTCAAATATTTTTTAAATAAATGAATCAATGAATAAATGCATAATGTCCTAACAATTTTTTCACTTCTTTCTCAATTCTGCCTGCTCTCATTTTAGACATAAATAATATTTACACATATTGCCAGTCTATAAACTACTGTATTTTTCTGTTAAATGAACACATACTCTAATTCTTTAGTCTATTGAGGTATTTGAAAAAATAATGGCTTTTCTGGTCTAGACTTCCATGAAAAATATATATAAGCTGGATCTCCCAAATCTGGCATATTTTGAAGAGTGTGCTCAAAGGAAAGATGTGCCTCACACCCCTTATTAAGTTCTACTTGGAGCTGATCTGCAAGATTAATCTGCTCCTTAGGGTTACTGTCAACCTAAATCTAAAAGAAGAGCAAAATTTTACTCAGATGTATTCACAATGTTTTGTTTTTTGGGGAGTATTTTTTTTAGCATTTTTTTAAATTTTATTTTTAAACTTTACAATATTGTATTGGTTTTGCCAAATATCGAAATGAAGCCGCCTAAGGTATACATGTGTTCCCCATCCTGAACCCTCCTCCCTCCCCATACCATCCCTCTGGGTCGTCCCAGTGCACCAGCCCCAAGCATCCAGTATCGTGCATCGAACCTGGACTGGTGACTTGTTTCATACAGGATATTATACATGTTTCAGTGCCATTTCCCCAAATCTCCCCACCCTCTCCCTCTCCCACAGAGTCCATAAGACTGTGCTATACATCAGTGTCTCTTTTGCTGTCTCGTACACAGGGTTATTGTTACCATCTTTCTAAATTCCATATATATGCATTAGTATACTGTATTGGTGTTTTTCTTTCTGGCTTACTTCACTCTGTATAATAGGCTCCAGTTTCATCCACCTCATTAGAACTGATTCAAATGTATTCTTTTTAATGGCTGAGTAATACTCCATTGTGTATATGTACCACTGCTTTCTTATCCATTCATCTGCTGATGGACATCTAGGTTGTTTCCATGTCCTGGCTATTATAAACAGTGCTGCAATGAACATCGGGGTACACGTGTCTCTTTCCCTTCTGGTTTCCTCAGTGTGTATGCCCAGCAGTGGGATTGCTGGATCATAAGGCAGTTCTATTTCCAGTTTTTTAAGGAATCTCCACACTGTTCTCCATAGTGACTGTACTAGTTTGCATTCCCACCAACAGTGTAAGAGGCTTCCCTTTTCTCCACACCCTCTCCAGCATTTATTGCTTGTAGACTTTTGGATCACAGCCATTCTGACTGATGTGAAATGGTACCTCATAGTGGTCTTGATTTGCATTTCTCTGATAATGAGTGATGTGGAGCATCTTTTCATGTGTTTGTTAGCCATCTGTATGTCTTCTTTGGAGAAATGTCTATTAGGTTGTTTGGCCCATTTTTTGATTGGATCATTTATTTTTCTGGAATTGAGCTGTAGGAGTTGCTTGTATATCTTTGAGATTAGTTGTTTGTCAGTTGCTTCATTTGCTATTATTTTCTCCCATTCTGAAGGCTGTCTTTTCACCTTGCTAATAGTTTCCTTTGTTGTGCAGAAGCTTTTAAGTTTAATTAGGGCCCATTTGTTTATTTTTGCTTTTATTTCCAATATTCTGGGAGATGGGTCATAGAGGATCCTGCTGTGATGTATGTCGGAGAGTGTTTTGCCTATGTTCTCCTCTAGGAGTTTTATAGTTTCTGGTCTTACGTTGAGATCTTTAATCCATTTTGAGTTTATTTTTGTGTATGGTGTTAGAAAGTGTTCTAGTTTCATTCTTTTACAAGTGGTTGACCAGTTTTCCCAGCACCACTTGTTAAAGAGATTGTCTTTTCTCCATTGTATATTCTTGCCTCCTTTGTCAAAGATAAGGTGTCCATATGTGCGTGGATTTATCTTTGGGCTTTCTATTTTGTTCCATTGATCTATATTTCTGTCTTTGTGCCAGTACCATACTGTCTTGATGACTGTGGCTTTGTAGTAGAGCCTGAAGTCAGGTAGGTTGATTCCTCCAGTTCCATTCTTCTTTCTCAAGATAGCTTTGGCTATTCGAGGTTTTTTGTATTTCCATACAAATGGTGAAATTATTTGTTCTAGCTCTGTGAAGAATACCGTTGGTAGCTTGATAGAGATTACATTGAATCTATAAATTGCTTTGCGTAGTATACTCATTTTCACTATATTGATTCTTCCAATCCATGAACATGGTGTATTTCTCCATCTATTAGTGTCCTCTTTGATTTCTTTCACCAGTGTTTTATAGTTTTCTATATATAGGTCTTTAGTTTCTTTAGGTAGATATATTCCTAAGTATTTTATTCTTTCCGTTGCAATGGTAAATGGAATTGTTTCCGAGTATTTTTGAACTGAGCAACAAACAAACTTTATCTTCTATCAGTTCAGTTCAGTCGCTCAGTCGTGTCCGACTCTTTGCGACCCCATGAATCGCAGCAGGCCAGGCCTCCCTGTCCATCACCAACTCTAGTCTAAATTAGATAATGCTACGTAAACAGCTTTAGTACGGTCTCAAGACAGAAATAATGTGCAAATTCAAAATTTTTTATTATTATACATATATGTAACATACTAGAGTTTGTGAACTACCATTGATGGTATCATTGCTATGCTATGCTATGCTAAGTCACGTCAGTCGTGTCCGACTGTGTGCGACCCCATAGACGGCAGCCCACCAGGCTCCCCCATCCCTGGGATTCTCCAGGCAAGAACACTGGAGTGGGCTGCCATTTCCTTCTCCAATGCATGAAAGTGAAAAGTGAAAAGTGAAAGTGAAGTCGCTCAGTCGTGTCCGACTCTTAGCGACCCCATGGACTGCAGCCTAACAGGCTCCTCCGTCCATGGGATTTTCCAAGCAAGAGTACTGGAGTAGGGTGCCATTGCCTTCTCCGATGGTATCATTAAGGTGCAACATAAGTGGTTTAACTATTAAACAAATGTTTCAGCTCAGTTCAGTTCAGTTCAGTCGCTCAGTCATGTCCGACTCTCTGCGACCTCATGAATTGCAGCACGCCAGGCCTCCCTGTCCATCACCAACTCCTGGAGTTCACTCGAACTCACATCCATTGAGTCGGTGATGCCATCCAGCCATCATCCCCTTTTCCTCCTGCCCCCAGTCACTCCCAGCATCAGAGTCTTTTCCAATGAGTCAACTCTTTGCATGAGGTGGCTAAAGTACTGGAGTTTCAGCTTTAGCATCATTCTTTCCAAAGAACATGCAGGGCTTATCTCCTTCAGAATGGACTGGTTGGATCTCCTTGCAGTCCAAGGGACTCTTAAGAGTCTTCTCCAACACCACAGTTCAAAAGCTCCAACTCTCACATCCATACATGACCACTGGAAAAACCATAGCCCTGACTAAACGGAACTTTGTTAGCAAAGTAATGTCTCTGCTTTTCAATATGCTATGTAGATTGGTCATAACTTTCCTTCCAAGGAGTAAGCGTCTTTTAATTTCATGGCTGCAATCACCATCTGCAGTGATTTTGGAGCCCAAAAAGTTAAAGTCTGACACTGTTTCTACTGTTTCCCCATCTATTTCCCATGAAGTGATGGGACCAGATGCCATGATCTTAGTTTTCTGAATGTTGAGCTTTAAGCCAACTTTTTCCCTCTCCTCTTTCACTTTCACAAAGAGGCTCTTTAGTTCCTCTTCACTTTCTGCCATAAGGGTGGTGTCATCTGCATATCTGAGGTTATTGATATTTTTCCTGGCAATCTTGATTCCAGCTTGTGTTTCTTCCATCCCAGTGTTTCTCATGATGTACTCTGCATATAAGTTAAATAAGCAGGGTGACAATATATAGCTTTGACACACTCCTTTTCCTGTTTGGGACCAGTCTGTTGTTCCATGTCCAGTTCTAACTGTTGCTTCCTGACCTGCATACAGGTTTCTCAAGAGGCAGGTCAGGTGGTCTGGTATTCCCATCTCTTTCAGAATTTTCTACAGTTGATTGTGATCCCCACAGCCAAAGGATTTGGCATAGTCAATAAAACAGAAATAGATGTTTTTCTGGAACTCTCTTGCTTTTTTGATGATCCAGAGGATGTTGGCAATTTGATCTCTGGTTGCTCTGCCTTTTGTAAAACCAGCTTGAACATCTGGAAGTTCACAGTTCATATTTTGCTGAAGCCTGGCTTGGAGAATTTTGAGCATTACTTTACGAGTGTGTGAGATGAGTGCAATTGTGTGGTAGTTTGAGCATTCTTTGGCATTGCCTTTCTTTGGGATTGGAATGCAGACTGACCTTTTCCAGTCCTGTGGCCACTGCTGAGTTTTCCAAATTTGCTGGCATATTGCTGGCATTTTTTTTTAAATAAAAAAATGTTTGAAAGTGAAAGTGAAGTCGCTCAGTCGTGTCCGACTCTTGGCGGCCCTATGGACTGCAGCCTACCAGGCTCTCCGTCCATGGGATTCTCCAGGCAAGAGTACTGGAGTTGGTTGCCATTGTCTTCGGCTAGATTAAAAGTTGGCAAATGTTATCATACACACTCTTAAAAGTGTTTAATATTTCCAAATGTCACAGGAAAACCTGGAATTTTAATATCAAACCTTGTACATTTGGAATTTAATTTTGTAGTTCTTTGTAATATTTACTTTGTCAATCTTTGATATTAATCTCCTTTTTTGTTTGATTTGCTTTGGGTAAAACTTAAAAAAAATCTTTTATTTTGTATAAAATCTATAGTTTATCTTTGAAAAGTAGAATTTCTACTTTGATTTCCTCATTGTATATGTGTATCAGATCAGTGAGGTTTTCAAGCCCAAATTATACATAGAATAAGTTTATCTAAAATAAATTTATTGGATAAAGCCAACTGATATGGTCCAATATTTTCCTGTTGTGCCAAATCTAGATGGCATATTAAAAAGCCAAGACATCACTTTGCCAACAATAGTCCGTATAGTCAAAGCTATGGTTTTCCAGTAGTCATGTGTGGATGTGAGAGTTGGATCATAAAGAAGGCCAGGTGCTGAAAAACTGATGCTTTCAAATTGTGGTGCTGGAGAAGACTCCTGAGAGTCACTCAGAATGCAAGGAGATCAAACCAGTCAATCCTAAAAGAAATCAACCCTGAATATTCATTGGAAGGACTGATGCTGAAGCTGAAGCTCCAATACACTGGCTACCTGATGTGAAGAACCAGTTTATTGGAAAAGACCTTGATTCTGGGAAAAATTGAAGGCAAATGGAGAAGAGCAGGTGGCAGAGGATTAGATGGTTAGGTAGTACCACCAACTTAATGGACATGAATATGAGTAAACTTCGGGAGACAGTGAAGGACAGAGGAGCCTGGCATGCTACAGTCCATAGGGTGCCAAAGAGTTGGACACAATTTAGCAACTGAACAACAGCAACAATAACAACAACAAAATGGTCCAATGATGTGATTTACACTTTCACATATACATTACTGTATTTTTAACTGTATTCTGAATGTTATGACTATATTTGGAACCACAATGCCTAAGTTAGAATTTCAGTATTAATGTGATCCATCTTGGGAATATGTGAACCGTGAACTCCCTGATGTTCAAGCTGGTTTTAGAAAAGGCAGAGCAACCAGAGATCAAATTGCCAACATCCTCTGGATCATGGAAAAAGCAAGAGAGTTCCAGAAAAGCATCTATTTCTGCTTTATTGACTATGCCAAAGCCTTTGACTGTGTGGATCACAATCAACTGTAGAAAATTCTGAAAGAGATGGGAATACCAGACCACCTGATCTGCCTCTTGAGAAATTTGTATGCAGGTCAGGAAGCAACAGTTAGAACTGGACATGGAAAAACAGACTGGTCCCAAATAGGAAAAGGAGTGTGTCAAAGCTATATATTGTCACCCTGCTTATTTAACTTATATGCAGAGTACATCATGAGAAACGCTGGACTGGAAGAAACACAAGCTAGAATCAAGATTGCCGGGAGAAATATCAATAACCTCAGATATGCAGATGACACCACCCTTATGGCAGAAAGTGAAGAGGAACTCAAAAGCCTCTTGGTGAAAGTGAAAGAGGAGAGGGAAAAAGTTGGCTTAAAGCTCAACATTCAGAAAACGAAGATCATGGCATCTGGTCCCATCACTTCATGGGAAATAGATGGGGAAACAGTGGAAACAGTGTCAGACTTCATTTTTGGGGGCTCCAAAATCACTACAGATGGTGACTGCAGCCATGAAATTAAAAGACGCTTACTCCTTGGAAGGAAAGTTATGACCAACCTAGATAGCATATTCAAAAGCAGAGACATTACTTTGCCAACAAAGTTTCGTCTAGTCAAGGCTACGGTTTTTCCTGTGGTCACGTATGGATGTGAGAGTTGGACTGTGAAGAAGGCTGAGTGCCGAAGAATTGATGCTTTTGAACTGTGATGTTGGTGAAGACTCTTGAGAGTCCCTTGGACTGCAAGGAGATCCAACCAGACCATTCTGAAGGAGATTAACCCTGGGATTTCTTTGGAAGGACTTATGCTAAAGCTGAAACTCCGGTACTTTGGCCACCTTATGCGAAAAGTTGCCTCATTGGAAAAGACTCTGATGCTGGGAGGGATTGGGGGCAAGAGGAGAAGGGGACGATAGAAGATGAGATGGCTGTATGGCATCACTGACTCGATGGACGTGAGTCTCAGTGAACTCCGGGAGTTGGTGATGGACAGGGAGGCCTGGCGTGCTGCGATTTATGGGGTCACAAAGAGTCGGACACGACTAAGTGACTGATCTGATCTGATCTTGGGAATATTACTTCATCTTTCTAAACTTCATGAAATGCAGAAAGGCAAAATGATTGTCTGAGGAGGCCTTACAGAGCTGAGGAAAGAAGAGAAGTGAAAGGCAAAGGAGAAAAGGAAAGATATGCCCTCTGAGTGCAGAGTTCCAAAGAATATCAAGGAGAGATAAGAAAGCTTTCGTAAGTGAGCAATGCAAAGAAAGAGGAAAACAATAGAATGGGAAAGACTAGAGATCTCTTCAAGAAAATTAGGGATACCAAGGGAATATTTCATGCAAAGATGGGCACAATAAAGGACAGAAACAGTATGGACCTAACAGAAGCAGAAGATATTTAAAAAAGGTGGCAAGAATACACAAAAGAACTATACAAACAAACCTTAATGATTCAAATAATCACGATGGTGTAATCACTCACCTAGAGCCAGACATCCTGGAGTCTGAAGTCAAGTGGGCCTTAGGAAGCATCACTACAAGCAAAGCTAGTGGAGGTGATGGAATTCCAGTTGAGCTATTTCAAGTCCTAAAAAATGATGCTGTGAAAATGCTGCGTTCAATATGCGAGCAAATTTGGAAAACTTGGCAGTGTCCACAGGATTGGAAAAGGTCAGCTTTCACTCTTTGCCTTTCCTAAAGAAAGGCAATGCCAAAGAATGTACGAAGTACTGCAGAATTGCACTCATTTCACATGCTAGCAATAGAGAAGGAAATGGTAACCCACTTCAGTACTCTTGCCTGGAAAATCCCATGGACAGAGGAGCCTGGTAGGCTGCAGTCCATGGGGTTATGAAGAGTCAGACACAACTGAGCGACTTCAATTTTCACTTTCATGCATTGGAGAAGGAAATGGCAACCCAGTCCAGTGTTCTTGCCTGGAGAATTCCAGGGAAGGGGGAGCCCGGTGGGCTGCCGTCTATGGGGTCGCACAGAGTTGGACACAACTGAAGTGACTTAGCAGTAGCAGCAGCACATGCTAGCAAAGTAATACTCAAAATTCTCCAAGCTAGGCTTCACCAGTACATGAACCAAGAACTTCCAGATGTTCAAGCTGGATTTAGAGAAGGCAGATGAACCAGAGATCAAACTGTCAATGTCTGCTGGATCATAGAAAAAGCAAAAGAATTCCAGAAAAATCATCTACTTCTGTTTCATTGACTATGCTAAAGCCTGTGGCTGTATGGATAACAACAAACTTTGGAAAATTATTAAAGAGATGGGAACACCAGACCACCTTACCTGCCTCCTGAGAAATCTGTATTCAGGTCAATAAGCAACAGTTAAAACTGGACATGGAACAACTGACTGGTTCCCAATGGGAAAGGCTGTATATTGTCACCCTGCTTATTTAACTTATATGCAGAGTACATCATGTGAAATGCTGGGCTGAGCTGATGTGAAATGAAACACAAGCTGGAATCAAGACTGCCGGGAGAAATATCAATAACCTCAGATATGCAGATGACACCACCCTTATGGCAGAAAGCAAAGAGGAACTAAAGAGCCTCTTGATGAAAGTGAAAGAGAAGTGAAAAAGCTGGTTTTTAAATTCAACATTAAAAAAACTAAGAATATGGCATCTGGTCCTATCACGTCATGATAAACAGATGGGGAAACAATGGAAACAGTGGCAGACTTTATTTTCTTAGGCTCCAAAATCACTGCAGATGGTGACTGCAGCCATGAAATTAAAAGATGCTTGCTCCTTGGAAGAAAAGTTATGACCAACCTAGACAGGTATTAAAAAGCAGAGACATTACTTTGCCAACAAAGGTTCATCTAGTCAAAGCTTTGATTTTTCCAGTAGTCTTGTATGGGTTCGAGAGTTGGACCATAAAGAAGGCTGAGTGGTGAAGAATTGATGCTTTTGAACTGTGGTGTTGGAGAAAACTCTTGAGAATCCCTTGTATTGCAAGATCAAACCAGTCAATCCTAAAGGAAATTAACCCTTTGTATTCATTGGAAGGACTGGTGCTGAAGCTGAAGCTGAAGCTGAAGCTCCAATAATTTGGCCACCTGATGTGAAGAGCTGACTCATTAGAAAAGACCCTGTTGCTGGGAAGGATTGAAGGCAGGAGGAGAAGGGGACAACAGAGGATGATATGGTTGGATCGCATCTGATGTGATCCTTCTTGGGAATGCTACTTCATCTTTCTAAACTTCAGTTTTATTTTTAAAGTAAAGATAATAATAGTACTTATTTCATAATACCATTATAAATATTATATAATTTAATATATGTAAAACAGAATGGTACCTGAAACACAATAAGGGGTATAAAATTATGTTTTGTACTGTTTTTAAAATTATTTGGGAATGGTTAGGAAAATAAGATATGAATTATAAACCTGCAAAAGGAATTTCCTATAGAGAAATGTTGCAATAATCTCATCTTCTAAAAGGGTACTAAGATTTTCACTATGATTAGATTTAATATTGGTGTATAATGAATCAGTGAAACTTTTCCATGGATCAGAATGAGATGGCTAGAAGAACGTTTTAATGTCTAAGTAATAACTGTTCTACTGAATTTTGTTCCCTAGTTAGTCAGAGTATTGGAAAAAAGTTATAACTCGTTGCTATTCTCATTTGTAGGTCTTAGATGAAATAAGCCCATGAGACCTAAGCTCCTAATTATGCTTCAGCGGAGGGAGTTTGATAGACTCCTGAGTAAAGGGCCCACTGGTGACAGGCACTGGCCTACAGCGTGGAGAGAAAGAAAAGATGCTGGGCTCTGTCATGGCTGGGACTCCTGCAGGACACATCACTGTGCTCTGAGATTTAGCTTGCCTCTGATTGCTTCCTCTGTAAGAAACAGATGTAGGTCCAGGATAAGTGACTCAGGATCCAATAGGGGGCGTTAGCACTATAATGTAGAAGGCAATGGCAACGCACTCCAGTACTCTTGCCTGGTAAATCCCATGGACGGAGGAGCCTGGAAGGCTGAAGTCCATGGGGTCGCTAAGAGTAGGACACGACTGAGCGACTTCACTTTCACTTTTCACTTTCATGCATTGGAGAAGGAAATGGCAACCCGCTCCAGTGATCTTGCCTGGAGAATCCCAGGGACCGGGGAGCCTGGTGGGCTGCCGTCTATGGGGTTGCACAGAGTCGGAAACGACTGAAGCGACTTAGCAGCAGCAGCAGCAGGGGGAGTTAGACAAACTAGTTTAGAAGTCATTTTTACAGGTACTGTTTTTTAATTTTAGAAAGTATGTCTTTTTTTAAGAATTTGTCCATTTCATCTTCTTAGCTCATAGCTGTAACACCATTTTGATAACAGAATTTGAGTCATATTCTTTATCATCCATTTAAGCCCTTCATGACCAATGCTTCTGTGTGTGGTACAGACACCAGCTTCTCTCAAGTGTTCTAGACCCTTTGAACTAATTGTATCATAACAGGCTTCCTTTCTAGTGGATTACGTCCACTTTTACTTGATCTGCTCATATGTCATTCATTAAAAAATTTATTCCTTGACTTCATATTTCCCTAAATATTTTGCTCCAAGTTTTCAAAACATTGCTGTCTTGTTTGTTCCATTCTTCACCAGCCTTTTGCTCTCACCAACCCATTCTTACCACTAATAACAACCAAATTGCCAGATTCAATGAACCTTCCCTGTACTCATATTGCTCTACCACTCAGCAGCATTCAATATGATTCACCACTCATTCCTTAAAAACTTGATTCTCTAGACTACTTCCTCTTTCTCAGTCTCCTCATCCTTGATAGTCCTTCTCTTTCTGACTTCACTGTGCGACAGTCTCTAGGTTCAACCACATCTCTGTTAATGGCACAATTTCATTTCTTTTTATGGCTGAATAATATACCATTGCATATAAGTGCCAAATCTTTATCTGTTCCTATGTTGACAGACCTTTAGGTTGCTTCCATGTCCTGGCTACTATACATAGTGCTGCATTGATCACAGGGGTGCATGTATCTTTTGGAATTATATGCCCAGGAGTGGGATTGCTGGGTCAAGGCAATGGCACCCCACTCCAGTACTTTTGCCTGGAAAATCCCATGGACGGAGAAGCCTGGTAGGCTGCAGTCCATGGGGTCGCTAAGAGTTGGACACGACCAAGCAACTTCACTTTCACTTTTCACTTTCATGCATTGGAGAAGGAAATGGCAACCCACTCCAGTGTTCTTGCCTGGAGAATCCCTGGGACAGGGGAGCCTGGTGGGCTGCCGTCTATGGGGTCACACGGAGTCGGACACGACTGAAGTGACTTAGCATAGCATAGCATAGCATGGTATTAATAGTTTTAATTTTAGTTTTTTAAGGAAACTCCATACTGTTTGCCATAGTGGCTATATTGATTTACATTCCCACCAACAGTGTTAGATGATTCTCTTCTCTCCACATCTTCAACATTTATTGTTTGTAGATTTTTTGATGATGGCCATTCTGACAGATGTGATGTGATACCTACCTCATTATAGTTTTGATTTACATTTCCCTAATAATTAGTGAGGTTGAACCTTTTTTCATGTGCCTCTTGGCCATTTGTACCTTTGTTTCTTTATGTTAATCTTTTGGAGAATTTTCCTGCTATGAATATAATAATGAAGTTTATTTGACTTCTTATATAGATACTAGAGGGAAATTGTTTTCATTTTTCCTTTTCAAATCTTATTTTTATTATGAAAAGAAGAGATATTTAAACTTTTTTCTTTACTTTATGTTATTTAATTTGTTAAATATATAACCTTGGTAAACATTTGGTAATTCTGTTGTTCTCCATCCTGCCTGTGAGTATGCAAGAATACCAGTATCAGCCCGTATTTTCCTAGCTTATTAACTTGTCTACTCTACTCAGCCTCCTCTATCCTACAGGGCCCCATCTGCACTTTAACAATATTGATGATTAATTCTTCAGAGGGTGGTTTAAACTGCAAGGTAGAACCTGGAACTAAGCCAGAGACTGGCCATATGTTCTGAGACATCTCTACAGCATAGAAAAGAATGTTTTCTGAAGAACATTTCTATTATCTTATTGAAAGATAGTCTAGAAGCTCCTGCTCTAAGTGGTTCTGGAGGGTCATAGTAATAAGTTAGATGATTGTAAACTTGCAATAAAAAGGACCCAGTTTAGGCCCTCATAATGACTGCATGTTAGATTGCAGGGAAGCAGAGTATTTCCCACACACCAAAAAAGGAGATCGTTTTGCCTTCCATTTAATTTGTTACATTTTTCTTCTGAAACTCCTTTTTCCCCTTAATTTTTGCTGTTACTATATCACTGTACATTACAATATTGGTATTTTCAAAGATATCTCAGTAGTATAGAATGGCACTAGGCTTGAAATGATTATTTCTGCCATTTATGAATCATGTGATCTGGAAAATAGCTTAGTTCTTAGAAATTTCAGTTTCTTCTTTTGTAAGACCCTCTTTCTCAGGATGGTTGTGGAGATTAAATAAGACAGTGCCTGTGGAAGTATGTGACACAAAACATCACTGGAAGGAAGTGTTAGGTATAAGAATTTCAATTCTGTAGAACATCTATATTCATAGCTGTCTGTTGTATTAATATTATTCTTGAGCTACTTGGTGTTTAAAAGTCAAAGGGTAAAAACTTACATCTTTGAGAAAATAATGAGTAGTATGTATATTTTAAACTTTAAAAGACAAATTTACTTAAATTAGCTAAAACAAGGTAATTATAATTTAGGTGTGTCTTTAACATGGGCAAAGTTATTTGATAGTGTTAAATTTATTGAAGACATTTAGAGATAATTTGTTTCAATGATGGTTTTTATTGTTGATGAATTATTTATAAAATATAGGAGAAAAAGAGAGACTTGATTTGATTATATATAATAGTTAAAATCAGGATATAATATCACCATTAGTGATTATATTCTTAATTCTCCCCCAAATAGCTGCCAATTACCTGAAAGCATCTTCAATTTACTCTTGGTTTTATTTATTCTCTCTTGTCATGAATTGTGGAAATAAATAAGACATTACTAACCCCCCAATTGAATCCATTAATATGATTTTCATATTTTTAAAAATTTAATGTATTACAAAATTATACTAGTTACTGGTGTATGATTATTAAATGGTTAGTAAAATTGTTTAATTCAATCGGATTAAATCCTCTTACTAACTTTATGTGGGAATTAAGAAAAAATTTGCCTGTATTCCCAGATCCCCATCATTTATTTAATCATGCAGTTTTGTTTACTATGTATGCCTTTTAAACATTTCTCAGCTCTAATCTCATTGCCACAGTCATTGTTTGGTCTTCTCATTGGTGCTTTACAGTGATTGTATAAATTGTAACTTTACTATTCTGTCTTACTACAATCTTTTCTGTTCCAATTCCTGCTCCACAATATAGCCACTCATTATAAAAATGAGATCATACACATTCTTTCTTTAATACCATTATATGGTTTCTAATATTTAGAAGAAAAAGCCTAAACTTCCGAGAGCACTGTGTAAAAAATCCTTTATAATACCCCCAACTTTCATTGTTGATGTGCTCCCAGCTCCCAGACCCTGGTGCATTTATGGTGGTCAGTGTTTTTTTGATGAATGAATGAATGAATGAACTTCCTATTTTAAGCTCCTTCTGCTTCTATACCCTCTGCCCCATTCCCACACTCAAATCTTGCTTTGCTTTGAATAATGCTCTTTCCTTCCCTTGTATTAAGTGCATTTAAGCTTGCAAAAAGGGCTTTAGTAAAATGGACTAAAGGGATTTTTGTCTGTGAGCTCATAGGAATAAGTTCAGACCATAATCAAGTGCAGAGGATTGTTGGCATAGTTACATATTATAATACAAAACAAAGGACTCACGTAGGCACTGACGAAAGTAAGAGTGTTTATAAATGGAGTGTTATTTTAATCCTCCCCTTACTGCTGTTTAATTTTATGATTCTAGAAAAGTAAACTCAGTAAATGAAATAATACTGATTCATAATGATGAAATGAAATTATTTTTCTCTTGGGAGAAATTCCACAATGTTTTGGAAGAAATGATTTGGGGAGAGGAGAAATGTAGAGATATGGAACAGTTTTGAGAGATAAGAGAGTTCCAAGAAAGAGCTATAAGAAGAAATGATTTATTTTTTTGCCTTCTAGAGTGAATAAGAGTAAGAACCTGGGGGGAGCAGGATAACAGCAGAAGGCATGACTGGATCTTAAAATGTAGGAAGGAACTGCTGTGAGTAGAAATGAAAAGGGAAGAGAAGAAGGAACAATTAAGATCTTCTAGAACAGGGATGCCTACTCAGGGCAGTCTACTGTGTGTGCAGTATTTTGGTGTGACTTGTTTTATTTTCTTGCATAGTGTATAGCAGTCATAGGAACAAAGTAATTAAATGAAATAAAAGTAAAGGAGAGGAGAAAATAATGATTCCAAAGGGTATTTTTTAATAACACATTTATGTAGAATGGATATTGAAATTGAGCCTACAGTGCAGGGTTGTCCTACTGGGTAAAGTGTGGAATGCATCAAGTATGGGAAATGCTGAGTTAGGTCCTTGTTCTTAAGGGGCTATCTGTGGTAGATACGAAGGACAGAAGGATCTGTGGGATTAGAAAGAATTGAACAAGAAGCAGAGCAGTATACATGGGCAGGAGCTGGACTATATACCTCATTCCTAAAGATCAATGATTCTCACTTGGGAGCAATTATGAACAGCCTCCGTCCACCCCATCTCAGGACATTTGGCAATGTCTGGAGATATTTTTGATGATGAAAACTGAAGAAGGATACTGCTTAGCCTCCAGGTGCCAGGGGTGCTCCTAAACCTTCTATAACTCCTAGGAAAGCCTCCCTCCCCTCCCTCCATAACAAAGAATCACTGAGTCTGTACACCAAGGCTGAGAAACCTTGTGGATAGACCGCAGTGAAGTGTTATATTGGTCTTAGTCAACATATGTGATATCAGAAATGTTTAATGTTTAGTCTATGCACAATACTTCAATAGAGATTGAAAAGTGAGACAATATAAGACAATATGTACTTTTGAAATTGATTTGGTAACTTTATTCCTGGACTTTTAAGTTCAGAAAAATGTTTTTATAAACTACTGCCTTAATTATTACCTGAATACCTATCCTTCAGTGACTCAATCACATATTGTTTTAAATAATCCATATAATGGGATACTATTTTCTATTTCTTTTCTAAGAAGGAGTTAGTTTGGTTGATTTTATTCACTGAGTTGTAATCCAGCAAGTATGAAAAACTTCCAATTTATATTTAATGCTATAGAGTAGCATTTTCAGTATATACTCTCTCACTGTTAATCACTCAGTATCTTGAAAGGACAGCTAAGTATTCATAATTTAAGTTATTTTTGATGTTTAATAATGTAGAATGACTTTTTTTTCATGTAGTTTAATGGGTAAAGTATAGAAATTGGGTATTGGAATCTGAATAATATATGAGTATGTAGGAGAATGGGCATTGCTACCAGACAAAATTGATTCATAGCTCTATCTACCAGTATTGGTCTGACTTTGGTTACTTTATACAGCTTTTCTGAGCATTCGTTTCTCATTTACTAAATGGCAGTAGAAATAGTATCCATTACCTAGTTTTTAGGTGAGAATTAAATAACTAATGCACATAAAGCATGGGGCTTCCCAGGTGGCGCTAGTGGTAAAGAACCTGCCTGCTAATCAGGACACGTAGAAGCAGGTTCAGTCCTTGGGTCTGAAAGACCCCTGGAGGAGGAAATGGCAACCCCTTCCAGTATTCTTGCTGGAGCATCCCAGGGACAGAGGAGCTTGGCTGGCTACAGTCCACAGGGTGCAAAGAGTCTGACACAACTAAGTGACTTTGCACACACGCATGCACACATATAAAGTACTGCATTGTCTAGCACTTAATAAGCTCTCAAAAATGTCATTAGCTCTTTCAAGCCAGCTTAATGATGTTGAAAATATCTCTAAATTCTTCAGGTCCAAATCTATAAAAATATAGTCTATCATTGGCTAAATTTCTATTTTGCTGCCAAGTCGCTTCAGTTGTGTCCGACTCTGTGCGACCCCAAAGACAGCAGCCCACCAGGCTCTGCCGTCCCTGGGATTCTCTAGGCAAGAACACTGGAGTGGGTTGCCATTTCCTTCTCCAAAATTTCTATTTTAGACCTTGACAATTTTTAAGACTAATTATATATATATATATATAAAATAGAGGAGGGATATACAATTAGTCTTAAAATTTTCAAGGTCTAAAATAGAAATTTAGCCAATGATATATATATATATATATATATGTATATATATATCCCACTTGTCCTTCAATAACTCTATCATGTACTGCTTTAAATTATCAATATAATAGGATGCTATTTTCTCTCTCTCTCTTTTTTTTTTATAAAAAGGAGCTAGTTTATTAGTTTGCTTCCTTGAACTGTGCTCTGACAGTCACTTGTCCCCTGACTACTAAATTACTAAAGATTAGTATCTTCTTTTTGTCTTAAGTTTGATATCTGTTCTATTTTTCCAGAAAACCTTAATCAAAGCATCTGCACCTATTTCGTTTTCCATCAGATAGTGCAGTTGTTCAAAAAAGCATTAGCAAGCTCTGCAGAACTGACTGAGGTTAGAGTTTATCCACCATTAATATTATACTTTCTATTATTCAGTCATGAAACTTGGGAGTCTTACAAACCCATCTCAACTGACTAAGATCACTGTAGTCAGCCACAAGCATGGGCTAAGTATTCTAATGAATATCCTTTTCCTTATTTTATTTCAAGATGATTAAATCTGAAATTCATATTTTAGTAGTAAAGCAGCAACAATCTATTAAAAGGCAAACTTTTTCCCCCAGAAAGTCATCTTAATATAGCCATATTTCCTGATCTGTCCAAAGACTGAAGCAAAACAATGCACACAAAAGCTGTTGTAATCTGCAAAGTTCTATCCAGTTGTAAGACAGTGGTGTAATGACACAAGGGCTCATCTGGTATGCAAATATAGTTAATTGTTTTTCTAGCTGTTGGAAACTCATTTGTCTAACAACCATACTGAGGCATGCTAATTTTTCTTTCTTTCTTTTTTTTTCTCTTGTGGGTATAAAGGCTACCCACAGACAGGTTTAAGAATTTTCTCAAAAGTGAAAACTGAAGAAACTGGATTTCTGATTAAATTCCAACTCAGCATTGTGTGAGAAAGGGTTTAGAAACTCAATTTTTATTCTTTGCCACCTTTCTGATATATTTAGTGACTGCTCCTGCTAATAAGTCACTTCAGTCGTGTCCGACTCTGTGCGACCCCAGAGATGGCAGCCCACCAGACTCCCTCTTCCCTGGGATTCTCCAGGCAAGAACACTGGAGTGGGTTGCCATTTCCTTCTCCAGTGCACGCAAGTGAAAAGTGAAAGTGAAGTCGCTCAGTTGTGTCTGACTCTTCGAGACCCCATGGACTGCAGCCTACCAGGCTCCTCCGTCCATGGGATTTTCCAGGCAAGAGTACTGGAGTGGGGTGCCATCGCCTTCTCTGTTAGTGACTGCAGAGCAATTCAGATAGACAGTAAAAATGTAGCTGTACTTAGATAAATACTTCATTAACAAAACACTTAGGGAAGCAAAATAATTTGAACCTTTCTTATGTGATTTTGCTGTTGGTGGCAGAATGATGTGCCTCCGCACCCAAAATTGTTCACATCTTTACCTGTGAACCTGCGAATATGTTATGCCATGGCAAAGGAGAATTAATGTTGCAGGTATGGCACCTGGGTTGCTGATCAACTGACCTTAAAGTTCCTGGATTTGATCCACGTGGACCCAGGGTAATCACAAGGGTCCTTTAAATATGGAAGAGGGAGATGTGTCAGTATTAGAAGGAGGTAATGTGAGAAATACTCAATCAACCATTCCTGTCTTTGGAGTAGGAAGGGGGCCACAAACCAAGAAATTCAGATGATCTCTAGCAACTGGAAAAGGCAAGGAAATGGGTTCTTTTCTAGAGCCTCCAGAAGTCCTGCCACCATCTTGATTTTAGCCCCTTGAGTATAATTTTTTTTTTTAATTTATGACTTCCAGAAATGTAAGATAACAAATTGTGTCCTTTAAAGCCACTGTTTGTGATATTTTCTTGTTAGAGCAATGGAAGTTAATACCCTTGCCTGAGACTTTAACTCCTAACTAAACAACATAAGTTATTCATACCTGAAATCCTGATTAAATTCATTTTCAGAGTCTATTTGGCTGATAGTTTTGTTTTCTACACCAATATAAAACACTTGCTTGTATTACAGAAAACTCCGCCCTCTGCCCCATTAATCTTTTAAAATGAAAAGTGTATTTTACTTTCTCCTCAATTCCTTTGAAAATTTGCAGCTGGTACTCAGGAGTTCTTATATGTTTTTCCCCTTCAGCTTTGAACAGAAAGTCTTGTGTTTGGATTGCTCTTTATTCCATCTCCTCCTCATTCTTCCATTTCTACTTAGCAAATCTTGTGCCATATTAATGAAATCCAACTAAAATATACTGCCTCCTTTTAAACTGTGATAAAATACACATAAAATTTACCATCTAACCTATTTTTAAGTGTTAAAACATTTAAAACACAGTTCATAGTGTTAACTACATCTACATTGTTGAGAAGCTAATCTCCAGAACTGTTTCCATCTTTCGAAATTGAAATTATACCCATTTAACAACTCTCCTTTCCCTTCCCCCAACCACTGGCAGCTACCATTCTATTTTCTGTCTCCAGAATACTGCTTTATTTTTGAAATAGTCCCTGATTATTCAATTACTCCAATTAGAAGAGACTTCTTCCTGGTGTGCAATTCCATCAGTGTGCTAAATTTCACCAGGGCCGCTACATTGCCACACAGTGGTATTTTGATATACCTTGTATTATTTTTGGCTGGTCATAGCAAATACCCTCTTCCAACAACACAAGAGAAGACTCTACACATGGACATCACCAGATGGTCAACACCGAAATCAGACTGATTATATTCTTTGCAGCCAAAGATGGAGAAGCTCTATACAGTCAGCAAAAACAAGACCGGGAGCTGACTGTGTCTCAGATCATGAACTCCTTATTGCCAAATTCAGACTGAAATTGAAGAAAGTAGGGAAAACCACTAGACCATTCAGGTATGACCCAAATCAAATCCCTTATGTGAGAAGTGAGAAATAGATTTAAGTGACTAGATCTGATAGATAGAGTGCATGATGAACTATGGATGGAGGTTCATGGCATTGTACAGGAGACAGGGATCAAGACCATCCCCACGGAAAAGGAATGCAAAAAAGCAAAATGGCTTTCTGAGGAGGCCTTACAAATAGACGTGAAAAGAAGAGAAGCGAAAAGCAAAGGAGAAAAGGAAAGACATAAGCATCTGAATGCAGAGTTCCAAAGAATAGCAAGAAGAGATAAGAAAGCCTTCTTCAGAGATCAATGCAAAGAAATAGAGGAAAACAACAGAATGGGAAAGACTAGAGATCTCTTCAAGAAAATTAGAGATACCAAGGGATCATTTCATGCAAAGATGGGCTCGATAAAGGATAGAAATGGTATGGACCTAACAGAAGCAGAAGATATTAAGAAGAGGGGGCAAGAATACACAGAAGAACTGTACAAAAAAGATCTTCATGACCAAGATAATCACGATGGTGTGATCATTGATCTAGAGCCAGACATCTTGGAATGTGAAGTCAAGTGGGCCTTAGAAACTACGAACAAAGCTAGTGGAGGTGATGGAATTCTATTCGAGCTATTCCAAATCCTGAAGGATGATGCTGTGAAAGTGCTGAACTCAATATGACAGCAAATTTGGAAAACTTAGCAGTGGCCACAGGACTGGAAAAGGTCAGTTTTCAACACAATCCAAAAGAAAGGCAATGCCAAATGATGCTCAAACTACTGCACAATTACACTCATCTCACATGCTAGTAAAGTAATGCTCAAAATTCTCCAAGCCAGGCTTCAGTAATATGTGAACCGTGAACTTCCAGATGTTCAAACTGGTTTTAGAGAAGGCAGAGGAACCAGAGATCAAATTGCCAGCATCCACTGGTTCATGGAAAAAGCAAGAGAGTTCCAGAAAAACATCTATTTCTGCTTTATTGACTATGCCAAAGCCTTTGACTGTGTGGATCACAATAAACTGTGGAAAATTCTGAAAGAGATGGGAATACCAGACCACCTGACCTGCCTCTTGAGAAACCTATATGCAGGTCAGGAAGCAACAGTTAGAACTGGACATGGAACAACAGACTGGTTCCAAATAGGAAAAGGAGTACATCAAAGCTGTATATTGTCACCCTGCTTATTTAACTTATATGCAGAGTACATCATAAGAAACGCCGGGCTGGAAGAAGCACAAGCTGGAATCAAGATTGCCGAGAGAAATATCAATCACCTCAGATATGCAGATGACACCACCCTTATGGCAGAAAGTGAAGAGGAACTAAAGAGCCTCTTGATGAAAGTGAAAGTGGAGAGTGAAAAAGTTGGCTTAAAGCTCAACATTCAGAAAACGAAGATCATGGCATTTGGTCCCATCACTTCATGGGAAATAGATGGGGAAACAGTGGAAACGGTGTCAGACTTTATTTTTTTGGGCTCCAAAATCACTGCAGATGGTGACTGCAGCCATGAAATTAAAAGACGCTTACTCCTTGGAAGGAAAATTATTACCAACCCCTAGATACCATATTCAAAAGCAGAGGCGTTACTTTGCCAACAAAGTTCCGTCTAGTCAAGGCTATGGTTTTTCTAGTAGTCATGTATGGATGTGAGAGTTGGACTGTGAAGAAAGCTGATAACTGAAGAATTGACGCTTTTGAACTGTGGTGTTGGAGAAGACTCTTGAGAGTCCCTTGGACTGCAAGGAGATCCAACGAGACCATTCTAAAGGAGATCAGTCCTGAGTGTTCTTTGGAAGGACTTATGCTGAAGCTGAAGCTCCAATACTTTGGCCACCACATGGGAGGAGTTGACTCATTGGAAAAGACTCTGATGCTAGGAGGGATTGGGGGCAGGAGGAGCAGGGGACGACATGGAATGAGATTTTTGGATGGCATCATTGACTAGATGGATGTGAATTTGAGTGAACTCCAGGAGTTGGTGATGGACAGGGAGGCCTGGCGTGCTGCAATTCATGGCATTGCAAAGAGTCAGACACGACTGAGAGACTAAACTGAACTAAACTGTGCACCAGATACCCTCTACCCTCTTTACCCCTCTCTTCACACTAGGCAGCTGTCTTCTGTCTATGGGCTCCTTTGCTCTCTGGCCTCAACTGGGAGCTTGAGTAGGGGATTGCTGCTGCCATGTCATTTCAGTCGTGTCCGACTCTGTGTGACACCATGGACTGCAGCCTACCAGGCTTCTCCGTCCCTGGGATTCTCCAGGCAAGAACACTGGAGTGGGTTGCCATTTCCTTCTCTAATGCATGAAAGTGGAAAGTGCAAGTGAAGTCACTCAGTCGTGTCCGACTCTTAGTGACCCCATGGACTGCAGCCTACCAGGCTCCTCCATCCATGGGATTTTCCAGGCAACAGTACTGGTGTGGGGTGCCATTGCCTTCTCCCGAGTAGGAGATTAGGAGAAGGGAAAGTGAACGAGGTGTTGGCTTGGGAGAACCCTTGCTCAGCCACAGTGGGCTGGCTGCTTGTCTCCACCACAGCTCCTGTTGGGCAGCCTGGCACACACTGTCTTCTCTGCTCACTCTTTAGGACTGAGGTCAGTGGTAACAGCTTTCTGCTGTTACCATCCCTGGAGGTACTACACCATATGTTCTGATTTCCCTATATCCTGTACCAACTTTTGTAAATAGTCCTTTATTACCCGGCTGTGGTGAGCTATCTGTCTTTTGCTGGGACCAGGGCTTTTTAAGCTTTCAGAGAACGTCTTTATGATACTTGTTTTGTTCTATCTCTGCTCCTGTCCTTGGTCTACTGCCCCTGTTTTGAGTCAGGAAGACTTGCCCATAAAGAAAGGAGAGTATGGAAAGAGACCAAAAAATAGACTCTTTCCTTGGGTATAATTCCAAATTAGACAGATAAACAGCTCGTAAAGAGGATTAAATCATAGGTAATGACATTTTGGAGAAGGAAATGGCAACCCACTCCAGTGTTCTTGCCTGGAGAATCCCAGGGATGAGGGAGCCTGGTGGGCTGCCATCTATGAGGTCGCACAGAGTCGGACATGACTGAAGCGACTTAGCAGTAGCAGTAGCAGCAATGACATTTTAGCCCTCAAAGTCTTTAAAAGAATTTATTATACCCTATCTATATAAAAAAAAAAATCCAAATCCTTACCTTCCCCCTTTTAAAATGACCTGTCATTATGGATCACATTTTTTGATAAAATGTATTTTCTGTTTTTTAGCCTTTTTTCTCAATAGAATTTTCACATACATTTCTTCAAGTTTGCTTTTCAGAAAAGAGATTACTGCTTACATTTTTCTTTGTAGGTGGTATAATTCTCAGAACAATGAGATTCTTAAAAATTGCACATCCATGAAATTTGGTAATAAAATTTTATTTAATTAAGCATGCATTTTGGCCATGTAAATATCCTTATTTAAAGTATCTGTTCAAATCTTCCCATTTTAATAGAGTTGTTGCCCTAATAATTTTTATTGCATCCTTGTCTTTTTATTCTTATTAATGTGAAAGAAGTATATATGTATTTTAGAAACTACCATTTTGTTTATTTTATATAGTCTCCTCCCAGTTTGTGGCTTCTTTTTTTAGCAGTTGTTCCAGCACTGGGCATTTATTTATTGGACTTGGCAGTACCAAGTCTGTGGAACAATGGATTTCCATAAAGGTTTGAGTATGTCTCTAGATTCTCAGCTGTCTTTTCCAATTAAGACAAGGCTGTCTTAATTACTAAAGCTTTATTATTAGTCTCAATGTCTAGGAAGAAAATCCATGCTATTTTTGGTCCCTTGTTCTTCCATATAAATTTTAGAATTTGTTTGTCAAGATCTAAAAAATAATATTGGAGAAGGAAATGGCAACCCACTCCAGTATTCTTGCATGGAGAATCCCAGGGATGGGGGAGCCTGGTGGGCTGCCATCCATTGGGTCGCACAGAGTCAGACACAACTGAAGTGACTTAGCAGCAGCAGCAGCAAAAAATAATAGGAATTTTAATTGGAGTTGTATTGATTCTAATAATCATTTTAGAGAAAAATAGATATTTTTACAGTTTTCTGTCTCTCAGCCATGAATTTATTTTGTCTCTATTTATTTAGGACTCCTTTAATTTCTTTCAATAAAGTTTCTTAATTTTCTTCATTAAGTTATTACACCTTCAATTATGTTTATTTTCATTTTTGTATTTTTGTTACTTCTGTTAATATGAGTCATATGTATTATGTGTTAAATTTTATAGTTTGATTTTTCATGCCTTAGGTAAAATAATAGTAAAATTTTTGTTATCAAATTGATTAAAAATTAGCATATTAATTAAAGTTAAGCAGTTACTGAAACTTCCTATATGTAACATTTTCTTAAAATAAATATCAGTAAAATAAATATTAATAACACTAAAAATTCTTATAAAAGGATTTCTCATGATATCCGTTAAAGACTTAATAAAGAAAGTGTGAATTAACACAAAGAAGATTTTTGTACAATTTTTTTTCTTTAGTATGTTAAGTGTCAAAGGATGTTGGAGGTTTCAGAACTATTTAAAAGTAATTTTTTTCTACATACTCCTTTCATTCTTCTTCATACTCTTTTATGGAAATCTATATTCCTTAAAAGGTACCCAAAGAAGTTAGAATTGGCTCTTTAATCTGTGGACTAATTATTGGTTCCATTGTTTAAATTTTTTTTTTTCATTTACAATCAATTTCAATAGCACACAGCACATTTGACAGAGTTGACTTTTTTTTTTTTTGAGTTCTATATTTAGCATATTGTTAAAGCTCCAGGTTGCTGTATTTCATCTTGATGTTGCCTCAGAAATCTTATCAGATATCAATATCACTTTGCTTCTGGATTGATTCCTAACATTGTGTTTCCAGATAACTACTTTATGCATTAGTTTGCTCAAATGTTATTTTAAGTTTTCTACACTAAAATCATAGCTGTAGCCACCCTACATCTTCCTTACCTAAGCCTAACTGATTCCTAGAGATAGATAACTATTTTTTTCTCGGTGACTTCAGTCATTCCACAAGTGCTTTACAAGGCACTCACGTTTTGCTGGTTGGAAAAATGCCGATCTTCTTATCTGTTATGGCTTAGGTCTTGTCTGTCACAGGAATACTATACTCTGATTATTTGATTACAATTGGGCTTTTATGAAAAACTCAATACAGAATTATTTCTAAAGCCCATGCCTTTTTAGTGTTATTTATTATTAGCTCTTCCTATTACATTCTGGTACTACACTCTAGAAATGATATTAGAATTTTTTATTAAGACAGAAAAATCAGAAATTGCATTCTAAGTTTCTGATAATGGAATAGATACTTGTGAACACAATGAGCAAAACCAAATATTTAGGCTTTTGTATATTAAGAATTTAATAATAAAAGATTTCCACTGAAGAAATTGAAGCATTATATATTTTTGCATAATTTAATATGCTATCAAAATTTTCTCTGATTAGTAAATAATATTCTTAATGAGGACAGTGATATAGTTAGAAAGTGTCATGTTAAATGTTCAATGACAAAAACCAAAATAAAACATGCTGGAATGGACATTGCTCTAGAATGTAAACCATTTTCAGATTATAATATATTTTACATAGCTAGTCAAAGATAAAATAAGATGAAATAAAATTTTTATTTGTATACAAATTTCTTTATTAGAACACATTTTTAATTTTCAAAAATACCTAAAACCTCTGGATATTAGCAAGTTTACTAATGCTAAATTAATTTATAGTTAATATAGATAACAAGAGAGCTGTCTCTAATTAGTGCTCAGTGGTTTAGTAAAAATTGTCAGTAGGATATCCTGGAAAAAAGAATCATTTACATTTTCAGTTAGCTATAGACTAGTCTTTCACAAAAGCAGTGAAGTTTTACTTATAAAACATTAGGCTCAGTTATAAGGATTTTGCCTATCTCATTTTATCTTATGAACCAAAGAGAAATAGAAATTGTTTGCAGCTATTTGACAAATCTTTACCAACCCATGGTGTACTAGAGTCATCTTATAATGAGAGTTGATGGTGCTCATCTCTAATTCTGTGTTTAGTGGCATTATATTGGTAATTTGAGATCAACCATGGTGGGAGGATTTATATCCCAGAAATTTATAAATGCTACAAATCATGTTTTTTTTTAAATCAACTAGAATGCTGTTTGTTAAACATTATTAGCACCTCTGATAATAATCCACATTTTATTAATTTAACCTTCATAATAAACTAACAATGTGGGTTGTTATCACCATTTTGTAAAAGAGAAAATTGACAGAGACTAATTTTCTGAGGATTTTATGCACAGTAGAGTCAGGATTCAAACCCAAGTCTCTCTGATCCCATGGATAATTAATGTGTAAATGTAATTATTTATTAGTAAAATGAATAAATCAATAAAAAATTTATCCTATTTCCTTGTTGAGATGGATGTTTAGGCCATATTTTAATATTACTCAGGTAGTAGTAGTAGTAGTTTAGTTGCTAAGTTGTGTCTGACTCCTTGCAACCCCATGGAGTTCTCCAGGCTCCTCTGTCCATGGGATTTTCCAGGCAAGAATACTGGAGTGGGTTGCCATTATTTGCAGGATGGCTTGAAGAAAAGAGGAAACTAGAAGAAGAATACAGCATGAGGTTTAATTTGGTAAATCTATATGAAAAAGAAAAAGATGAGTGAAGAGCTGGCAGAGAACACATAGATCGTATCTCTTGATTGTTTGGAATATCCTTCTTGTTACTCTCAGCACTGGATGAATGATTTAGCAATCCAATGTAAAAGAAATCAATATTAATATTGAATTATGACTAACATAAGTATCAGTATTAATGCTAACATCACTATCATTGCTATTACTACTTCTACCATGTTTTGGGTGTTTACTGTGGCCCAGGCTTGTGCAAAATTTTTTTTGGGGGGGTTTGTATTTTGGATTTTGTTTTATTTATTGAGGTAAAATTGACAGCAGTGTATTGATTTCAGGTATGCTGCTGCTGCTGCTGCTAAGTTGCTTTAATTGTGTCCAATTCTGTGCGACCCCATAGATGGTAGCCCACTAGGCTCCCCCGTCCCTGGGATTCTCCAGGCAAGAACACTAGAGTGGGTTGCCATTTCCTTCTCCAGTGCATGAAAGTGAAAGTGAAGTCGCTCAGTCGTGTCTGACTCCTAGCGACCCCATGGACCGCAGCCCACCAGGCTCCTTGGTCCATGGGATTTTCCAGGCAAGAGTACTGGAGTGGGGTGCCAGTGCCTTCTCCATATTTCAGGTATACCACATAGTAATTCCATATTTGTATACATTGCAAAATGATCACTACAATAAGTCTACTTATCACCCGTGACCAGTGGCCAAAAAATGTTTTTCTTGTGACGAGAAGTTTTAAGATTAACTCTCGTAGGTCTTTCAAATGTACAATAGAGTATTATTATTTTTATTTATTTATTTATTATTTTTTTAATTTAATTTTATTTTTTAACTTTACAATATTGTATTGGTTTTGCCATATATCAACTTGAATCCGCCACAGGTATACACGTGTTCCCCATCTTGAACCCTCCTCCCTCTTCCCTCCCCATACCATCCCTCTGGGTCATCCCAGTGCACCAGCCCCAAGCATCCAGTATTGTGCATCGAACCTGGACTGGCGACTCGTTTCTTATATGATATTATACATGTTTCAATGTCATTCTCCCAAATCATCCCACCCTCCCTCTCCCACAGAGTCCAAAAGACTGTTCTATACATCTGTGTCTCTTTTGCTGTCTCGTATATAGGGTTATTGTTACCATCTTTCTAAATTCCATATATATGTGTTAGTATACTGTATTGGTATTTTTCTTTCTGGCTTACTTCACTCTGTATAATAGGCTCCAGTTTCATCCATCTCATTAGAATTGATTCAAATGTATTCTTTTTAATGGCTGAGTAATACTCCATTGTGTATATGTACCGATGCTTTCTTATCCATTCATCTGCTGATGGACATCTAGGTTGCTTCCATGTCCTAGCTATTATAAACAGTGCTGTGATGAACATCGGGGTACATGTGTCTCTTTCCCTTCTGGTTTCCTTGGTGTGTATGCCCAGCAGTGGGATTGCTGGATCATAAGGCAGTTCTATTTCCAGTTTTTTAAGGAATCTCCACACTGTTCTCCATAGTGGCTGTACTAGTTTGCATTCCCACCAACAGTGTAAGAGGCTTCCCTTTTCTCCACACCCTCTCCAGCATTTATTGCTTGTAGACTTTTGGATCACAGCCATTCTGACTGGCGTGAAATGGTACCTCATACTGGTTTTGATTTGCATTTCTCTGATAATGGGTGATGTTGAGCTTGTTTTCATGTGTTTGTTAGCCATCTGTATGTCTTCTTTGGAGGAATGTCTATTTAGTTGTTTGGCCCACTTTTTGATTGGTCATTTATTTTTCTGGAATTGAGCTGTAGGGGTTGCTTGTATATTTTTGAGATTAGTTGTTTGTCAGTTGCTTCATTTGCTATTATTTTCTCCCATTCTGAAGGCTGTCTTTTCACCTTGCTTATAGTTTCCTTTGTTGTGCAGAAGCTTTTCATTTTAATTAGGTCCCATTTGTTTATTTTTGCTTTTATTTCCAATGTTCTGGGAGGTGGGTCATAGAGGATCCTGCTGTGATGTATGTCAGAGAGTGTTTTGCCTATGTTCTCCTCTAGGAGTTTTATAGTTTCTGGTCTTATGTTTAGATCTTTAATCCATTTTGAGTTTATTTTTGTGTATGGTGTTAAAAAATGTTTTTCTTGTGATGAGAAGTTTTAAGATCTACTCTCGTAGCTCTTTCAAATGTACAATAGAGTATTATTATTTTTTTAATTAAAAATTTTTTTATTTTAATTGGAAGCTAATTACTTTACAATATTGTGGTGGTTTTTGCCATACATTCACATGAATCAGCCATGGGTGTGTATGTGTTCCCCATCCTGAACCCCCCTCCCACCTCCCTTCCCATCCCATCCCTCTGGGTCATCCCAGCACACCAGCCCTGAGCACCCTGTCTCATGCATCAAACTTGGAATAGCAATATTTCATTTGAATCAACCATGTATTTAGCACCTGTTCTATGTAAAGCATTGTTAAAATCTGAAAACTTCATGAAGAGGTGTTAGGGACTGAATGTTTGTATCACACCCAAATTCTCTAGTTGAGATGGTAATCCCCCAATGTGATGATATTGGGAGATGGGGCCTTTGGAAGGTGTTTAGGTCATAAGGGTTGAGCCTTGTGAATGGAATTAGTGCCCCTCCAAAACTGACCAGAGCAGTCTCTCTCTCTCCCTTTCTAAGATATGAGGACACAGTCAGGATGGCTGTCTATGAATCAGGAACTGTGAGAAACAAATATTTGTTGTTAAGCTACCTAGTTTATGGTATTTTTGTTATAGGAGTCCTAAATGACTAAAACAGTATGTATTATTGTACTGTTGTAAAATGGGACTCTAGTTTGTAAGTGAGAAAAACAAGCTTTAGAGAAACTTCCCAATTTGTTTAATATTGAATGGTCTAGACTCTCTTTTTTTGTGTGTGTGTGTAAAAAAAAAATACTTTTTTTTTTTACATTTATTATATATATATATATTTTTAAATTTATTTATTTTAATTGGAGGCTAATTACTTTACAATATTGTAGTGGTTTTTGCCATACATTGACATGAATCAGCCATGGGTGTACATGTGTTCCCCATCCTGAACCCCTCTCCCACCTCCCTCTCCATCCCATCCCTCTAGACTCTCTCTTAACCTTATCTTGATAATGTGTGATTTACTAAACTGCTAGAATTCCCTTGCAGTTTTCTCTAAGACAATGCAACTGTGCATGACTAATATGACATATTGACCTTATAGGTCTTGAAATGATACAGGGAGTACCATCCTGCCCACTTAACTTCTGAGAGGAGGATTTATAAATCCATGACCAAAGGGTGACATATTATAATACAAAACCTTCTCCTTTGGCTATATGAAGCCAAGATGCAAATAAAAATTCACCTTGACAAAATCCATAGCTTTTTAATCTCTGTCTCTACAGAGAATGAAAGGGACCACAAGGAGAAGATGACAAGGGGTTCAACACATGGGAAATGATTTAACAGCTACTGAACAGTTCTAATTGTTCTAAGAGCTGCAATGGAAATCAATATTTTAAACACTAAGAAGTACAGTAGGCATTTTCATTTCTAATTTTGATGGGATTCTGAATTGGAGTTTCGACTTCACTCCTTAAATTTTCTTTGGCACTATAGAAAATGCATTTCATTCAATGAAATTACACAAGACATAAGATTTTTATTATTTTTCTTTTGGTTTCTCATAATAAAAATGCCATATTTATTTCAAAACATGTGTTGTTACTTCAGCCAATACATACTAAATGTAAGGTTTTTGAGCAACACGGTAATGACAAACCAGGCAATTTAGTGGTCTCATGATTCAGACTTGAAGCAGCCCAGAGTGAATGCTATATAACACCACATCCTCAAACTATGGAAGATCATAATTAAATTGTCAATTCTAGGTTGATTTTCTTTCTCTCGGTATATGTCTCAAAAAATAATTGCAGTTTTGACTTTCAGAGGAGTTTTGATTGCTCTATATCTATTGGAAAGCATACAATTCTTCATCATTTCACAGCTCCATTAGAGATAAAGGGGAGAATGCAAGGCAATGATTTGAGAACAACATACAAGATTGGATGGAGCTGGTGGCGTGATGTACTTACACTTTATGATACAAAAGGCATTGCAGACATCATTGTCCTTCTTTTGAAGCTCTGCATAATACTTATAAAATAACTTCAAAAACAAGCTAGAATAAACTAAAAGAAAACCAGAAAATGATTATTTTAAAGTTTCCTTTTTTTTGTTATTAATCAAAAATATTAGGGCACATAAAACCAAAAATATGTCTTGAGTGCTTTTGAGTTTTAAAGTGTTATTTCTATTATTCAATAATTATGACAATTAGTATGTGTTAAATGATCATTACTTGTCAGATGCTGTTTTAAATAGTCTACGTAGATTTTCTCGCTTGGAATTTCAGTTGTTATTAGCAGAAGCTTCCATACTTATTTCTGTAAGAATATTATCATGAAACAGATAAAATAGATATTTTGAGTCAGAATTTATTTTTTCAACAAACGTTTATTGAATGTTAGCTATATAGGATATCCTATTTAAATTCTAGGTAATAAGAGAGACGAAACTTCTCACAAGTAATATGACTGATAAGGAGTTAAGAATTATTTAAGTAAGACAGAAAATAAATAAGTACATAATATTATAGGTAGCAAGACATAAAATAAAAGAAAATAGAATGGAGTGATGGGATAGTGAGTGATGTGGTTGCTATTCCAGGTAAATTAATAAGGGACTATTTCCCCAGAGAGGTTCCTTTTGAGTAGAGGTGTAGATGAATATTTAGGGTGAGAGTGTTCAGGGAAGAAGGCTCAGCAAGTCCAAAGACTTAAGAAATTGGAATATACAAGGAAACTGGATGTCTGGAAGGGAATGGGCAGGGAGAAAGTGGGAGGAAATTAGGTCAGAGAGGCAGCCAGGAGTCAGTTGATCAAACACTTTGCAGGTCAGGATCACACAGACACATGCACTTTTAACTGTCTGGTCTCTCTTTTGTTTCTTTGCAATTGTTTGGAAACATCACATTCTAATTAAATAAAAATGTCTGTCTACTCTAAGACTGAATTATTTGAGCTGAAATTTGGAGAAAAACAAAAAAACATTATTCTGACTGATCTCATTTTAAATCCATGGTCACCAGCTACAGGTGAGTGGGATCAAGAATTCTGATATGAACTTATTAACTATGAGATGCTTATTATAAATTCAGGTAGAGGTGCAGAATTGGATAAAAAGTAAGGAGTGTAGGGTGGGAGATGTGGGGTGATGGTAAAAATTTGAGATATTTCTATGTAAATGGCAGGTGAGGGGATTAAACATGGCTAGAAAATAGTCCAAAGACTGAGTCCTCAGGGACAGCAAAACTTAGAATGTAAATAGAAAATGTGCTTCCCTGGTAGTTCAGTAGTAAAGAATCCACCTGCCAATGTAGGAGACGTGGGTTCGATCCCTGGATCGGAAAGATTCCTGGAGAAAGAAATGCCTGGGATTTCCCATTGACAGAAGAGCGTGGCGGGCTACAGTCCATGGGGTGACAGAAGAGTTGGACATGACTTAGCCTCTAAACAGCAACAAACAGAAGATGCAGCAAAGGAGGCTAACAGGGTGATGAGTTGAGTAGGAAATAACTCAGAGGTTTGTGGCATCCTCAATGTCAAGTGAAGACTTTTGAGTAAAATGAAGTGATTAACTATGTCATATACTGTGGGATAGTTGGGTAAGAAGGAATTGATCATTAGATTTGGCAATGTGGATGTCTTTACAGGGGCCAGGTTTGAGAGGATATGCAAAGTGGTGAAGTAGTTTAGAATTTGGGCAACACTGAAGGAATAGTGTTAGAAAGGGGATTGAAAACAGAATGGCAGTTAGAACAACGTAGAGAATTCAGGAGGGAGAAGGCAATGGCACCCCACTCCAGTACTGTTGACCGGAAAATCCCATGGATGGAGGAGCCTGGTAGGCTGCAGTCCATGGGGTCGCTAAGAGTCAGACACGATTGAGCAACTTCACTTTCACTTTCCACTTTCATGCATTGGAGAAGGCAATGGCAACCCACTCCAGTACTGTTGCCTGGAAAATCCCATGGATGGAGAAGCCTGGTGGGCTGCAGTCCATGGGGTCGTACAGAGTCAGACACGACTGAAGCGACTTAGCAGCAGCAGCAGCAGAGAATTCAGGAAGGATGTTTTTTAATGGGAAACATTATAGCATATTTGTGTGATAATTGTAATAAGTCAATTCAGTTCAGTTCAGTTCAGTTGCTCAGTCGTGTCTGACTCTGCAACCCCATGGACTGCAGCATGCCAGGCTTCCTTGTCCATCACCAACTCCTGGAGCTTGCTCAAATTCATGTCCATCAAATCAGTGATGCTATCCAATCATATCCTCTGTCGTCCCCTTCTCCCACCTGCAGCACGCCAGCCTCCCTGTCCATCACCAATTCCTGGAGTTTACCCAAACTCATGTCCATCGAGTCAGTGATGCCATCCAGCCATCTCATCCTCTGTCGTCACCTTCTCCTGCTGCCCCCAATCCCTCCCAGCATCAGGGTCTTTTCCAGTGAGTCAACTCTTTGCGTGAGGTGGCCAAAGTATTGGAGTTTCAGCTTCAGCATCAGTCCTTTCAATGAATACCCAGGACTGATCTCCTTTAGGATGGACTGATTGGATCTCCTTGCAGTCCAAGGGACTCTCAAGAGTCTTCACAGTTCAAAAGCATCAATTCTTCAGCGTTCAGCTTTCTTCACAGTCCAACTCTCACATCCATACATGACCACAGGAAAAACCATAGCCTTGACTAAATGGACCATTGTTGGCAAAGTTATGTCTGCTTTTGAATATGCTATCTAGGTTGGTCATAACTTTCCTTCCAAGGAGTAAGCGTCTTTTAATTTTATGGCTGCAATCACCATCTGCAGTGATTTTGGAGCCCCCCAAAATAAAGTCTGACACTGTTTCCACTGTTTCCCCATCTATTTCCCATGAAGTGATGGGACCAGATGCCATGATCTTCATTTTCTGAATGTTGAGCTTTAAGCCAACTTTTTCACTCTCCTCTTTCACTTTCATCAAGAGGCTTTTTAGTTCCTCTTTGCTTTCTGCCATAAGGGTGGTGTCATCTGCATATCTGAGGTTATTGATATTTCTCCCGGCAGTCTTGATCCCAGCTTGTGCTTCCTCCAGCCCAGCGTTTCTCATGATGTACTCTGCACATGAGTTAAATAAGCAGGGTGACAATATACAGCCTTAATGTACTCCTTTTCCTATTTGGAACCAGTCTGTTGTTCCATGTCCAGTTCTAACTGTTGCTTCCTGACCTGCATATAGGTTTCTCAAGAGGCAGGTCAGGTGGTCTGGTATTCCCATCTCTTTCAGAATTTTCCACAGTTTATTGTGATCCACACAGTCAAAGGCTTTGGCATAGTCAATAAAGCAAAAATAGATGTTTTTCTGGAACTCTCTTGCTTTTACGATGATCCAGCAGATGTTGGCAATTTGATCTCTGGTTCCTCTGCCTTTTCTAAAACTAGCTATAGAGAGTATGAAAAAAGTGATGATGAGAGAGAAGGTATAATCATAGAAGCAAGTTCTTTGAGTAGGTGAAAGGAGGTGGGATCCAGTGCCCAAGTGGAGAAGTTGGCCTTACACAGAATCCCAGAGTTTGCCTTTGTAATTGGACATTCCTGATAAAGAGAATAGTGTGATCAAAGACCTTGTGTAATGGGAATGAACATGATCTGTTTGAGAAACTGAGAGAAGAGTTGTGTGGTAGGAACACAGAGAGAAAGGGAGCAAATCATTGGTGCTGAACTTGGACTGGCAGGTGTGGAACAGGTTATACAGGGTGCAGGTGTCTAGGGTGAGTTTTTTGGGCTTCATTCTAATATCAGTGAAAATCACTGAAGGGATTAACCATCCCAGCAGTCTGTGTGATGTAATCGGATCTGGCTGTTTTGTAAACAGATTGAAGGCAGAGGAGTGAATGAATGCAATGAGAAACAGTGGTGTGCTGTTGCACTGGTTTAGGTGAGAGAGTATGGTAACCTGGGAGTGTGGTCAGACTGGAGATGGTGAGAAGTGGAATACTCTAGCTGTATTTAGGAGGTAAAAATCAAGACCTGTTGATGAACTGGATTTGGAAAATGTCAGAGAAGAAGGAAAATTCCTTCTTCCTTTTAGGTCAAACTGCTTCTTACCTATTAAAACTCAGTTCAAATATCTCCATTCATATTAGTATTTTCTGACTATCCCAGGAGCATTAAAAACAGGCTCATGTCCTTTAGGTTCTTTTGGGACAATATTTAGATCTCTTAATGGCACATAAAGTGATTTTTCTGCTGAAGTAACTGTATCTTCAGTTAACAGCGAGCTGCATGGGGGAGGTAGATGGTAAGATGAATTGAGAAAGTAGTGTTGACTTATATATGATGTTTAAAATGATAGCTAGTGGGAAGCTGCTCTACACCACAGAGAGCCCAGCCTGGTGCTCTGTTACAACCTAGAAGGGTGGGATGGGAGAAGGGAGGCTCAACAGGGAGGCCTTATGTATAGAATTATGGCTGATTCATGTTGTTGTTGGAGAAGGCAATGGCAGCCCACTCCAGTACTCTTGCCTGGAAAATCCCATGGATGGAGTAGCCTGGTGGTCTGCAGTCCATGGGGTCGCTAGAGTCGGACACGACTGAGCAACTTCACTTTCACTTTTCACTTTCATGCGTTGGAGAAGGAAATGGCAACCCACTCCAGTGTTCTTGCCTGGAGAATCCCAGGGACGGGAAGCCTGGTGGGCTTCGGTCTATGGGGTCGCACAGAGTCGGACACGACTAAAGCGACGCAGCAGCAGCAGCAGCTGCAGCAGCAACATGTTGTTGTACGGCAGAAACCAGCACAACGCTGTAAAACAACTATCCAATTAAAAAATAAAAATATAAAATAAAATGAATAGTGACCACTTAAAAAGTGGCTTCTTAAAAGCAATGACCACACTTCTTTATTTGTATTCCAACATGTGACATCATACCTTTCAAATAATAGATGTTTATTGAAATTGCTATGACTAGATGATAGAATAAATTAAAATGTCATAGATAAATAAAGCTAAAATTCATTAAGTAAGCACATATATATTTAATAACAAATAAAGATTTTTTTTTTTTTGGTAGACATATCTACAAAGACGGCTTAATCCACTAAAGGAAGATCTTTAAATCTGAATTCTTAGAAAAAAAATTGGTAGTGTACATTTGCTATAATTATGGAAGACAGCAAATTCATAATTTTCAGTTTTCATTCATTATCCTATATCTTTTCCAGTTCATTTCAAAGAATTTTTTTGGTTAACTGCACAAACGGTTATTAATAGATATACTAAAGCAATTGTTTTAGAAATATATTAATAGAATTTATTCCACTGAAAAGTGATGTATAAAGTTTTAGTAGAAATATATCTTGAACATGCTTTGGGAATTCTATTAAAACTATGAAAAATGAAATATATGAGTGAATATTTTGTAATGATACTTAATTTTTCCAATATTCATATTCCACTTAATTGTTTTTCGTGTAAATTAATTATATCCCCTTTAAATATTAATTTTTATGCTCATAATTTTGTGAGGAATTATTATGTAATTTTGTCTAGCTTTCCATGTTGTATAAAATACAAGTTATTGAATATATTATGCTAG
The DNA here is from genome assembly GCF_003369695.1 of Bos indicus x Bos taurus. Lineage (NCBI taxonomy): Eukaryota > Metazoa > Chordata > Mammalia > Artiodactyla > Bovidae > Bos > Bos indicus x Bos taurus. Next base: position 21,683,014 of record NC_040081.1, on the reverse strand, counting down.
ATATTTTCTTGTTATTTGATATTTACTAGTTTGAATTTTATTCCCCCAAATTTATTGAGTGCCTGTTGTGTACAAGGTAGTATTTAGGTGCTAGAAGTTCCAAAGCTTGGAATCTCCAGGGCCAGGAAAGAGAGCCTTCCCAGCCAAAGGTCAGATATTAGAGCAAAGCATGAAGGAAGTGCTGTAGGAACATATAGGAGGGGCTGGCTGATTTGCTCTTCCTAGCGAAATCAGAGAAGCTGTCTCAAAGAGGTAACTCTTGAAATGTCATGAAGGAAGAGAGGTCTAGGAAGGAACACATGTAGAAGGAGCAGCGTGGTCAAAGGCCTGAGCATGAACTGTGTCTGCTCAAGTAATTAGGAAATGCTAAGTATGACAAGAACAAAATGTTCATTTGGCTTAGTGTCAGAAGATGAGGCTGTGTATTATTTTGGGCTTCCCAATAAAATAAGCAACACACAACAATACTCATTGTTTATGAAATGGGATTTGTCCTTATCATTCAAAGACTTAATAGTAACAACAAAGATTGTCTCAACTCCACACCATTGATGATCTGCTGAACACTGTGAAAATAATTAAGATGTTATAGATAGAATATGCCAACATTCATTAAACATGCACTCATTTTTAGGATTAGTGAATATGGATATATATGAAAGGAGATCCTAAAAGATGATTCATAACTTCTTAGATCCTAAGTATGGTGATGTCTCTAAGAGGAAGTTCTTCAGTTCTAAAAGATTAATACTTCTTTTCCTAGTTTGGATCAACAAGATCTAAAGCATAAAAAGGGCTGTGGAAACCTGGTAATGTCTCTAAAGAGACTTAGCTCTACACCACAGAAACCACAACAACGTTGCTGGGGATGTAAAGGGGAGGGACCATGTCCCCAGCACACCATTGCTGTTATCTTTAACATAGCCTGCACTGAAGGAAGATAAGCAGCGTCACTACATTGAACATGAGCAGAATGTGATGTGAGGAACTTCCCTGAAGTTGACCTCCTAAATTCTGAAAATCAAGGTAAGTTCTATTCCCAGGAAGAAGATGAAAGAAGTATGGTAGTACTAGGCCATTCCTGACTTCAGAACTACAGAAGAGAAATGTAGCTGCACTGTTTCCAGGCAACAATTCACCCCTCCTGCCTAATCCCACATTTGTAGAAATAGCCAAACATGTCTAGATGGAACAGGCCCTATTCAAAGAAAAAAAAAGATGAAAAATAAACAGAAAAGCACTCCCATAGAATCTATAAAAGCCAAAGAGAAAGTAAAATGAAGGAACATAAGCAGAAGGGACATTGAAATTTAAAGGTAATGATTTTGTTGTCTAGTTTTTAAAAAGTGATAATACTATAAGCAGATCTCATTAACAGTGTTTGAGTATTAAAATTACACTTTAGGGTAGGGAACAGTTTTTGCTACTTGTTCTCATCTATACTTATAGTCCATTTTTGTATATTAAAAAGACAAGTCCTATCTAAATCGAAACCTCAGTCTCCCATTTCAAACCCCCACTGTGCCCCCAATTCAGCTCAGGCCAGACTGTGTAGTCCAGCAGAGAAAGAGGGTGTGATCTGTCCTTTCCCCCTTTGCACCTGTTCTATTCCCTCATCACCGCTGCTCTCACCTCCAGCATTGGGACAGGGAGGGGCTGAAGAGGAAATGATACGTTGTTATTTGTCTTTAGGCCTTCTGTCTGCCAGATGCATTAAAGTTAGCTTTTGTGGGTTCTTGGAGAACTCTACCCACCCAGCTTGGACCCCTCATACTCTACTTTCTTATGCATTGCCCTCTACCAGCTTCTCATTGCTCTAGCTCAGCAGCTGTTGGGGTGGCATCAGCTATGCTGCTTCTTTCTGCAGGTTGTTATCCACAGCAGATTATTATCCTAGAAGGGTATCCTTTGAAAACTGATCAAGCCTGGCTAAATTCTAGAGTATCTGTTTTGATTTGTGGAAGTTAAGCATTTTTCATGTTCCTCTACCAAGCCCTGGAAGTTCAAGCCTCTTCTCTATATAAGAGAATGTTTGTTGCAGAGGATATTATTAGGTTTGGGACTTTGAAAATTGCAATATATTAAAGTTATAATCTCTATTATATTTTCATAATTATGCCCTTTTTTATAATTTGAGAAACATTTTCTCTGGGTTTGTGAGAGGTACGATTAGCCCACTCAAAGCATCCACTGCAGAAAGTAAATAACTTCAGACGAGGCCAATACTAAGAAGCAGTCTTTTTTTCACACGCTTGGGAGAAGAGAATGCAATTTGGGAAGTTTGCAATTCTTATTAAAACTAAGCCCCAATATGTACTAAACTGCAGAGCAGAGGATGTAAAAAGCAGAGTAGGAAAACATTTTCTGTCAATGTATTTAGCAAAATTTAAGGAGAAAGAGCTTGGTGAACAAAGAAGAAAGTTTCTTGATCTATAGGAGTGTCTATTGGGTCACATGTATTAATTATCAAGCCAACAAATATGTAAATAAGTGGCAGTTCCCAATTTATGATCCACTTAGGAGCAATTAATGATAAAAAGAGAGAATTAATTGAACTACTATTTCTGTAATTACAGACAATTCACTGCTGTATATGTGCTTGCAGCAGGCTTTGCATACTTTGGCAGGCAACAGAAGGGTGCCAGAAGGACATCTCCAAAATATCTCTACCACCCAGATCATATAATGCCTAGAATTTCACTATCATGTGGTTTCTTCTTTTGAAGTCTTGCTCTCTCCAGGGAGAGAATAGAACTCTAAACTTTGCTGACTTCTTTCACTGGAAATAAGAATAGCCAATAATACCATGAATTCACAAGGGGAAAACTCTGCAAGGGGAGATAACATAAAAAGAAAAGTTGGAAATTACTAACAACTCCGCTTTCTTTCTTATAAGTGGGACGGACATGCCCTGTGCTCCTAGCCATTCAAATTTTCTCATCATGCAAGACTGAGAGCCATGAAAACTCCAGGGAGTATAGACTCAAACAGTCTCCATGTTCTTTCTTAAAGCTAGGAAACTACTGGAATATGGGGCATTGTACTGGACTTAAAAGTATACCCAAATACTAGCTGAAACAAATAGGCAATAAGAACAGAGGTGGATAATTTATAACATGACATTTTCCCACTATTTAAAGTATGAATGCATATGGACCACAATAAGAACATAACATGGAAAAAGAAAGATATTAAGATAAAGCTAATAATTTTACTTTTCAAAAACAGTTTTTTTAACAGTAAAGCAAGGAAAAATATCTGAGGGATACATAAGAAAAACTGAAATTCTCAAAAAATTCAGTTTCAGAGCAAAAAACCATCTATATTGAATTCAGTTGTATAAAGCAAAAGGCAGAAGGACAATTAAAAACTTCTCAATAAAATTCAATTCTTGTTTTTTTCTGAACTGTAAGAGCATAAATATGAAAAATAAAAAAAGGGACTGTTTCAGTGTATTCATGACTTATTATAGAAACCACTTAGAAGAATAAATATTTTGAAATATCTGCTGCTGGAGTTCTGTTTTCGTTTGCCGTAATGAGCATCTTTTCATATGTCTGTTTGCTGTGCATGTATCTTCTTTGGTGAGGTGTCTGCTCAGATCTTTTGCCTATTTTTAAATTTGGTTGTTTCTGTATTGTTGAGTTTTAAGATTTTATTTTTTAATTTTGGGTACAAGAGTTCTTTTCGACTTTGGGTATAAATCCCTTATTAGATATGTGTTTTGCAATATTTCCTCTCAGCCTGTGGCTTATATTCTCATTCTTTTATAGTGTCTTTGCAGGGCAGACTTTTATTTATTTATTCAATAAAAGTAAATAAATAATTGGCTGCGCTATGTCTTAATTGTGGTGAACAAGCTCTTCATGGCAGGGCACAGGCTCTCTAGTGGTGGTGTGTGGGCTTCTCTAGTTGAAGCCGGTGGGTTTAGTTGTCCTGTAGCGTGTGAGATCTTAGTTCCTCGACCAAGGATCAAACCTGCATCCCCTGCATTGGAAGATGAATTCTTAACCACCGGACTGCCAGGAAAGTCCCCAGACTTTTAAACTTGATAAAATCTAATGTCAGTTTCTTCTTTCATGGATTATATTTTTGGTAGTTGCAAAACTTATCACCAAACTCAGGGTCATGCAGATTTTCTTCAATGTTTTCTTCTAGAAATTTTATAATCATGCATTGAACATTTAAATCCTTTTTTTTTTTTTTTTTGCCAAATATCAAAATGAATCCACCACAGGTATACATGTGTTCCCCATCCTGAACCCTCCTCCCTCCTCCCTCCCCATACCATCCCTCTTGGTCGTCCCAGTGCACTAGCCCCAAGCATCCAGTATCGTGTATCGAACCTGGACTGGCAACTCGTTTCTTACATGATATTTTACATGTTTCAATGTCATTCTCCCAAATCTTCCCACCCTCTCCCTCTCCCACAGAGTCCATAAGACTGTTCTATACATCTGTGTCTCTTTTGCTGTCTCGTACACCGGGTTATTGTTACCATCTTCCTAAATTCCATATATATGCGTTAGTATACTGTATTTATGTTTTTCTTTCTGGCTTACTTCACTCTGTATAATAGGCTCCAGTTTCATCCACCTCATTAGAACTGATTCAAATGTATTCTTTTTAATGGCTGAGTAATACTCCATTGTGTATATGTACCACTGCTTTCTTATCCATTCATCTGCTGATGGACATCTAGGTTGCTTCCATGTCCTGGCTATTATAAACAGTGCTACGATGAACATTGGGGTACACATGTCTCTTTCCCTTCTGGTTTCCTCAGTGTGTATGCCCAGCAGTGGGATTGCTGGATCATAAGGCAGTTCTATTTCCAGTTTTTTAAGGAATCTCCACACTGTTCTCCATAGTGGCTGTACTAGTTTACATTCCCACCAACAGTGTAAGAGGGTTCCCTTTTCTCCACACCCTCTCCAGCATTCATTATTTGTAGACTTTTGGATCGCAGCCATTCTGACTGGCGTGAAATGGTACCTCATAGTGGTTTTGATTTGCATTTCTCTGATAATGAGTGATGTTGAGCATCTTTTCATGTGTTTGTTAGCCATCTGTATGTCTTCTTTGGAGAAATGTCTATTTAGTTCTTTGGCCCATTTTTTGATTGGGTCGTTTATTTTTCTGGAGTTGAGCTGTAGGAGTTGCTTGTATATTTTTGAGATTATTTGTTTGTCAGTTGCTTCATTTGCTATTATTTTCTCCCATTCTGAAGGCTGTCTTTTCCCTTGCTAATAGTTTCCTTTGATGTGCAGGAGCTTTTAAGGTTAATTAGGTCCCATTTGTTTATTTTTGCTTTTATTTCCAATATTCTGGGAGATGGGTCATAGAGGATCCTGCTGTGATGTATGTCGGAGAGTGTTTTGCCTATGTTCTCCTCTAGGAGTTTTATAGTTTCTGGTCTTACATTTAGGTCTTTAATCCATTTTGAGTTTATTTTTGTGTATGGTGTTAGAAAGTGGTCTAGTTTCATTCTTTTACAAGTGGTTGACCAGTTTTCCCAGCACCACTTGTTAAAGAGATTGTCTTTAATCCATTGTATATTCTTGCCTCCTTTGTCAAAGATAAGGTGTCCATATGTGCGTGGATTTATCTCTGGGCTTTCTATTTTATTCCATTGATCTATATTTCTGTCTTTGTGCCAGTACCATACTGTCTTGATAACTGTGGCTTTGTAGTAGAGCCTGAAGTCAGGTAGGTTGATTCCTCCAGTTCCATTCTTCTTTCTCAAGATCGCTTTGGCTATTCGAGGTTTTTTGTATTTCCATACAAATTGTGAAATTATTTGTTCTAGCTCTGTGAAGAATACTGTTGGTAGCTTGATAGGGATTGCATTGAATCTATAAATTGCTTTGGGTAGTATACTCATTTTCACTATATTGATTTTTCCAATCCATGAACATGGTATATTTCTCCATCTATTAGTGTCCTCTTTGATTTCTTTCACCAGTGTTTTATAGTTTTCTATATATAGGTCTTTAGTTTCTTTAGGTAGATATATTCCTAAGTATTTTATTCTTTCCATTCAATGGTGAATGGAATTGTTTCCTTAATTTCTCTTTCTGTTTTCTCATTATTAGTGTATAGGAATGCAAGGGATTTCTGTGTGTTGATTTTATATCCTGCAACTTTACTATAGTCATTGATTATTTCTAGTAATTTTCTGGTGGAATCTTTAGGGTTTTCTATGTAGAGGATCATGTCATCTGCAAATAGTGAGAGTTTTACTTCTTCTTTTCCAATTTGGATTCCTTTTATTTCTTTTTCTGCTCTGATTGCTGTGGCCAAAACTTCACCATAGTAATGGTGAAATATTGTTGCTTATATGAAGTATGCAATAGGACTCCCATTCAAGCCCTATTTTTGTGCTTAGTATGTGATAGCATGCTTACCTGCCTCCTGCAAAACTTGTATGCAGGTTAAGAAACAACACGGAACAATGGACTGGTTCTAAATTGGGAAAGGAGTATGTCAAGGCTGTGTATTGTCACCTGTTTATTTAACTTATATGCAGAGTACATCGTGCAAAATGCCAAGGTGGATTAATCAGAAGCTGGAATGAAGATTTCTGGGACAAATATCAATAACCTCAGATATGCAGATGACACCACCCTTATGGCAGAAAGTGAAGAAGAACTAAAAAGCCTCTTGATGAAAGTGAAAGAGGAGAGTGAAAAAGTTGACTTAAAAAACTCAACATTCAGAAAACTAAGATCATGGCATCTGGTCCCATCACTTCATGGGAAATAGATGGGGAGACAGTGGAAACAGTGACAGACTTTATTTTTGGGGGCTCCAAAATCACTGCAGATGGTGACTACAGCCATGAAATTAAAAGAAGATTGCTCCTTGGAAGAAAAGTTATGACAAACCTAGACAGCATATTAAAAAGCAGAGACATTACTTTGCCAACAAAGGTCCGTCTAGCCAAAGCTATGGTTTTTCCAGTAGTCATGTAGGGAGGTGAGATTTGGACGATAAAGAAAGCTGAGCACCAAAGAATTGATGCTTTTTACCTGTGGTGTTAGAGAGGACTCTTACGATTGCAAGGAGATCCAACCAGTCATCCTAAAGGAAATCAGTCCTGGGTGTTCATTGGAAGGACTGATGCTGAAGCTTAAACTCCAATACTTTGGCCACCTGATGCAAAGAACTGCCTCCTTGGAAAAGACCCTGATGCTGGGAAAGATTGAAGGTAGGAGGAGAAGGGGATGACGGAGGATGACATGGTTGGATGGCATCACTGACTCAATGGACTTGAGATTGAGTAAACTCCGGGAGTTGATGATGGACAGGGAGGCCTGGCATGTTGCAGTCCATGGGGTCGCAAAGAGTCAGACATGACTGAGTGACTGAACTGAGCTGAACTGTATGGAAATCATTCCTGAATATGCATTGAAGGGGGTGATGCTGAGGCTGAAGCTCCAATACTTTGGTCACCTGACGGGAAGTGCTGACTCATTGGAAAAGACCCTGTTGCCGGGAAAGGTTGAAGGCAAGAGGAGAAGGGGTGACAGAGATGAGATGGTTGAATGGTATCACTGATTCAGTGGACATGAGTTTGAGCAAGCTCTGGGAGATTGTGGAGGACAGGGAATCCTGGCGTGCTGCAGTCCGCGTGGTTGCAGAGTCAGACATGACTGAGCAACTGCACAACGTGTAATAGGGAAGCACTGGCTCCTTGGTGAAATTTTACCAGTATTGTATAGTTTCAGAGACAAGGCATTTTTGACATTGATAATACTTAATAATGGCTACAATTTATTTATACAGGAATGAGTTTAGCACTTTATATGTAATGATTCATCTAATCTTTTCAACATTTTCCTTATTTATAGATGAGGACACTTAGGATTAGGAAATTTAAGGCCTAAGCACATGTAATTATCTATTAGAGAAGCTTTTTGATTGCACTCACATCTGCCATACCTCCAGGACAGAGATTTACAAAGCAGGCTGGCAGAGGAGTGACTGTCACAGGAAAGCAGTAACGGTGCTGTGAGGACGCCCTGGAAGTGCTGGTTCCTAGGGTCAGTTTGAGTTAAGAAGATATAAGTCCTCATGGATGCTTAGTGGGAACAGGTAGTGGTAAACGTAGGTATGAGCATTATATTTTCACATTTTAGATCAGAAGATGAATTTGGGAAAATGACAAGACTGGAAATATAGACCTTAATAATGTTTTGTCAGAGGGGAATGGGAGTGAAGATTGTTAAATGGCTGTCCACACGGGCATTGTCTTTCAGATTAATAACAGGAGTTGGTGGAATAAAAGACTATGATCAGGATACTAAAGGTGGCATAAGAAAATGGAGGACAGTTAATGGCTGTGATGAAAATGAGAAGCACAGAGTACAGTTGAATCTTTAGGGGCTCAAATAAGGAGGGATTTTGGGGTGAACAGCAAATATAATGAGAATGAAATTACAGTGGATAAACAGGAGAAAGAGGAATGTATCTTCTCACTATAAAATATTGTACAAGGAGAATTAACAACTTCTGTGCAGGACCTTTATATCATTAGAAGAGAGCTGGGGTATAGTTAGGGCCAAGAGGTGAAGGGAATTGTTAGGATATTGTGCATTATAGAGAAGTTCTTTGAAACAGAATGGGATTCAATGTGGTTCCAGTAAAAAGAGGTAGAAGTAGAATCAGCAAGATAATGATAGCTCTGGGAGGGAGAAGAGATAAATTAGATGGAGGGCTTTGCAATGTGGATTATAGATCAAGGGCACTAGAAAGGCAAGGAATACAGAGGAAGATGGGATATACTTGAAAGTAACTAACTAGCCTCAGGGTTCCAGCTGGGGCTTTGATGGTAAGTTGTTTTGTTGCCACTGTAATTTCAGATCCAAGCTTTCTGGGGGAGCTAAAGAACAAGAGGTGAATTGCAAAATAATATTAAGGGCTACTAGATTGAGAAGAAGCTAGGATAAAAATAGAGAATAAAGTTTATCTAGGTGGAATACATTTTAAAAGGGTGTGGTGATTTGAGGGAAAAACAAGAAAAATAACACAATTTCTTTATTTTAAAAATTTATCTTTTGTGTTGCTCATTTACTTTTTAGTGGACGAGGTGGTCTGAGTGTTCTCCTCAGCTTGACCAAGTTTTAGACAATTTCTTTCTGCCTATGTATGTGGCTCAGTGGTAAAGAATCCGCCTGCAATGGCAGGAGACCCCGGTTTGATTCCTGGGTTGGGAAGATCTCCTGGAGAAGGGATAGGCTACCCACTCAATTATTCTTGCGCTTCCCTGTGGCTCAGCTGGTAAAGAATCCAGCCACAATGCGGGAGACCTGGGTTCGATCCCTGTGTTGGGAAGATCCCCTGGATGAAGGGAAAGGCTACCCACTCCAGTATTCTGACCTGGAGACTCTCTTTGGAGGGTCACAAAGAGTCGGACACGACTGAGCGAGTTTCACTTCACTTCCTGCCTATAAGCTCCCTCTCTCTCATCCCTCCCTTTTAGGGAATCCACATGACCTCACCCCCGAGGTCCCCCCCCTTCCTTTCTCTAGAGCATTTAATTTAGAACACATGTAATTGTACATTCTTTTTCTGCTCTATTGAGATGTAAATCTTTAAAAATCCCTCTTGGCAGTTTTGACAGTTTCCAGTACTATCTTTTTCAAGGACCTGGAAGCTATGTCTTTGAAATATAATCATCATAAAAGATAGTGCTCCCACCTCCCTGTTTCTCTGGGAGGGCAAGAGCCTAATTTCAGTTGCCCCAAGTTGAAGAACTATCTCCTGTCATAAACATAGGAGAAAGTTTGCTTTTTCTCTGGGTGAGGTCAATTAGCAAACACAAATGGCTGATGTTCTCCTCTCACCCCAGTGATGAAAACGGTCTGACCCTGTGTTGCTGCGAGTTGAGCATAGCCGACTTCTGGTCGCTCTTTCCTATTGCAGTAGACTTGAGTGAAGACTTACACTGTTTAACTTTGCTCCAGCTTTTGCTTTGACAGTAGTTTGAGAGTATTTTCTGTCATTTTCTTAAAGACAGACTTTTCAAAAGTAGACTGTTTGCTAACCAAGGGCAGGGAAATAACAACTTGAAATAGCTTAGGAGATTTGATCATTCACAAAAAGTTCCCAAGCCTGCTGAAATTTCTGGAGACAATTTTCACAGAAAACCTCGAGAAGTATATATTAAAGTATTCTTCTTTCCCTGGGATAGAAGAATGACACAGAATATTTTCAAAGTTAAGAGGAATAGAAGTTTGCCTTTGCATTACTAGTATTGACCTCTATCTAATCTGGGCTTTCAATGAGTCTTGCAATGGGATGATTAAACCTTCTGCCAAGTGGGTCTCTGAGAACTTCAGTTGTATTTTCCAAAAGGCACCACTGACCACACATTATTTCCTCCACGAATCACCCTCTCATTTATGCTTAGTCATCAATGGCACACTCGTGTGCCGCAGTCCATAGGGTCCATGAAGTCGTAAAGAGTCACATGACTTAGTGACTGAACAACAGCAACAATAAATGACAAATCAGGTGCTTAGCCAGTGCTTGATTGTGACAGTCTTTACCCTGTTTATAAAAGCAGGTGTTGGGGTACCGTATATTAGAAAACTTATTAATAGTATGCTCAGTGAGACTTGAGGTGGTGATTAGGAAGCATCTCCTTGAAATTCTTGTCTTGGAATACATGCTTAAAGGTGTGATTTAGATATTTTAGACCATAACTGCTGCTGCTGCTGCTGCTAAGTCGCTTCAGTCGTGTCCGACTCTGTGCGACCCAATAGATGGTAGCCCACCAGGCTCCCCCGTCCCTGGGATTCTCCAAGCAAGAACACTGGAGTGGGTTGCCATTTCCTTCTCCAATAACTGCTACTAATACAATCTTTATCAATAGATATTAATTCCCTTTCCAAATATTTTTTCTTCTATTGAGAGAATATACATATGTACTGGGTGTTAGTTTGAAAAAATAATATAAGAATCAAATATCTGTGAACATGTGAGTGGATACTATTATACTTACATGAACCTTCCTTAAAGAAACAATAACAGCAACAACAGCAATAATACTTATAGAAAAATAATTATGCATTATCTGTGGCAAAGAGTCGGACACGACTGAGCGACTAAACAGCACTAATCTTTTGCTAAGAGTTTTGCACGCATTATTTAATTTGTACAACAACCAGATATTTAAATTATGTACATAATATGCATGCATGCTCAGTCACTCAGTCATGTCCAACTCTTTGTGACCCTTTGGACTGTAGCCCGCCAGGATCCTCTGTCCATAGGATTTTTCAGGCAAGAATACTGTAGTGGGTTGCCATTTCCTCCTCTGGGGGATCTTCCCAACCCAGGGACCAAACCTGTGTCTCCTGTATCCCCTGCATTGCAGGTGGATTCCATGGTGGTTGTAAATTCTGAGTTTCTTTTCCCTTTTCCAGCTCAGCTTGAGGGAGAAGGATAAACACCCCTTCCACTCTCCCTCAGGAGAGGAACCATCACAATGTCTCTATATGGATTTCCTTCATTTTTATCTAGTTTGAATTTGTCAAAGGATTCATTTTGATAGCTCTTATTAAGTTCAATGTGTTTATCATAATGTATCACCCATTTTCTCCAGCTTTGAAGTATTAGGTAAAATTTTGAGACAACAGAAAAAGTTCTATTCTCTTTTCTCAATAGCAAATTTGATTATAAATTTGTTCCTCCTTATCTTCTGAATGTACAAACATGCTTAATTTTCATTTCAGTGTAAGTAACTCACAAAGGGAAAAATCAGAAAAGATAAAAGAGTGATTAGAAGTCAAACACATTAAAACAAAACAAAAACAAATTTAAAACTAAGTCTACTGCTCTGCTTGAATAAAATGTCATAGAACTGGATAAATGTCTAAGAATCAAGGATTAGGTTATATAATCTCCAAAAGGCATTCAGGTATTATTTTAATTATCTTTAAATCCTTTCTATCTTTATTTCATAAGGGTTGAGTTTCATAGAATTCTCCTACAAATCAGAGAGATTAATGTACTCAGAGAGGCTAAAAAAAATCAACTTCTGGGTGTCATCTCCCCAGGAAATCATTGGAGAAAACTAATGGGCTATTCTGTCCTAACCGAGAGTTTGTTTTGCAGGGAAACACTTCACTAGGTCAATTTCTGAGGCAAATATGATTTAAAACCTATCTGGGGACATTAGCTGCTTTTTGAGTCTCCTAAGAAGCAACTAGAAAAGCCACATTTATTTTCTTTAACTGCAATGAATTTATGACATTTCTATTCTAGTGTTTCCAGTGTTCTATGAGCTAGATTACATTGGGCAATGGACCCAAGTTAGGACTTCTTGAAACCGATTGCTGCTTAGAATGAGATTTTGATGTGTGTGTGTATGTGTGTGTGTATAAACGTGTTTATTTCTCTTGCATAAATAGTCAAAAGTGGGATTTTTGAGCCATACAGTAAGTGTGTTTTAACTTTATGAGAACCTGCCAACTGTTTTCCAGAGTGACTATGCCTCATGCATGTTCTCCTTTACTTGGATTTTTTTTCTCTATACCAACGGTACGCTGATAACAAGGACCTCCTTTGTGGCTCAGCTGGTAAAGGATCCACCTGCAATGTGGGAGACCTGGGTTCAATCTCTGGGTTGGGAAGATCCTTTGGAGAAGGGAAGGATACCCACTCCATTATTCTGGCCTGGAGAATTCCATAGACTGTATAGTCCATGGAGTTGCAAAGAGTCAGACCCAACTGAGCGACTTTCACTTTCACAAGAATAAAAGAATTATGACAATGGGAACTATGCTATCTGTAGGATAGAATTAGAAGGGAAAACAGCTTTCTAGAGGTGGAAATAGTATAGCAATGGAAAATATATGCTCCTGATTTTCAGATTAGTTCAGACTTCAAGCATGAACCCAGGTCCTGATTTTGGCATTCAAAAGGACTCCGCTAAATTTTCTTTCATAATAATAAGTAGTACAAGAATTATAAAGTTATGTACATTTAATTTTTTGCTGTGGAAGACTATTTTATTTTTTAATTTAATGTCTTGAGGTCTGGTTCAAGATCCTGCAATATACATTTAGCCATAGTGAGGGTTTGTCTTGGGACTTATTAACTCAAAGTACTCAAAATGTGTAGTTATATAAGTATGCTTCATCTATACTAGAGTTCCATTGCATGGAGCTCCTTTATCTTGATTTAATGAACATTTATATAATGCTTAACAGTTTTACCCCTCAAAACACTCATTTTGTTATTATCTCTCATAAGAAAAGTAAAATTTTGGCTCAAGGTAGCTTCTGCTTGGAAGTCTTTAGCTGCAGGATCTAAGGAGGTCCAAAAGGAGGCCCTGACAAATGAGAACTAAAGCATCATTTGTTCACGTTGTGCTCTCATTTCTTTGACCTTTAATGGGAAAAGGACGATTGCTGATTTCCGTTAGATTCAACCAAGGTCATCCATTTAAGACATCAGATTAGGGACTAAGGCACAAAATCAAGCCGTTCCCATGCTTAAACCCTTTACTCAAAGAAAACAATTGCAATTTTCTTCAAATTCTCCATTTTCATTTGAGTTTTCAAATCATCTTATTTTTGCTGCGGTGCTGCCTTCCCCTGTTCTCTCTGGCTAATTCCTTATTTGAAGGCAGAACCCAAGCTAAGGTTCATGGTGAAGCCGTAACTCCTCTGCAGATTGACCATATGCTGATTCATATTGTGCTCTAACTTTGATTTCCACTTGGTGAGATTAAGATTCCATGTAGTATTGAGCCAGCCATTATCTGTATGTAGAATTCACGAAAAAATATCACCCCCAAGACAGTCTCCAGCCCTTCCTCCTTTGCTGAATAGCAGCAACTTCAAGTTGTAGGAAAACAAAACAACAACAAAAGAAAAGGCTGGGCGGTAGGATCTGTGTCATTCCTACTTTCAAGCACTGATGAAGGATATGGGTATTTAATTTTAACAGCTTTCTATAATTTGACTCATTATATTTCGTAAATACCTTTATTGTATCCATGAATATCTATGGTTAGTCTGGAAAAGCTGCTGACTAGGAATGAGATAGTATTTAAATCTTTATTCCAAATTCAGGTTTACCATGGGTACCTTGGCTGCCTGGCTTTCATCTCTCTTAAAGGCTGTTCGTAAACTACATCTTTCCTTCAGTCTCTTTATTTACACTATATTAAAAATGACAAAATACTCTTTTCCCTAGCAATTATCTTCTTATCTCAAATTACATCTTTTGCAGAATGAAATTATCTAAGGAAGCAATTGTAATGTGTATCAGCTCAGATCAGTATGTAAGCTTATTAGTAACTTTACTAAAAGTTTTAATTTCCTAAATTAAAGTACAACTTTTAAATTTCTGTGAAGAAATTAAGTATTGAGATAAGTTGGTTAAATGCAAAGAAATAGTTGTTTCTGCAGTTACTAAAATTTTAATTTTGAAATGTTAATCTCCATGTAGTGAAACTATTATTGACCAGATCTGCTTAAAAGGCTGTCATATAATTATTTTTGCTAGAAATTGCTTTAGTATAGCTTTAGTATAATACTGGTCAGAGAGAAATGCAATAAATTAGCCTATAAAGACTATAAAGGCTTAATTCAGTTTGGGGGCATCCTCAGTTAGATGACTTTGTTTAATGAGTATCAGTTCATTGGAGATAGGAGCTCTGGAATTTAATGCTTTGAATTTTACATGCTTATAATTTTGTGATTTTTGAAATATCTATTTTCTCTGAAGCTACTTACTCTTTTATTTTAGATGTTTTTCTGGAGGATAAATTAATTGATATGTTTATAACCTTTGAAAATTATTTTCTCCAATAAGTGGTTCCTCTGCACTGAAACTGAGATTGATATTATCATTTTTCCTACCTTGTTGCAAAAAGCAGAATTTCATTCTTTTTTAATGACTAATAATTCATTGTATGCATATATACCACATCTTCTTTATATATTTATCTGCTGATAGGCATTTATGTTGCTTCAGTGTCTTAGGTACTGTAAATAGCGCTGCTGTGAATATTTGGGCACATATATCTTTCTGAATAAGTATTTTCTTTTTCTTTGGATATATTTCCAGCAGTAGAATTACTGGATCATATGTAGTTCTATTATTAGTTTTTGAAGAGTCTTCATACTATTTTCTGTAACAGCTGTACCACTTTATATCTGCACCTACAGTGTAGGAGGGTTCCCTTTTCTCTACATCTTTGCTGACATTTGTTATTTGTGTTTTTCTTGGTGATAGCCATTCTAACAGGTAATCACAATCTCACTGTGATGTTGATTTGCATTTCTCTGGTAATCAGTGATGTTGAGCATCTTTTCATGTGCCTGTTGGCCATCTGTAAGTCTTCTTCAAAAAATGTCTGTTCAGGTCTTCTGACAATTTTTAAAATTATTTGTTTTTTGATAATGAGGTGTATGAGTCTTTTACATATTTTGGATATTAACTCCTTATCAGTCATATTATTTGTGAGATTTTCTCCCATTCTTTTTTTTTTTTTCCATATTGTCCATGGTTTCCTTTGCTATGCAAACTTTAAAGTTTAATGAAGTTTCACTTGTTTAGTTTTGCTTTCATTTCCTTTGTCTTAAGTTGTTATTGTTGTTCACCTACAAGTCATGTCCGACTCTTTGCGACCCCCTGGACTGCAACATGCCAGGCTTTCCTGTCCTCAACTATCTCCTGGAATTTGCTCAAATTCATGTCCATTGAGTCAGTGATGCCATCCAACCATCTCATCCTCTGTCGTCCCCTTCTCCTCCTGCCTTCAATCTTTCTCAGCATCAGGGTCTTTTCCAATGAGTCAGCTCTTTGCATCAGGTGGCCAAAGTATTGGAGCTGCAGCTTCAGTCTCAGTCCTTTCAGTGAATATTCAGGGTTGATTTCCTTTAGGTTGACTGCTTTGATCTTCTTACTGTCCAGTGGACTCTCAGGTGTCTTTTCCAGCACCACAATGTGAAAGCATCAATTATTCGGCTCTCAGACTTCTTTGTTGTTCACCTCTAACATCTGTACATGACTACTGGAAAAACCATAGCTTTGACTATATGGACCTTTGTCAGCAGTGATGGCTCTGCTTTTTAATACACTGTCTAGGTTTGTCATAACTTTTCTTCGAAGGAGCAAGCATCTTTTAATTTCATAGCTGCAATCACCATCTGCAGTAATTTTGGAGCCCAAGAAAATAAAATGTGTCACTGCTTCCACTTTCTCCCCTTCTATTTGTCATGAAGTAATGGGACCAAGATCTGTCTTAGGTGGTGGTGTTTTGGTCGCTAAGTTCTGTCCAGCTCTTGCAACCCCATGAACTGTAACCTGACAGACTCCTCTGTCTATGGGATTTCCCAGGCAGGAATACTGGAGATGGTTGCCATTTACTTCTCCAGGGGATCTTTCAAACCCAGGGATCGAACCTGGATCTCCTGCATTGCAGTTGGATTCTTTACTGACTGAGCTACGAGGGAAGTCCCTCTGTCTTAGGAGACAGATGCAAAAAAAAAAAAAAAAATGCTGTGATTTATGTGTGTCCTGCCTGTGTTTTCCTCTATAGGTTTTGAGCAAAAGACTCAAGCCAGCACTTACAAGAATAATAGATCTATACAACCAATATATTTTTAAAAGGGTACTCAGCTTCACTGGTCATCAATGAAACACAAATTAAAACAATAAAGGATAGGACAGCTAATGTGAAAAACAGTCTCAAAGTGGTTGAGGACATGCAATAAATGGAATATTTGTAGACTGCCCAAGAGAGTATCAATTACTGCAACCACTTTTGACAGTACCTACTAAAACTGAACTTGCATATGCCCTAAAACTTATGACTAAGGCACCTAGAAACAAATATAAGAATATTTCATAGCATCACTGTTTGTAATGTCCCAACACTGAAAATATCCAGTGTTTAAACATAGAACAAGGGAGTACTGTACAGAATTAACAAATTTCAAACCCCATGCAGCTAAAGAAGGTCAGTAGTTGCTTTCAAATGTTACTTAAATCTTTAGTTCACTGTTGGATTTTATTTTTGGTGGTGACCTATTGGACTTGACATAGTCATATAACCTAAAATAGAACTTCCTATCATCAAATGGTATATTATATGTTATATGTTGGAGTTTTCACTTTCATGCATTGAAGAAGGAAATGGCAACCCACTCCAGTGTTCTTGCCTGGAGAATCCCAGGGACGGGGGAGCCTGGTGGGCTGCCGTCTATGGGGTCGCACAGAGTCGGACACGACTGAAGCGACTTAGCACAGCATAGCATTATAACTTTTGTATATTTCTATACAATTGTACTGAGGCTTAAACAGAGTTTGGGAGACATGACTTAAAAATAAACAAGACTAGAGCTCAGTCTAATCAAGTATAAAGGGCAAACTGTCTCTCTTACATGCTTATTTACAGCTTATTTGTTTTGCTATAATTTTAAGAATGGATTTTGACTAGATGCTCACAAGGAAGTTATATGAGTTCTATTCAATCCCGTTTAAAACTGTCTAACAGTTGAGAAATCTGAGTAAATTAGAATTTCATAATTCCAATTTTACTTCCTTCTATGTGCTGTCTCAGAAGTTATTAGAGGCTGACTGCAGTTGACCATGTCTGTTTAATACTGGTTTTTATTATTATGTAGGTACTGCATTTTAGGAATTGTTTAGAAACATGAAACTTGTGATATGAGTTTCACAGGAAACACCTGTGAAACAGTTATTTTCCCCATTCTACAGAAGAAAATTAAGATTCAGAAAGATCACAAAGCTAGCGGGATTGGAACGATGGCCTGTATTAATCCAAATTTTATGCTTTAACAGCTGTGTTCCTTTGCTTCCTTCATTTGTTCGTTTAACCGTTTTATATTAATTTTCCTTATATGTCAGACATGGCCCTGGATACTGAGATTCCCTTGGTACATAAGCCAGTCTGATATGGGAGACAGTTATCAAGTAAATGAGTAAATAAATAAACAAGAAAGGTATCAGATCAAAAAATGTATGAGTTGATAAGGTGGAAACTGAGAAATCAGGAAATATATCTAAGAAGAAATATTTTAACTGAGATCTGATGGACGATAATTAACCAGCCATGACAAGATCAGAAGGAAGGTATTGCTTGGCAGAAAGAAACTAACTTAAAAGCCCAAAGGCAAGAATTCTAGGGAGAGAAGAAGAATTTAGTTCTGTTGTTGAAACAGAGTGGATGATGTGAAGCATAAGGCCAGATGAATCAAGGAGGCAAGCGGAATGAAATCATGTAAGACTTTGTAAGTCAGGAGAAGAATTTATATTTTGTTTTACGTATGATGGCAAACTACTAGAATTTTTAAACTGGCTATTGCGTGAATCATGAATTTTTCATAGTAAGAGTTAAGGCTAAGAGTCCAGATAGGGGATCACTGTGTTGATATAGGTGAGAGATGCTGTGCTGTGCTGTGCTTAGTCTCTCTGTCGTGTCTGGCTCTTTGTAACTCCATGGACTGTAGCCCGCCAGGCTCCTCTATCCACAGGGATTCTCCCACTAAGAATACTGGAGTGGATTGCCATGCCCTCCTGTAGGGGATCTTCCTAACTCAGGGATTGAACCCAGGTCTTCTTCATTGCAGGTGGATTCTTTACCATTTGAGCCACCAGGGAAGCCCTAGGTGAGAGATAATGCTAGCTAAATATGAGAGGCAATGCAGGTGGAAAGTAACAGATAGTTTTGGGTTACATTTCTGAGGCAAAGTTGATAAGACTTGCAAACAGATTAAATGTAAGAGGGAAATAAAACTGTAGAAGTTAGCTTATTGACTTAAGCAACTTGTTGGATGGTGCACTATATATTAAAATGTGGATCAGAAGGAATTCATTTTGTAGATGTTATGACCATGTCCTATTCATTCCATGGCTGAAGGAGAGCTCCTATGTCCCAAATCATAGAAGATGGTAAAATAACAATACTGACACTAGATAGATGCGATTGACAACTTATCAGTCATGTATTCTCACAGCTCAGCGGAAGAGGATACCACGTGCCATGCCAGGTCTAACAGGTGTTGCACTCTGGGCCACAGTGAACCAGAAGGGGCTGTGGAAGTAGGTCGTATAGTAACAAGAGGGTGAGTTGCCCATGGTTCTTGCCCTCTGGTTCCTGCAGTAGGATATGATTAGCTTGCTTAAATAATTTCATAAGTTGATAGGCAGGTGATTTTGTTAGCTTGAGAACCAGGTGGAGGCAACTGGTTCAGCTGAAAGGGAACTAGTAAGATGGGAAACATTTTCTATTGGGTAGGAGCATTTCTGGCAAGAGCATGGAACTCACAGCTAGAACTTTGGGACCCTGTGAAGCTCGGAGATGTCATGGCAGCACTTAAGATATCAGATCTTATAATACAGCAGGAAAATAAAGTTCTCTTTGGTCATATTATGTTTTAGATGCTTGTGTGAAGATTCTATTCAAGTAGAGCTGTCAAACTGTATATACACATCTAGAACTATGAGAGGTCAAAGCTGGAAGCAATGATTTAGGAGATAGAAATATTTAAAATGATGAATCTGGATGGGAGAATATATTGATAGGGAAGAGAAAGGGGCCTAGGACTTAGCTTTGGATACATTTTCAAAGGTATCCAAATGTACCCTGAGAGAAAGAGTGTCAAGCAGACTAGGAAGTGTAGATGGTGAGATTGGATGAAAACCAAATGGCTGAAGTTTCTTGATCCAAAAGAAGCATTCCAAGAAGGAAGGGATCATATATGACAAATGCTCCTGAGTTGTCTTGTAAGATATGTAGTCATTAGAATTAAAACATGATAACCACAACAAGAGTCTCTGTGGAGTTGTGGAAAATGGAGAGGATATTGGAGATTCTTTGTTGATCCTCATTTAGAGTTCATCTCTCTTTCAGAGACCGATGTAAGAATTTGTGAGTTGGGTTTTACGTAAGTACTTAACACCTGAGAAGTCACAAAAAACAGGTAGAGCAGCCAGCTCACAGTGCTGCCTTCCTCTCATGTCATACTCCCTCAGTATTTACCTTTGGAGCCTTGATACCTTCTTTTAGTTTCACAAGCAGGACAAGTTTCTGCTCCAGAGAATTTGTATATACTTTTTTTCTCTGCCTGAAAAAAGAAACTCCTATTTTCTTAAGGATAATCTAAATCAGGATCAACTTAGGTTTCTGTTTAAATGTCTCTTTTTTCAGGAATCCTCCATGTGCTTTCAAATGAGGTTATGTTTCTCCAATTGCATTCTCACTGTGAATTCTTCCTTCACAACTCTTCCATGGTAATCATTAAATGCATATCCATGTAATTATTTCAGTATTGTCTCCTTCACTTGACTATAGGTTCTATGATGTCTCAGACTCTATTTTGTTCTTAATGGTATTTCATGTGCTTGACACAAGTGCTGGTATGAGAATGAACAATAAATATTTCGATTATTGTCTTCCCAGTCATAAGTAAAAATGGAAGAGCTTCATTCAATAGGAAGGATAAGGACAGAACCCATTCTTTTATTTTTTTAATTTTTTATCTTATGTCTAGGATAGCTTTTTAGAAAATTGAAGTATAGTTAGTTTACAGTGTTGTGCTAGTTTCAAGTATACAGCAAAGCAATTCAGTTATACATATATATCTGTTCTTTTCAGATTCTCTTCTAGTTATTACAAGATATTGAATATAGTTCTCTGTGCCATACAGAAGGTCCTTGTTGTTTATCTTTTTTATATATAGTAGTGTGTATATGTTAATTCCAAACTTCTAATTTTAGGATAGCTTATTGGAATAATTTTATTGAAAATATTAGTATGTGGTGTGGAATTTCCATGCTGAACTTCATCCTTTAAAAATCTATTCAAAGTTTTAACTGTAATATTGAATTAAAAAATAATAATTCCAAGGAAGACTACCCTAGTTAATATATTTTATTATTATTATAAGTTATTTTATCTATCTTTGTAGCTATTTTTATATTGCATATATCTGTTAAATATTAGTAAATGACAAATATGGGAAAATTTTGTTGGTATTGGAATAGTGCCTTGGAATTATTTTTTTTTTGTTATCTCATGGACATAAGTGTTAGTAATCTACTCAGGAGCAGTAGAAAAGGTTCTGAGGAAGGGCACTCTGACATGGATTCATTACCTTTACTTCATGCTGATCTTCATCTCATTCTGAACTTGATGTCATTACATTCTTAATCTCTGTATCTTTATTCCCCCCTCCACCTTAAGTCCTTGATCTCTTTACTCATACCTGACTCTCATGTCTTCCTTCATTTCATCCCTAATCTTAAGAAATTAGTCTCAGCCATGCAGTAAGTTCATCTGTTTTACATTAAAGTCTTCCTGAAGCAAAAATGATTTTATTAATGTTGCTGGGTTAAAATAAAATGTTATGTATCCAGTAGCTCCGATAGTTTGTACAAATAGTGTAAAATAATTTAAAAATTTTTTTTGGAGCTTAATGAGGCCTTGCAGGGCAGGGAGGCCCAGCCCGCGTGTGGCCGCAGCCAGGGACACTGAAGCTGGGGGATTGCCCTAAGGCGCTACCCGGCTGGGCTGTGAGCTGGCTGCAGCATTGGCAGTGAGGCCTCCAGGATGCCAGTTGGAGCTCTGCAGCGCAAAACAGAGGCTGTGCCCCGGTTACAGGCAGGGATAGAAGGCCAGCGGGTCGGCTCTCCCATGCACAGTGGATGCAGATGCGGCAGCAGCGATGGATGTCCTAGAGGAAGACAGCTTTGCTCTGTCTTCCTCTTGTGCCTCTGATGCAGAATTTGATGCTATGGTTGGATATTTAGAGGGCATTATCATGGATGATGAGTTCCAGTTATTACAGAGGAATTTCATGGACAAGTACTACCAGGAGTTTACAAGCCTTTTTAAAATAAATATATTTCTTTGGTAGAAAAGTATGTAGAAGAACAGCTGTTGGAGTGGATTCCTGGATTTAACATGGCAGCTTTCACTACAACTTTCAGTTCAGTTCAGTCGCTCACTCGTGTCCGACTCTTTGTGACCCCATGAATCGCAGCACACCAGGCCTCCCTGTCCATCATCAACTCCTGGAGTTCACTCAGACTCACGTCCATCGAGTCAGTGATGCCATCCAGCCATCTCATCCTATGTTGTCCCCTTCTCCTCCTGGCCCCAATCCCTCCCAGCATCAGAGTCTTTTCCAATGAGTCAACTCTTCGCATGAGGTGGCCAAAGTACTGGAGTTTCAGCTTTAGCATCATTCCTTCCAAAGAACACCCAGGGCTGATCTCTTCCAGAATGGACTGGTTGGATCTCTTTGCAGTCCAGGGACTCTCAAGAGTCTTCTCCAACACCACAGATCAAAAGCATCAATTCTTCAGGGCTCAGCTTTCTTTTCTTTCTCAACTCTCACATCCATACATGACCACTGGAAAAACCATAGCCTTGACCAGATGGACCTTTGTTGGCAAAGTAATGTCTCCGGTTTTCAATACACTAAACTTTACAGCACCATAAAAATGAAGTGGCTGGTGACATTTTCAACATGCTGCTCACATTTACGGATTTACTGGCTTTTAAAGAAATGTTTCTGGATTACTGAGCAGAAAAAGAGGGCCGGGCACTGGACTTGAACAGCGGTTTAATGGTGACTTCACTGTGCAAATCATCTTCTGTGCCAGCCTCCCAGAACAATCTGTGGTCCTAGGCCCCACCTCTAGGCTGTGGGCTCTTCCTGGAGGTCACCAACTCAATAGAGTGGGAGAGGCTTTGGCTAATGACGTCAGAAGAATACATACTAACTCTGTTCTGCAACTCATTAATGTTAAGTATTGATGGGTCAGAAGAAAATTACTTGACCTTCCTGGGACAAGATGTTCTTGTTTTTGGTAACCCTAGTACTCCTTCCTGAGTAGACCCTTCTCTCAGACTTCTGAGTCTGGCTCCTGCAGCAAACCCAAGTCCAGCATTCCACCTGGGATTCCCATCCCCAGCATTCATGTCGGGGTGTCTGTGTTGGGAAAATCCACCATCACCAACTCTCTTGGCTGAGCTGGCCTTACATATCCCATCAGGCTTTTCGTGCACTCATAGCTCTTAATATGGATCATAGTCCTGCAGCCTCAGTGGGCGTTTTGACTGGGGGTAATTACCTAGGGGTTAACTCAAGTTAGCTGCCCATCTCAAGATTTCTGAAAATCCTACCATCACAGCTAGTAGGAATCAACTTGCAGAGATTTCCTTTACCTAAAAGCTAATGTGAAAATGAATTCCTAGTCTTACATGTGCAGTCTTTGTATCACTGTCTTCTACAGGTCCAGATGTTGTCCCATTGTTTCTATAACCCTTGTTTACGTGTTTTTTAAAAAATATTTTCGTAGGTGAATACTCAGGCTAACCTAGTGGATACAGTCTTAGAACTTCTGTGATTACTCATTTCAAGATCAAAGTATTATATGCTATGTGCTTTTTAGCTGTTAGTGTTGTGAAAGCTAAAATGCTTTCTACCTTGGTGGTCCATTTTACTGGGTGCCAATGAATGTATGCTGGAAGTAGTCTAAAAGATATCCTTTTCTTAGATCATGTTTGTGTTTATGCAGGTTTGCTTAATACCCTTTCTATGTAAATCAGCTCCTTAGGTTTGGGGTAGGGGCTCTGCATTTCCTTCTTGGCTGTCAAAATAATCCCACCAAGATAGTGTTCCATGGTCTAGCTTAGCATGAGTAGGAGATAGCAAACAGCTTTACTGGTCATCTGCTTAGATTCAGTACATTGTCTTATTACAATGTTTGATAGAATGTTACTGGCCAGAAAACATGGGTGAAAGAAAAAATATAGTAGTTCAATTCCCAATGTATAATTTTTTTGTTTGTATTTTTCAAGTAAAAGAATCTCTAAAAAAATTTTTTTTTAATTGCCTTTACTGACCTAGGAAACACACTGGACTCTGAATTTGATCTGAAATGTTACAGAGGAGAAAGGCCTTGATCATTTGTAATCAGATTAGCATCCGTTCTTATGATGTTGATGCATGGTTGGAAGAACCTAAGGAGAATGTGAGAGGGCACTTTGTGTGAATCTAAATTGATGTTAAAAAAGGTAACTGGCTCTGCCTAGTGGAAGTGATTTATTATTTGGCATAGTCAAGCCTCAAAATAATTTTAGGGTTGCCTAATGATGTACTGTTAGCTTCCTTTATGTTTAACTTTAAAAATAATTTAAAAGCTAGTGGGGAAAATGTAGATTATTTAGGCCTCCTTGGCCCTGTACACTCTGCTTTCTGTGCTTCACTTCTTCTTCTCCTTGGAGAAGAGATTTATCCTTGAGGATTCAGCTCAAGCATCACCTCTCCTGTGAAAATTTTTTTCTCTATACATCTCCTTTTTTTCTTCCCAATTTTCCCACACAGACAGAGGTGCTCTTTCCAAGGCACCTTATAAATATATTCTTTAATCCTTTGCTATATTGTAGTGAAATTATTTGTTGGCAAATGAAACTGGGACATAGCATTTTGAGGATTCAACAAGAGAGATTCAAAAGAACAGATGTTATGTTCGTCAACAGTGTCTTAGTCATAGTTAAAGAATTGTCCAAGGAGAAACATACAGAGAAAACTAATAAAAGAAAATGACTATAACTCTTGTTCTGATTCCATTCTCAATAAATTTCCTGAATAATTGTTTTTCCATGTAGGAAGCTAATATGCTAGTTAACTAGTATTCTGATATCTTCTCCAGTTGCTTGTGAGATTTGCTAATATTACTCAACTACTGAATTTGGAGTTAACTCTGGGATGCTGCAAGCTTAGACTAAGAACCAGGACTGACATTTGTTTATTGAGGTAACCAGACCTCATAAGATGTTTCAGCATCTAACTGGTCAGGATCGTCTTTGAAAATTCTACATGTTTTGAAATGTTTGATGGTAGTAGTTCATCTACTTCAAAACCACCAAATGCAATATATACTATCCATTCTTTAAAGATTACAATATCAGAATGTGTCAGGATTCTTTGCTTCCTAAGATTATTAGCAGAGTCAGAGACAGACATACATAACCTTTATTTCATTTTATGTAGCTGGATCTCACACATTACTAGTCAAAGGTATAGATAGCTTCTGGAGTCAAATACTCTGGATTCAGAGCTTTATTTTCACCAAAAACAAGCTGCATAATTTGGGCAAGATGCTTAAAATATTTGTGTTTTCATTTATTTACTAAATTAGTAAATAAATACACGTATAATATTTCACCTTATAAAGCTGTATAAAAATTAATGAGCTATGCATGATTTAAAAATAGAGTCTAAGTGCTTCATTTGGTAATAAAGAGGGTGAAGCTGATCGAAGATGAATTTTATTTGTTGAAATAAATATGTGAACTTTAAAAATATTTTAGTAAATTGGGCATGATTTTCTCTTGCCTTCACATAAGTGTTTTTTTGTTGGAAACAGACAAAATAAACTGAGCAATCTCTATGTCTACATGGCAAGGAAATCCTTATTCTTTGGCATAAGATTATGGATTATTGTGAAAGTTCTGTACCCTCACAGTCTGTATATACTCACAGTTTCTGAGGATGAGCATAACAATAAATTTAAAAATTATGGTTGTCTCAACCCTGTACTGAACAATGAAAGTTTGTATGATCATTGAGAAGTATTAGTACCAAAGCAATTATATAATGTTTAGATAATTTTTAGCTGCTTTCACCTTTATCCATACATGGCTATCCTTAATAGTCTGCTCTTCTGTTATTATGTGAGATAAATAGACTACATTTTAAACTTGACCTGATCTTCGTGGACTCTGATGGGAAAAAAGGGAAATGATTGACTCATGTTTGCTGGAGGTCCTTTGATTACCGAGAGAAATTAGGAGGTGAAATCCAAGAGAAGTTAAGCCATGGGGAGGAGGCACTCATCTCTTTGAACTTGAGGTAGTTGGGGTGATAGGTTTTTCAGCTTGAGGAGAGCAGCTAGCTAGCACGAGTACTATAATTGTCATATCAGGCTCAAAAGAACTTTCCAAACAGTTGCTTAATTTTGGTTTACTATGAACTTGGAGCTCCAAGTCTGAAAGAAGGTTTCCAATAATCCAAGAACAAAAAGGAAAACTGCCTAAAAAATTCCTTCTTATATTCATACTTATAAAACCTAAAAACATAATTTTCTGAAATATTTAAATCTTCTAAATTAAAAGTTTTATTTTCAACACTTAGGCAGAATGTTAAAATATATGTTAACCTAAGAAGATACAGTACCTTTCAGTATGTTAACATAAGCAATTAAATTGCCAAGCAGAAAATAAGTATAATTATTTATTTTGTATGCTTATAATCTTAAGAGGTATTTTTACTTATCTTGTGTCTTAAAGACCATAGTCAATAGTAAAGGGAGCTGATAACATCTTGTTTTTACATTTGATTCTATACACGTATTTGTGAAGCATGTATTTTTAGATATGACAGTCATTAAAATCAGCTACTAAAATACTCCACTGCCAGGTAGACACAATACTTTTCCTCTAGAATTTTATCATTGCTAAAACCAGTGCCTGCTGCTTACTTCTATTTTTTCCCTTTTTTGAATTTAAGTTTGTAGTTATATTTGTTCTGTTCTTTTCCCACCACTGTACATTGGATGTGGGGTGGGACAGATGCTTGTCTTTTAGATTGTAGATTGCTGTGCCAGGAGTAACTCCAATCAGGTAGATGGAGAGGGCTGCACACCACCAGGATATCCTAATCTTTGTACTGGATGAAGTAACTGGGTATCACTTTCTGATGTCTACAATGGGGTGTGTGGGGAGTCTATTCCATTTTGAGCACAAATGGTGCTTATAGACATTTAGTGGTCAGATGGATCATCTGTGGCAGGGGCTAAATTTCCGTGAAAGAGTTAGGCTATCCTCCCATAGTGCAAAGTTGTTGCTGAGGAGTGGCTGCCTAGCCAAGGTTGATATTTCTTTGGCTTCCTTGCATTTAGATGGTGCCATGTAGATTAGGAATCAGACATACCTAAACTCATTTCCCTCATGCTTTGATTCAAGATAATGAACTCACTTTGGAAGCTGGGTTTTGAAAATACTGATGCTGCAGAGGAAAAGAGCTCGGTTCATTCACTCAGCTTGGAGGAGAACCACATCTTCCTTCTCAAAGACAGAAATTCCATCTTTGAACTTTGTGTGAAAAATAAACTGTTAAATATATTTAATGATTATTTTATAATATACATTTTTTTGTTTCATGCACTTAATTGATCATTACTTGTACTAATGCCAATATGTGTTTGATATTTAGAAGTCAAATTCTTCAAATACACTATTTCGTGACTTTAAATTGGCTATGTTTGTGAGGACTATTTTTAGTTTTTGTTTCTCAAGGAATGAACATCTGATTTCTGAAACTATTGTTCATTTTTAATTTGAAGTAGTTAAGCTATTAGCTTTAATGCATCACAGGTCTGTGTTTTCCATAATATCACCTTGTTCTTTACATTTTAGAGGACTAACAGTCTTTCTAAAGTTTTTGAGTTTGCAGACAGCTATCTCTTTGCCATTTCCACTATTGGTATTGCAAACCCAACCTTGGGATAATGTAAAGGTAGGATAAAAGCAGAGCACTGACTTGCCCAGCGGTGGTACAGGATAACTGGGTTGAGGAGATGCAACATAAAAGGATAAGGTGAGATGAAATGGAATTCTTGTGTAGCAGCAGGGTCTACTTTGGTGAGTTGGGAGGTAAATTGCACAAGTTTTTTGAGCATATTAGCCTGGATGACTATTCTTTAGTAAATAAACTGTTATTCTGTACCCATACTTGCAAGGCTTTGGAATGAAAAAGGTAAAGAATATTGGCCAAGAATATATGTTCTTCTTTTCATACCTTTATTGTGTATGCAGAAAAAGTTTAATTTCAGTCAGATCCCTCATTCTTTAGTAATTAGACATATTTGTCAAGATTTGCATTTTAGCATTAATTCTTTGAATATATAAACTATTTTTAAGCATGCAACATTGTTTTTGAGATGCCTGTATGCCTTACCTTTGTGGTGTTAGTCACTCAGTCATGTTTGACTCTTTGTGACCCCATGGACTGCAGCCTGCCAGGCTCCTCTGTCCATAGGATTCTCTAAGCAATAATACTGAAGTAGGTTGCCAATCACTTCTTCATGGGATCTTCCTGACCCAGGGATCAAACCTGCATCTCCTACATTCCAGGCAGATTCTTTACCATCTGAGCCACCAAGGAAGCCCATTCTTTCCCTAATACCCAACATTTTTGAGCCTGTTTCTCTTACTTAAAACCCTCATACAGCTCTCATTGATCCAAGGTCCCCACTGGACTCCCCCTTAATCTGTTGCACTTAGTTCCAACTTGCCTAATTTAGGTTCTTGGTGGCTTCTTGAGTGCTAAGAATTTGTTGCTAACATCAGTGCATATTAATCAGTTCATTCATCCGTGCATCTTGCAAACTATCTCTATGCCCTACACTTGCGTATTTTATTAATGGTGCTCTGCCAAATGAAGAGTCTTGTACTTTGAAGCTCTGCCTAAATTTTAGGAACACAAAGCTGAGGCTTTACATATTTTAGTGCTTCTTTAGTCTAGTGCATAAACATATGCTCAACGGTTAAATTCATTTAAAATTCATTTATCCTCTCAGGCTAACTAGGACTTCCCACCCAGATCGACTCAGAGTATTTGGAGGTTGGAGGAAGATGGAATCTAACAATTGAAACCTCTGGTATAGATAATGATTCTGATTTAGAATGTAGGACAAATTTCTGATACCTTTTATTTTATTTTTTTCAAAATGTTTTGTTTTATTTTATTTTTTTAAATATAAATTTATTTATTTTAATTGGAGGCTAATTCCTTTACAATATTGTATTGGTTTTGCCATACATCAACATGAATCCGCCATGGGTGTACACATGTTCCCCAAATTGGAGTTAGTTGCTTTACAAGGTTATGCTAGTTTCTGCTGTAAAATGAAGTCATTCAGCTATTTGTATTCATATATCCCTTTCTTCTTGGACTTCGCTCTCACCCCTCCCACATCCATCCCACCCCTCTAGGTCATCAAAGGGCACGGAGCTGGACTCCCTGTGCTGTACAGCAGGCTCCCACTGGCTGTCTATTTTGCACATGATAGTCAATCCCAGTCTCCCAATTCATCCCACTCTTCCTTCCCCCTGCCCCATGTATCCATACATCTGTTCTCTATATCTATATGTCTATTCCTGCCCTGCAAATAAGTTCATCTGTAGCATTTTTCTAGATTCCACATACATGGGTTAATATACAATAATTTGTTTTCCTCTTTCTGACTTACTTCACTCTGTGTGATGCCTTTTTGATTCATACACTAGAATCCTTTTCTACATCCTTTCCAATGCATTTTAGAATGGGCTGTGGGCATCTTGTTATAAACTGAAAAGAATATTTCATTGCTAAAACAATGTAAAGTTAATTAAAAGAGGTCTTCATCTCATCCTCCTGAAATCTCAGACCAGGCAGAAGTTCAAATTCTTCAGGAGGAGATTGGGCCATTCATCACTGCTTGTTTGGCTTGTCAGAGTCACGGGAGTTCCTTTCTAATTTATACCATTTCTTTAGGAATGTGACATTATATTTAGAGAGTAGTTATGTTAATTTCCCCTAATCGTGATATCATCTGCCTATCAATAGCCAAATATTCTGACCTGTAAAAACCTGTAGCAATTGTTTTTCAAGTTTGCAAGGTATGGTAACCTTGAAAAAATGGAGAGATTTCCTGTGAATTCCACTTAAATAGTTTTACTCTTCTCCTCAGAATAATACTCTTAAGATTTTTATTACTTGTGCAGCATATGCTTATTAAGGAAAATATGATTAACACAGGAAAAAGAAAAATTGTAAACTGTGTCTTCAGATGAGGGAATGTGGTATGGTTGATATCTGATTGTTAAAGGGGTGTAGCATGGTTTTTACTGTTATCTTGGTGGCTGCATGGAAAGCTTGTGCTGGAGTTGTTGAAAGATGGTAGTGGTAGGTGTCAACTGTTTGCTGCTGCTAGAACGCTGCTGCCCAGAATCTTTCGCCTTCTATGTTCTGAGTTCCTTCTACTGACTCCCATTACAGACCCTAACAAATTCAGGCAATAAGACAATGTATACTTTTACCAAGAATTAGTCTTGGTTTCACAGTGAACAGCATACAGAAGAGGGGGCTTGGTGGTGAGAGACAGCTGGAAAATGTCATCTGACATACTCTTATTTGAGAAATGGTGGCTATATGAAGAAATGATGGCTTCAATCTCCACTATACTTTGTATCAAAGCTTTTATATTCACTCATTAATTTAACAATTATTTAGTGAGTCCATTCCCTAGTAGAGTTTATATTGATCTATTTGGGGGTAGGTTATAAATATAATGAATAAGTAAATTATATGGTATTCTAAACAATGATTAATGCAGGCTAATGTTAGGTCAGCTGGTAAAGAACCTACCTGCAATGCAGGAGACTCCGGTTTAATTCCTGGGTCGGGAAGATGTGCTGGAGAAGGGATAGACTACCCACTCCAGTATTCTAGGGCTTCCCTTGTGGCTCAGCTGGTAAAGAATCTGCCTGCAATGTGGGAGACCTGGGTTCGATCCCTGAGTTGGGAAGATTCCCTGGAGAAGGGAACGGCTACTCACTCCAATATTCTGGCCTGGAGAATTCCATGGACTGTATAGTCAATGAGATTGCAAAGAGTCAGACACGACTGAGCGAGTTTCTCTTTACTTCTGTGAAAAAATAAAGAGCAAGGTGGATAATTGGGAGGAAACGGAGTAGGGGTGAAGATTTGTTGTTTTAAATGAGCTGATCAGGATTAACCTCACTGGGCAAAGATTTAAAAAAAACGATGGAGTTTGTCACGTGGTTGTCTTGGTGGAAAACATACTGGACAAAGGAATATTTTGAGTAGAAAGCAGGAGCAGATTAACTGGACCATAGACTCAAAAGCCAGTTCCAGAGTCCTGAGGTTGTAGCATGCTTGACACATTCCAGGAAAGAAGTTGATGTAGATGGCCCTGTGGATCCCGTGGGATATGGGAGAGAAAAGCAGAAAAACTAAGAAGGGTCATATCATGAAGGGCCTTGCAGGCCATTGTGAGGATTTTGGCTTTTATTCTGAGTGGAATGGGAAGACATGAGAGGATTTTAAGCAGAGATGTGAGATGATGTGATGCAGTTTTAAAAGAATCACTCTGGTCGCTTTCTTGAGAATAAGCTTTAAGGAGGGCATGGGATGGAGATTATTGCGATAATCCAGGCAGGAGGTAATGGCGACATAGATCAGGTTAGTAGTGGTTGATGTAATGTGACTCTATAGAACATTGGATATCTTTTAAGAGCTTAGAAGATTTCTTGATGCTTTGGATATGTGGTGGCTGGTGAAGATATCTTGCTTTTTTCTCTCCTTCCTTCTTCATGATAAATTGTTGGGATAGGTAGCAATTGCTTGTATCTAAATGAGGTTGAGAGACTAAATCAAAAAAGCTGTTCTTGCAGCTGGTGGAAATAGAATCAGTGTGGGTCACTGCTGTCCCCTGACCTGAAATTGTCCCAAAGCACTCTTCCTTGGAGCAGTCAGTGATGCTGCCAAGGAAACTGGAAAGGAAAAATTTCTGCTTTTCCTCCCTCATCTCTTATCTCCTGAAGTTTAACATTTTCATTATTCAACCTAAAAGGGTTGCACCATTCCTAAGAACTGAGTTTAGTTCTGTGTGTCTGAAGCTACTCCTTCTATTAATTGGCCATTTCTAACCCTTCACCTGTATAGCTTTCCATACTCAGGACCTACAGCCAGATGGCTAATTTCCAGAACACTCAGGTAATCTCTGAAATTTTATGCAGACTCTGGAAACAGCCCAGAGCTCAGAGATAGGAGGTTATAAGCTACTTATGTCCCTCAGGATCTTTGGATGAAGGCAGAATGATACAGGCAACAAGGGTTTCTTTAATCCCCCCATAAACACAATGACACCAATGATGTTTTCGAACCTTTATTTAATGTTTGACTCTGCCTTATTCACATACTAGCTCATTCAACCCTCACATTAGCACTTTGAAGAAATTACTGTTTTCTTTTTTCACTGATGAATTAAGTGATGCTCAGAACAGACAATCACTTGCCCCAGGTCCCCTAGCTAGCAGATGGTGAGGCTTAGGTATAAACTCGAGTCTGTCACTTGTTACAGCTCTGATGCCATGGCTCTAAGATGCTCTGCTCCATACTCAGCTGCATGCACTTGTTTTATTGGAGTTGAATTGCTTTACAATGTTGGGTTAGTTTCTGCTGTACAGCATCATGAATCACCCGTATGTACACATATATCCCCTCCCTCTTGAGCTGTCCTCCCCACACCCTTGCATCGCACCCCCGTAGGTCGTCACAGAGCACCAAGCTGAGCTCCCTGTATAACAGCTTCCCACCAGCTCTCTGTTTTGCTCATGGTAGTGTGTCTACGTCAGTGCTACTCTCTCGGGTCATGCCACCTCTCTTTCCCCACTGTGTCTACAAGTCCACTGTCCATGTCTGTGGCTCTATTCTTGCCCTCCAGCTATAGGCACTTTTGAGTTTATGTTCCAGTTAATCTGCTCCTGCTTTCTACTCAGAATATTATTCTACAGTTTAATATCTTTGCTCCCCATAGATGCTTTTTCTGAACCAAAGTAATTTAGGAAAACTAGACCTTTATGGGCTTTCCTAGCTGGCATTAGTAGTAAAGAACTTGCCTGCCAATGCAGGAGACACAGGAGACATGGGTTCAGTCCCTGGGTTGGGAAGATCCCCTGAAGGAGGAAATGGCAACCCACTCCAGTATTCTTGCCTAAAAAATTCCATGGACAAAGGAGCCTGGCAGGCTACAGTCCATGTTGCTCACACAGAATTGGACACGAGTGAAGCAGCTTAGCAGTAGCACTAGACATTTTATGAGGAAAAATAAGGGAGGAAGCACAAAATAGCATTGAGGGATGGTTACGTATGTTTAGAGAAGATAGAACTTTCCATAACATATGTTTTGCTAACCAGTAGGAAAATATTGACTGCTTTTATTTTTAATATTATTTTTAATGATTTTAAAGGAAAATAAAAATAAATCAAATCTGTTACACATACCACACATACAAAGGGTAATGAACGTATTAAATCTATTAATGCTCAGTATAATTATCGCAACTTGAAAATACTTTATTCACTAGCTACAAACCGTATATACATTTATTTCTTATGTACACAGAATTTTTGCCAAGCTATTTACAACACACAGTTACTATTGGACATTATTCTCCACTGATGCTTGGCCCGAAGGAAAATCTCACAACCTGGCCGATGTCATGCTTGAATTTTCTTAACTTTTGGCACACTGTCAACAATAAGTGGTATCTCAGATTGTTACTTTTAAAAGTGTGAGAAATCGCTATAATTCTCCTGCCTTTATAGTTGATGGAATAATTTGCCAGACACTAATCAGAAGTTTTCTGATGGAATTCTGCATTGACAAATATCAAATTCAGATTCTGAGCTAGCTAGCATTGATTTTTCACATTTATTTTGTGCTTCTGAGGTTTGATACTAAGCTTCTTGGCATTCTTCTGTGTGCTTTGTAAGGATGGAGCTCACTGTGAAGTACCTAGGATCTCTGTTTATGAGATTGGGCAGATCTGGAAAAGAATATGAATTTGGCTGCTGGGTCAGAAATGTCATCATCATGAATTTGGAAGACAGAATAATACAGCAGCATACTGAGCTTGCTAAAAAAATGAAAGCTGTTAGCTTGTATTCTGTAGTAATCACATTTGCTTTAATTTTTTTCCCATGCAGGTAATTTAAAAAACATTTTGTCCAGATGCAAAATAATGAAAATACAATGTTAGTTATTTTTTGTCTTTAAGAAGAATATTTTAATTGAATCTTTTCTTGAGAACTTTTAGAGTGCTCTCAAAATAGTTTGTATTTTTCTGCTGCTGATCTAGGTACAAAAAAATCTAGAATGTTTTGACCATCTGCTGGTATTTCCAGTCAGTGTTTGCCTACAAACAATGAAAAAGATTCACAGTGAACTTGAACATCAGAGAGTAGAGTGAACTTTGGAGGCCAATTCTTCCAAACCCTGACAAATATGAAAACACTGGCACAGCTTTATTTAAAATGACATCTACTAAAGCTGGTTTCCATGTGGTATTCTACAGTTCTCAGTGTGAAGATTCAGACAAAAGGACTAAAATCTTATCTCTTTCATTCTTTCATATTGTACTCATTTGTTTTATTATTATTACTTTTCAAATTTTTGAACTTAAAATATTCTGCTTTATAAGGTCTTGGTTTAAGAGTCATGAGCATTGAGTTAATGATGTCAGTTTTCTGTAAAAAGTATTAAGGATACTGTCTGGACCTCAGGTACTTCCATCATGCCAGAAGGATGATCCTTGGCAAGCAAAGCAACAACAACAAGAAAACATACAAAACAGCTGATTGGAGCAATATTTTCCCTTAGATGTCCTACGAAATTATGTTGAGTTTCTGTAATGTGTGAAGGCAGGAGCTATGTTTTTCAGATGTATTAATGTGCTTTGGTAATGGCTGATTAC
The DNA here is from genome assembly GCF_003369695.1 of Bos indicus x Bos taurus. Classification (NCBI taxonomy): domain Eukaryota; kingdom Metazoa; phylum Chordata; class Mammalia; order Artiodactyla; family Bovidae; genus Bos; species Bos indicus x Bos taurus. The sequence continues at coordinate 21,648,411 of NC_040081.1, read as the reverse complement.
ATTGAATTTGAGGGCGAGATTTCACATTCTAATCTACAGCTGAATATGGTCCCATGCATGAGAACATTCATTAATGCTGGTCTCACAATCATTCATAAGTTTAAGAAGAAGAAATGTTTGCTTTAAAATGTTAGTGATAAGCATTTACATGTTTTGGAATGAACACTTAAACACTATATTCAATGATTAGGGACTAAATAATAATACATTTGCTTATCTAAAGCATGCATACAAGCTTCACAGACTTTATTGAGCTGTTTGTGGTAACTCTGTAATGGCCACTTACTATTTCAGCATTCAATTTTGAATTTAATTCCTTGAGGTTTTTTTTTGCATGCATTAAACCAATTGTATGTGTCTGCACACTTGCATGTTTATGTATATATGTGTATCTGTTTGTTTATTAGTGTAATTAAAATAAATTTAGCTTAAACACTTATGATAGGGGTGTTTAGACATTTAAAACTTTGTAACAATTAGATACTTCTGATGCTGGATCCAAAACAGGGGAGGAAGATTGGAAAATTTAATGTTCTGGCGGCAAACACCATATATTCTCTTGAAATAATTGTTTTTTATCTTGTTCTTAAGAAAAATGGTTCTATATTGATGGAGGCATAACAATCCAGTACAGTGTCGCAGGTAATTGTAGTTGGATACCTTTAAAAATCTAACTGAATGTTTTGAATGAGAAGTTTGTCCTACACATCCACATTCCCAGAAGGTTACTGCTTTCTTGAGCCGGATTGATGATATCTCTAATTCAAGAAAAGATGGCTTTTGAGCACTGAGTCTGGAAGATAAATTCCACACTTAATGGTGTGCCTTGATTTGTTATAGCTCTCAGAAATGTGTCCGTATATTTTTTTCTTATAGTAAAACAGATTCTTCTTTAGGACTATTAGCTCATTTCTTTCTGGGGGAATTTCTGAATTATCTAAGCAGATAAAGGAAGGCTCTTTCTGTATAAATAGGTATATTATACTCCTGTTTGCCCGGTATTAGTTCACATGTATCCACATTTTGTCCAGCTTTTTATTCTAACAGTTGATTCCGTTTTCTACATCTTACTTGATTTACCTAGATGTATACTAGTATGTCCTGTGGAGGAGGGCATGGCAACCCACTCCAGTATTCTTGCCTGGAGAATCCCATGGACAGAGGGCATGGCAGGCTACAGTCCTTAGGATCACAAAGAGTTGGACATGACTGAAACAACTTAGCATACACTCAAACAAGTACTTATAAGTAGTACATAGACTTTTGTCCTAAGGCTTTGCATTTAAGTGTATTTTCTGGTACCTTCTCCTAGTCCTTACTCTTTTTTTTTTTTTTTTTCCAGTGGGGGAAGGGGAGAGAATAAGGGCACTGTACAGTTGTTAATACTCACCTTAAACTTTTCCCTTGGGTTATGAAGGAAAAATACATTTTCCTTTGGACCTAATAGATGCTCTTGTCTGCTGTCATAGCTATAAATTAGTATCTTTAATTCTTGCCTAAAAATTGGTAGTCAGTTTCAGAGATAAATGAGATTCTTCCCTTCTTCATTAGAAAGCCTCTTTACTATTATGTAATCTATTTTTTTCTTAAACCTACAAATATTTGTGAAAAATAAAATAAGGAGGCACTTTGGCCACCTCATGCGAAGAGTTGACTCATTGGAAAAGACTCTGATGCTGGGAGGGATTGGGGGCAGGAGGAGAAGGGGACAACAGAGGATGAGATGGCTGGATGGCATCACCAACTCGATGGACGTGAATTTGAGTGAACTCCGGGAGATGGTGATGGACAGGGAGGCCTGGCGTGTTGCGGTTCATGGGGTTGCAAAGAGTCGGACATGACTGAGTGACTGAACTGAACTGAACTGAGGGATTTGCTTTGTCATTTTAAAGTTCTATCTTTGACTATTTCTTAGTTTGGCTCTTTAAAATATGTAATAGTCAAAAACTAAATGATTATGTTTTTCTTTTGAAAACACTTTCCCAGAAAAATAAAGAGAATAATGTGTGCAGCTACCTAATAATTTGATCAGGTTTCTTTTTCAATTATATTTCATGGCGAATATCTTTAAATCTCAAAAAACTTTTATCCTACAGAGTTAATTCTCTTTAGCAAAGATTTTCATCAATTTTTACTCTAAGAGGTTAATTTCCCATCATTTTAGTTGTAAAATAAGTCATATAACTTTTTTCTTTAATAGCTATAGATGAAAATTTTCATTTTATATAGATTTTATTTTTATTCACTCACATCATTGTATTTTTATGGTTCTTTAATCTTTTGGGGAAATCATATGTCACCTTAATGTCATAAATATATATTGCAATTTTTCAATGAGAAAAATGAAACTCTTTACAAATACTTGTCAGAAATATTTTTCTGTTACATACAATTACTAAATTTTTCAAAGAATAAATTTAAAGCCCATTTTATTTTTGAGGGGGCAAATACCTTAATAGTGTCTTTGCTAAACTCAAATGCTACCTTTCTCAGTTGAAACACAGTTGCCTAAAAATTGCCCTCTTTTTTACAGAGACTATGTAGGACAGGGCTGACAATCAGGAGAGTGTGGACACTATGGTGACGCCTTGATGGCCTCACTCTACTCTTTCTGCTCAAGAAATGAATTTAAGAATATTCATCCACAGAAGTATAGGGTGAGCTTATGAAACTTGAAGTGGTGGAGCCAGATTTGGAATTCTGGCGGGAGCAACCATTGAAGCTTGGGTCTCTTGGAGGCACTCTCTTCTTCCGACTGGATCTGGTGTTATCTGCATCACTGGGGTCAAACACCACCGTCATGGACTCCATCCTGGTCACAGTGTACAGGCTGCTTTGCCGAGTCGGGTGAAACCTGGTAGTCTTGAGCTCCAGCTCATCATAGCTAGAAACTTCAATGAAAGGACACCAGCGGAATGCTCTCTTGAAGCCTGCTCGAAATCTGAGGAGAAGCAGGCCACAAGAAGAAAAAGTCATATTTTCAAGTGGACATTTCCTTCAACTTCTACAGAAAGCTCTGCTTAATGCAATTAAGCCAACTCATTTTTTATATTTAATTTTCTAGTCTAACTTTTAGAATTTATGCCACAGTATTGGTACTAGTTTTCTAAGTCCTTTTTGTTTGAATTGAATCTTAATTTCTCATTGATCAAAAGCAAGTTGTCAAAGAGTAAAAGTGCAGTATCAGTAATCAATATGCCAAAGAAGCAGTGTAGGTTTCTTCAATAACTTTATACATTTGCATAAGTGAATTAAGCTTTCTGGGTACCGCCCTGAAAAATGACATAGTTTGAAATAGATTCTTATGGTAATAATTACACATTTATAAATTAGTCTCATTTAATATTAAAATTAATTGCTCAGCTGGATGTTTTTATCTAATTGCATATGAAAGTGAAAAATCCTTGGCTTTGTAAGCCATTAAATGAAGTTGATTAAAAACATATGCTCTGCTTTTGGGGTTATTTGAATTGATATATGGCTTGTGCAATTAGTGAAAAAAAGTAAGAATTAAATAATATTTTTAAGAAACTTAAGGAATGGTGTGGTAGAGGTCTAACTTAAAATAGAGCTGAGAATTTAGGTTGAGTAGTTACTTACACGAAGTCCTGTTTCTACTTGTGTACCATATTGGTTTATTAAGGAAATTATTCACCTTATGAAATTTAACACTACCCCCTCCATGTGCTAACCTTACAACTAAGGTGTTTTTAATCTGGAAACCAAAGTTTACCTTTTTTTTCCCAGTCTTAAATTTAATTGTGAATATTTCTCCTTTTCTTTCCAACTTCACTTAAAAACTAGCTTCCCCTCTTCCAGAGGTTGCACCCTGTCTTACTCACTGACTTCATCATACTGGAGGGAGGTTTGGGATTCTTCTCTTTAGTGTTGCTTCTGTTACTCTTATGACACTTTCTATTTTGAAGTCTATTTACAAAACACCCTTCTTAATAGAGTCCACTCACATATGCCATCATCTCTCCATCTGTGCATTTTTACAAAGTGTCTTCATTTCTTTGAGGACTTGAGCACACCTTCACCTCACCTCCTTTAATAACAGGACATTTCTTTTTCTTTGACAAGTAAAATTCTGAAGGATTTGAAGAGAGAATTTGGCCTATATAGAAATCAGCCGTTTAGAACCCCCAAGAGCATTGTTTTGAGGGGGGAATTGTTAAGGTGAGATAGTTCATTAAATAGGGAGGAGTTGGGCTTCCCTGGTGTCTCAGCTGGTAAAGAATCTGCCAGCAATGCAGGAGACCTGGGTTCGATTCCTGGGTTGGAAAGATCCCCTGGAAAAGGGCATGGCTACCCACTCCAGTATTCTGGCCTGGAGAATTCCATGGACTGTGTAGTCCACGGGGTTGCAAAGAGTCAGATATGACTGAGTGACTTCCACTTTCACTTTTTCACTAGAAAAATACCTAGCTCTGTGCTCCTCTCAGTGAATTTTTCAATTTTCCATTCCTTTTGAATTTTAACTGGTTACCAAGAAGCTTAAACAATATTATATGCTTTCAGTGAAGCCAAAAGTGACACGGAACTTGCATTTGGTAATCTTGTTTTTACCTCTTATTCAGACAGCAGTAGATGATGGGGTTGTACATGGTTGAGCTCATTGCCAGCCAAAAGCTAGCCAGATAGACCTGCTGAATGTATTTCCACCTGTTTAGTTGTTGATAGATTGCAGTGAGGATGAAATAAATATGATAAGGCAGCCAGCAGATGGCAAATGTCACCACAACAATAATCATCATTTTTACAACCTGGAAAGAAAGAAAGAGGTCATTTTTGGCAAATATGGAAGTCATTATATTAGTTCTGATAGCTTACTGCAAATCATATTTTGCTACCGATACAGTTAAATATATGGCTTGCCTAAGAAATAGTCAATAAGTTAAAAAATGGCAAGGTAATATCGGGAGAGTTACCTAAGTTTCAAGAAAGCATTCTTGTGTCACCTTGTGAATGGGTGGCACTCACTCAAATATAAATATATTTTAATTGGCTTGAAGAAAATAAGTGTTTATAAAACAACAAAGAGTCTGGGAGCAGAAAGGAGAAAGAACTAGGATTTGGCTGTGCTAGCCCACACTATAAAAGAGTGAAGACATTCTATCTAGAGAAACAGACTGTTGAGTGACAGTTGGGGTGTATCAGACTGTAGGGGTTGAGCAAGTTCCTCCGTATTTATTATTGCCTGAGTATAGCTCATGACTATTCAGATTTCTTTACTTTAATGCCATGCTCACTGGGAAACCTTCAGAATGTTAATTTGGTTTCTTTTGTAATTGGATATTGGGAGAGGTTTCTCTCGATAGTGATAAAGGATATTCACGTTAGTCTGAGAAAATATCACTAACTTTAAATTTGTAAGTAGGCAGTTGGCTTATACACCTGGTCTATATATCGATTTCTGTGATTTTGGAAAGCATGGATTATTTCCTCTTTCCACACTTTTGAACTACAATATGTTTGAAAGCTCCTGTCAAAGTAGAATGCAATCTCTCCTCCGCTAGTCTTTAAATTCCTAAAAGGCATAGAGAATTCTTAATTATCTTAATATCCCTAGCATCTAGCACAGTGTCTAGTATATTGCTAGAGATAGATAATTAGATATAAGATGAATGAATAAGGAATGACTATACAGGAATTTGTAACAGGAAGTTGAGTGGGAGGATGTTTTGTATGTCTCCAAATCGGATAAAATAGGATAAAATTTGCTAGACTCAAAGTAATCAACACAGTGATTACTGTGATCACAGTGATCAATACAGTGATTAAGTGCATAGAAAGCCAAGTGGCTTGGCTTGGCTTTCTCAGTGAAAGGGAAAAATTAGTAACAACGTTCTAGAATAACCTCATTTAATATTTCTCACTTACTCAACCAATTTGTTGAGTAAATTTGTTCATACTTCTTTTGGGAATTTGTAAAAAGTTTAAAATAATACATATTAAACAAAATAATTTTGAGGTTTATCCAGGTTTATTTAGAACACAAATCAGAGAAAGTCCTGATGTAAATGACCTATGTAGCATCTTGAAACTATGAAAATACATTATTTAAGTACTGGGTTCATCATTTGATTGCAAGTGGGGTTCAGATGAAAGTTGACAAGGTTAAAAATCATGAGAGACAGGATTCTAGAAATAGACAAAGCATGAAATGGGTCAGGGTGGAAGGCAAAGCTTTCCCAAGGGTCTAATCATGGTAACATCTAGGTATCTAGTATTAGGTGATAAAAATTGGCCATCAGAGCTAAAAATCCAGATCAGTTCAGTCAGTTCAGCTGCTCAGTCATGTCCAACTCATTGCGACCCCATGAACCGCAGCATGCCAGGCCTCCCTGTCCATCACCAACTCCCGGAGTCCACCCAAACCCATGTCCATCGAGTCGGTAATGCCACCCAGCCATCTCATCCTCTGTCGTCACCTCCTCCTTCTGCCCTCAATCTTTCCCAACGTCAGGGTCTTTTCCAATGAGTCAGCTCTTCACATCAGGTGGCCAAAGTATTGGAGTTTCAGCTTCAACATTAGTCCTTCCAATGAACACCTAGGACTGATCTCCTTTATGATGGACTGGATAGATCTCCTTGAAGTCCAAGGGACTACCAAGAGTCTTCTCAAACACCACAGTTCAAAAGCATCCATTCTTTAGTGCGCAGCTTTCTTTATAGTCCAACTCTCACATCCATACATGACCACTGGAAAAACCATAGCCTTGACTAGATGAACCTTTGTTGGTAAAGTGATGTCTCTGCTTTATAATATGCTGTCTAGGTTGGTAATAATTTTCCTTCCAAGGAGCAAGCATCTTTTAATTTCATGGCTGCAATCACCATCTGCAGTGATTTTGGAGCCCCCTAAAATAAAGTCTGATACTGTTTCCACTGTTTCCTCATCTATTTGCCATGAAGTGATGGGACCAGATGCCATGATCTTAGTTTTCTGAATGTTGAGCTTTAAGCCAAATTTTTCACTCTCCTCTTTCACTTTCATCAAGAGGCTCATCAGTTCTTCTTCACTTTCTGCCATAAGAGTGGTGTCATCTGCATATCTGAGGTTACTGATATTTCTCCCGGCAATCTTGATTCCAGCTTGTGCTTCCTCCAGCCCAGTGTTTCTCATGATGTACTCTGCATATAAGTTAAATAAGCAGGGTGACAATATACAGCCTTGACGTACTCCTTTTCCTATTTGGAACCAGTCTGTTGTTCCATGTCCAGTTCTAACTGTTGCTTCCTGACCTGCATACAGGTTTCTCAAGAGGCAGGTCAGGTGGTCTGGTATTCCCATCTCTTTCAGAATTTTCCACAGTTTATTGTGATCCACACAGTCAAAGGCTTTGGCATAGTCAATAAAGCAGAAATAGATGTTTTTCTGGAACTCTCTTGCTTTGTCGATGATCCAGCGGATGTTGGCAATTTGATCTCTGGTTCCTCTGCCTTTTCTAAAGCCAGCTTGAACATCTGGAAATGGGCAGTTCACGTATTGCTGAAGCCTGGCTTAGAAAATTTTAAGCATTACTTTATTAGCGTGTGAGATGAGTGCAATTGTGTGGTAGTTTGAGCATTCTTTGGCATTGCCTTTCTTTGGGATTGGAATGAAAACTGACCTTTTCCAGTCCTGTGGCCAATGCTGAGTTTTCCAAATTTGCTGGCATATTGAGTGCAGCACTTTCACAGCATCATCTTTCAGGATTTGAAATAGCTCAACTGGAATTCTATCACCTCCACTAGCTTTGTTCATAGTGATGGTTCCTAAGGCCCACTTGACTTCACATTCCAAGATGTCAGGCTCTAGGTGAGTGATCACACCATCGTGATTATCTGGGTTGTGAAGATCTTTTTTGTACAGTTCTTCTGTGTATTTTTGCCACCTCTTCCTAATATCTTCAGCTTCCGTTAGGTACATACCATTTTTGTCCTTTATCAAGTCCATCTTTGCATGAAATGTTCCCTTGGTATGTCTAATTTTCTTGAAGAGATCTCTGGTCTTTCCCATTCTGTTGTTTTCCTCTATTTCTTTGCATTGATTGCTGAGGAAGGCTTTCTTATCTCTCCTTGCTAGTCTTTGGAACTCTGCATTCAAATGGGTATATCTTTCCTTTTCTCCTTTGCTTTTTGCTTCCCTTCTTTCACACCGATTTGTAAGGCCTCCTCAGACAGCCATTTTGCTTTTCCAGATCAGTAGCTCACTAAATGTCATCATTAGCTACATCACATAAAATGTTTTTATTTTTTCCCATGTTTTTTCAATTGCATTTTTTTTTCTGAATAACTGTGTTCAGAATTCTGCATTTTATCTCTCTCATTTTAATTTATATATTTGTAGAATACAAGTAAGGGGCATATTTAAATATAATTTACATTTATACAATGCTTCACACATCTAACAACTTACTGACTGGTTTTCAATTGGACTTTGGGAAGCTAAGGCAAAGGCCAAAGGACTTGACCACTGTGATTCATGAAATCTAAGTTATATTTTTTAAAACCCAGACTCTTAAGTCTGTTTTTTCTGCTTGCAATTAATAACACTTACTGAATGTCTACTGGGTCTAAAAAAACATAATAGAGAAAGATAATGGGTGGAGAACCAATTCCTTATCCTGAAAAAGATTATGATATAATGAAAAATATTGAAATATAAATTAAAGTACATAGAAATCTGAATATAAACATGTGTAAATAAAGTAAAAAATAATATTTATGAGACCTTGAAAGTGAAAGTCGCTCAGTCTTGTCGGACTCTTTGCGACCCCATGGACTATACAGTCCATGGAATTCTTCAGGCCAGAATACTGGAGTAGGTAGCCTTTCTCTTCTCCAGGGAATATTCAATCCAGGGATTGAACCCAGGTCTCCCATATTGCAGGCAGAAGCCACAAGGGAAGCCCAAGAATACTGGTGTGGGTAGTCTATCGCTTCTCCAGCAGATCTTCCTGACTCAGGAATTCAACTGGGGTCGCCTGCATTGCAGGCAGATTCTTTACCAACTGAGCTATCAGGGAAGCCCATTTAATCGTTTATTATAAGCAGGAATGACTCAATGCATGTTACCTGTAGATTAGGGGAGATTAGGTTGAATGACATGGGTTTGGTTGATTTTTTTTTATCCTTGAGTATGTGAACGTCATACTGTTCTTCCAACATGGTGCACAGAAGTCCTGTCCAAGATTATTCTCCTTAGCTCCTCCCTCTTCCTAGTTTTCCCCACTCTCCCTAGCTCCTCCCTTCCCTCTTGCCCCAGTTATTCTCATTGACTAACAACCTCTTCTCCCAGAAACTTTTGCACAATTATCACTTTTTCTATGATCAGCCTATTCAAAATTGCAATCTGTCCTTCCAACACTCCCTAACCCCCTTAGCCTGTTCTTTATTTTCAGTTTATGTGTCATGTGTATTCTTTACTTTGTGTCTCCTTATGCTAGAATACTAAAAAAAAAAAAAGCAAGTATTTTCTGCTTGTCTTATTTACTTACATATTTCAGTCATGTAGACTAGATTTCACACAAAACTGGTGTTCAGAGTTTTGAAAAATAAGTTAATTAAACTGAATAAAAAAAGAAAGAAACTAAAAGACATGTAGTTGATTAGGTGATGCTCATGATTTTACTCCATCATGAATTACTCGTATCATTTGTCCTCCAACTTTAGATGATCATATGTAATATACAATGAGTTATTTCCCTTTCCAGGCAAACGAATTCAAGTAATGTATATGAGTGCAAAAGTAATATTATCAATATATTATTTTTGATGCATGAATGCATTGCATTTCATTCTGAATAAATGTTAAGAGCAAGAAAAACTATTTATGACAGTGTGAACATGGTTCAAGCTACTATGTTAAATACAGTATCAGCAAATATACATAAAATTGCTTTTATACAGATTAACCGAAAACTCTCTTTGCATGAAATTGTTTTCCAACAATAGCTGAAGAGCTGCAAAGGCTATCAGAATCTTTTAATGTAACTGCCAACCATCAATGCAGAAGTCCAAAAAGAAGGAAAATTAAACTGCATGTGTAGAAACAGTATCAGATAACTTATAATTCACATACACATGGCCTTAAGGATTCTGTTGCAAGACATTTAGAAGCTTATTTGAAGATTTTTTAGGAAAAATCTAAAAGAATCTAAGAGAATGGATCTTTTACAGTGAAACAACTGCTATATTTTATTTATTGCTATACAATGTTTCAATCATTACTGTGGGTCTCTGCTCATAAAATTTTGTGAAATGATTTCAGATATCAAACTCTCAGTCCTCCAGGTTTGATGTAAATGCAAAAGTAGTCTCTCAGGTGGACAGAATTTTTTTGCTTTATGAAATACTGAAATCATGAAACTGTAATCATCTCCCTCATAAAAAGGCAAGGGAAAGAGCACTTGGAAGCACAAACCTTGAGCAATGATAGATGTGTAACTGCTCAGTTCCCCCCATGTCTCATGGCTAGAGAGTGGCACTAGCTCAGATAGGCTCTAAATGCTCTTCAGGAAAGTTGGTAGACTTAATATGTTTTAGGCAAGATAAGAGACTGGGATGGAGATTACTCAAATCTCTCACCATGTCTTAACAAATTTTATTGTGACTTGATACAAAGATGGGTTGGTGTGGGTATTTCTTGAAGCTGAAAGACATATCCAGCTTCTGAGGCAATGGGATTTATTTTCCATGGCAACATGGACACTTGTGGCCACCCTGTCCTTACTAGCACTTACTAGCAGAAGAAAAAGGGAGGTGGGACAAGTAGCTCTTGTAACAACACTGCCCCTCTTTAATAGTTTAGAATCCACTTGACTCACATAGGCAGGATTGAATGCATATCAAAAGTTAGTGAGAATAAGCTTTGGGCACCTTTTATTCATGTATCTAAGGGAAAAATATTCTTTGATTTTCATATCTTGTGCAGGTTAGACTGGAATGCCTGCAGCTGTTCTTATCTATCATATTAAATTAATGCAGGATGGATGATTTTGAGGTTTTTAGTTGTAAAAGAAAAATGGATCAGGCTAGGAGATTAAGTGAAATATTGCCAATGTTAAAAAAAATCTGGGAATTATACTCTTCAAGGCAGAATTTATTCTTTGTAAATGTCTAGATTGGAAATGGTCAACCTGTAGTGAGAAGAAACATCCTGTTTTGATTAAAATCTCAGAGCATGTTTTAAAGAACCACCCCATGACTATACCCTACTACTTCTCTGTAACTTTTGTCTGCACAAATGTTCTTAAATTACAAATGTATCTCTTTAGGTCAAAATTACATGCTTGCTTATTCTAGCTTCATATTAGCAAATTATAATATTCTCAAGAATAATATATGGAAAAAATTAATGACAAACATCAAAATATAAAGTACTGCATCTTGGATTATTTAGGTGGGCTTTTTTGTGATAGAAACACATTTTAAAATGTCAATCCCAAGTGAGAAAATAAAACTAAGTAGTAACACTTGTGAAAAAAGTTGAGGGTAGTCCAGAAGATGAGTTGAATTTTCTCAATAATTTCAGAATTAAATGAGAATATTGTGTTAGTGTCATCCAAGAAATTTGACACTGTTGCCAAATCCAGCTACGTGACTATCCAGTTAACATTAGCTTAGAGCAATGATTGTATGGAATTATGTTGAGGCCAAACAAAAAACCATATATGTATATGCATGCAAATGTGTAAAATGCTTCTCTGTGTGTGTGTATGTTTGTGTGTATGTGTGGTATTGTGTTTAGATTCCACTTCTTTACATTTCATTGGTTGTTTCACTTTTAATATAATTTTAGTTTTCCAATGGAAACAGCCTTTTAAAGTATTATTAATTTCAGGTTAATGATGTTCTGAAGCCAAAACAAAAAGGAATGTCACATAAAGGAAGGCAAGAAGACATTAGAGAATAAAGTAAATTAAGGCAAGAGGGATAAAGACTGATGTTATGGGATCATGGCTAGAGATAGAACTTATAGAGGCTTACTAGGGACTGAATTATGTCCCCACCCCCACATTTTTAAAGTTTACTTATCCTTTAATTTATTAAATTTTTTCTAGATTTATTGAGATATAATTAGCTCATAACACTATGCAAGTTAAATTGTACAGCATGATGATTTGATGCATGTACATATTGTGTCACCTCACACAGTTACTTGTGTGTATATGTGTGTATGTGTGTGTGCGTGTGCTTGTTGAGAACATTTAATATCTACTCTGGTGTAACATCTATGAGGCATCCCCAGTGGCTTGTGAACTGGCTTCCTGATGGGATCCATGATGGGTTAGTAGGATCTGAATGGCTTTGACATGTTTGGTTTGGAGCCCTGCCTACTTCTCTCCCAGCTCTCTCCATCCCCTAGTTGTGCAGATCTCCACAGTCCTCTGGATAGAGGGAGACAGAGATGGGCTCTTTGGCAGGGCTCTGCACATCTGAGGAAGCTGAGAACTCATCCCTGACATCCTCTTATCACCACCACCCCCTCCCTCAGGGAGAAATCACAGCTCAGAAGACCCTCTTGGTACCAAGTTGCCTTGCCATGGGAAGGATGTGATGTGTACAAAGTCAGTTTGTTCCTCTTACTCTTTCCAGGACATCCAATCTCAGATTTTTTTTTTTTTTTTTGTACTGCAACTTCTCTATTGGAATCCCGGACTTCCACAAAGGTTCTCTGATCCATGGGTGACCATCTAAGTCAGTTTTTTCAAGGGACTCCTGGTTCACAGCTAAGGGCCACTCCAGGGTTCATGGAGTGAACAGGGTGCGAGGTCTGTATGTTTATTATCTGACTCCCAGTGGGCAAGACTCTTCCCAGGTTTGGTGCTGGTGACAGAACCAAAGCCAGATGGGGATGTGGCTAAGTCCTCTGAGGTGTGGAGTTGTTTCTGGGTCTATAGCTGGGACCATGGTAGGTAAGCCATCCTCCAGGGTGTAGGTCTAACTTCTCAAAGTGATTCTGCTCATTCTTGTACCGCACTGTGGTTTTAGTCTCCTACCTGGATCCCCCAGCTACCAGAAAGGCACTATTGTTTATGCATAGATTTCCAATTGTTGTTGTTGAGGGGGGTATGATGAGGGACATCTTATTTGGCCATCTTTCGGATGTCACTCCCCCAAATTCATATGTTGAAGTCCTAATCCTCAGTACCTCAGCGTGTGACTGTATGTGGAGACAGGTCTTCTTTAAAGAGATAATTAAGTTAAAATAAGGTCATTAGGGCGGGACTTAAACCGATATAACTGGTGTTCTAAAAGGAAAAGACAATTAGAACACAGACACACAGAATGAAGACCATGTAAAGACAGAGGTTTGCAGCCATCTTCAAACATGGCTGACAGGTCTTAGAAAAACCACTCTTGATGACACTTGAACTTATACTTCTAGCCCCTGAATTGTGAGAAAATATTTCTGTTGTTTAAATAGCAGTCTATGTTATTTTGTTATGGCAACCTGAGCAGATTAATATTATGTTTGAAATGCTGAGGACAGTTTAATATGTATGGCTTCATTCCAGCAAAGTAGGAGGCAAAATACTATACATTTTCCCAGTGAAAATAGAGATTTCCAGAGAGATTCTGATTGCCTGAGAATTGCTTTCAGGGAAGTAAAGGACAGATCAGGATCTTTATTTCCATCAGTTGAGCCTCTCTTAGGTTATATATGGCCTTCCTCACAAGCGCTGTTTTCCATGATAATTCCTTTGCAACAGAAATGACAAGCACACAGAAAGCTTACTTGCTGGGCAAGGTGATAGGTTTTTAGTGGTTGTTATACAAATCAAAAATCCAATTGAATCTGTCACTTGAGCTTAGACTGAAGAGTGGTTCCTTTGTTTAAGGCAAAAGGCTTCTTTGTTATACACTTAGATATTCTCTTCTGAAGGAGCAGATCTGGCTTGTTAGTATTTAGAGGAAAATAATCAAAATATAAAATAGCCATAAAAAATTCTATGGCTCATAAAACAATAGAAGTAGATCTATTTGCCAATATTTCAGCTATTCAATTAAGCAAGATCAATTTCAACAGGGATTAACAAAAAACAAATTGTCACCTATTATGAATATTGGGGCCAAGTCATGTTTTTGAGGCTTCTTTTATGGTAGAACAGGGAAGAATGTTAAAATATGGTTTAAAATGTGGTTTACTTTAAAGGCATACATCCAGCAAATAACACAAAAATGTAATGAAATTAAAAGTGTGTGTGTGCTCGGTCTGTCCAATTCTTTGAGGCCCCATGGACTGTAGACTGCAGTGCTTCTCTGTCCATTGAATTTCCCAAGAATACTGCAGTGGGTTGCCATTTCCTGCTCCAGTAAAGGTTTAGGATCTTTTGACAAACAGAAGGGGAGAGACTCAAGAAAATTTCTGCCTCAATTACCCTTCTATGGAAGAGGGTTTAAGAGAGGAAAGAACTGAAATCAACTGCCAGGTCACCTCATTTTTCTGTGTTCTAGAAGTTGCAAGGAGAGATCTGTTTTCTTGCGAATGGGCCTGGTCAGAAAAAGGACTAGGCTGATATCATTTGCAAAAAAAAAAAAAAAACCAAAACAGATTTCATGTCTTGTTATGTGTTGACATAGCTTGTCCTTTAAAATATATTATTAATATGTTATTATTAATATATTGTGGTCCAAAATGTTGAGCCAGCCAGTGTCTTTTGCAGTTGACTTTTTATCTTGAAGGTGTGCATACTTTGTTTTTGTGAAATGGCATAAATCTGGAATATTTGAGATTACTCTTTTCTGTATTTCTGTAGAAAATATGATCAGTCACTGAAAATTAATTTTTTCTCTACAGTATATGACACACTAAAAATATGATTTGTAAATGATGCTATCCTTATTTGTAGTTACCTTGAAATAAATCTGCATGATTTGTACATGCTTACCCCTGGAAAGTCCCAATCCAGTTTCTTTCCCTGTAAAAATTTCTACCGAAACTTTGGGAGAGTAGTACCTCAAGCTCACTCTTGGAGTAGCTTCCCTCATATTTCTTCATGCAGGTAGGGTTTAGATACTTCCTAATTAGACCTAGTGAGCTTCCCAGGTGGCACTAGTGGTAAAGAACCTGTCTGCCAATGCAGGAGGTGTAAGAGAGGCAGGTTTGATCCCTGGGTCAGGAAGATCCCTTGAGAGGACATGGCAGCCCACTCCAATATTCTTATCTGGAGAATCCCATGGACAGAGGAGCCTGGTGGGCTACAGTCCATAGGGTTGCAAAGAGTTGAACACAACTGAAGCGACTTAGCACACATACATGCAGTTAATCCTAGCATATTATATCTTATAACACAGATACATATTATAGTCAAGCCTGTTTCTATTTCCTTCTCTCTGGATATGGGCACGTACATTATTAATCTTTGTGTCTCCAAAACTTAACATAGTTCTTGACATTCAATAAATACCTTTTGATTGAGGATATCTTAACTTTATCATCCATGTTATGAAAATTTTGATTGCAAGAAATATCATTTATCTTTTTCTTACCAGTGTTTTGCCCTATCATGCACACAATAAGAATTCAAATATAGTATTAAAGTAAACTTAAAAGCAAAAATTATTTCAAATGTTTTAAACCTAATTAAAATAATTGTTATTGCCCTTGGTCTTGATATTTAGCTGGACGTTTGGAAAGAACAGTTATATGAACCATGTAAAGGTAGAACCTTAAGAAAGAAGTTCAGTTATCTTTGTTTACTTAATCAATTATATCCTTAAATTACAATTGTTCTACAATAATGCCATTTTTTCTACAGAAACCTAGGCCCTATGCTCTAGAGATACAGTGCTAAATTAAAAAGAAAATATATTTTCTATTTTCAGAACACTTACATTATACTAAGTTCAGTTCAGTTGCTCAGTCGTGTCCGACTCTTTGTGACCCCATGAATCTCAGCACGCCAGGCCTCCCTTCCATCACCAACTCCCGGAGTTTACCCAAACTCATGTCCATCAAGTTGGCGATGCCATCCAGCCATCTCATCCTCTGTCGTCCCCTTCTCCTCCTGCCCCCAATCCCTCCCAGCATCAGAGTCTTTTCCAATGAGTCAACTCTTCGCATGAGGTGGCCAAAGTACTGGAGTTTCAGCTTCAGCATCAGTCCTTCCAATGAACACCCAGGACTGATCTCCTTTAGGATGGACTGGTTGGATCTTCTTGCAGTCCAAGGGACTCTCAAGAGTCTTCTCCAACACCACAGTTCAAAAGCATCAATTCTTCAGTTCTCAGCTTTCTTCACAGTCCAACTCTCACATCCATACATGACCACTGGAAAAACCATAGCCTTGACTAGATGGACCTTTGTTGTCAAAGTAATGTCTCTGCTTTTGAATATGATATCTAGGTTGGTCATAACTTTCCTTCCAAGGAGTAAACGTCAATTTCATGGCTGCAATCACCACCTGCAGTGATTTTGGAACCCCCCAAAATAAAGTCTGACACTGTTTCCATTGTTTCCACATCTATTTCCCATGAAGTGATGGGACCAGATGCCATGATCTTCGTTTTCTGAATGTTGAGCTTTAAGCCAACTTTTTCACTCTTCATTTTCACTTTCATCAAGAAGCTTTTTAGTTCCTCTTCACTTTCTTCCATAAGGGTGGTATCATCTGCATATCTGACGTTATTAATATTTCTCCTGGCAATCTTAATTCCATCTTATGCTTCCTCCAGCCCAGTGTTTCTCAAGATGTACTCTGCATATAAGTTAAACAACCAGGGTGACAATATACAGCCTTGACGTACTCCTTTTCCTATTTGGAACCAGTCTGTTGTTCCATGTCCAGTTCTTTTTTTTTTTTTAAGGTTTCAATATTTTATTCAAGTTTTATTTTAAGTGATGTTAATTACAGCATTTGAAGGGGAGAATCTAATTCCACACAAAATGGAACTCTAAAATGTACCCATTAAACTGCTAAAAAATAAACTTTAGTGGCGAGAATACAACAGAAGTCCAATTTAGATTCTGAGTGTTGTCACCATGTGATTACAGTCACAGAGACTCTTCCCAGCTTGCAGCTGGGGCTCTTAGAAGCTATTTCATACTCTGGTGCAAGGGCAAAAAAACCACAACGTGAGAGGGAATTAAGTCCTGAATTATTGGCTTCATCACAACTTCTCCACCCCAAAATGGCACAAAAGAAACAGCTACCACATCCTGCAGACTACTTTTTGTGTAAAAGAGGTGATGGATGGAGGTGGAAAAAGTCCCTGCCTAAAAAAGTCCCTTTCAGATAAGTTTGTACACACCATCAAACAAAGAGCCTCTCCTCAATCAATTAGGGGAGGAAACCAAGGTTCAATTCTCAGGAAGTTACAATTTCATTCAGTTACTCAATAGGAATTTACAAAGTGCCTGCAAATTATCAGCTTCCACTTGCAGCCATTTCTAGGTAAAAAAGAAACCTGACATCTCTAATGGGGCCAGCAAGCTCCCCACCAAGTCTACAACTGAAAGGACCTTTTTTTAAATTGGGTTTCTTCTGTACCTCTGAGAGGGTAACACCCTAAAGCTGAATCATCTTTAACCTGGAAGTCTAACACTGTCGGCTCTGACAAACTGACACTGTCGGCTCTGCTGGATGGCAAGAACGTCAATGCTGGTGGCCACAAGCTTGGTCTAGGACTGGAGTTTCAAGCATAAATGACTATTGTACAATCGTTTAATTTTAAACTATTTTGCAGCATAGCTACCTTCAGAATTTAGTGTACCTTTTAATGTTGT
Source organism: Bos indicus x Bos taurus (assembly GCF_003369695.1). Lineage (NCBI taxonomy): Eukaryota > Metazoa > Chordata > Mammalia > Artiodactyla > Bovidae > Bos > Bos indicus x Bos taurus. The sequence continues at coordinate 21,630,692 of NC_040081.1, read as the reverse complement.
ATGTCTGGGATACAAGTATTGCTAAATATCATGTTAGACTTCCATGTCCAGTTCTAACTGTTGCTTCCTGACCTGCATATAGGTTTCTCAAGAGGCAGGTCAGGTGGTCTGGTATTCCCATCTCTTTCAGAATTTTCCACAGTTTATTGTGATCCACACAGTCAAAGGCTTTGGCATAGTCAATAAAGCAGAAATAGGTGTTTTTCTGGAACTCTCTTGCTTTTTCCATGATCCAGAGGATGTTGGCAATTTGATCTCTGGTTCCTCTGCCTTTTCTAAAACCAGATTGAACATCTGGAAGTTCACGGTTCACATATTGCTGAAGCCTGGCTTGGAGAATTTTGAGCATTACTTTACGAGCATGTGAAATGAGTGCAATTGTGCGGTAGTTTGAGCATTCTTTGGCATTGCCTTTCTTTGAGATTGGAATGGCGGAGCATGTAGGAAGCATGGCCGAGAGGACCTACCCCATGCCCAGAATCAGGGGTGGTGACCCAGACTGCCAGGCTGGGAAGGCGCAGGGGTGGCTGAGAGGAGCTACCCCATGCCCCAGGAGTGGTGGCTGTTATGGTGCAGGAGGGCTGAGAGGAGCTACTTCACATTTAGGTCAGGAGGGGTGGTGACTCCTCCAAGGTAAGGAGCAGCAGCTGCGCTTTGCTGGAGCAGCCATGAAGAGATACACGTCCAAGGTAAGAGAAATCCAAGTAAGATGGTAGGTGTTGCAAGAGGGCATCAGAGGGCAGACACACTGAAACCATAATCACAGAAAACTAGCCAATCTGATCATATGGACCACAGCCTTGTCTAACTCAGTGAAACTAAGCCAAGCCATGTGGGGCTACCCAAGACGAACGGGTCATGGTGGAGAGGTCTGACAGAATATGGTCCACTGGAGAAGGGAATGGCAAACCACTTCAGTATTCTTGCCTTGAGAACCCCATGAACAGTATGAAAAGGCAAAATGATAGGATACTGAAAGAGGAACTCCCCAGGTCGGTAAGTGCCCAATATGCTCCTGGAGATCAGTGGAGAAATAACTCCAGAAAGAATGAAGGGATGGAGCCAAAGCAAAAACAATACCCAGCTGTGGATGTGAATGGTGTTAGAAGCAAGGGCCAATGCTGTAAAGAGCAATATTGCATAGGAACCTGGAATGTTAGGTCCATGAATCAAGGCAAATTGGAAGTGGTCGAAAAGGAGATGGCAAGAGTGAACATCGACATTCTAGGAATCAGCAAACTAAAATGGACTGGAATGGGTGAATTTAACTCAGATGACCATTATATCTACTACTGTGGGCAGGAATACCTTAGAAGAAATGGAGTAGCCATCATGGTCAACAAAAGAGTCCAAAATGCAGTACTTGGATGCAATCTCAAAAATGACAGAATGATCTCTGTTCATTTCCAAGGCAAACCATTCAATATCACAGTAATCCAAGTCTATGCCCCAACCAGTAACGCTGAAGAAGCTGAAGTTGAACGGTTCTATGAAGTCCTACAAGACCTTTTAGAACTAATATGCAAAAAAGATGTCTTTTTCATTATAGGGGCCTGGAATGCAAAAATAGGAATTCGAGAAACACCTGGAGTAACAGGCAAATCTGGCCGTGGAGTACAGAATGAAGCAGGGCAAAGCCTAATAGAGTTTTGCCAAGAGAACGCACCAGTCATAGCAAACACCCTCTTCCAACAACACAAGAGAAGACTCTACACATGGACATCGCCAGATGGTCAACACCAAAATCAGATTGAGTATATTCTTTGCAGCCAAAGATGGAGAAGCTCTATACAGTCAGCAAAAACAAGACCAGGAGTTGACTGTGGCTCAGACCATGAACTCCTTATTGCCAAATTCAGACTTAAATTGAAGAAAGTAGGGAAAACCACTAGATCATTCAGGTATGACCTAAATCAAATGCCTTATGATTATACAGGGGAAGTGGTAAATAGATTTAAGGGACTAGATCTGATAGAGTGCCTGATGAACTATGGATGGAGGTTCACGACATTGTACAGGAGACAGGGATCAAGACCCTCCCCAAGAAAGAGAAATGCAAAAAAGCAAAATGGCTGTCTGGGGAGGTCTTACAGATAGCTATGAAAAGAAGAGAAGCAAAAAGCAAAGGAGAAAAGGAAAGATATACCCATCTGAATGCAGAGTTCCAAAGAATAGCAAGGAGAGATAAGAAAACCTTCCTCAGTGATCAATGCAAATAAACAGAGGAAAACAATAGAATGGGAAAGACTAGAGACCTCTTCAAGAAAATCAGAGATACCAAGGGAACATTTCATGCAAAGATGGGCTCGATAAAGGACAGAAATGGTATGGACCTAACGGATCAGATCAGATCAGATCAGTCGCTCAGTTGTGTCCAACTCTTTGCGACCCCATGAATCGCAGCGGGCCAGGCCTCCCTGTCCATCACCAACTCCCGGAGTTCACTCAGACTCACGTCCGTCGAGTCAGTGATGCCATCGAGCCATCTCATCCTCTGTCGTCCCCTTCTCCTCCTGCCCCCAATCCCTCCCAGCATCAGAGTCTTTTCCAATGAGTCAACTCTTCGCATGAGGTGGCCAAAGTACTGGAGTTTCAGCTTTAGCATCATTCCTTCCAAAGAAATCCCAGGGCTAATCTCCTTCAGAAAGGACTGGTTGGATCTCCTTGCAGTCCAAGGGACTGTCAAGAGTCTTCTCCAACACCACAGTTCAAAAGCATCAATTCTTTGGCACTCAGCCTTCTTCACAGTCCAACTCTCACATCCATACATGACCACAGGAAAAACCATAGCCTTGACTAGACGAGCCTTTGTTGGCAAAGTAATGTCTCTGCTTTTGAACATGCTATCTAGGTTGGTCATAACTTTCCTTCCAAGGAGTAAGCGTCTTTTAATTTCATGGCTGCAGTCACCATCTGTAGTGATTTTGGAGCCCCCAAAAATAAAGTCTGACACTGTTTCCACTGTTTCCCCATCTATTTCCCATGAGCTGAAGATATTAGGAAGAGGTGGCAAGAATATACAGAAGAACTGTACAAAAAAGATCTTCACAACCCAGATAATCACGATGGTGTGATCATTGACCTAGAGCCAGACATCCTGGAATGTGAAGTCAAGTGGGCCTTAGAAAGCATCACTATGAACAAAGCTAGTGGAGGTGATAGAATTCCAGTTGAACTATTCCAAATCCTGAAAGATGGTATTGTGAAAGTGCTGCACTCAATATGCCAGCAAATTTGGAAAACTCAGCAGTGACCACAGGACTGGAAAAGGTCAGTTTTCATTCCAATCCCAAAGAAAGGCAATGCCAAAGAATGCTCAAACTACTGCACAATTGCACACTATACTAAAGAGGTAGTTATTGAATAATAAATAGACATATATGTATAAAACTACAAATTATGATGAATTCTATAGAGAAAAAGAATGTCTAGGTTATAGAATACAATGGAAACTCTATTTGAAGAAGTAATATTTCATCTGGAATCCAGAAGATGTGCAGAGAGAAGTATCAAGTATCTATGTCCTGATAACAGTGTGAATGAAGGAAAGGGCAGCTGAAAGCAAGCATCATTGGAACATACTATGGGAATAATGCAGCTGCATAGGATTAGAATGAGAATAAATAGTAAGATTTGCAAGATTCTGCAGGACCCCATAAATTGTTTTTGGAGTTCCCAATTTTTTAAATCTATTTTTCTTAAATATATTGGGGAACCACTATAAAGCTAAGCAGATTGCAAGAGTTGATTTAGAATTTTAAAACATCATTTTTCACAGCATGATGACTACTGTTAATAATACTGTATTGAATATTTAAAAACTGCTAGGAGAGTAGGATCTTTGAGATTCCCATAAAAAGAAAAAATTATATGTACCAATGGACTTATTGTGGTATCATATAGTGATATATACAAATATTGAATTTTATGTTGTACACCTGAAACTAATATAATGTTATATTATAAATTACATCTCAATAAAAATTCTTGGATGCTGAATAGAGAATAAATCTGAAGAGAACAGGTGGAGATCTGGGGAAATGTTGGAAAGGCTGCTCTAGTGGACCTAGTGGCTGTTGTAGTGATAGTATCTTGGAGAGTTTCAGTGGAAGTAGAGAGAAGTACAGAGATGGGAGATATTTTTAGGGAGGAGAATCAATAGGATTTAGTGATGCATTAGGTGGCAGTGAGAGGGATAGGGAAGTTTCAAGGATGACTCTTTGCAGAATTTAACATCTGGGTAAATGGAAGTAACAAGTACTAATATTTGGATGACTGGAGGAAGACTCTCCTTTATGCCAGATATGAAGACAAACTCAAAGATCAGTTTTGTATACTATAATTTAAAAATAGCTCAGAAATAACAAAAGCAAGGACATCAATTACGCAGCTGATTATTGTATAAACTTAGAGCTAATGGAGGAAGAACTGACTTGGAATAGACACATCAGAGTCAGTGATCTACAGATGATATTTAATGTCATGGAAATGAATGAGTATAGGAATGAATATAAAAATAGAATAATGAATATATTTTATATAATTGGTTCTCTTTCTATGGAGAACTCTAATATAGCTATAATATACTTCACAGTTCCCTATTATATACTCTATATGTTTCGCCATTCTAGAAGTAGTCCAATTTCTGGGCACTTTCATTTTAATATAAAAATATATTTGATCTAGGGGAGAATATATATTTTTCTGATCATCTATTCTATTGCTCATCAGTAGCTAATGCCATTTAGTTACTGCCTTTATAGCATTGCTTCATACTTTGTTAATCCATTGATTCTGCAAATGTTTATTGAGCATTATATATATATATATATATATATATATATATATATATATATATATATAGTATTGCCTCAAACAATTAGGAAGCCTGAGAATTTCCACAATTTGCCATCTGCAAGGTGGAGACCCAAGAAGGCTGGTGGGGAAAATTGATATAGCAACTCAAGTAGTCAGAGAGAGAGCAAATTCAACCTTCTTCTGCTTTTTAGTTGTATTCAGGCTCAATATGATGTCCACCTACACTGGGAAGGACCATCTGCTTTACTTAGTCTACCAATTCAAATGTTAATCTCTTCTGGAAATATCCTTACAGACACACCTAGAAATAATATTTAACCAACTCTCTGGGTACCCAGTGTCCCAGTCAAACTGACACATAAAATTAACCATTGCAATAGCATAGGGTTCCTTTATGCCATTGAATTGAATTTTAGTATATTACTGATCAGTTCAGTTTAGGCTGTCAGTCTTGTCTGACTTTTTCTGACCCCATGGACTGCAGCATACCAGGCTTTCCTGTCCATTACCAACTCCCAGAGTTTACTCAAACTCATGTTCATCACATCAGTGATGCCATGCAACCATCTCATCCTCTGTCGTCACCTTCTCCTCCCAACTTCGATATTTCCAAGCATCAGGGTCTTTTACAATGAGTCAGTTCTTCACGTCAGGTGGCCAAAGTATTGGAGCTTCAGCTTCAGCATCAGTCCTTCCAGTGAATATTCAGGACTGATTTCCTTTACGATGGACTGCAGTCCAAGGGACTCTCAAGAGTCTTCTCCAATACCACAGTTCAAAAGCATCAATTCTTTGGTGCTCAGCTTTCTTTATAGTCCAACTCTCACATCCAACCATGACTACTGGAAAAACCATAGCTTTGACTAGACAGACCTTTGTTGTCAAAGGAATGTCTCTGCTTTTTAATATGCTGTCTAGGTTGGTCATAGCTTTTCTTCCAAGGAGCAAGCGTCTTTTAATTTCATGGGTGCAGTCACCATCTGCAGTGATTTTGGAGGGCCCCCCCCAAAAAAATAAAGTCTGCCACTATTTCCACTGTTTCTCCATCCATTTGCTATGAAATGATGGGACTGGATGCCATGATCTTAGTTTTCTGAATGTTGAGCTTTAAGCCAACTTTTTCAGTCTCCTCCTTCACTTTTTATCAAGAGGCTCTTTGGTTCTTCTTCACCTTCTGTCATAAGAGTGGTGTCATCTGCATAACTGAGGTTACTGATATTTCTCCTGGCAATCTTGATTCCATCTTGTGCTTCATCCAGCCTGGCATTTCGTATGATGTACTCTGCATATACATTAAATAAGCAGGGTGACAATATACAGCCTTGACGTACTCCTTTTCCTATTTGGAACCAGTCTGTTGTTCCATGTCCAGTTCTGACTGTTGCTCCTTGACCTGCATACAGATTTCTCAGGAGGCAGGTCAGGTGGTCTGGTATTCCCATCTTTTTAAGGATTTTCCATAGTTTGTTTTGATTCACACAGTCAAAGGCTTTGGCGTAGTCAATAAAGCAGAAGTAGATATTTTTCTGGAACTCTTGCTTTTTCGATGATCCATCGGATGTTGGCAATTTGATCTCTGGTTCCTCTGCCTTTTCTAAATCCAGCTTGAATATCTAGAAGGTCATACTTCATGTACTGTTGAATCCTGGCTTGTAGAATTTTGAGCATTACTTTGCTAGAGTGTGAGATGAGTGCAATTGTGTGGTAGTTTGAACATTCTTTGCCATTATCTTTATTTGGGATTGGAATGAAAACTGATCTTTTCCAGTTCTGTGGCCGTAAGATAGATATTTGTCTGCATTGCTCATTGCATTCTATTTCAATGGTGGCCAGAGAAAATACTTCCATACACAAACTTACTTTTATAACATGTGTGATTGTGTCAGTGAAGATTTATTTATACCCTAGGGTAAATATAAGTCAAAAATACATATTCTAGAAGCTTGTACTTTCTTCTCTTAATAGAAGCAATGGTAAAAAAGAAAGAACTTGCTTTTTTATTTTTTAATTTTTGCAATGCTGTGTTGGTTTCTGATTGCAAATCAAAACTACAGTGAGGTATCAGCTCACAGCAGTCAGAATGGCCATCATCAAAAAATCTACAAACAGTAGATGCTGGAGAGGATGTGGAGAAAAGGGAATCCTGCTGCACGGTTGGTGGGAATGTAAACTGATACAGCCATTACAGAGAAGATTATGGAAATTCCTCAAAAAACTAGACCTTGCTTTTTATTGAAAGGAGTAACTCAGAAAAGAATAACACTATGTAGGTACATTTATTGTTATAAGACTATTTAAGAAAGAGGATAACAGATAGATAAATAAATAAATGATAAATAAAACCTCAAAAAGTAAAAGTAAGGGACAAACACTTGCTTCCTGAAGCAGAAGGGAAACTAAAACTTGTTGAGGCCCTTTTATGTGCAAGATGCTCTGCTTGCATTGTATGCATTATATGCTCATTTTAATTAATGCTACTGGTATATATTAGCAGTGCCTAGCTAGCCATGTTTTAATTAAATTGAAATGTCTAGTAGGTACAAATTTATTTTCTAATAGAGAGTGTTGTCAAGGAGTTGCAGAGGCTGATTCTGGCAGTAAAGGTAAATAGAGCATTTTTCTGTACATGAAATTCTATTCAAGTGAGTGACTCCACATTGCTAAGCTAGACCTCTCTTCTAACCTGTTATTTTTTGCCTTGTGATCCTTAGATACTTTGCAAATCTGTTTGTGTTTTGAAGTATTTCTTCACTTTTCCATGGTAACATCTTTCAACAACTGGAATTTTAAATTTGAAAATGATACATGTAATCTCCTTATTTTCATGCCATAATTAAGAGATCTTATCTTTTCTGTTTTAGTCCATGAAGTAAACTTAATCTAGGTACTCTGGTTCTTTGTCTTGTTTCTAGCAGTAGATTCCTCAAGGCTTGTTTTTATTTCCTTTTTGTAAGTCCAGGCTCTATCACTCTTTGCCTGTAAAGATAAACTGAAAGTATTCTTAAATCTGGACATCATAGAAGGAGCACAGGCTTCTCTCCTGCTGGACAGCTATGTGTCCTCAGAAGACGGAGCAATCTGCCCCATCTGTTCCTGCTGCTGCTAAGTCACTTCAGTCGTGTCTGACTCTGTGCGACCCCACAGACGGCAGCCCACCAGGCTGTCCCGTCCCTGGGATTCTCCAGGCAAGAACACTGGAGTGGGTTGCCATTTCCGTCTCCACATGTGTCCCTAGTGGGTGCATCAGCCCTGTCACAGTCTCAGGAATAATGAGGTTGTTGTATAAAACCCTCTACTTTTCTCCCCTTGATTGCAGCACCCACTTGGCTTTACATGCTCCTCTGAGCTCTGCCCACTGTCCCATCACAGTTGCTGTTTCACTCAGGAGATCTGGCAAGTGGCAGATGAGAAGGTAGAATTCAGGCCACCGTCTTCCCCAAAGACATCAAAGTTTTATGTATTAAAGACATCAAAGTTTTATGTATTAAAAAAGCTCCCTTGATTCTCCTGTCCCCTTCCACCCCACCTCCAAAGCTGTTCTTTCCGTGAACTTCCCTATCTTAGTAAATGGCACCACCACCCATCTAGACACTTAGAAGTCATGCTTGTTTCTTTGCATCAGCTCATTTTCACTGCCCCTCTCAATACCTAGGAAAATCCTGTAGGCCATGTCACCAAATATCTCAGCCTTTTGTCTTAGCTCTATTACAATAACCTCTGACAAAAATCATTATCTTTCTCCTGGACAAATGCAATAACCAGCAAATTGGATTTTACTGAAAGCGTGAACTTTCGCTTCAATTTGAAGCAAACTTTGAAGTCTGCATTGCACAGTGGTATACAGCAGTGTCAAGAGCACTGGACTCAAATACTTTGATTTAAGTCTAGGCCCTGATTGTAAATAGCTATGTAAAATTGGGTAAATGACTTAAATCTTTCTGAACGTCAATAATCTTGTTAGTAAAGAAGAGATAAGAACACTCATCACACAGGGGATTGTGAGGATTAAGTGGAAATGAGACTGCCAGGCTCATAAAATACTCAGGGCATGCTGAGGTATTCATTTTTACTTCATTCCCAGGAACTGACTAACTTATAAGCATATTTTAAAGTTATTGGTACTATGGCCTAAACTGATTATGAATTTTGTAAAGGCAAAGGAGGGCTCTGGTGGTGGGCTGGGGGACAAGAGGTAAAGTGAAGACTGGGTATCGAAGAACTCAGGTTTTCTCTTAAATTTTGTGATAGAAGGTATACAGACAATAGGAGTTTTAAAAACAGCTCTTTTAAGAATCATAATTCCTGCTCTCTGTGTTTATATGATTGTGACCAAAAGTAGAGATATATAGAGATGGCATCAAATCCATGTTTTAAGCCCAGTCATTTTATAGTTACAATGGCTTTATCACTTCTTCAATACAGCATATTTCTATAAAAGAGCAAGATAACTGATATTCCTTGAAAAGCATTTCTATAAGAAAAATGATTAAGATTTTTATAAGAGGGGGAAAAAGGAAAAATAAATATTCTTTTCTTGATATATATTTTAGTTTTATACTAGATAATTAGCAAATTAAAATTTATTTAATAAAATATTAATTTAACAACAAAAAGATTAACCATAAATTAACCATGAATATTTTTAAAAGTTAAAAATACTTAGATTTACCTGGCCATTTATTTATTATCTATAATATTTACAGCATAAAATTAATCCAAGGCATATAATCTCAGTATCTTTTTATTGGTATTTAAGATTTCAATTTGTTTGCAAATTTATCAAACAAAAATAAAAATTAATCTGTCTATATATTTATTCTTTTAGATACATGAATAATTTCTGGACAGAGAAATGTCCTATATTCTAACAATTCCAGAAATATATTTTAAAACATCAAATTTAGGTCCACGGGATATGACAGGAAAATTGGGGATGTTCCAGAAAATTAGCTTCTTAATCCTTGACTGCTCCTGCAATATGCAGGACAAAACTATGAGCAGTTAATTAGGTGAAAAACAGTTGAAACCTTTGAAGAGTGGAGATATTTTAGCAGCTACCCCTCATAAGGGAGATAGTATTTAGAGTTTGAGTCTCATCAGACTAGAGTCTCAGGAAACAACTTGAGTTTTCCTAGAAGTTCTGGGCCTTAGGAATAAATACTGTGCCAAGGATTAAGAGATTAACCTTAATACCAAGGGCAAAAGTAAAATTGATTCATCCTAAAAAAGTACCAAACCTCTGCAGATTTGAATGATGAACTGGCAATTTAAATGCCTGCTAAGAGAAAGCACTGCATTTTTCAGATGAACAGCAGTCTGTGTCTTATCATGTCTCATAGTATTCAGTATACCACCTCAGATGGGCATATATGCAAAGGAATTAAAAATGTGACCATAATCAAGAAAAAATGAGTCAGTAGGTTTTGCAATTAATAGGTAAAGCCTTTAAATAACTATGCTAAATATGTTAAGTGAAGCATTTACAGAAACAGATGGTTATAGTGAATTAAAAGGTGGAGAATTTCAGGAGATAAGTGAAAATTGGAAAACTAAAAAATTCATGTGGAAATATTAGAACAATATCTGAAGTCATCTAATAAAGTCCTAGATGTTTCATTTCAATTCTGACTGTGTAAATATTGGATAATACATACTAGATAATGCTTGATTCATTTTGTCAGTATCTCTTATCACTTTCCAAGATTGTACTCCCAGAAAAAGACATTTCTTTTGTTTCCACTACTACTAGAAGAGAAAAACACTTTTTTAGGATCACTGAAGTGCTAAGTTCACATTAATTGATTCTTTTTCTGGCCAGCGTCTATTCTTGCTAGCAAGTCACAAAACTCGATACATTAATCAAAAATAACTGCTTCTTCTCAGGAAAGCTAGACAGGTAAACTGGTAAACCTAGACAGGGTATAAAAAGCAAAGACATCACTTTGCCAAGAAAGGTCTGTATAGTGGAGGCATTGGTATTTCCAGTGCCTGCAGTTGGATTGCTGCCATTTGAAGTGCAGAGTGACTGCCCAGTTGGGTGGGAACAAAACTCAGGTGATCGTGGCTGCGGTAGAATCGTGCCTGCAGGTTCATCTCATGGCCTTGGACACTAAGGCAGAGTGCCAAAGAATTGATGCCTTTGAACTATGGTGCTGGAGAAGATTCTTGAGAGTCCCCTGGACTGCAGGTAGATCAAACCAGTCAATAGCTCCAATACTTTGACCACCTGATACAAAGAGCAGACTCATTGGAAAAGACCCTGATGCTGGGAGAGATTGAAGGCAGGAGGAGAAAGGGATGATGTTTGGATGGCATCACTGATTCAACAGACATGAACTTGGGGAAACTCTGGGAGAATTTGGAAGGACAGGGTGAAGGTGAAGGGAAGCCTGGTGAAGGACAGGGAAGCCTGGCGTGCTGCAGCCCATGGGGTTGTAAAGAGCTGGACACGACTTGGCGACTGAACAATAACAACAACAAAAATGAAAACCAGATTTGGAGAGCCAAAATGAGTCATGATCTTTTAATATTTTGAGTCATAGATGTTAGAAGATCATGAATCATTTGAGTTGTGGTTTAAGACAAGCAAACAAAGAAACTTAGAAAACTTTCATTCATTTTGAAATATTCCATCCTTCATAAGTGTGACCTTTCACATGCAATAATAATTCTTTTTAAAGTAATGATTCACTTGAGCCCTTAGGCTTTGTAAAATTTGTTGGAAGAGCTAGTTAAGCAAATTGATGTTTCCTGTATAATGTTGTAAGTTGCATGCTAGAGTTTGCCATGTGATATAATAGAAGCACATAGACAAACACTGAATGCAGATTGGGGGTGGAAGTTTGAAAGAGGCTTTCTAAAGGAAGAAGTGCCTGTGATACAGTTTTAAAGACAAATAGGAAATAGCCAGGTGAGAGAACCAGAAAAGGAGTGGGAGAAAGGGGAGAAGAGTGCCCTAGTCACCGAAATAAAATATGCAAAGCTCAGGCCTCCCTAAGTACTACAAAGTTTGACGGTGATTTAGTGCGTAATATTATTATGAGATATGCTGATGGAGAAAGTGAGAGAGATAGAAGTTAGACCAGGGAGGGCTAGAGAAGTTACTAAAGGACTTTTAAGGAGAGTATTAATAAATTTGGGGCTTCCTCGTAGCTCAGATGGTAAAGAATCTACCTGCAATGAAGGAGATCCTGGTTCAATCCCTGGGTCGAGGAGATTCCCTGGAGAAGGGAATGGCAACCCACTCCAGTATTCTTGCTTGGAGAATCCAATGGACAGAGGAGCCTGGTATTCTACAATTCATGGGGTCGCAAAGAGACACGACTGAGCAACTAAACACACACGCATATTAATAAATTCAGATTTCAGAAAGATTACATTGAAGACAGTGTAGTATCAATTTTATTTGATCAGATTTAATGGATGCAGGAAGATCTTTAGTTGAAAAGCATATTAATCTAGGCAAGAAACTGTGGGGGTGTGCAAGTTGTGTCTGACGCTTTGCAACCCTATGGACTGTAGCCTACCAGGCTCCTCTGCCTATGGAATTTTTCAGGCAAGAATATTGGATTGGGTTATCATTTCCTACTCCAAGGGATCTTCCTGATCTAGGAATTGAACCCATATCACTTGTGTCTCTTCCATTAACAGGCAGATTCTTTACCACTAGCGCCACTTGGGAAGGTCACTTTACTAGGCAAGAAACTATGTAGGTCTAAACATAAGTGAAGCAGGAGCTTAGGAAAGAAAAATATATATATTTGAGTGCTTTTAGAGTTAATTTAAAGGACTTTGTAATTAACTGGATTTCAGCTGAGGAAAGAGAGATGTTATAGATCATTTCCAGTTTCTTTTGTCTTTGGCTACTCTATGGAGTATTACTCACAGTAATATTACTCACAGTAATATTCTGTGAAATGCGAAGAGTTTCAAAGAATTTTTTAAAAATTTTATTATTATTATTACTTTTTACTTTACAATATTGTATTGGTTTTGCCATACATCAACATGCATTCGCCATGGGTGTACACATGTTCCCAATCCTGAACCCCCCTCTCACCTCCCTCCCCATACCATACCTATGGGTCATCCAGTGCACCAGCCCCAAGCTTCCTGTATCCTGCCTCCAACCTGGACTGGCGATTCATTTCTTATATGATATTATACATGTTTTAATGCCATTCTCCCAAATCATCCCACCCTCCCTCTCCCACAGAGTCCAAAAGACTATTCTATACATCTGTGTCTCTTTTGCTGTCTCTCATGCAGGGTTGTTGTTACCATCTTTCTAAATTCCATATATATGCATTAGTATACTGTATTGGTGTTTTTCTTTCTGGCTTACTTCACTCTGTATAATAGGCTCCAGTTTCATCCACCTCATTAGAACTGATTCAAATGTATTCTTTTTAATGGCTGAGTAATACTCCATTGTGTATATGTACCACTGCTTTCTTATCCATTCATCTGCTGATGGACATCTAGGTTGTTTCCATGTCCTGGCTATTATAAACAGTGCTGCGATGAATATTGGGGGTACACGTGTCTCTTTCAATTCTGGTTTCCTTGGTGTGTATGCCCAGCAGTGGGGTTGCTGGGTCATAAGGTAGTTCTATTTCCAGTTTTTTAAGGAATCTCCACACTGTTCTCCATAGTGGCTGTACTAGTTTGCATTCCCACCAACAGTGTAAGAGGGTTCCCTTTTCTCCACACCCTCTCCAGCATTTATTGCTTGTAGACTTTTGGATCACAGCCATTCTTACTGGTGTGAAATGGTATCTCATTGTGGTTTTGATTTGCATTTCTCTGATATGAGTGATGTTGAGCATCTTTTAACGTGTTTGTTAGCTATCTGTATGTCTTATTTGGAGAAATGTCTATTTAGTTCTTTGGCCCATTTTTTGATTGGGCCATTTATTTTTCTGGTATTGAGCTGCAGGAGTTGCTTGTATATTTTTGAGATTAGTTGTTTGTCTGTTGCTTCATTTGCTATTATTTTCTCCCATTCTGAAGGCTGTCTTTTCACCTTGCTTATAGTTTCTTTTGTTGTGCAGAGGCTTTTAATTTTAATTAGATCCCATTTGTTTATTTTTGCTTTTATTTCCAATATTTTGGGAGGTGGGTCATAGAGGATACTGCTGTTGACAAGCTTATTTTGAAGTGTCTGTTAGACATAGCCCTGGTGTGAGAGACGGTTAATAGGACTTAAATCTGGAGCTCAGAGCCTGAATCTTAGAAGTCTAGATAGGAACAGAATGCTAATGTCAATTTGGAAGTAATTTTCCAAAGGTGTTAATGTCCTGGGAGTGGATGAATTTATCCAAATAAGGCTGTATTTGAAAGCTATAAAAATGTGGAGAATTGGCTTCTGTGGTAAAGAACAGCATTTATGTGGTAGAGGAAGGAAAGTGAGTAAAGGATACTAAAGAGGAGTGGCCTGAGGAGAGAAAGGAGGTAAATAACACGGGAGGAGAGACTTCTGAAGTGGAGAGTGATGAGAAGGTTTCTATTGTGCCAGTCTGGTCAAGGACTGAATATATCCAGTGAGATTAGCAACAAAGAAGGCAAAGGTAACTTTGGCAAGACTGGTCTCAGCAGAATGGTATGTTGGAAGTCACCAGGCATTAACCAGAGGAGTCAAAGATTGGTAAACAGGAGAGAGCAAATGTGAGCAAAACAAGCTGGAAGAGCTGTGCTTACATTTTGAAAGGGAAGTACAGTGAAATGAAAGAGGTCATGGTTCAGAAGAGAAATGGCTTAATTGAGGGATGACTGCTCTTGAGAAGAAGGTGCTAAGGATCTGGAACATAGGTAATGCGTGAAGGTAATGGATGAAGAACATAAGAAGACAGTGACAGAGGAAGAAGGCAGCCACTTGACGAGGTGTGTGGACAGTGAGCCTCGTCAGCAGTCCATGACCACTTGAACCCCCATCCCCATGCTGAAGGGAATCCAAATATAATACTGCAGAAGAGCTGTGTTGTCATGAAGATGTGGAGCTTAGTTGCAAGGAGCGATCAGACCCAGAAGAGACCAGTGTCAAGGTGACCGGATAAGGGTATTCATTAGCTTTAAGGAATCACACTTCCAAAAATAAAATGAAGCACATAGTTTTAACCAAAATGAATGGTAAGGAAAAATGATCAATGGGCATGTTGTGAATTCATTTGCTATATCTGTTGCTGCTGCTGCTGCTAAGTTGCTTCAGTCGTGTCCGACTCTGTGTGACCCCCTAGACGGCAGCCCACCAGGCTCCCCCGTCCCTGGATTCTCCAGGCAAGAACACTGGAGTGGGTTGCCATTTCCTTCTCCAATGCATGAAAGTGAAAAGTTAAAGGGAAGTCACTCATTCGTGTAGGACTCTTCGTGACCCCATGGGCTGCAGCCTACCAGGCTCCTCCGTCCATGGGATTTTCCAGGCGAGAGTACTGGAGTGGGGTGCCATCACCTTCTCCAATTTGCTATATCTACCTGCTCTGAAACAAATACCTACAATCTCAGGATAAAGGATTCAAACTGAATAGATTAATTATTTTTCCTAATACTTAAAGCTAATATAAATAAAGCTAGCAATATAAGCTTTTCCCCACTCAACTAGTATAACCTGGTACTTTAGTTTGGATGAAAAAAATGATTGTGTGTGAAGCAATCCATTTCAGAGAAGTGAGAATCTGATAAGTGCTGTTAAGTCACCCAAAGACACAGACTCTGTGACTTTCCTCTAAAACTTTAAAATGCTATTAACAAATTCATGTGTGGAAAATAGTTCCTTTTGTGTATGATATTTTTTTTGTTTTATTATCACAGAATATAATAGAGCAGCCATTGCTATACCTTTTATGTATTCAGAAATGAAATCATGTAGCAAAACTCTCCTAAACTATGCTTCTCATCTCAGGCTATGAGACTTGCTGCTGCTGCTGCTAAGTTGCTTCAGTCGTGTCCGACTCTGTGTGACCCCCTAGACGGCAGCCCACCAGGCTCCCCCGTCCCTGGGATTCTCCAGGCAAGAACAGTGGAGTGGTTTGCTATTTCCTTCTCCAATGCATGAAAGTGGAAAGTGAAAGTGAAGTCGCTCAGTTGTGTCCAACTCTTAGCGACCCCATGGACTGCAGCCCACCAGGCTCCTCTGTCCATGGGATTTTCCAGGTGAGAGTACTGGAGTGGGGTGCCATTGCCTTCTCCAATGAGACTTGAAGAAGGTATAGGTAAACACCTTTCCCTTTGAATCATTTGCTCGAAACTGCCTAAATTCTCAGATATAGGAAACAGATAAGAAAGCAAAAGAAATGGCATTGTAAGGTATAGTGTCTCTCATTCATTGTATTATAGGTGATACTTAAGCAAATGTGTCTCTTTTATTTATTTATTAACTCAAAGCACCAGAGTTTTTGCTCATTGTACTGAATACTTCCTAGTGAAAATATGTGGTCTGGTAATGAGATGTTCCAGGAGATGCCTCATGAAATCTTATGTCTAGAAGATAGACTGTGATGTTCCAGGTATTGTAATGATGGAGATCTGGTTTGTATTTTCAATCAAGTTAAGGACCTTCTAGTTCTCCATAAAGCCTTGTCTAAAACAAAATACTCTCCCTTGTTCAAGCTGGATTAACTGTGGTATACAAATTTATGGTCACCGATCATTGGTTTTCAATTTCCAAATGATGCACTGTGTATGTAGGGAATTATTATCACTTGATTTTCTGCTTTTTAATCAGCATGGGTGGCATTTGAAGGATGTTTATTCTAATGAATACTGGGGTTCCTATTCCCTTTGGTATGCATCTACTATTCTGTCCATTGTTTTCAGTTCTTTTAGGATGCTGTTTTCCTTTACAAATTTAATATGTGAAACATATTCCTTTAAGGTATCAGTGAAAATCCTTGTTTTCATCTGGGCTTAGATGGCTGTGGCAAAAAGGCTTTAGAAATCCCTATTTCAGAGGCTTATGTAATTTGTATGATCTATATTTCAGAGCATGTTGGAGGATGATGAAATAATGAGGGTAATACCTGAGAATCCAAAGTTAAGAAGTATCCATGATATATTACTTTACCAGTTCTAAATATTTCCATTTCTCTGATAATGAGTGATGTTGAGCATCTTTTCATGTGTTTTTTAGCCATCTGTATGTCTTCTTTGGAGAAATGTCTATTTAGTTCTTTGGCCCATTTTTTTGATTGGGCCATTTATTTTTCTGGAATTGAGCTGTAGGAGTTGCTTGTATATTTTTGAGATTAGTTGTTTGTCAGTTGCTTCATTTGCTATTATTTTCTCCCATTCTGAAGTCTGTCTTTTCACCTTGCTTATAGTTTCTTTTGTTGTGCAGAAGCTTTTAAGTTTAATCAGGTCCCATTTGTTTATTTTTGCTTTTACATCAGTCATTATCAGAGAAATGCAAATCAAAACCACTATGAGGTACCATTTCACGCCAGTCAGAGTGGCTGTGATCCAAAAGTCTACAAGCAATAAATGCTGGAGAGGGTGTGGAGAAAAGGGAACCCTCTTACACTGTTGGTGGGAATGCAAACTAGTACAGCCACTATGGAGAACAGTGTGGAGATTCCTTAAAAAACTGGAAATAGAACTGCCTTATGATCCAGCAGTCCCACTGCTGGGCATACACACTGAGGAAACCGGAAGGGAAAGAGACACGTGTACCCCAATGTTCATCGCAGCACTGTTTATAATAGCCAGGACATGGAAACAACCTAGATGCCCATCAGCAGATGAATGGATAAGAAAGCAGTGGTACATATACACAATGGAGTATTACTCAGCCATTAAAAAGAATACATTTGAGTCAGTTCTAATGAGGTGGATGAAACTGGAGCCTATTATACAGAGTGAAGTAAGCCAGAAAGAAAAACACCAATACAGTATACTAACGCATATATATGGAATTTAGAAAGATGGTAACAATAACCCTGTATATGAGACAGCAAAAGAGACACTGATGTATAGAACAGTCTTTTGGACTCTGTGGGAGAGGGAGAGGGTGGGATGATTTGGGAGAATGGCACTGAGACATGTATAATATCATATATGAAACGAGTCGCCAGTCCAGGTTCGATGCATGATACAGGATTCTTGGGGCTGGTGTACTGGGACGACCCAGAGGGATGGTATTGGGAGGGAGGTGGGAGGTGGGTTCAGGATGGGGAACACATGTATACCTGTGGCGGATTCATTTTGATACATGGCAAAACCAATACAATATTGTAAAGTTAAAAAATAAAATTAAATTAAATTAAAAAGATAAATATTTCCAAATAGAAACAGATTAAAGAAATGTTTGGGAGAAGTACAAATGTACAAATTTGAAAATCTGTAAGTTTGGAAATATACTGAGTGAAGCATATAGAAGAACAGAGAATCATAGTCCTTTGGGGATCTACTGCTTAAGCAAAGTAGTAGAAGAGGGTCTCTATGAAATCTTTTCATAAGTGAAATGAAAATGAAAACAGTAGAAGAAAAACCTATGGAAAGACTTGGAGCAAGTAGTTAGAATTACATCCATAAAGGGTTCACGTGCTACCTGGTATGACAGAAACAGTAACAACAGCGACGCCAGCATTAGTTTTCTATTCATAGTCCTCTCCTGACTTCAAGGAGAGTGAAAGTGGGTCTATGAAGATTATCTTGTTTGCTGAGAAGGGTAGTGGATATAGATGGAGATTGTAAGTTTGGAATCCTTTGAATCACAGGATCTGTGCTACTGTTTGAATTGTAGGAACTGTGCTGGATTTGTTTGGAAAATTATGGGTGAATGGTCTTTCTGAGGCAGAGAAATAGATCAAGGAGAGACTACAAGAAGGAAGTGTAAAGAGGGAGAAGGAAAGTGGGAAGGAGAAGAAGGGGGAAAGAGAGACATACATATTAATACAGTCACCCAGGAGCTGACTAGAGAAGAAATGCCAGAGGAGTTTTGTGTTCTGAGAGGCAAATTCTTTGGACTAACATACAAAATCCTCAGTGAAATTTACATCTCTCATTCAGGTTACGTGAAAATGAAAAAAAAAAAGTGATAGACATAAAGTTAGTTAAAATTTGGGTCATATAAATAAAGGTAAGTGAAAATAGGTTATTGGGAACTAGCTATCCTACAAAATTAAGGGTAAGACTCACATACAGCACTATGTGGAGGCAGACAGGTGTGAGTCTAGGCTCTTCTAAAGACTGCACTGTCCCCTGATGCAAAAAATAAGGAAAGATGGAAAGGCAGAATAATTTCAAAAAGAACTGTCTCCTTTAAGGCAGGAATGAAGAAAGAGGGGTCAAGGAGAAAGGGGAAATAGAACAGCTCTCAAAAGTAAATTGCCCACTGGGAATGAGATAAAGAAGTAAAACGTTCAAGTCAAACAAACAGAAAAGCAGTTCCGTCATTTTCTTTCTGCTCAAGGATATGCTGTTAGAATGAAGTGGAGAGGAGTGATACTGGTCTCTTGTTAAAGAGTGCTTGCGCAGGCCAAGGATCATGTACCTTTGTCGCAGAGCAGAAGTCCTCCTTGGTGGCCAGAAGCCCTTGACTCTATCAAACCCTGTGTCCTCGCGGTCAACCAGGGGGACACTAAGAAAGAAATGTACTCATGTATTCTTTACGTTTAGAAAGGAGTTTTGTTTTCAGGAAAATTATTTACACCTGATGTTACCAGCTGAGGGGCTGGAGTAGAATGGGAGGCTCGTGGAAATATTTGCTAGGCTACTAAAACTGTTTTGGGGATACTCAACACTTAAGCCCAAATGTATAACCCCTGCGATCCATGAATCTGTTAACTGAACCTCTCAATTATTTTCTCAACTCAGATCAGATCAGTCGCTCAGTCGTGTCCGACTCTTTGTGACCCCATGAATCCCAGCACGCCAGGCCTCCCTGTCCATCACCAACTCCCGGAGTTCACTCAGACTCACGTCCATTGAGTCAGGGATGCCATCCAGCCATCTCATCCTCTGTCGTCCCCTTCTCCTCTTGCCCCTAATCCCTCCCAGCATCAGAGTCTTTTCCAATGAGTCAACTCTTCACATGAGGTGGCCAAAGTACTGGAGTTTCAGCTTCAGCATCATTCCTTCCAAAGAAATCCCAGGGCTGATCTCCTTCAGAATGGACTGGTTGGATCTCCTTGCAGTCCAAGGGACTCTCAAGAGTCTTCTCCAACATCACAGTTCAAAAGCATCAATTCTTCAGCATTCAGCCTTCTTCACAGTCCAACTCTCACATCCATACATGACCACAGGAAAAACCATAGCCTTGACTAGACAAACCTTAGTTGGCAAAGTAATGTCTCTGCTTTTGAATATGCTATCTAGGTTGGTCATAATTTTCCTTCCAAGGAGTAAGTGTCTTTTAATTTCATGGCTGCAGTCACCATCTGCAGTGATTTTGGAGCCCAGAAAAATAAAGTCTGACACTGTTTCCACTGTTTCCCCATCTATTGCCCATGAAGTGGTGGGACCAGATGCCATGATCTTCGTTTTCTGAATGTTGAGCTTTAAGCCAACTTTTTCACTCTCCACTTTTACTTTCATCAAGAAGCTCTTTAGTTCCTCTTCACTTTCTGCCATAAGGGTGGTGTCATCTGCATATCTGAGGTGATTGATATTTCTCCCGGCAATCTTAATTCCAGCTTGTGCTTCTTCCAGCCCGGTGTTTCTCATGATGTACTCTGCATAGAAGTTAAATAAGCAGGGTGACAATATACAGCTTTGATGTACTCCTTTTCCTATTTGGAACCAGTCTGTTGTTCCATGTCCAGTTCTAACTGTTGCTTCCTGACCTGCATATAGGTTTCTCAAGAGGCAGGTCAGGTGGTCTGGTATTCCCATCTCTTTCAGAATTTTCCACAGTTTATTGTGATTCACACAGTCAAAGGCTTTGGCATAGTCAATAAAACAGAAATAGATGTTTTTTCTGGAACTCTCTTGCTTTTTCCATGATCCAGTGGATGTTGGCAATTTGATCTCTGGTTCCTCTGCCTTTTCTAAAACCAGCTTGAACATCTGGAAGTTCACGGTTCACATATTGCTGAAGCCTGGCTTGGAGAATTTTGAGCATTACTTTACTAGCGTGTGAGATGAGTGCAATTGTGCGGTAGTTTGAGCATTCTTCGGCATTGCCTTTCTTTGGGATTGGAATGAAAACTGACCTTTTCAGGTCCTGTGGCCACTGCTGAGTTTTCCCAATTTGCTGGCATATTGAGTGCAGCACTTTCACAGCATCATCTTTCAGGATTTGGAATAGCTCAACTGGAATTCCATTACCTCCACTAGCTTTGTTCCTAGTGATGCTTTCTAAGGCCCACTTGACTTCACATTCCAGGATGTCTGGCTCTAGGTCAGTGATCATACCATCGTGATTATCTGTGTCGTGAAAATCTTTTTTGTACAGTTCTTCTGTGTATTCTTGCCACCTCTTCTTAATATCTTCTGCTTCTGTTAGGTCCATGCCATTTCTGTCCTTTATCGAGCCTATCTTTGCATGAAATGTTCCTTTGGTATCTCTGATTTTCTTGAAGAGATCTCTAGTCTTTCCCATTCTGTTGTTTTCCTCTATTTCTTTGCACTGATTGCTGAAGAAGGCTTTCTTATCTCTTCTTGCTATTCTTTGGAACTCTGCATTCAGATGTTTATATCTTTCCTTTTTTCCTTTGCTTTTTGCTTCTCTTCTTTTCACAGCTATTTGTAAGGCCTCCCCCCCCAGACAGCCATTTTGCATTTTTGCATTTCTTTTCCATGGGGATGGTCTTGATCCCTGTCTCCTGTACAATGTCACGAACCTCCATCCATAGTTCATCAGGCACTCTATCCATCGGATCTAGGCCCTTAAATCTATTTCTCATTTCCACTGTATAATCATAAGGGATTTGATTTAGGTCATACCTGAATGGTCTAGTGGTTTTCCCTACTTTCTTCAATTACAGTCTAAATTTGGCAATAAGGAGTTCATGGTCTGAGCCATAGTCAGCTCCTGGTCTTGTTTTTGTTGACTGTATAGAGCTTCTCCATCTTTGGCTGCAAATAATATAATCAATCTGATTTTGGTGTTGACCATCTGGTGATGTCCATGTATAGAGTCTTCTCTTGTGTTGTTGGAAGAGGGTGTTTGTTATGACCAGTGCATTTTATTGGCAAAACTCTATTAGTCTTTGCCCTGCTTCATTCTGTATTCCAAGGCCAAATTTTCCTGTTACTCCAGGTAAAAGGAAACAAGAGGGCATCGGAGGGCAAACACACTGAAACCATACTCACAGAAAACTAGTCAATGTAATCATACTAGGACCACAGCCTTGTCTAACTCAATGAAACTAAGCCATGCCTGTGGGGCAACCCAAGATGGGCGGGTCATGGTGGAGAGATCTGACAGAAGATGGTCCACTGGAGAAGGGAATGGCAAACCACCTCCAGGCGTTTTTTGACTTCCTACTTTTGCATTCCAGTCCCCTATAATGAAAAGGACATCTTTTTTGGGTGTTAGTTCTAAAAGGTCTTGTAGGTCTTCATAGAACCGTTCAACTTCAGCTTCTTCAGTGTTACTGGTTGGGGCATAGACTTGGATTACTGTGATATTGAATGGTTTGCCTTGGAAACGAACAGAGATCATTCTGTCGTTTTTGAGATTGCATCCAAGTACTGCATTTCGGACTCTTTTGTTGACCATGATGGCTACTCCATTTCTTCTGAGGGATTCCTGCCCGCAGTAGTAGATATAATGGTCATCTGAGCTAAATACACCCATTCCAGTCCATTTTAGTTCGCTGACTCCTGGAATGTCGATGTTCACTCTTGCCATCTCCTGTTTGACCACTTCCAATTTGCCTTGATTCATGGACCTAACATTCCAGGTTCCTATGCAATATTGCTCTTTACAGCATCAGACCTTGCTTCTATCACCAGTCACATCCACAGCTGGGTATTGTTTTTGCTTTGGCTCCATCCCTTCATTCTTTCTGGAGTTATTTCTCCACTGATCTCCAGTAGCATATTGGGCACTTACCGACCTGGGGAGTTCCTCTTTCAGTATCCTATCATTTTGCCTTTTCATACTGTTCATGGGGTTCTCAAGGCAAGAATACTGAAGTAGTTTGCCATTCCCTTCTCCAGTGGACCACATTCTGTCAGATCTCTCCACCATGACCCGCCCATCTTGGGTTTCCCCATGGGCATGGCTTAGTTTCATTGAGTTAGACAAGACTGTGGTCCTAGTGTGATTAGATTGACTAGTTTTCTGTGAGTATGGTTTCAGTGTTTTTGCCCTCTTGCAACACCTACTGTCTTACTTGGGTTTCTCTTACCTTGGGCGTGGAGTATCTCTTCACGGCTGCTCCAGCAAAGCGCAGCCATTGCTCCTTACCTTGGACGAGGGGTATATATGATGTTGATAAAGTTAGTCTTGCAGAATTCTGAAGTGTTTTTTCCCCTCTAAGAAAGAAAGAGGCAATTTTTTTTCCCCCAATGTAGTTTGATGTTAAGGGAATTTGGAATTTTACAGTGACAAGTATATGCATGGTATAAATTCTTTTTACTAACTTAAATTTTCAGGTTACTGGAATACTATATCAAAAATTGTGTACAATGGGGGAGATCCTATATATTGTTTTACTTGTGGCAGGCCTAAGAAATGTTTTTATTTAATGAAATATAGAAAACTTTCAAGAACAGTTTAATTTATTCAGCAATAGATGAGTAAACCTCATTTTTAGTTCTGAGGGTATTAATATAATCCGGAAGACATGCATTTTGTCCTGAAGATTTAGACCAAAATCTTTCCTCTGTGTGCTGGGTCTAGGGGTAGAGCATCAGGTTAGAACTCAGGAGACTTAGTTCTCCTCCTAATAATTTTTGACCTTTAGCAAATCATATTACATGCCTACATTTTCTCATGTAGAAAATGAGAAAGTAGCTGATTCACAAAACTTCATTCTTTCAATCATTTATTAATTCACCATCCATCCATCCATCCAGAAAGCATTATGCTAGGCACCAAGGAAACCAAGGTGAGTACAGCACATCTCTTGATCAGTAGTCTACAACAGATCTGAGAATTTACCTGTGATAAAATGCCCCACATTTCTTAGGGGTATTACCAAGCATCATTTTAATTTAAACTAATTTTAAAGTACCTTATTCTTTCCTCCTCTATTTTTTGTATACTGTAACAGTACTTGAACTTACTTGAAAATGAGGTTTAATTATAAACTGAAGAAGTGTCGATGGTTATTAGATGATACATTATTGTTGACATAGTGAAATTTCAATCATTCACACATAATCTAGTTAAAACTATTTAAATTTACTTTAAGAACTACTCAAGCAAGGCAAAATAGGAGAATATGATTAACACTTAGCAATGGGCATTAGTTTTAAGAGCAGGGAAAAGACAGCATGTTCGAGGAGATTTACTTTTATCAGATTAGAAGTGGAAAACATTGAAATGCATTTTGTCAAGAAGAGACTCAGAAGACCTTCACACTGCTGGGTTTCAAGGAAGATTTTCAGATGGACGTTTTTAAGGTCTTGGCGGCCATCCTATATCTGGGCAATGTACAGATTGCAGCAGTGGGCAACGAGAGATCGGTGATCAGCATAAGATATGTGACCTAAGTTAAGAATCTTGTCAACCGAAAACCTGCACTAAAAGCTCGTTGAAAGAACATGAACAAAGAAAACCACACATTAGAGTACAAAGACCAATCTATTCCCATATAAGAGGTTCCATTGGAAAGGCAGAAGAGCGTTTTAGCCTTAAGTACAAATCTAACAACTGGGCTTCCTGGGTGGTGCTAGTGGTAAAGACTCTGCCTCTTTCCACCTTGCTAGATTCTCCTCAAGTAAATTTATCTTCTTCATCCAAAACCGCTGTATTTTCTCACAGGCTTCATAATTCTTGTCAATAATGTCCTAATTTTCTCAGTGATTGAGTCTTTAAATAGAATTTGTCAATTTCCTCTCCCTCAGTCTTCTGATCAAACTGATGATTATTTTAAAAGTTTTTTTTTTTCACAGAGTTCTTCAGTTGCTAAGTTGTGTCCTACTCTTTGACACCCCATGGACTGCAGCACGCCAGGCTTCCCCGTCCTTCGTTATTTCCCGGAGTTTGCTCAGATTCATGTCCACTGAGTTGGTGATGCTCTCCAACCATGTCATCCTCTGCCACCTCCTTCCCCTTTTGCTTTCAGTCTTTCCCAGCAGCAGCGTCTTCCAGTGAGTGGGCTCTTCACATCAGGTGGCCGAAGTATTGGAGATTCAGCTTCAGTGTCAGTCCTTCCAATGAATATTCAGGGTTTTCCAGACTGATCCCTTCTATTTTGCCATGAGCTTCTCTAGCTTCAACATTTCTGCTTATCTGTCTTTAAAATAAAACATTTTCCATCTATTCCAAAATATTATTATGAGGTAAAATAAAAAAATGTGTATAGATTGTATTCTATAAAAATAGAGTTGGCAAAAAAAAGAAAAAAAAATGGAAAAAATTTTCCTCACAGATTCTGAGCTAGTTTTGGACTCCATGATTGCTCTCTTGCTTTTTCATCTAGGGCACATATATTTATTATGTGGATTTTACATGTATTCATATATACACATTTATAAAAGTAATGGATATAGAACTACTGTATGTAAACAACATGATATTGCACTATAAATTGATGCTCTACATATTAATATTTCCTGTGATTTTACTTCCTGTTTCTGTCCCACTAGTGTGCCTATGAAACACCTACCTAAACATAGGTCAAAGCATGTATTTTTTTCTTTCCTCAAACTAGATAGGGCTAGAGGTAGGATAAGAAGGATGTGGAGGGGTGGCTGAGACTGGAGAGAAAAAGTGTAGGAACTGAAGTCCAACAAAGTAGAAGAACAAATTTTATTTTTGAGTGGGGGGTGCTTCATGCTAAACTGACCTTAAGCATTGATCTTCCCATCCCAATCTCTGCACAGTATCCTTGCAAACAACAGTATAATGAGTGACTGGTTACTTCAGTCAGTTCAGTTTGGTCTCTCAGTCATGTCCGACTCTGCAACCCCATGAACCACAGCATGCCAGGCCTCCCTGTCCATCACCAACTCCCAGAGTCCACCCAAACCCATATCCATTGAGTCGGTAATGCCATCCAAAAATCTCATCCTCTGTCATTCCCTTCTCCTCCTGCCCTCAATCTTTGCCAGCATCAGGATCTTTTCAAGAGTCAGCTGTTCGCACCAGGTGACCAAAGTATGGGGTTTCAGCTTCAGCATCAGTCCTTCCAATGAACACCCAGGACGATCTCTTTTAGGATGGACTGGTTGGATCTCCTTGCAGTCCAAGGGACTCTCAAGAGTCTTCTCCAGCACCACACTTTAAAAGCATCCATTCTTTGGCATTCAGCTTTCTTTATAGTCCAACTCTCACATCCATACATGACCACTGGAAAAACCATAGGCTTGACTAAATGAACATTTGTTGGCAAAGTAATGTCTCTGCTTTTCAGTATGCTATCTAGGTTGGTCATAACTTTCCTTCCAAGGAGCAAGCATCTTTTAATTTCATGGCTGCAATCACCATCTGCAGTGATTTTGGAGCCCAGAAAAATAAAGTCAGCCAGTTTCCACTGTTTCCCCATCTATTTCCCATGAAGTGATGGGACCAGATGCCATGATCTTCGTTTTCTGAATGTTGAGCTTTAAGCCAACTTTTTCACTCTCATCTTTCACTTTCATCAAGAGGCTGTTCAGTTCTTCTTCACTTTCTGCCATAAGAGTGGTGTCATCTGCATACCTGAGGTGATTGATATTTCTCCCGGCAATCTTGATTCCAGCTTGTGCTTCTTCCAGTCCAGCGTTTCTCATGATGTACTCTGCATATGAGTTAAATAAGCAGGGTGACAATATACAGCCTTGATGTACTCCTTTTCCTATTTGGAACCAGTCTGTTGTTCCATGTCCAGTTCTAACTGTTGCTTCCTGACCTGCATACAGGTTTCTTAAACTTATGCTGGGTCAAAGGTGTGAAGGAAAATTTTGCCTCCAAGTTAAATCAACTATACAGAACCCATTAGAAAATTTTCTGTAAGCTTTGCTCACTAATATTTATGACCTGAAATATATCCTCTTTTATAGGATTTTATAAAGTTTAAATAAAATCATTTGTGCACAATGCCTGGTCCACATTATATGTTAAATAAATATTTGATGATCTCAATCATGGATATGTATAGCTGAAAGAGAACTTGGAAGTGATCTGCTTCAATCTTCTCATTTTACAAATATGACAATGAGCCCAGAGAAAAGTGATGATTCAAACAAAGTAAATCTGAAATAAAATATCATGTTTGGAACTCAACTGTCCAGAGTCCCAGTTCTTCCACAGTAGTATCTCTTATATCTCTTTTGTTTTGTATCATATCTATCACTCTCTTTCCTATTACGTCTCTCTCTCAAGCACACACAAGACATTGTGCTCATTTGGCTTCACAAATCTGAATTTTCTCCAGATATGAGGAACAATTACACTTATATCTGTCTATTGATATTTGGCAGTGGCAATGTAATTATTATGGAATATTTTTAGTTGCAGCAAAACCATTAATGTCATTATGTTTTAGGGTGTTATATTAATTGAGGAGAATTTGTTAAAGGAGGTTGTGTATGTTTTTATTCAGCATATGTTAGAGGAGCTTTAAAGTGTTTTAAAAACTCATTTGAACTAAAAATAAAAAAAGTACTCAGTTGAGCTGATTTATAATTTTTAACAATCAAAACCAGGTTTTAGTGTATACTTTTACAGGTAAAATAGATGCCTCCTCACTTTGGTAATTGCATGCAGTTCTAGTGTACAGATAAACTGTTTTTTAAGATGTAATTTTAAAGTTGATTGCTGGTACTAGAAATAAGTGTTAAGTTGACTGGTGGTACTGGAAGATAATTTTTTCTTAAAAACAACATTATGTATTTTGGTCAGTTTAATCTACAAGAGCTTTTAAACTCAGAATGTATCAATAAATAATACAATAATTTATTCAATTGTACTCCTGGTAATTAAACAACTAGAAAGATGGAAAATAATTACTTTATCTTATTATCACCACCACCCAGCAAAGTACAGAAATGATCATTAAAATATAGAAATTATGATCACCTTCTCTAGAATTAGACTTTCTGGGTTTATATCCTGACTCTGTCATTCAACAGACTAGGCAGTTACTTAACCCAGCTAATAACTGTTTCTTCATCTGTCAACTGAAAATAACAATAATGCCTCCCTTATGTGGTTGTCAGAATTCAATTGGCTAAACTATTTAAAGCACCTAAATCAAGTGTCTGGCACATAACACGCACAGTAAATGCTTGTTGCTTATATAGAGTTATCACAAGCATTGTTCTTTATATTAATGATAATGATTAGGTTTATTTTTGTCTCATAAATAGATGAAGATACATGCGGATTGGAATTGCATGTTTATGACATTAAGTACCAGACACATTAATACATACATTATCTTGATTAGCCCTCATCAAAAAACTTTCAAGAAAAGGGAAAATAAGTTCATATACTGTGAATGAGAAAATGGACAGGAGACTGGCTCAAGGTAGCTGCCAACTCTTTGCAGTTCAGTGTAATGGAAAGAATGTATTCCACAGGACTGAAAGGGCTTATTTATGCTATTACAGGCTGTATGAATTTGGGTCCCATTCACCTTCCCAGACCTTCAGTTTCCTGATTTGTTAAAAATGGAAGAAAATAATTTTCACTATGCCTACCTCCTATTGATCCGTTGGATTGTATAAAAAGCAAGAGAGTTCCAAAAAAATATCTACTTCTGCTTTATTGACTATGCCAAAGCCTTTGTGTGGATCACAACAAACTGTGGAAAATTCTTCAAGATATGGGAATACCAGACCACCTTCCCTGCCTCCTGAGAAATCTGTATGCAGGTCAAGAAGCAATGGTTAGAACTGGACATGGAACAACAGACTGGTTCCAAATCTGGAAAGGAGTATGTCAGGGCTGTATATTGTCACCCTGTTTATTTAACTTATATGTACAGTACATCATGTGAAATGCCGGGCTGGATGAAGCACAAGCTGGAATCAAGATTGCCAGGAGAAATATCAATAGCCTCATGCAGATGACACCACCCTTTTGGCAAAAAGTGAAGAGGAACTAAAAAGCCTCTTGATAAAAGTGAAAGAGGAGAGTGAAAAAGCTGGCTTAAAACTCAACATTCAAAAGATGAAGATCATGGCATTTGGTCCCATCACTTCATGGAAAATAGATATGGAAACAGTGACAGACTTTATTTTCTTGGGCTCCAAAATTACTGCAGATGGTGACTGCAGCCATGAAATTAAAAGATGCTTGCTCCTTGGAAGAAAAGCTATGACCAATCTAGACAGCATATTAGAAAGCAGAGACATTCGCTGACATAGGTCCGTCTAGTCAAAGCTATGGTTTTTCCAGTAGTCATGTATGGATGTGAGAGTTGGACCATAAAGAAAGCTGAGCACCAAAGAATTGATGCTTTTGAAGTGTGGTGCTGGAGAAGACTCTTGGGAGTCCCTTGGACTGCAAGGAGATCCAACCAGTCCATTCTAAAGGAAATCAGTCCTGAATATTCACTGGAAGGACTGATGCTAAAGCTGAAGCTCCAATACTTTGGCCACCTCATGTGAAGAACTGACTCATTTGGAAAGACCCTTGATGCTGGGAAAGACTGAAGAAGGCAGGAAGAGAAGAGAGTGACAGGGGATGAGATGGTTGGATGGCATCACTGACTTAATGGACATGAATTTGAGCAAGCTCCAGGAGCTGGTGATGGACAGGGAAGCCTGGTGTGCTGCAGTCCATGACGTCACAAAGAGTCGGACATGATTGAG
This sequence comes from Bos indicus x Bos taurus, assembly GCF_003369695.1. Taxonomy (NCBI): domain Eukaryota; kingdom Metazoa; phylum Chordata; class Mammalia; order Artiodactyla; family Bovidae; genus Bos; species Bos indicus x Bos taurus. The sequence continues at coordinate 21,601,025 of NC_040081.1, read as the reverse complement.
TGACTGAAGTTATTTACTTACTTACTTAGACATACCTCTTGGGACTACTGTGATGTTAGTACAGTCTATGTATGAGAATGCACTTCATATAATATAAGTAATACTTGGATTTAAAATATCATTCTGAAACCTATTCCTTTGAGATAGCTCTCTGAAAGAACTCTAAAAACTTTGTTTAGGATTCAAGTCCAAGTTCTGCCACTTGTTAATTTTGTGAATTTGGGGCTCAATTTCATTTTTCTGTAAAACAAGAAAAAATCACATAGATAATGTGAGAATTCAATAATATTCATGTGAAAGTTATTTACAAACTGTGACTCATGTTAAAATGTAGGTCAATATTATGTTTAAATAGATAAATGACCCGTTTTATACCTCTTTACTTTTCTACCACATGATGCTTTCTGATCTTCATAATAAAGTGCTTTATATATTCAAAGTAAAGTGCCTATTTAATAAAGTGCATATATATACAAAGTGCCTTAAGTAACAGGTACAATTTACTGAGAACAGTTCTATGTGCCAGGAAATTTTTGAAGTGCCACTGGTATTATTTTCAAAGTATGCATATTGTTAGGCAGGACAAATGTAAATGTTGAGTGGGGGTGGTTAATCCTCATTTTTCTGACAGCTTCATGTTAGTTTAACTTTTAGACGTATTAGGTTCTATATAGCTTAGACATGGAATTTATTTCCACTGGCTGTTCTTCATAGAATTTAATCTACAGGACTCAAAACTGAATACAGTTCCTGAAGACCTTAAGAAAAAAGAGAAATGGAAGCAATGCTTCTTAGTCGTTGCAAAGATCTTTTCAGTGTCCTGACTAAAATTTCTTAAACTTTTTTTAATTCTTATTCACATGTCTGGGGAGCTCAATCAGTAACTGCAGTTTTTTTATTAATAGTACATTGACTCAGAGTTGTTTATGGAGTTATTTTTTCCCAGCAGTCATGATGAATTTGCTCTCTTGTAACCAATACTGTCTTGTTTCTCAAGTCCAATCTGTAATATCAAAGATGTAATCTCCCATCCAGGGTAAAATTCATATCTTTCACCTAAACAGTCATACTGATATAAGAAAAGAGCATAATTACTAGAAATAACTGTATTCCAAACTATACTAGACAATATTCAAATTTTAAATAAAAAAATTAAGAGAAGAGCTATTTTTATTTTGAAATTTTAAATTTTGGGGCAAAATGAGGGTTACTTTCACAATACTAATGGTCATATCGGTAAGTGACTGTGAAAGAAACCTAAGGACAGGTGATTTATTATGAGAAGCCCATGTCATAGATGTCATTTTATACTATTTCAGCCAAGATCACAACCTGAGAAATAGAAATATGGATTAGAACTTTTATATATCTTAATTTTTGAAATATGCTAGAAGAGTCAATCTCTCAGTTTGAATTGATATTTATACTTTGAGAAGGAAATGGCAACCCACTCCAATGTTCTTGCCTGGAGAATCCCAGGGATAGGGGGAGCCTGGTGGGCTGCCGTCTATGGGGTTGCACAGAGTCGGACACGACTGAAGCGACTTAGCAGCAGTAGCAGCAGTAAAAATGAAATATGTATGCCATATTCTCATCTGCTATAGAGGGGCAAATGCAAAAATATTCCCTCTTTCTTTTGTTCCCTCTGGGATTCAACTCAAAAATAAAAAGGAACACTCAGATTAAATTTTTATCTCTTCCTAGAAAAATATTACATCAATATTAAGGAAAAGGAGCTATAATCTATAATTACTGAACTTATTTTAAGTTGTGTAGAGTTGAACAGGGGAAAAGTATTTTAAAAATGCTTAAACTAGTAGGAAAGAAATAAAAGACAAGAAAGTAAGCAGGAAGTACAAAGACAAGTGATTCTGAAATATAGCACGTAGAATATTGGGCTCCCCTGGTGGCTCAGTGGTAAAGAATTCTCCTGCCAATGCAGGAGATGTAGGAGCCATGGGTTCGATCCCTGGGTCAGGAAGATCCTTTGGAGAAGAAAATGGCAGCCCACTCCAGTATTCTTGCCTGGGAAATCCCATGGACAGAGGAGCCTGGTGGGCTATAGTCCCTGGGGTAGAAAAGAGTCAGACAGGACTTAGCAACTGAACAACAGCCAACTATGTAGACTATCACATCAGTTATTTAATGTGATTATGCCTAAAACATGTTAGAGAATATGCCCCCTGCCAAGAGGATCTTGCAGCATGATCAAGATGTTAGAAAGTGAGAATCAAAATAAAGGAGGAGAAACTGTTCACTTAAGATGATCATGTTACTGAAGTTCTGCTAGTTCTACGATTCTTTTTTTTTTTAAATGTGGTAAAGACATAGTTTGCTTGTTTGTGCACTTCATTTTTAAATTTTATCGAAGTACAGTTGATTTACAAGTTTTGTTAATTTCTACAACAAATTGATTCAGTTATACATATATACATTCTTTTCCATTAGGTTTTTATCACAGGCTATTGAATATAGTTCTCTGTCTATAGAGTAGCATCTTGTTGTTTATCCATTCTAAATGGAATAGTTTGCATCTACTAACCCCAAACTTCCAAGCAATCCTCTCTCCCTCCCCCACTTTCCCTTGGGAACCACAATCTGTTCTTTATGTCTGTGAGTCCATTTCTGTTTTGTGTGTGGTTGCGTGCATTCTAAGTCACTTCAGTCATGTCTGACTCTATGCAACCCTGTGGACTGTAGCCCAGCAGGCTCCTCTGTCCACAAGATTCTCCGGGAAGAAATACTGGAGTGGGCTGCCGTGCCCTCCTTAGATAAGTTCATTCGTGTCATATTTTAGAGTCTACCTATAAATGATGTCATATGGTATTTGTCTTTCTCTCTCTTACTTCACTTAGTATGATCATTTCTAGGTCCATCCATATTACTGCAAATGGCATTATTACTTTCTCTTTATGACTTAGTAGTATTCCATTATATACATGTCCCACATCCTCCTTATCCATTTGTCTGTAAATGGAAAATTAAGTGGTCTCTTGTCTTGGCTATTGTAAATAGTGTTGCAGGGAACAATAGGATGCATGTTTCTTTTTGAATTATAGTTTTCTCTGATATATATGCCCAGCAGTGGAATCGTGTACTTCATTTTTAAGGTTTTTTCCCAAAGAGAAATAAAATGAAATTATATATATTATAGGCTGAAATAACTAAATTGATGTGAAAAAATGTTTGCTTTCAAATACTCAACCTAATGATAAAATGCTAACCAAACATAAAGTCTTATCTGTTTGTCAATAGAGAAAAACCTATTAATGTTAAAATAAAATCTATTTTCTATACTAGATTTTTAAAACCTGATTGATTGTTGTTAAGTGAGTATAGGTAAGTAATAGTTCCATGTAAATAAATGAATCATAAATGGAATAATAATAATTGACATCATCACTTGGAGAGAGAAAGATGGAATACAGATTCTAAGATTCCTTTTAACTATGCAAATTTATTATAAAAAATCTCACTCACTGAGTCACATAATAGTAGTCAGAAAAGGAAACAATGAAAAAATAATCCTGCTAAAATATCACTATGATAATTTTTATAGGTTTTCTTGCTTAATGTCAATTGTTCAGAAATAAGTTTTATCATGTCACCCAGTAAGTTGTACAACAGTATTAATGTAACTTCATTTGTTAATCAGATGGCTGTGTAGAAACCAGATAAAGGATAGGGGTGGAATGTGGGGAGATGTGGGGAAGAGAAGAATGGGATACATAAATGGATATTACAGAATTATAGCACATACTAAGAGAGATGCCTTTCCTGGGATAAATAAAACTTCTGAAAGATTATATAGTACATCAGAGGCATTTTATTTAATAAAAGACTAAGATAACTAGAGCTGCAGAAATACAACCAACTGTGACTCCTACAGTGAAATTTCAGAAGTTTCTGGTGGTATAATTAAGACTATTTTGCAAAAGGTAATAGTCTTTCTGTAGGGAAGTGACTACTCTTGTCATAAACTACTATTGTACATGACTAGTGGGTTATAGACGGAGAAAGCAATGGCACTCCACTCCAGTACTCTTGCCTGGAAAATCCCATGGATGGAGGAGCCTGATGGGCTGCAGTCCATGGGGTCGCTAAGAGTCAGACACGACTGAGCGACTTCACTTTCACTTTTCACTTGCATGTATTGGAGATGGAAATGGCAACCCACTCCAGTGTTCTTGCCTGGAGAATCCCAAGGACAGCGGAGCCTGGCGGGCTGCCGTCTATGGGGTCACACAGAGTCGGACACGACTGAAGCAACTTAGCAGCAGCAGCAGCAGTGGGTTATAGAAGATAAAAAGAAAGCAAAATTTAAAAAAAAAGAAAAGGAGAAAAATAAAAGTAGGAGTAAAGCATCAAGTTATATATTAAAATGCCATAACTAGATTTTTTTTCCCTTCTCTGATGCACCACAATTTACGCAAAATGCTGGGAAAGTTATACAGAACAGTACCTTTCTTTTAGCCTTTAGCTGCTCATGATACTTGTCACAGGTGTCCCCCGGGATCTCTCCTCCCCAGAGGGTGATTCCAACGATGGTGTATGTGATACCCATGACAAGCAATGGGAAACAGTACACCAGTATAATAACAATAATATGGTAACTGCAAGAAATAAGAAAAATACATGCTGAAGAGCATATTGGAGTAAAATAAAGAGACTTTGAATTCATTCCATTTTAAGTCATAATTGAAAATGCCAATGCTCAGCCCACATTTTCTCTTCTAAGTCCTCATCTCACAATTTCACCAAAACACCTAGCTATTGTCACCTGTGCTGTGTGCTGTGCTCAGTCGCTTCAGCCGTGTCCAACTCTTTGCAACCCCGTGCAAAGTAGCCCACCAGGCTTCTCTGTCCGTGGGATTCTCCAGGCGAGAATACTGGAGTGGGTTGCCATGCCCTCCTCCAGGGATCTTCCCGACTCAGGGATTGAACTCATGGCTTCTGCGTCTCCCACATTGCAGGTGGATTCTTTACCACTGAGCCACCAAGGGAAGGCCTAGCTATTGTCATCTACAATCATCCATATACTACCAGTTTAACTTTGTCAATTTTTACTTCACATATGAAAACTATAGCATTCTTACAGAGCTCGTTTAAACTGCACATTTCCCCTTGCCTAGAGGCTTCAAGATGAGTACTTTTCCTTTGCTTGGTAATCACTAGGCTAACCTGATTAAACAGATAATCAGAGGAAAAGAGATGGCACAGAGTAAACTGATCAACTGATACATTTTCTTCTGTGTAAATCTATTACATACATCTTGCAACATCAGTCATATTTGAAATAAATCATTTTTCATCCAAAGGGAAAAAATGTAACTAGATGTTCTGAGTCATATTAGAGTTTTTTCAAAGTCTTGGCACATTTTGATTGCATCATTAAATTTGGTAAATAACATATGGAGGTATTGCTGCTGCTGCTGCTAAGTTGCTTCAGTCGTGTCCGACTCTGTGCGACCCCATAGACAGCAGCCCACTAGGCTCCTCTGTCCCTGGGATTCTCCAGGCAAGAATACTGGAGTGGGTTGCCATTTCCTTCTCCATATGGAGGTATTAGTCATGTCAAAGTCATTATACTATAAATTATCAAACTAAATTTTGGGATTTCATAGCTTTCAATAAAAATTATAAAAATATTACTATGGTGGACTAAGATGGCAGCCAATAATATAATAGCCAAATTAGAATTTGTATAAACTTTTGAGTGACTTCCACTGTCTTAGGAAGGCTTTAAAGTAATTAAAGATTTTGGTATACTAATCTCAATATCTGTGTTTATTTGGTAAAGCTGTCTTCCTGATAGCTTATTAAGTGTTAAAGTCAGTGGCGAATTGATTCAGTCAACAAATAATTTAATTTTATTATTATGAATAATTTTGTTTTGCTATCATACAAATAAGATATATTAGTATTACATAATGGAAAGAATGCAGTCCTCAGTTTAATAACTGCTGCCTGCTTTTCCTTTAATAAACACTCCTCAATCTTTTCCTTTAAAAATCTGGACTCTGAGTAGAGCAGAGTTTGATAAAATATCTGCTTTAAAAGATGATCATTGTATTTGCATTATGTGTTAGTTTGTAAAGGAAAAAAATAGATCACTAAATAAGAATTTTATTTGAAATAAAATTTAAATGGTCAGAATAAAAAACAAAATGGAAACAATTATTTTGCTAATTTGCTTTTTTAAAGGTGTGTCCAAAATATGAAATACCAAATTCTAACATGTAGCATTCCTATCTCCTTTCCGACCTAAGTGTTTAAGTTTTTAATGCTAAAACAAAGGAACACAACCAGGAACATACCAAGACTCCCTTTCCTTTCAGCCGGGCTTCTTACAAGAGCAATCCACACCTTTGGGTTTCAGTTCCACCCTTCTCACTCATTCCTTAATCCAGAACAATGCTTTCATCTCCAGTTATCTTATCATCTTCTCCGGAAACTCTCCAGAGCTACCCCATATAAAGGTCATCACATTTTTCCAGTTAGAAATCATTGTAACTTATACAAACTAATTGATCATATCATACTGTACTATATATAGATAGTATAGTATTTTTATGTGTCTTTTTTCCCAAGTAATGTTTGAGCCCTTGAGGGAACTATGTCTTATCTACTTAACTGTTGTTCCCAACCTATAGTTCCTTAAGTGTTCAATGCATTTAGTTGAAGATTATAATAGATAATTAACTTACGTGAAATGTTGTTTGGGGCCTTCTGGCCATTGCACGTAGCAAAGAGTACGGCCCGGCATGACTTTGGTTTTGGAATAAAGACACTGAGGGAGTGCAAGTAGAAATGCTAGAATCCAAATGCCTCCAATGACAATCTTGGTTGCGGTGGCAGACAGTCTGGGCTTCAAGGGGTCAATAATGGCCATATACCTGTATAAAAACAAACAAAACCATTTTGTTGGGTCTCTTGTTAGTGGAATTTAAAGTGAGTTTCAGAGGAGTTTCAAGGGCCATGGTTATCTCTTTTCTAGTAAACAAATTGATAAAAATTTCACTTGCATAGAGTAATTATGGCATAGTCTTATCAATCAGACAGATCAAGGTTCAAATCCTATCCTGTCACTTATTTAACTTTTGAGCTTCAACTTTATTATTTTTAACATAGAAATAAGAACACCCCCTCCTAGTGGTGAAGTCAAGATCAATAGAAATAATACAAGTGAAAGGTATCGATTATTTGGTGTTGTGCCTAGCACATTATCAGAACTCTGCTGAATGGAATGGGAAACATATGCATTAAGCACTTAAATATATGAGTTCTGTACTCCAAGACTCCCATTTTTCTTGTGTATGTTTAACTTTATAAAAAGAAAATTCTAAAGAACTAATATGGATAATGTCTACATGATTGACAAAGATGAGGAATCCCTAGAAAAGATATTGTCAACATATCCATTGAAAAGCATCCAGAGACATCATTCAGGATTTAGAGGAGGATGAGTAAATCAAGTTTGACTAAGGTTATGCTGTTACCTCCAAAACTGAGTTCATACTACATCATATAAATCTTCATAGTGTCTATGTAACTATATATAACATAATTGTCATTGGAAAATATATTTAAGGCTCTAAGAAACATGCTGCTGCTGCTGCTAAGTCGCTTCAGTCGTATCCGACTCTGTGCGACCCCATAGACGGCAGCCCACCAGGCTTCCCCATCCCTGGGATTCTCCAGGCAAGAACACTGGAGTGGGTTGCCATTTCCTTCTCCAATGCATGAAAGTGAAAAGTGAAAGTGAAGTCGCTCAGTCATGTCTGACTCTTAGCAACCCCATGGACTGCAGCCCACCAGGCTCCTCCATCCATGGGATTTTCCAGGCAAGAGTACTGGAGTGAGGTGCCATTGCCTTCTCTGAAACATAAGCACGTATTATTTTTACAGTGCAACTTTTTGGGAAATTAGAAACTCTTTGAATATGGTAACAAAAGTCAAGCTTCATTCACTTGGTAAAATAGTAACACTATGTCTGGGAGAATCAAATTCTAGTTTTAAATTGGATAATATGGCTCATTGCCAACTTATGGCCAATAGTCAGGGTAGAAAATAATGTATGCTAAATCAATTGTATCTTGGCATTTCTCTCAATAAAGCATATTATTTAATCATACTACTTTTACTATTGACCATTTTGTATTTCTCAAAGGTAACAGTTTTATCAAAGAATGAATATTACTTAAACCAAAAAAATTTACTCTTATGAATAAGTATTTCAAAATAAGAGTAGTTCGTTAATTTGCTTATTGCTCTTTGCTTTTGCAACTATTAGGTAGAACTAGATCTTCAGTGATATATTGGTACTTATATACTATTCATAATATTAGCTTTAGTTGTAATTTACTTAGAGGAAATACTCTTAATTTATTATATATGACAGCTAATGTGTCCGATTCTTTACGATCCTATGGACTGTAGCCCGCCAGGCTCCTCTCTCCATGGGATTCTCCAGGCAGGAATACTGGAGTGGGTTGCCATTTCCTTATCCATTGACAGCTAATAGGCAAAAGTGAATGTTAGATATGACAAAAGTAACCGTAAACAGTACCTTGGTTTAAGCAAATACACTGCCGACAAAAAGAAAATAAAACGCATATGTTTGAATCTGAAAACTGTTTAAAATTCACCTCTCATGCTTATGTTGGTAAAAATTAATTCTAGCAATGTGTATTGATTGCTAAGCATAACCAGGCAACTTATTACACACACACACACACACACACACACACACACACTGTATATATATATATATATATATATATATACACATACATATATATATTTAACATCCAGAAAAGTTCAATAAATCAAATAATACTATCTCTATTTTACGGAAAAGAAAACTTGAGGCTTAAAGTTTAAGTACATTGTTTAAAAATGTCCTAGATGGTAAGAATTGGAATTCTAAGCCAGCTCTGCCAATCCTTGAAGTCTATATAGGTACAGATTATGGCTTTGAATTTAACTATTCACATAAGGAAGAGAAAGAGAAATATGTAAGGTAGATGTCTTCCAAAGAATCAGAAGTCACATTTTGTTTATAAATTCAAACATTTATGTGTAACATTAAAGACAAAAGTCAAATATATCAAGGCAATAATTTTGGTTGGTTATTTCTGTTCTGCCTGCCGTGGACTGTAGCTCACCACGCCATTTCTCTTATTATATTGAAGTGTTGCTTTATGGTATTTACAGAGTCAGACACAGAACTTATCAGTAAATGTTGTACTGAACTGAATATTCTTCAATCCTATTGTAATCTTTGCTTTTTTTTTGCTTGTACTGGAAATTTATGAATCCAGTTCGAATGTTTAGACAGTTGCTATGTTGAAACTAAAATGAGAAGTTGAGTGACATGAGTAGGTTTAAAGTCCTGTACAGCCACTTCAGCATGGATAATTCAAAATAAACTGCAAAGTTCTCACTGATCTTTTTTTTTTAATCTATTAGTTTAGTGTTAGAGAAATTATTTCCTATAGGTAGAATACTGTTTCACTTAAACTGTATGAAAGCAAGCAATCAATTTATGTTCTCACCAACACTTAAGTGAAAGTAGAAATTTTGAAACTTCAAGCTGACATTTTTGTCACTTTTGGTTTGATCTATTATTCATTCATTCAACCAAATATTTATTGGATGCCTGCTGTAACATTCCAGACACTGTAGTAATACAACAGTGAGAAAAAATGATCTTTGCAGAACTCACAGTCGAGTGAAGTAGGCAGATACTAATCAAATAATCTCAAGAATAAGTTAAAAATTACAAATATAATAAGTGTTACAAAGGCAATGTTTATGGCTGTTTTAGTGCATTTACTGGAAAAAGCATTTAGATGATCAATCAGTTCTCCCTGAGAAAAGAGTTCTGGGTTGAAATCTGAAAAGGTGACTAGGCAAGGTAGCAGAAGGGTGAGAGTTGTAAAAAAGATTTCTGGGAGAACAAACAACACGTGGAAAATTCCTGTGCAAATGGTGGGTTTTTCAGTTCTGTTCAGTTCAATTGCTCAGTCATGTCCTACTCTTTGTGATCCCACGGACCGCAGCACGCAAGGCCTCCCTGTCCATCACCAACTCCCGGAGTTTACCCAAACTCATGTCCATTGAGTCGGTGATGCCATCCAACCGTCTCATCCTCTGTCATCCCTTTCTCCCACCTTCAATCTTTCCCAGCATCAGGGTCTTTTCCAATGAGTCAGCTCTTTGCATCAGGTGGCCAAAGTATTGGAGTTTCAGCTTCAGCATCAGTCCTTCCAATGAACACTCAGGACTGATCTCCTTTAGGATGGACTGGTTGGATCTCCTTGCTGTCCAAGGGACTCTCACGAGTCTTTTCCAACACCACACTTCAAAAGCATCAGTTCGTCAGTGCTCAGCTTTCTTTCTTTTCTTTTTCAACTCTCACATCCATACATGACTACTGGAAAAACCATAGCCTTGACTAGACGGACATTTGTTGGCAAGGTAATGTCTCTGCTTTGTAATATGCTGTTTAGGTTGGTCATAACTTTCCTTCCAAGGAGTAAGCATCTTTTAATTTCATGGCTGCAGTCACCATCTGGAGTGATTTTATGGGTTGAATTATGTCCCCCTAATAAAAGATACATTCAAGTCCTAATACCCAGTATCATAGGAGGTGACCTTGTGAGGAGATAGTTTTATATAGGTAATCAAATTAAAATAAGGTCATCAGGATGGGCCCTAATTCAATATAAGGTATAAAGGAGAATTCTGGAAACAGAAAAACAGAAAGAATGCCAGATGAAGATGGAGGATTGAGTGATGTGTCTACAAGCCAAGGAATGCCAAAGACACCAGCAATCCACCAGAAGCTAGGAAGGTCAGGCAGAATTTCCTCATAGGCCTCAGAGGAGCATGACCCTTGCCAACCCCTTGATTTCAGACTTCTAGCTTCCAGAAATGTGAGAAATAAATCTCTGGTAAGTCACCCAGTTTGCTCTGGTTTGTTACAATTTGATAGGTAAGGGTGGGAGAACCATGTGCACTTGAGGAACTGCAGGCTAAAGTAATTGAAATGCTGAAAGTGAAGGGGGAAAGTGATTTGAGATGAAGTTGTAGTATAGGTCATGGAATTTTGTCCTCTCGAAAGTAATTGAAGTGATTCAATCAGGAAGGGAGAGTAATCAGATTTTAGCCTGGAGAATGGATTGAAAGAGGGAAAGAATGGAAGCAGGGAAGTAAGTTACCTCGTTACTGTTTTTGTTTGGGAGAGAGATGATTGCTGCTTGGGGCAGAGTATTACCACTGGAGACTGAATTACATTAATGCCTGAGGAAGATAAAGAAATGTTGAAATATTGTAGAAAGGGAGAGCCAGTTGGCCAAAAAAATAGGTGGAACTGCCTATTCAGCAGTACCTAATAGGTACTGCTGAAGAAATTGGTGATTAGGAATTCACTGTGGCATCGATATTTCCTATTCTGCAACTCTCTCTAGAAATAATAATTCATTCAACAGTGACATGAAGAAAATGGATCCTTAGGGTCTGCAAATAAAGACACTTTGGACCTTAAGGAGAAATGATCAAATCCAGGATATAATTTTACTCAAATGATTGTCAGTACTTTATTATTCCTTTAATAAATATATATCTTTGATATGATCACATTTGACTTTTCTAGGTGTTTGTTTGAGCTCACTACCATTCTTCCCTCACCAAACAGATTCTCAGTATATTAGAGCCCCCTTAGTATGACTTGTTTTCCAAAAAATAGCTATGATTGGATTCTTCACTCTTCTGCTTAGCATATCACCTAAGGAAGTTTTAAAGTCACTTTTTTTAAAAGATTTTTTTTTTTTTGATGTGGATGACTTTTAAAGTATTTTTTGAATTTGTTACAATATTGCTTCTGTTTTATGCTTTGTTTTTTTTGTTTTTTTTTTGTTTTGGCTGCAAGGCTTGTAACTTAGCTCCCTGACCAGGGATTGAACCCGCACCCCCTGTGTTGGAAGGTAAGGTCTTAATCATTGGACCACTAGGGAAGTCCCTATATCCATCAGAAGCTCACATTTAATGCCATCTTTTATTAGTTTTCTTTTTCACTGCAATACTAGATCACTTTCCTTTATCATTTACTTCTTTTTCTGATATGATTCAAGGGGTCTTTTTCATCAGAAAGATGTCTTTTGCAAAATAGAATTATTTGACATAACTGCTTACTTTCAGTAAGTAAGCCTTTCCATTTTGTAATTGTTCTTGGTATATGGTATAATTCTTCCTTTTGTTAACCTTTTTATAAGCTCTGTTTCTGGATCTTTATATGCTTATACACACTTAAACTTTTGGGTATAAAGACAGTACAACCTTCAAATGTTTGCTTGCTTATATTAAGTATTATTTACCTGAAATAATACAGATTTTACTATTTTCCACTTTGCTTCTGGCCAGAGTAGACACTGTTTTGGTATGTAAATTCAGGACCCTCTAATCTGAAGTGAAGAGATGAAGCCTTAGGAAGAAGTACTTGGTAAGAAATATGTGTACAGCTGGAGACTTAGCCAATTTGTAGCAAAACTGAAAGGCAAGAGTGGTACATATATCTCAGAAGTTATGTTCTTCCTGCCATGCCCGCCAGGGGTCTACATTAGGTAAAGCCAAGAAGAGGCCAAAGAACAAGGGATGCTATTGATATAGTCAGTCTATAGAAGTAGTCAGCCTGGTAGGCAGGGTCAGAAAAAAGAGTGGAATAGACAGTGAGTAGATCTGAATTGAAAAATGGAAATTATCCAGCTCAGATAGTAATTTCAGGTTTTTTCACATGCTGGTTTCCTTGCTGAAGTGATTTTCTCTTGCTCATACATTATTCTAAAGTTCTACGGCTGGAAAACTTCTATCCATCCTTTAATTTCCACTCTGATTACAGAACGACACTGCAGACTCTTTTCCTCTCTCTATCCAGAGCTTATTTTTATGTCTACAGTGCTGCAACAGAATTATGCTCATACTTTGATTTTAGCTCATCAGAGATGTGATTTATTCTTCAGTGTTCTCTAGCACCTAACAAATTATCCATAGTAGTCAGCTTGATTGTTGAATAGTGACTGCAAATAGTTGTTGAATATTTGGACAGATAGATAAGTGAATAATTGTTTATAAATGAAAACTTCAGAGTGTACACAATTTTAAAAAGGAAGAAAGAAGAAAACAAGGGAGGAGAAGACAAACTAAAAATGATTCGGGAATATCAACAAATGGTTGAGACTGAGCTAAAGTTAATCTGTTGTGACAATCTGGATGTACTGGACACCTCATTCCAGCAGCTAACACTGGTGAGTCCAAGGTTTTCTATTATAAAATGAAAGGGGACTACCACAGGTGTCAGGCTGAATTTGCCACAGGAAATGACAGGAAGGAGGCTGCAGAGAACAGCCTAGTGGCTTATAAAGCTGCTAGTGATATTGCAATGACAGAACTTCCACCAAAACATCCCATTTGCTTAGGTCTTGCTCTCAATTTTTCTGTATTCTACTATGATATTCTTAATTCCCCTGACTGTGCCTGCAGGTTGGCAAAAGCAGCTTTTGATGATGTAATTGCAGAACTGGACATGCTGAGTGAAGAAAGCTATAAGGACTCTACATTTATCATGCAGTTACTACGTGATAATCTGACACTATGTACTTCAGAATAAGGAAGCACTGCAGGATGTGGAAGATGAAAATCTGTGAGACATAAAAGTCAACAAGAGAAACCATCTCTGACCACCCTAGACCTTCCCATCCTACCCCTCTTGGAATTCCCCCATTGTCACTGAGAACCACCAAATCTGACTTTTACATTTGGTCTTAGAATTTAGGTTCCTGCCCTGTTGGTTTTCTTTCTTTCTTTCTTTCTTTTTTTTTTTTTTTTTAACAGTTTTCAAAAGTGCCGGGAGCCAGCATGGGAGTCCCCACCCATGACAAGGTCATGTGGGAGAGCTCTGATGGGCAAGGCGAGTCAGAGTTCGAGGCCCCCGCCCCCCTGGACCTGCCTGAGTGTCTACCCCAAAACCAGAATCTGTCTGTTTTATTATTTCATGACCTTCACCAACTCCTCTGACATTTACGGGGGCTATCCCCGACCACCTTTCTCTGTAAGAAAATCAACTTAGAGCTCTAGTTAATAAGTCTCCAGGGTATAATGGGTGTGTTCCAATTCAAATCCCTTAGAAAACTTTCTAACCTGCCTGAACAGGTTTCCGGACTCTTACAGCTACGCATGTGATTGTTCGCAGCCTCCCAACCATGAGAAGCACAGGAAGTTCAAGATATCCTAACAATGCAGAGCCTCTTGGGGAGTTAGAAACGGTTATAATAGAACTAATAGAGGATTTCTTTGTTGAACCAATGCCTGCTGCCAAGTTTCCATATCTCCTACCCACTCACTGTACCCCTGGGAGTGTATTGATTAATATAGTTAGCATATAGAAATATAAGTAGTAACTTTAATGTTAATAACCTTAGACCTTTGAGCTAATAAGTTCTTTCCTTGATTATCCCCCACTGCACCTTTTGCCCTATAGGAATGCAACTCTATCTAGTGTGCTCAGGGAGTGGCGCTAAACTCTATGAAAAATCACCTGAGGAGAAAATAAGTTTTTCTGGTTAATTAACCCTTATCAGAAGAAGAATGTTAGCAGGTCTCCTGACCAGAAGATGATGTAAATCACCTAAAGCCTTTGTTTATGATAAGTTTGTAGAAAGAAAGCCTGGTTTCAATAATGCTCAAGGTCTGCTGACCTTGCATGACTCTGCATCCCCTATTATCTTCTATGTATAACTTAGGGTATAAAAGCTCCTTTTGAAAATAAAGTTGTGGACCTTGCTCAACAGGCTTGGTCTCCCTGTGTCGTTCTTGCTTCCTTTTCTCTCCTTTTCTTTTCTGTTCTTCTTTCAGGCCAAAATAATTGGAGCGTGGGGGTCCTCTGAGACCACTTACTTGCCTGGGCTTCTAAGACCCACTGGAGAAGGTGCCTAAGGTGGGGCATCTTCCGCTATTCGAGAGGGCGCCTGCAGCCTCTGTGTTCAGGGCAAACCTGGTGTCACGGGTTTTATTGATTTTCCACGTAAACCAGTTATTATAGGCCTCTGATCTCTCTGCTGTGATATCCCTTTAATCACCAACACCGTCCTCCCGAGGGAATCCCTGGATCCAACTGGGGCTGGACCCCGGTACAAAAGTTCTTAAAAGCAAGAGTGAATTTCTGTGGATTTTACTAGTTCCAGCTTTTAGGTTAAGAACACTAACAGGACTGCATAGAGGCTTTTTCAGCATTACTGTGTTGTCTCCTGCCAGACGTGGCAAGATCACCATTAGAATGGAAATTACATTCATTCGAAAGCCATTAGAATTTTACCTGATGCACGTATCTAAGAGAAAGGTTAATTGCACTATAGAGGTTATGTGGTATCATTTCCCCTTTTTCTAATTGTTTAAGTTGAATTTTATACCAGTGTTTAAAATTAATTGGATGTTAACTTGAGGTGGTAAAAGGTTGTTTGCGGAGTTTGTTGTAATAGTTTTGCTGTGTTTCAAACTCTGCTGAAATGTTGCTGAAAAGCATGGTGCTGGTAACAGTTCAACAGTCCATGGCTGCTCATTCTTGCCTACTTTTACTCTCCCTCTGACGCAGGTTAGCATTGAAGGTGGTATGGAAAAGCCTGCATGCATGTTCAATTCTTTGTTTCTTTTCTTTACCTCTCCCCCTGGGCCCTGCCCCTCCACTCCTTGCTCGTTCAACGTCTGTCTTTTGTTCAATATGTGTAATGTGAAGCTAATTTGTACTGCTGGATATCTGACTGGAGTCACAGGTACAGAATCTGTATCATACTGAAATATAGCATGGATTAACATTAAACAAATAAAACAAACCTAAATTAAGAAGGAATAGCTTTCTTTGTTGCTGTTCAGTCATTAAGTCGCTTAGGGTTCTTAACTTTGCTAAATGGGAATAATAAACACAATGTAGAGTATAATTATGTGGTAAAAATGACATTAAATAACATAGTGTATACAAGGAGACTTAGATAATATCAGGCACAGTAGACCCTCAAATCATGCTAAAATTATGTTGAATACAATTAAATTAACACTTGAAACTTAAAAAGCAAGATGCTATGGTAAGCTTGAGATAAAACCAAGCAAAGATAACACATCTAATGTGGTTCTTAGCTAGTTGTGAATAGAGTGGAAAGAAAAATAAGTTCATGCCAAAATTCTGACCTAAGGATTAAAACAATTTCTTTTGATATTATCCTAGCTCTTCAACAGAAAATATTTAACCAGGGTAGTGCATTATGGGTTATTTCTCTTTCAAATCTCTCCCTTAGGCAATTTCCTGTATGGAGACTAGTAAGGTCTTTGCACCCTCAAGTCAGGGCAACTAATGCTCAGTGGTTCAGTGATTAAATAGAAAGGTTCAATGTTATATTTGGAGACTCTGTAAGTTCTTTGGGTGCAGTGGGAATTAATTTCCTTCCCTCAATTTTGTTTAATATGCATCTATACCATCTTAAACTCCTTTTTGAAGTGGCCTGTGGCAATTCTCGGAGAAGGCAATGGCACCCCACTCCAGTACTTTTGCCTAGAAAATCCCATGGACGGAGGAGCCTGGTAGGCTGCAATCCATGCGTTTGTGAAGAGTTGGACAGGACTGAGTGACTTCACTTTCACTTTTCACTTTCATGCATTGGAGAAGGAAATGGCAACCCACTCCAGTGTTCTTGCCTGGAGAATCCCAGGGACGGGGAAGCCTGATGGGCTGCCATCTATGGGATCTCACAGAGTCGGACACGACTGAAGCGACTTGGCAGCAGCAGCAGTGGCAATTCCACTCTGTTATCTTTAACATTAGAGAGACAGTGTTGTCAATCAAGCATAAGGACTTATACATCTTCAGGTAATTTGAGTTGTGATGATGTAAATGCTTACTTAAAAGAAGTATAGATAACTGTTGCAAAGAGTTGGACTTGACTGAGCCACTGAACTGAACTGAAGAAACTAGAATAATAATATACTCTTGGATATCATGCTCATGCTCAGTCCTTTCAGTCATGTCCGACTCCTTGCAACCCTGTGGACTATAGCCCACCAGGCTCTTCTGTCCATAGGATTCTCCAGGCAGGATTACTGGAGTGGCTTCCCACGCCCTCCTCCAGGGGATCTTCCTTACCCAGAGGTCGAACCCAAGTCTCCTATGTTGACTGCATTGCGGGCAGATTCTTTCCCTCTGAGCCACTGGAGAAGCCCATTCTTGGATATATACTTAGATTATAAATATATTCATAACATCTGGGATAATACTGCATATATTTGGCACCCATAACATATTTATTGGGGGTTCCCTGGTGGCTCAGTGGTCAAGCACTCACCTGCCAATGGAGAATATGTAGATTTGATACCTGTATTGGGAAGATCCCTGGAGCAGGAAATGGAAACCCACTCCAATATTCTTGCCTGGGAAATCCCATGGACAGAATAAGCCTAGTGGGCCACAGTCCATTGGGTCACAAGACTCTAACACAACTTAGCAATTAAACAACATATTTATTATATGACTAAATTAATGAATGAATGGAGGTAATTTTAAAAATTGTTTTTCTATCATTGAAAAATTTGTACTCAAATTAACTTAATAAGGTATTATGAATATATAATTAAAAAGAAAAATCAGCTAAGAAAATAATAGCAAACAGTAGCAACAATAACAGCTACAAAGAAAGAAAGAAAAGGCATCCAGATTCAACAGGAATACTGTGTTTATTACTGACAGGAGTAATACTAGCAGAAGTAATACTGCTTTTCTTAGCAGATGAAATGATCTTCCATATTTCCATTGCCTACTCCAATTGAAAATCCTAAGGAATCCACAAAACTCAAAACCCATTAAAATTAATAAATAAATTTAGCATGGTCACAGGATACAGGTTAAATCAACTGTATTTCTATATACTGGTTATGTCTTGCCCACACTAGTAGTAGATATGTGCAAGACATAACTAGTATATAGAAATACAATTACATCTATTACTATGGGCAAGAATCGCTTAGAAGAAATGGAGTAGCCCTCATAGTCAAAAAAAAGAGTCCTAAATGCAGTACTTGGGTGCAATCTCAAAAATGACAGAATGATATGTGTTCATTTCCAAGGCAAGCCATTCAGTATCACAGTAATCTAACTCTGTTCCCCAACCACTAATCCTGAAGAAACTGAAGTTGAACAGTTCTATGATGACCTACAAACTTCCTAGAACTAGCACCAAAGATGTCCTTTCCATCATAGGGGACTGGAATGCAAAAGTAGGAAGTCAAGAGATACCTGGAGTAACAGGCAAGTTTGGCCTTGGAGTACAAAATGAAGCAGGGCAAAGACTAATAGAGTTTTGCAAGAGAACACGCTGGTCATAGCAAACACCCTCTTCCAACAACACAAGAGACGACTCTACACATGGATATCACCAGATGGTCAACACCGAAATCAGACTGATTACATTCTTTGCAGCCAAAGATGGAGAAGCTCTATACAGTCAGCAAAAACAAGACCAGGAGCTGACTGTGGCTCAGATCATGAACTCCTTATTGCCAAATGCAGACTTAAATTGAAGAAAGTAGTGAAAGCCACAGGCCCATTCAGGTATGACCTAAATCAAATCCCTTACAATTATACAGTGGATGTGAGAAATAGATTCAAAGGATTAGATTTGATAGACCAGGTGCCTGAAGAACTTAGGAGAGAGGTTCATGACATTGTACAGGAGGCAGTGATCAAGACCATCCCAAGAAAAAGAAGTACAAAAAGGCAAAATGGTTGTCTGAGGAGCCTTACAAATAGCTGAAAAAAGAAGAGAAGCTAAAAAGAGACAAAGGAGAAAAGGAAAGACATACCCATCTGAATGCAGAGTTCCAAAGAATACCAACGAGAGGTAAGAAAGCCTTTCTCGGTGATCTATGCAAAGAAAGAGAGGAAAACAATAGAATGGGAAAAACTAGAGCTCTCTTCAAGAAAATTAGGGACATCAAGGGAATCTTTCATGGAAAAATGGGCATAATAAAGGACAAAAATGGTATGGACCTAACAGAAGCAGAAGATATTAAGAAGAGGAGGCAAGAATACACAGAAGAACTATACAAAAAAAAAAAAAATTCGTAATGACCCAGATAACCACGAGGGTGTGATCACTCACTTAGAGCCAGACATCCTGGAGTCTGAAGTCAAGTGGGCCTTAGGAAGTATCACTATGAGCAAAGCTAGTGGAGGTGATGGAATTCCAGCTGAGCTATTTCAAATCCTAAAAGATGATGCTGTGAAAGTGCTGCACTCAATATGCCAGCAAATTTGGAAAACTCAGCAGTGGCCACAGGACTGGAAAAGGTCAGTTTTCATTCCAATCCCAAAGAAAGGCAATGCCAAAGAATGCTCAAACTACTGTACAATTGCACTCATCTCACACACTAGCAAAGTAATTCTCAAAATTCTCCAAGCCAGGCTTCAATAGTACTTGAACCAAGAACTTTCAGATGTTCAAGCTGGATTTAAAAAAGGCAGCAAAACCAAGGATCAAATCGCCAACATCCATTGGATCACTGAAAAAGCAAGAGAGTTCCAGAAAAACATCTACTTCTGCTTTATTGACTATGCCAAAGCCTTTGACTATGTGGATCACAACAAACTGGAAAATTCTTCAAGAGATGGGAATACCAAACCACCTTCCTTGCCTCTTGAGAAATCTGTATGCAGGTCAAGAAGCAACAGTTAGAACTGGACATGGAACAATGGACTGGTTCCAAATTGGGAAAGGAGTATGTCAGGGCTGTATATCGTCACCCTGTTTATTCAACTTCTATGCAGAGTACATCATGCAAAATGCTGGGCTGGATGAAGCACAGGCTGGAATCAAGATTGCTGGGAGAAATATCAATAACCTCAGATATGCAGATGACACCACCCTTGTGGCAGAAACTGAAGAGGAACTAAAGAGCCTTTTGATGAAAGTGAAAGAGGAGAGTGAAAAAGCTGGCTTAAAACTCAATATGCAAAAAACGAAGATCATGGCATCTGGTCCCATCTCTTCATGGTATAAGATGGGGAAACAGTAGAAACAGTGACAGACTATCTTCTTGGGCTCCAAAAATCACTGCAGATGGTGACTGCAGCCATGAAATTAAAAGACACTTGCTCCTTGGAAGAAAAGTTATGACCAACCTAGACAGCATATTAAAAAGCAGAGACGTTACTTTGCCAACAAAGGTCCGTCTAGTCAAAACCATGATTTTTCCAATAGTCATGAATGAATGTTAGAGTTGGACTATAAAGAAAGCTGAATGCCAAAGAATTGATGCTTTTGAACTGTGGTGTTGGAGAAGACTCTTGAGAGTCCATTGGACTGCAAGGAGATCTATCCAATCCATCCTAAAGGAAATCAGTCCTGAATATTCATTGGAAGGATTGATGCTGAAGCTGAAGCTCCAATACTTTGGCCACCTGATGCGAAGAACTGACTCATTTGAAAACATCCTGATGCTGGGAAAGATTGAAGGTGGGAGGAGAAGGGGATGACAGAGGATGAGGTGGTTGGATGGCATCACTGACTTGATCGACATGTGTTTGAGCAAGCTCCAGGAGTTGGTGATGGACAGGGAAGCCTGGTGTGGTATAGTCTTTTGGGTCGCAAAGAGTCAGACACGGCTGAGCGACTGAACTGAACTGATACTAGTTATGAACAATCTGAAAATGAACTTCAAAAAATTGTATTCAGTAGCACAAAAAAGTAACATTTAGTAAAATTTAATAAATATAGGAAGAAATGTAAAAAAAATAATTGATACCTGTATATTGAAAACTGTAAATCATTGCTGAAAGGAATTAAAGAAGACCTCATAAGTAGAAGTCCATGTCCATGGATTGGAAGACTCAATATTGTTGAACTGATAATGCTTTCCAAATTCATTGAAAGGCTTAAGACAATCCTTATAAAAATTCTTACTCTAATTCCAGAATTTTAAAAATTTACCCTAAAAGTAATTTGGAAGTACAGTTCTTTTAGAATAGTCAAAAATTTTGAAAAATAAAAAGTTGAAGTACTTATACTTTCTGTACTTCAAAACTTACTAGAGGGCTACAGTAATCAAGATAGTGTAGTACTGGCATAAAAATAGTCATGTAGATCAATAAATCAAAAATATCAAGAGTCTAGAAATAAACACATTTGTGTTCAATTGACTCTTGGCACATATACATCCAAGGCAATTTAATGGGATAAATAGTATTTTTTTCAATAAATAGTGTGAGGACAGTAGCTATCAAAAAAAAAAAAAATGTACAAGGCATGCCAAAAGACACACAGAAAA
Source organism: Bos indicus x Bos taurus (assembly GCF_003369695.1). Lineage (NCBI taxonomy): Eukaryota > Metazoa > Chordata > Mammalia > Artiodactyla > Bovidae > Bos > Bos indicus x Bos taurus. The sequence continues at coordinate 21,579,662 of NC_040081.1, read as the reverse complement.
ACTGAAGAGATCAAGCAATCTTCAGAACCAGTCATAGAAGGGATGTTGGAATTATCATACTGGGAATTTAAAACAATTGGATTAATATCCTAAGGGCTCTAATAATAAAGTAGATAGCATGTAAGAATTACTGGGCAATGCAAGTGGAGAGACAGAAATCCTAAGAAAGAAAGAAACAAAATTAGTAGGCTGAGCATGGCTGAAGAAAGAATCTCTGAGCTAACTTATATATAAGGTTCTGAAAACCTTAACAGACACCTCAGCAAAGAAGATATACAGATGGCAAATAAGCATACAAAAATATGCTCCGCATCATACATCATCAGGTAATACAAATGAGAACAACAATGAGATACCAGTAGACATCAGTTAGAATGGCGAAAACCCACACCACCAGATGCTGGAAAGGATGTGAAGCAACAGAAACTCTCATACATTGCTAGTGGGAATGCAAAATGGTACAGCCATCTTGGAAGATAGTTTGGTTGCTTCTTAAAAAGCCAAACATACTCTTACCATAAAATCCAACAATTGTGCTCCATGATATTTACTAAATGGAGTTGAAGACTTATGTCCCACAACAGCTCCCCCCACAGCAGTGTCACCCCCCACAAAAAACCCTGCACATGGATGTTTATCACAGTTTCATTCATAATTGCCAAAAACTTGGAAGCACCGAAGATGTCTTTCATTAGATGAATGAATAAACAAACTATGGTGCATCAGATAATGAAATATCATTCACTGTTAAAAAGAATTCTATATCAAGCCATGAAAAAGCATTAACAACATTTAATCCATAATTGGTAAGTGAAAGACGCAATCTGAAAGAGGCTACACACTGATTCCAACTGTATGATTACGGAAAAGATGAAACTATGGACACAAGAAGAAGATCAGTATTTGCTAGGGATTCAGGGAAATAGGGTTGAATAGGTAAAGGACAGAGAATTTTCAGGGTCCTGAAAATACTCTGGAGGAGACCATAATGGTAGATACACGTCATTATACATTTGCCTAAATGCATTGAATGTATAATACCAAAAGTAAAGCCTAATGTAAACGACAGGGTTTGGGTGATTATGATGAGTCCGTATAGGTTCATCAGTGCTAACAAATGTACCAGTCTAGTGGGAGATGTTGATAACAGGGAGGCTGTGCATAAGGGGGATGGGCAGAAGATATATAGGAAGTCTCTGTACCTTCTCTTCATTTTTGCTGTTAAACAAAACTTTCTCTAAAATAAACCCTTAGAAAAAAAAAGTCCTGAATCTGAATATTGTTTACTTATTCTTTCGTATAACATATACAGAGCCAGCATATTTTTTTTTTGTACCTTTGTGAGTTTGAATTGACTTCAACATTTTATTCTTGAACTTGGAAAACGTTGAAATATCTCTGAGAGGTTTTGTTTTGTTTTTTAACATGACGATTTTGGCCAGTGTCTCCTCCTCTCAGACATCTTCCTCATTTGTCAGTATCATTTTCCTCATTTATGTTGATAAATTCACCTTTACTAATTTCCCCTGGCTGCATACTTTGAGTCTCTTGTTAAGTGACTGTCAACATTCACATATGCAGCTATTCTTCTTTATCTTCACCTATATTGAACTTGAATTTCACTTTTGGTGTTAATACTTTTTATTTCTTCACTACACCTTCTTCTTTGTTGGCAAGTCTTTCTTTTGATTAGCCATTTTTCTAAGATGTCATTTGAGGTTATCACTGAAGGACATCGAGGCAATGCAACTATGTGCTTTGCTGTGTGTGCAGGAAGCAACTAACAGATAATCAGGGACCAGTCAGTAACAGATTTTGAAAAATAGGAATATGATTGACCACTGATTATGAAGTGCATATGTTATTTGTGGAACAATTCATGGACTGAAAAGCTAACAGCTTTACTTTATGCAAATACAGTTGATATGACATGGTAACAAAAACTTGAGCTTGCTCTTGAGGGGACTGGTATTCTTTTATATATATATATATATATATATATATATATATATAAAACTATTATGTCTGTTATATTACTATATTACAAATAAATGTATAGATATATAACTAAATAATCTTCGTTAATTGAAATTCATGTAAAGCAAGTTCATGTATAGAATTGTGCACGCATAGAATTTGTTGCATATGTGTGTGTTCTTTGGCATATGTGTCCTATTTTTGAGCTGCTAAAACTTTAAAATGGTATCCTTTTATATGTTTCTAAGGAGACCTGTTTCATTCATTTTCATTAAAGATAGTCTCTGCAATGGTTTTGTGACTAGTCAATGGGGATTGTCAGTAATTTCTTAGGTAGAAAAAATTAGTAATCTATTATTTTAAACATATTATTATACAGTTTTGTTTCTGAAATATCAGAGCCCTCAACATGAAATTTAGATTATGTTAATTTTTGTTGAAGAGATATTGAAAATATTTATATTTTTGGAGTAAAACATTTTAAGCTAATGAAACAAGAAGGACGTTTAAAAGTTTTGAATTTATTTTATACCATGTAGTTAACTTAATGGAGAAAATAGCCTTCATATATCCCTTTAGTTTGAAGATTTAAAACTACGGTACTGGCAGTGCTCTATGGGAGTGCTGCTTAGATCCTTCCAGGTCCTGGGCCAGTGCCTCTGCCCAGGTCCGCCACCATCTTGAACTGAGCTGTCCGAGTTGGGTGCAGACATTTCCACTTGGAACCCTGGTCTGAAGTGTCCAGCGCAACGCCTCCACATGCAGTTCCTTAGGAGGAAGTGAAACTAGACGAAGCAGAGGGAAAAAAAGAGAGAAGAAATACAGCTCCACTCACCAGAACCCTGACACAAGCTTCCCTAACCAAGAAACCTTGACAAGCCACCTGTACAAACCCACACAGAGCGAGGAAATGCCACAATAAAGAGAACTCCACAAACTGCCAGAATACAGAAAGGACACCCCAAACTCAGCAATTTAAACAAGATGAAGAGACAGAGGAATACCCAGCAGATAAAGGAACAGGATAAAAGCCCACCAAACCAAACTAAAGAGGAAGAGATAGGGAATCTACCTGATAAAGAATTCCAAATAATGATAGTGAAATTGATCTAAAATCTTGAAATCAAAATGGAATCACAGATAAATAGCTTGGAGACTAAGATCGAGAAGATGCAAGAAAGGTTTAACAAGGACCTAGAAGAAATAAAAGAGAGTCAATATATAATGAATAATGCAATAAATGAAATTAAAAACACTCTGGAGGCAACAAATAGTAGAATAACAGAGGCAGAAGATAGGATTAGTGAATTAGAAGATAGAATGGTAGAAATAAATGAATCAGAGAGGAAAAAAGAAAAACGAATTAAAAGAAATGAGGACAATCTCAGAGACCTCCAGGACAATATTAAACGCTACAACATTCGAATCATAGGGGTCCCAGAAGAAGAAGACAAAAAGAAAGACCATGAGAAAATACTTGAGGAGATAATAGTTGAAAACTTCCCTAAAATGGGGAAGGAAATAATCATCCAAGTCCAAGAAACCCAGAGAGTCCCAAACAGGATAAACCCAAGGCGAAACACCCCAAGACACATATTAATCAAATTAACAAAGATCAAACACAAAGAACAAATATTAAAAGCAGCAAGGGAAAAACAACAAATAACACACAAGGGAATTCCCATTAGGATAACAGCTGATCTTTCAATAGAAACTCTTCAAGCCAGGAGGGAATGGCAAGACATACTTAAAGTGATGAAAGAAAATAACCTACAGCCCAGATTATTGTACCCAGCAAGGATCTCATTCAAATATGAAGGAGAAATCAAAAGCTTCTCAGACAAGCAAAAGCTGAGAGAATTCAGCACCACTAAACCAGCTCTCCAACAAATACTAAAGGATATTCTCTAGACAGGAAACACAAAAACAGTGTATAAACTCGAACCCAAAACAATAAAGTAAATGGCAACGGGATCATACTTATCAGTAATTACCTTAAATGTAAATGGGTTGAATGCCCCAACCAAAAGACAAAGACTGGCTGAATGGATACAAAAACAAGACCCCTACATATGTTGTCTACAAGAGACCCACCTCAAAACAGGGGACACATACAGACTGAAAGTGAGGGGCTGGAAAAAGATTTTCCATGCAAATAGGGACCAAAAGAAAGCAGGAGTAGCAATACTTATATCAGATAAAATAGACTTTAAAACAAAGGCTGTGAAAAGAGACAAAGATGGTCACTACCTAATGATCAAAGGATCAATCCAAGAAGAAGATATAACAATTATAAATATATATGCACCCAACACAGGAGCACCGCAGTATGTAAGACAAATGCTAACAAGTATGAAAGGAGAAATTAACAATAACACAATAATAGTGGGAGACTTTAATACCCCACTCACACCTATGGATAGATCAACTAAACAGAAAATTAACAAGGAAACACAAACGTTAAATGATACAATAGACCAGTTAGACCTAATTGATATCTATAGGACATTTCATCCCAAAACAATGAATTACACCTTTTTCTCAAGCGCACATGGAACCTTCTCCAGGATAGATCACATCCTGGGCCATAAATCTAGCCTTGGTAAATTCAAAAAAATAGAAATCATTCCAAGCATCTTTTCTGACCACAATGCAGTAAGATTAGATCTCAATTACAGAAGAAAAACTATTAAAAATTCCAACATATGGAGGCTGAACAACACGCTGCTGAATAACCAACAAATCACAGAAGAAATCAAAAAAGAAATCAAAATTTGCATAGAAACTAATGAAAATGAAAACACAACAACTCAAAACCTGTGGGACACTTTAAAAGCAGTCCTAAGGGGAAAGTACATAGCAATACAGGCATTTCTAAAGAAACAAGAAAAAAGTCAAATAAATAACCTAACCCTACACGTAAAGCAACTAGAAAAGGAAGAAATGAAGAACCCCAGGGTTAGTAGAAGGAAAGAAATCTTAAAAATTAGGGCAGAAATAAATGCAAAAGAAACAAAAGAGAACATAGCAAAAATCAACAAAGCCAAAAGCTGGTTCTTTGAAAGGAGAAATAAAATTGACAAACCATTAGCCAGACTCATCAAGAAACAAAGGGAGAAAAATTAAATCAATAAAATTAGAAATGAAAATGGAGAGATCACAACAGACAACACAGAAATACAAAGGATCATAAGAGACTACTATCAACAATTATATGCCAATAAAATGGACAACGTGGAAGAAATGGACAAATTCTTAGAAAAGTACAACTTTCCAAAACTGGACCAGGAAGAAATAGAAAATCTTAACAGACCCATCACAAGCATGGAAATTGAAACTGTAATCAAAAATCTTCCAGCAAACAAAAGCCCAGGTCCAGACGGCTTCACAGCTGAATTCTACCAAAAATTTAGAGAAGAGCTAACACCTATCCTGCTCAAACTCTTCCAGAAAATTGCAGAGGAAGGTAAACTTCCAAACTCATTCTATGAAGCCGCCATCACCCTAATACCAAAACCTGACAAAGATCCCACAAAAAAAGAAAACTACAGGCCAATATCACTGATGAACATAGATGCAAAAAGCCTTAACAAAATTCTAGCAATCAGAATCCAACAACACATTAAAAAGATCATACACCATGACCAAGTGGGCTTTATCCCAGGGATGTAAGGATTCTTCAATATCTGCAAATCAATCAATGTTATAGACATTAACATTGTGTTTACACATTGTTAACACATTAACACATTAACTCATTAACAAATTGAAAAACAAAAACCATATGATTATCTCAATAGATGCAGAGAAAGTCTTTGACAAAATTCAACATCCATTTATGATAAGAACTCTCCAGAAAGCAGGAATAGAAGGAACATACCTCAACATAATAAAAGCTATATATGACAAACCCACAGCAAACATTATCCTCAATGGTGAAAAACTGGAAGCATTTCCTCTAAAGTCAGGAACAAGACAAGGGTGCCCACTTTCACCATTACTATTCAACATAGTTTTGGAAGTTTTGGCCACAGCAATCAGAGCAGAAAAAGAAATAAAAGGAATCCAAATTGGAAAAGAAGAAGTAAAACTCTCACTGTTTGCAGATGACATGATCCTTTACATAGAAAACCCTAAAGACTCCACCAGAAAATTATTAGAACTAGTCAATGATTATAGTAAAGTTGCAGGATATAAAATCAACACACAGAAATCCCTTGCATTCCTATACACTAATAATGAGAAAACAGAAAGAGAAATTAAGGAAACAATTCCATTCACCATTACAACAGAAAGAATAAAATACTTAGGAATATATCTACCTAAAGAAACTAAAGACCTATATATAGAAAACTATAAAACACTGGTGAAAGAAATCAAAGAGGACACTAATAGATGGAGAAATATACCATGTTCATGGATTGGAAGAATCAATATAGTGAAAATGAGTATACTACCCAAAGCAATTTATAGATTCAATGCAATCCCTATCAAGCTACCAACAGTATTCTTCACAGAGCTAGAACAAATAATTTCACAATTTGTATGGAAATACAAAAAAACCTCGAATAGCCAAAGCTATCTTGAGAAAGAAGAATGGAACTGGAGGAATCAACCTACCTGACTTCAGGCTCTATTACAAAGCCACAGTTATCAAGACAGTATGGTACTGGCACAAAGACAGAAATATTGATCAATGGAACAAAATAGAAAGCCCAGAGATAAATCCACGCACCTATGGACACCTTATCTTTGACAAAGGAGGCAAGAATATACAATGGATTAAAGACAATCTCTTTAACAAGTGGTGCTGGGAAAACTGGTCAACCACTTGTAAAAGAATGAAACTAGAACACTTTCTAACACCTTACACAAAAATAAACTCAAAATGGATTAAAGATCTCAACGTAAGACCAGAAACTATAAAACTCCTAGAGGAGAACATAGGCAAAACACTCTCCGACATACATCACAGCAGGATCCTCTATGACCCACCTCCCAGAATATTGGAAATAAAAGCAAAAATAAACAAATGGGACCTAATTAAACTTAAAAGCTTCTGCACAACAAAGGAAACTATTAGCAAGGTGAAAAGGCAGTCTTCAGAATGGGAGAAAATAATAGCAAATGAAGCAACGGACAAACAACTAATCCCAAAAATATACAAGCAACTCCTACAGCTCAACTCCAGAAAAATAAATGACCCAATCAAAAAATGGGCCAAAGAACTAAATAGACATTTCTCCAAAGAAGACATACAGATGGCTAACAAACACATGAAAAGATGCTCAACATCACTCATTATCAGAGAAATGCAAATCAAAACCACTATGAGGTACCATTTCACACCAGTCAGAATGGCTGCGATCCAAAAGTCTACAAGCAATAAACGCTGGAGAGGGTGTGGAGAAAAAGGAACTCTCTTACACTGTTGGTGGGAATGCAAACTAGTACAGCCACTATGGAGAACAGTGTGGAGATTCCTTAAAAAACTGGAAATAGAACTGCCTTATGATCCAGCAATCCCACTGCTGGGCATACACACTGAGGAAACCAGAATTGAAAGAGACACGTGTACCCCAATGTTCATTGCAGCACTGTTTATAATAGCCAGGACATGGAAGCAACCTAGATGCCCATCAGCAGATGAATGGATAAGAAAGCAGTGGTACATATACACAATGGAGTATTACTCAGCCATTAAAAAGAATACATTAGAATCAGTTCTAATGAGATGGATGAAACTGGAACCTATTATACAGAGTGAAGTAAGCCAGAAAGAAAAACACCAATACAGTATACTAATGCATATATATGGAATTTAGAAAGATGGTAACAATAACCCTGTGTACGAGACTGCAAAAGAGACACCGATGCATAGATCAGTCTTATGGACTCTGTGGGAGATGGAGAGGGTGGGGAGATTTGGGAGAATAGCATTGAAACATGTATAATATCATGTATGAAACGAGTCGCCAGTCCAGGTTCGATGCTCGGTACTGGATGCTTGGGGCTGGTGCACTGGGACGACCCAGAGGGAGGGTAGGGGAGGGAGGAGGGAGGAGGGTTCAGGATGGGGAACGCAGGTATACCTGTGGCAGATTCATTTCGGTATTTGGCAAAACTAATACAATATTGTAAAGTTTAAAAATAAAATTAAATTAAAAAAACAAAACAAAACAAAACAAAAAATAACTACGGTACTCTGATATATGGTACTGTGACATCTTTTAAATTCAGTTAAGTTTATTCATCTAAGAATTCTGAATTGTGATTAAGAGTACTTATGCAGAATAAACACTCCATTTGTATTTTAATTTCTTCAGAATTGTTCCCTTTGCTCATTTGAAAATCTAATCTTTTTCTTTATAGATAATTCAGTTTAATATGATAGTTACATATTAAGCTGTATAGTTATTTTAAATGTTTCATTTTTATTTAAATAGTAACTACTCATAGCAAATTTACTAGGAGAAATTTTCTATACTTTTGTAAAATAACTTTAAAAATGTATCTAGATATATTCCCGGTACTGGGATTGCTGGGCCATATGATAGTTCTATTTTTATTTTTTTAAGGAACCTCCATACTGTTCTCCACAGTGACAGTATCAATTTACATTCCCACCAACAGTGCAAGAGGGTTTCATTTTCTCTACACCTTCTCCAGCATTTATTGTTTGTAGATTTTTTGATGATGGCCAGGATGGGGTTGGGGTGGAAGGAAGGAAGAAGAAGCAGCCAATATATGTATACATATAGCTAATTCACTATGTTGTACATTGTAAAGCAATTATACCCCAATTAAAAAAAAAATCAGTGTTTCGCAAATAAAGGTGATCACCATGTGAAAAAAAGTGCTTCTACATTTCTGTGTTTTTCTGCTCTGCTGCTGCTGCTGCTAAGTCGCTTCAGTCGTGTCTGACTCTGTGCGACCCCACCAGACGCAGCCCACCAGGCTCCGCCGTCCCTGAAATTCTCCAGGCAAGAACACTGGAGTGGGTTTCCATTTCCTTCTCCAATGCATGAAAGTGAAAAGTGAAAGTGAAGTCGCTCAGTCGTGTCCGACTCCTATCGACCCCATGGACTGCAGCCTACCAGGCTCCTCCGTCCATGGGATTCTCCAGGCAAGAGTACTGGAGTGGGGTGCCATCGCCTTCTAGTGCTTTCCCCTGCTATGTGTTCTCATACTTACCATAGACCCTATTATTCATTTACTTCATAGAGATGAGCTGATTATATAGTATTTTAGGAGGTGATACAGATACATGTGACAAAGAAAAATTTAAAGCAATTAAAACAAGAGTGCTCAAGGTCCAAAGTAGTACAGGTAATGAACAATGTGGCTGTCTGGAGGAAGTGTTTCACACAGAGTATAAGATTCTGAGGCGGAAATATGCTTAGCATATTGATGTAACAGAGAAGTCTAGAGATGGTTGAGCAGAGCTGTGACATGGTGAGTAGTAGGAGATAAGATCAGAGAGAAACAAAGGACTGCTTATTATAAAATCTTATAGACCATTGTAAGACTTTGATTTCTACCCTGAGAGAACTGAGGAGCCACTGGAGGACTTGCAGAGGGGATAAATGATCTGACTCATTACAGGATCACTTTGATAGTTGCATTGAGAAAGGGAAACAAGAGCAGGGATAGAAAAAACTGTTCAGTTCAATTCAGTCGCTTAGTCGTGTCCAATTCTTTGCGATCCTGTGGACTGCAGCAGGCCAGGCTTCCCTGTTTATCACCAATTTCCAGAGCTTGCTCAAACTCATGTCCATCAAGTTGGCGATGCCATCCAACCATCTCATCCTCTGAGAAAACTCTTAGGTGAGAAACAGGATTGACTTGGACAATGGCACCCCACTCCAGTACTCTTGCCTGGAAAATCCCATGGATGGGGGGAGCCTGGTGGGCTGAGGTCCATGGGTCGAGGGGGGTCGGACACGACTGAGTGATTTCACTTTCACTTTTCACTTTCATGCATTGGAGAAGGAAATGGCATCCCACTCCAGTGTTCTTGCCTGGAGAATCCCAGGAACGGCCGAGCCTGGTTGGCTGCTGTCTATGGGGTCGCACAGAGTCGGACACGACTGAAGCGACTTAGCAGCAGCAGCAGCAGCAGGGAGGAAACAGTAGACATCTTAAGGAGTGATTAGATTCCATATATATATTTAAAGTAAAAGTGGTTAGATTTGCTAATTGATTAGACACAGAGTATGAAAGAAGAGATGACCTGAGAATACTTCCAAGAGTTCTGACCTCAAGACTGTAGGGTGAGTAAGTTTTGGAGGAATGTAGGGAACTCAGTTTGAAGCACGTGACTTCTGAGATGATTATTAAACATTCAAATGATGAAGTCCAATAGATTGTTGGATTTAGGACTATGGAATACAGCCAAGGGGTTCAAGTGGAGATGTTAATCACAGTTTCATTAGAATAGGGGACATGTCCTTCTTGTTTATCCCAGTGTGCCCTCTTTCTACACAGTGTTAATACTTACAAGGTTCTTAAGAAATACCTTCTGAGTGAATGACTACAAGAATAGTGATTTGTGTGCTGGTAAATGTTTAACCACAGGCTCTCTAAAGAAAAAATGAACAGAACAAAGCAAAATTCATGATTTCTAGCATTTGCAGATTTCTGTGATGCAAATATTCCTACTATGATTTCAGGCTACCAAAGTAACATTGCTGACAGCAGAATTGAGAAGAAATATACACAGTTGATTCCCTCTAACAAGTAATAAAGCAGCTCCAGAACAGAACTGAGCCCTTTGTTGCTTAGTGATATAATCAGATACATATTTTCCTTACTTATAGGTATGGAAAATATAAATAATCTTTGACACTTGGGCAGATTTGAAGGTAAAGAAATTCATAGATGATAATTCATACGAGCTCAAAATTGAGGACTTGAGCAAATATTTAAAAACCTTTGTCATATACCAGACTGAATAGTAGAAATACTAAGCTAATTTATCCCTGTGCCTTTAGGTAGTCTTCTAAATTACTCCACACAGATGTGATATCTTTACATAACTCCTGAGAAAAAAATTTCAATTTACAAATTAATCCATTGTAATATTAACAGTACTCTCTTGCAAGAGTGTCTTCATGATTTCTAAGTTAGCCTAGAAAGTACGTTAAAAATGTTGCCATAAAACATTTATCAATAAAATATCTATACAAAGTTTAATCAAGTCACTATCTTCTTGAGTCCAAACTCTTTGGCTTGACTTTTTCAGAGTCATTATTGGGTTTTTAAACATTGTTTACTTATTTAATATTTTAAAAATTTTATTGTGGTCAAATATACCAAACATAAAATTTACTAGGTAACTATATCTAGGTGTACAGTTCAATGATACATTCGCATTGTTGTGCAACCATCAGCAACATACATCTCCAGGGCTTTAATTATTATTTAATTTTTTACTGTATTTTGTTTCATGTAAAAGAAGCACATTTTGTTGTAGATAATTAGAAAAGGAAAAGTATAAAAGAAAATAAAATTACCCCAAATCTCACCATTCAGAGCAAATCAAATCTACATCTACCTTATTGTACATATAGAATTATATCAGACTGTTAAATTTATTGTCTAACAATTCCTCAGATCCTGTTAAGTCTAAAATGCCTTTCAGATTCTGACTGTATGACCTGAAGTGGTGGGGCTGCAAATCCCAGTTGTATGTTTTGCAGCATTTATTTAATGTACCAGTGAGCGAGCCTTAATTAGAATGGTTTATTCTCAGAGCAATGAAGCATAGGGAAGTAGGACAATCCCTCATCCTGGACATATGCTTTAGAGCTGAGCCCCAGGGAGAGAGAGTTGCAAGTAGATGAAGGAACACTGGTCATTAAGAAATTGTTAATGGAGCGAAGCTTAGGGACAAGATAATTTCTCTGAATTCTATATGGAACACAAATAGACATCACAAAAATATCAGGCAGAGGGTAGTTTGTAACTTAAGACTTTTGCAGGTTTGGCTGCAATATGCCCAAAACAGCCACCGGGAAAGGGCATGGCTTATTCCCGACACACTGTTATGCTCTGTACCAAAGTGTTGACATTGCTTTTCCTTTTTTGTCTCTTTCTCTGTCTCTGGCCAGAGCGGAGTACGGAGAATGGAAATGCTAAAGAAGACTACGGATAAACTGTTATCAGACCTTTCTAGGGATTCTTTGAAATACTGGAGACTAGTTGTCTTTGAAATAACTAGCAAGAAATGGTTTATAAGTAAAGGTTACGGACTAAAAAATGTTGGGTAGGTTAATGTTAGCACATTTATATATATGTGCCTAGAGACTTGATTGGGATTCCTTGGTGGCTCAGATGGTAAAGCATCTGCCCACAATGCAGGAGACCCGGATTCAATCCCTGGGTGGGGAAGATCCCCTGGAGAAGGAAATGGCAACCTACTTCAGTACTCTTGCCTAGAAAATTCCATGAATGGAGGAGCCTGGTGGGCTACAGTCCATGGGGTCGCAAAGAGTCGGACACGACTGAGCAACTTCACTTCACTTCAGAGACTTGATAAAATTGATGTTATATTCAAATGTAATTTCTAATTTGCTAGGTAAAATTTGATTTTTAAATGCTTTAACATGAATTTTGATTTGAAAAATGTTTTTGAACCTGTTGGAAAATTGCACCCCTGCAATTTGACAATACATATCCAACTACTAGATTAAATCATATAAAATAATGACATTTTAAGCTATAAAAATTGGCAGTTACATATGGTTCAATCTAAAAGCATGTGTAAAAATGTCATATTTAGTACAATATAGCAATATGTGTAAATTTTAATGGAAAAAGGTTGTATCTCATCACTTTAATTTTTATTTGATTACTTTTATGATTATTTTATTCAGTAGTCTGGATTGTGTGCTTACCATGTGCCAGCTGGTATGACAGACGTAAGGACACAGTAAGGGCTAAGCACAGAATAAATATATTTTGATAACTCTGTGAATGGTAAATTTAAAATGACACAATAATGTGATGCTATTTTAGTTAAGTTTAGTAATTAAAAATGTATCTTTATTTATGCATATGTATAATGTACTATGATCCAGCGGATGTTGGCAATTTGAACTTCCAGATGTTCAAGCTGGTTTTAGAAAAGGCAGAGGAACCAGAGATCAAATTGCCAACATCCGTTGGATCACTGAGAAAGCAAGAGAGTTCCAGAAAAACATCTATTTCTGCTTTATGGACTATGCCAAACCCTTTGACTGTGTGGATCACAATAAACTGTGGAAAATTCTGAAAGAGATGGGAATACCAGACCACCTGACCTGCCTCTTGAAAAATTTGTACGCAGGTCAGGAAGCAACAGTTAGAACTGGACATGGAACAACAGACTGGTTTCAAATAGGAAAAGGAGTGCGTCAAGGCTGTATATTGTCACCCTGCTTATTTAACTTATATGCAGAGTACATCATGAGAAACGCTGGGCTGGAAGAAACACAAGCTGGAATCAAGATTGCCAGGAGAAATCTCAATAACCTCAGATATGCAGATGACACCACCCTTATGGCAGAAAGTGAAGAGGAACTCAAAAGCCTCTTGATGAAAGTGAAAGTGGAGAGTGAAAAAATTGGCTTAAAGCTCAACATTCAGAAAACGAAGATCATGGCATTCGGTCCCATCACTTCATGGGAAATAGATGGGGAAACAGTGGAAACAGTGTCAGACTTTATTTTTTGGGGCTCCAAAATCACTGCAGATGGTGACTGCAGCCATGAAATTAAAAGATGCTTACTTCTTGGAAGAAAAGTTATGACCAACCTAGATAGCATATTCAAAAGCAGAGACAGTACTTTGTCAACAAAGGTCCGTCTAGTCAAGGCTTTGGTTTTTCCTGTGGTCATGTATGGATGTGAGAGTTGGACTGTGAAGAAAGCTGAGCACCAAAGAATTGATGCTTCTGAACTGTGGTGTTGGAGAAGACTCTTGAGAGTCCCTTGGGCTGCAAGGAGATCCAACCAGTCCATTCTGAAGGAGATCAGCCCTGGGATTTCTTTGGAAGGAATGATGCTAAAGCTGAAACTCCAGTACTTTGGCCACCTCATGTGAAGAGTTGACTCACTGGAAAAGACTCTGATGTTGGGAGGGATTGGGGGCAGGAGGAGAAGGGGATGACAGAGGATGAGATGGCTGGATGGCATCACTGACTCGATGGACGTGAGTCTGAGTGAACTCCGGGAGTTGGTGATGGACAGGGGTGTTGCAAAGAGTCGGACACGACTGAGCAACTGAACTGAACTGAACTGAACTGATAATGTACTATTCAAGAGTTGTATACACACACACACACACACACATATATATATATATAAAATACATACATGTGAGATAAATATATCACGACAAATGAGAGTTAAAATGTGAATGTCAAGATCATAGATTGGCTATATTTGGGGTGTAGGAAAATTATGGATAAATTTAACTTTCTAATATATATGTTTAATTTTTTCACTATGCCTGTATACTCGTTATAATTAATCAGGGGAAAATACATTTAAATAAAAGATTGGTATAGAGGACGGATTAGGATCAGAAATTGGGGACTGGAATGAGAATGATTTACAGAGCTTTTACCATATGTTACAACTCTGAATTATTTGATTCTTAAGCTATATCCAAAGTTCAGGTAAAAAGATACTTTTGGAGGAAATGCATTTTATCCTTTCTGGCAGTTTTTTCAATTCAACAAATCAGACCATCTGGAAATTGTGATCAGATAGAGGTTTTACAGCTTCATTCACTGAGTTTGCTTTGGGATATGCCTGGGCTTGCCCGGTGGCTCAGTGGTACAGAATGGGAAAGAACCCACCTGCCAGTGCAGGAGACGCAGGAGATGTGGGTTCAGTCCCTGGGTGGGGAAGATAACCTGAAGGAGGAAAGGGCAAGCCACTCCAACATTCTTGCCTGGAGAATCCTGTGGACAGAGGAGCCTGGAGGGCTACAATCCATGAGATCGAAGAGTCGGACACGACTGAACTACTGAGCATGACACCAGGTAGAGAAGAATGAAGACGTTGGTCAGGCACAAGACTGATAAAGGCATTTAAAAAAATTTACTGAAGTATTTATAGCCATAATATTTAAAGCAATGGTAAAATTTACTGCAGTACATTTAGATAATTTGTTATCAGATTGAGGCCTCATGATTTATGATTATATATTTTTATCTGTCCACAATAAATTTCAAAAGAAATCAAGGTTCTATGAATACTTTGCATAACAGCTCTATGAAAAGCAAATTTTAAAAAGTATAGCATACAAGGTAAAATTTTAATTTATTTGGATAAAACAGAAATTATTTCAGTTAGATTAAATATTTATTTTAATAATTATGTCAGGTGTCCCTGGGTTTGAAAAATATAAAGAATTTTTTGCTGTGTTTGTTAAGGCTTTGGGACTATTAAATAAAACACATTAAATTACATCCTTAAGGTTACCAGGTAAAAAAACAGTGACTGTCACTTAAAAAAGTCTTTAAATATTTCAATTGATACTGGACTCTATGCTCTGAAATTGTCCTTTCAGTTCAGTTCAGTCGCTCAGTCATGTCCAACTCTTTGCGACCCCATGAATCGCAGCACGCCAAGCCTCCCTGTCCATCACCAACTCCCGGAGTTCATTCAAACTCATGTCCATCGAGTCGGTGATGCCATCTAGGCATCTCATCCTCTGTTGTCCCCTTCTCCTCCTGCCCCCAATCCTTCCCAGCATCAGAGTCTTTTCCAGTGAGTCAACTCTTCACATGATGTGGCCAAAGTACTGGAGTTTCAGCTTTAGCATCATTCCTCCCAAAGAACAACCAGGGCTGATCTCCTTTAGAATGGACTGATTGGATCTCCTTGCAGTCCAAGGGACTCTCAGGAGTCTTCTCCAACACCACAGTTCAAGAGCATCAATTCTTCGGCACTCAGCTTTCTTCATAGTCCAACTCTCATATCCATACATGACCACTGGAAAAACCATAGCCTTGACTAGACGGACTTTTGTTGTCTTTTACTATATATTAATAAGGGCTTCCCTCATAGCTCAGTTGGTAAAGAATCTGCCTGCAAAGCAGGAGACCCAGGTTCAATCCCTGGGTCAGGAAGATCCCCTGGAGAAGGAAATGGCAACCCACTCCAGTATTCTTGCCTGCAGAATCCCATGGACAGAGGAGCCTGGTGGGCTACAGTCCATGGGGTCACAAGAGTCAGATACGACTTAGGGACTAAACCACATATACTAATACACTTTTCTAGAGTTTCTAACTTAACTTGAAAATGTGCTTAGAAAATGGAAGAAAATATTTTCTAATATCCCTATATATCAAGTGGTATACCATATACTTAAAAAGATAATAACTGTTCTATTAATAATTTTCTAACATCTTAAAATTCTAGCATTCTCAATTAAAACATGTAAATATATGAGATGTTTTATATATACATGTGAAATAGATAGCATAGACAAGTGCTAAATTTTAATATTAACCTATAGTTATCACAACTAGTTAGGAGTCATAAGAAAGTGTAGAGGTTAAGAACAGTAGGGGTCCTGGAGTGGACTGCAGTGGTTTGAAGCGCTACTGCGTGATCCTGTGAGAGCCAAACATCTTTCAGATAAAAGTTGTGTTCAAATGTTACATTTCAAAATGCCAAATTTGGGAAGGATAGTTGAGAGAAACAGTGACTCTTCATTGGCACTAATTCCACTGTGTGTGTGTGTGTGTGTGTGTGTGTAAGGATGGTGAGGTAGCCTTATAGGCAAGAAGGAACTGTGTAGAACTTAAAGATGATGTTTTGGTCTATAGAACATATATAAGATTTGCAAGAATTTCTAACAAAGCAAATACATAGGATGTTTCAGGATAAGATCAGAACCTGTGAACTCACATTCAAATCTTTAGTAGAATTATTAATTACATTAAAAATGTGAAGTTAGAAGTCAAGCAATTCTTCCAGTGCAGAATGAGTGCAAAACATTTAAAGGAAAACACAGTGTTTTTATTTAAAATGTGGGACTGTTGGTTTGAGGTTTTCCATGTGTAAAATACAAATGTTTATTAGGGAGGATCTGCAATCCTTTTCAGGTCTAAGATTTCTCAGAGGAGGTTGTAAGCATTTTGCTACAGCTGAAGCAAAGCTATAAGTGCCTGCCTCAAAGCTGAAGTAGTTTTAAACCTCAGAAGATCTTTTTGATTTTAGGCAGACGGACACAAGGGCTTCCCAGGTGGCGCTAGTGGTAAAGAATCCATCTGCCAATGCAGGAGACACAGAGATGCAGGTTGGATGCCTGGGTCGGGAAGATCCCCTGGAGTAGGAATTGGAAGCCCACTCCAGTATTCTTGCCTGGAAAATCCCATGGACAGAGGAGCTTTCAGGCTATACAGTCCATGGGGTCACAAAGAGTCAGACACAACTGAGCGCACACACATGGAGAGGGACACAGTGAGTTCAATACATTTTTCATTTAGGCTGGGAAGATGCAATTCAATTTATGTTAAATGGGAATAGAAGGGCTTCCCAGGTAGCACTAGTGGTAAAGAACCCACCTGCCAGTGCATGAGACATAAGAGACATGGGTTTGATCCCTGGGTTGGGAAGATCCCCTGGAGGAGAGCATGGCAACCCACTCTAGTTTTCTTGCCTGGAGAATCCCATGGACAGAGGAGCCTGGTGGGCTACAGTCCATAGGTTCCCAAAGAGTCGAACATGACTGAAGAAAATTAGCACAACAAAGCACATGGGAAATTATACTCAATATCCTGTAATAACCTATAATGGAATATAATCTAAGAAAAAAATGGGAATAGAAAACACTCACAATTCAATAAGCCAAGTGTTACTATCACAATTTAAATGATGTAATCCTTTACCAATTAAGACCCAATTAGGGCTTATGTAATTTTATGGTTATTTCAATAAAGCATTAATTATATTGGAAACTAAAATTTCTTCAGGCATATTGCACTGAATATGCCTCAGACTTTATTGCAAATTGTATGATCCTTAATTTTGAGTAGTTTTGGTAATTGAATAATGTTTTCTAGTAAGGAAATAGTAAGGTGTAAGTAGTAAAACATTCATTGATTTCAAACCAGTGAATGTGATGAAATAGCATTACATTATCAATTAGAATAACTCCAGTGTTATTTCAGATTTTACATAAATATTGGCAGAAAGTAACTGGGAAAATGACCTTTTTTCCCCCTCACATACTTGAAACACTAAATTTTTTTTTCCCTCACAGCCTTCACACACTAAATTTTCATCAAATTTCATAATGTATCATTAACATTTTAAGAACATTGTGAGAATCTTACAACCTGATATGCTAATGCATACCTCCTCCAGATTAGAGCAAAGAATAAATCAAACCATAACAAAACTAAAGACAGATTCCAAACCAAAAAAACATTCCTTTCTAGATCAGTGGAGCAAGATTAGAGGTGCTTTCACTTGTTTTCCAACTTGGAACTGACTTTGTTTCTTCTTTGTACTCACCTTTGTGCCTACAAAAATGAAGGAGTGAGATACTTGAAAACTAGACATAGAGGGGAAAAGAAGACTGGCAGTGTCAGAGGCTTTAAAAAAATGTGGTTTTGTGCTTACATATCCTAGTCAGTGGTAACTAACCACTGCTCCTTCAATTTAACCCCATGGGCCTGGCATTTGAAAATTGTTTCTAAAGCTTTATGCCTTCAATACCTTCAATTTCAAAACAATAAAGACAGAGGATGGACTGATGGAAAAAAGTCATTTTTTTTTCTTATTTTTTTTCATAATGGTGAATTACTGTAGTAAGAATTAATATTAAGCTACATTTTATTTTCAAACAAGTTTGTTAATATAGAAAAAAGTATTCTTTCCTTTTCATGGATGAGAACATTAATACTTGAAATTAAAGTCACTTCACCTCCCCTACCCCCATCAACCCCATGCAAACTGCCAATCACAAAATGGAGACTAAAAGCCACTAATGTGGTTCATTTTTAGCATACTATTGAATTAAAGTGTAACCATCAGTAACAGGGCTTCCCTGATAGCTCAGTTGGTAAAGAATCTGCTTGCAATGCAGGAGACCCCGGTTCAATTCCTGGGTGGGGAAGATCCACTGGAGAGGGGATAGGCTACCCACTCCAGTATTCTTGGGCTTCCCTTGTGGGTCAGCTGGTAAAGAATCTGCCTGCAACTTGGGAGACCTGGGTTCAATCCCTGGGTTGGGAAGATCCCCTGGAGAAGGGAAAGGCTACCCACTCCAGCATTCTGGCCCAGAGAATTCCATAGCCTGTATAGTCCATGGGGTCTCTAAGAGTCCAACCTGATTAAGTGCCTTTCACTTTCACTAGTAACAGGTAGATATTTACCATTGTCTTAACACAGTCTGCATTGTCCATAATATTCAATATGAGGAAGCAAACACACACTGAAATTTCATAAACTGGTTTATGAGAACAAATGTTGAATGTCTCTCCAGCTTCTTATAATTGCTTAAGAATCTCGGGATTCCCAAAGTAGATGGGGGAACATTCTAAAAGATTATCTTTAAACAGTTATCAAGTGGCATGCCTCATTTCCTAACCACTTAGTCTTTGGGCTTTTTCTTGCCTATCATCTGAAAGAGTCAGATACCATCTTCCAGGCACAGGGTCTCCACAGATTACTGGAAGTGAAAACTAACCTGGAGAACTGGAGAAACTGCTGGCTGCTAGCAATCATTTGGAGGGAGCTTACTGCCTCTGTTGGATCCTCCATAACTGGGAGACCAAACCGGTGCTGGCCTTGGGGCAAGGATCGGGCACAGGATGGATGGCACTAAGAATCAGCAAACCAGAGAGAGGAGGCAGGTAGCATTCATTTTTCTGACAGAACAGTGACTAACGGAGAGGAGGAAGCCTCCAAAGTACAAGTTAAAGGTCACATAATTTTTGTGGCAATTGTTTGAAGCCATTTGAGAAAATGTACCAGTGTTAAGTGTTTTTAGTTGAGTTTGTCCTACTTGGAATGACAGGTTTTCCCATCTCTTTCATTCACCTTCTTCATTCTCTCTAGATGACCTCAATGGGGATTAGGGGTTTAGGGTGGGAGTGGGGAGGCCATAGAAACAGAACAAGTTCAGCCATTGATGGACCCATTTGTAAATGGGTTCATCATCATCAGTGTTAGTCACTCAATCGTGTCTGACTCTGTGACCCCAAGGACTGTAGCCCTCCAGGCTCCTCTGTCCATGGAATTTTCCAGGCAAGAATATTGAAATGGGTTCCCATTTCCTTCTCCTGGGGATCTTCCCAACCCAAGAATTGAACCTGGGTCTCCTGCATTGCAGGCAGATTGTTTATTTTCTGAGCCACCAAGGTTAGTGACCTGCTTTAAGAACTTTCACCCAGTCCCTTTCCTTTCATCAGATCCATTTCTTTTTAACCTTATCCCACTGCCCAGCTTCTCTGTCTGTCTCCTCCTCCTCCTTCCTCCCAGTGTTCTCCTCACCTGTCCACCGAAATGGCTGTCATAGAGTAGATGCTGGCGAACACCGCTGTGATAGGAAAGAAGTTCTGGAAGCGACAGTAGTTGGCGCCGAAGTACCACTCGCTGTGCAGCGCATAGATGAAGTTGACCAAGGTGTTGAAGGCGGCCATGGAGGCGTCGGAGAAAGCCAAGTTCACGAGGAAGTAGTTGGTGACGGTCCTCATGCGCTTGTGGGCCAGGATGATCCAGATGACGATGAGATTCCCGAAGACGGCCACGGCCACCACCACGCCGTAGGCGAGGGACCAGAGCGCGATGCGCCAGGACGGCTGCACGAACTGGTTGGTGATATTAGACCGGGACTGCGAAGGCGCAGGGGAGGCCGCAGCCAGACCCAGCGGGGAGAAGGAAGCGGAAAGATTGCCGGCTTGGACGAGCAGTTGCAGCCACTCAGTCTCAGCCTTTCCCGCGGCTGCCCCAGGCTCGAGCGCACTCAGGTTCCCGATGTCCGCGCCGGCCGTTCCCCCGTTCGTCCAGTTCGCGGCTACTGGGAGAGAGGCCATAGCGATGGGTGTGCAACCTGAGTCCCCTCGCTCACCCACCGTCAGCCCGGCCCGTCTCCCGCGAAGTTCTTCTCCGCCTCCCAGTCGCTTCGCTGCTGAGCGGACCTCAGCCCCGCCCCGAATCGAGGTGGAGAAGGTACCACAGCCCTTGCTAGTTAAGGGATGCTTTGACCCTGTAGGTGATGGGGAGAAAGGAGGCGCTTTCTCCAAAAGCGACTTTGAGCATCTATCGGGCAAGAAGGATGAGACAGTCTGAAAAAAGTGATGTTAGGGACTGGCGCCAGCGGAGACCCTCCGGGAATCACTCCTGCTGGAGTTCCCGGGGCACCAGCTGAAGCGCTGAGGTTCAGGAGCCGCTGCGATCTTTATAGTCTCTTACAGGGCTCTGCTTCGGTGACGTTGTGGGGGCCGCGGAGCTGACAACCCCTTTTTGGAAGACGACTGCGCTCCTTTCCTCCACCCCCGCCCTCTGGGTTTCATTCATTCGCTACTCGCTGGAGCTTGGCGGGTTGACAGGCTCAAGGAAGGGCTGCACTTTCTTATATGTAATTAAAATCTTGACAAGATTGTTTTTCGTCTTTTAACTTCAAGATATTTTGCTTAAGTCCCTGCTTTCAGCTGTATTGTGGACTCTTATTTTCTAAACCAATTAAACCATTCACCCCTAAGGCATAGGCAAAGTCCCAGAAGATTTTCTGGCAAGATCGCCTGTGGGTGCAGTTAGCTGAGGACTGTGAGAACCGCTCGTTTGTTCACTGGCTTTTGGAATTTCACTCAAATTTCTGCTTGTGTGTTTCTGTTTTCCCTTCTCAGATCCCGTTGCTTTTCCCACTTCCCAAATCCACCCATTCCCTCTCTTCCTGTAATCTCAGTCACCAGAAATTTGTCCCCTCCTCTCTCCTAACCCCCAGACAGAGAGAGACTTTGGCCCAGAGGATTCTCTCAGCTTGGAATGCCATAACATACTGAGGGTAAATCAGAAATATTGAGATGTAGGTCTTCTTGAAACACAAGGACAAGACTTAAATTTCACCATTTCTCAGCAATGAATGTATCCTATGAACAATCTACATAAGTACACAGGGCTATAGTGTTTTGAACATTTGGAGCCTTGGCTTTTAGGGTCTGATCATGTGGATACACTGATGAGAATGAGACAAATGAGCTTTGGCTGTCAGCAGGTGAGCTGGAGTGTTCTGTGGAGTGTGAGCTGGAGTCTGTGCTTAGGTGGATCTCACCAGCCATTTATCAGGAGAGCCAAGACTCTCTTTTATATTAGTCTCTTGTGGAAGGGATTTAGGGCTACACGTATTTTAGCAATCTCCCCAAAACACTTGAAATCTTTTTCCCCCTACTTGAGCTCTTTTTTCCCCCACTTGAACTCTTTGTGCCTCGATTTCTTTACTTGAAAGTGAAGATTATTTTTTTAAATCTACATTTCAGGGTAAACAGGGGGATGATAACAGCTTTTCAACAATACCAAGCAGGAGAGAGACCTCAATAAATGTTAGTGCCCTTCTCTCTTGTTACAATATGCATTACATAAAACATTTTCAGGTAAGATGTATTGGAGAGCAAGTTTGATTTGCTTCAAGAGAACGTAGCTTGTGATTTGTGAACACTATTCTTTGGTGTAAGTATCTATTCCTTAAAAACCCTAATTATTGCATATATGGACTTAGAGTGATGAATAATATTCTCTTTTTTTTAGTTTTTATGACAAAAAGTTAGTGTATAGAAATAAATTTGAGGCACCCTAATAATAATTCTATGGACACAGCACTGCTTCAAAATAAATGCATGCTGAAAATGATAATTATCAAAGGTTATTATTTTCTATTTTTTCCCAGAAAGACCTGAAAAACATGTGATAAATCATAAGTTAACAGATTCCACACTTCCTGCTAATTAATTCTAAATTAAATTGTTTTCTTTTGAAAGGCAAATTACTTCTGTCAATTTACCATCTTGAAATTACTTAAGTTAAAATGAAAGTCTTCCTTCCCTAATGAAATGAAGGAAGAATTTTTTTTTAAGTTCTTTCATATGACACACACCATTTATCAAGATTATGAAATGGACCACGTTGTGGTTTGGTAATTATAACTTTAAATATTTGATCAAAATATGCATGCTGCTGCTGCTGCTAAGTTGCTTCAGTCGTGTCCGACTCTGTGTGATACCATAGATGGAAGCCAACCAGCCTCCCCCATCCCTGGGATTCTCCAGGCAAGAACACTGGAGTGGGTTGCCATTTCCTTCTCCAATGCATGAAATGAAAAGTGAAAGTGAAGTCACTCAGCCGTGTCCGACTCTTAGCGACCCCAAGAACTGCAGCCTACCAGATTCTGCCACCCATGGGATTTTCCAGGCAAGAGTACTGGAGTGGGCTGCCATTGCCTTCTCCACAAAATATGGATAAAAGTTACTTATTCGTGTAAAAATCTATTCAGTTTACACTACTGTTTTACTTTTTTGTGTTAGTTGCTTCAGTCGTGTCCAACTCTTTGTAACCCCATGGACTGTATCCTGCCAGGCTTCTTTGTCCATGGGCTTTCCCAGGCAATAATACTGGAGTGGGTTACCATTTCCTTCTACAGTTACTTGTCCATACAGATCATCATAAGTCTGTAATTTTGTCCTCATTGTACTTACACAGAAGTAGAAGTGATATGACAGAAAATGATTGACAATGGAATTAGGAGAAGATACAATAACAGGCATTTAAAAAGTTGATATATGGCAAAACCAATACAATATTGTAAAGTTAAAAAAATAAAATAAAAACAAACAAAAAAAGTTGTTTTCTTTCAGAAGAAGATAGGGATCCAATCATAGCTTTCCTTTTAGATCTGCCTTACATGGAAAGACTTTCCATGTGTCCTAGTAGAGTAGTTATTGTTCATGCATTGCTTCAGTCATTCCTTTAATGTGTATTGAGTGTACTTCTTTCTAGTTCAGTTCAGTCGCTCAGTAGTGTCCGACTCTTTGCGACCCCATGAATCGCAGCACGCCAGGCCTCCCTGTGCATCACCAACTCCCGGAGTTCACTCAGACTCAAGTCCATCGAGTCAGTGATGCCATCCAGCTATCTCATCCTCTGTTGTCCCCTTCTCCTCCTGCCTCCAATCTCTCCCAGCATCAGAGTCTTTTCCAATGAGTCAACTCTTCACATGAGGTGGCCAAAGTACTGGAGTTTCAGCTTTAGCATCATTCCTTCCAAAGAACACCCAGGACCGATTTCCTTTAGAATGGACTGGTTGGATCTCCTTGCAGTCCTAAGGACTCTCAAGAGTCTTCTCTAACACCACAGTTCAAAAGCATCAATTCTTAAGTGCTCAGCTTTCTTCACAGTCCAACTCTCACATCCATACATGACCTCTGGAAAAACCATAGCCTTGACTAGATGGACCTTTGTTGGCAAAGTAATATCTCTGCTTTTCAATATGCTATCTAGGTTGGTCATAACTTTATTTCCAAGGAGTAAGCATCTTTTAATTTCATGGCTGCAGTCACCATCTGCAATGATTTTGGAGCCCCCAAAATAAAGTCTGACACTGTTTCCACTGTTTCCCCATCTATTTCCCATGAAGTGATGGGCCCAGATGCCATGATCTTAGTTTTCTGAATGTTGAGCTTTAAGCCAACTTTTTCACTCTCCTCTTTCACTGTCATCAAGAGGCTCTTTAGTTCCTCTTCACTTTCTGCCATAAGGGTGGTGTCATCTGCAGGTATGAGGTTATTGATATTTCTCCCGGCAATCTTGATTCCAGCTTGTGCTTCTTCCAACCTGGCATTTCTCATGATGTACTCTGCATATAAGTTAAATAAGCAGGGTGACAATATACAGCCTTGACGTACTCCTTTTCCTATTTGGAACCAGTCTGTTGTTCCATGTCCAGTTCTAACTGTTGCTTCCTGACCTGCATATAGGTTTCTCAAGAGGCAGGTCAGGTGGTCTGGGATTCCCATCTCTTTCAGAATTTTCCACAGTTGCTTGTGATCCACACAGTCAAAGGCTTTGGCATAGTCAATAAAGCAGAAATAGATGTTTTTCTGGAACTCTCTTGCTTTTTCCATGATCCAGCGGATGTTGGCAATTTGATCTCTGGTTCCTCTGCCTTTTCCAGCTTGAACCAGCTTGAACATGTGGAAGTTCACGGTTCACGTATTGCTGAAGCCTGGCTTGGAGAATTTTGAGCATTACTTTACTAGCGTGTGAGATGAGTGCAATTGTGCAGTAGTTTGAGCATTCTTTGGCATTGCCTTTCTTTGGGATTGGAATGAAAACTGACCTTTTCCAGTCCTGTGGTCACTGCTGAGTTTTCCAAATTTGCTGGCATATTGAGTGCAGCACTTTCACAGCATCATCTTTCAGGATTTGAAATAGCTCACGTGGAATTCCATCACCTCCACTAGCTTTGTTCATAGTGATGCTTTCTAAGGCCCACTTGACTTCACATTCCAGGATGTCTGGCTCTAGGTCAGTGATCACACCATCATGATTATCTGGGTCGTGAAGATCTTTTTTATACAGTTCTTCTGTGTATTGTTGCCACCTCTTCTTAATATCTTCTGCTTCTGTTAGGTCCATACTATGTCTGTCCTTTATCGAGCCCATCTTTGCATGAAATGTTCCCTTGGTATCTCTACTTTTCTTGAAGAGATCTCTAGTCTTTCCTATTCTGTTGTTTTCCTCTATTCCTTTGCATTGATCGCTGAGGAAGGCTTTCTTCTTGGTATTCTTTGGAACTCTGCATTCAGATGCTTGTATCTTTCCTTTTCTCCTCTGTTTTTCGCTTCTCTTCTTTTCACAGCTATTTGTAAGGCCTCCTCAGATAGCCATTTTGCTTTTTTGCATTTCTTTTCCATGGGGATGGTCTTGATCCCTGTCTCCTATACAATGTCATGAACCCCATCCATAGTTCATCAGGCACTCTATGTATCAGATCTAGACCCTTAAATCTATTTCTCACTTCCACTGTATAATCATAAGGGATTTGATTTAGGTCATACCTGAATGGTCTAGTGGTTTTCCCTACTTTCTCCAATTACAGTCTGAATTTGGCAATAAGGAGTTCATGGTCTGAGCCATAGTCAGCTCCTGGTCTTGTTTTTGCTGACTGTGTAGAGCTTCTCCATCTTTGGCTGCAAGGAATAAAATCAATCTGATTTTGGTGTTGACCATCTGGTGATGTCCATGTGTAGAGTCTTCTCTTGTGTTGTTGGAAGAGGGTGTTTGTTATGACCAGTGCATTCTCTTTGCTTCTTTCCAGAAGCTATACCAGATACTAGGGATATAGCAGTGAAACGACTAGATACGAACCCTGTCTTCACAGAACCTGCAGTCTAGTAGTATTTTTGACATTGAGGTGAGAATCATGAGTAATAGAATGGGAAGGCACAGAGAGCAGTGGAGCTATGTCACCAAGGAAGTGGATGCTGTACCCACTGGATTCCTTTAACTTTGTTTAAAACTTTTCTTTGTGAGGATAAAGTGAAGTGCTAAAATGAAGATAGACTTAGCAGAAGCTTATGCCTTGAAAAATAGGAAGGCTTAGGAGATAATGGTTAAGGAGGAAGTTTTCCAACTAAGAGAATTTGTTGAATAATCTGGCCATCATAGCTCCAGAATCTGAATCCTGCTTTTATCTAAGCCCACTCTGCTGATTTCCTAATTCTTCCTCATCCTCTTTCTCTTAAGAACTCCAAAAGTCTTAGCCTTGAACTACCAAGGAAAGAGGCCAAGAGGCCAAGATGCACCTTCTAACACACTAGAAGGTGACTTAGAGAGGTATCCAATGCTCCCACAGCTAGAATCGGGAAGTATGTTTGAGTATGTGCCTATGGAAATATCTGAGGATCCTGGGAAGTAGGCCAAGCATGGTACCGAGGGAGACATTAATAGGTTTTAGATTTAGTGTGTAAATCTTGGTTTGATGGAATAAATGTAATACAAATTATGATCGTTTATGTGAGTGTTTATAGTTTGTTCCTAAGAACCAAGAAATGTTTGCCCATTTTACTGTGCATAATAGATTACATTTTTCCAAATTTTATTTACTCTCCATATTTTTATTTATAATAGTTACTGGTGATGTGCCTCATTAATTTGCTAACAATTTATATTAATAGAATGGATCCTGGCCATGTATTATTTTTTTCCTCTCTTACAACTCAAGGAAACAATATGGCATATTTCATGCTTCTAGTTTTATTTTTAACAGGCCTCCCCAAAATAAACATTTCAGGATAGAATTTCAGGCACCGTTGCTGGCTAGTGAAGGAGTTATTTTCAGAAAGGAAAGGTTGTCAAACTTCTAGATTTCTGTCTCTGGCAATAATCTGTTTGACAGTTCTCCAGCACTTTTAGTTTCAATATGTTCATTATTCCCCATTATGTTGAGATATTATTTTTCATCAGTATCATTTCCTGGTAAGTCTACTCTTTGACTCTCGCTTTATTGGTTTCCCTTTATTATTTCATTGTACCTGCTTGGCAGTTACACTGAGGTCATTTCTACCCTCTGAGTTCTGGGCTCCTAAAATCAGAGGGCTCAGTATTGCTGGCAACCCACCAATTAATCAATAGTAGATCATCTCCACTTAATTGTGCAGACAGCTACTCAGCAATATTTGCTGTCTACCAGACACCCTTTCTATGATGGGTCTATGATCGGTTCCCAGCCATTCTTCAGTTCTCTTTCTTCTCCATCTTCCTCTTTGTGTTTAACAAATTATGTTGTTTCCAAAGTATCTGACAGAAGAATTTCACATTTCTGTGCATTCCATCCATCTCTTAGGAATTTATTGTCTCTGTGAAAGTGGTTTATCTTCTTTCATTTGTGCTATGCATTCTTTCAACAATTCCTATCCTCTCTCTCTCTTAAACACTTACTTTTCTTTAAGACTGAGGCATATTTAAGAATCTATATGAAATAGCCCTTTTCCTGATTACATTCCATTTTGGTTACCACTGTTCTCTCTCTTCTTTTGTTTCTAGATAAAATTTTTAAACAAAATGTCTAAATTTAATATTTCCACTTCATCACTCACAATATCTTTAGGTATGAAAATACTTAATACTGTTGTGTCAGTGTTTAGTCCTATCAATTCAGTTCAGTTCAGTTCAGTTCAGTCACTCAGGTGTGTCCGACTCTTAGCAAATTGCATATTAAACAATTTTTCACTTTCCATCCTGAACTTTCTTGATCTCTCTGTAGCATTAGCATTTGACATTTGCATTAATTTCTTAGGGTTGTCATAACACATTACCACAAACAGAATGGCCTACAACAGCACTTATTTTCTCACAGTTTGAGAGGTTAGAAATCTGAAATCAGTACATGAACAAGGTCGTTTTTTCCTTCCTGAAGCTCTGAGGGAGACTGTGTTCCATGTACTCTCTCCTGGTATCTGTTGGTTGTTGTCAATCTTCAGTGTTTCTGGGCTTGTAGATGTATTACTCCAATCTCTGCCTGTCATCACATGGTAAACTTGTGTGTCTTTACATCACATCCCTGTATGTTGTTCTGTGTCCAAATGATCCTTTTCTTATAAAGACATTAGTTATTGGCTTAAAGGCAACCCCAAGCCAGCATACATCATCTTAACTTGCTTACATCTGCAAAGCCCCTATTTCCAAACAATGTCTTCACCTGTATAAATATATTCATTTTAACTCAACATGCCCCAAAGTTTTACCTATTCCAAGGTCAAGTCCAAAATCCTATGAAATATTAACTCAAAAAGCTCCAAATCTTATCATTATCAGAAATGCATAAGATTCTGTGTATAGTCTGTCATGCAGCAAAATTCCTCTCCATTTATGGATCTTTGAAACTAGAAAGCAAGTTATCTGTTTTTAAGATACAGTGCTGGGGGCTTTCATAGTAGCTCAGTGGTAAAGAGTCTGCCTGCCAATGAGATAGGTTTGATCTCTGGTCTGGGAAGAATCCACAAGCTACGAATCAGCTGTCACTGTGCCACAACTGAGTCTGTGCTGTAGAGCCCAAGACCACAACTACTGAGCCCATATGCCACAACTACTGAAGTCCGTGTGCCTAGAGCCTGTGCTCTGCAACAAGAGAGAACGAGAGAAGCCTGCACCACAATGACAGAGTAGTCCCTGGTTACCACAACTAAAAGAGACTCGTGCAGCAGTGAAGACCAATACACCCCCAAATTAATAATTATTTAAAAAACACAATGGTGAGGCAGGCATGAAATAGCCATTCCCCTCCGAAAAGGGAGATAATGGAAGGAATTAAGGAATCACAGTTTTAAAGAAAATTCAGAGTCAAGCAAGGCAAAATCCATTAGATATAAGGCATGAAAATTACTTTCTGTTGCTTGATGCTCTGTCCTCTGGGTCTGCAGATTCCATCAGTCCTTGCTTCTGGGTCAACCAAAGCCCTATTTGTTCCTGCCTTGGGCTCTTAGTGGTAGTCCTGCCATTTTAGCTTGAGGTTTTCCCATCCTGCGGGCCCAAGGACAGGGGTAGCCCTATCCTCTAGAAATGAGGAGGTGCCATTTTGTTGACCACTCAACCAGCAGGATGGTTAAACAATGTTTCTTTCCTTTTTTGGAAAGACAACACACATTTACAGTCTAGTATCTCTACTAGCTTATTTCTTGTTTCCTACCAACAGAATTCCAAAAGTCCAAATGCCCTTCTTCATGTCATCCTGTCTCTCTCTGCTTCAGTCCAAGATGGCAGTGTTTCTGCTAAGATGACTGTTTGTATCCATCACACGCCTAGTCTTTCCAAAAGTTTGTCCAGCCGCACTCTTGGTGTTTTCTCCAAAGCACAGTATTCTCATTTTTTACCATATGGACAGGCTAAGAATTTTATAAACTTTCTCAAGTTTTCTAGCTCCTTGTGACTTAGCAGGGCTTTCTCCAAGGTAACACTTGCATTTTATTACAAGTAGCAAGTAGAAACCAAGGCTGAACTTCCATGCTTTGCTTGGAAATCTCCTCAGATAAACATCCAAGTTTGTCGGTTACAAGTTATACTCTCCACTCAAAAGCAAATCTCCAGTCAGCCAAGTTTATAACAAACATAACAAACTGGAAAATTTCTTCCAGTTTCCAGGAACTTATTCCTTATTTTCTTCTGAGATCTCATCAGAATCGCCTTGTACAATCATATTTCTTTTCTTTTCCTTTTTTTTTTTTTTTTTACCATTTTTGAAGTCTTTACTGAATTTGTTACAATGTTGCTCCTATTTTTGTGTTTATGTTTTTTGGCCAAGAGGCATGTGGGATCTTAGCTTCCAGACCAGGGATTGAAATACCCCCTATATTGGAAGGTGAAGTGGTAACTACTGGACCGTCAAGAAGTCTCTTCAACCATATTTCTAACAGTCTCTTCAAAGCAATCGAGGTTTTTACTACCATATACCTCAAAATTTCCTGAAGAAGAGAATGGCAACCCACTCCAGTATTCTTGCTTAGAGAATTCCATGGACAGAGGAGCCTGCTGGGCTATAGTTCATGAAGTTGCAGACACGACTGAACAACTAACACACACACACACACACACACACACATCCCTCAAAATTATTCCAGCCTCTATCACCCAATTTCAAAGCCAATTTCACATTTTAAAATATTTTTTACAGCTGCACCCCACTTTCTCACAATGTAACCTAAAGCATCATTATTAATTTCTTCATTCTTAACTTCCTCTCCCTCTATGAGGCTGTGGAACAACTATCTGCGGCTTTCTCCTCCCTCCCTACATCCAAACAATATGTAAAGGCTTTACTTCCTCTGACTGCCATTTATTTTTGGTGTTTTCAAGGATTACTGTCTTGATCCTTTGCTTGTGTTTCTCTGTATACTCTCTGAGATATCTACCTTATGCAAATACAAGTCTTTGCTGCCATTAGTCATGGTGTCTACCAAACCTACTTTTCCACGCTTGCATACTCAGCTACCTACTGGACATGTCCCTTCAGATGTTCTACGATCACTTCAGACTCTTCAGTACCCAAATCGAACTCACCCTTAAGGTCTTAAACCCATTCGCTCCATTTTTCCCATGTTGATGAGGAAACAAATATGGCTGAATTTAATTTTTCAAAGTACAAACTGGGAAATTATTCTAGATTTCTTTGCATTTCTCTTTCTCCCCTGATTCCACTCCCAATCACTTACTGACTTCGGTTTAATAGATTCAGCATTCTTAGGAGTTCTTACATCCATGGAATAATAGAGATTGAAAGACTGAAAGTATCCACTGGTGGATTCCTACTTTCAATCTTATTATTTCTTCTGTGGATTCTGTGACAGACTCATAATGGATAACTCTAGTGAATGGATCACTGCTGATTTTAGTTAACCCTCTTCCTGTCAACTATTTTTTACAATGGTTTAGAGAGACCTTTCTAAATCTGGTGGCTCAGACGGTAAAGCGTCTGCCTGCAATGTGGGAGATGGGGGTTTGATCCCTGGGTTGGGAAGATCCCCTGGAGAAGGAAATGGCAGCCTACTCCAGTACTCTTGCCTAGAAAATTCCATGGGTGGAGGAACCTGGTGGGCTATAGTCCATGGAGTCGCAGAGTCGGACATGACTGAGTGACTTCACTTTCACTTTCTAAACATAAATTAGGTCAATCATTTCCCTGCTAAAAAATCTTTCAGTGGAAAGCAACAAGACTCTTTATTATTGGGGTCCCGTTTGCTTCTTCAACTTCACCTTTTAATTCTCCCTTGTATGGCTCTTCTCTTTAACTATCGAAAAGTACTGGTAATTCTTCCAACATATCTTACTCTTTTACACATCTTGTTTTCCCAGTCCTTGTCTCTCCCCTGGAATATTTCTTCCCTTTCTGTACTTTATCCCCTATTCTTTAGATTTCATTTTGATTATTTTGAAGAGGCTTCCTATGATGGAGGCAGTCCACCATATTATCCTTGTTTATGTCATTAGCTTGCCTTTTTTCACAGGATCCTGTAATTACTGATTTACCTGGATGTCTTCCCAACTAAACTATGAAACATTCAAGAGCCAAGTATGGACTTTGTTCAGCAGGCTAGCTTAGAACCTATAACAAGTGTATGTGAATGGAATAACAATGCTGAACAGGCCAGTTCTTTCTATATATAATATGAAAGTAACAACCTTAAATTGGACATTGAATTATTTAAGAGCACATTTGACTTCTAAAAATGTGACCTTTCAGAAATAAAGTTTTATTTTATTGGGTTTGTTGTTTATAGGTGAAATTTATTTTGCATTGAAAATGGCAATTTTAGAAGTTAATTTGTGTAGTAAATGATGTTAGGAAGAAATAATTGCTTTATTCAGGAAGATACACTGTGACATTTTACATAAGAAATGATACACTGGCCTTTTCCCCTTATCCCAGAGACCTTGAGGTTAATACTGTCTGCCATTATTACTATATTTATAGAAGATCATATTAGATTGTATTTTTATAATAAGTTCATAATTGTCTCAAGATATATATTCATGTGTGCTTAATCAAATAGCATAGTTTTATGAATTCATTCAGTTTATATGCACACACACAGGGTATTCAAATACCACATTCATTCCTTGTAACAAAATATCATATTCACAAAATTTTAGTTTTTGTCCCCTTTTCATATAAAATATATTGAAAATGAGAATTTTCTTCTATCTGAGTGAGTTCATTAGAAACATTGAAACATTTGATTATATATCAAATACTGAAATATCCTCTAATAGCATATTAATAAAAATAAGTAATATGTGACTAAAATGACTGATTCAATTTATCACTGTTACTGGTTAACATCATCAATTCTTTTGTATATTTACCCTGTCAAATTTCAGGCAAAGAAATGCAATACAGATATATATAGTTTACATTTCAAGCAATAAGTTTGAGAAAACTTTGGCTTTGCATATTAAGTCAACTGAGAAAGTTTTGTAAAATCTCAATAAAGAAAAAGTGTACAATTCCACTATACTGATTGGGAATGTAAGAAATTAAGTTTGGAAGTCCAGTTGGTTTCCTGGAATCTACAAATGAATCACTTGTGGAAAAGAGACACTAATAGTTTATGATACATGAATCAAAGAACTATGTTAATTTTATATTATAATTAACTTTCCTTGAAAATGTACTATTTTCATAAAAGAGAACCTTAATTTTTCTTATTTTGTTTATTTTTGTCATTTTGTATTATGATTCAGTTCTATGTTCATATTATGTGGAGTGAATTTCCACAGAATATGAACATAATGAATGAATCATGCATAGAGTTACTTCATTTTCTGCTACTTTTATATAAAAAACAATGACCCATATAGCTTAGGTAAAAAGAACAGTGAGATCTTTGCAACATAAGAAAATACTTTGGAAGCATAACTCTCATTTTTGGAGTAGCTATGATTTAAAGACTGGGGCCGTGGACGAGAGCATATGGATATGAGCCATAGTGATGACTCAGAAGTGATTGATATCCTCATTACCAATGTTTTTAACCATCCACATGTACAGCATAATCACAGGTTACATGAGGATTAGCTCTTACAGTTTGAAGAGAAAGTCATGTTATTGAAGTCACCCTTGAGAATCCTCTGTATCACTTATATAGTATAATATGTACACACACCATATTTGCTAAGGGTTGATATAGATGGTCTTCAGGCTGGAATATATTGCTGCTTCTTCAGTTTAGCACATGATAAAGTATTAGATTGTATTTAGAGTCCAATAGTATAAAATACACATTTAAACACTAGAATCACACTTATTTGTCCAAAACCTTTATACAGAGAGTTGAGAATGACTGAACAGAAGATTCATGTCTCCCGTTCCTCTTTCCCCTGGGATTATGCTAAATGAATGAAATGAGAAGTGTATTATATAAATAATGCAAATTATTTCTCTCCTTTCTTTCTTTTCTCCCTACCTCTCATTCCCACTTTTATATTCTTTATTTTCCAAGTATATCTATTGGAGTCTTAGGAAATTAAATGCATATTTAATGTAATTCCATAGATTTATATAGTGATGATAATTTTGCCACCTGCATTTTAACTCAAGTAATTTGGAGACAATTTTCCAAAGAAATAAAGAACATTTTCATACAAATGAATTACAAAATAGTTGTAGTAACATTAGAATTTGTTTATTTTTGTGTAAGGAGAGAAAGTGTTCTATCAAGTAAGTATAGGGTGGTAAGTTAGACATCTGTTGATTATCTGCAGATATTGGGATTTCCTGTACTGATTCAAGAGATACAGGTGACATAATTAAGAAAAAAATTAATCTTTCAAAACCATTAAAGTACGTATTTTTCTAAATTTAAGAACTGCTGAATTTGAGGGGGAGTAGTTAGTTGAGCTTTCCTGATAGCGCAATTAGTAAAGAATCTACCCGCAATGCAGGAGACCTTGGTTCAATTCCTGGGTCAGGAAGATTCTGGAGAAGAAAGGATAGGCTACCCACTCCAGTTTTCTTGGGCTTCCCTTGAGCTCAGCTGGTAAAGAATCCACCTGCAATGTGGGAGACCTGGGTTAGGAAGATCCCCTGGAGTAGGGAAAGACTACCCACTCTAGTGTTCTGGCCTGGAGAATTCCATAGACTGTATAGTCCATGGGGTCACAAAGAGTGGGATGTGACTGAGCGACTTTCACTTTCACTTTCAGTGGAATAACTCAGCTGCTTTTTAATCCTTAAAATGAGAGCTCCTTGGAGAGCTCCTATCTGGTAATTGAATCAGAGTTAATCAGTACAATTATAGGATTTCGTGATTGGTGTACAATTTCTGTGCCACGCATTCATTTACTATCATTTAAAGGAAGAATCACAAATTATTAGGTACAGGAGGTGCTGATATCTTTTTTCAGCACATATGGTTGGCATAATTTTTCATTTGAAATATGATCACTGTATAAGCTCCACAAAATGGAAGTATATTAAAGAGAAAATAGGTCAAATTTACTCATAGTAGTGCATGAAATTTTCTGGATACACATTTATTCAGAAATGTTCTTAGTGGTCTAAGAAGATTTCTAAGAAGATAATCTATAAACAAATCAACATTTGACATCATTTAATCTAAACATGGTTTAGATGGTTTAGATTAAAAATTCATATATAACATTCTCTCAGGTATAAATTATATTCTTTTTTAAAAATATTATTTATTTTTGGTTGTGCTAGGTCTTCGTTGCTACGTGGACTTTCTTTAGTTCTGGAAGAGTGGGGCCTACTTTCTAGTTGCGGTGTGTGGGCTCCTCATTGCAGTGGCTTCTATTGTGGAGTACAGGATCTAGGGCTCCTGGGCTTCAGCGTTCGAGGTACATGGGTTCAGAGATTTTGGTTCCCAGGCTCTAGAGCACAGGCTCAACTGTTGTGACATACAGGCTTAGCTGCTCTGCATATGGTATCTTCCCAGATGAGGGGTTGAGCCTGTGTCTCCTGCATTGGCAGGCAGATTCTTTACCTGTGCAACACCTGGAAAGCCCCACCTAACTGGTATGGGAATATAAATTAAATGCAAATTAATTGTAAATAATTTAAAAATATGTTCCCCTTTATTTTCTTTTTCATTCTGTTAGCTTTTAAGAAATATCAGTACATATATTTTTTTTTTTGGTCTCACCTTATTTTCCACCCTTTGTGTGATGTAAAACTAGATTAGCTTCTTCTAGTGACTTCCCAATTAAACTGAGGCTGGAGAGTAGGTGAATAAGACTATAGATTTTCCTGTTGAAACATCTGGATTTCAATCCGGGTCCTGCTAGTTCAGTTTCAAATTACCTCTCTCACTATTTCCACTCATAGAGATGTTAATAACAATTATGGCATTCTTAAAAGTTACATATGAAAAAACAAAATTACATTTAAAAAAACAAAGTTACATTTGAAAAAACAATGGCTGGGGGAAATACCAGTGACACCTCTTCATTTCAATTTGGAGGTTTGATCCCTGGGTGGGAAATGGCAACCTACTCCAGTATTCTTGCCTGGAAAATTCCATGGAAAGAGGAGCCTGGTGGGCTAAGGTCCATGGGGTCGCAAAGAGTCAGACACGACTG
Organism: Bos indicus x Bos taurus; assembly: GCF_003369695.1. Lineage (NCBI taxonomy): Eukaryota > Metazoa > Chordata > Mammalia > Artiodactyla > Bovidae > Bos > Bos indicus x Bos taurus. The sequence goes on along the minus strand of NC_040081.1, from coordinate 21,543,594 downwards.
AGAGACTGAGCACGTAGACACACATAGGCACATACCGATTAGATGCTTTTAATGGAAATAAGTTCTTATCAATTTCCCACAAAAACAAAACACCTATGAGGATATTTTACTTGATAGTTTCATTATTAATCTGAAAAATCAAATTCCTGATATAATCAAGTTACTTAACAGAGAAAGATCAGGGATTTCTAGGAAACAGGCCAAATATCTAATGGTGGTAGAATCTAGGAATTATAAAGTTCTCTGGTCAGTGGCATAAAATATTTTTTTCTCTCTTTCTTCTTAACAGGAATACCAATCTTAATTTTATAGGTAGATTTTAAGAAAAACACACTTCCTAATCTGTGAAGTAAATTGATTTTAATTTGAAACTTAAATATAGGAAAATTACATTAATTTTGAAACAACTCTCATGGTCTCATTATTTTTACGTTTTCTATGGCAAAGCAAAATTCTCAGAGTGGTTGATTCTCTAGATTCAAAATTCTCATAGGGTTTTGAAAAATGTACTAAGCTTATACGAAATAAGCCAGTATGAAAATCTGAAAATGCCAAGAAAATTAACATTTAAAAATCTCTAGGAATAATGATATTCATAAAATGATGAAATGGGAGGCATTATTCCATCTAAATGAGTATGAATGGTTCTAACTCTAGAATCTCTCTTTTATTGTTGGTCTCCAAGGGAGGTACATATATACTATATCCAGTGCTAGAGATGATTCATTAGGAAATGAGAAGACCTATTTGAATTTTTATTATTTTATAATTTATCTTGTCCTTTAAAGGTTTTATGTTGTTAGTACATTTTAAAATTTACATTTTAGTAAGTAGAACAAAAATATAAATTGTACATTGACGACTGTGTGTGTGTGCGCGTGTGCATGCATTGCATGCATTAATGTTTCAATTGGTGGAGATCTCTTATAAAAGATCTTTATGCTGTCCTTCCCTTTCCTATCTAATTTCTCCCCTGACATCTCATTCCCCAGCCAGAGAGAAGGTGCCTTGGTTTCTGCCCCTGACAGATATCTCCATTCGTTTAATGTAGAAGCACTGTGAAGATGCTGAGGTAACAGAAGACCACATCTACCCTCTCGTTTGTGCCATCTTCCTGAGTCTCAGTGGTGGTGTGAAAATTCAGTTCAGTCTCTCAGTTGTGTCCGACTCTTTGTGACCTGTGGACTGCAGCACACCAGGCCTCCTTGTCCATCACCAACTCCCGGAGTTTACTCAAACTCATGTCCATCGAGTCGGTGATGCCATCCAACCGTCTCATCCTTTGTTGTCCCTTCTCCGCCCACCTTCAGTCTTTCCCAGCATCAGAGTCTTTTCAAATGAGTTCTTCCCATCAGGTGGCCCAAGTATTGGAGTTTCAGCTTCAACATCAGTCCTTCCAATAAATATTCAGGACTGATTTCCTTTAGGATGGACTGGTTTGATCTCCTTGCAGTCCAAGGAACTCTGAAGTCTTCTCCAACACCACAGTTCAAAAGCACCAATTCTTCTGCACTCAGCTTTCTTTCTTTTCCTTCTCAACTCTGACATCCATACATGACTACTGGAAAAACCATAGCTTTGACTAGACAGACCTTTGTTGGCAAAGTAATGTCTCTGCTTTTTAATAGTCTGTCTAGGTTGGTCATAACTTTTCTTCCAAGGAGCAAGCATCTTTTAATTTCATGGTTGCAGTCACCATCTGCAGTGATTTTGGAGTCCAAGAAAATAAAATCTATCACTGTTTCAACTCTTTCTCCATCTATTTGCCATGAAGTGATGGGCCCAGATGCCATGATCTTAGTTTTCTGAATATTGAGCTTTAAGCCAACTTTTTCACTCTCCTCTTTCACTTTCATCAAGAGGCTCTTTAGTTCTTCTTCAGTTTCTGCCATAACGGTGGTGTCATCTGCATATCTGAGGTTATTGATATTTCTTCTGGTAGTCTTGATTCCAGCTTATGCTTCATCCAGCTCAGCTTTTCTCATGATGTACTCTGCATATAAGTTAAATAAGGAGGGTGACAATATACAGCCTTGACGTGCTCCTTTCCCTATTTGAAACCAGTCTGTTGTTCCATGTCCAGTTCTAACTGTTGCTTTCTGACGTGTATACAGATTTCTCAAGAGGCAGGTCAGGTGGTATGGTATTCCTATCTCTTTAAGAATTTTCCATAGTATGTTGTGATCCACACAGTCAAAGGCTTTGCCATAGTCAATAAAGCAGAAATAGATGTTTTTCTAGAACTCTCTTGCTTTCTCAGTGATCCAACGGATGTTGGCAATTTGATCTCTGGTTCCTCTGCCTTTTCTAAAACCAGCTTGAACATCTGAAAGTTCTCGGTTCACATACTGTTGAAGCCTGGCTTGGAGAATTTTGAGCATTACTTTACTAGCGTGTGAGATGAGTGCGATTGTGCAGTAGTTTGAGCATTCTTTGGCATTGTCTTTCTTTGGGATTGGAATGAAAACTGACCTTTTTTAATAATATAAATTTATTTATTTTAATTGGAGGCTACTTACTTTACAATATTGGAAAGATGGTAACGAAAACTGACCTTTTTCAGTCCTGTGGCCACTGGTGAGTTTTCCACATTTGCTGGTATATTGAGTGCAGCAGTTTCACAGCATCATCTCTTAGGATTTGAAGTAAGCTCAACTGGAATTCCTTCACCTCCACTAGCTTTGTTCGTAGTGATGCTTCCTAAGGCCCACTTGACTTCAGACTCTAGGATGTCTGGCTCTAGGTGAGTGATCACACCATCATGATTTTCTCGGTCATGAAGATTTTTTTTTTTTGTATAATTCTGTGTATTCTTGTCACCTCTTCTTAATATCTTCTGCTTTTGTTAGGTCCATACTATTTCTGTCCTTTATTGTGCCCATCTTTGCATGAAATATTCCCTTGTTATCTCTTATTTTCTTGAAGAGATCTCTAGTCTTTCCCATTCTATTGTTTTCCTCTATTTCTTTGTATTGATAACTGAGGAAGGCTTTCTTATCTCTCTTAGCTATTCTTTGGAATTCTGCATTCAGATGGGTATATCTTTCCTTTTCTCCTTTGTCTATTTTTAGCTTCTCTTTTTTTCTCAGCTATTTGCAAGGCCTCCTCAGACAACCGTTTTGCCTTTTTACACTTCTTTTTCTTGGGAATGGTTGATCCCTGCCTCCTGTACAATGTCGTGAACCTCTGTTCATAGTTCTTCAGGTACTCTGTCTATCAGATCTAATCCCTTGAATCTATTTTTCACTTCTACTGTATAATCATAAGTGATTTGATTTCAGTCATACCTGAATGGTCTAGTGATTCCCTACTTTCTTCAATTTATGAAAATTTGGATTATATAATAGCCTTTTTTTTTTTTTTTACCTTTAGGAGATTATTCTCATAATTGCTATTCTGCCTGGCAGAAGTTTAATCCAACCCTGATGTTTTACATTCTATCAAGTGTTAATCCTTTATCCAGATAATTTAAATTGTTTTTCTGGGAATATTAGACTAATAGACTTATTGAGATATTTCCTTGTTTATTACTATGTTAAGATAGGGGTTTTCCCAATGGCTCAGCAGGTAAAGAATCCACTTGCAACACAGGAAATATGGCTTTCATCCCTGGGCTGGGAAGAGCCACTGGAGGAGGACATAGTGATCCACTGCAGTATTCTTGCCTGGAGAATACCATGGGCAGAGGAGCCTGGCAAGCTATAGTCCATGGGGTCGCAAAGAGTCAGACCTGACTGAAGTGACTGAGCACATACACGTGTTAGGATAGATCAAGTGTAGTGAGAGGGAAAAGTCTGAGTAAACCATTCTTAAAATGGGAAAATTGTGATCTTAGCCTTTGCTATTATTACCACTTTATTGTTTGGTTGCTACAATTTGTTATTTGACAATAAAAAATATCCACTGAGCTATAAATAAGGCTGTGTCTTTGAAACCTTAGAGAGTGAACTTATAAAAAGATGCAGCTATTTATAGAAGTGTCTCTTCAGACAGGCATTTATAACTCTTCAGACAATTGTTCTCCCTGGGCTTAAAAAAAACTGATTGGTTATCTCCATAAATAATTTCCTTGGATGGCTGAAGAAATAAAATCAAGAGAGAGAAAAATTAACTCAAAAATATTCAGAAGTCTCTTGTTTTAGAGGGACTGTTGTAATCACGTAATCCAAATCTCTTAGACAAGAAGCAGTTGAGTCACCAGGAGTTGACAAGTCATTTGCGTTCAGTTTAGTTCAGTTGCTCAGTCATGTCCGACTCTTTGCGACCCCATGAATCGAAGCACGCCAGGCCTCCCTGTCCATCACCAACTCCTGGAGTTCACTCAGACTCACGTCCATCGAGTCAGTGATGCCATCCAGCCATCTCATCCTCTGTCTTCCCCTTCTCCTCCTGCCTTCAATATTTCCCAGCATCAGGGTCTTTTCCAGTGAGTCAACTCTTTGCATGAGGTGGCTAAAGTACTGGAGTTTCAGCTTCAGCATCATTCCTTCCAAAGAAATCCCAGGGCTGATCTCCTTCAGAATGGACTGGTTGGATCTCCTTGCAGTCCAAGGGACTCTCAAGAGTCTTCTCCAACACCATGGTTCAAAAGCATCAATTCTTTGGCGCTCAGCCTTCTTTACAGTCCAACTCTCACATCCATACATGACCACAGAAAAAACCATAGCCTTGACTAGACGAACCTTTGTTGGCAAAGTAATATCTGTGCTTTTCAATATGCTATCTAGGTTAGTCATAACTTTCCTTCCCATAGTAAGCATCTCTTAATTTCATGGCTGCAGTCACCATCTGCAGTGATTTTGGAGCCCCAAAAAATAAAGTCTGACACTGTTTCCCCATCTATTTCCCATGAAGTGATGGGACCAGATGCCATGATCTTCATTTTCTGAATGTTGAGCTTTAAGCCAACTTTTTCACTCTCCTCTTTCACTTTCATCAAGAGGCTTTTTAGTTCCTCTTCACTTTCTGCCATAAAGGTGGTGTCATCTGCATATCTGAGGTGATTGATATTTCTCCTGGCAATCTTGATTCCAGCTTCTGTTTCTTCCAGTCCAGTGTTTCTCATGATGTACTCTGCATATAAGTTAAATAAGCAGAGTGACAATATACAGCCTTGACGTACTCCTTTTCCTATTTGGAACCAGTCTGTTTTTCCATGTCCAGTTCTAACTGTTGCTTTCTGACCTGCATACAGATAAAATGACTTCGTGGTAGTGCAGAAACTATGCTAGTATTGCTGGACACTGGTGCTCAATGTACTGTCATACCTAGTTAGCAATTGCTGGAATCAAAATTTCTGGGAGAAATATCAATAACCTCAGAAATGCAGTGACACCACCCTTATGGCAGAAAGTGAAGAGGAACTAAAGAGTCTTTTGATGAAAGTGAAAGAGGAGAGTGAAAAAACTGGCTTAAAACTCAACATTCAAAAAATGAAGGTGATGGCATCCGGTCCCACTTCATGGCAAATATATGGGGATACAATGGAAACAGTGATAGACTTTATTTTCTTAGGCTCTAAAATCACTGCAGATGGTGAGTGCAACCATGAAATTAAAAGACGCTTGCTCCTTGGGAGAAAAACTATGACCAACCTAGACAGCCTATTAAAAAGCAGAGACATTACTTTGTCAACAAAGGTCTGTCTAGCCAAAGCTATGGTTTTTCCAGTAGTCATGTATGGATGTGAGAGTTGAAAAGGAAAAGAGAGAAAGCTGAGTGCAGAAGAATTGATGCTTTTGAACTGTAGTGTTGGAGAGGATTCTTGAGAGTTCCTTGGACCGCAAGGAGATCAAACCAGTCCATCCTAAAGGAAATCAGTCCTGAATATTTATTGGAAGGACTGATGGTGAAGCTGAAACTCCAATACTTCGGCCACAAGATGGGAAGAGACGACTCATTGGAAAAGACCCCAAATGCTGGGAAAGATTGAAGGTGGGAGGAGAAGGGGACAACAGAGGATGAGATGGTTGGATGGCATCACTGACTCAATCAACATGAGTTTGAGCAAGGTCTGGGTATTTGTGATGGACAGGGAAGCCTGGGGTGCTGCAGTCCAGGGGATCGCAAAGAATCATGCAGGACTGAGTGACTGAACTGAACTGAACTAGTTCTTTGGGTTTAATTAGAACTTCTATTGAATAATGCAGTTATTATGAGACCTGCAGTACCTATTGCAGCCTATATTGTAGCAGATCATCATCCCAACAGAGCAGGAAGTGCATGGAGTCTTTACATGCAACAGGGGAAAGCACTGCGGGCACCAACAAACCAAACCAATGAACATGCGTGCTAAGTCACTTCAGTCATGTCTGACTCTTTGCAACCCCATGACTATAGCCTGACAGGCTTCTCTATCTGTGGGATTCTCCAGGCAAGAATACTGGAGTGGTTTGCCACTTCCTTCTCCAGGGGATCTTCCCCACCAGGGATCGAACCAGCATCTCTTACTTCTCCTGTATTGGCAGGTAGGTTCTTTACCACTTGTGCCACCTGGGAACATGTGACTGTTATTCTTTGGGTTTCTCGTTAAATTTTCCTGAGGAACTATCTAACATTCTGGTTAAATGGAAATTTCTCAATAATCAGTTACCTGAAGATGCTAAGAATGCAACACAGTTTACAGATGTCTCAAGCGAGGAGAAAGTGAAACTGAAATTTGCTCAGTTGTGACTGACTCTTTGAGATCCCATGGACTATACAGTCCATGAAATTCTCCAGGCCAGAATACTGGAGCGGGTAGCCCTTCCCTTCTCCAGGGGATCTTCCCAACCCAGGGGTCAAACCCTGGTCTCCTGCATTACAGGCGGATTCTTTACCAGCTGAGCCACAAAAGAGGCGGGTTAACCCTTAATCTGGAAAGCATCTATACTGTGACTGGTCAATAATAAGATATTACTAGAATAGATATTTAACATTTATAGGACAATAGTCAATGAATCAGCAATATATTTATTTAAAATGAGCCTTAGATAAAAAGACTGTCAGTAGTGCTGTTATGGAAAATATTATGAATGTCGAAGGGGAAAACTTGCTTATTCATGCATCTCTGATCATTTGTCCATCATCTAGGAGGCTATGGAAAAGCTGGCAGGCTGTCAAACAAGATTGATAGATGCTGCAATCTCTTTCTCCTCACTCTCTTCTATTCTCATCCCTCTCCAGCGTTGCTCCAATTTCTTTGTTTGATAGGTAGTTTAGTAATTTTGATCTTTAATTTTATTTTAATATCCACTGAAGTATGTGTGTGCATGTGCTCAGTTGCTCAGTCATGTCTGACTCTGTGCCACCCCATAAAGTGTGGCCCAACAGCCTCCTCTGTCCATGGGATTTCCCAAGCAAGAATATTGGAGTGGGTTGTCATTTCCTCCTCCAGGGGATCTTCCTGACCCTTGGATTGAACCTTCATCTCTTGAGTTCCCCTGCTTATCAGGTGGATTCTTTACTACTGTGCTACCTGAGAAGCCCAAATGTGATTTTGTGCAGTTGAACTAATTGATAATTAAACTAATTCTCAATTTTAATACACATTATTTGTCTTTTGGTGAATATTTTTATCTCATTTTATATATATTGTAAAATTTATTTTTTTGTGGTTTTTTTCTTTGTTTTCTCCATCTTCAAGAAGTTTCATGGATTGCACCCCACTTTCATAGTAGTTTGTAGATACTATTCATTTTTTAGGTACCAATATGGGTTTCCTCAGTGGCTCAGTAGGGAAGAATCTGCCTGCCAATGCAGAAGACATGAGTTTGATCCCTGGGTCAGGAAGATCTCCTAGAGAAGGAAATGGCAACCCACTTCAATATTCTTGCCTAGGAAATCCCTTGGCCAGAGGAGCCTGATAGGCTACAGTCCTTGGGATTGCAAAAGAGTTGGACATGACTGAGTGACTAAACAACAACAAATTATAAATAAAGAATTCCAATATAAATTTTATTTTTTTATTTTTGTAGATAAGCATTTGACTTCCACTTGTAAACTTGTATAATTATTTTTTTATTCCTAAAGTTCAGGTTTTTTAAAATTCAGAAATGACATGACCAGCTGTGAGCTTTTGTCAGTCTTCCAGCTTTGTTTCTCTTCATCTTGAGGACTTTCTTTTTCTATTCATAGCTTAATTTTTATTTCTCTGCATCTATGACACGACTGAAGTGACTTAGCAGCAGTAGCAGCATGCCTTCATTTAAAACAGTTAGCTACTCTTATTTATACTTCATGTGCATTAATATATCCTCCAATCTCCTCATCTTTCTTTTCATTACATCCATTCCAGCTTTGCTCTGTGATTTAGTTATTTCTTCAACTTGATATTTCAATCCATTAACTTATGTTACAACCATTTCTGTCTCCTCATTCCATTAATCTATTGACTTTTTAAGCTGGTAAATCATGTTTTTTTTTGTTTGTTTGTTAGACTTAAAAAGACTTTTTTCATGCCACAGCACATTTTTGTTAATTTGCATCATCATCATCATTTTTTAGTTCAAGTTTCTCTTGAGTTCAGGAGCCTCTTGCATCAACTCTGTTTTGCTGGATATCCTTCTGTTTAACTCATCTTTCTCTCCTTAGGCAACTCGATCTTTCTGAGATACTAGAAGAAAGCCTGTTTCCTTCTTCTTTTCCATCTTAGGAAGCAGAAACAACAGAGTAACTCCTTCAGACTTTTAATTGCCTTCCTGGGGCCAGAGAGACTAGGCATAGTCAAGCTGCCAATAATATTCTATTCCCAATGACACCTGCAGGTCTCTTAGAATAAATTTATTTCCAGATAGTGAATTGTAGCTTTGCAATATAGTATCTCTTTTAAACTGGTCTCCAAACATATCCCCTTCCATAGATCAGATTACCTGTTTTCAGAGATTCCAGAATACCTGAATGAAACACTCCAAAGTCATCAGAAATTTAGTTTAAAAGAGAAAGATGGAATGGAGAGAAACCAGGGATGAAGGAAGATCTCCTTTTCCAGTTAGTTTTGTTCTCAGAATCCTTTTACACCTATCTCAGTAGGTCTGTTATAACTGAAATGCAAAACATAAATTCAAGAATATGTTAGTAACCTTTCTGAAGGTAGCGAATGAATTTTATAACATTAAAAATTTTTCTTCAGCAAAGGAATGTAGGGGGTAAATAAATATCTAATTGATTACAGAGGCCAGCATTTCAAAAGAGTACACATGAACATCATTCTGTGTTTTATGATATTTTAAGAAATTGTTGAACCTCTGCTACTTATGCTATCTGAATGTGAAGCAAATTTCTTTCTCATAAAATATAAATCCCTTTAACTTTTGCTTTTCTATGAAAGGTTAATAATTTAAAGGAAACTCTTATGTATAGACAACTATTTATATGTAGAACTTTTATATTCTGATTTTTATTTCAAAGCACAACAAAAACATGAAAATATTATATTTTATTATTTTTTTAATTTTATTTTATTTTTAAACTTTACATAATTGTATTAGTTTTGTCAAATATCAAAATGAATCCACCACAGGTATACATGTGTTCCCCCTCCTGAACCCTCCTTCCTCCTCCCTCCCCATGCCATCCCTCTGGGTCGTCCCAGTGCACTAGCCCCAAGCATCCAGTATCATGCATCGAACCTGGACTGGCATCTCGTTTCATACATGATATTTTACATGTTTCAACGCCATTCTTTTAAATATATTTTGTATATTTAAATTCATACCACAATGTGAAGAATAGTCCTCAGTATTTTTATTGAAAAATGAATTGAGTATGTAAAACTCTTTCGCTCATTTAAATTATTATTTATTTATTGGATGTGCCATGTGGCTTGCAGAATCTTAGTTTCCCAACCAGGGATTGAACCCGCATCCCTTGCAGTGGAAGCATGGGGTCCTAACCACTGGATTGCCAAGGAATTCCTTGAATAATTTTTAAAAAATCATTTAAAAGTATTTCTTTATAGATTTTTTTTGATCCATGAAATTAGAACTAATAGTATTTTGAACAAAACATTTCCGCTAATTCACTAAAATAGCTCTATCTACTGCAGGGAGTCACATAGTGAAGAAAAGATTGTCTCCTATTGTAGTCAGTGCCCACCCAACAGTATGAATGTAGCTTGCTTGTAGTGTTAAGGTATTTTCTCATTAGTTTTCAGAAGCATACGACTGAAAAGCAATATGTCAAGAACTATACTACAAAAAGCAAGATAGCAAGAAGAAAGAAACTGTGATAATGCTGTGTGAACTCTATTTCTACAAATATTCAGGGTTTTCAGTATAAATTTATGTGGAAGCATAACCTAATGAAACATAAAAATAGCTCTACAGATTATACTTATGTTTAATCAACTAGGATCTGCTTTTGGATAGCGTAGGTAATTACAATGGCTATTAGAGGATGTGGAGGAAGATAAAGATTTTCTCTGTGTGTGTGTGAATTTCTAAGGTTGAAGAAGTAGGAGAGAAAATAATTCAGAATTTGAGTGTGACTATATTCTTAATTATATTAATTCTTATTATTCTTAATTGCTCTAAACTGTTTTATAACTGTGTTTTTTACCACCATAGGGATGCCATAGAGAATTTCTCTGAAGCCTCAGAGGGAAAAAAATAAGAGAAAGTTGTTGAGATACTGTTTTCTTTCTTCAGTAAAATTAGATTTTATTTAAAGGAAAAAAATCCATCATTATAAAACTTAAAAACACTGCTCAGGAGGGACTGGTAATCTCAAATGAGAGAGGTCATGGTGACCAGTTCCAGTAAGAGACTGTTCAGATTGAGTTGAGTAAGTATAAAACCTATTGGTCATAAGTACACATATTAGAAAGCTAAATTATTAATTTGCATTTTGAAGAGTTAAATGAACTCAAATTAGATCAAATTTATTCTTCCTGGAAAGTGATTCCAAAATAAAACCAATTAACTCTTTCTTGCAGGAGGATGTTTGAAAATGTTATTTAGAAGTGTTTCATAGGATTATTACAAGATTGGTTATTAGTTTTTCCACTAAAAAGTAAGTCATTTATTTCCAAATTATGTAGACTAAAAAAAAAAAAAAAGTACAAAGAATGCCACATCCACTAAAGAGTAGCACAAATATAAGATGTAGCTCTCAGATATAGAAAGGCAGAGGGCTTTCAACAAACAAAAGTGATTTCATTAACTGCAAAGCAGTTAAGTATCTTGAATTGCAGAGTTTCTTCAGTTCAGTTCAGTTCAGTCGCTCAGTCGTGTCCGACTCTGCAACCCTATGAATCCCAGCACACCAGGCCTCCCTGTCCATCACTAATTCCCAGAGTTCACTCAAACTCACGTCCATCGAGTCAGTGATGCCATCCAGCCATCTCATCCTTTGTCATCCCCTTTTCCTCTTGCCCCCAATCCCTCCCAGCATCAGAGTCTTTTCCAATGAGTCAACTCTTTGCATGAGGTGGCCAAAGTACTGGAGTTTCAGCTTTAGCATCATTCTTTACCTGTGGTGGATTCATTTTGATATTTGGCAAAACTAATACAATTATGTAAAGTTTTAAAAATAAAATAAAATTAAAAGGAAAAAAAAACAAAAAAACAAAGAACACCCAGGGCTGATCTCCTTTAGAATGGACTGGTTGGATTGCTTTGCAGTCCAAGGGACTCTCAAGAGTCTTCTCCAACACCACAGTTCAAAAGCATCAATTCTTCTGCGCTCAGCTTTCTTCACAGTCCAACTCTCGCATCCATACATGACTACTGGAAAAACCATAGCCTTGAGTAGACAGACCTTTGTTGGCAAAGTAGTGTCTCTGCTTTTCATTATGCTATCTAGGTTGGTCATAACTTTTCTTCCAAGGAGTAAGCGTCTTTTAATTTCATGGCTGCAATCACCGTCTGCAGTGATTTTGCAGCCCCAAAAAATGAAGTCTGACACTGTTTCCCCTGTTTCCCCATCTATTTCCCATGAAGTGATGGGACCAGATGCCATGATCTTAATTTTCTGAATGTTGAGCTTTAAGCCAACTTTTCACTCTCCTCTTTCACTTTCATCAAGAGGCTTTTTAGTTCCTCTTCACTTTCTGCCATAAAGGTGGTGTCATCTGCATATCTGAGGTGATTGATATTTCTCCTGGCAATCTTGATTCCAGCTTGTGCTTCTTCCAGCCCAGCGTTTCTCATGATGTACTCTGCATATAAATTAAATAAGCAGGGTGACAATATACAGGCTTGATGTACTCCTTTTCCTATTTGGAACCAGTCTGTTGTTCCATGTCCAGTTCTAACTGTTGCTTCCTGACCTGCATATAGGTCTCTCAAGAGGCAGGTCAGGTGGTCTGGTATTCCCATCTCTTTCAGAATTTTCCACAGTTTATTGTGATCCACACAGTCAAAGTCTGCTTAGTGTAAAGCAAAACTTTAGTAGATATCAGGAGCAGAACAAGGCAACAAACAACAATACTTAAAGGCTTTATTTTGAGCAGGAACATAAGCAGGTAGACACTTAAGTCTATTCTGTCCAACATAGTGGCCACTCGTCACATGTGGCTAGTGAGCCCTGGAAATGTGGTCTATCTAAATGGAGGTGTGTGTGAAGTATAAAATATACACCAGACTGACTTCAAACACTTACTATGAGAGAATAAAGTAAAATATCTCATCAATAACTGTATATTGATTACACATAGAAGCAATAAGGACAATAATATTGGTAAAGGATTATTACTTGTGTCTTTGCAAGGTTAGAAAGAGAATACAGAAGAACATATTGATGATTATTTTATATTGACACATAAGAAACTACATGTAACTCAAGTGCTAGAATTTGGTTCAGTCACTCTCAATAAATATTGTCTTATTTTTAATACTCTCTGTAAAATGAGTCTTCTGGATATTGAATTGGGTGAAACTTACTTGGTTATTAGAATGAAAATTTTCAGGTCTACAATGAAGTAAATGATGTGAGCAATTTACTGCCAGATTTTGGTCAAATGAGAACGTTTCCTGTTTACAAGGGGTCAAAGTTTTAATACTAATGCCAGAGCAATATATGGCACTTTTGTGTTTCTCATTAAATAAATTAAATTGAACAAATTTTATTGAATATGATTAGGCATATTGCATATGTCCTTAGAGGAAGTGAAATTAAGTAACATCTCAATAAATGCACAATTAATTCATTTTTGCAATAAATATATTTTTGGAGCATCTATAGTATTTGTGGCATTGCTTTAGGAAATATAATATTAAAAGGCCAAATGTATTGCAGACCAAAAGAGGTCACTATAGGAATCAGAGGAGTGGAAAGTCACATTTCTATTACTTAAAAGATACTTTGTGGCATTCATTAAGTATTTACTTCATGTGTGTCGGGTATTACTATGTGTTCAGTATTAAAGTTTTATATTTATTAGTTATTATCATTATAGCAGTTTTATGAATTAGGTACTTTTATTATTGTCATTTCATAGATGAGAAAGTTCAGGCTAAAAGATTAAGTAACAATTCATAGCTATTTAGATGGATGAGGAAGAATTCAAACTCAACAGCCTGGCTAAAGCAACATGTTTAACTCTCTGTATATTAGGAGAAAGAAATTTATGAGGGAGGGGACAGCATGAGTGAGTAGGAAAACAAAAAAGTGCATGTGTATCTCGAGAATATGAACTCGGATTCCTTGGTTGCAACAAAATCAACTCTTGCTAGCTTAAGCAATGATGTTGTTTTGTTTTGCTCTTTGGAATGATATTGGTTTGTTCACAACATTAATAGAAATGCTTGAGAAAGAAATTCAGAAATGAACAATAGCAGAACTGCTCTAGTTGTTCCAGATTTTGCTGCCATTATTAATATACTCTTGATTTTCCCCTTGCATAACTCCAATAACTTTGAAACAATATCAATAAAGATTTGAAGTGTTTGTCTCTAACTGTGAACCTTTAGTGAGATAAACTATAAGGACGAAAATAACTGCCAAGAAAATTTGAATTTTACATAGTAGATTTGGTTGTAGTAGTGGTGTTAGTGTATTAGTGTGTAATTATGCACAGATGCACACGTGGAACTATTCTTTAAAATAACTGTCAGAGGTAGAAAAACAAGTGTGAAATGTATTTGGAATGAGGGTTCTCATAATTTAAGAAGGGTGGTACAAATATTGAATGCTAGAGAGTTAAGAAAGACTCAGAATGTTGGATTTGCATTGGTGGTATCTGTGTAAGCTCATGACTTAAATTCTTAGCTTTGTTCACTGAGGGAGCCTAGAAACCATTATATCCCTCTATCAATACATACAACTAGAGGTTAGATCTTCGTTTCTAAATACTGTTCTCCACTAAAAGAAACCAAGCGTTGTTAGAGGCTTAACAGCTTTCAGAACTGGGACAGGGAAAGTACAAGAGAAAAATTGATCTGTTGTATTCTGGTGAAAACAAGGAGGTATTTAAAGATTGATAGAATCAGAACAAAATGACAGAGAGCCAGCTTAAGCGGTCATCCATTGGTCAAACTGGGTCAAATCAGCATCAGAAAATAATAATGATAGTATAACACTACATAGCATATTGAATACAAGGAAATCACGTGTCCTGTGTAATACTAAAAAAAATGATGGAAGACATGAGACTTTACAGAAAAATGTCGCTAACCCACATATGAGGAATCGTACAATTAGAAAAAAATCATTTTGTAATCACAGTGTAATATTTAATTCAGGCAGCTATTATTGCTTGATGCTCAAATGCTCACAAAAAGGAAAATTTACACCATGTTTAACGCTTTTATTAACGTGTACATATTCTTTTAGTATTTCTTATATTCAATTTACTGTATCATAAAATTAATTCCTTGGGAGCAACATGAATTGAGGGAGGAATATTCAATGACTATTCTGTAGTTTTTGGAGACTTGATAAACCATGACAATAACTATATTCAACAAAAGCAAAAAAAAAAAAAATTCTCAGAGAATGATTACTACCAGATTGCCTAATGAAATATGACAATGATATTATCTTCTACTGCACTTATTTCTTTCAAAAGGAAGAAGCCTCAGACAGAGATGTAATTCATAAGACAGAAAAAAAATAAAGATTTTAATAGAACAAATGTTCACATAAGTAATGCAATCATTAGTCAACTAGCTTGGGGTGGCTTTTGTACCATATGAAATCACTAGATTTTTGAATATGTGAGCTAGTAACCAAACTATCTGAGCATTAAGTTTTTAAAAAATTGAAAGTTATAACTTATTCTTTAATTACTGTTCTAATGAAGAAGCTGAAGTTGAACAGTTATATGAAGACCTACAAGACCTTTTAGAACTAACACCTAAAAAAGATGTCCTTTTCATTATAGGGGACTGGCATGCAAAAGTACAGAATGAAGCAGGGCAAAGGCTGATAGAGTTTTGCCAAGAGAACGCACTGGTCATAGCAAACACTCTCTTCCAACAACACAAGAGAAGACTCTACACATGGACATCACCAGATGGTCAACACTGAAATCAGATTGAATATATTATTTGCAGCCAAAGATGGAGAAGCTCTGTACAGTCAGCAAAAACAAGACCGGGAGCTGACTGTGGCCCAGATCATGAACTCCTTGTCGCCAAATTCAGAATAAACTGAAGAAAGTAGGGAAAACCACTAGACCATTCAGGTATGACCTAAATCAAATCCCTTATGATTATACAGTGGAAGTGAGAAATGGATTAAAGGGACTAGATCTGATAGATAGAGTGCCTGATGAACTATGGATGGAGGTTCGTGACATTGTACAGGAGACAGGGATCAAGACCATCCCCATGGAAAAGAAATGCAAAAAAGCAAAGTGGCTGTCTGGGGAGGCCTTACAAATAGCTGTGAAAAAAGAGAAGTGAAAAGCAAAGGAGAAAAGGAAAGATATAAGCATCTGAATGCAGAGTTCCAAAGAATAGCAAGAAGAGATAAGAAAGCCTTCCTCAGCAATCAATGCAAAGAAATAGAGGAAAACAATAGAATGGGAAAGACTAGAGATCTCTTCAAGAAAAGTAGAGATACCAAGGGAACATTTCATGCAAAGATGGGCTCGATAAAGGACAGAAATGGTATGGACCTAACAGAAGCAGAAGATATTAAGAAGAGGTGGCAAGAATACACAGGAGACCTGTACAAAAAAGATTTTCACGACCCAGATAATCACGATGGTGTGATCACTGACCTAGAGCCAGACATCCTAGAACATGAAGTCAAGTGGGCTTTAGAAAGCATCACTGCGAACAAAGCTAGTGGAGGTGATGGAATTCCACGTGAGCTATTTCAAATCCTGAAAGATGATGCTGTGAAAGTGCTGCACTCAATATGCCAGCAAATTTGGAAAACTCAGCAGTGGCCACAGGACTGGAAAAGGTCAGTTTTCATTCCAATCCCAAAGAAAGGCAATGCCAAAGAATGCTCAAACTACCGCACAATTGCACTCATCTCACACGCTAATAATGCTCAAAATTCTCCAAGCCAGGCTTCAGCAATACGTGAACCGTGAACTTCCAGATGTTCAAGCTGGTTTTAGAAAAGGCAGAGGAACCAGATATCAAATTGCCAACATCCGCTGGATCATCAGAAAAGCAAGAGAGTTCCAGAAAAACATCTATTTCTACTTTATTGACTACACCAAAGCCTTTGACTGTGTGGATCACAATAAACTGTGGAAAATTCTGAAAGAGATTGGAATACCAGACCAGCTGACCTATCTCTTGAGAAACCTATATGCAGGTCAGGAAGTGACAGTTAGAACTGGACATGGAACAACAGACTGGTTCCAAATAGGAAAAGGAGTTCGTCAAGGCTGTATATTGTCACCTTGCTTATTTAACTGATATGCAGAGTACATCATGAGAAAGGCTGAGCTGGAAGAAGCACAAGCTGTAATCAAGATTTCTGGGAGAAATCTCAATAACCTCAGATATGCAGATGATACCACCCTTGTGGCAGAAAGTGAAGAGGAACTCAAAAGCCTCTTGATGAAAGTGAAAGAAGAGAGTAAAAAAGTTGGGTTAAAGCTCAACATTCAGAAAACGAAGATCATGGCATCTGGACCCATCACTTCATGGGAAATAGATGGGGAAACAGTGGAAACAGTGTCAGACTTTATTTTTGGGGCCAACATCACTGCAGATGGTGATTGCAGCCATGAAATTAAAAGACGCTTCCTCCTTGGAAGAAAAGTTATGACCAACCTAGATAGCATATTCAAAAGCAGACATATTACCTTGCCAACAAAGGTCCATCTAGTCAGGGCTACGGTTTTTCCAGTGGTCATATATGGATGTGAGACTTGGACTGTGAAGAAAGCTGAGCACAGAAGAATTGATGCTTTTGAACTGTGGTGTTGGAGAAGACTCTTGAGAGTCCCTTTGACTGCAAGGAGATCCAACCAGTCCATTCTAAAGGAGATCAGTGGTGGGTGTTCATCGGAAGGACTGATGCTGAAGCTGAAACTCCAATACTTTGGCCACCTCATGGGAAGAGTTGACTCATTGGAAAAGACTCTGATGCTGGGAGGGATTGGGGGCAGGAGGAGAAGGGGACAACAAAGGATGAGATGGCTGGATGGCATCACTGACTCGATGGACATGAGTTTGGGTGAACTCCGGGAGTTGATGATGGACAGGGAGGCCTGGTGTACCGCAATTCATGGGGTTGCAAAGAATTGGACATGACTGAGCGACTGAAATGAACTGAACTCACCATCAGACATCAATTTACTTATCTATTCAATTTCATTATACTTATATAGAAATTTCAGAATTGTTAAGTTGCTGTGATAAAATAATTTTACCATTTAGAGTACGGGTGTTTATGTGGTCTTTTTTTACCTTTAAACATACAATTTCCTGTTTTTTCCAATGGTGCTTAGCTCAGAACTTTCTCTCCCACCCTCACAAATGAGGTTATTTGGTATATTTTTGAAACAGATTCTTTTGTCACAGACTACATTCCACCTGTGGGATTCTCCCAACCTTGTAAACAATTTTTAAATTTGCATATATTAAGATTTACCTGTGGCAGATTCATTTTGATATTTGGCAAAACTAATACAATTTATGTAAAGTTTAAAAATAAAATAAAATAAAAGATTTATTCTATACTTATAAATTATCATTGGTTTAGACAAATGCAAAGAGTCATGTTATTCAGTATTACAGTATTATATATCATAGCTTAACCACTCTAAAAACATCCTTCTTCCTTAAAACCCTGGCAACCATTTCAACCACTGATTTGTTCATTAGATTTGTAGTTTGCCTTTTCCAGAATGTCATAAAAGTGAAATCCTGTGGCACTTTCAGACTGACTTTTTTATAAAGACTTTTTGATGTGGACCATTTTTAAAGTCTTTACTGAACTTGAATTCACTTCTGTTTTATGTTTTGGTTTTTGGCCCTACGGCATATAGGATCTTAGCTCCCTGACCAAGGAATGAACCTATACCCCCTGCGCTGGAAAGCAAAGTGTCAACCACTGGACCACCAGGGAAGTCCCTAGACTGCCTGCTTTCACTTAGCAGCATATGTTTAAATTCACCCATGTTTTTGTAGGGCATGATAACTTATTCTTTTTTATCACTGAATATTATCCATCGTGTGGATATCTCACAGTTTGTTTATCCACTTTCCTGTGGAAGTGATTTCTTCCAGTATTTGATGATTATGAATAAAGCTGCCATAAACCTTTATGTGCTGCCTTTCATGTGGATATGAGTTTTCAAATCAGTTGTGTAAGTTTCTGGGAGTGCCATTGCTAGATCACAGTAAGAGTATATTTAGCTTTGTAAGAAATTCCCAAACTGTCTCTCAAATTGGCTGTACTGTTTCACATTCCCACCAGCAAGGAATCAAAGTTCTTGTTGCTCTGTATCCTTGACAGCAATTCTATTGTTATTTGTTTGTATTGTATCTATTGTAACATTTGTGTAATGCTTTATTTTTGGAGAAAGGATCTGGACTCTTGAGTAGTTAAGTCATGTGGCTTCATGCCCGTGTGACTGATTTCCAGTAAGAACTCAAGACATCAAGGCTTGAGTGAGATTCTCTTGTTGGCAACACTCCTCATGTGTTTTCACATATTTCTGGGAGAATTAAGGGCAGCCCTGCATGAATCCTGGGGGAGGACACCTGGAAGCAAGTGCCTGTTTTCTCAGGAAATTTGCCACGTGGTATCTTTGCATTTGCTGACGTTTTAGTCTTTCACTGTAATAAACCTTAATTGTGAGTGTAACAGCTTTTTCTGAGTCCTGTGAGTCCTTCTAGGGAATCATGAGCCTGCGGGAGGTCATGAGGGCTCCATCACAAGTCCTTAACATTAATCATAAATCTTTTGATTTCTTTTCTGGTAACACCAACACGTGTGTAATATCTGAGTCTAGTTCAATTGATTGTGTTGTCCTTTCTGACTGAGTGTTTTTGCCTTTTTGCATACCTAATGACTTTGTTGAGAGCTGTATCTGTTGTATTGAGTGTGTGTGTGTATGTGTTAGTTATTCAGTCATGTCCGACTCCTTGCTACCCCACGGACTGTGGCCCGCCAGGCTCCTCTGTCCATGGAATGTTCCAGGCAAGAATATTGGGGTGGATTGCCATTTCCTCCTCCAGGGGATCTTCCCAACCCAGAGACTGAATCTGGGTCTCCCGCATTGCAGGCAGATTCTTTACTACCTGAGCCACCAGGGAACCCCTGATGTATTGAGTAATAGGCCCTTGATGTATTGAGTAATAGCACGTACAACGAATAGGCTTCTAGTGGGAGGATTTACGTTCATCTGTCTTGCAGTTGAGCTGTGTTTAGTGTTTGTTGTAGCTATATGTACCACAGCTTCAAAATCCTCTAATGTCCTTATTTTAGTCTGTTCTCCTGGCCTAGACGCTTCTCTGTATATAATTTATTTTCTGTTCTTTTAAAAAATATTTATTTTTTAATTGAAGGATAATTGCCTTACAGAACTTTGTTGCTTTCTGTCAAACCTTAATTGTTCCTCAGAAGAAGTCAGCTTTGCAGCTCTTTCAGTTGTTGCTATTAGTACACGGGAGCCCTTTTGCTGGCATGGTAAGGTATAGGAGAGGGAAACTTTCTATAATCTTTTGATTAAAACTCAGTCTTTTCATGAGACTTTGCCTAGGGCTGTGGCCTTCACAAGTGTTCTTGATCCTCTTCCAGGTTACAAGTTTTTAAAAAAATTTTGTCCCTTATTCCTTCCCTGACTAAATAATTCCTAATTTATATCCTTAAAGCCCTGTTTCCTGTTGATTTCAGGTTTTCCCCATAGGTGAGATAGGAAGATGGAAAAAGCTGGAAAGAAAGTGAAAAGTGAAAGTGGAAGTTGCATCTGATTCTTTGTGACCCCATGGACTATACAGTCCATGGAATTCTCCAGGCCAGAATACTGGAGTGGGTAGCCTTTCCCTTCTCCAGAGGATATTCCCAACCCAGGGATCAAACCCAGGTCTCCCACATTGCAGGTGGATTCTTTACCAGCTGAGCCACAAAGGAAGCCCAAGAATACTGGAGTGGGTAGCCTATCCCTTCTCCAGAGGATCTTGCTGACCCAGGAATCGAACCAGGATCTCCTGCATTGCAGGTGGATTCTTTACCAGCTGAGCTACCAGGGAAAAGCTGGAGCAGGCAGGAATTCCCTTCATCCTGCTGAAACAGGATTTCATAATTGTGCTTCGGGGTTGCACAGAGCTGGACACGTTCACGGTGGATACTCTTCTTCTCACCCTGACAGAGCCACAGAGAGATCTTTCCTGGAACTTTACAATGAATACTGGGTATTCATTCCTGGGGGCTTCCCTTGTGGCTCAGTGGTAAAGAATCGGCCTGCCAATGCAGGAGATGTGGGTTCGATCCAGGAAAACCCCTGGAGAAGGAAATGACAACCCACTCCCGTTTTCTTGCCTGGAGAATCCCATGGACAGAGGAGCCTGGAGAGCTACAGTCCATGAGGTTGCAAAGAGTAGAGCGCTACTGAGCAACTAAACAAGAACATTCATTCTTGGAGGGGAAGCCCACAAATGTGTGAGTTCCTTTGTGACTGTAGCCCTACTCTCATGCTAGTCTATCCTCAGTCTCCAACAATTGTTACCGTATGTTTCTTCAACTTTAGAGCTCTGAATGCTTCTGTTCCAGGTAAGCAAATCTTGGTTGCTGTATCTCTCTGGATACACAGCTCTCTCCACATTTGGGAGGCCTCTACCTTTGCCCTATGACCTCAGTTCTCTGATAGGTCCAAATCTTGTTGTCAATTTTTAGTTTATCCAACTATTCCTCATTGTAAGGATAGAAATGAAGGCTTCCAAGATCTTTGCTTGTCACACGTGAAACTTGGAGTCTATTAGTGAACTTTTAGAACCTCTATTTCATATATTTCTGCCATGGTTTTGTATACCATCAAAGTAATGATTCTTGCTATGTACTGTTTTTTTCTTTAATGCTTATATCACAACACTCAAGTACTTTATAGTGTGTTTAGTAAACACTGTCATGTTTTTAAATGATTAAGTGAAATTAGAATAGACTATATTTTATACAGGATTATTAAATGTCTTCTAAAATGGTACTGTGAACCTATTTGTAGGACAGCAATGGAGATACTCAGTCATGTCTGACTCTTTGTGACCCCATGGACTGTAGCCCACCATGTTCCTCTGTCCACAGGGTTTTCCAGGCAAGAATACCGGAGTGGGTTGTAGCTGATAAAAAATCCACCTGCAGTGCAGGAGACCCCAGTTTTATTCCTGGATTGGGAAGATCCCCTGGAGAAGGGAAAGGCTACTCACCCCAGTATTCATGGGCTTTCCTGGTAGCTCAGATGGTAAAGGGTCCATCAGCTATGCAGGAGACCTGGGTTTAATCCCTGGGTCGGGAAGATCCCCTGGAGGAGAGCATGGCAACCCACTCTAGTACTCTTGCCTGGAGAATCCACATGGACAGAGGAGCCTGGTGGGCTGCAGTCCATGCGGTCACAAAGAGGTGGACATGACTGAGCGACTAAGCACACACAGCAATGGAAATGTAGAGATAGAGAACAGGCTTGTGGACATAGTGGGGGAAGGAGAGGGAGGGATAAATTGAAAGAGTAACTTTGAAACATATACACTACCATGTATAAAGTAGATAGCCAATGGAAGTTTGCTGTATGACATAGGGAGCTCAAACCTGGTGCTCTGTGACAACCTAGAGGGATGGGCTGAGGTGGGAGGTGGGAAGGAGGTTCCAGAGGGAGGGGACATATAGATACCTATGGCTGATTCATGTTGATGTATGGAAGAAATTGATACAATAGTGTAAGCAATTATCCTCTAATTTATAAAAGTGTCTTCTAGAAAGTTTATGTTGAATTGTGTAAACTTGAAATAGAAATAGAAAAGGTGCTGTGTGTCTTAATAATTTGTTTTACTTATCATGGAAGTAAAGGAATGGACAGGGTTGTTTAGTGAGAAATACAATTAGAGTCTGCAAATGCACATAGTCCAGAGGAAGCAAATGAGGTTCTTTTATTTGAATCACATTTTGACAATACCATGCCAGATGGGAGAGTGCAAGATGTAATTGCATAAAGTAGCAAGAAGGTTAAGAGGAAAACAGGACTTACCATATAAACAAAAATTTTAATGGTCAAGGGAAAATGATATCAAATCTTGGTGGATAAAGCTAGCCTGCTGAGGATCGATTGTTTCAAAAATAGCCTGTTGGCTGAATCATCTTATCTGTGGCTCAGTGTGCTTTGTAATCCTTAGATGTGTTTCATAAGCAGAAATAACTGTTCAATACAGAAACATCACTCTGTTATGTAAGGGATTTTGATTTTTAAAAATTTGATATAATTTCAGTCATTTCATTTTTATATGTGAAACTTTACTACTAATCTACTAATTAATAATACACTTAGCTAATATATTCAGAATTTTTAAGACAACAGTTTTCTGTTATAAAAATTGATTTTTTATATTTATATTTTCTATTATAAATTGATTTTTTGAGAGTTAACTCATCTTTACTAACTTTTCAGGGAAAGAATGCTATTTCTGGCAACTGATATTCAGAAAATATCTTTTCTAAAGTGAGTTTTGAATCAGGCTGGCTGGCAAGATTTTTTTCTCTTACTTTCCAAGTTAAAGATACTCAGAAAGTATTGTCTAAAAGGTATTTAACATGAACTGGAACAATCCATTCATTGATGTTCTTTCAGTGAGGAGTCTTTGTTTTTTATCTTTATTTCTTTAACCTTGGATTTTTGTGAACCTGAGAATTTTGTTCCTTCCCATAATTAAACAAAGTTTTGTAGTAGCTATATTAATAAAATTGTTATTAAGTTAATAGCTGTGTTTTAGTCTGCTTTGGGCTTCCTGGGTGGCTCAGACAGTAAAGAATCCCCCAGCAATGCAGGAGACCTGGGTTCAATCCCTGGGTTGGGAAGATCCCCTGTAGGAGGACATGGCAACCCACTCCAGTATTCTTGCCTGGAGAATCCCCATGGACAGAGGAACCTGAGGAGCTACAGTTCACGGGGTTGCAAAGAGTTGAACATGACTCAGAGACTAAGCACAACACAGCACACAGTCTTAAATGTTCTGACCCTCGTATTGGGCATTGTCAATAATACCAAAGTTTTCTTCCTCTTTTAAATAGTAACTCTAATAAAAAAAAAATTGGCTGAGTATAATTTGTTCTAAAGGGAAAATGGAGACCAGCTGGGCATTGATTTTTTTTTTCTGAAGTTGATAGGAATTGTTAAAGGATACCACATCTTTAAAGGCCCAGTTCAGAGCCAGTCTCCTTTATAAGGTTAATTGTTCCTAGAGTAGCTTTCATTGATACCTACAATTCCTAAGATTCATTCAGACTCATTGTTCAATCACTAAGTCATGCTCAATTCTTTGTGACCCCATGGACTGCAGCATGCCAGGCTTCCCTGTCCTTCACAATCTTCCGGAGTTGACTCAAACTCATGTCCATTGAGTTGGTGATGCCATCCAACCATCTCATCCTGTCATCCCCTTCTCCTGCCCTCAATCTTTCCCAGCATCAGGGTCTTTTTGAATGAGTTGACTCTTCACATCAGGTAGCCAAAGTACTGCAGCTTCAGCTACAGCATCAGTCTTCCAATGAATATTCAAGTATTTAGTCAATCTTTTATGGTTGACTGCTTTGATTTCCTTGCAGTCAAGAGACTCTTAAGAGTCTTCTCTAGCACCACAGTGTGAAAACATCAATTCTTTGCTGCTCAGCCTTCTTTATGATCCAACTCTCACATCTGTATGTGACTACTGGAAAAACCATAGCTTTGAATATATGAACCTTCATTGGCAAAGTTATGTCTCTGCTTTTTGATATGCTGTCTAGGTTTGTCATAGCTTTCCTTCCAAGGAGCAAGTGTCTTTTAATTTCATGGCTGCAGTCATTGTCTGAAATGATTCTGGAGCCCAAGAAAATAAAATCTGTCACTGTTTCCATTTATTCCTTATTTATTTGCCATGAAGTGATGGGACCAGATGGCCATGATCTTAGTTTTCTGAATGTTGAGTTTTAAGCCAGCTTTTTCACTCTGCCTTTTCACCTTCATCAAGAGGCTCTTTAGTTCCTCTTCACTTTCTGCCATAAGGGTGGTGGCCATCTGCATATCCGAGGTTATTGGTTTTGATTCTGACTTGTGCTTCATCCATCCCAGCATTTTGCATGATGTACTCTGCAAAGGAGTTAAATAAGCAGGGTGACAATATACAGCCTTGACGTACTCCTTTCCCTATTTGGAACCAGTCTGTTGTTCCATGTCCGGTTCTAACTGTTGCTGTTTTGTCCTGCATACAGGTTTCTCAAGAGGCAGGTAAAGTGGTCTGATAGTCTCATCTCTTTAAGAATCCAAAATTTGACAATAAATTTGTTCACTTTTTAACATGATCTATATTATTCATGTATTGTACTACTATATCTTTGTGACAGATGATAGTTTTCAAAGATGTTTGAACTGATATTTCCCATTTATACATTCTTTGACAATTTGATCTTGACATCCTTCTCTTTCTCTCCCCTTGAATTCTGAGTGGGCTTGTGAGTCAATTATAACCAACAGAATGCAGTGGAAGTAATATTGCATGACCACCAAGGCTATTTCAAGAGAAATGATTAACTTGTCACCAGGGCATTTGCTTTTGGCGCCCTGAAATGTTATTTAAGAAGTCTGATTACTCTGAAGCAGCCATGTTATGAGGAAATTAAAGCCTCATGAAAGGTGATGTGGAAGTCTCAGTTGAGGTCCCCCCGGACATCCAGAATCAATTACATGATGTATGAGTAAATAAACTTTTAGTTGATTACAGTCTCAGGCTGTTGAGTCAATGTCAATCATCTAGTCTTCCCATCAGAAGTGAGCCATAATTGCTTCCTTCATCCACAGAATCCATGAGGAAAAAAAAAATAGTTTTAAGCAACTAAAATTTGAGGTATTTTGCTATGCAGCAATAGTAATTTGAACAATCTTAAATTATATGGTAAGCTTAGAGGGAAAGAGATATGTATTACAGTGATTTTATTCCTGTGTAGTCTTCTGTAGCAAGTGAGGGGGGAAATTTTGCTCTATCTATCTTATTAGTCCTTCAACCAACTAGATGAGTCACTACAGACGGTCAGATTTGAAGTCTCTGACTGAGCCGTGATTATAAATTGATAGAGCTGCTGAACTACAACAGAGAAGGCAATGGCACCCCACTCCAGTACTCTTGCCTGGAAAATCCCATGGACGGAGGTGCCTGGTAGGCTGCAGTTCATGGGGTCGCTAAGGGTTGGACACGACTGAGTGGCTTCACTTTCACTTTTCACTTTCATGCATTGGAGAAGGAAATGGCAACCCACTCCAGTATTCTTGCCTGGAGAATCCCAGGGATGGGGGAGCCTGGTGGGCTGCCGTCTATGGGGTTGCACAGAGTCGGACAAGACTGAAGCAACTTAGCAGCAGCAGCAGCAGCAGCAGCAGCACCAGCTGAACTAGAAAGTCATGCACAAAGGTATGGAACTCTCCTTCCACCTTTTGTGATAAAGACCCCAGGCTGCTCTTGCATAGGATAACACCCAGCCATGTTACTTACTTTTTACTCTCTTCAGTTCAGTTCAGTTCAATTCAGTCGCTCAGTCATGTCCAACTCTGCGACCCATGAATCGCAGCACGCCAGGCCTCCCTGTCCATCATCAACACCTGGAGCTCACTCAGATTCATGTCCATTGAGTCAGTGATGTCATCCAACCATCTCATGCTCTGTCGTCCCCTTCTCCTCCTGACCCCAAACCCTCCCAGTGTCAGAGTCTTTTCCAATGAGTCAACTCTTCACAGGAGGTGGCCAAAGTACTGGAGTTTCAGCTTTAGCATCATTCCTTCCAAAGAAATCCCAGGGCTGATCTCCTTCAGAATGGACTGGTTGAATCTTCTTGCAGTCCAAGGGACTCTCAAGAGTCTTCTCCAACACCACAGCTCAAAAGCATCAATTCTTCGGCGCTCAGCTTTCTTCACAGTCCAACTCTCACATTCATACATGAGCACTGGAAAAATCATAGCCTTGACTAGATGGACCTTTGTTGGCAAAGTAATGTCTGTGCTTTTGAATATGCTATCTAGATTGGTCATAACTTTTCTTCCAAGGAGTAAGCGTCTTTACTCTCTTCAAAGTTACTCAAAAGATTCTGGTAAATTTCAAAGATGTGGGCCAAAGCCTAGAAGAGAGAGAAGTTCCTTAAAACCCTTACTTAAGCCAATACTGTAGCTCCTCTCTACATTATTCCTAAGATTGGAGTTTGATGATCAAATCCAAGTGGACTAGACTGTGCTTTATTTTTTTCTGTCATTCATTGTCCTGTGCTTTCAACTCTTTTGAAGTCTTCCCTTTCTTGAGGCAAAGAATATGAGTGCCAAAATTTAAGTGGCCTTTGTGGATCTATTAGTTCAACACTACTTACTAATTCTAATTTGCATAAGTAGGCAGAGATGACCTATTAACTTCTAATTAGAGAACTCAAAATGCTGGTTAATTAGTTGAGCATCAGGAAACAAGGTATATTACTTGGAAAGCAATTGGTAATACAAAGAAAAATGACCAAATAATATCATCTGTAATTTATTGAGAAGTTTATATGTACTGACCCCTTTCCTTTGCATGTGTTCCCTCTTTTAATGGTTCTATCAGACTTGTAAAGTAGATATTAGATAATAGTTTAGAGGGCATATTTCTATTTTGGACATGAGAAGGCTGAGGAGCAATTGTTTATTCTAGGTCAACAGCTAGTGAGCAATGGCTCCAGAATAAACTCAGGTATCTTACTGGAAGGAATTACTTCCTCAATCTACATTTTGCTGAAACTGAAAGTAGATTTCTTAGGAGATTGTATTTTTGTTGTTGTTCAAAGACTTTTCAAATATTCAAGAACATTCATGGTTACTAGAGTCTTATCCTACTGGAAGACTAAATTTAGAGTAAGAAAGTACTTTCAGTTCTGAAGTACTTTTACTATTAAAAGTTCAGATCTTAAAAGTTTTAGTATAAAGCATATGAACATTTTTATTGCATAAAACAGCTTACCCAGACTAAACAACTAAACATAAAACCAGTTTGTTTTGGTATAAGTCCAAGCTTTTGATCCTTAAGTTTATTATATCTTGTGACCTATGACTTCACTGGTTTAGTACCTTTGATTGACCTAGAAAAAGGAATTTTGTTTACCTAACCTCAGCGTGAAGATAATATTTATTCATATAAAATACATGACAACTATAGAGTTCAGTGAATTTAGACACAACATAGAATGGAATTAGTTATTAATACTTGGAGGCAAGAGATATTAATAACTATATCAAATACATAGTCACCCACCACAATAATGAGGCAAGCCCTGATAAAATATCTTATAGATTAAGCAGAGATGCCAAAGACAAAGATATCACAAGATTATATCTTGTGGTTCTTTTTTCAAGTGTAAATACTGCTTCATGCCTCAATATATTGACCACTGCCAAAGCAGGAGATGTGGGTTCATAAAGGCTGCTTTTGTCATTTATTGCACAAACTAATTTAAAATTTTAATATCATGTAAGAGACTTTGAGCGACTTTAATGTTTTTTTCTCTACTACATGGAAATATTTTTTTTTTCTGTATTTTTTGGCTATGTTTATTCTTAGTAGACTTATTACTGCAGAACATGGTTTTTAGAAAAATTTGAGAAATGATTGTTGTATACACAATTAAAAAAAGAACTGTTATTAGTGGAATGCTTTAATTATAAATAACATTAATTTAAGGATTTAATAAACAGCTAAAGCAATAAAAATTTGAAATTACATATAAAAATGTTTAAAGGCAAACTTTCAAAATAATGATATTGATACCACATTTTCATAATAAAAACAAGAGTGCACAATTATATATTTTTGATAGAGTGATAAATTGGCTTACATTTACTACATTTTAAAAGTGCTACATATGTAAGAGATTTTTTTACACTTGTAAATTGAAAGTTATTGTTAATTTAAATACCCATCAGAGATGTAATAAATGAAGATAACTGATTATCAAGAGTTGTGAAGTTTCAGCAAGAATATTTGCCTAAATAACCAATTTTAAATTGGCTTCTCTGCTCCTGTTTTCTTTAGAAGTCATAATAGGGCTACTATTTGGACTTCAAATTCAGTGTAAGGGGTGAGACAGAAATAATTGCACCCTTTAGTGCATGTGAAAATTGTCTTACTTTTAAAGTGAGAAGCTTTATTCCACCTCTATTTGTGAAGTTCGGACAGACAAGTGTTTCCCATAAGTTCTTCCCCAGTCTTTCCCACTCCAATGCAGCTTTACTGTATTTCCTAAATGCTCTCTTAATTATCATTTTCTCTGCACTTAATTCTTGTACCTTTTCCTCTTCTCTGTTTATTAACTCCACTTGTTCTCCTTGTGTACATCTTTATGGTTAAAAATAATTCATTATAATAAAACAAGTCAAGTATTACTTTATATTCACTACTATAAAATGAGAAAAGAAATTGCTCTTTACTGAATGTAGAGTAATAGCATAAGCACAAAACACTATTATTAATCACTAGAGATAGCTAGTGGGGGAAAAAAAGGAGGTCAGGAAAGTGAAAGGATTTTGAATTGTAAATTGAATTTCATCCTCTAGTGTAAAATAATGTTGGTCTATTGATAATAGTGAGCAAGCAAAATAATAATTTAGTATAATGATTATAATAAATCATAATTTAGAGAACTTAAAACTTTAATAAACTCCAGTTAATGCTTTGTTTGGTGCTGCTAAACTAGGAATTTTTTCCTTATCTCCAATTAATATGAAGTTATTGGCATAGTTACTCTTTTCTTACAGATGTTGAATACAATTTAAATAGCTACAATGTTCTGACACTGGTAGTTCTAAAGATATTTTCCATCTGTCTTTCTGCTTGTTGACACAGACAGCAAGTTTTTATTGTTCCCAGAATAGGCAGAATTTTCTAATAATAGTGATGAGGAAATCAGTTTTGTTCAATTGTATTAGTCTAGTGTGAGTCTCATAATGTATTCGTTTATTCAAACATTGCTTCCATTCAGCTAGTATTGATTAAATGTCTCCTGTGTGGTAGAAATACAGTGCATAGCATAGCAATGTCTACCCTCTTGAAATAAGAACTGTGAGCTTCCTGCAGGCAGTCACAATTGGGAGGATTATCACAGGAGTTCATGTAAGGTTGAGTGGGGGAATAGTCTGTGACTTCTTGTTTTTGTTGTTCAGTCTCCAAGCCATGGCCAACTCTTGTCCATCCCATGGACTGCAGCACGCCAGGCTTCCCTGTCCTTCACCATCTCCTGGAGTTTGCTCAAACTCATGTTGATCGAGTCGGTGATGCCATCCAACCATCTCATCTTTTGTCCCCCCCCACTTCTCCTCCTGTGCTTAATCTTCCCCAGCATCAGGGTCTTTTCCAGTGAGTCAGCTCTTCACATCAGGTGGTCAACAATATTCACTATTACATTTATGTGTATTGCATATATACATCATATGTATCACATATGGTAACATATGTAGTAGTGTATATATATGTATATATATACAGTGCATATTACTTATACATATATGTAATATATTATCCTATTATTGCTACAAAAATTCTAAAAGTATGTAACAGTGTATATATTATATATGTAAAATATAGCCCAACTTTGGTTGCATTTCAAATTCATCTGTGTCACCTCAAGTCAGGCCTACTGAATCAACATTTCCTGGATTAAGCTCAGGGATGTATATATTTATGAAGATCCACCAATGATTCAGATCTATAGAGAGGAATGAATTCATCCAGTGTGGTGCCAAAGGGCATACACTTCAGAATGACATAGCTCTGGGTTGTGCACTGGACCGGGCCTCTGCACTTCACCAAATAAAAGCTTCTCTAGCCTTAGTGACCTTAATTATAAAGTCAGTATGATACCTTTATAATCATGATCTAGTGAGGTTAAAATTCATGCATTGCTTTAACTAATATAATTCTTACTATGTGTAAAGCACTATTCTATATACTTTGGATACAGTATCTTAAAACAGGCAAACAAAAAGGGATAAATCTCTGCCCCAGTGGGAGAAAAAAAACTAAAAATTAAAAAAATTAAAGTCAAGTTATAAGATACTCAGTAAAGAAAAGGAATGCAGGGTAAAGTGATAAAGGTTTCTCTTTCTGAGAAGATGACGTTTAGCAAAAACCAAAGGAAGAAGGTTAGCAAATCATGGAAATATTTGGAGCAAAAGCATTCTAGGTTGAAGAAATTGACACAGGCCCTGAGACAGGGAAATGTTTAAAGCATCTCAAGGTGGTCTGTCAGGTTGAAGTAGAATAAAATGTTAAAACTGAAGTGGTAAATTGATTTTGAAGATATAGTAAAATGCCAGACAAAAAAGACTGTCTAGGTCTTCTTTTAAGACAAGTTTAACTTATTGGAGAAATTTCAGCATTAAGTGATATGATCTGAACTTATGCGACTTGCATTTTATCAGAATTACAGTTTGCACAGTGAAATAAAGGAGACCATATCTGGGATGATAGCCTAGGCAAGGATTGTTGGTGACTGGAACTTGGTAGACAAGGTAGAGATCCTGACAGTTCATCAGATTTCAGATATATTTTAAAAAGTAGCGTCAGCAAGACAAAAATAGATGTGAAAGTTCATTGTAATATTCTGACATAGTTTCTTGTATTATTTCCTTTCTACTGTTCTTGTAACATTTTTATATACTTCATAGAAAAAAAAATCATAGCTTTCTCTACCAACCCTAACATCAGTTTAAAAAATAAAAAACTTATTCAGTATTTAACAGACTGTTTAGTATTTAACAGACTCTTCATACTTCAAGTTAAATAATAGAGCTTTAATAAAACATTTTAAAATTCAGAACATTAAAAATCATTATGACAGAAGCATCAATGTATTTGACAATAAATATACTACATATTTTTGTGACTATATAAGTTAAACACGGCAATTTTCAAGCACTAGACCATGAAATCTTAGTAATTCTGTTTGTTTTCTTTATTCACTATGATGAAATCATCACTCCTACTAAGTTGTTAGTACAAAAAGAAAACTTTAAGCCTATTAACTTTATGATGGAGAAGAGGGAAACAAAGCCAACATCAGTAGTTTTAGTGGAAGCAAAACAAATATAATACATTATATACATATAGCTGTCATGTTTTGTTGCAAAGAGGTTCCCAGAAGCTTTGTTCTTTGTTCTCATATAATTTTCCTCTGAAGATTTATTTTGGTTGTTTTATTTCTAAAATTTGTTAACATTGCAAAATATAATAATGTTTTCTTACATGTCCATATACATGTAAGTATACATATATACGTATACACATAAGTTTGTGTGCATTGCCTTGTTTCACTCTCTTAATTTATTTAGCTAAAATGTATTAATCATTTTGCAACTATTTAATACTTATTTTCAGCCATTATAGATTATATTAAGATGAACGTAGTTATACATAAATCTTAATTTTTTTTCTGTTTTACCTTAGTTTTAATTATTTTTCACAGAATTGTGAGTCAAAGTTTTGAGCATCTTTAAGGGGATGACAGAGGATGAGATGGTTGGATGGCATCACCAACTCAATGGACATGAGTTTGAGTAAGCTCTGGGAGTTGGTGATGGACAGGGAAGCCTGGCGTGCTGCAGTCCATGGGGTCACAAAGAGTCAGACACAACTGAGCTGAACTGAAGGATCCTGATATATATTATTAAATTGCTGTCCAAAAAACTGACATGAATCATGAATTTATGTATCTACCAGCCATGTGTGAAAGTGTTTGCCTCACTTCATTTTCCATTATAGAAGTCATTAAATGTAAGTCATTATCCTATCTCCGGGACCTTGTGAGACTACTAGCTGTTTACATAAAGTATAAAGTATTTTTATCAGCTCTAGCACAATACACCATGGACATGGGAGGAGGGAGTGCAAATTCATGTAGGTTGAATATTGACAATATTATTCTCCTATACTTAATAAATTGGAATCAGTGTCAATGTGATTGGATTAATCAAATTTATAATGCTTCTAACTTATAACAAGTTAAATTGGTGTTAGTGTTTTCTGAGTCTGTTCAGTCACTAAGTCTTGTCCAATTCTTTTGCAACCCCATGGACTGTAGCCTGTCAGGCTCCTCTGTTCATGGGATTTCCCAGGCAAGAATACTGAAGTGGGTTGCCATTTCTTACACCAGGGGACCTTCTCGACCTAGGAACTGAACCCACATCTCCTGGGTCTCCTGCATTGGCAGGTGGATTCATTACCACTGAGCAACCTCAGAAGATATTTAATGTTTAGGATGATTCACTTAAGAATTAATATTTAGGAGAGATCAAGATGGTGAGTAGGATGACACTGGGCTTACCTCCCTTCACTAAGATATCAAAACTACAACTAAATATAGGGTAACCCTCAATAAAATTGATTGGGAGACTAGCAGAATAGAGTTTCTGTAACCAAGGCTATAAAGAAAGGACCACATAGACTCTGGTAGGAAGGAAGAAGTGATCTAATTGGGACTTGCATCCTGAGTGGGGCCCACAGAAGATGGGATATCAAAAGCTAGAGGATCTTCCCTGGGGAGCAAGGGATTTGAGCCACATGTTAGGCAGCCCACACCTGGGGCCTGACACTGGGGAGATGGGCTTTCTTAGTTGATTTGAAAACCAGTCAGGCTCACTGGAGAGCTGTAAGAAACCAAGACTCTGCTCTTGAAGAGTGCACACTTAGAATTGCTTTCTCCCTTACCCAGAGCAGAGGCAGCATATTGAAAACTGCCTGGGACTCTGGCCAGCTTGCAAGGACTACCCCAGTGTTCCCCCCACCCCAACCTGCACTGGGCTCTGGCTTGAGCCCCTGTTGCTCGGTGCTAATCCCCACTACGATGGAGTCTGCCATTGCCAATGAGAATGTGCATAGTTGGAAGGAATGGTGCCAGCTTGGACACCAGCCTTACCTCTGACCAAGGTGGAGGTAGACATTGCCAGCTCACATGTCCCTGCACACACTCTAGAGGAGGGAGGCTAGATCTGATGTGGAGACTGCCATCACCAGAACCAGCAACCCCATGCACTACTGGGAGGAAGTGGGGTCAGCTCATGTGTGGAAACAACCCCTGTGGTCTGAACCAGCCTGCAACTAAAGAATGCACATCAGGGAAAAAGTGAAACATGGACAAGATTGTAATTGCAAGCCCTCAGGCCTCAGCACACCCCAAACCAAGGCAAAGAGTGCCTGTGCACGTGGGGGAAACAACTGCTTCAGGCCGGACTCCGTGCTCCAGCCCTTCAAGCACCAGCCCCTCCCCTGATAGGACAATGATGCCTCGAGCAGAGGAGAAACCCCAGCTTGCCCCTGGCTCTGGCTCTAGCCCCTTAAACTTTAGCCCTACCACCCACCAAGGTGGTGGCTTCCAGCACACCCTGGGAGAAGACATAGTCCATGCTCACATCAGGTCCAGCCCCCTCCTCACAGCCACTGGGCACATGCAGACTGCATAAGGATGCTCCCATGCAAGAACATACCTTCAAGATTGGGATAGGTAATTTTTCACTTAATTTCATACAAATGGAGAATGTTAAACCAAATGATAAAGACAGATGAATATGTTTCAAACAAAAGAACTAAGAAAAAAAAAAAAACACTGAGGAAAAATGCTAATGAAACAGAGATAATTTGCTTGATAAATAGTTCAAAGTAATAGTAATAGGAACGCTAACTGAACTGAAGAATAGAGGAACACAGTGAAAATTTTGCCAGAATTTTTACAAAAGAACTAGAAAATATAAAAAGGGACTGGTCAGAGCTGAAGAAAGCAATAACTGAAAGGAAAACACTGCAAGAAATTAACAGCAGGTTAGGCAGTTCAGAAGAATGTATGTGTGATGTGGAAGACAGAATAATGGAAATCCCCTTGGCAGAAGGGGGAAACCAAAAATGAATTTTTAAAAATGAGGATAATTTAAGGGGTCTCAGAGACAACATTAAACATCCTAAAATTTGCTTTACATGGGCCCTAGGAGGAAGTAAGAAAGAAAAATGGGGTAGACGATGTATTTGATGAAATTATGGCTAAAAACTTCCTAAACTTAAAGAACGCAGATATCCAGGTATAGGGAGGAAAGAGAGTTTCAACCAAGATGAACCCAAAGAGACCCACACCAAGACATATCATAACTAAATAAATTGAACAACCAGTAAGAAATAGATAAATTCCTAGAAACATAGTTTTCAAGATTGAATCAGGAAGAAACGAATAATCTGAACAGACCAATCACTTGTACGGAAATTGAATCAGTAATCAAAAACTGTCAACAAACAAAATTCCAGAACTAGACTCCTCACAGTGAAATTCTACTACATATATAAAGGATAATTAACAACTATCCTTTTCAAACTATTCCAAAAAAGTGAAGAGAAGGAAACACAATCATTACTCTATTTACAAAACCATATAAAAAACACTACAAAAGTAAAACTATAGGTCAATATCTCTGATGAATATAGATGCAAAAATCCTCAAAAGAATATTGGCAAACCAAATTTTACAATATATAAAAAGGATCATACACCATAATCAAGTTGGATTTACTCCAGTAATGCAAGCATGGCTAAATCCAGAAATTAATCAATGTGATACATTACATTGACACAATGAATAAAATAACATGATCATCTCAATAGATGCATAAAAAGCATTTGACAAAATTCAACACTCATTCATGATAAAAACTCTCAACAAAGTTGCCACACAGGGGAAATATCTCAACAAAATAAAGTCCATTTATAACAAAGTCACAAATAACATCATCAGATCAGATCAGTAGCTCAATTGTGTCCGACTCTTTGCGACCCCATGAATCGCAGCACGCCAGGCCTCCCTGTCCATCACCAACTCCCGGAGTTCACTCAGACTCACGTCCATCAAGTCAGTGATGCCATCCAGCCATCTCATCCTCTGTCATCCCCTTCTCCTCCTGTCCCCAATCCCTACCAGCATCAGAGTCTTTTCCAATGAGTCAACACTTGGCATGAGGTGGCCAAAGTAGTGGAGTTTCAGCTTTAGCATCATTCCCTCCAAAGAAATCCCAGGGCTGATCTCCTTCAGAATGGACTGGTTGGATTTCTTTGCAGTCCAAGGGACTCTCAAGAGTCTTCTCCAACACCACAGCTCAAAAGCATCAATTCTTCGGCTCTTAGCCTTCTTCACAGTCCAACTCTCACATCCATACATGACCACAGGAAAAACCATAGCCTTGACTAGACGAAACTTTGTTGGCAAAGTAATGTCTCTGCTTTTGAATATGCTATCTAGGTTGGTCATAACTTTCCTTCCAAGGAGTAAGCGTCTTTTAATTTTATGGCTGCAGTCACCATCAGCAGTGATTTTGGAGCCCAGAAAAATAAAGTCTGACACTGTTTCCACTGTTTCCCCATCTATTTCCCATGAAGTGGGGGACTGGATGCCATGATCTTCGTTTTCTGAATGTTGAGCTTTAAGCCAACTTTTTCACTCTCCACTTTCACTTTCATCAAGAGGCTTTTCATACTCAGTGTTTAAAAGTTGAAAGCCTTTCCTCTAAAATCATAAGCAAGACAATGATACCCACTATTGCTATTTCTATTTAGCATAGTACTGGAAGGCCAGTCACAGTAATCAGACAAGAAATAGGAATAAGAGTCTAGTGGGTGAATAATATTATACCCTTGTTTTCAATTTGTATCTTCCTTCTAAGAAGTAAAGTTGAAATTCTTATTTTATTAGCCAGTTGTATTTCTTTGACTATTAATACCTGGACCATAAACTTTATATATTTATCTTTTGATCTTTTTTTTCATTTATCTATTGTAGCATTTATCTTTTAGTTTATATTTGTAGGAGATTTTTCATAGATTATGGATATTCATTTACGTTGCAAATATTTTCGCATTTGCTCCTTTGTCCATTAATTTTGTGCTATCTTTGTTATAAAGTTGTAATGCTTTGGTAGTCAAATTTGACAATCTCACCTCTGATGCTATTGAAATTGTTTGTAGGAAGTTTTCTGACTTATAGTATTTTCTTTGAATGCTTTTGTAGTTGTGTGTGTGTGTGTGTGTATTTAAGGTGAATCTTGAGTTTGTCTGCTGCTGCTGCTGCTAAATCGCTTCAGTTGTGTCCGACTCTGTGCGACCCCATAGACGGCAGCCCGTCTAGAATGTGACAAATGCTTTGAGACAGAAATCTAATATTATTTTTCCAAATGGACAGCTATTTGTCCCACAACCACTTATAAAATACTGTCAAATTTCATCTACCAAAAAAAAAATGCCCTATTTCTCTTACATGAAATTCTCACATTAACTGAAATGACTATGTATTCACCATTTTTGATCCATTGATCCCATATGTATTTGTATACCAAAACCACATTTATGTTTTTAATAACCTGCTAGTTGCTTTACTGCCCTATTATTTTTAATTTTCTAAATTAGTTCTTCTTGAACTTTTTTCCAAATTAACTTTAGAATTCATTTTCAAGTTCCATGAGGAGTTTTGTTGGAATCATTTTGATTTCCTAGACTGTGTTTAGCAGAAATAATTTATTTATAATATCAAATCTGTCCATAGAGAAACACGAGATATCTCTACATTTATTTGTGATTTCTTTTTTATCTTTAAATACTACTTCATGATTTTTTTAGGGGGAATGTTATTTTATTTTAACATATTTAGTAGGTTCATTACTTGCATTTTTGTAATTTTTATGGATTCAGAAAGATAAAAGGAAAACTTTCTGTTTTAGTTAAGTAGATTGAATCAGAAAAACTATTATGTGTCTTTTTGGTTAGAAATGGCATAAAATATTCACCTTCACAGGATTTTTAAATGATTGAGATGATATATGAAAACACTTTATCTACCTGAAGGATTAAATAAGTATAAGGTGACTTTACTATGAGTGTTTGAAGGACCAAAACTAGACTTTTGGTGTATGTAAATGTTATTCACTTGGTAGTATATATATTAATATATACATATATAGTTATAATTTATATGATAGATACACTTTAATTTTGATTGTCCAAACTTCCAGGAAGTTGGACAGTTTCTATATTAATTGTTTCTCGTTTCATTTCCCATATTAAGATAATAATAATGAGTCCAAAAGTTCTAAATATAATGTTAAAATAAATAATGTATGAATTTATGCTATCTGCTTGTCAGGAAAGTAAAATGTATCAGTTGGGTATAGGGCATGACCTAAGAGAAAGACACAAACAATAATTCCAGTTACGTTTTTTTCACATGAAAGATATTTATATTTTAGTCCTTGGTAATGTTAATATCTTTGCTAGATAATTCCATAAAAAGACCTAGATCAGCTCCATCTTTATGCTCTGTCATTCTTATATGATGATCTGTATTCATGATTGATAATCTATAGACTGGTGATTGACAGCCTATAGATTGATAGATCTATAGACTGGTGTTCTCATTCAAGGCAAAAAAGCGTAACATTCTTCCAAAAATAAATCAAGCAAAAAAAAATAAAGTAGCATCTATATGTTTATCAGGAAAGTAACAGCCTTCTCACTGGAATTGTTCCCGGTGCAAGGCTATGTCACATAGATAACCTTAGGTTTGAAAGGAGACTAAGAAATGATACTTGTCTTTGCTAGCTGCATGGTAGAGACAGGCAATGATGAAGAGGTTTAAAGTGTTTCATAATGTGTTTTGGGTCAACCACTCTATGTTTCCAGCCAAATAAATCTGAGAGGAAATGAGCTATGAAAATAAGATGTTCATTGACTTATGATTTATTATTCCAAATGATATTTACTTTCATTATTTTAAATGTACCCTTATTTTTAGTAGGTCAAATGACTACACACAGAGAGCTGTATGACATTTCTCAAAGAATCACAGATAAATAATTTTTTTTAATGTAGAGGTAACATGGGCCATCATGAATCACATGTTAATACACAATTTCCATAATTTGTTCTTCTCTCATGTATGACTCATCTCTGAAGCTGGGAAACATTTTTATCTATTAAGAGTAAACTGAATTATATGAAGGATGAAATAAAAAGCACACACATAAATAGATTTAGATTTTAATGGATAGTCACAAGAGTATTCTAACAGAGTGTCTATTATTTGACAGGCAGTATCCTAGGCACAGTGGATAAACTCTGCAACAGTATAGATATGATCCCTGCTTTCCTACAGCTTATTATTCAATAGAACAAATAGGTGAATAATTCTGTTTTAGGAATTTACACACATGGTAAATAATCAAGGCCAAACGGTAATGGAGGCATTGTTAATCCCTCTCTTTGTGTAAGGGAGAAAAAATGATGTTTAGGATTAAAAGTGACTTAGACAATGTCATAGAATTTTAAAAGGACCAAATAATAGTCAAATTAATGTAAACACAAATTTACTATATTCCTATATACTACCAACTAGTACTAAGTTTATATTACACTAAAGTTTATTTATATTTGACCTCATTAAAGTGTTTTTAGTATTCACTCTACTGAAACAGTAGAATACATATTCTTTTCAAGTGTGTAAGACTTTTGTAAGACGGACTATATTTGAAGCCATAAGACAAGTTTCAATAACTTTAAAAGAATTCAAGTTATATAGAGTTGTTTTCTGCTCCAAATGGGATTAAGATAGAAGTCAATAATTGAAAGATATCTAAAAAATCCTAAAATATTTTTAATTAAGAAGAACTGTACAAAAAAGATCTTCACGACCCAGATAATCATGATGGTGTGATCACTGACCTAGAGCCAGACATCCTGGAATGTGAAGTCAAGTGGGCGTTAGAAAGCATCGCTATGAACAAAGCTAGTGGAGGTGATGGAATTCCAGTTGAGCTATTTCAAATCCTGAAAGATGATGCTGTGAAAGTGCTGAACTCAATATGGCAGCAAATCTGGAAAACTCTGCAGTGGCCACAGGACTGGAAAAGGTCAGTTTTCATTCCAATCCCAAAGAAAGGCAATGCCAAAGAATGCTCAAACTACCCCACAATTGCACTCATCTCACACGCTAGTAAAGTAATGCTCAACATTCTCCAAGCCAGGCTTCAGCAATACGTGCACCGTGAACTTCCTGATGTTCAAGCTGGTTTTAGAAAAGGCAGAGGACCCAGAGATCAAATTGGCAATATCCACTGGATCATCACAAAAGCAAGAGAGTTCCAGAAAAACATCTACTTCTGCTTTATTGACTATGCCAAAGCCTTTGACTGTGTGGATCACAATAAACTGTGGGAAATTCTGAAAGAGATGGGAATACTAGACCACCTGACCTGCCTCTTGAGAAATTTGTATGCAGGTCAGGAAGCAACAGTTAGAACTGGACATGGAACAACAGACTGGTTCCAAATAGGAAAAGGAGTATTTCAAGGCTGTATATTGTCACTCTGCTTATTTAACTTCTACTCAGAGTACATCACGGGAAACGCTGGACTGGAAGAAACACAAGCTGGAATCAAGATTGCCAGGAGAAATATCAGTAAGCTCAGATATGCAGATGACACCACCGTTATGGCAGAAAGTGAAGAGGAACTCAAAAGCCTCTTGATGAAAGTGAAAGTGGAGAGTGAAAAAGTTGGCTTAAAGCTCAACATTCAGAAACCGAAGATCATAGCATCCAGTCCCACCACTTCATGGGAAATAGATGGGGAAACAGTGGAAACAGTGTCAGACTTTATTTTTGGGGGGCTCCAAAATCACTACAGATGGTGACTGCAGCCATGAAATTAAAAGACGCTTACTCCTTGGAAGGAAAGTTATGACCAACCTAGATAGCATATTGAAAAGCAGAGACATTACTTTGCCAACAAAGGTTCGTCTAGTCAAGGCTATGGTTTTTCCTGTGGTCATGTATGGATGTGAGAACTGGACTGTGAAGAAGGCTGAGAGCCAAAGAATTGATGCTTTTGAACTGTGGTGTTGGAGAAGACTCTTGAGAGTCCCTTGGACTGCAAGGAGATCCAACCAGTCCATTCTGAAGGAGATCAGCCCTGGGATTTCTTTGGAAGGAATGATGCTAAAGCTGAAACTCCAATACTTTGGCCACCTTATGCGAAGTGTTGACTCATTGGAAAAGACTCTGATGCTGGGAGGGATTGGGGGCAGGAGGAGAAGGGGATGACAGAGAATGAGATGGCTGGATGGCATCACTGACTCGATGGACGTGAGTCTGAGTGAACTCCGGGAGTTGGTGATGGACAGGGAGGCCTGGCGTGCTGCGATTCATGGGGTCGCAAAGAGTCAGACACGACTGAGCGACTGAACTGAACTGAAATTATTCATGGTTCTATGAAGGAGTCAAACAAGAAATTAGAAAATATTTTAAACTAGATAGAAATGAAGATAGCAACATATAAAATTATGTGGGATGCTGCTAAAAGAATATCTGTATTAGAAAATGTCATTACTAGAAAATAAGTTCCCCAATACATATACTTAACTTCTACCACAGGAAAAATTTGAAAAGAATGACCACAAAACCCCCAAACTAAGTATATGAAATGTTAGACTGAAAAGCCACTGAAATAAAAAGAAAAATCTAATAGAGAAAATTAAAATATCCAAAAGCTGGCTCTTTGAGAATATCAATAAACTTGTAAACCTCCAGCCTGAGTGATTTGGGAAAAAGTGATAAGACAAAAGTTATCCATGTGAGGAATTAGAGAGATAATAGCACTACAATATCTACAGATATTAAATAAGAAAATAAGTGAATATCATAGACAACCTTATGCCAGAAGTGTACAGCTAGACGTGGTGGACAGATTCTTGAAAAGCACAAACTTCTAAAGCTCACTCAGTATGAGACAATCAGAATAGAAGTATGTTTAATTAGATTTCCACAAAGAAAACTCCAATGGCTTTACTGATGAATTCTACTAAACATTTAAGGGATAAATATTACCAATTTTAGCAAGCTATTCCAAAACATTGAAGGGAAATGAATACACTATTTATTTTATGAGGCCTGTGTTACTCTGATACCAAAACCATGTAATAACATTACAAGAAAATAAACTCTAGACCAACAACCCTCAAGAAAGTAAGTGAAGTATTTTGTAGCAAAATTTGAGCAAATGAAGTCTAACAATATATCAAACGGAGAAGGCAATGGCACCCCACTCCAGTGTTCTTGCCTGGAGAATCCCAGGGACAGGGGAGCCTGATGGGCTGCCGTCTGTGGGGTCGCACGGATTCGGACACAACTGAAGCGACGTAGCAGCAATATATCAAAAGGCTAATTAATTGCTAAGTGGGAATTATCACAGAAGTTCATATTTGGTTCAATGTTCATTAATCAATAATTAATCATACTAACCAATGACTGAAGTGATTTAACATATATTAACCAACTAAAGAAGAAAAACCATATGATCATCTTGAAAGTGAAAAGTGAATGTGTTAGTCACTAAGTTGTATCTGGCTTTTTGCGACCCCATGGACTGTAGCCTGCCAGGATCCTCTGTCCTTGGAATCTCCAGTCAAGAATACTGGACTAGGGTACCATTCCTTTCTCAGGGGATCTTCCCAACCAGGGATCAAACCCGGGTCTCCTGCATTTCAGGCAAATTCTTTACCATCTGAGCCGCCAGGGAAGCCCTATGATCATCTTAATAGATATATAAAAAGTATTTAATGGCATGCTACATCCATTCCTTATGTAAATATCTTAGTCACCTCCTCAATTTGACAAACAGTATCTCCAAATATACACAGATTATATCACACTTAATGGTGAAAACCTGAACACTATTAAGATCAGAATCAAGGCACATATATCTACTCTATTGCTTCTATTTGATATTCTGCTGGAGGTTCTGGCCTCCACGTAGGAGAAGAAATAAAAGAAGAAGAAATATCCACAAGGAAATGGGAAGGCAAAAAGCATGATGGCCTATACCAGAAATTTTTTGAAATATATTTTTATAAAAAGCTACTAGAATTAAGCCGGTGCAGGAAACATAAGAGATGCAGGTTCAATCCCTAGGTCAGGAAGATCGCCTGGAGTAGGAAATGGCAACCCACTCCAGTATTCTTGCCTGGAAAATCCCAAGTGACTTAGCATGCACGCATGCAGAATTAAGCAAGTTTTCCAAGGAAACTATATGCAAGATAAATATATAAAACAATTCCATATCTATACGTTGTGTCTGTGCTCAGTCACTCAGTCATGTTCAGTTCTTTGTGACCCCATTGTCTGTAGCCCACCAGGCTCCTATGTACATGGAATTTTCCAGGCAAGAATACTGGAGTGGGTTGCCATTTCTCCTTATTCCAGGGGATCCCCTTGACCCAGAGATCAAACCCACATTTTTGCATCTCTTGCTTTGGCAGGCAGATTCTTTAC
Organism: Bos indicus x Bos taurus; assembly: GCF_003369695.1. Classification (NCBI taxonomy): domain Eukaryota; kingdom Metazoa; phylum Chordata; class Mammalia; order Artiodactyla; family Bovidae; genus Bos; species Bos indicus x Bos taurus. Next base: position 21,500,676 of record NC_040081.1, on the reverse strand, counting down.
CACTGTGCCACCTGGGTAATCAAAACTCAGAATTCAAGACTAAAATAATAAAATCAAATCAAATATAGAAACACTTCTAAAATATCAAAGTAAGAACTTCTGAAAATCTGCTCTTCAAAAAAAAAGCAATGATAAGTGGAAAATTTGTGAAAATTAACTTTTTTAGAGCTCTGGAAATTAATCAAAGGCTTACAAAAATACAAAGACCATTTACTCAAGAAAAATGACTAAATTTCATTAACAGCCTTCCTATCTTTTCTGAGAATGACAGGAATGGGGAAGGGAATGTCAGGACATTTTGTTGTGTTGCTAAGGATTCTGGGATAATAGAATACATAATAGCAGCGTTGTTAAATGCATGGAGCTGTGCCTTTCAATAAGACGTTAAATTATATGTAGTAGAATGCCTTCCTAAAAGATTATTTCAGATTTTAGTTTCTAAGTAATCTCCAACCCTTTGAGACCTCATGGATTGCATCATGCCAGGCCTCCCTGTCCTTTACTATCTGCGAGTTTGCTCAAACTCATGCCCTTTGAATCAATGATGCCATCTAACCATCTCATCCTCTGTTGCCCCCTTCTTCTCCTGCTCTCAATCTTTCCCAAAAGCCGGGTCTTTTTCAATGAGCCAGCTCATTGAAGGGAGGGGTAAATTAAAAGTTTGGAATTAACAGATACACATTACTATTCTTTGGGACCCCATGGACTGCAGCCCACCAGGCTCCTCTGTCCATGAGATTTTCCAGGCAAGGATACTGGAGTGGGTTGCAATTTCCTTCTCCAGGGGATCTTCCCAACCCAGGGATCGAACTCCGGTCTCCTGCACTGCAGGCAGATTCTTTACTGACTGAGCTATAAGGGAAGCCCCATAAATAATATTATAATATTACTATTAAATAGATAAACAACAAGAACTTACTTTATAGCACAGGAAACTATATTCAGTATTTTGTAATAACCTATAATAGAAAAGAATCTTAGAAATTATCTATCTATCTATATATATATATAATTGCTTATGTATATATAAGCACTTAGTTGCTTCAGTCATCCAACTCTTTTCAGCCCTGTGGACTGTAGCCCAGCAGGCTTATCTGTCTGTGGGATTCTCCAGGCAAGAATACTGGAGTGGGTTGCCATGCCCACCTCCAGGGAATCGTCCTGACCCAGAGATCAAACCCACATCCCCTGCATTGTAGGCAGGTTCTTTACCACTGAACCACTGGGGAAGACTATATGCCTGAAACTAACACATTTTAAAGCAACTACAATTTTTAGAAAAATATCCAGAGCATGGCAAATGCCAAACCAATGTTAATTATTAAAAAAAAAAACAAAAAACAAAAAAAAAACCAGCCTGATTTGGAGACTCTAAACCTAGCAATTGTGTTTATTTTTACTTTTAAATAGCATCCTATAGGTTTGTAATTCAGATCAGTTATTGAACTTCTGAATTACATAAGCAAAATAGAGATAATTTTATGGTTGTCCTCTGAAGTTCTTATTGCTAAAATCTAAAAAGCTGCAGAAAGATGGTCTCAGTATATTGAATTTGTAACACATTACATTCTAGGAGCTACACACTTGGAATTAAACTCAACTTGACATTTGTAAACTTTATTAAATTTACTATCAGTCAGAACATTCTTAGAACAGAACATTTCCATTGAGTCTATAGCAAACTATTTTAGTTTGGCATTTAGGACTCAATTACTTTGGAAGGCCATTTGCCTGTAGAAGTTGACTGATTCATTCATATTTTGTAGCCAAAGATATCACAGCTTTTAAAAAAATGAACTCCATTCTCACTCCTATTCTTTATTGAACATTCTTTATCATTAAACATCTCTGAAACAATAACTTCCTTTGAGATTACTTTTACTCTAGAAAACACAGTAAATACTAATGCACTTAATTCAATTAGTGACACCATGAGAACTTGATTTTAGTGCCCACTATGAGATAGGCAGTATTCATGCATCCTTAGTGGAATAATTAGCTGCTTGGTTCTATGCACTCTATCAATAATTAGATTAGTTATATTATTATTTCCATGGCAAGAATTTGGGCTAATAAAAGGAAGGATTGGAAAGGCTAAAACACTGAATGCCTAGAGGATGTTTTCTTCATCCAGATCTTTTAAATATTTTGCTGTCCTTCTGAGCATTATAATACTTTAATTTTAATTTTCTTTGAAAGCAGTCCAAAGTTTTTATGATGAATCTTCTTCAAAAATAAATGACACCATCACATAAACTAAACTTTATGGAGAAACGTAACTGATGTATAAACTGAAAATTAAAGCAAAATAAAGTTTCTCTTTCTTATGATATGTAGCCAATCTTATTTTTCACAAAACTCTATTAGATTACTTTGTCTTCCTTCTAGCCTACCACCTATTAAAATAATCCCTTATGCTTTTCACTGTCATAGAAAAATCTCTGCACTGGCTCCCTACAATCAGATTTGCCTCTTATCTTTGGGTTTCCGCCTCCTTCAAGCTCAGTCGTGTCTGACTCTTTGCAACTCCATGGACTGTAGCCTGTCAGGCTCCGCTGTCCATGAGATTATCAGGGCAAGAATACTGGAGTGGTTGCCATTTCTTCCTCCAGAGGATCTTCTCAAGCCAGGAATTGAACCTGAGTCTCTTGCAGCTGCTACATTTGCAGGTAGATTCTTTACCACTGAGCCACCTGGGAAGCCCCCTTCTGCCTCTTTGGTAACATTCTATGTTCACTACTCTTTACTCTGTTGCTTATGAAAGGAAAAACTTTTGTGTCTTATCAAGAAGATAATCTTTTGTCACATTTACATATTCTGTATCAGATTTATTTTAATGTTTCTTGTGCATATCCTTCTTGAAAAAAATATTTTTGAATTAATTTATTTTTTAAGAGCAGTTTTAGATAAGCAGCAAAATTGAGGGGAAACTATAGAGTTTTCCCATATGTCCCCTACCCCTACACTTGTAGAATCTCCCCAATATCTGCCACCAGAGTGATACATTTGTTAGAATTGATGAACCTACAATGACACGTCCTAGTTACCAAGGTCTGTAATTTACTTTAGGGTTCATTCTTGGTGTTGTACATTCTACGCATTTGGACATATGTGTCCATCATTACGGTATCATACAGAGTAATTTCACTGCCCTAAAAATCCTTTGTGTTCTACCCATTCATCCCTTTCATACCCTCAACCCCCCCCCCCAGGCAGATAGATTTTTTTTTTTTTACTCCCTCCATTGTTTTGTCTTTTTCAAAATATCATATAGTTGAAATCAGACAGTATGTAGCCTTTTCAGATTGGCTTCTTTCACTTTGCAATATGCATTGAAGATTAGTCCATATCTTTTCATGACTTTATAGCTCATTTGTTTTTAGAACTGAATGATATTCCACTGTCTTGATGGACCACAGTTTATCCATTCACCTACCGAAAGGCATCTTGGTCACTTCCAGATTTTGGGCAATTATGAACAAAGCTGCTATAAACATCTGCATTCAGTGTAGACATAAGTGTTCAACTCTTTTGGGGAAACACTAAGAAGTACAATTCCCAGAGCGTACTATAGGAGTATGTTTAGTATTGTTTGAAATGGTCAAACTGTCTCCCAAGGTGGCTGTACCATTTGCACTTCCACTAGCGATGCATGAGACTTTCTGTTGCTCCACAATCTCACCAGCGTTTGATGCTGTCAGTGTTCCAGGTTTTGACCATCCTTATAGTTGAGAGAAGGAGAAGTCAACAGAGGATGCGGTGGCTGGATGGCATCCCCAGTTCAATAGACATGAGCTAGGGCAAACACTGGGAGGCAGTGAGGGGACGGGGAAGCCTGGCATGCTACAGTAGGTGGGATCACAAAGAGTGGGCACAACTTGGCAACTGAACAACAATAGTTGTGTGGTATCTCACTGCTGTTTTAATATGCGTTTCCCTCATGACATACGATGTGGAGCATCTTTTAATATGCTAATTTACTATTTGTATATCTTCTTTGGTGAGGTGTCTTAATGTCTTGGCCCATTTTCTAACTATTCTAGTTGTTTCTTATCTTTTGTTTCAATTTTCTTTGTATATTTTGGATAACAGTTCTTTATCAGACATAACTTTTGCAAATATTCCTCAAAGTCTCTGGTTTGTTTTCTAATTCTCTTGATATTGTCTCCATGTATTCTACTATTGCTGGATAAAGTAGTTTATGCTATGCTAAGTCACTTCAGTCGTGTCCAACTCTGTGTGACCCCATAGACGGCAGCCCACCAGGCTCCCCCGTCCCTGGGATTCTCCAGGCAAGAACACTGGAGTGGGTTGCCATTTCCTTCTCCAATGCATGAAAGTGAAAAGAGAAAGTGAAGTCACTCAGTCGTGTCCAACTCTTAGCGACCCCATGGACTGCAGCCTACCAGGCTCCTCCGTCCATGGGATTTTCCAGGCAAGAGTACTGGAGTGGGGTGCCATTGCCTTCTCTGAAAGTAGTTTATAGGTCCAGTTTAATGATGATGCTATTGAGTTCAACTATGTCTTTACTGATTTTGTGCCTGCTGGATCTGTCCATTTCAGAAAGAGAAGGGTGTTGAATTCTGCAGTTATATAGTGGACATATTTATTTCTTTTTTTTTTTTAATTTTATTTTATTTTTAAACTTTACATAATTGTATTAGTTTTGCCACTTTTTAAAAATGTTGCCTCCCATGGTTTGATAGTCTTTTGTTAGGTGCATGGATGTTAAGATTGTTCTGTCTTTTGGAGAATTCACCCATTAATCAGTTTTTCATTATGTAATGCTTTTCTTGATCCCTGATACATTTCTCTGTGTTGGAAGTCTGCTCTATTTGAAATTAATATTACTCCACCTACTTTGTTTTGAATAGTGTCAAGTATATTTTCCCCCATACATTTATTTGAGATCTGTGTGTGTCTATATATTTAAAGTGAGTTTCTTGCAGTTGTTTCTTTCTTTCTTTCTTTTTTTTTTTTAGTTTACTCTGGAAGTCTGTCTTTTAATTGGTATACTTAGATCATTGGTGTTCAATGTGGTTATTGACATAGTTGGATTAATATCTACTGCATTTGTTTTCTATTCGTTGTCCTGGTTCTTTGGTTCTATTTTTGTCTGCTGCTTTTTTGCTTTTTGTAGCTTTTAATTAAGCATTTTATGATTTCATTTTCTCTCCTTGCTTAGCATAAAAGTTATATTTCTTTTTTTTTTTTTAACCTTGTTTTGAATTTGCAGGGACTTCCCTGGTGGCTCAGACAGTAAGGAATCTGCCTGCAATGTGGGAGACCCAGGTTCGATTCCTGGGTCAGGATGATTCCTTGGAGAAGGGAACAGCAATCCACTCTGTTATTCTTGCCTGAAGAATTCCATGGACAGAGGAGCCTGGTAACTGAGCAAATTCTGAGGAAGAAGTCAAATTTGCAGTATACATTTCAGTTAATCCATGTCCACTTTTGAATAACCTTATACCACTTCACAGGTAGTTTATATGTATATATATATATATATATATGCATATATGCATACAAATGAAATACATTGCTAGAATCATTATTTTGAACAAACTGTTGTCTTTAGATCAGTTACAAATAAGAAAAAAAGTTTTTATTTTACTTGTACTTAATCCTTATTCAATGTTCGTCCAAGTTTCTCAACTATATTATTTCTCTACTCTTTAAAGAACTTTTAACATTTCTTTCACACAAGTCTATTCGCAACAGACTCCCTCAATTTTTGTTTGTCTGAGAAACTTTTTATTTCTTCTTCAATTTTGAAGGATAACTTTTCAGGGTACAAAATTCTAAATTGGTGGGTTTTTTCCCTCAACACTGATAGTTTTTCATTCTATTCTCTTCCTACTTGCATAGTTTCTGAGAAGTGGGACGTAATTTTTATCTTTGTTCCTTTATAGATATTTCTCGCTTTTTGGGGGATTGTTTCTTTGTGTTTAATTTTCTATAGTTTGAAAAGCAACTTCACTTTCACTTTTCACTTTCATGCATTGGAGAAGGAAATGGCAACCCACTCCAGTGTTCTTGCCTGGAGAATCCCAGGGACGGGGGAGCCTGGTGGGCTGCCGTCTATGGGGTCACACAGAGTCGGACACGACTGAAGCGACTTAGCAGCAGCAGGTGTAGTTTCTATGTTTATCTGCTTGGTGTTCTCTAGCTTTCTGGCTCTGTGGTTTGGTGTGAAGCGTGAAGTGTGAAGTGTTAGTCACTCAGTCATGTCCGACTCTTTGCGACTCCATGGACTGTAGCCTGCCAGGCTCCTCTGTCCATGGAATTTTCTAGGCAAGAATACTGGAGTGGGTTGCCATTCCTTTCTCCAGGGGATCTTTCTGACCCAGGGATCAAACCCAGGTCTCTCACATTTCACACAGATTCTTTACTGTCTGAGCCACTGGGGTTTGGTGTCTGACATTAATTTGGGGAAATTCTCAGTCATTATTATTTTAAATAATTCTTTTACTGCTTTCTCTCTGTCTTCTCTTTCTGGTATTACCATATGTGTATATAGCTCATTTTGTAGTTGTTTAACAGTGCTTAAATAGTTCACTATTTATTTAAATATTTGTTCTCTTTGTTCTTCAGCTTTTGAGGATTCTACTAATATGTCCTGTAGCTCAGAGATTCTCTCCTTAGCTGCGTGCATTTTATTAATAAGTCCATAAAAATCATTCTTCATTTCTGTTACAGTAGTTTGGATTTCTAGCATTTATTTTTGGTTATCTTTTAAGGATTTCCACCTTTATGATTACATTGCCCATCTGTTCTTGCATACTATCTACTTATTTGTTAGAGTCCTTAGAGTATTAATGGTATTAATGGTAGTTAAATTCCCAAACTTTTGTTTTCAACATCCCTGCCTCATCTGGTTATTATGCCTCTTTTATCCCTTCAAATTGTCCGTGTTTTGTCTTTTGGTATGTGTTAGAATTTTCTTGATAACCAGACATAATGTACTGGGTAAACCAAACTGCTGTAATTAGTAATGTGGTAGTGAAGTTGGGGAGGGAAATCTTTCTCTATTTCTACAATTAGGTCTTAGTACTTTATTGAGCCTATGCCTCTTAACCATGAACTTCATAAGAATTTTTCAAGTCTTTCCCTCTCCCTTAGGAAGGACAGAAGTGTAAAATAAGCTGGAGCTGAGTGTTTTTTTCTTCCATGTAGAAGGTTAGAGGTTACAGAAGTTGGGTATTTTTCCACTTCTGTCTTAGTTAGGTTAGTTAGATTCCACTCTTTTTTACATCATTTGGGCCAGAGATACAATGGCATTTTAATTTGCTTATAGAATCAAATCAAGGCTTTTTAAAGCCTCCTCTTCACAAATTTAATTCTACATCTACTTCCCGCATTCTTAGCCTGAGATTAATCCCTTGCTTTACCCCAGAAGACTGACTTTGCCTTACTTGAAATGTTTTTATTTGAGAAGACAGTTGTCTTCTCAGAAAGATGGAGCACAGTTGTAGTGTGCTCCTTGTAGGGGACAAGATATCAGTGACCTGGGTTTGGATACTTTAGATAAATTGTTAACCCTCTGAATTTCAATTTCTTTTCCTATAAAATGAGATTAAAATTGTATTTTAGCTTATACCATTGATGTTAATATTGAGATAGGGTTGTGAAAGGCTTGACACAAACTGGACACAGAGTATGCTGCTGTTGCTGCTAAGTCGCTTCAGTTGTGTCCGACTCTGTGTAACCCCATAGCTGGCAGCCCACCAGGTTGCCCCGTCCCTGGGATTCTCCAGGCAAGAACACTGGAGTGGGTTGCCATTTCCTTCTCCAATGCATGAAAGTGAAAAGTGAAAGTGAAGCCACTCAGTCGTGTCCGACTCTTCATGACTCTTGTTTTCCAGGCAAGAGTACTGGAGTGGGGTGCCATTGCCTTCTCCGGGGCACAGAGTATATAGTTCTTACCAAATGTTAACAGAACGTTATGTTAACAGTAATCATAATGATGCAAGTCGTATGATAATCTCCTTCCAATTCATTCAACACACTACTTGTAGATTAATTTTCCTAAGGTACATGTTTTGTCACCCATTCAGTGATTCACAAATGTTTTAGCTCACAGGCACTTCATGAGTCACTGCTCAGGAGGCTGGATAAGAATGAATATCTTTTCTTTATTTAGAAATGAATCAAATAGAGTTCTTCTATTAAGTGGATTACAACCTATGCCTCATTTTAAACTTTCACTAGCTCCCAATTCCCTTTGAAATGGATTCTAAAGGTCTCACATTTAAGGTTATCCACCATATGCTTATTAACCAGCAATTTGACCTCCTCTTTTACCACTACTCCTCTGAGACAATAAAAATGAGTTACTTCTACCTCAAGTGATTTTAAAGCTTTCCATCTTTAAAGTACGGCCTTTTCATGTCCTCTTTCATTTCTGCCTTAAGATCTATAACCATTCGTCAAGTACTATTTTATCCTTTTTTGAACTCTATAACTAAATACAAACTTTCATTTCTCTGAAACTACCCCTCACCAACATCATTGCACATTTTTGATGGCACTTGCCTTATTTAGTTTTCTGACTTAATTATGTAAATACTCATGTATTTTATGCCTTTCAACCCACATCAGCCATTATTATAAACTCCTTGAGAGGATAACTATACTTTTAAAAGTTTTGTGAGATTTTTAGCACCCAGCAAAATGAATCTACATATAATAAGAATATTTTATCATTTGAATAAAAACCAATATATTCAGTTACTGCATTAATATCATATTAAAAGGAAATTTTTTTCTTTTTAAATATGAGCCTATGAAGAAAAGGGGTAATTTTCTTCTCATGTAGTTAAAGTATGCTATTCTTGATGGATGGTAAAGACCACTACTCACCCACTAATATCCATTCTTCTTTTTTCCCTCAATAACATAATTTCTAGCTGAGTACATGACTGCCCAACTAAAGGCTAGATTTCTCAGTCTCCTTTGCCGCTAGGTATGCTGATGTAACTGCATTCAGGCCAAGGAAGTGTGAACAGAAGTGATGTGTATGACTTCCAGTCTGTGTTTTTAAAGAGAAGGTAGGTGCTGTCCTGTGTCCCTGCTCCATTTTCACTGGCTGGAGTGTGGTTGTGGTGAAGCATCCTGGGAGCAGGTAGATGGAAGTGATGAAATAAAATACATATTTTAAGTCAAGATAGAAAAACTTAAACATAAAATTTTCCTCTATCCATTTAGGCCTCCTCTTTGCCCTTTATTGTGTATTGTGCATTGGCATTACATATTAACCAGACCTCCCCAATGCAGAGTACCTGGTCAACCATAAAGATCTGTTTTTCATCTGACACCAGCCACGTAGCTCCTTAGAAGATAACAGTCCTTTCTCAATCCAGTAAGGGGTCATAGTGACCCACCACTTGCCTTGTACATGCAGATATCTTTGGTGAACTTTATGCACAATGCCAGTATATCATTTCCCTTAAAGGTAGCAATTGGTACAGAACAGACTACCAGACAACATGGGGATAGAGCCACACCTAATGAAAGTCCTTAGCTTAAATATTCACTTATGACCTGATTAATGTTGCTAGCTGTATTACTTGTATTTTGTCTGTTTTATAAGATTATCATTTCTTTCATTACCACATACATAACTGAACATCCTATTAAAATAATGATGAATAGGCAACTTGAAATGATTGATCAAATATATAGTTTTATAATATCAGTGATTTTAATAATGTAACTCTAGATATGGGAAGAAGCAAGAGGAAACCAATTTCTGGATCATAACAGACCAATAAAACAGGCAGCCCAGAGGCTTTGGCTACTGTTAACTGGGCCTCATGCAGTAATAGCACACTGAGTGATCTATCAATGAAATCTGCCCTCCCCCCTGATCTGGGAATGAGAATCCTAGCACCATGGGACAAATTGGTCAAAAAATGCCTCCCAAACTTGGTTGAAATTAAGACCAGAAGGGAGGGAATTATGAGTGTTGCCCACCATTTGGTTCTACAAGAATCAAGTAGCCACTACAGTCACTGACCTATATACAGTACACCCTAAATTTGGAAAACTCAGCAGTGGCCACAGAACTGGAAAAGGTCAGTTGGCATTCCAATCCCAAAGAAAGGCAATGCCAAAGAATGCTCAAACTACTACACAATTGCACTCATCTCACACGCTAGTAAAGTAATGTTTAAAATTCTCCAAGCCAGGCTTCAGCAATATGTGAACCGTGAACTTCCAGATGGTCAAGCTGGTTTTAGAAAAGGCAGAGGAACCAGAGCTCAAATTGCCAACGTCCGTTGGATCACTGATAAAGCGAGAGAGTTCCAGAAAAACATCTACTTCTGCTTTATTGACTATGCCAAAGCCTTTGACTATGTGGATAACAATCAACTGTGGAAAATTATTAAACATATGGGAATACCAGACCACCTGACCTGTCTCTTGAGAAACCTGTATGCAGGTCAGGAAGCAACAATTAGAACTGGACATGGAACAACAGACTGGTTCCAAATAGGGAAAGGAGTACGTCAAGGCTGTATATTGTCACCCTGCTTATTTAATTTGTATGCAGAGTACATCATGAGAAATGCTGGGCTGGAGGAAGCACAAGCTGGAATCAAGATTGCTGGGAAAAATATCAATAACCTCAGATATGCAGATGACACCACCCTTATGGCAGAAAGTGAAGAGGAACTAAAGAGCCTCTTGATAAGAGTGAAAGAGGAGAGTGAAAAAGTTGGCTTAAAGCTCAACATTCAGAAAACGAAGATCATGGCATCCAGTCCCATCACTTCATGGCAAATAGATGGGGAAACAGTGTCAGACTTTATTTTTGGGGGGCTCCAAAATCACAGCAGATGGTGATTGGAGCCATGAAATTAAAAGATGCTTACTCCTTGGAAGGAAAGTTATGACCAATCTAGACAGCATATTAAAAGGCAGAGACATTGCTTCACCAACAAAGGTCCATCTAGTCAAGGCTGTGGTTTTTCCAGTGGTCATGTATGGATGTGGGAGTTGGACTGTGAAGAAGGCTGAGCACCGAAGAATGGATGCTTTTGAAGTGTGGTGTTGGAGAAGACTCTTGAGAGTCCCTTGGACTGCAAGGAGATCCAACCAGTTCATCCTATAGGAGATCAGTCCTGGGTGTTCATTGGAAGGACTCATGCTGAAGCTGAAACTCCAATACTTTGGCCACCTCATGCGAAGAGCTGACTCATGCAAAAGACCCTGATGCTGGTAAAGATTGAGGGCAGGAGGAGAAGGGGATGGCAGAGGATGAGATGGTTGAATGGCATCATCGACTAGATGGATGTGAGTTTGAGTGAACTCCAGGAGTTGGTGATGGACAGGGAGGCCTGGCATGCTGCGGTTCATGGGGTCGCAAAGAGTCCGACACAACTGAGTGACTGAATTGAAAAAGAATTCAAGGGGAAGATCAGGATGAGACACTTTGTGCTTTGGGAAAACTGGCAGAACTGGCCCGTTAGATGATTGGGGGTAGATTTTTATGAACTCACTTTGTTGCATCTTTCCACCCTTATAAAATCAATAAAACCATTAAGTAAGATATTTGTCCCTTGGGAATAGCAAAAACCTTCTGCCAAGGTGTGTGTTTGATTGCATGTATCCCTTTGCCAAAATCACATACATACACTATCCTCCCCTCTCCCACCTGTTACCTCTTCAGAACAATCAGAGCTTCATGAAAAACTGTCTTCTGGGTTGTAATCCTCAGGTTGATTTATGTAAAATTTTCCATTTCTTTCTTAGATTAGCTGTTGATAAATTTTTCATCGATAAGAGCCATGCCAAGAGTTAATGGAAACAAAACAGAAAGAGCCAGGGTGTCTGCTCTCAGGCAGTTAGCAGACCAGCTTGGGCTTCTTATGTCCAAACTGTTAGGTGAAGAAAAATGAACTCCTATTTTGAAGAATTTTCTATCATTTTGATTGTCTGTTATAGCAGCCAAACGTCAATCATAAATAAAGTGACTTGTTAATAAACTTATTTTTAATCTTATGTAGTTGCTGTATGGGCTTCCCTGGTAGCTCAGCTGGTAAAGAATCCATCTGCAATGCAGGAGAACCCTGTTCAATTTCTGGGTTGGGAAGATCCCCTGGAGTAGGAAATGACAACCTATTCCAGTATTCTTGCCTGGAGAATTCCATGGACAGAAGAATCTGGTGGACTACAGTCCATGGGGTCACAAAGAGTTGGACACTACTGAGTGATTGAGCACAGCACAGCACAGTTGCTGTATATTATTTTGAAGAGTAGAGGTAATCTTTGATAAATCTTCCAGAATCTTAAAGCAGAAATTTGAGATTAAATGAGCAGGACATTTTCACTTATGTATTAAAATAAAGAAAGAAAATCTTTTATAGAATGAAAGTTGCTCAGTCATGTTCGACTCTTTTCTGACCCCCATGGAATAAACAGTCCATGGAATTCTCCTGGACAGAATACTGGAGTGGGTAGCAGTTTCCTTCTCCAGAGGATCTTTCCAACCCAGGAATCGAACCCAGGTCTCCCGCATTGCAGGTGGATTCTTTAAAGAAGTCAAAACAAAAGTATAAAATATTATGGGGAAAATTTTTCTTCAACCTTAAGTGAAAATATGTTAACATGTCCAAGATATCTGAGATAGATGTTGCCACTTTTATTAAGTTATATTTACTTAAAGTAGAATAATAGAAATTAGTCTTAATGGCCAGGAAATTAAGGTCATTATTAGTGAAAATGCCTAGATTTTAAATCAAGTCAAATGATGTCACTTTATGCATAACAAACAATGTATTATTATATTGATACTTAATATGAAAATAACAAGACAGGGTTGAGAAGGAGGAATTTCCCCCTCTATCTCTTTTGTGTTCTTGTGCCTGGACTAGTAATAAAATTGACATAAGACAGAATAACAGGAGAAAAAGAAACAAATTTGAGCACACAGAGGTCTCATAGAAATAGGACCCAAGAAGTGGCCAAAGCAGGTAGCTTTTATGCTTTTTAGACAAAAAGCCAATTAACTGATGAGGAATGATAGGATAAAGAAATTTAGGTTTGGGGTGCTCAGTTAGTGATGAGTCTGTTAAAAGTTTGGGCTTGAGGTAGTAAATTAGAGAAGTAACAAAGTTTGTTTATAGAGGCTTTGAGTCCCAGTTGCCTGTCTCTGGCAATGAGTGTCTTTCTATCTTCAAATGCAGAGACAGCACCTTTCACCTGAGATTTGTTGAGAAAAACTATAGGTTAATTAATAATTGTATTATTTGGTATTGAAAGTTATTTGTACATATCTGTTACACTTTTTTTGTTTTTTGTATACATCTATTACACTGACCCTCCAGGGAATTGTGAAAATACAGAGGGTCAGAGTGTGTCTCTTTCGTTAGCTCTTTCTTAAGTAACTTTAATCCAAAATAATCAATGTGCTGCCGAGGCATATTTGGGGTCTCCTGTCTGCCCTGGGCCCCAACAGCAGCATAGTTTGTGGCCATAAACCATGTTCTATGTGCTGTAAATCAGATCTAAGGCTGGCCATCAGATTTCTCTGTGGAACTTATGTGGCATCTTCCTGTGATCCCCTGCGGACTGATTTATTCAAAATCTCTAAGGGTGTCTGTGGGATCCTGAATCTCACTTGTATTTTCACAATTCCCTGGAGGGGTGCAGGGGGTGAGGAGTAGTTGATGATCAGTGATTTGAACACTAGTGCTGTGAAGTAGAGTTCTAGTGTTCCAGAATAAGGACTGAAATAAAAGACAATTTTAAGGGACTCGTGATTTAATGTGAAGAGATAAGACAAATTCTAAGAAGTAATTGAAAATGATAAACCATTCTCAATATTTACAATATTGTTCTATACAGAAATTTCAATGCTAAAACAATTCTCTACCTGTGCAGTTTTATAGAGTTCTTTGGAATTGTTCTTGTTTGATTTTTTGATGCATCATTTTTGTTTGCTTTGAGCTTCAATTACTAACCTCTTTAAGCAAAATCTTGTTTGACATTTCAGATATAAAAAAAGTGTAACAGATGTATACAAATAACTTTCAATACCAAATAATACAATTATTAATTAACCTATAGTTTTTCTCAACAATCAGGTATAACCCATTTAAAATACTTAACTGAAAAAATGTCAGCATAGGCATCACTTAAGTATGCGATTTTGTAAAAACTATGAATGAAACAAAGAAAAGCACTTATTAAATTAAACATGGTGCTGAAGAGTATTTGTGCCCCTAAAACTACCAGTTTAATGGTATGATTTGCTAACTACTTAAGGTATATTTGTGGGGAAAACCCAGTTAGCAATATCCTTTTGATTAAACAAGTGATGGATTTAATTAACCGACTTCCTGCTGGAAATCGTTGGTCTTCGTCTTTGTGCCATACTCAGTCTCTCATCCAACTCTTTGCCACCCCATGGACTGTAGCCCACCAGTTTACAGTGGGCTACAGTCTAAATTCTATGGAAAATTCCATAGAATTTTCCAGGCAAGAGTACTGGAGTGGGTTGCCATTTCCTACTCCAGGGGATCTTCCTGACCCAGGGATCGAATTCACATTTCTTGTGTCTCCTGCATTGGCAGGCAGACTTTTTACCACTGAGACATATGACAAGTCCTAAATCCTTTTTAGGAATTGGGAAATTACAAATTTACAAAAATGAAAGACATCAGTTATTTTCTTAGAGTAGAGCACATAGTGGTTGTTCAGCATGGGTTTCAAATATATTCTAACTGAATAGAATCAGAGCAAATATTAAACTACGGAAGGAAAATTATTAAACTACCAAAACTGTTTGTCCCATTAGACTTGTAAGTTCGCTAAAAACAGGGACAATAATTGTCCAGATTCTTAGCACAACCCACGTAGTGATGTGACTGATCCAAGAACACACTGTATGGAAGCAAAATTTGTGAGCCCAGAACGTGTCTCTTTGACATGAGGATTAATTTCAGTTGATTGTTTTTAAGAAACAGAAGACTCAGGAAGATTTTCTTGTTTAGGGCTCTCACCAGAGAAATTGGAAAGAATATGGGCTGGGTGTGGTGGGGGCAACCCAGTGAGGCATAGAGATCAGAATCCACTCTGTGTTGAACTAAATTGTCCCTGCAGGACCCAGCAAATATTTGTGTTCCAGACATTTGCTTTTCCTTCTCCATGTGAATTCCTCCTCTCTGAAGTCCCAAACCACTACCCACAATGTCCTATTTTGTCTGAAGATGACATTTAAGGTG
This sequence comes from Bos indicus x Bos taurus, assembly GCF_003369695.1. Classification (NCBI taxonomy): domain Eukaryota; kingdom Metazoa; phylum Chordata; class Mammalia; order Artiodactyla; family Bovidae; genus Bos; species Bos indicus x Bos taurus. The sequence continues at coordinate 21,485,446 of NC_040081.1, read as the reverse complement.
AGGATTGTATTCATTTTGGAGAGTCATTTAGCTTTCCTGAGTCTCATCTGTGTATGTGTTATTAAATTTTTGTCTGATTTTCTCCTGTTAATCTGTCTCATGTCAATATAATTAAACCATCCAGAAGGACTAGAATAGTGGAGGAAAATTTCTTACTTCCAAACAACCCATAAATAGGGTTGCTTGCCATTTTATAACCCACAATTATAGCTGCAGAAAAATTCATACGCAAGGCTAAAGATGAAGACTTTGACCACTCATTCCAGCTGCTTAAACTCATTAACAAATTATAGTTCAATATGCATTGAAGTAGTAATTAAAGAAAAGCAGCTGGGCTACCAGGTCAACTGTATTTTATTTGGATCATTTAATTGCACTGTCTGATGAAATGGAGGTTTTGGAATTTAGGACTCCCAGTAAATCTTTGCTGTTTTCTCAAACTCATATGATTCCTATGTAGTAGAAATGAGATTGAACTCAACACCAAAGGCCACAGGGATTTTATTAGCTATCACCCTGGGATTCATTTGCTCCTCCTAAGGCCACTGTTAAGACCAATATTAGATTAGCACAACAAAACTAAACACATTCTTCTTTATTAGCAAATTTGAGTAAAAGTTCCTTGTATTCTAGTGAAATCTTGAACTCAGTATCAAGGACTTTACAACTTCAGCACACTCTCTCACAAAACTTGCAATTTTCCTCTATTTTGGTATAATTTGAATCACAAATATGGCTGGGAAGAAACTCCCAAAGTAATGAAACTTGTGGCTTACTTCGTGATTTTCTGTGCACAATCAAATATATATGTATATGACTTTAGCACACACTATGGCCAATCAACTACCTGGCAGTATCAATTTTAACAAATTATTTTGTACCAAAAACACATTGTTAAACCAGAATTGTGCTGGGATATACTAACATTTTTTGTTTCATGTTATGCGGAAGTAACACTAATTTTCCCTTTATCCTTCTAGGTCCTTAGCTGAAACATCCCCCAGTAGTATAAAGACAGATTAACATGAGACAAACAAACAGAGGTTTAGTAACGTATACCTCCTGCATCAATGAGAGAGACCTTAGAAAACTGAGTAACTCACCAAGTGGCCCAAGCCACCACCTTAAATATCATCTCTAGCTAAAGACACAAAATGATGTTGGTAAGGGAGGTAAGCCAGTTACGGCAGGTCATTAGACAAAGAACAGTAAATAAGGGTAACATTGTTTTGTAGATTTAAGTCAGTTGCTGTCTCCACTGTTACGAATTTCTGGGCTTCCTTGGTAGCTCAGATGATTAAGAATATGCCAGCAATGCAGTCTCCTGCCGGGTTTGATCCCTGAGTCAGGAAGATGCCCTAGAGAAAGCAAGTGGCAACCCACTCCAGTATTCTTGCCTGGAAAATTCCATGGACAGAGGAGCCTGGCAGGCTATAGTCCATGGGATCCCAAAGAGTCGGATACAACTGAGTGACTAACACTTTCACTTTTCACTTAGTTGTCTTCTTTCTGGTATGGAGAGAAAGTGTGTGTTAGTCACTCAGTCGTGTCCGACTCTTTGCAATCCCATGGACTGTATGTAACCTGCCAGGCTCCTCTGTCTATGGGATTTCTCAGGGAAGAATATTGGAGTGGGTTGCCATTTCCTTCTCCAGTGGAGAGGAAGACACCCTTACAAATGGAGAGTTCCTAATAAAGGTAAGTGTCCCCTACCAAAGGGTAACCTTTACTCAGTTTTCAGATATTCTCCTGTGTCTCATATTTCTTGGACTTCCTTGGTAGCTCAGACGGTAAAGAATCTGCCTGCAGTGTGGGAGACCTGGGTTCAATCCCTGGGTTGGGAAGATTCCCTGTACAAGGGAGTGGCTTCCCTCCCCAGTATCCTGGCCTGGATAATTCCACGGACAGAGGAGCCTGGCAGGCTATAGTCCATGGGGTCATAAAGAGTTGGACACGACTGAGCAACTTTCACTCACTCATGTTTCTTAGAAACATCCAGCTCAAGATACAAGTAAATAAGTAATATGAAGAATAAGTGTTAGTCATTTAGCTGTGTCCAACTCTTTGTGACCCCATGGACTGTATCTCCCCAGGCTCTTCTGTCCTTGGGATTCTCCAGGCAAGAATACTGGAGTGGGTTGCCATTTCCTCCTCCAGGGGATCTTCCTGACCCAGGGATCGAACCGAGGTCTCCAGCATTGCAGGCAGATTCTTTCCTGTATGAGCTCAAGATAATATTTACGGAAAGAGGCATATTTTGGAGAGGCAAAGTTTGTTGCACTTCAGTGCCTATATCCTCTACTCAAGAATTGTTTTTCTTCCTGTCCCACTAAAGGCACAAGAGATTTAAAAAAAAATTGATCCCACCTCCATTTTCACTAGTCTTACTAATGAGGCAATGTCTTACTAGCATATTGGTTTTTCTTTATTAGAAGTTTTCCCTTACTAAACTAGTTTTCCCTTCCTAGTGTAAAAAATTCATAAACAGAAATTCTAATTAGATAGAGTTGGGAGATCAGATAGGGGAGCTGTCATGCCCTGCTATGATAGTAGAGCCCACCAGGAAGAAGAATAACTCTTCTTTCCTGGCAAGGTCTCAGCCAATGAAAAGCCATGGACTCTGTTTACTAGAACCCTCCACACTTCCTTTTCCCTCTATAAAAGTGTTCTCCTTCCTTTGCCACTGGGAGGGACTTGCAGTTGGCTCACAATGATTAAAGACTTTGAGTTGCAATTTTCTGCTGATCCCAAATAAGCTCATCTTTGCTAGGGAAATACCTGGCAATCTGTTTACTTCAGGTCAATACTAAAGGGCACAAAGACTAAGAAGGGATTGAAAAAAAAAATGCTATCTCAAATCTCCTTAGTTTATGAAGCTGACTCAGGGAAATTGTTTGTTTCAAAGCTTATATAATCTTTAGAGCCGGAAATAGATCATTTTTTTTGGACCTATTTTTTTCAGAACTTGATCATTTGCAAATTGTGTTCTAATTTTTGCTTTTTCTGAAGAGGTATTCTGACCTTCAATCTTCAATTATCAATTAGGTCATATATGATTATAACAACTTATATTGATATAAGGATCAGGAGGCACAGGCCAGCAGCAAAGGAGCTATCCAACACATCTGACACAGATGGGAGGAAGCAACCTGTAAACAAATGCTGGGCTTCAACTGGAAGGGAAATATTGGGTAGAGGAGGAGGACAGATTGTCCTTAAAGGCATAGGAACAGGGTTATATACTTTGTAACATCATTGTGCTGTCCTAGAGGAAAGGAGCTGATAATCACACATCTACCAGCACCACCTGACACTGCGAGTCAGAATAAAGTAGTTGAATGTGGGTGAACCCATGCCAGGAGCTAAGAAGGTAGAAGCTAGAGTTGATGAATTGGAAAGCCATCCCAAAAGGGAGTGAATAATCTCATTTCCTCAAAGTCCTTCCTTCTGGTTTATAGTATTATCATTTATCTTACTGAGTGAGAAATTAAAAAGTGGAGCAAAGCCATTGTCTTTCCTGTTACAAAACAAAATGCAACTAAGTTTGAGGATCTAAATTGTTTTATTCAACAATTCATGAATCAGGCAGCATCCCATCTACAGGTAGAAAGGCACTCCCAGGAGCTTTGGAGAATGAAAGGCTTTATAGGCAGAAAAGTGGGGCAAAGAAATTATAAGTGTGGATTATTTCAGGCAAGGCCACCTTTCCTTCAGGGAAGGCAGGGGGGTTTATCAGGTAGATTAGTTCACTAATGCTGATCAGGAAATTCTAGACCAATTGGTTTAAAATTCCACTCTTGGCTTCCCAGGTGGCACAGTGGTAAAGAATCTGCCTGCCAAGCAGGAGATGTGGGTTCAATCCATGGGTTGCAAGGAAGATCCCTGGAGAAGGAAGTGGCAACCCACTCCAATATTCTTGCCTGGAAAATCCCATGGACAGAGGAGCCTGATGGGCTACAGTCCACGGGGTTGCAAAGAGTTGGACATGACCTAGCACCTAAACAACAGCGTATCCACTCTTGGCAGAGGCTGAAACTGCAGTTACCTTATGTATTAAGTCATGGTGGGGCTTAACACAAGTAACTCAATTTTGGGCTTCTTTTCAACTTTCTTAATGCTTATGAGGTTAGTGAAGAGAATATATTATAATTTATTGCTGTAATTGGACATATTTTAGATAAGTAAAATCAAGGATTACATTATCTCATTTCTTAAAAAGGCTAAAATTCATGCTAATATATTTTCAAGTTACATTTAAAAAATATAGAAAGATATAAAAAGATTTTAGGACTTGGTTTTCCAAGGAATCATTCCCCCCAACTTAATTTTTGAAGGAAATTAACTGTAAGTATGAATTTCTTAATTAAATTTTCTGATAATGTAGTATAAGGAAAGTTGATAACATTCAACTTTTATCTAATATCATTACCAAAAAATGTCTAATATTGAAACCGTTAAAGGGAAAATCCACAGGTCCAAAATGGCATCACTTGTGCTAAATCCCAAATACCAAACTTGAATTTTTTTTTTTTTTTTGCTATGTGTCACTCATTATTGCTTTTTAGCTAAAGACATTCCAGTACCATCAATCTGATAGTTGAATCTCTTGGTCCCTTGGCCTTTTTTTTTTCTTAATTAATAATTGGAGGATAATTGCTTTACAGTGTTATATTGGTTTCTGCCATACAACAATGCAAGTCAGCCATAAGGATACATATATCCCCTCCTTCTTGACAAACTTAGATTTAAATGCAATTAAAAAATTTCCAGAAATGTAATTTTAAGTGGCTAATCTGGAATTATCTGTTCAGCATCAGTGAGACAACCTGTCACATAGGGCCTCTCCAGCTCCAAAAGGAAGAAGAGGGAATATCCTTGCCATTCTCTTCTCTTCCTCCAAAAGATGATGGCCTGGCCAGAAACAATTCTCTCTTTCTCTTTATTTATGGGGTGGCTGCGTAATAAGTTCCTTGTCTCATATTTTTTCTATAAAAATCCTCTATTTTGTACAACTTCTCAGAGCATCTTTCTACTTACTAGATAGGATGGTGCCCAATGCATGAGTCATTTGATAAAGCCAGTTAGTTCTTCAAATTTACTCAGTTGAATTTTGCTATTTTTTAAAAACAAAACAAAATATCAGCTCTAGAAATGCTGAAGACAAAGCTTTAGTTAACACACAAAAAAGAAGGGGGAAGGGAACAACGTGGTGGAGTAGGAGGAAGCTGAGTTCACCTGCCTTCATGAACACATCAATAATACTGATACACCTACGTGTGAAGCAACTCTCATGAAAACAAACTGGAGACTGGTGGGAAGATGCCTCTACATCCAAGGCTATGAAGAAAGATCCACACGAAGTTGAGAAGGAAGAAAAGAGAAGCTATCAGGTTGAGACACACACCCCTAGCAGGGGACACAGTAGAGGAGGGAAATACCATGGCCGTGGAGCTCCTCCCTGGGGAGTGACGGGTTCTGGCACACATCCGGCATCCCAGCCCTGGGGTCTGGTACTGGCAAGATGAAAACAGTCAGAGTTACAGGAAGTCTGTAAGAAAATGAAGACTCTGCTTGTGAAAAGCACATGCACACACTTACTCCCTGGAATAAGATGAGTAAAGCAGATTGAAATTGCCCAGGGTTCTGGTCAGTTTCCCTCAGTGCTCCAGCTTCTCGTTCTCAGCACAGATACCCACTAGTGTAAAGGCTGGCAGTCCCAAGGAGAGTATGTAGTGGTGGGGAGACTGAGTTGGCTTGAAATCCAGCACTGTATCTGAATGGGCAAGGGTGGACATTACTGGAATGATCAGAGGAGGAACTGCCTGGTGTCCTGACTGGCTTGCAGTGCCCACTCTGGGCCCTCTGGCTCCAGCACTGCTCTCCTCCAGGGTAAAGGCACTGCTGGGAGGAGGGAGAGTGCACAGTGAGAGAAAAAAAACCAGGTCAGACCAGATGCTCAGGACTTCTGCTAGAGTACCATGGGACCAGACACCACCCTCAACCGTGTGGTAACAACCACTGAGCAGAGGGGAAGCCCTAGCTCACACCTGGCTCTGGCCACAAGTTCTTTCATCTCCAATTCCATCTCCCATCAAAGTGACACCTGCCAGTATACCTGAATGGAGACATGAACCGAGCTCATTTCAGATCCAGCCCTACAAATAAAGCCACTGGGTCCACGTGGACTGCATAGTTCAGTTCAGTTCAGCTCAGTCGCTCAGTCGTGTCCGACTCTTTGTGACCCCATGAACCGCAGCACACCAGGCCTCCCTGTCCATCACCAACTCCCGGAGTTCACTCAAACTCATGTCCATTGAGTCAGTGATGCCATCCAGCCATCTCATCCTCTGTCGTCCCCTTCTCCTGCACCCAATCCCTCCCAGCATCAGAGTCTTTTCCATTGAGTCAACTCTTTGCATGAGGTGGCCAAAGTAGTGGAGTTTCAGCTTTAGCATCACTCCTTCCAATGAACACCCAGGACTGATCTCCTTCAGGATGGACTGGTTGGATCTCCTTGCAGTCCAAGGGACTCTCAAGAGTCTTCTCCAACACCACAGTTCAAAAGCATCAATTCTTTGGTGGTCAGCTTTCTTCACAGTCCAATTCTCACATCCATACATGACCACTGGAAAAACCATAGCCTTGACTAGATGGACCTTTGTTGGCAAAGTAATAACTCTGCTTTTTAATATCTAGGTTGGTCATAACCATCCTTCTAAGGAGTAAGTGCCTTTTAATTATATGGTTGCAATCACCATCTGCAATGATTTTGGAGCCCAAAAAAATAAAGTCTGACACTGTTTTCACTGTTTCCCCATCTATTTCCCATGAAGTGATGGGTCCAGATGCCATGATCTTCGTTTTCTGAATGTTGAGCTTTAAGCCAACTTTTTCACTCTCCTCTTTCACTTTCATCAAGAGGCTTTTGAGTTCCTCTTCACTTTCTGCCACAAGGGTGGTGTCATCTGCATATCTGAGGTGATTGATATTTCTCCCGGCAATCCTGATTCCAGTTTGTGCTTCTTCCAGCCCAGCGTTTCTCATGATGTACTCTGCATAGAAGTTAAATAATCAGAGTGACAATATACAGCCTTGAAATACTCCTTTTCCTATTTGGAACCAGTCTGTTGTTCCATGTCCAGTTCTAACTGTTGCTTCCTGACCTGCATATAGGTTTCTCAAGAGGCAGGTCAGGTGGTCTGGTGTTCCCTCTCTTGAAGAATTTTCCACAGTTTATTGTGATCCACACAGTCAAAGGCTTTGGCATAGTCAATATAGCAGAAATAGATGTTTTTCTGGAACTCTCTTGCTTTTTCCATTATCCAGAGGATGTTGGCAACTTGATCTCTGGTTCCTCTGCCTTTTCTAAAACCAGCTTGAACATCACGAAGTTCACGGTTCATGTATTGCTGAAGTCTGGCTTGGAGAATTTTGAGCATTACTTTACTAGCGTGTGAGATGAGTGCAATTGTGCAGTAGTTTGAGCCTTCTTTGGCATTGCCTTTCTTTGGGATTGGAATGAAAACTGACCTTTTCCAGTCCTGTGGTCACTGCTGAGTTTTCCAAATTTTCTGGTACATTGAGTGCAGCAGTTTCACAGCATCATCTTTCAGGATTTGAAATAGCTGAAGTGGAATTCCATCACCTCCACTAGCTTTCTTCATAGTGATGCTTCCTAAGGCCCACTTGACTTCACATTCCAGGATGTCTGGCTCTAGGTCAGTGATCACACCATCGTGTGGGATCTTCTGGGTCGTGAAGATCTTTTTTATACAGTTCTTATGTGTATTCTTGCCACCTCTTCTTAATATCTTCTGCTTCTGTTAGGTCCATACCATCTCTGTCCTTTATTGAGCCCATCTTTGCATGAAATGTTCCCTTGGTATCTCTCATTTTCTTGAAGAGATCTCTGGTCTTTCCCATTCTGTTGTTTTCCTCTATTTGCATTGATCACTGAGGAAGGCTTTCTTATCTCTCCTTGCTAGTCTTTGGAACTTTGTATTCAAGATGCTTATATCTTTCCTTTTCTCCTTTGCTTTTCACTTCTCTTCTTTTCACAGCTATTTGTAAGGCCTCCTCAGACAGCCATTTTGCTTTTTTTGCATTTCTTTTCCATGAGGATGGTCTTGATCCCTGTCTCCTGTACAATGTCATGAACCTCCGTCCATAGTTCATCAGGCACTTTATTTGTCAGATCTAGTCCCTTAAATCTATTTCTCACTTCCACTGTATAATCATAAGGCATCTGATTTAGGTCATACCTGAATGGTCTAGTGGTTTTCCCTACTTCCTTCAATTTAAGTCTGAATTTGGCAATAAGGAGTTCATGATCTGAGCCACAGTCGGCTCCTATTCTTGTTTTTGCTGATTGCGTAGAGCTTCTCCATCTTTGGATGCAAAGACTATAGTCAATCTGATTTCTGTGTTGACCATCTGGTGATGTCCATGTGTAGAGTCTTCTCTTGTATTGTTGAAAGGGGGTGTTTTCTATGACCAGTGTGTTCTCTTGGCAAAACTCTATTAGCCTTTGCCCTGCTTCAGTCTGTACTCCAAGGCCAAATTTGCCTGTTACTCCAGGTGTTTCTTGACATCCTGCTTCTCTTAGATTGCATAGGGACACTCCCAAACAAGAACATAGCTTGAAGACAGGGATAGGTAACTGTTTCACACAAAATGAGAAGACAGAACAATGTTTCAAATGAAAGAACAGGAAAACAAAAACCCTGAAAAATCAACTGATGAAACAGAAATAAATAATTTACCAGATGAAGCGTTCAAAACATTAGTAATAAGAATCCTAACTGAACTTGGGGAAAGAATAGATGAAAGCAATCAGAATTTTTAACAAAAACTAGAAAATATAAGGAAGAATCAGTCAGAGCTGAAGAATGCAATAACTGAAAAGAAAAATGTACTAGAAGGAATTAACAGCAGACTAGGTGATATAGAAGAACACATAAGTGATCTGGAAGATAAAATAATGGAAATTGCTCAATGAAAACAGCAAAAAGGAAAACAAATTTTAGAAACTGAGGCCACTTTAAAGGACCTGTAAGACATCAAACATGCTAATATTCACATTACGGGCAGAGTCTCAGAAGGAGAAGGAAGAGAGAAAGGGTAGAAAATGTAAGTGATGAAATTATGGCTGAAAAGTTCCCCCCAAAAAGAAAAACCAGATTCTCAAGCACAGGAAGCACAGATTTGGCACTGTGTAAGCCTCAAAGTTCTTATGTTGCCCACCCCATGGAGACGGTAAAGTGATAGAGAATGCATGTAAGCTCAAAATATCATCGCATTTTATACAATAAATGGTGATTGCTATTATGGTTAGTTGAGATGATGTTATTAATGTGTGAATTTACACTCATTCTCAGTGTATTCATTTTTTAATATTTATAGGGCTGTGAGGTAACTTCTATGTGTATTAGTATTGCACACACCCACAGACAGAAACACATACCTACCTGCACATGCAGATGGTATGTGCAGATAGGAATTTGAGTATTACAGTGAATATCCTTGGGTGAGCAATACTAGATGTTGTCCTGTCTACAACACCATCTTTTTCTGTTCTCCTAACAAGATTTATTTCTCCCTGAATGTGGTCTGTATTTAATCTATACAATATGTATGAGTCACCAAAAAATATGTTTATTGAGAAATGGTTGACACATTTACATTCTTTTACCCTTGCTTTCATTTATTTGCAATTAATTGTAATAGCTGTAGCAGTCAGATTTATTATATTTTCCTTCTTACTTCTACACACTCTTTATTTCCCTGCTATGCATTTTTACTTTAAAAAAATGAAATTGGCCAGTAATATAGAAGTCATATTGAGAAGAGATGAGTTGGAGCAAAAGAGAATCTTAATTTAACAGGAGACAGATATATCTGTGGATTGAGAAATTTCTTCTCCTGAAAAGAATTTTAAAACTTCTTAAAACATTAATCAGAGAAGCTGTAATATTAGCTTAGTAAACTAAATCAAAAAGGTTATTAAATTTTCTCATACACTTGTCTTGAACTGGAAAATAAATTATATCTTCAGATAAATGTTATAACCATCAGAAATCATCAGTCAGGATAAATGGAGGGGAAAAAACAGACAAAAGTCAAAGTCAAGTTAGTAAATATGAAAAGAATTGGGCTTTAAAACAGTTTATTGAGAGCTTTTAATGTTATGGAAGTGTTTCATTATCTCTTTCTGTCTTTGTCCCTATTTATGTATATATTTATTTGCATATCATTTTCAGTATAACACTATAAGTTAGGCACTTCCTTGTTTTACTTTTAGGAAAATAGAAGTACAGAGAGTTTATTAATAAATAGTATAGCAGGACCAAACAGTGTCTAAGTGGGATGAACTTAAATCCAATTCTGATTCTAGCACCCTAGTCTGAAGCACCGTATGGATAACTGTGTTTGGAGAAGAATCTATTATGTGAAAATATCTATTATGAGAGGACATTTTAACATTTCACATGACAGATTAATAAGTAGGAAAGTGCTGATATGACGGCTTTAGTGGAAGTAAAAAACAGAAAACCTGATAAAAATTTCTGTTTATAATTTGCAGTGCAACATGATAAAACTGTAGAGCACACTAGATTCTAATCCCGGGAATGGCATCATTAGTATCTAAAACCATTCAACCATGATTTATGAACAGACACATTAGAGCAATTTAATTGACATTTTAACCATGAATATTATAGCATATTATATAAAAAGTTTTGTCCTGAACGACTGGTTAGTTTATGAGCTAAATAATCTATTTAATGACTTCATTAAATTGACTATCTGAGTGTCAAATCTATAAAAGAAGTTTATTACATGAATTCTTTTAAAACACCCATACCTTATCTTTTGGGAATATAAACACATGATCTTAGGTTTTATTTCACATAGTTTATGAATTTGGGTACTAGTCTTCCTGACACAGGACTGGAAAAGGTCAGTTTTCATTCCAATCCCAAAGAAAGGCAATGCCAAAGAATACTCAACTACCACACAATTGCACTCATCTCACACGCTAGTAAAATAATGCTCAAAATTCTCCAAGCCAGGCTTCAGCAATATGTGAACTGTGAACTTCCTGATGTTCAAGCTGGTTTTAGAAAAGGCAGAGGAACCAGAGATCAAATTGCCAACATCTGCTGGATCATCACAAAAGCAAGAGAGTTCCAGAAAAGCATCTATTTCTGCTTTATCGACTATGCCAAAGCCTTTGGCTGTGTGGATCACAATCAAATGTGGAAAATTCTGAAAGAGATGGGAATACCAGACCACCTGACTTGCCTCTTGAGAAACCTGTATGCAGGTCAGGAAGCAACAGTTAGAACTGGACATGGAACAACAGACTGGTTCCAAATAGGAAAAGGAATACATCAAGCCTGTATATTGTCACCCTGCTTATTTAACTTATATGCAGAGTACATCATGAGAAACACTGGGCTGGAAGAAGCACAAGCAGGAATCAGGATTTCCGGGAGAAATATCAATCACCTCAGATATGCAGATGACACCACCCTTATGGCAGAAAGTGAAGAGGAACTAAAAAGCCTCTTGATGAGAGTGAAAGAGGAAAGTGAAAAAGTTGGCTTAAAGCTCAACATATCTGGTCCCATCACTTCATGAGAAATAGATGGGGAAACAGTGGAAACAGTGTCAGACTTTATTTTGGGGGGCTCCAAAATCACTGCAGATGGTGACTGCAGCTATGAAATTAAAAGACGCTTACTCCTTGGAAGAAAAGTTATGACCAACCTAGATAGCATATTGAAAAGCAGAGACATTACTTTGCCAACAAAGGTCCGTCTAGTCAAGGCTATGGTTTTTCCAATGGTCATGTATGGATGAGAGAAGGCTGAGAGCCGAAGAATTGATGCTTTTGAACTATGGTGTTGGGGAAGACTCTTGAGAGTCCCTTGGACTGCAAGGAGATTCAACCAGTCCATTCTAAAGGAGATCAGCCCTGGGATTTCTTTGGAAGGAATGATGCTAAAACTGAAACTCCAATACTTTGGCCACCTCATGCAAAGAGTTGATTCTTTGGAAAAGACTCTGATGCTGGGAGGGATTGGGGGCAGGAGGAGAATGGGATGATAGAGAATGAGATGGCTGGATGGCATCACTGACTCGATGGACGTGAGTCTGAGTGAACTCCAGGAGTTGGTGATGGACAGGAAGGCCTGGCGCGCTGCAATTCATGGGGTCGCAAAGAGTCAGATATGACTGAGCGCCTGAACTGAACTGAACTGAACTCCCTGTCCTTAGTTATCACTTGTATAAAACTTACAAGCTTCTTCTCAATAATTGATTCTAAGATAACTTTGTTGGCTTGTGTATGTTCTGTTTTTCAGTTTGCCTATACTTCACTTAAAAAATATGGCTATCAGGGAGAAAGACTGGGGTAAGGAATAGATTGAAGTTTTAGGATTGACATGTACATCTTGCTCTATTTAAAGCAGATAACCAACAAGGACCCAGTGTATAGCACAGGGAATGCTGCTCAGTATTCTGTAATAACCTAAATGGGAAAAGAATTTGAAAAAGAATAGATAACATGTATATGAATAACTGAATGACTTTGCTGTAACTTGAAACTAACAAATCATTATTAATCAATCTCTGTTCGTTTCCAAGGCAAACCATTCAATATCACAGTAATCCAAGCCTATTCCTCAACCAGTAACGCTGAAGAAGCTGAAGTTGAACGGTTCTATGAAGACCTACAAGACCTTTTAGAATTAACACCCAAAAAAGATGTCCTTTTCATTATAGGGGACTGGAATGCAAAAGTAGGAAGTCAAGAAACACCTGGAGTAACAGGCAAATTTGGCCTTGGAATACGGAATGAAGCAGGGCAAAGATTAATAGAGTTTTGCCAAGAAAATGCACTGGTCATAGCAAACACCCTCTTCCAACAACACAAGAGAAGACTCTACACATGGACATCACCAGATGGTCAACACCAAAATCAGATTGATTATATTCTTTGCAGCCAAAGATGGAGAAGCTCTGTACAGTCAACAAAAACAAGACCAGGAGCTGACTGTGGATCAGATCATGAACTCCTTATTGCCAAATTCAGACTGTAATTGAAGAAAGTAGGGAAAACCACTACACCATTCAGGTATGACCTAAATCAAATCCCTTATGATTATACAGTGGAAGTGAGAAATAGATTTAAGGGCCTAGATGTGATAGATAGAGTGCCTGATGAACTATGGAATGAGGTTCTTGACACTGTACAGGAGACAGGGATCAAGACCATCCCCATGGAAAAGAAATGCAAAGAAGCAAAATGGCTGTCTGGGGAGGCCTTACAAATAGCTGTGAAAAGAAGAGAAGTGAAAAGCAAAGGAGAAAAGTAAAGATGTAAGTATCTGAATGCAGAGTTCCAAAGAATAGCAAGAAGACATAAGAAAGCCTTCTTCAGAGATCAATGCAAAGAAATAGAGGAAAACAATAGAATGGGAAAGACTAGAGATCTCTTCAAGAAAATTATAGATACCAAGGGAACATTTCATGCAAAGATGGGCTCAATAAAGGACAGAAAAGGTATGGATATAACAGAAGCAGAAGATATCAAGAAGAGGTGGCAAGAATACATAGAAGAACTGTACAAAAAAGATCTTCACAACCCAGATAATCATGATGGTGTGATCACTGACCTAGAGCCAGACATCCTGGAATGTGAAGTCAAGTGGGCCTTAGAAAGCATCACTACGAACAAAGCTAGTGGAGGTGATGGAATTCCATTTGAGCTATTCTAAATCCTGATAGATGATGCTGTGAAAGTGCTGCACTCAATATGCCAGCAAATTTGGAAAACTCAGCAGTGACCACAGGACTGGAAAAGGTCAGTTTTCATTCCAATCCCAAAGAAAGGCAATGCCAAAGAATGCTCAAACTACCACACAATTGCACTCATCTCACACGCTAGTAAAGTGATGCTCAAAATTCTCCAAGCCAGGCTTCAGCAATACATGAACTGTGAACTTCCTGATGTTCAAGCTGGTTTTAGAAAAGGCAGAGGAACCAGAGATCAAATTGCCAACATCTGCTGGATCATCACAAAAGCAAGAGAGTTCCAGAAAAGCATCTATTTCCGCTTTATTGACGGAAATAAATTATGTCAAAGCCTTTGACTGTGTGGATCACAATCAACTGTGGAAAATTCTGAAAGAGATGGGAATACCAGACCACCTGACTTGCCTCTTGAGAAACCTGTATGCAGGTCAGGAAGCAACAGTTAGAACTGGACATGGAACAACAGACTGGTTCCAAATAGGAAAAGGAGTACGTCAAGGCTGTATATTATCACCCTGCTTATTTAACTTCTATGTAGAGTACATCATGAGAAATGCTGGACTGGAAGAAACACAAGCTGGAATCAAGGTTGCCGAGAGAAATATCAATCACCTCAGATATGCAGATGACACCACCCTTATGGCAGAAAGTGAAAAGGAACTAAAAAGCCTCTTGATGAGAGTGAAAGAGGAGAGTGAAAAAGTTGGCTTAAAGCTCAACCTTCAGAAAACGAAGATCATGGCATCCGGTCCCATCACTTCATGGGAAATAGATGGGGAAACAGTGGAAACAGTGTCAGACTTTATTTTTCTGGGCTCCAAAATCACTGCAGATGGTGACTGCAGCCACAAAATTAAAAGACGCTTACTCCTTGGAAGGATAGTTATGACCAACCTAGATAGCATATTCAAAAGCAGAGACATTACTTTGCCAACAAAGTTTCGTCTAGTCAAGGCTATGGTTTTTCCTGTGGTCATGTATGGATGTGAGAGTTGGACTGTGATGAAGGCTGAGTGCCAAAGAATTGATGCTTTTGAACTGTGGTGTTGGAGAAGTCTTTTGAGAGTCCCTTGGACTGCAAGGAGACCCAACCAGTCCATTCTGAAGATCAGCCCTGGGATTTCTTTGGAAGGAATGTTGCTAAAGCTGAAACTCCAGTACTTTGGCCACCTCATGCGAAGAGTTGACTCATTGGAAAAGACTCTGATGCTGGGAGGGATTGGGGGCAGGAGGAGAAGAGGACGACAGAGGATGAGATGGCTGGATGGCATCACTGACTCGATGGACTTGAGTCTGAGCGAACTCTGGGAGTTGGTGATGGACAGGGGGGGCTGGCCTGCTGCAATTCATGGGGTGGCAAAGAGTTGGACACGACTGAGCAACTGAACTCAACTGAACTGATGCTCCTATTAAAAAAAAAAAAACCTTTGGCAACAACAACAACATTCATCTTATAGGTTCAGGTGGAGCTCAGATTGATGATGCAATAATGCTGTCGTCTTCCAGGAAACAGCCACGGGCAAGGGTGTCACTGAGGCATCTTTTGATGGTTCTGTTTTAAAGGACGAACCTGCTACCTTGAACAAGGTTTTGCATTTCAGGATTACTGCACTTGAGGGGCACAGTGAGAATCATGTGGAGCTTGATTCAGAGGTGTGAATATTAACTTACAACTAATTTTAAAAGGAAAAATTTCAAAATGTAAGTATTTTACAGTATAATTATAGTTAATTTAAATGTATGTCAATTTCTGACTTCCATTGGAATATGAATGCTCATGGCTGTTAGCTATTACTTGAAGTTACTCAAAAGAAATTAAATTTACATAATTGAAGAAAAGTAATACCAAAAACATTCATACCTAGATTAAATAAAATTTAGAAGTTTAGGGTTCATTGTTTAATGATTAAATGGATGAAAAAGTACTGATTACAGTTGACTAAAATCAGTATGAATATCTTTTTTAGCAGTTTTCCTCCTGATAGTAGCTTCAATATCAACCAATTCAATATGTGTTTTAAGTATTTTTAAATTTATGTGACTTCCTTTTCACCATTTTAAGTATCTTCTGAACCAGTTTGTTCACAATTTTTTCAGTTTTTCTGAAATTAGTATGAATAGACCTACGTCTTGAGACAAAATTGATATTTGGCAAAACTAATACAATTATGTAAAGTTTAAAAATAAAATTAAATTAAAAAACAAAAAAAACAAAAAACAAAAATAAAAAAAAACAACAAAAAAAACCCTTAATCATAGATGGTAGTGTTACTGGAATTTTTCCATTATGCTTTCACCTTTCAATAGCCTTTTCACAGAAAGCAGGCCATTTCTTAAGCTCAGAGTCAAAAAGTGGACATTTCTGCCATGATGAGAAAATCTAAGAGCTTTGAGGATCCCTAATCTCTAGGGTGAAGATCCCTGAGGTTAAAGATCAGACAGTGGGGTTTGCATTTTCTTTCTTTGGAAATATATGCAGTTTCTATATTCTCAGCTTGCATTTGGTGGCACATAAATTACTTTTTTTACTTCATAATATTTACTTCTTTATCACTGTTTATGTTGTTTGTATGACATATTTACTCTCCAATGTGTTTCATGTTTTAGGGCAGATTTTATTTTCCAAAAATGTGCACACTGCTACTTATTCCACATACTCTCTTGCATTTTCACTTTGACATTTCTTCTATGGAGACACTGGGTGTATGCCACCTCTTTTTGAATCTGGCTGGGCTTGTGACTATAGTGATATGATGCCATGTGACTTTTGGTGTTAGGTCCTAAGAAGTGATACAACGTCTAGTGGCTTAGGATACTTGCTCTTTGAACCCAGTCACTGTGCTTTGGGGAAATCTAAGCAGCTACTCAGGCTTCTCAGGTGGCGCTAGTGGTAAAAAAAAAAAAAAAAAAAAACACGCCTGCCAATACAGGAGATGTGAGTTTGATCCCTGGGCGGGGAAGATCCCCTGGAGGAGGGAATGGCAGCCCATTCCAGTTTTCTTGCCTGGAGAATCCCATAGACAGAGGAGTCTGGTGGGCTACAGTCCATAGGGTTGCAAAGAGTCGGACACACTGAAACGACTTAGCACACACACATTCAAGCAGCTACTTGAAGGGGCCATGTGCAGGAGTCCATTTGAGAGCGAGTCTCAATCACAAGACACATTAGTGAAAAAGTCCTTAGATCTAAAAGCTCCCAGCTGTTAAGTCATTCTGGTCTTGAAGTCTTTTCAGCTGAAGTCTCAGACATGGACCAGAGACAAGCCATCTAGGCTTTGCTCTGTTCAAAGCATGACTCATAGTATCTCTGAGCACTATAAATGGTGGGGTTTTTTATGCCACTAAGATTGAGGTGGTTTGTTTCATAGAAAAAGATAACTTGAACAAATCTCCAACAATCGTCTAGTTTCTTTAAGATGACTTTGATCTGCTTCTTCAAATATTTAAGAAAAATAGTTTTTTTTCTACCAGGTCTGTGCTACCAGACCTTGTAGCACAAACTGAATCCTCTTCTTTTTTCACTGTCTTAGAAAGATTGTTTTTCATTAATTTTTCAAGAGATAGTAATCATGGCCACATATATTGGAAAGAGAAATTAAAGTTTGCAAGTGATTACATAATTTGACATTATATTGTAAATTTACTTTATATAACCAAAATTGTGCCAAAACTAAGTCAAGTATTGTTTATTATTTATGGTATAATACTTTTGAAAGCCTAATAAGATTATCTCGACTCTGCGTAGAGTTTTATATGTAAGCAGATAAATAGTTGCACATTTTTTCTTGATACCTTGCTAACTGTGCCAATAGTGTAAGTGTTAGTTGCTCAGTCATGCCCGACTCTTTGTGACTCCATGGACTGCAGACCACCAGGCTCCTCTGTCCATGAGATTTTCCAGGCAAGGATACTGGAGTCGATTGCCATTTCCTTCTCCACTGTGCCAATAAGAATTATTATAAATAGAATCTTCTTTACCTTGCTTACACACTCTCCCAAAGCAAGACTTTGATCTGCTTCTTCAAATATTTAAGAAAAATAGTTTTTTTCCTACCAGGTCTGTGCTACCAGACCTTGTAGCACAAACTGAATCCTCTTCTTTTTTCACTGTCTTAGAAAGATTGTTTTTCATTAATTTTTCAAGAGATAGTAATCATGGCCACATATATTGGAAAGAGAAATTAAAATAAGAAATTAAAATTAAAATTATACCACTTAACACCTTTCTGGGCTCACTCACTTTTATTCATGGGCCGTGGGATGGCCTTTGTAATATCTCACTGTTTTGATAGTTCTGAAACAGAAGTCACTTGAATATAGATCTTCTTGTATCTCAGGCTACACGTGCTATTTACTGTAATTGGTTTCATAACTATTAACCTGACCTTGACTTTTGTTTCTATTTGTTCTCTCCATTAATCCTGAAGTTTCTTTGGTGTCGCAAAGAGTTGGACATGACTGAGCAACTGAACTGAACCGAACTTCTTACTAGCTGCTTTTTGATCCCCAACTAATGACAATTCCAATTTTTAATCATCTTCAATGCCAGGACCTGGCATTCCTGCTTTGCTTTGAATCTTTGATCCTGATCTCTGACCATATAGCACTAACATAAACCAGACAGGAAGTCTAGATAGGGACAAAGCAAGAAAATTAAATACTGTCATTGTAAATATATCTCCTTAGTAAATCATTTTTTTAAAGACAATTAAAAGATGTGGTTTTCAGTATCACAGATTTCCAGTTCATGTTATTATTTGTCTGGGCATAGCACAAAATGAAAATAAAAGACTAATTAGACAATTAAGATAAATCAGTGCATCTGCTTTTCACAGTCCAGAACATAAAAGTGAAATTTACCGTTGTTAGAAAAGCTCAGATGCCAGCATGCAGTGATTAGTGTCTCCGCCCTAGCATCACTCTATCTTTTCTGTCATGATCTTCTGGCTTGCCAGTGGTGTCTCATCATTCTTAAGTTGAGAAGGGGCAGCAGTCTTCATGCAATAAATCCTTAACATTTAGAAATAGAGAGGCAGCATATTAGAGTAAAACAGGACTGGAATATAACTTTGTGATGTTGTTGCTGTTGTTCAGTTGCTAAGTCATGTCCGACTCTGTGACGCCATGGACTGCAGCACGCCAGGCTCTCTGTCCTCCACTATCTCCCAGAGCTCAAATTCATGTCCATCAAGTCAATTATTCTATCTAACCATCTCCTCCTCTACTGTCCCCTTTTCCTTTTGCCTTCAATCTTTCCCAGCATCAGGCTGTTTTCCAGTGAGTTGACTGTTTGCATCAGATGGCCAAAGTATTGGAGCTTCAGTCCTTCCAGTGAATATTGAGGGTTGATTTCCTTTAGGATTCACTGGTTTGATCTCCTGCAATCCAAGAAACTCTCAAGAGTCTTCTATTACACCACAATTCGAAAGCATCAATTCTTCTGGGCACATTACCTCTGAATCTTCATCTGTGAAATGGACATAATAATAATTTCCTACCTCATAGAGTGTATTCAGTTCAGTCAGTTCAGTTCAGTCACTCAGTCATGTCTGACTCTGCAACCTTATGGACTGCAGCACGCCAGGCTTCCCTGTACATCATCAACTCCCAGAGTTTACTCAAACTCATGTCCATTGAGTCAGTGATGCCATCCAACCATCTCATCCTCTGTCGTCCCCTTCTCCTCCTGCCTTCAATCTTTCCCAGCATCAGGGTCTTTTCAAATGAGTCAATTCTTCACCATCAGGTGGCCAAAGTATTGGAGTTTCAGCTTCAGCATCACTCCTTCCAATGAACACCCAGGAATGATCTCCTTTAGGATGGACTGGTTGGATCTCCTTGCAGTCCAAGGGACTCTCAAGAGTCTTCTCCAACACCACAGTTCAAGAACATCAATTCTTCAGTACTCAGCTTTCTTTATAGTTCAAATCTCACATCCATACATGACTACTGGAAAAATCATAGTTTTGACAAGATGGACCTTTGTTGGCAAAGTAATGTCTCTGATTTTTGATATGCTGTCTAGGTTGGTCATAGCTTTTCTTCCAAAGAGCAAGCATCTTTTAATTTTATGGTTGCACTCACCATCTGCAGTGATTGTGGAGCCCCCCCAAATAAAGTCTGTCACTGTTTCCACTGTTTCTCCAGGTATTTGTCATGAAGTGATGGGACCAGAAACCATGATCTTAGTTTTCTAAATGTTGAGTTTTAAGCCAACTTTTTCACTCTCTTTTTTCACTTTCATCAAGAGGCTCTTTAGTTCTTTTTCACTTTCTGCCATAAGGGTGGTGTCATCTACATATCTGAGGTTATTGATATTTCTCCCAACAGTCTTGATTCCATCTTGTGCTTCATCCAGTCCAGCATTTCTCATGATGTACTCTGCATATAAGTTAAATAAGCAGGGTGACAATATACAGCCTTGATGTACTCCTTTCCCAATTTGGAACCAGTCTGTTGTTCCATGTCCAGTTCTAACTGTTGTTTCTTGACTTGCATACAGATTTCTCAGGAGGCAGGTCAGGTGGTCTGGTATTCCCATCTCTTTAAGAATTTTCCAAAAGAATTAAATCATAAATCTCATACAAGATGCTCAGAGCAGTCCTTGGCATATTGGGAGGTTCTCAAGAATTTTGACTTCTGTTATCTTAGTGCAGAAAACAAATCACTTTGAATATGAACCATTTGATCAGTGGCATATCAATCTCTGTCTCCCACTCTGAGCACTGTACCACAACCAGAAAGAGTTGGGGTCTGGTTAACCATTTCATGAGCTCCATTTATTGGGATTTAAACACAATCATTCCCATTCTGTTAATGAATTGAGTCAGTTCTTGCTTTATTTTGGTACCTGTAATGGCTCCTGAAGCTACATGCCATCTTTCTGTCAGCTTTGTACCTAAACTCTTGACTTCTGGATGTGTACCCGCTTTCTAACCAGAAACACAGTATATATATATATATATATATATATATTTTTTTTTTTTTTAAAGGTTGTGTTCATTGAAGAGAACCAAGAAAACACAGGAAAGTTCAGAATAGGAAATTTAGAGCATAGATACTAGTGGTATTTTTATTTTTCTCCCTCATAGTCTCCTTTTTTCCTCTGAAAGCCTGAAATTCACTCAGTTGAATCTGACTCTTTGCGACCCCATGGACTATAGTCCATGGAATTCTCCAGACCAGAATACTGGAGTGGGTAGCCTTTCCCTTCTCCAGTGGATCTTATTGACCCAGGAATCGTACCAGGGTCTCCTGCATTACAGGTGGAATATTAACCAACTGAGCTATGAGGGAAGCCCTTTTCCCCCTCACATATATTTATTTAAGTGATTTGCTGAAAATACTATGTATAATACTATATATGATGATAGTATGCTCTGATCTACTTCCTGGCCAGAAATCAGTAAATAAATACAATTTTCCCTGACTTCCACAATGTCTGGTTAGAAGTTTTTGTTATTTCTTCTGCAGACAGCACAGGCTTGACCTCAAGTAGCTTTGGGGATTTTTCTGGCTGCTTCTTGCTTTGGTCCCAATGCAGTTTACTCTTTCCACTCACTGAAAAATGACCTCATCTTTTCAGATTGAAAACATACCCACTGTTGCTTTTTTTTTTTTTTTTTTTTTTTGAGATTAATACAAACACTGCCTTTGTCACCCCAGTTCCTTTTTGACATAGAGTGAACATTTGGAGTTTCAATTGATTCTTAGCAAGAAGGAAAAACACTTCCTTAAGCAGCCACCTCAAGTTCTTTACCTGAGACCTTGGATGAACTTCAGATTTCTGTGTAAAAGCTGATGGAGTATGAGAAAAAATTCCAAAGCTTTCACCAGGTTTTTAAAAATTTAATTATTTATGACTCTTTAAAATTTTTTTTTATTTTATATGGGAGTGTAGTTGATTAACAATGTTGTGTTAGTTTCAGGTGACAGCAAAGTGATTCAGTTAAACATATATATATCTATTCATTTTCAGATTATTTTCCTATTTAGTTTATCCTAGAATGTTGAGCAGGTTCTTCACTTAAAGTCTATAACTTAAGAAATTTCAAGACCTACTGATGTCAGTAATAATTATTCTCAAGTGAACAAGGTTAGAATAAGAGCTAACAAGGATTTGGCACAGCACTGAAATATCCAATGAAACAAAAGTATCCTATAACATTAAATCTATCATTAATTTATAAAATATAGTAGAAATTAATGTCTGAGATTAGACGCTTATTTTATTAAGAAGGAATGTCTCTCACAATTTGATCAAGCCAAAAAAATAGTAAGTAACAGACATAGTTACTTATGACGTGCTGCAGTGCTGTACTTAGTCGCTCAGTCGTGTCCAACTCTTTGAGACCCCATGGACTGTATAGCACACCAGGATCCTCTGTCCATGGAATTTTCCAGGCAAGATTACTGGAGTGGGCTGCCATTTGCTACTTCAGAGGATCTTTCTGACCCATGGATCAAACCTGAATCTCTTGCATCTCCTTCATTGGCAAGCGGATTCTTTACTGCATGTAGTACATGTCTAACACACAGACAGTCAGCACTGGGATAAACCCTGCTATGAGTTGGGGAGTTTGGAGGGTAAGTTCCTAGTACTTAGTGCTGGAGCAGTTAGATAACCTAATGAATGGCTATCCACTCTCCAAGTGAATGCATGACAGGATACTCTGGAGAAGCCAGAAGCTTCAATCTTGAAATCAGAGGAGAGTAAGGTAACAGTTAATTAACAAATATATATATAATCTAGTGTTTTATGGCGGAGAAGGCAATGGCACCCCACTCCAGTACTCTTGCCTGGAAAATCCCATGGACGGAGAAGCCTGGAAGGCTGCAGTCCATGGGATCGCTGAGGGTCGGACATGACTGAGCGACTTCACTTTCACTTTACACTTTCATGCATTGGAGAAGGAAATGGCAACCCACTTCAGTGTTCTTGCCTGGAGAATCCCAGGGACGGGGGAGCCTGGTGGGCTGCCGTCTATGGGGTCACACAGAGTCGGACACGACTGAAGTGACTTAGCAGTAGCAGTAGCAGTGTTTTATGGAGCCTGAATGAAATTGAGAAAGTTTTTGATTTCTTGTAACTTGTCTCTAGTGATGCTCAAGAGGGCCTTTCCTGACTGTCAAAACCAACAACCTAATTCATGTCGTATAAGGAAAATCTCCCTCAGGGCCATCTGTGCACTGACCTAAGTACTGGCACGGAAGAAACCTTACCTTCAAAGGATGGATCCGTGTCTCACAGAATCAAAACAAAAAATAGAAAAGTTTGTTCTTGTCAGTAGAATAGAAAAACCTTTTTTATTTTATAGAGTATGCTTACAGGAAAATCGGAGCACTCAAATACAGTGCTGAACACTATATGGGAATTATCAAAAATAAATAAATTTCAATCGATTTGAATTTAAAAGTAATATTCACTAGATTTCAATTACTCATTGGACAACAGTGTTTTCCAAAGCCCATTTGAATTGCAGTTCTAATATAATAACATTCAAACTTTTAAGTTTTTTGTATGTGTGTTTTTTTTCTCTATGTGGATACTAACAGGGCTCTGCTGCCTTTGGATAGTATGAAGGATGGAAAGAGTAAAGCTCACACTGATTCAAACCTCCAGTGCACCAGACATGAATCTCTAGTTATGATCTAATTTTAAAGAGTAAGATTTTAAATTGCCTTAGTTTTGATATTTTATTTAGTATGCGTGTGTGCCAAGTCGCTTTAGTCATGTCTGACTCTTTGTGACCCTATGGATTGTAGCCCACCAGGCTCCTCTGTCCATAGGATTCTCCAGTCAAGAATACTGAAGTGGGTTGCCATGCCCTCCTCCAGGGGATCTTCCTGACACAGGGATCAAACCACATCCACATCTCTTCTTATGTCTCATGCATTGGCAGGCAGGTTCTTTACCACTAGCACCGCCTGAGATGCCCCGTCTTATTTAGTAGTAATATTAAATTGTTCTCAGCATTAAACAAATATTACAGACTAAGTATAATTTGTTTTCCCCTACCTTTATTGAGGTATGATTGACATAAAATTGTATATAGCTAAAGTATACAATGTGATTATTTGATATACACACACACACACACACACACACACACACACACACACATATATATATATATATATACATTGTGAAATTATTACTGCAATCAAGTAAATTAACACTTTCATCACCTCATATGGCCATCTTTCTTCTTTTTGGTGAGAATGCTTAAGATCTATTCTCAGAAAATTTCAGGTATACTGTGCAGTCTGGAAGATCCCACTGAAGAAGAAAATGGCAACCCATTCCAGTATTCTTGCCTGGAGAATCCCATGGACAGAGGAGCCTGGGGGGCTACAGTCCATGGGGTCACACAGAATTGGACACGACTGAATGACTGAGCACACACACATTGTTAGCTATAGTTACCATGCTTTATATTAGACCCTCAGAACTTACTCGTCTTATAGAAAGATTGTCCTCTTTGGCCAACATTTCTGCATTTTCCCCCACCTCCAGCTTTTTCTTAGAATTAAAAATATAACATCTTAGAACTGGGTAGAACACTAAAAACCATCTAATCAAGATATTCAGTAATATTCCTCATTACGTTTGGTTCTGAGAGATTTCTTATGAACAAGGATGACTAAGCGATTCCTTATCTCAGCTAAGGGAACCTGAGATAACGGATTCTGAATTGTACAGGGCTCTTGACTTCAGTTATAGTAACTTGGTGATTTTTTCTGTTTTATATATTGGGATACTTTTTATCTCTGATAATGTTTGAAAAATTTTGAAAACTGTGTTTTATTCCAAATCTCTCAATAAGGAAACTAGACCCAAAGAGAAGAAGTATCTTGTTCACAGAACATGTTGATTTAATAACAATGATGTGATAAGAACATTTATCTTGATGTAATTCTTGTATGTTATATAAATACTCTCATTTCAGATGATTGAAAAGTTGAAGCCTAACTAAGCTTTTCTTATATTTGTTTGGATTACCTTAAGAGTGTCTGATGTGTGCATTTTACTATCTGCAAACAAATAATTTTCACTTACCAAAAATGGTGGTGGCTTCTTACCAACTTGCAATGCCTCCTTTCTATTAAAATAACTACATGTTACTTTAGTAACTGCTTTTGCACTGTCTTATATAAAAAATGATAACTTATTAAAAATTAAGCAATCTAAATTATAAAAACAGGTATGTAGAAAACAATTATTACTGTCTCTAGATCATTTCTTAAGCCCCAAGTCTTTCTTAATGAATATAAAATTATTCATAAAAGTTCTTTTTTTCAACATATTGCATATTTTGGTGGAAAATCAAATATTTCTTATATAGTCTCAAACTCAAAATTAGAGCTTCCAAATTTTAGTAAAATTCTGTCTCTGACTTATGTCTCTGATTGTTTTACATGTGGAAGGGTGAGGTTAGATGAGGTTTTGCTTTGCTTCATTTTGTTGTTTAGGTTTTTGTCACTAGTATTAAGCTCTTACTATGGAACTTTTCTCAGTAAAGTTATATATTTCCATGTATAAGGAAGGGGCTTCTCAGGTAACACTAATGGTAAAGAACCCACCTGCTACTGCTGGAGACATAAGAGACATGAGTTCAATCCCTGGGTCACAAAGATCCCCTGGAGGAGGGCACAGCAACCCATTCCAGTATTCTTATTTGGAGAATCCCATGGATAGAGGAGCCTGGCAGGCTACAGTGCATAGGGTCACAAAGAGTCGGACTCAACTGAAGCAACTTAGAATGCACACGCATATAGAAAGAAACATCATAATTTTTGTTACAGTTAGTCTACACCATTAATGTCAATGGCAAAGATATCAAGGGATTACTATAACTATTTTAGCAGATGCAAATTACTGTCTCTCTCCAGTACTTCTTTATTGTTCTGGGAAGAGTAACACCCTCTTTTCAAGATTCACTTTTCTCCAGTCCTGGCCACCATCCCTATTATGATCCAGTATCAGCTACCATTTTCTTTGTCTTTAATTTTTGATGTGTTGATTTTTAACATTAGTATCAGGTGTGCAGCATAGTGATTTAGTATTTGTGCAGATTATATCCCATTTAGTTTATTATAAGATAATGGCTATAACTCCTTGTGTTATACAGTATATCCTTACTCCTTATGTATTTTATGAAAGTGAAAGTGGCTCAGTCATGTCCTACTCTTTGCAACCCCATGGACTATACAGTCCATGGAATTCTCTAGGCCAGAATACTGGAGTGGGTAGCCTTTCCCTTCTCCAGCAGATCTTCCCAACCCAGGGATCAAACCCAGGTCTCCCACATTGCAGGCAGATTCTTTACCAGCTGAGCCACAAGGGAAGCCCAAGAATACTGGAGTGGGTAGCCTATCCATTCTCCAGTGAATCCTCCCGACCCATGAATCGAACCAGGGTCTCCTGCACTGCAGATGGGTTCTTTACCAACTGCGCTATCGGGGAAGCCCTATGTATTTTATACATAGTAGTTTGTATCTTAATCTAGCACCCCTAATTTGTCCTGCCTCCTTCCCCTATCCCATTTGGTAACCAGAAATTTGTTTTCTACATCTGTGAGTCTCTTTCTACTTTGCATACACATTCATTGATATTACTTTTCAGATCCCACATATAAGTGATATCATACAATATTTTTCTCTGTATGACTTATTTCACTAAGCATGATATTCTCTAAGTTCATCCATGATGCTGCAATGGCAGAATTTCTTTCTTTTTAATGCCATTTTCTTACATTACCTCACTTCTTGGTAAAAATGCTTGGTGCAGGAATGGGCCTGTGACAGAAGCCATCATAAGTCCTTCCTTAAGAATTAAAAAAAAAAAAAAAAGAACTAAAAATGACCTTTAGTCTCTCTTGATAACACTGAAAAGATAAATAGGAGTTACTAGAAGCCACGATGTGAGCAGTGGTAAATGAAATTTATAGACAAGAAAAAATAGAGGGACACACAGAGAGAAACAAAGAGATAACTTAGTGGTAGATAGTCCCAAGTTCCAAATGACCCAGAAACTCGTTCCAACTTTATTTTTTGTTGTTTCATTTTTATTAGAGTAAATAATTTACCTTCTGTCATGTACGCTGTTAATCATTTGGAATTCTGCCCCTCGAAACCAATAACTGTGTTATTACATTCCTATTCTCTTTTCAGCAAATAAATTATCTATTTTTACTGTCATTTTTATTTAAGTATGTTTTAATTATTATCTTAGAGCCAATTTTCATTTAGACAGTTATTTTTAAACATATTTCAAAATGTAATTGATTAATCAATTTTTTGCAATAATGTTTTTTAATAGGTTAAACATTATCAATTCATAGTAATTTACTTTTACAACCCTATAAAATCACAAAGGTGAAATGTTTATTTGACTACAGTTAATGAAAATTTGAACCTTATTATATCAAACAAGCATCATTAGATTTGTGAGGAATATGCAAAATATTTAGGATAAAAAAATAAGCATAGTGGTAAACTTAAATCTCCAAAAATGTTTCTAGAGAAGGGAGAATGTTGGTAAAGAATGTATAATAACTAATAATTAATATATAAATTTTTACAAGAGATCTCTTTTTTGTAAAGATTTAAACAGACACAAAGTCTTCCATATGCTAGTCTTATTCACCAGTATACTACTTAAGGAGAAAAAGCAGAGTTGAACTAGCACATTGAGAAAATGTACATAAACAATATAAGCAAGTCCAGGTTCAGTGACGCCATCTGAATCTGGGAGAATGACATTAATGATTGGAAATATCTGCTCTTTTGTTTCCTCCATCTGTTTAAATGTCATTAGTCTTCTCATTACTCTTGCTCTACAAAGATCTCTGCAAGTGACTATTACAACTGCCAGAAAAACTTATTGCTTCACCTTCAGGCTTATATATTCAACTGTTCAAACATTTTCATTCAAATGCTCAAAACACACCCAAACGCAACCTTATTCCCAGACTATGCACATTGTATTCTAGAGAAAATATGTGTTACCTGTGTTTGCAATTTTAGTTGAGGGTGCTTCTATCTACTGTCATCCAAACCAGAAACACGCAAGGGTCTCCCTCCCTTGCATCTGCAACCAACAATATACCATTCATTGATTAACCATTCATTGATCAATGCTTTCACATGGCCTGCCCTGATGTGACGTCCCTTAGCAACAGTTCTAGTTGCTAAGGGAAACTCTCAGGACACAAAGTGTCACTGCTGACAAACCCCCAGTTTATCGCAGGAAAGAGGTACGATATAGTCACAGCATTAAAATAAGGACATGCGTCACAGCCAGAGGCTGCTCATGGCAAAGTATCTGGGGAAGCCAGAAGTGAGATCAGCTGTCCTACTGCCCCAAGCGCTGTTCCATGACACACTTTCTTTCTTGAACCAGAAGCCACCAAGGTGTGAATGGAACTCTTCTGAATAAGAAAACCCACAATTTAGTTTCAATTGGGGTCCCTTATACCCTGCATGTCATGTAGGCGTATTCTGGATACGTAATGCAGGGGTCTTACCAAGACTTGAGGCCAATCACAAATCTTGTTTAGAAGCTGATACAAACTTCCCTGAACCTTCAACGCCCTGTGGCCACCGAGCAGCACTGTTAATTAGTATGTCACATGCTGACTAGGAGTCAGTGCCAAGCAGGTATATTTGTCATTTTTACTGAAATAATTTCAGGCCTGCTGAACTTAAGCCTCAAATCACAGAACCCCATCTCCTATCAAATAAGGCTTAAATCTCTTAATATGTCATCAAGATCCAAGATCCACTGTGACTAGTATCTATCAGTCTCATAACATTCAGTTATAGTTTGTATGCTGTTAACAACAGCTCCCCAGAGAAGGCAATGGCACCCCACTCTAGTACTCTTGCCTGGAAAATCCCATGGATGGAGGAGCCTGGAAGGCTGCAGTCCATGGGGTTGCTGAGGGTCAGACACGATTGAGCAACTTCACTTTCACTTTTCACTTTCATGCATTGGAGAAGGAAATGGCAACCCGCTCCAGTGTTCTTGCCAGGAGAATCCCAGGGACGGGGTAGCCTTGTGGGCTGCCGTCTATGGGGTCGCAGAGTTGGACACGACTGATGCAACTTAGCAGCAGCAGCAGCAACAACAGCTCCCAGGTGATGCAGTGGTAAAGAATCCACCTGCCAATGCAGGAGACCAAGAGACTTGGGTTCAATCTCTGGGTAGGGACGAATCCCTGGAAAAGGAAATAGCAACCTGCTCCAGTATTCTTACCTGGAAAATTCCATGGACGGAGGAACCTTGTGGGCTATAGTCCACTGGGTCGCAAAGTCAGAGACAGCTGAGCAACTGAGCTCTCACCCAACAATGAATTGCCTGCTGTTCTCTATGTGTGCAGTGCTTTAATGTAAGCCCTGAGAGTCGGTTTTTCTTTTTTGTGATACAAGTGCCTGTCTTAAGCTTTGAGTGCCAAGGAGTTGACTTCACAGATGGATATCTCAAATAAACACATTGCCCCAGGCACACAGCTCCATAAATCACCAGACTACTCACCCCACCCGCTACCCCCAACCCCAGGCTCCTTCAGTTTAGAGATCTTGATTGATTTTGATAACTGACTATTTGGACTGCTTTTTTTTTTTTTTTTCCTCACTCTTTAAATTCCTGCTTTTATGTTTTAAACTCACCAGTGTAGAGTGATTGGAAAGATCCCCTGGAGAAGGGAATGGCTACCCACTCCAGTATCCTTGCCTGGAGAATTCCATGGCAGAGGAGCCTGGTGGGTTACAGTCCATGGGGTAACAAAGAATCAGACACAACTGAGTGACTAACACTTTCACTTTTTTCAACACTTTTAATAGAGAGTGAGCCCAAGCTTCCCAGGTGGTGCTAGTGGTAAAGAAACTGTCTGCCAGTGCAGGAGATGTAAGAGACGTGGGTTCGATCGCTGGGTCAGGAAGATCCCCTGGAGAAAGGAATGGCAGCTCATTCCAGTATTCTTGCCTGGAGAATCCCATGGACAGAGGAGCCTGGTGGGCTACAGTCCATGGGGTCACGAAGAGTCAGACATGACTGGAGTGACTTAGCACTCATGAAGAAACCCCAGGTCACTACATTCAACCCCAATACAGGCAGAACCTCAGGCCCACTTTCTCTCTTCCCCCAGGACTTCTTTGTGTCCAGGACTTATAAGTAGTAAATGTTTTCCCCAAAAACTTCCTGATGGTTATTGCTGAAGGTGTCTGCTGTCATCATAAGGGCCAGTCCAGCCACACCATGGGAAGTTGATAGGCTGAAACTGGTTGGTACTCAACAAATGTTGTCTCATATATCCATGCTCAGAGTCTCCATTAGTGTTTAACAAAATAAAAAGCAATGCACCTTAGGTCATTAGTGACCAGGAAAAAAAGACTCATTGTTTTTTGTATTTCTAAGGCAATACATGGTACATACGGTGTGCTGCTCCAGGGCATTTATTATATAACCCAGAGCTTCCAGCTATGAATTTGGCTCATTTTTTGGGTTATATGCTACAAATTAAGCAGCCTATTATTTGACTTTTATATACCAGCAGTGTCTGTGCTGACAGGATATTGCCAAGAGCCTATGGCATGGCTTGCTGAGAGATAGGAGGCTTATTACAGATTTTTAGGTGTTTGGAACAAAACTTGTGTGCACTTTTTAATGTAGTCCTTTGGAGAAATTGCTCTTGGCAATATAATAACTTGAAAAAGACTGAGCCTATCTTAAAACACCAGGTAGTAACAATGCAACTCAAAACCACCCAATATCAACTGGATATGATTTCATCCTCCTAGATAGAAAGTCAGGCAGAACTGATAGCTCCAGGTAAAAATGTACTCAGAGCCAGGCTATAAAGGCCCTGTGGTCACATATAAATTGCATGAGATGCTTGCCCACAGGACCAGCATGCCTAATCCTAGTCACTGTCATCCTTCCTTCAATGGATCTGTATGACCTTAGGGAATGATCTCTAAAACAACTGAGTGTGAAAAAATTATGGCCTGATTTTTAGATTGTTCTGCATGATTTGACATTAGTCATCAGAAATAGAATAGAGAAATTCTCCTCAAAAGAACATCATTCTGTTGTCCACTCTGTATGAGACAGAGAGACAGAGATAAAGATTCCCCAGATTCCTGGGTTCAGACCTTAAAGTCAAAAATTTCCAAGTTTGAAGAAGAGAATTTTTTTTTTTTACAAAGTCTAGTAAGGAGGTCAGTGGGAGAAACATTTGGAATAACCCCAGAGCATGAAAATAATTGTGTTCAACGTGAATGCTTATCAAAAGGATGACATAGAAGAATGGAAAGAATAACTCTCCTGTTAAATAAATCAACCTTCTGTGTTGAATACTGCTCATTGTTAAATGGAATCTCTTCTCGCCCCTTCAATATTTTTTTCTTATCACAAGAATTAGAAGGATAAAATTTACATTTTTCATGATTCATATACTTAAGATTGTGAATAAAAGTTGGGTTCTTCCAGGGAGATGCAGATGGCTGATATTTGAAAGTTAGAAGTAAGGCAGAAGCCAGCTTTTTGCAGATGGGCAAGTTTATGGTGGTGAACTCCATGTTCTAATGTTTAGTCAACAACTTCATGAATGTGTGGCAGTTGTATTGGAGCAGAAGAGGTAGAAAAAGTAGCACTTCCAGATAATAATAACACAGTGGTAATAACTCAGAATCTGCAGTCCAGTTAATGCCCCTGATTTCCATGCTTCTGATCTCCATAAATCACATACCAGTGATTTATGTGTCTGTTTGCCTGTTTTGGGCTTCCCTGGTAGCTCAGATGGTAAAGCGTCTGCCTACAATGCAGGGGACCCGGCTTCAATCCCTGGGTCGGGAAGATCCCCTGGAGAAGGAAATAGCAACCCACTGCATTATTCATGCCTGGAAAATCCCATGGACTGAGGAGCCTGGTGGGCTACAGTTCATGGGATCACAAAGAGTCGGATACAATTGAGTGACTTCACTAATTCACTTTTCCTGTTTTAGATCCTTTTTGTGCTTGGGATAGAGTTGTTTCCTTTTCCTGCGTAGATTAGTCACACATGCAGATTCTTTCCTGACATCTCAAGATTTGTTCAGTAGTGTCCTTATGAGGCAAGTAGACAAATTTTCAGGGATAGAGATTAGATGTTCTCAGCACTGTGTCTCCTTCCTTTCACTAAGCTTTCTGCAGTTTTCTCCACTATTGAGAGCTCTGTGCTTAGTGCCAGTAGCTCTAAGACCTTTAGACTTTAGACCCCAAACAGTTCCCTTATACAGAGCAGTCAGCCACCTAGCAGCATTATATTCTCTTCTTTATGGATAGCCTGAAATCATTCTTATATGAATATAAAACTAAGTCTTAATTTGACTTCCTTTCTTGCCCCTTGTGTTCTTCTATATCCTCATACCATTTCTCCCCTTGCTTTCATCAAACACTAGAAAACCTCTAGTAATTGAATAAATCAAACTATAATAACTCTTTGTTGGTACTTCTATTACTTGTTCACCTATTATTCACTACATTATTCATAATTTCTCAATGGATGAACTCTTCTGGCTTTGTGTGTGCACGTATGTTGTGAATGTATGTGAGACAGAGTCAAGAATTAAAAAAAACAAGAAGTATGATGGGGATAAGCCATCTGAATAGAGTGAAAAACACACAGAATATTATCCTTTTTTTCAAATTATGGTCTAATAGGAAGTAGAAAACATACACACACACATGCGACCACATGCACCCTCAAAAGTAATTATCCACTGAATGAACATTAATTATATTGTGAACAATTGGAGAAAGTAAAAACTGGAATAAATACAGGTGTAAATATTTTAATCTGATTTGGAGAATCTATTATTTTAGAGATTTTTTTTTTTTCTCATTTGCTTATTTAACTTATGTGCAGAGTACATCATGAGAAACGCTGGGCTGGAAGAAGCACAAGCTGGAATCAAGATTGCCGGGAGAAATATCAATCACCTCAGATATGCAGATGACACCACCCTCATGGCAGAAAGTGAAGAGGAACTAACAAGCCTCTTGGTGAAAGTGAAAGAGGAGAGTGAAAAAGTTGGCTTAAAGCTCAACCTTCAGAAAACGAAGATCATGGCATCCGGTCCCATCACTTCATGGGAAATAGATGGGGAAACAGTGGAAACAGTGGCAGACTTAATTTTTTTGGGCTCCCAAATCACTGCAGATGGTGATTGCAGCCATGAAATTAAAAGACGCTTACTCCTTGGAAAGCAGGTTATGACCAACCTAAATAGCCTATTAAAAAGCAGAGACAATACTTTGCCAACAAATGTCTGTCTAGTCAAGGCTATGGTTTTTCCAGTGGTCATGTATGGATGTGAGAGTTGGACTGTGAAGAAAGCTGAGTGCTGAAGAATTGATGCTTTTGAACCGTGGTGTTGGAGAAGACTCTTGAGAGTCCCTTGGACTGCAAGGATATCCAACCAGTCCATTATAAAGATCAGTCCTGGGTGTTCATTGGAAGGACTGATGCTAAAGCTGAAACTCCAAAACTTTGGCCACCTCATGCGAAGAGTTGACTCATTGGAAAAGATTCTGATGCTGGGAGGGATTGGGTGCAGGAGGAGAAGGGGATGACAGAGGATGAGATGGGTGGATGGCATCACCGATTCGATGGACATGAGTTTGAGTAAACTCTGGGAGTTGGTAATGGACAGGGATGCCTGGCGTGCTGTGATTCATGGAGTCACAAGGAGTTGGACACAACTGAGCGACTGAACTGAACTGAACTGAAGGGAAACATTGGCATAGATGTATATATGCATATATATAGACATTAATCTTTGAACTCTACACTCTTCCTAAATTTTGTCACACTTTTAGTATAAAAGAGAGCCATAGGAAAAAGACAATTTTAGTCAAAAATTTTGTCTTCTCAGTTCATTATAACTATACTTACCTCAAGAACAACACAAATGAATAAACAAATACAACTCCTCTGCTTTGATATTATTTTCTTGTGAGTGAGTTGTTTTAATAAACTACAATTGTGATAATCAAAATCCAGAATGAAATAATAGTGATTTAAAACTTCTGCCAAGATGGGCATTTATATAATCTTGGCAATCTGGGACTGCATAGCATTGTTTTTTATTAAGCAAGAGCTATGCTGCTGCTGCTGCTGCTAAGTCACTTCAGTGGTGTCTGACTCTGTGCGA
This sequence comes from Bos indicus x Bos taurus, assembly GCF_003369695.1. Taxonomy (NCBI): domain Eukaryota; kingdom Metazoa; phylum Chordata; class Mammalia; order Artiodactyla; family Bovidae; genus Bos; species Bos indicus x Bos taurus. The sequence continues at coordinate 21,451,426 of NC_040081.1, read as the reverse complement.
CCCCATAGACGGCAGCCCACCAGGCTCCCCCATCCCTGGGATTCTCCTGGCAAGAACACTGGAGTGGGTTACCATTTCCTTCTCCAAGCAAGAGCTATAATTAGTGCTATTTTGCAAAAAAAAAAAAAAAAAAAAAGGCTGATGGTGACTTTGCACACCCTGCCAAGTTAACTTGTCATGCTATTCTTCAGTTTTGCTCTATAATTTTTATTAATTTAACTCATCTCTATAATGATAAAAATTAATCTTTTTAAAAAATCTGTAAAATATGTGGTAAGGAGTTAAATAAACATAGTTCTCTTAGAAGAGGAGGAACACTTGCAAAAGCCTTCTCAAGTGTTGTACAATATATCCTTCTAGATAGAATGGCAGACAGGTTGTCTTCCAGTTATAGTAATATTAATACTGCTCCCCTGAACTTTGGTGAGCCAGAGAATAGCCCAAATCATTTTAAGCAACGTCATGTCAAGAATAGTTTTATATTATTTTCATAGAAAAATATACATATTTAGAGGATAGCTTTGGACAAATTCCTTTAAAAATAAGGGGAAAAAAAAGAAAGTGCATCTCATTAAATGCTACATGAAAGTGAAAGTGAAGTCACTCAGTCATGTCCGACTCTTTGTGACCCTGTGGACTGTAGCCTGCCAGGATCCTCCATTCATGGGATTTTCCAGGCAAGAATACTGGACTGGGTTGCCATTTCCTTCTCCAGGAGATCTCCAGGATTGAACTTGGGTCTCCCGCATAGTAGGCAGATGCTTTACTGTCTGAGCTACCAGGGAAGTTACTACATATAACATATGAAATGCTACATATGTCACATTAAAAGCCCAGATTTCCCTTCCTTTCTGTACTAAAACTATATCCAGAGCTTAAATCCAAAAACAAAATCTCTCTCCTTATGTGCAAGGTATTTATTAGTATAATTTGAGCCATTGTTGAGTGAACTGAATCTTTAGGCATTTTAAAAAGTTTTCAACGAATTTAATGAATAATTTTGTTACTACTGTATTTTCAGATTGATCCAAAAATCTTTTAGAAGAAAGAAACACAAGTAAGTTCAGCAAGTAAAAAATAAATGAATATTTATGAAGCTCTCCAAATTATGGTAATTATATAAGGCCTTGTGGAGCAATGCATTTTATTTTTTTAATTGAATAAATTTAATGTGTGACATTGTATAAGTTTAAGGTGTACAGCATGGGACTTTGATGCATTTATATGTTGTAATATGATCCCAATGTAGAGATATTTATATTACATAATTATACTTATATAATATGTATAATATTGTCTATTGTGCATTAGATCTCTGTGGCTTATTTACTACTAATTATGAGAGTCCCTTGGACTGCAAGGAGATCCAACCAGTCCATTCTGAAGGAGATCAGCCCTGGGATTTCTTTGGAAGGAATGATGCTAAAGCTGAAACTCCAGTACTTTGTCCACCTCATGCGAAGAGTTGACTCATTGGAAAAGACTCTGATGCTGAGAGGGATTGGAGGCAGGAGGAGAAGGGGACGACAGAGGATGAGATGGCTGGATGGCATCACTGACTCGATGGACGTGAGTCTGGGTGAACTCCGGGAGTTGGTGATGGACAGGGAGGCCTGGCGTGCTGCGATTCATGGGGTCGCAAAGAGTCGGACACGACTGAGCGACTGATCTGATCTGATCTGACAAGTTTGTATTCTTAAACACTATCACTCTTCTTCCCTCCACTTCCTTTTTCTACATTCCCATCTTAAACATATCAGTAAGCCCTTTTTGTGTCTGTATGACTTCATTCTCTTATCTCTCTGGTAATTTAAATGCTCTTTTTCTGAGGTCTAGTCTAAATTGTTTCTCCAGAGTGGGACTTCCTGAATGATATTAACTGACTCAGTTTTCCAAAATATAAAATTTTTAGTGTTGGTTCTCTCAACACAATTATGCAGTAAGTTTATTGTTTTTATCATTGTTTTATGTGTTATCCTAAATTAATAAAATATTATGAACTTCTTGAGGGCACAGTTCATTTCTTATTTTTTGATATGTTCATCCTTACTTAGGAACTTATATGACGAAATTGATCTTTGAATAACTATTTTGTGACACAATGATGACATAATCTTTACCATAAAGAAACAGTGGCCTTACATAAAACATTAAACCAGATTGACTTAATAGAGTTAGGCAGAACATTCCATTCCAGCACAGTACAATAGCCATTCTTCTCAAATGCACATGAAAACTTCCCAAGGATAGACAGTATGTTGGGACACAAATCAATAAATTTACAAAGACTGAAATCATATCAAGTGTCTATTTGATCAAAATTATGTAAAACTAGAAATCAACTACAAGAAGAAAGTTGGAAAAATCATAGTTTGTGAAGACTGAACAGTATGTTACTGAATAACTATTAGATCAATGAAGATCAAAGATCAAAGAAGAAATAAAAAAAACGAAGACAGATGAAAATAAAAATATGATATCAAAATCTATTGAATACAGCAACAGTGGCACTAAGAATGAAATTTATAGCAATACAATCTACCTCAAGAAAGAAGAAAAATCTTAAAACAATCAATCTAACCTTACACTTAAAGGAACTAGGAAATAACAAGTGAAAGTCAAATTCAGTAGGAAATAATAAAGAGCAGAATGAAAATAAATTAAATAAGGACTAAAAAAGAATGGAAAAGATCGATGAAACACAGATTTGGCTCATTGACAACCTTTAGCTAGACTCACTATAACAGGAATGACTGAATAGTAGGAATGACTGAGTATGGAAGGGAGACTTCCATATTGAAGGAGTACCTGGAGTATCAGCGAGCATTAGTACTGGGACTGAATTAATGTTTAAACAAGCTATTTTTAACATGAAATACAAAGTCAAATATATATGTTTCTAGGACTAAACTTCCTGAAGACATTGTGATGTGATTAAACAAACACAAAATTTTCAAATTTCAAATTTAAAAGGTAAGTGTAGGGGAATTGTGCATTCACTGTACTGAGAACAGTGCTCTCTTATTATGGAGAGCTTATACATTTGTCAAATACATGCAGGATGACCAGCTCTCCCAATTTTCCTAGGCCTGTTCTAGTATTAGGCATTGAAAACCCTTAGTCTCAAGAAAATTAGGATGGTGTTTAAGTATATGAGACAACTTGGGAAAGAACTTTAGTTCAAATTCAGGTGTCAAGCTCTGCAGTCAATACAGTCATCATGATATTGCACATTCTCAAAAAGGGCATCAAGTACACAGCAGCAACAAAGTAAATATTACCTTGTACTCATAAAACAGTGATGTATTTATTTTCTTTATGTTTAATTCTATAACCAGTTCTGTTTTATTTTCCACATTATGAAATTATAAAGTATGAGAGATTCAAAGAAGGAAAATTGAGTTAATAGGTGATAAAAGTCATGTGGGGTGGAGGGAATATGTTTGAAATTTACGTATCATGTTATTGGCAAGATAGTTAGATATATAATCTTTCAGGAATAACAGGAGCCTCTCTGTGGCAACCCAAGTGTCCATCTATTGATGAATAAGTAAGCAAAATGTTATGTATACTATACAATTGAATGATATACAATCTTAAAAAGGAAGGAAATTCTGACGTATGCTACAATATAGAGGAAGTTTGAGGATATCATAATAAGTGAAACAGACCCTTCACTAAAAGTTACACACTGTATGATTTCACATATGAGAAACTTAGAATCATAGAGACAGAGTAGAATGGTGGCTGCCAAATGCTGGGGGGAAGGGACATGGGAAATTATTGTTTAATGGATACAGAGCTTCAGTTTTACAAGATTAAAAGAGTTATGGAGATGGATGGTGGTGGTGATCGTTATAACATATGAATGTATTTAATGCCACTGAAGTGTACACTTGAAAATGGTAAGGATTATACATTTTAGGTGTATTTTACCACAACAAAAAAAAATTGGAAAATAATGCTAACCAAATAGTAATAATAATCAAAAGAGGGTGATATTCCATAGCATTTTTTTGGTATTCTATTCATTTGAACTAAGTCACTAGACCTACCCTTTATTCAATGGGAGAGCATTACAGAGGAGTGTGAATAGCAGGAGATGAGGATCACGGGGCGGGGGATGGTGGGGGCAATTTTAGTCTCAACCTAACATACTTTATCTTTGGGTTACATGAAGAATGACCACACTGTCTTTCTGGAACATGCCTTTTAGCTCTTATCTCAACAATGTGATATTAAGATAAATAGATCATGAATTCAAAGAATGACAACAAATACAGTGAGATTGTACAGAACTGGCTGTTGGACGAACCAGGTTGAGTTCTTGTTCTTCCCTATGTTCCTTCTGAGTTGATTAACTATATCTGTGCAATACATAAATTGCCTTTTCTATTGAGATCTCTAGCAGTAAGTACATAAATAAATCTAAATTAAGTGAAGGGTTGAAATCTGAAAATCACTTTTGGATCTTATGTTTCACATTGAAGGTATTTAAATATCAATTGTGGTCTTACATTTAGATCTTTAATCTATTTTGAGTTTATTTTTGTGTATGGTGTTAGAAAGTGTTCTAGTTTCATTCTTTTACAAGTGGTTGACGAGTTTTCCCAGCATCGCTTGTTAAAGAGATTGTCTTTAATCCATTGTATATTCTTGCCTCCTTTGTCAATGATAAGGTGTCCATAGGTGTGTGGATTTATCTTTGCACTTTTTATCTATATTTCTGTCTTTGTGCCAGTACCATACTGTCTTGATGACTGTGGCTTTGTAGTAGAGCCTGAAGTCAGACAGGTTGATTCCTCCAGCTCCATTCATTCTCAAGATTGCTTTGGCTATTCGAGGTTTGCTGTATTTCCATACAAACTGTGAAATTATTTGTTCTAGCTCTGAAAAATACCGTTGGTAGCTTGATAGGGATTGCATTGAATCTATAGGTTGCTTTGGGTAGTATACTCATTTTCACTATATTGATTCTTCCAATCTATGAACATGGTATATTTCTCCATCTATTAGTGTCCTCTTTGATTTCTTTCACCAGTGTTTTATAGTTTTCTATATATAGGTCTTTAGTTTCTTTAGGTAGGTATATTCCTAATTATTTTATTCCTTTCATTGTGATGGTGAATGGAATTGTTTCCTTAATTTCTCTTTCTATTTTCTGATTATTAGTGTATAGGGATGCAAGGGATTTCTGTGCGTTTATTTTATATCCTGCAACTTTATTATATTCATTGATTAGCTCTAGTAATTTTCTGGTGGAATCTTTAGGGTTTTCTATGTAGAGGATCATGTCATCTGCAAACAGTGAGAGTTTTACTTCTTTGTCCGGAGCTGCATTAGGCATTACTGACAAAATGGAGGCATGGCCCCCAACCCCCTCTCCTCATCCCACAGGCACGGACCCGGAATGAAGGAGTTAGCTCTTGTGACTCTGACTTGTCTTTCCTTTCTTTAGTTGAGTTGGCTGGAAAGAATGTTAAAGTGCTTGAGAGAAGCATGAGAAAGCATAAAACCTTCTACAGTTGCACCCAGAAAATAATATATAAAGCAACCATTGACATTAGTTCAAGGATCTTTACAAAGAATGTCCCAGAATGAGCATGTAGGCCGCAGCTTGAGGCCATGGGAAGGACTGTTATCTGAGACCTGTTTGTGAGGGAAATATTTATAGCAAAAGAAGTTTGTTGAGTTTAGGGTTTAGGAATAATTAAGAATAGCTAGAAGCCTTTTTAGGAGATAGTGATCTTAAGATGCTAGGGGCAAACAGGATTTAGAAAGATAAGAAATAAACTGAGGAATGTAGCATGAGTTACAATGTAATCACAAGTTAAGTATAGGACACATAAGAGGAAGTAGATAATAGATAGTAAAGCCAATTCTGAGAGAATCTCTGAAGCAGGAACTCTGTAGGACAACAATGATTTCTGGAGACAGTAAATCTGGGTGGGGGAAACTGAAAATGTCAAACCTCTGACCTAATGCTTTTGTCAAAGTATAAGAGAGAACCTGAAGCTTGAAGTAAACATGTAGTTCCGTACTATGAGTCAGAGACTACATCATCATCCACCGACACCCCTGCAGGCTGATTCCCTGGCTGCTGGAGCTGGACTCCGGCACTTCTTCTTTTCCAATTTGGATTCCTTTTATTTCTTTTTCTGCTCTGATTGCTGTGGCCAAAACTTCCAAAACTATGTTGAATAGTAGTGATGAAAGTGAGCACCCTTGTCTTGTTCCTGACTTTAGGGGAAATGCTTTCAATTTTTCACTATTGAGGATAATGTTTGCTGTGGGTTTGTCATATATAGCTTGTATTATGTTGAGGTATGTTCCTTCTGTTCCTGCTTTCTGGAGAGTTTTTATCGTAAATGGATGTTGAATTTTGTCAAAGGCTTTCTCTGTATCTATTGAGATAATCATTTGGCTTTTATTTTTCAACTTGTTAATGTCATGTATTACATTGATTGATTTGCAGATATTGAAGAATCCTTGCATCCCTGGGATAAAGCCCACTTGGTCATGGTGTATGATCTTTTTTTTTTTTTAATTTAAATTTATTTATTTTAATTGGAGGCTAATTACAATATTGTATGATCTTTTTACTGTGGTGTTGGATTCTGATTGTTAGAGGAGAATATGGGCAAAACACTCTCTGACATAAATCACAGCAGGATCCTCTATGACCCACCTCCCAGAATATTGGAAATAAAAGCAAAAATAAACAAGTGGGACCTAATTAAAATTAAAAGCTTCTGCACAACAAAGGAAACTATAAGCAAAGTGCAAAGACAGCCTTCAGAATGGGAGAAAATAATAGCAAATGAAGCAACTGACAAAGAACTAATCTCAAAAATATACAAGCAGCTCCTGCAGCTCAATTCCAGAAAAATAAATGACTCAATCAAAAAATGGGCCAAAGAACTAAACAGACATTTCTCCATAGAAGACATACAGATGGCTAACAAACACATGTAAAGATGCTCAACATCACTCATTATCAGAGAATTGCAAATCAAAACCACAATGAGGTACCATTTCACGCCAGTCAGAATGGTTGCGATCCAAAAGTCTACAAGCAATAAATGCTGGAGAGGGTGTGGAGAAAAGGGAACTCTCTTACACTGTTGGTGGGAATACAAACTAGTACAGCCACTATGGAGAACAGTGTGGAGATTCCTTAAAAAACTGGAAATAGAACTGCCTTATGACCCAGCAACCCCACTGCTGGGCATACACACTGAGGAAACCAGAAGGGAAAGAGACACGTGTAACCCAGTGTTCATTGCAGCACTGTTTATAATAGCCAGGACATGGAAGCAACCTAGATGTCCATCAGCAGATGAATGGATAAGAAAGCAGTGGTACATATACACAATGGAGTATTACTCAGCCATTAAAAAGAATACATTTGAATCAGTTCTAATGAGGTGGATGAAACTGGAGCCTATTATACAGAGTGAAGTAAGCCAGAAAGAAAAACACCTATACAGTATACTAACGCATATATATGGAATTTAGAAAGATGATAATGATAACCCTATATGCAAGACAGCAAAAGAGACACAGATGTATAGAACAGTTTTTTGGACTCTGTGAGAGAGGGAGAGGGTGGGATGATTTGGGAGAATGGCATTGAAACATGTATAATATCATATAAGAAACAAATTTCCAGTCCAGGTTCGATGCAGGATACAGGATTCTTGGGGCTGGTGCACTGAGATGACCCAGAGGGATGGTACGGGGAGGGAGGTGGGAGAGGGTTCAAGATTGGGAATACGTTTACATCCGTGGCAGATTCATGTTGATGTATGGCAAAACCAATACAATATTGTAAAGTAATTAGCCTCCAGTTAAAATAAATAAATTTAAATTAAAAAAAAATAAAAAAATAAAGAAACAAAAACAAAAACAAAAAAAGTGCCAAATTTTTTAATTAATTTATTTTTTAATAGAAGGGTAATTGCTTTACAGAATTGTGTTGGTTTCTGCCAAAAGGTTTTTAAATTATGAAGGTATAAACAAAATCCACAGTGGCTTCACACAGTGTCATCTACCTAGTAGAACTAGACACCTTTCTCTGTACAATTCCAGGCAGACTGGACACAAGGATTTGCATGAGCTTAATAAAGATATGGGAGGCACAGCAAAAAAATAAAAAAATAAATAATAAATAAATAAATATCAGTTGTGTTTAAGCCTCACATGTTTGGGTGTCTTTAAATATTAAATTCAGCTAATTCTGCAAAACTGATTATTATGTATAAAATTAGCTGAAACATCTTAAAATTGTTTTAAGAAAAACTTTTTTGTAAAAATATACAATTGAAAGTTAACTTTTCTGTCATTCTCTACTTCAATTTACGTAATTCTGGGTCATCTTAACAGTTCATATAGAAATAGTCTTTTAATTTAGACATAATCACTCATATAGTGTAAGCCAAATGAGTCTTCTAAAGCTTAGTCCATTTAAATAGTGTAATATATTAAAACTATGCTGGGAAATATTACAGTAAATATTTCTTTTATATATTCTAGTATTATAAAGCTCACCATAGGTATTTTACCCATTAAATATTCATAATTCATAACTAAAACATTGGGGACAACAATGCTTATAATATATATATATATATATATATATATATATATATATATATGTCACATATAGATCTATATGTGACCTCTGAAGAAGTATTTATTTTGGTTACATTTCTAAAATATTGAAAGATATGTATTTCCTAGAAAAATATTACTTCTCAGAGTTTATAAATGTGGCGATGTAAACCCATTTAAAGAGTTAAGAAACACTAACTTTAAACTCAACCCAAAGAGTTAAGAAATACAACATGGTATTTTACTAATCATACTTCTGTGAGGCAGTAGACAAATGAAGTTATTGCAGCAATTGTTTTCATAAGATTTGCTTATGTCTGTACACATTTTAAAAGGAACAAAACTTTCCAAAATAAAGATTGATCATTGAATAATGCTTAGTGCTAATTATTATAAGGTATCAAAATAATGCTTTACTTTTGAATCAATGTGTTGAATAAATAAGAAACTGACTTTATCATATTCAGGGATTTCAAGAGAATGTTTTAAAAATCAGAAACACCCATAACAAACCCTCACAGCCATTTATCTTATCTAGAACTCAAGAAATTCCATCTTAATGAAAAATACACTGAACCAGATTATACTGTGCCTCACCTTGATGCTTTCATTCTCTGAATCCAGAATTATTTGCCTATGAGGCTAAGTTAGATAGAATATTACTTTTAACTTTGAAGGAGAAAATGATGTATAAAAGATCAGTTGAGTAGCACATATTGGGAAAGTAACTGAGAAAACAGCATTATTTTAAACGCTCGTGAATACGTTATCAAACTGAACTTGGATCTCCTGCACTAATGTAGAAAGTCAGTCTACCGCCGCTGAGTTGAAGTGAAAAAAAGTGCAGTGTTTATTACAGGATACCAGGCAAGGAGGCCAGTAGCTAATGCTCAAGAGACTACAACTCCTCAAGCTTTCAGGAAAGATTTTTAAAGACAGGGTGATGGAGAGGGTTGTGTGGTATGGGATCAGACTGCGGACATTCTTCTGACTGGTTGATAATGAGGTAGTCAGTGTAATAGGGAGTCAACATCATCAACCATCTGTCCAATCACTCTGGGGTCTTCCTGCTTGTGAGTGGCGAACAGTTAACTTCTTCCACCTTGTGGGGGTTTCAGTATCTGCAAAACAGCTCAAAGGATTGGGTTCAGAATATTATCTATAGCCCTTGGGAGGGAACTAAAAGTCGTTGACTTTTTGCATGATTAACGTTATTTTGAGTGGATTTCTATATACAAATCTGAGTTGCTAGTGGTTCCCATGAAGATAGGAAAACCTGGAGTTGATTATATCAATACATCTTTAGAAGTTAAATCCATGCTTCCTACTACGGGTTATTCTCCATGCAGCAGGCAAAGTAATGTTCTTTAAAATGCAGTAAGATTTACATTAACATTCTGCCTTAAATGTTCACTCTTTCCCTTGTAATTAGATTAAAATGCAAACTTGTTGCTCTGGTGAAAACGATTCTAGCCTGCCTTTCTACTCTCTGACAGTTTCTCACTCCATTTTACCATCATCTTTTTACAGTAAAACTGATCTGCTTTTGAAATACCCAAGTTCATATCTTTTCTTTCTTTCTTGTGGGTTAGATAGTTTCTACAGTATCTTGCAATTTTCATTATAGCACCCATAATAATAAATCATAGCTTGTTTTTGTTTGTTTCTTTCAGAAATGTGACTCTAAATAGTAGTACATTCCCCCGATTATTTATTTAATAAATGTCTTGGAAACAGACTTATAGATGTCCACTTCATCTGACCCTGAAAATTCACATAATAATGTCAAGAAGGTATTGTGACATATTTGTAGAAACTATAAAGGACACAGGACTTATTTCTAAATAAAGTTTAGCAGTTATAGATAGAAGAAAGTAAATGGGTATATCAAAGATGGGGCAAGATATTTTATGTATTGTCAATGACTTTCTGGTAGTATTTTGAGATATATATGAATATTGCTGTGTGCTCAGTCACTCAGTCATGTCTGACTCTTTGTGACCCTATAGACTATAGCCCTCCAGGCTACTCTGTCCATGGGGTTTTCCAGGTGAGAATACTGGAATGGGTTGCCATTTCCTTTCTCAGGGGATTTTCCTGACCCAGAGATTGAACCCATGTCTCCTGCATCTCCTGCATTGGCAGGATTCTTTACTACTGAGACACCTGGTAAGTCCATATATGAGTAGAGTTCTGTCTGTTATGGAAGGGATGTTGTAGTAGAAACATGGAACTCATTGGTTTTAGGGCATTCAACTCATATTTGAAAGTACAGCAAGCTTATATATTTAAATGTAAAAGCTTTAAGAATAGTTTTTTGTTTGTACATTAACTAACTCATTCTTTGGAGTTATTTGAAGTAAAATAAGCATATACCTGGGGTTGCAAATATATTCTTTGGTGGTTTAAATATTTTGCTTCCAGTGAAAGAAGCGTTCTTAATGTGAATTTGCTTACACATAAATATTTCTTTTGTGTTCATAGAGTTAAATGGTATGCATTCAGTCATGAAAGAGACTTGGTCCTTGCTCTGTGATAAATTACTGTCTAATGGAGGAGTTGAAACTTGTAAACAAATCCATTACTATAAGTTGTGTGACGTGCTATAATAAAGCGTGATGAGAGTGCAGCTGAAGACACAAAAAGTAATGATATCAACAAACCATCCTAGAATCATCACAAAGAGAAAATGATGCCTTCAATTTCCCATGTAATATGGACTCATTACCCGAATTTTCCTACCATCATACATTTGCTATGACACATTACTTCTCCTGAAACATGTGTTTGCAAGCTTTTCTTCCCCCTAGAGTGATGCTCTGCTTCTATATTTTTCCTAGTAGACTGTAGAGTATCACAGAATAATTAAGAAATCTGTCTTTTGAATCGGAGTCCCTAAATTTAAATCTGCCACTTATTAGCTCAATTTCCTTATGACACTGCTTCCCCATTCTTAAAATGGAGATAATAGTAGTCCTTAGAATACATGCCTGGCACATAAATTAAATAAGTTATTGTCAGGTAGGTTACTAGGAATTTATGAAGAACTTAGTGCCTGCCAATAATCTTATCATTATTGTTAGAATGAGAGTTCCTTAGAGACAGAAACAATTTCATATTTCAGGCGCATCCCTTGTATATGCACCAGTGCCTTTCTGCTAGTAGAATAAATATTCTAAAATGTGCCTGGGTTAGATGACCTAAATTTTTAGCTGAAATTAAAAAGTGTGTCTATGTGTTTGTGTGTGTAAATGTCTTACCCTAAATTACCCTGGTATACCCTATATTGAATGACAAAAGTAAGCATCCAACTGCTTACTTATTCAAAATCAGGATTATTTTATATTTCATAGGGTACAGCTAATAATGATGACACTAAAAGCCCACTCAACTACACCTGCATAACTTACTGTGAGGCCTGCTACTCTCTGTGGTTGTCCTTTGTCAAGGTGGATGTGGCTGATAACATATAAAATGGTGATGACACCTTCTAGTTTGTACCTTGGTGGCTTTGGTGTTTTAAGTGTCACTTGTTGATACAAGGAGCTAGCCTATGGGTTCGCTCTCAAAACAGGATCCAAGTAAACAAGATGTGAATCACAGAAGCCTATGTTTAGCCACTTCTTACAATGACTGCTCTTATTCTCTCCACATGAGTCTTGAGGGAATGTAGGGGCGGAAGGTGCATTTGTCAGGAGCCTATTTCGTTCAAGGTGGTTATAGGCTGTTTGTTGTTTAGCAGCCACAAGTCCACTCATTATTTTAGCGTTTAGGACTTTAATCTGTTGTGAAATTATCCTAGATGCTCCAGTGAAACTTAGTCTATCCCCAATACTAACGGTGGAACTTATGGCCTCTGTTGTGTTGTTCAGCACCATCTCCTGCTGGTCGTGACAGTTTGACAGATGAAGGACATGGCCCAAGTCAGCCAATGAAGTCAATGTAATCCAATTTCAGAGCTTTTCCTTGAGTTATAAGGGAAAGAAAGCTTTCCCTTATCAGATGATATAGGCAAGAGAAGGTGTACCAGATGGAACTGTGACCAATATTCTATAAATAATGCAGACCTGAGTATAGAGCCCATTTTAGGGACACAGTTTAGAAAGATTGGAGATGGCATACTTATTTTATGTTTAAATAGTTTGAGACCTCTATCAATCCATAATTAAGATCAGTACACATTGTACTTTTCAGTTTTAAACTAATAAACACTTTCTTCTCTAAGTAAATTTTACCTAGCATTTTCTACTTGTAACAAAAAATATACTGATACTTTGCTGTTGCTGTTGTGCTTCTTAATGTCTTAACTTCTAACTCTTGCTTTAACGAAGCAAATTTGAGTATACTATGAATTAACTTTCCAGGTGGCTCAGTGGTAAAGAATCTGCCTGCCAATGGAGAAGACGTAGGAGATGCAGGTTTGATCCCTGGGTCAGGGAAAATTCCTTTGAGGAGGAAATGGCAACCTGCCATTCTTCAATTCTTCCCTGGGAAATCACATGGACAGAGGAACCTAGTGGGCTGCAGTCCATGGATCTGCAGAGTCAGACATGACTGATAATATGCTAGAGATTCAAGGGCTGCCAGGTTATTATCTGCTTTTGCTTGCATTGGTAAATGTGCTAACATTGCTCTGTATTCGTATCTGCTAAGCTGAAATACCAAAACATAACAAAGAAAAGTCCCATACAATGGTTACTAATATTCATTTTTGTGGTTGTTGTTGTTTAGTCACTAAGTCACGTCCTACTCTTTTGCAACCCTGTGGACTGTAGCCAACCAGGCTCCTCTGCCCATGGGATTCTCCAAGCAAGAATACTGGACTGTGTTGCCATTTCCTCCTCCAGGGGATCTTCCTGACACAGGGGTTGAACCTGCATCTCTTGCATCTTCTGAATTGGCAGACAGGTTCTTAACCAGCTGAGCTAGTGGAGAATGGCAAGAATATATTAGAAATATGTAAAACACTTTAAAACCCATGTACTTTAAACATCTTTGCAAGACTTACACTTATCACTTCATATATTAACATTCAAAATCCTTGCTTTGTTTGAACTAGTAAAACAAAATAAGATGTGATAGTTATCCAAGAATTAATTTTTTAAGTCATTAACATGGCCATTTTTAATGACACATTTATTTTCTAAGAATTTTATGATAATGCATTCTTTCTGGAACAGTATTACTTACTGTATTCCTGTGTGCCTTGCTAGTTATCAAAGCTCCACCTAGATCAGATACTGTAGTGGTTTTGCCTGTCCTCAAATGGCCTATATTTACATGCATCTCAGTATCTTCCATAGCTTTTAAACTACCAGTGTTAAAACACAATGAGTCATGTGTTTTACTGATTTTACTTTAAGGTTTGCTAGAGTGAGAAGGTAATTAGTAGCAAGGTGTTTGAAACAGAAAAAGGGAAAATATAAATAAAATCACTGTGAACATCTTAAGGAAGCTAATTAAAAGAAGATCAGAAGTGACCTCAAAAGGATGGTATTTCTTTTTCTCATAAATACTATGAGATGACTACAAAATATTTTGTGTCTCTTTCATATCAAAATAAAATAATGTTTCTGTTATAGTCTCTCTTCTATAATATGCCCCCTTTTCACCATCTATATAAACTGACATTTACTGTGATATTACCCTTTATGTTGGGAAAACCCTGTGCCTTCCTGTGTGATGTTTGTTTTGGAAGGACAGGGGAGCTTAATGGTATTCTTTGTTTTGTGATTTAAATTAAGTCTTAGTGTTTCCACTAAATATTTCCAAACTGAAACATGAATTCCCCAGGTTAGTAAGTGCCCAATATGCTACTGGAAAAGAATGGAGAAATGACTCTAGAAAGAACGAAGAGACTGAGCCAAAGCAAAAACAGCACCCAGTTGTGGATCTGACTGGTGATGAAGTAAAGTCTGATGCTGTAAAGAACAATATTGCATAGGAAACTGGAATGTTAGGTCCATGAAGCATGGCAAATTGGAAATGGTCAAACAGGAGGTAGCAAGAGTGAACATCGACATTTTAGGAATCAGTGAAATAAAATGGACTGGAACAGGTAAATTTAACTCAGATGACCATTATATCTACTACTTTGGGCAAGAATCCCTTAGAGGAAATGGAGCAGCCATCATAGTCAACAAAAGAGTCTGAAATGCACTACTTGGATGCAATCTAAAAAACGACAGAATGATCTCTGTTCATTTCCAAGGCAAACCATTTAATATCACAGTAATCCAAGTCTATGCCTCAACCAGTAATGCTGAAGAAGCTTAAGTTGAACAGTTCTATGAAGACCTACAAGGTCTAGAAATAACACACAAAAAAGATGTCCTTTTCATTATAGGGGGTTGGAATGCAAAAGTAGGAAGTCAAGATATACCTGGAGTAACAGGCAAATTTGGCCTTGGAGTACAAAATGAAACAGGGCAAAGGCTAATACAGTTTTGCCAAGAGAACACACTGGTCATAGCAAACTTCTTCTTCCAACAACACAAGAGAAGACTCTACACATGGACATCACCAGATGGTCAACACTGAAATTAGATCAATTATATTCTTTGTAGCAGATGATGGAGAAGCTCTATACAGTCAGCAAAAACAAAACCAGGAGCTGACTGTGGCTCAATCATGAATTCTTTATTGCCAAATTCAGACTTTAACTGAAGAAAGTAGGGAAAACCACAGGACCTTTCAGTTCAGTTCAGTTCAGTTCACTCACTCAGTCGCGTCCGACTCTTTGCAACCCAATGAATTGCAGCATGCCAGGCCTCCCTTTCCATCACCAACTCCCGGAGTTAACTCAGACTCACGTTCGTTCATTGAGTCAGTGATGCCATCTAGGCATCTCATCCTCTGTTGTCCCCTTCTCCTCCTGCACCCAATCCCTCCCAGCACCAGAGTCTTTTCCAATGAGTCAACTCTTCACATGAGGTGGCCAGAGTATAGGAGTTTCAGCTTTAGCATCAGTCCTTCCAATGAACACCCAGGACTGATCTCCTTTAGGATGGACTTGTTGGATCTCCTTGCAGTCCAAGGGACTCTCAAGAGTCTTCTCCAACACCACAGTTCAAAAGCATCAATTCTTCAGTGCTCAGCTTTCTTCACAGTCCAACTCTCACATCCATACATGACTACTTGCCGGGGTCCAGCCCCGGCTGATCCAGGGTATTCGAAGGGGAGACGGCTTCGGCAACTATTTAAATATTTATCAAAGATATAAAGAGTAATAGAATGAGGATAGCTCAGTAGGAAAATTCAGTGGAGAAAAGAGGCTGAGTAGCTTGGTTTACGTGGGAGACCAATAAAACTTCAAGACAAGAAGCTAGCACCACTTACGTAGGCCGCAGGCGTCCTTCCGTTCTCCCAAAGGAGAGGAGACACTGAGGCCTCCCCAGTCGGATCTTAGAAGCCCAGGCATAATTAGTAAGCATGGCGGGTTCCGCGCTCCAGATGCTGACTCAGCCAGAGTGAGAGAGAGAGCGACATGGGGAGACCAGTATTTCGAGGAACTGATCCCAATTCTTTATTTTCCAGAGTCTGTTTTTATACACTGAGATGTTATACAAAAGTCACGGGGGGACAGCAGTCCTGACTTTTATTAAAGTCAGGTGCTTCACACAAATGTATACAGAGGTCTTAGGGGTGTTACATCATCTTCTGGCCAGGGGGGCCTGCTGACAATTTATGACCCTCTCCTTGTGACAGTGTTCAGTCAACCAGAACACTTTTTTCTCCAAGGGTGATTATTCTTACAACAGACGCCACCCAAATAAAGTTACATTCCTATAGGGTGAGGGTATAGTGGGTTTTAGTTAAGGAAAGAATTTACTTAGCCTAAGGTCTAATGTGATTTATATCAAAGGTTAATACTTATTTCTTCTATATATTCATTAATGTGTGTAAGGGCAGGGGATGTGGAGACTTAGCAACAAACATTGGCTCAACAAATGAAAAACCCTTCACCAATACAATTTCTAATCAGCCCATTATACTTATACTAATAGTTTTCTGACTTTTCTAAGGAACCTGTTTTTAGAAGATTTAAAGCATCTCGTGCCTCTCACGGTTGGGAGGCTGTGAGCAATCACATGTGGCCGGACAAGCCCGTCAGGCAGGCTAGAGAACCTTCAGAGGAGTTTGTAGGTTGAAACACTCCTATCACGCCCAGGAATTATTATTAACTGGAGCTCTAAGTTAACTCCTTCTCCGAAAAAGGTGGTGGGGGACAGCCCCCAGTAAAGTCAGAGGTGTAGGGGAGAGCACAAAGTAGTAAAGTAGGCAAGCTCTGGTTATGGGAGTAGATGCTCGAGGATTTCCAGGGGGACTCCTGAGGCTCGATCCCGCCTTTGCGTATGTTGAGCCTCCTTCCTCATGACCTTTGCCACGGGCAGAGTACCTCACTCTGGCCCCCAGCAACTACTGGAAAAACCATAGACGGAACTTTGTTGGCAAAGTAATGTCTCTGCTTTTGAATATGCTATCTAGGTTGGTCATAACTTTCCTTCCAAGGAGTAAACGTCTTTTAATTTAATGGCTGAAATCACCATCTGCAGTGATTTGGGAGCCCCCCAAAATAAAGTCTGACACTGTTTCCACTGTTTCTCCATCTATTTGCCATGAAGCGATGGGACAAGACGCCATGATCTTAGTTTTCTGAATGTTGAGCTTTAAGCCAACTTTTTCACTCTCCTCTTTCACTTTCATCAAGAGGCTTTTTAGTTCCTCTTCACTTTCTGCCATAAGGGTGGTGTCATCTGCATACCTGAGGTTACTGACATTTCTCCTGGCAATCTTGATTCCAGCTTGTGCTTCTTCCAGCCTGGCATTTCTCATGATGTACTCTGCATAGAAGTTAAATTAGCAGGGTGACAATATGCAGCCTTGATGTACTCCTTTTCCTATTTGGAACCAGTCTGTTGTTCCATGTCCAGTTCTAGCTTCCTGACCTGCATATAGGTTTCTCAAGAGGCAGGTCAGGTGGTCTGGTATTCCCATCTCTTTCAGAATTTTCCACAGTTTATTGTGGTCCACACAGTCAAAGGCTTTGGCATAGTCAATAAAGCAGAAATAGATATTTTTCTGGAACTCTCTTGCTTTTTTGATGATCCAGCGGATGTTGGCAATTTGATCTCTGGTTCCTCTGCCTTTTCTAAAACCAGCTTCAACATCTGGAAGTTCACGGTTCACGTATTGCTGAAGCCTGGCTTGGAGAATTTTGAGCATTGCTTTACTAGCCTGTGAGATGAGTGAAATTGTGCGGTAGTTTGAGCATTCTTTGGCATTGCCTTTCTTTGGGATTGGAATGAAAAATGACCTTTTCCAGACCTTTCAGGATTGACCTAAATAAAATCTCATGATTATGTAGTAGAAGTGACAAACAGATTCAAGAGATTAGATCTGATAGACAGTGTGCCTGAAGAACTCTGGATGGAGGTACATGACATTGTACAGGAGGCAGTGGTCTAGATCATCCCCAAGAAAAAGAAGCAAAATGGTTCTCGGAGGAGGCCTTGCAAATATCTGAGAAAAGAAGAGAAGAAAAAGCAAAAGAGAAAAGAAAAGATATACCCATCTGAATGCAGAGTTCCAAAGAATAGCACAGAAGGATAAGAAAGCCTTCCTCAGTTATCAATGCAAGGAAATAGAGGAAAACAATATAAGGGAAAGACTAGAGATCTCTTTAAGAAAACTAGAGATACCAAGGGAACATTTCATGCAAATATGGGCACAATAAAGGACAGAAATGGTATGGACATAACAGAAGCAGAAGATATTAAGAAGAGGTGGCAAGAATACACAGAAGAACTATATACAAAAGATCTTCATGACCCAGATAACCATGATGGTGTGACCACTCACCTAGAGTCAGACATCCTGGAATGCAAAGTCAAGTGGGCCTTATGGAGAATCACTATAAACAAAGCTAGTGGAGGTGATGGAATTCCAGGTGAGCTATTTCAAATCCTGAAAGACGATGCTGTGAAAGTGTTGCACTCAACATGTCAGCATATTTGGAAAAGTCAACAGTGGCCACAGGACTGGAAAAGGTCAGTTTTCATTCCACTCCCAAAGAAAGGCAATGCCCAAGAATGTTCAAACTACTGCAGAGTTTCACTCATCTCACACGCTAGAATGTAATGTTCAAAATTCTCCAAGCTAGGCTTCAATAGTATGTGAAACATGAACTTCCAGATGTTCAAATTGGATTTAGAAAAGGCAGAGGAACCAGAGATCAAATGGCCAACATCTGTTGGATCACTGAAAAAGCAAGAGAGTTCCACAAACAACACCTGCTTCTGCTTTATGGACTACACCACAGCCATTGACTGTGTGGATCACAACAAACTGTGGAAAATTCTTAAAGAGATGGGAATACCAGACCACCTTCCTTGTCTTCTGAGAAATCTGTATGCAGGTCAATTAACAACAGTTAGAACTGGACATGGAACAACAGACTGGTTCCAAATTGGGAAAGGGATTATGTCGAGGCTGTATATTGTCATCCTGCTTATTTAACTTAAATACAGAGTAGATCATGAGATTTGCTAGGCTGAATGAAGCACAAGCTGGAATCAAGATTGCTGGGAAAAATATCAATAACCTCAGAAATGCAGATGACACCACTCTTATGGCAGAAAGTGAAAAAGAATTAAAGAACCTCTTTGATGAAAGTGAAAGAGAAGACTGAAAAAGTTGGTTTAAAACTCAGCATTCAGAAAACCAAGATCATGGCCTCCGGTCCCATCATTTCATTGCAAATAGATGGAAACAATGGAAACATTGACAGACTTTATTTTCTTGGGCTCCAAAATCACTGCAGATGGTGACTGCAACCATGAAATTAAAATGGTTACTCTTTGGAAGAAAAGCTATGACCAACCTAGACAGCATATTAAAAAGTAGACACATTACTTTGCCACAAAGATCCATCTAGTCAAAGCTATGGTTTTTCCAGTAGTCATGTATAGATGTGAGAGTTGGACTATAAAGAAAACTGAGTGCCAAAGAATTGATGCTTTTGAACTGTGGTGTTGGAGAAGACTCTTGAGAGTCCCTTGGACTGCAAGGAGATCCAACCAGTCAATTCTAAAGGAAATCAGTCTGAATATTCATTGGAAGGACTGATGCTGAAGCTGAAACTCCAATACTTTGGTCACCTGATGGGAAGAACTGACTCATTGGAGAAGACCCTGATGCTGGGAAAGATTGAAGCTAGGAGAAGAAGGGGAGAGGATGAGATGGTTGGATGGCATCACCAACTCGATGGGCATGAGTTTAAGTAATCTCTTGGAGTTGTTGATGGACAGGGAAGCCTGGCATGCTTCAGTCCATGGGATTGCAAAGAATTGTATATGACCGAGTGACTAAACTGTACTGACTAGTGTTTCCAAGGGGTGCTTATTGTGCCATGGAATTACAACACTCGCATTGCAACAACTATTGCTACATTCTCAGAGCTGTTACTTCAAGGATCCAAATACTTGAGACTTTTCTACCCTATTTGCTTCTACGGGCCCTTGAATAAACCTATTCCATATACCCGTATACCGTGCTTTGGCCTATGAATGTGGTTGAAGTGTTTCCTCCTGTGTTCTTATAATCAAACATGGGCCAATGGCAGAAAAAGCAAGAGAAGTCAAGCCAGACATATCCAGGTCAAGAAAGCTAAGCATCCAGTACCTAATATTAAGTAAAATGTAAATATTTCTGAGGAGTTCAGCTAGAAACTGTTGTCCTAAATAGTACCAGAGTAAGAAGTCTTGCTATGACTAAAAATTTATAACTATGATTTTCTATCCATCTTTAGATGCTTGTGGCTGAAACTCTCATTGAAGATTTATGTGGCTTCTTCTGTAAATAGCTCAAGTAATTAGTATTGATGTTTACTAGAGTGAGCCTAATTGTAGCACAAGGCAAAAAATATGCACATTAGCTATTTTTCAGAGAGAATTAGCTCTCAAATTCTTCCTTCTCCCACCCTAACCCACTCCATCCCCCTCCAAAAAATCTCTATGCTTGACCCCAGTGAAGACTAGTTTCTGTGTCTGTTAAGCCACATCATCAGTAACAGGGTAACAAATGTCTGTATATATTTTCACTTGGCACAAAAGTTTGTCCTTTAAACAAGAAAGTCTAATTATGGCTTAGATACACCTACTTGCTGATACAATAGTAATGCCCCTCAGTAAAGCTACTCTGCTTTAGTAATATATAATCTTCAAGTTCTACGTGTTAACTCAAAAAATATTGACTGTAGCTTCCTCATTCTTATCTCTGAAAATTATTGCAGTGAAAAAGTATACTTTAACCCCCTTTCTCATGGTCTTTTCCCAAGTTTGCCTAGACTCAGTAGAAAGTATATTTTCTAAGTAATGTTTTGAATGTTATGACATGCCAGGTTCCAAACCAAGTAGACTCCGCTGCACCAAAAACCAAAATAAAAAGAGAAAAAGTTATGATTATTTTAGTAGATAAAAAAGCATTTGACAAAGTTCAATATAATTTATGGAAAAAAAAAAAAAAAAAAAACACCTCTCAGTAGAGTAGGAAAAAAACAGACTCTCAGTCTGATAAAGGATGTATATGAAAACCTGCAGCTCACATGATACTTAAGACTGAATGCATTCGTCTTCAAATTTTGATGAGATTTTGATTCCCAGTAGAAGTAGTAGAATGCAAAGCTTAAGAAAATGACTGTGGAGTTAGATACCCAGGGTTTGAAATCAAGCTCTACACTTGTTACTTTTTGTTAATCTTTGACAAATTATTTATACCAAGTTTTAAATTCTTTTTGTGTGAAATGGAAAATAATAACATAAAATGCTTCATTTATTACTGGTTATGTTTTTAAATAATATAAAACACTTGGTTTGGAGCCTGGGATGTCATTAGTGTTCAATATGTTACTTAGAAAATATGCTTTTTACCAAATCTTATGCAAACGTGGGGAAAGACTATGAGAAAGGGAGTTAAAGAAATCAGTGTATAAAAGCCAAGCAAGTATTGGACTTTTTGTTTTTGTGTCTCAAAGGGTTATTTTTATAGATTATACTCCACTAAATGTTATTCCAAATAATGGCTATTATTCCCTGTGCTATACAATATATCCTTGGAAACAATATTGTAAATCAGCTATGTGTGCTTAGCTGCTCAGTCGTGTCTGACTGTGACCCCATGGACTGTGCCTGCTAGGCTCCTCTGTCCATGGGTATTCTCCAGGCAAGAATACTAGAATGGGTTGCCATGCCCTCCTCTAGGGAATCTTCCCAACCCAGGGATTGAACTGGGGTCTCCTGCATTGCAGGTGGATTCTTTACTGTCTGAGTCACCAAGGAAGCCCACTCAAATGACTGCGATCACTATTTTTAAGAAAATGCATGCACCTGTAGTTAATTGCCATAAGAATATTTTAAAGTAAAAATGATTTACCAGATGTTCTAATCTCTTAGGATATGTTATTGGTTTAACTGTGTTCCCTCAAACTGATATGTTGAAGTCCTAACCTCTAGTACCTCAAAATGTGGCTTTATTTGGGGATGGGGTTTCTAAAGAGGTAATTAAATTAGAAGGAGGTAATTAGGGTGGACCCTAATCCAGTATGATTGGTTTCCCTATGAGAAGAAGAAATCTGAACTTAGAAAAAAATACAGAGCAAAAACCATGCGAAAGTATATGGAGAAATTTCCATTTACAAGTCAATGAAAGGAGCCTCGGAAGAAACAAACACAGCTAGCACCTTGATCCAGAATTTATATCCTCCAGAACTGTGAGAAAAAGCAAAAATCTGTTCTTTAAGCTATCTAGTCTCTTTCTCTGGAGAAGACAATGGCAACCCACTCTAGTACTCTTGCCTGGAAAATCCCATGGACGGAGGAGCCTGGTAAGCGGCAGTCCATGGGGTCGCTAGGAGTCGGACACGACTGAGCGACTTCACTTTCACTTTTCACTTTCATGAATTGGAGAAGGAAATGGCAACCCACTCCAGTGTTCTTGCCTGGAGAATCCCAGGGACGGGGAAGCCTAGTGGGCTGCCGTCTATGGGGTCGCACAGAGTCGGACACGACTGAAGTGACTTAGCAGCAGCAGTCTCTTTCTCTAGTACTTTGTTATAGCAGCCCTAAACACTGAATTCAGAAAACATTTTCTTGAATTTGTTTATTAGGTAGCATATTACTTGTCATAGATTTCAGATTCTGTGATGAAATTCAAGTGAGAGAGGCTAATCATTTTTTATGCCTCAAAGGCACATTTTGTGGTATTGTATATGTTTATTTACCCGCCTTAATGAAAGTAAATGTTGGTATTCTTTGACACTGGGTATTTAATCAAATTTTATCCAGTACTGGAAATTTGCTTGCTTCAGGTAGTTTGGGGAATCAATAATGTATCTGAGTAGGAATTTCTATAAATTCTATCTAATTTATTACCTTACCATAAACATGTTTAAGGAAGATCAATGTCAGATTTGTTTATGCAAGGCAGGTACTATGATATTAAAACAAAACGACAGTAAAAATAACATTTTAAAGATCACTGCAATTCAGTGTTGCTAGCTGGCTTCTTCCTTTTCTTTTTTTCATTGAAAGAAGCAAACTAGTTGCCACAATAGGAAACTGGTTTATCTTTCTAATAATTGACCTGTAGGATAAATAAATCAAGAGGAAATAGTCCACTAATGGGAAGTAAAGTTCTTAAGAGAGTTAGACAAGCAAAGAAAGGCATATATTTATAATGACAAGATAGAAAAGAGTAGATTAGGTAAAAGAGAAACATAAAAAAGAAAAATTTGGGAGTCATAACACCATTGTTCTTAGAACATGAATGATGTTTTGAACCCAGACCTTGCCTGGCTTCCCTGTGTGAATGAGCAACTAAAGTCTAAATTCCAGAAAGTAGTCAAGCTATGTCTGAGAGGTGCTACTAATATAACGTCCATCATCATTAATAAACATCTCAATAGCTAGTAGCACCTCATGCTGTCTTGAGACTAAGATTTTATTTTTATGTAAAACATAAAATGTATGTTTATTAATTCCATATTTGTCATAGAATCTGTGTATTTTCTAAATGCTTAATAAATGTGGTCAGTGCTTGAGGTTGCATTAGAAAACACTGGAGTGATTTCTTTCCTTTGCCCTCAATACTTGTGGCTAATTCAGGGGCCAAATGGAACAGTATCCATTATAAACGACACAGTTTTATAAACAGGCATTTCAAATGGCATAGACATCTGAATTAGCATTTTCTTCCATTCCATAATTGCTTAATTATTATCAATTAAGTGTGTGTCACAAGCATATGGTAGCTTCCCATCTGTTCATTTCTTCCTCTCAATTTGTTATTATCATTAATTTAGTTGATGGTGAACGTATTTAACCAAATCAAACTAATTAATAACAATCCACTAGGTCAGGGCCTTTCTCTTTGTATGTCATGCTCATTCATCAGTAGCTGACTTCTACGATGTCATCAAATTTGAGTACAGTAAAATATTTTGGAGACTGAAACTAAAGTTGTAAACTATTCAGATTTCTAAATTTAGGTCAGTCCTAATTCCTGAGTAATATCACTTTGACTAATTTAAACCTTCCACATATAATTTCCCTTGAAGTTTTTTCAAGTTTTATTTTATGGAAATAAAAAATATAAATTATTCTATGTGGTATATTTTTGTCTTAAAAAACATGTGAATGTTCCTTATAGTGCAGTATGGTGGGAAGAAACTCTAGCCTTGAGTACTAGCTCCCCCATAGTGAAAACTATTTCTGAATTTTTATATAGCAACCTACTTCTCTGTTTTCTGGTGAAGAAAAGCTATTGGATTACCAGATATGCATCAGTTACTAAATTCAGTGTCAAGGTAAAGATAGGTTGATGTGTCTACTGGAAAACATGTAATTTAAAATATATTTTATGAAAGACTTAGTAAAAAGTAATCATGAAAAGCAAAATGCTGACATTAGCTCAATATTGAGCTAAAAAACAATATTGCATAGGAACCTGGAATGAGGTCTAAGAATCGAGGTAGATAGTTAGTGGTCAAACAGGAGATGGCAAGAGTGAACATCGACATTTTTAGGAATCAGTGAACTAAAATGGAATGAAATGGGTGAATTTAATTCAGATGGCATTATATCCACTACTGTGGGCAAGAATCCCTTGGAAGAACTGGAATAGCCCTTATAGTCAACAAAAAAGTCCAAAATGCAGTACTTGGGTGAAATCTCAAATGACAAAATGATCTGTTTTCGTTTCCAACGTAAACCATTCAATATCACAGTAATCCAAGTCTATACCTCAACCAGTAACGCTGAAGAAGCTGAAGTTGAACGGTTCTATGAAGACCTACAAGATCTTGTAGAAATAACACACAAAAAAAGATGTCCTTTTCATTATAGGGGACTGGAATGCAAAAGCAGGAAGCAAAAATATACCTAAAGTAACAGGCAAATTGGGCCTTGGAGTACGAAATGAAGCAGGGCAAATGCTAATAGAGTTTTGCAAGAGAATGCACCGGTCATAGCAAACATCCTTTTCCAACAACACAAGAGAAGACTCTACACATGGACATCACCAGATGGTCAACACTGAAATCAGATTGATTATAGTCTTTGCAGCAGACGATAGAGAAACTATATATAGTCAGCAAAAACAAGACCAGGAGCTGACTGTGGCTCAGATCATGAACTTCTTATTGCCAAATTCAGACTTTAATTTAAGGAAGTAGGGAAAACCACTAGATCATTCAGGTATGACCTAAATCAAATCCCTTACAATTATACAGTGGAAGTAAGAAAATAAATTCAAGGGATTAGATCTAATAGACAGAGTGCCTGAAGAAGTCTGGATGGAGGTACATGACATTGTACAGGAGGCAGTGGTCTAGATCATCCCCAAGAAAAAGAAGTGTGAAAAGGCAAAATGGTTGTCTGAGTAGACCTGGCAAATAGCTGAGAAAACAAGAGAAGTTAAAGGTAAAGGAGAAAAGGAAAGATATAACCATTTGAAAGCAGAGTTCCAAAGAATACCAAGGAGAGATAAGAAAGCATTCCTCAGTTATCAATGCAAAGAAATAGAGTAAAACAATAGAAGGGAAAGACTAGAGATCTCTTCAAGAAAACTAGAGATACCAAGGGAACATTTCATGCAAATATGGGCACAATAAAGGACAGAAATGGCATGGACATAACAGAAGCAGAAGATATTAAGAAGAGGTGGCAAGAATACACAGAAGAACTATACATAAAAGATCTTCATGACCCAGATAATCACGATAGTGTGATCACTCACCTGAGCCAAACATCCTGGAATGCAAAGTCAAGTGGGCCTTAGGAAGAATCACTATGAACAAAGCTAGTGGAGGTGATGGAATTCCAGTGGAGCTATTTCAAATCCTAAAAGATGATGCTGTAAAAACGCTGCACTCAATCTGCCAGCAAATTTGGAAAACTCAGCAGTGGCCACAGGACTGGAAAAAGTCAGTTTTCATTCCACTCCCAAAGAAAGGCAATGCCCAAGAATGTTTAAACTACCCCACAACTGCACTCATCTCACATACTAGCAAAGTAATGCTCAAAATTCTCCAAGCCATGCTGCAACAGTACATGAACTGTGGACTTCCAAATATTCAAGCTGGATTTAGAAAAGGCAGAGGAACCAGAGATCAAATGGCCAACATCTGTTGGATCACTGAAAAAGCAAGAGAGCTCCAGGAAATCATCTACTCTGCTTTATTGACTATGCCAAAGCCTTTGACTGTGTGGATCACAATAAATTTGTGGGAAATTCTTAAAGAGATGAGAATACCAGACCACCTTCCCTGCCTCCTGAGAAATCTGTATGCAGGTCAAGAAGAAAGAGTTAGAACCAGATATGGAACAATGGACTGTTTCCAAATTGGGAAAGGCATACGTCAAGGCTGTATATTGTCATACTGCTTATTTAACTTAAATGCAGGGTACATCATGCGAAATGCTGGGCTGGATGAAGCACAAGCTGGAATCAAGATTAACCTCTATGGCAGGAAGCGAAGAGGAACTGAGGAGCCTCTTGATAAAAGTGAAAGAGGAGAGTGAAAGAGTTGGCTTAAAACTCAAGGTTCAGAACCTGAGATCATGGTATATGGTCCCATCATCTCATGCCAAATAGAGGGGGAAACAATGGAAACAGTGGAAGGCTACTTTTTTGGGCTCCAAAACCACTGCAGATGGTGACTGCAATCATGAAATTAAAAGATACTTGCTCCTTGGAAGAAAGACTATGACCAAATTAGACAGCGTTTTAAAAAGCAGATACATTACTTTGCCAACAAAGGTCTATCTAGTCAAACATATGGTTTTTCCAGTAGTCATGTATGAATGTGAGAATTCATAAAGAAAGCTGAGTGCTGAAGAATTGATGCTTGTGTGTGTGTGTGTGTGTAATAAAGTTTTATTAAAGTATAAAGGAGATAGAGAATGCTTCTTACATAGATATTAGAAGGGGGTAGAAAGAGTACCTGCTTGCTAGTGTTAGCAATGGAGTTATATACTCTCCAATGAATCCAAAGAATGTCTGGAGGTTGTAAAGACCAGACCTACTCCCATAATTTAAATTTTAAGATAACAGGATTAGCCAGAAGGTTTAATCCAGAGACTCCTCAGGCAGGATACATAATCCTAAGGAATGTAGAGGGGAAAAAAGTTTGTCCTTTCTTCCTCCTTGAGAATTCCAGACCCCTCTCTCCTTGGGGACCCCTAGACTTCTTATCAACCTGCCTAGGAAATGACTCTCTCATTCTCCCCTTTTCTTTTAGGAGAATTATGTTACCAAGGGAAAGGGGCATCATTTTCATTCCATAACTACTTCCTGCTGTGTAGGGGCATGGTCCCTAAATTGTTGAGGCAAAATATTCTCCTAACCCTCATATTGAGGGTCTCTGATCCAGGGGCCCGAAGTAATAGTTGGAGGAGGCTGTGACACTCGTAGGAGCTTGGACAACCATTTGTAAATTAAAAGCTTTTAGACGACTAGAAAACCCATTATACCATTACAGACGTAAGGCAAAATAGTCATTAAAACAAGTTAAAATCAAAATTAAAAGTCATGTTATGTCCATAGTTACAATAGTCCATTTTAGGATTGTTAGATGTCATCAGTTTAAGAAGAGGCATCACATGCGATTGTTGTTGAAGGTATTTGCAGACTTGGAGAAAGTCTTTTCCTTAAAGTGGAGATGTCCACCACAGGAAGCCTTCCACTGATGAAGAGGGGAGCACTCCACAGACCCAGCAATTAGACCGATTATGAAAGGCAGTGTAGGAGTGAGCCCAGGACAGGAAGGCATTGTCTTGAGGATGAAACAGCAAACTCAGGATTTTTGGAGTCAGCAGAGGTAGGCTTGCATAGATTATTAGGCCCATCTTTTGGCTCGTCCGGACAGTCCCATTACAGAAGCGGATCAGGAAGAAAGTGGGCTAGGGGCTTCAGTAAGCACAGAGTAAGTTGCTCCAATGTCTAAAAGGAAATCGACGGATTGCCCCCCACAGTTATTAATACCCGGGGTTCCTCAAGTGTAATTAGGATGGGAGCTTGTATGGGGACCCCCGGGCTCCTTCAGTCCTGTTTGTCTTGAGAGTCTGACCCCTGAAACTCCTAGGGGCAGTCTCTCTTCTAGTGTGGTCCTTTGCAGACCGGACATGGAGCTGGGCCGAGGATGGGGGTGGGGGGGTGCAGTTTAGATGCCTGAGGGCAATTCCGCTTGAGATGCCCCTCCTTTCCACAGTAATAGCAAGCCCATCCCTTTTCACCTGGGTCCCTCTGGGCATTTTTCTCAGGCTGTTTAAGAATGGTTTTCATAGCCATTGCAAGGGCTTCCACCTGTTCCTTTGTCTTTTTCTGCCTTTCTTTCTTTCTTTTCCTCATATTCCCTACCATAATAGACTGTCTGAGCCAGCTGTAACAGATTATCTAAAGACTGATTTGGTCCATACGCCCGTTTTAATAGCTTATGGCGGATATCTGGAGCTGAGTGAGTGAGAAATTTATCTTTTAAGATCACATTTCCCTCTTCACTTTCAGGATCAATCTCAATGAATCTGAGAAGGGCTTCTCTCAGTCTATCTAGGAATTTACCAGGAGCTTCCTTTTCCTCCTGTTCTATGCTTGCCAATTTGCCATAGTTTAAAGGCTTAGCACATGCCTACTTGAGTCCTTCAAGAATACATCTGACAGAATGACTCTGATCCCATCTTCCTTTAGCTGTGTTGTAGTCCCAGTCTGGTTCTGTAGTTGGGACCGCCTGATTCCCAATGGGGAGGGTGGCTATCTCGTCCTCCCTCTTCCCTACTGATTCATTACCAAGCCCTTCATCTCCATAAGCAACCGCTTTTCCCAAAACTCGACTCTTTTGAGTTGGGAGTCAGTGTTTGTCCCAAGATACACATCACATCCTTTCAAGTAAGGTCATAAAGCAGAGTAACACCTTTAAAAGCTCTAATATATTTTTCTGGGTACTCTAAATAGTCTCCCACATCCTCCTTGATTCTTTGTATTTCTTGATAATAAAAAGGCTTATTAACTCTCATAGACTGATTATTTCTCCCAGTGGGTGCTTCATGAAGAGGCAACAGCTTGTGTGGCTGTTCCTCAGTCTCTCCGGCTGCTCTGAGCATATGATCCCAGGGATATATTGGAGAAACTTGCTTTTCTTTATCTCTTTGTCTCCTGTCCTCCATCTCATCTAGCAAAGTAGGAGGACTGGAGGGAGCTGAAGGAGTCACACCCAAATCTATACCCTTAGGACATAAGTCTGGCATATTTTGCAGAGAGAAAAGGGGCAACACATAGGCTACTTCTACCCATTTCCCTTGTTTTCTACAGAACCGGTCTAATTGTAAAACAGTATTATACTTAACAGACCCTCCAACTGGCCACCATTCTCTGTCCTCCAGTGGGTACCATGGTCATGCAGTATCACATAGGAAGACCCAGGTGTGTCTTCTTTAAGCCCTGGGGATCAAATCTATCCCAGTTTTTCAGGATACAGTTCAAAGGAGTGAGGCTGGAATTGTTAGCTCTCATCTTGTCCTGAAGAATCCCAGATGAGCCCCCAAGATGAAAGGTTGTTGTTGAACCACGCAAAGACGCCGGGATCCTTGGCCTCCAGAGGAGAAGAATTCAATCCGGGGCCAGAGAGGAGGCTTTATCACTCAGAGCTTTTGTGTAATAAAGTTTTATTAAAGTATAAAGGAGATAGAGAAAGCTTCTGACATAGACATCAGAAGAGGGTAGAAAGAGTACCCCGAATTGATGATTTTGAACTGTGGTGTTGGAGAAGATTCTTGAGAGTCCCTTAGACTGCAAGGAGATCCAATCAGTCAATCCTAAAGGAGACCAGTCCTGGGTGTTCATTGGAAGGACTGATGTTGAAGCTGAAACTCCAATACTTTGGCCACCTGATGTGAAGAACTGACTCATTGGAAAAGACACTGATGTTGGGAAAGATTGAAGGCAGGAGGAGAAGGGGACAACAGAGGATGAGATGGTTGGATGGCATCACTGACTTGATGGACATGAGTTTGAGCAAACTCTGGGAGCATGTGATGGACAGGGAAGTGTTGGGAACCACATTAGGCATTACTGACAAAATGGAGGCATGGCCTCAACCCCCTCTCCTCATTTCACAGGCACGGTCCCAGGATGAGGGAGTTAGGTCTTGTGTTTCTGACTTGTTCTTTCATTTCTTCAGTTAAGTTGGCTGGAAAGAGTGTTAAGGTGCTTATTGTTCTTGAGAGAAGCATGAGAAAGCACAAAGCCTTCTGCAGTTGTGCCCAGAAAATATAAAGTAACCACTGACATTTGTTCAAGGATCTTTACAAAGAATGTTCCAGAATGAGTATGTCGGCCACAGCTTGAGGCCATGGGAAGGATTGTTATCTGAGACCTGTTGTGAGGGGAATGTTTATGGCGAGAGAAGTTTGCTGAGCTTAGGGTTTAGGAATAATTAAGAATAGCTAGAAGCCTTTTTAGGAGATAGTGATCTTAAGATGCTAGGGGCAAACAGGATTTAAAAAGATAAGAAATAAACTGAGGAATGTAGCATGAGTTACAATGTAATCACAAGTTAAGTATAGGACACATAAGAGGAAGTAGATAATAGATAGTAAAGCCAATTCTGAGAGAATCCCTGAAGCAGGAACTCTGGTTGTAGGGCAACAATGATTTCTGGAGACAATAAATCTGGGTGGGGGAAACTAAAAATGTCAAACCTCTGACCTAATGCTTTTGTCAAAGTATAAAAGAAAACCCGAAGCTTGAAAGAAACATGTAGTCCCGTACCTCGAGTCAGAGGCTACATCATTGTCCGCAGACATGGCTCACCCCTTCAGGCTGATTCCCTGGCTGCTGGAGCTGGACTCTGGCAGGGAAGCCTGGTGTGCTGCAGTCCCTAGGGTGGCAAAGAGTCGGACATGACTGAGTGACTATACTAAACGGAACTGAGTGTGTATCTGTTAACTGGAGAAAGAAATGGCAACCCACTGCAATTTTCTTGCTTGGAAAATTTCATGGACAGAGGAGCCCAGTGGGCTATATAGTCCATGGGGTTGCAAAGAGTCATAGATGACTGAGTGACTGAGTATGAGTGACTGAGTCTTAATCCAAGACATGATTTAATTTATTCTTCCAATTTGGTAACCATAAGTTTGGCTTCTATGTGCATGAGTCTATTTCTGTTTTGTGAAGTTCATCTGCATCATCTTTTTAGATTCCATATATAAGTGATTTCATATGATATTTGTCTTTCTCTCTGACTCACTTAATATGATAATCTTCAGGCCCACCCATGTTGCTGCAAATGGCATTTCATTCTTTTTTGTGGCTGAGTAATATTCCATTGTATATATGTACCACATCTTCTTTATCCATTCATCTATTAATGGACACTTAGGTTGTTTCCATGTCTTGGCTATTGTAAATAGTGCTGCTATGAACCTTGGTGTGCCTGTATCTGTTTGAATGAGAGTTTTTATTTTTTAGAGATATATGCCCAGGACTGGGATTGCTGGATCATATGGTAGTTCTATTTTTAGTTTTTCAGTTCAGTTCAGTTCAGTCGCTCAGTCATGTCTGACTCTTTGTGACCCCATGAATCGCAGCACGCCAGGCCTCCCTGTCCATCACCAGCTCACGGAGTTCACTCAGACTCACGTCCATCGAGTCAGTGATCGCCATCCAGCCATCTCATTCTCTGTCATCCCCTTCTCCTCCTGCCCCCAATCCCTCCCAGCATCAGAGTCTTTTTCAATGAGTCAACTCTTCGCATGAGGTGGCCAAAGTACTGGAGTTTCAGCTTTAGCATCATTCCTTCCAAAGAAATCCCAGGGCTGATCTCCTTCAGAATGGACTGGTTGGATCTCCTTGCAGTCCAAGGGACTCTCAAGAGTCTTCTCCAACATCACAGTCCAAAAGCATCAATTCTTCAGCGCTCAGCTTTCTTCACAGTCCAACTCTCACATCCATACACGACCACAGGAAAAACCATAGCCTTGACTAGACAGACCTTTGTTGGCAAAGTAATGTCTCTGCTTTTCAATATGATTAGTTTTTAAAGGAACCTCCATATTGTCCTCCACGGAGGCTGCACCAATTTACATTCCCACTCACTATGTAGAGGTCTTCCTTTGTGGCTCAGTGGTAAAGAATCCGCCTACTACTGCAAGAAATGTGGGTCTGATCCCTAAGTCAAGAAGATCCCCTGGAGAAAGAAATGGTAATCCACTCCAGTATTCTTGCTTGGGAAATCCCATGAACAGAGGAGCCTGGCGGGTTACAGTCCATAGGGTCACAAAAGTGTTGGACATGACTTAGTGACTAAGCAGCGACAACAATTATATATATATATATATATATATATATATATATATATATATATATATATATAAAATTGGGGAAGGCAATGGCACCCCACTCCAGTACTCTTGCCTGGAAAATCCCATGGATGGAGGAGCCTGGTAGGCTGCAGTCCATGGGGTTGCTAAGAGTCGGATGCGACTGAGCGACTTCACTTTCACTTTTCACTTTCACGCAATGGAAAAGGAAATGGCAACCCACTCCAGTGTTCTTGCCTGGAGAATCCCAGGGATGGCAGAGCCTGGTGGGCTGCTGTCTATGGGATCGCACAGAGTCGGACACGACTGAAGTGACTTAGCAGCAGCATAGGTATAATAGTGCTTCATAGTATGGTTTACTGTGGTACATGTTGCATTGGATAATGCCTGGAAAATTTTTCAAATACTCATTGCATTTTTGTATTATTATTAATAATGGCAATTATGATACCCTCACAGACTTATTTGAGAACACACTGTTGACCTTTAGGCTATGAGTTCTCTGCTTGGATTTACAGAACTACAACCCAGTTATCCTGTTCCGACTGGATGATGCTGAAATTATACCAAGTGACTTGGGTCAAACCGCACTTTCCCACTGAAATTTAATTTGCTTATTATCGTTCAAGCATAATCAGGAACTTGGATTAGATTAAGGTGGGAACTAGTTTGGAAGCCATTCAAAAGCCTGTAAGACTCCAAAAAGAATGAAAATAAATGATTGAATTTGAAAATTGTCATATAAAAACTACTGCTGCTTTTCAGTGCATTCTTATCTCTCATAAAAATACTTATATCTGGGGAATCCATTCATGCCTCTCTAAAGAAATATTTCTAAGAGTAGTAATAAATATGCAAAGTATTTTGCGTGAGTACTATGTTGAAGATATAGCAAAATGAACTTTAATTTAAATGGTGCTGATTCTCTTTCTTAATGTTGTCTGGGCATCTTGCCACTATATTTCCCATTGTGATAATAATATAGCTAATGAAATAATTATTTGTATGAACAACCATCCTCCACTGATTTTTCCATCTGCTTTATTTTTATTGTGTCATATGATTATATAATCATCATCCTGATTATTTTGTTTCTCAATGGTATTTTCAATAAAATTTCAGTCAAAGGAATTGGTTATAGCCGTTGGCATTAAAATAGAAATGAAATCATTGTCTACAAATAGACATCACCTAGGTCTTTGAAAAAATTAGTTTAAAGTAAGTATATTAATATAATGAACGTTAAGTTGAATTTAATTCCTTGTATAGTTGTATGTGAATTGAGATTAAAAAAAAATTATATACGTAATATTCAGTCTAGGAATGGAAAAACCTATTTTAGACACCCCAAAAATTAAACAAAAGGCAATTGAGAATGCATGATTTAGCAAGGATGAAATATTAATCAGTGATTTCATTTGACAAGAAACTCCTGGTCTTTTGAAACTGTAACATAAAATGCAGACATTTGTGACCTAACTAGGCCTTTTTAATGATTGACTCCACCAATAGCAAATAATAATTTTGTTTTTAAGTAAACTATCACTCATTTTCTTTTTTCTTTAAAGTGAAAGTCGATTATCTAATAGAGAAAGATTAGATTGCAGTACATTCTTTCCCTGTGAATTAGTGATTTTGTGTAAGTCACAGAGCCTGACACAGGGATACACTCTTGATGTATTGAATTACTGTGATGTGGGTTAGAGAAGACTCTTGAGAGTGATCCAACCAGTCCATCCTAAGGGAGATCAGTCCTGAGTGTTCATTGGAAGGACTGGTGTTGAAACTGAAACTCCAATATTTTGGCCACCAGATGCGAAGAGCTGACTCACTGGAAAAGACCCTAATGGCGGGAAAGATTGAAGGCAGGAGGAGAAGGGGATGACAGAGGATGAGATGGTTGGATGGCATCATTGACTCATTGGACGTGAGTTTGGGTAAACTCTGGGATTTGGTGATGGACAGGGAGGCCTGGCGTTCTGTGGTCCATGGGGTTGTAAAGAGTCGGACACGACTGAGTGACTGAACTGAACTGAACTGATCTACACATCTGTATGAATCATACATTTTGATAGTTATGCTGGCAAAGATTTATAAATTTTCCCATTATTGTCTTTCTCAGTCATCCTGCCATTACTCTTATCACTGATGGAAATGGACAAAACCATTATAAAGGGATTATCTGGCGTGCATGTGTGCTAAGTTGCTTCAGTTGTGTCAGACTCTTTGCAACCCCATGGACTGTAGCCTGTTAGACTCCTCTGTCCATGGAATTCTCCAGGCAAGAATACTGGAGTGGTTGCCATGCCTTCCTCCAGGGGATCAAACTTGAGTATTTTATGTCTCCTGCATTGTCAGGTGGGTTCTTTACTACTAGGGCCACGTGAGAAGCTCACAAAGTGATGATAAAGTGAAAGTTTTAGTCACTTAGTTGTCCGGCTCTTTGCGACCTCATGGACTGTAGTCCGCCAGGCTCCTCTGTCCATGGAAATCTCCAGGCAGAAATACTGGAATGGGTTGCTATTCCATTCTCCAGGGGATAATATTCCCAACCCAGAGACTGAACCCGGGTCTTCTGTATTGCAGGCAGAATCTTTACCATTTGAGTCACCAGGGAAGCCCAGTTTGATGTAAATAAACCTGAAGAAGATTTTTTTTTTTTCCACCACAACATTGTTTCCGGTAGCAGGAATCTAGATGCAGATTCTGAGTTAATCATTCAGGTAATGAATAAATATAATCAAGTGGAGGGTTTCCCTGGTAGCTCAGATGGTAAAGAATCTGCCTGCAATGCAGAAGACCCAGGTTTGATCCCTGGGTCGGGACGAGCCCCTGGAGAAGGAAATGGCAACCCACTCCAGTATTCTTGCCTGAAAAATCCCATGGACAGAGGAGCCTGGCAGGCTACAGTCCATGGACTCGCAAAGAGTCGGACATGACTGAGGGACTAACACACACAGTAAAAAACTAGATAAATACACAGGAAGAGGAATAGATATTTTAGAAGCAGATTGAGTAAAAACAGAAAGAGATTACTAGAAGTATGTGTGCTCAGTCACTTCAATCAATGCATTCTCAGTCACTTCAGTAGTGTCTGACTCTTTGCAACCCCATGGACTGTAGCCCACCAGGCTCCTCTGTCCATGGGATTCTCCAGGTGAGAATACTGGAGTGGGTTGCCACGCCCTCCTCCAGGATGCTGCAAGTATACATGTAACTTATATTTAGTACGACATACACTCTTGTTTGACCCAAAATAACACTACATATTATTTGCCAAGGATAAATATCTACTTGAAGAAATTTATTAAACTTGTTACAGTAGATGTGTATGTAGTAAAATAAATGGTTGATTTTTTAAAATTTTTATGTATGCATGTCTGTATGTATTTGCCAAAGTTTAGTTGTAGAAAGGGTGAGAGATGTGCTCTGAAGAGCATGCCTTAATGAAACCAGAGCCTCTTCTATATGCTTAGTTTTAAATTCGAGTTATGTTATACTTGAGTTATGCTAATGAGTTTTTATTTTTAGAAACACTAATTGATTCTTTTTAAAATCTCCTTGACACTTTCTGTAATTTTGCCTTTCTTTCCGAAGTTTTCCAAAAATTTCTTTTATTTTTATATGTAGTTATTATAGCTTTATATTTTCAATAACCTATGTCCATTTGGTCCAGTACTTGATGTTTTCACCTCCCTGTTTCTTCCGGCTGTCATTTCTGTTTATTCTCAAATGTTCTCGTTTTCCTCTATACAGAGTATCTTTGACCTGGTGTTGACCATTTCAAAATCTATTTGTATAGGTCTTGCCTAACCATGTCCACTGTGCTCCTAAAGGCCTTGGTAGTCCGGGGTCTTTAAAACAATCTGATGTCTTGTGCCTCTTTGACCTTCCAGAACATGTGGACACCAGCTGTAAAGTTGCATGATGGCGGGTGTAATTTCAGCTCTTACTTGCACTGAGGGTTTATTACTTTGGATTACTACTTCATTTTGTGGTGAGTTGAATCCTCAGCATGAGCTCTGGGTTTTGATTTATACGCCTTTTATTATGGGAGGTAATCAGAACCAGAAATGCAATTTACAGAGACTTGATAAGAAAAACAGTTGTGTTCCATTTCCTCTTGAGTTTTGACCTTAGTATATTTTGACCTCAGTGTGTATTTCAGACATTTTGTGCTTAGATTAAAAAAAAAATTATCCAGAATTTTCATTTTCAGCACTAAGATGGATCTTAGCAGAAGAAAATCATTAGCAAAAATTAGGAGCCTCTAATTTTAAGCTTTAGCTTTTCTGGGACTTACTTCTATTGGTATTGTTAAATATGTTTGCAATAATTTCCTAAAATGAATATCAATTATCTCAATATTATCTTATGTTGAGATAATGATTGTTCATTTTTTATTATATGACATGTATTATTTATTACATCAAATATGTCTATATAGGAAAAGATCTTTTCTTGAAATTTCTATTCTTTTAAATAGCTTTATTTTAAAATTTCTGTTTCAGAGCTGTTCTCTTTAAATTACTGTAACTTTATAGTAGTTTAATATATATTTAGTCAAGATCTTCTTGTAGTCTTTTGTCAATACTTGTTTCTGTACTTATGCACTAATTTTTCCCTATAAAATTTAAAATTAGCTGTCAGAATTTCATAAAAATATAACTGAAGTTAAATTAAGATTTTTAAATTAATTTCTAGAGAAATATTACTTTTGTAATATTGATTAGTTGATTTTTGTATGATTGTTGTCCCACATTTAACATTTTAGAATATCTTAGTTTAGCATTATTAAGAATAATGCTTGCTATGGGCAATTTTGTTCATGTTTTTTGGGAAATATATCTATGAATTTTCTTGTGTATAAATAGATATAGGCTTGCTGAATCATTTGGTATATGTAAAACTTTAGTAGATACTACCAAACTGTTTTCCAAAGTGGTTAAAGACATGTATTCCTCATCAGCATTTTATGAGTTTCAGTTGTTTTAGATTTCACTAATACGTGGTATTGTCTATTTTTTCACAGTAGTTATCCTGGTGAGTATGTAATGGTTTGTGTTTTGTAGTTCTATGATGAAAAGGAAAATTGTGCACCTTCTTTTATGCTTGTCATTTGAATATCATTTTGTGTGAAGGGACTGGTGAATAATCTTATCAATGGGGTGAGACTTACATCTCCATGTGACGAACTTTTCATACATTCTGATAAAATTCTTTTGTCATATATATATATATATCCCCACTATTTGGGATTTTTTTTTACCATATTAATAGCATCTTTTTTATTCTCAGAAGTTATTAACATTAATCACAACAAACAGTGGAAAATTCTTAAAGAGATGGGAATACCAGACAAGTTTACCTGTCTCATGAAAAACCTGTATGTGGGTCAAGGAGCAATAGTTAGAATCAGAAATGTAACAACTGACTGGTTCAAAATTGGGAAAAGAGTACGATAAGACTGTATATTGATTGTCACTTGCTTATTTAACTTCTGTGCAAAGTTATTGTTGTTTAGTTGCTAAGTTGTGTCTGACTCTTCGTGATCCCATGGACTATAGCCCACCAGACTTCTCTTTCCATGGGACTTCCCAGGCAAAAATACTGGAGTGGGTTGAAATTTTCTTCTTTGAATGATCTTCCTGATCCAGGGATGGGAACCCATGTCTCCTGTGTCTCCTGCACTGGCAGTTGGATTCTTTACCACTGAACCATCAGGGAAGCCCTCTATGCAGAGTATGTCATGTGAAATGCTGGGGTGGATGAATCAGAAGCTGGAATCAAGATTGCTGGGAGAAATATCAACAACCTCAGATATGCAGATAATGCCACTCTAATGGCAGATAGTGAAGAGGAGCTAAAGAGCTTCTTAACGAGGGTGAAAGAGGAGAGTGAAAATGCTAGCTTGAGACTAAACATTCAAAAAAGACCTAAGATCGTGGCATCTAGTCCCATTATTTCATGGCAAATAGAGGGGAAAAAGTAGAAACAGTGACAGATTTTTATTTTCTCCAAAATCACTGCAGACAGTGACTACAGCCATGAAATTCAAAGACACTTGCTCCTTGGAAGGAAAGCTATGACAAACCTAGACAGTGTATTAAAAAGCAGAGACATCACTTTGCTGACAAAGGTCTGTATAGTCAAAGCTATGGTTTTTCCAGTAGTCATGTAAGGATGTGAAAGACGGACCATAAAGAAGGCTGAACACTGAAGAATTGATGCTTTAACTGCAAGGAGATCAAACCGGTCAATCATAAAGGAAATCAATCCTGAATATTCACTGGAAGGACTGATGCTGAAGCTGAAACTCCAATACTTTGGCTACCTGATGTGAAGAGCTGACTCACTGGAAAAGACCCTGATGTGAGGAAAAATTGAAGGCAAAAGGAGAAGGGGGTGGCAGAGGATGAGATGGTTAGAAAGCATCACCAACTCAATAGAGATGAATTTGAGAAAATTTGGGGAGATAGTGGAGGACAGAGGAGCCTGGTGTGCTGCAGGCCATGGGATCACAAAGAGTTGGAAATGAGTTAGCAACTGAACAACAAAAAAAAAACTGAATGTGAGTTTTTATCATGAATGTGAGTTGAATATTAGCAAATACTTCATTATCTCTCAAGATGAGAATGATTTTCTTTTCCCTCTTGTTAGTGATGGGTTTAGCCACCAAGTTGTGTCCGACTCTTGTGACCCCATGGACTGTAGCTGCCTCGCTCCTCTGTCCATGGGGTTCTCCAGGCAAGAATACTGGAATGGGTTGCCATTTCCTTCTTCAGGGGATCTTCCTGACTTGGGTACTGAACCCAGGTCTCCTGCATTGCAGGCAGATTCTTTACCTACTGAGCTACGAAGGAAGCCCTTTCCCCTGTGTATCTGATAACCATTCGACTTTTCCAATTTAAACATCAACTTACATCCCCATAATAAAAATAATTTATGCATGATGTATTACATAAGTTTTTTCCAGTTGTAGTAAACAAATATATAAATTGCACAAATTTATATTTTGGCAGAACTATCTTCCTGTGAAAACATGAACGCAAACTAACGACCATAGTCATTAGTCCCCCAAATTCCTCATGCCTGTGTATGAGCTGTTGCTTCAGTTGGGTCCGACTCTGCGACCCTATGGACCGTAGCCCCCCAGTCTCCTGTGTACATGGGATTCTTCAGGCAAGAATAGTGGAGTGGGTTGCCATGCCCTCTTCCAGGGGACATTTCTGGCCCAGGGACCAAACCTGTGTCACTTAAGTCTCCTGCATTGGCAGGCAGGTTCTTTACCACTTAGTACCACCTGGGAAGCCTGAATTCCTCGTCCCTTTTAGTAACTATTTTCCCCATGCTTCCCAGTCACATCCTGTCTTCAGACAACCATTAACATACTTTTTGTCACTATATAGTCTCTAAAATTTCATTTAAGTGATATCATACACTGTGCATTTTTTGGTCTAGTTTTCTGTTTCCCTTGGATATTTACTTTGAGATTCATCTATGCTGTTACAGTTACTGATAGTTCATTTTTCTATATTACTAAGTCTTATGAATGTGCCATAACATGTTTATTGTTTAATCAGTTGAAAGACCTGAGTTATTTTCAAATTTAGGCTATTAAAAACAGTCTACCTTAAAGTGTCATATATCATATCATATTATAAATATCATAAGAACCTTGAAATATTTTACTTCTTTCTTTTCTCTCTCAGCCTTTCTGTAATTGTTTTCATATATAATCTACATTGACTTCATTGTTTTTATTTCTGCTTAAAGGTCAACATTGGAAAAAGAGACTTGAAAATTCATATTTCCATCTAGAGTAATTTTTTTCTTCCTAAAGAATTCCTTTGCTATTGCTGGTAGAAAAAGAATCTATTTCTCCTTTGTTTAAAAAAAGTTTTTCACTGGTATTGAATTGTAGTTTTCATTGTTTGTCCTTTAATACTTTCTTTAAAGATAACTGGCCACTGTCTTCTTGCTTGGATAGTTTCCGACAAGAAATCTTTCTTATTATGTAGTGTACCTTAATGTATCTTTTTTCTCTCACTGGTTTTAAAATATTTTCTCTTGTTTACTGCTTTTGAGAAGTCTGCTTATCATGTACTTTGATGTAATCTTATTCCTGTTTCTTGTTTTTAGGGTTATTAATTCATGTAAAGAAATATCTTAAGTGAATTTGGTAAATTCATTGTCGCTTATAAATAACTGAAAAATTAATCTAATAATAGTTTGCAAAAAATTCTTCCTTGGAAGTTATAGCTAATATCCTAGAATTGACAATGTAAGCTAATAGGAGGAAATAATTCCAAATATAAGCTTTTCACTGTACGTTTAGTTTCAAATATAAGCTTTACACTGTCCATTAATGAGACTGCACTGTGCCTCAAAATAGTCTATATAAAAAGGAAGAATTTGTTACATATGTGTTATTAAAAGGGGAAGGAAATAGTCTGAAACATTCTGAAAGCTGCTGATGTTTAAAAGCAGAGTTGTTCTATTCATGTATGTATGTGTGCGTTAGAAATAATCCACGGTAGTATTTTCCAAAACAAAAAAGGCTGATTTATGAACAAATAAAGATTATAGAAAACATAATTCCTCAAGTCCCTGTAACTTTCTTCTAAGGTCTTGTGAATGTCAATCCATTGAAGTGTGTTCTGGCTGTGTTTCCATTAATTATCACCTTCATTAGTCATTCAGCACACAATGATTGCAGCCACTCTGATATGAACAATAGTCAGTGTTGTAAGGCAAATGCCATTAAGCATCATCTTTTTCAAGTCTAAAAATAAAATCAAAAAGCAGCCGGTTTTGAATCTGTGAGTTTCCTAAATTCTTGATTCCTTGGAAATCATTCTAATGTCCTAAGAATAATCCTAATGTCCTAAGGATAATTGCTTTTTTTCAAGAGTAATGAATCAGAGGTGTAACATATTCTAGATTTGACTGGTTTCTGTTAAATAAATATTAAATTTTTAGGGCAAATCTCACGTGGAAATAGTATATGATCCTTTTTTATATCATTAAGTTTGATTTCATAATATTTTGTTTAGAATATTTGTGTCTATGTTCATGAGAGATATTGATCTGCAGTTTAGTT
The DNA here is from genome assembly GCF_003369695.1 of Bos indicus x Bos taurus. NCBI lineage: Eukaryota > Metazoa > Chordata > Mammalia > Artiodactyla > Bovidae > Bos > Bos indicus x Bos taurus. The sequence goes on along the minus strand of NC_040081.1, from coordinate 21,409,840 downwards.
TTCTCCTTCCAGTTTTATTGTGATATAGTCAACATACAGCACCGTATAAGTTTAAGATGTAAAGAATAAGGATTTGACTTGCATAAACCATGAAATGATTACCACAGTAAGTTTAGTGAACATCCATCATCTTATATAGTGTGTGTGCTCAGTAGTGTCCAACTCTTTGAGACCCCATGGACTGTAGTCCACCACTCCTCGATCCATGGGATTCTCTAGGCAAGAATACTGGAGTGGGTTGCCATTTCCTCCTCTAGGGGATCTTCCCGACTTAGGGATCCAAACCACATCTCTTATGTTTCCTGCTTTGGAGGCAGGTTCTTTACCACTAGTACAACTGGGTTACAAATTGTCCAGGCAATAATACTCGAGTGGATTGTCATTTCCTATGCCAGGGGATGTTCCTGACTCAGGGATTGAACCTGAGTGTTTCTTGGGTCTCCTGCATTGGCAGGTGGATTCTTTACCACTGCACCACCTGGAATCCTACACATCTTAAAATATAGGTGCTCAACTTTAAAATTTTTTGAACAGTTTGATTACTTTTTTTATAAGTATGGAGTCACACTGTTTTTCTAAGCTCTTTGTAAACAGGCTTAAGCAGGAGGAAAAGGTGAAAGTAAAATGTTGGGAGAAAACTTCCAACATGTTTCTAAAGTTAGTTCTAATTACTTCACTGCCCCCATTTTTATTTTTCACTTTCTTCTAAAAACCTGCCTTGTTTTGTCTGCACATGTTGAAACTAGGGTGCCTTTGTGGTTCTGTCTGAAAGTACATATCCTTCCTACTGTTTTTTTTTTCTTCCTTTTCTGCATTTCTTGATGTCTCTTGCTCTTTCTCAATTCACAAGTCTGATATCATATATATTTTATATAAATAGACAAGACTCTGCAGTCAACGGCATACTCCAATTTATCTCATGGTTACATGTTTGTTTTAGCCATTACGTCCTTCAACTTGGGAATCAAAAGAAAGGGCAGTGCTCACCTTGGAAGCACATATGCCAAAATTAGAATCATACAGAGATTAGCATGTCCTCTGCAAAGATGAGGTAAATTTGTGATACATTTCATATTTTCCCACCTGTATGAAAAGATGCATCATACATCATTAGGGAATTGGAAATTTTTTAAAAAAAATGAGATTGTTTCCAAGACATATACATTAGAATAACTAAAATCCAAAACACTGCAACATCAAATGCTGGCAAGAATGTGGAGCAACAGAGAAAATACAAGCATGCTGGTGGGAATGCAAAATGGCACAACCCCCTTGAAAGACTGGCAGTTTTTTCTAAAAAATAAACATATTCCTACCATAAGATCCAGAAATCACCTTCCTTGGTATTTACCCAAATGAATGGAAAGCTTATGCCAAGATAGAAACCTGCACATGGATATTTATAACAGTTCTAGTCATAGAACTTCAGTAGGTGAGTGGATCAACTGGTCCATCCAGGCAATGGAGTATTCTTCAGTGAGCTATCAAGGCATGGCAAGACACAGAGGAAACTTAAATGCGTATTAGTAAGTGAAAGAAGCCAGTCTTAAAAGACCACATACGACAATGAATCCAGCTGTAAGACATTCTAGAAAAGACAAAACTATAGAGATAGCTAAAAAACATATAAAATAAAAAGATCAATGGCTGCCAGGGGCTAGAGGGGAGGAAGGGATAAGTCAGTGGAACACAGGGGATTTTTAGAGCAATGAAACTATTCTGTAGAATACATGCCACTACATGCATAAAAATCCACACAACATATAACACCAAGAATGGTACAAATGAACTTATTTGGAAAATAGAAATAGACTCACAGCTGTAGGAAACAAATTACGGTTACCAGAAGGGAAAGGAGGCCAGGAGGGGTACAGGGAGATTGGAGTTGACACATACATGCTTTTATATACAAAATATATAACTAATAAGGACCTTACTGTGTAGCACAGGGAACTCTACTCAGTATTCTGTGATGATCTGTATGGGAAAAATCTAAAAAAGAGTGAATATATGTATATATATATATAAAACTGAATCACTGTGCTGTACACTGGACGCTTAACACAACATTGTAAATCAACTACAATCTGATAAAATTTAAAAAAAGAGTGAACCCTAATGGAATCTACAGGCTTTGAATGATGGTTATTGTTCTATTCATTGACTCTAAAACAGTGACATAACAGATTGAGCCCTCTCTTCATGGAGTTCTGATCCTAGTGGAAGACTGAGCCAATAAGATATGTAATAAAAAATTAAATGAAGTGCCTAGTTTATATTTTATATTCCCTTCTTTGTGCAAACAATTTTTTCTTGTTCTCTCTCTTCTTTGCACTCATACAAATGCATACACAGAAATTCACACATTAGCACATACACACACAGCTGTGCATGTACCTGCGGACCTGGTTGAAGGACCTCAGAAGAATAATGATATCTAGGGATACAACCTCTGCTGGTTTATGCCATGATTAATTCCCTTCTGAGTGACTTATTTTCCCTTGAGATTATTTGGAATGTATTGATCCTTGGAAAATAGGTGTTTTATAATAGATGAGAGTAAGAACAGGGGCATATAAATTGGAAAGGTGACTGGGTGACTATTTTCTATGACCTGGTCTAACTTTGAAAATGTAACCCTCAATTGGGTAAGTCTCAGACAAGAGTATTATTCCAATACATTTTTAACATTACAACTCTGTTTAAAGTACACCCTGTTCTTCAAGGGATAAACTTTAAGCTCTTTGTCATTTGTGAACATGACTCTGAACAGTTATACTAACAAAATCAATAAACTTTAATTCCTTAACAGTACAAACTGTTATAATGCTAAGTGGAATAATTTATGTTCTTCTTTACTTTGAGTTTTTTAATGAATTAGTTTTTTGAAGGCCTGTGATGTTATATAATGAGACATGTCAGAAATCTTGAAAAATCTCATAATTAGAGCAAATCTACAAGAAAATGCTTTCTCCATCTATGCAGATACTGTGTCCTTCCATGGTGGACTGGTGAGGTGTTAAGTCCCCAGCCTGAGGAGCAAGATGGTGATGAAGGGGGACGAGAAACCCTGTTCTCTACTCCACTTTCTCTCCACCAAGATATAGTCTCCACCAGCCATGGCCTGTCAGCTGTTTCCATTGGGGAGTGACCTAGCCGGATTGAGCAGAATCACCATGATGCACCCCCCGCTTTTCCACTAGAAAACCAGTCTTATGTGCCAGGCTCAGTTTTCCTGAGGGTTAAGGCTGAGGATGGGCTTCCCTGGTGGCTCAGATGGTAAAGAATCTGCCTGCAGTGAGGGAGACCCAGGTTCTATCCCTGTATTGGGAAGATCCCCTGGAGAGAGAATGGCTGCCCACTCCAATATTCTTGCCTGGAGAATCCCATGGACAGAGGAGCTTGGCGGGCTATAGTCTATGAGGTTGAAGAGAGTCAGACATGAGTGAGCAACTAAAAAAAAGGGCCGAGGATATTCAATCGTATACCTTGTTTTTAGTAAATGTAAATTGATCCTAAAAACAAATAAAAAATAAATAAGTACATAAATAAGTAAGTAAGTAAGAATGAAAAAGCCCTCTTAATTCTAATTTTATTTCCATCTTTTCTCCAAATCTCCCTTTGAGCTCCATTCCAATGGTCATCCTGTTTATATTTTTACAATAAATTATTCTTTATTGAATATAAAGAATATAATGGTGTGCTCACTCAGCTATGTCTGTCTCTTTCTGACCCTTTTGGACTGTAGCCTGTCAGGCTCTTCTGTCAAAGGGATTTTTCAGGCAAGAGTACTGAATTGGGTTGCCATTTCCTCTTCCAGGGGATCTTCTTGACCCAGGGATAAAACCTGTGTCTCTTGCATTGGCAGACAGATTCTTTACCACTGAGCCACTGGGGCAGCCCAGATATAGTGGTAGTGTCCATAAAACCCTAGCATTCCTGGTTAAACAAAATATGACCATATATTGACAATTTTATTTTTACCCCTTCCCCAAAGAAAATGGCATTGTACAAATAAATGTAGCAATAATAGCAGAATATTTTTTAAATGCCAGAATCACTAATTTCACAAGCAAGTTAGGGTGGAAGCGTTACTGGAAAATAAGATGGAGTTAGATTGGATGTTTCATCTCTATCCAGTTCTCAGTTGATCGTCTCTTTTTCTGTTACCACAGTCTTCCTAATCAACAGAAGTTCCTGCTAGTGTGATTCAGATTTGAGGAAATCAATTTTTCTTTTTAACATGAAGGTCACAGAATGATTTAAAAATCCATTCACCTGTTTAACAGCTTCTCTCTTACTTGGCTGGAAAAACAGTTGGAGAGCCACCTGGCTTTTCCTCAAAGCATCGTAAGGCAGCATGCTCCATGGAGAACAAAAGTGAGTATTCTGTTTTAAATCAAACATCCAGACATTTTCTCACCCAGTAAAAGAAGTTGAAGATTGATTGTTTATTAGTCTCCTAGGGCCATGTTCATAAATTTGCACAAACTGGTGACATGAAACAATAGTAATGGAATCCATCAATTCTGGGATCTAGAAGTTTGGAATCAAGGAGCCATCAAGATGAGGTTCCTCTAAAGGCTTTAAGGGAGAGGCTTTGCTTACCTCTTCTGGGCTTCTGGTGGTTGCTGGCAGGTCTTGGTATCCCTGGCTTTAGCTGTACCACTTTACTCCCCGCCTCTGTCTTCACATGGCCGTCTTCCTCTGTGACTGTATACTCCCTGACTTTTCTTTGAGGGACACTGACCCACACTAATCTAGTATGACTTGACTATAACTTAAATAATTACATTTGTAAAGACCTTATTTTCAAATAAGGTGACATTCTGAGGTTATGAGTAGACATGAATTATGGAGGGACAGTATTATTGGAGAAGGCAATGGCACCGCACTCCAGTACTCTTGCCTGGAGAATCCCATGGATGGAGGAGCCTGGTAGGCTGCAGTCCATGGGGTTGCTAAGAGTCAGACACGACTGAGCGACTTCACTTTCAAGTTTCACTTTCACGTTTCACTTTCACACATAGGAGAAGGAAATAGCAACCCACTCCAGTATTCTTGCCTGAAGAATCCCAGATATGGGGGAGCCTGGCGGGCTGCCGTCTAAGGGGTTGCACAGAGTCGGACACGACTGAAGCGACTTAGCAGTATTATTGGGTTTCCTAGGTGACTCAATGGTCAAGAATCCACCCGCCAAGGCAGAAGATGCAGGAGACATGGGTTCAATCCCTGGATTGGGAGGATCCCCTGGAGTAGGAAATGGCAACCCACTCCAGTATTCTTGCCTAGAGAATCCCATGGAGAGAGGCGTGGTGGGCTACAGTCCATGGGGTCACAAAGAGTGAGACACGATTGAGCAACTGAGCATGCATGACCATTATTTCCCCACTACAATTCTCAAAGTAAGTCTATAACAGGTAAGTCTGGTTGCCAGGGAACTCAGAATAATAAGCAAATTTCTTGTCCTCCATGTGGTAAGAAGTGTCTACCAGTTGGGATTAACTTGGGAGTAATTTCAACTTCAAAGGGAAAGTAAACATCACCATAAAAGCTAAGAAAGTGTTCACTTGTGCCTGAAAACACAACAGGATAACTTTATTCTGTTAACATTTTATAGAGGTTTAATATTAAAATATATTGAATTGGATTACTAATAGAGTAAGAAATGGTTTGGTATCTACATATACCTTATTCACCTCTGGAAAGCATGATAGTTTGGATGCCCATTATCTGCATATAGATTTTCTTTTAGTCCTTCCGTTTGTCTAATTATCTTAGGCACAGTCCCATTGCTAATAAGCATATGGTCATTCCAGTTTATCCAAGGGCATTCGAAAGAAATCACACAGTAAATAGAAACCCTCACTCTTTCTAAAATGTGAAAATATTCAGTTTGGGATTATCAGAATTAAGATAAGAAATCCTGCCTTTAAAAAATCCTCTAGCCATTTTGTCAAAGTGATCCAGGCTATTTACTCCAGATAATAGAAAGAAGATATGATTCTGGAAATTATACAAATCCAAATCGTCCCTTGTGCAGTGCATCAGTAAGAAAAGATTTTGTGACACCTATTGGTGGATAGGAATTTTACTGCATGGTTCTGGAGGATAAGAACAACCTCAACAGCAACAGCAAAATACTCACTTGCTTTAATTTTCTGAAATAAATTGAAATCAGGTTCTTAGCTCTTGTCAATGCGGTATGAATAGGGAAGCCAGCTTCCCTCTCCTTATTTCCCTCCCCGCCCAGAATGTGTGCAGTGGATCTGGGATCTTCGAAAAGTCCAGAAGGTGTTAGGAATTTCTTGTGCTTGTCGGTACTGCCAGTGCTTACGGACATGCTCCTGCTCATTGTCCACTCAAGAATGGTCCTTTGGAAGCTTTTGCTGGCTTTTCTCTGCTCCCAGTTTAGGCTCAGGAACCTCCTCAGAACCTCAATCCCAGTGTCTTGTCCTGAGCTTCCCGGTGAGCATCAGGGCACTGTCCCTTTCTGAGGTCTGGTCTCCTCCGTTGAAGGAGAGGTGGTCTAGTCTGGAAACATCTGTCATCTTGATGACACATCCCCTTTCTAGTTTACACTGATTCCTTTTTCTGTTCCCCAGGAACTGGCACTTTCACAGCTTTCCCTTCAATTCTTACCTTCATCTTTCCTACTCTGAGATAGTCCTTGTTTTCTATGTAATGTGAGTTTCTCTTACCCAAGAGAGAGGGTTCTGATAAGAAATACCCAGACCAGTTAATTTTTTGTTTCTAATTAATCTTTTTATTTTTCAGATACTTGTATATTTGTGTGCAGTTGTAAGAAATACTTGAGATTCCATGTGTCACACCTAATGGTAACGTCTTGCAGAACTTTAGTGTTTTATCACAACCGGTGTTGTGTGATGTCAGTGGAATCAAGACAGAGCACGTTCCGTCACCAAGGAGTATCCTTTATGTTGCTGTTGTAGAGTCACATCCACTTTCTTCTCATCCACCCCCTGTCCATCTCCCATCCCCTGATTAACCCATTATTAACCCTTATTAGTCGGAGAAGGCAATGGCACCCCACTCTAGTACTCTTGCCTGGAAAATCTCATGGACGGAGGAGCCTGGTAGGCTGCAGTCCATGAGGTCACTGAGAGTCGGATACGACTGAGCGGCTTCACTTTCACTTTTCACTTTCCTGCATTGGAGAAGGAAATGGCAACCCACTCCAGTGTTCTTGCCTGGAGAATCCCAGGGACGGTGGAGCCTGGTGGGCTGCCGTCTATGGGGTCGCACAGTCGGACACGACTGAAGCAACTTAGCAGCAGCAGCAACAACCCTTATTAGTAATCTGTCCCTCATTTCTATAACTTGTTACTTCCAGTATAAATGGAATAATTATTTAAACTTTTGTGAACTGCTTTTTTTTTTCTCATGGAGTGTCTCTTTGGAAATTCATACAGATTGTTGCTTGTGTTTATGTCAGTATTTTGTTCCTTTTTGTTGCTAAGTTGTACTCTAGATCCATGAGTTTGTTGAGGTACTTACCTACTGAATGACATCTGAATTACTACCATTTTGGGGCTAGTAATAATAATGTTTCTATAGACATTTGTGAACAGGTTTTCAGTGTTTAACTCTCTGTGATAAATGCTTAGGAGTACAATTTCTAGTTCATATGGTAGTTGCATGCCTAGTTTTTAAGAAAGTATTAACTGAGTTTCAAGGATTGCTGTGCCAGTTTGCATTCATACCAATAATGTATGAGAGAGCCACTTTCTCCGCATCCTTGTTGGTATTTGGTGTTGTTAATACATTTTATTTTAGCCATTTTAATATGTATATGGTGATTTCCCGTTGTTTTAATTTGCATTTCTAGCTGCGACTACTTACTCTCAGCCTCAGAAAAGACGGCTGTCTTGTGTGGCTTTTCATTTCCAGTCAGAAAGCAGTATGTCTGCATTCAGTACAACTTCCGTCTTCAAATTGGCGCTTGAGTACATGAGGTATTTGGTGTGTGAACAGTTATTCTGTTTTACCTCGTTAAGATTATCACAAAAAGGACAATCTCCTCCTTGGGTTTCCATGTGTTATTAACATGCCTTGAGGAGTTAAATTTTAGTCATTTTTGTACCCTCAAGTCCAGACAATAAGTTACATATTTGACGAACTAATTAATTGATCTAGTAAGCATGAGTCCATGGACAGGACTTAATGTTTAAGTATTCCTATACCTAATACCTGCCTAGCACTTCAGAGGTCCCCATGGGCTTCAGTTTAGATGACTGAAGTTGACATTTATAGAAAACCTGAGAGGTAGGCATTTCCAACTCTAGTGTCAGGAACTAGTTCTGCCACTTATTTGCACAATGATCTCAAATTAGCCAAAGAATAGTACCTCATGGTTCTTAACTGTCTAAATGTTGAAAAATATACCCTTATCCCTAACTTGAGCTATAAATTGGAAATAATTGTAGTACTTACAGGAATAAATTCAGGATCAACTTACACTTGCAGTGCTAGGCACATGGACAACATTTTAAAATATTAGCGAAAGAGAGATTGTCAAATAAAATGCAAATATTAAATAAATATATTATTACTCATTAACAAGAATGAATTCTAACATGAAAATGCATTTTAAGAAGCATCAGATTATTTTCAGTTCATTTCAGTTCAGTCGTTCAGTAGTGTCTGACTCTTTGCGACCCCATGAACTGCGGGACACCAAGCTTTCCTGTCCATCACCAACTCCTGGAGCTTGCTCAAACTCATGTCCATTGAGTGGGTGATGCTATCCAACCATCTCATCCGCTGTCATCCCCTTCTCCTGCCTTCAATCTTTCCCATCATCAGGGTCTTTTCTAATGAGTCAGTCCTTCGCATCACGTGGCCAAAGTATTGGAGCTTCAGCTTCAGCATCAGTCATTCCAAAGATTATACAGGACTGATTTCCTTTATGATTGACTGGTTGGATCTCCTTGCAGTCCAAAGGACTCTCAAGAGTCTTCTCCAATACCACAGTTCAAAAGCATTGTTTCTTCAGCTTTCAGCTTTCTTTGTGGTCCAACTCTCACATCCATACATGACTACTGGAGAAACCATAGCTTTGACTAGACAGACCTTTGTTGGCAAAGTAATGTCTCTGATTTTTAATATCTTGTCTAGGTTTGTCAAATCTTTTCTTCCAAGGAGCAAGAATCTTTTAATTTCATGGCTGAATTCACCATCTGCAGTGATTTTGGAGCCCCCAAAACAAAGTCTGTCACTGTTTCCACTGTTTCCCCATCTATTTGGCAAGAGGTGATGGGACCGGATGCCATGATCTTAGTTTTCTGAATGTTGAGTTTTAAACCAGACTTTTCACTCTCCACTTTCACTTTCACCAAGAGCCTCTCTAGTTCCTCTCTGCTTTGTGCCATAAGGGTGATATCATCTGCATATCTGAGGTTTTTGATATTTCTCCCGGCAAACTTGATTCCAGCTTGTGCTTCATCCAGCCCAGCGTTTCTCATGATGTACTCTGCATTGAAGCTAAATAAGCAGGGTGACAGTATACAGCCTTGACTTATTCCTTTCCTAATTTGGAATAAGTCCGTTGTTCCATGGCAGGTTCTAACTGCTGCTTCTTGACTTGCATACAGATTTCTCAGGAGGCAGGGAAGGTGGTCTGGTATTCCCATCTCTTTAAGAATTTTCTACAGTTTATAGTGATCCACAGTCAAAAGCTTTGGCATAGTCAAAAAGACAAAAGTACATGTTTTTCTGGAACTCTCATGCTTTTTTGATGATCCAACAGATGTTGGCCATTTGATCTCTGATTCCTCTGCCTTTTCTAAATCCAGCTTGAACATTTGGAAGTTCTCAGTTCATGTACTGTTGAAGCCTGGCTTGGAGAATTTTGAGCTTTACTTTGCTAGCATGTGAGATGAGTGCAATTGTGTGGTAGTTTGAACATTCTTTGGCATTTTCTTTCTTTGGGATTGCAATGGAACCTGACCTTTTCCAGTCCTGTGGCCACTCTGAGTTTTCCAAATTTGCTGGCAAAATGAGTGCAGCATTTTCACAGCAGCATCTTTTAGGATTTGAAATAGCTCAACTGGAATTCCTTCACCTTCACTAGCTTTGTTCGTAGTGATGCTTCCTAAGGCCCACTTGACTTCAGACTCCAGGATGTCTGGCTCTAGGTGAGTGATCACCCATCTTGGTTATCTGGGTCATGAAAATCTTTTTTGTATAGCTCTTCTGTGTATTCTTGCCACCTCTTCTTAATATCGTCTGCTTCTGTTAGGTCCATACCATTTCTGTCCTTTATTGTGCCCATCTTTGCATGAAATGTTCCCCTGGTATCTCTAATTTTCTTGAAGAGATCTCTAGTCTTTTCATTCCATTGCTTTCCTCTATTTCTTTGCATTGATAACTGAGGGAGGCTTTCTTATCTCTCCTTGGTATTCTTTGGAACCCTGCATTCAAGTGGGTATATCTTTCCTTTTCTCCTTTGTCTTTAGCTTCTCTTCATTTCTCAGCTCTTTGTAAGGCCTCCTCAGACAACCATTTTGTCTTTTTGCGTTTCGTTTTCTTGGGGATGGTCTTAATCACTGCCTTCTGTTCCATGTCACGAACCTCCGTCCATAGTTCTTCAGGCACTCTGTCTATCATATCTATCAATCATTTTAGTCCTTGTTAAATTCACATGCAGGTATACCAATTTATTAGCAATAAATAAACTATGAGATTATAAAACATGGGTTTGGGGTGAAAGAAATGAGCAATGATAGAATCAAAGTTGGATTTGATTGTCCCTCCTGTGGGACAATCACAGGAGGTCCTAAATGGTTTTGGGGGCATTATAAGGCCCACTAATGCTTGGAGAAGGACTGTACCTGCTTCAGATATATGCAAGAAAAGATCAAAGTGTATGGTTTGTGATAGCAACCTGAGGCATTATTTCTTGGTTGAACTTATGTGAATGTCAAAGGTAAGGAGTGCCAAGCCAGAGAGAGCAACAGCTTTAAAGAAGAGGAATAAGTCTGCCTACACAAAACATACCTGCTTAGTAACCACATCTTTGGATCACAGATGCTATAGGCATCAAATAAAACTCACAAAAACAGAGGAAAATTAAGTAAGGTCAGCGATGAAGCTCATGTTATTTATTGACAAGATGTATACTGTCGATAAATAACTTTGTCTTCAAGGAATTGTATGGTTATTTTATTTTTCAGTCAAACACTGCCCTCTAGTGGCAAGACTCCTCTTTAGCACCACAAATAGAGTGAACGTTGAAGATCCTGCTTTTCACCTCCCACTGCCTCCCTAAACCTAACAAAATCCCACACAATTTTATTTTAATTTTTCCTTAGGTAGAAAATGTATGTAGATTCTGTAGGTATATTGATTTTTTCATTGTATACATTGAAAGGACTGATGCTGAAGCTGTATCTCCAGTACTTTGGCCACCTGATGCAAAAAGCCAACTCTTCAGAAAGACCCTGATGCTGGGAAAGATTGAAGGCAAAATGAGAAGGGGGCGACAAGGATGAGATGGTTAGATAGCATCACCGACTCAGTGGGCATGAATTTGAGGAAACTCCGGCAGACAGCGAAGGACAGGGAAGCCTGGCATGTTGCAGTCTGTGGGGTCACAAAGAGTGAGACACGATTTAGCGACTGAACAACAAAGACAACAATTAGGCATACGATATTTCATTCCATTTAAGTCTGACGTATATTAGAAGGTATGAATAAAGATTTCTACTAATTTTCAAGTATTTAATGCCAAATATATTTCTCATTTAAAAATGTTTAATTTGGTTCGTCTTAGGATATTTATAGGACTTCCCTGGTGGCTCAGATGGTAAAGCATCTGCCTACAATGTGGGAGACCTGGGTCGGGAAGATCCCTTGGAGAAGGAAATGGCAACCCACTCCAGTACTCTTGCCTGGAGAATCCCATGGGTGGAGGAGCCTGGTGGGCTATAATCCATGGGGTCTCGAAGAGTCAGACACGACTGAGCAACTTCACTTCACTGAGGGTATTTATATACCTTAATTATTCTACTTCCCAACACGTATTTAGTCAAAATAAAAAAATATATTACTTTTTGATTTAATCATCAGTGTAAAATTTTAATCACTTAATATCCAGAATAGAAAAATGGGTCTTAAATTTTCTTGTAACTTTATCCAGAATGAGAAGAAGAAAGATTCCTTTCCCTTCACAAGGATTGAGATCCTTATGCAGCTCCCGTAAGAGTCGATGTAAGAGTTGATTTAAGAGTCCAGATGTCCTGGTTGTAGAACCAACTCTTGAAAAAGCCTGTGCTCAGATGCTCAGCTCAGTTGTGTCTGACTCTTTGTGACCCAATGCTAGGCTCCTCTGCTCCTCTGTCCATGGGATTATCTTGGCAAGAATGCTGGAGTGGGTTGCCATTTCCTCCTCCGGGGGATCTTCCCCAACCAGGGATCAAACCTAAATCTGTTGTGTCTCCTGCTTTGGCAGGCAGGTTCTTTACCACTAGCGCCACCTGGAAAGCCTTAGTCCTTGCTTTACCCATGAGGGAATCTCCCAACTAGCAAGAAGTCTTGAGCAGGAGACTTTTCTAATTCTGTTGTTAAACAACCTCCAGCACACATGAGAGTGTCATTGTTAACAATATAATGACCCAGTCTTATTTTTAAAATATTTTCATTGTTGGAGGATTAATACAGGCAAGATTCCCCACGTGTCTGAGAGTTCAATTATGACATGTGAGAGATCAAGTTATACAGAGAGAGAGAGAGAAGAGTTCAGACAAGTATGAGAGGATAGAACACTTTATGGTGGAGTAATTTCCATTTTGAAAACTCCAAGAAATTTGGCAGTATTATATTACAAATTTTTGTATAAATAAAAGGCCCATTAAAGTAAAATGAGTTAAAACACACACATGAAGAAACCACGGTAGGGTAGAAGGAGAGTTGGTAGTAACGGTGATGGTGAGATTTTCTCAAATTCTTTCCCAGTATTTTCCAAGTGTAAGAATACATTAAAATGCTGATGCAAATATTCAGTCTCTTTATATATTTAATGATATATTTCTCTGATGCATGTCGAGAAATCAGATTATCAGACCTCAGGGTAGCTAAGCATTAACATCACATTTCTTATTGGGTCAAGTCTCAGGCCAGTTTCTGGTTTATCAAATAATATAATTATTTGGCTTTTCATGGTTTTTCTTAAATGAGAAACTGAAAATGGCTCTACTGATATGAATATCTGACTCACTTGATAGTCATATTTCTTCCTATACATTCATATATTCAGATTTTGATAAATATGTATGCCTCAGGTTTAATTAGGCTCATTCAGCATTCCTGAGGTGATCAAGTCAATATATCTGTCCTCCAAGATTGAGGACCCAAACGCAAACCAAAGAATCTTTATTTATGTCATACACGCTATGAAATTAGTTTGTGGGTAGTTAGCAGTCTCTTTTGTAATTACGGCTAGTATTCACTGACTGGTCACCACACTTACCATCCCTCACCTCCAAAAATGTGTTTAATTACTAAAAACGTAGTGTCTACAGCTTATATTTATTTCCATTCTACAATTTTGAGCAAAACTAAATAAGTGCATTTGGTTTTAGTTAAAAGAAATCTGCTCAAGGGTTTGAAGAATTAGCTATAACAATGTAATCTGAATGCTAAATAAAATAAGACTCCAAAAAAGTAATCAATGAGCTTGTAAGAAATGTGCTTTCTCCTCCTTCTTCCTCTTTCTTCTTATTTAATTGACTGAGGAGTATGCTATTCATGATAAGGACAACTTTGTTGTAAAGAGCTATTTTGTCTTTTTTACAGAAAAAGAGAGACAGTCAAGGAGGAGGTGCTTTTGGCAAATCCTGTAATAAGGTCAATAAAAATTTTTCACTGTGAATCTTAATATTCAAAAAATTCTTCATAAAACCTGGTAAAGTAGCATCTAGTGAATCATTCAGATTCAAAATACATTTAACTGTGGTCAAGGAAAATCTGAGTCCCTAGAACTCTCTGAAAGTGACATTAATTGAAGTATTTAAGCTGAGACATTGGTATCTATAAACTTGAAGAAAACATTAGTTCTTCTAAGAATAAAACCATCTTAGGTACGACATTGAATTGAGCTTAATCCATCATTTGTTATGTAAAGTTCAGTACATTATATAAAGATGGTGAAAAAGATGATTCAGCTTTCACAGAAAATGTGCACTTTACTAGAAAGCCTTTGAAAGTCAAGGGTGTAATATTTTCAACCTTGAAAATTTAAGAAGGAGTATTTACAAAGTCGATTTAAAAATACATATAACATTGTACATTTTTAAAGTTTTCATTCTGAATTCCAATAGTGGTTTTTTTTGTTATATACACAATTTCATGTACATGTGAATAATAATATTATAAGATAATATTGCCCACTATCCAGTTCTACAAGAATCATGTCATTAGGCACTGCAGTCACTGACCTACAACACATTTTGAAAGGAATTCAGGGCAAAAAAATCAGAATGAGGCACTTTGTGCTCTGGGAATAGAGGCAAAACAGGCCCTTAATTAATTAGAAATATTTCAGGAGATTTTTTACGAACTTCGGTTCTTACATCTTCTTCTACTAAGAAAACTCTGAAGTCATTAACTGAGGTGTCCATTGCTTGTGACTGTCAGTAACCTTCCACAGAGCTGTGTGCTTGTGTGCATGTACTCCTTCAACAAAGCCATGTATGTACTAACTTCCATCCACCTCTTGGGAGCAGTTCCTCAGAACCCTCTGGCAGGCAGTCTCAACATGAAGTTGCTCAGTCGTGTCTGACTCTTTGCGACCCCATGGACTGTAGCCTACCAGGCTCCTCTGTCCATGGGATTTTCTAGGCAATAGTACTGGAGTGGATGGCCATTTCCTTCTCCAAGGCATCTTCCCAACCCAGGGATCGAACCTGGGTCTCCAGCATCGTAGACAGATGCTTTACCGTCTGAGCCACCAGGGAAGGCTGTAGTCCTCATTATGTTGGCAAATAAAACTGAAACTCATAGCTCTCACATCACACATTTTTATTACACTTGACAAATATTTATTCAGATATCTCTTCCTGTGGATCGCAATTAAGAAAACCCGTGGTTACTTTATTTTAGTTAATATCTATATGATGAGTATTCATTGTCTCTTAGATATTCTGGAATTTCTCATGGAATTATCCCTCCAAAATGAAGATCTACTAAAAGTAATGAGTTCAAGTAGGCTATAAGAAACTCTGAAAACTGAAGGGGAAAAGATGGGGCTGACACTGGGAGAAGGACACAGAAAAACTACTCTATTATTCACCAAAAAGAGTCCAGAAAATCCAGAGAAAGAAAGAAACAAAATAAAGAATGTTTTTTTCTGAGATGTTTTTACTATCATAAATGAAAAATATGAAATAAGGTTGATGAAGAAAAGAGATTAAGAAGAATTAGGATTTGAAAGAATAATTGATATGGCTTCTTCACTGAGTGGGGATTTCAAAAACAGAAGGACAGACTTTTTAAGATTGGATTAGCATGTTGGGAAGATTTAAAATCTTAGCATCCTAGAATTGCACCTCAGATGGGAAAAGATACACAAAAATGAGTGAAGATTAAGAAAAAAAGACACAAGGCAAATGGTAATAGAAAGGAAATGAGCTGTAAATCCTACAAATGCCTGTCTGTAAGTATTAATATCATGTGGAGAGAAATGAGGTTGCTGTGATGCCAGAGGGAGAAAGCGATGACTTAGGACAATGTTACAGAACCAAATAGGGTAAATTACAACTCAGATTATTCAGCCAAATGTTAAGATTGGTGGGTATATTTGTTATTGCTGAAACAGATCAAATATAAGGCCAGGTGGAACTATGCATCAGAACTTTAATATAAACAATCTAAGACATCTGCATTGCCTGAAGTATCAATAATCATGTTTCTAAGACTATTAATATAAATTCTATGGCTGCCCTTAAGTCATGGAAATTCTTTTTATTTCAGATGATATGCAGATTAACAGCTCACTATGCAAATAGCTTATCAGAACAAGCTTAATTACTATTTCTTTGACTTGTGCCGCATTAGGACATAAGATATAAAATAGATAAGGGTGAAATACAAGAGGCCATTTATTGAAAGTGACAACCTTGAAAATCCCACGCAGTTGGACCTAGGTTTTGGGATAAAACTATCTATATTTTTGTGGCTCAAATTCATTTGTGATGTTCTTGTAAAGGAAGTTTATGTAAATAGGTAACTGAGTGAAATTTAAACTATATGTACATTTATAAGTTGTATTTTCTTGCTGGGATTGTGGAGGATGAAACTCTAGATGGAGGCTTAATTCATTTATAATGCCTTAGCTCACAGATGCTTTGAAATAAAAGTAGTCTGTCAGAGGGGTTTGATTTTACACAATGATTGTTCAAAAGAAATAAAATCTTTGGTCATTTGTTCAACACCGTGTCCAGGTGGCCCTAGTGGTAAAGACCCTGCCTGCCAATGCAGGGGACATAAGAGACAGGGGTTTGATCCCTTGGTTGAGAGGATCCCTTGGAGGAGGGCATGGTAACACATTCCAGTATTCTTGCCTGGAGAAGGAGGAGCCTGGTAGGTTACAGTCTGTGGGGTTACAGAGTCGGGCACAACTGAAGCGACTTAGCATGCACATGCCTGTGCTCATTACAGACCAAAATAATATAGGTGCCCCTTCAAAATGGTATGTTGAATATTGTTTTGCAAATCACATCAAGATCCACTGTATATACAGTTGTTAGCCGTGTGATCACTCATTCAACTAATAAGAGTTTTTAAGTGTTATGTGTGAGACAGTCCCCCCTTCTAGGTGATGCTGCTTCAAAGACGAAGACAGGGTTATTACTGGAGGGAGTTCATCATCTAGCAGGGATATATGTAAAACAATCATTGCAACCTGTTCTGGTGAATGTGCAATAAGGGGGTCTGAAGAATGCTACAGAGCATATGATTGAATGTGTTCTGTGTCATATGAGAAGAGAATATCACAGAGTGATGAGAAGAGTGTATCACAGAAAAATAATGCTTCAGCTAAACAGAGAATGGCATTGGGAGCTCATCACAAATTCAAAGGATGGAGGAGGACTGAAGGGACAAAATGAGCAGCATATTCACTGTGGAGCGTGGCCTGTATTTTGGATTTTTTTGTGTGTGATTCACCAATTTCAGAGGAGTCTGAGACTGCAGATTCACACTGTAGTTAAGACTACCAAGGATCTTACTAGCCATTTTAAAGAGTTTGAACTCATTAGGTTTTGGGATGAAAACACAATGTTTTAGATGTATGAGTATTAGGAAGAGATTCAAGAGTTTTAACACAAGTGTGACAACAAGTCCTAGTTAAATTTTAGAGATAACTGTCTGACAACAATTTGAAGGCTTTACTAGAAGGGATGAATGTAGGCAAGAAGACAAATTAGCAAACAGTTGTAGTCTGAGTAGTTTGAACTAAGGCTCTGAGACTGGAAGCCGCTCTAAGAAGATAAAGTCAAGACATATTTAAGAGATAGAGTCTGTGGGACTTGGTGCTGAATTAAAGTTAAAATCCTAGGCCTTGATTATTTCCATTCTCTTATTCTGCTAGTAAAAACAATTAAGAGACCTGAGATTTTAATGTTTAGAAAGAGAAAATGGAAGTCCCTCAGCCAGGACAGAGAAATAAGAGAAAGAACATTTGAAGGGTTTATTGGATATTTTGAAGGTAAGGTACCTGTGATGTATTTAAATATCTGGTTGGCAGCTTCATTTATAGTCCAGTGTATTTCCTGCTGCTGGCAGTGCGGAAGTGGGAGGATCGCAGACTTTCTGAGTTTTATTTTCAATGTGTTTATAGCTCCCTCACATACCCTCTTTCTGTTGTCTCCCTGATACCATCTAATTTAGTCTTTTTGTATTTACCTTCTAAACACTTCTTGCATTGACCCCTGATGTCTGGCTCTGCTGCCACAGCCCTTGCTTGGATTCTTATAACATCTAGGTTTCACTTTTACGATGATCTGATTGCAGTGGTTCATCTGCATGAAGGTTTTATGCTCCATTTTGTTGTCCATAACGACTGCGCACACGATCTGCTTAAAATGCAAGCAACGTGGCACTCATGGCTTAGAAACCTTCCTCGTCACACACACCCCTCAGAGGCCTTGAACCAAAGTAAACACCAGCCTCGTTTTGTCTCTCAGGTCTCACACTTCACATTGTTATCAGAATGCTTGGACTCCCTTACTCCTGTTGCATCTTTTCTTGCCATGACAACTACTGTTTGTTATGGCTCAGAAACCAGCAAACTCTATCTCCCTCGTAAGGATTTGGCTCAGATGTTATCTCCTCAGGAGTAGAGACTTGAGGCTCTATGGCTCATGAAAGAAGCGCCACTGAAACACACTGTTCACACACTTTTATCACAGGCTCAATTGTCCACCTTCTGTTGGGCTGTGACTCCTTCTGCTTTGGGATCATGTCTTACAATTTACGATTAATAGAAACCCCATAGAGTAAGTGCTTTGCTGAACTGACTTCTTACAGATGTGAATATTGATGAGACAGACTGGGCAGCAAAGAATTAGAGAATTTGACAAAGAGACTGAAAAGAGTAAGTGAGAGATGTGAGAATTACTAAAAGCACAAAACAATAACTGCCCTATATACTTCATGAAGGTGAGAGCTGGAGAATTGATGCATTTTACAAGTGCATAAAGTACATTGCATGAACAAGTCATTATTGTCACATTTGCAAGCTGAGTACCACTAACAGTTAATTTTCCTGGGCATGAAAGTTGGATTCCCTGCCTTGATTCGGAAGCTTTCTTTAGTTGGGACTTCACTTAGCCAGAGGGTTAATGGCACAGGCCTGACAGGCAGGGGTTTGGAGTTCTGTGCTGTGCAGTCCTCGGCCCCTTTGTCACTGCCCAGAGCATTAACTTCATGACTCTAGTCCTAGTGGAGCAACATGATTTTAACTAGGTTAAGATGCACATCAAAATGCACATAAATTGCATTTTGTATGTTTGCATATACGCAAAGGTATATTTACTTCATAATACCAATGGCAGCATTTTATACTATGCTAGAGGGCAGCAAAGCCACATGGTCATGGCCATGTAGCCAGTGACCGTACTAGGCTGAAGGGACAAATGAAAATAAAGCATCTTCAAATGAAAAAGGGCAAGTTGCAAATTAAGTCCATGATATTTTATTAGATTAAAACTCTATTTGACAGTAGAAATATTGATATTTTAATCCAGATTTCAATGATCTTCTTAAAATGGCTTTATTTTTTTTTCATAAGGTTAAGACAAAGTTCATTTCATTCTAAAAGTTTCAATAATGTTTAAAGTTTGAATATTTGTAATATTCTCGAAAAGTATAGTTAGTGATTATCTTGCAAAATGATGTTGAGATAATGAGTCTATATCTCAAGAAAAGAATATTAACCCTATTTTTGAAAGTTTGTTACATTGAAATATAAATAAAAATAAGGACAAAGTAGCTTAGCTATCTGTATATGTGCATGCAGGCTAAGTCACTTCAGTTGGGTCCCACTCTTTGTGACCCTGTGGACTATAGCCTGCCTGGCTCCTCTGTCTATGAGATTCTCCAGGGAAGAATACTGGAGTGGGTTGCCATGCCTTCTTCCAGGGAATCTTCCTGACCCAGGGATCGAACCTATATCTCTTATGTCTCCTGCATTGGCAGGCAAGTTCCTTACCACTAGCGCCACCTGGGAAGCCCAACAATATGTGTCTAAGTGTAATTATATTCATACATAATCTTTAAATTATTTATTTTTTATTTTATTTTTTTAATATAAATTTATTTATTTTAATTGAAAGTTAATTACTTTACAATATTGTATTGGTTTTGCCATACATCAACATGAATCCGCCACGGGTATACACTTGTTCCCCATCCTGAACCTCCCTCCCACCTCCCTCCCTCATCTTTAAAACAGCTGTCCTGCATGTAATTACCTACACTGAGGAAAATGACCCAATGTTTAAAAATAGCTATTGTCATTGCTTATATTTATTTTTATTATAGTAAAATATAGAAACAGTTGAAATGTTCATCATTGGGGGGAATGACTATGATTAATTCACATAATGAAATACTGTCACTCACACTTATGAATCACATCTATCCCTATTGTGATGAAAGATGCCTCTAAGTCATACTATTGCATTTTGGTACCCAGATGTCCATTACCTGCGGTGCACTCATCTTCACTTGAAAGCATGAGGAATATGATCATTGCAAGACAGTCTAGGATTACCTCTCATCTCCCAACTTATTCTGTATTTTCAGTAACATTGAGCCAGATGTAGCAAATATGAGAGGGTGTATTTATATTTATGTACATACATATCTTCATATACTCATGTATCTCCAGATATCCAGGTAGGATAAGACTGCTGCTGTGCCTCTGCCCTTTCATTTATTTGTTTATTTTTGGTAGCTAAGGTTAAACAGAGATTCAGATGTTTATAGTGTCTGATGAGAATGGTGAGGCCCAAGTCATCTATTTGCGTGAGTAGATTCACTACAGCACTAGAGTCTGGAGAGGACATACCTTCATTCAACATCTGAAATCTGTAAAAAGCAAAAAAACCCAAACCATGGCATTTATTGTCTACTGAGTTCTAGTGACTAGCACTGAGCCCAGCAGAGAAAAGAGCTATGTAAGTTGTCATGATTGGAGATGGAGGCTGAGTGGGTGGGTAGCCTAGAGTTTAAGTAACATGTTTTGCTTCAGGGTGTGGGTGACCCTATGGTACAAGACAAGGAGAGAGACTCCTCCCATTTCTGGGCAATGATGAATGCCTTTTCATTTGGCACCTCAGACACCTGCAGCTTGGAGGACCACTTGAAAATAACACCTGGGCAAATGATCCACACTCTCATTCAGTATGCTGGTACCAGATGGCTGAAGCAGAAGAGCTGAAGATGAGTAATAGTAAAATTATGTGAGGCACACTGAATTCCCTAAAGCAACTAGAAAGGTTTAGAGTTCTGGCAGAACACAAAATAATGAGACAGAGGGATCTGATGTATTCCAGCTTATATGACTCCACAAGCATTGTATTAATAGATACATGGACAGAGGAGCCTGGGGGGCTACAGTCCATGGGGTTGCAAAAAGTCAGACACAACTGAGTGACTAACACTTATTCTATTACCTTTCATTTCCCTCTTCTTTCTTTCTTTTTTTTTTTCCTTTCCTTTTTCTGTTCTATTTTGTTTTCTGGCTGTAAAATACTTCCCCTGTCTAGACTTTCTACTTATTGCTACTTTAGCTTCCTTTTATTACAGAATGGAGACATATCTTTGACTAGATTATGAGGTGTCTGGTAAAATCAAAGACCTAGGAAGTTAGAGAGGTTGAGGTCATGACTTTTGGTTGATTTTTTGGAGAATTCCATGGGCAGGGGAACCTTGTGGGCTACATTCCACGGGGTCGCAAAGAGTCAAACAAGAATGACTAACACTTTCACCTTTAATGTTATTTCTCAAATTACGAAATGTGGTTCTATTTTATTATGGAAGGATGTATTTATCACTACTCAAGTAAGTTTTATTAAAAAAAATTAAAATAGCTTTTAAATTGAAGGATCTCCTATGGCTCCTTAGTGTCGGCTCACTAAGAAAAGTCTAGAGTATACCAGGTTTATCAGTTTTATTGAAACACTGGATTCTTTTATTTATTGAAACATTGGATTGAAAAATTAGGCTTCCCTGTAGCTCAGTTGGTAAAGAATTCACCTGCAATGTGGGAGACCTGGGTTTGATTCCCTAGAGAAGGGAAAGGCTACTCATTCCAGCATTCTGGCCTGGAGAATTCCATAAACTGTAGAGTCTATGGGGTTGCGAAGAGTCAGACATGATTGAGCAACTTTCATTCATTTCATTTTGGATTCTTTTAAGAGGCATATCTACAAATATATTCTAGGACCAATGTCTTCTTATAGTATGTGGTTAGGGAAATATAGTTTTAGGAAGACTTTAATTATAACACTTTACAAATGACACTTGAACAGTAGGGATTTGAACTGGGTCAATCCATGGTTGGTTTAATCCAGGGATGTAGAACCACGTATGTGAAAGCATACCATTTCATATGCAGATTTACAGATTTTTGACTCTGGGGAGGGTGGACACTCTTAACCCTTGGGTTGTTCAAAGGTCTAATATATTTTCTTTGAACTTATGAACATATGCTGATAGATGTGGAATTTGTGTTGAGGGTAAATATCAGTAGTTTGGCAAAGAAGTTGTGGATTGAATGTATAACACTGTGCTAACAACCCCCAAATGACTCACTTAACATAGTAAGTGCTTATTTTTTCTCCCTTAACAAGTACATTTTAAGTCAAAAGTTCATCATAGGTATTTAGGGACTTAGGCGGGGGGCGCTGCTATTACCTGAATTATTGTTGTTTAGTTTCTAAGTTGTATCTATCTCTGCAACCCCATGGACTGCAGCACACCAGGCTTCCTTGTCCTTCACTATCTCCTGGAATTCCTCAAACTCATTTCCAAAGAGTCAGTGATACCATCCCACCATCTCATCCTGTCACCCTTTTCTCCTCCTGCCTTCAATCTTTCTCAGCATCAGAATCTTTTCCAATGAGCTGGCTTTTTGCATCAGGAGGCCAAAGTACTGGAGCTTCAGCTTCAGCATCAGTCCTTCCAATGAAAATTCAGGGTTGATTTCCTTTAGGATTGACTAGTTTGGTCTCCTGCAGTCCAAGGGACTCTCAAGAGTCTTAACAGAAGAACTAAACTAAAAAGGTCTTACTCTTAATGACCCGCATAACTACCTGAATTATAGTTGGTAACTATGACAGAGAAAGTGAGGTAGTTCTTGAAGATGCCAATTAGATAATTCAGTGTTCAAACCAGATGTACCACCTTTCCTTCCACTTTCAGTTCATAGGTCAGAATTAGGTTTAGAAGTCCACTCAACTGCTAGGAGCTAGGAGATGTAATCATGTTATTGTGTCCAGGGA
The DNA here is from genome assembly GCF_003369695.1 of Bos indicus x Bos taurus. Classification (NCBI taxonomy): domain Eukaryota; kingdom Metazoa; phylum Chordata; class Mammalia; order Artiodactyla; family Bovidae; genus Bos; species Bos indicus x Bos taurus. The sequence goes on along the minus strand of NC_040081.1, from coordinate 21,386,813 downwards.
ATTAATAAAAATGTTCACTGTGTCAAAACTAAAGATACTACAGACTGTGGTAATTAATTCTAATGAAACATGAAGGATCTAAAGAAGTGAAAACAATCTTTAAATAGAAGAGCTGGTCTGGAGAAGTCATACTATCAGTATTGGATGTTTAGCATGATGCTAAAGCAATCAAGCCCGTAGAGTACTGGCCTAAGGATAGGTATCGGAGAAGGCAATGGCACCCCACTCCAGTACTCTTGACTGGAAAATCCCATGGACGGAGGAGCCTGGTGGGCTGCAGTCCATGGGGTCGCTAGGAGTCAGACACGACTGAGTGACTTCACTTTATTTTTTCACTTTCATGCATTGGAGAAGGAAATGGCAAGCCACTCCAGTGTTCTTGCCTGGAGAATCCCAGGGACGGGGGAGCCTGGTGGGCTGCCGTCTATGGGGTCGCACAGAGTTGGACACAACTGAAGCAACTTAGCAGCAGCAGCAGCAGCAAGTATAGGTATATAGTTCAATGAGATGAAAAGAGAGACCAGAAGTAAATATACATCTAAATGGACAATTGATTGTTAATATAGATATCCTCGAAATTCAATGGAGTTCTAAAAGTCTTTGTAACAAATGGTGCTAAAGTAACTGACTAAATAAGAAGAAAAATCTTAACCTCATAATCTCATAATTGTGTATCTCCTCGTATATACACTATTTAATCAAGATGTGCCCTGAACTTACATGTACGAGTTAGAACAGTGATGCTTCTAATAGAAAAATAAAGATAAAAGTAAGTTAGTATCTTGGAAGCCATGAGAGTAGGAAAGGATTTTGCAATTAATACATGAAAAAGCATAAACCATAAAAAAGGATAAAGTGGAATTTAGACCTAAATTAGAATTAACATTAAAAACTTCTACTCATTAAAGACACTGTTAAGAAATGTAAAAGGGAGAAAATGCGTCCTGTCACCACATATGACAAAGGCCCTGTATGTAGAATATGTCTAGAACATCCATAAATCAATAATACAAAGGTAAATATTTCCATTAAAAATTGAGAAAGTTGACAAACTTTAATGAAAGTAATAAAGGGCTAAGAAGAATGTGAAAAGATGCTGACATTATTAATCATAATGCAAATGCAAATTAGTATCATAGTGGCATGTATTTTCATACCTTTAAGAATGACTAAAATGAAAAAGACTGACGAAACCAAATATTGGCAAGGATTTGGAGCACCTAGAACTCACACATTACTAATGGGAGTGTAAAGTGGACCATCTATTTGGAAAACTGGTTGCAGTTTCTTACAAAGTTAAGCATCTATTTAGGATACAATAACTCTATTTCCAGGTACTTACTCAAGAAAAAAAAATGAAAGCATCTGTCTAAAAAATGACTTGTGCAAGGTCATTTGTAGCAGCTTATTTATAGTCTCCAAGTCAGGAAGAACCCAAATTACTATAAACAGGGGAACAAAGAATGTATAAAACATTTTCATGAACAGCACACTACTGAGCAATATAATAAATGAACTACTGACATATGCAAGTCATGGATAAGCCTCAAATCATTATTCTGAGCAAAAAGACACCCAGATACCTAAAATAAGGAACATATACTTTATACCTTCATTTAAATTACACTCTGCAATATGTAAAACTAATCTATGGTGAAAGAATGTATACAACCATCTATATATATACACACACATATATGTATATATTACTTTTAGGCCATAAGAGTTCATAATTTTATTTATGACTTTGTAGATTAAGTTGTTTCTGTATGAAAAAGGCAGGAATATATTAAGAAAAAGTTACATTTACAGAGAACTTCTTCAATGTATCACATTTCTTTTTTTAATTTTTATTTTTATTGGAGTATAGTTGATTAACAATGTTGGGCTAGTTTCAATTGTACAGTAAAATGATTCAGTTATACATATACATGAATCTGTTCTTTTTCAAGTTCTTTTTCCATGTCCTGTGTGATACAGTAGGTCCTTGTCAGTTACCTATTTTCAATATGGCAGTGTGTGTAGGTCAATCCCAAACTCCCAGGTAAATTTGAAGTGATTGAAGAATTTGCCTTTGAATAGTTGGCATTTACAATTACAGGTGAGAGTATTTTCAAAGACATTGAAAACACTAATTCAGTACAATCCAAAGTAGAATCTGCTAAGACCAGTGATGGTAATGTGTGGAGCAGTGGGTACTTGCAGAAAGATTTGAATTTACTATGTAGCAACACTACAGCTGTGCATCACATTTCTTCAATGTAAACTTTTTTTGGAAAGAATATTTTTTAAAGTTCTGTTTCAGAGGATGCAGGACATTTCTAGGGTAATGTATAGGTTCTATATCTTGATAAGGATGTAGATTACACAAGCATGTGTATTTGTCAAAAATCAAAGTTCATAGATTTATACACTTAAGAACTACAAATATTATATCAATTAAAACACAAGTGCACCCATATGTATACACAGTGTGATATCACTACAGTTACGTAAGTAGCTAAAATACAAAATGAGAGAGTATTAAATGTTGGTGATAATGTGAAATAACTGGAATTACTGATATTTGGGATGTTATTTACTACAACCACTTTGGACGATTTCTTCACATATTTGCATCAGGTCAGATCAGTCGCTCAGTCGTGTCCGACTCTTTGCGACCCCATGAACTGCAGCACACCAGGCCTCCCTGTCCATCACCAACTCCCGGAGTTCACTAAGACTCATGTCCATCGAGTCAGTGATGCCATCCAGCCATCTCATCCTCTGTCGTCCCCTTCTCCTCTTGCCCCCAATCCCTCCCAGCATCAGAGTCTTTTCCAATGAGTCAACTCTTCGCATGAGGTGGCCAAAGTACTGGAGTTTCAGCTTTAGCATCATTCCTTCCAAAGAATACCCAGGACTGATCTCCTTTAGAATGGACTGGTTGGACCTCCTTGCAGTCCAAGGGACTCTCAAGAGTCTTCTCCAACACCACAGTTCAAAAGCATCAATTCTTCAGTGCTCAGCTTTCTTCACAGTCCAACTCTCACATCCATACGTGACCACTGGAAAAACCATAGCCTTTGTTGACTAGATGGACCTTTGTTGGCAAAGTAATATCTCTGCTTTTCAATATGCTGTCTAGGTTGGTCATAACTTTCCTTCCAAGGAGTAAGCGTCTTTTAATTTCATGGCTGCAGTCACCATCTGCAGTGATTTTGAAGCCCAGAAAAATAAAGTCTGACACTGTTTCCACTGTTTCCCCATCTATTTCCCATTAGTGATGGGATATTTATATGTATAATACAACATAAAGCATCCCTATAGATATGAGCAAGAATGTCCCTAGTGGCACTGCTCATGTAGCTAAAAACTGGGAAATATTTCCACAAAAATTGGAATGGTTAAATAAATTGTAGGCATATATGTATAAGGCAATTTTATACTGTAATGAGAATGAACAAACTAAAACTATAGGTGAACAAATGAATGCACCTTACAACACGATGTTGAATGAAATAAGTTAAACAAAAAAAAATTCATGCAATTTAATTCCACTTTTATTAAATTCAAATACAAGCAAAATGATTCATGGTGGTAGAAGTCAAATTAATGGTTATTTTTGGTGATATAATGAGTAGCCTGAGCTATGAGAAGGGCTACATTTGTTAGTATTATTCTATTTCTTGATCTCTGTGCTAGATACATGTCAATTGTGTGAAAATTCATTTATTTCTATTTTTGTTATATACTTTTATATATGTGATTATTATTCAGAAATTTTACTTTAAAAACCCTCATATACTGTAGTTTTCAAAGTGTCCTTTTTCCCCTTCTCCTACTATTTGTAGAACATATCCAAAAGCTCCTGCAGTTGGCTCTACAAATGTGTGAAGTTTTAACACACAAGATATAAAAGAAATAAAAATATTGCTTACATAAATTATGGCACAATCATTTGAAGCTTTGATAGCCATTTCTTCCACATGTTTATTGAAAAAAAGGATATATTATAAAAAGACTAAAACAAAACATTACGGGCAGGTTTCAAATCTAAGATAGGAACATCTCTGTGAACCAGAAACTAAATAGAGACAGAATCATGTGTGGTCTTGAAGCTACAGGCCTGCTGATGTCTGTGTCCAGAGGCAAATAATGAACTGCCACAGTTTAACTGTTGTGAGTTACAATCAACCAATTTTCTCTGTGTGATTTTGAGAAATAGGGCCATGTTTAATGTTTTAATTCAAAGACTAGGGTGCTGCTTTCTCCATACATGCAAAGAATCTGAAAGAATAGATTGGACCGTGAGTAAGGGCTCTACCTTTCTCAAAAGCTGTGACCCTGGAAAGACACCAGGGTAACAGGAAAAGAGTCCGTCACCTACTGGTTCTATAATTGGATCTGCCAAAGCCTGTGTGACAGTAACACCCAGGTGTAATTATTGGAGCTATTTCTGATCAGGAAACTAGATACCCGGAAAGAGATCATCACAAAACCTTTGGATAAAGTTGGTTATTAGGGAGGGAGTGACAAAGGCTATCTTTTGCCCAAAATGAGCCTGCAACATACATTTCCACACAAAAAAATGAGGCCCTGCTTCTTCAGGTGGTCAATAAGATCAGTACTCTGAATAGTTACTTATTCTCTATACAATTTATTTTATGCAAAGTATCTCAAAGACATTAGGTATTTTGAGACTGTTTAGAAAGATAAAGGTAAAATTTATTTTAAAAATGTTATGAAACAAAATCAGATGTAAATGGGGAAAGGTCAGGTGTAAAATAATTAGGAATTTTAAATATAAAAATATAGTCACTTAAATGAAAAGTGATCAGGTGAATATACTGTACAATAAATGCAGTCAGGGGCAGATCATTGAACTAACACTATTCAGTAATGGGAGGTATAAACTATCGAGTATAATAAAATAGGCTCAAGGATGTATTGTACAGCACAGGGAATACAGTCAATAATTGCATAATAATTGTAAATGGAGAGTTACCTTTGAAAGTTATATAAAAATAAAATGGAAAAATTTATATACAACATGGCACAGAGAATGAAAGAAATGTAATTAAGAGACCTGGGAAGATTGAGAGATTTCAAAATCCATATTGGCAAGAGAGTGTACTGACATTTGACATAATTTTCCAGATTTTTATATAGTAATTACTTTTTAGATTGAAAATGTGCCCTGAATATAAAGTCAATTTAATTAATAAAATACAAATGAATGTCCACACAGTGGAGTGAAATGTTCTGTTGTCAAAGATAAACTATTTTACTATCTATAAAAAGATTATTTTATAATAAAAAATATATATGACTGACAGAAAGCAACTTCTCATTAATAATAATAGAGGCCAGAAAACAATGGTACAACATTTTAAAATTCAAAGGGAGGTAGGGAGTGAAGCTGTGAAAGCAAAATAAAGACATTTTTAAATATATAGACATTTATAACACGGAGACCTTCACTCAGATCAGATCAGATCAGTCACTCAGTCGTGTCCGACTCTTTGCGACCCCATGAATTGCAGCACGCCAGGCCTCCCTGTCCATCACCAGCTCCCGGAGTTCACTCAGACTCAGGTCCATTGAGTCAGTGATGCCATCCAGCCATCTCATCCTCTGTTGTCCCCTTCTCCTCCTGCCCCCAATCCCTCCCAGCATCAGAGTCTTTTCCAATGAGTCAACTCTTCACATGAGGTGGCCAAAGTACTGGAGTTTCAGCTTTAGCATCATTCCCTCCAAAGAAATCCCAGGGCTGATCTCCATCAGAATGGACTGGTTGGATCTCCTTGCAGTCCAAGGGACTCTCAAGAGTCTTCTCCAACACCACAGTTCAAAAGCATCAATTCTTCAGCGCTCAGCCCTCTTCACAGTCCAACTCTCACATCCATACATGACCACAGGAAAAACCATAGCCTTGACTAGACGAACCTTTGTTGGCAAAGTAATGTCTCTGCTTTTGAATATGCTATCTAGGTTGGTCATAACTTTCCTTCCAAGGAGTAAGCGTCTTTTAATTTCATGGCTGCAGTTACCATCTGTAGTGATTTTGGAGCCCAAAAAAATAAAGTCTGACACTGTTTCCACTGTTTCAAAGAGAAAAAAATGAATATAGGGATATGCAATTGGACTACAAAGATATAGTGTATAAGAAATAGACAAAATATTTTGGTAAATAGAATTAAATATTCAATAAACCAATATTAACATTTTAATGGATTATTTTTGAAAAGTTAAAATAAAATTGAAGAAGAGGGCATGCCTTAAAATTATTGCTTTCATTTCTCATTGTACTTAAATTATAAACAAAGCAATAGTACAAGAAGATTCATATAGAGAAACCGAAAAAACGAAAAAACTTTCTTTTTAATAACAGAAAATATTATTGTTTATACCAAACCTGTAAGAGAAGATAGAAACTTCAAATCAATGAAACTGTTTATTTCTTGTCTTGATATACAAAATCAAGAGCATTCTAGATCATTAATAAAAACCATCGAATGAGTGTAATGTACCATTTTAGTCATAGCAGAAGCCAACATTATAATGCACTTAGATATAAAAATGAAGTAAACTAATCTGTGAACAAACCAACACAGAAAAAATATTAGATGTATTGGTATATTATAGTAGTGACTGATGGTTTGCGCCTTCCTATTGCATAGTCTTTGCCTGGTAACTTGGTTGTTCCCTCCTTTAAAGGAATAGTGTCCACTTTCATACCTGTTTGATTCTCAACTTGGCCAGGAGACTTGCTTTGGTGAAGAGGATGAGGCAGAAATGACAGTATGCTGGTCTTAAACCCATGATTTTAGAGGATTTGCATGCTTTTGATATTCTTTTGAATGTGTGCTTTTGTTATTGGAAGAATATGCTTGTTGGTTCCTGGAAGGGGGATAAGATACATGTCAAGCAGATGCGCCAACTAACAGAATCCCAGCTGTTCATTATATAAATATACAATAATTTGTTTATCTTTGCATTGTTGATAGACATTTGGGTATGCTCATTTCCTAACCCCTCCTCTGGGAACAATGTTTTTTACTATTAGGACTGCAGGTTCTATGAACTTTTGTGTACAAGTTTTCCTGTGGATGTATTTTCAAAGGTATCTTATTTGGATTTTAGTTATCATTTCCCTGATGGCTTAGGGTGTTGAGTACATTTTTGTGTAATTTTTTTGGACATGTGTATATAAAATTTTTGCTTATTTTTTTTTTACTGGATTTCTTAGCTTCTCTTTAAATAGTTGTAAGCTTTCTCATGTAAGATACATAGATTCTGAATATTTTCTTACAGTCGTTCATTTGCCGTTAAATTTGCATCCATTGTCTAAATGGTTTCTTTCAAAGAGTAAAAAGTATTAGTTTTCATGAAACACACAAATAATTTTCTTTCATAGTTATTTTTTGCATGTATACTTCTGAGAAAGTTTGGCTTCTCAACAGGTTATGATTCTATTGTATATTTTCTTCTAGAAGGTTTATGATTTTTTTTTTTCCTGCTATGTTTAGGGCCAACATGTTCTGCTTAGATCGTCTCTTCCTGTGCCTCCATTCAATTTGCTTCCCGACAGATAGCTGGAGATACTGTAGGGCTCATATTATTTGCTTCACTTTTCTCAGGGATGGGAGACTTGTACTGGTTGTTGTTTGTGGTCTATTAACACATTCGTCAAGTATTTTAACATTATCCAAAGAGAGTATGCCTAGATTTTGTTACATCATCATGATTAGAAGTGGAAGTCTGCATTTATTTTTTAATGTATCTTTCTCACTTGTATCTGCTTAACAATTACCTAGTTCTTCTAAAACCTTCTTTCCCTCATTGTGAAATATTATCATAAGAATGACTTACTTTTCTCAAATAATACAGATAGGTGAATAATTGTGTTCTTATTAGTTTTTCTATTACATTCAATGATACATCAAATAATAAAAACAGTGTTCCCTTGGGACACATTTATAAATTACTAAGGAATATTCATCGACACCCCATGGAGCAACATATGTCTGTAAATCCCTCTGTAACTTAAGTCTCATCCTTTTTTTTTTTTTCCTCTCAATACACTGTGTGTAACCAGTTGTCACTACGATTTCTCACCGACTCTATTCCCCTAATGATAACATTAACTCAAATTATTTCTGTTTTTCAATTGAAATTAGATGAAATTTTAGCACTTTACATTTTTATTCAACTCTAAATCATCCATCCAGGTGGCATACTTTTTTAATTGTCTTTACATATGGTGTTTAAATTAAACCTCACCAAGAAAACCAAAAATCCTATACGGTACATAATAGTGACTACTGTGCAAATGTAGACAAGATTTTCAGAGGTTAAGTGACTTGCTCAAGTTCACAGAGCTCTTCAGTAACTGAGATAGGATTTATACAAAGGATTCTAATTCCAAGACTTTACTCTTTAACAATTTAAAAGGAGGCTTCCATGTCTGGTATATCTAATTAAAAATGCCTCCTCTGCCATTCAGTAGATATAGGACTCTGAACAAAATAGATAATGTATTTATTAAGTCACAGTTTCCACTCCTGCAAAAGAGACAGTAACATTAGCCTTCAGGGTTATTTTCAGGATTAAATAAAATAACATTAATGGAAGTGTCTAGTAGTTTTTTTTTTTTTTTTTCTGGCACACTGTAGGCACTTGATTAAAATACTGTTGTACTGAAAATCTATTTCTCAAGTCTACTTTCCCCTCTTTTGCTCTTAACTCTGGAACCCTGATACCTCTTAAAGAACCAAAACTGAAACCAATTTCCAACCAACCAACCAAAAAAAACAGTACTTGAGTTAGTGATGTTGTAAATCTTCAGGAAATCGGATGGAGACAGGCAAGCGAGCCTGGATATTTATTCCATTCCCTTGTTTCTCCTGGTGGAGCTATCAGTATCCTTCAAAGTAGCTCCTTAGCGGTTTTCTCCTCTGCTCCAGGAACCTCTTAGGAAATACTTGGTGCCCTGGGTTCCTGCTTCATCCCCATCAGTTTCCATTCATAGTCCCTCATGTGTAATTAGCCCCTTTGAGGCTTCCACCTGTTTCCTATTAGGTTCAAAACTGACATTCTTTATTTTTCTTTTCTTAAATTACATTCCTTTCATGTTTCAAAGTTTTGAATAAACTTGCTGCTAAGTCGTGTCAGTCGTGTCCGACTCTGTGCGACCCCATAGACGGCAGCCCACCAGGCTCCCCCGTCCCTGGGATTCTCCAGGCAAGAACACTGGAGTGGGTTGCCATTTCCTTCTCCAATGCATGAAAGTGAAAAGAGAAAGTGAAGTCGCTCAGTCGCTCAGTCGTGTCTGACTCTTCGCGACCCCATGGACTGCAGCCTACCAGGCTCCTCTGCCCATGGGATTTTCCAGGCAAGAGTACTGGAGTGGGGTGCCATCACCTTCTCTGTGAATAAACTTATGTCATGACAATTAATTTAGTATTCAGATTCCTTACTTGTAAAATTAAAAGTGGTTAAAATTCTAGTTACTAGAATTATTGTGATGACAAAAGATAATGCATACAAAATATGTTTTCCTATTTAAAAGTTAAATTAGTTTAATCTTTTTAGTAAGTCTGATGTCTTATTAATGATTTATAATTTTGCATATTTATGTGTGTGCAGCTTACACATGTCTGTATATATATATACATATATATACACACAGATATTTTTATACATACATGCTTGTATGCGTATATACCTATCTAACTATTGAAAGAGAGTACGTGAGAGAATTCCTTGCAGACTCCTAATAACTATCTTTAATCAATTTGTTCAGTGCAGTAGTTAACTTTGGAAATTAGTCCTTACTTTATTCTTAATCAGATAAGAAAAACAAATGCAAGAAAATCATATCATTCCTATATCCTTATTTCAGCATGAAACCATGGAAAATACTGATGATTTATTTTAAAAAAATGAGTTAGCTTAGTGTCTTCAAGCTACCACTGAAGTAATACAAATTAGTTGTACACTTTTGGCTTTTATTTGATATTATAAAATATTATCAACATATCCTTTATCATTAAAACATGCTAGAGAACTCTATTGTTATGATACATTAGAAGTGACTCCGTTTTCTTTTTTTTGGTGAAACATTCAATTGCCATGGTAAAAGTTTCCTGTCATTTGTAAGAGATGAGCGCCCTCTTCTGGTTCTCTAATAAAACTGTTGCTCAAATCCTGGTACCTCCAGCTGATTCCTTTTCTCTTTATATCGTTTCCTTTTGCAATCAGAGGTATTTGATGAAATTTTGTGCATTTTGCCCTGTTTTATTCTTTTCCACAGCAGTATAATAGATAGACGCAACTTCTAAACAATTTGCACTTTTTGTTCTGAATCTTATTAATGTTTCTCTTGGGCACAGTATAAAAGATTGTCTTTTTAATGTTTTTATTCTTTAGGTTAGGGAAACATGTTTCAAATATTAGATTTTGAGCAAGAACCTAACACTTTCTTTTGACTAGTTTGAAAGGGCAAAAAGAAAAAGATGGCAAAAGAAGCGAAGTTTGCTAAATTTAGCAACTTAGAGTAGTTTCCATTACTTGGATGATATAATAGGTGGATTTTAAGAACTTGCCTTCGCTCTATCTCTGTGACACACACACACACACACACACACACACACACAATCGGATGCTTATTTATTTTTGACCACTGATTTGTTCACCTATTTAACTCTGTATGTTTTTTGTCCATGATAACCCTAAGTACAAATTTATCCTTTGGCAATTAAAGAAAAATGAAAAAGCACATACAAAAAGCAAGCAAAGAAAAACATAGGTTGAGAGAACTGTATTTTTAAAAATAAGGAAACGTTTATCTATCTTGTCATTTCTAGAATAGCCACAGACTCCTCAGTCTTTGGAGCTGATCAACAGTCAAGAATCACAGCCAGTTTTGACATGATCAGTATGTGCTGTCAAAACATTGCCAAGTAGGAGTCAGGAATTACAATTTCAGCCAGATAGCTTTTAAACACTAGCAGTCCACGTGGGAGGCTCACTTTATTTTAATGTGTAATTAGCAGATCAAGCCAGAAACAAATGTAATTTGTACCTTTTGCTCTTAGAACCTAGAATTTAGATTGTTATATCAGTAGTGTCTGTTCCTATGCAAGTGAAGTTGTCTTACAATTCAGCATAGAAAATGTTGTCATGTTAGTTCTGTCCAACAGAATTACCACTTGTAACAAAGCATCAGATAGATGTTCATTTTTACTTTTCTCATTGTTCGTATAAACAAAATACTAGTGCTAGCCAAACCTATATAAGCAAGATGGGGGAGAGAGATTTATCTGCTATAGAATTTTAGGCAATATTGGATAAAAATTCAATTTTTAAAAGACTTTATTTATTCTTTTTTTTTTTTTTTTACTGAAGGATAATTGCTTTACAGGATTTTGTTGTTTCCTGTCAAATTTCAACATGAATCAGCCATAGATATACATATATCCCCTCCCTTTTGAACCTGCCTCCCATCTCCCTCCCCATCTCACTCCTCTAGGTTAATACAGAGCCCCTGTTTGAGTTTCCTGAACCATACAGCAAACTCCCATTGGCTATCTATTTTACACATGAGAATGTAAGTTTCCATGTTACTCTTTCCATACAGCTCACCCTCTCCTCCCCTCTCCCCATGTCCTTGAGTCTGTTCTCTATGTCTCTTTCTCCATTGCTGTTGCTGCTAAGTCGCTTCAGTCGTGTCCAACTCTGTGCGACCCCATAGGCGGCAGCCCACCAGGCTCCTCTGTCCACAGGATTCTCCAGGCAAGAACACTGGAGTGGGTTGCCACTTCCTTTTCCAATGCATGAAAGTGAAAAGTGAAAGTGAAGTCGCTCAGTGGTGTCCAACTCTTAGCGACTCCATGGACTGCAGCCCACCAGGCTTCTCTGCCCATGGGATTTTCCAGGCAAGAGTACTAGAGTGGGGTGCCATTGCCTTCTCTGATACATGCATTAGAATATGGTATTTCTTTTTCTTTTTCTGACTTACTTCACTTTGTATAATAGGTTCTAGGTTCACCCATCTCTTTAGAACTGACTCAAATGTGTTCTTTATTACTGAGTAATATTTCATTGTGTATATGTACCACAACTTCTTTATCCATTCATCTGTAGATTCATCTGTCAATTAAAAATTCAATTTTTAATTGAAAAATAAGGAAATACAGTTTTGGTATTTTCCCTCCACCAATATTTTTAGGTATCTGGGTAGAATCAGTATTGATGAAACCATTAAATATGATTGATTCTTTCAGAGCAAAGAATTGAGATAATCAGCCTGATCACTCAGATCTAAAGGGAGGAGTTTTCAGAAATAGAACAGAACGGGGATTACCTTGTTTAGTTCCACTGTAAACCAAGATTGTAAATGGGTCTTGTCTTCCTCATTTTATTTAGCAGAAAAGCATTGCTGAAAATCACTCTATATGAAATGATAATGAAACTTCAATATTTTAAGGGAGTATTTAAGGTTAAAAAAAAAAAAGTCCTGGTTTGCTTCAGTTCAGTTCAGTTCAGTTGCTTAGTCGTGTCCGACTCTTTGTGACCCCATGAATTGCAGCACGCCAGGCCTCCCTGTCCATCACCAACTCCCGGAGTTCACTCAGACTCAGGTCCATCGAGTCGGTGATGCAATCCAGCCATCTCATCCTCTGTCGTCCCCTTCTCCTCCTGCCCCCAATCCCTCCCAGCATCAGGGTCTTTTCAAATGAGTCAGCTCTTCGCATCAGTTGGCCAAAGTATTGGAGTTTCAGTTTCGACGTTAAAAAAACTGACTGTGAGAATCAGAAACAGGAGTGGCAATAGATGGCACTAGAAGATCGTAAGTCTCAGAGGCAAAGTGATTTTCATATTCTCCTTCAATCCCCATAATACAAGTGAAGGGAAGACTGTCAGGGAGTTGGGGGACAGAAGGGAGCAGAAGTGGGGCAGGGGGCAATGGTGGGAGAGCCACAGCTGCCTTGGTAAGGATGCTAATTCCCTTGTTTACTTTTCCTGGGCAGAATCCTGTAATGTGTTGAGGGGCGCGGAGCAAATAGCCGCTGACTACAAAGATTCTGCTCCAGGCACAGCATGAATTGTCCTGTTTAGTTCCAAGCAAAAATGGATAAAGGAAGTTCCACCTTGACTTTTATCAGCGTTTCCACTGTTTTACTAGCAGCTGCTGCTTTAGAGAAAACTCAGTGAATGTGTTTGTCATGAAAATAATTATTACCTTTCTTCATAGACAAATCATCCATGATCACTTAAAATACACATTTAAAAAATTATTTTCTCAACACAGCTGACACAAAGACATGAAAGCATTTTTTTTTTCTTTCTTTAAACCTGAAATAGAGTCTAGTCCGCAGCAATGGATTTATTTTATTTACCTTTATTTTGTAAACCCTTCAAGGCTAAGCCCTACCTGCACAAAACTTGCCCCAGCTTGAGGAGCCCAGAGCCATGACTCATCTGTAACAGTTGCAGCTTTTGAAGCACATTCCAGCCCTGCTTTTCCCCACAGCTCTCCTAATCCGCTTCACATGACCAGCCGTTAAAGCCAACAGAAGATGCTTCTGACATTGTTTTTCAAGGTTATAAAAACTACTTCTAGCTCCAGGAGTGGGGAATGATATGTGGATGTTTGGAGAAAAATCAGTGGCATTGGTTCTCTCCCCAGCTAGTTACTGAGAAGGATATATATATATATATATATATATATATTAAGCTCAGAATTCTATACAAATATATCCAAAGAAGTATTGTGTTTTCAATGTTGTATTCTCAATGGTAAGAAACTGTTTAAAAACCATCAGTTTCTGAAGATAAATTTTTATTAAATCTGGAATTAGAATATTTTTAAAAATGTTCAATGGCTCAGAGAAATAGTGTAGACTATTTCAGCTTTATTTTCTTTCTAATAGGATTGATGTGTTTTATTTTTTTTTCTTCCTTTATCAGTGACCAAGGACTGACCTAACATATTAGATCATATGTAACACATGTGATGTTAAAGAATTTGCATTACCAGAGATCATTCTTTGGTAATTTTCACAGAAATCCTAGATGTGAACTGGAAGCATCCTTTTTTCCTTCCCATCCTCCTCCCTCCATCCCTTCCTCTCTCTCTTTTCTTTCTTTTTCCTCTTTTCCTTCCTCCTTTCTTCTCTTCTCTCCCTGCCTCCCTCCTGTTTCTTTCCTTCCTTCCTTCCTTTCTCTCTTTTTTTCTTGCAAGCATTTTGGATTCTTATTCTGTTCTTGAAGATTTTTCCTTAATTGTGTCTTCTAAACTTCCCAATTGTATCTATATAGAGAGAAAATACTCCATGTTTGAGATGAACAAGGAAATTGGGATGTTTTCTGCCTATTGTCCAGGTTGGTCTATTCAAGGACAAGTGTGTAAGGATAATATTATATAAGACATCGTAACTGAGATGGATTCACCTTAGCACATCAAATGAAGTTAATTATGCATTAATCTGTGAAGAAATTGAGTGCAACTAAAAATTGATTTGAGTTATCATTCCTGTGTTAATTTGAGTACTCTGCCTTTGGACTTTCACTGACATAGCAACATTACCTGAGATTTTTTTCATAGATGGATGCAGAGACCAGATTTCCTATTGATAATTTTTCTAGTCCAATGACTATGGAATTTAAAGTATTGATCTCAGTTTTTCATGTAATAGAATCATGTGGACAGAAGGGTAGATACTGTTTTAACTAGTAGTCATAGAAAAAGTGAGCTGTTCAAAAGAGATGTAGAGACGTTAGGCTACTTTTGAATTACTAGAGAAAGGATAATATGATAATCCCTCTCCTTTGTTTATTAAAAAAATGTAACATTTTCTCTCCCAGGTTTCTCCAGGAAAATCATGTTTTTGTAATGGCAGTAGCCAGAGGCCTCTTAGTATCACTTAGTAAATTCTGAGGATTACTTTTCCTTGCATTCAATGAGATTTCCTCTTGTAGTATCTTACATATTAGAGAGATTTTTAAAAATATTGACCCATTAATAAAGGAATTTGGAGAAGATGATGGCACCCCACTCCAGTACTCTTGCCTGGAAAATCCCATGGACCGAGGAGCCTGGTAGGCTGCAGTCCATGGGGTCACTAAGAGTCGGACACGACTGAGCGACTTCACTTTCACTTTTCACTTTCACGCACTGGAGAAGGAAATGGCAACCCACTCCATTGTTCTTGCCTGGAGAATCCCAGGGACGGGGGAGCCTGGTGGGCTGCCATCTACGGGGTCGCACAGAGTCGGACATGACTGAAGTGACTTAACAACAACAACAATAAAGGAATTTAAAAGATTCCTGATAAGATTTATAGGCTCAGGTCCAGGAAATTTTAAGGATACTATAATAAAAATCTATCCCAGGACAGATTTAGTGGTGTACATCAGTAATTGTCAAGGTTTTTACTCCTTATTCACACTTTTCCCGAGGGTCCTGTATGCCATATCTACTCATCCTAGTCAACATATTAGAGGCAGGTGTAATTATTAACACCTTCCGATTACTAAGAAAAATGATCTATCATCAAGACAGGATATCAAACCTCAATTCAAATTATTCCCATCTCTATCTATGAAACACATTCCTTATCATATCTCTCTCTGAAAAATAAATTTTCACCTAGTTCTGAGTTTGAATGCTTGTATTGAAAAGATATGGGCGTGGATATTGGAAGAGGAAGATGAAATAAGAACAGCAACTAGACATCATAATTTAAAGTTGCAAAAATGAAGCAAGGGTTTGTAGTATAGCCAGTGGAAAGAATGTGTGCAAAGTTATTCATGGAGTGAAGAGAGGTTTTACATGCGGCTGGACTAGAAGGTAAGAGATGGATTATGCAGGTCCTCAGGGAGCATGCTTAGGATTTTTATATTTCTGTGAAAACATATGAGCCTCTATTTATCGGTAGATTTTAAGCATGAAATTGGGATGATTAGGCTGAATTTTAAATTATTTTTATTTGGAATATAGAGTAGTATTTGGAAGGGGGCAGGGCAATTTCATGCCAGGCAGTTAGTTATGGCAATACCACAGAAATGCAGATAAAAAGTATTTGTAATTGAACTAGGTTGATGGTTACAAAAATTAAGACAAAAAGTTATGTAAAAGATAACTAGACATATGTCAAGGGAAGGAGATCATAACATGATGCACGTTATGATTATTTGGTGTTGTGTATCAAACTCAATTAAGGCATCTAGGTAAAGAAGTTGAGTGAGTTGCTGAGTATCTGGCCCCATATGTTAGCATTAAAGCCTGGAGTGGAGATGTAAATTTAGAAGACAGTGTCATACTGGTGATAATTTAAACCATCAGTGTTTACCAGGATATTGACTGGGATAATTATGATAATGTTATGAGGTATAAAAAGGGAAATAAGTATTTTGATGTACAGTTTACCATGAGCTTTGTAAGAGGCAAGAGTAATGGACCGACAGCTCAACTGAGAGTCAAAGGTGAGGCAGATGATACTAGAGCTCGCATGAGGAAGCAGCCCCTAAATCCCAAGAACTGGAGCCCTGGTGGGAAGTGACCAGCCGAGGGTCTGCTCCCTGCAGAGCACGTGAATGGAAGGGGCTGTGGTGTGCTGTTCTATGCTCTGTGCTCCTCCCCGGCCACCGTGATCATGTACCACTGACCATGTGCTACATGATCAGCACCAAGATCAGCACCAAAAGTGTTATCCAGGTATGACAGACATCCTCAAGGATTATACTATGGCAAATTAAGCTATCAGGTTATTTGTATATTGCCTGTCTCTTTCTTCTAAAATACTTAATTTTCAAAAACAAAGGCTAGCTCAGTTGTGTATCTAGCACCTACATTCGTGTCTGTCACAAATTGATAAATGTCTGTTAAATTAATGAATAGGAATCATCTACCAAAACACCCACGTGTTTCAGCATGTCTGTTTTTCCCTCTGAAAACTTTGAGGCAGTTTTGGCTCAGCTCTCCATTGCAGGTTGCTTGGATCTCTATACTACTGTGATCCCAGTTGCAGAGTCGCACACTGGGACCCGATCTACACAGGGACCTGCAGCAGTGTTGCTTTTTGCACTCAGTGAGTTCTCACGGAGTATTTATTTTAAACTCAAACTCTTTTCTCAGCTATTCCCCCAAGAAGTCAATAGACCCCCAAAACATAATGCAATGCGTCTCAATAGACATTTTACATTTTCTTGTTGCAGTAACGATTCCCCATAGTAGTTTAGAAAGACACAAAACTATTGTGTCTTTTGGAAGTGATCTTATCATATTTCACAATGAAAATGTCACTTACATACAGTGAAATACAAGAGACAACCTTGTCTGTGGATTCATATCTGTTTCTACACTTATTGTTGGCAGATACTCTATCCATGGGTCAATTGTACATTTCTGGACATCTTTTGGAGAAGGAAATGGCAACCCACTCCAGTGTTCTTGCCTGGAGAATCCCAGGGAAGGGGGAGCCTGATGGGCTGCCGTCTATGGGGTCGCACAGAGTCGGACACGACTGAAGCGGCTTAGCAGCAGCAGCAGCAGCAGGCCTATATTTTCAAGGATATTTCTATAAATAGAGCAGAGGGCAGGGTTTGTTGTCCTTTCAGTATAATAAAAATAACATCCCTCTTTGGACAGAGATGGGGCAGTTTTCTTTGCTGCCCGTTATGAAAGACTGAAGTTTCATTAATTCAGGATTTCTCAGCTGTGACACAAATCCACCGAGTGCACCAGATCCACCTGAATTTTGGAAGTTATGTCTTCTTGATTAAATGACCTTTTTATCATTATGAAAGTTCTCTCATCTTTGTATGATTTTGTGAAACACTGTATTATAGTATACAGTTTATCTGACATTAATACGGTCACTTCAGCTTTTTTAGAATTAATGTTTACATTGTATATCACTTGCCGTGTTTTTAAAGTTAAACCCATGTTTTATAGGTAGCAAATTGTTTTGATGTCCTTTTTTAAGAAATAAAGTGTGGCAATCTCTGTCTATTATTTGGAATGATTAGTTCATTCAGTTTTGATATGACTGATACTAGACCATTTCATGACTTTTTCTATTTTATTTTTTCTTCCATTTTCCTCCTTTTGATAAAAGTATTACATCATTATTATATTACTTCAAATAGTTGCATGTTTTAAATTACAAAATAAAGAAAAAAACTATATTTACCCACAAATTTCCATTTTTAGTGCTCTTTTTTTCCTGTTCTTTTCCTTTTGGTTTTCATATGGTATCACGTTTCTTTAGTGTGAAGCATGTTCTTTAATGTTTCTTGAAGTGTAAATTTCTGTCATTCATTCTTTCAGCTTTTTTGTCTTAAAATGTATATATTTTGTCTTCCAATTTGAAAGATATTTTCACTGAATATAAATTTCTTTATAGACTTTTTTAGACAGTTTACATATATTTTCTTGTCCTTTATCTCATCTGAATTGTCTTTGATGATGTCAGTGGTTATTCTTCTTACTGTTATCCTACATATATGTGTCATTTTTCTCCATATTCTTTTAATATTATTTCCTCTGGCTTTGATTTTCTGTAGTTTAACTATATTTGTTGGTTTGTTTGTGTTTAACTTTCTGTCTAGTGGACATCTAGTTAACTAGAAGTCTAATTTAACATTTTTCAAAATATTTAGAAAATTCTTAACCATTAAAAAATGTCATTTATTTTATTCCACTCACTTTTGAGACCACACACCTGTGTGTGTGCTCACACACACATATGAAATTTAGAGAAGTTGGCTTTACCACTTACCAGCTACGTAACTTTGATCAAGTTTTTAGACAATATTTATCTCAGTTTCCTTATCTATAAGATGGGTAAAATGCAAGAACTTAAAATTATTTAAAATTGAAATTCTAATTAGCATGCTTATATAGTATTTACTAGAGGCCAAGGAGTAGTCAAAGTTCTTTAGAAGTGTTAACTCATTTAATTTTTATGACAAATGTTGCTAGTATTAATCCCATTTAATGAATGAGGTAATTTATCTCCAAGACCACTTGCAAGTTGGCTAGTGGCAGGGTTATTTGAACTCAGGCATTCTGGCTTCAAAAGGCAAGCTCTTGATTATGATATGATGCTGCCTGGTGAATGAATTAAGCATGTTTAACACTTCAAACGATGCCTGCCACATTGTCAGTGTGAAATAGACTTCAGTTTCTATTATTAAAATATATACATTTGTAATTGACTGCTGAGCCTCTGTATTTATGTGAAGGCCAGCTAAGATTCAGGGAAGACTGGAGTGTATAGAATTTGAATGATTTTAGCGAAAGAAATTATATAATCTAGCAAAATATCTCCCCAGTGCCTTGTGGGTCACCAGACTGTAAGAGGGGCCTGCATGAAGTGCCTTGAAGATTTGTGCCTTGGCAAAGGTCCTCTGAGTGTGCCATTTGTCTGACTGATAGCTATGGACAATCAGTGCACTACTATATTTAGCTAAAAGTTAGTGAAAGAAATGCTGTCTAGAACAGGGATTCACGAGATCTGCACAAACTCAGGAATTTATCACTACAATATCTTAAAGTAAAAACTGATTCTTCTAGATCACTTCAGTCTTGTCTGACTATCTGCAACCATTTTGACCCTAGCCTGCCAGGTTCCTCTGTCCGTGGGATTCTACAGGCAGGAATTCTGGAATGGGTTGCCATGCCCTCCTCCAGCGGATCTTTCTGACCCAGGGATTGAACTTGTGTCTCTTAGGTCTCCTGCTTTGGCAGGCAGGTCCTTACCACTAGCGCCACCTGGGAAAGCCTTTTTGAGGTGATATGTGGGCATTAAAAATGATTATAATGTTCTTAACTCTAACAACTTCTCTCCTTCTCTTCTTTCCTTGATCTTTGAGCTCTTATCTAGAGACGTAAGGATACAGCATTTTGGAAACTTGTAATAAACATGTAAACCACTTGCAACTAATTTGTTTGCATGATAGTTTACTTATGTTGAGGTTTCTCACAACTTATGTGCATTAGATTTGCCTTTGGCTTGTCCTTTTACATGCTTATGTGCTTTAAGAGTATTATACTTTTCATAAAGAGAGCTTTGTGTTTTGTCTACAAGCAAAACAAACTCAAAATCTCAACATGGGTGTGGTGTGGTAAGTGGTTTGAGCATTTACTTGAAATTTTAGTTTCTAACCTCTCACTTAATTTGGCCTTCTAAATGACTCTGAGTAATTATATTTTTACATGACTACATTTGGCTTCTTATGTCATGTGTTTTCCTTTACAGAAATATGCAGCTCTTTCACTTGTAAAATAAGAGAATTTTGATTAAAACATGATCTTTAGGTTCTCTTTTAGTGAAGTGATTTTATTTCAGATCTACCATGTTTCACCATCTAGATTATCATCACATTCAGGTTAAATATTGTGTCTTCTACATCTTTATTGTTAATCCTCTATATCTTGAGCCATGACAGATAATTGTTTGCATAATCAATAGTTATTTTAGTGCATAACTTTGTTTGGAAAACCTCATGGAATTATAAGATGAGACCTTGAGATTCAGCTCGTGCTTACTATTCTAGCAACCTGTATACCACTTGCTTCGTAGATATTTGTGGTTAAAGAATTATCAGAGGGATAATTCTTAATGCATGATTAAGGGATAAGCTTAATGCATGATTTACGTGGGTGAAAATTCAGAAGTATTTTGCAAATAAAGTTTTAATGCTGGTCATGTTTCTTTTTCCTGTGTTATGTTTAAAGAATAAGGATCTTCAAATAATAATCTGCAAAGTAGTGTATAAGAAGAAATAAAAGGGCAGCTTGCATATATTCAAGTCAGATTTTTTTCTGACAAAATTTCCATATTTACAGGACTAAAAAGTTAGATTATGCTTTCTCATTTTTTAAAATTCATATAGTGATAAAACTCTTCAAAAGATTTTTCATTCAAATAGTTAAATTGGAAATCACTCTAATACTCTTTTACACAGGACTGGAAAAGATCAGTTTTCATTCATATCCCAAAGAAAGGCAATGCCAAAGAATGCTCAAACTACCACACAATTGCAGTCATCTCACACGCTAGTAAAGTAATACTCAAAATTCTCCAAGCCAGGCTTCAGCAATACGTGAACCGTGAACTTCCAGATGTTCAAGCTGGTTTTAGAAAAGGCAGAGGAACCAGAGATCAAATTGCCAACATCCGCTGGATTGTCGAAAAAGCAAGAGAGTTCCAGAAAAACATCTATTTCTGCTTTATTGGTTATGCCAAAGCCTTTGACTGTGTGGATCACAACAAACTATGGAAAATTCTGAAAGAGATGGGAATACCAGACCACCTGACCTGCCTCTTGAGAAACCTATATGCAGGTCAGGAAGCAACAGTTAGAACTGGACATGGAACAACAGACTGGTTCCAATTAGGAAAAAGAGTACATCAAAGCTATATACTGTCACCCTGCTTATTTGACTTCTATGCAGAGTACATCATGAGAAACGCTGGGCTGGAAGAAGCACAAGCTGGAATCAAGATTGCTGGGAGAAATATCAATCACCTCAGATATGCAGATGACACCACCCTTATGGCAGAAAGTGAAGAGGATCTAAAAAGCCTCTTGCTGAGAGTGAAAAGAGGAGAGTGAAAAAGTTGGCTTAAAGCTCAACATTCAGAAAACTAAGGCCATGGCATCCAGGCCCATCACTTCATGGCAGATAGATGGGAAAACAGTGTCAGACTTTATTTTTTTGGGCTCCCAAATCACTGCAGATGGTGATTGCAGCCATGAAATTAAAAGATGCTTACTCCTTGGAAGGAAAGTTATGACCAACCTATATAGCATATGGGAGAAGGCAATGGCACCTCACTCCAGTACTCTTGCCTGGAAAATCCCATGGACAGAGGAGCCTGGTGGGCTGCAGTCCATGGGGTCTCTGAGGGTCGGGCACGACTGAGCAACTTCACTTTCACTTTTCACTTTCATGCGTTGGAGAAGGAAATGGCAGCCCACTCCGGTGTTCTTGCCTGGAGAATCCCAGGGACGGGGGACCCTGGTGGGCTGCCGTCTATGGGGTCGCACAGAGTTGGACACGACTGAAGCGACTCAGTAGCAGTAGTAGTAGTATATAGCATATTGAAAAGCAGAGACATTACTTTGCCAACAAAGGTCCATCTAGTCAAGGCTATGGTTTTTCTCATGGTCATGTATGGATGTGAGAGTTGGACTGTGAAGAAAGCTGAGCGCTGAAGAATTGATGCTTTTGAACTGTGGTGTTGGAGAAGACTCTTGAGAGTCCCTTGGACTGCAAGGAGGTCCAACCAGTCCATTCTAAAGGAGATCAGTCCTGGGTGTTCTTTGGAAGGACTGATGCTAAAGCTGAAATTCCAATACTTTGGCCACCTCATGCGAAGAGTTGACTCATTGGAAAAGACTCTGATGCTGGGAAGGATATGGGGCAGGAGGAGAAAGGGACAACAGAGGATGAGATGCCTGGATGGCATCACCGACTCGATGGACATAAGTTTGGGTGAACTCCGGGAGTTGGTGATGGACAGGGAGCTGTGGCATGCTGCAATTCATGGGATCGCAAAGAGTCAGACACAACTGAGCGACTGAACTGAACTGAACCCTACTTTAACTCTTATTCATTCATTAATTAATTTATTTTTCAAGAAACACCTACAAAATTACTGTAGAACAATTATTAACAGGCCACTTTGTGTAAGATTATTGCCCTTATGGGTCTTTACCCAGGTCTTAAATAATGCTGAAGATTGCAGTGAATGGTTCATGTCTGGTTTACATCTGCTGGAAGTGTGGAGTTAGTACACACTAACATGTCTACTTCTCCCTATCCCAATTCTCCTTTTGGTAACAGATTTTTTTCTCCTGACTACAAGGGTAAAGCTTTGATTAAGACTACGCCAAGAGTATCTCATCTGTCTGTGACTGATTCAACAAAGTGTATGTGATCAATCCAATCTAAGTCATTCCTTACATCATCTATAATGAGAGCTGGTGGTGAAGGGCCTCTTTCTCTTTGCTTATCGAGACATATGGAATAAGTCCAAATGCTTTCTATCGCCAAGTTCCTTGCTCTAGGAAAAAGATGATCCCCAGTAAAAGCCAATATTCAAATATGAGGCTGTGGGTAGACAGAGGCTATATTACAGCTGAGTCTGGTTCTCCTTTTGGAAAGTCATTTCTTTCTCTGTTCGTCATGATTATTTCAGTCAATATTTCATCAGCTGATTTTCTTCAATTAATTTAAGACTTTGTCACTTGCAATCCAAAAGTTCTGACTAATTAAAACAAATATATACATAAGTGCATTTGAAGAAAAACAGAAAGTGCATCTTGTATTCTCAAGCACAGCTCTAAACACATGTGAGGAATATAAAAAGGGAAGGTTTCTTTTTTTTTCTTGAAGATATATTTTTAGATTCTCCCCCTAACAACATATACCTTAACATTTCTGTTGACTTAATACTTCAAACATGACATAAAGATAAAATTTAGTATCAGTAATATTACATTGTAGTTTGATATTTTTATAAATTTCTCAAACCTTTAGAAAATATACCTTGACCTTTATGTTTTCTTTTGTTACATGCTTTCTGATTTTTGTTTACCTTTTTATTCATTACTACCTCCCTAAATTGTGGGTAGACACTAGAAAGAGATACGTCTCCTTTGGTTCTTTAGTTACTTACTACACATTCCAGTAAAAGATTTGGAGCATGAGGGCCTTGGATCCAAGGAATGTTTGTGAATAACTGGGTATTTCTACTCTTCATGTACTTGATTACAATTGGAAATGGAGGGTAGGCAGAAATTTAGGATTGTGGATTGTAATGGGAGATTTTCCCACTCCCAAGATATTCAGTGCCTTCATAGAAGAATGCAATAGGGCCACTATCACAAAATACCACGGACTGGGTGGTTTGACATGTAGAAATCGATTTTGTCACAGTGCTGGAGGCTAGATGTCTGAGATCAAGGTGTCTGAAGGGTTGCTTCATCAGAAGCCGTTCTACAAGGCTTCGCACTGTGTCCTCACAGGGTATTTTCTCTGGAGATCAAGGCTCCCTGATGATTTCACTCAACCCTAATTACCTCTTTAAAGACCTTACCTCCAAATATAGATACATTCTGAGGTACTGAGGTTAGAACTTCAACATATGAATTTGGGAGGATACAATTCAGCCCAAAGCATAGCACAACGCAGCTGCAGGTCTCAGATCAAATGTCACCTCTTCAGAAAGGCACTTTCACTTGATTTTCTATCAGAGCACCCTGTTTTAATTTCCCAGCAGTACTGAAGTTATCTTTTGTATTTATCTGATTGCTTATTTATTCTGTCTCCTTTATAAGAGGAGAGAGGTCCCATGGAACTGATCCTCTGCTCTATGCTCAGCATCTAGATCAATGATTGGATATAGTGGGCATTCAATAAATAACTGTGAAATAAACTGCATTACATTAAGACAATTAAAAATACTTTTACTTCAGAAATGATATTTTAACAAAATAATTCCTGTTTCAAGCATCAATAAATTGTGTTATATATAATATAAATTTAAAATTTTTTTCAAATATTTATATCAGAGTTTATTAAAGTCTTTAAACTGTTCTAGGAAAATTTTGAGATGTAGATAGGAAGGAAAGCATATTAAAAGTAGTAAAACACATACTAATTCTGATCATTTTAGTATATGTGGGTTAGTAAATAACTTCAACAGGAAGTTTGCATTTGACTTTGCAGCAGACCACAGGGCTTAATTGAAATTTATAAAAAAACACATTTTTCTTAGTAAAAAAAGAAAGAAAAATAAAATTTAGTCATTGCCCTTAGGCTCTATTTTTTAAAATTGTCTTCATAAGCATAGCATGAATTTTACTCACAGGAATTTTAGAACCATATAAAAGTAGAAAATTTTTCTGAAAATGGACACCCATGAAAGAATTGTTGAAGAGCAGACAGAAGACATGACTTCCCTGAACTATTGCCTTTGATTGGTCCCACTGTTTCCAATATTACAAATTTGAAAAGATGAGGACTAAAAATTGAATTCAAGAGATTGACCCACAGCAGCCTAATGGAGAAGGAAAAGGCAACCCACTCCAGTGTTCTTGCCTGGAGAATCCCAGGGACGGGGAGCCTGGTGGGCTGCCGTCTATGGGGTTGCACAGAGTCGGATATGACTGAAGCGACTTAGCAGCAGCAGCAGCCTAAATACCAGGTCTGGCACTACAAGTGGTATCCAGATTGAAGCTGAAATTCCTCAATCATGTTATAGTCCCTGTACTCCTGTGCCCATGAACACGGAGGGCAGCACTCTGAACCAGGAGAATAGGAGACGGTATCTTGAATATCACCAAATATTTTTGTCAAAGTATTTTTCTCAACCTCACACTCTGTTGTTTAGGGCCTGGGGTTAAAGTGAGTAGCTTCATGCTTTGCTTTCTCTATGTCTTGTAAGATGCCACTTACTCTCTGCCTCAATCTACCCCTTAAGCCCACTCAAGAGACCTGTCTTTGTCAGGAATCTTTTGCATCCAGTGGCAGAAACCCAACTCAAAATGGCTGAAGTGAAAGGGGATATAATTAGATTACTTAACGGGCGGGAACAGATAAGAATAACTAAAACCAGCAGCTCAAATGATATAATTGGGACCTGCTCTCTGTCTCTTAACTCTGCCCCTTTCTTTGTGGTGAATATTCCAAGGCTCTAACTAGAAGTTCCAGTTTTCTGTCATCATTCTGCTTGAACTTTCGGTGAGAAGAAAGTTTTTTCTTACCAATATTTCCACACACGATGTGTGGAATTGGATCTCCTTGTCTGGGGTTTGCAGCATGACTCTCCTTGCACCTACCACTCTGTAATGGATGCCCAGCCCTACAAGAAGCTCATGAACTGAGAGCGGGGTAAGGTAGGTTCCAAATGGAAAACCATCGTGCTGTCACCATAAACAGCAGAAAAGGATGGCAGGCAGTTCGCACAAACAGGTGTCCCCTAAAAGGTTATGGTAAACATTGAGTGTTTACTCAAAATGGTAAACGTTGAGTGTACAGTGGACCTGACATGAAATTTTAAAATGAGCTGTACTGCAACACTAATCTTTTTGTAACCATGGCCTATTAATTTCCATATTTTGTCTCTGTATTGTCCGTTGTCCTGCATGAGAGTTGTCTGTAATTTTGACTTTCTATGTTAAGAGGATCTTGAAGGCAGTAACAACAGCTTCTTCACCAACACCATTCCTCCAATGTCTAGCATCATTAGAATTCAATGCATATTCAATAAGAGCTAAAATTGTGAAAATAGACATACAATATGAAGTTCAAGTCAATCAATTTCTATCTTGTTAACAAGCAATGTTGCATACTATTTGGATCAGTTCCTTCTTTTTGAAAGATTTTTTTAAAATAAATTATAAGAATACATAATGTCATACTGTCTCTTGTTGGGATATTCTAAAGCAATATCATGGGTGGTGTAATGTATATTTTAGGGGAACTAACAGATGATGGATACAAATATCTGAAAATACTGGGTCCTTGAATATACAGAATGCCCTCTGTATGAAGGTTGTGATGCCCTTTTATTTACAACTATGAATAAATTGGGCTTTCCTGGTGGCTCAGCTGGTAAAGAATCCACCTTCAGTGCAGGACACCTAGGTTTGATCCCTGGGTTGGGATGATCTCTTTAAGAAGGGAATGGCTACCCACTCCAGTTCTGGCCTGCTGCTGCTGCTAAGTCGCTTCAGTCGTGTCCAACTCTGTGTAACCCCATAGACGGCAGCCCACCAGGCTCCCCCGTCCCTGGGATTCTGCAGGCAAGAACACTGGAGTGGGTTGCCATTTCCTTCTCCAATGCATGAAAGTGAAAAGTGAAAGTGAAGTCACTCAGTCGTGTCCGACTCCTAGCAACCCCATGGACTGCAGCCTACCAGTCTCCTCCACCCATGGGATTTTCCAGGCAAGAGTTCTGGAGTGAGTTGCCATTGCCTTCTGAATCCCAATGGGATCACAAAGAGTTGGACATGACTGAATGACTTTCACTTCACTTCATGGATAAATTAACAATACCCACTAATTGCACCTTTGTTTTATGTTTTTGCCTCAAAAGCTTCATGAAACCCTCTCCTTAACATAACAAGAAAATCTTATAGTGACAAGCTATATGGGTGTTTAGAGTTTTGCTTAAAATTTGTCCTGTTATTAATATTGGGACTATCTCAGTTTTCTTTAAAAATAGGTGGATTGTTACACTTAAGTTTATCATATACCTAAGTTCTCCCAACAGCTTCTATTCTGTGTAGTTAGAACTGCTTGTTAGTAGTTTTCATTTGTTAAAAATGTTTATCAAGTGCCTACTGTCCATAGCTCTGTATATACCAGCAGAAATGTGACCTGGTCACCGGGTTACTAGGATTGTTAACCTGTATTAGAGTGAGAGCGTGCAAATATAGTGCTCTGTTACAGTATCTTTTCCTCACACCATTCCAAATCCAACAAATAATCCACTAAATAATAAAACATTGTACCAGGCATCAGGAGATGGTAAAACTTACTGGAGGCAGAAGCTTGTTTAAAGGCAGCACAAAGAAGAAGAGAAACAAAGAACTTGGCAAAATAACAGTTCAATCATCACTTATTTCCCTGGAACATTGATGAAAAATTAATCCCAACAGGAAAATTTAAAAGTATAATCAATGTTCAGTATATATCTATATAGTTTATCATAACCTGGGTCATGCGTTTCCTTCCCTTTCCATTAGCAGTACATCAAGGAACCGACAAGAGAAGAACCATTCTAATCTCAGTGGTTGAGGACCACTTCTGTAACTCTCACCCTTTCCCGACTCTCTACTGTAGAAATTAACCCATTTTCTATCAGTGTGTTCCTGGGTGAGGAATTATAGACACTAAAGATGAAATACTCAACTTATTCATCTCAGCGTTTATTCACATTCCTAGGTTGTGTGACAAGGGAATGATAGAGGGCAAGAGAACGTTTACAGTAACTTGGCTTCTTCTTGCAGAGAAGAATTATCTAATTATCAATTACATCTTTTTCTTTTTGGATACAGCACATCCAGTTTTCTTTGGACATCTCACTGTTCTCCATTGGAGAGCAGTAATAGGGCAGTTTCATCAAGGAATTGCATCTTTCCCCTGGTGAAAAGGTGGGAACCTGACCTAACCAAGGTCAATCATACACAAGTTCTAGAATTTAAAAATGTGTAAAAGGTGATTCAAGGTCTGAAAATAGTCAAAGATAGATCATTTTGATGATAACACTTTGAGAAAAGAAAACTGTTTATTAGTTTCTGGTATTTGTATGTTACAAAATGTTTTGACCCCGTACTTTCAGAAACTTGATGTTTCAGTTTCTTTGGGCCATCCCTGTCATTCATATATGAAATTGTCCAAAGAGAGTTTCTGATGACTGCAACCTTCTTACTCATTCTGCTTATTATGCCTTTCCTTCCTTAACTTATACTTTAAGTTTTAGTGCAAACGATGACATCCATAAAAACTTCTTAACACTGGCTTTCCCAAGAAGAATGTATTATTCCCCAAACCTCTTGCTGTTATGTCATTTGTTAACACTCCTCCCTTGTAACTTTCTTGCTATATAATTGTGGCTGGTTGAATACATGACTATTGCTGGATGGTGAGTTCTTTTCAGGGTAGTTAATATATCCTTGCAATTTTTGTAACCTCGGTACATCTCATAGAGCTGTGATTGTAGTGAAAAAAAATAAAGTTTTTATATATACATCACAAATATGTATTTGTTATTTATATTTAAACACATACATGCATTAAATATATTTAAACAAATATATATATTAAATATATATTTAAACAAATATATATATTAAATATATATTTGTTTGTTTAAATGCATATGTAAATAGAGTGTCTCCAGTGACAGGTGGCTATTTTCCCAGACTGTTCCTTAAATTGAAATCAGGAACTAATCTGAAGTAAATATATCTTACCTTTTTCACTATTATGAGGAACATTTCAGTTTGCATTTGTGAAGCTATGTGGGTTACCTGAATATACACAACTATAAAGTCTGAAAAATAAGTAAGCATTGGCTTAGGAAAGTGAGGAAGATGTTTATAGAGTATTTAGTTTTCAGAATAGGTAGCTAGTATTTTTCAGATGTCAAAGAATAAAGTATGAGGATTCAGCTGGCCTCATTCTATCTTGTGATATCTTATTTATAAATTATACCCTTCCTACTTCCAGAACATGAATTTTGAAGTTCCTTAAAATAAAAACATATCTAATAGGATCTAATAAAGCTAAAAGAAGAAAATTACAAATCTTTAAACTTGGGAAAATGGTTTTTCCAATAATCAAAGTTTGAACTTCTTGCATCAACGAAAATGGAAATGTGATGGTTTGTAAGGTTTCATGTGCTTAAAGAAAGCATATAGTTAATTAATTTATGAATGTTTGGCCTTAAATTCTTTGTATTTATGTATATGTGTATAATTATTGAGTGAATATATTAAAAGCAAAGTAATGTTTATATAGAAATGATCCTCTAAGTTAAGTATATATACATTGGATTTTGGCAGTAGTTGCTTGAGATCTCAGCCCAGATTCTTTCCACTGGCCTGACAGCACTCATCCCACAGGTGCTATGAGTTCAAAGAACTTCTAACTTCAGAGAAATGTCCTTGGTTTGGGTACGATGCAGAGATTCCACCCACATCCCTCCTCCAGTGTCTGACATACATGGGGCACAGTGGACAGGAAAGCCCAGTCCCTTTTCCTTGAGGCAGGTCCATTCCGTGACCTAACTGCAGTGCATCTTCCAGAACTCCTGCTCACCACAGTGGATCAGGCCAAGCCCAGACTTTATGGGAGATGCATCCTCACTCAGCACTTTCCCTCTGCCTGTCCTATGTGATCCTTCAGAGGATTTTTCCTTCTAAAAGTGTGTTCAGTAAATTACCCGTTCTGGGTCCCTGTCTCAGACTTGGCCTCTGAAGAACCCGATTTAGGACCATTTAGGCTAATATGCTATATTATATGTTTTTAAGTTGAGTCCTGCTTAAAGTGCAAAGTTGTAAAGCCAGTGCTGCCATCACCACAGTCTTGCCCCCCAGGTGGACTAAACACAGCACATTCCGACAAGCTTGGTACCTGGTATGTAACTAACTGCTGTGTAACAGTCTCTTAGAATCAAAGGGAATTTGAGTAGTCATAAAAATCATATTTAAGGGTATAATTTTTCACCCTCTCTTGTATTGAGTGCTTCTTTTTTAATAGAATGCAAATTGGGTTATTCGGTTTGAAGGCCATTTAAAAATAACTATATGCTTTTATAAGAAAATGACATACAATTTTATCAAAGTCTTTACCTATTTTTATAGTACAGCTAGCACTCACTATGACTCACTGTGCAAACCAAGTTAAGAACTTTCTAATATTTGCAAATATTTTTTCACTCAGATTTGGCAAAATCCTCTAGTCACAGACGTTTAAAAACTTATTCTTAACCTAGGTTGCTATCATTTTTTCCTTTGTAATACTAATGCTTCTAGGGGAAATATATGTATGTAAATGTTTTTTGAGGTCCAGATTCAAATGTGTTATATATTTGACTAAAATCTTTTTTGTCTTAAAATCCTGATTTTACTTTTGCAATTTTGGACATGGCTCTGTTGCATCCCTCCCCTGCTTGCACAATCTGGTGGCTATATGTTCTGTTCTCACCACACTGCAAGAATTTGTCTGATCCTATGTGCAGAACTAAACTTCGTCTTACCTTCTCTGCTTCCTTCTAGGGATGGGCACAGTGTTTGCGTCTCAAAACTGTACTAGCTGGCCACTTGCTCGAAATATCCTTGTTTCTTAATGGACTTCATCTTAGAAATGCAATCACTATGTCAGAGCTTCATTGACCCTCACTAGCCTTATTGTCTGAGAAGGCAATGGCACCCCACTCCAGTACTCTTGCCTGGAAAATCCCATGGACAGAGGAGCCTGGTGGGCTGAAGTCCATGGGGTCAGGAAGAGTCGGACATGACTGAGTGACTTCCCTTTCACTTTTCACTTTCATGCGTTGGAGAAGGAAATGGCAAGCCACTCCAGTGTTCTTGCCTGGAGAATCCCAGGGACGGGGGAGCCTGGTGGGCTGCCGTCTATGGGGTCGCACAGAGTCGGACAAGACTGAAGCAACTTAGCAGCAGCCTTATTGTCCATCTCGTTTAGGGTGGCCTGTAGCCTTAAGGCCAGTGTTAACTACTCCAACCCTGATGACTCTTCAGTCTCTCTGTCTCTGGGCCTCAGATATCTCTCTCTGTACACTGGGAAGGACTAATTACTTTGCCTTCACAAGGGTACTTTTGGAAAGACTATGTACCCGGAAGCCATAAGCATCTTTCTTTAAGATTCATTTCTTGTCTTTTTATCCCAAGAACTCAACAAAAAAGAGAGAAACAATAAAGTTGAGGCTCATATTCAAGCTTTGAGTGAGTTATTAGAACATTTTTTTTTAATGTGTGTTTAGTTATCAATTACTATAATAGAAACAGTAATAGTGATAAGCACCAGGGTAGGCACAAAGATATGAGGATGTAGGTAAAAATGCTCCTCCCCTTAGAAGTTTAATTTAAATGAATAAGTTTGTATTAAGTATTCACAAACATTTATAAAATAACACAGTGTTTAATGTGGGTGAGGAAGAGGACATTCAGCTACTGATTGAGAATCGGGGATAGTTTTACAGAGAAAGAGACATGAATTGCATCTTGAAACACAAGAATGCTTTTTATCAAAGAGGTAAACAAATGTCGACAAGAAATTCAAAGTAGGGGTTGACATTTTCAAAGGCACAGAAGAATAAGAAAACATGATGGACTGGATAAAACCGATGGGTCTGGAGTGGGTTGCCATTTCCTGCTCCAGGGAGTCTTCCCGATGAGTGGTAGGCAACTGTTGTGGAGTCTTCAAGTCAGAAAAGATCAAAATATTTAAGAGCTACATTTCTTTTTCAATGCAACTGAAAATAATTTTGAGTCTGGGGGGGCTAGTGTATTTGTGAATTAGTAGTACAAAACAGCTTTCCTACCTTTGATACTTTATGTTTGCATCATGCTTAAATAATCTCAAAATGTATCCACACACATTATTTCACCTTATTCTCAGAACTACTCCAAGACAGGTGTTGTCATCATCTCTAACAGAAAAATGAGGCTCACAGAGGTGAAATATTTTACCCAAGGTCATACACTGATTTAATGACAGAATATATGTATGTCAAGAGGACTGCAAAGTGTTGGGGAACACGTAAGATATAGGCAATTGCTCTCAATAGATCTGGCTCCTCTTCTCATAGTTTAGATTGACCAGTAACCTCAAAGCCAGTAAAAGCCATACTCTAACCAGGGCGACTCTTCAACTGGCAACCCAGAGCAGCAGCAATGTCACTGGTTCCTGCAATGGAAGCACACCTGGTCCTCCATGAGATACTGCACTAAACCGGATGGATTCCAGCTTCACCGTCCAGCGACTCCGCCCCAGTGGTTTTGAAGTGCAGCTCTGCTCTTCCCACGAGGCTGCCCCTCCGCCATTCGTCACTCTCCACCACTGTGGTCAGATGCTCTTCCTTGGAGTAAGATTTTTTTTTTTAAGCCTTCTTTTTGAGTCCAGGATATTTGCTATGAAGACTTTCTCTACCTAGTCTCATGCCTAGGACCAGTTAGGAAGACAGGCTGGATGCTTTAGACTTCAGCAGAAGGTTGCCTGCATTCTTTCAGATGATGAACAAGGACACCGGAAATCCTGCATTTCTGTTTTAGGAAGATAACTCTGGTGGTTGTTATCTTTTCTGCCTCAGTACTCCATTCGCTAAAAATAAAACCTCCATTGGTTTAATATTTTGATTTCAGGCACAGTCCAGGACATATTTGAAGTTGGCTCCTCTTATAAAATATTTCTCCTTTAAATATGTAAATGTCAATAGAGGGACACATTCTCCTGGGGGATCCTATCTCGTCCTTCCTCTCCTCTCAGTGGGCATGCTGTGGTGGCTACAGAAGCCCAAAGAGACTCAAGCCCATTGCAATCAAACAATAAAGATCTGCAAAGAGTTCAATGCTATTGAATGAATGAATAGATTTATTAACTTATATAGCTGAAACATGAATTGTTTGTGAATGAAATCTATAGAGAAAAATGGGAATAGGAGGCAGCATGTGAAGAATCCCGTGAAGAAAGATGTTGACAGCAACAAAATAAAACAGTTTCAGGATTGGTATTAACGGGGTGACTTGAGTATTAATTAGGCAATTTGGGTATTAATTAGATAATTTGTTTCTGCTGCAGAATTCTATGAACTAGAAATGAACCTATAAGGCTGGTTGTGTGCATATGTGTGTGTGAGAGAGGCAGAGAATGATCCTGGGAATGGTGCCAAATTGAAGTCCCTGGAAGACTAAAGTCCTCAATTTACCTGGAGAATGGTTTCCATTGTGTTAGCAGAAGCCTTAGCAATAGCATCAGTGAATTATATTCAGGATGACCTAATGCAGATATCCTCAAGGCTGGAGTGTCCTATTCTGCCCTTCATACTGAAAAGAGAGTTAGTCGCTACTGCTTCAAAGACAGTCTGCTTAAAATCCCTTGTTACAGGGATATGTCATTTCCACGGATTGCTATAATTTGGGAAGATCATCGGAAGTAGATTCAGTCAAATTTACAAGGGCCGAGAACTCTCAGATGTGAATTTTAGCAACATTTATTCAATTTGGTTGACACTGGCTAACAGAATAATTATTTTCCAGAACAAAGATTCAAGAATCTTGTCTTTCTCTCTAGAAACTAAATTGAAATACTATGGCATCTACTATAAACTATCAAACACTCTGGCTTGGTTTGCTCATTCTTTAAGGAAAAATTTTATTTTTTATCTTTTTTTAAAATTTTTTATCTTTTTATGTGGGCTTCTCTCATAGCTCAGTTGGTAAAGAATCTGCCTGTAATGCAGGAGACCCCAGTTCAATTCCTGAGGCGGGAAGATCCCCTGGAGGAGAGATAGGCTCCCCACTCCAGTATTCTTGGGCTTCCTTTGTGGCTCAACTGATAAAGAATCCTCCTGCAATGCAGGAGATTTGGATTCGATCCCTGGGTTGGAAAGATCCCCTGGAGAAGGGAAAGGCCACCCACTCCAGTATTCTGGCCTGGAGAATTCCATGGACTGTCGCAAAGAGTTTGATATAAACTATCAAACACTCTAGCTTGGTTTACTCATTCAATAAGAAAAAAATTTATTTTTTATCACTTTACTAGTTAACACCTGCCCATCTAGAATATTCATTCTGTGGGGGTAAAAAAGTTGTCATGCATATTGCTGCATCCTTAATGTTTAAAATGCTGCCTTCTCCATAACAGATCTTCAGTATGTAATAACTACATAAATGAAGCAATCACTATGGTTACATTCATGTTGTAGCTCCTCACCTCAGTTAGAAAGGTTTAAAGTTATGAAGTTAAATTACTGTGACCAAAAGTATTTAAAATTAAAGACTACAGATAAATGTAGGTAAGGAACCAAACAAACAATAACCTTCTTAAGCCTGAAATACCACCTAGGTGGCTTTAGTTGAGTTTGGATGAAAAAGCGTGCCTATTTCCCACTTGCCAGCAGATGGCCTAATTATTCCATTGTTCACCGGTCATGGAAACTACTCTGCATAAAGAAAACCAATTGATGGGGACTACTAACTTTCCTCTTAATATTTTTTAAAGCAGAGATAATGTTTTAGTATGTTTTCCATTATTTTTTGCTGGGTTAAAAATTGATTAGAGATGCTGATTTTAATATAGCCTGTCTAATCAATAAGGAAAGCAGGTACTGCTCTTTGTATGCACCAAATCACCTAGGAAGATCTATAGAGGTGACATATTAATATCATTGCCTCAGGGATAAATTGATTCATCAGCCTCCATGAGTAAAGCAAGGCTCTTTATTTTCCTCTGGATGGTCTTTACAAGTCTTTCAACACATATTCCATTTAGACAACTTCAACAACTTTTCTGAAGATCAATGTAAATGAACTGTTGATCTTCAATCTCAGTTTACCTGTAACAAACTTTCTCAGATTTCTGAGGTTATTTACAGAGTATATAATTTGTCTATAAGGGAATGTGCTATTTCATCTAAAAAGTATATTGAATTTTTCTTTAAGAGTAAAGATGAAAAATATACTATGCTTGAAGAAAAAGAGAGCAAGAGATAGAAGGGAATTTTACAAATTAATATAATGTCTCATTTGATCACTGATGCAATGGACATAAACTTGGGCAAACTCCTGGAGATGGTGAGGGACAGGGAGGCCTGGTGTGCTGCAGTCCATGGGGTTGCAAGGAGTCAGGCACAACTGGGTAACTGAACAGAGCTTGTGTGATATTTTAGTTTATTAACCTACCAATCTAAAAACACGTTATTCCATTATTTTTTTTTAATATTGCCCATCTTGTCAGTCGTCTAAGTATTTATTTGCTTTCCCCTACTTGAAGGTAAGCACTGTGAGGTTAGGGGCTTTGTCTCTCTCAATACTGTTTATATACTGACACCCACAACAGTGCTTTGTATATGGAAATAATTAATCTTAATATGTATGAAACAAAGAAATTTGATTCTGAGTACATTTTCCAGGGTAAACCAATAGGAAAAGGCAATGAAATTTGGCATAGCAATTAGAAGTCTCAATCTTGGGCCACTCCGAAATTTAAAATAATCTGGCAATTATTTTTCAAACACTTGCCACATCCTACCTGCTTGTACCTCACACCAGGTAGCTCACTTTCTACAAGGTTATTCAAGAAAAAGAGCCTTATTGCAGAAAACCAATTACCTGCCCACAATCCTAAAAATGTCATCTCAAAAATAAATTAAGAAAGAAAAGGATAGAGAAAATCCCACAAGTAACATAATGGTGTTTTTTTGTGCACATGAAATCAGGAATAAAGTCATGGTGTCTGTTTTATCATTATAATTTATATATATCTTAAGTCCATTTGGACCTAACACTACATACTAAAAATATTTCAGAGAAAATGAAAAGGAGATAAAGAGGTGAGTTAACCATTTTTATCCTTGTGACTTCATTTTCTTTCATTGGTGGCTTCACCAGGATTTTGAAAGAAGAAAAACAGGCCTACTATCCCCATCATGACATCTGTCTGATTAGTATATTTGATACTGTATAGACACTGTCTTAGAGAAGAAAGTCATTTTTGTTTCCTGGTGGAACTGTTATTTCTTGGTTTGTTTGTTTGGTAGTTTACCATTTTACTTTTTGTTAAGCAAATCATTGGAAGATTATTTCTTATTAAACATGAATGAAATGAGTTATTATTATGTCATTTTTAATCCATATTTTTGAAATAAAAATATTCTCATGGAAAGAGTATGCTATCACAGTAAAAGTCAAAGTGAAAGTTGTTCAGTCATGTCTGACTCTTTGCGACCCCATGGACTAAACAGTCCATGAAATTCTTCAGGTCAGAACACTGCAGTAGGTAGCTGTTCCCTTCTCCGAGGAATTTTCCCAACCCAGGGATTGAACCCAGGTCTCCTTCATTGCAGGTGGATTCTGTACCAGCTGAGCCGCAAGGAAAGCCCCTTCAAATCTGATTTCACTGATATAAATGCATATTTTAATTAGTAATCAGAGTGCTTAAAACAATTTTAAAAACCTAGATTTCTCAATAGAAAATTCAAAAGTCCCCAAAGATTCTGGAAAGATGTTTGGTGTTACCATGCTGATTTTTTTTTTTAAACAATATAAAATCTGTGATTTAACTTTAGAGTTGTATCTTCCTTAATCAGTATTTTGAGTGTGTAATCAAGAAGGTGTCTACACAGTTTTATTTATTAAAAAATTTTTTTCTTAGGAAGATTTCTCAAACCTGCCCTAGAGGCTGTGGACATTAGTACCAGTAAGCAAAAATGTTATTACTTTCATCTTCTTACTTTTTGGATTCTGGTTGCTTTCAGGATTTCATACCTATACTCTATTCACTTGCGTCAACAAAGAAAAATTGATTTAGATATTTTACAATGGATCTTATTATTTTATCTAAATTTTCTTATTTTTAAAATAATTAAAAAGTAATGATAAAATACAATTTGTATAATTTTTTAATATAAAAAAGGTATTTAGATTGTGAATTTCATGTTGTGTGCCTTTACTTACTGATCGAGTATATGTTATATTCTACATGCTCTTTTAGTGTGTAAATATATATTAGTATATATAATATGTATATATTGTTAATATATATAAAATTGATCAATCAGGAAAGGGGTACAACATGGGGTTATGTATAGTCTTTCTAAAATATACATAGTGAATATATATTAGATATAATATTTTATAGGACACATATTAGTGTAAATATTTTACATGCATATATATGTATATATGTAAAATATATCCATGGTATCCGGTCCCATCACTTCATGGGAAATAGATGGGGAAACAGTGGAAACAGTGTCAGACTTTATTTTTTTGGGCTCCAAAATCACTGCAGATGGAGATTTCAGCCATGAAATTAAAAGATGATTACTCCTTGGAAGGAAAGTTATGACCAACCTAGATAGCATATTCAAAAGCAGAGACATTACTTTGCCAACAAAGGTCTGTCTAGTCAAGGCTATGGTTTTTCCTGTGGTCATGTATGGATGTGAGAGTTGGACTGTGAAGAAGGCTGAGCGCCGAAGAATTGGTGCTTTTGAACTGTGGTGTTGGAAAAGACTCTTGAGAGTCCCTTGGACTGCAAGGAGATCCAACCAGTCCATTCTGAAGGAGATCAGCCCTGGGATTTCTTTGGAAGGAATGATGCTAAAGCTGAAACTCCAGTACTTTGGCCACCTTATGCAAAGAGTTGACTCGTTGGAAAAGACTCTGATGCTGGGAGGGATTGGGGGCAGGAGGAGAATGGGATGACAGAGGATGAGAAGGCTGGATGGCATCACTGACTCGATGGATGTGAGTCTGGGTGAACTCCGGGAGTTGGTGATGGACAGGGAGGCCTGGTGTGCTGCGATTCATTGGGTCGCAAAGAGTCGGACATGACTGAGCGACTGAACTGAACTGATCCTTCTTTCTATTCATACTAGAGAAAAGCATAGGTTGTCTCAGGTGAGGGGCAGCTGTGCCATACTGGTGTTGGGGTCTCCACCGGGATGGTCCATCCCATTATACTGTGCTCCACTGAACCATGGCGTCCCTTCCTTCACCAACCACACCTAACTACACCTTCTTGGAGGGGAAGAATGTGCCTGACGCTGGCTTTGTCATGCCTGTGTGGCAGCTGGAAGTCACAGAAAACAAAGCCATGTTCCAATTGGACCCTGGTGCCCTTTCCTTCTTTGAAAAGTGACTTTTTGAACTTGAGGCACATATGAGGCTGCCTGGTTATCTTTTTCTTCATTGTCTTCTTTGAGAAGGCAGGTTGAATAAAAACAAAATAAATACATACTTTAACATTTTTTAAAATTTTAAAAAAACTTTTTTTTTAATTTGGAGGTTTTTTTATGTTGAAAAGGGCTTTACATTTATTTGTACTTAGTCGTTTAGTCGCTAAGTTGTGTCTGACTCTTTTGTGACCCCATAGACTGTAGCCTGCCAGGTTCCTCTGTCCATGGGATTTCCCAGGCAGGATTACTCTAATGGCTTGCCATTTCCTTTTCCAAGGGATCTTCCTGACCCAGGGATCAAACTCATGTTTCCTTCATTGGCAGGCAGATTCTTTACCACTGAGTCACCAGGGAAGCCCATATTTGTACTTAGACCAGCAGGTAAATGATGAACTATAAGATTGATCACTGCTGTGAAAGAGCTAGAGTATATGGAAGAGTAAGATCACTTCTAGTTTGGAAGATGGGTGGAAAGTCTAGGAAAGATTCACAGTGTGGCATTTGAGGCAGGCCTTGGGGGATGAAAAA
The DNA here is from genome assembly GCF_003369695.1 of Bos indicus x Bos taurus. Taxonomy (NCBI): domain Eukaryota; kingdom Metazoa; phylum Chordata; class Mammalia; order Artiodactyla; family Bovidae; genus Bos; species Bos indicus x Bos taurus. The sequence goes on along the minus strand of NC_040081.1, from coordinate 21,347,850 downwards.
CATTTGTGTTGTACTCTTCATTGGAACTTACATAATTTACTTAATTATTTTATGATGCATGGGTGTGTATATATATATCTATATAGAGAGAGAGAGAAAGAGAGAGGCAGAGACAGAGACTGTACTAGAGGCCAAGTGCTATTGTAGACACAGCAGTGAATAGAACAGATTAAAATCTCTGTCCTTAAGGATTTACATTCTAGTGGAGGAGGAGGCAAATAATAAAAACATAAATATATTTTACAAAATAGTAAGCAAAAAAGTAGAAAAATTATCTGGCTCTTTTGTTCCTAGCTGGAGGACATTGGTCAATGAACTTATTCTCTATAATGCTCATTTTCTGCATTAAAAATGGACATAATGCTTACTACAAACGGATGTCATAAAGTGCAAATGAGATAATGAATAGAAAGTGGTTATCTAAGGGCTTAGTGTATAGTCACATTTAGATTAAAGTTGCAATAATAATTTTAGTTATCATTATTTAGGAAATTCTGTTTAACTGGGGAGGTGGCATGTAAGTTTGCAAAACACTGATTGATGGCTGGAGTGTTGAAAAGAGAAAGTGAGGTAAAGACTGATTTCGTTTGGAGGATTCATGGAATGTTGATGGGTTTTAAACTGATTTTACAAGGTTTTATTGAAGAGGATATTAAAACAAATCATAGATGAGAAGGAATTACACAAGTTAAAAAGGAAAGGACAGGTGGGCAGCATCCAGTTCTAGACACTAGACCAACTCTTGATACTTTTGTTGATTTAAAAAGACATATCCACTATGCAAGGGTGCCATCCAAGGAGATATTAAAGTAAAAATTTAGTAGCCAATATTTACTAATTCTGGGGAAAGGAAAGTGAAGGACAGACAAAGCCTGAAACAAAGTAACAAATATGTGTCTCTGTGAAGAGGAAAGAATATTAGGATTCTAGGGAAAGCTAAGCTTGGAAATCCCAGGGGGACAGTAGCCAATGGGAGGAGCTCTATCAATGCCCAGGGGGACAGTAGCCAATGGGAGGAGCTCTATCAGTGAGAAGCTCTACTCCAGTCACCAAGCTGTGGGCAGTTACTATTCTCCAATCTCTGGGGGCAGATCCACAAGGGCATATGAGCTGTGGAAGGTGACTCTGATATCCAGAAAGTTACCAGAACATGGTCAGGTACTTTGTAAAAGGGAGAGCAGAGTGTACTAAACCTCAGTTTTTTTGTTTTTTTTTTTTCACATAGTTAATGGAAGGTAGATAGGAGAAGAGCAGAATGAGGCCAAGAAAAGGATTCAGAAATAAAGCAGGAGTTTATTTTTCATAGGTGAGTTCTTGGTTTGCTTTGGCGTGTCTGAGGATTATTTTGGGGGGGGATTTGACCTCTTTTCCTAGAATTATTCCTGGGAGTCTAAAGCATTACTTTGTGAGCCGGTGGTTTTCACTGTGAGGAGGAAGAAGGAAAAGACAGAGGGCAGTAAGGCAGAGAGCAACAGGAACAAAAGCTTTCAGATGAAGACTGAACACGCAGCGTGTGGATACTTTATCAGGCAAAACTGATATATGCAGGTGGCTGCTTCAAACTATGTAGTACAAAAGGAAATGCCTAAGTGAATAAATTAACCTAATAATTCTTAAACCTCACTTTATTCTCAACAAATATAAAGGAGGACAATAACCGAACCATAGGCCCTCTTTGTCATAACTTCTATCTCTGCAAATGCCTGCCTTCCATCTTCAGCGGATCTCCATCAGGCAGCATAAGAGATCCATGGAAGAAAATTTAAATTTGGCCTTAAAACCAACATATATTTTTGATTATATTCTAAAATATCAAATTCTTTAAATATAGGGGAAGAGAATGTAAAAGGTAGGTGCTTTAGACAATATTTTTCCTAATAATATCAGTGTTTAGGGGACATTAATATCTACATTCTAGAACTGAACATGAGTAAATACATTAAGCCAGGTTCTTCTTGCCAGAGCCAGTGCTTTATTCCTTATCTGTTATATATATGCTCAGTTCAGTTCAGTTCAGTTCAGTCTCTCAGTTGTGTCCGACTCTTTGCGACCCCATGAATCACAGCACACCAGGCCTCCCTGTCCATCACCAACTCCTGGAGTTCACTCAGACTCATGTCCATTGAGTCAGTGATGCCATCCAGCCATCTCATCCTTTGTTGTCCCCTTCTCCTCCTGCCCTCAATCCCTCTCAGCATCAGAGTCTTTTCCAATGAGTCAACTCTTTGCATGAGGTGGCCAAAGTACTGGAGTTTCAGCTTTAGCATCAGTCCTTCCAAAGAACACCCAGGACTGATCTCATTTAGAATGGACCGGTTGGATCTCCTTGCAGTCCAAGGGATTCTCAAGAGTCTTCTCCAACACCACAGTTCAAAAGCATCAATTCTTCTGCGCTCAGCTTTCTTCACAGTCCAACTCTCACATCCATACATGACTACTAGAAAAATGTATATGCTAATACTTATCAAAGTATAAAGCAGTTTAACTATTCACAAAATTATCAAATTTGCCTTAATGTAGAAATCATAAAATACATAGTAGATAAACATCAGGTATTTGTTAGAAACCGCTTTGGCTGGCAACAAGTGGGAATGTTAGAAACATAAAATAAGGTTTGGTCCTTGGCTATCTTATAGCCTCTTGAGGAAAAAAAATGCGTTACAGACAAATGCATTCACATGTACACACTTGGGAATGGAAGATAGTATATTATTTAATGCTGTAGGTGTTCAAAGAAGTAAATGATGGCTAGGCAGCAAAGAAGGAATCTTTAAACACAAAAAGTCCAATAAACACATCTTATTAGTATGTATTTTAATTTCTGCTTTCTGGCAATTACCCACACTATTCTGGAACTAAGAGCAACAGACATGATGGAGTGACAGACATCAGAGGACACAGGAGAAGACAAGAGACTTTCCTGAATTACATAACCAAAAATATAAAACAGAGAATCCCCACTGTTTAGACATTTTAATGAATGTTTGAATACTTAGTTAACTATGCATCCATTTAAATTCACCATACAGTACATTATTGCTGTCTATAAAAACAAATGCACACACCCACACTTACATGTATAACATACACTCACACACACATGCAGTATATGGTATAAGTATTCAGATTTGTTGTTCAGTCGTTCAGCCATCCAACTCTTTGTGACCCCCATGGACTGTAGCACTCCAGGCTTTCCTGTCCATCACCAACTCCCAGAGCTTACTCAACTAATGTCCATTGAGTCAGTGATGCCACCCAACCATCTCCTGTGCCTTCCCCTTCTCCTCCTGCCTTCTATCTTATCTGGCATCAGGGTCTTTTCCAATGAGTCAGTTCTTCGCATCAGGTGGCCAAAGTATTTGAGCTTCAGCTACATCAGTCCTTCCAATGAATATTCAGGACTGATTTCCTTTAGAATTGACTGGTTGGATCTCCTTGCAGTCCAAGGGACTCTCAAGAATCTTTCCCAACTCAAATTAAATGAATATTTATTCAATTTGATGTTTATGTTTATTACATTTGTAAATGCTTGACATCATTTCTAAATTATATATATCATGTTATATAGTATTGATTTTATTAAATTATAAAACTATTGAATAATATACAACTTTTATATAAATAACATAGTATGTTTATTATAGAGCCACATATTAACATACTTCTATTGAAAGTAAGGACTTCCCTGGTTGCCCAGTGGTAAAGAATCTGCCTGCCAGTGCAGGAGATGCAGGTTCATCCCTGTGTTGGGAAGATCCTCTGGAGGAGGAAATGGCAACCCACTCCAGGATTCTTGCCTGGAGAATCCCAGGGACAAAGGAGCCTGACTGGCTATAGTCCATAGGGTCTGCAAAAGAGTTGGACACAACTTAGTGACTAAACAACATCAAAAGTAAAATTCCATTCTTTGCCCAAAGGATTCAGTTAACCTTCTACAAGATACCATACTCACTCTCTCTCTCTCTCTCTTTCACACGCACACATTCTTAGAAGTTTTTTCTTGCTTATTAAACCTCAGTCATTTGCCCTAGTCTCTCACATTCACTGAGTCTCAACGAAGGCACTAAGTGCTTTCCAGAACATAGATTTAAGCGAGGCCCCTGCCCAGTGGGCTTACAACCTAATTAGACAGAGACAGTTGACCAACATATGCCCACAGACTCCAGTTGGCCACTTATTTATTCTCTAATTAACATAAAGCAGCAGGGCGACAGCCCCGCCTGTGCTCAGTGAGCAGGAGCGCTGCCGAGTGTGCGGGGAACTCCGCGTGAGCCGACTGCGGCTTTCTGTGAGAGTTTCCAGCGTGCAGTCTCATGCTTCTCGCTTGTCTCCATAATTAATATTCCTGTGCATATCTTGCTGTGAATGTGTGTCCCAGCCAACAGACCGTCAGGCACAGCGGAGTCAGTTCAACCATCTTGATGATCCATATTGGTCACTGGAGGATTGACTTGACTGCGATACAGGCAACCCCATTGAGAAGGTAGGCAGTAACAGTGGGGTCCTCCCCTTATCTGATTTAGCTAAACCAGCAAGTTTGTCATTTAGAAGCATTATATTGTCACGACCCAGAGGCTGCCTTCTGCTGTTCCCACTACCCTTTCTAAGTCTTCCTGCAGCCTCTTTCATTTTTGAAAAATTTCCCTTCCTCAGTGTGTTCTGCAGGTGCTGCTGCTGCTAAGTCGCTTCAATCGTGTCCAACTCTGTGCGACCCCATAGACGGCAGCCCTCCAGGCTCCCCCGTCCCTGGGATTCTCCAGGCAAGAACACTGGAGTGGGTTGCCATTTCCTTCTCCAATGCATGAAAGTGAAAGGTGAAAGTGAAGTCGCTCAGTCGTGTCTGACTCTTAGCGACCCCATGGACTGCAGCCTACCAGGCTCCTCTCTCCATGGGATTTTCCAAGCAAGAGTACTGGAGTGGGGTGCCATTGCCTTCTCCACAGTGTGTTCTACAAGTTTCTAAAAATAAATAAATAAATAAATACTGGAAGTGACATACAACACAGAGCCATCCTATTTTTAAAAATATATATGTATGCTAGAATAGTATGATGAGAAAAAGATAAGCACCAGACCAATTAGATAAAGTTTGAGAAGTTGGTACCTGTAATGCATGACAAGAGCTCACAAATATTTCCTAGACAAAAGCCTTCACAAGGGTGGTGGATGGTTTTACTATTCATTAATTGTTTATTCAGAAAAAAAAAATGCAAGGAAGAAAATCATATTTTTTTCTAATTCTGGGGATATATTCGATGGTGGAAAAAAAGCAAATCTAATTTGCTTTTAGGCTACAAACACAAAGGATTGCCAGCTACTACCCCTCTAATGCTCTCTTTAAAATTCTGTGTAATGCTCTGGACCTAATAGTAATCCTGATTTATATCTTCTAAGAATAAAAACCTTCACAGTTTTACAGCCACGAATTTTTCACCCTGTGGTTTTTTAATCTGCTATTGGAAAAACTGATATTCTTCATCATCTTCTTTTGGGGGAGTATTGTTTTTATTTTTTCTTATTTAAATTAATCTCAAAAATAGTATAGACATTGGAGAGTGTGATTTCCTATATTATTCTTTTGTGTTTACTTCTAAAATTTTTAACCTCACGCACAGCAGCCATTAGATAGTTAATATCATTACTTGTTTTAAAATGTTTCTCGAATGAGAATAATACAGTAGATATTTGAACTAATAGGAATTTAATACTCATAATAAATGCTTATATTTTCCTGTAAGTTGTAAATCTGTGGATTTGCTGCTATGTTGTTGAAATAAGAAAGTATAAGTAATACCATTCACATTATTAAAAAAAAAAAAACTTTCAGACATTATAACATGACCTTAACAAGTCAAGTGAATCCAAATATTAAAAAACTAAATTTTAGATTTTTAAAATTATGTAACCATTACTTGTCACTGCTTCTAAACAAAGTCCCAGAAATACCAGTATTATTATTATTTTTTCATGATAAATTGAGTTGGTACAATCAGACTAGTCACATTTTAGAATTTAGATATTCTTCTGGTAGATGTTCTTGACCACAAACATCTTGTACTTTAAGAAATAAGTGGTTCTTTGTTAAGAGTCTTTTTTAATCAAATTACTGTTTCAATTCTCACCTTTTTTTAATGCACGTGTGAACATGATCACCACAGTGAAAATAAAACCCAAATTGAAAGGGCTGTCTCATGTTAATGTGGTTTTACTTATTTCTATTTAAAACTCTATCTGGAATTTGAAACCATGCAACTTTTGTGAGGTATTTTCTATTCATTTATTTTATTCTTTTCTTCCCCCTTTCTTCTCCCATCTTCCATTTTCATCATGGAAATTTCATGCAGCAAAACAGGAAATTCCATCCAAGCTGATCTAACCTCAGGGCCTCCTCCAAGCATGCTAGAGAATCAGTACTCTGTCACCTCTGAGAATAGAATTCATTTTGGATTCTTGTATTACCTGCCTCTGGTACTTGGGCTCTTATTTGCTGACTGACTGATTTATAACTTTGGTATGATGTAAATGTCCTTTATTGCACAGTTTCCAATTTAGTATTTTTAAATCAAGACTGAATTGAAACAGTTCAAGGTATAGTGTCCTCTCCCACATAATGAAGCACTTAGCTAAAAATGTCAAAGTAAAAGTAGTGACAAAGCTAGGAAGAAGATATTATAAATGTTGTGATTCTTAAAATCCAAGTTCTAAAGTAATTTTCAGCCATCCAAATACATGTCCTTAAGAAATACTGTTATTTGAAAATGGTTGTGACTATTAGCAAATTGTCATAATAGAACATAATGGTTATGTCAGGATTTGTAAGATTTAGTTGTTTAGATGGCTCTTAATAGGTAGAACTAGTGTTTCTGGGCTCCTGCCAGTTGACCATCTGTCTTGGTAGTCTATGGAGAATCTGAACAACTGAACTTTTGGCACATTCAATTACATTGAGCAATCACCAGCATTGCTTTCGGTTACAACAGAAGAGAGCATTACCAAAGATTAGGTTAATTGACTTAATGCTGAGAATTTAGGGAATCTGGCGATATTCATAGAAGCATCTCAGTGAGCCCTAGTGAACTGAACCCATCCAAATATAAATTACTGTAATTAGATGAAGGTCCTCATTCTTCTAGGTGCTTTGCTAGACATTTGAGGAATACAGTGATAATATAATTTGTGTCATCTGTTGCACACAGAATAATATATGAGATAAATTTGCACTTTTCATATCTGTAAAGGAATGCAGCTAGTAATTTTTAAAAGTTGATATTTTTGTTGTTGGAGTACTAGGAGGAAAAAAAAATCTAGTTTTGAGTGGAGATCAAGAAGTAGAGCATGATTAGTGTTAAATCTCAAATATAGACATGCTTTTGAGAAATGAATTTAGAGGAGAAAGTTATACCAGCTTGAAGGGGACAGGTTGAGAAAAAACAGTGAAGTGAGTTAGGAAATTGGTGAAGGCTAAGATTAATTGGAGAGTCACATTGGGGCCAAATCAAGTTGAGTCGTTAGCATCACATTTAGAAACCTAGATTTATGTCACAGAGAGCCAGTAAGGAATCTTGAGCAGTGTAATCAGCACTGGAAATCATAGCACCCAGGAAAAACTGTAGTTAGAAAAATCTGGGAGGAAATACCTATAATATTAACAATACAATATATCAATAGAAGAAATAACGCCTTCACTCGGCTGAAGGAAGAGGGAAAGGAAAGAGATGATGTTGAGATAGATATGAAAGTAAGTCATTTGAGTTTATGTAAAGGGAGAAAAGAAGAAGTTAAGGTGATTCTAGGTTTTGAGAAGGAGTGATGGTGAAAGTGTTATACAGTTAAATGAGATACAGAATTCAGCAAATGGCACAGGTTTGGAGATTTACCTGTGATCATTAGATCCAAGAGAGTACCCGGAAGGATGAGTAGAATTTTGAAAAGTGTCACATTGAAGAGACAGAGAAAGACAGTAGAGCCATGAAAAGAGAAAGATGAAAGGGAATTAAAAGAGAACAATGAAGAAAAGAGTATTCATAAACAAGTGATCATCAGGGTTAATCACCTAAGAAATATGAAGAAGGAAGTCATAAATAATATCATTGGCTTGAGATTACAGAAGGTCATAGGGGAATTTCAGAGAAATATTGTACCTGAGTGTCAAAGTCATATTATATTCACTTTACTTCTAGAAATTGTGGGTTTCCTAGTGAAAGAGAGCTTGAGATAAAAGGAAGAGGTTAGATGATGGATAGATACAGAGAGATACATTGATATGTAATTATGACTTAAGAAAATAAGTAGTTTTTTAATGAGTTGTCAGGACAGGAAAGATGAGCACTAGCATTTTATCAAATAATGTAAAATAAAGGATTGTTTTCAAAGGTTTAAGTAGCAGTAAATAAACCAACAAAGAATGTTTTCCCTCTTCCCAGCTATAGATCTGAAGAAGAGAGGGAAAGAAACAGAGGGCCCCAGTGGGCACAGAGGCTACTCAGCAATCAGCCGCTGAGAGAAACATGGCCCACAGCAGAGAGGTAAAGTGGAGGGAAAGCTGAACTCCCTGTAGCCTCTTATCTCCTCTTCTCGCTTAACACGGACAGAACAACGTATAAGCCTGGGCAGCACCAAGCCCTGACCTTGGGAGTACAGTCCTTGGGAGCATGTGTTTTAGAGCATAAATCAAGACAGAACAAGTACAGAATTGAGAGAAGGAGAGCAAGAGAATAACAGGGCAAGCTTATTTTAAACAATGAAAGACCTCCCAGAATTAAGAGAAATGTATATGAAAGAAGATGAGATGATAAGATGAAGGCATACACAGAAATTTTAAATTAAAAAGTACAAAAGAAGAATAGAGATGCAAAGCAGTTTTGACGTGGAAAAGGAGGTGTGACAATTATCACAGTATGTTTGAAATATGTCTTTTGTTTCACTAACAAGAGACCACAAATTTGCAGCTTAGCATCTACAAATGTTGCCATATAGGAAATACTCAAATTTTAAACTCTAAACAATATTATAAAAGTGGCAAGAATAATAAAATTCTAGAATCTTTATCATCATATTGCTGTATGCTTAAATATCAATTTATATAGAACATATTCATTTGTGATGACTTAAAAAAAGTGTGGGGGCAAAATTCATATGTTTCTTAGCCAAATACAATCATTCTTAGTGATTCAATTAAGCTACATACCAAATGACATATTCCATGGTTTAATTTTTAAATTTTGTATCATCTTTTTGGAAATTTATTACCATATCAGCTGAATCAGACAGTATTACCTGCTTAACTTTTACTTTCAATTATCTTAAAAATTATTTTATATTTGTATATCTTGGAGTATCGGCAGTTATTCTTCAATAACACTTCCCTGGCATTAGGTATGTATTGTAGGTATAATATTATAATCGTTGTTCTATCAGAACACAAATTATTTCTGAGAAAATAGTGGATTGGTGAATAATTTTACCCTAATATTAGGAAAATGGTTTCCTGTAAATATAGAGACTACAAATGACACAAAGTGCAAGAAAATACTACACAGATATAGAAAAAATATGGCTGAAAAATGGCAAGATATTTTTCTAGAAGCAGTCATACATACGTCATAAAAAAGCAAATAAAATTTGATCAGTTCAGATCAGATCAGTCACTCAGTCGTGTCCGACTCTTTGCGACCCCATGAATCGCAACACGCCAGGCCTCCCTGTCCATCACCAACTCCCGGAGTTCACTGAGACTCACGTCCATCGAGTCAGTGATGCCATCCAGTCATCTCATCCTCTGTCAGTTAAGACTGTACAAATATATGAGACCAGGGGATAGCAGGTAAAAGTCCAGAGAATAATCTTTGTACTCTCTTGATATCTGGCCTACAGATGGATCTCATGAAAGCAAAACTCAAGTAGCAGGGATGCCTTTCAATTGGGAGTGTTCACCCATTAGTTCATTGGCTTTGGTGTAGGTACATGTGGTACTCAGAACATTGGAAAACAAAAGGTATGGATTGCAGTGTCTGACTTTTATTAAATACTTGCACATTATTTCACTTGATCCTTGCAACAATCATATATATTTGGATATATCCATGTGTATATATGGATATTAGAATATCAATTCAGAGGGGAGAGTCTCACATATTTTTTAAGAAACTGAAAGACAGGAAAGTATCAGAGAAATAAAAGAGCATTTCCAGAACTCAAAGCATTAGTCTTCATATAGTAAGTGTCCCACAGTACAAAAGATGAAATATAAATGCTAAATCACATCATCGTGAATTTTTAACACTAGAGATAAAATAAAAGATCCCCAAATAAGAGCAATACTTGTCTCAGGCAAAGACTTGAGAATCAAAAACAAGTAAGAAGAAATAGCAACCCACTCCAGTATTGTCTGGAGAATTCCATGGACAGAGGAGCCTGGCGGGCTACAGTTCATGGGGTCACGAAGAGCCAGATGCAACTGAGCAGCTAAGACACACACTAGAATCCTGAACTTCACTAGAAGACAATAGAGCAATACGTCTATATTCTGCAACAAAAATGATTTAAAATCTTGAATTCTACACTCAAAGTCATTATTAACGTGAAGTAGAACAAGGGAAAGTTACAATATATGCTTCAAAGTGTACTCCATTTGAACAAGGGAATAGATTCAAAGTTAGAAACTGAGGAAACAGATAACCAAGCCATGAAAATGTTGAGTGAAGTTCCTGATGACTTTGGGACAGCATAGAATTCGTATTGGAAAAGGAATAAGAAGTTTTCCAGAAAAAAAGATAAGTAATGGGGAAAATGGAGAGGATTCATGCAAAAAGAGTAAAGTTCTTATTAAAAATCTGACTTGGATAAGGAAGTTGTTTCTGCTAGGTAAGTGATAAAGTCTGTAGAACTGATAAAACAGTTGAGGCATTTGGAAATATTTCATATTTGAGAACAGATATTTTAAAACTCTATTGGAATAGGTGGAAGAAGAATATCAATCATAGCATATACAGACAAGTAGATGAAACTCAAGCAATGAGTAACTTCTGGATGTTCTATTCACTGTATATGTTTACAAATGAGAACACAAAACTACAGGATTTAATGGTGAATGACATTTGCATAATCATAACAATGTAATATCTGTCTGAATTAATTAAATGTTATGAATAGGTGATAGTATGGAGAGAAAGTGAAGGGAGACAATGTTGCAAAAGAGCTAAATCCTTCCGCTATCTACCTTAAGTCACTTGTTGAATCAATAAATAGTGGTACAAATGTAGTAGTCTAAAATGGGATAAAGAATGAAAACTGAGAGTTGACTTTGAAAACCTGAAATAGGGCTAGAGATGCGTGGTACTAAAACTATCAGCATCCTCTATCACTGTATTTAAATTACAATACATACTGTGTAACAACTGGAGAATTAGCCGAAGTGTTCATCTTTTATAATGTCTTTGTTCCAAAATTCATTCTAGCAGATGAATTTCAGTAATTTTGCCATCTTATATGTATTATGGCCATAATAATAGTTAGCTTTCTAACTAGTTAGATAATATTTGAGTCTTGATCTTTTCTGTAAAATTTAGTAGTATAACTGCATCATTCAGTACCATATAATAACCCACATGGTAACACAAACACACAGGACTTTCCTGGTGGCTCCCCAGTAAGGAATTTGCCTGCCAATGCAGGAGACACAGGTTCAATCCGTGGTCGGAAAGATCCGCTGGGGAAGGAAATGGCAACCCCCTCCAGGATTCTTGCCTGGGAAATCCCATGGACAGAGAAGCCTGGTGGGCTACAGCCCATGGGGTCACCAAAGAGTTGGATGTGACTGAGCAAGTAAACAATAACACCATCAACAGCATACACACACACACACACACACACACACAATTTATTGTGTCACTTGCAATCATGCAATCATTTTCTGTATCTATAGAATGCTTAATTTTAGAAATAGACTGTCATTTTATCCTATATAATGGGTAAGTTATGGTTAACAATCATTGAAATCATTTTTTTCTAGTCTGAATTTTGTATTTTATTGCTTTCAAATTTCCTAATTAACTTTTCTGTTTTGTTTCTATCTCAAAATGTATAGTGTTAATAACCTTTAATAACTTATGTCTGTTATGTATAATGTCATGTCTTAAAATTATTAATCTTTGCAATAGATCAAATCATCAATCACTTCCACTATACTTTAATTTGGGCAAATTATATTTCATTTGCAATTTTAGGTGCCTATGGATGGTTGTTGCTATAAGGTTTGTGTTAAGGTCACCAATATTAAGCATATTCATTTAATCAGATTGTTATATTATCACTGCTCATACACATATTAACTATATTGACCTCAATAACTTCTTCAGTTTCTCTTTAATTTTTATAAAGCTGATTCTGCTCACCTGCTGACAGCATAGATTTCTAATCTTTCCTTTGCATTAAATTTATAGCCTTTTGATTTTTAATGGCAAGGAAACCTTAGGTAACAGAAGTCATTCTTTCACGTGTACCATGTAAAATCTTGTTCATATTAAACTTTATTTGCCCTTCACAAGTCAGGTTCTGTGTGTGTATTTAAAATTGATGAAACTCAGAGAAGTGTAGAAACCATCATAACATCATGTAAAAATACTGGTATGTCTGTCTGTAATTTGCATCAATCCATCCCTACTGCCACCACCCTCTTGGCTGAATCTGCCATTGCCCTTCACTGACCAACCACAACAGCCTTCTCGTTCTGTGGAAACCTACAGTTTCTGCCTGTGCTGTTCCCTTGGCTCAGAAACTCTTCCTTTTCCCCCTGGTCAAGTCTGACTCACTCTTCTCATCTCAAGTCAGTGGTTATTTCCTTGTCTGCTTGACTGGGCAAAACACTCTACTACAGCTATTTTGCTGTTTACTCTTTTGCAGTTTCTTTGTCCCAAAAACGTTTTGTCAATTTTAACAAAGGCCTATATTCTATGTGTGCGGGGATTTGTTTGTGTTTAAAGTGAAAGTGAAATCACTCAGTCGTGTCCAACTCTTTGCGATCCCGTGGACTGTAGCCCACCAGGCTCCTCCGTCCATGGGATTCTCCAGGCAAGAATACTGGAGTGGAGTGCCATTTCCTTCTCCAGGGGATCTTCCTGACCTAGGGATTAAACCCAGGTCTCCCACATTGCAGGCAGATGCTTTAAACTCTGAGCCACCAGGGAAGCCCTAGTTTGTGTTTAGTCACCACATAAGTTAACATGTATTTATTGAATCAATGAATGATGGTTTACTTTAATAATAAATTGTAATCAATAATTGTGTTTTTGGTTCTTAAAGTGTGGCATTGTTTTAACTTACTGCTGTAGGCAAGTAAATTTGTTTTTCTAATATCCAGACAAAATAAGCTTCTATTATAAACTCAGACCTTATGCATGCATGCTCAGTCACTTCAGTCGTGTCCGACTCTCCGCGACCCCATGGACCATGGCCCACCAGGCTTCTCTGTTCATGGTATTTTCCAGGCAAGAATACTGGAGTGGGTTGCCATTTCCTTCTCCAGTGATAAAGTATGAAGTGAGTGAAATGAGTGAAGTGAAGTTGCTAAGTCGTGTCCGACTTTTTGCGACCCCATGGACTGTAGCCCACCAGGCTCCTCTGTCCATGGAATTTTCCAGGCAAGAATATTGGAGTGGGTTGCCATTTCCTTCTCCTCAGACCTTATGGATTTCCTTTATTTTTGTCATCCCATCCCCAATACCCTACCCTGCATGATATTCATCAAAATCTTTTCTTTGAGAGGTAAATGTCCTGAAAACATAACTAGAATGCTTCAGTTTTATTTTCAAAGTGAACCAAGCTCTGACCTCTACAACCATTCAAAGCACTAGCCTTTCCCAGGTATAAACGTACTATATGATCAAGAGGCAAAGTAGGGTTTATATAATGGGCAGGAAATAAATAGCTGATTGAATTGTTACCATTCAGCAACTAGCCACTGAGCACTTCAGTGTCTTCTGTGGGGATAAAGAAATGAATCAAAGGAGATATCTTCTCCGGAATCTTGCAGTTTTGTTGAAGAAATATGAGAGATACATTAAAAATTAGAATATACATTAGCAAGTGATATGTGTATCCTGTTATCTGAGAACCAAGTGTTACTGTTTTTACTTCTTGTTTCTGGAAACTTTTTTTTTTTTTTTTAGCACAAATTACATTTCTCGTTTTGGAAGTTTGGGGACTCTTCCAAGCTAAAAATAAGATACTAATATATGCCTCCCCTAAAACTCATCCCACCCTCTACATTCTGGAATATTGTCAATCTTCTCCATGTCTATGAAGCCTGCGTATCTTCAAATTAAAATTGATTGCTCTCATGAAATGGTGTCTGCCCACTGTTTTACATTAATAAGTGAATTACATACTTTTAAAATTGTGTTTGCCAATGTGAATTTTATAAAAGACATTCTCTCCTCCCCTTCATAATCCCTTTTTGTATGTTTTCAGGGTAAATGCTGGAGGGGCTCGAATTTTGAAGTGTTAAATTATCAAGCGAAATCATAAGAACAATTTATAAAAGAGATAGCTGAAAATTAAAATACAAAAACCACTTAAGGTAAAATTCGTGGGGGAACTCTTGTCACCACCTGGAGACCCTGAAGAACAGATGGAAGCAACTCTCCAGCTTCTGTGTAGGTACCTGCTGTTTAATTACACCCTAATTAATTAAAGGAAAGACTCCTGTGTGGTTTCAGTAGTAGTGAGCAGGAGGGCGGCCAGAAAGAAACACTAGAATTCAAAATACTTCAAAATTAAAACTAATCAGCTCAGGAAAGCAATTACCATTTATTCATTGTGGTCATTTTCCAAAAGCAATTATTACAACAAACTGATTCCCACACTCCTTCCAAAATACATAGTATGTCTTTTTTTTTCAATAACTAAGTTTCATGAGTATCTTACTAGAGTTTTAAGGACCACTAAAAAATATTTAGAAGATATATGAAGACTTTTAGGACCATGTGTGAGCGTGCGAAGTCGCTTCAGTACTGTCCGTCTGACTCTTTGTGACCCTATGGACTGGAGCCCGCCAGGATCCTCCGCCCATGGGATTCTTGAGGCAAGAATACTGGAGTGGGTTGCTACGCCCTCTTCCCGACCTCCAGCCCACAACTCTTACATCTCCTCATTGGCAGGTGGGTTCTTTTCCACTAGCACCATCTAGGAAGTATACATTGTGGGTAAATACAATTGTAACATATCCAGATGAGTGGGATGATCAGATCAGATCAGATCAGTCACTCAGTCGTGTCCGACTCTTTGTGACCCCATGAATCGCAGCACGCCAGGCCTCCCTGTCCATCACCAACTCCCGGAGTTCACTCAGACTCACGTCCATCGAGTCAGTGATGCCATCTCATCCTCTGTCATCCCCTTGTCCTCCTGCCCCCAATCCCTCCCAGCATCAGAGTCTTTTCCAATGAGTCAACTCTTTGCATGAGGTGGCCAAAGTACTGGAGTTTCAGCTTCAGCATCACTCCTTCCAAAGAAATCCCAGGGCTGATCTCCTTCAGAAAGGACTGGTTGGATCTCCTTGCAGTCCAAGGGACTCTCAAGAGTCTTCTCCAAAACCACAGTTCAAATGCATCAATTCTTCGGCGCTCAGCCTTCTTCACAGTCCAACTCTCACATCCATACATGACCAAAGGAAAAACCATAGCTTTGACTAGACGAACCTTTGTTGGCAAAGTAATGTCTCTGCTTTTCAATATGCTATCTAGGTTGGTCATAACTTTCCTTCCAAGGAGTAAGCGTCTTTTAATTCCGTGGCTGCAGTCACCATTGGTAGTGATTTTGAAGCCCAGAAAAATAAAGTCTGACACTGTTTCCACTGTTTCCCCATCTATTTCCCATGAAGTGATGGGACTGGATGCCATGATCTTCGTTTTCTGAATGTTGAGCTTTAAGCCAACTTTTTCACTCTCCACTTTCACTTTCATCAAGAGGCTTTTGAATTCCTCTTCACTTTCTGCCATAAGGGTGGTCTCATCTGCATATCTGAGGTTATTGATATGTCTCCCGGCAATCTTGATTCCAGCTTGTGTTTCTTCCAGTCCAGAGTTTCTCATGATGTTCTCTGCATATAAGTTAAATAAACAGGGTGACAATATACAGCCTTGACGAACTCCTTTTCCTATTTGGAACCAGTCTGTTGTTCCATGTCCAGTTCTAACTGTTGCTTCCTGACCTGCATTCAAATTTCTCAAGAGGCAGATCAGGTGGTCTGGTATTCCCATCTCTTTCAGAATTTTCCACAGTTTATTGTGATCCACACAAAGGCTTTGGCATAGTCAATAAAGCAGAAATAGATGCTTTTCTGGAACTCTCTTGCTTTTTTGATGATCCAGCGGATGTTGGCAATTTGATCTCTGGTTCCTCTGCCTTTTCTAAAACCAGCTTGAACATCTGGAAGTTCACGGTTCACATATTGCTAAAGCCTGGCTTGGAGAATTTTGAGCATTACTTTACTAGCGTGTGAGATGAGTGCAATTGTGAGGTAGTTTGAGCCTTCTTTGGCATTGCCTTTCTTTGGGATTGGAATGAAAACTGACCTTTCCCAGTCCTGTGGCCACTGCTGAGTTTTCCGAATTTGCTGGCATATTGAGTGCAGCACTTTCACAGCATCATCTTTCAGGATTTGGAATAGCTCAACTGGAATTCCATCACCTTCCCTAGCGTTGTTCATAGTGATGCTTTCTAAGGCC
Organism: Bos indicus x Bos taurus; assembly: GCF_003369695.1. Taxonomy (NCBI): domain Eukaryota; kingdom Metazoa; phylum Chordata; class Mammalia; order Artiodactyla; family Bovidae; genus Bos; species Bos indicus x Bos taurus. Next base: position 21,331,126 of record NC_040081.1, on the reverse strand, counting down.
CACTTGACTTCACATTCCAGGATGTCTGGCTCTAGGTCAGTGATCACACCATCGTGATTATCTGGGTCGTGAAGATCTTTTTTGTATACTTCTTCTGTGTATTCTTGCCATCTCTTCTTAATATCTTCTGCTTCTGTTAGGTCCATACCATTTCTGTCCTTTATCGAGCTCATCTTTGCATGAAATGTTCCTTTGGTGTCTCTGATTTTCTTGAAGAGATCTCTAGTCTTTCCCATTCTGATGTTTTCCTCTATTTCTTTGCATTGATCGCTGAAGAAGGCTTTCTTATTTCTTCTTGCTATTCTCTGGAAATCTGCATTCAGATGTTTATATCTTTCCTTTTCTCCTTTGCTTTTCACTTCTCTTCTTTTCACAGCTATTTGTAAGGCCTCCCCAGACAGCCATTTTGCGTTTTTGCATTTCTTTTCCACGGGGATGGTCTTGATCCCTGTCTCCTGTACAATGTCACGAACCTCATTCCATAGTTCATCAGGCACTCTATCTATCAGATCTAGGCCCTTAAATCTATTTCTCACTTCCACTGTATAATCATAAGGGATTTGATTTAGGTCATGCCTGAATGGTCTAGTGGTTTTCCCTACTTTCTTCAATTTAAGTCTGAATTTGGCAATAAGGAGTTCATGGTCTGAGCCACAGTCAGCTCCTGGTGTTGTTTTTGCTGACTGTATAGAGCTTCTCCATCTTTGGCTGCAAAGAATATAATCAGTCTGATTTCGGTGTTGACCATCTGGTGATGTCCATGTATAGAGAATGGGATGATAATGGGGTGGAATCTTGCTATCCTCCGTGTTCAGTAACAATGCCTTGTCTTGCCATCTGCATTCTATGTGCTTGCATGTGTATGCACACTTGTTTTTCTGGCTCCCAGATTTTTTCTTCTTTACCACAGTCGTCACTGGAGTGTTACCAACTTTTTGGCTAGCTGTATGAAGAAAGATGGGAAGGCACCTTTTATAGAAAACCAATCAACAGATAAAAAGAACACATTCATAGTATGCATTAGATAGATTGTGTAGATGTTTATGCATATGTTTGATGTGTTATCAGTGGATATAGCAATCCATGAACCCAAGAAACTGCTAAAATAAGTCTTGTATCCATTAATTATCTTTTAAATGTGGCTTGGAAACATTAAATAATATATTTACCTGTTTTATTGTTTCCTTATTGATTGAGGAGGCTTCATAAAGTAGTAAGAAATTCAGTCAACTGCAGTGCCTAAGTCAATTTGGTAAGCTAGATAAGAATAATTACACCAGATCTGGATCTACAGTAAGATTGCAAACAAGAGATTTTAGTTTGCTTCATTATTTATAGGCTTATATTTGGGGTTTATAAAGGATAAAATTATTGAAATTGAAATACAATTGTTGCTCAAGAAAGATTATTTGAGATCATTCATTAATATTAACGAGTTATCGGTACTATTAGACATTTAGGTAGGTGGAGCCTCAAGAGTTCTCTTCTGCTCTGTATAGAAACCTGGAAGAAAGATAAGCTTTTAAATTAAATTTGAAACATTCAGTATACAATCTCTTATTATAATATAAGAAATATTAATTAAGAGTTACGGATTTGGACTTATGCAGACTCCATAAAATCTCACCACAATAAAGGTAATTGACCTGTGTATCTCCTCCAATAGTTTTCTTGTTTTCCTTTGGTTTTTGTTTTAGTTTGGTTTGGTTTTGTGGTGCATGCATGCATGCTCAGTTACTTTCCCTGCCAATGAATATAGTGCACATAGATTATTACTCAGAATCCCACAATAATGGTTCAAGCTCAGACAGTAAAGAATCTGCCTGCAATGTGGGAGACCTGGGTTCAATCCCTTGGTTAGGAAGATCCCCTGGAGAAGGGAATGGCTACCCACTCCAGTATTCTTGCTTGGAGAATTCCATGGACAGAGGAGCCTGACAGGCTATAGTCCATGGGGTCGCAAAGAGTTGGACATGAAAGAGCGACTTTCACTTCACTTCACTTCACTTCAGTCAATCATTATTTATATCTAAGTTCGGACACAATTTTGGCTGACCAGTGTACAGATGTGATACACATCGTTACAGGAAGAAGAAATTACCAGGTGTATTATTTGACTATTAGCATTTGATTCTTTTTAAAAATATGTCTTTTTAAAACAGCATTATTCAGATATGCAATTGATATACAAAAAGCCTGCAGACAATGCTCTGAATGTGGACTTAGGCAGACTTCAAAAAACCATCACCACAATAAAGGTAATTGACATGTATGTCTCCTCTAATAGTTTCCTTGTGTCCCTTTGGTTTTTGCTTTAGTTTGGTTTGGTTTTGCGGTGCATGCATACATGCTTGGTCACTCAGTTGTGTTAGACTCTTTGCAACCCTATGAGCTTTATCCCACCAGGATCCTCTGTCCATGGGATTTCCCAGGCAAGAATACTGGAGTGAGTTGCCATTTCCTCTGCAAGGGGATTTTCCTGACCTGGGGATTGAATTTAACATCTCTTGTGTCTCCTGCACTGGCAGGCCGATTCTTTACCACTGAGCCACCTGGGAAACCCTTTGGTTTTGTGGTAAGAACACATGAAATGAGATCTTCCACTGGGGGAAAAAAAAATTTAAGTGCACAGTACAGTGTTGTTATCTATAGGCAAAATGCTGCACAACAGGTCTCTAGAACTTGTTCATCTTTTATAACTAGACTGTTACATCCATTGAACACTAACTGCTCATTTCTTCATCCTTTCTTTAGTCCTTGGCAACCACCATTCTATTCTCGGAGTCTATTAACTTGACTATTTTAGATGCTCCATATAATTGGAGTATGTAATATTTGTCCTTCTGTAACTGACTCATTTCACTTAGCATAATGGCCTCTAGGTCCATCCAAATTGTCACAAATGGCAGGATTCCCTTCCTTTTTAAGAGTGAGTAAAATTCCCTTATGTGTGTTTATGATATTTTCTTTGTCCATTCACCTGTGATTACTTCCTAACTGCCTAAAAGGTTGGTATTATTTTATAATTTGTCTTTCAAAAATGAAAAGGAGAAGCAGCATATGTTGGAGAAAGTAAAAAAATGATCTGTAGAAAACAGTATAAAATGAAATACTAATTTTCTTATTAAAGTATTGATATGGATATCCAGATAATTGATCAACACATCCTTTGTCTCATACAATGCAGTCCATGATTTTTTAACTGCCTGTTTTGTTCTTATTAATGGAATTGCAAACAAGAAGTATATCATGGCCTAGACAGAGATCAGGTTGACAACTATTAGGATAAATACACTGGTGATATGTAACTAATACATGGGTGGAGAGAAAAAAAAAATAGAACAACTTTATTTTATCCTCTTCTAGGCAAGATCCAAAATTATATATATTTTTGAGGATGTGTAATAATAATTTCAGCATTAAGCTATTTACACATTCTATGTTTCCCTCTTTTTGTAGATAATTTTAATATCTTAGTGAGATATCTAGGTACCTGCCCAGTCTCAAGCCCTGAAGATTGTTTTGCCTGATTTCTAAACGACAGCTTCTTTCCAACTAAAACCGCCAATCATGCTTTTCTGGAACTATGTTCCTGTGTGCAGAACCTCTGATGACTTTATAATGCAAAGATTCCTGAGGAAAAGTGGTTTGGATCTTTGTGTAGTTTATCTGTAAGTGTAGTTTTCTCCATGAGTAGATATCCATTTGGCTGGTGGTTCATTTCTCTTTGAAAAAAGGACAATTTTTAGAGGAAGTTCAGTGGTTCTTTGGGCTGAAATATGTACAAGAAGGCTTTTTAACTTACAGCGTTTGAAGCTTCAGATGGAACTTGTTTACTGGTAAACCTGATTTCTCTGCAAAATTTGTGTAACTCCTAAACTGTAGGCAATGTTCCCCAAATCAGGGATTGTCTCCTACCTAGGAGATAGTATTCTAAGAACTCTAGTTACAGGAGAGAGAGAGGGAGGTGGTAGAGAAAGTAAGGGAAGGGGCGAGGCAGAGAAAGAAATAACCCTGAAAACAACAAAGAGAAACAGATAAAGAAGAAATTATCTTTACATCTCCCTAAATCCTGTTCTTAATATCTTTTCTCTTGTATCTGCTCTTAGCCATGGTCAGAGTATCTTAAATATCTTTCATTATCAGCTCAGCATGGGCTGCTCCACCATGGTTTGAAGAGTTACGTAATTTCTGAGCATCAACTGAGCTCTTCTTTATTTTGGAGTCTGACTTCAATGGGTTTTTCATTTTATTTTTCCTTAGAAGACCATCCACATCTTGCTATTGGAGACCATAATGGAAACTGGTTGTTGATAGCTTTATTTCTCAATTCTAAATGCATTCTCATAATATATTTAAGTATTTCAGATTCAGTCAAATTGCTTCTTTGTGGTGTTGAGAAAAATTATTAATTTATTCTCATGGAAACCACGCACATTTATATGGGAATTGGGGGGCGGTAGGGGAGAAAGTCTTATAGATTAAAGAATTTTTTAGTATGTCCCAATGGGGGTGTGGAGAATGAACTAATTTGCTACCTCTACCCTTTCAAGTTAATCTTCTTTTCTGCCTCATTTAATTTTCCATAGGGCTAGGTTTAGAATTGGTCACCCAGTTGGTTTCAACTAGTGAGCAACACTGGGAAGAGTTCAGAGGATGGAAGGAGAAGGGTGTGGGGCTTTCTTACCTGCACCTTCTAACTTCAGAGCCCTCTTCTGGCAGCACCTGTGTGCTTTCGTGACTCAGATCCTGTCCGCTCAGACTCTAGCCCTCACAGTGTTCCAGGAACACACTTTCTCCTCTTGTCCCTTCAGGACCAGAGGTAGCATTTCTCCATTGTTTCTAAACTCAGTTTGCTCCAGCAGCTCTGGTTGGCTTCTGGAATCCAGCCCAAATCTCTAATCTGTCTTTCATGACTGTTTCTGTGAACCACTTGATTTGGATTTGTTTTCTGTTGGAGGCTTGACTGATGATAATGACAATAATATTACTAGTAATACCTCAAACTTTCTGAATGCCTGCCACATTTGGACATTATGCTAAATGTTTTATATGTGCTATTTAATCAAATCATTAAATTGTTCTGATGTATGTATTGTTTCTCCTTAGAGAGAGTAAATGGAAATTTAGAAAGTGCATTATTGCCCAGTCTCCCCAACTAGTTTGGGGAGGAAAGAGAGGAAGACAGGATGTTGCATTCATTTTCCAGAAATACCATGCATTTTTTCCCCAGTATCCTCTACTTAAATGCCAAACCTTGGCATGTTCAGTCATTTTTCTCATGTAACTTCTGTAATCATGGGTCGGTGCCTGTGGCAAAAAAGCACACTCTAAATTAAGATGCAAATCAGAAGGTTCTAAGCAACAGTGAACAATATTCAGAGATGTCTTTTTATTGCAGTTCATAGTGCAGAGGGTCTGAGGATGGCAGCTATGTGACCTGACTCTGTCAGTCATATGAAGGGATGAAGGCCATGTTCAGCCCCCATGCACTCTGACTGGTAACAGGTGTGCATGTATCATTTTGTATGTCTTCCATGTTGAGTTCATCTGCATATAGGAGGTTGCCATGTGCAAGCCCTGTTGGATATTTCTCATGTTTCAGTTTAGTTCAGTCACTCAGTCGTGTCCAACTCTTTGTGGATCCATGGACTGCAGCACACCAGGCTTCCCTGTCCATCACCAACTCCTGGAGCCTACTCAAGTTCATGTTCAGTGAGTCCGCGATGCATGCCATCCAACTATCTCATTTTCTGTCATCCCCGTTTCCTCCTGTCTTCAATTTTTCCCAGCATCAGGGTCTTTTCCAACGAGTCAGTTCTTCGCATGAGGTGGCCAAAGTATTGGAGTTTCAGCTTCAGCATCAGTCCTTCCAATGACTATTCAGGACTGATTTCCTTTAGGATGGACTGGTTGGATCTCCTTGCAGTCCAAGGGAGTCTCAAGAGTTTTCTCCAACATCACAGTTCAAAAGCATCAATTCTTTGGCGCTCAGCTTTCTCATGTTTAGGCTATTGAAAATTTCTTTTCAGAAAAATCGACTCCACCCCTCCAGTTCTCTCTTCAATAATTTATGAGGCTTTTATTTTTTCCTCAGAGAATTAGTACTACTGTTTTTTCCTGTTTTGATTTCTTTAAGAAAGAAATGTTGAAATGTTACTTGTTAGCACAAAACTGAAGAAGCCAGCTCTTCTCTCCTTGTTTTCAACCCATCCTTATTTCTCCCATTTCTGTTATCTTCTGGCAAATGATTAAATGAGTACCTAAATAAACATTCACTACCCAGCTAACATAGTTGCTTCACAAATATTTAACCAAGAAAAAGTATATTTTAAAATGAATGCACAAATAGACGAGTAATGTGTAATATTTATTTTAGCCTCATCTGATTTTGCTAAGTTTAGAATACACTAATTCCTTTTAGGCCTCAGGCCATAAAAACTAGTATTTCCTGTCATGAATAGTATATTCTCTTGCCTTGGAATGGGCATATAAAAATATCTGTGTCTCATAATGGATGGTTATGTGCAGAAATAACTGAGGGTGTTTAAAGGGTTACTGGCAGAAATGAAGTGAATGCGTGTGTGAACCTCACATTAGTGGCATTACACATTTCCCAGAATCTCATCTCAGTGAAATAAAATTTCAAGCGAATCTCAGGTGATTTCAGAGATGCTGTAGGAGATTTTTTCTGCCCCTTTATTCTCTATATATCAATATAAAATTCTCTCCATTGAACTTTTCTGCTTTTGAAGTGTGTAACATCAGTGTATTTCCATTGAGGATAAAAAGAACTTTAAAAATTTCAGTGTGGCTTGCTTTGGAGTTTACATCCTAATATAAACTCACAAGAAGAAATATAACATTTATTTGTATTAACTTGTAGGGAGCTTTTGAGTTAAGAAATGTAACTCATTAATATTTTAATATCAGCAATTGCTGCATGCACACAGCATTTACAAATAAGTTACATTTGTATAAACATATTGAGACTGGTAAAAAAGGGACAAAGAATTGGAAAATTACTAAAATTACTAAAATTTTAGGAGTAATTTGTTTTCAAATCAATCAGATATATTCATAAGATTCTGTGCATAAGTTAATGTTAGATATGTGACAATTTGCAAAAGTATTCTACCTTTTGTAAAAAGATATCACTAACCAAATTATACAAATAAATAACTCACATCCTGGATTAAAAACTGCTTATCAGATATGTACAGTTTATCTACTACAGTAAGCTGTTCACACTTTTTATAATTTCATGTCTTTAAAACTTCTATTCCCTGACATCTCCCCACCTTGAATTTTTTCCACTGATCTTTTAAATATATGTGTAATATCTTCTACTTTATGTTTATCTGACTGTTAGTCACCAGTGTATTTGAACTGGTGATTATATTTAGAGATTTTATTAGATTTAGGATCAATTTGGACGAGCAATACATCTCTAATGGTGGTTACATGGACTTTATAACATGTGTTCATGAGACACATACCCCTTTTTATCAAACTGATAAACTAATTTTTATCTTTACTTTCATTGTTAATTTCCCCATCAGCATTTCACTCTATTAATTTCAGCAAAATTGTTTTGTTTTTAATAATTTCATTAGAGTCTACAAATGATGTTTTTCAATTCTCATGTTTTTCTTCTACTTGTTAGCTATAATTCTCCATTGGAAAAAAACATTTAATGAGTCATTTGGTTAGCTTTTAGTACAGTTTATAGAGAATCATGATAAATATATACTTTTTCTTATTAATTTATTTTAGAAAAATGTTTTTGCTGTAGGAATCTTCAGTGCCACCAAAGGAAAGTATTTTTGTTATTATTATAACTTCTTAGACCTTTATATATTTGATATGGATCAATCCTTGCTAGAAAAGGCAGAAGAACCAGAGATCAAATTGCCAACATCCACTAGATCATTGCAAAAGCAAGACAGTTCCAGAAAAACATCTATTTCTGCTTTATTGACTACGGCAAAGCCTTAGACTGTGTGGATCACAATAATCTGTGGAAAATTCTGAAAGAGATGGGAATACCAGACCACCTGACCTGCCTCTTGAGAAACCTGTATGCAGGTCAGGAAGCAACAATTAGAACATGGACATGGACATGGAACAACAGACTGGTTCCAAATAGGAAAAGGAGTATGTCAAGGCTGTTTATCGTCACCCTGCTTCTTTAACTTATATGCAGAGTACATCATGAGAAACGCTGGGCTGGAAGAAAAACAAGCTGGAATCAAGATTGCTGGGAGAAATATCAGTCACCTCAGATATGCAGATGACACCACTCTTATGGCAGAAAGTGAAGAGGAACTAAAAAGCCTTTTGATGAAAGTGAAAGAGGAGAGTGAAAAAGTTGGCTTAAAGCTCAACATTCAGAAAACTAAGATCATGGCATCTGATTCCATCACTTCATGGGAAATAGATGGGGAAACAGTGGAAACAGTGTCAGACTATTTTTGGGGGCTCCAAAATTACTGCAGATGGTGATTGCAGCCATGAAATTAAAAGATGCTTACTCCTTGGAAGGAAAGTTATGACCAACCTAGATAGCATATTGAAAAGCAGAGACATTACTTTGCCAACAAAGGTTCATCTAGTCAAGGCTATGGTTTTTCCAGTGGTTATGTATGGATGTGAGAGTTGGACTGTGAAGAAAGCTGAGTGCCGAAGAATTGATGCTTTTGAACTGTGGTGTTGGAAAAGACTCTTGAGAGTCCCTTGGACTGCAAGGAGATCCAACCAGTCCAGCCTAAAGGAGATCAGTCCTGGGTGTTCATTGGAAGGACTGATGCTGAAGCTGAAACTGCAATACTTTGGTCACCTCATGTGAAGAGTTGACCCACTGGAGAAGACCCTGATGCTGGGAGGGATTGGGGGCAGGAGGAGAAGCAGACAACAGAGGATGAGATGGCTGGATTGCATCACCGACTCGATGGACATGAGTTTGGGTGAACTCCAGGAGTTGGTGATGGACAGGGAGGCCTGGCGTGCTGTGATTCATGGGGTTGCAAAGAGTCAGACATGACTGACCAGCTGAACTGAACTGAATCCGTTCTAACTTAGCCACTTACCAGAAGGAAATGCAAATACTATATGTAGGAAAATTATAACCAAGAATCGAATTATGTGTACATTTTAAAATACCTAATGCAGAGTACATCACGTGAAATGCCTGGCTGGATGAAGCACAAGCTGGAATCAAGATTGCCGGGAGAAATACCAATAACTTCAGATATGCAGATGACACCACTCTCATGGCAGAAAGCAAAGAGGAACTAAAGAGCCTCTTGAAGATGAAAGAGGAGTGTGAAAAATCTGGCTTAAAATTCAACATTCAGTAAATGAAGATAATGGCATCCAGTTCCATCACTTCATGGCAAATAGATGGGGAAACAATGGAAACAGTGACACATTTTCTTGGGCTCCAAAATCACTGCACATGGTGACTGCAGCCTTGAAATTAAAAGACACTTACTCCATGGAAGAAAAGCTATGACCAACATAGATAGCGTATTAAAAAACAGAGACATTACTTTGCCAACAAAGGCCTATCTAGTCAAAGCTACGGTTTTTCCAGTGGTTGTGTGTGGATGTGAGAGTTGGACCATAAAGAAGGCTGAATGCCAAAGAATTGATGCTTCTGAGTTCTGATGTTGGAGAAGACTCTTGAGAGTCCCTTGAATAGCAAGGAGATCAAACCAGTTATTATTATTATCATTATTATTAATTGATAATATTAATTATATTAAGAGTATTATTATTAATATTATAATAATATAATTATATATAATTAATAATATTGTTAATATTCAAGAAAATCAATCTTGAATATTCATTAGAAGAACTGATACTGAAACTGAATCTCCAATACTTTGGCCACCTGATGCAAAGAGCTGACTCATTTGAAAAGACCCTGATGCTGGGAAAGACTGAAGGTAGGAGGAGAAGGGGGCGACAGGATGAGATGGTTGGATGAAATCACTGACTCAATGGATGAATTTGAGCAAGCCCTGGGAGATGATGAAGGACAGGGAAGCCTGGTGTGCTGCAGTCCATGGGGTCGCAAAGAGTCGGACGTGACTGAGCGACTGAACAACACTGGAAGATACCTAATCAAAAGTAACTAGATATACAAAACTCAAGATAACATAATCACAATTTAAAGAAAATAAAATATACAGTAAGAACAGATCCACAGTTTATTCAGATAATGAGTACAGTTAAAAGGTAAGACTAAAATAATATACTGCATATATTAAATGAAATATAAGACAATATTGAGAACTTTTGCAGAGAGCTAAGTTATATGCAGAGTACATCATGAGAAACGCTGGACTGGAAGAAACACAAGCTGGAATCAAGATTGCCGGGAGAAATATCAATAACCTCAGATATGCAGATGACACTACCCTTATGGCCGAAAGTGAAGAGGAAGTCAAAAGCCTCTTGATGAAAGTGAAAGAGGAGAGTGAAAAAGTTGGCTTAAAGCTCAACATTCAGAAAACGAAGATCATGGCATCCAGTCCCATCACTTCATGGGAAATAGATGGGGAAACAGTGGAAACAGTGTCAGACTTTATTTTTCTGGGCTCCAAAATCACTACTGATGGTGACTGCAGCCATGAAATTAAAAGACGCTTACTCCTTGGAAGGAAAGTTATGACCAACCTAGGTAGCATATTCAAAAGCAGAGACATTACTTTGCCAACAAAGGTTTGTCTAGTCAAGGCTATGGTTTTTCCAGTGGTCATTGTATGGATGTGAGAGTTGGACTGTGAAGAAAGCTGAGCGCTGAAGAATTGATGCTTTTGAACTGTGGTTTTGGAGAAGACTCTTGAGAGTCCCTTGGACTGCAAGGAGATCCAACCAGTCCATTCTGAAGGAGATCAGCCCTGGGATTTCTTTGGAAGGAATGCTAAAGCCGAAGCTCCAGCACTTTGGCCACCTCATGAGAAGAGTTGACTCATTGGAAAAGACTCTGATGCTGGGAGGGATTGGGGGCAGGAGGAGAAGGGGACGACAGAGGATGAGATGGCTGGATGGCATCACTGACTTGATGGATGTCTCAGTGAACTCCGGGAGTTGGTGATGGACAGGGAGGCCTGGCGTGCTGCGATTCATGGGGTCGCAAAGAGTCGGACACGACTGAGCGACTGATCTGATCTGATCTGACAAGCATGAAAAATAACCAATAGAAAATTTTAAATTATATACATAAACATAATTTTAGAAATTAAAATGTGAAAGTCAGTAGAAGGCTTTACAGAAGGTAAATATAAGTGAAGAAAATTACTAAACTAAAAAAAAGAGCAGAGAAAAATATCCAGACTGAAACATGTAGAGGCAAAGATATGTAAAACACACACACACATGACTATTAACGATTGTCATAGTGGGTTGGTGCCGAAGGATGTAGGGAACCTGGAACCTTGCCAGCAGGGTTGCTGCATTTTTCCTAACTTTTTTGGTCACATGTGTGGAAGAAATTATTAAGTGGGAAAATGTTAAGATCATGAGTGGTAAGCAGCAGTGACCTGGCTTCCCTGGTGGCTCAGAGGGTAAAGCATCCACCTGCAATGCAGGTGACCCAGGTTCGCTCCCCGGGTAGGGAAGATCCCTTGGGGAAAAGAATGGCAACCCACTCCAGTATTCTTGCCTGGAGAATCCCATGGACAGAGGAGTCTGGTGGGCTTGCAAAGAGTCTGATACAACTGAACCACTAACACTTACTTACTTCCTCAAAATCTAGACAGTGACTCCCAGTATGATTGAAAGTATACAGACTGCAAGCTTGAGAGTATTCAACTTCATGAAGTTAAGTTCATTAGAAAAAAAATATATATATAGAAAAATATTTCTCACATTTTATGGCTTTGCTTGCTGTGGTGATCGGGCTTCCCAGGTGGCTGAGTATTAAAGAATCCTCAGGAAATGCAGATTCAATCCCTGGGTCAGGAAGATCCCCTGGAGAAGGAAATGGCTGCTCACTCCAGTGTTCTTGCCTAGGAAATCCTGTGGACAGAGGAGCCTGGCAAACTGTATAATCATGGGGTCACAAAAGCGTTGAACGCAATGACTAAACAACAACTGTGGTGATTCTAGAACTAGATTTTCCAGAATTCCTTTCCCTGTATGGCTGTTGGCAGCAAGAAAAATTTACTTAGGATTTGGAAAGTGGAAGGTGGGTGGCCTCTGCTATGTTTGGATGGTTGGTACATATCAGACGCATTCCTGAAGTGCATGCATTTGGGACTGAACTGGTGGCCTTGGGCAGCCATCAGCACTGCAGCTCACCCAGATGCCATCGGACCTCTTCCTCCAGTTTACTTTGCATTTGGGCCAGGTACGTGCAGACTGTAGAAAAAAGAAGTCGGCTTCTTCAGAACTCCCACATGACTCAGACCGAGGTGGTGAGACACTGATTCCAGTTAATTTGCAAAGATTCCAGTTTGCCTTGTCTTCCTTTGCTCCATGCATAACTTTTCTTCCTGACTGCCATCTCTGCTAACCTACAGTGACTTCTAATCCACCACCAGATGAGAGGCAACGAGTTCCTGTAAACTTTGCCAAAAACTTTGGATGTGGAATTTTTATAATTTGTGTAACAAGTCTTATTCCATATTGTAAAATTGTGGCTTTGCAACCCTGACACTGAAATTGATCCTAAAGTGGCTCAAGAGAAATAAAAACTTGAGGATGTATTATCCAAATATTTTCTGGGATATCTGGAATTGGTTCCTTGATCTTATTAAATTTAACTTCCTTAATAACCCTGTTGCAAGTAGTAATGTGACACTGGTTGTCTGTTCCATACAATGGAAAAGTAGTTGGTTAAATGATTATGAGAAAATCAAGTGATTAGAAAAGGCTATACTTTAGGTCAAGTGGTGCTGGTTTAGAACACTTCTGTGAAAATAAAGACCATAAAGGAGTTTGTTGGTTACTTGAGAGTACACAAAAGAACTTGAAGAAAGAAAATGAGGAATGTGGGGCTTTAATTTTCCACCTTAAATTGTGGATAAGAAAGCAGTTTTAGGACTTTGTCCTAAAATAAAGGGCCTTAGCCAGGCACAGGGTCAGGATTTCTGAAAACAACACCTTAAGTCTAATCATAAAAGAGTGCTGCGTGCCTGCCAAGTCACTTCAGTAGTGTTCAACTCATTTTGACTCTACGGACTGTAGCCCACCAGGTTCCTCTGTCCATGGGATTTTCCAGGCAAGCATGTTTGAGTGGATTGTCATCCCTTCCTCCAGGGGATCTTCCTGACCCAGGGATCAAACCCGCATTGCTTATGTCTCCTGAACTGGCAGATGGGTTCTTTACCACTAGCCCCACCTGGAAGGCCAAGGGTGCTGCATTATAGTACAAAATTAATTCATAAAATCACAAGATTGCATGTGTTAAATGTAGAGCAATGACTAGGGAGGATTTTATCCTGAAAATGGAGAGGGGTAACCAGTTCTCATTGCTTGTAGACCTATGACCAGATTCAAATCTTGGTAGGACCTAGAAGGTAGAAGGCAGATGAAAATCATCAGGGGATTTACCACTCCTGATATGGAAATAGATCCTAAAGCTACAGGGGCAGGATAAAAGAAATATCGTGTTGGGTCTGATTGAATTTGTTGATATGCTTGCATTAAGCAGGATTCCAGATTCAATATGTTAGCTCTGGTGACTGGGAGTAACAATTTTGGAGGCTAGCAACAAACTTTGCACTCAAACATGGCCTCACTAAATGAAGTGGAAATGCCATTACTTCCCTGGTGCAGTGTAGAGGATGGTGTCCAAAGGCTAAAAGAAATCAAATAAATTCTAGAGTAAATTTATCATGAAAGTCCCACTCATTCCATTTATTATATTTTTTGTAATGTTCAGAGATTAGTTACTTCACAAAAGCTGTGAGAAATACACCCACAGGGAATTCTAGTATTCTTAAAGATATCTGTGCTGGTTATTCTCTGTTGGCCAGAATGACAGTGGGAACCACTACCATTGAATTGGGATCCCAGATTCAATAAGGATGTTGTGTCCTATGGTGGCAGGGACCAAGCTGTGGCATGTAATTTCCAGAGGCAAGTATGGTTATTTATGAGTATGGTTGTAGCCACAGTTTCAGGTGTGATTTTGATGCTGGAGCAAACAGACATAATCTCCAGCACCTGGAATGGATCAGTTAATGTAACAAATGCTACTCTGATATTCTATCTCTTTATTTGGAACTGTTTGTTCTCACCTGGCAGAGTCTGAAATACACCTTCACTTATACTAAGGCAACTAGCTTCCTAGTCCAGTATAATAATCTTATCCATAGGTATTTTGATAGCCTACCCATTGTAGAACATCACTAAGTCATTCAATTAATGATAGAGTTCTCCTTGGACACACATCGATAGTATCCATGTGTACCAGAGGAAAGGAGATAAATGCCATAGAATGCACTGGTCATAGCAAACACCCTCTTCCAACAACACAAGAGAAGACTCTACATATGGATATCACCAGATGGTCAATACCGAATGGTCAATACCAGATGATCAATACCGAAAACATTGATTATATTCTTTGCAGCTGAAGATGGAGAAGCTCTATACAGTCAGAAAAAACAATACCAGGAACTGACTGTGGCTCAGATCATGAACTCTTTATTGCCAAATTCAGACTTAAAATGAAGAAAGTAGGGAAAACCACTAACCATTCAGGTATGACCTAAATCAAATCCCTTACGATTATACAGTGGAAGTGAGAAATAGATTCAAGGGATTAGATCTGATAGACAGAGTGCCTGAAGAACTATGAACAGAGGTTCATGACATTGTATTGGAGGCAGTGATCAAGACCATCCCCAAGAAAAAGAAATGCAAAAAGGCAACATGGTTGTCTGAGGAGGCCTTACAAACAGCTGAGAAAAGAAGAGAAGCTAAAGGCAAAGGGGAAAAGGAAAAATATACCCATTTGAATGCACAGTTCCAAAGAATAGCAAGGAGAGATACAAAAGCCTTCCTCAAGGATCAGTGCAAAGAAATAGAGGAAAACAATAGAATGGAAGAGATGAGAGATCCCTTCAAGAAAGTTAGAGATAACAATGGAATATTTAATGCAAAGATGGGCACAATAAAGGACAGAAATGGTATGTACCTAACAGAAGCAGAAGATATTAAGAAGAGGTGACAAGAATATAGAAAAAACTATACAAAAAAAGATCTTCATGACCCAGATAACCAGGATGATGTGATCACTCACCTAGAGTCAGACATTCTGGAATGCGAAGTCAAGTGGGCCTTAGGAAGCATCACTACGAACAAAGCTAGTGGAGGTGATGAAATCCCAGTTGAGCTATTTCAAATCCTAAAAGATGATGCTGTGCAAGTGCTTACTCAATATGCCAGCAAATTTGGAAAACTCAGCAGTGGCCACAGGACTGGAAAAGGTCAGTTTTCATTGCCATCCCAAAGAAAAGCAATGCCAAAGAATGCTCAAACTACTGCACAATTGCACTCATCTCAAACACTAGCAAAGTAATGCTCAAAATTTTCCAAGCACGGCTTCAACAGTATGTGAACTGAGAACTTCCAGATGTTCAAGCTGGTCTTAGAAAAGGCAGAGGAACCAGAGATCAAACGGCCAACGTCCATTGGATCATCGAAAAAGCGAGAGAGTTCCAGAAAAACATCTACTTCTGTTTTATTGACTATGTCAAAGCCTTTGTGTGAATCACAACAAACTGTGTAAAATTCATTAAGAGATGAGAATACCAGACCATCTGACCTGCCTCCTGAGAAATCTGTATCCAGATCAAGAACATATAGAACAACAGACTGGTTCCAAATCGGGAAAGGAGTACGTTAAGGCTGTATATTGTCACCCTGCTTATTTAACTTATATGCAGAGTACATCATGAGAAACGCTGGGCTGGATGAAGCACAGGCTGGAATCAAATAATCTCAGATATTTATATTGAAGTGTCAGTAACCTCAGATATGCAGATGACACCACACTTATGGAAGAAAGTGAAGAGGAACCAAAGAGCCTCTTGATGAAAGTGAAAGAGGCGAGTGAAAAAGCTGGCTTAAAACTCAACATTCAGAAAACTAAGATCATGGCATCTGGTCCCATCACTTCATGGCAAATAGATGGGGAAACAAGGAAACAGTGACAGACTTTATTTTCTTGGACTCCAAAATCACTGCAGATTGTGACTGCAGCCATGAAAGTAAAAGACACTTGCTCCGTGTAAAAGTTATGACTAACCTAGAGAACATATTAAATAGCAGAGACATTACTTTGCCAAAAAAGATCGATCTAGTCAAAGCTTTGGTTTTTCCAGTAGTCATGTATGGATGTGAGAGTTGGACTATAAAGAAAGCTGAGCACTGAAGAACTGATGCTTCTGAACTATGGTGTTGGAGAAGACTCTTGAGACTCCTTTGGACTGCAAGGAGATCCAACCAGTCCATCCTAAAGGAGATCAGTCCTGAATATTCATTGCAAGGACTGATGCTGAATCTGAAGCTCCAATACTTTGGCCACCTGATGCGAAGAACTGACTTATTTAAAATACCCTGATGCTGGAACTGTTTGAAGGCAGGAGGAGAAGGGGACAACAGAGGATGAGATGGTTGGATGGCATCACTGACTTATGAACATGAGTTTGAGTAAGCTCCTGCAGTTGGTAATGGACAGAGAAGCCTTGCGTATTGCAGTCCATGGGGTCACAAATAATCGGATATGACTGAGCGACTGAACTGAACTGGAGGTCATTCAATTAGCAATAGAATTCTCCTTGGACACACATCGATAGTATCCATGTGTACCAGAGGAAAGGTGATAAATGCCATAAAAATTCTATAGTGTGTTGCTTCAGTGAAATTTCTAGAGTCCAAGTACCTGGAACATGTTAAGATATGATTTCAGAGGGAAGGAAAAGTTAATATATTTGGAAACTGGTTCCTGCTTATGAAATTTGATTCTCATGTTCCTCATCATCCAGAAGCAGCTAGCATAATAAAATAGTGAAAAGGCCTTCAGGAGATTCTCTAATTGGCCTGGTTAGGCACATCAGCTTCTGGGGTTGGAAGAATGTCCCCCAGATGTGTTATATGTTGTGACCAATATTTAGTGCTATTTGTCCCACAGCAAAAGTTAAGAAATGAAAACTTAGGAAATGAAGGATAAAATTTGGGAGTAATTCTCTTACTCTTACCCCTAGTAAATGAACTATTAATGAAAGTTTTACTTCTTGTACTTGTGTCTTTGGGCTCTTCTGCTTTGATATGTCTTAGTTCCTAAGGAGTGAATGCTCCCACCAGGGGACACAATTGCCTTATTAAACTGGAAGTAGAGACGGCCACATGGCCGCTTTAGAATTCTCATGACAATGAATCCACTGGTGAAAAACGGAATTACTATACTCTGAAATAATTGGTCCCGACTCTTCAGGGAAAATCAATTTGGCGCTATGGGGTAAGAAGACATATGCCTGGAATGAAGTAGATACCTTGGGTACCCTCTTAGTGCCCCATGTTTTGTGATAAAGGAAATGGAAACTACAAGTATTCAATACAAGCAGGATTGCTAAAGCCCAGACCTTTCAGAAATGCAGGTTTGTGTCATCCTCTCAGGCAAGGAATCATCCTCTTAGGCAAGTCTGCAGAGGAGGTCACTGAGGCAAAGGAAATACAGGAGTGTCCAATAATAACTATCAGCTACACACTAATACTTATGAGCATCTCCCCTTTACTTTTATATGAATATGCATGCATAAACTCATCAGTTGCTTTTTTCAAAATTCCATTACCCCTATAATTTAATATAAAGTGTGTTAGTACTACTTAATCTCATTCAACATTTAAAATATGTCTCAGTTTGATGAGATAAAAAGAGATCAAGTGATATGAGGTATGAGGACTTGAACCTTTTTTTGGAGAGAAGGTTAATGTTTGTTTGTTTGTTTTTGGTCCTAAGAATTTCACCTACATCCTGTTAGTTCGAAGCATGATTTCATATTTATCTTTCTTTGGGGGGATAATTATAGTTAGGAGATACATATATCTCAAGTTGAAAAAGGTGAAGTGGGTTGTTTTCCAATTTTGTCAACTTAACTAAACGAAACAGTATTTCCTATCATTTCTTTCCTTCTATGGTTTCAGGTTAGAATTGTGTTGAGATTTGGCTAAACTACTCCATAATATCATGGCTGTGGCATCCATTTTGTATAGGTAAGTAGACTGTGGGGGCCTTAAACCGACAGTAGCCCCACCCCATCCCCTTGGCATGTGATCTGGAAAACAGAGTCACAAGTAAATATGTCATGACTCCAGATATCCTGATACGACTCCCAACTGCCCTGTAATAAGCACTCTCCCCTGCCTCCTAGGGCCTTCCTCTTGTACCCCTTAGAAAAGACACCCCAAGAAGTTTACAGAAAATCTACCTTTTTGAGGAGGTTGAATTGATCAGTTCAGCTTTAGCCAGGGAACTCCAAAGCACTCCACCTGTAGGTCTTAGTAAACACACATGTCCCAAATTCTGCCCTGCTCTCTGTCTGTCCTATGCCTTGATGTCCCTGTGTGAACCCAGGAGGCATGCTGTGTACTTCCTCCAAGACCTGTAAGTTATAATCTTCCCTATATCTCTTCCCCTGCGGTCTTTTTTGAACTATGGCTCACCATCAACACCCCCGGGCACTACTTAACAAACTTTAAACTTAACAAATTCACAACAGGTTGGCTACAAGAAAAATGTCTGTGATATTTGGAAAGTAGGAGGAAAAAACAGTCAATCCACTCTGAAGGTCAGTGTTTGGCACCTTGCAATGATGCGGTATTTACATCAGTTTTGAGTTAGTGATGTAACTAACCCTACATCATGTAGCATGTAGTTAGTGATGTCTTGTTGGAATACAGCCTGCAGCCCTTTGAGCTACCAAAAGTCTCCTCAGGCTTGTTTTAGGGTCAGATGTTGCAATTCGGTGGCAAAGGGCATCAACTAAAATCTTGAATTAAGAAATTTTTTAGCTAGAAGCACTGAAAGGCTTATGTCACTCATGTGTGTCTCCAAATATGTCACTGAAATAAATATCAATACTAATTTTTAAAGTAAACATATGATACCCAAACTAAATTCTAATTAGTTCTAAGATAACTATTTCAATAAATGAAAGCAGTATATTAAATGCCAAACTCTTTCAAATTATCTCTCTCCTTTGGATTTTCCATACATGCTTAGGCTGTTGGAAATTGTAACAGATTTACTGTAAAAAAAGTTCTAATTTTTTCTCTCCATTTATGTACCACCTTTGCAATGTGACAGTGCATCTCCTTCCAGGGAGAGGTGGAGTCTTTTTCCCATTCCTTGATTCCAGCCTGAACTGTTAATAAACTTTGGCCAATAGATGACAGTAAAATGACATGGTGCTCTTCCTGAGCTTGGGTCTCTATTGTCTCTGTGCTGCTTCTCTTTCTCAGTGGTCTGTACACACCTGAGCTAGTCTGCATGGAGATAAAGACCCCGTAGAAAAGAAGCCAGTTGCCCACCTAGAAGCTTCCAAAAGCTGTTTAGCACCAGCAGACAGACAATATGTGAGCAAGCACAGCCAACATCACCAGAACAGCCTACCTAACCCACAGCAGGCAAGGATGTAAGAATATACCCAGCTGACACCACAAAAACGCTATCACACATAGACCATGAGTGATAAAAATTAGTTTTTGTTTTAATCCTCTGGGTATTAGAGTGGTTTGTTAAACCCTAATATTTGAGAAATAAAGAAACCTGGCCCTAGAAATTGTTGGGCTGGACTATATATGGAAGAGAGTGATTAACCTATGAAGAGATCTGAAAATCACTCTATATCAGAATGGATTGGAAGAATTAGGATATTTAGCATAGAGAGGAAGAATTTTAAGAAGGACGTGATGGCTCCCCCCAAATACCTGGTGAGCTGTTATATAAAAAGGAGTTATGTTTACTTAGTGTAAATTCAGAAGATAAAATGGTAAACATTTTCAGATATTAGATAATGAGAGGCATTGTAGTAGAGGTGTTTCACTGGGGGCTCAGATGGTAAAGAATCTGCCTGCAGTGTGAAAGACCCGGGTTTGATCCCTTGGTTGGGAAGGTCCCCTGGAGAAAGAAATGGCAACCCACTCCAATATTCTTGCCTGAAGAATTCCATGGACAGAGGAGCCTGGTGAGCTAAAATCCATGGAATTGCAGAGTTGGACACAACTGAGTGACTAACACACACCCACATTGTAATAGAGAGAAATAAATTGTAGAACTAGCTCAAATTTTCCGGTGGGTTTGGTGCCTTACAATGCAGTCATTTTTCTCAATTAGGAATGTTCATACAGAGTGGATGACATTTTCACGGGTTCGTTTCAAGAGGCAATTTCTTCTTTAGCTTAGAGTTTTGACTAGGTGACGTAAGATTAGTTTTATGCCAAAATTTTATGAGTGGTGAGATTTTATGTTTCCTTTAATTAAATATGCTTTTAATGATTAGTATTCAAAATGTTATATTGTTTAAATACCAGTAGTCTATTTGTTCGGTTTTACATTCATACTAATTTGAATTGATGATACCATAGCGACACTCTGTGTGGAATAATCTGAAAACTATCTATCACTTTACCATCAATAGAGCTGTTTGTTAAAATGTGTTCTGGGTTCCAAAGAATTTACTTTAAAATAAACTATTGGGTAACAATGAATTTTGAAACCCAAAACAAAAACATTCATACAGAAATAATACGAGAAATTTATTTCTATTCTTTTATTCAACAAAGTTTGAAACATATTCTGTAACATAAAAATTACATCTTCACAATTTTCTTTGTTTGTTTGTTTGTTTTGGCTATGCCACTCAGCTTGTGGGATCTTAGTTCCCTGACCAGGTATTGAACCCGAACCCTTGGCAGTGAAAGTCTGATTTCTTATTATTTGCTTGGCATTGATCTAAGCACTGGAGATATGTCAGTTAACAAGTGCAGACTTACTCTCAGGAAACTTATCTTCTAGGAGGATGAAAAACAGTAGCCAAACATAAATTCTATCTAGTGAGAGGTAGTGATAGTGCTGAGAAGAAAATTAAGGCAGGACAAGGAGACATAAATTAATGAGGGAGGGGGTCAATTGTATAGATGAGTGTTCAGAGGAGTCCTTTCTGGGGAGGGGACGTTTGAGCCCAAGATTGACCAAAGCTAGGCAGCAAACCCAGTAAGCGAGGGAAAACATTTATCAAACAGATGGGAGTTCTTGGGAATAAGTTTTTCTAGGCATACTCAAAAAAAAAAAAAAAAAAAAAAGGCAAGAAAACGAAATGTGCTGAAATAGGGTAAGAAAAGGAAAACATTAAGAAGTTAGGGTAGTAGACAGTGGCTAGGTCACATGAGGCATCACAGGTCATAGTAAGACCTTTGTATTTTATTCAGAGCATGATGTAAAGCCTTTGGAAAGTTGAGACTAGGCATTGGCAGGATATGTGATATCTATTCTATTTCATATAGTTCACTCTTGCCTTTTAGAGACGATAAGCTATGAGAGGGGTGGAGAGGGGGACAGAGCTCATTATTTCTTGGCCCAGTTGCCTTCATATCCATGGTCTCCTTTTTTTGAGTTCTCTTCTATATCACTGGAGGAATGGGATGGACACTTGGTGCTTTACTTTATGGCCTCCTTATGAAACAGCTGGGCAAAACACTAGCTGGTAAAGGAAAGAGAGAAGTCAGGTCATTTAAAAAGCTTCTTTCTCTCTGTTTCATCCACTAATCATGATCTGAGTGAATTACAGTGGTTCTGCATCAGCAATGAACATACTTTTGGGTTTAGGTTATGCCACTTCATTTCCCTATGGATGGGAAATTCTCTAGAGTGATTTGTCTAGTTAGATTTTGATTGAAACAAGGGGTGAGAGGTGCAGCAGGATGACTCAGACTATTCCAGTCACCTAGACAAGAGAAGAACAAGTTGAACAAGTTCCTATAACAACCATAGACAAGAAAAAATGATGAGATCTAGGATTTCCTTTGAAAGCAGAACTTATAGGGCATGTGAAAAGATTGGATGATTGGTGAAGTCAAATGAAAGAAGTTTTAAGTTTTCAAAGTTTAGTTTGAAAAACTGGGTAAAGGCAATATCGTTGATAGATATGGGGAAGACTGAATAGGGAAAAACACTAGACCATTCAGGTATGACCTAAATCAAGTCCCTTACAATTATACAGTGGAAATGACAAATAGATTCAAGGGATTAGATTTGATAGAGTGCCCGAAGAACTATGGATGGAGGTTCATGACATTGTACAGGAGACAGTGATCAAGACCATCCCTAAGAAAAAGAAATGCAAAAAGGCAACATGGTTGTCTGAGGAGGCCTCACAAATAGCTGAGTAAAGATATATGTATTTGAATGCAGAGTTCCAAAGAAGAGCAAGGAGAGATAAGAAAGCCTTACTAAATGATCAATGCAGAGAAATAGAGGAAAACAACAGAATGGGAAAGACAAGAGATCTCGTCAAGAAAATTAAAATATTTTATGTAAAGATGGGTACAATAAAGGACAGGAATGGTATGGACCTAACAGAAGCAGAAGATATTAAGAAGAGGTGGAAGAATACACAGAAAAATTATACAAAAAAATTTTTTTAATGACCCAGATAACCATGATGGTGTGATCACTCACCTAGAGGCAGACAACCTGGAGTGTAAAGTCAAGTGGGCCTTCGGAAGCATCCATACAAATAAAGTTAGTGGCGGTGATAAAATTCCAGCTGACCTATTTCAAATCCTAAAAGATGATGCTGTGAAAATGCTGCACTCAATTTGCCAGCAAATTTGGAAGACAATTCAGCAATGGCCACAGGACTGGAAAAAGTCAGTCTTCATTCCAATCCTAAAGAAAGGCAATGCAAAAGAATGTTCAAACTACCACACAATTGCACTCATCTCACATGCTAGTAAAATAATGCTCAAAATTCTTCAAGTGAGGCTTCAACAGTACATGAACCGAGAACTTCCAGATGTTCAAACTGGATTTGGAAAAGGCAAAGGAACCAGACATCAAATTGCCAACATCCATTGGATCATAGAAAAAGCAAGAGAGTTCCAGAAGAACATCTACTCTGCCTTATTGTCTATGCCGAAGTCTTTGACTGTGTGGATCACACAAACTGTGGAACATTCTTAAAGAAATGGGACTACCAGACCACCTTACCTGCTCCTGAGGAACCTGTATGCAGGTCACAAAGCAACAGTTAGAACCAGACATGGAACAACAGACTGGTTCCAAATTGGGAAAGGAGTACATTAAGGCTGTATATTGGCACCCTGCTTATTTAACTTATATGCAGAGTACATCACGCAAAATATTGGGCTGGATGAAGCACAAGCTAAAATCAAGATTGCCAGGAGAAATATCAATTACCTCAGATATGCAGATGACACCACCCTTATGGCAGAAAGTGAAGTAGAACTAAAGAGCCTCTTGATGAAAGTGAAAGAGGAGAGTGAAAAGGCTGGCTTAAAACTCAACATTCAAAAAACAAAGATCATGGCATCCAGTTCCATTACTTCATGATGGGGAAACAATGGAAACAGTGAGAGACTTTATTTTGGAGAGCTCAAAAATCACTGCAGATGGTGACTGCAGCCATTAAATTAAAAGACACTTGCTCCATGGAAGAAAAGCTATAACCAACCTAGACAGTATTTTAAAAAGCAGAGACATTACTTTGCCAATAAAGGTCCATCTAATCAAAGCTATGGTTTTATTCATAGTCATGTATAGATGTGAGAATTGGCCTATAAAGGAACCTATTATACAGAGTGAAGTAAGCCAGAAAGAAAAACACCAATACAGTATACTAACGCATATATATGGAATTTAGAAAGACGGTAACAATAACCCTGTATACGAGACAGCAAAAGAGACACTGATGTATAGAACAGTCTTTTGGACTCTGCGGGAGAGGGAGAGGGTGGGATGATTTGGGAGAATGGCATTGAAATACGTATAATATCATATATGGAATGAGTCGCCAGTCCAGGTTCGATGCACGATACTGGATGCTTGGGGCTGGTGCACTGGGACGACCCAGAGGGATGGTATGGGGAGGGAGGAGGGAGGAGGGTTCAGGATGGGGAACACATGTATACCTGTGGCGGATTCATTTCGATATTTGGCAAAACCAATACAATAGTGTGAAGTTTAAAAAAAAAAAAGAAAGCTGAGCACCGAAGAACTGATGTTTTTGAACTGTGGTGTTGGAGAAGACTCTTGAGACTTCAAGGAGATCAAACCAGTCAATCCTGAAGGAAATTAGTCCTGAATATTCACTGGAAGGGCTGATGCTGAAGCTGAAGCTCCAATACTTTTTGGCCACCTAATGTGAAGAACTGGCTCATTGGAAAAGACCCTGATGCTGGGAAAGAGTGAAGGCAGGAGGAGAAGAGGACGACAGAGGATGAGATGGTTGGATGGCATCACCGACTCGATGAACATGAGTTTGAGCAAGCTCTTGGACCTGGTGATGGACAGCGAAGCCTGGCATGCTGCAGTCAATGTGTTTGCAAAGATTTGGGCATGACTGAGAGCCTAAACTGAATGGAACTGAGGCAGAAAGAGATTAAAAGGGAAGGTAATAATCAATCAAGAATTTTGTTTGGTAAAAGTCGACCTGATGTGACCATTTCATGTATAGATGGCGTTCAAATTGAAAGTTAAGAATATAAATCCAGGGTTTGGGAAATCTCTTCAGTTTAGAGACATGTTAGATGGATGGTTGGGTTTGGATTATTGGTATAATAAATTCATGAAATTTGAAGAGACATCCTAGCAACTGGCAAAACATAGAGAAAAATCAATAACTGAAGACTAAGCCCTAATGCACTCATATTAGAAATTAGAGGGACAAAAAGAAACCATCATAGGAGACTGAAAAGGCATGATTTGTGAAGCAGAAGGAAAAAGGGAAAAGTACTATTTTTGTAAGTCAAGTGAAGAAAGCTTTGATACCTGTGATATCCAGCTGATGAAATTTTTGTGTCATTTATATCCTTCCTTCTTTTCTCTCTTTTTCTGTCTCTCCTTTCCTTCCTATTTTTAACATTTCTTTATTCAGTTATTTAACCAATATAAGCGGAGAGTTTGTTGAATGTACTATGGTAGTTAATTCAGAATTCAGATACTGGAGGCCTTGAATAAGAATTGTTAATAGTAGTCTCTTGGACAAGAGTCAATTTTCACAGACTATTCTCTTACACGAAGAATGATAAAGTTTATTTTTAGAAAACAAGGCATAACTTAACCTAGAAAACAAACCCATTGTCCTACATTTTAGGAAAAGAATGAGATTTATACCTTGCTATATACTTTATTTACATTTACCCATACAAAAATATGTATATCTGCATAAATATTTTACTTTCAACTGTACCATATTTACTCACAGCATCTTGCAAAGAAAATATAAAATAATGTTTTCTCATTCTCTAACTTAACTAACTTAATTTTTTTTTGCTTGGAAATGGCAAATGCAATAGAGAATCTTCTGCAGAGCTCCTTATTCCTTTGTGACAATCTGAGGGTTAAATTAAAGGAGACTTTAGCTCCTTGTCCTTGGCTCAGAGAAAAGCTATATGTAACCTCCATTTATTTCATCATATTCTTTTTGCTCTTTCCTCTTTTAGGACTAGCATGTAGCCTTCATTTTTCTTATCCGCAGCCAAGATGCACCTCGAAAGTGAAGGGATATCTAGAATATGGTTTGAATCTAATTCTTAAAATCAAAGGTAGGTAAGCTCCAAGGTTAAAATTGGAAAGCTCAGGAAATCCTAAGTGCAAACACCACCTTTCAATCAACTGCAAATCATTTCCTGCTCCCTTGTCTCTGAAATGCAGGATTGCAGCCTCACTGCAATTTTTCTTTCTAAATTAAGAAGCACATTTCAGGTGTCTAAGAAGCAGCTGAGTGAGGCAAGGGATTTTAGAACTGGATTCCATTCAACTCTGCTACTGGTTCATTTTATCAGTACTTTTTCACAAGTGGGGGTGAGAATTTTAGAATTTAATGAAGGTCATTAAAGGAAAAAAATGGCAGAAAATGGAACTGGGTGTTTTAGAGTAAAAAATAGGAAAATTGAGAAAGTATAATATGCTATTAAAATTCTATACTTTTAATTCATTTTCCCCAGCATAATTATGAATGACACATGACAAATAAGATGCATTAAAGAGACTGAACCCTGTAAAATAATTATATTTAACTACAGAACTTAACCACAGAACTTTTTGTATTCAACCTTTTGAAACCATTAAAAGCTTATGCTTATATGTTTATAGTCTTTAATCATTGGAATTGGGAATTAAATGCAGCAGAAAAGACAGAAACCAGAACGTGGTGTGAACCTGCTGTTAGCTCATGGGAACAGCCAAGCCTCCTGAATAAAATGCAAAATATGTATTTTAGCCTTTTAATAACAGCAGGTGCTATTGTGCTTAAATTTATTCCTGAAGAATGTATACTCAGAGTGTGCCTAAAGAAATTCAATCCACAGAATATTTTAGTGACCTCAGACAAAAATAGCTATATTTAGCAATGTTTAAAAAAGATCAGACAAGGGAATAATCTTTCCACCTTAATTTATCTCATTAGAAACCATATCTAGCAGAGACCAAGATCTTTTGCAAGGCTTTGCATCTGGCCAGTTTGCTTATATAGTGATGATGTATGGCAAATGATCTCCAGTGAAGGTCAAAGAGTCAAGAATCAAAACCAAGATGAACAAAAGAAAAAAAAATGAGAGAGAACATACAGAGTCTTGTAAATACCTGGAAAAAATAGATAAAGATTGGAATCTTATTATTGTATTTATTCATTAGGGAATTAATGCCATTCTGAGATGACATGTCTGTGCCCCATTTAGGCCACCTTGAGGTTTGAATCCCAACTATAGTATTAGAATTACTCATCCCCTACCCTTGAGTTTCACTGGCTTTCATTTCTTCATAATGCGAAAACATCAGAGAAGACCGTGAGCTGCTTTCAGGTGTTTAAGAGGAAAAGGAAATACGTGTATTAGCACTGAGGATCATAAGTAGATACTGGCTGCGAAAGGCAGACTCTATGAGGGCATATGGCAGCCCACTCCAGTACTCTTGCTTGGAAAATCCCATGGACGGAGGAGCCTGTTAGGCTGCAATCCACGGGGTTGCTAAGAGTCGGACACGACTGAGCGACTTCACTTTCGCTTTTCACTTTCATGCATTGGAGAAGGAAATGGCAGCCCACTCCAGTGTTCTTGCCTGGAGAATCCCAGGGACGGGGGAAGCCTGGTGGGCTGCCGTCTATGGGGTCGCACAGAGTCGGACACGACTTAAGTGACTTAGCATAGCATAGCATAGCATGAGGGCATATGGTCCCTGACTCCTCATTCTCACATCTTTATGTAATCCTTTGCTTTAAGCTAGGCTGGGTTTGGTTACTTACTTCTAATGAATACAGCAGAGGTGATGGGATGTCAATTCAAAGATCAAGTTTTAAAAAAAGTATGGCTTCCTTTGTGGGATCTTTCTTTCAGAATCTGTACTCTGGGGGGAACTAGCTGACATGACATGAGAAGCCCCACTGAGAAAGTCACATGGCAAGAAGCTGATATTTCCAGACTTCACCTAGCAAAGACCTGAGACCTGTGAACAGCCCCCTGGGGGGACTTCAAAGTGGATTTTCTTCCAGTTGAGTCCTGAGATAACTGCAGCTCCAGAAAATACCCTGATTGTAGACTCCTGGGAGACTGTCATAAACACCCAACTATGCCACGTCAAGATTCTTGATTCACAGAGAGAATTCATGTTTTTAAATTTGTTAAGTTTTGGGGTCATTTGGGGTAAATTTGGGGGTAATCTATAGCCAGCAATAGATAACTGAAATAGCGTCTTTCAGATTTTCCACTGAGTTTTCCATTCTACCTTTCCTTGATAAAATATGGAATTTACTTCCATTAAAAATTATTTAAGATAATTATTTTCTAATGAAATAAAAATACTGAAATATTGCCCACCATATATAGTAGCTCATTCATTTATTATGTACTATTTAAAAAATATATCTCTTTAAATCTCTGTGAAAAAATAATTCATTTCTGAATTCTGGGCTCCATTTTCCACCCTCCTCTGCATCCATTTAGTCCAGCATAGAGACATCATTGAATTTAATTATCAATTAACATGGAAATGGCAACCCACTCTAGTGTTTCCCTGGGAAATCCTATGGACAGAAGAGCTTGGTGGGCTACAGTCCATGGGGTCGCAAAGAGTCAAACAGGACTGAGTGACTAACCTGAAAAATATATATTTTTAAAGGAGTTGAAATCTATTCATCTGTTTTCTTTATTAATACTAGGAGTTTATGATGAACACATTTTTTCCATTAAATTAAGGCAGCGTAATATTAAATGGGATAGAATGATTTCAGGAAAAGTTATTAGAGTAACTTTAACTAGAATTAGCCTAATAAATATGGTTTGTCCTTCTTTATTTTTCCTTGTCTATGCTATTATTTATTCTTTATTTGTGTTATTACAATTAGTTTTAGAAAGAGACATTTCTTAGATACTGAAGATGAATATTCTGAAAAACTTTTGCTGGAGTGATAAGAAAAAAGAATAATTTTCTAACTTTTTCCCACTATGTAGATGTAAATTTTCCAATGGAAGAGAATCATTATTCTTTGCAGTAGCAAAATAATTTTCTCAGAAAAGAAAGTATTTAATCTACAGACAAACTAGCTTTTGCATAATTCTTTGACACAAGGCACTCTGAAAGGGAGGGAAGAGCCATACTACATCAGAAAGTGGCATCCAATTGTATAATGGCTGGGTCTCCTCCTTATCATGTTAACTGACAAACCTTTAGCTAGATTAACAAAGAAAAAAGGGAGAATACTCAAATAAATAAAATAAAAGATGAAAGAAGGAACATTACCACTTATGCCACAGAAATGAAAGGAATCATAAGGTCAAACCAATCAATCTTAAAGGAAATCAATCCTGTTCATCGGAAGGACTGATGCTGAAGCTGAAACTCCAATACTTTGGCCACCTCTTGTGAAGAGCCGACTCACTGGAGAAGACCCTGATGCTGGGTAAGATTGAGAGCAGGAGGAGAAGAGGGCAACAGAGGATGAGATGGTTGGATGGCATCATAGACTCAATGGACATGAGTTAGAGCAAACTCCAGGAGATACTGAAAGGCAGGGAAGCCTGGCATGCTGCAGTCCATGGGGTTTTGAAGAATTGGACACAACTTAGCAACTGAACAACAAAAACTGCTATAAACAATTATATGCCAACAAACTGGGTAACATAGAAGAAGTGGGTACTTTCCTAGGAACATAAAACCTACCAAGACTGAATCGTGAACAAAGTTGAAAGTCTGAAGATACTGATGTACAAGCAAGGAGATTGATACAGTAATCTAAAACCTCTTAACACAGAAAGGTTCAGGTCAGATGGTTTCACTAGTGAATTTTACCAAACATTTAAAGAAGAATTAATACCAATTTTTGACAAATGCTTCCAAAAAATTGAAGAAGTGGGAATAATTACAAACTCATTTATGAAGCCAGAATTACCCTGACTGAAAGGTAGATAGAGACACCATAGAAAGTGTCCTGAAGTAAGTGTCTTGGAAGCTAGAGCTTGGCATACCCGTGTTGGCTAGTTGGTGGCTGTCGCACGTCCTCCTCTTTACAGGGAGCTCAAATTCTCAGGCATCTTCTAGTGAGATAGCTCCTGCCAGCTAAAGACGATTCTCTGGAAGAGTGTGTAGTTGTACCTCCTAATGGTCCACAGTCATAGCTAATAGTGATAAATGCATTGCATCAGTAAAGCGAATCTGGGCAAATTGAGCCTCTCTCAAAAGGGAGTTGATAAGCCTGAGTCAAATCTTGATTTTTTTCTGTATTCATTTTACTCCAGCAGCTAATATCCACATTTCCTGAGTTTGTATCGGCCTAAGATCAACCTATGTATTAGATTTTCATTTTGAGTAAAGGTGACTCGAATAAGGGAAACAAGGAGAAATTAAGGAAGCTTTATATCAGTAGCAACTTTATCATCACTAAGAGTATTTTATGGTTGGTCTTACTTTAATTGGATGTCACGGTTGCCAGTCTCTGGGCTTATGCCTTTCCATTATTATTTTCCTATAACTAATATCCAGAATTATGCCATGTTCTGTATTTGTTATGCATCCAATCCATTTTTGCTATGAGAGTCCACTCATATCTTGCTGTTTAGGTCTTCATTCAGTGTTTACCCTACCCTTTTGGATTTTGCCTAGAACTTACCTGCTTATGCTTAAATCCTGTTTGGACTGTTTCCTCTGTTAGGAATTGATATTTCCCTGTGCACAGTTAAGTCATATATTTAGTCTCGAACACATTACTCAATCCTTTGAAACTGCTAGACTCTAGGCTCATGCTCCCCAGGTCCTACAACCAGTAACTCTCAGTGATAACAGTATCTTTCTTTTCAGAGGCCCAATTATGTTGGAGAGGGCACTAATTCATAATTGTAAATAGCCATAAAATATTCTGAGATGCAGAGCATTCACTTATACAGAGAAGGGTGTTCCTACATTTTTAACCCCTTGGGGAGTCTTTACTTGCCCATTGCAACTCCCGTAAGTGTCAATAAGACAGTCTGCAATTTAGAAAGTGAGAAAACACCTCTCAAGACAGCTGAGGTCTAGGTGAACTGCGAGGAAATGCCTTTACCCGAAAGCCAAATAATCATGGTAAAAGGACAGGGAGCTCTGGTGAGAATTCATTGAGAGTTAGGGGGACCAAGGATTTTATAAAAATAAATCTTTTACTTTCTAATATCTTACACTGAGTACATTGATGTTACTTATATTTTAAAAAATCTTTTGTGAACTTGAATTTCCTTATAGGGAATAGTCACAATATTAATAATAGCAGCAAAATATAACAATAATAATAAAAGATGAAGCAGCAGCAGCTGTCACTGTCACTAAAGAACAAAAATAAAACTGAAGAACAAAATACAAGGACAAAAACAATGGTGAATAGTGGTAGTAGCGATTGTAATAATAAAAAGAAAAAGAAAAAGGAGAAATAGTAATAATAAACAGTAAATCCCACAGCATCCTGACTTCTCTATTGAATTATTTTTGTCCGAGTTGCTAGCACACTTCCACATGAGAAGAGCTTCTTATGTGTCAGGCATGCTATATAATGGAGACACATACAAAAAATTCATGAGACATTTTTCTTGTAATTATTGGGCTTAGAGTTTAGTAAGGGGAGGTGAAACATGGTAAAAAATTGCCTGTTCTAAAATGTTACATTTGAATTATTATGTCCCCACAGAGGAACAAGACAGGAAGTATGAAGGCAAGAACTCTACATGTGTCAAATAAAGAAAGCTTTCATAGAATAGGAGATTCAAGGTAAATCTCATAAAACCTTTCTTCCTGTTCTCTAAGTTTTTGATTATGTAAAGCAAATGAGAATTGTTTCTATTGCCTTTGTTGATTTAGGAGAGAAGGAATATAAATAAGTTAGCTCTAGAGGTAAAGAAAACAAAACGTAAGGTATGGCATGTGTCAATATGGAGGTGGCGGTGATATTTGAGGTGTTGAACCAAAATACAAAGGCTTTGAGAAAAGAGAAAACGTTTGCATTAGAGAAGGCTTCAGAATGATCCTCTTGACTGAAATGGCAGCATTACGGCCTGAAAGCAGATGTTATGCCTAAAGTTATTAGTATTGAAAAGAGAACTACTGCTGGACCAAAAATTACAAAAATTGCTAATTATTCTTCCCTTTGAAGTTGTTAGAAAAATGTATTATTTTGCCTAATGCATGTAGGAAACCAACCCATTACTGCTTGTGAATAGTATGGGTCTTTTTGAAAACTGAATGAGCAACTTTCATTAGAAGATAAGTTCCTCTGTGTGCATAGAGTTTACTCTCTGGTAAGAGAGACACAATTTAAAATTATACAATGTACACACACACAGTTACATACCTATGTGACTTGTCTTTTGATATATGACTTGTGCTTTAACTCATCCAGAGTATCTTAGTGGAGATCCTACCTTATACTGGAACTGTTAGATTCAATGGGGAATGTGAGAATGAATCAGAAAGATTCCATTCTGCAGAAAATGTCAGTTCAGTTGGATCAATAGGGCACATGCTGCTGCTGCTGCTGCTGCTGCTAAGTCGCTTCAGTTGTGTCCGACTCTGTGCGACCCCATAGACGGTAGCCCACCAGGCTCCCCCGTCCCTGGGATTCTCCAGGCAAGAACACTGGAGTGGGTTGCCATTTCCTTCTCCAATGCATGAAAGTGAAAAGTGAAAGTGAAGTCGCTCAGTTGTATCCAACTCTTCATGACTCCATGGACTGTAGCCTACCAGGCTCCTCCATCCATGGGATTTTCCAGGCAAGAGTACAGGAGTGGGGTGCCATTGCCTTCTCTGAATAGGGCACATAACTAATGATAATTCAAAATGTAGAAAAGGTAAGTGCCATAAGAATATAGATTATACTATAGGATTCCTGAGAAGAAAGAGTTTACATTTTAGTGGGAGAAATAAATACATTCTGATGGAGAAATTGACAAATGATCTAAATCTTGAATAGAGTTCATAGTTTGGATATGCGTGCAGGGGCAGGCCGAGTGTGAAGTGTGAATAAGGCAGTTTGTTAGTATGCTAGGGCTTCTGTAAAAAAGTATCACAGATCCAGGGACTTAAACAATAGCAACTCATTTTCTCACAGCTCTGAGGACTAGAATTCTGAGATAAAGATATCGGCAGGGTTAGCTCCTTCTGAGGGCCACAAAGGAAGGTTCCGTTCCAGGGCTGTCTCCTTGGCTTACAGATGGTTGATTTCTTCCTACATCTTCAAGTTGTCTTCCTTCCATACATGTTGGTGTCCATATTTTCTTTGTAAGATCACAGTCTTATTGGATGAGGGCATACCCTAATGACCTCATTTTAGATTAATTCTCTCTCTAATGATGCTGTTTCTAAATATGAGCTCATTTTGAGGTAATGGGGTTAAGACCTCAACATATGAATTTTGGGGAAAACATAACTCAGCCTATAACTGGCAGTGAGGAAAAGCATTATAGGATATATAAAGAGAATGGTGATTTTTATCTTGACTAAAATATGATTGCATAAACTAACTCAAAAATAAGGCTAGGCAAAAGACTGAAGCCAGATTGTATAGACTGAATATCAACCTAAACGTTTGGACATGATTCCTCAAGCATTAGGGAACCAGAAATGAATCTGAGCAAGGGAGTAACAGAATAAATACAAAATGATTGCATGTTTACAGTAAGCCAGACACCATACTAAGGGTTTTAACTTACCAACTCACCTTATTCTCATCTCATTTTGATCTTTACAGCAACACCTTTAATCAGGCTTTATTAGTTTCATTTTACAGAGTAATAAACTAAGGTTTAAAAAAGTACTACAGCTTATGAATAACAGAGCAGGAAAACTTAAAGTCTTCAAAATCTGGCATCATATCTAGTAAGATATTTTTAATCTCAGACATTGTAGTTTTATCTCTAGAATTTCAATTTGCGTTTTTTTCAATATAACATCAGTGTGTCTGATTCAATTTTGGACATATGGAATATAGCTATAATAACTCTTATATCCTTGTCTTGTAATTCTTATATCTGTCACCCAATTGTGGGTCAGTTCCAAGTGATTGATTTGTCTCTTTATCATTTCTCATATTTTCCTGCTTCTTTGTATGCTTGGTAATCTTTGACTACATACCAGACATTGGAGGTTTTACCTTGTAGTATTCTGGATATGTTTTAATAAATATTTTTGACATTTACTCGGGGATGTAGTCAAATTAATTAGAAGTGGCTTGATCCTCTTTTGGGTCTTGCCTTTAACATTTGTTAGGTGAGAGTGGAGGAGGGCTCAGACTAGGCCAAATTATCCCCCATTTCTGAGGCAAGACCCTCTCTGCACTTTATACTCTGCTCCAGTCTTGAGATTTTTCCAGTCTGGCTTATGGCAACAGGCAGTGTCCTCCCTGGGCTTCCCTGGTGGCTCAGCTGGGAGAGAATCCACCTGCAATGAGGGAGACCTGGGTCTGATCCTCTGCAGTGATTCCCTGGCCTCAAGCAGTTTCCTGAAATGTCTGTTCTGATCAGTGCACTGCTGACTGCTCAAGGGTACCATCTGCAAAGCTGGATACCATCTGCAAAGTGGATTTCTCTGTGTGTGTAGATCTCTCCTCCTCAGCATCCATCCTGAAAACTCTAGACACTTTGATCTACGCTTTAACACTTTGATCCATCTCTTCACCTTGGGGTATGCAAAAGGCTTAGCACAGACTCCTTCCTGCATCATGGCCTGGGAACATTCCAAGACACTGAGCTGCACCACCTGAAGATCTCACTGCATTTGTCTCTGAGTTCTCAGGAATCATCATCCTTCATTTTCTGGTGCCCTGTGTCTGCAAACTGCTCCTTAAATGTTTTGTATGGATTTTGTCTGTTTCAGAATGAAGAGTAAACTTGACTGCTTTCACATGATCTCGATCAGAAGTGGACATCAACCTAGGTGTTTTAATGTTAAAATTCAGGATATAAGGTAGAAGAGTAAAGTGGGCAGCGGAGTCCTAAAATTAAAACAAGTAAGGCAGATCACC
The DNA here is from genome assembly GCF_003369695.1 of Bos indicus x Bos taurus. Classification (NCBI taxonomy): domain Eukaryota; kingdom Metazoa; phylum Chordata; class Mammalia; order Artiodactyla; family Bovidae; genus Bos; species Bos indicus x Bos taurus. The sequence continues at coordinate 21,296,390 of NC_040081.1, read as the reverse complement.
AAGAGGTACATGGATCAGTGTACAAAGGGTGGAGCAAGTAAGGGAGACAAGCATCCATGGTCTCTTTTTCCAGAGAGAACAGGTGGGAAAGGTGGTCGCTTCGTAAGGCTGAACCATGAGACTTCTAGGACCCTAGGATTCCCATTCTGATCTAAAACTAGGGCTTCAAGGAGGAACCCTTCTTTCTGTCCTTTCCTCTTCCTTTTCGTTCCTATTGGTGCACAGGTTGATCAAGTAGCTGTTTCATCCTCATCTTTCTTTCCCTTGTCATGAAAACACCACTCTAAATGGGTAGGGCATCTGATGTTATTTTAGTTGCCATTTAATGATAATTTCATATTATCATCTTCCTGTTGCTAATGTGCTGAAATGAATTTCAGTATCCCTTCTATATCTGCTAGAAGTCCACTTGTGAATATGATACTAATTAAGAGTGACATTGTAGTCTCAGTCCTCAAGAATGATATGTAAATAATTTTTAAAAATTAAATTATATTTAAAATATATTAGGGGATCTTGGTTTTTAAAATATAATTTAAAATTTTGATTTTTTTAAAGAGTGATTTTATCTGAATTATCACTTTGAGGAAATACAGTGTCTTCTCAATATCAGTTGGGATTGGTTCCAGAATCCCTGTGAATACCAAAATGCCCAGATGCTCAATTCTCTTATATGAATTGGCATAGTATTTGCAAATAATCTGCACACACCTTCCCATATAATTTAAATCATCTCTAGATTACTTATAATACCTAATATCTAGGTTACTCTAATTACTTATAATACCTAATACAATTGCCATTGCCTTCTCCAATACTTACAATACCTAATACCTATACAATGTAAGCTCCATGTAAATAGTTGTAAATACAGTGTAAATGTTATGTGAGTAATTGCTAGCCTGGGGAAAATTCAAATTTTGCCTTTTGAAATTTTCTGGAAATTTTTCTTGGAATATTTTCAACTTGTTGTTGGTTGAGTCTGTGGATGCAGAGTTCACAGGTACAGAGGATTAACTGTGTAGCATTTTGTATTCTATTATTTCTAGGCTCATATAGACCTGCCCTTATTTAGTATGTCTACTATATTTCTTATGAGTAATTTTTATGATAAAGGTTAGATGTATCTACATATACTGTATTTGTTGTTATTATTTAATTGTTAAGTCATGTCTAACTCTTTGCAACCTGTGGACTATAGCCTACCAGGCTCCTCTGTCCATGGGATTCTCCAGGCAAGAATACTGGAGTGGGTTGCCATATACACCTACCTCATTATTTGATATAATCTAGAAATCTTCTAATGGGAGGGATTTCTTAAATTATGATTAAATTTGGAAATTGGACCTTATTTTGTTTTTCATTTAAATGAAGTTATATTGAATGAAGACTATATGTTGCTCAATCACATAACTGTAATTTCTGACACTTTACTGGTGAATCATGTAAATGCAGAGAGGTGTCAATTTGGTAGGTCAAACATCTGAAATCTGGGAAAACACTTTTTGTTATTTTAAGGGGTTTTTCGTTTTCCCACTCATGAAACACTAAAGGCAGGATTAATTGAATTCCTATATAGTTAATACTATACAATTGATGGGGCTTCCCTGGTGGCTCAGAGGTTAAAGCATCTGCTTCCAATGCAGGAGACCTGGGTTTGATACCTGGGTCGGGAAGATCCCCTGGAGAAGGAAATGGCACCCCACTCCAGTATTCTTGCCTGGAGAATCCCATGGATGGAGGAGCCTGGTAGGCTACAGTCCACGGGGTTGCAGAGAGTCGGACATGACTGAGCAACTTCACTTTCACTTTCATACAATTGATAGATATTGATAAAATAATATATTTGATATTTACTTAATATAATTAATATTTATTATATTAATAGAAAGGATAGTTTTGATATATATATATGTATATATATCAATGTTTGAATGATTAATACAAACATTCTTTGACTTTACACACTTGGCATTAGAATACTTCAACTTTCCCATTAATTTTCTTGTGTTCTACTCAATTAAGAGACTATAATGGAAGTCTTTGGGGTACTTTAAAAAAGATCACATTCTTATAAAATGTCATGAAAAGTTTTGATACTTTAATGTATAAATAACACATGAAATTATACAACACAAGTCTTACACAAATAACACCAAAAGCTAACAGGTGATGTTTTTCCTGTTATCTTATATATGCTTATATTTTTGGAGGTTAGGTAATTGTGATATATTAACAAAATTAAAGTTTCACTATTTTTTAAATTCTTTATTTTCAAGAATTTAAATGTTATGTCATAGATAAGGGGATGCTGTAAGAAAATCATCCCCTATACACATTCCCAAGCAGAAAATAAAGCAAAGGTGGTTTGCTTGCTTATGTTTTTATTCCTCCTCTGCCTATATTCTCTGTCCTGCTTGACAATGAATGATTGAATAGAATGGCCTAGAAGTGGGTCCATTTCCTTTGTGCCTTGTTCGATGTGAAGATCGTACAGCCTGAAGCAGTATCTCCTTTAGAAAACAGGTAATTATTTAGAGAGTGCATCCATCCTGTGATTGCAAGGGAGAATTCCAGGGTTTTGTAAAGGCAAAAATAATATTTTCAAATCCACGTTGAGGTCATTCAAAGCTCAATGCTAAGCAGAATAAAAATTAAGCAGCCATAACTTTTAGATCCTAGACTGAAAGATGCTACGTAAGCTGAAATTTGAATTTTTCATTATCTAGTTAATAGTGACAGACTAATAAAATATGCTGCTTAAAGAATAAAAAAGATAAATATGATTTTTATACTTACTAAATAAACAATAGCTAAGACCAAAGGAGACTGTTACAATGTTTATATTTTATAAAGTTACAATGTAATTAATTCATATCAATTTAGTGAATTAAAATTTTGCTTTTCCATCAGCAAACTTTCTTTCCTTCAGTCCACACTTGCATTTCATTTAGTCAGATTTTTTAAAAAATCTCTATCCAACTTGAAAATTTTGATGTGACTTTGGTGGTATACATTATTTCTTCAAGTTAATTGCAAGGTTTCCCAGGACCTATATGTATAAAAATATGACAACTGCAAAACTAATTTGGCAGATTTGTTTTAAGTGGTGTATGTACTATGGGGTTTGAGAATCAGGTATGGGGTGTGAATGCTGTAACATTCAGTCACAGGCTTGATATAGCAGGTCTATTCACGTTCATGGTCATGCAGAAAACCAGACTGGGTCAGGCAAGAGCAAGGAGCTTTAGCACAGAATTAGAGAGCAATCTGGCTAGCTCTCTAAGGTGAAAAAAAAAAAAAATTGAAGTGAAAAAAGAGGAGTGTTGGGGGATGGGTAGAAGAGATAACACCACAGATGAAGGAGAAAATAGTTCTTTTCAAAGATATCATCCCGGAGATGACTAATTTCTCTAAATATTGATGCTTGTGAAAATGAAAGTGCATAATAAATGATTCAAAGGACACTGGAAACTCTCAGGCACACATTTTTAATATAAGGTGGGGGAAAAAAAGGTAGAATCTTGAGCGTGAAAAATATTTCATTACAAAAATATGATTTGTCCACGAGGCAGGTTTCTTTAAGCTCTCAGAGTTCACTGCACATCCTCAGCAATTTAGTGGGCTCTGCCGCAGAATCATCATAAATCAATGAGAGACTGTCTTGAGCCGTGGGGAATTAGCGGGCTTGCTTATGTATGAGGAGACTCATAGCACTTCCACTCGGAAACCTTTATGAGACCACATGCTTACTTGTCTGAGACACATCTATGTCTAGGCAGTGGTAGCTCTGGCTAGATCATGTTGGTTTTCTCTGTATTTTCTCTGACTGAAGGAAAATTTTTCTTTAGCCAAATCCTCTCTCCTATTTGGACAGGGACCTCTTAAATTAATTTCTAGTTGTATGGACCAGACCCAATGCTGTAGATTACAATTATCAGTGCCAGAACACATGAGAATTCAAATTTGTTTAAGAGAAGGGAGTGGAGGAGGTCTATTTTTGAAATAATAGATATAATCAGAAACTCTCCAATGGACTCCACCAGGGGGCAGCTCCTTTGTGATATGCTCACAGTATTTACCTCAGAGCCACACACAGCTTGTCAGAAGTGTTCCCAGAGGCTACCCCTGTCCCTGTCACACTTCAATCTAACCCATCAGAAATCCTGCCTCAAATTCTTGTATTATGCAGCATCACATATACCAGTAGAGGCACTAAAAGGAAAGCTAAATGTGGATCCTAGAGGAATTTTAGTATCACGAAACTGGAAGACTGTTCTTAAAAGCCACCAAAATGCTAGGCTATTACATAAAAGCATAGAACCTCTTTTACTAGATAGTGTTTATTATTATTATTTCCTGAAAGGAGCTGAAATGATTCTGCAAGTGAAAATCTTCAAAGGAAAGAAAGTTACAATCCAAATAAACAAAACTCGGAAAAGGAGACTTTTAACATGAAGATTATTGAAAAGAGAGCAATGACTGTTTTGATGGCACTAATCTCATTCAACAGTGGCTAACATTTAACAAAATTTACTGGGATAATCCATTGAATGTGAAGTAGAATAGTGAAAAAAATTGTAAAACCACGCCATTATAAGAAACCAGGAAGTCAAAGAAGAAGCAAAGGGAAGTGCATTAACAATACCTCATACTTATACTGTGGTTTACTTTATAGTAATAAACCACTTTGCAAAGTACCATCCCTATGATGTATCCACATCTGATACAGAATGACAATGGATAAACTTGCTTTTCCATTAAGAAGCTTGTGCATCCTGAGAAGGGCTTTACAATACATTAGTCAAGACTACAACACCTGTGCTGTCAAAAGGCTTTTCTTTTCTAAATGTATAGATGCATGGTTAAAAAAAAAAAAAAAACTATCAACAAGCTGTTGAGAGAGATCTAGAAAGGTGTGGGGTGAAAAAATGCCTGTGATTTTCTTCAAACTAACAAAAATTTAAATAACAGTGTCTAATGTAATCAACAGATGGCAAAACATGTCTGGACAAGCATAAAAAAGTTATTGTCACCATGTAATTTATACTCTATTGTACTAAATAATAATTGCAGTTAGCATATATCTGGGCTTCCCTGGTAGCTCAACTGGTAAAGAATCCACCTGCAATGCAGGAGAGTCCAGTTTGATTCCTGGGTTGGGAAGATCCCCTGGAGAAGGGATATGACTGAGAAACTAAAACACAAACACAAGGGTTATAAACTGGACATTGTGACTGATTTCAACCAAGGTGATGAGGTAATAGCCTAGGGATGTCAAAGCCAAAGAAATGGAAAAGTTTTGTGCCCCTGACACCTCTGCTTTGTTGACTATGCCAAAGCCTTTGACTGTGTGGATCACAATAAACTGTGGAAAATTCTGAAAGAGATGGGAATATCAGACCACCTGATCTGCCTCTTGAGAAATCTGTATGCAGGTCAGGAAGCAACAGTTAGAACTGGACATGGAACAACAGACCGGCTCCAAACAGGAAAAGGAGTATGTCAAGGCTGTATATTGTCACCCTGCTTATTTAACTTCTATGCAGAGTACATCATGAGAAATACTGGACTGGAAGAAACACAAGCTGGAATCAAGATTGCCAGGAGAAATATCAATAACCTCAGATATGCAGATGACACCACCCTTATGGCAGAAAGTGAAGAGGAATTCAAAAGCCTCTTGATGAAAGTGAAAGTGGAGAGTGAAAAAGTTGGCTTAAAGCTCAACATTCGGAAAACGAAGATCATGGCATCCGGTCCCATCACTTCATGGGAAATAGATGGGGAAACAGTGGAAACAGTGTCAGACTTTATTTTTCTGGGCTCCAAAATCACTGCAGATGGTGACTGCAGCCATGAAATTAAAAGATGCTTACTCCTTGGAAGGAAAGTTATGACCAACCTAGATAGCATATTCAAAAGCAGAGACATTACTTTGCCAACAAAGGTCTGTCTAGTCAAGGCTATGGTTTTTCCTGTGGTCGTGTATGGATGTGAGAGTTGGACTGTGAAGAAGGCTGAGTGCCGAAGAATTGATGCTTTTGAACTGCGGTGTTGGAGAAGACTCTTGAGAGTCCCTTGGACTGCAAGGAGATCCAACCAGTCCATTCTGAAGGAGATCAGTCCTGGGATTTCTTTGGAAGGAATGATGCTAAAGCTGAAACTCCAGTCCTTTGGCCACCTCACGCGAAGAGTTGACTCATTGGAAAAGACTCTGATGCTGGGAGGGATTGAGGGCAGGAGGAGAAGGGGACGACAGAGGATGAGATGGCTGGATGGCATCACTGACTCGATGGACGTGAGTCTGGGTGAACTCCGGGAGTTGGTGATGGACAGGGAGGCCTGGCGTGCTGCGATTCATGGGGTCGCAAAGAGTCGGACACGACTGAGCGACTGAACTGACACCTCTGAGTATCATGACAACTCTAAATTCCCCACCTGGAGTGTTTCATCACAGATTTTTTTTTATCTTGTTGAAGCTACTGTACTTTAAGGTATCTTATCACCATGGCATAGCCTGTATCCTAATATAACTGGACAAGCATAAAAAAAGTTATTGTGGCCATTCAAGTTATACTCTATTGTACTAAATAATAATTGCAGTTAGCATATATCTGGAGAAGGCAATGGCACCCCACTCCAGTACTTTTGCCTAGAAAATCCTATGGATGGAGGGGCCTGGTAGGCTGCAGTCCATGGGGTCGCTAGAGTCAGACACGACTGAGCGACTTCACTTTCACTTTTCACTTTCATGCATTGGAGAAGGAAATGGCACTCCAGTGTTTTTGCCTGGAGAATCCCAGGGACGGGAAGCCTAGTGGGCTGCCATCTATGGGGTCGCACAGAGTTGGACACGACTGAAGGGACTTAGCAGCAGCAGCAGCAGCAGCAGCATATATCTGGGTTTCCCTGGTAGCTCAACTGGTAAAGAATCCGCCTGCAATGCAGGAGAGTCCAGTTTGATTCCTGGGTTGGGAAGATCCCCTGGAGAAGCATTGGCTACCCACTCCAGTATCCTTGGGCTTCGCAGGTGGCTCAGCTGGTAAAGAATCCACCTGCAGTGCAGGAGACTCCAGTTCGATCCCTGGGTTGGGAAGATCCCCAGGAGGAGGGCATGGCAACTGACTCCAGGATTCTTGCCTGGATAGAGGAACCTGGTAGGCTAGAGTCCATGGGGCTTCAAAGAGTTGGACATGACTGAGCAACTAAGCACAGCACAGCATATATCTAAGTTAACAGAAATATTGCCTGGATCCAACTATTGGTATCCTTAATTCTGAACTGCTATTGACCCTTAACTGGTTGCTATGGAAAAACATGCTCAAATGTCTTAGTGACATGAGAGATATTGATCTGCAATTCCTTTTCTCCTTCCAGTTTTATTGTGAAATAGTTAACATAAAGCACTGTATAAGTTTAAGATGTAAAGCATAAGGATTTGACTTGCATAAACCATGAAATGATTACCACAATAAGTTTAGTGAATCATCTTATATAGTGTCTGTGCTTAGTCGTGTCTAACTCTTTGCGACTCCATGGACTGTAGCCCACCAGGCTTCTCTGTCCATTGGATTCTCCAGGCAAGAATACTGGAGTGGGTAGCCATTTCCCTCTCCAAGGGATCTTCCTGACCCAGGGATGGAGCCTGGGTCTCCCGCATTGCAGCCAGATTCTTTACCGTGTGAGCCACCAGGAAATCCTGTCCTTGTAACCCACAAGAGTGGTGAAAGAAGCCCTATTTTTAAGGATGAAATTCAGAGGTTGCACACTTCAATTCTTATGTATCATTGGTCAGAATTGGTCATGTGACCCTGGCTGTCAAGAAAGAAGACTGAAAGTGTCATAGATGGGTGACCCACATACTTGATCACAATGCCCATTTATAAAGCTGAAAAGACAACGAATATTGGTGGAGACAACTGGCAATCTCTGAAACAATAGTGTTTACATTTTGAAGGTACAGAAGGATGAATCAGATAGACATACGTGTCTTATTTTAAAAATTCAAAATCATTCATAAGATTTTATATCAATTCAAGTTTTATGTAACTAAAAGCTTCTTTTGATTGATAGTTTCTGGATTTCAGACCCAAGTGACGCATGGTCACTGGGGAGTTTGCAGCGACCCTACATGCATCTATAAAGATTTCTTTTTATATCTTTGAATCTTTCTAACTTCATTTTGTGAATTTATGTCATTTTTTCTAATTTTATTTTCAATTAATGGTAGGAACTCCACTTTTTGTTTATAATATTGAAAGTGTGAAATCACTTTAATGACCAAATAGTGAATAATTCATCATTACCAACTGTATGCCCAATGATAATAATAGAGGAACAGATATACATTATCAAACATATTTCCAAGATCAGAGTTTTTTGAGTTCTTTAAGATTTTTAAGGTAAATAATACTGGTGTTATATAAACAATTACAAAGCAGAGAGAAAGGTGGAAAATTCCAAATGATGCTAGGTTCATTTTAGAAGATCCTCATACAAGTCCTGTTTCTTTCTGTACATGATGGACACTCAATAAAACTTCAGTGATGTGAAAGTCATTAACTATGCAAATAATTTTTCATAATTTTTAAATTAGCTTCAAAATCCAAAGGGATATGGCTTCTATATATTAAGGATTATGATAACCAAACATTTTCATTGTCAATGGTGGGGACACATTCTATCATGACTTTTTAGTTGCTTTGATTAAGTTATGAGCTATATTTGTGGTTTTTGTTCAGTCACTACATTGTGTCCAACTCTTTGCAACCCTGTAGACTATAGCAGGCCAGGCTTCCCCATCCTTCACTGTCTCCCAGAGTTTGCTAAAATTCATGTCCACAGAGTCAGTGATGCTATCTATGAGTTACATTATGACTCCCCTAACCACTAAGAAACCACTCCAACTTAATGAATTAGAATTAGACAACTTCTTACCGTCCAAAAATTACCATGCAATTGTTAAACAATCAAAATTTTACTTCCAAGAGTGTAAAGATGTTTATCATTTTATCAATCACAAACTTATGGTTAATTAACTTATTTTAAACCAAAGCACAAAAGAAAACATAAAGTAGACATGAATTTTTTTTCCTTTTTTGTAAAATTTGTGTTAAGTTTATTTTCTTACACATTCAGAATTCTGCTTAGATATCCATGTTCAAACCTCATTCCTATCACTACTCTGTTAAAAAGCCGTGAGGTGCTGAAAGGCCTGGTTTATCTTGTCCTGATTACTAGAATGCTCTTTCACTTCATCAGAAATCATGAGAACAGACCATTATGAAATGAAAACTTCTTTTCATTATTTTCTTTGTTAATCTGCCTTCTTTGAGCTTCGTTTTGGGACTGGATTCTTCTGTCTGGTACCGTTGAGTAACTAAACTTTGCTTTTACATTAGAACAAATCTCCCATTTGCTTACTTTGGCTTTTCAGGACCCTCTTATAGCTAGAGTCATGTGTTAGTATAACTCAGCTAATGTTATAGCTTTTATAGTTGATTGAAAAATTTATAATTTTTTAAAATAAAGAAAATGAATAAATAATTAACTCACATATAAACTAACAAAACATTATTTTTCAAGTAAAAAATCCATTCAAAATTAATGCATATGTATTTTATATTTTTTATAACTTTTAAAAACACTTTTCATGATTTATATCATTATTCTCACAACAATAGCAACATAAGAAAGCATGACAAGAAGATATTTATTATCCCTGCTTTGGAGATAAAGCATTTGGGGCACAAAAAATTCAATAATGGGACCAAGATTACTGAATAAATCAAGCCCATGATGGTATTAGGACTTAGGTCTTCTAATTATGACCTCATAGATCTTTCCACTAGATTGATAATCTCCAATTTTTTATGCCTTTATAAGTAAAATTCTAATTCAGTATTACCCCCAATATATGTGTACTGATTTATTTATAAGTTACATGCAGGTGCTATTACATTAATTCAGTATGTATACTTTATTTAAAAAATAAAAGAAATGCAAAATATATATATATGGAAGAAAATAAAACTTTAACTTTTTTTTTAACATAGCCTACTGAATCATAAACTTTTCCCTCTAGGTAAACTCTACCTACCTCATTTGGAGTCCTATCCACGACCTCTTGCTGAGTTAAGACATTTGAAGTCTAAATTACACATGCAATATACTGATACCTGAAAGTACTAGATAAGAAAATGAGTACCCATTATTATGAAAATATGTTCTCGCCTTTGTGTGCTTCTCTCGTTTGCATCTCTTCATTTATGCCTTCACTTTTTGTTATTATAAAACAGAGTTATATTTTCCCCTAGATACTGAGCACAACAGATATTAAAGTAGCAGCTTGAAAAAGTGTCCCCATGGCCCATTTACTAATGCCTTCTCCAAATCATCTTGCTCTGAAAGATCTTATGGGTCTGTCCGAAATCAAAAAAGGCAGTACTTGTCTTTAACCAGATGTGACAGAGGGGGAAGTTCAACTAATGGTAAGTGAACACCCTCCATGCAGTAGAAGGGCAACTGCGTGTTAGGCAGCTGCTATGGCCCTTTACAGCCGCCTCACTTTCAAGCAAAAAGTGTTTCCATGAACAGCTGTCCAAAGTGCTGGATGAGCCATTAGCGGCAAGCTTGTATAGTGCAAAATGAATGTGTTTCACTCCATTTGAGCTAAGAAAGGTTTGGAGCTTTGGTGACGCAAATTGGGTTCCATTATCACTTAGCAGCTCTTCTGGAATCCCATATTCAGTGAATAGTCTTTTAGTCTGGACTGGAGAGAGAACATTTCATAATAGCCTGTGCCATTTCAGGAGATAATAAGTGTACTAATGACTATGTGCGTGGTTTAGGAAAGCCCGCTTTCCACATTTGCTATTTGTTTAGCTAATACAAGAGTTTTAAAGATATTTATGTAATATCCGTATTACATTAGAAAACTATTCTTTAGCTGATATTACAAATCAGTCTTGATGTAATTACAGGCCAAGCATTTTTTTTTTCAGATTTCACCATAATCCTTTGTAAAACTGTCGATCCCTTGTATCCACTGTCTTCAGTGAATAGTTAGCATGTTTAAAAAAGTATAGAATATACTTTACAAATATTTATTACATTAATTAAATGGTCATATAGCACTTCAGTTTTCTAATCATCTCTCTATATATTACAGAACAATAATAGTAGAAAAAAACCCTAAAGGCATACTGTTTAATTTCCCTGTATGCATATTCAAATAATTAAACATGAAGTTTCTTTCACTTTTGCATGTGTCATTTCCAAGATCTCTAGGTACAATTTCAAATATTTTATTACAACATTTCTGTAATATTTATACATATTTACATTTATTCTTGATGAGAAACCTCAAAAGCTATACATTAGTTTATCTCAATCATTTCCTTAAAAATACAGAAAATGCAAATCTCTCCCTTCTTCTCCCATTAATTCAAGTCTTCTCCCAAATGCTTTACGTATTTATTTGTTTCAACACTGCTGCTATCTTAGAGTCTTTGGGGTCAATGACATTTATTTTTCTTGGATAGCATGAGATTTAACATTGTTTCCTAAATCCTTACTTTTTGTCCTTTTCCAGTAATTGTCAACTCTCTCTGAAAGTCTTTCATTATGGCACAGATTCAAATTTAACAATATTTTTAGAAAGATGTTGCTTTTCAAAACATGTATACTCACCATTACTTAGTTTACTGAGTATAATTTCCACATTTCCTCTTTCCTTGTCCTATGGTTTCCATTTCCTGTAATGTCTCAGTGATCTGTATAACATTTTTGTGTCCTAATGCATAAAGTTCTATTTTTATGAGTATAGACAATCTTTAACATTTTTCTTGCACATAAGTTAGCTAGGGACTTCCCTGGTGGCTCAGTGATAAAGAACCTGCCTACCAATGTAGGAAACATGGGTTTGATTTTTAGGTCTTGAAAATTCCCTGGAGAAAGAAATGGCAACCTATTCTGGTATTCTTGTCTGGGAAATCCCATGGACAGAGGAGCCTGGGGTCCTCTATGGGGTCACAGACAGTCGGACATGACTGAGCAACTAACTTTCACTTTCTGCATATTTAAGGATGTTGTGTTGGTTTCAGGTGTGCAGCAAAATGAACCATTTATATGCAACCATTTATATGTGTACACATGTCTATTCTTTCTCAAAAAATTTTCCCATTTAGATTGTCACATACTATTGAATATAGTTCCCTGTACTATATAGTAGATCCTTGTTAGTTATCCACTTTAAATATAGCAATGTGTACATGTCCAAGGACTTGTAAAATGCATTTCTTTACTAGTATTCTCAGCTTGTGTTAAGTCTATTAGGTAAACTTTAATAATGTATAGTAAATAATTCCCAAGAAGATATAGCTTAACTTCTCCACAAAAATCATTTCTGAAATGAATGTTTTAAGATTTCCCCGCAAGTACATCCCAGTTCCTTGGAAATTTACTAATTCAAGATGCCATGAAGAGTGAAAGTGAAGTTGCTCAGTCATGTCTGACTCTTTGTGACCACATGGACTGTAGCCTACCAGGCTTCTCCATCCATGGGATTTTCCAGGCAAGAGTACCGGAGTGGGGTGCCATTGCCTTCTCCAGGGGATCTTCCTGACCCAGGGATCAAACCTGGGTCTCCCGCACTGCAGGCAGATGCTTTACCCTCTGAGCCACCAGGGAAGCCCTCAAGATGCCATAGTGTATATTATAGTCATTCTACCCCAACATCTCAAGATTTGCACACAATAGATACTCAATATATATTTTTCAAATAAAGATGGATCCAGCAAAAAAATAAAAAATTAAAAAGATGCATTGATTTGCATATAGCCAAATATACATATTTACTAGCTAGACTAAAACTGCCACTGATGCCTCAAACTTCCTATTTTAGCAGTCATTCTGGCACAGCATCTAACTTAAAATTTCAACTAGAAACACTGCCTTGATTCCAACAAGAAAAGTGACCACCCTTGTCCTCTGATGGGCACAGAAGAAAGTTCTGTGAGTCTCCATAAACTTCAGGATCCGTGAGAGTTATTAGCATAGCGTTGTGCTCTGAGGCAAAGAAAACTGTTCGTTCAGCAGGTTCGGACAGAGGCAAGGGACTGTGTAAAGAGTAAGCCCAGAGCACAAGCCAATGTCACAGGCTTAGCTAACTTAAAAGGAGGCCTGGAGTGTTATCTACAAAATGGACAGAAATTAAAAGAAGACAATCCAAGGAAGAGGTTGGTATGTTCAGAGTTTTGCCTATAGACAGGTTTAGATGGATTAGAGAGAGAAATATCATTTTCATGTTAAAAAAATAAATACTGTGAGAAAACCTAGAAGACAAGAGGTGATTTCTATTCTAAGTAAGAAGTTGTCTAAAACTATATCTTCCAAAATATCTTCCTGTGAAGATTAGCACAAATAAAATTTCCATTAAATTTAAGAGGATGATACTGTGATTTTATTTGGGAATACATTCTTATATCATAAACCCCTTAAGATTATCAGATTGAATTTTAGCACTTTTAAGACTTTGAGACACTGGTTTTGCATCGTGTTTCTCAGCCTTCTTGACCCACTAAATGTTTCTGCTGCCCTCTCCCCCCATTTCACCCCTGCAAGTAACTTATCCAAGATGAGGAGCACACTTTGGGTAATTCCACTCCAAGAGTATGAACAGTTTTACTATCAGAGCTCTTTCATAATCTATTCACTATATATGCAAAAAATATTTAACAATGCAAGCCCTGTGGTTTAATTACTTAGCTATAGTACCTAGGTAGCAAGCCTGAACATAGCTGTCAGATACGACGTGATCAAGATCAATGAGCTAATTTGGAATTTATAAGTTGCTTTGGATATAAAAATTTTCCAAATGCTATCAGGTGAAAATTATCTTGAAAATATTCATCTTAAAATTTCTGAAAATACTTCTAAACACCCTGACAATGAAGTATATGCTTAAAGCGGATACTTTTTTCTCAAGAATGACCAAAAAGTTATTAAAATGAAAGATAAACATAAATAAAATTGCTGGTAATTCTACTACCCACAGTAAAGGGCATTCTTTTTTTAAAATATGTAGCTAGAATCATAAAGCTCTACAAAATTACACAGCAGTTCTGCCATCATATTGATTAAAAGAGGGGAGAAAGAAAACCAATTGTGGTGCATAGCAATGATAAGAAGATGGAAAAAATCTAACATAATTGCAAAAATATATCTAGCTCATGATTGCGAAGTTTCTGTTGGAAAGTACTTCAATTCATAATACCTACAAAATCCAGAATAATCTTAATTAAACTAGAAAAAAATTACATGTGGACAGAATTTGGAAGAGCCATTTCCAATGAAATAGATTCTATAACTTATTCTGTTAATGTTACAAGTACCACCCTGTCTTGCTTTATAAATATCACAGGCTTCATTCTCTCCTAATGGCTTAAATCCTTGTGGTTTCTCTATATCTCAAATGTGACAGTAAGAATTTCAGCAAGCATTCTGGTCATATTGCAAAACTGTTACACATTTGGGGAAAGGTGAACTTAATCTCAGAATCATGTGATTTCAGAGTTTGAGAGACTTGAGCATCCACCTAATTAATTTCTTGAGAAATACTGGTAGAACAAAAAAGTGCAAATCACGTCATCAAAGGACTGGGGACAGGGCTGGAGATGTGAAGATTTACCAGTACACAAACATCTGGGTGAAAACATACAAATTACAGTTTCTTGTAAAGAAATGACTATATGTCTTAGATAGTGTCCTTCATCTAAAGGTCATGGACTGATAGTGTTCAGTTGGTATAATCTTTAGGGTCTGTGAGGTCTGTTTTAAGATGTAAAAGCAACAGCGATATATAAAAAATATTGAAGAGAAGGTTGCCTCTTGGAATCTCTAAATAGCACATGCCTTTCATAACTATTTCTATTGATTTAAATTCAACTTTAAAATACAAAAATAAATCTGTCTTAGAGACTAAGTCTGAAGAGGATTGAAGAGGAAAACAAAGTTCTCGTTGGCAACTCTAATAGTACTTGCTGAAATCTACTTTTAATACTTCTTAATATGAAATCATTTTTTATATTTCATGAAGTTCATGAAACAAGCCAAAGTTAACATTTGTGAAAAAGGTGAATTTCCCAGAAGCTCATTACCACTTTTGTTCTATTAATTCGGTTGCATATGTGAAGATGTACATCAGGAAAATCCACTAATTTACCTCTTAGAAAAATATTAACCCCCAAATATTTTATTCTTTGGGGAAAACCACCCTCTGTGACAAGATGCATGTGTATTTATTGAAGCTACCAGAACCTTCATTTCTCTGTGACATCATTATATAGGAAGGTAATCTGGTAGGTCTCTTAAAGAAGTGAAATGAAGAAGTGTTAGTCGTTCAGTTGTGTCTCGACTCTTTGCGACACCATGGCCTGTAGCCCACCAGGCTCCTCTGTCCACAGAGTTCTCCAGGCAAGAATACTGAAGTGAGTTGCCATGCTCTTCTCCAGGGGATCTTCCTCACCCAGAGATTGAACCTGGGTCTCTGATATTGCAGGCAGTTTCTTTACCATCTGCCACTAGGGAACCCCAGGTAGATCCCTTAAGGTTTTATTCAATCTAAACTAAGGGTTTCATTCTTACTAAATCGTACATTCAATGAACTTTAAACAATTTAAATATATTTTGGAAATCATTTCTCAGTTTCATGCCATCTGTTGCGTTTCAAATCCCCATCATCATGTGTCCACACATAGATAATAAAATAGTTTTAAGTAATAATGTTCCATCTTTTCTGAGTCTATCTTTTCTTCACTTAGGGGCTTTAAATTGGATGGCTTCAGCTAAACTTATTTCTCACTGTCACTTCTGCACAGTACATATGTCCAGTTTTCCAAATTTCAGGATTTTCTCTTCCTTCCTTTGAAAAATTCTATTTTAGCTCACTGTTTTTTTGTTCCTTCTTGAGAAACCTGTATGTAGGTCAGGAAGCAACATTTAGAACTGGACATGGAACAACAGACTGGTTCCAAATAGGAAAAGGAGTACATCAAGGCTGTATATTGTCACCCTGCTTATTTAACTTATATGCAGAGTACATCATGAGAAACACTGGGCTGGAAGAAGCACAAGCTGGAATCAAGATTGCCGGGAGAAATACCAATAACCTCAGATATGCAGATGACACCACCCTTATGGCAGAAAGTGAAGAAGAACTAAAGAGCCTCTTGATGAAAGTGAAAGAGAAGAGTGAAAAAGTTGGCTTAAAGCTCAACATTCAGAAAACTAAGATCATGGCATCTGGTCCCATCACTTCATGGCGAATAGATGGAAAAACAGTGGAAACAGTGGCTGACTTTATTTTTCTGGGCTCCAAAATCACTGCAGATGGTGATTGCAGCCATGAAATTAAAAGACGCTTACTCCTTGGAAGGAAAGTTATGACCAACCTAGATGGCATATTGAAAAGCAGAGACATTACTTTGCCAACAAAGGTCTGTCTAGTCAAGGTTATGGTTTTTCCAGTGGTCATGTATGGATGTGAGAGTTGGACTGTAAAGAAAGCTGAGCACTGAATAATTGATGCTTTTGAATTGTAGTGTTGGAGAAGACTTATGAGAGTCCCTTGGACTGCAAGGAGATCCAACCAGTCCATCCTTAAGGAGATCGGTCCTGGGTGTTCATTGGAAGGACTGATGTTGAAGCTGAAACTCCAATACTTTGGCCACCTAATGCGAAGAGTTGACTCATTTGAAAAGACCCTGATTCTGGGAAAGATTGAGGGCAGGAGGAGAAGGGGACGACAGAGGATGAGATGGTTGGATGGCATACCCGACTCGATGAATGTGGGTTTGGGTGGGCTCTGGGAGTTGGTGATGGACAGGGAGGCCCGGCATGCTGCGATTCATGGGGTCGCAAAGAGTCAGACACGACTGAGCGACTGAACTGAACTGAACTGAGAGTTGCACCCCTGGACTACTGCTTACCTTCAATTGTTCTCTTTCCAAACTAAATGTAAACATTGTTCCTGGATTTGCAATGATCTGTTTTCACTTTTTTTTTTGTTGTTGTTTAATAAAAATCAATTTTAGACAAGTTATCTTGCCCAGTAAAAATCATGCTTATGATGGTTGAGTAAAATATTTGGTTACAAAGCCAGCTTCTCACAGTCATGGCATAAACCCAGACATCCTAAACACGCACTTCTTTAAAAAATCAAATTTTTTATAATAGCAATGAACTAGAAGATGTTTGTGTGTCCATAGAGCCCACAGCTGCTGCAGAGAACTATCACACTTTCTTTGCTATTTCTCTCTTCAAACTGTCAAACACACAATAGAAAAGTGTGTTGCCCTCATTTCTTTAGACCATATGTCCTAGCATCAGGCCTATTGTTTATACACCTTCACTTATTGCAGCTTTTTGTTGTATTCCCTCTTGGGCACCTTCAGTGGGGACAATTCTAGGACAACAAGAAAATGATATTCTAATTTTCCATCTGCAAAAATCAGTTTTCCCAGACTTCATCTTTTTCTATGAAGAGAAATAGCACTTTTTTTCTCCTGTACTTTCAGTGAATCAGAAGCAGTTTTGCCTTGATAACTTTATGTCTCTGTTGCATAATATAAGAATACTGGATTGGAGATCTTGGAACATATATTCCAACCTTGATTATCACAAACTAACTTTAGAAATTGTCTTTAAAAAGTCCTTTTCTCATATTTCAAAAAAATCGAAAGGAGAAATTGGACTATGCATCTTTCTTGTCTATGAATCTATTCTTCGTTTTCTCTCTCACAAAGGTATGATTCTGAATATCTTATATTTAATCCATATGGTCATAACTTGAAAATATCTCCTCATATGTCTTAATTTATGAATTCAGATTGTCTAAGGTCTGTTAACAAATTATCTTATTCCATTTTGATCTTCTATCTGAGTTAATTAGAGTCATCTCCAAAAAAATTTTAGGATAAATCAGGATACCAATTGGCAAATAAGGAAAACAATAAGTTAATTAGCAGGGATGTGAACTATATATTCACAAATGATAACTTGGAACATTTATATGCCTGTTTCAAAAAACAGAGCATTGGAAATATTTGGAGAGATCTGAGAACATCCTATACATTTGGTTATATATCTCAAATACCCTTAATATCCTCTGTCAGATATTTGTTTCCTAATTGTATAGATAATTCCTCAAAATCTATAAATTTGAAATGATCATCTCATAACAAATTTAAGGTTTTTTTTTTTTTTCTAGTTCTTAGCATAAGAGTTGCCTCTATAATGACTTGTATTATCTCTTTGTGGAAGCAGACAGAAAAGCCATGGTTATGATGAGAAGTTTTAGATTAATGCATCCAAAATTCTAAGAGACACTATATATGAAAGAAAAGATTCCAAAGCCTTTTTCAAAATGAAAGCAAAGTTTCACTTTAATACGCAGCAAGACTTCACCAGCTGGCTGCATTGCATGTACTTGGCATTCTGGTTGCTAAGTTTATTAGGTATTTTATAGTCCTGGAAACTAAAGATAATGGAACTTGTTCCCACACACTTCATCAACAAAAATTGGGAGTCAGTCAAGCTACAGATATATGATGAAGGAGTGAGTGAGCCAGGAAACTCAGGCAAAAATGAATCAATCTGATGCTGTTAAAGAGATATTGTCAAGTATCTGTAATTTTTAGATTTTAATTTTTGTTTATTCTCCATTGGTTGCAATGCCTTTTTGAAACTGTACAAAAAGAGGTGTTTCCTTTTGTGTTATTTTCCTCTTCCACTAGGTTAAAATTTATACTTTCCTCTATCTACTCCTACCCACTTCCACTTTAACACTTAGGAAATGGTACAGATTTTGGAATTCTTTTTTTTCCCAAAGGCTGTTTATTATGTCATCAAACTTTTAGAATAAATAATATTAAATTATAATTTTTTGGTTAAAACATAGTCCAGTGGTTTCATAAGGTTCATCTATTAGGACACCCCAAGAAGCTGTGTGTACCTAAGGACTGACTACAATATGTCTAACTTTCTACAATGAAGAGCAGTCAAAGAGATTTTGCAGTATCGCAGTCAAAGAGATTTTGCAGTATCAAGAACATGTATTTATAAAAGAGATGCTTTCTTTTTGAGCTGATATGTAATCTGTAAGGGGCTTCCCTGGCGGCACAGTGGTAAAGAATCTACTTGCCAAAGCAGTGGATGCAAGAGACAGGTTCAATCCCTGGGTCGGGAAGATCCCTTGGAGTAGGAAATGGCAATCCACTCCAGTATTCTTGCCTGGAGAATCCCATGGACAGCGGAGCCTAGCAGGCTTTAGTTTATGGGATTGCAAAGAGTTGGACACGACTGAGCATGCACACACTTAATCTACAAGCCTGAATACCATCCAGCAGATGGTCAATATCCCCACCCCAAAACACTTAGAACATCTGGGCTGCCCTCAAATGTATACTAATGCTGGTTGATAGAGTCTGGAACCTATCTATGCCTACAGCCCGTTTGGCTACTCTCTCGAAATATAATTTGGGGCAAATCATTTCTCTCCTCTACATCACACTTCTTCATCTGTAAGACTGGAGGACAATTAGACATATGAGTCCTAACATAAAAAAAAAAATCTTTGAAAGTATAACCAGTATTCAAATTTAGTAAAATATTACCTTGAATATTTGAGTATGCAGAGTTACAAGAGTAATGGAAAGAAAGGTGGAAGCATTAAATCGTTTTCAGATTGGATACTTTGGGGCCTGTTTGTACCACTAAGCAAGAAAAGATGCCTTAGTTTGGCATGTGGGGTGAGGGGAAAAAGCATCCAAGAAATGAAATTGGATAAATTTAGATGTTTTGTGATTGTAGCTACTGAACATGTTTTATACTGGCAGAATATGCTCTCTGATATTGGAATACCGTCAAAATCCATTTAAATCATGCCAGAGAAATGTTAAGTGGTGATGAGAGGGCTGGAGTTTAAGCTGATAACAGTAGTAAAGACCTACTCGCACTGACAAATTTGATGAGGGAATCTGACCTAGCAGATCATTCAAGGAATGAAAGAGCCTTCACATGACAGCTTCATCCCAGAATTCACAAGAGGGTGATACTTTGGCAAGAAGCTATTCCCACCCCAACCCCAGCCCCTGCTGGAACATTTGAGGTTTTACAGTCAAATCACATCCAAGGAAAGAACCAATCTAATTTATAATCTGTGAGAAACATGAAGATAATAGTATAAATTTCTATGACTACTAACTGAAATGTTAACATGTATATGTGATGAATATTTTTTCTTTAAAGTGGTATTAGAAATTAACTTGCCAGAAGTAAATTGTACCCCCCTCCCCACCTTTTTTCTTTTTTTGAACTTAATGAAGAGAAATGGAAAGAGGCTATGTAGGAAATAATGAAGAAAGAAAAAAGAAGATGGGAAAAGAGAAGAAAGTCATAAAATCAGAGATGATACAAATGGAGGAGGGCCAGTAAGGGCAGAAAGAAGAAAAGAAAGAAGGAATCTCCTCTTCCTAGGAAATGAAAAGGAAAGATAAAAGAAAAGAAGTAGGCAATGAAGGTGAAAGACAAACAGGCAAGGTAGCCAAGTGGGTGAGTTTTGTCCCATCAGTGGAAGGGCTGAGTAGAACAAAAGGCTGACCTCCCTCAGGCAAGAAAGAATTCTCCTCCTTGACAGCCTTGAATAGGCACATGAGGTCTACCAGGTTCTATAACAGCCTGCCAGTATTCAGATTTAAACTTGATATCCATCCTACAAATTTGGACTTGCCAGCCTCATAAATATGTGATCCAATTCCTTCTTATAAAAATTTTCCATGTTTTTCTCTTACTGGTTTATTTCTAGGGAGAACTTGGACTAATACAGGATACTTAACTCTTTCAATAGATTTAAAACTAAGCCTAACATAGTAAGTTGATTTCTTTCTTCAATGGTTGCCATCAAGAGTTGTCCTGATTGCAAAACATGAGTTGTAGTACATGGAATGTGTAAAAAAGGAGTTAGTATTTGTGTATACACGGTTTACAAAAGATTTGGAACCCAAGAGCTTTCTGTTAAATATTCTTCATGGTGTCAAATGAAACAAATGAAACCCTGCTATTTATCCTGTGGTCACGAGGGAGGGACTCGAGACCACAGGGAAGAAGCATTGTGCTATGGTGTTCACAGTAGAGGTTGTAACTATACCTACTGCTGAGTACTGTTAATGAAGTCTTGCATATCAGTTATAATTAAGGAAAGATTTCCCATTTCATGAGCTACTCCTTCAAAGATTTTGAATGAAGGCATGTGAGGAGAATCTACACTTTTAATGATACCTTCAAGGTGATTTTGATACACACTCCTGTTTAAGAACAATTGACCCAAGGCGGGGGAGCTAAAACTTCACATAAAAGAACTGATCCTAAAGACAAACAATTGTGGAGGAAGGGAAGAAAGATAAGTAAATAGCCCAGAGTGTTATAACCAAGGGTAGGTCAGTGTTTTTGTGCTACTGTGAGCATATAACAGCTGGTGTAGGTATTAACCATTAACTCAAAGCAGGTTAAAATAAGGTAAAAGCTTAGAGGAGGAAACTCAGCATGAACTGACAGGAAAAATAATGCCATATTTTAAAACATTCTTCTGGAGTTAAAAATGTGGACCATAAGTGCTAGAACCACTCATAGGAAAGGTCATATAAAGAAAACTGATAACAGATACAGACAAGATTAATTAATTGCTAACTTGCTTCCTTTCTTTCACAAAGGAAAAAAAAAAATCAGCATACTGAAAATGATCCCCAAAAAAGTGTCATCATGGAAACGAAGCCCCAGAAAGGACAAACGTTTATTATAGTTCATGTCCTCAAGATCACTGAAGTGCTTCACTGTTACCCCACACACAAACACCTGTGCTGACAGTAGTATGTACTTACTGCAAGTTGTAAAATCTGTGATGTGCCCTCACACTTACATAATTATGTGACCAGGTAGAAAGCCAAGGCCATCTTCCTACCAAGAGCAAGGGCTTTCATATTGCTAAACATGTTTGTTTGTTTGTTTGTTGATTAATTTTTATTAGAGTATAGTTGCTTTAACTCCACCATAGGTTGGTCTCGGGTCAAACAGGGAGGGAACACAGTCCTGCCCATCAACAGAAAATTGGGTTAAAGATTTATTGAGAATGGCCTCGCCCATCAGAACAAGACCCAGTTTTACCCACAGTCAGTCTCTCCAATCAGGAAGCTTCCATAAGCCTCTTATCTTTATCTGTCAGAGGGCAGACGGAATTAAGACCACAATCACAGAAAACTAATCAAACTGATCACATCAACCACAGCCTTATCTAACTCAATGAAACTATGAGCCATGTGATGTAGGGCCACCCAAGACAGACAGGTCATGGTGGAGAGTTCTGACAATACCGGGTCCACTGGAGAAGGGAATGGCAAAACATTTCAGTACTCTTGCCTTGAGAACCCTAAGAACAGTATGAAAAGGCAAAAAGATATGACACTGAAAAATGAACTCCCCAGGTTGGTTGTTGCCCAATATGCTACTGGAGAAGAGTGGAGAAATAACTCCAGAAAGAATGAAGAGATGAAGCCAAAGCAAAAACAACACCCAGTTGTGGATGTGACTGGTGATGGAAGTAAAGTTTGATGCTGTAAAGAACAATATTGCATATGAACCTGAAATGTTAGGTCTGTGAATCAAGGTAAATTGGAAGTGGTCAAATAGAGATGGCAAGAGTGAACATTGACATTTTAGGAATCAGAGAACTAAAGTGGACCAGAATGGGTGAATTTAACTCAGATGCCCATTGTATCTACTACTGTGGGCAGGAATCCCTTAGAAGAAATGGAGTAGCCATCACAGTCAACAAAAGAGTCCAAAATGTGGTACTTGGATGCAATCTCAAAAATGACAGAATGATCTCTGTTCGTTTCCAAGGCAAACCATTCAATATCACAGTAATCCAAGTCTATGCTCCAACCAGTAATGCTGAAGAAGCTAAAGTTGAACGGTTCTATGAAGACCTACAAGACCTTTTAGAACTAACACCCAAAAAAGATGTCCTTTTCAATATAGGGGACTGGAATGCAAAAGTAGGAAGTGAAGAGATACCTGGAATAACAGGCAAATTTGACCTTGGAGTACAAAATGAAGCAGGGCAAAGGTTAACTTAGTTTGGCCAAGAGAACTGACTGGTCATAGCAAACACCCTCTTCCAACAACACAAGAGAAGACTCTACACGTGGACATCACCAGATGGTCAACACCGAAATCAGATTGATTATATCCTTTGTAGCCAAAGATGGAGAAATTCTATACAAGACCAGGACCTGACTGTGGCTCAGATCATGAGCTCCTTATTGCCAAATTCAGACTTAAAATTAAGAAAGTGGGGAAAATCACCAGACCATCCAGATATGACCTAAGTCAAATCCCTTATGATTATACAGTGGAATTAACAAATAGATTTAAGGGATTAGATCTGATAGACAGAGCGCCTGATGAACTATGGATGGAGGTTCATGACATGGTACAGGAGGCAGGGATCAAGACCATCCCCAAGAAAAAGAAATGCAAAAAGGCAACGTGGTTGTCTGAGGAGGCTTTACATATAGCTGAGAAAAGAAGAGAAGCTAAAGGCAAAGGAGAAAAGGAAAGATATACCAATTTGAATGCAGAGTTCCAAGGAGATATAAGAAAACCTTCCTCAGTTATCAATGCAAAGAAATAAAGGAAAACAATAGAATGGGAAAAACTAGAGATTTCTGCAAGAAAATTAGAGATACCAAGGGAACATTTCATGCAAAGATGGGCACATTAAAGGCAAGAAGTTGTATGGATCTAACAGAAGCAAAAGATATTAAGAAAAGGTGACAAGAAAAGACAAAACTGTACAAAAAACATTTTCATGACCCAGATAACCACAATCTAGGTTATGATCTCACAATCTAGTGTGATCACTCACCTAAAGCCAGACATCCTGAAATGCAATGTCAAGTGGACCTTAAGAAGCATCACTATGAATAAAGCAAGTGAAGGTGATGGAATTCCAGTTGAGCTATTTCAAATCCTAAAAGATGATGCTGTGAAAGTGCTTACTCAATATGTCAGCAAATTTGGAAAACTCAGCAGTGGCCAAAGGACTGGAAAAGGTCAGTTTTCATTGCCATCCAGAAGAAAGGCAATGCCAAAGAATGCTCAAACTACCACACAATTACACTCATCTCACACGCTACCAAAGTAATGCTCAAAACTCTCCAAGTCAGGCTACGTGAACCATGAATTTCCAGATGTTCAGGCCGGATTTAGAGAAGGCAGAGGAACCAGAGATCAAACTGCAAACATCTGTTGGCTCATAGAAAGAGCTAGAGAATTCCAGAAAAACAACTACTTCTGCTTTATTGACTATACCAAAGCCTTTGACTGTGTGGATCACAACAAACTGAGGAAAATTCTTTAAGAGTTGGGAATACCAGACCCCCTTATCTGCCTCCTGAGAAATCTGTATGCAGGTCAAGAAGCAACAGTTAGAACTGGACATGGAACAACAGACTGGTTCCAAATCAGGAAATTAGTATGTCATGGCTGTATATTGTCACCCTGCTTATTTAACTTATATGCAGAGTACATCATGAGAAACGCTGGGCTGGAAGAAGGACAAGCTGGAATCAAGATTGCTGGAGAAATACCAATCACCTCAGATATGCAGATGACACCACCCTTATGGCAGAAAGCTAAGAGGAACTAAACAGCCTATTAATGAAAATGAAAGAGGAGAGTTAAAAAGTTGGCTAAAAACTCAACATTCAGAAAACTAATATCATGGCATCTGGCCCCATCACTTCATAGCAGATAGATGGGGAAACAATGGAAACATTGAGAGAAGTTAGTTTTGGGGGCTCCAAAATGACTGCAGATGGTAACTGCAGCCATGAAATTAAATGATGCTTGCTGCTTGGAAGAGAGCCATGAGCAACCTATCATTTCAGTTCACTTCAGTTCAGTCACTCAGTTGTGTCCAACTCTTTGCAACCCCGTGAATCGCAGCATGCCAGGCCTCCCTGTCCATCACCAACTCCCGGAGTTTACTCAAACTCATGTCCATCGAGTTGGTGATGCCATCCAGCCATCTCATCCTCTGTCGTCCCCTTCTCCTCCTGCCCCCAATCCTTCCCAGCATCAGAGTCTTTTCCAGTGAGTCAACTCTTCGCATGAGGTGGCCAAAGTACTGGAGTTTCAGCTTTAGCATCAGTCCTTCCAAAGAACACCCAGGACTGATCTCCTTTAGAATGGACTGGTTGGATCTCTTTGCAGTCCAAGGGACTCTCATAAGTCTTCTCCAACACCACAGTTCAAAAGCATCAATTCTTCGGCGCTCAGCTTTCTTCACAGTCTAACTCTCACATCCATACATGACTACTGGAAAAACCATAGCCTTGACTAGACGAACCTTTGTTGTCAAAGTAATGTCTCTGCTTTTGAATATGCTATCTAGGTTGGTGATAACTTTCCTTCCAAGGAGTAAGTGTCTTTTAATTTCATGGCTGCAATCACCATCTTCAGTGATTTTGGAGCCCCCCAAAATAAAGTCTAACTGTTTCCACTGTTTCCCCATCTATTTCCCATGAAGTGATGGGCCCGGATGCCATGATCTTAGTTTTCTGAGTGTCGAGCTTTAAGCCAACTTTTTCACTCTCCTCTTTCACTTTCATCAAGAGGCTTTTTAGTTTCTTTTCATTTTCTGCCATAAGGGTGGTGTCATCTGCATATCTGAGGTTGTTGGTATTTCTCCTGGCAATCTTGATTCCAGCTTGTGCTTCTTCCAGCCCAGAGTTTCTCATGATGTACTCTGCATATAAGTTAGATAAGCAGGGTGACAATATACAGCCTTGACGTACTCCTTTCCTATTTGGAACCAGGCTGTTGTTCCATGTCTAGTTCTAACTGTTGCTTCCTGACCTGCACATAGGTTTCTCAGGAGGCAAGTCAGGTGGTCTGGTATTCCCATCTCTTTCAGAATTTTTCACAGTTTATTGTGATCCACACAGTCAAAGGCTTTGGCACAGCCAATAAAGCAGAAATAGATGCTTTTCTGGAACTCTCTTGCTTTTTCGATGATCCAGCGGATGTTGGCAATTTGATCTCTGGTTCCTCTGCCTTTTCTAAATCCAGCTTGAACATCAGGAAGTTCACAGTTCATGTATTGCTGAAGCCTGGCTTGGAGAATTTTGAGCGTTACTTTACTAGTGTGTGAGATGAGTGCAATTGTGCAGTACTTTGAGCACTCTTTGGCATTGCCTTTCTTTGGGATGGGAATGAAATTGACCTTTTCCAGTCCTGTGGCCACTGCTGAGTTTTCCAAATTTGCTGGCATATTGAGTGCAGCACTTTCACAGCATCATCTTTCAGGATTTGAAATAGCTCAACTGGAATTCTGTCACCTCCACTAGCTTTGTTCATAGTGATGCTTTCTAAGGCCCATTTGACTTCACATTTCAGGATGTCTGGCTCTAGGTGAGTGATCACACCATCCTGATTATCTGGGTCGTGAAGATCTTTTTTGTACAGTTCTTCTGTGTATTCTTGCCACCTCTTCTTAGTATCTTCTGCTTCTGTTAGGTCCCTACCATTTCTGCCCTTTATCGAGCCCATCTTTGCATGAAATGTTCCCTTGGTATCTATGATTTTCTTGAAGAGATCTAGTCTTTCCCATTCTATTGTTTTTCTGTATTTCTTTGCATTGATCACTGAAGAAGGCTTTCTTATCTCTGCTTGCTATTCTTTGGAATTCTGCATTCAGATGCTTATATCTTTCCTTTTCTGCTTTGCTTTTCACTTCTCTTCTTTTCACAGCTATTTGTAAGGCCTCCCCACACAGCCATTTTGCTTTTTTGCATTTCTTTTCCATGGGGATGGTCTTGATCCCCATGACCAACCTATACAGTATATTAAAAAGGAGAGACATACTTTGCTGTCAAACGTCTGTCTATTCAAAGCTATGGTTTTTCCAATAGTCACGAATTAATGTAAGAGTTGGACTATAAAAAAAGCTAAGCACTGAAGAATTGATGTTTTTGAACAGTGATGTTGGAGAAGACTCTTGAGACTGCAAGGAGACCCAATCAGTCAATCCTAAAGGAAATCAGTCCTGAATATTCACTGGGGGAAGACGGATGCTGAAGCTGAAACTCCAATACTTTGGCCACCTAATGCATAGAACTGACTCATTGGACAAGACCCTGATTATGGGACAGATTGAAGGTGGGAGGAGAAGTGGGCCACAGAGGATGAGATGGTTGGATGGCATCGCCAAGTCCAGGGACATGAGTTTGAACAAGCTCCGAGAGTTAGGGATGGATAGGGAAGTCTGGCATGCCACAGTCCATAGGATCACAAGGAGTCAGACATGATTAAGGGACTGAACTGAGCTGATAGTTGCTTTACAATGTTGTATTAGTTTCTGCTGTATAGTAGAGTGAATCAGCCATAAGTATACAAATATGCCCTCCCTTTTGGACTTCTTCACCATTCCGGTCACCACAGTGCATTAGGCAGAGTTCCCTGTGCAATGGTGGGACTAGTGGTAAAGAACCTGCCTGCCAATTCAGGAGACTTAAGAGATGTGGGTTCAACCCCAGGGTTGGGAAGATCCCCTGGAGAAGGGCATGGCAACCCATTCCAGTATTCTTGCCTGGAGAATCCCATGAATAGAGAAGTCTGGAAAGCTATAGTTCATAGAGTTGCAGAGTCAGACACAACTGAAGCAACTTAGCACACATGTGCGCGGACTGTAGCCTGCCAGGCTTCTCTGTCCATGGGATTCTCCAGGCAAAAATCCTGGATGGGTTGGATTTCCTTCTCCAGGGGATCTTCCCAACCCAAGGACCAAACCCATGTCTCATTTGTCTTCTGCATTGGCAAGAAGGTTCTTTACCACTTGTGTTACCTGGGAAGCCCATTCTTAATAATAAGAAATAATTATTTTTAATAATAAGATGTATAAGGAATAATGTTTCTTTTTTTTAATGTTCTTAACCAATGTGACAGTTCAGGGAACACAGCATAGTTAAATGTAAATACACACATACTTTGTATTAGTTTCCCAGGGCTGCCATAACAAAAATACCATAGGTGTGTGGCTTAAACAGCAGAACATTATTTTCTTGCAGTTTTGGAAGTTAGAAATCAAAAGATCAAAGTGTTGACTGGTTTGGCTTCTTCTGAGGCTTCTGTCCTTGCCTTGCACGTGGGTGCTTCTTCACTAGTGCTCACATACCCTTTCCTATACATGTGCACATCACTGGTGTTTCTGTGTGTTGTGATGTTTTCCTGTTATGAGGGTCCTAGGCAGACTAGATTACGTTCTAACCTAAAGGCCTCATTTGAACTTAGTTGCTTTTTTTTTTTTTTTTTTTTTGGGGTTACTGGGGATTAGAGCTTCAATATGAGAATTTTGGGGACACCATCTAGCAATATATATATAATTAAATAAACAAATGAAAGAATAAATTAATAGCTTATATGCCAATGTGCTTAACCTGTGACTGTTACCACAAGTCAGTCCTTAATAATAACTAAAATAAATGGGAACTTGAAAATATGACTGTAACATGGAAATGTGCAAATCTTGCTCTAGTACTCAAAGGTGGGGTGAGGAAAGTTGATTGCGGCAGAGATAGATGGAAGAGGTACAATAGTTTGCATAGTGATATGTTCTGGCTAGTTCCTAATTTCAGAATTTTTCCTCTGCCCCTCTATGCTCTCTTTACTCAAGTCACAGCTAACCTACTCATTCAGATTATAGCCCATATTTTCTTTTGTTTTTATTTTTGTAAATGCATTTCCTTTGTGCTAAACATTCTTTTTTCCTCAATGAGCTAAATTGTATCTCTCTTTCAGGTCTTGGCTTAAATATTTGATTTTTACCTTCCTAGGAAGTATTCACTGGCTGACTCTCCTTTTCACATACAATCTGAATTACATGCCATCATAAATTTTGTCCATAATTGAATTTATCACATTGTATTGTAATTGTCCACACTAGACTCACAACTCTAGAACCTATGTTTTCCCTGTCCACAAAAATTTCCCCATCGTATCATGTATTAAAATAAATAAAACATAGAAGTTATTCAGTAAAGACCTAGTAAACAAAAGAATTACATATAAGAAATATATATATATATGAAAGCAGAGCCATCAGTACTAGGAACCAATAAGGGCTCACTGAGAACAAGCCATGCAGAAGTAACCTCCTTCCCATTTCTCAAGGTGGTACATGATAAGTGGAATGTGAAGAATGATTTCAGCAATATATAAGGCAAAATATCTAATTATCTATAGGTATGCTAAAGGTGTAGAAATACTGGGTAATAGTGCAATTGCCTGAATTCATAACAAGTTTTTAAAAATCTTTGCAGAAAGGAGAAATTAATGGAGTCATAACAATCTAAGGTGAGCCCTTTGGTGACAAGGCACAGTTTCCTTCATTATCTCTGTCCTATTGAATGTTTTTATCAGCAAAGCTCTAATGAGAGTGGAATGGTTAACCTATCAAATAAGTTGAGTATTAATAATGATTTCAGGAGATGTAAAATCTTCTAATTTGAGAAATACAATTGAATTTTAAGGTTTTAATGCAAAGGTTTGAATTTAGTTATTAATATTCTGGGCTCCAAAATCACTACAGATGGTGACTGCAGCCATGAAATTAAAAGACGCTTACTCCTTGGAAGGAAAGTTATGACCAACCTAGATAGCATATTGAAAAGCAGAGACATTACTTTGACAACAAAGGTTCGTCTAGTCAAGGCTATGGTTTTTCCTGTGGTCATGTATGGATGTGAGAGTTGGACTGTGAAGAAGGCTGAGCACCGAAGAATTGATACTTTTGAACTGTGGTGTTGGAGAAGATTCTTGAAAGTCCCTTGGACTGAAAGGAGATCCAACCAGTCCATTCTGAAGGAGATCAGTCCTGGGATTTCTTTGGAAGGAATGATGCTAAAGCTGAAACTCCAGTCCTTTGGCCACCTCACGCGAAGAGTTGACTCACTGGAAAAGACTCCGATGCTGGGAGGGATTGGGGGCAGGAGGAGAAGGGGACGACAGAGGATGAGATGGCTGGATGGCATCACTGACTCGATGGACGTGAGTCTGGGTGAACTCCGGGAGTTGGTGATGGACAGGGAGGCCTGGCGTGCTGCGATTCATGGGGTAGCAAAGAGTCGGACACGAGTGAGTGACTGATCTGATCTGATCTGATAAGCAAAATATGAACAATATCTATTTTTTATTTGCCTGGAAAGTCAACATAAGATAGCAATATAACACAGGTGCACATTTTACTCTAAGGTAGAATTAATTCATTTCATAAGCTATTAATAATAGCCTATGGTTTTTGAATATATTAGTAGTGCTAGGTATTTTATATACATTATATGAGTTAATTTACTTAATAAACCTCAAGTGTAAGTTCTAGAATTTTTTCCTACTTTAGCATTGAGAAAGCTGTGATCTAAAAGTCTAATTTACTCATTCAGACTCACACAGGCAATATGTTGTAGAAAGAATTTTGAACCCATGTCTTCATGTTTCCTAACTTGCTAATTTTAAATTCAGTTGGGGGAACCCCCTGGTGGTCCAGAGGTTAGGGCTCCATGCTTTCCCTGCCAAGGGCCCAGATTCAATCCCTAGTTGGGAAACTAAGATCTGGCAAGCAGCATGGCACATCCCTTCCCAAAAATGCAACTGAATTCACAACTAAAACAGAATACAATTCTGATAGTAAAGTTAACATTCTATTATAAGCATCTTTAATCTTAGCTGGAATTTGGGGTGCTATAACTTGAAGAAGTTTGTTTATATCTTCCTTCACTTCACAATTTATTCCTGAAATACTGAAATATTTTAGCACATTTTGAAACTTCACCTTCATTTTCAAAGCATAGTCTTTCAAAGACAGGGCCCATAGAGGTGGGGAGTGACATTCCAAATTTTGAATGCCGAAAGTGGTGACTGGTTTGCATTTTTTTTTAAAGCAGACAAAGACCCTCATTCTGCTGCCTTTTTGCTGTTGTTCACTTTCATTTTATTTTTATTTTATCTAAAGCAGTTAACCAGCTGCATTCTCATCAAGCCTGGCAGATATAGTCTCATACATGACAACACTTCTAACATATGTTTTTAAGAATAAATCATTCCAGTTTTAAGAATAATGGTTTTAATTGGTTTCAAGATCCAATTGCATAAAATTCGAATAAATATTTTATATTACTTATATATGTTATGATTCATCAATTCTTTAGATTCTAGTATTTCACCAAAGCAGGAAATTTCTCTGATCCAATTTCTTAAGTCCAATAAAACTAAAAACAGCATAAAATTCTGAGTAAAAATAGATATCTGACTAAAGTCAATTCATAATTAAAGCTTTTATCCTATTAATCTACCTTGAAGCTAAAATATATAATGTTCCATTATCTCCAAGTTTTCCCTAATACCCAATTTTTCCTAACCCACTGTAACCGGTAACTATGCACACTGACTGTAAATACTGGGACCACCTCCTTCCTTTCTCTTCTTCCTCTTTTTTGTGGTTCTAGGGTTCCATCCTGAGTGCTTCTAAGGACCCTAGAGAGTTAACTGAAATATTCTTTTATCTAAAATGGATTCATCAGTACTCACCTGGTGTTTTTGAGGTAATTATCATTGAACTAATACATCACTTTAATTGAGTCATTTATTCACTAAATTCACTATCCCAAACACAATCAAAAATCTAGTAAGTAAGCAAAAAATAAAAAAAATGTGCAAAGAAGGCAAAATCATTGCCTTAATATTTTTGCAATCTTCAGACTAATGGCTAAATGTTTTGCTAAAGAGAAATGCAATTTATTATTTCTTGTGAACATATTCACTGTATTTGGATCCTACATTTTTGAAGTTGATTTGAATGATTATCTTTTTAAACTAATATTTCTTAATTGTATATTTATTCCTGTTCAAATTCCCTGTTGGCTCAGCTGGTAAAGAACTTACTTGCCAATGCAGGAAACACAAGAAACTTGGGTTTGATCCCTGGGTCAGGAAGGTCCCCTGGAGAAGGAAATGACAACCCACTCCAATATTCTTGCCTGGAAAATTCCATGGACAGAGGAGCCTGGCAGGCTAAAGTCCATGGGGTCACAAAGAATCTGACACGACTGAGTACGCGTGTATGCACACACACAACCAATTTACTGGTAAGTACCCTACAACTCAAACACACAATTTTGCATACTTCAGTTACAACAGCAAAATACTTTGCCTTTACAAATTTATTTTGTTGATTTTAATTAACATTTGCATGACTGTGGTCAAAATATGAGTTGCTAAAATGGCATTTTGGGTGCCAGGGCTTCTAAAATGGGAGTAGATCATGCTATATACCTTAAAATAGAATATAGATTTTTGACTTGTAGGTCAATATAAACCTAGTAAATTTTCACAGTAGCGGAATCTGTTAACTGCTTATGGGAAAATGTCATCCATGCTATTTGCATAGATTGAGAGCATGACATTCTACCTTGCCCCCTACAATAGCCACTCATTAAAGCCACTGAATCAACCTGAACTTTAAAATTTTAAACTGTTGTGTTATCTTAAAACAAAAATTCTGTTAATTTGTGAATCTTGTACTTTTAGATTTTACTGATGTTAATCTAATCTATTAATTTCAAAGAGGGATTAAAGGAAATCTGTGACTGGGGTTCAATATGTGTATTTGAAAGCTTTTTCTCTGACAGTAGTGGAGCATTGTCTAGGTTCAGAATACATCATGCTATGAAAGAGAACTTTTGGGATATTTATTTTTATATAAAATCAGTATTCTATATATGTTTTATATTATGAAATTTCTGATGTGGTATCGTGGGACAACTCCCTTGCCTTCAAAAATTTTACAGTAGATGTTTTAAAAGACATAATAAAATATATCTATTTTGGTTTAAAACAACTTTAAATTTATTTCTATCAAGACTTTAAAGCTTTCCAAATAGGGTATAAGAACAGATTTCTCACATCCCATCTTAATTACTACAAAGGCTCTCTAGTTTTTGAAGCAAATTGCAGTTATACTTTAATAGTGTGATTACATAATTTATTGGCATTATTATTAGCTCAATCGTGATTTGTTGTCAACTCTGGAGAAACTCCATGATATTCAATTAATTCAGTTTCTGAGAATTATAAATGTGGGATTTATAAAGATAATGACAATACCTCAAGCCAATAACCAACCAACTGTACCCTGCTATGCTCAGGAATCACCAGAGTCTCTTGGAGTAAGGCAAGGATGTGTTTGTTTATAGTGGGCAGTCATGAATACCTTGCTATGGCTGATTACCACTCTGACTACTAGAAAATGGAAACGTTATACACAACAGCATCTGCTGCGCTGGAGCACGGCAGTGCCCAGATTGCCTATTACGGAATTCCAGAGATTATTTGCCAGCAATAGACTTCATTTTGCCAATGGGTAATTTGCAGTTTGCTGTGTCATCAGAATCTGAACGTGTCACATCTTCTCGTCACAGCCAATCCAATGGCAAAGTGCTACTGAAGCAGCTGTCAAGGATGCAAAAAAAAGAAAAAACTACAGAGAAAGCACAGAGTGACAGCAGATGCTATGCAAATCAGCAGTGGACACAGAATATGCGCTTGCAGAGACAATAACGCACAGACCTGTGTAGTTCCTGACACCGTGTAATGTGGAGACAATGTTGTGCTGCCTCAGATGAAATATCACAGGTGGATAAATCAAACACCCTGTGAAGACTGAGGAAGGGCTTGTAAAGAGAAATGGGAAGTGCTAGATTATCTTCTAAAATACTACCTGTATGCCAGATGGAAATCACCAAACACACTTTTGGTAAGTATTTCAGGAAAAAAAATTAAAATATGTATTCCTACATTTAAGATTTATAATTGTTCATTGTTATAAGAAAGTTCTATGAATTAGCTTATGGCGATGCTATTAAATGCTATTTTAAATACCTTTGTAATTTCTTCATGATTCAGACATAAAATAAAATTTTTATTTCACAAATGACAAGAAATAAATTTATAAATTTCAGTTCTTTAAAATTTTCCTTAATTTTTCTTACAAAGTATTGAAATGCTATATTTTGAATATTACCCAGCATCATTGAAGAATTAGAAAACTTCTGAATTGGAATAAATTTGAGAAGTTATATTCTTACAAGAATCCACTCCTCATGGAAAGCCCCTTTATAAATTCTTAGTAAATAGTCATTTATTATGTTATTTAAATTATTTGCATATATTTCAGTGGTGGAGATCTTACTTCCTCTTGAGGCTACCCATTATGTTTTGATAACACATATTTCATCAACATCACAAATTAAGCCAACATTTACTATCTTGTGACTAATTTTCTGGTCACAGAGAAACAAAATCTCCACTGTTTCTTCCTTCTCACGCGTTCCCCAGGCTTAGTCACCCAGTTTTATCACAATCAGACCCTTTCCAATGACTGTCCTTGTATGTATTCCCTTTCATTCTAACTTCCACTTCCCAACTCTGTCAGGATCAGTGGAATCGATTCCAGAGTAGCTTCCCTGCTTTTAGTTTACTGGCTCTGCAGTTTTCACTAACATCAGAACCAGCTTACCTCTACAACACTGAGTTCTTCTCCTCGAAAATTCAGTGGACTATGAGAACAAAAATCAAAATTACTTTTAAGATAACAGCAGCTAAATGTCATCACACACATAGATTTCGATGGCCAGGAGGAAGATAAGCTTCTTCCATCAGTCATCAATCAGTACTCTTATCTCTAGGAGGTCAAGGGTCATCCCTTCCTTCCAGGCTAAGAACTGGGAAAGAGATGGTGGAGGAAGCACATCAGTTGTGAGCACTGTGGTGGACCTGAAGGGACACACATCACTGCCACTCAAATTCTATTGTCAAATTTAGTCATGTGGCTCCACTTAGATGCAAATTAAAATTTTTGCAAACAAAATTACAGAGTCTCTGCCTTGGTAGTAGCTTCCTCAGATCAGCCATTCTAAATTATATGTATAATACAGAATGAAACTGCAAATCTTTGGTGAAAAATCAGTGTATATTTTTGTCCCACAACTATTAAAATTCCACAGTAGAGTACCCAAAGCAAGGTCTTCTCAATCTCACATTTCAGCTTCAGCTTCCACCTTGATGTTCACAAGCCTTAGACTCCATTCACCACATTATTTTCTTCCAAAGAGTACTTTTACTGAGACATCCCTATGTCTTTAGGCCTATTCTGTCTTGGGAAACTTTGTCATCCCCCCTTCCACTACTTCTATAAGCCTTTGAAATTCCATTCCAATTCTAGTCTAATCAAGTCTCAGCTCAAATTACGTTCTCTGAAATCTCCCTTACTGTTCCCACTGTAATTAGCCCCTTCCAGATCATTTTCCAGAACTTACTTCTTTATTTTTGGCAGGGCTATTTATAGGCCTACCTCAAACATTTTCTCCATTCTCTTAGAAGTTTTAGCTTTTATTTTATTTTTTTCTGTTGCCTTACTCTGTTGGGCATAGCATAACAGCTGTCACTTACTGACTCCATAATGCTTTGTGTCAGACAGCATTCTAAAATATTT
This sequence comes from Bos indicus x Bos taurus, assembly GCF_003369695.1. NCBI lineage: Eukaryota > Metazoa > Chordata > Mammalia > Artiodactyla > Bovidae > Bos > Bos indicus x Bos taurus. Next base: position 21,260,728 of record NC_040081.1, on the reverse strand, counting down.
TTTTGTTACCGTAGATTATTTTACACAATCCCCACAAGAGCCCAGTGAGGTAGGGACTAAATTATCCGGATCTTTTAAGAAATAAATTGAGACACAGAATGGCAGTGCACTTGTACATAGTCACACAGTAGTAAGTGGTGAGTTGGGATATGAGTCCAGCCTCACCCCAGAAGGCACATTCTCAATTACTGTGGTATAGTAGATTATTGTTCAAAAATTGTTAAATGTATTTTTGCAATAGTAATTCATTTTTTCTTCATAATATTATTTGAACAATCATACATCATTTTCATTTTTCTTTATAATATTCTCCATTACAACGATTACTCAGCACTTTTTATTTCCAAGGAGAAGCATCCACTGAAACTGTAATTCCTTTAGCTTTCAGTTATGAGATGAGTTGAAATAATTGATACTCTTGCATGTTTTATTACATAGACTATTTGTTCTCAGGTCAAGATAAAATGGCCTTCAAAAGTTAAGGAATTAACAATATAACACCAATTATGAATTTGATTTACCTAATTCTAAATTCTTTATCTTGTGAAATTATAGTTTCACTTATAATTATTCCTTGAATTTGAAAATAAATTACCTAAGTAATTCTATAGTACTTCATGGTATTTTTTCCTATCTTGATGCTTGCAAGCGAACAATGTAAAAGAGGATAAATTCTGTTTGCTGAGTAAGTAAACAGATGCCAAAAATGCTAGATAGCTCTATTTTTGCGTGCAAAGATATGTTCCTCCAGGTTGACATCAGTAGTCCTTTCCCATTTAGTCATATTTGTTTTTATTTCTCTTCTGCATCTTTGTCTGGTGACTTGTTTTCACATCAATAGCAATATAGAATGTCCAACTATAAAAACAAACATCTTCCATTTGTGCATGTCTAAGAGAGAGAAAGGGAAAGAGTGTATTCATAATCATGAATTTATGAGCAAGGTAGATCATGACAAGATAAAAATCTAAAATGCAATCAGAATGACTTCCCAGCACTTACTCATCTGCTGTTTCTAGGACTCCAGATCATATTCACTGTTGGAGGAGGTCATCAAGAGGAGGTGACCACTATGGTTGACTAATGAACTCGGTCCTCATGCCCACCCCTGTCCTTGGAATGTACGTTCTCTTCACTGTTCCCATAGGAGGAGTGGCTTAAAGGTCACAGCCTTGAGAACACAAAGACCACCTGAATGGTATACGTGAGTTCACCCAGTTAAGACTGCTATATAAACCTATAAGGTTGCAGAGATCTACTCATGTTGCGGTGACCCAATACAAGCTTCATAAGTAAGTTCTCTTCTTTATTAAACCTACCAGTCTGGAGTGGTCTGCCTCTTTTTTTGGTCTCGCCTTACCTTACATATATGGAGGCCAATTTGTGAATCAATATACATTTGTTTAATGTGGAAATTGATATATATATATATATATATATATATATATATATATACACACACATATTCTGCTAAGTCAGTTCAGTCGTATCCGACTCTGTGAGACCCCATAGACGGCAGCCCAAAAGGCTCCCCTGTCCCTGGGATTCTCTAGGCAAGAACACTGGAGTGGCTTGCACTTTCCTTCTCCAATGCATGAAAGTGAAAAGTGAAAGTGAAGTCACTCAGTCGTATCTGACTCTTCGCGACCCCATGGACTGCAGCCTACCAGGCTCCTCCATCCATGGGATTTTCCAGGCAAGAGTACTGGAGTGGGGTGCCATTGCCTTCTCTCTCTCTCTCTCTCTATATATATATATATATATATTTGTATAAATTAATTTGCACAATGTTTTATTTATTTAAACAATTCAAGTCAGAAAACAAACATATATTATACATTGAATTAACAAGCTTATTTCTATTTTAGTTACCAAATATATAGATCAACAGATTAGGAAGGAGCTTCCCTGGAGAATTCCATGGACAGAGAAGCCCAATGGGCTACAGTCTGTAGGGTTGCAAAGAGTCAGACATGACTTTTTTTCCAATACTTTTTTTTACTTTCTCTGGAGATATGCTTATTGTGCAATCTTTCTCGAAGTCATATGCAAAAATTTTGAAGAACATGAAGTGAATCTGAGTATAATAGTCTGTACTGATAGTCTCCACTTAAAAAGTGGAGAAGGAAATGGCAACCCACTCCAGTATTCTTTCCTGGAAAATCCCATGGACAGAGGAACCTGGCAGGCTACCGTCCATGGGGTCACAAGAGTCAGACATGACTTAGCGACTAAACCACCACCACCACTGGTAAAGAATAGATGGAGCTCTTTCAGTTCAGTTCAGTCATTCAGTTGTATCTGACTCTTTGTGACCCCATGGCAGCATGCCAGGCTTCCCTGTCCATCACTAACTCCCGAAGCTTACTCAAACTCATGTCCATTGAGTTAGTGATGCCATCCAACCATCTCATCCTCTGTTGTCCCCTTCTCTTCCTGTCTTCAATTTTTCCCAGCATCAGGGTCTTTTCCAATGAGTCAGTTCTTCGCATCAGGTGGCCAAAGTATTCGAGTTTCAGCTTCAGCATCAGTCCTTCCAATGAATATTCAGGACTGATTTCCTTTAGGATGGACTGGTTGGATCTCCTTGCAGTCCAAGGGACTCTCAAGAGTCTTGTCCAACATCACTTTAAATAATATTTGAAGTATTTAAATGCATCTTTAAAGTAAAGCTCCTTAAATACATCTTATCCCACTATGAGATATATATAGTTGCTTATTTTATTTTACTTTTGGGTTTCTGTGTGTTTGTGTGTGCATGTGTATGTCAGGGGTGAGGGGTTATTTGATATAGTTGAAATGATGCTTTAAAAATATCTTTGTCCTGTTCTGTCTTAGTATATCATGTATACTCTGAAGTTTGTATTTGTGAATGAAAATTTGAGACAGCTATTTTTATTTTTTTTTAAATTTTATTTTATTCTTAAACTTTACATAATTGTATTAGTTTTGCCAAATATCAAAATGAATCCATCACAGGTATACATGTGCTCCCCATCCTGAACCCTCCTCCCTCCTCCCTCCCCATACCATCCCTCTGGGTCGTCCCAGTGCACTAGCCCCAAGCATCCAGTATCGTGCATTGAACCTGGACTGGCATCTCGTTTCATACATGATATTTTACATGTTTCAATGCCATTCTCCCAAATCTTCCCACCCTCTCCCTCTCCCACAGAGTCCATAAGACTGTTCCATACATCAGTGTCTTTGTGAATGAAAATTTGAGACAGCTATTTTTAAAATGTTCTACAAAGAATGCTTATTTATGTTTTCATTTCTCACTGTATTTTTATGGTATACAGTTTATATGATTGGTTAATTAGCAATAGAGTCAGTGAATATTATTTAACAATTTAGTATGTCCAAGAATGGCATTATGCCAAGCACTGTGGTATATAGAAATGATCTTAGGCAGTACTTGCCCTCAAGATATATGATTAATTTGGGGAAAAAAAGTTTGTTTGTTTTTTTTTTTCGTCTGTGCCATGCTACATTTGGGATCTTACTTCTTGAACCAGGGATTGAATCCATGCCCCCTTCAGTATAAGTACAGAATCTTAACCACTGAGCCACCAGGGAAGTCCCCCAAAATAAATGATTTAAAACAAAAATGGGATTGATTCCCAGTTTAAGGCATTACAACTTAAAAATTCCACACCAATTTGTTCTTTATCAGCATGTTTGTTTCCTATCCTATGGAAACAAACTGATAGTTACTGCTAAAGTCTTGGCAAACAAAATTCCTTCACATCAAGGTAAATATATAAATATGAAAAGTTAGAAATTAGAATTGTAACCACAGAAGAAATTGTTATTTCTCAAAAGCTTGGGACTAGAATTCTGTACTTTCAGTGTAGACTTGTTCACAAAGGAGGAATAAATTAAAGATGATCACTTGGGTTCACTTTCACAGTTGAATTTTTAATTGGAATTGTTATTGAAATAATTATAGATTCACAAATGCTTGTGAGAACTATTATAGAGCTATTCCATGTATGTGTACACTTCTCCAGTTCTTCCAGTATTAACATTTTGAAAACCTGTAGTATAAAAACCAGGGTATTGATATTAATGCAATTCAATGACCTTATTCAGATTTTCCCAGATAAGTAATACCTGTGTGTATGTGTGTAGTTCTATGTAATTTTATCACATCTAGGTTTGTGTATCTACCAAGGCAGTCCAGATGCTGAACAATTTCATCATCACAAAGATCCCTTGGATTTCATTTGTATAATCATTTAAATTTCATTGTAAATCCATTTCCCTAGCCCATCCTAGCCTCTAGTGAGCACTAGTCTCCTCCATTTCTAAAATTTAGTCATTACAAAAATATATATACTGAATGAAATAGGGATATAACCTTAATTTGTTTTTTACTCAGCAAATTCCCTGATGTAGATGCATCTGAATTGTAACGTGTATCAATAGTTCATTTCTTCTTATTGATAGGTAGTATTCCACACTGTGTATGCACTAAAATTTGTTTAATCTTTCATCTGTTGAAGGAAATTTGGGCTGATTACAGCTTTGGCTGTGACAAAATATGCTGCTGTAAACATTCATGTACATATTTTTGTGGGTACATGTTTTTATTTCCCTGGGATAGACGCCCAAGGGTGCAATTGTTGGGTCTTTTGATAGCAGTTTTAAACTGTCAAAATTTTTTTCCAGTGTGGAAGTCTTATATTCACATCAACAATGTATGAGTGACCCATTGTTTTATTCATGCTTGCTAGCATTTAGTGTTATAATTGTTTTTAGAAGTCATTTGGACAAGTGTATAGTGATATATCATTGTGCTATTGGTTTACATTTGCCTGATGGCAAATGATGTTGACCATCTTTCCATGTGCTTATTTGACACTTTTATCCTCTTCAGTGAAATGTTTCTTTTTCATACTTTTTGCCCATTTTTCTAATTGGATTATTTCTACTATGAAGTTCTGAGATTTCTTTGCATAATCTAGACACCTCCCCCTCTTTTTTTTGGGCTCAGGTATGTGGAGAAGGAAATGGCAACCCACTCCAGTGTTCTTGCTTGGAGAATCCCAGGGACGGGAGAGCCTGGTGGGCTACCATCTATGGGGTCGCACAGAGTCGGACACGACTGAAGCGACTTAGCAGCAGCAGCAGCAGCAGCAGCAGCATGTGGTGAATTAGCTTCCTGTTGCTGCTATACCAAGTTACCACAAACTTGTTCTGTTATTTAATTTCCTAGTTGTGTCTGACCCTTTGTGACCCCATGGACAGTAGCTGGCCAGGCTCCTCTGTCCATGGGATTTTCCAGGCAAGAATATTGGAATGGGTTGCCATTTCCTACTGCAGGGTATCTTCCTGACCCAAGGATGAACCTGTATCTCCTGCATTGGCATATACTTTTAATAAGTCTAAAAACTTTTTGCCTAATCTAGCTAATAAATATTTTCTCTTATGTGTTTTTCTAAATGTTTTATAGTTTTACATTTAAGCCCATAATTTATTTTGAATGAATTTCATGTAAGTTTTAAGATTGCATTTGAGATTTACTATTTTACCTATGTATGTATAATTGCTCCAGTATCATTTGTTGAAAGATATATCATGCCATTGTACCATTTAATTGCTTTTGTGCCTTTGTCAAAAATCAGTTAAACATATCTATGTGGTCTTTTTTCTGAATTCATGATTCTGTTCCACTGATAGACGTCTGTCCTTTTGCTAATACTACAAAGTCTTTATTTCTGTAGCTATACTGTACACCTTAATATTGGATAAAGTGACTCCTCTAACTTTGTTCTTCTTTGGCAGGATTGTTTTAGCTGTTCTAGGGCCTATGTCATTCCACTGTAGATTTTCTGTTTTGAAAATGCTATATTGAGGGTAGCGTTTCGGTTTTTATCCTGCTAAGTGTTCTCTGAGCTTCCTGGATCTCTGGTTTGGTGCCTGACATTAACTTGAAGAAATTCTTCACTATTGTCATTATTGTCTGTCACTTCTTCTCTCTGATATTCCTATTATGCATGTGTTACATCTTTTGTGATTGTCCCACCGTCCTTAGATATTCAAGTCTGTTTTTCCATCTTTGTTCTCTTTACTTTTTGAGGCTTCTATTGATACATCCTCTAGCTGAGAGATTCTGTTCTCATCCATGTCTAGCCCACTAATAAGAGATTAAAAGTCTACTAAGAAATCAAAGACATGTTTATTTCTGTTACAGTGTTTTCAATCTCACTCTTCTTCTGGACCCCTTCTTTAGGATTTCCATCTCACTGCTTACATTGGCGATCTATTCTTTCATGTCCCCTGCCTTATCTGTTAGCCCTTTCAGCATATTAATCATAGTTTACCTTCCCAGTCTGATAATTCCAACATCCCTATCATGTCTTATTCTGATGCTTTTTCTGTCCTTTCAAATTGTGGCTTTTAAATTTTAGTATGCCTAGTACATATTTGTTGATATCCAGACATGTGTTATTGGTTAACGGAACTGCTGCACATAGATTTTTAGGGAGGTGGTGTAAGTTGTCAGGGAATGGGAAGTGTTCTATCGTCTTATGACTAGGCCTTTGTCTCCAAGGGAGCTTATTTGTCCAGAATATGAACTTCACAAGTGTTTTTTTCCTCTATCCCTTTTAATTCTCCTTTAGGTGTTACAGAAAAGGAGTTGGGTATTTCCTTTCCCCTAGATCAGTTTGGTTCTTACAATACCCCAGCAGCCTAGGCTCTGGTTAGCTAGCTTTCCCCAAGAGCAGGTCTTGTTAAGAAAAAGAAATGTTCTAGCATATTTTGAATTTATTTCAAAGCATATTTCATCTTCTCCCTGCTGGAAGCTCAGGAGGATTTCCCCCCTCCTGCAATATTTACTGTGAATACCTGATTGAGCTTCTAGATGAACATGTTATATATATTATGGGGATCTTGTTAAGACTAGGTTCCACTGAATTTTTTAAATTAATTTATTTTAATTAGAGGCTAAGCACTTTACAATATTGTGGTTGTTTTTGCCAAACATCAACATGAATCAGCCACAGGTGTACATGTGTCCCTCCATCCTGAACCCCCCTCCCACATCCCTCCACATTCCATTCCTCTGGGTGGTCTTAGACCACTGGCTTTGAGTACCCTTCATGCATTGAACTTGCACTGGTCATCTATTTCACTTATGGTAATATACATGTTTCAATGCTATTCTCTCAAATCATCCCACTTTTGCCTTCTCCCACACAGTCCAAAAGTCTGTTCTTTACATCTGTGTCTCTTTTCCTATCTTGCTTATAGGGTCATCATTACCATCTTTCTAAATCCCATATGTATGCATGAATATACTGTATTAGTGTTTTTCTTTCTGACTTGCTTCACTCTGTATAATAGGCTCCAGTTCCATCCACCTCATCAGAACTGACTCAAATACATTCTTTTTTATAGATGAGTAATATTCCATTGTCCACTGAAGTTTTTAGCTTTTACAATTTTCCACACATTGCCTTTAGCAATTCATCGAAAATTACAGTTCAGGTTTCCCAGGCTCTGGTTCCCTTGCTGATTTTCCCTCATGAGTCTCTGCTCTGGCTAATCTGTGGCTCCCTGTATTTACCTCTCTCTTTGGGGGCAGCGACTTGCCTGTGTCCTTCTTTTTCTGTATATTGCAAAAGAGATGGCTTTTCAGTCTGTTCAGATTTGCAATTGTTTTAGGATGGAATTTTGACTTCCAAGCTCCTTATACATGGAACCAGCCAATACTTTTTATATATTGTTGAATTCAGTTTGCTAATATGTTATTGAGCTTTTTGTGTCTAAGTTCATAGAATATAATAGTATGTAGTTATTAATATCTTCTATTGTATTCTCTCCCCCACCCCCCCCCCCTTTTTTTTTTTTTGGTTCTGGTGCCTGAGACTTGTGAAGATATTACAATATAAGGAAAAACAGATAAGTCAAGTAAGTCAGAATATATGCTATAATCTCAAATTTCTAAATATATAGGCATATCTAAACATGCACAGAAAGTATTTATGCCAGAAATATTAGGTCATTATTTCTAGATGGAAGATAATGAATAATTTTTATTTTTCTCTTATATTTTTCTGTAACTTCCAAATTTCCTGCAGTGTGTATTTTGCACATGTTTGTATTATTATCTGAAAGTAAATAGGAAACAAGATAATAGAAAGAATTTATTTGTGGTGGGGACAGGATGAAATGTGTGAGGAAACATGGCTAGTGCTATTAGGAGTACATTATTGGACTTCCCTGGTGGCTCAGATGGTAAAGAATCTGCCTGCAATGCAGGAGACATGGGTTCAATCCCTGAGTTGGGAAAATCCCCTGGAGAAAGAAATGGCAACCTACTCCAGTATTCTTGTCTGGAGAATCCCATGGACAGAGGAGCCTGGTGGGCTACAGTCCATGGGGTCGCAAAGAGTCGGACACAACTGAGAGACTAACACACGCATACAAACTTCTGTTTTCAGATATTATCCTTCCAAAAGAAGAATCCAGGAGAGAGGACTCATGTAGCTATATCTTTCTCTGTAGTGGCAGATAACTTAAAAAACTGAAACTAACAAAAGATAAAGTTTAATAAAGAAAAAAAGGCTTTCTAATTTAAAGACACAGCCGCTGAAGTATTGTGTCATCCCAGGGGAAGCTTAGCTCTTTCCCTTGGAAGTTTCTGTCTCAGATGCATGCATAAGACACCATTGATGAAACAGATATAAAGGCATGAAAACAATTACCTTTCAGAACATTTTCTCATGTCCTGCATTCTTTCTTTGTCTCTTCCCCCACTTCTGCTATGTAAAAGTGGTCTAAAAATTATAAACAATTCTATTCTGATCTTAGACTGGTAATATGTAAGAGTAATCCACAGTAGCTCAGGACACGGCTATAGCAATCTCAGGAACAATTTATTCGGTATCTGAAATCTCAATATCACAAGCAGCACCAAAAACAGACCTATGCCTTTTTATCTTGAATGTATCAGATGCCAATTTGGGTTGGCCTAAATGTGAAGGGAAACAATGGAAGTAGAAGGGTGCAGGGATAGTTGCAGTGTTCACCAAACAACTGAAAAATTAAAGCTCAGTAGGGACTAAAAATAGAAAAACATTAATGTATCAGCAGAAGAAATAAATGAAACTTATCTCTAGTCCTCTGCTATTCACTTTATTGAAAAAAACTCCTGTCTCCTTGTTCCTCTTAAATTCCTAGAGTTGGAGGATGTGTGCCCGAGAGGGAGAAATTTAATTGTGCAATTCATGTGAGGTATCCACTTTTTGTCTTGTGGACAAACAAAACCTGACTGTTGTGGACACATTGGGAGGGTGATTTGGGCAGTTATGATTACTTCACAATGCATTTTCTCTCTTAGTTGCTCAATTTAATACACTTTTAATACACAGTTCAAAACCTTACCCCAGCTGACGTATCCATTGTCGTATATACTACTATAAATGCACTCGTGATTATGAGATATATCCAAATGGAGACAGTCTAAAGTTCATTTAACTTCTACATTTAAAGAAAATTCCATGAAATAGCAGCAGAATACACGTTCTTCTCAAGCACATACGGAATATTTTCCAGGATAGATCAAATATCAGGGTGCTAAACAATTTTTAATACATTTAAGAAGACTGAAATCATATCAAGAATCTTTTCTGTCCACAGTGGTATGAAGCCAGAAATCAATTACAAGAAGAAAATTGGAAATTGTCAAGTATGTAGAAATTAAACAATATGCTCCTGAGAAACCAATGGGCCAAAGAAGAAATCAAAAGAGAAATAAGAAAAATATGAAACAAGTGAAAACAGAAAACACAACATATCAAAATTTATGTGTGTGTGTGCTAAATAACTTCAGTTGTGTCTGACTGTCGGCCAAAATTTCTAAGTACAACAAAAGGAGTTCTAAGAGGAAAGTTTACTGTGATAAACTCCTACATTAGGAAAAAAGCTCACCAAGGTATAAAATAAACAACCTAAATTTACAATCGAAGAAACTAGAAAAAGAAAAACAAAATTAGCAGAAGAAAATTATCACAAGGAAGCAAATAACAAATATCAGAGCAGAAAAAATAAAATAGAGACTAAAAAGACAATAGAAGTCATCTGGGCCTGGACTTTTTTGTTGGAAGGGTTTGATTAATGGTTCAATCTCCTTAATAGAATCTATCTGCTCAGAGTTTCCATTTCTTCATGATTCAGTCTTGGTAGATTGTATGTTTCTAGGAATTTATCCATTTCTTCTAGGCTGTCCACTATGTTGGCATATAATTGTTTATATTAATCTCTTATGATCCCTGTATTTCTGTGGCATATTCATAACATCTCCTCTTTCGTTTCTGATTTTATTTATTTGAAGCACTATCTCTTTTTCTAGATGAGTCTGGTCAAAGGTTTGTCAGTTTTATCTTGTGAGAAGAAGCTCTTAGTTGTGTTGATCTTTTCTATTGTCTTTTTAGTTTCCATTTCATTTGTTTTTACCTTGATCTTTATTTCCTTCCTTCGACTTCCTTCCTTCTATTTCTTTTTATTGGGAATTTTCAAACATGAGAGTATTTTCATGGAAAAGTAATTTCTCAGTTATAAACTTGAGATAGCATACAAATCTTTCTTCCTTATCCTCTCATTCTCCCATAGCCTATCTCTAACAGCCCAAGTCTACCTAGCTAGTGTGTGAATTGGGCTGCTCAGATCATATTCAGAGCATATCAGCACAATTAAAATAGTTTTATGATAAATTAAAAGTTATCAGAATGTGCTTTTAAGAATGGACTCACTAATACTGACATTAAGAGGGTCATATTAACATTAATAGCTCAGTATATTTCAATGTATCCATTTTATTGGCAATTTTTTTTTTTTTTTTGCATTTGGAGTTTGAGTCTTGACGTCACAGTTTGGATGTGAAATCCAATGAAACTTTTGTTCTGTCTCTTTAAATATCCCACCCAATGAAGCTATGAGCCATGCCATGCTGGGCCACCCAAGACGGACAGGTTATGGTGGAGAGTGCTAACAAAACGTGGTCCACTGGAGAAGGGAATGGCAAAACACTTCAGTATTCTTGCCTCGAGAAACCCATGCACAGTATAAAAAGGCAAAAAGATATGACACTGGAAGGTGAGCTTCCCAGGTCAGTAGGTGTCCAATATACTACTGGGGAAGAGCGGAGAAACAGCTCCAGAAAGAATGAAGAGGCTGGCCCAAAGTGGAAATAGTGCTTAATTGTGAATGTGCCTGGTGGTGAAAGTAAAGTCCAATGCTGTAAAGAACAATATTGCATAGAAATTTGGAATGTTAGGTCCATGAAGCTAGGTAAATTTGACATAGTAAAGCAGGAGATGGAAAGAATAAACATCAACATTTTAGGAATCAGTGAACTAAAATGGATTAGAATGGGTGAATTTAATTCAGAAGGAAATTACAACTTTTAGACAAGTTGGAAAACAAAAAATAATCTGTTAGAGTTGTCAAATTAATTTATCTTAATTTATAGTAAACTAATAATACCCAAAACATCTTAATCATGAACAGTTTTATGAAGTTAAGAAATAAAGCAATAAAAATTAATCCATAGCACATAATCAAAATATCCCAAGCAGGTGCCATACAAATATTAAGAATATCAACCACAAGGGACAAAATATCACAAAGTACCAAAAAATCAACCACAGGCTACCATGTCCTAAGTTCATGCAACAGCCTCCTTATATCTGCATTTGCCCTGCTAAAGGATTTCATGCAATATAATTGAGTGGCTTTAAAAAAATATATGAACCTGGAATTCCCAGGTGGTAGTCATGGTAAAGAATCCACCTGTCAAAGCAGGAGACAGGATGTGAGGAGACAAGATGTGAGTTTGATCCCTGGGCTGGGAAGATCCCCTGGAGGAGGGCATGGCAACCCACTCCAGTATTCTTGCCTGGAGAATCCCATGGACAGAGGAGCCTGGCAGGCTACAGTCCATGGGGTTGCAAAGAGTCGGATACGACTAAAGCAACTTAGCATGCATGCACGCATGTAGAAGATATAAAGTGGATTATACAAGACTTGAATATACTTTACTTTGTAATTTTAACTATCAGATCATGTAAATACTTCCCATATTAATAAAAAATTTTATGTTTAATATCCCCCGAATGAAGTGAAAAAACAAACTTATAAACCTAACTCTATGATTAACAGAAGGAGGAATTATTCAAATTGAATAATTGTGTTTAAAGTAATTATTTGATTTTACATCACTAATGGGATATATGCTACAGACAAAAGAACTCAGTAAAAATGTTAAACTGTTTAGTAATCACGTTGTTAGTGGTAGAGATAATATGATTGCTATGAGATGGTTAGGGTATATTTTAGAACCAATAAAGGAAAGAATTATATTCATATCAATAGAAAATTTTATTGCACCATGGTGGGAAGAAGATATGTATGAGAGTCAATATAATTTGTGTAGTGCTAACTTTGACTTGAAAGTATAAGAATAAACTCAAGATATATTTTATATTAAAAAATACCCTAGAACTATATTTAAAGAAAGGCCTAAAAACAATGATTAATCCTGTGAAAATGAATAATTCTTAGTATCTAAAGTTTGGTTTTTATATGCTATTCCCGTTAAAACTACACATCTCTCTTTGGAGAAATGGTTAATTTCAGACCTGAGTGTGAAATATATGTCTGAAATATCAGATCATACCAGAAAGCTATAAAGTTAAGACAGACTATTAAATCATGGCAGTAAGACTCAGAAGACAAACCATTGCAAAAGATGGTACCTCCTGAATTTCTATAATATAATTATAATTACTATGCACTCAATAATAAAATATATTTAAATCCATGAGTTTATAATGATATTCAAAAACACTTTGGTTACCTGTGGAAGATATTAGACATCATCTTATCAGATGAAAACAGTTAAGAAAAGGGGAAGAATCAAACATTCATCTTACTGTTTCTATACAAATTGCATCTTACTATAATACTTGAAGGCATAGTTAAAACTGGACATGTAACAACAGATTGGTTCCAAATAGGACAAGCAGTACGTCAAGGCTGTATATTCTCACTCTGCTAATTTAACTTATATGCAGAGTACATCATGAGAAACACTGGGCTGGATGAAACACAAGCTGGAATCAAGATTGCTGGGAGAAATATCAATAACATTAGATATGGAGATGACACCATCCTTATGGCAGAAAGTGAAGAGGAACTAAAGAGCCTCTTGATGAAAGTGAAAGAGGAGAGTGAAAAAGTTGGCTTAAAGCTCAACATTCAGAAAACTAAGATCATGGCATCTGGTCCTATCACTTCATGGCAAATAGATGGGGAAACAGTGTCAGACTTTATTTTTCTGGGCTCCAAAATCACTGCAGATGGTGATTGCAGCCATGAAATTGAAAGACACTTACTCCTTGGAAGGAAAGTTATGACCAACCTAGACAGCATATTAAAAAGCAGAGACATTGCTTTGCCCACAAAGGTCTGTCTAGTCACGGTTATTGTTTTTCCAGTAGTCATGTATGGATGTGAGAGTTGGACTGTAAAGAAAGCTGAGTGCCGAAGAATTGATGCTTTTGAACTGTGGTGTTGGAGAAGACTCTTGAGAGTCCTTTGGACTGCAAGGAGATCCAACCAGTCCATCCTAAAGGAGATCCGTCCTGGGTGTTCATTGGAAGGACTGATGTTGAAGCTGAAACTCCAGTATTTTGGCCACCTGATGTGAAGAGTTGACTTATTTGAAAAGATCCTGATGTTGGGAAAGATTGAAGGCGGGAGGAGAAAGGGACGACAGAGGATTGAGATGGTTAGATGGCATCACCGACTCAATGGACATGAGTTTGGGTGAACTCCTGCAGTTGGTGATAGGGAGGCCTGGTGTGCTGCAGTTCATGGAGTTCAAATAGTCAAACACAACTGAGCGACTGAACTGTACTGAACTGATTGTTTTATATTTGTAAAAATATTCTACCTCTTTAATGAAGAAGAAATCGTAGGATTGGAATTTTATATTTTATAATCTTATTAAAATTGTTAAATTACTGACTCTAATAATTATTCTAAGCTGGTAATATTTTTTAAAAAGGGATCACCAACATTATGTGAGTCCTGAATAAAGTTCACACCGCACCACTATGACAGGAAGGCAAGAAGAAGAAGGAGGAGGTGGATAAGGTGGAGGAAAAGGAGCAGCAGCAGCAGCAGGGGAGGCAGAAGAGAAGAAGCAGACTAAGAAGAAGGGGAAGAAAAATCTGAGCAAGTTTGTGAGTCCAAATCAATTTCCAGGTAACACAGTGAAAGTGAAAACATGTACTCAGATGTACTCATGGGAATATAATCAGCAAACTCTAGACTATGGCAAATTCTGTATGATTATATACTTTATTCAACAACAACCAACAGAAAAGAAACATGAGAGGAGAACTGAGGAGAGGGAGGCAAGGAAAGGAAATACACATAAAAAGATTCCTAAGATAAATAACAAAAATTATAATCTATTGATCTATAAATTCTGTTTCAAGAAAACTATAACTTTTTAAAAAATTGACTACTAGGAAAATTGGTGGTCACAAGGTAGCTAGTTGGTCACACTAATTATTGGTCACACAGAAATTATTATTTATTTTTAAGTAATTGATAATAGTTATTTGTAAAGTATCCTTTCTTTTTCATTTGTTTAATTCATTGAGGCATTGTTGATTTACAATGCTGTGTTTGTTTCTGGCATACAGCAAAGTGAAGTGACTCAGTCATACATCTATATATTCTTTTCCATTGTGGTTTATTGCAGAATATTGAATGTAGTTCCCTGTGCTGTACAGCAGGACCTTGTTTTTTGTCCATTATGTGTATAATAGTTTGTATCTGCTAATCCCAGATCTTGATCATCCGTCTCCCACCTGCCCACCTTGGCAACCACAAGTCTGTTCTCTATGTCTGAGTCTGCATCTGTTTTGTAGATAAGGTCATTTGTGTCATATTTTAGATTCTAAATCGGAGAAGGCAATGGCACCCCACTCCAGTACTCTTGCCTGGAAAATCCCATAAACGGAGGAGCCTGGTAGGCTGCAGTCCATGGGGTCGTGAAGAGTCAGATACGACTGAGTGACTTCACTTTGACTTTTCACTTTCATGCCTTGGAGAAGGAAATGGCAATCCACTCCAGTGTTCTTGCCTGGAGAATCCCAGGGACGGAGGAGCCTGGTGGGCTGCCGTCTATGGGGTCGCACAGAGTCGGACACAACTGAAGCGACTTAGCAGCAGTTAGATTCTAAATAGAAGGGATATAATATTATATTTGTCCATGTCTGACTTGTTTCACCTAGTATGATAATCTCTAGGTTAATCCATGCTGCTGCAAATGCATGATTTCATTCTTTTTAATTGATACATAATAAAACACATGTAGGTGAAATTATGTGGAATTTGCTTCAAAATAATTCAGGCTGGGGAAATAGGGTATTGATAAAACAAGATTGACTGTGTGTTGGTGATTGTTGACACTGGAAATGGATATATAGGATTCACTATGTGACTCTTTCCACTTTGTATACCTCTGAAAATTTTCATAATAAGAAACTTAAAGAGTTTTAAAACAACAAAATACACAATGGAAAATGTAAATGTTGGTGTCATTGAAGCACCTTTAATCAATATACCACTAATGTGTGGCAAACTTTTGAATATTTCAAGTCTTGTATATATTTGTGTTAAAGGCAAAATGTGACATTGAAAATTTGGTGTTTGCACTGTAGTTTACATAAGATATTCTTAAATATATCTTACCAAAGAGTGGTACAAAAATTATAATAAGTATTTAATGACCTAGCATCTTCAATTAACCATCTCTATGAAAGAATATATTACCCTGGGAAGAGTCCCAAGAGAATAAAGAAGAGGAAACATCACTAAGACATATTAGAGGAGGCAGCAACTTGTATTAATTAGGCTACAAACTCACAGGAAGGGTTTTTGACTTTATCTATCTCTGTAAATACCTGTCCACCTATATCTGTCTCTCAGAATATAGATGGCAGTAAAAATTATGCATATTTAAAGTTACAAAATTAGACTTTCTCATGGAACATAACTCATTTGGTTAATTGTTTTTATGATAAGAAGGGACTTTGCTAATCAATTTGTATCCCATAATTTGAATTCAATATATAGCTCAAGATTTTGATGGAAATATGTTTGAAACACATGGTAATATAAATGCAGTTTGTTTAAAAACGTCATTGGCAAAAGATAGTAAAATTTGTAATATTTTTATTTTTCCAACACTTTCTGATCAGACTGGGCTATGTAAAATGCCTCTAGCTGAAAATGTAGCAAGCATCATCAATAATCATTACTGAATCTTTTGAAATGATTTTCAAAAACCGAGAAAGTAAATGACCATGGTGACTAACAAATCATCTTGCCATTTAGGCAGCTTTTAACTCTTTGCTTTTAGTAAACCTGAAGGAGCTTTTAGATCAGTAAAAATAATTTTTTATGATATACCACTATGTGATTTAAGGTATAAAACTAAGAGGACGTAAAACAGATGTGTTGCTAAAATAACTGAACTCTTCCATTTCAGTCTACATCTTGTATAAGAAAAGTGTCGTGTTAGCCCCCCAGTCCTGTCTGACTCTTTGCAGTCCTGTCTGTAACCCACCAGACTCCTCTATCCATGGAATTCTTCAGGCAAGGATACTGGAGGGTGTTGCCATCCCCTTCCCCTGGGGATCTTCCTGACCCAGGGATTGAACTTGAGTCTCCTGCAGAAGTATTTGTAAATCTCATACCCATGAAGACAAATAACATAGAATTCAGGCTGAACATTGCTTCCTTTTAACTAAAGTATTCATTTGTGTATGAATAAAATAATTTTTAGAAGTCCAGCTTACTACATTAACAGATACTTTTCCAATATGTTTTATTTTTAATAATCAAAACTGATCATATACTTTTAATCAGTTGCTTAAATCATCATTATGATTTTAATTCTATAGATATTTTCATATTTTTTTTCAAAATTCAGACTCACAAACACACAGGCACATAGCACACATTTGAACTGCAGAAATGTGTGATCTGTGCTTAATAAGTCCTTCAAACATAAGAATATATTACATCAAAATAGAATTACATTGTAAAAGTGATACTGGAATACACAAATATGAAAAATTCAATGTAACTTTTGGCTATACCATCTTTCACTATAGTATAATTTTAATGGACTGAGGTATAAATTTAATGCTATAGTCTTTATATTCAGTTGTATACAATGAAAAAGTAGTATAACAGTTTGAATTTAAGATGTCAATATTTATAATACACATAAATTATATAACTTGCTATAGGTTATATAACTTAAGTTATGAAGTTTTAGATGTCAATTTAAAAAATTTCAAGGGCTATGTAAAAAATTATTTTAAAGGTGTCAGACTAAAAAACTGTGAAAACTGCAACTGAATAATCCAAACCCATATTAGTGAGCAGATTAAATAAAGTGCCTCAGTGTTGCCAAATTATAGAGGGATTTCAAGTAAATCCTTGAGAAATGGCCCCATCAGGGCATCTCTCTATTACTTAATTTCTTAAGCCTCTGTGGCTTTTTCTTGCAGCAAAACCTCATTGCATTTATGACTAATGATTTCCTGCCATGTGAGGAAAACTTGTACCATACCCATGGATGCTTTCCTAAGCAACAGAGGTTTCCCACCTTTCTCTCTCTATGGACTTCAGTTAGATTTCATACCATGATGATAATCAGGCTTACTCTTATTTGACTCACTTGAAGCTATAAAACCTACCACAAGTCATGATTTCTCTGAATTTTTTTTTTTTCACAATTTCCTGAACTACCTTGGTCCCACTCTAAATAATCAGGATTTCTACTCATCAAAGTCATGGTTATCCAATCACCTAAAAGCCCAAATCTTTGAGCTCCATAGTGCACCACAGCAAGACCCAGAGAATTGATAATTAGAACAAGAAATTTTAATTTACTTTTGAAAGCCTTTATCGTATGTGAATCCAAGAGTTTCTCTATCAAACTGTACTCATTCTATCTTTGTCTTTATTGCATTATTCACAATACAGTCGAGCAACACCTACATTTTATTATTCAACAAAGGATGGTCCAATCAGAGTCAGATGAGGGATGATTTATGGCAGAGAAGAAAGCAAATAAAAGTTTCTAATGGAAGAGTCTGCAAAGTTGCTGGCAATGCAGCCAGGCAGCATGTGAGCAAAACATTTAAGGAAATATTTTATTTTTATTTATGTTGGCTATGAAATAAATATTGCATAGCTGAATCAGTGGATTTTATGTGTCAGGCACTATTTCCTGCTGCACCCAATCACTGCAGAGCTGTCAAAAGCAAAGTGTGCATTTGAAGAGGCTACCCTCTCTGAACGAAGGAGACAGAAAAAAGTCAGCAGGGTTGACAAAATGCATCCTGATGAGTGCCTCTCCCTATCTTTTTAAAGCTTTTTGATTTTATTCCAATTTTAGCAAATGTGAGGTTTGAATAAAAAAGTAATTGAAGGCAACGGTTTCAAAAGGACGTAGAGAGGGAAGAGGGAAAACTTGCATTTTCTAAGCAGATGACATTACGCAGGTGTAATGCATGGCTGAAGAAATATAAGATAGAATGGTTTCATGGCAGATTGGACATCCACGTCCCACTCGATAGCAGAATGCATAGAATGTGATGAGATGAGCATTTTATATCGTGGGTGTCTGGTCCCCGACCTGTATGTTACAACCGCATCGGTCTAGATGAGCATCAGGAAGAGGCAAATGAGAGTGCCCAGAAAGCAGCAAATGTCAGGCGAGTACAGGCAGAGAAGAAGCGGTAATTCAGCGAGGCTCCTGCACGGAATTTGATTGGAATTACATGACAGAAGGATGGCTTATGATAAGGCTAGGGAAGACCCAGCACACACACCTGAGATTTAGACTGGGGTTTTAAGGCTGCTTTTCTGGGCAGGCCTCTTGGCATTCTCTGCTTCCTATCTTTCATTCCTAAGAGTCAGTGCTCTGGAGACTGATACACTGGCTTTTGGCTGTTTATTAATTGCCGAATACGGTTGCTGCTATTATGTGACTCAAGAGCCTGAAGGTATGAATAATTAAAGGCTCGGCTCTCCGTGGGCATAAACCATGCTGTAATACTAACCGTCCATTCAGAGTATCCCTTAATACTGTACGGATACTGAAATTACTCCCACCTCCTCACAGATATAACATACACACATTCTCACTAATGTATTCAACTCAGTTAAATTGACTGCTTTTTAAAAAAAATTACCACTGATTTTTGTGCTCTTAAAAAAAACTCCCTTTTTACCCTGTAATGAAATAGATTGAAATAATACTAAGTGGTTAATCTGGTATCACTTCAGCACCTTTGATACTGTCATGGCAATGGAAATACTATTTGGCTTAAGAGATATCAGATACATGAGCTACCCTAAATGGGTTAAGTGAATGATTTTGAGAGTTGAAAACCTTCACAAGGTGGCAAGGATGTTTTCTTCTGTTCTGCATTCAGGCATATCAGAGATACTCGGGTCTAAGCATGTGTCCTTGTGTTTGCCTCTCCCATGCTTAAGCTGGCTCCTGGCCTAAGCTGGTTGAAAGGAGTGAATTTCGTGAATTTCGAATGGTGAAATTATAGGCGTTTTGACAGGCCAGTGGAGAGAGATTCTGAGGGTGGATAACTTCCCAGCCTCTCTCAAATTTCAATGACAACAAACAGTAGGCTTTAATTTCTTCAGTCCAGGTTTTAGCGGGATGCTCGTCAGTCAAAGACACTCGGAGAACACCTGCCCTGTATACAATATTGCTCTTCACAGACTAATTCCCTTCCTGACACTTGACAATTTTTATAAAGAAAGATGGGAAGCAGAATATTTCCTCTGTAGGATGAATAGTTGATTCATCGCAATTTACTTATATATAGAGTACTATTCCACTCAGATAAAACTTTGTTCCTACGGTATTCATTGTAAAGGAATCTTGCCTTCACCTCAGTTTGTGCCGGTTTCTTAATTTTCATAAAGGAGGATATTTGTAGTTCAATCTTTTAAGTGTATTTGGGTAGGATTTTCACATAAGTCCAAGAGTATAGAGCATTGTTGAAAACAGCTGTAACTGATTCTTATCTTATCTTCTTTGTATAGAAAAATGGGGAAGATGAGAAGCTAAAAACCTGTGATCACGCCATTCACATTATTTACAGCCTGCATTCTAGCAAAATGTAAAACCCATATGTCTCTTTTATCTTTTGATTGCACTCTAAGGTGGGAATGTTTTTCCCGGTTTACTTCAGCTATTGTTTTTCCTTCATAAAATGGTTCTTGCTGCTGGGGAATCTGTGAATTGGCTACATTCTCACAAAACAGGCTTCTTACTGCATTTCCTCTGTATTCTCTGGTGGCCAAGTTAGACACAGTCCAATACAGATTGGAGCAAGAACCCTGAGGATTATACACTGCAACACTTTTATTCATGGGCTGGGTCAGTGTCTTATAAAAAATGTGGTCAATAAATCTGATCTCTTTAAGATGCTATAAAAATAATCAAAGTGAAATAATAGTCTTAATTCTTAGAATAAAAAATCTGAGATAATCTTGTAAACATGATTTTTCTAATTGTGCCTCAATGCTTCAGTTTTTGTCACTTGTTAAGATAGGGACTCAAAACACTTATTTGAAATAGAGAACTATGTTCTGTGTAGCACAGTCATTGAAAAGAACAATTATTAAGGTATACAGTCATCTTTCAGTATCCATTGGAGATTGGTTTCAGGTCCCCTGTAGACACCAAGATAGAAAGAAGGTCAAATGTCTTAAATAAAATGGCCCAGTATTTGCATAGAATCTACATACATCCTCCTATACACTTTAAATCATCTCTTGATTCCTTACAATACCTAATAAAAAATATGTAAGTAGTGGTAAATACAATGTAAATACTATGTAAATAGTTGCCAGAGTATAGCAAATTCAAGTTTTGCTTTTTTGGAAGTTTCTGGATTTAAAAAGCATATATTTTCTATCCATGGTTGGTAGAATTTGCATATGCAGAACCTATGAATACAGAGGGCTAACTGTAATTGACATACAATATACTGCATTATTTAAAGTGTACAGTTTGATAAGTTGTGTATATACCTGTTGGAATCAACAGAGTGAACTTAGCTATTACCTCCCAAATTAATCTGATACTCCCTATTCCCACCCCCATCCCTCAGACGATAACCAATCTGCTTTATGTCATTGTATTTTTGCATACATTTTCTTAATTCCATACTAAATGGAATAAATCAGAATGCCCAGTTTTTTTAGGGGAGGGAAGGTGTCTTGTTTATTTCACCTAGCATGTAATTGACAGTGGGGTCTGGTTGCTTGCCACTCAAAAGCCAATAAGGAGGTCAGGTTGATGGAAAGGAAAGTTTGCTTTATTTTGGATGCCAGCAGTGGCAGAAGCAGGGGGATTAGGGGAACATGTCTGTCTAAAGGCTGACTCCTCGTCAATGACAACTCTGATAGTCATCTTGAAATCAGTCATCGGTGGTCTGACCAGCATCATCTTGATTGTCTTAAGTACCATTAATCTTCAGTTCTGTGGTCTGTTTCCATTTCCTGAGGCCTATTCGTGCAAGTGTAGCAGCTTATGTCATGGCCACAGTCTGGTCATCATATAGTTAACTTCAATCTGGTGGGGATTTCAGTATCTATAAGATAGCTCTCAGGATATGGCTCAGAATATTATCTATAGGCCTTGAGAAGTAACTAAAGGTCCTTGACTATGCTTCATTATTGTTGTTCAGTCACTAAGTCATGTCTGACTATTTGTGACCCCATGAACTACAGTTCATCAGGCTTCCCTGTCCTTCACTAGCTCCAGGAGTTCAGTCAAATTTATGTCCATTGAGTCAGTGATGTCGTCCAACCATCTCATCCTCTGTTACCCCCTTCTCCTCCTGCCTTCAATATTTCCCAGCATCATGGTCATTAGCAATGATTATGCTTAACTACATTATTATTATTTGTCTCCTTTGACTATTTTCCTTTGTTTCTGCATGTTCTCACTTCTCTGATTAAGCATATTCTTTGGATATAGTTTTTCCACAACAAAATGCAAGCAGAGGACATGGATTTGCAAGAATCATAGAGTCTTGCTCTGTTTAAGCATAAGTATTTGAATAATTTATTCATGTTGTAAGTATAAATAGGCCATTTCATTTTATTGCTGCATAGTACTCCACAGTAAAGACAGATCATGATTTGTTTATTCATGAACCTGTTTTGTTTCCATTTAGGCTGTAGCAAATAAATATGCTATGAGCATATGTTTGCAAGTCTTTAAATGAATATGTGTTTTCCAACACCCTTTCCCTAGGTATTGGTTAAATACCTAGAAGTGGAATATGTGCATCTTTGATATTTTTAAAAAAGCCTAACACAATGTTTTCCACAGTGGTGATATCATTTTATATTCCCACCAGAAAGTTAACTAAATTCTACTGACTCCACATTCTCACCAACATTTGGTATAAGCCTTTTAAATTGTAGCCATTCCAATAGCTATGTAGTGCATCTCATTATGCTCTTAGTCTGTTGTTTTAATTCTTCTGTGCTTATTCATTAGGAAGATGGACTTTAGGTTGATGAGTAGCAAGAGTAAAACTGTTTAGTTTCCCAGACATCTCCATCACCACAGAGAGCTCAGAGAAGCTGAAAGAACTGTGTATTTTCTCTTTATTCTCTCTACAATTTAATTGCTTTTACTTATTTATTATTCACTCTTATAATGACTTTATACTGCATTTGGAAAAGTTACATAAAAAGATTAAGTATTCATGATTTTTTTTAACCTTGTCACCTTTACCATTCACATTTTGCTCTAATTCATTCATTTTATCAATCATAATAAAATTACTAACATTTATAAAAGACTCATGGTATGGTCTAGGATTAAGATATATAGTCTTATATATCTTGTATGATTGTTTCAATAATTTTATAAATAGAAACTTTTTCCCATTACATAAATTTTAAAAATAGACTTGACCTAGAAAAGGCACATATCATAGAACTAGTAACTAGCATAGCCCAGACTTGATTCAATGTATTTCTGACTCCAAGGCTGTATTTTCAGCTTCTTCAAGACAGTATTTTGAATTGTCAGATTTCTTTAAAAGTAAAATTGAAAAGAAAAGAGGCAACTAAGTTTTAAGGGTATTGAAAGAAATTCTTTGTTAGAGATCAGGAAGCTAATGTAATAAGAGTGATTAGAAAGATGGAATAAACAGAAAGATGGAACAACCAGCATGGCATAATGAACTCATATTGTGAAGCTATGATTCTTATACAAGCCTGCAATAAAACACCTATGACACTTTGGTTAAATTATTTCATTCTTCTGACTTCATTTAACATATCTTAGATGAGACTGTGTTAGAAAAACTCTAAGACAAACGACATCGCTGAAATATTTTACTATATTTTGGATGGAGAAGTAGTAAAATGGTTGGAATGATTTCCCAACTCTCAGCTCTCAGGTGGTATCATTCAAAGCTAACAGATAAATCACAGGAAGATATAAAATTGTTGACTGGTCAAAATATTGCAGGGGCACACTGGATCGAGAAAGGTCAAGTAAGACATTTAGAAAAAAGAAACAATTGTACTAGAGTGATAGACTACGAAGTCTTACTTTATTCAGAAGAAAGTTTTGGTTTGTAACAACCTGATTCTCAAAGATATTAGCTCAAAGGCCAGTGAAATGCTGGGCTGAATGAAGCTCAGGTTGGAATCAAAATTGCCAGGAGAAATATCAATAACCTCAGATACACAGATGATACAACGGTAGTGGCAGAGAGCAAAGAGGAACTAAAGAGCCTCTTATGAAGGTAAAGAAGAGAGTGAAAAAACTGGCTTAAAAACTAACATTCAAAAAACTAAGATGATGGCATCTGATCCCATCAGTTCTCAGTTCAGTCGCTCAACATGTCCAACTCTTTGCAACCCCATGAATTGCAGCATGCCAGGCCTCCCTGTCCATCACCAACTCCCGGAGTTCACCCAGACTCATGTCTATCGGGTCAGTGATGCCATCCAGCCATCTCATCCTCTGTTGTCCCCTTCTCCTCCTTCCCCCAATCCTTCCCAGCATCAGAGTCTTTTCCAATGAGTCAACTCTTCTCATGAGGTGGCCAAAGTATTGGAGTTTCAGCTTTAGCATCATTCCTTCCAAAGAACATCCAGGACTGATCTCCTTTAGAATGGACTGGTTGGATCTCCTTGCAGTCCAAGCAAGTTTCAAGAGTCTTCTCCAACATCACAGTTCAAAAGCATGAATTCTTCAGGGCTCAGCTTTCCTCACAGTCCAACTCTCACATCTATACATGACTACTGGAAAAACCATAGCCTTGACTAGATGGACCTTTGTTGGCAAAGTAATGTCTCTGCTTTTGAATATGCCATCTAGGTTGGTCATAACTTTCCTTCCAAAGAGTAAGCATCTTTTAATTTCATGGCTGCAATCACCATCTACAGTGATTTTGGAGCCCAAAAAAATAAAGTCTGACACTGTTTCCACTGTTTCCCCATCTATTTGCCATGAAGTGATGGGACCAGATGCCATGATCTTCGTTTTCTGAATGTTTCACTCTCCTTTCACTTTCATCAAGAGGCTTTTTAGTTCCTCCTCACTTTCTGCCATAAGGGTGGTGTCATCTACATATCTGAGGTTATTGAGATTTCTCCCAGCAATCTTGATTCCAGCTTGTGCTTCTTCCAGGCCAGTGTTTCTCATGATGTACTCTGCATATAAGTTAAGTGAGCAGGGTGACAATATACAGCCTTGACGTACTCCTTTTCCTATTTGGAACCAGTCTGTTGTTCCATGTCCAGTTCTAACCATTGCTTCCTGACCTGCATATAGGTTTCTCAAGAGGCAGGTCAGGTGGTATTCCCATCTCTTTCAGAATTTTCCACAGTTTATTGTGATCCACACTGTCAAAGGCTTTGGCATAGTCAATAAAGCAGAAATAGATGTTTTTCTGGAACTCTCTTGTTTTTTCCATGATCCAGTGGATGTTGGCAATTTGATCTCTGGTTCCTCTGTCTTTTCTAAAACCAGCTTGAACATCTGGAAGTTCACAGTTCAAGTATTGCTGAAGCCTGGCTTGGAGAATTTTGAGCATTACTTTACTAGCATGTGAGATGAGTGCAATTGTGCGGTAGTTTGAGCATTCTTGGCATTTCCTTTCTTTGGGATTGGAATGAAAACTGACCTTTTCCAGTCCTGTGGGCACTGCTGCATTTGCCAAATTTGCTGGCATATTGAGTGAAGCATGTTCACAGCATCATCTTTCAGGATTTGAAATAGCTCAACTGGAATTCCATCACCTCCACTAGCTTTGTTTGTAGTGATGCTATCTAAGGCCCACTTGACTTCACATTCTAGGATGTCTGGCTCTAGGTGAGTGATCACACCATCATGATTATCTGGGTTGGGAAGCTCTATATTGTACAGTTCTTCTGTGTATTCCTGCCACCTCTTCTTAATATCTTCTGCTTCTGTTAGGTCGATACCATTTCTGTCCTTTATTGAGCCCATCTTTGCATGAAGTGTCCCCTTGGTATCTCTAATTTTCTTGAAGAGATCTCTAGTCTTTCCCATTCTGTTGTCTTCCTCTATTTCTTTGCATTGATCACTGAGGAAGGCTTTCTTATCTCTCCTTGCTATTCTTTGGAACTCTGCATTCAGATGCTTTTATCTTTCCTTTTCTCCTATGTTTTTCACTTCTCTTTTTTTCACTGTTATTTGTAAGGCCTCCCCAGACAGCCATTTTGCTTTTTTCATTTCTTTTCCATGGGGATGGTCTTGATCCCTGTCTCCTGTACAATGTCAGGAACCTCCATCCATAGTTCATCAGGCACTCTATCTATCAGATCTAGGCCCTTAAATCTATTTCTCACTTCCACTGTATAATCATAAGGAATTTGATTTAGGTCATACCTGAATGGTCTAGTGATTTTCCCTGATCCCATCACTTCATGGCAAATAGATGGGGAGACAATGGAAACAGTGACAAACTTTATTTTCTTGGGCTCCAAGATCACTGAGGATGGTGACTGCAGCCATGAATTTAAAAGATGCCTGCTCCATGGAAGAAAAGCAATGACAAACCTAGACAATATATTAAAAAGCAGAGACATCACTTTGCCAACAAAGGTCCGTATTGTCAAATCTACAGTTTTTCCAGTAGACATGTATAGTTGTGAGAGTTGGACCATAAAGGCTGAGTGCTGTAGAATCGTGCTTTCTAACTGTGGTGCTGGAGAAGCCTCTTGAGAGTCCCCTGGACTGCAAGGAGATCAAACCAGTCAATCCTAATGCAATCAACACTGAATATTCATTGGAAGGACTGATGCTGAAGCTGGAGCTCCAATATCTTGGCCATCTGATTCAAAGAGCCAACACATTGGAAAAGACCCTGATGCTAAGAAAGATCGAGGGCAGTAGGAGAAGCAGATGACAGAGGATGCGGTGGTTGGATGGCATGTTCAACTCAATGGACATGGGTTTGAGCAAACTCAGGAAGATAGTGAAGGACAGGGAAGCCTGACATACTGCAGTCCATGGGGTCACAAAAAGTCAGACATGACTGTGACTGAACAACTATATATATATATATATATATATATGTATGTGTATATATGTATGTGTATATATGTATGTATGTATGGGCTTCCCTTGTGGCTCAGGCCTCTGCCTGCAACATGGGAGACCTGGGTTCAATCCCTGGGTTGGGAAGATCCCCTGGAGAAGGGAAAGGCTACCTACTCCGATATTCTGGCCTGGAGAATTCCATGGACTGAATAGTCTATTGGATCACAAAGAGTCAGACACAACTGAGCGACTTTCTTATTTCTTATTATTTATCTTATACATATATATGGACTTCCCAGGTGGCGCTAGCGGTAAAACAACCTATCTGCCACTACAGGGGACATAAGAGATGTGGGTTCAATCCCTGGGTCTGGAAGATCCCTTGGAGAAGGGCATGGCAACCCACTCCAGTAATCTTGCCTGGGAAATCTCATGGACAAAGGAGGCTGGCAGGCTACAATCCAAGGGGTTGCAAGAGTTGGATATGAATGAAGTGACTCTCATGCATGCACACTCATATAAATATATATATGATCCATACATTAAACTGAGATTCACCACACCTATAAACTTTTCTCTTTGTTCATTGTAGCTATAAACATTAAAAGGCAGCTAGTGATGTTCTAGAGAAACTTAACCAAGATATTGGAGATTCTCTCTGAATGTCTATGAATGAAAAGATTAAAAACTATTAGTTAATGTAAAATTTTAAAAAAGCTGAGAGTTCTATATTTGAATTTTCAAATTTTAAATGTATAGAAGAAAGAAAGAAAACTTGCTCATGAAATCCATGGATTGTAGAACTTAATTGCTGATTTTAGGAAAAACAAAAATAATCTTTTTTTCTAATATAGATTAAAATATATGAAGGCTATTATCACCTTTTGTGGTACAGAGTAGACGAAACATACTAAATTTAATGGGGATGATTCTGCAGAAACAATTGGATATTTGAGTCATAATTGAATATTGAATTAATATAAACATTTCTTACAGACTTTTCCTTTATTTCGAAGTTGATCTTGGACAATAGTTTGGGTTTTCTTCTGAAACCACTGATAACAGCAATGGAAAGAACTTTATAGTATTTTTAGTTCAATTTTCTCATTTTATACTTGAAGCAAATGAGCCTCAGAAATGTGTAGAAAGGTGACCACATCATAAAAGACAGCCAGTATTTCAACAAGCAGTGTTTAGAGTAACTCTCAGGCACAGATTTGTGTGAACTTTGACTTGGTACTGAGACTAAGACTCAATTTTTTCATATGTAACCTGAAAATATTAAAGGGTATAACTAAAATTTTGAGGAGTAATTTAAGTAACTTATATTTCACAAAATCTAAGACATTGTTTATTCTAATAGTCATCCTTATTTAGTATCATTAAAGAATAAAATGACTTCCCCAGTGGCTCAACGGTAAAAGAATCCACCTGCAAGGCAGGAGCCTCAGTACCATCCCTGGGTTGGGAAGACCCCCTGGCGGACAGCAAGCACCTCTCTCCAGTATTCTTGCCTGGAGAATCCCATGGACTGAGGAGCCAGGCTACACAGAGTAGTTTGGGTCACAGAGTCAGACAGGATTGAAGCAACTTAGTACGCATGCATGCACTCAAACAAGAAACAAACAAACTATAATTCTTTATTTCACTTAGAATTTTCTACACATGTAAAGAGATCTTTTAAGGTTTATTAAAATTAAAATATAGGAAAAATACATCTGTTTATGTATTATCAAAATGTACCATTTTCAGAGCCTATTTTAAATCACTTTGAAACTCAAATTGGCCAATGTTCATATTGTTGCTCTTTTGTTTTATTAAATCACAGTGTGGTTTTCTGTGCCATCAAAGTGTTGGTGTTGAAGCATTTTTTTAAGAAATGATGCACTATCATCTCTAGGATTTTCCCCCATGTGTTAACACTTGTTCTGGAATTGTTGATACTGGCAATTTACTATTTATCTAAACATAAAATTTTATTTTTCCTCATTTCAATCACAGATGTGGGAAATGTGAGCAACTTTTATTCAGTTGTCAATAGAAAGTTTCTGACAATTTGCTGTTTAATGTCAATGCTGGTTTTGAATCATAGAAAAATCAATCATATTTGCCCTTGGTTTCTTTGAAGTTTCCCTCATCTTTTTAAGAAATCCAGCAGTATTCCTACCATTTAGTTATATAACGCCTTGTTTATGATAGGTAATCCTTTTGTATATAGATCAGAAATAAGACAAAATAGAGATTATTGTGGTTATGAGCATGTTCCTTTTTTAGATCCTGAAAGCATTTTATTATGGCTTTGCAAGAAAATACAGAATTATGCTCATTCCTCTGGTGAATTTTTCATCCACGAACACTACATTTAGAATTGATTACCATGTTTATCTGCATACACTGTTTCATATCTATGCCCATCTTCATACATAATTCTTTTCAATACCTTGACTCAGTATAGTATTTTTTAACTCATTTAAAATAGAAATTAAGCTTAACATGTGTGGTAGAACTAAGTGAGTTGAAACGAAGAAAAATTTGAGCAACAATGAACCAACTTGCACATTTGCAGGAAATGTTGAGTAGACAATTGTTTTGCATACAAAGATTGTAAAAGATTATCTTTTTTAAGAAGAATCAATTTCAAAAGATATCAAAATATGAGAAATAGCTATCACAAAATTAAATATGGCATATTAAACAACATCTGGCTTATAAAACTTCAATAATGGTAGCCGTTGTTGTTATTATGTTATTGTTATGACACTGTCTTCATGTATGGATGTGAGAATTGGACTGTGAAGAAAGCTGAGCACTGAAGAATTGATGCTTTTGAACTGTGGTGTTGGAGAAGACTCTTGAGAGTCCCTTGGACTGCAAGGAGATCCAACCAGTCCATTCTAAAGGAGATCAGTCCCGGATGTTCTTTGAAAAGAATGATGCTAAAGCTGAAACTCCAGTACTTTGGCCACCTCATGTGAAGAATTGACTCATTGGTAAAGACTCTGATGCTGGGAGCGATTGGGAGAAGAAGGTGATGACAGAGGATGAGATCGCTGGATGGCGTCACCCACTCAATGGATGTGAGTTTGAGTGAACTCCAGGAGTTGGTGACAGATAGGGAGGCCTGGCGTGCTGCAATTCATGGGGTCACAAAGAGTCGGACATGACTGAGTGACTGAACTGAACTGAACTGCATGGGACATTTGGAGATCCTTTATTAGACAGTGACTTCCTTAGGAAGTTTAGATATCCTATCTTTTTGTGCTGTGATGCATTGTATGTTGATTATCCTTAGGATTGCACATTCACCATAGTCCTTATCCAAAACAATAATTCACTGGTCCCTCAGGATATTTATAGAATTTAGAGTTTTTGTTATATGGTCACAGAATCATTTATAAAAAACATTTTTAAAATGAAGAATATATTCATCCTAACCTGATGATTAAAGAATTTTTATCCATTTGTGTTTTGAATATTAATGAAGGTAAAGCTTCTTATTGCTTAATCAATTTTAGATCCATTCACTTTAATGCTCTTGCTTGTTTTCAAGAACTTAAACAGTCAAACAGTTTAGATACCCATATCTGATGTAATTACTTGACATGATGTCCTTTCTTCCTCATATTTTTCTCTGCTAATTTCTCTTTATTTTAGCAGGCCAAATATTAATGTAGAGTGCTAAAGAACAGGTAAAGCACATGAAAACTATGAAATAATTATTTATATTATTGTCTATACAGGCCAGACGCAAAGAAAATGTTATCTTTTAAAATTAATTATTTTAATTGGAGGTTAATTACTTTACAATATTGTAGTGGTTTTTGCCATACATTGACATGAATCAGCCATGGGTGTACCCATGTTCCCCATCCTGAATCCCCCTCCCACCTCCCTTCCAATCCCATCCCTCAGGGTCATCCCAGTGTCCTGTCTCATGTGTCGAACCTGGGCTGGCGATCTATTCCACATATGGTAATATACATGTTTCAATGCTATTCTCTCAAATCATCCCACCCTCGCCTTCTCCCACAAAGCCCAAAAGTCTGTTCTTTACATCTGTGTCTCTTTTGCGGTCTTGCATATAGGTCATCATTACCATCTTTCTAAATTCCATACATATGCATTAATATACTGTATTGGTGTTTTTCTTTCTGGCTTACTTCACTCTGTATAATAGGCTCCAGTTTCATCCACCTCATTAGAATTGATTCAAATGCATTATTTTCAATAGCTGAGTAATACTCCATTGTGTATATGTACCACAGCTTTCTTATCCATTTGACTGCCGATGGACATCTAGGTTGCTTCCATGTCCTAGCTATTGTAAACAGTGCTATCATGAACATTGGGGTACATGTGTCTCTTTCAGTTCTGGTTTTCTTGGTGTGTATGCCCAGCAGTGGGATTGCTGGGTCATATGGGAGTTCTATTTCCAGTTTTTTAAGGAATCTGCACACTATTCTCCATAGTGGCTGTACTAGTTTGCATTTCCACCAACAGTGTAAGAGGGTTCCCTTTTCTCTGCACCCTCTCCAGCATTTATTGTTTGTAGACTTTTTGATAGTAGCCATTCTGACTGGTGTGAGATGATACCTTATTGTGGTTTTAATTTGCATTTCTCTGATAATGAGTGATGTTGATCATCTCTTCATGTGTTTATTAGCCATCTGTATGTCTTCTTTGGAGAAAAAAGAAGGATTGCCCATTTAGTTCTTTGGCCCATTTTTGATTGGGTTGTTTATTTTTCTGGAATTGAGCTGCATGAGCTGCTTATATATTTTTGAGGTTAATTCTTTGTCAGTTGCTTCATTTGCTATTATTTTCTCCCATTCTGAAGGTTGTCTTTTCACCTTGCTTATAGTTTCCTTCATTGTGCAAAAGCTTTAAAGTTTCATTAGGTCCCGTTTGTTTATTTTTGCTTTTATTTCCATTACTCTGGGAGGTGGGTCATAGAGGATCCTGCTGTGACTTATGTCAGAGTGTTTTGCCTATGTTCTCCTCTAGGAGTTTTATAGTTTCTGGCTTTACATTTAGATCTTTAATCTATTTTGAGTTTATTTTTGTGTATGGTGTTAGAAAGTGTTCTGGTTTCATTCTTTTACAAGTGGTTGACCAGTTTTCCAAGCCTGTATAATAGGCTTGTTAAAGAGATTGTTTTTTCTCCATTGTATATTCCTGCCTCCTTTGTTGAAGATAAGGTGTCCATAGGTGTGTGGATTTATCTCTGGACTTTCCATTTTGTTCCATTGATCTATATTTCTGTCTTTGTGCTGGTACCATACTGTGTTAATGACAGTAGCTTTGTAGTATAGTCTGAAGTCAGGTAGATTGATTCCTCCAGTTCCATTCTTCTTTCTCAAAATTGCTTTGGCTATTCAAGGCTTTTGTATTTCCATACAAATTGTGAAACTATTTGTTCTAGTTCTCTGAAAAATACCATTGGTAGCTTGATAGGGATTGCATTGAATCCATTGATTGTTTTGGGTAGTATACTTATTTTCACTGTATTGATTCTTCCAGTCCATGAACATGGTATATTTCTCCATCTATTTGTGTCATCTTTGATGTCTTTCATTAGTGTTTTATAGTTTTCTATATATAGGTCTTTTGTTTCTTTAGGTAGATTTATTCTTAAGAATTTTATTCTTTTTGCTGCAATGGTGAATGGAATTGTTTTCTTAATTTATCTTTCTGTTTTCTCATTGTTAGTGTATAGGAATGCAAGGGATTTCTGGGTGTTGATTTTATATCCTGCAACTTTACTACATTTATTGATTAGCTCTAGTAATTTTCTGGTGGTGTCTTTAGGGTTTTCTATGTAGAGGATCATGTCATCTGCAAACATGTTATTAAAATGCATAAACCTCAAAACTCTTTAATAGTAATCATAAAACAATAGGATTCTAAAATATCTAGAGAGAAAGTCTAGCTATTTTGGAAACAGTGGTCACATAGGTAGCATATACTCAGTGAGTCTGGGGATTCAGATTCAAAGATGTGGTCCTGAGAGTGAGGTTTGCTACACAAACCAGGGAGTGGCATTTCTGCAAAAATGAATAAATAGATAGACTGATACTTATTTTCAGAAACACTTAGATCTTTAATATAGTAAATCTACAGATCAAAGGGTTTTACTTTTTCCTTTTACATAAGTACTCTATTACTGTTTAACCCACTGAAAAAGCTATTCCCCATCTTTTTAACAAGCCATGAGATTATATTATTCCTGTTATTCTTCACACTAAGTTAGAGACTTTTTTCTTCCAAATGAACCCTAGATATTTTTGCTCACTTCCAAGCTAGAGTTGTAAGTAGAAAAAGTATAGACTCTGGACTCACAGACTTAACCACTTTTCCTTATTTAATCTAGAGCTATATCTCTAATAGCTTTTCTTGGTTTACCTAAAAAGGTAAACAAAGGTGTTGTTAGAATGATTAAAGAACATACATGAAAGTCTCTGGCCTTTGGTGTTTGTTTTTCTTAAATTTTATCTTTGTTTCAATTAGTTTTAATTCTTTAAATATTTGTATTTTTCCATTAAATCCTATTTCAGTTCAATATGCTATATGGTTGATCATATTTTTGGCCCCAAGCATTCAGTGTGAACTCCTGTCTTTAAACATGTTACTTTTCAGCTTTTTTTATTTTTCATTTATTTTATTTTAATTTTTAACTTTACAATATTGTATTGGTTTTGCCGTATATCAAAATGAATCTGCCACAGCTATACACGTGTTCCCCATCCTGAACCCTAGGGATGGTATGGGGAGGGAGGAGGGAGGAGGGTTCAGCTTCTTTTTTTTTTTTAATTTTATTTTATTTTTAAACTTTACATAATTGTATTAGTTTTGCCAAATATCAAAATGAATCTGCCACAGGTATACACGTGTTCCCCATCCTGAACCCTAGGGATGGTATGGGGAGGGAGGAGGGAGGAGGGTTCAGCTTCTTTTTTTAAAGCAGTGAAATATTCCTGCTCTGAACATTCAGCTCAGCCCTGTGACTTTCTTTGGCCTATAGGAATGAGATAAAAATGAAAGTATGCCTTAAAAAGTCTTGCATTTCTTTTTTGTTTGTTTTTCACTTGTTCTATGATTATGCTAAGTCGCTTCAGTCATGTCCGAGTCTCTGCAACCCTATGGATGTAGCCCACCAAGTTCCTCTGTCTGTGGAATCTTCCAGGCAAGAATACTGGAGTGGGTTGCCATTTCCTTCTCCAGGGTATCTTCCTGACCCAGGGATCAAACTCAGGTCTCTTATGTCTCCTGCATTGGCAGGTGGGTTCTTTATCACTAGAGCCACGTGGGAAGTGTACTGTATGATTAAGACTGTCTGATTTAGTTTAAAAATGTATAAGAATGTATTTATACTAATTATGGGACATATTTATACTACTTTAATTCATTGTTTTTCTAAAATTCAAATTTAACTGACAGCGTATATTTTGTTTGGCAATCTCACTTAACGTGTCTCTAACATTTCTGTAAGTACTGGAAAGATGAAAAACTGGTTAAGTACACCTGCAACAGCTGAAGTACAGCATGAAATAGAGATGCCAAAACAAACAACCACAAAACCTCTTGTTATTCAATTACATACAGATAGATAACATAACTGTGTACTAAGAAAACCAAAGATAATCTAAAACTATTAGAATAAATAAATGATCTTAGCAAAATTTCTAAGCAAAATTAAATATATAAAAATTAAATATATTTCTACATATTAAAAGTAAACAGAAAATAAAAATCTTAAATATGGTACCATTTGAAATAAAATTAAAAAAAATACTAATTACATTGGAATGTATCTGATACAGGCCTTCTCTGGTGGCTCGGCAATAAAGAATCTGCCTGCAATGCAGGAGACCTAAGAGATGCTGATTCTATCCCTGGGTTGGTAAGATCCCCTGAAGGAGGGAATGACAACCCACTCTAGAGTTCTTTCCTAGAAAATCCCATGGACAGAGGCAGGGGACAGAGGCAGGACTATAACCTAGCAGGCTACAGTCCATATGGTTGCAAAGAGTCAGATACGACTGAAGGGACTGAATACACATATCTAATAAAATATGCATAACTCTATATGGAAAAACAAACATTTCTGAGAGTTTTAAAAAGACAAACTGAGATATATACCATGTTTTGCATTAGAATATTTCATATGTTAAAAATGTCAGGTCTTCCCAAATTAACCTTTAGATGCAACATTATCTTAACAAAAATCCCAGAAGTTTTGTTTATCTGTGGAAGTGGCAAATTGGTTCTAAAATTGATTTAGAAACTATAACAGTCTAAGAACAGCAAAGGCAATCTTGAAGAAAATGTTAAAGGACCTGCAATACCAGATGAAAAGACTTGATATTTAGCTCTGTGATTAATGATATGAAAACTGATCAATGGACAAAACAGTCCAAAGAGAGTCCATGTAAATAAAATCACCTTGCATACAGGAAAGACCATATCGCAATGCAGTGGGGAAAACCTGGTTTTACTAATAAATGAAGTTGGGCCAACAGATGTTTATTTAGGGAAAAATATATTTTTACTGCTATGTTACATCTTATCACAAATATGAAATCATTATGAATTATTAATATAAATGTGAAAATTAAAACAATAAATATTTTTAAAAAATAAAGTCTTATGATCCTGGAGTAAAAAAATGTCTTAAGACACAAATAGAACATTTAAAAGAAAAAATAACAAATTGAACTATAGTTACATTTAAAACTTCTTTTCATCAAAGAAATCATTAACAAGTGAAAAGGCAAGCCACAGATTAGGGAAACGATATTACAAATACATAGTATATACATGACAAAATACATAATATATTTATATATTTATCTACATTATGATTATATATTATGTATTATATTTCATCAGATACATATTTGGTACACTGTATATTGATACATTATATATCACATATTACATATTATATTATGTATATATCTGACTAAATCCTTATATACAGATATAATGACAAATAAAATTATATTAGTTTTGATATTTGTATAGGAGTCAATATTTACATCATGAAATGATTGCACAAGTCTAATCAACTATAATTACCTCACTGTACATTACCAGGAAAAAACAATTCTTTTTTAATGAAAAGGAATATGCATGACTTTTATTTCTTGAAATAAGATTTTTTTTAATCAAATTAATCACTTGATCCTCACTTCCAATAATGACCTGGAATATAATTTAAACCATCTTTCTCATTACGGACAATTAGAAGACATTTTTAAGATGTATTTTCTTCTTAAAAGATGAGACATTATATAGGTGACATGATATTCAACAACTATCAAGCCAAGACTCAAGACTCATGGGACCCTAATCAAGGTGAGCACTTGGACTATTTTGGTTAAAATTCAGTCTGGTGTCCCATGAAATACAAAGGTCTTGATGAACAGGCTTGCTTTGTGCTAGGAGCCTGAAGCAACTTTGGACAGCAACTCTGAGTAGACTTGTATGCAGAGTTCATCATGAGAAATGCCGGGCTGGATGAAGCACAGACTGGAATCAAGATTGCTGGGGGAAATATCAGTAACCTC
Organism: Bos indicus x Bos taurus; assembly: GCF_003369695.1. Lineage (NCBI taxonomy): Eukaryota > Metazoa > Chordata > Mammalia > Artiodactyla > Bovidae > Bos > Bos indicus x Bos taurus. The sequence continues at coordinate 21,224,479 of NC_040081.1, read as the reverse complement.
AGATATGCAGATAATACCGCCCAAATGGCAGAAAGCAAAGAGGAACTAAAAAGCCATATGATGAAGATGAAAGAGAATGAAAAAGCTGTCTTAAAACTCAACATTCAAAAAACCAAAATCATGGCATTCAGTCCCATCACTTCATGGCAAATGGATGGGGAAACAGTGACAGATTTTATTTTCTTGGGCTCCAAAATCATTGCAGATGGTAACTACAACCATGAAATTGAAAGACACTTGCTCTTTGGAAGAAAAGCTATGACAAATCTAGACAGTGTATTCAAAAGCAGACATTACTTTGCCAACAAAGGTTCATGCAGTCAAAGCTATGGTTTTTTTCAGTAGTCATGTACAGACATGAGAGCTGGACAATAAAAAGTCTGAGTGCTGAATAATTGATGCCTTTGAACTATGGTGCTGGAGGAAACTCTTGCGAGTCCCTTGGACAGCAAGATCAAACTGGTCAATCCTAAATGTAATCAACCCTGAATATTCACTCGAAGGACTAATGCTGAAGCTGAAGTTCCAGTACTTTGGCCACCTGTTGTGAAAAGCCAACTCACTAGAAAGACCCTGACGCTGGGAAAGATTGAAGGCAGGGTGAGAAGGGGACAACAGAGGACGAGATAATTGGATGGCATCACCGACTCAACGGACAAGAGTTTGAGCAAACTCTGGGAGATGGTGATGGACAGGGAAGCCTGGTGTGCTGTAGTCCATAGGGTCGCAAAGAATAGGACATGACTGAGCAACTGAATAGCAACAATGTAGTGACTCTGTGGACTTCCATCTCCCAGCTCCTCCTGCTGCTCAGTCTCTCTGTCACCCAACTCTTTGCAATCCTATGGGCTGTAACCCACCAGGCTCTTCTGTCCATAGAATTCTCCAGATAATAATACTGAAGTGGGTAGCTATGCCCTCCTCCAGAGGATCTTCCTGACCCAGGGATCAAATCTTCATCTCTTATATCCCTGAATTGGCAGGCAGGTTCCTTACCAGTAGCACCACCTGGGAAGCCCCTAGCTGGGGCTTGTTATTCAGTTCAGTTCAGTTCAGTTGCTCAGTCATATCTGACTCTGTGACCCCAGGGGCTGCAGCATGCCAGGTTTCATTGTCCATCACCAACTCCCGAAGCTTGCTCAAATTCATGTCCATCAAGTTGGTGATGTCATCCAGCCATCTCATCCTCTGTCGACCCCTTCTCCTCCTGTCTTCAATCTTTCCCCACATCAGGGTCTTTTCCAATGAGTCAGTTCTTTGTATCAGGTGGCCAAATTATTGGACTTTCAGCTTCAGCATCAGTCTTCCCCCCAGTGAATATTCAGGACTGATTTCCTTTAGGATGGGCTAGTTTGATCTCTTTGCAGTCTAAGGGACTCTCAAGAGTCTTCTCCAACACCAGTTCAAAAGCATCAGTTCTTTGGCTCTCAGCTGTCTTTGTAGAAAACTCTCAAATCCATACATGATTACTGGAAAAACCATATCTTTGACTAGATGGACCTTTGCTGGCAAAGTAATGCCTCTACTTTTCAATATGCTGTCTAGGTTTGTCATAGCTTTTCTTCCAAGGAGTGATAGTCTTTTAATTTCATGGCTGCAATCACCATCTGCAGTGATTTTGGAGACCCCAAAAATAAAGTCTCTCACTGTTTCCATTGTTTCCCCATCTATTTGAAGGACTAGTCCCTAAGATAAGGTAAGAAAACTTAACTAAGCTTTACTTAATTCCTCATAAAGAGCTAACAACCAAATAGCCGTGAACTCGTGTCTTCACATTATGGTGACTTTTAATGGATTAAAAGTTTTCCAGACTGAACTTCAGGCATCTATGTCTTACCTTGGGTTTTGCTAATTTATTCAACTAAGCAAGTGTACAGAGTATTTGTCTCAGCAAAGCCTTCAAAAAGTATTGAAATAATTAAGATATAAACCAGTAGTCACTGAGAAGCAGATTCTAACAGGAGATATATGATAGAACTTGCACACAGTTACTACAGTATAGAGTATTATTATGTGTCCTGTGACTTGCAGAAAGAGTCCCAAGGAACGTGAAGCAATCAGTGCCCTGTTAAAGGAAAAGCCGGTAACTGAGTCGAATGCCCAGAATGGAGTTGGATTTCAGAAGGTGAAAATAAATTATTATTATAGCTAAGATCGCATTGTTTTAACATGTGCCATCCACTAATTTAAGCCCCTTACGTGTGTCGAATTATTTAATACAGTGAATATTCAGGACTTTATTAACATGATAGATTTTAGTATTGTACCCAACTTATAGATGAGAAAAACAAGGCACAAAACAGTTCTTCTACCTTTCAGAGAAGAAGTAAATATAAGCTTCTCATAGGATGAAGAAAATATATGACGAGAAGGTTGTGGAATAGATACCTATGCCAAGTGAATTGTGATTCAGTTATTTATATTTATTAATAATATAGGAAACCACAAATGCAAAATGTTTTCCAAGATGAAGTTACACTTTTGGAAAATTTCATAAAATGCATTTTTCTGTTTGGTAAATATTTAATACTAATTAAATAAATCATCATAAAGTGTTCACTTGTTGTTTTTAAGTATTACTTTCTAATTAATGATATAGGAATAGTAAGCCTATCAAGAGGGGTTAAAAAATTTGGGCTCTGCAAAAATGGGAGAAGATAAGTGGTTAGCCACATATTAGAGTAGATCCATTTTAACGGCTGAGACTTAAGACATTAAAAGAATGGTGGATTCCTTGTATTTATCATTCTAAAAAGTTGCAAAATTATCACTGTTTTGAAATCAATAGGCTCCATCTCCCCATTTCTTACTAGCAAAGAAAACTCCTAACAAGGTCAGGCATTTTGTCCTGTGTCACACACCAGGATAGTTATTGTCCTGAAATAAATGTAAGATTCTTTACTCCCTGAAGCCAGTTCATGAGTAAGATGGTGTTAATCCCCAGGGATTCAGTCTTTTGCAAATCAGATGAGTATGAAATACCCACCGATTTCAGAACCAGCTCCACAGCTGGAGTGCCATCACGCCTCATAAAATATGATGAGAAACCTAGAAGGACCTCACCCACGGAGATGACTATTACACTGGCATTTACAAAGCAATGGGTTATTTTCTCTTGTGTGGACTTGTCTCATTTTCATTTCTGTTGTTGACACCTTATCTTACTGCATGAGAAAATAAGTGAATGGCAATCACATGAAAGTGAAAAGTGAAAGTGAAAGTCTCTGAGTCCTGTTGGACTCTTTGCAACCCCACAGACTATACAGTCTATGGAATTCTCCAGACCAGAATGCTGGAGTGGGTATAGCCTTTCTCTTCTCTGATAGCTCAGTTGGTAAAGTATCCGCCTGCAATGCAGGAGACCTCTGTTTGATTCCTGGGTTGGGAAGATCTGCTGGAGAAGGGAAAGGATATACCCACTCCAGTATTCTGGCCACATGTTAAATGTATATTTGTATTACCATATTATAGAGGATTCCCATTCAAGGGGTATAAACATAACACCACAATGTCATGTACCCATAGCGTCTATTATGTGTTAATGTGTATGGCCAGTCAGTTATCAGCATTCCCCACGTATTAAAAATATGTAAGAACTTATTCACTTTGCACTTCTCTCTGAATTCATGGAGTTAGACCCTCCCAATACTAATTAGTTTATTCTGAAATGAGAGGACCTGTGGCTCACATGAGGGGATATCCAGTAGGAAGTCACATGATGACACAAACAGAATCCTCAAAAAGAAGAGATAAATTTCTGTGAACGCTAAGCTGCAGTGACAGAGGAAGAAAATATATGATGAGAAGGTTGTGGTATAGATACCTATATTCAGTCAAGCTCATACAAATGGACAATAAACAAAGCAAAGCATAGAAGCTGGTTATGAATCAAACATAATAAGAACTAACATTTATCAAATGCCTGGTGTGTGGCAGGTACATCACATCTATTATCTTTGAACTGTACAATAACCCTACACCAGACACAATTGTGTTTTCAGTGGACAGATGTGGAAAATGGGCTTCTTCAAATAAGGTGATTGTGTGCAGAAACTCACAGTTGCAGGGGTGGTTTCAGAATTTCATATGGACAGGTATTATAAGTGTCAAGACATTTGAGTGACAAGGTTTGAAACTGCATTTTATATCATTCTCTGGATTATACTAAAAAATGCAGGAAAGGGCACACAAAACCACCTGAAGGGTGAAGCTAAAGCCACCAGTGTCTTCCTGAGGTTGCCGACACCACTTATGAGAGTGATACTAAGACCCGCACCCCGGCCTGACTGCTTTACTATCTTTGCTGTTCACTGTGTGATGCTGTCTCCTAAACTGCCAGATTCAACATCATAAGAAAGTTGAACTTTGGGTAATTTCTAAAGAGGAAAATTGAGTTATGAAAACCTCTCTCCTGAGACTCCCCTTGTGGTGAAGTGGTTAGGACTTCACCTTCCAACACAGGGGATGCGGGTTTGATCCCTGGTCAGGGAGATAACATCCCACATGCCTCGTGGCCAAAATAACCCTCATAAAACAGATACAATATTGTAACAAATTCAATAGACATTAAAAATGGTCCACAACAATGATAATAATAATCTTTAAATGTTTAATATTTAATATTTTTAATTTTTTGAAAATTATTTTTAATTTAATCTTTTAAATTATTTAAAATAAAAGTTTAAGATATACAAAAAGTATCTTCATAACTCAGATTAACCACAATGGTGTGATCACTCACCTAGAGCCAGACATCCTGGAATGTGAAGTCAATGGGCCTTAGAAAGCATCGCTATGAACACAGCTAGTGGAGGTAATGGAAGTCCAGTTGAGCCATTTCAAACCCTAAAAGATAAAAATGCTGTTAAAGTGCTGCAGTCAATATGCCAGCAAATTTAGAAAACTCAGCAATGGCCGCAGGACTGGAAAAGGTCAGTTTTCATTCCAATCTCAAAGAAGGGCAATGCAAAAGAATGTTCAAACTACCACAGAATTGCACTCATCTCACATGCTAGCAAAGTAATGCTCAAAGTTCTCCAAGTCAGGCTTCAACAGTACATTAACCGTGAACTTCCAGATGCTCCAGCTGGATTTAAAAAAGGCAGAGGAACCAGAGATCAAATTGCCGACATCTGTTGGACCATCGAAAAAGCAAGAGAATTCCAGAAAAACATCTACTTCTTCTTTATTGACTACGCCAAAGCCTTTGACTGTGTTGATCATAACAAACTGTGGAAAATTCTTCAAGAAATAGAAATACCAGACCACCTTATCTGCCTCCTGAGAAATCTGTATGCAGGTCAGGAAGCAACAGTTAGAACTGGACATGGAACAGACTGATTCTAAATTGTGAAAGGGGTATGTTGAGGCTGTATATTGTCATCCTGCTTATTTAACTTATATGCAGAGTGAAAGTGAAAGTGAAGTCGCTCAGTCGTGTCCGACTCTTTGTGACCCCATGGACTGTAGCCTATCAGGCTCCTCCGTCCATGGGATTTTCCAGGCAAGAGTGCTGGAGTGGATTGCCTTTTCCTTCTCCAGGGGATCTTCCTGACCCAGGAATCGAACCTGGGTCTCCCACATTGCAGGCAGACGCTTTACCGTCTGAGTCACCAGGGAAGCCATCATGCAAAATGCCAGACTGGATGAAGTACAACTGGAATCAAGATTGCCAGGAGAAATATCAATAACCTCAGGTACACAGATGACACCACCCTTTTGGCACAAAGTGAAGAGAAACTAAAGAGCTTCTTGATGAAAGTGAAAGAGGAGAGTGAAAAAGTTGGCTTAAAACTCAGCATTCCGAAAACGAAGATCATGACATCCAGTTCCATCACTTCATGGCAAATAGATGGGGAAACAATGGAAACAGTGACAGACTTTGTTTTCTTGGGTTCAAAATCACTGCAGATGGTAACTGCAGCCATGAAATTAAAAGACACTTGCTCCTTGGGAGAAAAGCTATGACCAACCTAGACAGCTTATTAAAAAGCAAAGACACTACTTTGCCAACAAAGGTCCATCAAGTCAAAGCTATAGTTTTTCCAGTAGTCATGTATAGATGTAAGAGTTGGATCATAATGAAAACTGAGCGCTGAAGAATTGATGCTTTTGAATTGTGGTGTTGGAGAAGACTCTTGAGAGTCCCTTGAACAGCAAGGAGATCCAACCAGTCCATCCTAAAGGAAATAAGTCCTGAATATTTATTGGAAGAACTGATGCTGAAGCTGAAAGTGCAATAATTTGGCCACCTGATGCAAAGAACTGACTCATTGGAAAAGACCCTGATGCTGGGAAATATTGAAGGCAGGAGGAGAAGGGGACGACAGAGGATGAGATGGTTGAACGGCATCACTGACTCAATGGACATGAGTTCGAGCAAGCTTTGGGAGTTGGTAATGGACAGGGAAGTGTGGCGTGCTGCAGTCCATGGGGTTGCGAAGAGTCGGACATGACTGACTGAAGTAAACTGAACTGAATCCTAAAATACAAACCAAAACTTCTCTACTAAAAAAGGAAGATGCCTATTAAATGGTTTCATTACTCTGAAAATTATCTGTTGCTCTCTGAAGTTGGAGGTTTCACCCATCTGTACCTGCCCAGAGTCTCCTAGACCTGCTCATGGCTTGAGCCCCTGGACACACTGAGCCTCAGTACTCCAAGAAGCACACACTCAGTACAACTCTTCCAGCATCTGCTGTGGATCCAGTCCAAGCTTCCCACGGGTCTCATATGCTGATTCTCATGGCTATACGTCCAAGAGCTCTTTCATTAGCAGACTGACAATAACAAGATCTGCCTTACGCTCCACATCAGCAGATATGTGATGAGCACATAAACCACGAAAAGGGAAAAAAATGTTCTCATGTGCCACAGTGGTACATGTGGGACATCCCCATGTCAAACTCCATTGCCAAATAAAATACAGAATGCCTAGTTAAATTTTAATTTCACACAAGCAATGAATAATTTTAATATGAGTATAAATATATCAGTATTAGTATAAATATTATTCTATGTAATTTATGTCCATGAGATATTTTATATACACTTATCCAAGCTTCAAATTTAAATGGACATCCAGCATCTGATTTGCTAAATTTGGCAACTCTACCTATGAGTAGTCAGGCCTAAGTGGTCTCTGACCTCAAGGGGCCTAGTCTTGGGGAGTCAGACATGCAAACCTCAATTTAAAAGAAAATTAATACATTCTCATTAAAGATGTTATGAAGTGCTTTGGGATTTCAGGCACAGAAATGCCTAATTTTGAATGGGGGGAATAAAGACACAGCGATGGCTTTTTATTTTACAGCTGAAATGAAATCAGTAGCTAGTTGGCCGTGTGCAAGGCATGAGGTGCTAGGGAAATAGGGCATAAATACAGGCAAAAGTAGTAAACTATATAAAATAAAAATGTCAGAAATATCATAAGGGAATCCATGACTAATTACTAAATAGTTTGTGAGTAGTGTTATGTAAGAGGGCCTCACTTGTTGCTTCTTACACTGCTCATTGGAAATAGATCTGATTTCTATAATCAGAGGAGAATTTCTCACAGACTTGGATAGAAAATCAAGTGCGTTCTTGCTCCCAATGCATTTTACACATACTCTTATTACTTACTCTTCAAATCTCTAACATTTCTGTGTTGTCTTTTAGGCTATGCATTCCTCACAGGCAAGGTCTTTTCTTTTCATTCTTTTTATTTTCTAAGCTCCCAATTAACATGTGTTACAGTGTAGGTACTCAGCAAATACTGAACTGACTTTGTTTGCAGGAAATGCCCCTTCAGGGGAAATAAACTTAAAGTGCTGAAAAGTGAAGTGGTACCTGTGCACATAACCTGTGTGTATAGTTTTTGTTTAACATGCAGGATTACCCTAACCCTAACCAGCAGTATACCACAGAGGCCTACAGCTACAAAGCCATTATTTAATTTTAGTCACAATGACAATAATGAGGAATGAAGAAAACTTGGATAATAGGAACAGAATTCACAAACCAAAATTTTTATAGCATAGAAGATTGTTCACTTGCGGTTACACATTTCATCATAAAATAAGCTTTTATCATTTTAATTCCTTCCGTTTCAAGTTTTGTATCTCCAATCATTTAATCTCATGCATGTTACCTAAAATACTGACAAAATGACCATACCTGCATCTTGATATTTTGAATTCTTTTTTTGTTCTTTCTACATTATTCTACTTTTTTCCAACACAAAATGAAATATTATATATGCATACTCACAGAAATATACGCAAATATAAATCCCTGGTGGCTCAGTGGTAAAGAATCTGCCTGCCAGTGAAGAAGATGTAGGTTCAGTCCCTGGGTCAGGAAGATCCCCTGGAGAAGGAAATGGCAACCCACTCCAATATTCTTGCCTGGGAAATCCCATGGACAAAGGAGCTTGGTGGCTTAGAGTCCATGGCGTCTCATGATAATTGGACATGAATTAGCAACTAAACGACAACAGCATGTATATGTAAAGCCTGAAAGAAGAGCCCCATAAAAGCTAGGAAAGCTAATTAATATTAATTGATTATAGTTATTTGAGGAGAAACAGATTTCGTGTGCTCTTCTCTTTTATACATTCCAATTTTCAGCAACTTCACTCTATTGGTCATTCTTAGCTATAATTACCTACATTATTACCACTTATTTTTCCATTATCCTTATTAAAGCAAAAAAATGTATGTGTGTGTGTGTATTAGAGAGGGACATGTATAAGTATATAGCATGGGATATTATATTTTAAATGTGTATTTTGTATGTAGGTACAAATATAAAATGCATAAAGTGTATATATATGATGTAACATGGATGATTTTTTAAAAAGTGTTCTGTGTATGCACATAATTTTGCTTGAAAATGAAGTTTGATCTTAAGGTGTAGATTCATCCATGTTTCATAGAATACTAGGTACTCTGTGGGTGCTTAATGATAAATAATAGTAGTCTGCCTTTATCAGTTTATTCTCTATCTGCAATTAAGTGATGGGGTGCCAAATTATGTATCAAGAAGTTTTTACTAGGTTATATTTTTTCTAGGCAGCAGGTGCAGGATTTACAACATGTTATGCATTATAGATCTTCCTCAGAACAACTTACTATTTGGTTTAAATAGATAAAATTCTGACCTAGATTCTGCAGTGAGATTGTCATGGCTAAAAGCAGCAGTCAGCCTGTCTGCCTTTGCTTTCTTTCTCTTTCTCTACTTCAATATCATTACTTCTTGTGAAATAAATAAGGCTTTTGCATTTCTGAGTAAATTATTCTTGCCCTTAAAACTGGCAAAAATTCACTACACCAATTTTAAGTTTTGGTATCAGCAACTCTTTGGTGAGTTTATTTTCTATTTGTATTTGAGGTGTATTTTGCTGAGTGTTTTTAAAATTTTGGACTCAAATATACATTATATTTTAATTGTCACAAATAAAAGACATACCATTTCTAAAGCAGAGTGACAAAAGGAGAGGAATTATTTTGTTTGAAAGACAGATGGCTGGAAAATGAGGCACTGATCAAATTAATCATAGAATATTTTTTTTTTTTTTTATACCCATGGCTTCATGGCATCACTGACTCCATGGATGTGAGTCTCAGTGGACTCTGGGAGTTGGTGATGGACAGGGAGGCCTGGCGTGCTATTATTCATGGGGTCACAAAGAGTTGGACACGACTGAGCGACTGATCTGATCTGATCTGATAGAGCTTATTACAGCAAAAGGATGCAGATTGAAATCAACAAAGGGAAAAAGCACATAGGGCAAAGTCCAGGAGACACCAAATGCAAGCTTCCAGGTGTCGCCTCCCAGCAGAGCAATGGGGACATGCTGGATTCTCCCCGTAGTGGTGTGTGAGAACACATACAAAGTACTGCCAGCCAAGGGAGCTCACCCAAACCTTGGTGTCCAGGTTTGTATTGAGGGATCTATCATGTAGTCATGCTGTGCTGTGGCTGACTCCAGCAACCCAGACTGTAGCCCCCAGAGGAAAACAGGCATCCAACACAAACCCCATTGTTAACATAAACTGCTGCTGCTGCTGCTAAGTCACTTCAGTCGTGTCCAACTCTGTGAGATCCCAGAGATGGCAGCCCACCAGGCTTCCCCGCCCCCGGGATTCTCCAGGCAAGAACACTGGAGTGGGTTGCCATTTCCTTCTCCAATGCATGAAGGTGAAAAGTGAAAGTGAAGTTGCTCAGTCGTGTCCAACTCTAGCGACCCCAGGGACTGCAGTCCACCAGGCTCCTCTGTCCATGGGATTTTCCAGGCAAGAGTACTGGAGTGGGGTGCCATTGCCTTCTCCGAATCATAAAATCTTAGACTGTATCCTAGATACATCTAGTCTAACTGTTCATCTAAAGAAGTCCTCTTGAGGGAGAACAAGATTGCAGAGGAGTAGGTGAATGTGGCGTACATCTCTCTCCACGGATACATCAGGAATACACCTTCAGACGCAGAAGTGCATGCAGAACACCAGCTGGGAACGGACAGGAGTACCTGACCAGAGGAAAAGAATATATGCTACTGCTAAGTCTCTTCAGTCGTGTCTGACTCTGTGTGACCCCATAGACGGCAGCCCACCAGGCTCCACCATCCCTGGGATTCTCCAGGCAAGAACACTGGAGTGGGTTGCCATTTCCTTCTCCAATGAATGAAAGTGAAAAGTGAAAGTGAAGTTGCTCAGTAAGTGTCCGACTCTTCGTGACCCCATGGACTGCAGCCTACCAGGCTCCTCTGTCCATGGGATTTTCCAGGCAAGAGTACTGGAGTGGGTTGCCATCGCCTTCTCCAAAAGAATATATAGAACTATGTAAAACTCAGTAAGATGAAGGAACTAGGGGGGAAAACAGGAGTGTTAGTAGGAATGGACCTGCCCTCTGTGGGTGGGGGAACTGAAGCAGGGATCCAATCCCCACATCAGGGCAACTGTCTAAGTCAAAGGAGAAACATTTAAGGCTTGGAGTGAAACAGCTGATCTGTGGCAGCCTAAATGGAACAAGAATCAGACAGTCCTTGCCGCAGCCATACATACCCCAGACAGAGACAGGGTCCCCTGGAAGGCACAGTGGCTGGGAGCTGGAGTCTGGGGAGTGTGGAGTGATCCCAAGGCAAGGGCTGCTGTTGATTGTGGAGAGATGGGTCAAGGGGAGGTGAGGGAGGAGACTGAGTGGCAAATACCTGTGGAGGAAAGCTGGCAGCCATGGAAGCAAGGTGATATTGCTGAGTCATGCTTAGGGGCTGGAGCCATCATCACCATAGCCTGTCTCTCTCCACAGGCCAGCATTGGGAACTGAATAATAGAGAGGCTGGCCCATCAAACACACCTGAGGCACTGAACTACACAGCAGGACCCCACCCAGGGTGCCCCTGTAAGTGCCTGATGCACCAATCTACAGAGTAGGACACCAGCCAGGGGGCCCCTCTATGTGCCTGATGCTCCAAACAACAGAGAAGGACCCCAGGCAAGGAAGCCCTCTAAGTGTCTGAAGGGGTGGAGCTACAGAGAAAGGCTGGCCAAAGAGGCCTTCTGATCGCCAGCTACAAGAGGCTCGTAAAAAGACTCTGATGGGGCCATAATTCCTGCGGTAGAGGCAGACCGTGTTCCTGCACACTTGGTGCCACCAGGGTACCTGCAAGCCAGGCAGCTGTGCCACCTTCATATTCAACTCTCACTGGGGTAGAGCTGCCACAGGCAAAAAAATCTTGTGTCTATGCATGCAGGGTCACTTTGGTCGTGTCTGACTTTTTGCGACCCTGTGGACTGTGGCCTGCCAGGTTTCTCTGTCAGGGAGGGGGGTTCTCCAGGCAAGAATACTGGAGTGTATTGGCCAATACTGGTTGCTATATCCTTCTAGAGCACTGTATTTCCTGCTGCCCTCGCTGCCAACTGAGTACCTGCTGTTGTCAGAACCCCTGCGACCCAAGCAGCTGCACCACCTCCACACCTGGCCCTCACAAGGGCAAACCCAAGCCCTCCAGGGCAGCCTCAGGAGCAAACCCCAGTGGACAAACCACATGCAGAGGTGGAAATAAAACCACAATAGAAACCCAGGGGCAGTGTGGCTAAGGAAGAAGACCCAAAACCTTCCCACCAGCTGTACAAGCTGCAGATTAAATCCACACAATCAACTAGGCAGACTCTGTGTCTGTGGAATATATTAAAGAGCTCCCACAAAAGAAAAAACACTAGTTCTGATAGCTGTGGACATTGAAGGCAAAGACACACAGGAGTAGGACCAGATGAGAATCTGAGCTGCCCCCACAGCAGGTCCAGAGATCAGCACAATGTTGGAGGGCATCCTAGGGAGGTGAGCTGGACTGTGACTCCCAGCGAGGGAAAGGACTCTGACGGCAGAGACTCAAGAAAAACTTTTATTGTTCTTATATTTTGAATTGCTCTGTAGATTCTTTTAGATTTTTAAAATCTTTTTCCCCTTCCCTCCCCCCTCTATTGTAGTTGTCGATTTTATTGGCACTATGACATCTAATTAAGCTTTTGAGCTATTTTTTTTCTTAGTCGCATTTTTAATTGCATTTATAAACCTCTGCCTCTATGTGGGGATTTGCAGTTCTATGGAGATTTCCTTTTTTGTTTTTCCTTTCCTCTTACAGTTAATCTTTAATGTATATAAATCTTCTTTATCTACCTCTATTTAACTTTGCATAACTATTCTTTCTTAATTTTCTTTCTTTCCTTTCCTCTCAACATATTCGCTAGTTATATTTTCATTGCTCTATTCCCCAATTGGCATCTTGCTCCAGTTTTGTTTTCCAGTTTGTGCTTTAGTTAGTTTTGTCCTAGTAGATATAATTTTTGGTTTCCTTTGTTCGTTGGGTCACTCTACTGTACATAATTTTTATTGGACTGTTTTGATATTGCTTATGGGTGTATATGTATATGAGTGTATTCAGTCACACTTTTTATTGCTTTTATAAACCTCTGCCTGTACCTTGTGTTTTTACAGTTCTATAGAGTTTTTCTTTTCTCCCCCTTTTTTTCCTTCTTCTGTTTTTTTTTCTTTTTTTTTAAATAATTTTGAGTTTTAATTTTTTTAAGCCTAGTATATTTTATCTGCATTTATTCCTTTGTTTGCCTTTCCTACTGTTTTTTCCCCTTGCAGTTAATCCCTAATGTATATATATATATCTTCACTGTCTACCTCTATTTAACTTTGCATATCCAGTCTTTATTAATTTTCTTTCTTTCCTTTCCTCTCAACAATTTGTTAGTTTCATTTTCATTGCTTTATTCCCCAATTGGCACCTTGCTTAAAGTTTTGTTTTCTGCTGCTAAACTGCTAAGTCGTTTCAGTCGTGTCTGACTCTGTGCGACCCCATAGACAGCAACCCACCAGGCTCCCCTGTCCCTGGGATTCTCCCGGCATGAACACTGGAGTGGGTTGCCATTTCCTTCTCCAATGCATGAAAGTAAAAAGTGAAAGTGAAGTCACTCAGTCGTGTCCAACTCTTCACGATCCCGTGGAATGCAGCCTACCAGGCTCCTCCGCCCATGGATTTTCCAGGCAAGAGTACTGGAGTGGGGTGCCTTTGCCTTCTCATGGGTGTATATGTGTATATTCCATTATTTTAATTATTACTTGCCTGATTTTTTAACTGCCATTTGTCTGGGGTTTATCTTTGCTTTCTCATTTCTGGATATTTGTTTTAATGCCATAACAAACCATTTAACACCATAACAAACCCCTTAATACCATAAGAAACCATATGTGGAATCTTTGTTCCAGACCAGAGATCAAGCCCTGAGCCTTTGGAACGGGAGCACTGGCTCCAAGACCCGAGAGTACCAAAGAACTAACCCTAGGGAGTATCAAATAGTGAGAACTCACACAAAGGAAACCACTTGAATACAAAACCCGGCATCACCCGACCACCAGTGGCACCCTGTGCAGGACACCTTATCAAATCAACAAACAAAACAAAAATAAAATCCCAATCATCATCAGACAGGATGACCACCTCACTCAGCCTTGTCCATCAGAGGAAAAGCAAACAAACAAAAACTCAGCACAAATCTCACCCTATATGAAGCTTACACAAACCACTGGACTAACCTTAGGAGGGCAGAAACCAAAAGGAGGAAAGAACTCAACCTTGAAGCCTGGGAAAAGGAGCCCTCAAACACAATAAGCTAAAAAAAAAAATAATGAAAAGGCTGAGAAATACTACACAAATGAAGGAACAAATTATAAACACAGAGTCCAAATAAATGAAGAGAAAATAGGCAAACTACCAGAAAAAGAATTCAGAATAATAATAGTAAATATGACCCAAAACCTTGAAAACAAAGTGGAGAAAATGCAAGAATCATTTAACAAAGACCTAGAAGAATTAAAGAATAAACATACAGAGACAATCAACACAGTTACTGAAATTAAAAATACTCTAGAAGGAATCAATAACAGAATATCTGAAGCAGAAGAACAAATTAGTGAGCTGGAAGATAAATTGGTGGAAATAACTACTGAAGAGCAGAATCAAGTAAAAAGAATGAAAAGAACTGAGGATAGTCCCAGAGACCTCTGTGACAATATCAAATGCATTGAATTATAGTGGTCCCAGAAGAAGAGAAAAAGAAAAGGTATAAGACAATTTTTGAAGAGATTATAGTTGAAAATTTCCCCAACATGAAAAAGGAAATAGTCAATCAAGTCCAAGAGGAGCAAAGAGTCCCACATAGGATAAACCCAAGGGAAAACACACCAAGACACACACTAATCAAACTAACAAAGATTAAAGACAAGAAAAAAATATTAAAAGCAGCAATGGAGAAGCAACAAGTAGCATACAAGGGAAACCCCATGTGTTTCACAGCTGATCTTTCAGCAGAAACTCTTCAGGCCAGAAGGGAATGGCAGGATATATTTAAAGTATTGAAAGGGAAAAATCTACAACCAAGATTACAGTATCCAGCAAGGATCTCATTCAAAATTGATGGAGAAATAAAAAGCTTTTCAGACAAGCAAAAGTTAAGAGAATTCAGTAAGCCAGCCAGCTTTACAACAAATGTTAAAGGGAATTATACAGTCATGAAATACAACAGAAGAAAAAAGATCTACAAAATCAACCCCAAACAATTAAGGAAATGGCAATAGGAACATATATATCAATAATTACTTTAAATGTAAATGGATTAAATGCTCCAACCAAAAGACACAAATTGGCTGAATGGATACAAAAACAAGACCCATATATATTCTGTCTACAAGAAACCCACTTCAGACCTAAAGACACATATAGACTGAAGTGAGAGGATGGAAAAATAGATTCCATGCCAGTGGGAAGCAAAAGAAAGCTGGAGTAGCAATCTTCATATCAGACAAAATAGACCTTAAAATAAAGAAGATTACAAGAGATAAGGAAGGACACTACATAATGATCAAGGATCAATCCAAGACGTAACAATTGTAAATATCTATGCACCCAACCTAGGAGCAAGTCAATACATAAGACAAACACAAAAGACATAAAAGGAGAAATTGACAGTAACACAATAATAGTAGGAGACTTTAACACCCCAGTTACACCAATGGACAGATCATCAAAACAGAAAATAAGGAAACACAAGTCTTAAATAATACATTAGATGAGATGTATCTCATTGATATATTCAGGACATTCCATTCAAATAATACACCTTCTTCAGTGCACATGGAACATTCTCCAGGATAGACCACATCTTGGGTCACAAATCAAACCTCAGTAAATTTAAGAAAATTGAAATCATATCAAGTATCTTCTCTGACCACAATGCTCTGAGACTAGGTATCAACAAGAAAAAAACTGTAAGAAACACAAACACATGGAGATTAAACCACACACTTCTAAATAATCAACAGGTTATGTTGAAATCAAAAGGGAAATTGAAAAAATTTGTAGAAACAAATGACAGTGAAAACATAACTCAAAACCTATGGGATGCAGCAAAAGCAGTTCTAAGATGGAAGTTTATAGCAATACAATCCTACCTCAAGAAACAAGAAAAATATCAAACAGACAACCTAACTTTACACCTAAAACAACTGGAAAAAGAAGAAACCCCCCCCCCAAAAAAAAACACCCAAAATTAGTAGAAGGAAAGAAATCATAAAAATCTGAGCAGAAATAAATGAAAAAAAAAATGAAAGAAACAATGGTAAAGATTAATAAAATTAAAAGCTGATTCTTTGAGAAGATAAAATTGACAAACCTTTGGCCAGGTTCATCAAGAAAAAAAGAGAGTAGAATAAAATCAACAAAATTAGAAATGAAAAAGGAGAGGTTACAACAGACAATGCAGAAGTACAAAAGATTATAACAACTATATGGCAATAAAATGGATAACCTGGAAGAAATGGACAGATTCTTAGAAAAGTTCAAATTCCAAGACTGAACCAGGAAGAGATATAAATTATGAACAACCCAATAACAAGCACTGAAATTGTAGGTGTAATCAAAATTCTCCCCAAAAACAAAAACCCAGGACCAGATGGCTTCACAAGAGAATTCTATCAAACATTTAGAGAAGAGCTAATACCTATCCTTCTAAAACTCTTTCAAAAAATTGCAAAGGAAGGAACACTTCCAAACTCATTCTGAGGCCACCATCACCCTGATACCCAAACCAGACAAAGACCATACAAAAAAAGAAAACTACAGGCAAATTTCACTGATGAACATAGATAAAAAAAAAATCCTCAACAAAATTTTAGCAAACAGAATTCAACAACACATCAAAAATCTCATTCACTATGATCAAGTTGGATTTATTCCAGGGATGCAAGGATTCTTCAATATATGCAAATCAATCAATGTGATACACCACATTAACAAATTGAAAGATAAAAAGCACATGATAATCTCAATAGATGCAAAAAAAAAAGCCTTTGACAAAATTCAGCATCCATTTATGATTAAAATGCTTCAAAAATTGGGCAAAGACGGAACCTACCTCAACATAGTAAAAGCCATATATGATAAGCCTATAGCAAACATTATTCTCAATGGTGAAAAACCGAAAGCATTCTCCTGAAGATCAGGAACAAGACTAGGGTGTCCTCTTTCATCACTATTATTTAACATAGTTCTGAAAGTCCTAGCTACAGCAATCAGGGAAGAAAAAGAAATAAAAGGAATCCAGATCAGAAAAGAAGTAAAGCTCTCACTGTTTGCAGATGACATGACACTGTACATAGAAAACCCTAAAGATTGTATCAGAAAATTACGACAGATAATCAGTGAATTTAGCAAAGTTGCAGGATACAAAATCAATACACAGAAATCACTTGCATTTCTACATACTAAAAATGAAAAATCAGAAAAAGAAATTAAGGAATCAATCTCATTCACCATTGCAACAAAAAGAATTAAAGATATAAATATCTAGGAATAAACTTAGCTAAGGAGACAAAAGAACTGTACACAGAAAAGTATAAGACACTGATGAAAGAAATCAAAGATGACATAAACAGATGGAGAGAGATTTCATGTTCCTGCATAGGAAGAACAATATTGTGAAAATGACTATATTATCAAATGCAATATACAGATTCAATGTGATCACTATCAAATTACCAATGGCATTTTTCACAGAACTAGAACAAAAAATTTCACAATTCATATGGAAACACAAAAGACCCCGAATAGCCAAAGCAGTCCCAAGATAGAAGAAAGGAGCTGTAGAAATCAACCTTCCTGACTTCAGATTATACTACAAAGATACAGTCATCAAGACAGTATGGTACTGACACAAAAACAGAAATATAGACCAATGCAACAAGATAGAAGGCTCAGAAATAAACCCATACACCTATGGGTCCCTTATTTTTGACAAAGGAGGCAAGAATATACAGTGGGGCAAAGACAGCCTCTTCAATAAATGGTTCTGGGAAAACTGGACAGCTACATGTAAAAGAATGAAATTAGAACACTTCCTAACACCATACACAAAGGTAAACTCAAAATGGATTAAAGACCTAAATGTAAGACCAGAAACTATAAAACTCTTAGAGGAAAACATAGGCAGAACACTCAATGACATAAATCAAAGCAAGATCCTCTCGGACCCACCTACTAGAGTAATGGAAATAAAAACAAAAGTAAACAAGTGGGACCCGATTAAACTTAAAAGCTTTTGCACAGCAGAGGAAACTATAAACAAGGTGAAAAGACAACCCTCAGAATGGGAGAAAATAATAGCAAATGAAACAAGTGACAAAGGATTAATTTCCAGAATATACAAGCGGCTCATAGAACTCAATGCCAGAAAAACAAACAACCCAATCAAAAAGTGAGAAACAAGCTTAAACAGACATTTCTTCAAAGAAGCCATACAGATGGCTAACAAACACGTGAAAAGATGCTCAACATCACTCATTATTGGAGAAATGCAAATTGAAACCTCAATTAGATATTACCTCACATGGGTCAGAATGGCCATCATCAAATAGTCTACAAACAATAAATGCTGGAGAGGGTGTGGAGAAAAGGGAACACTCTTGTACTTTTGGTGGGAATGTAAATTGATACAGCCTCTATGGAGGCTGTATGGAGATCCCTTTAAAAACTAGGAATAAAAGCACCGCATGACCCAGCAATCCCACTCCTAGGCATGTACCCTGAGGAAACCAAAATTGAAAAAGACACATGTATCACATTGTTCACTGCAGCACTATTTACAATAGCTAGCACATGGAAGCAACCTGGATGTCCATCAACAGATGAATGGATAAAGAAGTTGTGGTACATATACACAATGGACTATTGCTGCTGCTGCTGCTAAGTCACTTCAGTCGTGTCCGACTCTGTGCGACCCCATAGATGGCAGCCCATCAGGCTCCCCCATCCCTGGGATTCTCCAGGCAAGAATACGGGAGTGGGTTGCCATTTCCTTCTCCAATGCATGAAAGTGAAAAGTGAAAGTGAAGTCGTTCAGTCGTGTCTGACTCTTTGCGACCCCATGGACGGCAGCCTACCAGGCTTCTCCATCCATGGGATTTTCCAGGCAAGAGTACTGCAGTGGGGTGCCATTGCCTTCTCCAGAAACTTTCATTACCATATGTAAACTAGATAGCCAATGGGAATTTGCTGTAAGGCTCAGAAAACTCAAACAGGGGCTCTGTATCAACCTAGAGGGGTGGGATGGGGATGGAGATAGGAGGGAGGTTCAAAAGGGAGGGGATATATGTATACCTGTGATGATTCATGTTGAGGTTTAACAGAAAAGAACAAAATTCTGTAAAGCAATTATCCTCAAATAAAATAAATAAAAGGAAGTCCTCTTTATCCCCTTCATAAAATCTGTGACATCTGCAGATATACTTATTTGATGAGGAAGTCACCCCCTCAAGGTCTTCTAAGCTTGTTTTTAAAAAGATAAAACAGACAACCTTTACCTAGACTTTAATAAATAAAATCAGAAATGAAAAGAGGACAATTGATACCACAGAAATAAAAAGGATCATAAGACACTATTATGAAAAATCATAATCCAGCAAATCAGATAACTTAGAACGGATAAATTCCTAGAAACATACAATCAACCAATAATGAATCATGAAGAAACAGAAAATCAGAATAGGCCAATAATAAATAAGGAGATTGAATCAATAATTGACAATCTCTCGACAAAGAAAATCCCAGGAGCAGATGGTTTTACTGATGAGTTCTACCAAACATTTAAAGAAGCATTAATGTCAATCATTCTCAAACCATTCTAAAATTTCAAAAGTCTGGAACACTACTAAACTAATTTATTGAGGCCAATATTACACAGATAGCAAAGCTAGATAAGTCACTAAAAGAAAATAAAGCCATAGATCAATATCCCTGCTAAATATAGATGCAAAAATTCTCACAAATATCAGCAAACCGGTTCAACAGCACAGTAAAAGAATCATACACCATAATCATATGGGATTCACTCCTGGAATGCAAAGTTCGCACAATATATGCAAAGTAATAAATGTGATACATCACATTAACAGAAGGAAAGACAAAATCATATGACCATTTTGATAGTTGTGGATAAAGTTTTTGATTTAATACAATTTCATTCACCAAGTTTCATAGAAACTCACCAATTTAGGTATACAAAGTACACACCTCAACATAATTAAAGACCACAAATGAGAAGATCATAGCAAATATCATACTGAATGGGGAAATATTGAAAGCTTTTCTTTTAAAATCAGGAATAAGACAAGGGTGACCATTTCACCACACCTCTCTCTAACATAATACTGGAAATTCTAGCCAGATAAATCAGGAAGGAAGAGAGAGGGAGAGCGACCATCCAAATTGGAGAGAAAAAAGCAAAATTGTCATTGTTTGCAGAAGGCGTGATATTACATATGGAAAAGGTTAAAGATTCTACTAAAAAAACTGAAAGAACTAATGAAAATTTAACAATGTTGCAGGATATAAGAACAACATACAGAAATCAGTTGTGTTTTTATACACTAGTAACAAATCATCTGAAAATGAAATAAAGAAAACAATTCCATTTACTATTTCAACAAAAACAGTAATATACCTAGGAATAAATTTAACCAAGGAAGTGAAAGAGCAGAACACTGAAAACTATAAAACACTGATAAAGGAAATGAAAGAGGAAATAAATAATAGAAAGATTCCCTGTGTTCATGGACTGAAAGAATTAACATTTTCCCAAACTCTATATTTCTGAGATTCAAGGCAATATCTACCAAGAGTCTAATGATACCTTTCACAGAAACAGAAAAAAACGACCCTAAAATTGGTATGAAACCACAAAAGACCCAAATAGCCCAAGCTTTCCTGAGAAAGAAAAAGAAAGCTGGAGGCATCATACTTCCTGATGTTAAACTGTTACAAAACTATAAGACTCAAAACAATATGGTCAGTCAGTCAGTCAGTTCAGTCGCTCAGTCGTGTCCGACTCTTTGCGACCCCATGAATTGCAGCACGCCAGGCCTCCCTGTCCATCACCAACTCCCAGAGTTCACTCAAACTCACGTCCATTGAGTCAGTGATGCTATCCAGCCATCTCATTCTCTGTTGTCCCCTTCTCCTCCTGCCCCCAATCCCTCCCAGCATCAGAGTCTTTTCCAATGAGTCAACTCTTCACATGAGGTGGCCAAAGTACTGGAGTTTCAGCTTTAGCATCATTCCTTTCAAAGAATACCCAGGACTGATCTCCTTTAGAATGGACTGGTTGGATCTCCTTGCAGTCCAAGGGACTCTCAAGAGTCTTTTCCAACACCACAGTTCAAAAGCATCAATTCTTCGGCACTCAGCTTTCTTCACAGTCCAACTCTCACATCCATACATTACTACTGGAAAAACCATAGCCTTGAATAGATGGACCTTTGTTGGCAAAGTAATGTCTCTGCTTTTGAATATGCTATCTAGGTTGGTGATAACTTTCCTTCCAAGGAGTAAGTGTCTTTTAATTTCATGGCTGCAATCACCATCTGCAGTGATTTTGGAGCCCCAAAGTATAAAGTCTGGCATTGTTTCCTACTGTTCCCCCATCTATTTGCCATGAAGTGATGGGACCAGATGCCATCATCTTAGTTTTCTGAATGTTGAGCTTTAAGCCAACTTTTTCACTCTCCTCTTTCACTTTCATCAAGAGGCTTTTGAGTTCCTCTTCACTTTCTGCCATAAGGGTGGTGTCATCTGCATTTCTGAGGCTATTGATATTTCTCCTGGCAATCCTGAATCCAGCTTGTGCTTCTTCCAGCCCATTACTGGCCTAAAAAGAAACATATAGAACTGAGAGCTCATGAATATAAATTATATCATGGCTATAAATCCATTATAAAGGGGTCAACCAATATTTGACAAGGGTGCCAAGAATACTCAATGGAGAAAATACAGTCTCATTTATAAATAGTATTGGGAGATAAGATATTAATATGCAAAATGACGAAACTCTATCTTATACCAATCACAAAAATTAACTTACAATGATTTACAGACCTAAATGTAAGATCTGAAACTATAAAACTCCTAAAAGTAAGCATAATGAAAAAGCTGTTTAACATTAGTCTTAGCAATGATTTTATGAATATGTCACCAAAAGCACAAGCAACAAAAACAAAAATAGACAAGTGAGATTACATCAAACCAAGAACCTTCTGCAAGACAAGAGAAATGGTCAACAAAATGAAAAGGCTACGAACATAATGGGAGAAAATATTTCCAAACCACATAATAATAGGAGTTTATATAAAAGAAATATATCTATAAAAAATGCATATAACTCAATAGCAAAAAAAAAAAAAAAAAGATTAAGAAATAGTCAAAGGAACAGAATAGACTTTTTTTCCAAAATGGCAAGCAGGTACATAAAGAGGTACTTAATCATTAGGGAGATGTAAATCAAAATCACAATGAGATATTGTCTCACATCTGTTAGAATGGCTGTCATCAAAAGGACAAGACATAACAAATGCTGGCAAGGATGTGGGGAAAAGAGAACCCTTGTGTATTGCTGATGGGAATGTAAATTGTTACAGCTATTACAGAAAGCAGTATGGAAAATTTTTAAAATTAAAAATAGAACTACCATATGATCCAGTAATCCCACTCCTAGTTATACATCCAAAGAAAACAAAATCAGGTTTTTTCCTTGGAAGTGATATCTACACTCCCATGTTCGCTGTAGCCAAGACATGGAAACAACCTGTGTCCGTTGATGAATGAATAGATAAAGAGTGTATATACATACAATGATATATATAATTCAGCCATAAAAAAGAAATCCTGTCATTTGCAACAGCATGCACAAACCTTGAGGGCCCCATGCTAAGTGAAATAAGTCAAACAGAGAAAGACAAAACTTAGAGGTCATTTACATATGAAATCTGAAAAAACAAATTCGTAGAAAGAGAGAGTGGGGGCTAGGGAAGTGTGGGGGAAATGGTTGAAGGTAGTCTGACAGAAGATGAGCAAGACCAGTACATTGAAAACCCCAACATTGCTGAAAGAAATTTTTAATGAATTTTTTAAAATAACAAAATCTGGGTACTTCTGTTACTTAATTTTAAGACTCTGTGTAACTGTTGCAAATGTACATATACATGTATTGGGGAAAAAATATAAATAGACACAAATATTTATGGTTAACTGATTTTTGACAAAATTACCAAGAAAATTCAATGATAATTTCTATTCAAATAAACTGCCCAGACGATGGTGCTGGAACAACCTATCAGCCTTTTCCAAAGATAGCTCTTTGGAAAAATCAAGAACTGAAAATCCTTTCTAATACACAAAAATTAACTGAAATATTATAGACTAAAATATAAAAAAAAAATAAAATACAGATGAAAAAATCATGTATTTGAAGGAGGCAATTTTTCTTAGGAAATAAAAGTACAACTCATAAAACAATAATATAAGTGAATTTTAAAAATTCACTTCTTCAAAAGCCATATTGAGAACATGAAAAATCAAGACATAGTCTGGGATGAGATATTAATATATTATCAAAGTATGTCCAAAATATATAATGACAAGACAAGTAACCAAATTTGAAAAGAAACAAAAGGCAAACAATTTGAAGAAAGGCTTCATAAAATAAGATATATAAATGGCACACAAAAAGTTTTTCTCAACATCACTAGTCATTAGGGAAATAAAAATTAATAACAGAATATGATACTATTTCACATTCACTGACTAAAATTTTAAAACTCCAAGTTTTGGAGGGAATGGTAAGAAAGTTGAACTCTTACACATTGCTAGCTAGAATTTAAACCTGTACAACCACCTTCAAAAAGAGTTGAGCAGTTTCTTAGAAAATTAATTACCTAACTCCCACACAAAAACAAATTCTAGATATTTATAAATATCTATTATTATAAACATCTAGATATTTATAAATATGCTTCTAGATATTTATAAAAGAAGTGAAAGCATGTTGACACAAAGCCACACATGATTGTTCATAGTTGCTTTAATTTTAATAGTTAAAAACTGGAAGCAGCCTGATGTCTATCAACAGATGAATAAATAACCAAATTGTGGTATATCTATATTGTGGAATGTTATTCAGAAATTAAAAGAATCAAAATACTTTTTGTTCTTTTTAAGTTGATATGTATTTGACATATCTCTGTCCATGGAATTTTTCAGGCAAGAATATTGGAGCAGGTTGCCATTTCCTTCTCCAGGGGATCTTCCTGACCCAGGGATAGCATCCTGGTCGCCAGCACTGCAGCAGATTCTTTACTGAATAAGCCACCAGGGAAGACCCTATTTGATATGTAACATTCTGTAAATTTGAAAGGTACCAATGCTGGGAATAACCTTGGTGGATCTGAAAAGATTATACTGAGTGAAAGAAACCAGATATAAAATAAGTTCTAGGAGAAGCTGATCTACTCTTCAGTGATCGAAAGCAGAGCAGGAGTTGGAGGTACCTAGGTTTGCATTTGTAGAGGGTGTAAACCAAGAAGTGGTATAAAGGAATTTGGGGGGAGTGATGAAATTCTTTTATAGTTTGATTGCAATGATGCTTTTACTGGTGTATGCTCTTCTCAAATACAATAGATGGGCACATTCTTTGTTAATTATTTTTCAGTTAATGATACAAGGTTGGTAGTAACAATTTTATCTCAATTTAATTCAAAAGCTTTACCCCTGCAAAAGCCAGAGCATCCTGAAGAATGAAAATATTGCAAACTTAACCAAGCATTAGCTCCAGCTGCAGTCATTACACCACTCCTAGAGCAGACAATTAAGTTTCAGGTACATGTTATATGATCATTTGTTTGGTGAATGCACCTTTTCTATTCCTATATAATCTAAAAAGGATTAGAAACAGCTCACATATGGAATGAACAATAGTATATACTCACAATAGCCCTCTCACCAAGTCTACGTTAATACTCCTACTATCTGTCATAATATAGCATGAGTGATCTGAGCCATTTGGATCACTTGCATACATCATATTGATATAAATGAGCTAATCAGATTAAAGAACAATAAATGGTTAGTATGTTAGCAGCTTTGGTAAGCCATAGGTGCTTCAGAGGGGTGGAATAAACTCTTCAAAGTTTCAGGAGGGTGGCATGTCAGTAAACTCTTTAAAGGTCTAGTTATCTAGGGCATGCTGGGATATCACATCTGAAATAAAAAGACAAACTATTGCATCTTCATCTTTCATCACAAAATAGGAAACAACACCTCATCGGCTTCAAGTTTTTGAAACAGCAAATTGTA
The DNA here is from genome assembly GCF_003369695.1 of Bos indicus x Bos taurus. Classification (NCBI taxonomy): domain Eukaryota; kingdom Metazoa; phylum Chordata; class Mammalia; order Artiodactyla; family Bovidae; genus Bos; species Bos indicus x Bos taurus. The sequence continues at coordinate 21,199,257 of NC_040081.1, read as the reverse complement.
TACCTGACGATATGACTCCAAGCCATATACTGGTAACATGAAAATTTCCAGCTTTGAATGGGACTTGAAGTATGAGAACACTCGGAAGTATACTCTGGCTGTAGGGCAAGTAATACTACTCAGCAAATGCTAAGGTACTGGAGATAGTAGTGAGAAAAAATACCCTGTGAAATTTATGACTGCTGGGGGAATCACAGCATCCAGGAATTTGGGTGCTGTGTGGCATGCCATCTGTGGTTCATCATTAGAAACCATTTAAAGGCAACTCCTGACTTGCTACTGGGAACTGGTAGAAATGGAGTGCCTTACATGGGGCAAGTGAGAAGCATAAGCTGAGCTAGAAGCGTAAGCTAAGCTAGAAGCGTAAGCTAAGCTAGAAGCATAAGCTACGTTCTGTCAAATACACCAGGTTAGAAGGTCAGAGGGCTCAGCAACAATGTATTTTGGATGAAATGGCTCCAAGGGGAGGCGAGGACAAATAGAACTAGAGGCCATATGCAAACCCCCAGAACAGGAAGCTGAAGCTGCTATAATTACATCAGTGACTAACCTTTAACCAACATGTTGGTGATATTGGGGATAATTTACAACCAGCTAACAGAAGAAGTTCTCACTTGCTCCATTGAGCATCCCTTGAGGATAACAGCGGGTCGCTTGGTCACACATCACATTGTGCTTCTTCCTCTCTGGAAGGACTGGCAATTTATTCAGATAAGAATAGGCTCTATTCCATGAATAAGTTTCTTTCTATTCCAGGAATGGTCTTTCTTTTGTCTTTCTTTCTTCTTCACTTGCAAGGTCTCAACCAGCCTATTGTATCAGGGCTTACAAAATTTTTGATCTCTTAGCATGTGATCTTATATAATCAGGGTCACCACTATTCAACAAAGAATTTACACAATTGGAACCATGATTGCAAGATCTACAGGTTGTATCAATGCTAAAATAATCAGAAATTTCACTTTGTGGAGTGTTGAGATGCCTCAATAATGGTGCAACTGAAATACCAGTTCAGATGCAATACTGGGCAAGAAAGAGAAAACCATCTCCCAGAATGCAGTTTACGTTTACAATCAAAGCTCTGTGTCTATGCTGGGTCCCCAGTAAGAAGACACCATAGTCTGAGAATCTAGTAGCAGAATAAAGAGCATCTTTGCTAACCTTCACTCTCAGACACCCACACAGGGCTTCCTGTGCCTTATCCCTGAGTTCTGCATGTTTGAAGATCCTGGTTCCAAAAGAGTAATCTTCCACTAAGAGAGGATCAGAGAAAAGGGCATTGAATTATAAGTTAAAATTGCCATCTGGGAACTCTGGGTTTATTGGACCAAGAGATGAGCAGGCAGAGAGAAAAGTCACCATCTTTGTAGAAGCAGTTGACTGTGCTCATCAGAATGATTTAGGCTTGATGCTCCATCATGGGAGCAAGGAAGAATATGTTTGGCTTCTAGACAACCCACTTGGACACTTTTTACTCATTTGTTCAATTACAGAGTCAAGAGACAAGTATAGCAACTGACTTGGAAAAGGCAGTGACCAGGGGCTCAGACTCCCCAAGGATGAAGGTCAGGAAAAACACTCAGGCTAACAGAGGGATGAAGGTTAAGGGCACTTAGAAAAGGACAGTGAAAAGAGAACATGATCAAAGCTCTTGAGTACTACTTTAGAGCTGCAGCAGTCATGGCTCTGGTTCATCTCATTAACCTTGCTATTTTAAATTTCCCTCAAAACTATTTCAAAAAATAGTTTTAAGATACAAATGAAGAAATGAATCCAAGTAGCACAAGGTGGCTGTGGTAGGGCTGGTTGATGTGAAACCTAGGTTCTCCTTCAAAGAAGGACATAAACATTTACGTGAGTTTTTTTTTCACTCAGCAGATAGTGGTTGAGCACTTTTATGCAATAGGTACTGATCTATGAGCTGGGGATATAATTATGACAAAGCAAGATTCCCTTTACTTGTTAAGTTTACCCTGCAATTGATTTCAAATCCTAAGGATATGTCCCATATACAAATTAATACAAGTTACAACATTAAGTAAAGGCTGTAGAAGTGAGGAAAAATTCCATTTAAACTGTTTCACAGGGAATTTAAATTGTTTACAAAGAAACCAAATTAAACCTTGTTTTCTACTATTATTTCCATTTCAAACTGAATGTTTATTTAATGTCTATCTACCCAATAATTCAACATCTATGAAAGAATAAACAGTAATTTTTCTACTTTACTGCTATAACCCCAGGACTCCTCATAACCTGAGGACTCATTGAAGTGCTCAACACCAAGTAGTCACTCAATAAATAATGTATTAATTGAGTGAATGAATGAACGCCATTCTTACTTAGATTCCAATAAAGGAAATATTCATAAAATTCATAGTACCAAAATATCTACCAATACCTTCACAGAAGCACCCAGAATAATTTTAGATTGAATGATTGGGGAAGATGCATATATATATATATATGGATATATATATAGCTATATATGCTATATATGGTATATAGCATATATAGCTATATATATATGTATATATATAGCTTTAAAATGGCAACTGCTTCCTGTGTGGCCCACTATAACCTGAAATATGTGTAGGCCACCCTGACCTGAAAAGGGGATTTGGGGAGAGTGTAGTTCAGCTCAGACAAGTTGACATATCACAAATCCAATACATTCATACATAATTGGAATGAGTTCATTGATTTATATTCTGGAAATCCAATAGAAAAATCCTGGGAACATCAAATGGCAACATTTATGCTTTTAACCAATATTCTAATTACTCATTTCCACCCTAGTTGTCCTCTACAAACTTTAATGAAATTGGATTATGGGATTATATTTTGTAATCTATGCTAAATTATTTTCTTCAGGTCAGAATTTCTCCAGCTGAAGGTTCTTGCTAAGGGGATTTGTACTTTATTTAGCATGTCTGATTCCAAAATTGGCACTCCAAGCTACAATGCTGCTTCTTTCTTTTCTTTTTTCTTTTTCAGGAGCTGAGTATCCAATTATAAAGGCTAATTATATTCTCTGAGCAATTTTATTCAAGTTCCAAGTGGACAGGATCTCACAGGTGGTTCTGGGGCCTTAATATGATGATACCACATTCCCTGGAGGTTTGTCTCCATCATACCAGTGACCTTTAGTTATTTTCTGTTCCCCAATTCCCTTACTTACATTTGGACTGACCATTAGATCTATACTGTATTTATATTGCTATTTTTTAAAAAGAGAGAGCTCTTTTTTATAGCCCATAGCTTACTTTATTTATGAGGCCACATTTCTTAGTTGTGAATTTGAGCAGAGACCAGAAGAAAGAAAGAAACAAGCCACTGGACAGATTGGGTGGTGGTTCTCAGGAGAAATCTGCCTCTCGGGGCTGTTTTTGTTTGTAGCACTAGTGGAATCCAGCACACAGAGGCCTGGCATTGTGGTCACTCTGCCATGTGTGGGCAGCTTGTGCAATGAGGAATTGTGTCGCATTCCTTATGTCCTTTAAATCGCCCCACAGGACATACCTGTAAATAAAATACCTGCTCATAATTATCTGAGCCTAGAAGTAAACATGAGCCAAGTACTTAATATTTTACAAATGAGCTAAAAATATCTTTGGTATGGATTTAACATTTATGAAAATTTTACAGAAATGACACTGCCTTATAAATCAAGACGGTGAAGGCAATGGCACCCCACTCCAGTACTATTGCCTGGAAAATCCCATGGATCGAGGAGCCTGGTAGGCTGCAGTCCATGGGGTCGCTAAGAGTTGGACATGACTGAACGACTTCACTTTTACTTTTCACTTTCATGCATTGGAGAAGGAAATGGCAACCCACTCCAGTGTTCTTGCCTGGAGAATCCCAGGGACGGGGGAGCCTGGTGGGCTGCCGTCTGTGGGGTTGCACAGAGTTGGACACGACTGAAGCGACTTAGCAGTATAAATCAAGAAAAGTTTTTTTTTCTTTTTGAGGAATATCACTAGCAACTATTTTGAAAAAGCACATCACTGTTAAGAAAGTCCTGGGACTTCCCTGGTGGTCCAGTGGTTAAGACTATTCATTCCCAAGTCAGGGGATGGGGAATTCAATCCCTGATCAGGGAACTAACATCCTGCATGCTGCTTGGTGTGGCCTAAAAAAAGAAAAAAAAAAAAATCCTAATAAACTGCTTCCAAATTCTGTTAAAAAAGAAAGGTCTTTCTTTGCTTTGTCAGTGGTTTGCATACTGTTAGACTCAATACTACCTTTTCATAATCTGCGGTTTTTAACAATTTCATTATGAAATAAAATTCACAGGTAATACAACATGCACATATCTAATTTAGTATCACACCTACACAGAAAGGCTTTGAGTTTGGAACAAATTTGGTGTGTTTGAAATTAACAACAACAAAAAGCCAGTGTGACTGAACAGTAGTACAAAGAGAGAGAGAGGTGTATGAGTGTGTGTTTGGGGGTGGGGGAGAGAGAGGGAGAATAATTTTGGAAAAAAGAAGCAGGTATTAGATTATTTAGAACATTCTGCACCATGATTTTAATTTTGAAAATGATATGAAACTGTTGGAAGGTTATAAGCAGGAAAGTATCAATATTCATTTATTAAAAATAGTAAGCAACAACCATGTACCATATTTAGATCTGTGTGTGCATGCTGTATGCTCAGTCATGTCCAACTCTCTGTGACCATTTGAACTGTAGCCCACCAGGCTCCTCTGTCCATAGGATTCTCCAGGCAAGAATACTGGAGTGGGTTGCCATTTCCTCCTCCAGGGGGTCTTCCTGACCCAGGGATGGAACCTGTATCTCCTGTGGCTCCTGCATGGCAGGCAGATTCTTTACACGCTGAGCCATTGGGGAAGCCCATGCTTAGATCTAGTAGAAAAAAAAAAAGTCTTCTTTGTGAATCTTACATATTCAGATGAAGATAAACAGTCAATAATAATTATGCCTTTCTCTGCTAGAATGTACATTTTAGGAGGGAAGACATTTCCTTCTTTTTAAGATAACATGTATTTGTTAGGGAACTTCATGCACTACTCAGATCAACTCATGCTGGACCTAAAAACCACTTTAATATTGACACTTCAAGTGAAGGCTAGTTGAGTTATCTGAGAAAAGAGAAAGACTTATGACAGGAAGGTTGTTAGGTAAGTTATACTTTTTATTATGGCAACGGGTCTTAGGCCATAATTGACATTTATCACACCTGCATCTCTCTGCTCCACCACCAACTCATAACCATGCAATCAGATTTCCTAAACACTTGGCCAGCTCTTCAGCTGGTCTACGTTGCTTTCATGGCTGAAAGAATCAGATTTCATTCATGAAAGTGTGAGCTTTTGATTGTCTTGACCTTCTCAGGCCACACTTGCTTTAACTGGCCTTCTTATGTTAATCACTAAGCATGGAAGCAGAAAGAGGCTCCTGTGAATTCCCACAGTCCAAGACATACTCCTCTCTATCATCATTCTCTAGCAGCAATCCTAGATTCATATGAAGTGAGATTCAAACACTTTTTCTGAGTAGTCCAAGTCAGTTCAGTTCAGTCGCTCAGTCGTGTCCAACTCCTTGTGACTCAATGAATCGCAGCATGCCAGGCCTGTCTGTCCATCACCAACTGGACAGAGTAAACCCGGAGTTCACTCAAACTCATGTGCATTGAGTCGGTGATGCCATCCAGCCATCTCATCCTCTGGCGTCCCCTTCTCCTCCTGCTCCCAATCCCTCCCAGCATCAGAGTCTTTTACAAGGAGTCAACTCTTCGCATGAGGTGGCCAAAGTACTGGAGTTTCAGCTTTAGCATCATTCTTTCCAAAGAAATCCCAGGGCTGATCTCCTTCAGAATGGACAGGTTGGATCTCCTTGCAGTCCAAGGGACTCTCAAGAGTCTTCTCCAACACCACAGTTCAAAAGTATCAATTCTTCAGTGCTCAGCCTTCTTCACAGTCCAACTCTCACATCCATACATGACCACTGGAAAAACCATAGCCTTGACTAGATGGACCTTTCTTGGCAAAGTAGAGTAGTCCAAAGACCAGGAAATATGTGGAATCTTACATTCAGTGGAACTCTATTATGACTTCCAGGATTACTGACCTGGTGAGTACATCCTTTCTATTCCCATCAAAGTGAGAGGTCACACTCGTATGGAATGGACAAAAGTACACCTTCACCATCCCCTCTAACAAAGTCTATGTTAATATCCCATTTTCTTCAAAAACCAGTGGAGACTTGAAGGAAAATCATCCTAATTACCAAATCAATTATTATAAAATATGCCTTGATCTTGACCTCTAAGTCTCTTCTGTGAAATAATTTTAATTTTCATGAAAAATAAGCTCTGTAGGATTGTCCAAATTATAATATATGATTGCACTAGTATTTTATTGCATCCTGTGTTAAGTATTTCTTGAATAATATAAGGTGTTAACTATAGCTCTACTAAAATACTCTTTTTATTAGCATATATTATATCATTTTTATGTTCTTCAAAGATATTAATATATAAAGGTCTATTATTATCCATTTACAAGGGTAGTTTTAGAGCTTACCAACACTAATCTAAACTTCTAATCGTTTTGTTTTTAATAGTGTCATTTTTTTTGTTTTTTTTCTTTTTTAAAATTTTATTTTATTTTATTTTTTAACTTTACAATATTGTATTGGTTTTGCCATATATCAAAATGAATCCACCACAGGTATACATGTGTTCCCCATCCTGAACCCTCCTCCCTCCTCCCTCCCCATACCATCCCTCTGTCCTTAGATATTTAAAAATATTAATCCATTTTTACATTGATTAGAATAATATTGTACATATCAAAATCATAATCATTCATTCATTTTTTTCCAAAATAGGTACATTCATCACACATTGTATCTGTTATAAATTAGGCATTGGTAATATAAACACAAATTAAACATAATTAAGATATGATGAAGGTCAGTCAGGTCAGTCACTCAGTCGTGTCCGACTCTTTGCGACCCCATGAATCGCAGCACACCAGGCCTCCCTGTCCATCACCAACTCCCAGAGTTCACTCAGACTCATGTCCATCAGGTCAGTGATGCCATCCAGCCATCTCATCCTCTGTCGTCCCCTTCTCCTCCTGCCCCCAATCCCTCCCAGCATCAGAGTCTTTTCCAATGAGTCAACTCTTCACATGAGGTGGCCAAAGTACTGGAGTTTCAGCTTTAGCATCATTCCTTCCAAAGAAATCCCAGGGCTGATCTTCAGAATGGACTGGTTGGATGATGAAGGTATTCGTTTCTGAATTTCCCATGGAAGAATATATAAAATTTAGAGGACTTAAATATGTTTTTTAAATGAGAAGATGCCAAGGTATGTCAGAATAGACATTTTTCAGCATAAATGAGTAATGATTGAAGCTATACAAAATTTTGGTAATGATTGCTAAGAACTGGCTCCTTTCCATTTTATTAGGAATCCGAATTTAGCTTCTGTTCACTTAGAAGTTCATTACCTTTTCAGACAAATCTAATCTACATTTTTAGGTCATTCTCTATCTTTTCCATTCACTCTCATGAAGATCTAATGGAATATCAGCTCTGGAAAATGCCATTTTCCTATTCTTATGCAATTAACATCATTGATTGAGCACACAGGTTATAGGCTTAAAGGTTTTAAGATAGAAGAATGTATTGAGCATGCACTTTCAGTTTCCACTGTTGTGAGGGTAAGAAGTTTAAAGTTTGGGAAAATATGTGTATTTAATACTTATAACTTTGTCAACAAAAAATGAGGAAACAATAATATCTTGTTATTCCCCTTTGTTAATCCCTTCTCTTAAGGGATTCTTTTAAGGAGTTTACTCTCTAGAGTTTGCAACAAGATATTGCACATAATTTCTATTTTTTATACTTTGAAAATGTTGGGAAATGCTGCTGCTGCTGCTGCTAAGTCTCTTCAGTTGTGTCCCACTCTGTGCAACCCCATAGATGGCAGCCCACCAGGCTCCCCCGTCCCTGGGATTCTCTAGGCAAGAACAATGGAGTGGGTTGTCATTTTCTTCTCCAATGGGAAATTCTAGTCAACAGTTATCAACTTGAAAACCCTTCTCACTGTCCCTAACAGCACTTCAGGTTCAATGTAGTGCCCATGGCTCCTCTCTGAATAATTCTAGCACCTTAATAGAATAAGAACCTATAGACATCTGTTCCTGCACTGCCTATTACCTATGTGAAAAAAATTCCTGCTTAATCTACACTTTAAGGCCAATTTCAATTTTCATCTCCTCCAAGCAGAAAATTATTCTAAATTTTGATGTAAGGTAAACTTTCTTCAAATCACTTTGATGTAAAAAGGAAATCTGCTACTAAAATCCTTATGAAGTCTTTAGTGTACAGGGTACTCTCATTTTTTCTTTATTTTAAAAATAAAATCTTACTTATTGACAACAGCTTCACTTGAAAATTGTTCAATCAAAAACAGTGTTGGATGGTTACAGAGTCTCCATTATGGAAATTTGAATAAAGAGAAAGGGAGAGAGAAGAAAAGACATTTAATGTGAATTTAGTTACTATTCATTTTATTCTTGAGATATGGCTTGAAATCATGATACTTTGATACATTTTTTTAAAAAGGTGAAATAAATGATACACTGAATGATCAAGTTTCAGGAATCACAAATATACACCTACAGGATAAATGCTCAAAAACTATGAGAATGGATACCTGTGACTTGACATCATCATGCAAAATGCTGGGCTGGATGAAGCACAATGCGGAAGCAAGATTGCTGGGAGAAATATTAATAACCTCAGATATGCAGATAACACCATCTTTATGGCAGAAAGCAAAGAGAAACTAAAGAGCCTCTTGATGAAGGTGAAAGGGGAGAGTGAAGAAGCTGGCTTAAAACTCAATATTCAAAAAACTAAGATCTCAGCATCAGGTCCCACCACTTAATGGCAAATAGATTGGGAAACAATGAAAAAAGTGACAGACTTTATTTTCTTGGGCTCCAAAATCACTGTGGACAGTGATTGCAGCCATGAAATTAAAAGACACTTGCTCCTTAGAAGAAAAGCAATGACAAGCACAGACGGTGTATTAAAAAGCAGAGACATTACTTTGCCAATAAAGGTCTGTATTGTCAAAGCTATGGTTTTTATGGTTGTCATGTACGGATGTCAGAGCTGGACAATAAAAAAGGCTGAGCACTGAAGAACTGATGCCTTTGACCTGTGGTGCTGGAAAAGACTCTTGAGAGTCCTTGGATTGCAATGAGATCAAGCCATTCAATACTAAAGGAAATCCACCCTGAATATTAGCTGGAAGAACTGATGCCGAAGCTGAAGCTCCAATACTTTGGCCACCTGATGTGAAGAGCCGATTCATTGGAAAAGACCCTGATGCTGGAAAAGACTGAAGGCAGGAGGAGAAGGGGATGATAGAGGAGGAGATGGTTGGATATTATCACTGACTCAATGGACATGAGTTTGAGCAAACTCCGGGAAATAGTGACAGACAGAAAATCCTGGCATGCTTCAGTGTATGGGGTCACAAAGAGTAGGACACGAATGAATGACTGAACAACAACAAAAGAGTAGTTTCCAGCAACCAAAGTACAAACAAATTCAAAGAGCATCCAAGCAAATAGAAGCAAGGCAAAGTGTTGCAGATAATATATCACTAACATGGCTTTGGTAATTAAAAATACATTAATGTCAAAGATAACTTGTAAAGAGGTAAATAAACTTGTTTTGTAAATATAAAAGAGGAAAAAAGTAACACTGTATTTGTCAGTAAAGATATAATTTTTGTAATTTGTGAGTCTTAAAGTCTCCCTCCATGTGAATAGCCCTAAAAAGCTGATAAACTTAAATTGTCTCTTAAAAAATCGTGTTTGGATTTTCTCAGTGGAACATAAAGGTAAACTGCCTTCTTGAGATTCAAAATTTATTGTTCTATTATAAATCCATAACTGTTTTTACTTTTGATGGGTATTCAGAGAATTATAGTTGAGTATATAGTCACAGATCTCTTGCTTTCTCCTACCTACCCCACCAAGATTATGAATTTCTTGAAATCAGAGGCCATTATGACATATCAGTATATAACAGTGCCTGAGGAAAAAGAAATGTTCCCTGAATGATAGAATAGTAATATTCAAGCTACTTCAAAAGATACATAATTCAAATAAATCAAGTCCCATTAAAAATATATCATTAAATGACATAGAATCTGGGGCAATGAATGTTAGACTTTGAAAAAGAAAAATAGTCTTTAATAAAATTTGACCATGGCATTTTCTTCTAAATAAATAAAGCCCTAGATCAATAGTACACTAAAGTCTAGAACCTGTGGTCCATTTTAAAATGGCATCTTTAGGATCTCCAGGTCCAGAAAGTAGATCTTTACTCATGCCTGGTTACTGGCTTCCCTGGTGGCTCAGATAGTAAAGAATCTGCCTGCAATGTGGGAGACCTGGGTTTGATCCCTGCATTGGGAATATCCTCTGGAGAAGGGAACAGCTACCCACTCCAGTATTCTTGCCTGAAGAATTCCATGGACAGAGGAGCCTGGCAGGCTACAGTCCATGGGGTTGCAAAGAGTTGGACAAGACTGAGCCACTTTAATTTTCCAATAACCAGCAATCATCTTACTGCTCAAAGTTCTGATTAAAGATGATACAATGCTTGACCTGTCAAATTAGAGAAGATTCATAGTGATATTATATAATCCTGGCAAGGGTACTCTTCATGATTGGCATTTTCTTTCCTACTAGTAGCTGTATAAATTTGCACAGAGATTTTGGAAAGCAATTTGGCAGTATATGTTAACTTTTAAAATCTTCATCTATTTTGACTCACAAATTCCAATTTTAGGAAAAATTTACTAAATTAGTATTTAGAGATATAGTACAAATTGGCTTTACATTTGTGTTATACCTATAGTTGCAAAACTTGATTTCATGTCCAAATATAGTAGAATATGTAAACACATTCCAGTAAATCCATTTGAATATTGTACAGATATTAAAAATATATTTTTAGAGAATATTTAAACACGTAAAATTTTCATTGCATAATGTGAAGTGAAAATATCCAGGGTATAAGCCTAAGAATGGCGTGAATGCTCAAAATTTCTACTACAAACACTAGTTCAGGAAAGAGTGAAGAAACAATTTAAGTAGTTTTGTGATGTCATCTTTGCTAGATACAACTCCAATTTTTAAAGATAGAATTCATACTTTTTATTCAATTTATCCCTTAAATGCAATAGCAGCAAGCCACAAATTTAACTCACACAGTTACTCAGATGTTCACAGAAAATATAACAATTTTATTTTTTGTCAATAACTAATCTGGCCTTCCTTCCAATCTCCCATCTCACTGGTTAGCAGGGGAGATAATTAAGTGTCTCATCTGTAGCCAATGATTTAAACAAGTCTTTATTATTGTTTTTGACTTTTAAAAATAAATATTTCCTACTTTATTTTCTTCTTTTATTTAAGTATAGCTGATTTATAATGTATGTTAGTTTCAGGTGTGCAGCATTAGTGATTCAGATATATGTGTGTGTGTGCTTGAGTATGGTTTTATATACATATATGTATTCTTTTTTAGAGTCTTTTCCATTATAAATTATTTTAAAGTATTGAGAATATTTCCTTATGCTATACAGTAAGCCCTTGTTGGTTATCTATTTTATACAGAGTAGTGTGTATCTGTTAATTCCAACCTCCTAATTTATCCCTCTCACCATCCTCCTTACCGCTTTGGGGACCATACATTTGTCTTTGTTATGTTAGCCTTGCTGGCTAGTAGGATCTTGCTGTCTTGAAGGTCAGTCCCCTGACCAGGGATTAAACCCAGGCCATGGAAGTCAAAGTCCAGAATCCTAACCACTAGACCACCCGGAAATTCCCCATAAGTTTGTTTTCTGTTAAACAAGCCTTTAGACAGTGTCTCAGATGAGTATCGTTTTGTCTATTTCTTCCCTGAAATGACACTTGGGTGATCAGAAGGAGAGAAATACTTAGGTGGGTTTGAAGCACGAAGTAGGAGCATCCACTTCCCAGTCCCCACGCTCTTCTCTGGTGTGTGTTGGCTACAGTATCTGCTCTTCTCAAGGACAAATGGCTCCTGCTCACAGGGGCCAGTCTGCTCTAATGCCACTTGTTGTTGAACTCTGTGACTCTACAACTGTGTTTTTGTTTTCTTGGCTTGAATGTCTTCCCTAGTGCTCCTTAGCTCTTCAGGCTTCACGTTGGCTCCAGGTAGCACAATAGATCCCCTTAGGTCAAGTATCATTCCCATTTTTATCCTGGCTTTGGCAATCCTTGTACCCATTTGTATAGACATACTCTACTCCATTATCTTATATTTAACAAGCCACCCAAATGGAGCTATTTCTGGATCCTGTATATAACATGTAGTCATATATTACAGTAGATTAGGAGGATAATTTCAGTGCTTTCATCTTTTTGGCTTCAGTCATGCACAACATTTCTTTCAATGTGCTACATCTCAGGTTGATATTGCCCCTGGACCATTAACAGTAGAAGGGCTTTTCTTTTACTTGTTTACAGTTTATCTCTTTCCCTTCTGATTCAACATTGCTGTAACAATCCTCAAATCCAGCTTGTTGCTGATATGCTAATAAGGATGCTTAAAGGAAATTTAAAGCAACTGTGATAACAGCAGTGGCTTCTGATGATGGTGGTGTTTGGAAAATTTCAGAAAGGAAATTTTTAATAGAAATTTTTAATATGTATATTACATAGTTTGTCCAGGTGATTGTTACAGAGTCTATATGTTTGTCAAAACTCAGCAAGCTGTAACCATAATAAAAAATACATAGAAGAAAAAGAGAATTAAAAATTATATGAAAGGGACTTTCTTCACCGTCCAGTGGTGAAGAATCTGTGCTTCTACTGCAGGGGGCATGGGTTTGATCCCTGGTTATACCAGACCATCTGACCTGCCTCTTGAGAAATCTATGTGCAGGTCAGGAAGCAACAGTTAGAACTGGACATGGGACAACAGACTGGCTCCAAATAGGAAAAGGAGTACATCAAGGCTGTATATTGTCACCCTGCTTATTTAACTTCTATGCAGAGTACATCATGAGAAATGCTGGACTGGAAGAAGCACAAGCTAGAATCAAGATTGCCGGGAGAAATATCAATAACATCAGATATGCAGATGACACCACCCTTATGGCAGAAAGTGAAGAGGAACTCAAAAGCCTCTTGATGAAAATGAAAGAGGAGAGTGAAAAAGTTGGCTTAAAACTCAACATTCAGACCCACCCTGAAGATGGCGGAGGAGTAGGACGAGGAGAACACTTTCTCCCCCACAAATTCATCAAAAGAACATTTAAACGCCGAGTAAATTCCACAAAACAACTTCTGAATGCCGGCAGAGGACATCAGGCACCCAGAAAAGCAATCCAAGTCTTCGAAAGGAGGTAGGAAAAAATATAAAAGACAAAAAAAGGGACAAAAGAGGGAGGGACGGAGTTCCGTCCCGGGAAGGGAGTCTTAAAAAGAGAGAAGTTTCCAAACACCAGGAAACCTCACTGCCGAATCTGTGCCGAGCCTTGGAAGCACAGAGGGCAACATAACAGGGAGGAAAAATAAATAAACAATTAAAACCCCCACATTGCGAGCCCTACTGTAACTCCCCCAGCAGAGAAGCAGCGCAGATGCCTGCATCCGCCATTAGCAAGCGGGGGCTGGGCAGGGAGGCGCGGCGCGGGCTGCATCACAAGGATCTGGCCTGAATACCCCGAGCACTATCTGAGCGAAATAATTTGGGCTAGCAAACCAGACTGTGGGCTATCTACCACGCGAAAAGCCAGCCCTAACCTAGGACACCACCAGGCCCGCACACAGAACAAAGGACTGAACAGAGATAGCCAGCGGCAGACCATCCCCCTCCGGTGATAGGCAGTCAGAGCCAGAAGGCGACAATTGCAGCCCCAGAGAGACATTATCTATAAAACTGTAAGCAGGCTTCTTTGCTAACTAAAACTTCTTGGGGGTCTGGATGGTCAACATCTGCCTGAAAAGGTGTGCCAGTGCACACCTAGAAAACCGAGTGGCAGGGAGGCGATAAGTGGCAGCAATCGCACGTGCCAAACACCTCATCACCTGAGCTGCTCGGATCTGGGAAGGGCACAAAACGCAGGCCCAACCGAGAGTCTGCACCTCTGAGGACCACCTGAGTGCCTGAACCTGAGCGGCTTGGACCTGGGAAGTACAGGCAGCCCAGGGCCGGCCATGGATGGTTCCTGGCGGAGCAACCTAGAGCCTGAGCAGCGTGGACAGAGAGGCTACACGCGCCGTGAACGGGGGGCAGACCCAGTGTGGCTGAGGCACTGCGAGCACATGCCAGTGCTATTTGTTTGCAGCATCTCTCCCTACCTCCCCTCAGCAGGACTGAACAAGTGAGCCTAAAAAAAAAAAATAAAAAAAGTGTCCTCCACCGTCCCCTTTGTGTCAGGGTGGAAACCAGACACTGAAGAGACCAGCAAACAGAAGAAGCTATAACAGAGGGAACCGCCTTGGAAGCTACAGGCAATAGATTAAAACCCTGTGATTAGTACCAACTACATAGGAAGGGGCCTATAGATCTTGAGAAATATAAGTCGGACCAAGGAACTAGCCAAAAATGAACTGAACCCACAATACTCACAACAAAACTGGACAAAGTCCTAGATATATTTTTACTATTTGTACGATCATTCTTTCTTTTTTTAATTAAAAAAATTTTTTTAAGTCCTCTATTATTCCTTTAATTTCCACTTTTATAACCGATTACTTTGCAAAAAAAAAAAAAAAAAAAGACCCTATTTTTTTTAAAGCAAACTTCATATATATATATTTTTTTTTTTTATAATTTTTGACCTTTTTTTTCCTTCTTTTCTTTAACATTGTATTTTTGAAATTCCAAACTCTACTCTAGATTTTTAATTTTAGCTTTTTGATATTTGTTACCAATTTTGTACCTATAGTTTTAATTTTTTTAATATAATTTCTGTGACCCTTTTTTCTTTTTTCTTTTTCTCTGTTTCTTTCTCTTCTCCTTTTAAATTACATTGTATATCTGAAATTCCAAACTCTACTCTAGATTTTTAATTTTTGCTTTTATGTATTTGTTACCAATTTTGTACCTTTAAGAACCCAATCTTCAGTACCCATTTTTCAATAGGGAGCGAGATTACTGGCTTAACTGCTCTCTCTCCCTTTGGACTCTCCTTTTTCTCCGCCAGGTCGCCTGTGTTTCCTCCCTAACCCCTCTCTACTCTACCCAACTCTGTGAATTTCTGTGTGTTCCAGACAGTGGAGAACACTTAGGGAACTGGTTACTGGCCGGATCTGTCTCCCTCCTTTTCATTCCCCCCATTTATCCTCCTGGCCACCTCTGCCACCCTTCTCCTTCTTCTCTTCTCTGTATAACTCTGTGAACAACTCTGAGTGGTCCAGTTGTGGAGTGCACATAAGGAAGAGATTACTGAATAGCCCACTCTCTCCTCTATTGACTCCACCTCATCTCATTCGGGTCACCTCTAACTCCCTCTTCACTCTTCTCTTCTCCATATAACGCTGTAAACCTCTCTGGGTGAAACAAGTTTCAGGGCAAGACATACCAAGCAAATTCTCCAGCAGCAACGAACACAGCCCTGAGCTCCAAGATACAGGCAGCCCAAACTCACCCCAAAACCATAGACATCCCATAACTCATTACTGGACATTTCATTGCACTCCAGAAAGAAGAAATACAGCTCCACCCACCAGAACACCGACACAAGCTTCCGTAACCAAGAAACCTTGACAAGCCACCTGTACAAACCCACACAGAGCGAGGAAATGCCACAATAAAGAGAACTCCACAAACTGCCAGAATACGGAAAGGACACCACAAACTCAGCAATTTAAACAAGATGAAGAGACAGAGGAATACCCAGCAGATAAAGGAACAGGATAAATGCCCACCAAACCAAGCAAAAGAGGAAGAGATAGGGAATCTACCTGATAAAGAATTCCGAATAATGATAGTGAAATTGATCCAAAATCTTGAAATCAAAATGGAATCACAGATAAATAGCTTGGAGACAAAGATTGAGAAGATGCAAGAAAGGTTTAACAGGGACCTAGAAGAAATAAAAGAGAGTCAATATATAATGAATAATGCAATAAATGAAATTAAAAGCACTCTGGAGGCAACAAATAGTAGAATAACAGAGGCAGAAGATAGGATTAGTGAATTAGAAGATAGAGTGGTAGAAATAAATGAATCAGAGAGGATAAAAGAAAAACGAATTAAAAGAAATGAGGACAATCTCAGAGACCTCCAGGACAATATTAAACGCTACAACATTCGAATCATAGGGGTCCCAGAAGAAGAAGACAGAAAGAAAGACCATGAGAAAATACTTGAAGAGATAATAGTTGAAAACTTCCCTAAAATGGAGTAGGAAATAATCACCCAAGTCCAAGAAACCCAGAGAGTCCCAAACAGGATAAACCCAAGGAGAAACACCCCAAGACACATATTAATCAAATTAACAAAGATCAAACACAAAGAACAAATATTAAAAGCAGCAAGGGAAAAACAACAAATAACACACAAGGGAATTCCCATAAGGATAACAGCTGACCTTTCAATAGAAACTTTTCAAGCCAGGAGGGAATGGCAAGACATACTTAAAGTGATTAAAGAAAATAACCTACAGCCCAGATTATTGTACCCAGCAAGGATTTCATTCAAATATGAAGGAGAAATCAAAAGCTTCTCAGACAAGCAAAAGCTGAAAGAATTCAGCACCACCAAACCAGCTCTCAAACAAATACTAAAGGATATTCTGTAGACAGGAAACACAAAAACGGTGTATAAACTCAAACCCAAAACAATAAAGTAAATGGCAACAGGATCATACTTATCAGTAATTACCTTAACCATAAATGGGTTGAATGCCCCAACCAAAAGACAAAGACTGGCTGAATGGATACAAAAACAAGACCCCTACATATGTTGTCTACAAGAGACCCACCTCAAAACAGGGGATACATACAGACTGAAAGTGAAGGGCTGGAAAAAGATTTTCCATGCAAATAGGGACCAAAAGAAAGCAGGAGTAGCAATACTTATATCAGATAAAATAGACTTTAAAACAAAGGCTGTGAAAAGAGACAAAGATGGTCACTACCTAATGATCAAAGGATCAATCCAAAAAGAAAATATAACAATTATAAATATATATGCACCCAACACGGGAGCGCCGCAATATGTAAGACAAATGCTAACAAGTATGAAAGGAGAAATTAACAATAACACAATAATAGTGGGAGACTTTAATACCTCACTCACACCTATGGATAGATCAACTAAACAGAAAATTAACAAGGAAACACAAATGTTAAACGATACAATAGACCAGTTAGACCTAATTGATATCTATAGGACATTTCATCCCAAAACAATGAATTTCACCTTTTTCTCAAGCGCACATGGAACCTTCTCCAGGATAGATCACAGCCTGGGCCATAAATCTAGCCTTGGTAAATTCAAAAAAATAGAAATCATTCCAAGCATCTTTTCTGACCACAATGCAGTAAGATTAGATCTCAATTACAGGAGAAAAACTATTAAAAATTCCAACATATGGAGGCTGAACAACACGCTGCTGAATAACCAACAAATCACAGAAGAAATCAAAACAGAAATCAAAATTTGCATAGAAACTAATGAAAATGAAAACACAACAACCCAAAACCTGTGGGACACTTTAAAAGCAGTCCTAAGGGGAAAGTTCATAGCAATACAGGCATACCTCAAGAAACAAGAACAAAGTCAAATAAATAACCTAACCCTACACCTAAAGCAACTAGAAAAGGAAGAAATGAAGAACCCCAGGGTTAGTAGAAGGAAAGAATCTTAAAAATTAGGGCAGAAATAAATGCAAAAGAAACAAAAGAGACCATAGCAAAAATTACCAAAGCCAAAAGCTGGTTCTTTGAAAGGATAAATAAAATTGACAAACCATTGACCAGAGTCATCAAGAAACAAAGGGAGAAAAATCAAATCAATAAAATTAGAAATGAAAATGGAGAGATCACAACAGACAACACAGAAATACAAAGGATCATAAGAGACTACTATCAACAATTATATGCCAATAAAATGGACAACGTGGAAGAAATGGACAAATTCTTAGAAAAGTACAACTTTCCAAAACTGGACCAGGAAGAAATAGAAAATCTTAACAGACCCATCACAAGCACAGAAATTGAAACTGTAATCAAAAATCTCCCAGCAAACAAAAGCCCCGGTCCAGACGGCTTCACAGCTGAATTCTACCAAAAATTTAGAGAAGAGCTAACACCTATCCTGCTCAAACTCTTCCAGAAAATTGCAGAGGAAGGTAAACTTCCAAACTCATTCTATGAGGCCACCATCACCCTAATACCAAAACCTGACAAAGATCCCACAAAAAAAGAAAACTACAGGCCAATATCCCTGATGAACATAGATGGAAAAATCCTTAACAAAATTCTAGCAATCAGAATCCAACAACACATTAAAAAGATCATACACCACGACCAAGTGGGCTTTATCCCAGGGATGAAAGGATTCTTCAATATCTGCAAATCAATCAATGTAATACACCACATTAACACATTGAAAAATAAAAACCATATGATTATCTCAATAGATGCAGAGAAAGCCTTTGACAAAATTCAACATCCATTTATGATAAGAACTCTCGAGAAAGCAGGAATAGAAGGAACATACCTCAACATAATAAAAGCTATATATGACAAACCCACAGCAAACATTATCCTCAATGGTGAAAAATTGAAAGCATTTCCTCTAAAGTCAGGAACAAGACAAGGGTGCCCACTTTCACCATTACTATTCAACATAGTTTGGAAGTTTTGGCCACAGCAATCAGAGCAGAAAAAGAAATAAAAGGAATCCAAATTGGAAAAGAAGAAGTAGAACTCTCACTATTTGCAGATGACATGATCCTCTACATAGAAAACCCTAAAGACTCCACCAGAAAATTACTAGAACTAATCAATGATTATAGTAAAGTTGCAGGATATAAAATCAACACACAGAAATCCCTTGCATTCCTATACACTAATAATGAGAAAACTGAAAGAGAAATTAAGGATACAATTCCATTCACCATTGCAATGGAAAGAATAAAATACTTAGGAATATACCTACCAAAAGAAACTAAAGACCTATATATAGAAAACTATAAAACACTGGTGAAAGAAATCAAAGAGGACACTAATAGATGGAGAAATATACCATGTTCATGGATTGGAAGAATCAATATAGTGAAAATGAGTATACTACCCAAAGCAATTTATAGATTCAATGCAAACCCTATCAAGCTACCAACGGTATTCTTCACAGAGCTAGAACAAATAATTTCACAATTTGTATGGAAATACAAAAAACCTCAAATAGCCAAAGCTATCTTGAGAAAGAAGAATGGAACTGGAGGAATCAACCTACCTGACTTCAGGCTCTATTACAAAGCCACAGTCATCAAGACAGTATGGTACTGGCACAAAGACAGAAATATAGATCAATGGAACAAAATAGAAAGCCCAGAGATAAATCCACGCACATATGGGCACCTTATCTTTGACAAAGGAGGCAAGAATATACAATGGATTAAAGACAATCTCTTTAACAAGTGGTGCTGGGAAAACTGGTCAACCACTTGTAAAAGAATGAAACTAGAACACTTTCTAACACCATACACAAAAATAAACTCAAAATGGATTAAAGATCTCAATGTAAGACCAGAAACTATAAAACTCCTAGAGGAGAACATAGGCAAAACACTCTCCGACATACCTCACAGCAGGATCCTCTATGACCCACCTCCCAGAATATTGGAAATAAAAGCAAAAATAAACAAATGGGACCTAATTAAACTTAAAAGCTTCTGCACAACAAAGGAAACTATTAGCAAGGTGAAAAGGCAGCCTTCAGAATGGGAGAAAATAATAGCAAATGAAGCAACGGACAAACAACTAATCTCAAAAACATACAAGCAACTCCTACAGCTCAACTCCAGAAAAATAAATGACCCAATCAAAAAATGGGCCAAAGAACTAAATAGACATTTCTCCAAAGAAGACATACAGATGGCTAACAAACACATGAAAAGATGCTCAACATCACTCATTATCAGAGAAATGCAAATCAAAACCACTATGAGGTACCATTTCATGCCAGTCAGAATGGCTGCTTTCCAAAAGTCTACAAGCAATAAATGCTGGAGAGGGAGTGGAGAAAAGGGAACCCTCTTACACTGTTGGTGGGAATGCAAACTAGTACAGCCACTGTGGAGAACAGTGTGGAGATTCCTTAAAAAACTGGAAATAGAACTGCCTTATGATCCAGCAATCCCACTGCTGGGCATACACACTGAGGAAACCAGAAGGGAAAGAGACACGTGTACCCCAATGTTCATCACAGCCCTGTTTATAATAGCCAGGACATGGAAGCAACCTAGATGCCCATCAGCAGATGAATGGATAAGAAAGCAGTGGTACATATACACAATGGAGTATTACTCAGCCATTAAAAAGAATACATTGGAATCAGTTCTAATGAGGTGGATGAAACTGGAACCTATTATACAGAGTGAAGTAAGCCAGAAAGAAAAACACCAATACAGTATACTAACGCATATATATGGAATTTAGAAAGATGGTAACAATAACCCTGTGTATGAGACAGCAAAAGAGACACTGATGTATAGATCAGTCTTATGGACTCTGTGGGAGAGGGAGAGGGTGGGGAGATTTGGGAGAATGGCATTGAAACATGTATAATATCATGTATGAAATAATTCATCAGTCCAGGTTCGATGCAGGATACAGGATGCTTGGGGCTGGTGCACTGGGACGACCCAGAGGGAGGGTATGGGGAGGGAGGAGGGAAGAGGGTTCAGGATGGGGAACGCGGGTATACCTGTGGCGGATTCATTTCGATATTTGGCAAAGTAATACAATATTGTAAAGTTTAAAAATAAAATTAAAAAAAAAAAAAACCCTCAACATTCAGAAAATAAAGATCATGGCATCTGGTCCCATCACTTTATGGCAAATAGATGGGGAAACAGTGGAAACAGTGTCAGACTTTATTTTGAGGGGCTCCAAAATCACTGCAGATGGTGACTGCAGCCATGAAATTAAAAGATGCTTACTCCTTGGAAGGAAAGTTATGACCAACCTAGATAGCATATTGAAAAGCAGAGACATTACTTTGCCAACAAAGGTTCATCTAGTCAAGGTTATGGTTTTTCCAGTGGTCATGTATGGATGTGAGAGTTGGACAGTGAAGAAAGCTGAGTGCTCGGAACAGATGTGGACACAGTGGGGAAGGAGAGGGTGGGACAAAAAAGAAAAAAAAAAAAAAAAAGAAAGCTGAGTGCTGAAGAATTGATGCTTTTGAAGTTGGTGTTGGAGAAGACTCTCGAGAGTCCCTTGGACTGAAAGGAGATCCAACCAGTCCATTTTAAAAGAGATCAGCCCTGGGATTTCTTTGGAAGGAATGATACTAAAGCTGAAACTCCAGTACTTTTGCCACCTCATGAGAAGAGTTGACTCATTGTAAAAGACTCTCATGCTGGAAGGGTTTGGGGGCAGGAGGAGAAGGGGATGACAGAGGGTGAGATTGCTCTATGGCATCACCGACTCGATGGACGTGAGTTTGAGTGAACTCCGGGAGTTGGTGATGAACAGAGAGGCCTGGCGTGCTGCGATTCATGGGGTCGCAAAGAGTCGGACACGACTGAGTGACTGAACTTGTTAGGAGCTAAGATCCTGCATGCTGAATGGTGTGGCCAAAAAAAAAAAAAAATCCTAAGGAGAACATTATCTTTCCTTATACTCAGTTCGGTTCAGTTCAGTTGCTCAGTCGTGTCCGACTCTGTGACCTCATGGGCTGCTTATATTACTATCTTGCCAAATACTAATAGATATGCATGTTGGAGGCTGAGCTGTACCTATCGTGGACTTTTTAAACAACTTAAAACATTTTTCTTTTGGTTAAATGTACATAACACAAAACTTGCTATTTTAACCATTTTTAAGTATACAGTATAGTGGCATTAGTTATATTCATGATGTTGTATGACCATCATCATTGTCTATTTTCAAAATTTTCCATCACTGCAAACAGAATCTCTGTATACCTTAAATGATAACTTTCCATTCCTTTCTCTCCTCAGTCCCTGGTAAACTCTAATCTACTTTCTGTCACTATGAATTTGTTTATTCTATATATTTTATGCAAGCAGAATCATATAATATTTGTCCTCTTGTCTGTTTTTATTCCCTCACTATAGTGTTTTCAGGTTTCATTCATGCTGTAGCAGATAGCATATTTTCTTCTCTTTTCAACAGACCTTACTTTTTTAGAGCAGGTTTAGGTTTGCAACAAAATTGAATGGAAAGTACAGAGATTTTCCATACACCCACTGCCCTGACACATGCACAGCCTCCCCCATTATCACCATCCCACAACACAGTGATAAATTTGTTATAATTGATGAACCCACATTAACATGTCATTATCACCCAAAGCCCATAGTTCGTGTTATGGTTCACTCTTGGTGGTATACATTCTTTGGGTTTGGACAAATGTGAAATAACATATATTCACAATTATAATAATGTTGACTTAAATAACAAAGATGGGCTTATTGGGGATCAGCAGAGAATTGCAATTCAGGGTCTGCAACCAGGTGGCAAGTTCCCCCACTGCAAGAGAATAACAACTTTTAGAGACACAAAGAAGTGGGGATAGAACTAGTAAACAGAGCCCATGGCTTTCTTTGGCCAAGCCCTTGCAAGGAAAGTACAGGAGTATTTATTCTTCCTGTTGGGATCTGCTGTACTTGCAGGGCATGCCATCTATTCTTCTGGCCTCTCAACTCTATTTAATTGAAGTTCCTGTTTATTAAATTTTTTACAGTATCATACAGAATAGTTTCACTGTTATAAAAATCTTCTGTCCAACTATCCATCTCCCCCTCCTCTCTAACCCATTACAAACACTGCATTCTTTACTGTCTCTATTGTTTTTGTCTTTCCCGGAGTGTTGTATGGTTGGAAGCACATAGTTAGTAGCCTTTTCAGATTGACTTATTCCACTGAGTAATACTCATCTGTGTTTTCTCCATGTGCTTTCATGGCTTAACAGTTCATTTCTTTTAAGCTTTAGTAATATTCCACTGTCAGGATTACCATAGATATATATAAAATAAATACACAATAGGTATATGCAGTAAACACATCCACTCACCTATGGAAAGACATCTTGGATGTTTCCAAATATTGACAATTATGAATAAAACCACTCTAAACATCCATTTGATAGTTTTTCTTTGAACATACATTCTCAATTTACTTGGGTAATACTGATGCTGAAAGTTCAATCACTGTGTGTGCATATTCAGTTGTTCAGCTGTGTCTGATTCTTTGCAATTCTATGAACTGTAGCCCACCAGTCTCCTCTGTCCTTGGGATTCTCCAGGCAAGAATACTGGAGTGGGTTGTCATGTCCACCTCCAGGGCATCTTCTCAACCCAGGAATCAAACCCACACGTCTTTTGCATCTTCTCCATTGGCAGGTGGGTTATTTTACCACTACCACCACCTAGGAAGCCCCACTGTGCACTGGTGCTGAGTTGAATCTCAGAAACAGAGTTTTAGGTGATGTAGGAAAGAATAGTTTTATTGCTTTACCAGGAAAGGGGAGACAGATTGGACTCCTGCCCTTGAAACCTGTGTCTCAGCTGGGAGGATTTGATGAGGAATTTTATAGCAAAGACTTAAAGGTGGGGTTGCAAAAGATTAGGGTGTGTGCAGGGCCTGCAGTCCTTTAATCTGGTCTCAGGTAATCTCTTGATGAGCTTCTCTGGTTCCTTTAATATAGCCGCAGGTGGTCTTTCTCTGGTGTGAAGAATGCTGACATCCTAAAGAGTTTAAAGAAGGCTGAGTATTGAAGAATTGATGCTTTTGAACTGTGGTGTTGGAGAAGACTCTCGAGAGTCCCTTGGCTTTAAGGAGATCAAACCAGTCAATCCTAAAGGAACTCAACCCTGAATATTTATTAAAAGGACTGATGCTGAAGTTGAAGCTCCAATGCTTTGGCCACCTGATGAGAAGAGCCAACTCATTAGAAAAGACCTTGATGCTAATGCTGGGAAAAATTGCAGGCAGGAGGAGAAGGGGACAACAGAGGATGAGATGATTGGATGGCATTACTGATTCAATTGACATGAGTTTGAGCCAACTCCAGGAGACAGTGAAGGATAGGGAAGCCTGACGTGCTGCAGGCCATGGAGTCACAGAGTCGGACACGACTGAGTGACTGAAGAACAACAAAGAGTTTAAAGACATTGTTATGTGCGTACGTTGAGATGGAACCCAAGGCTGCATTATTGTTTCTGGTTGTCCCTTCCTTGTCTTTGCACCCCTTCCCTTCTCAAAATAATAACTGTTAGAATCTGTCCTTTGGAACTCAAAGAAAATCATGGAAGCTAGAATCAGGAAATGGGGAACAGAAAGGCTTCCATGTTCAGGAGCCCCACAGGGTTCTGTTCAGTTTCATTACCAAGGAGTGTGATGCCTGGATTGCATTGTAAGAAAAAGTTTAGTTTTGCAAGAAAATGCTAAGCTATCTTCTAAAATGGTTGTACTATTGTGCACTCCTACCAGTAATTAATGAGAGTTCCTGTTGTTCCACATCCTTGCCTGCATACATCATTGTCAGTGCTTTGGATTTTGGTCATTCTAATAAGTATGAAGTTGTATCTCATTATTAGTTTAATTTGTAATTCTCTAATGCAAGGAGATCCAACAAGTCCATTCTAAAGGAGATCAACCCTGGGTGTTCTTTGGAAGGAGTGATACTAAAGCTGAAGCTCCAGTACTTTGGCCACCTCATGTGAAGAGTTGACTCATTGGAAAAGACTCTGATGCTGGGAGGGTTTGGGGGCAGGAGGAGAAGGGGACGACAGAGGATGAGATGGCTGGATGGCATCGATGACTCAATGGACGTGAGTTTGAGTGAACTCCAGGAGATGGTGATGGACAGGGAGGCCTGGCGTGCTGCGATTCATTGGGCTGCAAAGAGTCAGACACAACTGAGCGACTGAACTGAACTGAACTGAACTGAATGACAAATGATGTTGAGTGTCTTTTCACATTCACTTATAGTTTGTATAGTTTGTACTATACAGTCCACGGAATTCTCCAGGCCAGAATACTGGAGTGGGTTCCTTCCCCTTTTCCAGGGGACCTTCCCAACCCAGGGATCGAACCTAGGTTTCCCACATTGCAGGCGGATTCTTTACCAGCTGAGCCACAAGGGAAGCCCAAGAATACTGGAGTGGGTAGCCTATCCCTTCTCCAGGGAATCTTCCTGACCCAGGAATCAAACTGGGGTCTCCAGCATTGCAGGTGGATTCTTTACCAACTGAGCTATCAGGGAAGACCTTTATTTACTTAATTCCTAAAATTTCTACGGTGAGCCTATAATACTTATATAATGAGGAAAATAAAAACAATAACAATTGTTTGGCAAATGCAATTTCACCTAACTTTCACTCAAAATAGAATGATAGGAAAATTAAAAAAAAAAAAAAAAAAACCCTGAAAACTAAAGCCCATTTATTTTCAGAATATTGGAGAAATTTCCTTTTGATTTATGATAGATATAAGGAGAAAGGGATTAGAATGAAATTGGCTCTCCCCAGTTCATAGTACTGAAATCAAAGAAAACTGCAATTCAAATTTGTTCTGGCCTCACAAGGAGTTATATTATGAGTAATAACTCAAAATAATGCTCAAAATTCTCCAAGCCAGGCTTCAACAGTATGTGAACCGTGAACTACCAGATGTTCAAGCTGGATTTAGAAAAGGCAGAGGAACAAGAGATCAAATTGCCAACATCCATTGGATCATCGAAAGCAAGAGAGTTCCAGAGAAACATCTACTTCTGCTTTATTGACTACACCAAAGCCTTTGACTGTGTGGATCACAACAAACTGTGGGAAATTCTGAAAGCGATGGGAATACCAGACCACCTTACCTGCCTCCTAAGAAATCTGTATGCAGGTCAAGAAGCAACAGTCTGAACTGGACATGGAACAACAGACTGGTTCCAAATCGGGAAAGGAATACGTCAAAGCTGTATATTGTCACCCTGCTTATTTAACTTATATGCAGAGTACATTGTGCGAAATGCCAGGCTGGTTGAAGCACAAACTAGAATCAAGATTGCCAGGAGAAATATCAATAACCTCAGATATGCAGATGACACCACACTTATTGCAGAAAGCAAAGAACTAAAGAGCCTCTTGATGAAG
Source organism: Bos indicus x Bos taurus (assembly GCF_003369695.1). Classification (NCBI taxonomy): domain Eukaryota; kingdom Metazoa; phylum Chordata; class Mammalia; order Artiodactyla; family Bovidae; genus Bos; species Bos indicus x Bos taurus. Next base: position 21,172,868 of record NC_040081.1, on the reverse strand, counting down.
GTGAAGGAGGAGAGTGAAAAAGTTGGCTTAAAACTCAGCATTCAGAAAACTAAAATCATGGCTTCTGGTCCCATCACTCCATGGCAAATAGATGGGGGAAACAGTGGAAATAGTGAGAAACTTTATTTTCTTGGGCTCTATAATCACTGCAGATGGTGACTGCAGCCAAGAAATTAAAAGACACTTGCTCCTTGGAAGAAAAACTATGATCAACCTACACAGCATATTAAAAGCAGAGACATTACTTTGCCAACAAAGGTCTGTCAAGTCAAAGCAATGGTTTTTCCAGTAGTCATGTATGGATGTGAGAGTTGGACTCTAAAGAAACCCGAGCACTGAAGAATTGACACTTTTTTTTTTTTAGTATTCTTTTTTGTTGTTGTTTTTTTTTTAATTTTATTTTATTTTTAAACTTTACATAATTGTATTAGTTTTGCCAAATATCAAAATGAATCTGCCACAGGTATACATGTGCTCCCCATCCACTTTTGAACTGTGGTGTTGGAGAAGACTTTTAAGAGTACGTTGGACTGCAAGGAGATCCAACCAGTCCATCCTAAAGGAAATCAGTCCTGAATATTCACTGGAAGGACTGATGCTGAAGTTGAAACTCCAATACTTTGGCCACCTAGTTCGAAGAACTGACTCATTGAAAAAGACCCTGATGCTGTGAAATATTGAAGGCAGGAGTAGAAGGGGACGACAGAGGATGAGATGGTTTGATGGCATCACCGACTTGATGGACATGAGTTTGAGTAAGCTCTGGGAGTTGGTGATGGACAGGGAGGCCTGGCATACTCAGTCCTTGGGGTGGCAAAGAGTGAGACATGACTGAGCAATTGAACCAAGTAACTAATGATTCAAGCAAAGTTTGTTTTCTTCTATGTACTCAGTTATTCCAATTCTTTCAAATTACTTTCGAATTATGAAGTGAGTGTTTTGAAAGCATCACACATCTGCTCAGGATTAAGTCCATGTACCATGTCAAATCTACTTTCCACATAGACTAGGGTGGCCTGTGCACAATACTGCCCCTACTTTCTGGGTCTCTACAGTCACTTTATCTCCCCATTGCCTGGAATTGCAGCTGCAGATACTAAGTCTGCCTTAGAGTTTGCCATCCAGTTGCCACAGCACTTTGGAATAGCCTTGGGGTTTGATGTTGCTCAATACCACTGATCCAGCAAAAATGACCCTTAGAGTGTTGAAGCTGTGAGGGAGTCTGTGATAAAGAAGAAGAATTGTCATGTTTGTGTATTGAATTTATTAGTTTTTAATATTTATTTATAATAAATATTTATTCACTAGTTTTGACTAAGCTCCTGAGGTGAACAATTAAGGTAATATTTATGTGAACATCTTAATTCCAGTTTATGCCTCTGTGAAATTTATGTATTTTAGAAGAGAGATAAGTCGACTGGGGAAGCTTACAGCAGTAAATACCCTAAGCTGTGAGGCTGGAGAAGGGTTTCCTGTAAGCAAAGAGGAGTAATCAAACCTCTACCCAAAGAGGAGGTTGTGGGTACCTCTCATCTACAGCCAGTTGGTCACAAGGGTAGGTAACAACCTTCACTTGTGATTGGTATCTGAATTCCAAGATGAGGGGATGGGGCAAATTGTTGCAACCTTCAGTCTATAGTCAGTTGGTCAGAAGCACAGGTGATAGTCTGGGTTAGTGACTATTCTCTGAAGTTGGAGGGAGGGTAGTCTTATAGGAATGAATCCCTAATCAGTGGAATCTGAAGAAAAGGCAGAGGAAGGGGGGCAAATATACTTTAGTAAGGTTTTTACTTTGGCCACCTGATGCAAAGAGCTGACTAACTCATTGGAAAAGACCCTGATGCTGGGAAAGATTGAGGGCAGGAGGAGAAGGGGACGACAGAGGATGAGATGGTTGGGTGGCATCACCGACCCAATGGACATGAATTTGAGCAAACTCTAGGAGATAGTGAAGGATGTAGAAGCCTGTTGTGCTGCAGTCCATGGGGTCACAAGGACTCAGACACGACTTAGTGACTGAACAACAACAAGGCTTTTACTATCAGTTTGCTGCTAGACGTACACGGCAATGGTTAAAATCAGTTGGCGTGTAGTATCAATCCGTGGTTCAGAATAAATGTCCATTACCTACATTTTTATTAAAATAATTATAAAAACATTTAGTTCCTCATGATATATTCTTAATTCAGGTAGAATTGTAACTAACACAAATTATGGCCATGTTTCCTTTACTGCTTGAGGGCTGAGATACTAAGGGACTCACTGTGGTAATCCTTTCTCTTTCCCATTCTCACCCTTGCATTAGATGTATTTTGACATGTAATCAGGTGTTTATATTCATAGAAACAAATGGGGAGATAGTAAAGGGATGCTGGTAGGGAGGTGGTTTCTGTGTGTGTGAGAGAGAGAGAGAGAGAGAGAGAAAGGAGAAGAAGAAAGAGAGGGAGAGAGAGACATCTATTGGCCCCATTTGATTCTGGAAAATAGTGTTCTGTATATAATATATCAAGGATAAGTGTATGAGCAGCTGCTTACTTGCATGTATTACTCCTTCTGGTAAAAGCACCTGGTTTCCCTTGGGACCCAAAGTAATTCATTCTCAGTCCAAGAATTTTGATGTATCTTATCTTAAGTACATACTTTTCCAGCCAATTGAAGCACTACCTCTCTTTGCCATAGTAATTGTTTCAGAGATGGGTACAAAACTTAAACCAGAGCAATCAGAGCCTGAGACTTAATTCTAAGATATTTGTTGGAGTTAACAGGAGGAAGCATTCTTTTTATTTTACTGAACATGCTGAGAAGTACAATATAAAGCTAGAGCTGATGGCAACTATTTTGTCACCATGAGAAAGAGGCTGCTTGAGAATAGAGCCACCGCATAAGAAAGTGAAGTTGAGACAGTGCTAGGGAGCAGACTTGATGATGAAATTTAAACCTTTGGATCTCTGTATGTAGGCTTATGGAAACAAATTCTTCAGTGTTTTCAATATATTCCCTAAATGTTGACTTTTATTTCATGACTAGAAAAAATATACATTACAGAAAATATACATTCCTGAATTCTGTCATATGTCAGTGGTGAAACATGCCTTATTTCATCTTGACAATGATTAGGAGCTCATTTTATGGAAAAGTAACAAAGAAAATAATTCATGGATATATTACTTTATACCATGGCTTTATGCATCTAAAGAGTCTCCAGAAACCAATATTTTCTACAGGTAGTGATCTAAAGATTTAAGAATAAAAGTAAAACTTCTACTACCATTTTTCTCGGCACATTTTTATCATTAATGAACTATCTCAGTATAGGACTTGCTGTGTGATTAGAGATAGGAAAAATACAAGTCAGTGAGAAATTACCCTAAGCTGTCTTATAGCACGTGATAATCCTATTCACACATGACTCGCTCTCCCTTTTTCTTTAGGTCTCCATTCAAACCTTAGCTGAAATAAGGTTTTTCCTCACACATTTCCATCTACATTCATCCATCTACCTCTGTTTTGATTTATTCCTTGGTGTGTATTATCATCTAGAATAATATGTAATTATATTTAATTGTTTTTCTTCCTAATAGTAAGTTTCATAAAATCAGAAGATTTTGTTTTATTTTGTTTCTCTATTCACAATGCCTTAATAATGCCAGGCATATAATAGATGAAAAATAACTATGTGTTGAGTGAATGAGTAAACAAATATTGGAGTTAGTAAAGAAACTTCCCAGGACTCTTCAACTGTGCCTACTTTATTTTTTATTATCCCCTGGCCTATAGTTGTCATAAAGTATGTATTTATTGAATAATAGATACAGTATTTGCTAAAACATCTTCCCAGTCTCCTCTTTGAGTCTTCTTTGGGAATAAGAGTCCATGCAGTCCAAAAAGTTCAAGGACACTACTTGAAACTGATCTGTAGCTCTTGAGTCATTTTCCACTAGATTTCATCTTCATCTTAGTCACTTTGTTAGAGTGATGAATACATACATGACTATGCTGTCCTTTGTGAGCTCTGTCTCCTGAAGACACTACTACTAGAGAATCAACCATTTGACTATCTATGAGGTCATGTGTTAGGTTTGAGTCAAACTTTTCTAGCCATCTTCAATACCCACATCTGGCTGGTTACATTGCCCTCTTCAGTGTTCCTCCAACCCTAACAATGAACTGTCCAAGTACTGAACTTCTCATAATATAGCTTATGCCAAATATAAGCTCGTCTCTTTGGTCTAGGGAAGTAGTTCACATGCGTCCTTACCAATATGCTAATAAAATGTGTGCTTGCAAGCGTACAGCTCTTTGAGTCTCACATTATCATCTGGGTCATCATGTGTCCATATCATTTGTTCTGCCCTTCGTTTGTAACGTCTTGTAGTTGTGAAAGGAGAATTGTGAGAGACCAAGCTGATGCCCATTCCAATGACCATCTTCACTAAAGATGGTTATTGTAACAACTGTGCACAATTGTCTTCTTCTGAAAAAGGAAATTTTGAGTAAGTAGAAGAAAGGACAACCTTTTCTGGACTGCATGGACTCTTATTCCCAAAGAAGACTCAAAGAGGAGACTGGGAAGATGTTTTAGCAAATACTGTAATTATTATTAAAGAAATACATATTTTATGACAACTATAGGCCAGGGAATAATAAAAAATGAAAACACTCAATAGTAGATAACAGCTGTCTATGAATTTATATTCTAGAATGACTCACAAGATGGTGGTGAGAGAGTTAAAATGAAGAATAAAGAGATTACAAAAAAAAAAAAAAAAAAAGGCAACTGAAGATAGTAAGAGGACAGAGCGTGATGGGATTGGGATAGAAGTCTCTTTTAGATAGTATGGTCCAGGACAACCTCTCTGATAATCTGATGACAATTTGGTAGAAATATGAAGGTAGTGAGGAGGGGTAACCAAACAACTGAGTACTGAAAGGAAGACAGTATAGATCTAGGAACTCAAATGTTTAGAGGTCTGATAGATATGGGGAAGCAATGAAAGAGACCAAAAAAGAGTGGCCATTAAGGTAAGAAGTAAACCAAGAAAGAGGTAAGACAAACAAAAGCCAAACACAGAAAGTATTTCAAGAAAGTGAGATTGTGTCATGTTAAATATAGCTTACACAAAATGAGGGTTGAAATTTGACCATTGAATTTGCTATTGTGGAGGTCATTGACTCTGATAAGAACATTTTTCATGAAGCTATAAAGTTAGAAACTTGAATTGGGACAGTTTCAAGACAGAATGAAAAAAGGGGAATTGAAGACTGACTGATGACTACTATTAACAATTCTCTTAACAATTTGCTGCAAAGGACCTGAGTACCTGAAATGGCATGTGGGGTTCAGGGACTTAGTTTTAGGATGGGAAATACACACACACACACACACAAAGAAACATCTGTTCACTAAAGGGGCGCACTTAACACGAAGGAAAGAAAAATGTATTCTGTTCTGTTGTGCTTAAGAAGCTTTAAAAAAAATCCTGACAACACCAAGTGTTGGCAAGAATGTGGAGCAACAGGAACTCTCATTCATTACTGATGGGAGTGTAAAGTGGTATGACACTTTGAAAGATAGTTTGGCAGTTTCTTGCAAGACTAAACATAGTCTTACCATATGATCCAGAAGTCATGCTCTGTGGTATTTACCCAAATGAGTTGAAAACTTATGTTCACACAAAAACCTGCACACAGATATTTATAACAGTTTCACTTATAATTGACAAAACTTTGTAGTCCGTCTATTCAAGGCCATGGCTTTTCCCGTGGTCATGTATGGATGTGAGAGTTGGACTGTGAAGAAAGCTGAGTTATGAAGAATTGATGCTTTTGAACTGTGGTGTTGGAGAAGACTCTTGAGAGTCCCTTGGACTGCAAGGAGATCCAACCAGTCCATTCTAAAGGAGATCAGTCCTGGGTGTTCATAGGAAGGACTGATGCTAAAGCTGAAATTCCAATACTTTGGTCACCTGACGTGAAGAGTTGACTCATTGGAAAAGACTCTGTTGCTGGGAGGGATTGGGGGCAGGAGGAGAAGGGGACGACAGAGGATGAGAGGGTTGGATGGCATCACCGACTTGATGGACACGAGTTTGAGTGAACTCCAGGAGTTTGTGATGGACAGGGAGGCCTGGTGTGCTGTGATTCATGGGGTCGCAAAGAGTCAGACACGACTGAGCGACTGAACTGAACTGCACTGAAGCAATCAAGATGTCTCTAGGTAGGTGAATGGATGAGTAAACTGGTACATCCAGACAATAGAATTCAGTTCTAAAATGAAATAAGCTAACAAGTCACAAAAAGACATAGAGGAATCTTAAATACATATTGCTAAGTAAAAGCAACATGTCTGAAAAGGCTACTGATTGTACAATTCCAACTATAAGATGTTCTGGAAAAAAAGGCAAAATAATGGATTCAGTAAAAAAGTTCAATGGTTGCCAGAGTTTAGGGATGAGGGAGTGAAGAAAAGGCCAAGCACAGAAGAGTTTTAGGGCAGTGAAATTATGCTCTAGGATACTGTAATGATGGATAGATGTCATGAAATATTTGTTCAAACACAGAATGTACGATGCCAACAGTGAACCACAATGGAACTCAGACTATACGTAATAATGATGTGGTAATGTAGGTTTAACAGTTACAAAAAGTGTACCACTCTAGGTGGGGGGTGTTGATAGTGGGGAAGTTGTGCATGTGGGGAACAGGAGTGTGTGGGGATTGTGTGTGTGTGTGTGTGTGTATGTGTGTGTGTGTGTGCACGTGTGTGCTTAGTCACTCAGTTGTGTCTGACCCTTTGCACCACCATGGACTGTAGCCTGCCAAGCTCCTCTGTTCATGGAATTCTTCAGACAAGAATACTGGAGTGGGTTGCCATGCCCTCCTCCAGGGGATCTTACAACCCAGGGATCAAACACAGGTCTCCCACATTGCAGGCAGATTCTTTACCATCTGAGTCACCAGGGAACTTTCCTTCAAACATGCTGTTAACCTAAAACTACTCTAAAAATTAATATCCATTAAAGACACGTATGGGGTCTCACAGAGTCAGACACGACTGAAGCGACTTAGCAGCAGCAGCAGCAAAGACACATATATCCCTTCCATGAAAGTATCTTCCTACTTGGCCTTCTATGTTATGTGCAAATTATTAAATATTATTTATCTAAGTTAAAGCATAGCTATTTCAGAAGCTCTCAAATGAAAGTAAGTGACCATAGAGAGGTAAAAGTATGGTATATAATATAATCACAAGCAGACAATTTTATGTGGATAAGATTACATACATAGTCAGTTACATAGGTCAAGTCTCAATACCACCCCTCCTGTTTTTAGTCTATGGAAGTTGCTTGGATTCTTCCAGTTCCTTACACTGTTACTTATGTTTTGTTCACTGTGGCTAGATAACAGGATGCTCTTTTAATTCCAGCCTCTTCCAGGTTCATTTTTTTTAGCCCTTTTTCCATTCCTCCAAAAGATTGGAAGGGCTCAGAAGGCATTTTGAGAGGGAATCCAAACTTCACACTGTACTAACCTACAAGTGGTTCAAAAAACCTGTTTTTCCCCCATGGCTTTATTATTATTATTTTCACTCAAAACAAAATTATCTTTCCCCTGACCACTGTATGAATATTTTCTATCGATGTTTTAAGTCACAAGAATGGTACAGGATATGAAATGAGAAAAGTTCATCTTGCTGACTTGAAAGGCAATGCGTAGCAAAGGTAACCTACCCTTTCAAGGAAACCAAATAGACTTACTTTTTTTTTTTAACCCAAGAAACAAAGAAGAAAGAAATTTACCTCAGAAAATGTCTTATTTTTATTCTTTTTTAGATTTCCTCTCTACTTAAAGAGCAGAGAAAAAAAAAAAGAAAGAGTAAAAGAAGAAAGGCAATCATCTGGTGAGAATAAATGTGAGTTTAAAAAAAATGATGATCAGAAAAAAAAATTAGTAAGGGCATCCAGGGGACATATAAAACAGCAAAGCTATAACAGTTTACCATTAGCAAAGGATATAAAGGGAAGCACACTGAGAGATTAGAAGTGATTACGAAGTCAAAGCACATGGTTGGAAGAGTGGGCTCATACTTTTCAGGGACGGGAGAAAAAGCAGAATGTGTCAAGGTGAGGGCTGAGTTTCTTAATAGCTACTTTACCTCACTCATCGACAACAATTACAGGAGGAACAGGATGCTCAGGGCAATAAGAGTTAATGAGAAAAACATGTAACTGGGCAAAATTTGAATCCTACTTAGTTGAAAAAATATCTCAGTAACTTGGAAAGTATTCAAATTCGCAGAGTATAGGATATCCACGATAGAATACTAATTTTTGAAGAAGGTAAACCTAACAATTAGAATCATTAAAACACCTACTAGAACATTACAGTTAATTTTTACAAACTTTTTTTCCTTTTAAATTATAAAGCCCTTACAGGAGCCTTTTTAAAGTCTAGTAAAAAATTAAAAAATTTCTTCATTTTTCAACTTTGTTCAGATCTTTTCATTCCCTGAACAATTCCATGGTCTAATCCTCCAGTAACCATTACTGAAAATTTAGAATACTTCTAGACTTTTTTTCCTTTTGAAGTCTTAGACACAGACTAAAAATACACACACATATCAGATATAAATCTTCATTCATAAATTTAGGTGTAAAAGAAAAATAACTTATTTTCTAAAATTGGATAAAATTATATAAGGTGCCCCAGTTAGGAACCTAATTTCTATTGGTTTTAAATTCCTCATCCCTTCATCTGGGGCTATGTCATAGGTCTAGGGAATCTGTGTACTATCAAGGTATCAAGAGTGGACCTGAGTGCTGTCATCTGAGCCAGCCTGTGTCCACAAAGAAGCCTTCATTTCACTGAGATCTTTCCCAGACAATCCCTCATTTTCATTTTCAAGTTCTCTCCACTTCTACCTGTTTTCTATGTCATATCCCTTCTGGTTTGGGGTACATATCTCACCTAAATAAATGCAATGATCTCAGCCATTCTCCTTCTAACTTCCTTTTCCCTACAGTCTGTTTTACTCAATATTGAGGGTAATTGTTAAAGTAGGAGCCAAATCATGTGAATTCTCTGGTTAAATCCTTCCAAAAGATTCCTCCCCTCATCCTGAAAAGTGAAAGAAAGTGAAAGTGAAGTCGCTCAGTTGTATTCAACTCTTTGCGACCCCATGGACTGTAACCCACCAGGCTCCTCCATCCAGCCAGGCAAGAGTACTGGAGTGGGTTGCCATTTCATTCTGCAGGGAATCTTCCTGACCCAGGGATTGAACCTGGGTCTTCCACATTGTAGGCAGATGCTTTACTGTCTGAGCCACCAGGGAAATCCCCATACCCTGATTTCAGCTTAATCTCTTGTGTGATCCACAAAGCCCTTGTGATCTGGTCTCTCTACCCACTTGGCTCACCCTCTTCCACTCTCCACTCGATCACACTGCTCCAGACACACTAGTCTCTTTCTGGTTCAGTGAACCCACCAGGTGAGCCTCCACCTTAAGGCCTTTCTATAATCTCTTAATTTTTTCTGCTCACAATGCTCCTCACACAGATATCCTTAAAGCATTCATTCAAGGGTCACCTTTTCCACGGAGGTGCTCCATAGCTGCTAGACCTAAAAATGTGTTCTTCTACAGCTAATTCTTCATACATCCCTTAGAAGTTCTTACTAATATAATGCTTTTTATTTTCTACTGTGCTTATTATATGTTTCCAACTCTACAATGTAAAATGTGAGGCAAGTAATCTCATTCATTACTATATTCTAAGGCTTTAGTAATGTGCCTGAAATATGGAGGGCTTCCCAGGTTCAATTCAGTTCAGTTCAGTCGCTCAGTTGTCTGACTCTCTGCGACCCCATGGACTGCAGCACTCCAGGCCTCCCTGTCCATTGCTCCCAGAGTTTACTCAAACTCATGCCCATTGAGTTGGTGATGCCATCCAACCATCTCATCCTCTGTCATCCCCTTCTCCTCCTGCCTTCAATCTTTCCCAGCATCAGGGTCTTTTCAAATCAATCAGTTCTTCCCATCAGGTGGCCAAAGTATTGGAGTTTCACTTCAGCATTAGTCCTTCCAATGAATATTCAGGACTGATTTCTTTTAGGATGGACTGGTTGGATCTCCTTGCAGTCCAAGGGACTCTCAAGAGTCTTCTCCAACACCACAGTTCAAAAGCACCAATTCTTCGGCACTCAGCTTTCTTTAGAGTCCAACTCTCACATCCATACATGACTACTGGAAAAACCATAGCCTAGACCAGACGGACCTTTGTTGGCAAAATAATATCTCTGCTTTTCAATATGCTATCTAGGTTGGTCATAACTTTCCTTCCAAGGAGAAAGTGTCTTTTAATTTCATGGCTGCAATCACCATCTGCAGTGATTTTGGAGCCCAGAAAAATAAAGTCTGACACTGTTTCCACTGTTTCCCCATCTATTTCCCATAAAGTGATAGAACCAGATGCCATGATCTTAGTTTTCTGAATGTTGAGTTTTAAGCCAACTTTTCACTCTCCTCCTTCACTTTCATCAAGAGGCTCTTTAGTTCTTTGCTTTCTGTCATAAGGATGGTGTCATCTGCATATCTGAGGTTATTGATATTTCTCCCAGCAATCTTGATTCCAGCTTGTGCTTCATCTAGCCCAGTGCTTCTCATGATGTACTCTGCATATAAGTTAAATAAGCAGGGTGACAGTATACAGCTTTGAAGTACTCCTTTCCCCATTTGGAACCACTCTGTTGTTCCATGTCTGGTTCTAACTGTGGCTTCCTGACCTGCATACAGATTTCTCAGGAGGTAGGTCAGGTGGTCTGGTATTCCCATCTCTAAGAATTTTCCACAGTTTACTGTGATCCACACAGTCAAAGGTTTTGATATAGTCAATAAAACGGCAGTAGATGTTTTTCTGGTACTCTCTTGCTTTTTCAATGATCCAACAATGTTGGCAATTTGATCTCTGGTTCCTCTCCCTTTTCTAAATCCAGCTTGAACATATGGAATTTAATGGTTCATGAACTGTTGAAGCTTGGCTTGGAGAATTTTGATCATTACTTTACTAGTGTGTGAAATGAGTACAATTGTGCGGTAGTTTGAGCATTATTTGGTATTACCTTTCTTTGGGATGGGAATGAAAACTGACCTTTTCCAGTCCTGTGGCCACTGTTGAGTTTTCCAGGTTTACTTTCCATGTGGCTCAGTGCTAAAGAATCTGCCAGCCTATGCAGGAGATGTAAGAGACTCAGATTGGGAAGATGCCCTGGAGGAGGAAATGGCAACCCACTCCAGTATTCTTGCCTGGAAAATTACCATGGACAGAGAAGCCTGGTGGGCTACAATCCATGGGGTTGCAAAGAGTTGGACATGACTGAGCAACTGAGCATGCACTGGCATATGGAATGACTTCAGTAATGCCTTTGAAATAACAAATGAATGATGGGAAACTTATTACTGCTCTTACCCTATGCAGTGGTTCTAGAAAATGCTCCAAAGTTGTCTCAGATTTGTTTTGTTTTACTACATAATTATTTTCATTACTGTAATATTTACACTTACTATGTAAGTATTTTCATTACTTTCATACTATATTGAGTAGAAGTCAGTTAAGATCTTGTTTTTAGTGGGAACTTCCCTGGAAATGACTAAACATCACTTTTATCCTAAGACTCACTAAACATGTCTGATAGTTACATCATTTTGAAAAAGATGAAACCATAGAGCTCTATTTCAGGAGACTTTTACTGTTCAAATTCTCCTAACTTTCAATGCTTTCCCAACTCCTAGAATATTTTCAGAGATGGGGGATGGTGAAAGTCTGAGTTCTTTTGGTCATGAGAGTGTAGGACTCAGGCTTTTCAAATTCAAAAGCCAAGATTGACTCATTTACTCAGAAAAACTCTGTTATGTGGAGCATTTTGAGTGAATGAAGAAGCACAAGTTCCTGGCCACCATTAAGGGAAGAATTAAACAAGACTGATTGATATGGCACAAAATGACAGAAACAACAAAACCTACCAGGTAATATATCAAAGCATTATTATATTTTCTAGTTAGGTCTGATATATAGTATTTTAATATAACTGAAATTAAACCAATCCTCACTTGCTTTTTTTCCTCACCAACAATGTACCTTGAAAAGTGTTCTTTAACAGAATCAAAGAACTTTGCTTACTCTTTTGAACAACACCATGGTACTTAGTCCTGGAGAAGGGCATGGCAACCCACTCCAGTGTTCTTGCCTGGAGAATCCCATGAACAGAAGAACCTGGTGGGCTGCAGTCAATGGGGTTACAGAGAGTCGGACACAACTGAAGTGACTTGGCATGCATGCATGGTACTTAGTATAATTGTACTAAATTCTCATTATAGCTGCAACATGAAAAAAAATGACACAAATGAATGATGATAATTTGAGAAGGGCTTAATAAAGGGTCTATTTACAAGTCTAGCTGAAGTGTAAGGAAACCAGAAAAGCAACACAGAAATCTGAAGGGGAGAGGTGGCAGTTCCTGAAACTCAGGGAACCTGAGCTGAGGAATAACCCTGGGAACACAGAATTTGAATTCACTCTCCTTCATTTCTTAGATCCCCAACCAGGATCCCCTTTGATCAAATTCAATAAAAAGCCAAAGGGCAAGGAAGCTCATTGATTTAATCTATTCTGACCAGCCTCCTAGGGGAGAGAGAAAAATAAAGAAGAGGAGAAAAAGCAGATTATGATATATCCTTCCAGAAAAATAGCAATGAAACATACCATACACATATACACCTTCACACTTATATCTACACCATGATATTTTTGTATCTAGAAATCTTTCTATATCAGGATAAATAGACTTTCCCTTCCAATATCAACCTAAATGCAGCTGTACCATGAAATAGTCAATGTAATTCATTCTTTGTAGATGTTTTAGATTGTTTCCAATCATTTTTTATTAACAAAAATGCTGCAATGCTTGTATATACATTTTCCACTCTTGTGAAAATCTATAGACTAAATTACCAGACCCAGGAATTGAACACATGTCTCTTACATCACCTGCACTGGCAGATGGATTCTTTACCACTAGTGCCACCTGGGAAGCCCATGTACAACTCTAAGCTGACATTTATTTAATCAATACTCATATCAATAAAGAGAAAACTGCTAGGACTCAAGAAGCATTCCTTGACCCTTCTGCAATCCCCATAAAGGCTAACTGCTGTCTCCATTTTTGTGATAGCTATTTTTTACAGTTACTGATAATTGTATTTATATATGTTTTAACTTCATATAAATGTAATCATAGTTTTGTTGTCTTTTTAAATGTTCCCTTTTACTCAACTTGTGGGTGAGAATCTTCCATGTTGTACATTTAGTTATGACTCAGTCATTTTTGTTGTATAGCATTTTCTGTGCCATAATTGATGTAGTCATCCTACTGTTGGTGAATATGTGGGCTTTTTACAGTTTTCTTTTTTCTGTTCTAAAACATGCTAATGTGAATAACATTGCATATGTAAACAAAAGAACAGGGACCAGATTTTTTCCGAGTCATTTCTCTGGGAGAAGTATGCAGATTTTCAATTGATTATGTGATGACAAGCCATTTTTCTAAGACTTCTATAATTTATGTTCTTCCATCAATGTTGACGTATTTCTATTTTTCTGTTCTTACTGGTACCTGATGATGTTAGATGTTGGCTTGTTCAGAGTTTAGCTAATTTTACTCCATAATATCGCTGGTCTGAAATCCTTTTTGTGTGGAAGTTAGCTTCCTCCCTAAATGAAAGATACTCATGGAAGTGGGCCAGGGGTTGTTCTGTGTTGCACAGGTCCAACATGCCAAGGCACTAATTCCATGCTCTCAGGGTCCAGGAGCCAGCCTTAATGATCCTGCCATCATCATACTAGTGGAGGCTGTTCCCAATCCCAGTGAGGCCAACTGGGACACCCTGGATAGGGAAATGGCCACTTACAAGTCCAGCCACTGGGGACATCCACTGCAGAGCTTTCCACTGACAATTCTTAAAGTCAAATAAGTGGGGGATAACAGACAATTAGAAACTGATCCAAGGGTGGGGGGGGGGGCGGGGAGAAAGAAACTGAAACTTAAAACCTTGTGAGTTTCAAGAGTTGAGATATTTCTAAAGATTTTATGGAGCAGAAGGGAGAAAAAGGTGTTGACTGGCTGTTGAGAGTGTTTAATACTGGCTCTGAGCTACTGCTGACTGCCACAGGAATAAGATAAGTTGCCAGCACGTCCAAGGACCCCCAAATGGATAACCTGTTAAAAGACCCCCAGAGCATTACCCCAGGGATTGACAGCTTCCTAGAGCTTATACCACCTTCCAAGGACAATTACACATTTACCACCCTGGAGGTTCAGTGAGTCAAAAGTAATAACCAGATATTTCTGGCTCTTTTGGACAAAAGAGGCCAAGTCATGGTACTTTCAGATAACTCCACTGAGTTCCCCCAGAGGAACCTCATACCGCTGACAAGGTAAAGCAGGTAAAAATTTAAAGGAAGTACAAATGAAGCCACAATATGTCTATTGGTACCATATTTCTAAAGCATATCTGATATGGGCCAGTAAAATCTATATAATGCTGCTTGCTAAGCTGTTTGATAAGGGTTTGTCCCCTTGCACCCTCTATTATTGCACAACCTGCTCTCAGGTTGCAACTGCGTGGAAGATGGTGAGACCATCAAAAAATCAAGATGGTAGAGGGATCATTTATCTGGTGAGCAGATGTGAATGGTGTTCTCTAATATCAAAGGAGCGGGGATTCACAGGATTAACGGGAGAATCTTTGGAGAAGACCACTAGTCAGTGTGTGGGGGTTGGAGAACTGGGGACCAGTGAATTAAGCAGTCTTACAGCCTGGGGTAAAACTTCTGCTCATTTAGGGGACCTTCTACTGCTTCAAAGCTTGAGGAATGTGTCTTTGCATAAGCCATTGTGCCTCTCTATAAATCCAACTGCTTGGGGCAAGTAAACCAGACAGAAATTCCACAAGATCTCATGTTCTAGAGCCCAAGATTGAATAGTTTGGGAGGTGAAATTGGTACTTTGATTTGAATCTATAATGGCTGGTAGGCCAAAGGGGAGGAGGACATACCTGGTTAAGAGAAGGATTACATGATGGCCAACAGCATTACTGGAAGGAGCTACCAGCAGGAAGCAGGAAAAGCATGATGGTGGTTGTATATACCTATCAGCTCCAGCAGAGGATGGCAGTGGCCACGTGAAACCATCGCTAATGCTTTCATGCTTGCCATCGCTGATATGGTCTGTCTCCCTGGGACACATGTCCTATATCCCCACAGGGAGCCTTCCAGAATTTTGTTGAGGCACAAAGGAGGCAGTTATTTAGTAAAGCTGGGATGAGGGGATGCTGCATCTCTATGCCCAGTCAGGGAGTGCCATCACTTCCCCCAGGACCTGATGTAACATGGGCCAACTCTGCTAGTGGGTACTGCAGATACCCAGACTGCCATCTCCCCTCCTCCCCACAGCGTACTTATAATCCCTACTGTACATCATAACCCTGCCTCACACTCTGCAGTCCTTGATTTGTTCCCATGGCTCTTACCATCTGCCAGGGAGAAATGACTGAGAGGTATTCAAACAGTAGAGTCTTTTCATCAGAGGCATTATCCTTATTGCTTTGATTAAATGTGCTTTAAACTGGTTTTGAAAAACAATACCTGTGTCCTTTAACATACTCGCTACACAAGTGATTGCTATTTTTGACAATAAGTCATCACAGGATGAACTGTTAAGAGTTTAGCTAAACTATTCCCCTTTGTGTGGCCAGGAAGCTGACAGGGTTCTTGAGTTTACAGTAGCCCCTGCCCTGAGCACATACCCTAGAAAACAGCCTGCAGAATCATAAATAAATATAAATTCCTGATATGACACCATCGCCCGCCCCAACCATCCTTGTGGTAAGCTCTCTCCCCTACCTCCCAGGGTTTTTCTTTGTGTGCCCCTTAGGTAGGACCCCTGTGAAGCTTATCAAAATCTCACTCTATCTGGCTTGAATTCACCAGATTGGCCTTAGCCAGGAGCCCCAAAGTGCTGTCACAGACCCTAATGAAGGCCTGTGCCCCAGGTCCTGTCTTTCTCTTTACACTCTGCCTTGACCTCACCACATGGCCCCTCGAGTTGTGTGGCTATATATGCCATCTTCATAAATGTGAAATAAATTCTACTATGACTTTAATAGGCATTGCCTGGATTTCTGATAAGATTGAGTACTTACCTTTTCACATGTTTATGAAGCATTTGAATTTCTTCTATATATATCTTCTGGAATATTTTGCTGAATTTTTCAATGAGTTGTCTTTTTCCACAGATTTGTAGGTGCTAGTCTTGTATGTGTCTCAAATATTTTCTAATTGTAGCTTGCCTTTTATCTCTCAATATGCATATAAAAAATCTTAATTTGGGACTTTTGCATGTTCACTTTTTTAATTAAATATACAAATGCAGTGGTCATTAAGATATTATTCCATATTATTTTCTAAAAGTTAACTAGTTTTGACTTTCATATTAGGACTATAATTTACCTGGTCTTGGTTTTTTTATGTATGGTAGATGCAAGATTTCAATCTCATTATTTTGCATACAGGTATTCATTTTTGTCAGCAGTATTAATTGAAGAGTCCCCTCTTTCTGACTGATCTTGCAATTCATTGTCATAAATGAAGTTTCCATACATGTATAAGAGAGTTTTATAGTTGATATTTAATTTCATGGACCTAGTTCCAAATATTATACTGTTTTCATAACTAGTTCATATTATGCCCTGTCTTGATACATGCTAAGATCTTTTCCTATTTCATCAATAGTATCTTACCTTTTGAACATCTACATATATTTTAGAAATGCAAATATGAATTTGGGGAAAGCTGATATCTTTACAGTATTTAATGTTTCAGTCTATGGTTATGGTATACATATTAATTCATTTAGCTTTTCTTAAATTTCATTCAATAAAATTTTATGATTTTATAACATTCTAAGAATGATGTAGTAACTTGAGAAGTCCAATGTCCTCACTGAGAACAATTTAAAAAGTGGTTGAAATAAGTTAAAAATATTTTGAAGACATCGGAGTGCTACCAAGAAACCAAGGATTAAGGGAACAAATTTTAAAAAAGAAGAACTGTGAGTTTGAGTTGAGCCAACATTTTATGAGAAATCCAGGAAGACAGCTAATAAAAAATAACAAAGAAATGAGCAGTAGACAGTAAGTCTCGTGAAACCAGAATGGTGGGAAATTCAGACACAAAACATGAGAAGTTCTGGGAACTTGATTCCAGTTATTGAGAAAGTTTACCTTAATTCATTTATTATATTCTGAAGCTTAGCACACAAGGTGTATAAAATGCTAAGCCAAACACCTCTGACACTCACAGCGGTATAGTGAGGGCTTTTTTGCACTCTTACAGGTAATGACCTGGAGAGCACAAAGGGCTTCGTTTTGGAGGCTGATCTTCAAGCTGGGAGTGGGGGAGTGGGGTGGGGGAGGGGAATCATCCAGAAATAGGAAAGACACCAGACCGAGAAGGCAAGAGAGATTCTTTACAAAAGTGAATCGGATGCTTTTCTGTCCATGTGTTCCATAATCAGACTATCATGGAAATCCAGCCAGCCAGCCAGCCAGCCACCATTGTTTCGCTCCTTTTCTGTTCTCTACATTTTTAACGGCGACGTTCAGAGTTATCCCTAACTCCCCCTGCCAAGTGAGGCCTGTATGTCGCTGTGTGCTGGAGGACACCGTGCTATCCACATCTTGATCTTGGACTGAACAAAACTGGGAGTGTGTTCGTTGCTTGGCTTCATTACCGGTGCACTAAGCACGGCCGAGAGGAGCTACCCCACGTCCGAGGTCAAGGGCAGCGGCCAAGAGTGCCAGGCTGCAACAGCGCAGGAACGGCAGAGAAGAGCTACCGAAGTCTGAGGTCAGGGGCGGCGGCTGGGAGGAGGTACCCCACGCCCCCACGCTGGAGGCCAGGGGCAGCAGCCGGGAGGAGCTACCCAACACCGGAGGCCAGGGGCGGCTGCCGGGAGGACCAACCCCACGTCCAAGGGGTGGTGGCTGCGCAGGCGCAGGAGGGCCTAGAGCAGCTACCCAACGTTGAAGGTCAGGAAGGGCGCTGGTGAGGAGATACCCCTCATCCAAGGTAAGGAGCAGCGGCTGCTGCGCTTTGCTGGAGCAGCTGTGAAGAAATACCCCACGTCCAAGGTAAGAGAAACCCAAGTAAGATGGTAGGTGTTGCAATAGGGCATTAGAGGGCAGACACACTGAAACCATAGTCAGAGAAAACTAGTCAATCTAATCACACTAGGACACGGCCTTGTCTAACTCAATGAAACTAAGCCATGCCCGTGGGCAACCCAAGACGGGTGGGTCATGGTGGAGAGATCTGACAGAATGTGGTCCACTGGAGAGGGGAATGGCAAACCACTTCAGTATTCTTGCCTTGAGAACTCCATGAACAGTATGAAAAGGCAAAATGATAGGATACTGAAAGAGGAACTCCCCAAGTCAGTAGGTGCCCAATATGCTACTGGAGATCACTGGAGAAATAACTCCAGAAACAATGAAGGGATGGAGCCAAAGCAAAAAGAATACCCAGCTGCGGATGTGACTGGTGATAGAAGCAAGGTCCGATGCTGTAAAGAGCAATATTGCATAGGAACCTGGAATGTTAGGTCCATGAATCAAGGCAAATTGGAAGTGGTCAAACAAGAGATGGCAAGAGTGAATGTCGATATTCTAGGAATCAGTGAACTGAAATGGACTGGAATGGGTGAATTTAACTCAGATGACCATTATATCTACTACTGCGGGCAGGAATCCCTCAGAAGAAATGGAGTAGCCATCATGGTCAACAAAAGAGTCTGAAATGCAATACTTGGATGCAATCTCAAAAACGACAGAATGATCTCTGTTTGTTTCCAAGGCAAACCATTCAATATCACAGTAATCCAAGTCTATGCCCCAACCAGTAACACTGAAGAAGCTGAAGTTGAATGGTTCTGTGAAGACCTACAAGACCTTTTAGAACTAACACCCAAGAAAGATGTCCTTTTCATTATAGGGGACTGGAATGTAAAAGTAGGAAGTCAAGAAACACCTGGAGCAACAGGCAAATTTGGCCTTGGAATACGGAACGAAGCAGGGCAAAGACTAATAGAGTTTTGCCAAGAAAGTGCACTGGTCATAGCAAACACCCTCTTTCAACAACACAAGAGAAAACTCTACACATGGACATCACCAGATGGTCAACACCGAAATCAGATTGATTATGTTCTTTGTAGCCAAAGATGGAGAAGCTCTATACCGTCAACAAAAACAAGACCGGGAGCTAACTGTGGCTCAGATCATAAACTCCTTATTACCAAATTCAGACTTAAATTGAAGAAAGTAGGGAAAATCACTAGACCGTTCAGGTATGACCTAAATCAAATCCCTTATGATTATACAGTGGAAGTGAGAAATAGATTTAAGGGCTTAGATTTGATAGATAGAGTGCCTGATGAACTATGGAATGAGGTTCGTGACATTGTACAAGAGACAGGGATCAAGATATCCCCATGGAAAAGAAATGCAGAAAAGCAAAATGGCTGTCTGGGGAGGCCTTACAAATAGCTGTGAAAATAAGAGAAGTGAAAAGCAAAGGAGAAAAGGAAAAATATAAGCATCTGAATGCAGATCTCCAAAGAATGACAAGAAGAGATAGGAAAGCCTTCCTCAGTGATCAATGCAAAGAAATAGAGGAAAACAACAGAATGGGAAAGACTAGAGATCTCTTCAAGAAAATTAGAGATATCAAGGGAACATTTCATGCAAAGGTGGGCTCGGTAAAGGACAGAAATGGTATGGACCTAACAGAAGCAGAAGATATTAAGAAGAGGTGGCAGGAATACACAGAAAAACTGTACAAAATAGAGCTTCCCAACCCAGATAATCACGATGGTATGATCACTCACCTAGAGCCAGACATCCTGGAATGTGAAGTCAAGTGGGCCTTAGAAAGCATCACTACAAACAAAGCTAGTGGAGGTGATGGAATTCCAGTTGAGCTATTTCAAATCCTGAAAGATGATGCTGTGAAAGTGCTGCACTCAGTATGCCAGCAAATTTGGAAAACTCAGCAGTGGCCACAGGACTGGAAAAGGTCAGTTTTCATTCCAATTCCAAAGAAAGGCAATGCCAAAGAATGCTCAAACTACTGCACAATTGCACTCATCTCACACGCTAGTAAAGTAATGCTCAAAATTCTCCAAGCCAGGCTTCAGCAATACATCAACCACGAACTTCCTGATGTTCAAGCTGGATTTAGAAAAGGCAGAGGAACCAGATATCAAATTGCCAACATCCACTGGATCATCAAAAAAGCAAGAGAGTTCCAGAAAAACATCTACTTCTGCTTTATTGACTATGCCAAAGCCTTTGACTGTGTGGATCACAATAAACTGTGGAAAATTCTTCAAGAGATGGGAATACCAGACCACCTGATCTGCCTCTTGAGAAATCTGTATGCAGGTCAGGAAGCAACAGTTAGAACTGGACATGGAACAACACACTGGTTCCAAATAGGAAAAGGAGTACGTCAATGCTGTATATTGTCACCCTGCTTATTTAACTTCTATGCAGAGGACATCATGAGAAACGCTGGACTGGAAGAAACACAAGCTGGAATCAAGATTGCCAGGAGAAATATCAATAACCTCAGAGATGCAAATGACACCACCCTTATGGCAGAAAGTGAAGAGGAACTAAAAAGCCTCTTGATGAAAGTGAAAGTGGAGAGTGAAAAAGTTGGCTTAAAGCTCAACATTCAGAAAACGAAGATCATGGCATCCGGTCCCATCACTTCATGGGAAATAGATGGGGAAACAGTGGAAACAGTGTCAGACTTTATTTTTTTGGGCTCCAGAATCACTGCAGATGGTGACTGCAGCCATGAAATTAAAAGACGCTTACTCCTTGGAAAGAAAGTTATGTCCAACCTAGAAAGCAGAGACATTATTTTGCCAACAAAGGTTCGTCTAGTCAAGGCTATGGTTTTTCCTGTGGTCATGTATGGATGTGAGAGTTGGACTGTGAAGAAAGCTGAGCGCCGAAGAATTGATGCTTTTGAACTGTGGTGTTGGAGAAGACTCTTGAGAGTCCCTTGGACTGCAAGGAGATCCAACCAGTCCATTCTGAAGGAGGTCAGCCCTGGGATTTCTTGGGAGGGAATGATGCTGAAGCTGAAACTCCAGTACTTTGGCCACCTCATGCGAAGAGCTGACTCATTGGAAAAGACTCTGATGCTGGGAGGGATTGGGGGCAGGAGGAGAAGGGGACGCCAGAGGATGAGATGGCTGGATGGCATCACTGACTCGATGGACGTGAGTCTGAGTGAACTCCGGGAGTTGGTGATGGACAGGGAGGCCTGGCGCGCTGTGATTCATGGGGTTGCAAAGAGTCGGACACAACTGAGCGACTGAACTGAACTGAACAGGTAATGACAAATATTAAAGTTCTTCAGAATTTAAAATTAGTCTTCCACTGATTTCTGGCCTTTACAAGTCGAATGAGGACTTTTCATTTATTTGAATCATTGTCTCCTTGTGAACAGTGTGTCATTTTTCTCTGGATGCCTTCAAGTGTATGCTTTATTATTGACCATCCGGAGATTGATATGATATGCCCAGGCAATATTTAATTTGAGTTTTGTACGGACTCTGGATTTTATAGTAATTTTCAGTATGCATTGATATTTTTATCTTCAGTTCAGTCCCTCAGTCGTGTTTGACTCTTTGCAACCCCATGGCCAGGCATCTTTGTCCATCACCAACTCTTAAAGCCTGCTCTAACTCATGTCTATTGAGTCGGTGATGCCATCCAACCATCTCATCCTCTGTCATCCCCTTCTCCTCCTGCCTTCAGTCTTTCATAGCATCAGGGTCTTTTCCAAGAAATCAATTCTTTGCATCATGTGGCCAAAGTATTGGAGCTTCAGCATCAGTCCTTCCAATGAACATTCAGGACTTATCTCCTTTAGGATGGACTGCTTGGTCTCCTTTCTGTCCAAAGGACTCTCAAGAGTCTTCTCCAACACCACAGTTCAAAAGCATCAATTCTTCGGCACTCAGCTTTCTTTATAGTCCAACTCTCACATCCATACATGACCACTGGAAAAACCATAGCCTTGACTAGACGGACCTTTGTTGGCAAAGTAATGTCTCTGCTTTTCAATATGCTGTCTAGGTTGGTCATAGCTTTTCTTCCTAGGAGCAAGCATCTTTTAATTTCATGGCTGCAGTCACCATCTGCAATGAGTCTGTCACTGTTTCCATTGTTTCCCCATATATTTCCCATGAAGTGATGTGACTGGATGCCATGATCTTAGTTTTTTGAATGCTGAGTTTTAAGCCAGCTTTTTCAATCTTCTTTTTCAACTTAATCAAGAGGCTCTTTAGTTTCTCTTCACTTTCTGCCATAAGGGTGATGTCATCTGCATATCTGAGGTTATTGATATTTCTCCCAGCAATCTTGATTCCAGCTTGTGCTTCATCTAGCCCAGCATTTCACATGATGTATTCTGCATAAAAATTCTATAAGCAGGGTGACAATATACACCCTTGACATACTCCTTTGACAATTTTGAGCCAGTCCATTGTTCCATGTCCAGTTCTAACTGTTGCTTCTTGACCTGCATATGGGTTTCTCAGGAGGCAGGTCAGGTGGTCTGGTATTCCCATTTCTTTAAGAATGTTTACAGTTTGTTGTGATCCACACAATCAAAGGCTTTGGCATAGTCAGTAAAGCAGAAGTAGATGTTTTTCTGGAATTCTCTTGCTTTCTATGATCCAACAGATATTGGAAATTTGATCTCTGATTCCTCTGCCTCCTCTAAATCCAGCTTAAACATCTGAAAGCTCTCAGTTCACATTCTGTTGCAGCCTAGCTTGGAGAATTTTGAGCATTACTTTGCTAGCATGTGAGATGAGTGCAATTGTGCAGCAGTTTGAGCATTCTTTGGTATTGCCTTTCTTTGGGACTGGAATGAAAACTGACCTTTTCCAGTCCTGTGGCCACTGCTGAGTTTTCCAAATTTGCTGGCATACTGAGTACAGAACTTTCATAGCATCATCTGTTAGGATTTGAAATAGGTCAGCTGGAATTCCATCACCTCTACTAGCTTTGTTTGTAGTGATGCTTCCTAATGCCCACTTGACTTCGCATTCCAGGATGTCTGGTTCTAGGTGAGTGATCACACCATTGTGGTTATCTGGGTCATTAAGGTCTTAGCATGCAATTAATTTGTCTATGCTTGAACTTCGTGGTCTGTCATGCTTCTCACTGGTTCATATGTCTATTAAGAATGCTTCAGTCTGTAGCACTCTGTTTCAGGAGTCAGTCTGAGACATGAACATTGTTTATACACAGAATTAGAACTTC
Source organism: Bos indicus x Bos taurus (assembly GCF_003369695.1). NCBI lineage: Eukaryota > Metazoa > Chordata > Mammalia > Artiodactyla > Bovidae > Bos > Bos indicus x Bos taurus. Next base: position 21,149,413 of record NC_040081.1, on the reverse strand, counting down.
TCTTTTTTGGCTTTCTCCATTCCCTATGTTCACCCAATATCTGACATTTTTCCATAAATCTTTCACTTAGAAATAAATTGACTTCTCGGCTTCCCTCTGTCCTCACCACAATTGTAGGGCCACAGAAACAAATAACTCATGATGTACTTCTTACTTACTCCATTTTCAACTCTTTTCCAAAGTCTGCATGCCTTGATCACTTTCCAGAGCTCTTCAGTAATTGACATTATTGTTTTGCCAGAGTTACTATTGTTATCTATGGAAGGGTCAATATTTTTTAAGCAGATCATCATCCTAAGACAAAAACAGGACTATCTTTCTCCACTTGTGCCATGGTTTCTATTTATCTGTTAGAATTCCTCATCAATTCAGACACATTGCCCAATTTTCCACAAGATCCTTTAATATATATGTCTTAGTTTATAGTAAAGTGTTAGTCACTCAGTCACATCTGACTCTTTGTGACCCCATGGATCGTAACCTGCCAGGCTCCTCTGTCCATGGAATTCTCCAGGCAAGACTACTAGAGTGGTTTGCCATTCCCTTCTCCAGGGGATCTTCCTGACCCAGGGATCAAATCTGGGTCTCCTGCATTGCAGGCAGATTCTTTACCCTCTGAGCCACCAGGCAAGACCTAGTCATAGTAGAAGCTTTGTCGGTTTATCTTAATGCCTGCAGATCTCTGGGTCTCTTTCTATTAATTCTTTCTTCTCTGTTATTTACATGTTATATATTCTTTCTTCTTTGCATGCATTATAACTCGATATTATGTATTCAGTTCTGTTCAGTTCTGTTCAGTTGCTCAGTTGTGTCCGACTCTTTGCGACCCCATGAATCACAGCATGCCAGGCCTCCCTGTCCATCACCAACTCCTGAAGTTCACTCAGACTCACGTCCATTGACTCAGTGATGCCATCCAGCCATCTCATCCTCTGTCACCCCCTTCTCCTCCTGCCTCCAATCCCTCCCAGCATCAGAGTCTTTTCCAATGAGTCAGCTCTTCGCATGAGGTGGCCAAAGTACTGGAGTTTCAGCTTTAGCATCAGTCTTTCCATAGAAATCCCAGGGCTGATCTCTTTCAGAATGGACTGGTTGGATCTCCTTGCAGTCCAGGGGACTCTCAAGAGTCTTCTCCAACACCACAGTTCAAAAGCATCAATTTTTCGGCACTCAGCTTTCTTCACAGTCCAATTCTCACATCCATACATGACCACTGGAAAAACTATAGCCTTGAATAGCTGGACCTCTGTTGGCAAAGTAATGTCTCTGCTTTTGAATGTGCTACCTAGGTTGGTCATAACTTTCCTTCCAAGTATTATGTATTATATTGTATTAACTTGATATTATATTCTATTAAATTGATGTTATATATATAATAGTATATTGTATATATATATTATGTATATAATATTATTGTATTATAACTTGATATTATGCTGAGCTGTATCTGTAAAAAAATGGCAGAAGAAAATAATATACACTCCAGAAAAGGACATGCCATGTTCCTGATTGGCTAGTACCAAAGGCCAAGCCAGTCTAAGCTGCTGCTGAACTGGGTCTGAGCCCTATTACATCCATTGTTAGACTCACTTCACCACATGCTTCAGATATTTGATGGTAGGATCAGGGTTTTATTTTCAGTAGAGCTTTGAGTCTCAGCACTTATGAGACTTTGCATATCTCTTTATAATTGACAGCTCAGCAGCTAACTTTCCAACTTGTGGGAGACCTTTCTCTACATTACAGCCTATCCATTAGCTTTCTTCCCCCCGCCCTCTACCAGGGAATTATCTTTGTTTGCTAGACTTCCTCTGGGCTTTTTTTTTTTTTTTTTTAGGAGAACTCTCTTCACCCTGCTGCCCTGCTCCTAGCCTTTGTTGGGCCATTTTTATGTCCTTGGTGAGGTCTTGGTGGCCTCAGAGGAATTGCTTTCAGCACTCCTGATCAGTACCTAGCCTTCTGAGGTATGCTATATTTTACTCAGTGCTGTGTGCCTAGAGAGATTTCCTTCATCTTCTGACCTGTCCTGTGTACAGACATGGGGAAATACATCGAAGGGAAGGAATTTATTTCAGCTCTCTTGCCTTCTTGCAGGTTTAAATTCACTAAACTCTGTTCATCCAGTGAAGGCCTGTGGGAAGCTATGGATGCAGACATCATTACTTGGGCTCCTTTAGAGGCTAATCCCTGAAGACATGCCACATGTTGACACTAAGCTCTGGACACAGAGCTAAAAGGGTGGCTGGTTTTTCCACGGGCTTCCCTAGTGACTCAGTCGGTAAACAATCCACCTACAATGTAGGAAACCTGGGTTCAATCCCTGGGTCGGGGAGATCTCCTGGAGAAGGAAATGGCAACCCACTCGAGTATCCTTGCCTGGGAAATCTCTTCCTTACCCCATTTTAAGGTAATCCTTCCTATATCTGCCTGAAAGCAGTTATGGATATCTTTTCCTCTAGGAAAGACAACTTTCTGCATCTTCCGAAAGGTAGTTATTTTAGACTCTGCTTATTCTGCTCAGTAATGATTTGAAAAAAAAAAAAAAAGCTAAATGATTTTTGTCTTCAGTTTGTTCTCATTGTTAGGATGAGCACAAGTGGAACAACAGTTCCATTTGATTTTTTAAAAATTCTAACTCAGAGCAGAATCGTGTCCATGGTTTTTTTGTTTGTTTGTTTTCTTATATAGTTGTTTTGCCTAGTTTTATTAGAATATATAAAGACATTAAAAATCTAGTCTTGTACTACCACCATCTTCCCTAAATTCCTGCTTGTTTTATATACTTAATTTATTATAAGAAATGTTTATGTGCTGGAAAAAAATCTGTTGTTTCTCATATTTATTACAAATTTTTGAACAAACATCAAGCTGAATTGAAAAGAACATGCATGATTTCCCAACTTTACATGTGGAAAATTGATTTCTTAATTTTTATATTTAATGTTATAGATATTTTAGAGAAATTATATTCTATATTAATTGGAAAGTATCTCAGTGGTAGATAATCTGTGTGCAATTCAGGAAACACAGGAGATGTGGATTTGATCCCTGGGTGGGGAGGATGCCCTGGAGGAGGAAAAGGCAACCCACTCTAGTATTCTTGCCTGGAAAATCCCATGGATAAAGGGGCCTCATTGGCTACAGCCCATGGGTGGAGTTGAAAAGAGTTGGATACAACTGGGTGACTAAGCATTCACTCACTCATTTCCATTTAGATCTAATTTAAATAATTTATGATATGTATTTCAATCCCTTTATATTTAAGAAAACATTTTAAAACATGACAAATCAAAACATGCAAAGAGAAAAGAAAATTAAAGGAGATAAACTAAAGCTAGAAGTAACATAATATAAAACTAATATAATATAAAAGCTATATTAATATATATGATATATATATAATATATATAATGCATATATAAGTTAAAAGCTAGAAGTAAGGCACATTTAAAACAAAAACCCACAAAATACTTTATTAATAAAATTATATTAGATTTATAGCAATATCTAATATTGCTTAATTGTTCTAAGATTTCTGCCTTTCATTATTCTTCTATCTTTTTTATACCTTTAAGAAATAGCAAAAAGGGACAGATTGGGAGAGTAAGTGTTTAAATGATGTATCAGAGGACTTTCCTGGTGTCCAGTGGTATGACTTTACTTTCCAATGCAGGGAGTGTAGGGTCGATCCCTAGTTGAAGAGCTAAGATCCCACATGCCTCGCATCCAAACAGAAGCAATGTTGTACAAGTTCAATACAGACTTCATAAATGATCCCCATTAAAAAATTCTTATAAAAAGTAAAGAGCAAATGATTTGTTACCACTCCATTTTCTTAGTTCCAGATACACACTTAATTGTCTGCCTGTGATACTGGAATAGTTCTCCCTCGCCAGCTAGCATGACGTTAAGCTTCACCATTAGTGGGCACTCTGATGTGTGATATTCTTGGCAGGCTTCCCCACCTCCCTGTGGGCAGCTTCCTCTGTCACGGAGAGGGTGGGTCCCCAGTAAGCTTCACTCCTAAATGGTATTGCCCCATGGATGGTTGTTTGGCACCTGCTTAGGTGGCTTAACAATGAGTTCTGAAGTGTGACACTTCCCCAGGGGCAGCTTTCCAGCAAGTACTGAAGATGTAGCACTTCACTAACTTCTCCACCTTCCAGGAGGCCACAGCTCTGCCCTCTACAAGGAGGTCTGATTCTCAGCTCTGGGGTCCTGCCACTTTCAGATGTATTTCTAGTTTGGGTGTTTGCATCAGTGCTAGGGCTAGTGACTACTTCATGGAGCCGCTGTTCCTGTATTCTGTAGGATATGCTTTGTAGCTAATCCAAAGCTCCAGTCCCTTGTTTTAAATTAAGGCATAAATTCTGTCTCCTAATAGGACCCTGAGTAATTCAGATGGGAGCACCACTAGTGAAGTGGGACAAGCTCTAGGAAGAGGGCTGTCCATTCTGGTTTACAGAACTCAGAAGGAAGAAGACTATGTTAATAAGCAACATGATTAGAAAATTCTAGGATGGCAATTTTAAGAAGTTGTAAGAATTGAGAAATAAAGCAAACTTAACCTATAAATTCAGATTCTAAAACTTTATATTCAGAGACAAAAGGAAACTTCAGAGAAGTTTTTTATTGGAGATTAGGGATCAAATAACTGGATTAAATACAGAGCTATTCTGAATCACTGAGAATAGGCAGTGTTTCCATTCTTCACATGACTGGAGAATAAGGCAAGTTATCAGGAAACACTGAAGCACAAGGGGAAAGTTCCAGGTACAACTGCTAGAATTACCAGAAATATTTGGTTTCTATACATACATTTGTATATTTTTCATATTTTACATCTTTGGCAGCCAAAGATGGAGAAGCTCTATACAGTCAGCAAATACAAGACCAGGAGCTGACTGTGGCTCAGATCAGGAATTCCTTATTGCCAAATTCAGACTTAAATTGAAGAAAGTAGGGGAAACCACTAGACCATTCAAGTATGACCTAAATCAAATCCCTTAACGATTATACAGTGGAAGTGAGAAATATTTTTAAGGTACTAGATCTGATAAACAGAGTGCCTGATGAACTATGGACAGAGGCTTGTGACACTGTACAGGAGACAGGGATCAAGACTATTACCAAGAAAAAGAAATGCAAAAAAGCAAAATGGCTGTCTGAGGAGGCCTTACAAATAGCTCTGAAAAGAAGAGGACCAAAAAGCAAAGAAGAAAAGAAAACATATACCCAACTGAATGCAGAGATCCAAAGAATAACAAGGAGAGATAAGAAAGCCTTCCTCAGTGATCAGTGCAAAGAAATAGAGGAAAACAATAGAATGGGAAAGACTAGAGATCTCTTCAAGAATATTAGAGATACCAAGGGAGCATTTCCTGCAAAGATAGGTTCAATAAATGACAGGAAAGGTATGGACCTGACAGAAGCAGAAGATATTAAGAAGAGGTGGCAAGAAGACACAGAAGAACTGTAAAAAACAAAGATCTTCATGACCCAGGTAATCTCAATGGTGTGATCACTAACCTAGAGCCAGACATCCTGGAATGTGAAGTCAAGTGGGCCTTAGAAAGCATCACTATGAACAAAGCAAGTGGAGGTGATGGAATTCCAGTTGAGCTATTTCAAATCCTAAAGGATTTGAAAGTGCTGCACTCAATATGCCAGCAAATTTGGAAAACTCAGCAGTGGCCACAGAACTGGAAAAGGTCAGTTTTCATTCCAATCCCAAAGAAAGGCAATGCCAAAGAATGCTCAAACTACCACACAATTGCATTCATCTCACACACTAGTAAAGTAATGTTCAAAATTCTCCAAGCCAGGCTTCAGCAATACATAAACCGTGAACTTCCAGATGTTCAAGCTGGTTTTAGAAAAGGCAGAGGAACCAGAAATCAAATTGCAAACATCCATTGGATCATCGAAAAAGCAAGAGAGTTCCAGAAAAACATCTATTTCTGCTTTATTGACTATGCCAAAGCCTTTGATCGTGTGGATCACAGTAAACTGTGGAAAATTCTTAAAGAGATGGGAATACCAGACCACCTGACCTACCTCCTGAGAAATCTGTGTGCAGATCAGGAAGCAATAGTTAGAACTGGACATGGAACTAATTAGACTCGTTCTAAATAGGAAAAGGAGTACATCAAGGTTATGTATTGCCACCCAGCTTATTTAACTTATATGCAGAGTACATCATGAGAAACGCTGGGCTGGATGAAGCACAAGCTGGAATCAAGATTGCCGGGAGAAATATCAATAACCTCAGATATGAAGATGACACCACCCTTATGGCAGAAAGTGAAGAGGAAGTAAAGAGCCTCTTGATGAAAGTGAAAGAGGAGCGTGAAAAAGTTGGCTTAAACTCAACATTCAGGAAACAAAGATCATGGCATCTGGTCCCATCACTTCCATGCAAATAGATGGAAAAACAGTGGAAACAGTGTCAGACTTTATTTTTTTGGGCTCCAAAATCACTGCAGATGGTGATTGTAGCCATGAAATTAAAAGACGCTTATTCCTTGGAAGGAAAGTTATGACCAACCTAGACAGCATATTGAAAAGTAGAGACATTACTTTGCCAACAAAGGTCCATCTAGACAAGCCTATGGTTTTTCCAGTAGTCATGTATTGATGTGAGAGTTGGACTATAAAGAAAGCTGAACGCCAAAGAATTAATGCTTTTGAACTGTGGTGTTGGAGAAGACTCTTAAGAGTCCCAGACCCTGGTGCTGGAAAAGATGGAAGGTGGGAGAAGAAGGGGACGATAGAGGATGAGATGGTTGGATGGCACCACAGACTCAATCGGCATGAGTTTGAGTAAACTCCAGGAGTTGGCCATGGACAGGGAGATCTGGTGTGCTGCAGTCCATAGGGTCACAAAGAGTCAGACATGACTGAGTGACTGAATTGATCTGTATTTTACATAATTAACATATATGTACAGTGGAAACAGTGTCAGACTTTATTTTGGGGGGCTCCAAAATTACTACAGATGGTGATTGCAGCCATGAAATTAAAAGACACTTACTCCTTGGAAGGAAAGTTATGACCAACCTAGATAGCATATTGAAAAGCAGAGACATTACTTTGCCAACAAAGGTCCATCTAGCCAAGGCTATGGTTTTTCCAGTGCTCATGTATGGATGTGAGAGTTGGACTGTGAAGAAGGCTGAGTGCCGAAGAATTGATGCTTTTGAACTGTGGTGTTGGAGAAGACTCTTGAGAGTCCCTTGGACTGCAAGGAGATCCAACCAGTCCATTCTGAAGGAGATCAGCCCTGGGATTTCTTTAGAGGGAATGATGCTAAAGCTGAAACTCCAGTACTTTGGCCACCTCATGGGAAGAGTTGACTCACTGGAAAAGACTCTGATGCTGGGAGGGATTGGGAGCAGGAGGAGAAGGGGACGCCACAGGATGAGATGGCTGGATGGCATCACTGACTCGACGGACGTGAGTTTGGGTGAACTCCAGGAGTTGGTGATGGACAGGGAGGCCTGGCGTGCTGCTATTCATGGGGTTGCAAAGAGTCGGACATGACTGAGCGACTGAACTGAACTGATGAATGTGAATTTAAGAAAATGTTTGAACAAATGCTCTGAGGTACAAAAAATTAAATTATGTTTCAAAGCAAGGCAAAAACAGAATCATTAGGACTGATGATTCATAGCTGTTGTGTGAAAACAGCAAGAATGCCTTAGTGCTAACAGTAATGGTGTTAATTTTGATAACGAACGTATTTTCTACCCAAGTTTCGAATGGGATCAGATTAAGCTGGTAGGTGGAGATTCAATCGTCTCCAGAGTAGTGGTGGAGGGCTGGACACTGTGGAGGCTGAAAAACAACTGGGTGCCACACGAGACGGTTTCCTCCTCATGAAAAGTTCTTATGACAGTCTGCTAAAAATAATGAGAAAAGAAGTAAATGTGCCAAAATGGCTTCTTGATGTCTGTGATGAATCTAAGAATATGAATCAAGGCTTCTTATACCTAATGTTGGAATTGGAAAAAAAAAAAAAGCCGTTTGTCCAGTTGCCCAGTATGCCAACTGGGTTTTGTTCTTTGCAACTTTTGCAATGTTGGCCTAGAAATCCTGGATCTACTTTCTTTGGTACCTAAATATTCTGGACTTACTATATTCAAACAGAACCACAAATGCCTTCTGTGGCAAGCCTGAACCTTTTAGTTGGCAATAAAATTGACAAGAGAGATTGTGTTGTAATTAATAATCTTTTCGACAATTACTTATTTTGTATATCTGGATGCATTAGGACCACGACACTGTATTAAACAAGGAAGACATGGACCTGCTTCTTAGGGTGTATGATCTTTGGGAGATGAGTCTCAAATATATGAAGTTCAATCCAGGCTTAAAAACTATTCTTGGGTGTTTAGGAAGAAATTTCAGGATTACTAAAGTATGCTTATTGCATAGAATTTGATTATGTCTAGAAAACTATTTCATGATTATTAATTTTAAAAACTGTCTAACAGAGCCCATGAAATGAGCAGTAGGCATTAGAGATTCTTGTCTATCATTTAGTTACTTAGCTCTTTTGCAAATGTTTCTGTACACCAACGATGGGGTATATAAGGAGACGGCCAGGATTCCATCTTCCTAGTTGTACAAAGCCCTTGGTCATTGTAAAGTCAAACGCACTCTCTTTAAAATTCCAATGATTTCCCATCATAAAAAGATATTCTCCAAAGTAACTTCAAATCTCCACTGAACAAATTAAATAGCAGTTTCCATTACTAAAACTAAAATAAATCTCTTACTCAATAGATATCTTATCATTATACAGGATGAATTATTATACAGGATGAGTAAGTGGGTGATTGAGAAAAAATGAAGCATTTTAGGAAGTCTTTTTTGGTGAACTTTATCCAGTCTTTACATGAATATCTTGCTCCAGAGAACAGCACATTCCATTGTGTCAGAGGCTACTGAGTGAGTAGTAATCTAATTTAACTAAACAACTTGTAAATTTAGAAAGACACCCTGGAAACTGAGCAAAATTATCATTATATTAATATTTTTGACTCAATTAGGTGATTTTGTTGACTATATTGATCAAATTAATTGCCTAGCTTTTAGTTTTGTTTTTTCATCCTGTGAAAACATCCAGAATAACCAATGGCATAAAATCATGAAGTGATTTTCACATGGAGGAAACCAATAAAATTAAAAGTGACAAGGACAAGAATTGCAAGACATGTGGTTTAGAAATTAACACATTTAAATTGTAAATCAATGAATAGCCTCTATGTGGGATATATTAAAATGACCATAATGATGTCGTAAGAAGCCAATAATTAAATTAGACAAATACTGCTGTGCCTTGCTTATTGTCCTTGGGTAATGAAAGGATATTTAGCTATTTTAATTTTCTCTTAAGGCAGATATAGTAAAGTCACATTTTACTTATCCTGCGTATTTTGCTACTTTTTGAAATAGCATATTTAAACAAGAGAAGATATCACATGACCACCTTTGAATGGTGTGGGAAGGTTCTGTGTCCTTAGGTGCTTTTTCTCAGGGCATTGATATTTTCACTGGTTGAAATCCTGCCAAGCTAACACAGATCTTAATTCCTTTAGAACCTTTATATTTTAACTGTGGCCTAAGGACAAGCAGCACTGTTATGACCTAGAATCTTTTCAGAACTGTGGAATTTTAGGTCCCATCCCAGATGTACTCAACCATCACCTTCATTTTAACAAGATCCCTGGAAGCTGTGTATATACAATAAAAGTTATAGTATGGATTTTCCTTCTCATTCCTGCTTCATTTAAATAAATATAGAGCTTTCTAATGAAACAAATGATCATTGAGCATAAACTATATAGCATACACTGGGCAATGGAGACGTGAGCCAAATCACATTGTTCTAAATACACAGCCCTAAGTCTATGGGAAGACTCGACTATGTTCCCTAAAATGAAATTTTGTCTTCCTGTCACACTGGAAGTGCCTGATCATTGACAACTCTTCAAGTCCTACTAGCTTTTTCAATTGATCCTTTTCAGACAGAATTGAGGATGTCTTTATTTGGAAGTTGAGCTTTGACACTCCAATACTCTAGGATTTTGAAAAGAATGGAAAGCGGGCTTTTGTCACATAAAATAAAAGATGAGCTTCAAGAGACATGGTTTCTGGACCTGCAACCTCAACTACTTAGCATAAGACATACTTCATATTTGACTTTATATTTCACATGCTAAGATCCTTGACTGGCACTTAATAAGTATACAATTATACTTTTGTTTAAAAAAATAATTAATGAATCAACCTTAAGAGTGGATCTTAAGCAATCATTTAGTCTCATTGGGTTTTAGGTTTTATTAAACTTAATATTTTTAAAATATCTTCCAGATCTAGGATTCTGTGAGTTCTGCTATTGTTGAATGCAGTGACGTTGGGGAGAGGAAAGTACCACTGTTTTACACTGCAAATTGTTTATAAGTTTCCATTTAAATAATACATAAAAAGGAAAACTTAAAACTATTTTGTCTTTTAAAAAATACATATATATTTTGCCCATTTCCTTGCATGGCTTCTTTTTTGATTCTTTTATCATGTGTAGACAAAGGCAGAAGTAATAAATAGGCTAAAAGTTAATGGTAATTAAGACTTTAACTTGTTGAATATTTTATTTTGTTTCTTTTGCTTGTTGCTGATGTTGGCAGTGGAGGTCAGTCAGACATTGAAAAGAATCCAAGTTCAGAGAATCTCAAGGATGCTTCTTCCGTGGAATAACACATTTGCAATCAGTGACCTCTTCAAAGGACCATACAAGCAAATTCAAAATGTGTTTGCCGCTACCTTAACTTATGCATTTAGTAGGACTTGGATGAGATCCTATTTATGTATACTGCATTTCTACTAGATCTACTGAATGGCAGTAAAGCAGTTAATATAAATTGTCATACTCAACAAAAAGCTACTATTCCACTGTCTCTCTGTTGTTTTGGCCTCCAGTGAAACACTGCAATTAGGTTGTAGCATCACATTTCAAAAGAGATATAGAATAGAGAGTCCAGAGGAGAGCTACAAAGATGATAAAGGGTTTGGAAAATAAGACCCATGTGAAAGGTTCAGGGAAGTGGGCATGTTCTGTGTGGAGAGGAGACTGGAGGGAAACATACTGTCTGCAGATTCGTTTAGGGATGTTATAAAGAGGACTGGGACCAATTCTCATTAGTCAATGAGGACAGAACAAGAAGTAATAGGCTTCAATTCCGCAAGGGAAAATTTAGGTTAAATATAAGTACTAACTTTATAACAATATGAATAGTTGGGAATGGCACCAGCTGCCAGGGGAGGCTGTGGAATCACCATCATTGGAGAGATTCAAGGCTGAAACCCCATATCCATTGATCAAAAATGACTTAGTAATAATAAAATCAATCCCACTGTGATTCACTGGGATAGATTAGTGCCCCAGCATAGGTCCTTCCAACTCAAATGATTATATGATTAAGATACCAGCACTCAAGGGGAATTGATCTGTGTATAAGGAAGGGAAGAGAAACTTTACAAGCCACAGCTGTAAATCTGAAAATTAAGTAATCCAAGATGTTTAACTAAGGGAGAAACTGAAGCTGTTTAGGAGATGTGCAGGGAGACTAAATTAAAGAGTGTAGCCTTTACCCTAAAACATTAATCTGACTTTTGTCAGTGTTCCAAATGGAAACACTGAGACCTATGGCATTATTAATTTTCCTGGTTGGTATTTAACTGGTATGCTGCAACAATATTTTAATTTATCAATCAGAATTTAGAATTTTCTCATGATCAGAAAGAAAACTGAAAGTAGAATAATTCTTAAGAAAATAATTTTTCCACATCATATTTAGGGTCTTTTATTTATTAAAAAAAAAACATTTAAATACTATTTTTGCTTCACATACACCTGAGAGTTTTACTCGATGGGTATACAACTCTAAGATTCACGATCCACGTAATTCAATCCCAGCATGGGCCCAAAATTACCAATTCAATTTTTTAATCTTAAAATTGATTTCCCCATCTGTGATTCCCAGAGTGACTTTCAGTATTAGCCACAGCATTCTATTTCTCCATGCTCTCTGCCTTATCACATTGCCTCTTGCCAACACTGCAGTAGTAATTTTGAATCTTTGAAAAGGCAGTATTTAATTTTTTAGTTCGATTTCCCCCTCTCCACCTTTCCAGTTTACCTTTAAGAAAAAAACACACTGCCGTTGGCTCCCCTGAGTAGACTGTGTTATTACTACCATCCACATCATCAGAGTTACCGCGCCTGCTGTAGTAGATCATCTCTGCGCTGTCATGGTGATGATATATGATGGAAAAAGCCATCCATCTCAAGATTCGAGGCACAAAGCCTGGAGCAATAATGAGGGAGCCCAGCACAGGCCTGGCATGCACAGCAGTGGACATTCCCCCCCAAATAAAAGTGGACTACTCTGTAAACTGAGAATCTTTAGATGGAAAGGAAAAGCCCTGGAAGAATTTTTTTTTTTTCTTTGCTTAGAGACCTTTTATATCTCCCAAAACATTAAAAAATAATAGGTTCCTGAATTAAAAACCTTTCAAAGCTCCTCACTGCCATTCTCTCCTTTTTTTTTTTTTTGTTCTATCTCTTGTATATATTTTCCTCTTTTTATTCCTCTGCTGCTACCCCAAACTCAGGCTCTGAGTATCTTTCTCTGGTCTATTGAAGTGTTCGCTTCACCCTGTTTCTCTCTAATATACCTTTCTTACCACAGCTAAACAAATCCTGGTAAATGCTATGCTCCTCACAACACTCTTCTAATCAGAGAGTATAAACTCTTCTTCATGCTTTATCAGATAGAGTTCACATTCCTGTGCTTGATATTCAAGGCCCTGTAAAATTTAGCTTAAGCTTGATTTTCTAGCTGTAAGGTCCCCTACATTGCCAAATAGGACTCTTGGTCTTCCAGGATTTGCTTTCCTATCCATATGCTCCCTTGACGAGCAGGACACCTGGTATTTCAGAATATGTTTTGACTTTTTATGTCTTTATTCCTTGCTAGACTCTTCACCTGAGATGCAAGGTAAATAATAAGGCAAGCTTTATTGCAAACTGTGCCTGAATTCAAATGTACTGGTTATGACCTAGGACAAATAACTTTGTCTCTCCGCCCTTAGTTTCTTCACCAGTAAAATGGGAATAACAATGTTAATTCAAAAATCCTTGTGAGGAATGAATGAAAAAATGTGTATAAAGCATTTAGTACATGGCAGTCAACAAAGGCAGCTTCTGTTGTACTGTCTTGATATTATTATTAATATTTGAGTTCATTCTTTAATGGAATTCAAATGCTACCTTCTCTGTGAGGCTTTTTGATCTCATTTTCCATTTCAATTTAGTGTTCCTTCTTCTATCATAATATAGCATTTTTACATGACATCTGTTATATCCTGCCATCTCTTATACTTTACATGTAGGAAAGCAAAGTTCTCCCAAAATGTCTTGGTGGTAGAAACTGTATCTCTTATCTGTCTTCCATATCAACAATAAATGATCAATACATGATTGGGTATTCAACATATTTTCTGAGTGAATCATTGCTTTTAAATGTTCCTTGTCTTAGTGCCAGCATAGAGAGCTTTCGGATTTTCCTGGAACAATATCTAACTATGATGGATTAAAACTCAAGCACATGTTGGTTGGCAGGACAGACTAGGGCAATCGGCTGTTGAGCTCTTAGGATGAAAGTCAAGTTAAAGCTAGTTTGTGGTAAGACTCACATTCTACCTTCATCTTTTAAATATAATTTTATGGAAAAAAATACAAAACTCTTAAAGTCTACTGGTGTATACTAATTTAAGTAATTGCATTTCTTCGAGCTGCTCTGTACTTAGTGGTGCTATTTCTAAACCCAAGCAACTGGCATTCTGGTAAGCTTGTCCTCATTTCAGGTTTTAGTCCTTTAATTTTAATCTACTTGGCTATAAGAAATCTATCTACAACTCTACAACATGAAAAGTGCATCCTTTTGAAGGTTTCTTAAGTACTTTCTATAAATTAATTCCCCCCAAAACATATTTATCAACTAAGTTTATTTTTTCTTATCCAAGTTAAACATTGATTACCAGTAAAATGGAAGTGGGGCTAGAAGGAAAATAATTTTTTCTTTAATTAGTCAATCAATTATTAACAATATAGCACTTATGCTTTTAAGATCACTGTGGTCAGCAGGGCTGTTTAAGTCAAAGATTAACCCCTTTTCTACTTTTGCATTACTGGTCACTCTATGTCACTACTGTATGATGCTGCCTGTCTGCCAGTCTCGTCCACCAGCACTTTCTCCCATTTTCTGCTTCAGCAGGTTGACCTCTGCGACTTCCTGCCAGGCTTCATAGACTTTGCCTGTGCTCTTTCCTTTCTGCACTTAAAACACTTACCCTCCATCGCTGTTGCTGTCATTTAGTAGCTCAGTCATGGCCGACTCATTTGCAGCTCCATGAACTGGAGCCCACCAGGCTCCTCTGTCCATTGGATTTCCCAGGCAAGAATCCTAGGATGGGTTGCCATTTCCTTCTCAGGGGACCTTCCCAACCCAGGGATTGAACTCGTAACTCCTGCATGAGCAGGCGGATTCTTTACCATTTGAGCTCCCAGGGACGCCCCTGCATCCCATTACTTTCTTCCTCAGAAAAGCCTTGCCTAACTTATATTACTCCCCACTCCACTGATCAGCCTAGATTAATTTCCAGTGCTGAAAACATGCTGTCCTTCTCCTTTAAGATATGTAATACAATTGAAATAAAAATAATTTGTTTACACACTTGCTTAAGATATATTCCTGGGTAAAACCTAAACTCAATGAGTGAAGAGAATATATTTGCCTTACTTACATTTGTATCCCCAAGGCCTAGCAAAGAAAAAGCCCTCAATAAAATTTTCTTGAGTGAATGGAGACAGTGTATCATTAAACTGATTATTTCCCAGTGAAAAGTCAGGCAATGGACCATCCATTCCTCCTATCATCTGCTGATATTTAAACAAACAAACAAAAATCCCTCTTATTTCTGCAAAGACAACATAAAAATCTTGCAGAGACTTTTATTTACTATCTTAAAATGAACAAGATAAACGAGGCAAAAAAGAAAAATAATCACCCCAAAAAAAGCAAGCAAAAAAAACAAACAAAAAAAACCTTTGTTTGCTTAGATTCAAAATGGGGGAATTATCACTTAAATGGCACTAACATTCTGTAGGTAACTTAACATAATTTTGAGCCAGGAAATACACTAAGAATAATTTTTCTTACTTATGGGGGGACACTTATGTCTGTAAAACTCTTCCTGATTGGTAAGATTTTTTTTTATTTGAAGTATAGCTAATTTAGGATTTTAAATAGCTTAGCAGGAATTCTGTGACCTCCACTAGCTTTGTTCATAGTAATGTTTCCTAAAGTCACTTGACTTCATACTCCAGGATGTCTGACTCTACGTGAGTGACCAGACTATCATGATTATCCAGGTCATTAAGACCTTTCCTATATTGTTCTTCTGTGTATTCTTGCCACCTCTTCTTAATCTCTTCTGCTTCTGTTAGGTCCTTACTGTTTTTGTCCTTTATTATGCCCATTCTTGCATGAAATGTTCCCTTAATATCTTCAGTCTTCTTGAAGAGATTTCTAGTTATTTGTCTAATGATTATAAATTTCACCATCTAAATGAGAGCTTTCATATCTCTGATTATCAGAAAAAAAGTGTTTATCTGATGTGTGAGCTTCAAATATCTGGCCGACACAACTCTTCTGTGTTGCTTTAATTGTCTGAATGTAACTGCTTTTATTTCTTCAGTGTTAGGGTGGATGGGGGTTGGGGAGCAGATAACAAATGGGGCTGTGCATCCTTGGGTGGGCTCCATTCCTAGGAACAAATTTTTCCCACCTCTACTTTTTGTATAGAGATTTTTAACATAGGCTTCTCAAGCTTGAATATGCAATAAAGAATATTTGCCTGAGTCACCTCGAATAACTAAATCATTAAACTTACTGTATGGAGAGTATTGTCAATAATGAAATTCTACATGAGTTTATTGTTGTCCCTCCTGACATTCAAACTAAGAGCTTTTTGGAAAAAGATTGTTATAAGTGAGTAATGACAAGCAGGAAATAATGCATGTTCCTTGGTTAGAGGTAGATAAGGCCCTGGCTAAGTCTTGCTGTCATGACACATTTCATGCTATTGTCTTCTGTTTCCCTCCTCTTACTGTGTATATAGTGAAGTTTCTGCCTATTAGTTACAAATATGGTCTGTGCCAGATTCAGTTCTGGGCAATCTCTTTTCAAGAAGTTTGGCGTTGAGCAAATTACCACTGTGTATGTTGTCTGCCTTATTTGATCACTAAGAGGCCTCCCTGGTGGCTCAGATGTAAAGAATCTGCTTGCAATGCAGGAGACTTGTGTATGATCCTTGGGTCTGGAAGATCCCCTGGAGAAGGGAATGGCTAACCACTTCAGTATTCTTGCCTGGAGAACTCCATGGATAGAGGAGCCTGGTGGGCTACGGTCATGGTGTCACAAAGAGTCGGACACGACTCTTTCACTTTTCCAGTACCTACTTCACAGAACAAAATAAGGTCATCAATGAAATCTTCGGGAGAAGGCAATGGCAACCCACTCCAGTACTGTTGCCTGGAAAATCCCATGGACGGAGGAGCCTGGTGGGCTGCAGTCCATGGGGTCGCTAAGAGTCAGACACGACCGAGCGACTTCACTTTCACTTTCCACTTTCATGCATTGGAGAAGGAAATGGCAACCCACTCCAGTGCTCTTGCCTGGAAAATCCCATGGATGGAGGAGCCTGGTTGGCTACAGTCCATGGGGTCGCTAAAAGTCAGACACGACTGAGCGACTTCACTCTCACTTTTCACTTTCCTGCGTTGGAGAAGGAAATGGCAACCCACTCCAGTGTTCTTGCCTGGAGAATCCCATGAACGGAGAAGCCTGGCGGGCTGCCGTCTATGGGGTCGCAGGGAGTCGGACACGACTGAAGCGACTTTGCAGCAGCAGCAGCAGCATCGTGTGAAATCTTCAGCATAGTGCCTTACAGGTATTAAGTGCTAAGTATTAGCTATGCTTATTGCACATGCTGTGGATTTTAGTTTTATGTCCTCGCCACAAAATTTTATGCAGTCATCTCTTTTCCTTACACTCATTATTTTAAAAATTCTTTTGCAATTTCTCTCTCCAGTTATCTCACTCTTTTAGGTCAGTCTAGGCACGGCTGCTGCTATTCTTTGCACAAACAGACTTTTGGGCATCTCTCATTTCATGGAGTTTCTTCATTACAATGCTGCATGTAGGTTCACTGTTCTCATTGTGATCCCCTCTTTCCCTCTTCCCTCAAGACTGTGTGTTCTACAGCCACCAAAGGCCTTTCCATAGTCTGACTCCCAGAGTCTGCTTTCCTGGCTCTGCATGGCTCCCATGCCTAAATTGACTACTCCAAAAATCTCTCTCTTTCTAACCAACAGTGAGAAGAACTATATAATTACTACAGAAAAATCCCATAGTCTGACAGTGCTGAAGGGAAGGTAATTACTCCTTGGAAAAAATATATATGTACAGATATTAGTAAAACTATCAGATCCAATAACAGTGTTTAGTCTCCAAGTGCTTTTTAGGTTCTGATTTTAAATCATCCCAACATAACTATGCTGCAGAATCAAGAAGTTGTTTTCTTGTTTCTCCTCTACTACTGTTTGAAAGACAAGATTGAAATGGAGCAGGACCCTATGATCCTGCCTATTGTCTATGGACAAATTTTAGCCAAAGAATAAATGTAATCAGAGAAGTGAGAAAATGCAGAAACAAAGGAAAATAGTCAAAGGAGACAGAATAATAATATCTTAGTCATTAAGCAATATCAAAGACTTTTAGTTCCTTCTCAAGGGCTATAGATAATATTTGGAGCCATATCCTATGAGCTGTCTTATAGATGCTGAAATCCCCACGAGATGGAAGAATTACATGATAAACAGTCTGTAGCCTTGACATAAGCAACCACAATTCCAAGAACTGACCTCAAAGAAATGGAAACAAATCAACCCCAGATTGATAACTGTACTTAAAAAATCAAGATGATGCTGGTCAGACAACTGAAGATCAATTTCAAGATGACTGTCAGAGCTGACTGTGCTGTTGCTGCATGTAGCTCCCTCCCTCTGCCTATAAAGTCTCTTGCCCACTGATTGTCAGTGGGAGGGAGTCTGCCATTGGACAGGCATCCACACTCCCTATTGCCTCCCACCTACCCCTTGTTCAGTTCAATTCAGTTCAGTCTCTTGGACATGTCTGACTCTTTGTGACCCCATGGACTGCAGCACACCAGGCTTCTCTGTCTATCACCAACTCCCGGAGTTTGTTCAAACTCTTGTCCACTGAGTCAGTGATGCCATCCAACCATCTCATTCCTCTGTCATCCCCTTCTCCTTCCGTCTTCAATCTTTCCCAGCATCAAGGTCTTTTCAAATGAGTCAGCTCTTCATATCAGGTGGCCCAAGTATTGGAGTTTCAACTTCAGCATCAGTCCTTCCAATGAATATTCAGGACCGATTTCTTTTAGGATGGGTTGGTTGGATCTCCTTGCAGTCCAAAGGACTCTCAAGAGTCTTCTCCAACACCACAGTTCAAGAGCATCAATTCTTTGGCACTCAGCTTTCTTTGTAGTCCAAATCTTACATCCATACATGACTACTGGAAAAACTGTAGTCTTGACTTGACAGACTTTTGTTGGCAAAGTAATGTCTCTGCATTTCCATATGCTGTCTAGGTTGGTCATAACTTTCCTTCCAAGGAGCAAGAGTCTTTTAATTCATGGCTGCAATCATCATCTGCAGTGACTTTGCAGCCCAAGAAAATAAAGTCTGTCACTGTTTCCATTGTTTCCCCATCTATTTGCCATAAAGTGATGGGACTGGATGCTATGATCTTAGTTTTCTGAATGTTGAGTTTTAAGCCAACTTTTTCACTTACCTCTTTCACTTTCATCAAGAGGCTCTTTAGTTCCTCTTCACTTTCTGCCATAAGGGTGGTGTCATCTGCATCTCTAAGGTTATTGATATTTCTCCTGGCAATCTTGATTCCCACTTGTGCTTCTTCCAGCCCAGCATTTTTCATGATGTACTCTGCATATAAGTTCAATAAGCAGGATGACAATATACAGCTTTGACATACTCCTTTTCTGATTTGGAACCAGTCTGTTGTTCCATGTCCAGTTCTAATTGTTGCTTCCTGATCTACATACAGATTTCTCAAGAGGCAGGTCAGATGATCTGGTATTCCCATCTCTTGAAGAATTTCCCACAGTTTATTGTGATCCACACAGTCAAAGGCTTTGGCATAGTCAATAAAGCAGAAATAGATGTTTTCCTGGAACTCTTTTGCTTTCAGTGATCCAATGGATGTTGGCAGTTTGATCTCTGGTTCCTCTGCCTTTTCTAAATCCAGCTTGAACATCTGGAAGTTCACAGTTCATGTACTGTTGAAGCCTAGCTTTGAGAATTTTGAGCACTGCTTTGCTAGAGTGTGAGATGAGTGCAATTGTGCAGTAGTTTGAACATGCTTTGGCATTGCCTTTCTTTGGGGTTGGAGTGAAAACTGACCTTTTTCAGTCCTATCCTTTGTTGCCAGCAACCAAAATAAAGGAAAATTTCCTTTCACCAACTTGGCCTCTTTAATGGCTTTTGAGCGGCAAGCAGCCAGATCCTACTTCCAGTTAGAAATTGAGTCTATTTTCATTTTTAATTGTATATTGTTCACTGCTTGTTTATTAAATATGCAGGATCCACATGGCTACAGTCTACGTATCCTTTCAACTATTCTTAGATATATTAGTACCTATACATGGGGGTCCTGTGATGATGAATTGAGTTAACACTTGAATAGTAATCATCACAGTACCTGGAACACAGCATGCACTCAAAGAGCATGTTGTCACTCAAGCTTAGTGTGTAATTTTCACCTTAACATGAAAATTAACTTTTCCTTCAGGAGAAACAAGTTCAAGTTTTTATAATGTAACATACGTCAGAAAATTGATAAAATACAGAGCTGTGGTTTAGTCACTAAGTCATATCTGACTCTTTTGTGACCCCATGGACTGTAGTCTGCCAGGCTCCACTATCCATGTGATTCTCCAGGCAAGAATACTGGAGTGGGTTGCCATTTCCTTCTCCAGGGGATCTTCCTGACCCAGGGATCAAACTTGCATCACCTGCATTGGCAAGCAGATTCTTTACCACTGAGCCTGGGTTCTTCCACCCCCCCACCCCAATGCCCACAGTGAAGATTACCAAGAAACTGGAAACTGGATCCTTGAAAGAGACTCATATTAGATACAGTTCAACTAAATTATTTCGTAGTTCTACCACAGTTCCTCATGATAACTCTCTGGAAAATTTCTACAGAAGAGAACAGAAGCTAACTTATTATTGTTCTAGGAAATTCAAGGAAATTTTGGGTAGAACTGATAAAGTGACTTTCAAGGTGACTAGTACAATCTTATTTAAAGAGGGGCAGAAACAAAATGACATCCAATTTTGCCTTGGACAGTCCAACCCTAAGATAATAGTTATATTAACTTTATTTCTTATTTACACCTTTATGTGTAAATGATTAATATCTACTGAGCAACAGTAGTTTTCCTCATATTGAGAACAAAACCTGCCTGCCAGTGCAGGAGACATTAGAGACATGGGTTCCATCTGTGAGTCAGGAAGATCCCCTGGAGAACAGCATGGCAGCCCTCTCCAGTATTCTTGCCTGGAGAATCCCATGGATAGAGAAGCCTGGCAGGGTACAGTCCATTGGGTAACAAAGAGTCAAGACACAACTGAAGTTACTTAGCATGCACACATGCTGCAGACAGGGAGGAAAGGACCTTCCATTCTCTCCTCCCATTCTCTTACCAAGGTAGATAATTCCATTTCTGCCAGAGAAGCAGTGTCTTTAAAACACCAGCTCGGGGCTGGTGCACTGAAATGACCCAGAGGGATGGGATGGGGAGGGAGGTGGGAGGGGAGTTCAGAATGGAGAACACATGTACACCCGTGGCAGATCCATGTCAATGTATGGCAAAACCACTACAATATTGTAAAGTAACTAGCCTCCAATTAAAATAAATAAATTTATATTTAAAAAAAAACAAATTTACTTTGCACATCCAAATAAAAGTTCCCAAATGAACGTCTCTCAAAGGTAAAAGGTTCCTTGAAGAATGGTGTATGGAATTCAGTCTTTGCATACCCACACGTTATTGAAGTTCTCAGACCTACACACTGATGGTCGTGTTAAAGGCTAGAAGTCCCGTGAATTGTGGGGAAACATAGCTAAGTTCCCATCATGTGTTTTTATGATCTGGCTCCTTTTGACTCTAGAAAATGAGTATGAAATTCATAAAGTACCATAAAATCTGACATAAGATAGTAGAACCTGTGCTCATTGATCTAAATCTTTGTCCATTTCTTGAAGAAAATCTATCAGCATTTTAATACAAAAGTCACAATACTATGAAAATTGAATTTAAATCTGCTCAAAGTCCTCCAGTAAGTTAAGAAAGAACTAAAGCAATACATTTTCGTTTATGAAGCAATTTGGAATAAAACTCTTTTCCTCAGACTTAAATAACTGTTAAATATTAGAATATTTTAGAAACAAAACCCAACATTTGGAGATGATGCTTAACGTGGTTAGACTTGACAAATAAATAAGTAAATACAAAAAAGAAAATGTGGAAGAAAAAAAGAAATAATTTAAACTGAAAGAATTTGGGGAAAAAAAGGAAGAAAAAAGAAAGCAATTTATGTTCAAAACGGAATTTAAAAATATATAATTAATTGGACCATAAAATATACCTTAACAAATTTAAAAGGCTAGAAATCATATAATGTAGGCTGTCAGACTTGAATGGAACTAAAATAGAAATCAGTAATAGCTGGAAAACCTTAAAATATATGGAGATTAAGCAATATATGTCTAAATAAAACAGAGGTTAAAGCAGAAATCTCAAGAGAAATTCTAAATATCTTGAACTAAATTAAAATGAAAATAAAACTATCAAAATGTGTGAAGTGCAGTGAAAGCAGTACTTAGAAGAAAATATTAACATATATTAGAATAGAAAATATTGATTAGAACAATATATTAACATATATTAGAAAGAAGAAAGACCTAAAACCAATAATCTAAATTTCCATCTTAGAAAACTAGGAAAAAAGAAGAGTGAATGAAATTCAAAGCAGAAGAAAATAAATATTAAAATTAGAGCAGAAATCAATGAAATTGTAGAAAATAGAGAAAAACAACAAAACCAAAATCAAGATGTTCTCTATATACTACCAATATCTAGTTAGAAAATATTGTCAAAAGAATATTTTATTCATAGTAGATGAAAAAATATAATTTTTTAGTACTAAACCTATAAAAATGTACTTAAAAATGATACAGCTACATAATTTACTAAATTTTATAAGATAAAAGCTGTCAATGTGTACACTTAGAAATTAGCATGATGACATTTTAAGGAACATTAAAATAAAATGTTTATGTTTATTTATTAATTCTTCAAAATAAAATCATTTACTACATCATCAGAAAATAAAAAGATTAATGCAAGCATTTTAGGGAAAAATTAGATAATTTTATTCTTAAATATATTTAAATATAGAATAAAATTAAATTATGAGAAGTTCTGGAATAATTATTAAAATCAATAGAAACCTCATAATTGATTTAACTATTTACATTAATTTTATATACAATGAAGATATGACTTTTAAATCAGTGGGCAAAAAAGTAATACTTTATTAATTGACCTGGAACTATTGAAGGAAAATATATAGCATGCTCTTAATTTTGTATAACCTATTAGAAAAAAATATATAAATGATTATATGTTTGCAAAGGTATAGTTGTATACAAATAGTAATGATTACTCTGGATTTAAAAATTGTAGATGGTTTATGTTTTGCTTTCTGTCCAAGTTTTCTGCTTTGGAAAAAATTGATTCAAACAGTAAAACTTGAATTTTGACCTCAAATAAATAAAAATTAATAAGCATGCAACACTGATTAAAGATGAGGTAGCACAATACAATTAACAGTATTTCTAAAGAGGAACACATTTTAAAACTCAATGGCTGCTGTTTAAAAAATTACAGCACATGTAGAATGCAGTGTTAAAGGGGTGGTAATTTACTAATACTACTTTACAAAATGTATGCATAATGGTACCATCAAGTTTTATTCCTCTAAAATGCAATGATTTTCAACTTTCAAACTATTTTAAGTAGATAAGTTCAAGAATCATGAGAGCAATATTCTAAGGCGCCTTCTAAAATCATTGATTATCTTGACTATCACTACGGAGCATGCTATTTCCCAAACTAGATTTCATTGTTGCTGTGTTACAGAGGCAGATACTTTAGATGAAGGTGAAAGAATACACAGCCCATCTATAAACTTCAGCTTAAAAGTGCTGAATAACAAGACCAATGTCCATCGTTGTACCTCCCAGAAGGTATCCAGAGGACAAAAGGAAGGCATGGAATTGGACAACCCCCGTTGGTAACTTACATCCCAAAACAAGAGATTTGATTACCCTTATCATTATCTCTGCTTGCTGAGCAGAGCTCCCAAAGCTATTAGTGGTCATAAAATTACCCAGCTGTTTTTTAAATTCAACCATAGTATTTGACTCAGTGACCTTTGCGGTCAATGAATTTCACAGGTTGACTATACACGTTTATAAGGCATTATTTACCTCAATTTGTTCTGAATTTACTGCCTCTTATTTTTTTCAAGTATCTCCTTGTCCTCATTTTATTATGGAACAAGGTTAAAAAAAGGATGTCCTTTGTAATTTTGAATGCTTCAATCAAGGACTTTTCTAAAATATACCAGATTTTAGAATATTTTATTAGGAAAATGAAAAATCTAGCTATATTTCATCTAGTCTCTATTAATATTTTATTCTCACCATGACTTTTTATTACTTGAATGTGAGTTCAATGCCTGTTACACCTCATCATTCTATTTCTTTCATATTATTAACTGCACAAAAATGACAATCGTGAATAAACATCTTTTTCCCATAAGAAAAATCAAGTTTGTAATGTGAAATGATTAAACTCTTACTAAATACCATGTTTTTCTACTAATTGAAATATTTGTCTTGGTAAAACCAATACAGTCAAAACACTTAAATGTCAAGCTAACTGAACCAGAGCCTTAAAAAGTTACCTTCAATAAGGTATTTTGGACATTATCTTATTTAGAGCAGATTCTTTTTGCTAGATTGTTCTGGAGTGATTAATCATAGAAATTGCCATATTGAATGCCAGAGATGAGAGTATGATTTTCAGCTTTATGTTCTCCAAATCAAAGCATCAAAGAAATCATTCTGTTGTTAAACAGTGGCTGCTTTGAAAGTTAAAAAAAAAAAAAAAAACACGCGAGTGTCATTACTTTCCAGCCATAATATTAGTAACTGCTTTTGGATCTTGAGTTTAAAATTATTCATTTTGTCCCAAATATACCAAGGGTCTCACTTTAACATTTTGTGGTGGTCCTTCACTGTAGTATTCTTATATTAAAAAAAAAATACAGTTATCATACCTAGGCACTTTATTTTCAACTAACAGTTCCTCTGCAGATATATAGCCTTAATTCTTGAGCTGGTAAAGACAATTACAGATTTGAAAAGAAAACAAAAAAAAACCACAAGATTTTGGAAGAAAAGTACTTTGATTTTCTTTTTCTTTTTTTTTAGTACTTTGATTTTCATGCTACTTCTTTCAAGCCCTTTTCTTTCTTGCATCTATTTCTTTCAGGTCTTTACAAGTCACTTCTTCACTTATCTTTTTAATTGTTCAATCCAAGACTGGTTTTATAAGTTCTTATGAAAAAACAGTTGAGTGTAGTCCTATTACAGGGGCAACGTTATACAATGAACCAAGCAAAATCACAGATGATTTAAGGAGCTTGTCCCAAGCCATATGACAAAATTTTTTCAAAAGAAGCAGTTACCAAAGGAGCGTATTTGGATTCTGTTTTCCCTGGAGAAGGAAATGGCAATCCACTCCAGTACTATTGCCTGGAAAATCCCATGGACAGAGGAGCCTGGTAGGCTACAGTCTATGGGGTCTCAAAGAGTCAGACACGACTGAGCAACTTCACTTTCACTTTTCAAAACCTTCCAAAACACGACTTGGAGTCAGCAGAGTAGCCTGTGGCTGTGGACTTCAGCACAACTACATATATACATAAAATAATAAATAAATGTGTATTGTTGTTATTTAGTCCTATCTGACTCTGCGACTCCATGGACAGTAGCCTGCCAGGCTCCTCTGTCTACAGGATTCTCCAAGCAAGAACACTGGAGTGAGTTGCCATGCCCTTCCTCCAGGGAATCCTCCCTGACCCCTGGGATTGAGCCCTTGTCTGTCTCTTATATTTCCTTAATTGGCAGGTGGGTTCTTTACCACTGGCATCACATGGGAAGTCCCATGTGTGCGTGCGTGTGTGTGTGTGTGTGTGTGTGTGTGTTAGTTGCACAGCCGTGTCCAACTCTCCGTGACCCCACAGACTGTAGCCCTCCAGGCTCCTCTGTTCTCGGAATTCTCTAGGCAGTAATACTGGAGTGGGTAGCCATTCCTTTCTCCAGGGGATCTTCCTGACTCAGGGATGGAACCGGGGTCTTCTGCATTGCAGTCATTCTTTACTGTCTGGGCTTCGCTAATAGCTCAGTAGGTAAAGAATCCGCTTCAATTCCTGGGTTCAATTCCTGGGTCGGGAAGATCTTCTGAAGAAGGGATAGGCTACCCACTCCAGTATTAGCGGGCTTCCTTTGTGGCTCAGCTGGTATAGAATCGCCTGCAATTTGAGAAACCTGGGTTCGATCCCTGGGTTGGGAAGATCCCCTGGACACGAGAATGGCTAACCCACTCCTGTATTCTGGCCTGGAGAATTCCATGGACTGTGTAGTCCCTGGGGTCGCAGAGTCAGACATGACTGAGCGACTTTCACTTTCACATTCTTTACTGTCTGAGCTACTAGGGAAGCCCCTGAGTGTGTTACATAAAAGCTACATATGTAACTTGCATCTTTCTCCTGTGTAAAACCCCTTAGCACAGATTGTGATTCTTATGTACTATTTTTCCTCATTGTCCAAGATTAATTTTATTGATGGTTTCTCTTGTAAATAAGATTTAAACTGTACCTTTTCACTTATGTTAGGGCAATAATTTAGGCTTGTGTCCTACTAAACCATGTATGTAAGAAGAGGAACCCTGTGTGGTGACTATGTCTTCACTGGTACTTCACAGTTAATTCATGTAACAATGAAATAGTAAAATTGGCAGCAGTGACAGGCTCCCTAGAGATGATGCGTGTCCATCTGCCCCTGCAGAGATGTAGTCATGAGGCTGTAGGAACCAGAGAATGCTCCCCCTTATAAAATAGCTAATATATGCACATACACACATATATGTATGGTGAGTAGTGTGGCTATATTTCAGCAAAGATTCTCTACCTCGATCTTGTGAAGCACTGACTGCATTAGTGTGGAAATGAGCTTCCCGTGGTCCAGAGACAGTTGCAATTGCTTTGTTTCTCAGGAGGCCTTAGACCCCACTGGAGTAAATGTACATTCACTCTCCTAGGCTTCAATCTGGGAGGCTGTGCTAGAGTCTTCCCCTGATAGCTAAAAAGTTCCTCTAATTCATTGAGATCTAACTGCACACAGGATATTTAAATCCCAGAACAAGAAAGGTTTGTGAAGGAGTATATAAAATTGAAAATAGGAAATATGGCCTTGGCTTTGAGAGGATACAGAAAAGGAAACCTAAGCCACTGATTTGATTTTAAATTGTTAAAATTCCTGTGAGAAGAATAAAGTGAGTAGTATGGTGGGGACCAGACCAGAGCCTTCTGCCTTTGTCGCTAGAAAATGTTAAAACGACAACATTTAGAAAGGCTTCAGAAAACAGATTGTTTAAATTCTTGCAAGAAAAAGTATCCAAGAAGTGGGAAAAAAATGGAAAGGGAATAAAAGTATGTGGGAGAGAGAGAGAGAGAAAGAGGGAGAGAGCGCGAGGGAGAAGATTATAGATCATGGGGATGCTTAGAAAATTAAAACAAACCAGTATTTCCCAAATGATAGAAAAAAAGGCAGAGGACCTTTGAAACTTTCCATTTCTTAAATGACCAAATAAACTTCATTATAAGATGAAGAAAAAAGATACAGACTTAGGTGTACAAAAGAAACTGAGGATTAAATAATATACAATTTATTTAAACTTGTAGTTCAGTGCTAAAGAATCTGCCTGCAATGCAGGAGACACAGGAGATGTGGGTTTGATCCCTGGGTTGGGAGGAGCCCCTAAAATGGCAACCCACTTCAGTATTCTTGTCGGGAAAATCCCATGGATGGAGGAGCCTGGTGCACTATAGTCCACAGGGTGGCAAAAGAGTCAGACACGACTTAGCCACTGAGCATGTGTGATTTTATTGATGCTCTTGTTTGAAAAATGAGGCATTTTTCTCATATTGGTTGGCTTTGTTTTTATTTTGAAAATATTATGCTTAACTGGGCACCATTCATTCATCAAAAGTACCAAGTTTTTTCAATTAATTCTATAAATCTTTTTCCATGATTAGAAAACAGTCTACTCATTATTTTCTGAAGAGTTCCATAAACACAGAGGGATTGTTATTTGCTTGCTGTGTTTCAGATACCATTTTAACTGTATGAAAATATTAACATGCTTTGGCCTTGTAGTAATCCTATGAAATAGCTAGTGTAATTACATGTGGTGTAGATTGACTTATACCTGTGCAAATCACCTGACTAGGAGCAAACCTAGCTTCCAAGCCCGTAACTCTGACTCCAGAGTCTTCTGAGCTATGAATCATTACATTAGACCAACCAGAGAAAACAAGGAAAGAAACCCAATATTTTTTTTCTAACATTATTTCAACTTTATCTGAACTTGAAAGCAATCACAAACAAATAAAACAAAATAACAAACAAATTTTGATGTCATAGCTAGTACACCAAACAAATAATCAAACAGGTGATCTCACAATGATTCAGTTCAGTTCAGTTCAGTAGCTCAGTTGTGTCCGACTCTTTGCGACCCCATGAATCGCAGCACACCAGGCCTCCCTGTCCATCCAACTCCCAGAGTTCACTCAGACTCACGTCCATTGAGTCAGTGATGCCATCCAGCCATCTCATCCTCTGTTGTCCCCTTCTCCTCCTGCCCCCAATCCCTCCCAGCATCAGAGTCTTTTGCAATGAGTCAACTCTTCGAATGAGGTGGCCAAAGTACTGGAGTTTCAGTTAGCATTCAGGACCCATTTCTTTTAGGATGGACTGGTTGGATCTCCTTTCAGTCCAAGGGACTCTCAAGGGTCTTCTCCAACACCACAGTTCAAAAGCATCAATTCTTCGGCGCTTAGCTTTCTTCACAGTCCAACTCTCACATCCATACATGACCATTGGAAAAACAATGATTATGCCAGTTCAAATGACCTAAATTTTACACAAATGCTCTAAAACAAGCATGATCTAGGTTAGCACTGGAATTCTTTAAAGCTAGAGCTGTTATGTTCACAGTTTGTAAATGGCCAGAGGGCCTCCCATCTTTATTTCATGAAAAGTGGAAGGGATTATATATATTATCTGAAAGGATTATATTCATTTTCTGTTACTGATTTCATTGTATTTTGATGTATCAAAGACATAGATTTAATTAAGACCAGTTAATTTCTGACTCAGACCTAGAATTAGTTACTCCTCCTACCTCTTAAATTTCCAAAAAAAGAGAGAGAGAGAGAAGGATTTTAGAAGTGTACATAACTGTTTAACTTTGAACATTTCAGCGGTAAAGAACATCACCCCTCCACAAGGTCAAAAATCCATGTATAACTTATAGTTGGCTCTCTGTATAAATAGTTCCTCCCGCCACATCTTCAGGTCTTCATTCATGGATCATATTTACTATTATATACTGTATATTCAGAGAAGGTGATGGCACCCCACTCCAGTACTCTTGCCTGGCAAATCCCATGGACGGAGGAGCCAGGTAGGCTGTAGTCCATGGGATCGTGAAGAGTCGAACACAACTGAGCGACTTCACTTTCACTTTTCACTTTCATGCATTGGAGAAGGAAATGGCAACCCACTCCAGTGTTCTTGCCTGGAGAATCCCAGGGACGGGGGAGCCTGGTGGGCTGCCGTCTATGGGGTCGCAGAGAGTCAGACACGACTGATGCGACTTAGCAGCAGCAGCAGCAGCATACTATATATTACTACTAAATACTATAGTATTTACTATTGAAAAAAAAAAAAAAAAAACCTGATTATAATGGACCTGTGTAGTTAAGCCTATGTTATTCAAGTTTCAGTGGAATATTATACATATCCATTAAATATATTATAACCCTAAAACATGTTTGAAGGCTAGGAAAGCAAAGGAAATAAAACATAGAAAAGAGTATTCTGTCAAATTTTTCAAACCACTCAGATTGGGATAATATTAAAGGCCCTTTGAGGAAGAAGGCCAGGAATGCTTTTCTTCTCATTTTAAGACCTACAATTACATAATCTATTCCTTTGAGATCTTGATGTCCAATCCTTTAATCATCTTCAAGATCCTCCTATTTATCTTCCCATATACTCTGCTTAATTTTTGCAGGTTGAAGCCTTGTTGCTTTCTTGTTGGAAGCCTTTTTTGATTTCATATTCAAACTATGTTTTTAAAAAATCTACTCTTGCAGTAAAAGCTTTCCATGAATAACTTCTTACATTTTTCATTCAGAATTTTTGCTGCAATCCATAGTTGATATCTATTTTGCTAATAAAGACTCAATGTTTCCTTGTAGTTCCTTCAGTCTTAGCTTTCTTATATATTGATTAGTTCTATAACATATGCCTGAAAATGCCACCATTTATTTGCAACAAGTTTCAGTTAAAAAATATCAAAAATTAATAAACATTCAAAAAGTCAATAACTATTAGGTACATTTTTCACGAGGTTTTTATTACTGCTGTTTTTATTAAGTCTGTATGTAAAGTTTAGCCTAATACAAAACACAATAATCTGTTTTCTTTTACTAATTTAACACATCTCTATCGTGAGCCTTCTATATGGCCTACGTTGATTAAGGCTCTGAGAATAGAGTTGGAAACAAAACAGGCTTTAACTTGGGAAAAGCGGTAGCCAACTAGGAAAACAAACAGAGCTAGCTCATTGCTTCAGTTTTCACTGCCTCCTCAGCCTCCCTAAACTAGAACTAGTCAACATTTTAAATGTAAGAAACAAAAACATAAAGGTGTTCAAAAAATGATATTTGAATTAAAAATGTAATCTTCCGTGTGTGTTAGTCGCTCAGTCGTGTCCGTCTCTTTGTGACCCCAGTGAACTATATAGCCCACCAGGTTCCTCTGTCCGTTGGATTCTCCAGGCAAGAATACTAGAATATTGGGAGTTGGCTGCCATTTCCTTCTCCAGGGGATTTTCCTGACCCAGGGATTAAATCCCGATCTCCTGTATTGTAGGCAGATTCTTTTATCATCTGAGCCACCAGGGAAGCCCTAATCTTATGGTAGACAAAATTATAATGGCTATAATACACAGAGATACGTTAGAATTACATAAGAAAAATCAATTCAAAATGAGCATAGCGTATAAGCAGAAATTTTAAGAAATATACAAAACAAAGATACATTTCAAAATGTGCATTGAAAACAGGAAAAGGGAATTTAGGCCTCAGCAAAATACTAGTAAACCAAATTCTCAACATATAACAAGGATTGTATACTATGACCAGCTGAGATCTACCCCAGGAATTCCAGGTTGTTTTCACATTTGCAAATCAATTAATAGAATATACTATATCAATAGAATAAAGGATAACATAACACGTAATCTTCTCAATAGATGCAAAATAGCATTTTAAAACATATAGCTTCCTGTTATGTTAAAAACCTTCAGCATACTGGGAACAGAAGAGAACTGCCTCAGTCTAATAAATGGCATCTACCAAAAATAAATAAATAAAACAATAGCAGCTATCATACTTAATAATGGAAGACTGAACATTATTTCCTGAAAGTCAGGAGGAAGGCAAAGATGCCCACTCTAGCTACTTTCAAGGGAGAATTGAAAGAAAGAAAATAAAGAAAGGAGAGAAAAGGAAAGGAAAGAAAGAAGGAGGAGGGAGGGAAGGAAGGAAGAGAGAAGGCATTAAGATTGGAAAGAAAGTAGTAAAACTATTTATATTTTAGATAACATGATTTATATATAGAAAGCCATAGAGATCCACACAAAAATGAATTTGAGTGAATAAGCATGTTCTGCCATATTTCAGGGTATAAGATCAACATACAAAACCAAATGTGTTTCCATATACCAGTAACTAATAGTTTCAAATAAAATTCAGAAAATAATTCCATTTAAAATAGCATAGGCAGATTAAAACTTAGGAATAAGTTAAAAGAAGTCCAAAACTCATACTCTGAAACTAC
The DNA here is from genome assembly GCF_003369695.1 of Bos indicus x Bos taurus. Taxonomy (NCBI): domain Eukaryota; kingdom Metazoa; phylum Chordata; class Mammalia; order Artiodactyla; family Bovidae; genus Bos; species Bos indicus x Bos taurus. Next base: position 21,117,854 of record NC_040081.1, on the reverse strand, counting down.
AAAATGTTGTTGAAAATAATTAAATAAGATGTAAATAAATGGAAAGATACTCCCATGTTCATGGGTTGGAAGACTTACTATTTTAGATGGTAATATTCCCCAAATTTATCAGATAAAATGCGAACACAAATTCTCAGCTGGGTTTTTGAAATTGACTGAAAAATGCAAGTGCCAGCAAGAACCAATACAAATCTTGAAAAACTTGAAAGACACACACTTCTCAATTTCAAAACTTAACACAAAGCTAAAGTAAGCAAGACAATGTAGTAGTATCATGAGGACAGATATATAGATCAATGGAATAGAGTTGAGAGTTTAGAAATAAACTCTTACATTTACAGTCAAATGATTTTTAATGAGTGCCAAAACAATTCATGTGAAAAGAATAGTCTTTTCAACAAATGGTACTGGGAAAACTGGCTAGCCACACATGAAAGAATTAATTTGGACCTCTTTACATCCTAAACAAAATATAACTCAAAGTGGATCATAAATCTAAATATAAATTCCTTGAATAGAATGGCTTTTTCTATCTTTACTGCTGCAGTGAATTTGCCTGGCACCACATGAAATTACAAAACAAACTAACAAACAGAGTCTAATGGAAAGAGACAAAAACCCATTAACAAAAGTCTAATGGAAATAAGATTTACCACAAGTGAGATTAGGTTGCACAATAACAGTATGTAAAGTATGCTATATCTAGAAAGGTGACTGTATATATGTGTGGAATATTTCTGGAGCAATACCTAAGGAAATATTATGACTATTTACCATGTGTAAGTATGGCTACAAGTAAATGAGTTGAAAGTCATTTTAAATTACAGTGATGAAAATCTAAGCTAAACTGTTAATTGAAGGGAGGAGTGTGATTTTTTCAATGTATAAACTTATCAGAATAAAAGGCAAATGTACTGGCCTGAGGGTATTAGAAATTGTAGATTCAAAGGAACCCAGAATTTTTCTGTCTGACTTTTTAAAAAATCTGAAACTTTCTCTTATATTAGCATAATTATATCAAATCAACTTCATCCTCAAGGCAAGCTAAGATTAGCATCCAAACCTGGGTTTACTCCCTTATGAATTTATGACCACTGACTGAAGTCATACAAATGCAAAGTTGAGAAATATGTGCTAGCCTCAGAAAGAGTCATTTGATCAAGGAAGTTAAAGCATTATATTTGATTTTGTTTGGGTGATACTCCTACAAATATGGCCATGGAGGAGAGGTCTGCTACCAGAAGATAGAGAGAAGGAATGTTGAGTGGAAAAATACATCAAATCTAAAGATGGTTGACACAGAGAAAAATGTAAGCCCTTTTGTGTTATTTTTTGTTCTTCATGCCTATATATCACCTTAATCAAAAAATAAAAAACAATCTATAATGAAAAAATATAAAAAACTATCTCTCTACCTATATCTGAATCACTTTGCTGTGTACCTAAAACTGACATAATGTTGTAGATCAACTATATTTCAATAAAAATTAAAAAAGAAAGAACTGCAGGTAAGTAGGAATATATAAATATTTGCCATGCTCAATTGGCAAGATATAGATCCAATCCCTTGAGGCCCTGTTTCAAGATCTGCTTTCTTTGATCCCTTTTACTTTCTCGTTCTCATATCCCCCACCTCCTTAATGGTAGACACCTTGAGGTTTCATGCTTGAAAGAAAACACATATCCATCATTGGATCTTTGTTTTGAATCAACCGAGAAAGCCTATTGCATCTTTATTGGTGAAATACTCTTTTATCTCTTTAAAAAAATATATTTTCCAGTTGGTCAAGCCTCTGAAAGACTTTCTCTGTTTCTTTCTAGTTCTGCTGACAAGTTGTTTAATTCTTCTTTAGTGATGTTTCTCTATTTTTAATACTTTGCCCAGCACAGTGAACAGTAGTCAACATTTACAAAGCAGAGTGCCTCCCTCGTTGCACCAGGCAGTCGTTCTATTGTTGCGCCTGGGCATAAAATGGGTTGCCACCTTTTGAGCTTCTAATTGGTTTCTCCACTGCTTTTGCCAACTGCTACACCAATGCCACGTATTTATAAAAAGTACAGCAGCATTTAACTTCAAGTTAGCAAGGACAGGATAGGCTTACTACAAGAACAGATAAGCCTTATAAACATGGTAGCTTAAAACTTAAAACAAGATTTGTTTTCCTCTCTCTTCTCATGATCTAGTGTGAGTCACTATGTGAGTCCATCTTATGTTGATGCAGTCTGGACCACGATGGCTCCGAGTTCACCACAGCAGAGAGCGAGATGAAGGAAGTATGTGCATTTTTCACTTCCTCTGTGTAAAAATGCCCTTTTTCACTTCTGTTCACATTTTTCTTGCCAGAACGAGTCGAATGGCCCTTATAAATAAATATAAGGATATTCTATGATTACAAACAATTTTTTCGTGTCTCTAATGATAATAAATTTTCTAGAAAAGTCCTGTTTCTTCCCAAGCATTTTTATATTCTCTTTTTAATTTTACAGAGTGATTTCTATTCTCAATGCTCTTGTACAATATTCCCTGTCTAACCATAACCCCATACTCAGTGGTTTCTTTTTATGTTAGTTTTGGGAAGATAGAAATCAAATAGGAAATTGCTACTGACTTCCCCTTCTGCACCAACTACATTTTCTCTAGAGAGACTAGTTATGCCTAAAGCAGTCCTCTCTGGAATCTTGACTCTTTCCATTGCATTTCTATCCATTTATGTGTTGTTCTCAATAAATCTTCAAGGAGGCATCTGTAAGGAAAGACTGTGAGACTTGATTTGAGTAGCATCTTAACATGTGTCTCACTAGATCTGTTAACACTGAACAAATCATTCGATTCTCTAAGTTTTGAAAGTCATTTTTCTTAGAATGAGACTAATTAATTTAATAATAAATTAATTAGGATATTATGGGTGTAAGAAAGATAATATATATAAAAGTGCTATAGATTCTATAAAACACTATATAAGGGTTTAACTTTTAAATTGTTAAACAATAGTGTTAAATATGTGTGGTTTAGTTGGCTAATTAAAGACAATATTAAAATCATTGCCTGCATTCCCCAAATATACCACACTGATTTTTACAACAGTTCTAGTGAGATAAAATTTGCATATTATAAAACTAATCCCTTTTTTAAGAGTACAGTTTAGTTGTTCTGTTTTTAATATATCCACAAAATTGTACAACCATCACCACTGTCTACTTTTAGAACATTTTCATCTTCCCCCCCCCCCAAAAAAGCTATATTCTCCTTAGCAATCATTTCTCATTGTCCACTGGACATTTCATATAAATGGAATCATACAATATTTGCTCTTTTGTGACTAGCTTCTTTCACTTGGCATTATTGTTAAGAATCTGTCAAAGTCATAATTGTTACGTAGAGCACAGTGTGCCTGATGGTGAAGGGAACAGTGGTCACCACTACGTGGTCCACAGCAGACCACAGGAGAATTGAAATGGAAAATGTGTTACTCCTAGATCCGGAGGAAGTACCCACCGTGCCTCATGGGTCCACCTAGGGGGGTGGAGGCAGAGTGGAGACAGAATAGGACCTGGGTACATGTTTTTATTAGGCTCCATGGGTGTAGTGTTTGGGTTCTTGGGCTGAGGTCAAATTGGTCATTTCAAGCCAAAAGAACCCCCAATGGTCTTATCTAAAGTGAATAAGGTAAAGGCTCTGGAGGCAGGGGAGACTTAATTACCAGGAATGCTGGGGGAGTCACATTAGGAACTTAGACTTGCCTGTGACTGTGGGCTGCTACCGGAGCATGTACTATGGCCTGAGAGGCTAGTAGCAGTTTAAGGTCTTCATAAGTTACACAAAATGGCTGCCAGGGCACCGATACCCTGGAGTAGTTTAGCTAAGCTTTCAGCAGTTATGTTTTCAAGGTTCACCTGTGTTGAAGCATGTTTGAATAACTGCTGGAGGAAAGTGCCAGAAGTTAGAGCAGATCAGTCTATAAATTAAACACATAAAATTTCTCTTTAGGCTACGTAGCTTGTTCTATGTCTTTTGAATAATTTCATTTCTCAAATTTATTCTATTATACTTTAGGTTCTTAAATTGTTATTTGTGTGGAATTGGAAGTGGGCCAACTGCTAACTGCCATGTAATCACAGGCCAGGTTCGAAAGCAGCTGACACATTTTCACATCTCTCAGGCTGGACTCAGAAGAAAAGTTCGGTTTCTATTCCTCATTCCAAGATGTTTAACTTGTGATCAAATACATTTGAGTTGTTTGTTATAACTTTAGGAGTCATGAGGAGGGAACAAATATTTTCCTCTTGTAAATCTAGGAAATAAAATAACAAATAGTTACACAAGTAGGATGCTAAGAATTTATAGGAGCTTGCATATTTAAAATTTTAATTTCCTAAGTCTTAAAAATAAAAACTGTTTTATTTTCTCTGATAGCTTGCTAACCATGTCTATTAACCTACTCATTGAGCAGATGAATTTGTCTTTTCTGATTCAATATGATTTACTACCAAAAGCCCAGAGATGGAATCTGTGGGGTTCAGTCTTAAAAAAAAAAGAAATATGGCCTATTTTCTATGAAATTCTGATTCTTTGTAGTAATGAATTGATTCTTCTTTCAAAAATATCTGGAAAGTCCTCATTTTTCTCCTTTTTAGCCATGACTCTCATTGTTTAAATTTTACCATTCTCTTATGTGACTCCCTGCTTTTGTTAACTTAGTATACAATATACAATAGATGTAATATATTATATATATCTTAAGGATTTTAAAATGTAAAAGAAAGTTATTAGTATGTGACAGTATACAAAGAAAATTTTACTTTAATAAAATGTCACATATGTAGTTTGTAAGTTTTGACAGATACAAAAATGGCAGGATGTGTGCTATTCTTGTATTTGGATGAATGCCTCCCAAAAGCCCAGAACATATCAGATCAGCTTCACATAAAATAAAATACACACATCAGGCAAGGATACATCAAATTCTTTTCTTTTTGTAACTATCCAAAAGCTAGTTAGATTCCCTAGTGGCTCAGATGATAAAAAATCCGCCTGCAATGTGGGAGACCTGGGTTCGATCCCTGGGTTGGGAAGATCCCCTGGAGGAGTGCATGGCAACCCACTCCAGTATTCTTGCCTGTAGCTCCTTATGGACAGAGGAGCGTGGCGGGCTGCCATCCATGGTGTTGCAAAGAGTCAGACACGACTGAGAGACTGCTGCTGCTGCTAAGTCGCTTCAGTCGTGTCCAACTCTTTGCGACCCCATAGACGGCAGCCCACCAGGCTACCCTGTCCTTGGGATTCTCCAGGCAAGAACACTGGAGTGGGTTGCCATTTCCTTCTCCAATGCATAAAAGTGAAAAGTGAAAGTGAAGTCGCTCAGTCGTGTCCGACTCCTAGCGACCCCATGGACTGCAGCCCACGAGGCTCCTCCGTCCATGGGATTCTCCAGGCAAGAGTACTGGAGTGGGGTGCCATCACCTTCTCCAGACTGAGAGACTAAGCGCACACAAAAACCAGTTTAGCTCACAGAAAAGCCATATCCAAACTTGAACTAGATATAACCTTTTCAAAGACCTGGAGAGCTTTTCCCCTTCACTATATACAGGTATAGCCATGCATCTTGGTTTCAGTAAGAGACACAACTGGGAATAATTTGAAACTCCATGAGTAAGGCAGTTTCTGAGATATTTATAACTTAAACCCAAACCTGGAAGTACTAAAACTCCTATGGGAAAAGTATGATCTTTTACAATTTTCTCCAGAATGAAATACAGAATTATTCCAATTTAAATCATTTTGGAAGGGGTACTATGCTTTTCCCCTAACTTTCAAGTGTGGTTTTTATATTTTAATGCCTAAAATAATCAATTGCTGATAAAAGACCTTGCTGACTAAGCATTTAACTTAAGTTCTCAAAGTTTAAGTTCAGCATGCAGTCCCTGTGGTGTCATTTGACTGTAATAAGGTTAACAGAAGGTTTGAATGCAACTATCTGAATTCATTATGAAATGAACTCACTATTTCTTCTATCAGATGAATACTAAAGAGAAGCAGATAACATCCAACCAGAATAACACATCAATAATAAATGCCTTAGAGAATTTATAAGATCCTGTTTTATTAAGTTAGATTTGGAGGGATTTGTTTGTTTGTAACCACTGGTAAATGCTGCAGCTAGAATATGGGTGGAATCAATCATTTTAGCATGTTCAGAGCTCAGTTTTGTGTTGTTTTTCCCTGTTTCATGCAACATTGAGGGATATCTATTTAACGTATATTCATTAAAAGTTACTAAGTTTAAGCACTCTGAACAGATATTTTTCCAGAACACAGTGAAAAGTAAGGCAAAATAAAGCAATATGATAAATCCATCCACCCAGTACATGCTAGAACTGCTAAAGTAATTCACAACAGAGAGCTTCCTTTTGGCTGGATAGTCGCGTTTTTGGAAGACTTCTGGAAGAAGTAAAATGATGACTAAGGCCTTAAATTTCTGTGGCTACTATTTCTATGAATGAAACTAACACAAAAGTGTTTTTAAGGAAAATATTGAGTGCCTGAGATATTAAAATATGAAGTATGGGTTTTAAATGTGGCCAAATAGTCAATTAAAAGGAAATGGTTTTAAGGACCATGAGCCATTTTGAGTAGAACCATTAGAGATCAAATTGCCAACATCCATTGGATCATTGAAAAGGCAAGAGAGTTCCAGAAAAACATCTACTTCTGCTTTATTGACTACACCAAAGTCTTTGATTGTGTGGATCACAACAAACTGGGGAAAGTTCTTAAAGAGATGGGAATACCAGACCACCTGACCTGCCTCCTGAGAAACCTATATGCAGGTCAGGAAGCAACAGTTAGAACTGGACATGGAACAATAGACTGGTTCCAAATAGGAAAAGGAGTACATCAAGGCTGTATATTGTCACCCTCCTTATTTAACATATGCAGAATACCTCATGCGAAATGCTAGGCTGGGTGAAAGACAAGCTAGAATCAAGATTGCCAGGAGAAACATCGATAACCTCAGATATGCAGATGACACCACACTTTTGGCAGAAAGTGAAAAGGACCTAAAGAACCTCTTGATGAAAGTGAAAGAAGAGAGTGGGAAAGTTGGCTTAAAACTCAACATTCAGAAAACAAAGATCATGGCATCTGGTCCCATCACTTCATGGAGAATAGATGGAGAAACAGTGGAAACAGTGACAGACTTTATTTTGGGGGCCCCAAAATCACTGCAGCCAAGAAATTAAAAGACACTTTCTCCTTGGAAGAAAAGCTATGACCAACCTAGACAGCATATTCAAAAGCAGAGATATTACTTTGCCAACAAAGGTCTGTCTAGTCAAAGCTATGGCTTTCCAGTTGTCATGTATGGATGTGAGAGTTGAACTGTGAAGAAAGCTGAGCACTGAAGAATTAATGCTTTTGAACTGTGGTGTTGGAGAAGACTCTTGAGAGTCCCTTGGACTGCAAGAAGATCCAACCAATCCATCCTAAAGGAAATCAGTTCTGAATATTCATTGGAAGGACTGATGCTGAAGCTGAAACTCCAATACTTTGGCCACCTGATGCAAAGAGCTGACTCATTTGAAAAAACCCTGATGCTGGGAAAGATGGAAGGCGGGAGGAGAAGGGGACAACACAGGATGAGATATTTGGATGGCATCACCGACTCAATGGACATGAGTTTGAACGAACTCTGGGAGTTGGTGATGGACAGAGAAGCCTGGCATGCTGTAGTCCATGGGGTTGCAAAGTGTTGGACACGACTGAGCGACTGAAGTAAATTAACAGCTCCTGACAAGGGTTTTGGGAAAGTAATATTTTTAGTATAAGAAGAATTGCAATCTAAGAAAATGCTAAATTATAATTCTTAGACGCCAGATACCATCTATATCTTTTATAGCTAATAGGTCTTCTTTATGCTTGTAACTCCCAAATCTAAACTTACAAATCTGACTCCTCTCTAGATAGCATCTCAGTGTCTTCTACTTTGTAGGTCTTGAATAAACTTTTATTGGAATTAATTAGTAAATAAACAAGTGACAAAAGAGTGAATAAATATACCTGAAATGGAAAGTAATTTATGTGTTGTGTTTTAGAATGAGATGGGAGAAAGAAATTTAATATGAAAATCATTCACTTTGTGTTACTGGAGAGTTAATTCATTGACAAGGAAAACACCTAAGTATAATTCCTACTCCATTCTGATGCCTCCGTTTACAGCAAAATTTGTTAGAATGATTGCCATGAAATCACTGCTTATACTTCTGGTTTCTGAGTCCAACCTCAACTCCCATCTATTGGGTTCTCACTGGCCTCACTTCGTTGAGAGTTTGCCAAGATCTCTGTACGGCCAAATGTAATGTTTTTAACTCATCTTGTTATCCTTTCAAAAGCATCTGAGGCCTGTTCTTCTAGAAACACTTTGTCCTTTCATCTGGTTCTATCATATCGTGTCACTCTGATTTGTCTCCCAGACCACTCTTCCTAGGTTCTTTATTTTCTTGTCTTTCACCCTTACCTTTTTCAGTGTCCCATTGCTACATCCCACAGTTTTTTTTCTTTTAATGCTTGAATGTAGACCTGCAGCTTTAAAGTGGTTCTCCATAATTATGATTTCCAAATCAAAACCTACAAATCTGAGCTTTCCCCAGAAATTAAAAAATGTATTTATCCAACTCACTACTTGACACAACCACCGAGATATAAACTAGCATTATGGTCTCAAAATTCTTCATTTACCCCATCAAAAGCATTTGCCCGGTGCTTCTCTAATTCTTGGGTGTTAATCACAATCAGCTCAGTCGTACAAGGTTAATACTTATGCATTTCCCTTGATAGTTATTTTTATTTCACTCCCTAAATCCAACTAATGACCACTTCCATCAATTATCATTCTAAAAACTACCCCAAATTCATTCACTTCTTTTCATATCTACCATTAATACTCTTGTCCAATCTACCAGCATTTTTCATTTAAATTACTGTAGTTAACTCATGAATGACTTCCTCGATTTTGTGATTCTTGCACTGCAATCCACTATTCATACAGTAACCACAAAGAGTTTTAAAATCACAGGTAGTTATTGCAATCCTTTTGCTTGCCAACCCTCAATGTTTTATCAATTAGTTTGTATTTCTGTTATAATAAATTATCACAAATTCAGTGGATTAAAGCAAGACAAATATATCATCTTACAGTTTTGGGTGGGACATCTTAAGACAAGACTCCCTGGACTAAATTCAAAATATTGGCAAGTCTCCCTTCTTCTGTGGAGGCTCTGAAGGAGATTCGTTTCCATGGCCTTTGTAGCTTCTAAAGACCACCCACATTCCTTGGTTCATGGTCTCTTCCTCCATCCTCAGAGCCAACAGCATTTTGTCTGCTTGTGCCTTTTTTCACAGCCATATCTTCCTCTGACTCTCTCCTTCTGCCTTGCTCTTCTTGGCAAGGATGCTCCTGATTATACCAAAAATGCAAGGTTATCTCCTTATCTTGGAGTCAGCTGATTAGCAACCCTAACTCCATCTGCAACCTCATTTCCCTTTGCCATGTATGTAGCATATTCAGTTTCCACAGATTAGGATGTGGAACTCTTCAAAAGCCTCTTATTCTGGCCCACACAGCATCACATTAAAACAAAATATCAAGTTTTTACTCTAGCTTCTAAAGTGTTAGCTGCTCAGCACGTCCAACTCTTTGTGACCCCATGGACTATAGCCCTCCAGGCGCCTCTGTCCATGGAAGTCTCCAGGCAAGAATACTGGAATGGATTGCCATTCCCTTCTCCTACTTTATTTAGGCTTTTCTTACTATGTCCAAATTACTCCCTTTATACCACTGTCCCAGTCACATTGTCTTTCTTTCTATTCTTCAGGGAGAACAAACAAAATCCACACTAGCCCCTCCACCTTCCAAACTAGCTGTTTCTCTGTATGCCCTACTCTATCTTCATATAGCCAACTCCTTATTGTTTACATCTCACCTTCAATTTTGCTTTTTCAGAGATGGTTTACTATACCAATATATATAAGGAAACTGTCCATATATTATCAAACAATTAAATATAAATTCTCTATCAATCTCTGCTTTTTTCTTGTTTATAAATTTATTTTTGTGTTGATTAACTTCTCTCAAGCACACACAACACACACACAGTTCTATGCTCTAGTACAGGTGCTGGTAAACGCCTTTGCTTATTCAGAATTCCTCAGTGACACTCCACTGCTAAGAATAGATTCCCAAGACCCAGCATACAGGAATGATTTGTCCCTTGCCTGGCTCTCCAACACACTTTTACTTTTCTTCTATTAATAAGCTCCACAAGCACTAAGCTCTTTGTAATTTCCTAAACGTATTATCCAACCCTCTTCCTAAAGGGTTGGATAAATCTTTTATCTTTTTATCTCAACTTCTTTGCCTGTTAACTTCTTAACTTTAGTACTGAGTTGAGAGGTAATCTTATTCATGGAGCCTTCTCTGACTGTTCAGCAATCCCTTGTGTATATTTTAGTCATCACCTTTCAATGGCATTACAATTTTCTGATCAAAGGATTAATACCATAATAGTAGACAAACACATTGAGATCATGAATAATACCTTATTTATTTTTGTGTCTCTGGCATCTAATCTATTTCTCACCCATAATAGATATTCAATAAATGTCTATTGAACAACTGTGGGCTTGTTCTCTGAGCTTTGTTTCCTTGACTCTTCTCTGTGGAGGCTGATCATGCACTGGTGTTGTTAGGACAAGAAGTTGTATCAACCATGTCTTCTAGGTCCTCTTTTGCTTCTATTCAACTCACATCTATAAACAGAAATGGAAATATAAGCATAAATAATAAAAATATAAATATGTACCATTTAACCATCCTCATTGTAGTCACCTGCTAACTTTTGCTTTATCTGCTGCTTCTACCTTCCCAGGACTTACTGGGTGGCTCAGATAGTAAAACATCTGCCTACAATGCAGGAGACCCGGGTTCAATCCCTGGGTCAGGAAGATCCTCTGGAGAAGGAAATGGCAACCCACTCCAGTATTCTTGCCTGGAAAATCCCATGAACAGAGGAGCATGGTAGGCTGCAGTTCATGGGGTCGCAAAGAGTCGGACACGACTGAGCGACTTCACTTTCACTTTCTACCTTCCCACTCAGGGCATCATTGTGAGGAACTTCAGCATTTGTATAAATATCAAAATGTAGGGAGGAAAAGTAGAATCCTAAGATAAGTATTTGAGTTTAAAATAGCAAGTTAGACAAAGAAGAGAATGGAATTACTAAAGGAAATATTTACAAGCTAGCTACCCTTGAATACTGAAACTTAATTCCACTGGAGGAATTCTATGAACTAGGACAAAACACACACAGAGCACTTTACCATCCAAGGGGTGAGGGATCTAGTCCCTCACTGGTTGAGAGCTTTAGGGAGAAGTGTTAGTTGCTTAGTCATGTCTAACTCTTTGTGACCCCATGGAGTATATGGTCTGTCCATGGAATTCTCCAGGCAAGAATACTGGAGTGGGTTGCCATTCCTTTCTCCAGGGGATCTTCCCAACCCAGGGATTGAACCCAGGTCTCCCACATTGCAGGCAGATTCTTAACCATCTGAGCCCCCAGGGAAGCCCATGGGAGAAGGGAGGTATTAATTTCCCAGCACTTCCATCCTACCTCACACATGGCAAAGCAGGCTCCCAAAGATAGGGATAGCCTCAAGCTAAAATAAAGGTGCAGGCATTGGCTGTTATAATACGTAAGGCCGGCAATCGTTCCTGCAGAAGGAGTGGGGCAGGGCCTTGCAGGGTCAGTTACAGTAGACAGCAGTTATACCATGTTAGCCTCACATTTGCTGACATCATGAGTTCTGTTTACATTCACTTGCATTTTACAGCATACACCAATGATTGTGGCTACAATTTTGTCCTTGGCATTGCCCAGAACTTCTCTGCTTTTGAAGTATAAATTCTAGTAGCTTATTTCTGAATACAATTTCTTATCCTTCTGGTTTTCTTACTCATTTCCATAAGACCAATGCCTAACTTTACAATGCCCATTTTAGCAGCTCCCTTGTAGCTTGGATTCCATTACTGTAACACTGGCCATTTATGGGACATCACTCCTATTTTAATGTATTGGCAACACCCTCATTCCTTTACCTCATTGCTCTTTGATTTCACATCCTCTCCAAATACCCAATCATGGATAATTTTCAACATCTAATTTCTCAGCACCTATACCTTCCTGATGAATATTGCAAAAAGAAATCTAACAGTGCAGATTGAGCCATTAGAGATTTGTGATTTACTCATAGCTGAGCCCTTCATACTATTCTGCAATCTTATTACATGTACTTAATGATCAACACCTATTTCTCTCAAAAGCTATGTGAAAGTTGTATTTCCTTAACCTCTAAATTCTTCCATTCTGTCTCCTCAAATATTAGACTTATTTTTTATTTCACACAGAAAAATCAAGACTAATTTTTCGAAGGTTTAAGCTTCTTATCTGCCCACAATGTATGTCTATTTACTTCTACCAGTACCTTCTTCTGATAGTTTCTGATGAAAATGGGTCTCTGCCACTCTCTGATGTTAAATCTTCTCCAGTTATTTCCCCTATTCTTTGACTTTGCTCACCATTTCTCCCAAGTTTTTCTTGGATATTCTATTTATTCTTACATATTGATCCCCTCTAAACATTTAAACATACATGGGCTTTCCATTTCACAGAAACTCAAGCAAGATAAATACCAAACAAACCATGATGCAGCACACCCTATAACAGCTCTCCAGTGGTCTTTTCTGTTTGTTTGTTGTTGTTGTTGTTGTTTTTAAGTCATTACAACCTCATCATTTTCACTTTTCAAACTTTGGCCCACTATTAAACACATCACCTTCTGATTTTCACCTTCACTGCTTTAGTTTGATAAGGTGATTCATGACTTAACTATAAGTTTATGAGCACTTTGCAAGAATTAACTTCATTGGCGATCTTGGTGGCATTTACCACTGTTGCTTACTTCTTTACTTTTTAAACCCTTTCACCCATGATTCTTATGAAAATATCATTTTCAGAATTGTTTCATTTTGGCTATCCCTCAGACATCTTTGTATAGAATCTAATTTCATTTGTTAGCTTTTTAAAAGTTGTCCTTTTTTACTTGTGTCCTTGATAATCTCTACCTATAACCTTGGTTCTCTATTCACTCAGCTGCCCCAAAGCTGTGACTTTAAATACCACTGCTATGCTACTCTTGCCTGGAAAATCCCATGGACGGAGGAGCCTGTTAGGCTGCAGTCCATGGGGTCGCTAGAGTCGGACACGACTGAGCGACTTCACTTTGACTTTTCACTTTCATGCATTGGAGAAGGAAATGGCAACCCACTCCAGTGTTCTTGCCTAGAGAATCCCAGGGATGGGGGAGCCTGATGTGCTGCTGTCTCTGGGGTCACACAGAGTCGGACACGACTGAAGCGACTTAGCAGCAGCAGCAGCAGCAGCAGCAGCTATGCTATTACTTTCAAGATTTATATCTCTAGTCCAGAACCTACCAAACACACTAGCTATCTCATGAAAAACTCTAATTATGTACAGCATGAAGATTATACCTTTTTCTCTTGTGGACAGTTTGTAAGTGAATGACTAAATCAATACCCCAGTTTATACCTAACGGCTCTTGTAGGTATATGTTTGAATTGTAATCACTAATTATTTATTCCTTTTTGTAATCACTCATTTACTTTCCAATAAATTTTTATTTAGCTCCCACTGTATACTGAGGAACTTCTAGATGCTGATTGTCTAGATGCTGATGGTCAAAGACCCCACTCTCTAAGAAGAGGAATTGACAACTAATGCTCATGGACAAAAACTACCTCACAGCCTGCTTTGGTTATTAAAAATTTATCAAAAACAGCCACTCATTTGTTTATATATCATTTATGCCTGGTTTATACTGCAAACATGCATGCATGCATGCTAATTCGCTTCAGTCGTGTGTGACTATTTGCAACCCTATGGAGGGTAGCCAGGGAGAAGGCAATGGCACCCCACTCCAGTACTCTTGCCTGGAAAATCCATGGATGTAGGAGCCTGGTAGGCTGCAGTCTATGGGGTCGCTAAGATTCGGACACGACTGAGTGACTTCACTTTCACTTTTCACTTTCATGCATTGGAGGAGGAAATGGCAACCCGCTCCAGTGTTCTTGCCTGGAGAATCCCAGGGATGGCGGGGCCTGGTGGGCTGCCGTCTATGGGGTCGCACAGAGTCGGACACGACTGAAGCGATTTAGCAGCAGCAGCAGTAGCATTGAGGGTAGCCCACCAGTCTCCTCTGTCCATGGGATTCTCCAGGCAAGAATACTGGAGGGGCTTGCCATGCCCTCCTCCAGGGGATCTTCCAGACCCAGGGATGGAACCTGTGTCTCTTATGTCTCCTGCATTGGCAGGTAAGTTCTTTACCACTAGCGCCACCTGGGAAGCCCATTGCAATGATAGATTTTAGTAGCTGTAAGAGAGACTGCACATCCCAAAGCCTAAAATAATTACTATCCATCCATGAAAAGATAATACAATGAGGTTGGAGTACAGATGTACCATTCTGAATGGAGAATATATTGAAGATTTGGTTAAGACTTTTTGAGGAAGAAAAGTTAAGGTCAGGTGAAAGATGGTGAGGGCCTCAACTATTGTAGTGAGAATACAAGTGAAAAATACACATATTCCAGGAATATTTCATAAGCAAAGTTAACAGGATTTAGTCATCTGGTTTTAGTGGTGATGTTAGGAGAGGTAGGAATTAAGTAGACTTCTTGGGTTTCTTATATTGGTGGAGAGTGACACCATTAACAAGGAAAGCAAAACAACAAGTACAGTCAGGCTTAGAAAAAGTGAAAATCTGAATAGGGAGGAGATGCTGCAGCATCATTTATCCTAGTTTTAGTCGTAGGGACACTGAGCAAAACTCCTCCTAAAAGCACCAATGGAGTTTTTGAGTATACAAGGGTTTCTTTAGCTTTTCAATTAATGAAACTTTTAGTTATTTAGCATGTCAATCATACTCACTGAATTGTTTTATATTAATATTTCTTTACATGACAGATTTCAACTCACCCTGTGTGACGGATAGAAATATACTATGTAATTATAATCATGACAAATAATGAAGAAACACAAAAGCACTGTGTGAAAGAAAGGAAAATAGACTTAAATAATAAAACCTAGAGTTAATTTTAGGCTTTGACACTCATTTGATAAGTGCCCTCTGGCATGAAACTGGATCTCAGTTTCCTTACATGAAAAGAGGGATTATAACAATAATACCAGTGGAGAAACAATATATGAAAAGTGCTTTGAAAAATCATACAAAACTATATAAATGCAAATTATGATTATTGTAACAAGTTTAATTTATACAGAATATGACTTAAACATATCAAAACTGCTGATCTTAATAACACATTTGCACATATATATGAAAATACATACACATATAGGTGCAAAACTTGAAATATAAAATTTTCTATCCCCATGAATATATTTGAATTCTAGTGTATATGTGCATGTTTATTTTCCTTTCTTCATTTATTCATTTATTTCACAAATATTTATTATTAACTTCTAAAAGTCCACTATTTTTGGTGCTATGGATAATGTAGTAAAATAATCATTAAAGTTGTTTTTCTCCCTTCATGGAGCTTACACTCTATTTCAAGAAGACAGATACTGAGGGAGGAGCTAAGATGGCGGAGGAGTAGGATGGGGAGAACACTTTCTCCCCCACAAATTCATCAAAAGAACATTTAAATGCCGAGTAAATTCCACAAAACAACGTCTGAAAGCCGGCAAGAGGACAATCAGGCACCCAGGAAAGCAACCCAAGTCTTCGAAAGGAGGTAGGGAAAAATATAAAAGACAAAAAAAGGGACAAAAGAGGGAGGGATGGAGTTCTGTCCCTGGAAGGGAGTCTTAAAAAGAGAGAAGTTTCCAAACACCAGGAAACCTTCTCACTGCTGAATCTGCGCCGAGCCTTGGAAGCACAGAGGGCAACATAACAGGGAGGAAAAATAAATAATTAAAACCCGCACGTTGCGAGCCCTACAGTAACTCCCCCAGCGGAGAAGCAGCGCAGATGCCTGCATACGCCATTAGCAAGCGGGGGCTGGGCAGGGAGGTGCGGCGCGGGCTGCATCACAAGGATCTGGCCTGAATACCCCGAGCACTATCTGAGCGAAAGAATTTGGGCTAGCAAACCAGACTGTGGGATATCTACCACGCGAAAAGCCAGCCCTAACCTAAGACACCACCAGGTCCGCACACAGAACAAAGGACTGAACAGAGATAGCCGGCGGCAGACCATCCCCCTCCGGTGATAGGCAGCCAGAGCCGGAAGGGGATAATCGCAGCCCCAGAGAGACATTATCTATAAAACTGTAAGCAGGCTTCTTTGCTAACTAAAACTTCTTGGGGGTCTGGACGGTCAACATCTGCCTGAGAAGGTGTGCCGGTACACAACTAGATAACCGAGCAGTGGGGAGGCGATAAGTCGCAGCAATCCCGCGCTCAAAACACCACATCACCTGAGCTGCTCGGATCTGGGAACGGCACAAAACGCAGGCCCAACTGAGAGTCTGCGCCTCTGAGGACTACCCGAGTGCCTGAACCTGAGCGGCTTGGACCTGGGAAGTACAGGCAGCCCAGGGTGGGCCGCGGATGGTTCGCGGCGGAGCAACCTAGAGCCTGAGCAGCGTGGGCAGAGAGCCTACACGCGCAGTGAACTGGGGGCAGACCCAGTGTGACTGCGGCACTGTGAGCACACGCCAGTGTTATTTGTTGCAGCATCCCTCCCTACCTCCCCTCAGTGCGACTGAACAAGTGAGCCTATAAAAAAAAAAAAAAATTTAAGTCCTCTATTATTCCTTTAATTTCCACTTTTATAACCAATTACTTTGCAAAAAAAAAGAAGACCCTATTTTTTTTAAAGCAAACTTCATATATATTTTTTTAATAATTTTTTGACCTTTTTTTCTTTTTCATTCTTTTCTTTAACATTGTATTTTTGAAATTCCAAACTCTACTCTAGATTTTTAATTTTAGCTTTTTAGTATTTGTTATCAATTTTGTACCTATAGTTTTGTTTTTGTTTTTGTTTGTATATAATTTCTGTGACCCTTTTTTATTTGTTCTTTTTCTCTGTTTCTTTCTCTTCTTCTTTTAAATAACATTGTATATCTGAAATTCCAAACTCTATTCTAGATTTTTAATTTATGCTTTTTGGTATTAGTTATCAATTTTGTACCTGTATTTTTTTATATATATATAATTTATGCGACTTTGTTCTTGTTTGTTTTTTTTTTTCCTCTCTCTTTCTATTTCTTCTTCTTTTTTTAACATTGTATTTTTGAAATTCCAAACTCTACTCTAGATTTTTAACTTTTGCTTTTTGGTATTAGTTATCAATTTTGTACCTATATTTTCTTTATAATTTTTGCGACCTTGTTTGTTTTTGTTTGTTCGTTTTTTCTCTCTTTCTTTTCCTTCTTCTTTTCTTTAACATCGTATTTTTGAAATTCCAAACTCTACTCTAGATTTAAAATTTTTGCTTTTATGTATTTGTTACCAATTTTGTACCTTTAAGAACCCAATCTTCAGTACCCATTTTTCACTAGGGAGCGAGATTACTGGCTTAACTGCTCTCTCTCCCTTTGGACTCTCCTTTTTCTCCACTAGGTCGCCTGTGTCTGCTCCCTAACCCCTCTCTACTCTTCCCAACTCTGTGGATTTCTGTGTGTTCCAGACGATGGAGAACACTTAGGGAACTGATTACTGGCTGGATCTGTCTCCCTCCTTTTCATTCCCCCCATTTATCCTCCTGGCCACCTATGCCACCTTCTTCCTTCTTCTCTTCTCTGTATAACTCTGCGAACAACTCTGAGTGGTCCAGTTGTGGAGTGCACATAAGGAAGAGATTACTGAATAGCCCACTCTCTCCTCTATTGACTCCACCTCATCTCATTCGGGTCACCTCTAACTCCCTCCTCACTCTTCTCTTCTCCATATAACGCTGTAAATCTCTCTGGGTGAAACAAGTTTCAGGGCACGACATACCAAGCAAATTCTCCAGCAGCAAGGAACACAGCCCTGAGCTCCAAGATACAAGCAGCCCAAAGTCTCCCCAAAACCATAGACATCCCATAACTCATTACTGGACATTTCATTGCACTCCAGAGAGAAGAAATACAGCTCCAGTCACCAGAACACCGACACAAGCTTCCGTAACCAAGAAACCTTGACAAGCCACCTGTACAAACCCACACAGAGCGAGGAAACGCCACAATAAAGAGAACTCCACAAACTGCCAGAATACGGAAAGGACACCCCAAACTCAGCAATTTAAACAAGATGAAGAGACAGAGGAATACCCAGCAGATAAAGGAACAGGATAAAACCCCACCAAACCAAACTAAAGAGGAAGAGATAGGGAATCTACCTGATAAAGAATTCCGAATAATGATAGTGAAATTGATCCAAAATCTTGAAATCAAAATGGAATCACAGATAAATAGCTTGGAGACTAAGATCGAGAAGATGCAAGAAATGGTTTAACAAGGACCTAGAAGAAATAAAAGAAAGCCAATATATAATGAATAATGCAATAAATGAAATTAAAAACACTCTGGAGGCAACAAATAGTAGAATAACAGAGGCAGAAGATAGGATTAGTGAATTAGAAGATAGAATGGTAGAAATAAATGAATCAGAGAGGATAAAAGAAAAACGAATTAAAAGAAATGAGGACAATCTCAGAGACCTCCAGGACAATATTAAATGCTACAACATTCGAATCATAGGGGTCCCAGAAGAAGAAGACAAAAAGAAATACCATGAGAAAATACTTGAGGAGATAATAGTTGAAAACTTCCCTAAAATGGGGAAGGAAATAATCACCCAAGTCCAAGAAACCCAGAGAGTCCCAAACAGGATAAACCCAAGGCGAAACACCCCAAGACACATATTAATCAAATTAACAAAGATCAAACACAAAGAACAAATATTAAAAGCAGCAAGGGAAAAACAACAAATAATACACAAGGGAATTCCCATTAGGATAACAGCTGATCTTTCCATAGAAACTCTTCAAGCCAGGAGGGAATGGCAAGACATACTTAAAGTGATTAAAGAAAATAACCTACAGCCCAGATTATTGTACCCAGCAAGGATCTCATTCAAATATGAAGGAGAAATCAAAAGCTTCTCAGACAAGCAAAAGTTAAGAGAATTCAGTACCACCAAACCAGCTCTCCAACAAATACTAAAGGATATTCTCTAGACAGGAAACACAAAAATGGTGTATAAATTCGAACCCAAAACAATAAAGTAAATGGCAAAGGGATCATACTTATCAGTAATTACCTTAAATGTAAATGGGTTGAATGCCCCAACCAAAAGACAAAGACTGGCTGAATGGATACAAAAACAAGACTCCTACTTATGTTGTCTACAAGAGACCCACCTCAAAACAGGGGACACATACAGACTGAAAGTGAAGGGCTGGAAAAAGATTTTCCATGCAAATAGGGACCAAAAGAAAGCAGGAGTAGCAATACTTATATCAGATAAAATAGACTTTAAAACAAAGGCTGTGAAAAGAGACAAAGATGGTCACTACCTAATGATCAAAGGATCAATCCAAGAAGAAGATATAACAATTATAAATATATATGCACCCAACACGGGAGCACCGCAGTATGTAAGACAAATGCTAACAAGTATGAAAGGAGAAATTAACAATAACACAATAATAGTGGGAGACTTTAATACCCCACTCACACCTATGGATAGATCAACTAAACAGAAAATTAACAAGGAAACACAAATGTTAAACGATACAATAGACCAGTTAGACCTAATTGATATCTATAGGACATTTCATCCCAAAACAATGAATTACACCTTTTTCTCAAGCTCACATGGAACCTTCTCCAGGATAGATCACATCCTGGGCCATAAATCTAGCCTTGGTAAATTAAAAAAAATAGAAATCATTCCAAGCATCTTTTCTGACCACAATGCAGTAAGATTAGATCTCAATTACAGGAGAAAAACTATTAAAAATTCCAACATATGGAGGCTGAACAACACGCTGCTGAATAACCAACAAATCACAGAAGAAATCAAAACAGAAATCAAAATTTGCATAGAAACTAATGAAAATGAAAACGCAACAACTCAAAACCTCTGGGACACTTTAAAAGCAGTCCTAAGGGGAAAGTTCATAGCAATACAGGCATACCTAAAGAAACAAGAAAAAAGTCAAATAAATAACCTAACCCTACACCTAAAGCAACTAGAAAAGGAAGAAATGAAGAACCCCAGGGTTAGTAGAAGGAAAGAAATCTTAAAAATTAGGGCAGAAATAAATGCAAAAGAAACAAAAGAGACCATAGCAAAAATCACCAAAGCCAAAAGCTGGTTCTTTGAAAGGATAAATAAAATTGACAAACCATTAGCCAGACTCATCAAGAAACAAAGGGAGAAAAATCAAATCAATAAAATGAGAAATGAAAATGGAGAGATCACAACAGACAACACAGAAATACAAAGGATCATAAGAGACTACTATCAACAATTATATGCCAATAAAATGGACAACGTGGAAGAAATGGACAAATTCTTAGAAAAGTACAACTTTCCAAAACTGGACCAGGAAGAAATAGAAAATCTTAACAGACCCATCACAAGCACGGAAATTGAAACTGTAATCAAAAATCTCCCAGCAAACAAAAGCCCAGGTCCAGACGGCTTCACAGCTGAATTCTACCAAAAATTTAGAGAAGAGCTAACACCTATCCTGCTCAAACTCTTCCAGAAAATTGCAGAGGAAGGTAAACTTCCAAACTCATTCTATGAGGCCACCATCACCCTAATACCAAAACCTGACAAAGATCCCACAAAAAAAGAAAACTACAGGCCAATATCCCTGATGAACATAGATGCAAAAATCCTTAACAAAATTCTAGCAATCAGAATCCAACAACACATTAAAAAGATCATACACCATGACCAAGTGGGCTTTATCCCAGGGATGCAAGGATTCTTCAATATCCGCAAATCAATCAATGTTATACACCACATTAACAAATTGAAAAACAAAAACCATATGATTATCTCAATAGATGCAGAGAAAGTCTTTGACAAAATTCAACATCCATTTATGATAAGAACTCTCCAGAAAGCAGGAATAGAAGGAACATACCTCAACATAATAAAAGCTATATATGACAAACCCACAGCAAACATTAACCTCAATGGTGAAAAATTGAAGCATTTCCTCTAAAGTCAGGAACAAGACAAGGGTGCCCACTTTCACCATTACTATTCAACATAGTTTTGGAAGTTTTGGCCACAGCAATCAGAGCAGAAAAAGAAATAAAAGGAATCCAAATTGGAAAAGAAGAAGTAAAACTCTCACTGTTTGCAGATGACATGATCCTTTACATAGAAAACCCTAAAGACTCCACCAGAAAATTACTAGAACTAATCAATGATTATAGTAAAGTTGCAGGATATAAAATCAACACACAGAAATCTCTTGCATTCCTATACACTAATAATGAGAAAACTGAAAGAGAAATTAAGGAAACAATTCCATTCACCATTGCAACAGAAAGAATAAAATACTTAGGAATATATCTACCTAAAGAAACTAAAGACCTATATATAGAAAACTATAAAACACTGGTGAAAGAAATCAAAGAGGACACTAATAGATGGAGAAATATACCATGTTCATGGATTGGAAGAATCAATATAGTGAAAATGAGTATACTACCCAAAGCAATTTATAGATTCAATGCAATCCCTATCAAGCTACCAACGGTATTCTTCACAGAGCTAGAACAAATAATTTCACAATTTGTATGGAAATACAAAAAACCTCGAATAACCAAAGCTATCTTGAGAAAGAAGAATGGAACTGGAGGAATCAACCTACCTGACTTCAGGCTCTACTACAAAGCCACAGTCATCAAGACAGTATGGTACTGGCACAAAAACAGAAATATTGATCAATGGAACAAAATAGAAAGCCCAGAGATAAATCCACGCACATATGGGCACCTTATCTTTGACAAAGGAGGCAAGAATATACAATGGATTAAAGACAATCTCTTTAACAAGTGGTGCTGGGAAAACTGGTCAACCACTTGTAAAAGAATGCAACTAGAACACTTTGTAACACCATACAGAAAAATAAACTCAAAATGGATTAAAGATCTAAACGTAAGACCAGAAACTATAAAACTCCTAGAGGAGGACATAGGCAAAACACTCTCCGACATAGATCACAGCAGGATCCTCTATGACCCACCCCCCAGAATATTGGAAATAAAAGCAAAAATAAACAAATGGGACCTAATTAAACTTAAAAGCTTCTGCACAACAAAGGAAACTATTAGCAAGGTGAAAAGGCAGCCTTCAGAATGGGAGAAAATAATAACAAATGAAGCAACGGACAAACAACTAATCTCAAAAACATACAAGCAACTCCTACAGCTCAACTCCAGAAAAATAAATGACCCAATCAAAAAATGGGCCAAAGAACTAAATAGACATTTCTCCAAAGAAGACATACAGATGGCTAACAAACACATGAAAAGATGCTCAACATCACTCATTATCAGAGAAATGCAAATCAAAACCACTATGAGGTACCATTTCACTCAGTCAGAATGGATGCGATCCAAAAGTCTACAAGCAATAAATGCTGGAGAGGGTGTGGAGAAAAGGGAACTCTCTTACACTGTTGGTGGGAATGCAAACTAGTACAGCCACTATGGAGAACAGTGAGGAGATTCCTTAAAAAACTGGAAATAGAACTGCCTTATGATCCAGCAATCCCACTGCTGGGCATACACACTGAGGAAACCAGAAGGGAAAGAGACACGTGTACCCCAATGTTCATTGCAGCACTGTTTATAATAGCCAGGACATGGAAGCAACCTAGATGCCCATCAGCAGATGAATGGATAAGAAAGCAGTGGTACATATACACAATGGAGTATTACTCAGCCATTAAAAAGAATACATTGGAATCAGTTCTAATGAGGTGGATGAAACTGGAACCTATTATACAGAGTGAAGTAAGCCAGAAAGAAAAACACCAATACAGTATACTAATGCATATATATGGAATTTAGAAAGATGGTAACAATAACCCTGTGTACGAGACTGCAAAAGAGACACCAATGTATAGATTAGTCTTATGGACTCTGTGGGAGAGGGAGAGGGTGGGGAGATTTGAGAGAATAGCATTGAAACATGTATAATATCATGTATGAAACGAGTCACCAGTCCAGGTTCGATGCATGGTACTGGATGCTTGGGGCTGGTGCACTGGGACGACCCAGAGGGAGGGTAGGGGAGGGAGGCGGGACGAGGGTTCAGGATGGGGAATGCGGGT
This sequence comes from Bos indicus x Bos taurus, assembly GCF_003369695.1. NCBI lineage: Eukaryota > Metazoa > Chordata > Mammalia > Artiodactyla > Bovidae > Bos > Bos indicus x Bos taurus. Next base: position 21,094,399 of record NC_040081.1, on the reverse strand, counting down.
ATACCTGTGGCAGATTCATTTCGATATTTGCAAAACTAATACAATATTGTAAAGTTTAAAAATAAAATAAAATTTAAAAAAAATTTAGAATAAAAAAAAAATAAAGAAGACAGATACAGAGGAGGGGATGGAGGCTCAAGAGGGAGGTGATATATGTATGCTGCTGCTGCATCGCTGAATTGCATTGTTGTACATCAGAAACAAAGGTCTGTCTAGTCAAGGCTATGGTTTTTCCAGTGGTCGTGTATGGATGTGAGAGTTGGACTATGAAGAAAGCTGAGCGCCGAAGAATTGATGCTTTTGAATTGTGGTGTTGGAGAAGACTCTTGAGAGTCCCTTGGACTGCAAGGAGATCCAACCAGTCCTTTCTGAAGGAGATTAGCCCTGGGATTTCTTTGGAAGGAATGATGCTAAAGCTGAAACTACAGTACTTTGGCCACCTCATGAGAAGAGTTGACTCATTGGAAAAGACTCTGATGCTGGGAGGGATTGGAGGCAGGAGGAGAAGGGGACAACAGAGGATGAGATGGCTGGATGGCATCACTGACTCGATGGACGTGAGTCTCGGTGAACTCCGGGAGTTGGTGATGGACAGGGAGGCCTAGCATGCTGCGATTCATGGGGTCGCAAAGAGTCGGACACGACTGAGCGACTGATCTGAACTGAACTGAACAGCAGAAACCAGTACAACATTGTAAAGCAACTTTCCTCCAATTAAAGAATAAATTAAAAAATGAAAAAAGACAGATACTAAATGAAACAAAATATATATTATTTATATATTTAAATTGTTGTAAGGAAAAATTAAAAGAGAAAGATGGAAAGTTCTGGGGGCTGTGAAGCCTTGACAGCTTTAAATAGTTTAGAGTGCAATCCTCAAAGAGGAAGAAAGAAAAAGGGACATTTGAACAAGGAAGTAGCCATCCAGATGGATAACAAGTAAGCTCAAAGTGTTTGAAGGACGAAAATGGGATTTTTAGAAACACCAAAAGAGGCAATATGGCTGACTATAATGGATAAGGATATGAGATTAGAGTTTTAAAGGGGTGAGGCTGAGGAATTCAGGCAGAGTTTTTAACCCAGTTCTTAAGAAGATGGCTATTAGAATTTACTATTGCCATCTTGTTAATTGTATTCTGGTACAATTACCAAGATGGGATACAGAATAAGAAGAAAATCTAAATGTATTGCCAATGTATTAAACACCTTCAAAAAGGGTGTAAGGCAATCAAGTTCTGATCCAAGTAACTTTGAAAAAGTGTAATCTGTAACAGCAAAGTCAAAAGAAACTGTATATAAATACTACAGTTTAAAAACCCCTATATGCAAGACAGCAAAAGAGACACAGATGTATAGAACAGTCTTTTGGACTCTGTGGGAGAGGGCGAGGGTGGGATGATTTGGGAGAATGGCACTGAAGCATGTGTATTATCATATGTGAAATGAATCGCCAGTCCAGGTTAGATGCATGATACAGGGTGCTCGGGGCTGGTGCACTGGGATGACCCAGAGGGGTGGGATGGGGAGGGAAGAGGGAGGGGGGTTCAGGATGGGGGACACACGTACACCCGTGGCAGATTCATGTGCATGTATGACAAAACCAATACAATATTGTAAAGTAATTAGCCTCCAATTAAAATAAATAAATTTATTTTTTAAAAAGTTGTTGCTCATGGAAGTGTGGGTTAACAGTTCTGAAAACATACATGTATACTTTAATTGAACAATTTAGTAAATTTGTGGTGGGTGGTGAAAGCCAGATTTGTCACTGCTGGAGTTGGAGGTTACAGTTGAGCAAGGGAAGAAGGCTAGAATGTTCTAGGTGATAAGGATGAGCGTCGGATACATCAGAATACACTCATTTTTATTTACTACAGATAGAGATGGTAATGAGTAGAAATATTTATGGACATATGTATATACATAGGTTACTATATATATGTATCACTGCCTTGCTCTTTTAGTTGAGAGGGCTTCAGAGCAATAATCTTTGAGTATAATCAAGCATACCTAGCACTCGGAACTCGATTTCTAATGCCATTTCTCAATAATATGAACCAAGATTCCTTGGAGAAATGCTAATTCTAGGACCATGAAACCTGGAACATTTTATAATGCCAGAAAATACTTTTTAAAAAATCTAAAAAGTCTACAATAAAGAGTATGTCAAAAGAATACATGACCAAATTGAGAGAATCCCAATGCCTAAAGCAGGAAAAATGTGAGCAATAAGATAAATTGGATCATGGCTCAAAGTAAAAACCATATGTTCATGAATCCACAGGAATAGGAAGAAATGATTGCATAAATAAATGTGGGAATTGACGAATGTCTCACGAAAAATTCCAAATAATTTGTGTCGATATTCCACCCTTGAAGCATAGCTTTCTCTGTGTATGTTGAGCTGTATATAGTGATTTTCTTCCAAAGCGTACAGTATGGAAAGGAGGGGAAAAAAAAGATTAACTGAACAGTGCAGAAACCTGACAAACACAACCTCAAGCTACATAATCAAAGTCAACATCAACAGTGATAGAGAAAGTTTATAGTATGTACCTTGAAATGATGTGATGAGACTGGCAAGTCAACTCTGTGGTCTTCCTTCCGAAACCACATAACCCTCATTTAATCATGAGAAAAACATCAGACAAATCTCAGTGGAGAGAATTTCTACAAAATATCTGTCCTGTACTCCTGAAAACTGTCAAGGTCATCAAAAGCAAGGAAAGTCTGAGAAACTGTCTTGGGAAAGAAGAAACCAAGAAGACATACAACTAAATGCAATGTGGTATCTTAGATGGGATCCTGAAACAGAAAAGAACATTAGGAAAAAGCTACAGAATTCTGAATACAATATAAACTTTAGTTAATGATGATGTATAAATATGGGCTCATTTCTAATAAATATATTCTATTAATATAAAATATTAATAGATAAAACTGGTTGTATGGTTCACATACAACCTCACATACAACAATTCTTTATATTACCTTCACAATTTTCAGGTAAACATAAAATTAAACTTTTATTTTTGAAATTAATTTATTTTTTAATTGAAGGATAATTGCTTTACATAATTTTGCTGTTTTCTGTCAAATCACAACATGAATTGAGTATAGGAATACCCAATTAGTATCTCCTCCCTTTTGAACCTCCCTCGCATCTCCATCATCCCACCGCTCTAGGCTGATACAAAGACTGTGTTTGAGTTTCCTGAGACATAGAGCAAATGCCCATTGACTATCATTTTACATAAGGTAATGTAAGTTTCCATATTACTCTCTCCATATACCTCACTCCCTCCTGTTGGATATCTATTTTACATATGGAAGTGTAAGTTTCCATGTTACTCTTTCCATACATCTCACCCTCTTCTCTCCTCTCTCCATGTCCATAAGTCTATTCTCTATAACTGTTTCTTCATTGCTCCCCTTCTATATATATGCATTAGTACACAATATTTATCTTTCTCTTTCTGACATAGATAACTCTGTATAATAGGCTCTGGGTTCATCCAGCTCATTAGAATGGACTCAAAGGCATTTCTTTTTATGACTGAGTAATATTCCATTGTGTATATGTACCACAACTTTATCCATTCATCTGTCAATGGACGTCTAAGTTGCTTCCATGTTATAGCTACTGTAAATAGTGCTGCAATGAACAATGGGATACATGTGTCTTTTTCAACTTTGGTTTTGTCAGGGTATATGCCTAGGAGTGGGATTGCTGGGTCATATGGTGCTTTTATTTCTAGTTTTTTAAGGAAACTCCATACCGTCTTCCATAGTGGCTGGATCAGTTTACATTCCCACCAACAGTGCAAGCTGCTACTGCTGCTGCTAAGTCGCTTCAGTCGTGTCCGACTCTGTGCGACCCCATAGACGGCAGCCCACTAGGCTCCTCTGTCCCTGGGATTCTCCAGGCAAGAACACTGGAGCGGGTTGCGGTTTCCTTCTCCAATGCATGAAAGTGAAAAGTGAAAGTGAAGTCGCTCAGCCGTGACCGACTTTTAGCGACCCCATGGACTGCAGCCTTCCAGGCTCCTCCATCCATGGGATTTTCCAGGCAAGAGGACTGGAGTGGGTTGCCATTGCCTTGTGTTCCCTTTTCTCCACATCGTCTCCATCATTTATTGTTTGTAGACTTTGATGATAGCCATTCTGACTGGTATGAGGTGATATCCCATTGAGGTTTTGATTTGCATTTCTCTAATAATGAGCAATGTTGAGCATCTTTTCATGTGTTTGTTAGCCATCTGCATGGCTTCTTTGGAGAAATGTCTCTTTAGGTCTTTTTCCCACTTTTTGATTGGGTTGTTTGTTTTTCTGGTATTAAGTTGTATGAGGTACTTGCATATTTTGGAAAGTAATCCTCTGCCAGTTGTTTCATTTGCTATTATTTTCTCCCATTCTGAGGGTTGTCTTTTCACCTTGCTTAGAGTTTCCTTTGCTGTGCAAAAGCTTTCAAGTTTAATCAAGTTCCACTTGTTTACTTTTGGTTTTGTTTCCATTACTTTAGGAGATGGATCAGAGAGGATCTTGCTTTGATTTATGTCTTTGAGTGTTCTGCCTATGTTTTCCTCTAAGAGTTTTACAGTTTCTGGTCTTACATTTAGGTCTTTAATCCATTTTAAGTTTACCTTTGTGTATGGTGTTAGGAAGTGTTCTAATTTCATTCTTTTACACGTAGCTGTCCAGTTTTCCCAGAACCATTTGTTGAAGAGGCTGTCTTTGCCCCACTGTATATTCTTGCCTCCTTTGTCAAAAATAAGGGACCCATAGGTGCATGGGTTTATTTCTGGGCTTTCTATCTTGTTCCATTGGTCTATATTTCTGTTTTTGTGCCAGTCCCATACTGTCTTGATGACTGTAGCTTTGTAGTATAACCTGAAGTCAGGAAGGTTGATTCCTACAGCTCCATTCTTCTTTCTTGGGACTGCTTTGGCTATTCAGGGTCTTTTGTGTTTCCATATGAATTGTGAAATTTTTTGTTCTAGTTCTGTGAAAAATGCCATCAGCAATTTGATAGAGATTGCATTGAATCTGTAGATTGCATTTGGTAGTGTGGTCATTTTCACAATATTGTCTTCCTACCCAGGAACATGGAATATCTCGCCATCTGTTTGTATCATCTTTTGTTTCTTTCATCAATGTCTTATAATTTTCTGTGTACAGTTCTTTTGTCTCCTTAGCTAAGTTTATTCCTAGATATTTAATTCTTTTTGTTGCAATGGTGAATGGGATTGATTTCTTAATTTCTCTTTCTGATTGTTCATTGTTAGTATATAGAAATGCAAGTGATTTCTGTTATTGATTTTGTATCCTGCAACTTTGCTGAATTCACTGATTAGTTCTAATAATTCTCTGATACTATCTTTAAGGTTTTCTATGTACAGTATCAAATCATCTGGAAACAATGAGAGCTTTACTTCTTCTTTTCTGATCTGGATTCCTTTTGTTCATTTTTCTTCTCTGATTGCTGTAGCTAGGACTTCCAGAACTATGTTAAATAATAGTGTCAAAAGTGGACACCCTTGTCTTATTCCTGATCTTAGGGGGGATGCTTTCAGGTTTTCACCATTGAGAATAATGTTTGCTGTAGGCTTATCATATGGCCTTTACTATGTTGAGGTAGTTTCCTTCTATGCCCATTTTTTGAAGAGTTTTAATCATAAATGGGTGCCGAACTTTGTCAAAGGCTTTTTCTGCATCTATTATCAGATGGTTTTTATCTTTCAATTTGTTAATATGGTGTATCGTATTGATTGATTTGCATATATTGAAGAATCCTTGCATCCCTGGAATAAACCCAACTTGATCATGGTGTATGAGCTTTTTGATGTGTTGCTGAATTCTGTTTGCTAAAATTTTGTTGAGGATTTTTGCATCTATGTTCATCAGTGATATTGGTCTATAGTTTTCTTTTTTTGTGTTGTCTTTGTCTGGTTTTGGTATCAGGGTGATGGTGGCCTCGTAGAATGAGTTTGGAAGTGTTCCTTCCTCTGCAATTTTTTGAAAGAGTTTTAGAAGGATAGGCATTAGCTCCTCTCTAAATGTTTGATAGAATTCTCCTGTGAAACTATCTGGTCCTGGACTTTTGTTTTTTGAGAGATTTTTTATCACAGCTTCAATTTTAGTGCTTGTAATTGGGTTGTTCATAATTTCTATTTCTTCCAGGTTCAGTCTTGGATGATTGAACTTTTCTAAGAATCTGTGCATTTATTCCAGGTTATCCATTTTATTGCCATATAGTTGTTTATAATAGTCTTTTATAAGCCTTTGTATTTCTGCATTGTCTATTACAACCTCTCCATTTTAATTTCTAGTTTTATTGATTTGATTTTTCTCTCTCTTTTTCTTGATGAGTCTGGCCAAAGGTTTCTCAATTTTGTTTATCTTCTCAAAGAACCAACCTTTAGTTTTATTAATCTTTACCATTGTTTCATTTCATATTCACTTATTTCTACTCTGATCTTTATGATTTCTTTCCTTCTTCTGATATTGGGAGTTTTTTGTTCTTATTCCAGTTGTTTGAGGTGTAAAGTTAGCTTGTCTATTTGATGTTTTTCTTGTTTCTTGAGGTAGGATTGTATTGCTATAAACTTCCCTCTTAGAACTGCTTTTGCTGCATCCCACAGGTTTTGAGTTGTCGTGTTTCCATTGTCATTTGTCTGTAGAAATCTTTTGATTTCCTTTTCAATTTCTTCAGTAATCTGTTGGTTAATTAGAAATGTATTGCTTAATCTCCATGTGTTTGTGTTTCTTACAGGTTTTTTCTTGTAATTGATATCTAGTCTCATAGTGTTGTGGTCAGAAAAGATGTTTGATATGATTTCAATTTTCTTAAATTTACTGAGGTTTGATTTGTGACCCAAGATGTGGTCTATCCTGGAGAATGTTCCATGTGCACTTGAGAAGAAGGTGTATGCCTCTGCATTTGGATACAATGTCCTGAAGATATCAATGAGATCCATCTCATCTCATGTATCATTTAAGACTTGTGTTTTCTTATTAATTTTCTGTTTTGATGATCTGTCCATTGGTGTGAATGGGGTGTTAAATTTCCTACTATTATTGTGCTACTATCAATTTCTCCTTTTATGTCTGTTAGTGTTTATCTTATGTATTGAGGTGCTCCTGTGTTGGATGCATAGATATTATAATTGTTATGTCTTCCGCTTGGATTGATCCCTTGATCATTATGCAGTGTCCTTCTTTATCTCTTGTAATCTTCTTTATTCTAAGGTTTATTTGTCTGATATGAGGATTGCTACCCCAGCTTTCTTTTGCTTCCCATTGGCATGGAACATATTTTTCCATTCTCTCACTTTCAGTCTGTGTGTGTCTTTAGGTCTGAAGTGGGTTTCTTGTAGCCCACATATATATGGGTCTTGTTTTTGTATCCATTCAGCCAGTCTGTGTCTTTTGGTTGAAGCATTTAATATGTTTACATTTAAAGTAATTATAGATATATATTTTCCTCTTGCCATTTTCTTAATTGTTTGGGGTTTGATTTTGTAGATCTTCTTCTTCTCTTGTATTTCTTGACTATATAAGTCCCTTTAATATTTGTTGTAAAGCTGGTTTGGTGGTACTGAATTCTCTTAACTTTTGTTTGCTGAAATGCTTTTGATTTCTCCATCAATTTTGAATGAGATCCTTGCCAGGTAGGGTAATCTTGGTTATAGATTTTTTTTCCTTTCAGTACTTTAAATATATCCTGCCATTCCCTTCTGGCCTGCAGAGTTTCTGCTTAAAATTCAGCTGTGAAATGTATGGGGTTTCCCTTGTATGTTACTTCTTGCTTTTCCCTTGCTGTTTTTAATATTCTTTCTTTGTGTTTTGTCTTTGTCAGTTTGATTAGTATGTGTCTTGGCCTGTTTCCCTTTGGTTTTATCCTATATTGGACTCTTTGCACCTCTTGGACTTGATTGACTATTTCCTTTTCCATGTTGGGGAAATTTTTAACTATAATTTCTTCAAAAATTTTCTCATACTCTCTTTTTCTCTTCTTCTTCTGGGACCCCTATAATTTGAACGTTGATGTGTTTGACATTGTCCCAGATGTTTCTGAGACTATTCTCAGTTCTTTACATTCTCTTTATTCTGTTCTTCAGAAGTTATTTCCAGCATTTTATCTTCCAGCTCTCTAATTCATTCTTCTGCTTCAGATATTCTGCTATTGATTCCTTCTAGAGTATTTTTAATTTCAGTAATTGTGTTGTTTGTCTCTGTATGTTTACACTTTAATTCTTCTAGCTCTTTGTTAATTGATTCTTGCATTTTCTCCATTCTGCTTTCAAGGTTTTTGATCATTTTTACTATCATTATTCTGAATTCTTTTTCAGGTAGTTTGCCTGCTTCATTTTCATTTATTTGGACTTCTGTGTTTCTAGTTTGTTCCTTCATTTGTGCAATATTTCTCTTCATTTTCATTACTGTTTTAAAAAACTTATTGTGTTTGAGGTCTCATTTTCCCAAGCTTCAAGGTTGAATTCTTTCTTCCTTTTGGTTTCTGCCTTCTTGAGGTTTGTCCTGTGGTTAGTGTAAGTTTTGTATAGGGTGAGATTTTTGCTGAGTTTTTTGTTTGTTTGTTTGTTTCTCTTCTGATGGGCAAGGTTGAGTGAGGTGGTAGTCCTGTCCGCTGATGATTTGGTTTGTATTTTTGTTTTGTTTGCTGTTTAGATGAGGCATCCTCCACAGGGTGCTACTGGTTTGGGTGATTCTGCATCTTGTATTCAAGTGGCTTCCTTTGTGGGTGTTCTCACTACTTGATACCCCCTAGAGTCATCTCTCTGGTAGTCTAGGGTCTTGGAGTCAGTGCTCCCACTCCAAAGGCTCAGGGCTTGATTTCTGGTCAGGAATGAAGATTCCACAAGTGGTTTATTATGGAATTAATTGAAATTAAAACTAATTCCCCAAAATGAGAAACCAAAGATGAACCTCAAACAAATGGCTGTTACAAAACCAGGCAAATAACAATTAAAATAATGGAATATACACATATAATGTACACCCATAAGCAAAAGCAAAACAGTCCAACAAAAATAAAGTACAGTAGACTGACCTGGTGAACAAAGGAAACCAGAAATTATATCTACTAGTTAAGAACAAAACTAACTAAAGCACAAACTGGAAAACAAAACTAAAGCGAGGTGTCAAGTGGGGAATAAAGCAATGAAAACAAAAGGAAGAAATATGTTGAGGGAAAAGGGAAGAAAGAAAAGAAAGAAAGAATAGATGTGCAAAGTTAAATAGAGGCAGATAAAGAAGATTTATATACATTAAAGATTAACTGCAAGGGGGAAAGAATAGTAGGAAAAGCAAAAGAATAAATGTAGAAAAAATAATAATAGGTTTTTTAAAAAGCTAAAAGTTAAAATTAAAAAAAAAGATAAAAGTACAAAAAAGAAAAAAAAATGAAAACTCCACAGAACTGCAGAAGCCCAACATAGAGGCAGAGATTTATAACAGCAATAAAAAATGTGACTGAGGGAAAAAAAAGCTCAAAAGCTTAATTAGATTGTATAGTGCCAAAAAAATTGACAACTACAATGGTAGGGGAGGGGGGTAATGAAGAGAAAAAAAAATCCAAAAAAATGTGCAGAACAAGTCAAAACAAAAGAATAATAAATGTTTTTCTTGAGTCACTGCTGTCAGAATCCTTTCCCTCGCTGGGAGTCACAGTCCACCTCACCTCCCTAGGATGCCCTCCAACACTCTGTTGGTCTCTGGACCTGCTGTTGGGGCAGCTCAGATTCTAACCTGGTCCTGCTCCTGTATGTTCTTGCCTTCAATGTCCACAGCTATTAGAACTAGTGTGTTTTCTTTTGTGGGAGCTATCAATGTCCTTTTATATATTCTATAGTCACAGAGTCTGCCTAGTTGATCATGTGGGTTTAATCTTGTAAGGATGGTGGGAAGGTTTTAGGTCTTCTTCCTTAGCTACACTGCCCCTGAATTTCAGTTGTGGTTTCATTTCCACCTCTTCTTTCATGTGGGTTGTCCACTTGAATTTGCTCCTGAGGGTGCCCTGGAGGACATGGGTCTGCTCCAGTGAGGGCCAAGTGTGGAGGTGGTGCTTGGGTCGCAGGGGTTCTGGCAGCACCAGGTACTCAGGGGGAGTTGGCGGCTAGGGCAGCAGGAAATAAAGTGCTCTAGAAGGGAATGGCAGCCAGTACTGGCCAATACACTCCAGTATTCTTGTGTGGAGAACCCCCCTGGCAGAGAAGCCTGGCAGGCCACAGTCCACAGGGTCACAAAGAGTTGGACACGACCAGAGTGATCCTGTATGCATAGACACAAGATTTGCCAATGGTAAGCTCTGCCCCAATGAGGGTTGAGTGTGAAGGTGGTGCAGCTGCTTTGGTTGTGGGGACTCTGGTGGTGCCAAGTGTTCAGACACATGGACTGCCTCTGCCACAGGACTTATGGGCATATCAGAGTCTTTTTTCTAGCCTCTGGTAGCTGGCCAGAGAAGGCCTCTTTGGCTAGTCCTTCTCCATAGCTCTGCCCATTCAGGCACTTAGAGGGCTCCCTTGACTGGAGTCCTTCTCTGTTGTTCCACATCAGGCACATGGAGGGGGCCCCCTGGTTGGGGTCCTACTCTGTAGATCAGTGTATCAGTCACTTAAAGGAGCACCCTGGGTGGGGTCCTACTCTGTAGTTCTATGGGTCAGGCGCTTAATGGGTCAGTCTCTCTATTGTTCAGCTGCCAATGCTAGCATGTGGGGAGAGAGGTTATGGTGATGGCTCCACCCGCTATGCGTGACTCATCAGTATCGCCTTACTTCCATGGCTTGCTGGCTTTCCTCCACAGGCATTTCCCACCACAGTCTCCTCCCTCACATCTCCTCAGTCTGTCTCTCCACAGTCAACAGCAGCCCTTGCCCCGGGATTGCTCCACAATCCCTAAACTCCAGCTCCCAGCCACTGCACCTTCTGGGGGACCTGCATCCCTGTCCAGCATATGTAAGGCTGTGGGAAGGGCTGTCTGATCCTCATTCCATTTAGGCTGCCACAGATTAGCTGTTTCACTCTTGGCATTAATGTTTCTCCTCTGACTCAGACAATTGCCCCGATGTGGGGATTAGATGCCTGTTTCAGTTGTCCCACTCACTGAGGGCAGGTCCATTCCTACCAACACTCCTGTTTTTCCCCCTAGTTCCTTCATCCTACCGAGTTTTGCTTGGTTCTCTATATTATTTTCCACTGGTCAGGTACTCCTGTCCACCCTCAGCTGGTGTTCTGCATGCACTTCTGTGTCTGAAGGTGTATTCCTGATGTATCCGTGGAGAGAGACGCACTCCACATCCACCTACTCCTCCACCATCTTATTCTCCTCTCCAAATTAAACTTTTGTTTTTGAAATAACATTTTATTTTTGTTGTTGGAGTTTCTGGTGCATATTTACTTGCCCAAACTGGTGGTCCCTTGGCCCACTTGCAACAGTTTGCTGACCCCTTAATTAGATTATGACAATGAAATTTTTAAATTTGGTAAATATTCTATCTCAACATTCAGAAAACGAAGATCATGGCATCCGGTCCCATCACTTCATGGAAAATAGATGGGGAAACAGTGGAAACAATGCCAGACTTTATTTTTTGGGGCTCCAAAATCACTGCAGATGGTGACTGCAGCCATGAAATTAAAAGATGCTTACTCCTTGGAAGGAAAGGTATGTCCAACCTAGATAGCATATTCAAAAGCAGAGACATTACTTTGCCAACAAGGGTCCGGCTAGTCAAGGCTATGGTTTTTCCTGTGGTCATGTATGGATGTGAGAGTTGGACTGTGAAGAAAGCTGAGCACCAAAGAATTGATGCTTTTGAAGTGTGGTGTTGGAGAAGACTCTTGAGAGTCCCTTGGACTGCAAGGAGATCCAACCAGTCCATTCTGAAGGAGATCAGCCCTGGGATTTCTTTGGAAGGAATGATGCTAACTGAAACTCCAGTACTTTAGCCACCTCATGCAAAGAGTTGACTCATTGGAAAAGACTCTGAAGCTGGGAGGGATTGGGGACAAGAGGAGAAGGGGACGCCAGAGGATGAGATGGCTGGATGGCATCACTGACTTGATGGATGTGAGTCTGAGTGAACTCCGGGAGTTGGTGATGGACAGGGCGGCCTGGCATGCTGCGATTCATGGGGTCGCAAAGAGTCGGACACGACTGAGCGACTGAACTGAACTGAATTGAAATATTCTATCTGGTCCCTGTCATGAAATCTAGTCAGAAAACAGAGTCAGAAAAATACAAATAGAATTTTAATTGTCAGCCAAATATTCCATGGTGACTCAGAGGTTAAGAATCTGCCTACCAATGCAGGAGACTCCGTTTTTATCCCTAGGTTGGGAAGATCCCCTGGAAATGAAAATGGCTACCTACTCCAGTATTCTTGCCTAGGAAATCCCATGGACAGAGGAGCCTTATGGTTACAGTCCTTGGGTTGCAAGAGCCAGACACAACTTAGCTACTAAACAACAACAAGAACAGATACTCAGTGGCTATAAGACATATTAATTATTCATCTATGGAAAAAACCCTACTATTCCTACTTAAAGACCCTGAATTCATTTATACATTCAACAAGGATTTTTTGAAAACCTACCAGGTACCAAATATTACATTGGCTACTGGTTACACAGAGAGCATACAATCCAATAAAGCAAATAAATTTAAATCTTGATCAACTGTTTATTCTAGAATATCTAGTAATAAAACTGTTATGTTCATCTTCAAAGTATATTGTCTTACTATGTCTGTAAGAGTTTAGAACTTTGTTTTTAATTTTTCATAACTATATGATGGGTATTAACTTATTATAGCAACCATATCACAATTTATGCAAGTCAAGTCATTATGCTATAACCTTAAATTTTTATACTGTTGTATGTCAATTATATCTCAATAAAACTGAAAGAAAAAATAAAAACTTTTTGTACTTGAAACTTTGCTTTTACACTTTGAAATTTTGTCTCCCATTAAAATATCAGTGTTTCACATTGAATTTTTTTAAACCTGCTAAGGAGAAAGTGTACTTACGTGAACAAGATGGAAGACTCTGATTCAATAAATGAAACAGAATTGTAAAGTCTTTCAGTAATAAATAAGCAATTGAAATTCAATTTTTCATGTGCATACATTTAACACTCCTCCATCTTTTAGAGGAGAAGGCAATGGCACCCCACTCCAGTACTCTTGCCTGGAAAATCCCATGGACGGAGGAGCCAGGTAGGCTGCAGTCCATGGGGTTGCTAGGAGTCGGACACGACTGAGCGACTTCCTTTTCACTTTTCACTTTCATGCATTGGAGAAGGCAATGGCAACCCACTCCAGTGTTCTTGCCTGGAGAATCCCAGGGACGGGGGAGCCTGGTGGGCTGCCATCTATGGGGTTGCACAGAGTCGGACACGACTGAAGCGACTTAGCAGCAACAGCAGCAGCATCTTTTAGAGTTGCTTTAGTTTCCCTATTGTCAATTGTGTCTCTAGTTTGTTATCAAGTTATCAGAGGCTCAGACACACTGGGAGACTAGAAGGCCATGCGTGGTCTTCCAGATTCTGTCTTCATTTGGTTACCTAGGTTTTGCATGCACAATTTTAGTAAAAAAGTGGAACTTTACATTCCATTAGTCTATTTAAACAACAGATAACATGTGATTACATAGTAAAATTTTTTTTAACAAATTCTATTTCTACTTTAAACTATGAATTAATGGGAATGATGGCTATTTCAAAATTGTACATATAAAACAAAAGTACAGAAATAATTTTAATGCTAAGGCTGAAATAAGCCTATCACTGTCACCCATAAGCTCCTATTTCAAATGTTTCTATTAATCAAAATATCTTTATGCTTTTCATCAATTGCCTGCAGGATGAAAAAATGATATGGACTATAAAAATAAAATTATGCTAACAAATAGATTCTCCTGTTTTATTTTATTTTAAGGTATGGCATAAGACTTTATTTGGAGAAATAAACAGGAATTTCACTGCAAACTTTGAATCCATAACTCTAAAAAATTAAATCTTATGTTGTGGCTAGTTGCTTAACAGGAGGTGAAAGAAGACAGAAATAAGATGACTTGCTGTATCAGTAATCACTGAGGAATTTTGGAATAAATTTATAAAACACAGATACAGGTAGTTCTCCCCTATTTAAAAAAAAAAAAAAAAAGCAAAGAAGGTAGATAACATGAAATTCAACCTAGAAAGATTTTATTTAAAAAATGGATATTATTTGTAAGAAGTTAGGAAAATAATTGGAGAAGGCAATGGCACCCCACTCCAGTACTCTTGCCTGGAAAATCCCATGGATGGAGGAGCCTGGTAGGCTGTAGTCCATGGGGTTGCTAAGAGTCGGGCACGTCTGAGCGACTTCACTTTCACTTTTCACTTTCATGCATTGGAGAAGGAAATGGTAACCCACTCCAGTGTTCTTGCCTGGAGAATCCCAGGGACGGGGGAGCCTGGTGGGCTGCCGTCTATGGGGTCGCACAGAGTCGGACACGACTGAAGTAACTTAGCAGCAGCAGAAGCAGCAGGAAAATAATCAGTAATGATCAGAAGTAAGGATGTGGGTAGAAAGTGCAAGCTATCACAAACTAAATTTATTTCCTTCAGTTTTTTTTTAATTTTAGAATTTGAATTCAAGTCTTGTTTTATGTCCTATTCCTCAGATTCTGCATGTGGAAATTTTGGGGAAGTAATCATATCCATGAAAGCATGAGAAACGCTTAACAATCCCACAGATTTTTCAGGTGTAGTGAACTTTCAGAGTCACCCTGAACCATCACAGGTCCTGGAAAAAGGGTCAAGTCTTTGTTCCTTCTTATTAACCAGTCATTAGATATGAACTGCTCCCACAGAGGTATAATCTTGGGAAAGGCATCTTCCCTCAGCTGAGAGAAATTCCAAGGGAGAGATTTATCCAGGAACCATCTGCAGTCAACATGCCTAGCAGCTGGGAAATAAGTGTCATGATACTGATGAGTGCATTTGTGTAACAAACTGCAGATTAACTACAAATATAGTACACATTTCTGGAGTACATAAATCAGACATCACCAAAAATTGTGGAGTAGGTAGCTCCAACTGTCCAGTTTAACTCACAAAGATTTTTAAAATCCTGTATAAACTGTTAGAATCAACTAAGTCAGAATTCTGAAAAAGTCAAAAGTTTATAACAACACAGGGGATGCTTAATCAAGAAAAAGGCAGTTTAAAAAATTAGGAAAGTTCTGTGACATTTTTACTTGCCCTTGCCCCACCTCCCCCGTGGTATACCTGTGGCAATCTTGAAGGTGGCAGCCTGTATTCCCAGTGTGTAACGCTGATTCTTGATTCCAGAAGTACAGAACTTGTTCTCAAAAAATCATACTTATATTTATCTGTTCTGGTATGAACAATGGTTCCCTGAAGGACTGATGCAAAGAACTTACCAGCTTTTTTGTTTGTTTGTTTGTTTGTTTTTGCTGCTTTTTTTGTTTTGTTTTTGCCTAATTCAGAACTCCCTAAGAAAAGTCAGTGCTGGAAAAGCAGTGGCATTCCTTAAACACAATGTAAGGCAAAGAAATATTCAGCAGCTTCTCAAGGCAAAAGATTACAATTGTGGCAAAGAACAGAATGATGAAATCCTGGGAGGAAAACTGGAGAGAGACTTTCTTTGGAAAGTTAGGCCACTGAGGAGTGCCTGCACAGATTTAGGAATTTACAAAGCGACACACGTGTTCTGGGCAGGATGAACGTTCAGAACAGCCTGAAGCTTTCCCTTTGGCTTATCTTTAGGCTCACAGCAAACAGGAAGTGAAGGCTAAAGCAATGTTGTAAACAGTCTGGCTAAGCATTAAAGAAATGACCAAGCACAGAGCCAATCTACAAAGACTGGGAGAATTTTCCTTCTTTCTTGTTTTCCTTTGTTTTCCCTTTCTCTCTCTCTCTCTCTCTCTCTCTCTCTCTCTAGAGGCCAAATCTGTGTGCAAAAAAAACCTAGCCGAACACAAGCTAAAGAAACAGGCTTTTTAGAGACCATACATGAAAACAATTTGGGTCTCACAAGAGTAGTTTAGAAAACACTAAACAAGCAGCTGTAGCGTGTAATAACCATATGTGTACTCAGTCATCTGACTCTTTGCGACCCTATGGACTGTAGCCCACCAGGCTCCACGCCATGAGATTTTCCAGGCAAGAATAATGAAGCTGTTTGCCATTTCCTCCTCCAGGGGATCTTCCTGACCCAAGGATTGAACCCACGTCTCCTGTATCTCCTCCATTGGCAGATAGATTCTTTACTACTGAGCCAAGTGGGAAGCCAGCACATAGTAGTCAACAAAAACAAATTCTAGGGAGGTGCAGACAATCAGTTACCCCTGTTATAACCTCAAAGAGGTTTCGTTTTCAAAAACAAACAAATAAATAAAAACATAAACCATGCAAAGAAAAGAAAATGTGGATTATAAAAAAGAGAAAGAAATTAAATAGAATTCTGTTGAAAGTTACAAGAAGTGAAATGAAAAGTTCACTAGAGGATTTAAATAGATTTGAGCAGGCAGAAAAACAAATTAGAAAACTTAAAGATAGATCAACTAAAATAATTATTCACTCTGTGGACCAGAAAGATAAAAGAATGAAGAGAAATGAACAGTGACTGAGACTTGTGGGCCATATATGCATAATAGGGATCTCAGGAGGAGTAGAAAGACTATTTAAAGAAATAATGGAAAAAATATTTCCAATTTTGATAAAAAACACAAATATGCATATCCAGTGAACTCAACAAACTCCAAAAAAATATAAACACTAAGAGCTCCACATCAAGACATAGTCAGTGTCAAGGGACAAATACAAAGAATCTCGAGAGCACCAAGATAGAAGTGACTTGTCATATGCAAAGTATTCTTGATGAGAAAACTGAGGATTACTCATTATAAACAATGGAGGTCAGATAGAATGGGGTGATATTTTTAAACTGCAGAAAGGAAACCAGATACATCAGGAATTCTGTACCGGACAAAGCTATTCAAAAATAAGAGAGAAATGAGACATTTTCAGATAAACAAATCTGAGGGAGTTTGTTGTTAGTAACTCTGCCTGACAAAAAATGCTAAAAGGAGTTCTTCAGGTTGAAATATCAGGACAAACTTGAAGCTGCATGAAGAAATAGAGAACTCCAGTAATGGTAAAAATAGATAAATAGAAAAGCCAGGATTATGGTATTTTTGGTTTGTAACTTTTTTTTTTATTTTTTATAATTAAAAGATAAATGCAAAAGAAGCTATAAATCTATATTAATCTGCAAACTCTATAAACATAATTTGTGATAACAACATAAAGTAGGCACGAGAGACTTGTACAGTGGCACAGTTTTTAAATGACAGTTCAGCTAAATTGTATCAATTTAAACTAGACCATCAGAAATTTAAGATATTAGTTGCAATCATTATTTTAACAAGTAAGGAAATACCTTTAAAAAATACACAAAAGGAAATGATAAGGCCATCAAAGTTGTATACTGCAAAAATAAATTAAGATATCCACGTTCATAGCCCCACCATTCACACTAGTCAGGAAGTAGAAGCAAATCGTATAGCCATTGACAGATGAATGGATAAAGAACACATATATACATGCAATGGAATATTATTCAGCCTTAAAAGGGAATGAAATCTTGTCAAATGCCACAACATAGTCTCCAACTATTATGATCATCTCAACTTATGCAGCAAATCCAATACATACTCATAATACAAAATATTCCAAACATTAGAGTAGAAGGGAGTTTCCTCAAAATTGTAAATGACTTTTATAAAAAGCCTACAGCTAAGCCATACTAAAAGGTGAAAGAATGAAAGCCTTCCTTTAAATTTTGGAACAAGACAAAGATGCCTGCATTCACTATGTGCTATTCTACAATGTACTGGAATTTCTAATCAGAGTACTTAAACAAGAAAAAGAAATAAAAGGCATCTCAATTTCAAATGAAGTAAAACTGCCTCTTCACAGATGACATAACTCTGTACATAGAAAATCTTAAATAATTCACACAAAAAAGCTAATAGAACTGATAAAAGTTTAACAAAGTTGCAGAATACAAGATTAAGGCACAAAAATCTGTTGTTTCTATCCACCAGCAATGAAATCTGAAAAGAAAATTTAAAGAAACAATTTCACTTACAATAATATCTAAAATAATCAATGGTATCTAAAAATAATAGAATATCTAAGAATGAATTTAACCAGGGAGGTGAAAGACTGACTACTATACTGAAAACTCCAAAATACTGCTTAAGGTAATTAAAGAAAACTTAAGTAAATGGAAGGACATCCCATGTCTTTTTGACAGAAATAGAAAATCTAGTCCTCAAACTCACGTATGTGTGCTAAGTCACTTCAGCCGTGTCCGACTCTGCGACCATATAGACTGCAGCCGGTCAGGCTCCTCTGTCCCTGGGATTCTCCAGGCAACAATACTGGAATGGGTGGGGTGCCCTCCTCCAGGGGATCTTCCCAACCCAGGGATTGAACCCAGGTCTTCCGCGTTGCAAGCAGATTCTTCACCAGCTGAGCCACAGGGAAACCCACAATTACCATATGACCTAGCAATTCTAGGAAAAGGCAATGGCACCTCACTCCAGTACTCTTGCCTGGAAAATCCCAGGGACA
This sequence comes from Bos indicus x Bos taurus, assembly GCF_003369695.1. Taxonomy (NCBI): domain Eukaryota; kingdom Metazoa; phylum Chordata; class Mammalia; order Artiodactyla; family Bovidae; genus Bos; species Bos indicus x Bos taurus. The sequence continues at coordinate 21,075,730 of NC_040081.1, read as the reverse complement.
GAGGAGCCCTGTAGGCTGCAGTCCATGGGGTTACTAAGAGTTGGACATGACTGAGCGTCTTCACTTTCACTTTTCACTTTCATGCATTGGAGGAGGAAATGGCAACCCACTCCAGTGTTCTTGCCTGGAGAATCCCAGGGACGGGGGAGCCTGGTGGGCTGCCATCTGTGGGGTCGCACAGACTCGGACACGACAGAAGCAATTTGGCAGCAGTAGCAGCTAGCAATTCTACTCCTGAATATATATCCAAAAGAATTAAAAATAGAAATTCAAAAGGTTCTTATGGTCAATGTCCATTGCAGCATTATTCACAACAGCCAAGAGGTGAAAAGAGCCCAAGAGTCCATCAGCATATGAATGGATAAACACAATGTGGTATCTACATACAATAGAATCTTTTCAACCGTACAAAGAAATGAAGTTCTGCTACAATGTAGATGAACCTTGAGAACATTATGCAAAGTGAAATTAGCCATATATAAAAAAAATATTAATTCCACTTCAATGAAATGTTTAGAATAGACAAATTCATAGAGATAGGTGATGGATTAGAGGTTACTGGGATGTAGAGGGGAAAATGAGGAGTAAATGTTTAATTGTTGCAAAGTTTCTGATTAGGGTAATAGAAAGTTTTGGAAATAGTGATATTGGCACAATATTGGAAACGTGATTAATGCCACTAAATTGTATACTTGAGAACAGTTAAAATGGCAAATTTTATGTTATATGTATTTTGCCATGGTAAAATTCTTCACAAAAAAATAATTAAGGAAGTAAAATGTGTGTGTGCTTAGTCACTCAGTCATGTCTGGCTCTTTGTGACCCCATGGACTATAGGCTGCCAGGCTCTTCTGTCTATAGGATTCTCCAGGCAAGAACACTAGAGTGGGTTGCCATGCCCTCCTCTAGTGGGTCTTCCAACCCAGGGATCAAACCCAGGTCTCCTGCATTTCAGGGCAGAATCTTTACCGTCTGAGCCACCAGAGAAGTAAAATAATACTTAATCCAAAGAAAAGAATGGTTATATAGGCTGTTTAAATATTTAGAAGGTCTTTTTGTGTGAATTTGGGGTAAGGAAGAATTTCCAATACTGAAAGTTATACAGAATAAATTTAAACTTTAAATTCCAACTTTAATTTTAAAATTATAAATGAAAAGGAGCACATACATGCATACTACACACACACACACACACACACACAAACATATATGCACAGCTTGTATTATCTTCAAAATGGTAACTTGGGAAATTTATGAAATTATTTCTTCCTTTATCTTTTGAATATTGATATTTGGGGAATGGGGAAATAGCAAAACTATTTGCAATCAAGCTTGGTAAATAAAGGAAGATAATTGAATTGGGTAACATAATTCTTGGTTAAAAAGCTAGATGTGATAGTGATATTTTGTAACTCAAGGAGTTGCTCTAAGATCAGCTCCATGGAAGGATCTTCCCAGAATTGAGTATAATTGGATGACTAAAAAAGTAGGTGTTCATTTATGGTTTTATCAATATCCCTAAGGATATAGTTCAAGGCAGGAAATTTTACTAAATACATTTCAGAAAAAAATTTTATCAATGTGGGTATCATTATTTCCTAATTGAAACCAGACATGGAATTTTACACACAAGTGATTTAAAATAGAAATTTGATTACCCAGGTGTCAGATGGTGGAAAAGCCATAAATGGATGCTGAAGAAACTCAGAGATGAGTTACTGTCGAAAGAAATTACCACTCCAAGGATTAAGGAAACCAATGGGAAAAGGGGCTCTGTGGTACTATGAATAGACCTCTAGACCTCTGAAAAAAAGCTTCACAAAGACCATGTTTAGCCAAAAGACACCCTTTTAAGGGGTCAAAATATCCTCCTTCATATCTGAGCTTAAGCATAATAAATATTAAAAATTTCATTGTAGTAAAAATAACAACAACAACATCAATTTGGTAGTGAGGTATAATTAATTTTAATACAAAGGCATACCAAATGAAGGCATTTACCCCTCAAAATCAGAAGACAAAACTCCTAATAGTCACTCTGTGATATTAACACATTTTAGTTTAATCATAACCCAATGTTTATATTGTATAGTGAAAAAAAAAAAAAAAAAACCTAACTTTTAAAGTTGTTTAGCTCCAGAAAACAATATAGGATAGAAAAAGAAAGGGTTGAGATCATGGTTAATATAAACATGTGTACATAATAATACAAAAAGAAAATGTCCATTGCAGCTATTATTTCTGGAACTGGTTATGATGACACAGTTGTTTTTTAAAAACCCTTATTTCCACCATATGCTTTGCCTGCAGTCATACCTCAAGCTGGGTGGCACTTTTTTTAACCTGTTAATGAATCCCAAAACCTACATCCTTGGAAGATCTGCCATTATATGTTTCTATTGTACAATGAAAATCCTAGAGTTGCCTTAAATATAATCCTAGATTCTGAAAGATGAACAGACTTCTCCATAGTCATATCAAGTAGTAGCAATCATATCTCACCTTGGCAATTAAGAAAACCTTCCCCAAACAGTAGAGCATTCCTTTTTCTGCTAGATGTTTTGATATCTTGAGGGATTCCCAATGGCCAATTTTCAACCTCAAGTTTCAATTCAGTAGGAGTACTATTTATGAACTTTTTATTATATATTATTGAAGTTTTACAAAATAAATGTGTTGCTTATAGTTGAAAGCTTTCATTCCAAAGACAGATTGGAATGAGATGCCTAATAACTTCAAAAAGTGTGAAATACGTTATTCAAAGCTTTTAGGGAAGAAATCATTGGGCATGTAAGTCAGAGGAATATGTAGAAATATATATATATATATGTATAGCTTTGTCAAATTAGTCTTATTCTGCTAGTTTGTGAGGTTTTGTTTGTGCAAACTTCACTTATAGGTTTTCATTACAGTGTGGGGTTATAGAGTATTTCCCTCATGGCTCAGATGGTAAAGAATCTGCCTGCAAGGTGGGAGACCCGGGTTTGATCCCTGGGTTGGGAAGATCACCTGGAGGAGGGCATGGCAACGCACGCCAGGATTCTTGCCTGGAGAATCTCCATGGACAGAGGAGCCTGGCGGGCTATAGTCCATGGGGTCGCAAAGAGTCGGACACGACTGAGCGACTAAGCACAGCATGTAGAGTATTCCTGTCACACTATGGTCAAATGTGTGTGCCTGCCTGCTAGTCTATGGCAATTCGGTATAGGAACATGATTTTTGTATTTCACTGGACTGAAAAAGAAAAGCCAACCCTATGAAAACAGAATGAGTAGAAAAGAGAGTGTTTTTTTTCTAACATGTTAATAAAATGGGAATCCGTAGTTTTGTTAGTTCAGTGATGTGAAAAATAGAAAATCTGTACTATCTGACCTCATAGGTCTTCTTTACATGTGAAGAACCATAAGTAAAAGGCATTTCTGAAATTGAAAGCTCATGCTGGTAGGAATGGAGGGATCTGTTTGTATTTTGTTTGCTCTTTTCAAAATTCATTTCTATTCTTGTTTGCTTGGTTTCTTTTTTGAAAATTGTATTTTCAGCATAAATACTGAAAAAAAAAAAAGCAGGAAACACTACATAAGAAACCTAACAGAGACAACATGACATTAAATGTGAAGGAACAAACAGGAATTTTTCCTGGAGTGGCACTTCCTTAAAAGAAAAGCATTTAATAATGTGAAATGGGAGCTTCTTTTTTCACGAAATTTTCCTGACACCCAACCTGATAACTGGTATATCATGGAATTTTATTCCTCCAAAACTACAGGTTGAGGTTGAATTCTTAGGCTTATAGCTACAGTGAACTGAACAATTCTTTGTTCTGATCACTGAAAAGACCAAGAGAAATGATCAAGTCATAGTACCACGTAACCTTCGTGCCCAAGTGGCAGGGGTTATTGATAAAGATGATTGGCTGGCATTGATAATATTAGGCACTTAGTCATATCTGTGGCCCTGTGGACTGTAGCTCTCCGGGCTCCTCTGCCCATGGGATTCTCCAGGCAAGAGTACTGGAGTGCGTTGTCATTTCCTTCTCCAGAGGATCTTCTGACCCAGGGATCAAACAGGGGTCTCCTGCACTGCAGGCAGATTCTTGACCATCAGAGCCACCAGCATTGATAATATGTATATTGAATGATCCACACACTCTGTTTGCTTTTACATATATTTCAAAATTCCAAAGTAAAACACTAAGGAAGAGTGAATGATCTTAACATATGGGTCAAACATGAGGCAACAAGAGCAGAAAGAGGCTGATGTTACCTAAGAGTCACAGACAAAAAGATGTGAAAAATAGAAAACATATATACATAAAATACAATATTATATTTAAAATGCAGTATTATATATATAATGTGATATTATATATAATGCAATATTATATATATAATGCAATATTCAGTTCAGTTCATTTCAGTCACTCAGTCCTGTCCGACTCTTTGTGACCCCATGAACCACAGCACGCCAGGCCGCCCTGTCCATCACCAACTTCTGGAGTCTACCCAAACCCATGTCCACTGAGTCGGTGATGCCATTCAACCATCTCATCCTCTGTCATCCCCTTCTCCTCCTGCGCTCAATCTTTCCCAGCGTCAGGGTCTTTTTAAATGAGTCAGTTCTTCGCATCAGGTGGCCAAAGTATTCGAGTTTCAACATCAGTGCTTCCAGTGAACACCCAGGACTGATCTCCTTTAGGACGGACTGGTTGGATCTCCTTGCAGTCCAAGGGACTCTCAAGAGTCTTCTCCAACACCACAGTTCAAAAGCATCAATTCTTCGGCATTCAGCTTTCTTCACAGTCCAACTCTCACATGCATATATGACTACTGGAAAAACCATAGCCTGGACCAGACGGACTTTTGTTGATAAAGTAATGTCTCTGCTTTTTAATATGCTTTCTAGGTTGGTCATAACTTTCCTTCCAAGGAGTAAGAGTCTTTTAATTTCATGGCTGCAATCACCATCTGCAGTGATTTTGGAGCCCTGAAAAATAAAGTCTGACACTGTTTCCCCATCTATTTCCCATGAAGTGATGGGACCAGATGCCATGATCTTAGTTTTCTGAATGTTGAATTTTAAGCCAACTTTTTTACTCTCCACTTTCACTTTCATCAAGAGGCTCTTTAGTTCTTCTTCACTTTCTGCCGTAAGGGTGTGTCATCTGCATATCTGAGGTTATTGATATTTCTCCCGGCAATCTTGATTCCAGCTTGTGCTTTCCAGCCCAGCGTTTCTCATGATGTACTCTGCATATAAGTTAAATAAGCTGGGTGACAATACACAGCCTTGACGTACTCCTTTTCCTATTTGGAACCAGTCTGTTGTTCCATGTCCAGTTCTAACTATTGCTTCCTGACCTGCACACGGGTTTCTCAAGAGGCAGGTCAGGTGGTCTGGTATGCCCATCTCTTTCAGAATTTTCACAGTTTATTTGACTGTGATCCACATTGTCAAAGGCTTTGGCATAGTCAATAAAGCAGAAATAGATATTTTTCTGGAACTCTCTTGCTTTTTCCATGATCCAGCAGATGTTGGCAATTTGATCTTTGGTTCCTCTGCCTTTTCTAAAACCAACTTGAACATCTGGAAATTCATGGTTAACTATTGCTGAAGCCTGGCTTGGAGAATTTTGAGCATTACTTTACTAGCGTGTGAGATGAGTACAATTGTGCGGTAGTTTGAGCATTCTTTGGCATTGCCTTTCTTTGGGACCGGAATGAAAACTGACCTTTTCCAGTCCCGAGGCCACTGCTGAGTTTTCCAAATTTACTGACATATTGAGTGCAGCACTTTCACAGCATCATCTTTCAGGATTTGAAATAGCTTAACTGGACTTCCCTCACCTCCACTAGCTTTATTCATAGTGATGTTTCCTAAGGCCCACTTGACTTCACATTCCAGGATGTCTGCCTCTAGGTGAGCGATCACACCACTGTGATTATCTGGGTCATGAAGCTCTTTTTTGTATAGTTTTTCTGTGTATTCTTGCCACCTCTTCTTAATATCTTCTGCTTCTGTTAGGTCCATACCATTTCTGTCCTTTATCGAGCCCATCTTTGCATGAAATGTTCCCTTGGTATCTCTAATTTTCTTGAAGAGATCTCTAGTCTTTCCCATTCTATCGTTTTCCTCTATTTCTTTGCATTGATCACTGAGGAAGGCTTTCTTATCTCTCCTTGCTATTCTTTGGAACTCTGCATTCAAATATTATTTAGCCATAAAAGAATGAAATATTATCATTTGCAGCAACATGATTGGACCTAGAGGTTATCATACTAAGTTAAGTAAGTCAGACAGAGAAGAAAAATACTATATGATATAACTTACTTGTGCAATCTAAAAAACAATACAAATGAACCTATATATAAAGCAGAAAGAGGCTTAGAGGCATAGAAAGCAAACTTATAGCTACCAAAGGGGAAAGGGTGGTAAGGGAGTGTGGATAAATTAGAGTATGGGATTAACAGATAACAAAATACTATTCATAAAACAGATACACAAAAATTTACTGTTTAGGACAGGGAATTATATTCACTCTTATAGTAACCTATAATGGAGAAAAATATATGAAAATCTATCACTTTGCTGTACACCTGAAAGTAATACAATATTGTAAGTCAAACTATACTTCAATTAAAAAAAAAAAGAGTTGAGAAGCTGTGATGGGCTCTTTGGCATTTATGCAGGATACTGAGCAACTGTGGATTCTAGCACTTAGCAAGCATGGTCCCTGGCCATGAGGTGTACATTTATGTATGCTTCAACAACAGCAGAATGTCAAAACACAATTTGCTGACCTTGTGCTGATGCCATCTGTATTCACATTTGTCCACAAAAAGCAAACTTTTGATTACCGAATAGAAAGGGAGAGATTAGTTTTAAAGATTATTATGCTTCTATAAAATGTTAACCAAGAATATCACCCAGTAAAAGTAGGCTTCAGTATTCCCCTGAACATAATGCTTCCTTGAAAATCATTATGACTATGATATTTCATTAGCTAAAATAAATTTGATTCACAAGTGATTGTCTCCAAGAGAGACTGGTTGGTTTCTCCTAAATCCCTGGGAATGAGTGGATGATACTAGCGGGTTAGTGGCTATAACCATTCAATGTGCAGATGACATTGGTCCAACTATGTCCAGGTATAACTAACCTCAGGTCATAAAAAACAGTACTCATTCAGCAATATTGCTCCATAATTTTTAAATTTGAAATTTTCAAATACAAATAGAAGTAGAGAGAACAATCAAAAGGATTTGGTGTATTCATCACACAATTTTAACAATTATCACAACACAGTCAACATTTTTTTATTTGTAATTCACCAGAGTTATTTTTGTTAATTCTTTTGTTCATTGTTTCTAGGCATTTGCAATGGACAGAGCTGAAAAAAATGTGTATTTCCTAAACTTGATATATTAGGACAATTTTAGACTAACAGATATATTGTGAAGACAGTACAGAGAGTTTTCATAAACCACACTTAGAATTCCCCTACTATGAATGTCTTACATGGTATAGTACTATAATTATAATTAAGTCCACGCTTTATTCCCCACATTGCCTTAGTTTTATCTAATGCACTTTTCTTGTTCCATATTCCTGAACAGGACACCACATTACATTCAATAGCCATGCCTCCTTAAGTTCCCCTTGGCTGTGACAATTTCTCAGACTTTCCTTGTTTTGGATGACCTTGAAAAATATTTTGCAAAATATCTCTCAGTTGGGATTTGTCTGACATTTTTCACATGATAAAACTTATGTGTACTATTTTGAGGACAGAAATCACAGACATAAAGTACAATTTTCATCATGTCATTATCAAGGGTACATACTATCAACATGTCTCACTACTACTGATTCTGACTTTGATAAACTGGTTCAGATAATGTTGGTCATACTTCTCCACTATCAAATTACTCTTTGACACCAAAAGCACAATTCATAAGAAAAAATTTGGTAAACTGGATCTCATCAAAATCGAAAACCTTTGCTCTGAGAAAAATCATGATAAGAGAAATAAATTAAACAATGGGAGAAAATATTTGCAAACTGAAATTTAATAAAAGATGAGTATCTAAAAGATATAAAGAACTCCAAAACTCAATAATAATAATAATAATTTGATTAGAAATAGGCAAAAGACATGAAAACATTTCAACAAAAGAATATTCAGATGGCAGATGAAAAGTTAATTCAACAACATCGAGTGACAACACCAAATGCTGGTGAAGATGTGGAGAAGTTTGATCGCTCATACATTTCTGGTGGGAATATAAAATAAGTCACTCGGTAAAACAATTTAATGGTTTCTTAAAAGTCTAACCATATAACCCAGCAATTGTACTCTTAGGCATTTATTCCAGAGAAATTAAAACATATTCATACAATATCAGTATATGAATGTTTCATAGAAGTTTTATTCATAATAGCTTAAAAATGGAAGGAAAAAAGCAGATTTCTTTCAGTAGAAAGTTAAAATGAAGTCGCTCAGTCTTGTCCAACTCTTTGCGACCCTATGGACTGTAGGCCACCAGGCTCCTCCGTCCATGGGATTTTCCAGGCAAGAATACTGGAGTGGGTTCCCATTTTCTTCTCCAAGGGATCTTCCCAACCTAGGATCAAACTCAGGTCTCCTGCATTGCATGCAGACTCTTCACCCAGGGGCTGGTTAAACCAACTGTGGTCCACCTATAATATGGAAAAATTAATGAAATGGTACAAACTATTGATATATAGAACAAGCTGAATGACTAGGCTGTGTGAAAAACAAAAGCCAATCTCAAAAGATTATGGGCTGTTTGATTCAACTTATGCAACATCCTTTAAATGACAAAATTATAGAAATAAAAAAATAGATTTATTGGTTGCTAAGGATTAAGGACGGGTTAGGGACAGGACACAAGTGATTTGGTTATGAAACACCAACATGAGGGGCCCTTGCAAGGAAAGAAATTGTCTGTATTTTGACTTTATCAATGTCAATATTCTGATTGTAATATTTTGTTTGAATTTTACAGGATGTTACCATTGGGAAACACTGAGTAAAGGATACATGGGATCCCTCTGTATTGTTTCTTGCAACTGCTTGTGAATCTATAATTATTTTCAAAGTAAAAAGTTTAATTAATTAAGATATCCAATTCCCATTTTAATTTTTTTGGCACTGGATTATGTAGGGATGTGCTGGTTAATTTTGTGATTGTGATTTTCCAGCTATCATTATGATGGTGTTTTCTCACATAATGGAACCTCACTTGGTTCTTACAAAATCCTTGGTATTTTCCTGGGCAGTCAGGCTGTTTATGGACACTAAGTGATATTGGAGAAGATTCTCCCCATGTCTGTAAGTGAGCATAGGGGGAGAATAAAGTTGAAAGATTTAAGATGCTTTCTTGAGCTGCTAGAAATTATTCTTTAGTTTTGAGAGTACATAGCTTTCTGGGGAGTCTCCTTTGTGGTATGATTTGATTGCTACGTTATTGCTGTTGATGATGATTTTTTCCTTAGTTGTAGGGTATGGTGGTTAAGCATATAAAGAAGCAACACTTTTCTTCATCACATAAAGGGGTACATAGATGGCAGTGTCCCTATGTAATCATCAGTGAATCCTACATCCAGTATGTCCAGGGAGAGAATTGATTCAAATTTATGTTTTTTTAGAGTAATATTATCAAATATTAATTTTAAACATTGAAAAATTTTGACAAAAATTAAAATGTACTTTGAGTCATTGTAAACCATAGTATGTGAAGAGTGGACTCATTGGAAAAGACTCTGAAGCTGGGAGGGATTGGGGGCAGGAGGAGAAGGGGACGACAGAGGATGAGATGGCTGGATGGCATCACTGACTTGACGGACGTGAGTCTGGGTGAACTCCTGGAGTTGGTATTGGACAGGGAGGCCTGGCGTGCTGCGATTCATGGGGTCGCAAAGAGTCAGACACGACTGAGTGACTGAACTGAACTGAACTGAAACCATAGTATCAGACAGTTTTTGCTTACCCAAGTCTAGCTGGAACAGAATGATATTTGCTTCACTTATCCACTAATTTCAATTTGTGCTCACCAAATTATCTCCTAAAATCTAGCAGATACTATGTAGACTCAGGAATACAGAATCAATTAGTGTAATTCTCACACTTCACCAAGTATCTGTATTCCGCTGAAAACTGAACAGGGAAATGATATTGTTTTATTGACTAAGCTTCTTTATACCATGCTGAAATGATTCATAAGTAATTATAAAAAATAGTTATATTTTCTATGAGCTCATATTTTAATGCATTTGAATTAATAGACTGAATAATGATCAGTTCAGTTCAGTCATTCAGTTGTGTCCAACTCTTTGCGACCCCATCAATTGCAGCATGCCAGGCCTCCCTGTCCATCACCAACCCCAGGAGTTCACCCAAACTCATGTCCATTGAGTCAGTGATGTCATCCAGCCATCTCATCCTCTGTTGTCCCCTTCTCCTCCTGCCTCCAATCCCTCCCAGCATCAGAGTCTTTTCCAATGAGTCAACTCTTTGCATGAGGTGGCCAAAGTATTGGAGTTTCAGCTTTAGCATCATTCCTTCCAAAGAACACCCAGGACTGATCTCCTTTAGAATGGACTGGTTGGATCTCCTTGCAGTCCAAGGGACTCTCAAGAGTCTTCTCCAACACCACAGTTCAAAAGCATCAATTCTTCAGTGCTCAGCTTTTTTCACAGTCCAACTCTCACATCCTTCCATGACCACAGGAAAAACCATAGCCTTGACTAGATGGATCTTTGTTGTCAAAGTAATGTCTCTGCTTTTGAATATGCTATCTAGGTTGGTGATAACTTTCCTTCCAAGGAGTAAGTGTCTTTTAATTTCATGGCTGCAATCACCATCTGCAGTGATTTTGGAGCCCCAAAAAATAAAGTCTGACACTGTTTCCACTGTTTCCCTATCTATTTCCCTTGAAGTGATGGGACCAGATGCCATGATCTTCATTTTCTGAATGTTGAGCTTTAAGCCAACTTTTTAACTCTCCTGTTTCACTTTCATCAAGAGGCTCTTTAATTCCTCTTCACTTTCTGCCATAAGGGTGGTGTTATCTGCATATCTGAGGTTGTTGATATTTTTCCCAGCAATCTTGATTCCAGCTTGTCCTTCTTCCAGCCCAGCGTTTCTCATGATGTACTCTGCATAGAAGTTAAATAAGCAGGGTGACAATATACAGCATTGACGTACTCCTTTTCCTATTTGGAACCAGTGTGTTGTTCCATGTCCAGTTCTAACTGTTGCTTCCTGACCTGCATGCAGATTTCTCAAGAGGCAGGTCAGGTGGTCTGGTATTCCCATCTCTTTCAGAATTTTCCACAGTTTATTGTGATCCACACAGTCAAAGGCTTTGGCATAGTCAATAAAGCAGAAATAGATGTTTTTCTGGAATTCTCTTGCTTTTTTTATGATCCAGCAGATGTTGATAATTTGATCTCTGGTTCCTCTGCCTTTTCTAAAACCAGCTTGAACATCTGGAAGTTCATGGTTCACATATTGCTGAAGCCTGGCTTGGAGAATTTTGAGCATTACTTTACTAGAATGTGAGATAAGATGGAGAAGCTCTATACAGTCAGCAAAAACAAGACTGGAAGCTGACTGTGGCTCAGATCGTGAACTCCTTATTGCCAAATTCAGACTTAAATTGAAGAAAGTGGGGAAAACCACTAGACCATTCAGGTATGACCTAAATCAAATCCCTTATGATTATACAGTGGAAGTGAGAAATAGATTTAAGGAACTAGATCTGATAGATAAGTGCCTGATGAACTATGGAATGAGGTTCATGACATTGTACAGGAGACAGGTATCAAGACTATCCCCATGGAAAAGAAATGCAAAAAAGCAAAATGGCTGTCTAGAGAGGCCTTACAAATAGCTGTGAAAAGAAGAGATGTGAAAAGCAAAGGAGAAAAGGAAAGATATTCCCATTTGAATGCAGAGTTCAAAAAAAATAGCAAGGAGAGTTAAGAAAGCTTTCCACAGCGATCAATGCAAAGAAATAGAGAAAAACAATAGAATGGGAAAGACTAGAGATCTCTTCAAGAAAATTAGAGATATCAAGGGAACATTTCATGCAAAGATGGGCTCGATAAAGGACAGAAATGATATGGACCTAACAGAAGCAGAAGATATTAAGAAGAGGTGGCAAGAATACACAGAAGAACTGTACAAAAAAAATCTTCATGACCCAGATAATCACAATGGTGTGATCACTCACCTAGAGCCAGACATCCTGGAATGTGAAGTCCAGTGGGCCTTAGAAAGCATCACTACGAACAAAGCTAGTGGAGGTGATGGAATTCCAGTTGAGCTATTTCAAATCCTGAAAGATGATGCTGTGAAAGTGCTGCACTTGATACGTCAGCAAATTTGGACAACTCGGCAGTGGCCACAAGACTGGAAAAGGTCAGTTTTCATTCCAACCCCAAAAAACGGCAATGCCAAAGAATGAATAATGGTAAATAACAATAATCTCCAGATATATTTTTTCACAGCATAATAGTATATTTAACTATTCCTCATATCAAGACTACACATGGTGCCTTACCATGCAAATATTCTTGATAATAATACCAAGTGGTCATATCTGATATTGATTTTGAGTTCAAAGTTTATAAATAGAATTGGATGAGATTATAAAGCTAGTTTCATTGAACTCTCAGGAATCATAAAATCATCTTTAAAAAATCATTACTAAAATTCATGTTGAAATAGTAAAAGGATTCTACTAGAAAATTATGTGCCTTAATGATAAGAATTTGAAATAAATAAAAATATAAACTAACTAAATATTCATTTATGGTTTTTTAAATAAAGCCTCATGGCCTTAAGCAGTTGTACAGGTGTCATGATACACACACCTGATTAATGTCAGCAATATAATCTTCCACAGTTCAAAACAAATCATTGCCTAAGGACCCTCATCCATGTGTTTCCTACCGGAATAGCTAACTTTTAAATCTCCAGAGGTGAAGTCATGAGTTTCTGATGATTTTTTTTTTTCTTTCAGGTATGACCAATGAATTTAAAAAATATGCTTAAAAAAGCTTCATGACCTCCAGAGGTTCCAAATGAATATGCTAATTTTCATATTTTTAAATTTAATGTACACAAACTTGCAAATAGACCTCAATATTCCTTAGTTCACACCATTCTATTTAACCTGCTGAATTACTCTTGGTTCAGCCCATATTTCTCAATGTCTCCAATGCATTTCACTTATCGCTCTTCGTTCTCTTCTTTATGTCACCAGACTAATGTCAGTTCTCTAGCAATCCATGACATTTTCCTTCAAACATTATGGGAAGTTGAACTTACATATCACGATGTGTTGGTATGAAATATGTTTAGATGATATTTTGTCTTGAACCCTCCAAGTTCATTTTAATCAGCTTACTCATTCATTTATTAATTTATCCACTATAAGTAATCTGGCTTTTCTGATGCAGTGTTTAAATGTCAGGAAAGCATGGCTTCCATTAAGGACCCAATTGTACAAGTCTCAAGATACAAACATAGTCAACCCCCTGCATTTCAAATATGCTTTTGAACTTTGCCATTCATTTGAAAGGTGCTAAATCAGTCAAAATTATAGCAGTGAACTCTGAATATCAGCATATCACTGACGATTACTAAGGGTTCAACACATTCAAGATGATTGTTTATACTGACAAATAAAGGAGGTTTAGGATGAAAAAATTAAAACTGAAAGATAAAAATACATATTTGTATGTACTTGTACAGATAGTACATGTTGTGATCTGTTACACAATCATGTGTGTTCAGTCACTTAGCTGTGCCAGACTTTTGTGACCTCATAGACTGCAGCCCACTAGGCTTCTCTGTCTAAGGAATTTTTCAGGCAAGAATACTAGAGTGGGTTGCCATTTCCTGCTCCAGGGTATCTTCCTGACACAGAAATTGAACCTGTGATTCCTGCATTGACAGGCAGATTCTTTACCACTAGCAAGTCATGTATGGATGTGAGAGTTGGACCATAAAGAAGGCTGAGCATTGATGAATTGATGCTTTCTAATTTGTGGTGCCGGAGAAGACTCTTGAGAGTCCCTCAGACAGCAAGGAGATTCAACCAGTCAATCCTAAAGGAAATCAACCCTGAATATTCATTGGAAGGGCTGATGCTGAAGCTGAAGCTCCAATCCTTTGGCCACCTGATGCGAAGAGCTGACTCAATGGAAAAGACCCTGATGCTGGGAAAGATTGAAAGCAGCAGGAGAAGAAGTGACAGAGATGGCTGGATGGCATCATTGACTCAGCGGACACGAGTTTGAGCAAACTCCGGCAGATAGTGAAGGACAGGGAAGCCTGGCGTGCTACAGTCCACGGGGTTGCAAAGAGTTGGACACAGCTTAGTGACTCAACAACAACAGCCACCTGGGAAGTCCTCATATTTCATCATAAACAGCTGTTACAAATTGATTAAGCATCTTATAAACAATGGATCTTAGCATCACTGAAATATGGCACTACCCAACTCAAGAGTTGTGATAATATATATAGATATAGATAGATAGATAGATAGAAAGATCATGGTGTTGAAGGCATAGCAAAAAATTATAGATCATGGTGTTCAAGCCATAGCAGGCACCCAAAATGTTAGCTGCATACAAATTATTCCATGGAAAAAAAGAAACGTCTTTTCCTTCTAAAAATGCAAATTCTAATGGAAAGGACAGACACATGGTTAAGACTTGTTTCTTTAGGAAACCAGAGATTTGTAGGCATCAGAGTGCTCCAGTTGTAACTATGACACAGCATCGGGCAGAAGGTGAGAGTGAGCTGCAGTGCAGTTGCAACAGCAAACTCAGTCAATCCCCCAGGAAGTTCTGAAGCTCCGATGTCCCTTCAGGGTTATACCCAATGGGAGCAAATGGGCCAGGCCTTTGTACTCCTGCATCAAACAGTTACTGAATGTGAGATTCCCTGGGGGAAGAGGGTGAAGCAGTATCATTCCTCACAGAGCAATTCACCAAGAGGGACACAGCTGTAAGCTGTCAACAGGCAACCCTTGCCACAGTCGGAAGAATAAGTGTCTCAGTCCTGAAGGGATGTCAAAACAGTACACTCCAGGCAGCCTGCACACTTTTATGGATAACGTCCATACAGGCTTCCCCCACGATCCAAAAGTGAAGCATTCCTATTAAACCTTTTAAAGCTGAAAACAGCGTAAAGTTGAAGAAGCAACTACTTTAGGACATATATTGCTAACAGATGCACAAAATAAATCCAGATCAAGCAGAGATGTTCACAGACACAGTCCAGAGCTATGGGGGATTTGATGCTGCTGAGATGCTGAGTGTAATTTCCAGGGAAGGAGTTTGGAGGGGCCAGTCTCGCAGTATTGTGGTGAATACTGCCTTTGTGCTCTCTCGCTGCAAAATAAATGCTGAATGCTATTTTCTATTTATGCTTTTTTTGTTGTTGTTGCTCTTGTAAAAACAAAACTCCTCCTCAGTTAGCAAAAGCAGGCATTAAGTAGGTCTTTGATAAAAGCAAAGTGGCATAAAGCAAACTTTCTACAAGTAGGGGATACTTGTACAGTGTTAACTACTAAGATAGAGGTGTGAACAAAATACTTTGAAGACTCAGAGGAAGGAATGCCTGAATATATTTAATGGAGGAAGGAAAAGAGTTCATGAAGGAGCTACTATTTGAGATTGACTTTGGGTGTGTGTTGGGGGGGGTGGTGAGTTCCAGTTAAGAATCTGACAAATCATATACATCCTCAAAGGTGTGAAGATGTGGAAGGCTTAGGTCTTTAATTGGTGACCAAACATTACTTCTCCCTAAAGAACACAGCTGTAATGTTCTCACTGCTCTCAAACTATTATGATACTTTCCAGGTTTCCCTATTTCTTTGGCTTACAATTAACATATAATTTCATCATGAAGAACACATTTTAAATTCAGAAATCCATATGTACATTTAACCCCTCTTCAAATTTCTATAAGAATTCTCTATCCTCAAATTATCTACAAACTTCTCCATATGAATCAAAGCCAGTCCATATGTTATTCTATTTGATTTACCTGCTTACATCTAAGTTTAAACCCATACATTTTCCATTTTCTCCTTTTGCAGTGTCCTTTGCCTTTTCCACCACACAGACCATCATCATTAGATGCACAAATTCTGGCACTGTGTGACCTGGACTCAGATCCTGGCTTAGTTATTTACTAGTTGTGTGACTTTGGACAGTTCACCTAATGTCCCCATGCTGTGATTTCCCTGGATGGAACAGGAATAATAATGACACTCACTTCAGAGGTTGTCAGACTTAGGTGAATTAATATACACCCTGTATTTGGAGTAGTGTCTGGCACGTAGTAAGGATGATACATGAGCTGATCATCGTTTCCTTTACTTTTATTCTACTATCTTTTCTGTGCATGTGTGTATGTCATTTCTGGGCTTCCCAGGTGGCACTGTGGTAAAGAACCTGCCTGCCAATGCAGGATAATGAATGAGACACGGGTTCAATCCCTGGGTCAGGAAGATCCGCTGGAGGAGGGCATGGCAACCCACTCCAGCATTCTTGCCTGGAGAATCCCAGGAATAGGGTCACAAAGAGTCAGACATGACTGAAGAGATCGAGCACACATACGTGTGTGTGTCACTTTTATCTTTTGAAACAGAAAAAGCCCAACTTGTTAGAGGTCTTAATATGACTAACACATGATGTCTACATGGACAACAGATACATTCTTTCCCAGGATGATTCCTTGTTATTTCCACATATGCTCAGCATCATGGTTCTCTATCCTGTCAAATATTCCTTCAAAGACTTTCATATCATTTGAAACTTCCTTCTGGCCATTTCTACTGAGTGGTGTGTTGTCACCATGATCTTATCACTCTGTCTTATGTTGAACATCCCTAATTTTTAGGGCCTTTAATCATTAGCATTACTTGGGTTTAGTTCTTGCATCTTCTTTGGAGATCTCATCCAGTTTCTTGACTTTAAATCTTTGGTAATTATGACAGCTTATTTTATGTGTCAGTTTGACTGAACCACAGGGTGCCCAGATATTTGATCGAACGTTATTCTGGGTTTGTCTGTGAGGGTATTTTTAGATGAAGTTAACATTTGATTTCATAGATTGAGTAAACCAGATTGCCTTCCCTAATGTGGCTGGTCCTTAATCAACAGAGGACTTGCTTGATGGAACAACAAGGCTGAATAAGAGGGTTAGTTAGGCCTTCTGCACAACTATTTGAGTTGAACATTGGTCCTTGATGGCCTTTGGGCTTGGATTTGAATGCTGGATCTTCTTGCTTGGGTCTCTGCTGACTTTCAGATTGGAACTTACATCATTGACCCTTTTGGTTCTCAGTTCTTCAGACTTGTACTGGAACTATATATAGAACTCCTGGGTCTCAAGTTTGCCAAATTCAAATCTAGGGGCTTCTCAGTCTCCACAGGAGCTTCCCAGGTGGCTCAATGGTAAAGAATCTGCCTGTCAATGCAGAAGACTCAAGAGACTCAGGTTCTATCCCCGAGTCAGGAAGATCCCCTGGAGAAGGAAGTGGCAACACATTCCAATATTCTTGCCTGGAAAATCCCATGGACAGAGGAGCTTGGCAGGCTCCAGTCCATGGGACAGCAGAGTCAGACACGACTGAGTGACTCGGCAGCAGGAGCCTCCTTAATCATGTGAGCAAATTTCGTAGAGTAAATATATTTATATATACACACACATAGACTATTATATACACGCATATATAATAAATTTATTGATATGGAGAAGACTGAAGGAGGAGCAGGTTGAATTTGGGAAAAAATATTTAATCACGTTACTTTGGAGGTACTTATTAGATATTCAAATGAGGTCAAGTTAGAATCTAGATATCTAAGTTTAGAGTTTGCTGAGCAATTCAGATTTAAGATAAAATTTGTGGGATTACTGATGTATTAGAGTTCTCCAGAGAGCCATAACTAATACTATATATTCTTTACTGGAAGACATACAAAGAAGAAAAACACTTTAGAACTCAATCAATTGAAATGTATTTCCTATGAACTTCCTGTCTTTCTGTCTTCTATTTTTTTTGCCGGCACTTCTTGAATTCAGTTATTTGATGCTAGCCTATAGTCATTCACTTTATGAGATTGCATCCCCACACACACGATACATATTACCAGGTTTCATTGAGATTTACACTAAGAATTTTGCAAATATTACTTTATTCATCCTTCATCAAAACATCACAGAGTAGGTTTTATTATTCTAATTACAAACTACCCTAGATCATGAACTCACAATGGTCACTCTTGAAGAGGAATAAGCAAGAATGGTAAACACCAAATACCAAAGGTGTACAGTTTACAGATCACACTATCCTGGCAGAAGAACTGCATCCATACAAGGTAAGTATTTTGAAGTTGTGCTAATTATTTTTGTTTTTAATATACTGTTCCTGTATGAGATTGAAAAACTTATCAACATAAGGCAGGTGGAAGTCTAAGTCACTGACAGTTAATCACTGCAAACTTTGATCTTGAAAGCATGCTTCAAAGTTATGGGAGCAAATATTTTTGAGATAAAAATGAAAACATTGGCAATAACAATAATTATAAAGCTTACCTTGTACAAGGATTTATTATATCACTTACAAAGCATATGTATTACATTATCTTGTTTGAATCTCACAGAATCTTTGAAGTAGGGATTATTATAACCTGTCTGTCACAGATGAAGAAAATGACACTCAGATCAGATAAATGACTTAAACCCACTCAATAAGTAGCAAATAGCCAAGTTGGATCTTTAAAAACTTTCTAAGTTTTATCTGATTGTTTTATTGTGTGTATATTAATTTTAGAAGGGCATGGGTTATTGAACTAGTTTGGGCAGTTTTAGCTACCTTCTAATATATATGTTTGATCTTGAAAAATTGAAATTATATTCATTATTACACAAACAACAATAAGTACCATCACCTCTAAATATACTATCCCCAAGCTACAAGAATTTTTGAACTCTCTAAGGGCTCTGTTACTGCTTTTAAGAAGTGATATCTATACTTATGTGTTGTTACCTGAAATGGAACACTTCCCTTGTAGAAATGAAATGTTATTCAAACCAGTCAAAGGAAAATCAAAATTCAAATGGCTAGATACATTTAGATATTCACTGAGATAGCTCACAGTAAATACTGATTCATAATTATCTGATTTCAAAATATGGTATGATAATCCCTTGTGCTAGTTCACTACATTCTACTTGGGCAGACATATACTATCTTGGCTACTAGTATTGATCACAATAAAAACTTGAATTTTTGCAGACAACAGTCTTACTAGAAGTATGAAGATCTACAGCAGAGCTGAATTGCTGGACAAGAGTGAACTCTGAATAATGCATTTCAGTCTGTGTTATTAAAAATGCAGTATGTGTCAGTCACACAAAACCCAGTTTTCATAGAGGGATCTTTTTCCATTCTCCACTGTGACTCACACCAGGCAGAGAAAATTTTCACAAATTAAAGCTGAAATCCAAAATATCCCTGCCTCTGTCATCCCCATCCCTGCCTTTCCAACTTTCTGGGAAAGCTTTAAATTAAGTACTTAGTTGAAGTGTATTAATTGAGGATGTCTAAAATATTTTCTTTCTATATATTGATGTGTGTGTTTATATGTGTAAATTGAATATATGTGTGTGTTCAGTC
The DNA here is from genome assembly GCF_003369695.1 of Bos indicus x Bos taurus. NCBI lineage: Eukaryota > Metazoa > Chordata > Mammalia > Artiodactyla > Bovidae > Bos > Bos indicus x Bos taurus. The sequence continues at coordinate 21,056,000 of NC_040081.1, read as the reverse complement.
ATTCAGTCATATCTGACTCTTTGTGACCCCAAGGACTGTACCCCGCCAGGGTCTCTATTTCCTTCTCCAACAGGTTGAATATAAAGGTAAGTTAATCTTTAGTAAGTGATCACATAAAAAAGAAAACAACTAGCTCATTTGTGTATACAAGCTTTTCCTTGTCTAGCCTTAGCAATAAGGATTAGAAGTAAAAGCACTGTTATATGTATATATATGAGATTGAAATTTAGGAAAAGAGGAATAAAAAGAATGGTAAAAATTCTAGCTTATACCATTCCGATCTTTCTTTCTTGAAAATGCATGCAAGGAAATCAGAACTAAGTTGTGGAAAGCAGTAGCAGATTTAAATATATTCAATTTATAACTTGCTGCAGGAGTATTCATTTCATTAAGAACTGTTCCTATGGTTTGGCATTTTCCTGTCACTTACTGAGTCCAGAAATTCTCCCCTGGTTCATGGTATTGCAGAGCTGCCTTCTGTATTGAGCATGCCTGAGCCCTTGTTCTACAGCTCCCAGGCTTGACGCAGCCCCAGGCTGGCCTTTCTTGCTCAGCTGCTACTTTCTCCCTCCTTTCCTTGTCCAGGTGTGTTTCCCCACCTTGCTTCCCTACTCTGAGTAAGTAACCAGCTTATTTTCATTTTGTGATATATTACAAATTCATGAAGATTTTTCCCCCTGATTATTTCTTTTGTCACAACAACGTGAAGGAAAGAGAATGCAGAGAATCAGAGATTTTCTGAAAAAGAAAGATCTGGAAATACCGGCACAAATGTTGATCTCTCTCCTGTCTTGTAAAATTTAGGGGATGTAACTTTGGCAGGGATTTGGGTCTAACTGTGAGGAGCTTTACTTTTTTTTTCCTTTTTCTTTGCCACCAACCTCCTCTTCAAAGAGAAGTTCCCTCTGTGTGCCTGTATGGAATCATTCCCGTTTACCTTTACTAACAAATATTCCACCTGTTCACCTTTTGCCCAGTGCTCTTGGATACACATCCATTGTTGATGATCAGTGGAAGCAGCGCTTAGTGTATAGAATATTTCATAATTCTTCCATGCAGAATTTTGAGACTTCTCTTTTTTGATCTCTTACTCCATTCATATATTTATCATAACATTTACAACACTGATCTTTATTACACATGCCATGCTCTGCTGTGCTTAGTCGCTCAGTCATGTTTGACTCTGCCACCCCTTTGACTGTAGCTCACCAGGCACCTTTGTCCATGGGGAGTCTCAGGCAAGAATCCTGGAGTGGGTTGTCATGCCCTCCTCCAGGGGATCTTCCCAACCCAGGGATCAAACCCAGGTTTCCCGCATTGCAGGAGGATTCTTTACCGTCTGAGCCACCATTTATTACACATGCGATAGCCCAAATTGTAAATTTCTCAAAAACGGAAACAATATTTGATTCTTCTTTTTATGTCAAGAGCCAATAGCACTGCTTGGCACAGGTGTTTAATAAATGTTTGTTGGATAAAGAATGATGACAAGCAAGAATGGGAAATTTGGAAATTGGGATGATCAAAGATACAGAGAACTTGGAGAAGAGTTAGGAGCCAGAAACAAAAAGCAAATTGGGTTAGGAAAATTAAGAGGAGAGTAAAAGCACACTTTCAAAACTTTCATACTTGCATTTTCTTATTCACGGTAAAAGCTCAAAAATTAATATATGTGTGCTGGATGAAGAGTACCATTGCATTCCTCTCTGCTCTAAGTGCATGAAATAGGAACAAAAATGATGATGACAACATTTACTGAGAATTTTTCCAAACAAATTTATGACATGGAACCACTACCGTTATCTTCATTTCTTAGATAAGGAAAGGGAGGCTCAAAAAGTTTAAGTAACTTATCCAACATCACACAGCTACTAAGTAGTGGAATTTGTGATTGAAACTAATCATTCTTGTTTAGGAGTTGGAATTTTTCAACTTCGAGTGACTCCTGAATGGTGCCAACTTTTATGCTAATCTTGCATAGTGTAATAGCATCCATTACCAGCCGAGGAGAGCACAAGCATTTCAAGTGCAATGCATATGCTTATACCTGGAATTTTTGTTCATTCTTTCCAGTGGCATGCACATAGGAGGTGTAGAAATACAGTTTCAGATTAAAGATACTGACCACTCTAGAAATCTAGAATTGGGCTTTATAATTGATATATTCTAAATAACTGAATATATCCACAGCAATAACTATTTGAATCCATCTAAAGGTATAAAATACCCATTATTATTTACACCAATCCTTCTCAAACTATCTCTTATCAAGAACCAGTTTTTATTTCACCACTCCCATTTTTCACGGACTGAAATGAATTTGTTCTATGCACACCTATCACATAGCTTCTACTAAACACAAATTATCACATGAACTTGCTATCAGCACGACCTGTCTATGTCCTGCGCAATAAGATTAGTTCACCTACCACGTCTTTGCATATCTCTGCAATGTCAAATTGTAAAGGTTTCTAAACACTTCATCTCTGTACTTTACTGACCAGAAAACATGTATTAACAAGAATCTGTGAACGAATACCACTCAGCAGATCACACTTGGAGCAGCACTGGTTAAGACAGCAAGGGCTGGGGAACTCTGACACCAGGAAGATGAAATAAAATAAGGCCCAAGCGTGATTTGGCCCATTCACAAATACTTTTTTTTAAATCCTTCAAAATAAAAGACCAAACAACAAAATTGCTACCATTTGTCAGTGTTAATGATTTCTGGGTAAAATTTTAGAAGATAATATAGTCATATGAAGAAATAGTATTTTAATAGATGTCACAGATGTCTCTTCAAAAGTCCAAATTGTCTGGGCTTAAAATCTTACCTTTTTAGGCTTCTTTGTGCAGAGAAGGCAAGGCCCAGAAGGACTATTTACAGTATTCAAGTATGACTCCCCACAAAGATGAAAACTGAATGGCTCTGCCTGTGAGATGAGCAGAAACGTGGTGAGTGAGAGAAAAAGAGAGGGACGGGAACTTCTGGAAACACAGTAGACTAGGTATTCTGAAAACTCTACCTACAAAACATTACATATGAAACGAAATTTGGCTGAATATGTACTTCTAATTTTGTTAAATTCACATCTGAGCTGGCAAGTAATCAGGGAGCTTCCATTGAAGATGAAAATAAAATGAAAGCCTGAATCCATGCATCAAAGCAGGTGCTAGAGCTGTGAAACCCTAGAGGAGTTGACCAACTCCACAAATTCAGAGTCCTGCCTTCAAGAGGATTTTTTCATGTGGAAAAAGACACACGCCCTTGGGCTCATGTACTCTGAAGAGTCAGACTAAAGAGTCCCGTAAGACGCCAAAGTATGTAAAGTAAAATGGTGAACCAGAAAAACATCTGTCCACAAAGGTAGATGCAAGAGCATTTGGCTAGTTTGGTTTTATACTTAAGTGTGTAAAAGCAAGATATCTTAAAATTAAAAATGCCAGTTTGAATTTTTACAAATCACATGACATGGAAAAGCCCATTTAAGATATAATTTAAAATGGTCAGGGGTTGATGGCCCCTCAATATCAATCATGAGAATATCATCCTGGGGAGGGTGCATAAAACCCAGTTCTCATACTGTGAATAACAGTTTTTAATAGCATATTAAAAACAAAACACCAGAGGAAACAAAAATTGAGGACAGAGGACAGTGAAAGGGAACTAAATAATGAATTATGTAGCTAAATTCTGCAGGGAAAGGATGAATTGAGAGAGTAGCATTGACATATACACATATGTAAAATAGACTGTGGGAAGCAGTTTTACAGCACAGGGAGCTCAAGCTGTTTTAAGCCTCTGTGATGATATAGAGGGGTGGGATGTGGAGCCGGGAGAGAGGCTCATTAGGAAGGGGGTATATGTGTATATATGGCTGATTCACATTGCTGTACAGAAGAAACCAGCACAACATTGTAAAGCAATTATCCTCCAATTAAAAATAAATAAAAAAGAGAAAAAAAGAACACATGTATACTAATTAAATAATTTTCTATTAAAGAAAAAAAAGAAAAAAAAAAGAAAGAAGAGGCATTATATCACATATATATATATATATATATATATATATATATATATATATAAAATTCCAAAAAAAAAAGAAATTACCAATGATTCATGACCAAAGAATTTCTAAGAACAAAGATGTCTGCTATTTAATATTAGGGATTTTTAATTATTATGATTATAACCCCTTTGCAAACTTTCAGCAACCTCTGTTGTATATACAGACGCCTTGAGAGAGTGATTTTTGGATAAAAAATCTAGGAAAAGAGGCCTTGATCCAAATATGGCTTGCTGTTCAGTAGAGATGGGAACAGCGATGGAGATCAATTCAGGTGAGAGAATTCAACTAAAGCAAACATTCAGATTAGTTTTCTAAATCAAGTGTTCTGGGTTTCTTCAAAGCTATGTCAACCTGATTATTTATTTTTAGTGTTAATTTGTTTCAGATAAATCTACACCTTCCATTACTAATTCAGTAGAATATTTATCTTAAATTGTAAGACCCATTAGGAAAAAAGTCAAAAATTGGGAAAGACTGGGAGCCTCTCCTGGGGCCCTCAGCTCTACAATGATGAGAAGCCATGCTTCTGTGATAAGACGTAGGGGTCACTCTTAGGGCATCCTTAGAGTGCATATTAATATGCCAAGCTTTGAGTATTTTAAATATGTATAAAATGCATAACTATATATTCTATAATTACAGCATTATTTTCAATAATTTACAACAATAAAATCTAAAGCTCCCACTTTGTTTGATAGATGCTGTGAGAGCAAAACTAAATCTTGCCCTTAAAAAAGGCATTTTGTTGATTTTTTTTAAAATTAAGTCTCAGAATGACAAAAGCAAAACCGAAAAACAAACAAAAAAAAAAAATTAGGAAAAAAACTAAGACTCTTGTAACTTTATTCAAAATTAGTGTTCTTTTATTCCACATCTCCTGCTCTAATTATCCAGGGCTAATTTCTTGGATGGTTTATGTATTTTTGTGACGTGGGGCAAGGGATATACTCACTGGCCTCTCTTTGACAGTTTTTCTGACACTGATTAATCTCAGCTTCTCTCTTGGCTGCTATAATGAAATTTGTCTTATCTATTACAGAAAAGTCATGGCCTTTCTTCCCAGAGGCTTCATACAAAGTCCCATATTGTGCTGTCAGTTTACTCTAATGACCTTTTGACACCCATACAGCTGTGTACTTCTCCAGATTTACCTATTGCATTCTACAGCTTCACATCTTTGAAAATCTTTGCATTCTTGCAAGGACTATCTACTCTCTTAGGTGTCCTTCTACTTCTAAGCAAACATCTATCAGAATCTAGTACGGAGGTTTTGTTTTGTCTGTTTTTTGTTGTTTTTTTTTTTTCTTTTGTTTCCTGGCATTATCTCTACTGACTACTTCTCCTAGGGCTCTCTACCCATAAGATTTATGACATTTCTTAAGTTCAACCTAAGATCCCAGGTAAGAGTAAGATGATAGAAAATTCAAAAAAGTGGAATGGAACAAAACAAAAGCAAAGAGGGATTGTGATACTCTTCCAGTTTGGAACTCTGGGAAGAAATGCCTTACAGATTGTCATTTGCCAAAATCGAATGGACAGAGCAAAATCAAAGTAGTAGCATGATAAATCTCTTAGATAAAGAAGTATCTGAAACATACTTCATACATATCAGCTTGAGAATGCCTCATAACAATTAGATGACATCAGGAAAGATCTAGAATTTTCAAAAAGATCTTCTGAAGGGTTTGAAAGTGCTGACCATGTTGGTGAGAGACAGGATGGAGTGTGGTTTCATGACAAGGAAGCCAGAGAGTGTTCCCTGCAGGGATAGATCCAATCTCAGTGATAGACTGAGGACATGAACAGGGAATTCCACCCAATTCCCTCCAGCGAGGAGGGGGCCTGGTTGCATGTTGTGGAGGTAGAAAGGATTAAACTGAGGACACAGCAGAAAAAATTGGGGCAGAGATATCTGCTCCACCCCTGCCCCCGCCCCCCACCCAATCCTCCATGAAACCTGCCATCACTCCATGCTTAGATGACAGCTGGGAAACAGTGAAGGAAAAAAGGGTAGAAGAGGAGAAACTCTTAATTGTCTGAAATAACAGGGTTAGTTTTTTAAACTGCTCAGTGACTACATCTAAATCTTGAATTTCTAAATATTGAGCCACAATGAGGGGATTTCCTGATCAAACTCAGTTAAGTTAAATAAAATAAATTCATATTCTTGCACCTCTCTGTCCTATTGTTTATTCAACCTTGTGTTGATTTGTTTCCATACACAGAGAATTTTACTTATATTTGTGTACCCAAAATTAAAGAAGAAATGTTGATGCAATTGCAATGAAAATTTGATAGCCAAAGTAAATGAAAAAAATAGATTATGTCCTAAAATTTTTAAATAATTGTGCAACTTTTAACTTCATATTTGCCATGTGGATCTGACCCAAGTAGAGGACTTTGACAGTTTTCACATAAAAAGTGTCAACATGTTCTTTAAACAATGGTTATCTGACCAAACAAGACAGGGCCATAAAAGCACTAAACTGTGATGCACTGCCTTTTTTCTAGAGGTGAATAGCATTAGAGAATTCCAGCGTGTTCTGTTCCTATTAAATTAATGCCACAAGCACTACAAAGTCTGACCTGAACAAGAGAGACACATAACCTGTGCAAGAAATCCTTGCTCAGAAAGGGCAATACAGAACATGAGAAATAAGACAAAGTGTCTTTTTGCCATGGAATATTAGCCTTTGTGAGCCCTATAATATCTGCCTATGTACCTTCCAAACAGGAAAAGTCTTGAAAATTGCATCTGTCCATCATTGTCTTTGAGCCTCCCTAGATTTGACCAGTTTGCCTTTTTTTCAGTTGTGAAGAATTTGAAAGTCTTTACTATATGTGGCATAGACTGTGCTTTCTTATCACACAAATATATACAATAGAGGAGTAGCTGGCTGAATTAATGCATAATAATATGAAACAGAGAAAAGCAGATGTGACTTGAGTCTCTGAATCAGTCTTTGCTTTGTTCTGTAATCTCAAAAAAATCCTGTCAACGTAGCAAATCATCTATCAATGAGATAGTTTAATCCAGCAGTATACATCTTAAGGTTGCCCTGTTAGAACCTTGGTCACTTGCCACATGTGGTGATTAACCATTTGAAATGTAGAACATGAGACTGATCAACTTAATTATTAATTTTAATTAATTTAAATTAAAAGTAATAGCATTGTAAAATGTTTCCCGTTAAACATACTTTTATTATTTTGGTTGGAGTAATTTCACTTTAAACATTGTATCATGTTGGACGTGACTTGTATTATAATGAGTGTTGGCAGCTTGTTGTATTATAGTACAGGTTGAATCATTTCTAGTATCACATATAACCAGATGGTTCTAGTATTACACCCAAACAGGTTATCTATCTAGTTGGTATCAAATGATTGGTACAAATGTCCACATTTGTACAATGTAGTAGTACAAATTATTTGTAGTGATTATTTAACATTGAAATAGTAAAAAAGAAACGATTATTTTAATGTTATGCAGACAACGTAATTTACAGTGATACTTTTGTAAATAGAAACCATTGTATTAGAGATCTATTGCTGTTACTCCAAAGTTTAGTGGATCAAAACAACAGCTATTTATTTCCTCCCAGTTTCCTGGGTGATATAGTATGGTATGGGTTGGCTGGGTGCCTCTGACTCTGGATCACTCACAAGACTGCTATCAAAGGTGTTGATCAGCCTTGTAGTCATCTTGATCTTTAATTAGAGGAGGATCTATTTCTTCTAAACTCTCTCATATAAATGTTATCAAGTTTCAAGTCTTCACTGACTGTTGCAAACCCTTGCCATGTGGGTCTTTCCATCAACAAATATTAATTCTTTCAGAATAAGGGCTGTAAGAGAAAGAGACACTGAGAGAGAGAGAAACAGAGATAGATACACACCATATACAGCAGTATCAGGGTATCAAATAGGAAAATTACAACAATAGGTTCAAAGACCTGAAAGACATTAAGAAAGACCTAAAAAATGGAGAGATGTATCATATTTATGAGTGCAAGGACTCAGTATTTTTAATGTATAAACTTTAAATTGATCTATAGATTGAATGCAACACAAATTAAAATCTTAGTGAGTTTTTCTGTACATATTGAACAGTTATATCTAAAATGCATATGGAAATGAAAAGGGCCTAGAATATCAAGATAATCTTGAAAAAATAAGGTCAGAAGACTTTATTACAAAGCATAGTAATCAAGACAATGTGTTGCTGATAAACACATAGACAAATATTTCAATGAAAAGGAATACTGATTCTGGAAATAGATCTATGAGAAGAGAAAGACTGGCTAAGAAGTTATAAATATGATGCCAAGACACACCCCAGAAGACAGCAACCCAGGTTGAAGAAGTGAAAGAGGTCCAGAGAGCTATCAAACTGGCTCAGGTAGCAAGCAAGCTCTGAAGGGTAGCAGGAAGTTGAACCTGAAGATTTGTCCTGACATGCTGGCTGATACATTGGGAGCAGCTGAATGTGGCAGTCCTATCTGCTGGGACAAAGGACTGACCAAATATATGAATGGCCAACTCCCTTAAAAAGTATCCAACAAATCCCAGAAACTACCTTAAGAAGTTGCACCTACAGACATTCACCTTACTGCCTAGCATTACAGTATAAGGTGCCTGCACTTCCTCATCATGCCATATCTCAGGAGGGTGTGAGCATAAAATAGCCTGCCCAAGAGAAGAATAGACAGCCCTTTACTTTTTTATTCAACATGAACAAGTTTTTCAGTTGTCGAGTACATTATTGTTCAGGTGACACAGAGAACAAAACACCTGAATGGTCTTTAAGATCGTAGGAAATTTAATTGTTCCTATGCCTTACATAAGATTTAGGAATAAGAATAATTAAAATTTAAGTGCTTATTACTGAAATAGGAACAAAAGGAAATATTACATGTCTGCTGATTGCATTTTCACTGTTGAGTCACATTCATTGGATCAGTTTAAAGGTTTTTTTTTAATATATCAAAAATGATATAATGAATTTAATTTAATAAATAATGACAAAATCTTGGCTCTGGAATATTAGTTTTCCAGACAGTTTAAGCTAAAATAATTAAAATTCTATCAAGTCATTTACTCCATAGATTTATTCTCACATATCTTTTTTTTTTAAGCTGCATTTTGGGATTTGGCATGTATTATAAAGTATAAAGAAAAAAAGATTAAAAAAGTGAGATAGAATAAAGTTGATATTCTAGATTTCATATACAATCTTGTATTTGGTGCTTTGCTAACTGAAATCACCTGGTAATGAAATGTGAGTATTCCTCCCAGAGCAAGGCTGCAACCTCTATGGCTTATCCCTGACCTCCATTATTTGAAAAAATAAACTTAGCCTTGTGTCCTGAAGTTGAAAAAAACAGACACTGATGCATGAATGTGTGGTGAAATTTAAAAAATATGCGATGCCTCTTGGGAAATGTACACACCCCGTTAGCAAGAAGAAATAAGAAAGAGAGAGAAAACCCAAACTCCCTGGCTCCTCTGAGTTGTCAGTGCACTGCAGATTCTTCGTGATGTTCCCTATGACAATACCTTAGCTAGTTTCTATTTTTAAAGTCCTACTATGCCTCTGAAACAGGCTGGCTGCCTTATCTGTAAGAATATTCTACCTCTCTACTACCTGAATAGCCATGGTAAGCAAGCTTTTGACTGCATTTGTAACAGCATTTCCTTTGTTTTAATTTTATAAAAATTCAGTCACTACTTCCAAAAAAAATCAAACAAAAATTCTTCAAAGACAAATCATTTTTCCAGCTAGTGGAGGTCATTAAATATAGACTGTGCCTAGTAGCCCTTATTTTTGGCCATGACTATTTTCATATTGCTAGGGGACTTTCTCCCTAACATCATGTCTTATTCTCATCTAAGGTGACCAGTCACAATTATGTGAACCCCTTTAAATGAGGAGAAGAATAAGTTGCCCTTCTAAGACACACTGGAATTTTTACATAATGATAAGGTTTTAGAAAAACTGGCAGCTGAAAGATCTGTAGACAGGTTTTGTTTGGTTCACTTCAGTTTCTTTGTTAAGTTTAGCTAATATTTTGAAAACAGGTGATTTAATATGAAAATCTACATTTCTAGTTTCTCCTCAAAAAGTTAGAATCTCACCACTGTGAGTCTGAATTCCTATCAATCATTAATAGAACTGAGAAACTGCTTTTCTCTTTACAAAACTAAAACTCTCCAGTTTGTCTTTTTGAAAGAAGTGGCTTCATTCATTATGTTTTTATCTGATTCCTATAGGCTATGGTTTGGGGAATTTCTAGAATTGGAGGATGATGGAGAATTAGAGAGCTAATAAATCATGTGCTAATTCCTCTCCTGAACATATAACCCAACAAGAAAGAATCAGAAACAAAAGATCAAAATACCAGCTTCCGTTTTAATAAAAGTGAATTAAAAGGCAAGGCTTTCGATGTGTGCTAAAATGTGTTTGCAGATGCCCCCACCTCCTTGTACGGACCAAGGTGCAGACCACTCAGGGTCTAGGGAACAGACTCTCACCAGAGTCTTGCCTCACATGGGTCTCAGACGGAGAGGGGAGAAAAAAGTACTAATCTCCAGAGCTTTCGTTTTCTTTTTAGATTAGCTCTGTCCAAAAAAGAAACTTGGACAATGAATGTCAGACTTTTGCCAACGACCAATTAGCAATTCATTCCTTCCTCAAAGAGTGGGAATGGTGTGAAGAGAGGCCATGTGGAGAGGGCGCTCCATATGGAAACACCAGTCAAGGAGAATGGTTTCTTCCCTAAAATTAGTGTTTCCTAGTAAAACAATAAGTGAGAAATGAATCTATATGAAGGGACCCTGTAATAGTAGACAGTGAGTGAAATAAACTTGAAAGGGTGGTGACAGTAACTTGAAAAGATAGTGAGTAGAGATTTCTGAATACCTATCAAATAGTTTTTCCAATTCTTTAACAAAAATAAATTTGACTTTAGCTGGGGGTATTGTCACACAAGTAAAGGACCAACTTTCCTTACAACTAGGTTTGGTCATATAAGCAAATCTGGCTGCTGAGGTCTAAGTAGATATGTGATGGGAAAATTCCAAGTAGTCTTCCTGCAAGGATGGAAGAAGCATATTCCTTTTCCATTGTTATTTTATTTCTAATGGCTTGAAAAACAGTTGTTGTGGCTAAAGCTTAATTGTTACCACAGCACAGCCTAACACACTTGACTAATGAAAAGTGAAAGTCATTCAGTCATGTCCAACTCTTAGTGAACCCATGGATTCCATGGAATTCTCCAGGCCGGAATATGGGAGTGGGTAGCCTTTCCTTTCTCCAGGGGATCTTCCCAACCCAGGGTCCAAACTCAGGTCTCCCGCATTGCAGGCGGATTCTTTACCAGCTGAACCACCAGGGAAGCCTAAGAACACTGGAGTAGGTAGCCTTTCCCTTCTCCAGCAGATCTTCTTGACCCAGGAATCAGACCAGGGTCTCCATTGCAGGCAGATTTTTTACCAACTGAGCTATCAGGGAAGCCCTTAACTAATGAAAGCTGCCTAATATTCTAAAGCTTAAGTACGTAAGTTTTATTTAAAGCATCTCTTCCTCAGGGAAGCTTTCCCTTATATAACTCCAGCATCTCAGTCTCTATCCCTCCTTTGAATATTTCTGAAGTCTTCTGTGCAGCTCTGTATCAACAACTGTGGACAGAAGGGGAGGAAGAGGGACTGGTAGAAGGAGAAGTCAAAGTATCACATAGGTTCAATGGCAGCTTTTGCTGCTCCATTACCCTTCAGAATTATCCTGAGTAGAGCCAAAATGCACAGACTTTGAATCTCACACATCTGTCACTGGATGCAGGCTATCCAGGAAGAAATTTGGCCTTGGTCTAGATGTTTTCTTATAGATGAGGCAATTCCTAAAGGGGCTGATGGCTACTGGAGATCTGCTGGCAGCACTCCCAGGAACTAAAAAAGATCTCCATTGAAAGGAGGTCAGAGCTGCAGACTGCGGTTTCCATTACAGTAGTCTCCCCTCAATTCCACAAATGTGCCCTTGCCCTGGTCCCATACGACCTTTGTATATGTTCCAGCTTTATCCTACTTTACACCTCAGGTGAATGAAGGATTAATATTATATGATCAAAAAATAGCATATGTGTAACACATGTAAAATAAAATATTTAATTCAATAGTCTATAATTATAGTAAATCAGGTAAATGATATCAAATATAGAAGCAACAGGATACCTGCTCTAGACTTACAGAAAAGTTAGGCTGATTGTTTAAGAAAATCTAGTTAAGTAAAGAAACATAGGAAATAATAATCATATTTTTGGTTGCTTCAGTATCTCCACTCCTTCATCCCACAATTTCTAACTCAGAATTTGCTAAACAATGAGCACTTATAAATGGAGATTAGACAACTGAGAAAGTGTTATAAGACAAAAGGAAAGTTAAATGATTAAAGGGATGGAAACGGTATCAAAAATAAAAGGATAAAGAAAGTGGTATCTTGCTAATCTCATTATGGATCATCCAAACAACAAAAGAAAGATTGAATGCCATGCTGAGTCAGATGGTACTGCATTCTTTAGGATGGCCACAGAAAGTTAGTATTAAAAAGTAGGAAACAAAATAAATAAACTTTAGAGCCAGAAAATGTTATCGTTGGTAAGAATTCATGTTACGTCTATTTAAGGAGTTCTAAAGAGAGATTGATTATTTTCCCTAAGATCTGCAGGCTTTTCAGAAAAACAACTTTTTATGTTTTTTTTTTAATATAAATTTATTTTAATTGGAGGCTAATTACTTTACAATATTGTATTGGTTTTGCCATACATCAACATGAATCCACCACAGGTGTACACGTGCTCCCCATCCTGAAACCCCCTCCCACCTCCCTCCCCATACTATCCCTCTGGGTCATCCCAGTGCACCAGCCCCAAGCATCCTGTATCCTGCCTCAAACCTGGACTGGCAATTCGTTTCACATATGATAATATACATGTTTCAATGCCATTCTCCCAAATCTTCCCACCCTCACCCTCTCCCACAGAGTCCAAAAGACTGTTCTATACATCTGTGTCTCTTTTGCTGTCTTGCTTACAGGGTTATCATTACTATCTTTCTAAATTCCATATATATGCATTAGTATCCTGTATTGGTGTTTTTCTTTCTGGCTTACTTCAATCTGTATAATAGGCTCCAGTTTCATCCACCTCATTAGAACTGATTCCAGTGTATTCTTTTTAATGGCTGAGTAATACTCCATTGTGTATATGTACCACTGCTTTCTTATCCATTCATCTGCTGATGGACATCTAGGTTGCTTCCATGTCCTGGCTATTATAAACAGTGCTGTGATGAACCCTGGGGTACATGTGTCTCTTTCAATTCTGGTTTCCTCAGTGTGTATGCCCAGCAGTGGGATTGCTGGGTCATACGGCAGTTCTATTTCCAGTTTTTTAAGGAATCTCCCACTGTTCTCCATAGTGGCTGTACTAGTTTGCATTCCCACCAACAGTGTAAGAGGATTCCCTTTTCTCCACACCCTCTCCAGCACTTATTGCTTGTAGACTTTTGGAAAGCAGCCATTCTGACTGGCATGAAATGGTACCTCATTGTGGTTTTGATTTGCATTTAACTTATAGCTTTCTTACTATGCATTGGGTACAAATATGATTTTGATATCCATTCAAAGATATTTAATAAGCAACAATAGCTTCCAACAAAGTTCTATGAACTGGAGAATTATCACTTAAAATATGGAGCATGTATGTTACTGCAGACAATAAGGCAATGAGTAAGGGAATAAATAACAAAATAACAAGTGCTAAGAAGAAAAATAAAACAAAGAGAAACTGCAGATAAACACAGTAAGCACAGGAAAATGTGGTAGGAGATGATGTCAGAGAGGAAAAACAGGGTCAGATAGTATGAGGTCTTTTATAAGGGCCCCAGGAAAATGTAAGCAGTTAGCTTTTATGCCAAGTGAAACAGGTTTTGAAAAATAAACCCTGAGAAATGAGAAGACACTGAATCCATGAAATAAGAGCAGAAGATAATTTTTAAAGTAAAATTCAAAGACTACAAAAAGAGGTATGGAAAATTTTAAATATGACTGAAATCATAAATTTAGTCAAAAGTTAAATTGGAGGACATTTTCCAAAATGTAGAAGATGTAAAACTGGAAAGAGATATAACATTGGAAAGAAAAGATAAACAAACACACAAACAGAAGTCACTCTCTTCACTCTTGGAAGTCAAATATCTAATTAATAGTACATCTATTAACATGTGAGAGAAAATAAAGGAAAAGCACAAGAATTAAATGACATGAATCTTCAAATTGAAGTGGCTTATAGGCTTTCCAGAGTAAGGAAAACAAAAGACCCATGAAAATACGTAGCAAGGACAAAATAAAGACTAATATAAAAACTCAGGCATCAGAATAGCATTAGATGTCTTACCAGCAAATCTTGGAGCTGGAAGCCCATGGAATATGTCTGTTAGTTAAGAAAGGCTGATGTCTGTAGCAAACTACTCTCAAATGCCAGTGGCTCAACAAAACGAATGTTAATGTTCTATCTGAATGAGCCCTATCTAGAATGGTAATACTGAGGAGCACAAGTTAGTGCCTCTGCTATCAGCTAAGGACTCACTGGAGATCTCCATTGGACCCCCTGGATTGGCTGCAGTCCGAGGGTAAAGGGAGTTTGTGGCAGCTGATGAGGTGGTTTTAAGGGCACAGCTGGAAAGGGCATATATCACTTAATCCCAGGCACATGGCTCCTCTGTGACAAAGAAGTCACAGAGGAAAATGTTGCAAGGTATACCTTGTTGCATGTCAAAAGTACAGTGGGTATCTTTCCCCTAAAACCAAGTGTATGTGTATAATCCCCTCACAAACCTAAGGAAACATGATTTCCGACCCAGAATCTATTAGCTGTCAATCAAGTCTGAAGGTAGATTAAAGAGTTCTTCAGAAATGCAAGATTTCAAAGTTACCATTCTTATAAAATTTCTCAAGAAACTCATAAAAAAGATAGTCCAACAAAATGAACAACTTAATGAAGAAATAGAAACCACAGTGTTTAAAGGAAAATAATATTGAAGAGAAGCCCTAAACTCAAAGATTTCAAGATGATGAGTTTTAAGCAAGGTATCAGGCTTCGGAAGCAACCAGTATATACAGAAGAACTTAGGGAGAGATGTATCTGCACCAGAAAATAAAACTGAAAGATTAACAAAACACTTACACTAATGGATAGGGGATTTTTTTTTATAGGGAAAGAATTTGGGAATATATTAGTGATGTTTTCATGAAAAACTAAGCACTGAAAAGAGAAATTCAATATTAATTGTACACAAAACAGAATTGTGCAAAAAATGAGCAATTATTGTAAAATATATGACTTAGCTCTAAATTAAGCAGATATACTCCTAAGATGTAAGCACTCAACATTGGTGTAAGCACACCAATTATGATATAGTTACAATATGCTGGATGGACGAAGAATATGGGCATACATGAGGGAGTGTTTAAGAGGGCTAAACCATCATGACTCAAAGCTAGTATCAGTAAATACACGGTATTTAAAAATATAGAGATGATATGATATCACTTACATGTGAAATCTAAAATATGACACCAATAAATTTACCTACAAAACAGAAAAGACTCACAGAACAGACTTGTGGGAGAGGGTTGGATTAGGAGTTTGGGACTAGTTGAATGAAAACTATCATACATAAAATGTATAAACAATGATCATAGGGAACTAAGTTCAATATCCTGTAATAAACCATAATGGGAAAGAATTTGAAAAAGAATACAGTTTATACACATATATACATATAACTGGATCACTTTGCTGTGATCCAACACAATATTGTGCATCAATTACACTTCAGTTAAAAAAATAAAAAAAAAGACCACACACAGATAAATATCAAAAGAAACATAAAAGAACTGAGTGAGAGTGAGTGATAGTCACTCAGTCATTTCTGACTTTTTGAGACCCCCTGGACTGTAGCCTGCCAGCTCCTCTGTCCATGGAATTCTCCAGACAAAAATACTGGAGTAGGTTGCTATTTCCTTCTCCAAGGAATATTCCCAAACCAGGGATTGAAACTTGGTCTGCATTGCAGGCAGATTCTTTACCATCTGAGCTACCAGCGAAGCCCCTAAAAGAACTGAACTTTGAGAGAATTCCCTGGCAGTCCAGTGATTAGAACTCCACTGGCCAGGGCCCAGGTTCAATCCCTGGTCAGGCAACTAAGATTCTGCATGCTGCACAGTGCAGTCAAAAAACGAAAATAATAAACAAATATTTTTTTAAAAAAAGAACTGAACTTTGTGATTTCTGAGTAGTAGGATGTATATTTGTTGAGAGGTAGGGGAGAAGCTGTCAGATTTTCTTGAAAGTGAAAGTGAAAGTGAAGTCGCTCAGTCGTGTCTGACTCTTTGCGACCCCATAGACTGTAGCCTACCAGGCTCCTCTGTCCATGGGATTTTCCAGGCAATACTACTGGAGTGGATTGCCATTTCCTTCTCCAGGGGCTCTTCCCAACCCAGGGCTCGAACCTGGGTCTCCCTCATGGTAGATAGACGCTTTACCATCTGAGCCACTAGGGAAGTCACAGATTTTCTTAGGAGCCTTTTATAAACCATCCATAGGAAGCGAGGTGCATACCCTATTGCCAAGTATTTGCCTCCCGTGCTTTACAACTGTATAATTTAGGATAGATACAATAAAGATTAATACTGTTATTAATTTTGTAAAGGATATTTGGGAGAAAATTATTCGGCTTCAGTAGATTTTATTTATAGTTGTGTGAGGTAAAGTCAGTATCTGAAATCTAAGAGTGAGAAATACTATTCTTCATTTACCAGATTATTAGACTTAATTTCTAGGGTTACTAAGGAGGGTGAAAACCATATAATACTGTTTACACTTAAATATAATTAGAGAAGTGGTCAGCAGAAACATTCACAGGCAAAATATGAAGAGCTGTGAGAAAAGCAGCAAAGGTCAAAGAATTAATGAGAGATGTGCATAGAAAGGAGAAAAGGAAACATACCCATTTGAATGCAGAGTTCCAAAGAATAGCAAGGAGAGATAAGAAAGCCTTCCTCAGCGATCAGTGCAAAGAAATAGAGGAAAACAATAGAATGGGAAAGACTAGAGAACTCTTCAAGAAAATTAGAGATACAAAGGGAACATTTCATGCAAAGATGGGCACAATAAAGGACAGAAATGGTATGGACCTAACAGAAGCAGAAGATATTAAGAAGAGGTGGCAAGAATACACAGAAGAACTATACAAAAAAGATCTACATGACCCAGATAATCACAATGGCGTGATCACTCATTTAGAGCCAGACATCCTGGAATGTGAAGTCAAGTGGACCTTAGGAAGCATCACTACGAACAAAGCTAGGGGAGGTGATGGAATTCCAGTTGAGCTATTTCAAATCCTAAAAGATGATGCTGTGAAAGCACTCCACTCAATATACCAGCAAATCTGGAAAACTCAGCAGTGACCACAGGACTGGAAATGGTCAGTTTTCATTCCAATCCCAAGGAGAGGCAATGCCAAAGAGGGTTCAAACTACTGCACAATTGCACTCATTTCACAGGCCAGCAAAGTAATGCTTAAAATTCTCCAAGCCAGGCTTCAACAGTACATGAACCATGAACTTCCAGATGTTCAGGCTGGATTTAGAAAAGGCAGAGGAACCAGAGATCAATTACCAACATCTCCTGGATCATCAAAAAAGCAAGGGAGTTCCAGAAAAACATCTACTTCTGCTTTGACTATGCCAAAGCTTTTGACTGTGTGGATCACAATAAACTCTGGAAAATTCTTAAAGAGATGGGAATACCAGAGCACCTGACCTGCCTCCTGAGAAATGTGTATGCACATCAAGAAGCAACAGTTAGAATTGGACATGGAACAGACTGGTTCCAAATCAGGAAAGGAGTACATCAGGGCTGCATAATATCACCCTGCTTATTTAACTTATGTGCAGAGTACATCGTGCTAAATGTCAGCTTGGATGAAGCACAAACTGGAATCAAGATTCCTGGAGAAATATCAATAACCTTAGATATGCAGATGACACCACCCTCATGGCAGAAAGTGAAGAAGAACTAAAGAGCCTCTTCATGAAAGTGAAAGAGGAGAGTGAAAAAGTTGACTTAAAACTCAACATTCAAAAAATGAAGATCATGGTTATCTGGTCCCATCACTTCATGGCAAATAGATGGGGAAACAATGGAAACAGTGACAGACTTTATTTTGCGGGGCTCCAAAATCACTGCAGATGGTGACTGCAGCCATGAAATTTAAAGATCCTTGCTCCTTGGAAGAAAAGCTATGACCAGCCTGCTGCTGCTAAGTCACTTCAGTCATGTCCGACTCTGTGTGATCCCACAGACGGCAGCCTACCAGGCTCCACCATCCCTGGGATTCTCCAGGCAAGAACACTGGAGTGGGTTGCCATTTCCTTCTCCAATGCAGGAAAAGTGAAAAGGGAAAGTGAAGTCCCTCAGTCGTGTCCGACTCTTAGCGACCCCATGGACTACAGCCTACCAGGCCCTCCGTCCATGGGATTTTCCAGGCAAGAGTACTAGACAGCATATTAAAAGCAGAGACATTACTTTATCAACAAAGGTCCATGGAGTCAAAGCTATGGTTTTTCCAGTAGTCATGTATGGATGTGAGAGTTGGACTATAAATAAAGCTGAGCGCAGAAGAATTGATGCTTTTGAACTGTGGTGTTGGAGAAGACTCTTGAGAGTTCCTTGGACTGCAAGGAGATCCAACCAGTCCATCCTAAAGGAGATCAGTCCTGAATATTCATTGGAAGGACTGATGCTGAAGCTGAAATTCCAATACTTGGGCCACCTGATGTGAAGAACCAACTCATTTGAAAAGACCCTGATGCTGGGAAAGACTGACGTGGGAGGAGAAGGGAATGACAGAGCATGAGATGGTTGGATGGCATCACCAATGCAAGTTTAACTAGGCTCTGGGAGCTGGGGATGGACAGGGAAGCCTGGCGTTCTGCAGCCCACAGGGTCGCAAAGAGTCAGACACGACTGAGAGACCAAACTGAACTGTGCATAGAAAAGTCAGCATAACTTAAGAAAGAGAACAAAGATAGTAAAGTGTTTTTAGTAGATATGATAAACATTTTAAAATGAAATGGAAGTGATTTAATAATCTATTATTAATAAATAAAGTGAAAAATAAGATACATTTTATAGACTTTTTTCACTATTTGTTGAAGAGAGAAAGCTGAGTAAAAAGTGTGGTGTTCTCCTTAAGATAAAAGAAATTAGATAATTTTTAAAAGGAAGAATTTAAAATTGTTAAAATTCTTGAAGCCATAGAGAAAAGCTAAAGTCTTGAAACACAGGGTCTGCACATGGGATTTGATAAATTATCACCTGTTTGGGTCAACTTTCAGGAAATGTTATTCTGTTCTTGTAGAAAGGCAAACCTATGTTTGTGAATGAAGAAGATGTGGCAAAATCCACAACATAGGAACTAATTTAGACACTTTTTATCATGGAAAAGCATTGTATAGTAAGGAGACCTGAACTTTGGTCCTCTTCTCTAACTAGCTAGTCTTTTTCCTTTTGTGTATCTAAGAAGGGGAGAATAGAATATTGATACCGGATACTGTTTTGTGGCTCTGTAAGAGCCCTTTCAGAAGAGTGAGTTCATCCATGGCTGAACATAATTGAAACAGTCTGGAGCAGGGAATGGCAGGGTGTGGGAGAGTAAATGTTAGCATGACACTGAGGAGAGCAATAGATTTAGACTAGCATCTTGGCTAGGCATCCTATGTTTCCTTGGCAATTTTTAGGATTTATTGTCCACTCTGGCCCTTTATCCGGAGAAGGCGATGGCACCCCACTCCAGTACTCTTGCCTGGAAAATCCCATGGACGGAGGAGCCTGGTAGGCTGCAGTCCATGGGGTCGCTAGGAGTCAGACATGACTGAGCGACTTCACTTTCACTTTTCACTTTCATACATTGGAGAAGGAAATGGCAACCCACCCCAGTGTTCTTGCCTGGAGAATCCCAGGGACAGGGGAGCCTGGTGGGCTGCCGTCTATGGGGTCGCACAGAGTTGGATATGACTGAAGCGACTTAACAGCAGCAGCAGCAGCTGCTGGCCCTTTATCATGTCTTTCATTATCTTCTCCAAATTTCTTGACAAAAACTCTATAATAATGTCAAACATCAGATTTGGACACTTGGTTAATCCTAATGCTAACCATTTACTATGTCTTGAGAAGGAAAATGAATTCACTAAGCCCTTTTAGTTTTCTCCGTAAACTGAAAGGCGAATACTTGGCCTTCTTACATGACAGCATGTGGCATTTCTATTTATTGGATGCTTAATTTAAATAATTTCTATTGTTAAATATCACTGAGACCACAGGATATACCCTTGTCATCAAGGGAAAAAGTTAGGTCTATTTAGCTTGTTGCAGCAAAGGGAATGTGCATTCTACAGACCCCCTGGTTGTATCTCAGCGAGAAGAATAAGGAGGGGTATTTTATAGGGATTGTTTATGCTGGTTGATGTTCAGATACGATTAGATTTGTAAGAACAAGTCTAGCAATTGCATATCTATGTAATCTTTTTCAGGAGGGAAAAATGAAGGAGATCTGGAATATCATTGGTGAAAGGGAGCAGTCACCCACAAGGAGGAGATTTGTATTATTGCACAGCTGAATGTGGCCTTGTGTGGGTCCTGTTGAAAACATTTTTTCTCTTGACCTCATCATATCTCACTGCAAATATCATTGCTGTTCTGTTAGGAACATGTGATCACCAGCAGGACTAATTTTCACTTTCTCACTATGTCCTCCATTCTTTCTGTAACTGAACATATAAAATCACTATTATCATTTGTCATCTCACAGAGAGGAGGAAACAGAGAGCCGAAGTAACTCACTCACAGTTATGAAGCCAGTGAAATTAGGAATAAACTCTTCCCACCAACTCAATTCAGTCTCTTGGAATATTTTTTTATCCCAAAGCTCATGCCATTTACCATCAAATAATGAAACTCTTGCATTCTTCCAGGTCAGAATTTGTTTCTTCTTTTTCTTTTGAATGAATTGATACTCCAATGAAATTATCATCTCATAAGAGAAGAGGATTTATCTCAATGCTTAAGATTTGCATATTTTGGACAGTAGGATCTAAGTTCCTGAGGTCTGCCTATCTCTCACCTGTCTGAACTACCAGGGAAGCCCCAAGAATACTGGAGTGGGTTGCCATTCCCTTCTCCAGAGGATCTTTCTGACCTAGGGATTGAACCTGGGTTTCCTGCATTCCAGGCAGAGTCTCTACCATCTGAGTCACCAGAGAAGCCTATCCCTCACCAGGAATTTCCTTTCTCTAGCTTGTGAAAGTCTTGAATATCCCCCTAGTTGCAATCCACTTCCCTTTGTACTTGGACAGAGTTAATTGACAAAAAAAGCTATAAATTATTTCTGGTCTCTGGTTTCTTTTCTCAGGTCTGGCTTATGTCCTCAAATAAATACAACCAGAGCTCTTTCTTGGTGTCCTCCTCCCACGTCACTCACTGATTTTCTCTTATTTAGACTCTCCTTTGTGCCAGTAGAGGCACTTAGACTAACCCTTCACTCTATTATTCATTGAGAAGACCAAACAGCTATCTTTGGTTCAGTTTTGTTTCTCCTATAATAATCAGTTCAACTGTTCCTTGTGATATTATTTTACTACCTATAGATCTATGTAGAAAAGGGTATGATAGTAACTCCAAAATTCCTAGGCAGGAACAAACTATCTGACAGTAATATTAACAACCCAACTTTTATTGACTCATTGCCCCTCACCTCTTGATGCAGGATCTCAATTCTCAGACCCAAGTTCCTCCTAGTTCTTTCTGCTTTCTGGGAATCCAGTGGGTGTCCTATCTACAGTGAAAACAAACATGCATTTCACTTATGTTTACACACAGCAAATCACCGAAACTCTCGTGTTTAGCACACATATGTTCAGGGTCAAATTCATTCAAGCTTTCCCATTTCAGTTTATCACTGATATTCACAACCAGTAACCCAGATAAGGCGGGGGTGGCATGTCCCCTCCAGAACTGACAGTGATCTCCAAGACACAGAACATTCCATAGAGCAGTCGTTCTCCTCAAACTACCTGTGCTGAAGAAAGAGTTTTCTCCTCTAATTTGACATAAAACCAATACTTTTGTAAAGTACAAGTAAAATGAACTTCATGAAAAATAGCATGTTCGTGAATGTCACAGCAATGTCAAATTGCTATCAAACTTTCTGAATGCCTGCTTTCACTCTCTGTCCATGGCCTGGGACCAAATGTAGACCACACTTTGAGTAGCACTGCCCTTGAACTCGGTATCTTAGCACTCCCCAAATTGCAACATCTTCAAATGGACAAATTGTCCTTCAATTTCAGCCAAAGCACACATCATGAAAAGTCTATAAAAAGCACAAGTCTCCAGGTCTGTGTTGCAATTTTATCAGCTTGGCCCTAGAAACAGTATTTGTTGCTACTGTTCAGTCACTAAGCTGTGTCCAACTCCTTGCAACCCCATGGACTGTACATGCCAGGCTTTCCTGTCCTTCACTGCCTTCCAGAGTTTGCCCAAACTGATGTCCGTTGAGTTGGTGATGCCATCTAACCATCTCATGTTCTGTTGCTCCCTCCTCCTCCTGCCCTCAATCTTTCCCAGCATAAGAGTCTTTTCTAATAAGTCGATTCTTAGCATAGTCTGTACCAAAGTCTCGTGGAACCCCTTATGAAGAAATCTTATTTAAACTATTTTCTCTTCTATCACAGACTTAGGCCTGGACTCTAAGGCCCAGTTGAGAAAAGCCTCCATCCTGTCATTCCCAATTCTTCTGTCTCTCATTGTCTCTTCCTCTGAGACATGTCCCCCAAGGATCAGCTTCCCTCATTTATGAACTCATGAAAATAAATAACTCAGACACAGTGACCCATCCATTTATCAGAATTTTTCTTTCAGCTGAGACTCTGTCTTTGTGTTATTCCTGATCAATATATGGTAATTCAGACACTGTCTTGGCTATAGTGTAAAAAATTACAGGCTGTGTTATTTTGTCATTCTTTCCTATATAAAAAAAAAAAAATTTGAAATGTGTGTTTCCTGGGAGCTGAGCTCTGTGCTGGGTGCTTTACCTAGATCAGCTTCAAAACCCACAAGGCAATAATAATCAGTAGAGCTGGAATAACTTATGTTCCCTAGGAAAACAGGAACATAAGGAAGTAATGAATAAACATGGTGTGAAAATAAAGTTTAATAGTCATTGCAAGAATATAGGCTTCTTAACTAGGTGGAGACATGTGGACTAGTCTAGAACAAATTCCTCTATATCAAACACCAGCTGGGAAAAAAAAGAATGATGAAATTTTTTTGAGGAAAATTATAAGATTTTGCTTATATGGTTGGAGATACATGTTATAAGAAGGTTTGTGACTATTCATCCATTCTAAGAATTCCCCCCACCCCACCCCCTACTTGCTTGGCCTGTGACTTTAATTCCACCCACACTCTATCATAACTTCTGTTTATCAACTCAGGCTTTGAGAGAGAAGTGTATGTGGAGCCCATGCCTCCAAAGACACTGGTTCATTATCATTGTCAATTCACAGCCTGTTTCCATGTCCATTGTACACACTTCTGCTGTGGTTCTGACCCTTGTCAGTCAACCTCTCTGACTTGGGTTCTGGAGCTATCAACCAAGCCTTCCTTCTCATCTAGGCTCTGACCCTTCTTAGCCAGGGTTTCTTTGTCCCTGCCTCCCAATAGTAATTATATATGTTTATAGCATCAGTTCCTACTTCCTCTGGTTATTTAGTCTTGTTGTTGTTGTTGTTGTTTAGTCTCTAAGTTGTGTCCAAATCTTTGCAACCTCATGGGTTGCAAAGCCTTCCAGGCGTCTTTGTCCATGGGATTTCCCAGGCAAGAATACTGGAGTGAGTTGTCATTTCCTTCTCCAGGGGATCATCCCAACCCAGGGATCGAACTTGTGTCTCCTGCATTGGCAAGCGGATTCTTTACCACTGAGCCATCCAGGAAGCCCACTGTTTAGTTATAACCATCCAGAACTTGGCCAGCTGCTGCATACCTATTGGTTTTCCATGCCTACTGCCTGTCCCTCTTCAGCTAACAGAGCCCCTTGTTCCTTGTGAAGGAGGACTTTACACGGAGGTGGGGTGGGGCTGACCCTACACTATTTATGCCTCAGGCACTGCACTTGTTCCAGAAACAGGCCCATGACTCAGGCCGGACCCTCAGAGGGACATATTAGTCTCAGCTCTCTGAAGAGTTTCTCTTTCTCCTAAGGGAGTTTTTGAGGCAATTGGTGACATTGTTTGAACCCCTGGTTCAATACAATCCTGAAGCCAGTATGAATGTATTTATGTCAGCATTTATTTTAAAAAAGCTAAATTAGATTAAGATTTTTGTCATTTGCAGCCGAAGTGCTTCTGGTTAAATCACTGATCTAACTGAAATTCCAACTGCGATCACATAGACTCTGGACTTTGTGTCTCTATATAAATCTAGGGTACATCCACAGCCTATTATAAGCCAACTGTGCTGTCTTTGTCTGCATTGCCATGTTTCTTCCACCCTCCTGTTCTGGACTTTTCAGGGTTATTCTGATTTGTTATATAAGATCTGATGTGAAAATATGGTGCAAATAAAGTCCAAGATGCCCTCTAGTCTGTATATATTAAACAATAGAGTTTCAAAGACAAAACAGTGGCCCAAGTTAACAGCAGAGTACTGAATAATAAAGAAATTAATTTATAAATATTGATGCCAAGTCCATTATTAGCAACTACTGGAAGAACAGAATCACAGGGATGTTGTCAGAAAAGAATTCTTAAGAAAATAAATGCAAATTTTTAATATCATCTACAATCAATTAAAAAAACTAGTTTAGAGTGATGAGAAATAAAGAAAATATAATGGGAATTTAAAAATTGGCTACTATATTTTATATAATTTTTAGGAATAATCTATACACTAAACTTGTAAAGAGAGACTGTAATAAGCTTATCAATCAACATTTTTATTACGATGTACAATACATGCTTGTTGATGGTTTAGCAAAAAGAAAGGGAGGATTTTTCTTAGACACATACAGTACTATAAAACAACTTTAATCCTTTGTCTTTTATCCATTAATTATGTTTGCCTTCTACCAACTGGATGTGGGATATCTCTGTGGAGAGTTTTTTTATTGCTTTATGGAACAGTAAGCCCAAACAATTGAAAGACCGCAATTGAAATCATTGTGGAGGAGATTCAATCTTGTAGCAGAGATTGTCATTGCTGCTCAAAGGAGATATGACGTTTCAGGGTAAACTCTTGCCAAAGGTCAAAATGTGGTGGAAAAAAAAGGGACAGATGCAAAATCAGTCCATATGAGGTTGCTTCTCAAGGAAGAAGTTTGGAAGATCAAGGTATAAAAGATATTGAAAATTCACAATTTAAGATGGTCAAATATGAGAGGATTTTAAACTAGTTGGCAACAGAGGATAAAGAATTAGTTGTGATCAATAAAGTGTTAATTAATTAAGGCTGTTTAGAATAGACATACCATGATTATTTTAAAAATAGAATTAATGCTATTATGAAAAAATGTCAGAAAGAATAAAACATGCAATTAAGACACACAGTTAAGTATGAAATAACTCAGGAGAAGGACACACTTTATTTACAGTGACTCTTTAACATGTGATTTTGAAATGTATTGTTTGAAAGGTCAAATAACAGATAACTGATCAGGATATAGACGTAAGACTGGAAAACAGAATTATTAAACATGGTTATTTTAAAGAATAGGTAAAAGAAAATGTTTATGCTTTATATGCCACATCAAAAATATACTAATAAAATACATATGCAGATACAAAGAGATAAAGCATGTGATGCTATTTGGAAAGCAAAGAGCTACATAAAAGTAAAGCACTGTATTATAAATATTATACTTGAAGTCCTTGCATTTCAAGATTCATGTTCATATAAAAAGAATCAATGTCTTGCTTTGGATAGTTTCCCCCTTTTTTCTCTTTTTTGGGAGTACAGTGATGGTTTTGAAAGAAACAAAATGAGTGTTATAAATACAGTCCGTATTTGAGTATACATTTTTTAGCAGCACTATTCAAAAGTGGCTAAAAACAAGTAATCAAGGAAGACTGAGAAGGGAGTAAAAACCTAAAAAAAAGAAAGTCAGTGAATGAAAGATTTAGAAATATTTGCATTATTTCACAGCCATTGAGTTAAAACCAAAAGCATACAGATTTATTATCGATCATAGAATGACTCAGAACACATGGGATTGAATTTCCCAATAATCCATGATCATACATGCTGTTATCTTTATATATCACCTACATTATACAATGTATCCCAGATAATACCTTTTGGTCCACAGAAGAAGGTATATTATATATACAGCCCTGGGAACATGTATTTTTCAGTTGAGATTTAAATTCTGATATGTCTACCTGAGCTGCAGTACTGATTTTGGAAGGTGAGGTGAGTCATTCTATAAAGAATTGTAAACCAGTGGTAAATTATCCAGAAGAGTGGAGGGTGGGAGCAATAGTGAGAGTATATAGTGAAACTGTAAGGTGGTATATTTGAAGAAGCAGATTCAGTGTTACTCATTGTAATTTTTCTATATGGTAGATAGCATGGTTTCATTTTTGTAAGACAAATTAAAGAAAGGATGTGAGATTTTTACTCTCATGAAAGGGCATGTTGAAAGGAAGTAAGTGTTTAAATATCTCTTGTAAGACTACTTTTAGACAGGCAGAGTGCTACAAACAGGAGATGCAAGATTTAAAAATATAGTATTTCTCTTCCTGGAGCTTCTGGGCTGTCTGAGTCTGTTCGGATTGCCATAACAAAATACTATAGACAGGATGGCTTAAAAAATAACAAAAATTTTTTTTTTTCTCATTGGTCTTGGGACTGGGAGGTCCAAGATCAGGGTGCCAACCCATTGTGTTCCTGGTGAGAACTGTCTTCCTGACTTTCAGGTGGCCACCTTCTCTCTATGTCCTTTCATAAAATTTCCTCACTTGTGTCTCTCGGGATTAATCCCATAGAACAGGAGCTCCATCTAACCTAATCATGTTCCTAAATTGACCACCAAGCTGGGAGTTGGGGCATCAACATATGAATTAAGGGGAACAGAGATCAGTCCATAACACTGGCTAAAGAAGACAAAGAGAATTCACATACTGACGGGTCTTCACAAAGTAAACTATTACAACCTTCTATGTTAGTAAATAAAAAACACAAAAATCTCAGTCACTCCAATGTGCCTGTTCCACTCAAATCCACACTGCCCATACTAGTGTCTAATGGCATTAATTGGTTTTTAATGTCATTAGTTGTGCTTGTTTAGAAAATCTATGTAGTGGAGTTATATAATACATACTATTTTGTGTCTGGCTTTTCTTCACAGGGCTTCCCACGTAGCTCAGTTGGTAAAGCATCTGCCTGCAATGCGGGAGACCTGGGTTCAACTCCTGGGTCGAGAAGTTCCCCTGGAGAAGGAAATGGCAATCCACTCCAGTAGTCTTGCCTGGAGAATCCCATGGAATAGGACCCTGCCAGGCTACAGTTCATGGGATCACCAAGAGTTGGACACAACTTAGCATTATCTTTCTTCACAGTAATAGTCTGAGATTCATCAATATTGTTGGTGTAGCAATATTTTATTTATTTTCATAGCCTTATAGTAGTCCATTATGCGAAAATAGCACAGTTTATTTACCCGTTTTATTTTTGGTGGTCATTTTCCCCCCACTTTTGACTATTACAAATAACACAATTTATAAATATAAAGATGCAGACAGCACTTGTCTGATAGGTGTATACCCAGGAATGGAAATGCTGAGCCAGAGTATTCAGATGTTTAGGTACTACTGCACTGATCTCCATAGTGGTACTACAAATGTAACCCCCCACAACAGTGTATGACAGTCCCAATTATGCTACATCTTTGCCATTGTATGGTGTTGTTAGTCTAATTCATTGGCCATTCTGGTATGTGTATAATAGTATCTAATTCTGATTTTAATTTGCATTTCCCGTGGACAGGGAGGCCTGGCATTCTGCGATTCATGGGGTTGCAAATAGTCGGACACAACTGAGCGACTGAACCGAACCGAAACACTTTTTGATGCATTTTTGCCAAGTTTTTTATTTGGTTGTCTGGGGATTATTTTCTTACTGATTTTTAGGAGTTCTTTATGAAAGTGAAAAAGCGAAAGTTGCTCAGTCGTCTGTCTCTTTGCGATCTCATGGACTATACAGTTCATGGAATTCTCCAGGCCAGAATACTGGAGTGGGTAGCCTTTCCTTTCTCCAGGGGAATCTTCCTAACCCAGGGATCAAACCCAGGTCTCCCGCATTGCCAGTGGATTCTTTATCAGCTGAGCCACCAGGGAAACCCAATAATACTGGAGTGGGTAGGTTATCCCTTCTCCAGGGGATCTTCCTGACTCAGGAATCAAAGCGGGGTCTCCTGCATTGCAGGTGGATTTTTTACCAACTGAGCTATCAAGGAAGCCCTAAAAAAGAGAAATGCCAGGTGTAACCTAATGACTTGACTCTGATCTTTATATATTCTACAAATATACAATTTGTTAGTTACATATGTTGCAAATATGTTCTGCCTCACTGTGGTTTATCACTCTCTTAATAGTAACTTTCACTAGATAGGAATCTTAATTTTAAAATATTTAAATTATCAATCTTGTCCTTAGTGCTTAGGAATAACTGTTTTCTGTTTAAGAAATAGTCAGCGATACCAAAGCCTTAAATACATTCCATTTGTAATTTTCTAAAGTTTTATGCTGTATCTTTTATATTAAAAATAATTTAATAATAATAAGTGTATTCATAATATAACCCACCTAGAATTTGGAGGGTTTTTTATAAGAATTATGTTTTATTCACTGGGATTTTTAGGACTTCAAGCCCAGGAGACAACAACTCAAGCAACAGTGAGAGAACTGCTCTGAGGAGGCAAAGGGAAGAGCCAGGTTATATAGAAGTTTTGCAACAAAGGGAAGGTACTCTGAATATCTCCTCCTGAGAAATCTGTATGCAGGTAAAGAAGCAACAGTCAGAACTGGACATGGAACAATAGACTGGTTCCAAATTGGGAAAGGAGTACGTCAAGGTTGTGTATTTTCACCCTGTTTATTTAACTTATATGCAGAGTACATCACGTGAAATGCCAGCCTGGATGAAACACAAGCTGGAATCAAGATTGCCAAGAGAAATATCAAAAACCTCCGATAAGCAGATGACACCACCCTTATGGCAGAAAGCAAAGAAGAACTAAAGAGCCTCTTGATGAAAGTGAAACAGGAGAGTTAAAAAGTTGGATTAAAACTCAACATTCAAAAAATGAAGCTCATGGTATCTGGTCCCATCACTTCATGGCAAATAGATGGGGAAACAATGGAAACAGTGACAGACTATTTTGAGGGGCTCCAAAATCACTGTAAATGGTGACTGCAGCCATGAAATTTAAAGATCCTTGCTCCTTGGAAGAAAAGCTATGACTAATCTAGACAGCATATTAAAAATAGAGACATTACTTTATCAACAAAGGTCTGTCTAGTCAAAGCTATGGTTTTTCCAGTGGTCATGTATGGATGTGAGAGTTGGACTATAAAGAAAGCTGAGCACCAAAGAATTGATGCTTTTGAACTGTGGTGCTGGAGAAGACTCTTCAGAGTCCCTTGGACTGCAAGGAGATCCAACCAGTCCATTCTAAAGGAGATCAGTCCTGGGTGTTCATTGGAAGGACTGATGCTGAAGCTGAAACTCCAATACTTTGGCCACCTGATGCACAGAACTGACTCATTTGAAAAGACCCTGATGCTGGGAAGGATGGAAGGCGGGAAGAGAAGGGGATGACAGAGGATGAGATGGTTGGATGGCATCACCGACTCAATAGACCTGAGTTTGAGTAAGCCTCCAGAGTTGGTGATAGACAGGGAAGCCTGTCATGCTGCAGTTCCTGGGGTTGCAAAGTCAGGAACAACTGAGAGACTAAACTGAGTCTGAATATCAAAAGATTATTGCTAATTATAGAAAACCAGATATCCCAAGTTAAGGAATTTAGCATTTTTCTATGTATGGGAAGATGCAAGTGTCTGGGGTCACTGAAATCACTCCTTTCATATGCATCTCAGCTATCCTGGGCCTGTATCCTGTGTTTTTCACATCCTGAGCTCTCTTGGGGCTCACATTAGGGAGTTTATTATGTGAGAGAGGTTACTATTTTCTGAAAGGGATATTCAAATGAACCAGCATCATTTATTGGATAGGCAATATTTTCCCTATTGCTCTAAAGCACTGTCTTGTCATGAGTCAAGTCGCTTTATATACTTTGGTTTATTTCTAGACTCTCTAGTCTATGTCAGTGGCCTATTTATATTTTTACCCACATCTACATTGTCGTTATAACTGTGGCTTAATAACAATTCTTACAATCTCGTAGTGTGAGTGTTAAAACTTTGTTCTGCTTCAAGTTTGGCTATTCTTGACTATTTGTATTAAATTTTAGAATCTTGTCAATTTCTACAAAATAAAACTTCTAGAATTTCCATTGATATTACATTTATGGATCAATCTGGAAAAAACTATTCATATATGTTTGACGGTTATTCATATATGCTTGACGATTATCATTATGACAGTTCTATTCATAATATGCCAGGCTCCTCTGTCCATGGGGATTCTCCAGGCAAGAATACTGGAGTGAGTTGCCATTTTGTTCTCCAGGGGATATTCCTGACCCAGGGATCGAACTCAGGTCTCCCACATTGCAGCCAGATTCTTTACCAGCTGAGCTACCAGTAAAGCCCTCCTCATATTAAGGCTTTCCTTAATCTTTCAAAAATATTTTTATTTTTCCATATACTGTTTTTGTACAAATTTTGTGAGATTTACTATTAGGTATTCAATGGGTTTTTAAAATAAAATTTTTGATGGGGACCATTTTTAAAGTCTTTACTGCATTTGTTACACTATTACATCTGTTTTATGTTGTTTGGTTTTTTGGCTGGGAGGCACATGGGAACTTA
Organism: Bos indicus x Bos taurus; assembly: GCF_003369695.1. Classification (NCBI taxonomy): domain Eukaryota; kingdom Metazoa; phylum Chordata; class Mammalia; order Artiodactyla; family Bovidae; genus Bos; species Bos indicus x Bos taurus. The sequence goes on along the minus strand of NC_040081.1, from coordinate 21,024,764 downwards.
GCTCCCTGACCAAAGATCAAACCCACACTCCCTGCATTGGAAGGTGAACTCTTAACCACTGGACTCCAAGGAAGTCCCCTGTTCAATGGTTTTTGAGTTATTACAAATAATAACAGTTTTCTTAATTTTAATTTATAAGTATTTGTAGACTACTTACAGAAATGTAAATAAATAGTGAATTTTGTTTACTAATTTATATCCAAAGGCCATTTTAAGTGTAGGCATTAATTCCAATATTTTCTCCATAGATTTTTAAGGATTTTCTACATGGATATAATGTAATCTGGAGAAGACACTTTTGTTCTTCCTTTTGCATTCTTATTGTTTTTCATAATATGTTGCACTGGCTACAGTCTTACGTATATATTTAAACAGAAGTGGTGATAACAGTTGTATTTATCCTACTTTTTATTTCAGATAGAAATCTAACTCTCAGTATTTTTTAGGTACCATTTAATCTAAAGGGGAATTTTCTTTATTCCTCATTTAGGAATAGTTTTTGTGATAGCTATTTTTTCTGGAACTTTTGAAAGAGTCATATGATTTTTCTCCTTTATTTTATTAATGTGATACATTACATTGATTGGTTAACGATTACCCAGTTTTGCATTCAAGAATAAATCCAACTTGGTTATGATGTTGTTTTTCAGTTTTTTTTTTTTTTTTTTTTCTGGATTTGCTTTGCTCTTTTTTTAAGGGACTTAAGAATATTGGTGTATTTTTTTTTCCATTCTTATAAAAATCTACTGACCTTGTAAAACAAATTGAAAATTTCCTCTTCTTTGCTTTTCTCTGATATAGTTCATATATGATTGTTACGTTTTCTAAAATTATTTGCATAATTCATTATTGAAATAAACACAGTCAAATTTTCTTGGAAGAAGGTTTTTATTTAGAGGTCCAACTAATTTAATAGATATTGGACCATTGCTTTCATTTTTTCAGTTCTTCTTGTGTCCGTTTTGGTATATTGTCACAGCTCTTTTTTAGGGGAAAGATTTTGTCCATTTTATCTGTTTTCCACTTCTATGGAATAAAGTTCTTTCCAACTTGCTGTTATCATCATTTTAACAATGATAGTTAATGTCTTAGTGGTGTCCTCTTTTTCATTTCTGACAGTAATTTTTTCTCCCTCTACTTTCTTGGTCAGGCTAAACAAATTTATCAGTTTTACGAACATTTTCACAGAAATAGTTTAGACTTTCTTCATTTTCTTTGTATTGTTTTCCTTCTACATTAATTTTCACTATTATTGTCATTTCCTCCTTTCTACTACCTTTGTGTTTAATCTGCTGTTGTCTTCTAACTGCTTGAGTTGAATAATTTTAGAATATTGATTTTAGTCTTTTTCTTTTATAATAATTTTGTTATTATAGCAAAATAGACACAATATAAGTACACATACACTAGTTTTGATGTCATATTTTAATTATCAATCAGTTCAAACTAGTTTCTAATTTACATTTTTATTTTTTCTTTGATCCATGGGTGATGTGCAAGTTTGTTGCTTAGTTTTAAGAGTTAGCAATATTCTTACGATCTCTTTGCTATTGATTTTTTGATTAATTCTACTACAGAAAACACATTCAAATTTTATTCTTTTATATTGGTACAACTTGCTTTGTTTCACAGTGTATGGCGAATTTTGATAAATGCCCCACATGTACTTGGAAGCAATGTCTGTTCTGTGGTTGGAAGTGATTACATAAATAGGTAGGTATGTTGGTAGATAGATAGCAAGCATCAGTTAGGTGATTTGTAATTGTGGGGTTCAATTCTTCCTTTCTCACTTACTAATAGAAATATTGTTCTGTCAGTTAATAATGGAAATGTTAAAAAGGAGTGTTTATAAAATGTCCCTGTTTAATTCTATCAGTTACTATTACTATTTGGTGCTACCACTAATATTACTATTAGGTTCATAAAAATGTATAAATATTATTTTCTCTTCTACTTTTTCCTTTATTATTATGAAATATCCATTTTTATCCCAAGTAATGCTTCTCACCTTAAAGATTACTTTGTCTGATGTTTATATAGCTCCACTAGCTTTCTTCCAGATACTGTTTGTATGATATATATTTTTCCATCTTTTTACTTTCAGTTTTCCTGTATATTTATATAATATACAATACACATAATTATATTTAGGCTGATTGATAGCATTTTTAAGTGCTGTATTTTCTTAAATCTAGTTTGATAATCTCTGTCTTTAAGAGCAGAAGTCAGTAAATTTTTTCTGTAAAAAATCAGAGTTAAAAAAAAATTAAATTAAAAAAATTAAAAAAAAATAAACAAAACAAAAAAAAGAAAAGAAAAAAAAATCAGAGTTAAATATAGTAGACCTTGTGGGTTACATCCAGTATGTGTCACAGTTACTCAACTCTGCTATTGTAGCGGAAAGCTGCTATAGAAAATACACAGATGAATGACCATGACTATGTTCCAATAAAACTTTATCAGTTAAAAAAAAGCAAGCAGGCAACAAGCTAGTTTCAGCCTGGGAAGTGTAGTTTTCCCACTCTTTTAAAAATTATTAATTAACTTCATACTGATTGGTCTACATGATATGTTGAATGTTGACTCATTTGTTTTCTCTTTGTCTTACTTGTTATACATTCTTTTTTTTTTTCTGTAATGATGACTTTAAAAAGATATTGTTTTTAAAGTTTTGTTCTACTTTTACTTTTTATTTTTTATTATTTTTTACTATGAATGTCGATCTGCAGCAAGCTAATGTGGCATAACCAAATGAATTTTTAATTTTTCTCTTTGTGTGTCCATAATCTCGTTTTTCTCACTAAATACAGATGGAGGAAAGGAGATTCATAGCAACATATCCTCTCCTATGTCCTGAAAGAACTCAAATTAATGAAAGACATCATATATTTCAAGTTAGTTTTGGTTTAATTTTTGATACCAGCAGGATCTGCAATCCTATTTATGTTTACATCTTGTAATTTTTGGGTAAGCTCTCCTGATCTTTTCCTATTACAGTCTTTGAGATTGATATGCATTAATGTTCCCTTCCACAGTCACACCCACTCAAATGAGCAGGCACCTTATCATATACCTTCTTAATGGGTTATTGAATTGCTTACTTGGCCACTTAGTCATAATTTCAAATGCCTGTAACTTCACTTTGCAGAGCAAATTACTTCAACCACAATTGATCAGAATAAAACCACATATTCTGCTAGGAAGTCTTTCAACTACAAGGCATTAAGAAATAACTATTTTCTCCATCTCCTGTTTTCCATTAAATATCTTGATTTTTTTTAATTTGGTAATGATATTTATAACCCACTTATTGCCTATTTATGCTATTTCATTTATTCTTTCACTACATAATCTCTCATGAAAATTTGTTCTGTATAAAATAAATATTAAACTTCTTTGTAATTTTCCTCTCATCATTTAATACAATTTAAAAGTCATCTATGATTAATTTGGGGCTTCCCAGAAGATCCCCTGGAAGATAGTTTGGCAACCCACTCATGGATTCTTTCCTGGAAAATCTCATGGACAGAGAAGCCAGGCAGGTAACAGTCCATAGGGCTGCAAAGAGTCAGACATGACTGAAGCGACTTAGCGAGCATGCACACATGAAGGTGGCTCAGTGGTGAAGAGTCTGCCTGCGGGTACAGGAGATGCAAGAGACACAGGTTTGATCCCTGGGTCTGGAAGATCCTCTGGAGGAGGAAATGGCAATGTACTGCAGTATTTCTCATCTGAAAAATTCCATGGACAGAGAAGACTGGCGGGCCATAGTCCATGGGGTCTCAAAGAGTCAGACATGACTGAGAGACTGAGAATGGGCATGATCAGCTTATCCAAACATTTAAATAAAAATAACACAATGACTAAGACATTAAAGAATGTTATCATCTTTCAAACAAATATTCCTGTCTTTTATCATGCTTCTATAGTAAATGTGTAAAGAAAGATACATGCAAAGTGAATGAACTTGGTTAACTCCAGGTAGAGCAGGCGATATACCATCGTTTGTGCCCAGATCAGTTTATCTGTTAATCAACATGTACTGTGTCCAGTGTTGGTTGGGGCAGTGACTCTTAATCAGCAGACTGACAGTTTTAAATAAACATCAGGGGTCCTAATCCCTAAGGTACAATAACTCAGAGCATGTGGATTATTCAAGAGTTCTACAAATGATTGGAATGCATGGTCTTTTCTGAGAAATACTGCTTTAAGCCATTGGAGGATACAGAAGAAACAGGTCTTGACTTAGTAAATTTGAAAAAAAAAATCAGGAAGACTTTAAAATGTATAAAATAACATGTAATTAAAAATTGAATTTTCTGGCACAGTGTGAGTTAGAAAGGCTTCATTTGGAAGATTAGAATTGATCTGTAGCTTCAAGAACAGGTTGGATTTGCAGAGCTGGTAGAAGTACATGGGAAGGGGGACAATATAATATTATAAGCAAGAGCATAGAGGCAAAAGTAATAATCGCTTGGGAATCAATACAAAGAACAAGCTAGTCAACTCAAAGTAGAAACTGCTTCTGTTTTGTTCACAGCTTTATGCACAATATATCACCTGTTGAACAAACGTGAATAAATGAATGAACCAATCAATCTATTAATAATTAGAGTGGCATGTACTTTATCTTGGAGTAGTGGAAAATAGTTATGCATATTTAGAGCATGATCAAAATATGGATGACCTTGAAAGCCAGTAAAAGAGCTAAAGCAGGTATCAGTAAATAAAAATAATATCTGAGCTAGATTCATCAGGGAATCACAAACAACATGTACTGAGAGATTCCACCTTTGACAAAAAGGCCAGCTGGAAATGTGCTGCAGGAATACAGGCATGTGATAATTAAGGTCTTGCACTGTTTTCAGAAAATAAAACATACCTAGCAAATGAAGACAGCGTTGCTGTTTAGTCGCTCAGTCGTGTCCAGCTCTTTTGTGACCCCATGGATTGTAGCCCATCACGGTTCCTCTGTCCTTAGGATTTCCCAGACAAGAATACCAGAGTGGGCTGCAATTTCCTTTTCCAGAAGAGGACATTTATAGTCTAAAAAAATTCTTGAAAGCAGACCTCAAATGTTATGTAACATTATTTGATTATTCGGTTAAATACTGCATTTATAATAGCTAATTTGATGATTTTTTGCCCTTTACTCGCATTTGTCCTCTGAGTCATTCCTCATCTGCTGTCTTCATCCTTTCACACCTACCCCCTTATTCTTGAACTTTTAATCCTTAAATATATTTAGCTAAAAACATTAAATACTAGAAAATTCTAGTTGCTGAAATTCTGATCATAATAGACTATATTCTATTTGCTTGATATTTTAAAAACTTGATATAGACCACTATTTTTGATTTATTCTAGAGTGAGGATGGAAGAATAAAAATGAAACATCAAAAATTCATCTTAAAAAGACAAGAGATGTTAATATTCTCAGATAATCATTTTAGTATATAATGTGTATAAATCAGATAGTTTAGGTTTGGTCAGAAATTTGTGGTCTGTCATTTTTTTAAAACTTTTTTTAAAAAGTCTGGACAATATTTCACAACTTTTGTATTTAAATATATTTTATAGACCATTACTTTCTTCTCCCATGACTTATTAGTTTTTCATAAAAAATCCTAATTTAGCCGTATGAATTAATGTGTTTACTTGAAGAAATAAAGCCATTTCACAAGCTGAGAATATGTGACATAATGACCATAGAATTATATTACACAATGTTTTAACAGCATATAGAATGGAAGTTATGAGTCTGAAGCTTAAAAAAAAAACAAAAACTGTAATTAGCAGAACTTTAATTGCTGGGATTATGAGAGAAAGAAGAAAAATCTAATGTACTGAATATCCTCACTCATCATTACCTGTAGTATGACTGAGGAAATTCTGAAAGAAGAAAATAACATGTAAGTCTATCTTTATAGAAAATGAGATATTCAAAGGTATCACATTCACTCTTTCAGACCTTTGGGGGAATGATGCAACTAATTCAAGGAATTACTGTCCATCCTAATGGACTAAACCGGTAAGGGGAAGATATATTTCCTCTGGTTCATATTACCAGGAAGTTTTAGCTACAATGAAAATCTATTCAGCATGAGAACAGAAAACTTGTATTATTATGGTTTAGATGGGCTGGGAACAGGAGGAATTTTTTCTGAAAAAGACCAGAAAAAAAAAAATGATGTCAAATGCATAAATTATTGCTGGATTTTAATGGGTTGAGATGCTCTTAGGTAGGAGAAATTAACAGCTCCCAATGCACCAAAACATCTACCTCTAAAAAGCTGAACTCTGTCAACGCTCACTGGATATGCGTCCGCCATCAGCCCTAAGTTGCTTGTTTTGACACCATCCATGGATTAACAGCTGACCTTTGAAAACCCTTGGTTATCTGAAAGCTGACGTTTCTGTCTTACCAATGCCAATGTACCTAGTCTTAGACGAGAATTTTTAAATAGGGGAAAATGGTTTTGCACACAAAAGGCGCATTAGCTTGAACATCTGCATATTTGTGTTTGAGTATAGGTATCTACCAAGAACCCAAACCAAAGTGGAACAAGAGTATTTAAATCATGCATGGATTTTCGAGACAGAGGGAGACATCTACTGGTCCATTTATTACTGATCCCAAGCACCTCCCCCTCGACTGTAATTAACGTAACATTTTCTCTTTACAGCTGACAGCCAAGAGCATAATTAGAGTCTAATAAAACACGGGAAAGTCACAAATGCAAAGTGGAATAAACAGTAAACAGTGAGGGAAGAGAGGCTCCGGGAGTGTGATGGCTGGGTAATGCCTTAGATAAACTGCGTGCACATTGACACTGTCACGCTCTCCGCAGCCCCAAGTGTGCTGGTAGCCTGGTGCAGACAGACAGCTCGAATTAATCCCAAGAGGAGCGCATGACAGGCGAGTGGAGCAGACAATTAGAATGAAGGAGGAAATTGGAAATGGCAAAGGTGTGAACATATGTCAAATTACAACTAAATGATAAATTACAATTCTGTCATTGGAATAAGCGGTAATTAAGAAAGATTTCAGCTATCCCTCTTGAAAAAAATAAGAGAATCACATTTTTCTCCTCCCAGTTTAGATTTGTTTGCTGAATTGTTTCCATCCATCTCACACAAGGGGCTGGATCTTCCTGACTTTGGGGGCTGCATTATTTGTGTACATTACGGATAATTCTCCGCGCCCCCCCGCTTCCCCATTTTCCACACTGGCAGAATGATAGTGTCAAAATGAACAGGAAGCTGATAGTATCTGATATAAAAACCTGCACTGAGGTTTGGAGACAAAAAAAAAAAAAAAGGAAAACGAGGTTTGCTGCTGAAGCTGCTGCTGCACTCTAATTATTTTAAACAAGCCCTGCACAGTCCAGCTGACAATTAGGAAAGTCTGCTTTATGGCTTGGGGGATTCACACGAAACCTCATAATCACTGTATACACGTCCTTTTCGTTTAGACAGTAATGAATGTGGGTGGGGTTTCTTGGCAGTTTTCGGCCACTTAACCACAATTTAAAACAGCTGTGTAATTATCATGAGTTTTTTTTTTTTTTTTTTTAATCCAACATCCAATTCCAATTTAGAGTTTGAAACACCTGTGGTTTGTTACAACTGCTGGGACCAAGGGCGGGTGGGGGAGGGTGTGACAGAAGAAAAATGCAGTGCTGGCAAAAGAGTGCAAGAGAGGGCTTCTTGTCCCGTGGGGCCACTACATGCCAGGACCCGGACAAAGAAAGGCAAGTCTCACATTTAAACATGAGGTAGTGTGTGCAAGGAGGTGGTCTCCAGCAGAGTCAAGACTTTGCAGGCTAGTCTTCAACTCCTTAAAAAAGCAGACATGTCTCTGACATATAATTCTTGCAAACTCTTTTTTAAATGGGGAAAAATAATATGCCAGTGGAACAGGCCATACAGGTCCTATACCCATGGTGACGAACTGTGGTTATTTAGCACATCTCAAAACAGAATTGCATTTGATGATCAGTTCCACCTATTATTAGGTGAATACTTAAACATTAATTTTAGAAATGTTACAACAACCCAAATCATAGTAATAGTAAATTACATGAGGATTTGGGCTGAAATAATATTTCTTATCATGTAAGCAAGTATCCACTGCATTATTTTAATTTTGTAAGATAAACTAACTCTAAATTTTCTGTGCATTATTTATGATTTTGTAAATGCTTATACCATTAGATAGCTATAGTTCTGCATTCACAGAATAATGACTGAGTACAATTACATAAGTCTAAAAAAGAAGACTGAAATTGTGAAAGCTCCTCTTAGAACATATGCAAATATTTATATCATTTCTTTTCCACCCTTCTTCTGGGGCAAAAAAAAAGAGACAAATAACCAAAAAGCTAAATAAAATTCCCTAACAGAGAGGTCAGAAGCTCCAATGATCTTCCAGTATAAATCAATTTCTAGCTGCTGTGGCCAGATATTATAGTTCAAGGCCTTGAAAGCTTAATTAGGGAAGCATGTTAAAAGTTAAAGGGCCAGAGTCACGTTAATTACATGAGACTTTCCTCGTGGAAAATCTGCTCAGCACAATGCCACCCTCCCTCTTTGTGAGACAGGAATATGCTTCTCCACTACACATTTGTAATTTGATTAGGTTTATTTTAAAATCAATTTATTTACAGTCACCTGTATGCTTCACAAGCAATAGGGACTAATATGTTCATTTATTATATTTTTAGTACAGTTTGGGTTAAGAAGAAGCTTCTAACTTTATGCCAGAAGGGTCTAAATATGGAACACATTAAGAGTTAGATTTCAATTCTTCCTTCTCTTGAGAAGTAAGAGGTGAGAAAAAAAGAATTATTGCTCCAATACTGTTTCTGCCCAGAAATAGGAGTTCTTTTAAAGAAACATGAACATAGGAGAGTAATCAGAAAAGATCTTTGACTTTAATGCCAATTGAGGGAAAACCTTCATAAAATAAAATCTGACAAAAACATCAATAATAAAAATGGAATGGAGAATGATGTCAGTCATTATGTCATTGTTCTAGTATGTGGTCTTTGACCCTGGTTCCTGACACAGAGTTCCTAAATCCTTTGGAATTCCCTGGGTGATAACAATATCTTTTGTTCTAATGAGCTGAGTTTTGGTGGGCTCCTGGATAGGAACTAGTCATCAGAAAGACCAAGAGATGATTAAAGATTGGAATTTTTATCCTCATGCCCTATTCTCTAAAGAGAGGATAAGGCTGGAAATGGAATTAATAGTCTATCAAGCCTAGGTGTGGAGAAGGCAATGGCACCCCACTCCAGTACTCTTGCCTGGAAAATCCTATGGATGAAGGAGCCTGGTAGGCTCCAGTCCATGGGGTCGCTAAGAGTCAGGCACGGCTGAGCGACTTCACTTTCACTTTTCACTTTCATGCATTGGAGAAGGAAATGGCAACCCACTCCAGTATTCTTGCCTGGAGAATCCCAGGACAGAGGAGCCTAGTGGGCTGCCGTCTATGGGGTCGCACAGAGTCGGACACGACTGAAGCGACTTAGCAGCAGCAACAGCAGCATGCCTAGGTGATGAAGCCTCCATAAGAATCCCAAAATGGGATCAGAGTGCTATGGCAAAGCATTTATGAATTTCCACTTTCGGTCTTAACAATAACTGGTACTTGATTTGCCTTCTTACAAAAGGAAAAATCTCTAAAACTAGATAAAAATATATGCAGCAGCTATTTTTGGCATTAAACAATAGGCAATGCAACACTGTAAACTTTGAAGTAATTATTGCAACCACCCTGGCTTCTGCCTGGAAATAATCTATTGCTCTAGTGCACAGGGTTGTTCAATCCAAATTGAGTACAAGTCTTGTTGAGCTTCAGATTCAGATACAAGAGTTCAAGTCAGCTTAAGTGGCCAGAATTTTCAGAATACTGGGGATCTAAAAGATGGATCTTGCTAAAGACTGACCTGGGGATGCAGGGAAGAAGACTCCAAAATACCTAGAGGTAGTCTTTTCATGTGAAATTTATTGCTGAATGGTAACACTGTAAGTTATCACCAACCTAGGAGACCTTGCTCAGCAACTTGACTACTCAGTTAAGGTCTAGAAAGCCCATATGTTAGGTGTAAGAAAAACACCTAGAACTAAATTCATGGATTTGTTATTTCATGAGATGCTTTCTAGGGAATTTCCTGGTTGCCTACTGGTTAGGATTCTGGGCTTTCACTGCCATGGCCCAGATTCAATCCCTGACTGGGGAACTGGGATCCCACAAGCTATTTGGTGTGGCAAAAATAAATAAATAAAATTTAGAAAATAAAAGAGATGTTTTCTAATCATCTCTGATAATATGAGACCTAAATTAATGAAAGATATATCATTCTTATTAATTGGAAGACAATATTGTTGAGATATCAATTTTTTTCAAATTGATTTGTAGATTGAATGCAAGCTCCACCAAAAATCCCCAAAAGTTTTATGTGAGTCAATAAATTGACAAATAATTTCTAAATTCACATGAAAATGCAAACATCCTAAAGTAGCCAAGAAGATCTTGAAGGATAGACTTGGAGTACACACACTGTCTAATTTTAAGACCTTATTATAAAACTACCATTATCAAGCAACATAATGCTGATGTGAAGACATCTAACTATTAATAGGTCAACAGAACAGAATATAGAGAACAGAATTAGATTCACAGTGTAAGATCCCAACTCAAATCAATGAAAAAAAAGCCTTTTTATCAAATGGTAATGATCACAGAGTCGGACATGACTGAGCGACTAACATGCACAAGGAAAAAATGGTTTAACATACTGAAAACAGTATCAACACCTACCCCACCCTCCACACACAAATTTACCCAACATAGAACTATATATAAAACCAGTAGAACACCTTTGTGATTTTTGGTATAGGCAGAGATTTCTTGAATAGGAAAATGTATCCCACCACTAAATGAAAAATTGATAAAAACAGGCTTTATTAAAAATTAAAATCTCTGCTCATCAGTATAATCACTATTACAAAGAACAAAATTATTTGCAAAATATAAAGCTGGCAAAAGACTTGTGTCTAGAATATATAAGGAACTTCTGTAACTCAATTATAAAAGGACAAACCACCATTAAAAAATGGAAAGTTGATCCTGAACTGGTACTTCTAAAAGGAAAAGATATGAATGGCATCAGTATATGAGAAAGATGCTCAACATCATTACTTGTCATTAGTTAAAACATTTACTAGGTTGGCTAATATGAAAATAGACTGATAAACTTAATGTTGCTAAGAATATAGTGCAATTGGAACTCTTATTCACTGATGCTGGGAATGTAGGAAATTATGAAAGTATAAACTCACAAAAAAATTTGGTAGAATATTTATAATAGCTTCATTCACTATAGGCTTCCCAGGTGGCAAGTTCAGTCCCTCCATTGAGAAGGTCCCCTGGAGGAGGAAATGGCAACTCACTCCAGGATTCTTTCCTGGGAAATCCCACGGACAGAGGAGCCTGGCGGTCTCCATTCTGTGGGGCTGCAGAGTCAGACAGGACTGAGCACATGCACATTTATTAATTATATTGGGAAACTAGAACAAATCCAAATATCTATCACAGAAGAATAAGAAAACAAAATGGGGTATATTTATATATTTATGTTTCAATACTTCTCAGCAATTACAAAGTATGATTGATATATACAAAATCATTTATGCATTTCAGAAAGATTATGTTGCACAAAAAAAGTCCTCCTCAAAAAAATGTGTGCTGTTTGGTTCCATTCTTTAGAAGTTAAGGAACAGGCAAAACTTATCTTCAGTAATAAAAAAAAGCAACAGTAGTTAGCTCTGAGATAGGGTTGTGAATTCAATAGGATGGGACACTGGTGACTTGGGTGATATATTTACCTTGATATCTTGATTAGAGTGATAGTCACAAAGGTTTATATGTTTCTAAAACCTCCTCGAATTGCATACCTAAGACCTATGTATTATAAAAAATTCTAACTCAAATTATAATGCTGTGTGAACATGGCCACTCTTAATTAGAAAGTCTCTAATACTACTAATCTCTACATAGATGTAGTAGATAATGAGTCTACTTTTTCCTGATGTATTTTCAACATTTTCCTGAAAGCAACCAGGCACTTTGGACAAAGCAATTAACTCTTCTGGCAGCTGGAATACTGGTCAACAAATTGCTGTTGATTTGTTCTTTTCTGTCATATGGTTACAGTATTATGCTTGCCCAGCTGTTAGCAAGATTGTGGCTGTTGGAAATATAGTAATAAGACAACATTTTACATAGTAATAATCACCACACCTTAGATTTGATGTTGAATTCTGTTTTCCTGGGCTTCCTAGGTGGCACAGTGGTAAAGAATCTGCCTGCCAATGCAGGAAACATGGGTTCAGTCCCTGGAAAGGGGATGGGGAAGATCCCCTGGAGAAGGTAATGGCAACCCACTCCAGTATTCCTGCCTGGGAAATCTCGTGGATAGAGGAGCCTGGTGGGCTTCAGTCCCTGGGGTCACAAAGGGTCGGTCACAACTGAGCGCATGCACACACCTGTTCTAATGAATACAATTACAAAACCAACTTTTTAAAAAATAACAAACCACTTCAACACCTCAGCCAGTAGCATTTAAACTTTTTATTTTTTCTGATGTATATATAAAGAAAGCCATTACATGTGATGTTTTTAAAAAGATAATCTTGTCAAGAAAATGCTATACATCATCACTATAAAAATGAACCTATAAATGATGGGTATTTTGATTAACAAACAAAGTATTTGGGGAATACTAATTCAGGAAAAGAATTAGTAGAACTTAGTTTTTCCTTCCATATAGCTCTTCTATTTGGTTTTTCTTTGTTAAAGTTAGTTGATCCAACATTCCTAGAGACATAAATTACTAACTGAAAAAAATCCTATATCAAAAATGACCTTGATAATCCTAATAAATGAACATTTTAATTGGTTGTATTATAATGCTTAAGACTTTGGGCTCTGGATTCAGACTGATCTGAATTTGAAACTCAATGCATAGTAGTTAGGATACCTATCAGATTGCTGAGAGAGAGGGAAAATAAGGGGAGAACCCTAAATTAATAAGTATAAAAAACGGGACTTCCCTGGTGGTCCAGTGGCTAAAATTTTGTGCTCCCCTTGCAGGGGGGCTGCATTCATTCCCTAGTAAGGGAACGAGATCCCACTTGCCCCAACTAAGACCTGGCCCAGCTCAATAAATAAATGTATATTTTTAAGTATAAAAGACAATTCAGATGGCTTATTTCTCTCTTTTTAAAAAAATTATTTCTTTTAACTGGAGGCTAATTACTTTACAATATTGTGGTGGTTTTTGCCATACATTGACATGAATCAGCCATGGGTCTACATGTGTCCCCCATCCTGAACCCCCCTCCCACCACCCTCCCCATCCCATCCCTCAGGGTTGTCCCAGAGCACCAGCTTTGAGTGCCCTGTTTCATGCATCGAACTGGACTGGTCATCTATTCCACATATGGTAATGTACATGTTTCAGTGCTATTCTCTCAAATCATCCCACCCTCGTCTTCTCCCACAGAGTCCAAAAGTCTGTTTTTACATCTGTGTCTCTTGCTGTCTGCATATAGGGTCACCGTTACCATCTTTCTAATTCCGTATACATATGTTAATATACTGTACTGGTGTTTTTCTTTCTGACTTACTTCACTCCGTATAATAGGCTCCAGTTTTATCCACCTCATTAGAACTAATTCAAATGTGTTCTTCTTTATAGCTGAGTAATATTCCATGGTGTATATGTACCACAGCTTTCTTATCCATTTGTCTGCTGATGAACATCTAGGTTGCTTCCATGTCCTAGCTATTATAAACAGTGCTGCAATGAACATTGGGGTACACGTGTCTCTTTCACTTCTGGTTTTCTCAGTGTGTATGCCCAGCAGTGGGATTGCTGGGTCGTATGGCAGTTCTATTTCCAGTTTTTAAAGGAATCTCCACATTGTTCTCCATAGTGGCTGTACTAGTTTGCATTCCCACCAACAGTGTAAGAGGGTTCCCTTTTCTCCACACCCTCTCCAGCATTTATTGTTTGTAGACTTTTTAATGATGGCCATTCTGACCAGCGTGAGATGGTACCTCATTGTGGTTTTAATTTGCATTTCTCTGATAATGAGTGATGCTGAGCACTTTTCATGTGTTTGTTAGCCATCTGTATGTCTTCTTTGGAGAAATGTCTGTTTAGTTCTTTGGCCCATTTTTTGACTGGGTCATTTATTTTTATTGAGCTGCATGAGCTGCTTATATATTTTTGAGATTAATTCTTTGTCAGTTGTTTCATTTGCTATTATATTCTCCCATTCTGAAGGCTGCTTTTTACCTTGCTTATAATTTCCTTCATTGTGCAAAAGTTTTTAAGTTTAATTAGGTCCCATTTGTTTATTTTATTTCCATTACACTGGGAGGTGGGCCATGGAGGATCTTGCTGTGATTTATGTCAGAGAGTGTTCTGCCTATGTTTTCCTCTAGGAGTTTTATAGTTCCTAGTCTTACATTTAGATCTTTAATCTATTTTGAGTTTATTTTTGTGTATGGTATTAGAAAGTGTTCTAGTTTCATTCTTTTACAGGTGGTTGACCAGTTTTCCCAACACCACTTGTTAAAGAGATTGTCTTTTCTCCATTGTATATTTTTGCCTCCTTTGTCAAAGATAAGGTGTCCATAGGTGCATGGATTTATCTCTGGGCTTTCTATTTTGTTCCATTGATCTATATTTCTGTCTTTGTGCCAGTACCATACTGTCTTGATGACTGTAACTTTGTACTATAGTCTGAAGTCAGGCAGGTTGATTTCTCCAGTTTCATTCTTCTTTCTCAAGATAGATTGGCTATTCGAGGTTTTTTGTTTTTCCATACAAATTGTGAAATTATTTGTTTTAGTTCTCTGAAAAATACCGTTGGTAGCTTGATAGGGATTGCATTGAATCTATAGATTTCTTTGGGTAGTATACTCATTTTCACTATATTAATTTTTCCAATCCTTGAACATGGTATATTTATCCATCAATTTGTGTCATCTTTGATTTCTTACATCAGTGTTTTATAGTTTTCCATATAGAGGTCTTTTGTTTCTTTAGGTAAATTTATTCCTAATTTTATTCTTCATGTTGCAGTGGTGAATGGGATCATTTCCTTAATTTCTTTTTCTGTTTTCTCACTCTTAGTGTATAGGAATGCAAGGGATTTCTGGGTATTAGTTTTATATCCTGCAACTTTATTATATTCATTGATTAGCTCTAGTAATTTTCTGGTGGTGTCT
Organism: Bos indicus x Bos taurus; assembly: GCF_003369695.1. NCBI lineage: Eukaryota > Metazoa > Chordata > Mammalia > Artiodactyla > Bovidae > Bos > Bos indicus x Bos taurus. The sequence continues at coordinate 21,009,454 of NC_040081.1, read as the reverse complement.
TTAGGGTTTTCTATATAGAGGATCATGTCATCTGCAAACAGTGAGAGTTTTACTTCTTCTTTTCCAATCTGGATATCTTTTATTTCTTTTTCTTCTCTGATTGCTTTGGCTAAGACTGCCAAAACTATGTTGAATAGTAGTGGTGAGAATGGGTACCCTTGTTTTGTTCCTGACTTTAGAGGAAACACTTTCAATTTTTTGCCATTGAGGATAATGTCTGCTGTGGGTTTATCATAGATGGCTTTTATTTATTTTTTTAATTTAAAGTTATTTATTTTAATTAGAGGCTAATTACTTTACAATATTGTATTGGTTTTGTCATACATCAACATGAATCCACCACGGGTGTACACGTGTTCCCAATCCTGAACCCCCCTCCCAACTCCCTCCCCATACCATCCCTCTGGCTTTTATTATGTTGAGGTATGTTCCTTCTATGCTTGCTTGCCAGAGAGTTTTAATCATAAATGGGTGTTGAATCTTCTCAGTCTTTCTCTGCATCTATTGAGATAATCATATTGTTTTTATCTTTCAATTTGTTAATATGGTGTTAATAGGGTGTATCACACTGATTGATTTGCAAATATCAAATAATCCTTGCATCCCTGGGATAAGGCCCACTTGGTCATGATGTATGATCTTTTTAAAATCTTGTGGAATTCTGTTTGCTAGAACTGTGTTGAGGATTTTCGCATCTATGATATTGGCCTGCAGTTTTCTTTTTTTGTGGCATCTTTGCCTGGTTTTGGTATTAGGGTGATGGTGGCCTCATAGAATGAGTTCGGGAGTTTACCTTCCTCTGCAATTTTATGGAAGAGTTTAAGTAGGATAGCTGTTAGCTCTTCTCTAAAATTTTGGTAGAATTTACCCTTGAAGCCATCTGGTCCTGGGCTTTTGTTTGTTGGAAGATTTTTGATTACAGTTTCGATTTCTGTGCTTGTGATGAGTCTGTTAAGATTTTCTATTTCTTCCTGGTTCAGTTTTGGAAGGTTTTACTTTTCTAAATATTTGTCCATTTCTTCCAAGTTGTCAATCTTATTGGCATATAGTTGCTGATAGTGTCCTCTTATGATCCTTTGTATTGCTGTGTTTTATGTTGTGATTTCTCCATTTTAACTTCTAATTTTATTGATTTGATTTTTCTCCCTTTTTTTTTTTGTGATGAGTCTGGCTAATGGTTTGTCTATTTTATTTATCTTCTCCAAAGACCAGCTTTTAGTTCTGTTGATTTTTGCTATAGTCTCCTTCGTTTCTTTTTCATTTATTTCTGCTCTGATTTTTATGATTTCTTTCCTTCTACTAACTTTGGGGTTCTTCATTTCTCCTTTTTCTAGTTGCTTTAGGTATTAAGTTAGGTTATTATTTGATATTTCTCTTGTTTCTTGAGGTAAGCTTGTATTGCTATGAACCTTCCTCTTATCACTGCTTTTTACTGAATCCCATAGGTTTTGGGTTGCTGTGTTTTCATTTTCATTCATTTCTATGCATATTTTGATTTCCTTTTTGATTTCTTCCATGATCTGTTGGTTATTCAGAAGCATGTTGTTTAGCCTCCATATGTTTGTATTTTTAATAGTTTTTCCCTGTAGTTGATATCTAATCTTACTGCATCGTGATCAGAAAAGATGCTTGAAATAATTTCCTTTTTTTTTTTTTTAATTTACCAAGGCTAGATTTATGGCCCAGGATGTGACCTATCCAGTAGAATGTTCCATGTGCACTTGAGAAAAAGGTGAAATTCATTGTTTGGGGGTTAAATGCCCTATAGATATCAATTAGGTCTAACTGCTCCATTGTATTATTTCAAACTTGTGTTTCCTTGCTAATTTTCTGTTTGGTTGATATATCTATAGGTGTGAATGAGGTATTAAATTTTCCCACTATTATTGTTTTACTGTTAATTTGTCCTTTCATACTTGTTAGCATTTGCCTTACATATTGAGATGCTCCTGTGTTGGGTGCATATATATTTATAATTGTTATATCTTCTTTTGGATTTATTCTTTGATCATTACGTAGTGTCCTTCTGTGTCTCTTTCCATGGTCTTTATTTCAAGGTCTATTTTATCTGATATGAGTATTGCTACTCCTGCTTTCCTTTGGTCTCCATTTGCATGAAATATCTTTTCCCAGCCCTTCATTTTAAGTAAGTATGTGTCCCTTGGTTTGAGGTGTGTCTCTTATAGACAGCATATATAGGGGTCTTGTTTTTGTATCCGTTAGGCCAGTCTTTGTCTTTTGGTTGGGGCATTCAACCCATTTACATTCAAGGTAATTATTGATAAGTATGATCCCACTGCCATTTATTTTCCTGTTTGGGGTTCGATTTTATAAACCTCTTCTGTGTTTCCTGTCTAGAGAAGATCCTTTAGCATTTGTTGAAGAGCTGGTTTGGTGGTGCTGAATTCTCTCAGCTTTTGCTTGTCTGTAAAGCATTTGATTTCTCCTTCATATCTGAATGAGATCCTTGCTGGGTCTATGTATGTGGGTTGTAGGTTTTTCTCTTTCATCACTTTAAGTATGTCCTGCATTCCCTTCTAGCCTGAAGAGTTTCTTCTGAAAGATCAACTTTATGGGGATCCCCTTGTGTGTTATATGTTGCTTTACCCTTGCTGCTTTTAATATTTTCTCCTTGTGTTTGATCTTTGGTAGTTTGATTAATATGTGTCTTGGGGTGTTTCTCCTTGGGTTTATCCTGTTTTGGAGTCTCTTGGTTTCTTGGACTTGGGTGACTATTTCCTTCTCCATTTTAGGGAAGTTTTCAATTGTTATCTCCTCAAGTATTTTCTCATGCCCTTTCTTTTTGTTTTCTTCTGGAGCACCAACGATTCGAATGTTGGGGCATTTAACATTGTCTCAGAGGTCTCTGAGGTTGTCCTCATTTCTTTTAATTCTTTTTTTCTTTTTTCCTCTCTGCTTCACTTATTTCCACCATTCTATCTTCCACCTCGCTTATCCTCTCTTCTGCCTCAGTTATTCTACAATTGGTTCCTTCCAGAGTGCTTTTGATCTCAGTTATTGCATTATTCATTATTGACTGACTCTTCTTTATTTCTTCTAGGTCCTTGTTAAACATTTCTTGCATCTTCTCAATCCTTGTCTCTAGTCTATTTATCTGTAACTCCATTTTGTTTTCAAGATTTTGGATCATCTTTACTATTATTCTGAATTCTTTTTCAGGTAGACTTTCTATCTTCTCTTTGGTTTGGTTTGGTGGGTATTTATCATGGTCCTTTACCTGCTGAATATTTTTCTGCCTTTTCATTTTGTTTAGATTACTGTGTTTGGGGTGCCCTTTCTGTAGGCTGGAAATTCATGGTTCCTCTTTATTGTGGAGTCTACTTCCTATGGGTGGAGTTGGACTAGTGGCTTATCAAGGTTTCCCAGTTAGGGGAGCTTGCATCTGTCCTCTGGTGGTTGGAGCAGTATCTCTTCTTTCTGGAGTGCAATGAAGTGTCTAGTAGTGAGTTTGGGGGTGTCTATGGTTAATGTTCCTTGGAATCAGCAGTTCTCTGATGTTCTCAAGTTTTGGAGTTATACTTCTGGCTTTCAGTCCTTCTCTTACAGTAGCCTCAAGACTTCTCCATCCATACAGCACAGATGATAAAATATCTAGGTTAATGGTGAAACTATTCTCCACGCGAGGAACACCCAGAGAGATTCACAAAATTACATACAGAAAAGAAGGAGGAGGAGGGGGATGGAGGTGCCCAGGGGGAGAAGAGGGGTAGTCAAAAGGGGAGAGAGCAATCCAGCCAGTGATCAGTTCCCTAAGTGTTCTCCATAGCCTGGAACACCCAGAGAGATTCACAGTTAAGTAGAGTAGAGAAGGGGGAGGAAGGTGATAGAGGTGACCTGGGGGAGCAAAGGGAGAGTCAAAAGGGGAGAGAGCAATCAAACCAGTAATCAAATCCTAAGTGAAAATGGATACTGAAGATTAGATTCGTAAAGGTACAAAATTGATAACAAATATCAAAAAGCAAAGATTAAAAAACTAGAATAGAGGTTAGACTCTCAAAAATACAATATAAAAAATACAAAACAAAATCAATCACAAAAATTAAAAAATATGTAAATATGAAATTTGCTCTGAAAAATGGGTCTTTTTTGCAAGGTTATAAAAATGAAAATTAAAGGAGTAATAAAACACTTAATTTAAAAAAAATTAAAAAGTGATAACTGTAAAAATATATCTAGGTATTTCTCTGGAGCTGTTGTGGGCAATGTGGGGTCAGTTCAGTGTCAAATAGTTCCTTGTTTCAGCTTGTACTTGTTCTCAAGGTCTATAGGTCCCCTTCCAATGCACAGTCAGTATTAACTGCAGGGTTTTAATCTGTTGCACCTGTCACTTCCAGAGAGGTTCCCTCTTCTTTGTTTATTTTGGCTTTGTCTGTTTGCAGGTCTCTTCAGTGTCCAATTTCTACCCTGACACAAGGGGGCGGTTGATCACTTATTTAGGTTCAGTTGTGTTGGGGGCGGGAGGGACAATGCAAACAAATACCACTGGCATGTATGGGGAGTGTTCACAGTGTGTGGACCACACTGGGTTTGCCACAGCCCAAGCGGTGCGTGCTTCCCAGGTCTACACTACTCAGGCTCCAGGATGTTCTGCAAGGGCACTGTCCCAAGTGGGCCCTGCATTTCATGCACTTCCCAGGACTAAGCCACTCAGATTCTCAGGTACTCTGCAAGGGCACAGACCAGGACTGGCTGTGTGTTCTGTGCCCTTTCCCAGGTACGAGCAGCTCAGGCAACCAGGTACTTGGGAAGCACACTGCCCCAGGTGGGCCATGCGTCTTAATCACCTCCCCAGTCCCAGCCACTCAGTTTCCTGAGTTCCCAGGTGTGCTTCGAGAGCACCATCTCAGGTGTGCCGTGTGTCTCTTCTGGGGAGCTGACCTCAGGCTGCAACACTCCTGGCAGATGTCAACCGTGCAGGATCCTGAGAAGACATGGTTAGCAACTGGGAATCTGCTCACAGTTTGGGGGAAGATGCCCTCTCTGGAGCCAAAATTGCAGCTGCCCCTTGCCTTCTTGATGCATGCCTGCCTCTCTGCCCCCAGGGGGTGGGGTGGGCTAGCTCTCCTTTGGTATTCGCTCAATCCTTTGTTCTGTGAGCCCACCATGCTGCATTAGAGCCTTTGGGGAAAAGGGTTTTTTTTTTTTGGTCTCTCAGGCGATCCCCTGGTTTGTGTTGCTAGCTCACGTTAGCTCCCTCAGATTGTCCTCAGGCCTGGTCCTTACCCTAAGGACCGATGATGCAGCCCGCACCTCCCTGCCCCGCCTCCGCTTGCTAGTGACAGACGCAAGCATTTGGGCTACTTCTCGACTGGCAGTTGAAGTAGGTGCCTATTCTGTGGACTTCCCGTCCACCCCCTGGTTATGTTGCCCTCTGAGATTCCAAAACTCCCCAAAGACCCGCCTGTGAGAGGATTTCCTACTGTGTGGAAACTTCTCTGCCTCCACGACTCCCTCCCCGGGTCTCCATCCCTAAATCTTTTGTCTCTGTTTTTGTCTTTTATATTTTGTCCTCCCTCCTTTTGAAGAGAATGGGCTGGCTTTCTGGGTGCCTGGTGTCCTCTGCCAGCGTTCACAAGTTGTTTTGTGGAAATTGCTCAGCATTCAAATGATCTTTAGATGAATTTGTGGGGGAGAAAGTGGTCTCCCTATCCTATTCCTCCACCATCTTGGAACCGCCTCTCCGCTTATTTCTCTTTCATGTGAAAGTCTAGCAGGGTGTCCTGGTCTGGCTTTGTGGTTTGACACTATTAGCCTCTCAGGCTCCTTGCATTATGTTGCTTTGTCCTACTGAACACACAGCTTTCAGACATGTGCCCAAGTTAAGGTCCAGTCTCTTTAAAGATAAGACTCCGAGGCTGCAACCATACTTTAGTTCAAAACTATTAACAAAATCTGGAGTATCATGGCAGTTGTGGTAGGTGCATATTCTGTGGGTTTCCCCCCACCCCCGGTTATGTTGCCCTCTGAGATTCCAAAACTCCCCAAAGACCCGCCTGTGAGAGGATTTCCTACTGTGTGGAAACTTCTCCTCCTTCACGACTCCCTCCCCAGGTCTCCATGACAGTTACAGCTATCGTGGCTAGCTATAACTAACTTGGAGAGAGAATGGGAAATGTGAGTCTCTGGCTGGGGTTTAAGCCATGTGCCTAATCTAAATTTAGGGGTTTTATTACTGAAAGGAGAAGAGCCGAATGGACAGTGGGGGACAACCAGCAGTCCCCAGATCATTACTTATTTGTCCTATGGCCATAGCTGAGACATTTACACTCTCTCTGAATCAGTTTCCTCATCTGTAGAATAGGAATTTTGATCAAACTTGCACAACAAAGTTTTACTGAACACTGTCAGGCAATGAGTTAGGTATTAATGGATGTTGGTTATTATTATTAATGTGCATTTTTCATTTGAAGAACAGTTAATAGGAGCCTCCCTATTTCCTTCAATCTCCAATAAAAAGATCAAGTATTTTCCCAGGAAATTTTTCAGGATTTTTGAGTTCAAGATTTTACCACAGAGTGCATAAAGGGCATGGCTGTGGATTTTAAAAGAGAGCCTTTAGCCACGAATTGTGCTTATTGACCAATAATCTAAACTGATATCACTGTTTTGACTGGTTCTTACTAAAAGTATACATTTGTGAACTTAAAATACTCACACTTTAAAAATGAATCTATATGCTCTTTATTTTTGCCTGTAATTTAAAAATAATAGCACTTAGATTCAGTCTCTCTCAGATTCTGATGTTTTCACAAAAATATTTAGAATCACCAAATAATCCTCATATCAGGAATTTACACTAATTTACCTCAATGATTTTAAAGAAGTTAACATGTGACCAAGATGTATGGAAGCTGAATTTGTTGTGATATGTATATATTTTTAAAATTTCAATTTAACATTGTTGTTTAATCACAAAGTTGTATCTCTTTTGCAACCCCATGGATTGTAGCCCACCAGACACTTCTGTTCATGGGATTTCCCAGGCAAGAATACTGGAGTGAGTTGTCATTTCCTTCTCCCAGTGATCTTCCCAACCCAGAAATTGAAGCTGAGTATCCTATAGTGCAGGTGGATTCTTTACCACTGAGCCACCTGGAAGCCCCAGTTTAACATTGGAATCAGACAAACTAAAATTTCCAGCAAGCATATTTAGCCCAAAGAAACAGCTTTTCCCCCCTTCTTTCCTTTGTTTCTTTCAAATTATAATCATATATAATTACCATTAATTAAATATAAAATCTCGCACGCTAGTAAAGTAATGCTCAAAATTCTCCAAGCCAGGCTTCAGCAATATGTAAACTGTGAACTTCCAGATGTTCAAGATGGATTTAGAAAAGGCAGAGGAACCAGAGATCAAATTGCCAACATCTGCTGGATCATCAAAAAAGCAAGAGAGTTCTAGAAAAACATCTATTTCTGCTTTATTGACTATGTCAAAGTCTTTGACTGTGTGGATCACAATAAACTGTGGGAAATTCTTAAAGAGATGGGAATACCAGACCACCTGACCTGCCTCTTCAGAAACCTATTGCAGGTCAGGAAGTAACAGTTAGAACTGGACATGGAACAACAGACTGGTTCCAAATAGGAAAAGGAGTATGTCAAGACTATATATTGTCACCCTGCTTATTTAACTTATATGCAGAGTACATCATGAGAAATGCTGGGCTGGAAGAAGCACAAGCTGGAATCAAGATTGCCGGGAGAAATATCAATCACCTCAGATATGCAGATGACACCACCCTTATGGCAGAAAGTGAAGAGGAACTAAAAACCTCTTGATGAAAGTGAAAGAGGAGAGTGAAAAAGTTGGCTTAAAGCTCAACATTCAGAAAACGAAGATCATGGCATCTGGTCCCATCACTTCATGGGAAATAGATGGGGAAACAGTGGAAACAGTGTCAGACTTTATTTTTTGGGGCTCCAAAATCACTGCAGATGGTGATTGCAGCCATGAAATTAAAAGACACCTACTCCTTGAAAGGAAAGTTATGACCAACCTAGACAGCATATTAAAAAGCAGAGATATTACTTTGCCAACAAAGGTCCATCTATGGTTTTTCCTGTGGTCATGTACGGATGTGAGAGTTGGACTGTGAAGAAGGCTGAGCGCTGAAGAATTGATGCTTTTGAACTGTGGTGTTGGAGAAGACTCTTGAGAGTCCCTTGGACTGCAAGGAGATCCAACCAGTCCATCCTAAAGGAGATCAGTCCTGGGTGTTCATTGGAAGGAATGATGCTGAAGCTGAAACTCCAGTACTTTGGCCACCTCATGCGAAGAGTTGACTCATTGGAAAAGACCCTGATGCTGGGAGGGATTGGGGGCAGGAGGAGAAGGGGATGACAGAGGATGAGATGGCTGGATGGCATCACCGACTCGATGGACATGAATTTGGGTAAACTCCGGGAGTTGCTGATGGACAGGGAGGCCTGGCATGCTGCAATTCATGAGGTCACAAAGAGTCAGACACGACTGAGCAACTGAACTGAATTGAACTGAAATATAAAATTACATAAATAATTTATCATTACATTTAAGATTTGGGTGGAGCACTAAAAATGTGCCAGATATTTCAAATCCCTTTTTTTCTTGACTGATGACTATTGAAATTATCCCACTACAAGCCTCAAATCACAACTATATCATGTCTTCAATGGCAGGGATTATTTACAATGAATATTCCCTGCACTCTGACAGAATCATTATTCCAACTTCAACAACAGTACCTGGTCCATATTAGATTACATCACTCTACAGAATATAGAGCATCTTTGTACATTGTCTCAAGCATTTGAGGTTACACAGGATGCGCTACTTGGTGAAAAGTAAACCTATTAATAAATCACAGTTGATGCATACTTGGATTTGTAAATATAATTTCCAAATTAATTCAGAAAGCTATTTTTTCTATAAAGACCTTTCCTTTCTTCTCTGTCCATTATCCATTTTCTAGATATACCAATACAGAAATTTAAAATAAAACACAACATAGCAAATTATTTTACTCCCTAACTCCAGGTCTGAAGCTTAGAAAACAAACTACTATTGTTTCAAGTGAGAAAAATAAAGGTAAAAAGATGACAAACTGTAGGTTGTAAATAAGTTAATGTATCACTGGGGTAAATTGGTCACCTTCATTTTAATTTGTTGCAAACCCTGTATTTAGTACAGCACCGTTCTGCTTACAGTTGAAAACTCTGTACCTGATACTGACCTTTTAAAGAAACCAAGGACAATCTTTTTCAGAGATTAAAAGACCGTAAAAGTGCTAGTTCTGCCATTGCCAGAAGCACTAACTGAACCTCTAAAGAGAATTATTTACCAAAAGGAAAAAAAAAAAAAAAAAGGATCTAGACAAGTTTCTGTAATATGCACCATCCTTAACAAGGAAGCTAAAAAAGAAAGCATTTCAAACCAGCTATTAGGTTGGATGAATTAACAAGAGTGGCCTGATGCCTTCTGAGTCAGGCAGTGTTGTGTTATGGTTTTGCCTTAAAAAAAAATTCCTGATGTGTAGTCAGCAGGACTCTGGCCTTTTAACTTATAACATGCTTCCACAGTTAAGCTGCTCTGCTCTACACTCAAATAGCTGTCCACAGCTGCTGAAAATTGATTTATCCCCAGATAATGGCTGCAGTTGATGACCAAAATGTCATTGTGGAACTCTAGCAATCTAAGGTGTGTTTGGTCTAATATAACCTGATTTTAACCCTATTTTAAAATGTATTGTCATTTGCACAAATTTTTAAAGGAATTCTCAAGTTGTATTTAATATTCAACATATGTTTTTCACCTCAGAGTGGTTGAAGATTTTTTTTAGGGGGGAGGGTATCAAAGCTTATGACATAGCTTTAAAAGTATTGTGGAGGCCACAGAAAAGATACTATGGTTTTAGAACTGAAAACATTCAGGTCATAGACAAAGCCAGAACTAGATGTTGTGCAGAGAGCACTAATTTAGATCACATTTGGGATTCAGCAAACATTACATAGGTCCTCATGATACCAGTAAAACAGGTTAATCACAGTGAATCTGTACTAAAGCAAAAACCAAACAAAAAATTATTCTTTGAATAATCTTTAGATATTACAAATATCTAAAAGGCTTCCCTGATAGCTCGGTTGGTAAAGAATCTGCCTGCAATGCAGGAGACCCTGGTTCCATTCCTGGGTTGCAAAGATCTGCTGGAGAAGGAATAGGCTACCCACTCCAGTATTCTTGGGCTTCCCTTGTGGCTCAGCTGATAAAGAATCCACCTGCATTGTGGGAGTCCTGGGTTCGATCCCTGGGCTGCGAAGATCCCCCAAAGAAGGGAAAGGCTACCCATTCCAGTATTCTGGCCTAGAGAATTCCATGGACTGTATAGTCTGTGGGGTCGCAAAGAGTCAGACACAACTGAGCGACTTTCGCTTTCATTACAAATATATTACAGATATATGTGTACAGGAGCTGTATGGTGGTGGAAATCTGTGAATAAAATATTATATCTTTGAAAATCTTACATATATATTATTATTTTATTAATCACAAAGTGGAGTACTTAGAGTTCAGGTCAACCTCAGTATGGGTCTTTAAGGAATCTTTACCAAAGAGATTCTTCTTAAATACATAATCACATGCAAAGTGGAATTAAATTGGTTAAATGTTTAACATGCAAACTGTTTCAGATCTCAAGACACTTGCTTATGAACTTGCATATGACTGATATGAGCCCAGTGAGGGTTTACTCTAACTAAAATGCAGTATGTAATTAAGGATATTAATCCAACTTTCTAGAAGGAAATTCAATATAGACTTCAAAAACTGTGAGAATTTCTGCAAGTATTGCTGTTCAGTCACTCAGTCACATCCAACACTTTGCAACCCCATGGACGGTAGCATGTCAGGTATCCCTGTCCTTCACTATCTCCGGGAGTTTGCTCAAACTCATGTCCACATTTAGTGCAATTCCGTGCTTCTGCATTTAAGCAACAACTTATAGGCTACCACAAGGAATTTGTTGGTGATATTCAAAATATCAGAGAAAGTTATTATAATACTACTCATACTTGATTCATAAAATCACTAAAAAATACTTAGTCTAACATGCATTGAAGAAAAGTACTGTGTCTGATCCCTATGTACAAATCAACATTTTTATTTATTTAATGGCTTCTGGATGTCCCTAAAATATTAGCAGCTGACCCAGTTTCATACATAGACTGAATCCAACCATTTTTAATGCTGCATCTTGCACGTTAGTAAAGTAATGCTCAAAATTCTCCAAGCCAGGCTTCAGCAATATGTGAACTGTGAACTTCCAGATGTTCAAGCTGGTTTTAGAAAAGGCAGAGGAACCAGAGATCAAATTGCCAACATCCTATAGATCATCAAAAAAGCAAGAGAGTTCCAGAAAAACTTCTATTTCTGCTTTATTGACTATGCCAAAGCCTTTGACTGTGTGGATCACAATAAACTGTGGAAAATTCTGAAAGAAATGGAAATACCAGACCACCTGATCTGCCTCTTGAGAAATCTGTATGCAGGTCAGGAAGCAACCGTTAGAACTGGACATGGAACAACAGACTGGTTCTAAATAGGAAAAGGAGTATGTCAAGGCTGTATATTGTCACCCTGCTTATTTAATTTATATGCAGAGTACATCATGAGAAATGCTGGGCTGGAAGAAGCACAAGCTGGAATCAAGATTGCCAGGAAAAATATCAATAACCTCAGATATGCAGATGGCACCTCCCTTATGGCAGAAAGTGAAGAAGAACTAAAGACCCTGTTGATGAAAGTGAAAGAGGAGAGTGAAAAAGTTGGCTTAAAGCTCAACATTCAGAAAACTAAGATCATGGCATCCAGTCCTGTCACTCATGGTAAATAGATGTGGAAACAGTGTCAGACTTTATTTGGGGGGTGGTGCTCCAAAATCATGGCAGATGGTGATTGCAGCCATGAAAGTAAAAGATGCTTACTCCTTGGAAGGAAAGTTATGACCAACCTAGATTGCATATTAAAAAGCAGAGACATTACTTTGTCAACAAAGGTCCATCTAGTCAAGGCTATGGTTCTTCCAGTAGTCATGTATGGATATGAGAGTTGGACTATAAAGAAAGCTGAGCGCTGAAGAATTGATGCTTTTGAACTGTGGTGTTGGAGAGACTCTTGAGAGTCCCTTGGACTGCAAGGAGACCCAACCAGTCCATCCTAAAGGAGATCAGTCCTGAGTGTTCTTTGGAAGGACTGATGTTGAAGCTGAAGCTCCAATACTTTGGCCACCTGATGTGAAAGGCTGACTCATTTGAAAAGACCCTGATGCTGGGGAAGATTGAGGGCAGGAGGAAAAGGGGATGACAGAGGATGAGATGGCTGGATGGCATCACTGACTCAATGGACATGAGTTTGGGTAAACTCCAGGAGTTGTTGATGGACAGGGAGGCCTAGTGTGCTGTGATTCATGGGGTCGCAAAGATTCAGACAGGTCTGAGCAACTGAACTGAACTGAATTTTATCAGAAAGATTGCTTTTGTCCAGAACCTTCTGTTTTTCATATGTGCATGTTTATAATTCTTCAAAAAATAAGAGCAAAGGTAACATCAAAATATTCTGTTGTTTAAAAAAATTTTAATTCTCTAAAGTATTAGTTGCTCAGTTGTGTCCGATTCTTTGTGACCCCATAGTTTGTAGCCCGCCAGGCTCCTCTGTCTATGGGATTCCTCGGGCAAGAATACTGGAGTGGATTGCCATTCTCTTCTCCGTGGTAATTCTCTAAAAGCACTGAATTAATTATTTTAGCAATACTTAATGTAGACTATCCCTATATAATGTTTTAAATATAAGATAAATGACTTTCTGGCTGATAAGATCTATAGAAATTCCTAATTCCCATAATAGTGAAAAATAACCCCCAAGTTTCAGGCATTTCAGTAAATAAAAAATGTAAAAGGCAGGTATAAATTGAAGAAGTATCTACAATGATAGATGTAAAGTAGAGAGAAAATTAGGTCACTAAATGGAGACATGTATAATGAATTATTTGGTGTCATATGTAAAAGAGTGTTCAGTGTTTATTGAAAAATGATTTTTAAATGGAAAGTTCATATACAAAACAGTTTTAATCTGTGAAAAATAAGTGAGTCTGTCATAATTAACACATTTACATGAGGAAGAGATTACAATTCATTCTGTCTGTTCATGGTAATATTAACAAGTATCTTATGCAGAGGCTCTAAATCACAATGAAAAGTCATGGAGAGGTTACACTTATGAAATTAATGGTAATCTCTGAGAGTCAAGCACATTTCAAAACATTGATAGTTGGACATAAGAAACTCATATACTTGGTGAAAAAGGATTGTTATAGATAATCTAAAAATGTTATAGATAATCTAAAAATCAAAACATTGATAGTTGGACATAAGAAACTCATATACTTGGTGAAAAAGGATTGTTGTAGATAATCTAAAAATGTTGTTATTGCTTCCATATAGATTGGAACAACAAAGAATTGGTTGTGAGTTCAATTGGGTAAATGCTTTGAAATTTAGTATGCTGCAAACTCAATCACTATATGCTTTGGAATACCTAAGAAAAACTCTTTTCCCTTTAAATTGTAAACTAACATAAACACCAGGGCTTCCCCGATGGCTCAGCAGGTAAAGAATCTGTAATGCAGGAGACTGGGGTTTGATCCCTGGGTCAGGAAGATCCCCTGGAGGAGGAAATGGCAACCCATTCCAGGATTCTTGCCTGAAAAACATCCCACGGACAGAGGAACCTGACATGCCATGGTCCATGGGGTTGCAAACAGTTGGGCACAACCGAGTGACTAAGCACAACATAAACCCCTCATCTACACCAACAACACCTTTTACAGAAGGAGAATTTATTTAACTTCCTAAGTAATTAATTTCACTTTATAAAGCCAATTTCACTTCATCCTGAAATCAGGAAACTGGTGGAATTTTCATATATAAGTCAGCTAAGTATAAAACTATTTTTAATGTTTAATTTGGAATTATATAATTTCATCCTTTACCCATGATGTTTAATTGAAGTAAATGGAAGGAAGTCTGCCTATGAGAAACAGTAAAATCTCAACTGTGTTTTGCTAGATTGTTTTTCTCCTTCCTCTGGGTTGTAAAAGGGCAGGACTAGAAAAATCCCTTGTTTCCCATTCATTTAACAAACATATTCACCTACAAAATGACCCCTCCCCCCACTACCCCATTTGTGTTTCCCAAGCCTGCGGAGTTCACGCACACGGGCATCCAACACCTGAGAGTGACAAGGGCTGATGTGTGTCTTTTTGGCGGATGCGGTGCTCACGGTCATGAGGGAATGGATGTGAAATGCCGTGCTGATACCAGCCAAGTAATATAATGTGGAGCCGTTAGGAACATTATTCATAGTTGATGAACACATACCTTTCCTAGTGAAACACATACATTTCAGAAAGAAATGCATAGATCATTTACTGAAGCACATTTATTATAGCAAAATGTGTACCTCAACTAATGAAACACATAGATCATACAGTAAAATGATTATCCTTATATCGAGCAGATTTAACCATTTATGAATGTTTTAGGGACAAACCAGCTTTGGTTAGCAGGCCAAAGCTGAATTTACAAATAGCAAACTCAACATTTTTCTGGATTAACTCTTTATGATTACAATTAATATATTGTTATGTCACTTGCTGTTCAAAACAGAGGAGTTCTGTGCATCTTTAGTGCTACCGTTTCTTCTACAATTACTTATACACAATTAACAGAATGTTTATCTTTTAACATCCTTACTGGTGTGGTAACCAGCACTCAAGAAGGGTAACAGTGAGAAATTGAAATATGATGTTTAGGGAAGGCAGGGCGTGTTTGGGGTGCCAATTTATGGCTTCCCTTCAGATAAAATTTAGCACTTGCATTTTGACACAATTGTATTCCAGGACCAGCAGCACATCTTGACACAATCTACCTTTATCTGCAGTAACAAATGCCAAGAAAAGCCAGAAATAGGATGTGAGGCAGTGCCCCTGCCCCTCCAGGGTCAGCAATAAACTATCAATTCCCACTGTATAAATTCAGTCCACCCTGGCTCTCTATGGCCCTGAGGAACAGAGTGGGTCAAACACTTTGTTTATGACTAAGGAATCCCTCAGTACACTGAGCTTTGACCATAACCCTAACTCACCAGAGCTGGGAATGGATATGAATTCCAGCCCTTTGCTTTAGTGAGAACATAATTCACACAGATGACCGTTGCGCTGAGAAACTTTGCAAAATCAGTCCTATTTGTATCATTGTCCTGTATTGAGTGTGAAAGTCAGTTGTAGCCTGAGCTTCTCTTAAAGCCTTGCAGAATGGTCTCTACCAGCTCTCGACTTTCTTTTAAAAAGCAAAACTAAGTTAAAGAATTCTCTTTTCCATCTTGCTTCTCTTTCATCCTGTGACTACATGTGTGAACAAAAGTACAGAGAAGTAAAGGGGGAAAAACAAAGTCAAACGTGAAAAATGATTCCCAAAGGAAGGCAAGCAAAGTCTTTCTATATGGATAATATAAAATAAGTGATTTTGTTCTTCATTATTTAATTCAACGAATCAATCTAAATTTCAATTGCCTATCTACATTGAGAGCAAGCCAATCTTAATTTCATCTCTTCTTTCTGTTTAGGATCTTCTCCTTGTGACTCAAGACATTCTTCATTTTAGAGTGAGACATTGTCCTTCTGCTATTTGTAGCTGACTTTGGAACCACCATTCTTTCCAACTTTGACTTAAAACTTGGCTATAAATGTTCATTATATTTGCAAGTTTATATTTTTGAGTGTGCTTATGGCACATCATCATTCAATCTTGCATTCGTTGTTTGTTTATTCCCCTTTCTCATGCTGTACAATGCTGATTCCTTGGGTACAAGAGATGTAGGAAATTAGATTGAATTAAATGGAATATTCAACGTAATGCACAATGGGTTTTTCACTGAGTTACTCCACTTTTCCTTAAGTTATAGGAGCTCATTTCATTATTCAGTGAACTCTCTAGTGACCCTGGGGTTTCACTATATAATTTATGTTTCCTGATACAACTCAACAGTGTAATCTTATGATTTATGTGCTTCATTTATAATTTGATCATCTCAGTATAATGCATGTTTTTCTACATGATTTATGTACTTTATCCCATAATATATGTGTTTCCCCGTATGATATATGTATTCATCAGCCATGTATTACAGCACTGGTGGCACATTCCTAGAAAAGGAGGTAGAATATCCCAGCCTGAGGGTAAGTCCTGAGGTTAATTGCAATCAATTCACCTTCCACACAATTACACTTTCATCCGCAGGAGCTTGTGAAGTGAGCACGCTGAACATGACAGCAGCAGGGAGGCAAGTGTGCCAGTTTCTTTCTTTCCTAGATCCAAGAAAAAGCAAATTCCAGCAGCATATTGGGGCATCAGAACCCCACACTTCAATTGTCACTGAAAAAGGATTTCAGGTGTTATTAATCACATTTCCATCTTTTTGATATAACCGGATTCAAGCTGAAGACTGGCAATAAATAAACTTTCATTTCAGAAAATCATTTAAAAAATAATTATTATTTAAGAATTATATTGAAACCACTCAAAGAAGGGTTGCCACAAAGCATTCTTTCAAAAGAATTTTCATTAAACTCACTCGCTCAATAAACATCATCAAGTCCTATTCAAGCATTTTCATTTTCTGAAGGCTTCTTCTCTTTTACATTGACTCATCCATCCATTTATTCAACAAATATGTATTAAGCATTTATTTTGTTCCAGACAAATATAAAACACATCAAAAGCTTTGTCTCCATAACATTTGCATTCTATGATGGAAGACAGACAATAAGCAAAATAAATAAGCAAAGCAAATATTGTAGTTAAGAATATCGGAGGTGCCATACAACAAAATACAGCCTGGAGGAAGAAGAATAAGAATTCCTAGTTGGGGCGGGAATATTTTTTAAATTAAGTAAGGTATTCAATAAAAGCCTCACTGAAAATGAGACATTTGGACAAAAGCTGGAAGGAGGTGAGGAGATGGCTGTTTGTATAACAGAAGAGTATATGCAAAGAGAAGACTATGAGGTTGAAATGTACTTGGCATGATGTGGAAAGAATGAGGAATCTAGAATGACTATAAGACGTCATTGCTCTTGAGATGATGAGCAAGGGGAAAGTGAGGGAAGATGAGTTCAGGCAGGTATTAGGTAATAAATAAATCATTCAGGACCTTCTAGACCATTGTAAGCATTCTGATTTTACTCCAAGCAAGACAGGGTTACTGGGAAGGGAAACAGGAATAACAGGAACTGAATCTGTTTTGAAAGGATTATTCTGGGTGCCAAGCAGACATGTCCATAGGCAAGGAAAAATCCATGGGATGTAGGGAGAGCACTTAGGGGCTATTGCAATAGTCCAGGCTACAGATGATAGTGAGGTGGTTTAGGATGGTAGCAGTGGAAATGGTGCAAGTGGTTAGTGTTCTAGATAGATTTTCAAGTTAAGCTGATAGAGTTTTCTGAGTGTTTCATAGAGTGTGAAAGATAGAAGGTAACTTATTTACAAGCAAATAAAGAAGATTAAAGCAAATTTTATGTATTTATAGCTATATTTGCTTTATTTTTAAAATAAATAAATGAAGAATGTACTACATAGTTTGAGAAGGAAATGGCAGCCCACTCCAGTATCCTCGCCTGGAAAATCTCATGGACACAGGAGCCTGATGGGCTGCAGTCCATGGGGTCACAAAGAGTTGGGCAGAAAGTGAAGAGGAACTCAAAAGCCTCTTGATGAAAGTGAAAGTCGAGAGTGAAAAAGTTGGCTTAAAGCTCAACATTCAGAAAACGAAGATCATGGCATCTGGTCCCACCACTTCATGGGAAATAGATGGGGAAACAGTGGAAACAGTGTCAGACTTTATTTTTCTGGGCTCCAAAATCACTGCAGATGGTGACTGCAGCCATGAAATTAAAAGACGCTTACTCCTTGGAAGGAAAGTTATGACCAACCTAGATAGCATAATCAAAAGCAGAGATATTACTTTGCCAACAAAGATTCATCTAGTCAAGGCTATGGTTTTTCCTGTGGTCATGTATGGATGTGAGAGTTGGACTGTGAAGAAGGCTGAGCGCTGAAGAATTGATGCTTTTGAACTGTGGTGTTGGAGAAGACTCTTGAGAGTCCCTTGGACTGCAAGGAGATCCAACCAGTCCATTCTGAAGGAGATCAGCCCTGGGATTTCTTTGGAAGGAATGATGCTAAAGCTGAAACTCCAGTACTTTGGCCACCTCATGCGAAGAGTTGACTCATTGGAAAAGACTCTGATGCTGGGAGGGATTGGGGGCAGGAGGAGAAGGGGACGACAGAGGATGAGATGGCTGGATGGCATCACTGACTCGATGGACATGAATTTGGGTAAACTCCGGGAGTTGGTGATGGACAGGGAGGCCTGGCATGCTGCGATTCATGGGGTTGCAAAGAGTCGGACACGAGTGAGCGACTGATCTGATCTGAGCGACTAACACTTACACACTACATGGTTATTCACAGGGAAAGTGATATTGATAATTAGAGAATTACTCATCAAATCATTTGGGTTCATCTTTTCTTGATACATATTCACATGAATCCAAGTCATTTTTATGTCTTTGTTCAAGGAATATCAAATGCATTAACTTCCAATCTGATATACTCTCCAAAGAGGTTATTTTTTAAAAATCTTGTGGTTATTTTTAATTCAAGAATGTAAGTAAAGAAAAATAAGATGGGTAAAAAACAAAAGTGTCTCCAGTTATTATGAAAATTTTTCTAATAAATTGAAATTATTTGAAATGATTGTATCTATATTTTGTGATTTTATCTTATCAACACAGACCTCAAAGGGCAAAACATACAGCATAAATAAGATTACATTTATCCCACAATAATATATTTGACAGAGGAATAAGTCAAAAGCATATAAAGGTGTGTGTGTGTGTTTAGTCACCTAGTTGTGTCTGATTTTTGTGACCCAATGAACTGTAGCCTGCCAGGCTCCTCTGTTCATGGGAATTCTCCAGGCAAGAATGCTGGAGTGCGTAGCCTATTCCTTCTCCAGGGGAACTTCCCAACCCAGAAATCGAACCAGGGTCTTCTGCATTGCAGGCAGATTTCTTACAAGCTGAGCTACCCCTTCTTATTACCTAAAGCAGAATAATGTTTACTTTAAAATTAAAAATATTTTTGATATATTTGCACACAGATACTTTTAAAACAGCAAGTTACATTTGTTTTGGGCCAAGAAATAAACCAAAACTAATGACATATAATTTTTTATTTTCATTTGAGTCAAATTTATTTTCAAGCCAATTATAAATCCCACTAATATCGCTATTGCTTTCTAAATTCCAAATACAATATAAAAATCAAGCATTTTATAAATCAAAAAAGTTAATTCTACAAATGTTTCAAATTTGGACTTCAAATATAAAGTTATTGTCAGAAAAGACCATAATCATTATTTTAGTATTATGAATATGTTTGAGAAAAAGAAAGGATGAGAAAAATCTTGGCCAATGATTCACTAAGTTATAAAATTAAACTGAACATTCTTAACTAAGATATTATTCAGAAACAACCTTTAAAAAGCAAAGTTACTAACTACTGTTTTATTTTAGATATTCTTTAGGGAGTCTGAGGTAGACAGATACACTCTGCTATATTTAAAATGGATACTAACAAGGACCTACTGTATAAGACCGGGACTCTGCTCAATGTTATGTGGCAGCTTGGATGGGAGGGGAGTTTGGGGGAGCCATGTACATGTATGGCTCAGGTCCTTTTCTGTCCACCTGAATCTATCACAACACTGTTAATTGGCTATACTCCAATATAAAATAAAAAATTTAATTAAAAATATAAATTTAAATCAATTTCCACATATTTCTAATAGTAGGGAAAGATTCTTAAAATTATTGAGATTGTGAATTTTGAAAGTATTATTAATAAAATTCCAAAAGTACTTCCCAATAGTTAAATATTATCCAAACCCAGTTATAAACTATCTAAAGGATGATTACCTTTAAAATAATTATTAAAGATACATTAATTAGTATGCTAAAAATGAAATAACAGACAACTGACAAAATATATTAAAATACCTATTGATATTATTTCTTTGTTCCCTTTCATTGCCCAATATAAAAGGTTGTTGTTGTTTTTAAGTTGCTAAATCATGTCTGCCTAAATCACCTAAATCATATCCGCCATAGCTTGCCAATCTCCTTTGTCCATGGGATTTCCCAGGCAAGAATACTGGAGTGGGTTGCCATTTCCTTCTCTGGGGTATCTTCCCAACCCAGGGATTGAACCTGCATCTCCTGAATTGATAGCAGATCCTTTTACTACTAAGCCACCTGGGAAGCCCAATACAAAAGGTGCTTTAATATAATTTGAAAAGATAGTTTCATAACTTTTGTATTTATGTGTAGTGTAGTAGTGCTAGTCATTGAGCTGTGTCTGACTCTTTGCGACCCCATGGATTGTAGCCCACTAGGGTCCTCTGTCCATGGGATTCTCCAGGCAAGAATACTGGAGTGGGCTGCCATTCCTTTCTCCAGAGGATCAATCCCTGATCCAGGGATTGAACCCAGATCTCCTACATTGCAGGCAGATTCTTTACTATCTGAGCTAAAGGGATCTCAGTTTGCTAGATTTGTGTGCATAATTTCTTAGGTCCAGGCCCCCATTCTGCCTATTCCACATGACCTGAGGCACATCATTAACCTCTCTGCTTTTTCACTTGTAAAATAACAAAAAAATTTAAGATTACCCTGTATGGACAAGGAGTGGTTTAATGGAAATTCCTTGAGCTCCATCACTGGGGAAAATAATTAGTAAATCTAAAAAGGGTTGGGGCATCCAAGTTTCCATTCAACAGATACAATTTGAGCACTCACTGTTCACTAATTACTGTGTTAATTTTTCGAGAGGTTCAAAAGGAAGATTCCCTCACTCATGAATAAGATTAGCTTACTAGGGGGTTTACTTACTAAGATGGTGTGTTAAGAGATATGACAAATGAATGAATAGGGAGTAGAAAGTATGAAATAAAGGCAACTGACCAGCTTGATTATGTGGGAGTGAAAAGACTTTCATGATACTTCCTGGAAATTGTGGCACTTGAACAAAGACATAAAGATGCTAAGGGTCAACTCAAAAGGAAGGGGAGCAGTGGGCATTCCAGGAAAGGAAATTCAGGAGAACAAAGGCCCAGAGGTAATTAAAATGATAGGATTTTAAATGCTTAAAAAATGAACGGGCTTCCCAGGTGGCGCTAGAGGTCAAGAACCCACCTGCCAATGCAGGAGACATAAGCGACTCAGGTTTGATCCCTGGGTTGGGAAAATCCTCTGGAGGAGGGCATGACAACCCACTCTAGTATCCTTGCCTGGAAAATCCCACGGATAGACGAGCCAGGCAGGCTACAGTCCATAGGGTCGCAAAGAGTCGGACACAACTGAAGTGACTTAGCATGCATGTGAAGGGTGAACAGTTAGGAATTAACCTGGAAGGGTAGACAGATCAAATGCCAGAGGATTTCAATTTTATCCTATAGGTCAGAACTCTCCCCACCTTGTGCTGAGATTCACTGGTGAGCTGTGACTGGATTATACCTGTGATCTTTTCAGCCTCCAGGTGATAAGAGAAACCCAAGTTAGCCAGATCCCAGCATGTATCACCTCAGACCTTGAACTGCTGTGCCCATTTTCTCACAATACTCTATAATACATGATCATTTCCATAAAGTCATGACATGAAAAAGTCAGGGACTCTCTCCTAGGAACAGTAGGCTTTAAACGGTTCCTGCCAAGAGCAATTTATTTAGACCAGACCTGGCTGCTCAGAGAGGTAACTCTCCCCACTAACACAGAACAGAAGGCAAGGACAGCGGAAGACTGAGGCTGGCTGAGGAGTCAGTCTGTGCCCAGGGCCACAGGGCTGGGAGGCCACGCAGCCAATTCTGGGTAACGAAGGAAGCTGGCAGCCAGAATTCTACGGGGAACATTGGAAGGAAGGAAGGCTTCCGTGGTAATGCCTCCAATAAAAACTGTGCGTTTAACAGCAATTGTAAACAAATGCATCTGCTAAGGGTTAGGAATGCGGGGCCTGAAATAACAAAGAACAGCCCAGAACAGATCAGCATGGTAAACTCAGAAGAAGCCCACATATAATCAGGGAGCTCAATAAAAGGCAAAATTCAGAGGAGCCAGGACGGAAACCCACCTCTCTGATCTCTCAAAGAGTTTCTCCAGTCCTCTGGAGGTGAGATACCAAGCACACATTTTACTGTATTTAATTAACAAACATTTTTATAGGATTTACAAGGTTCCAAGAACTGTTCTGCTTTTTACAAATTTATTTATTCCTCATAACAACCCAGTGAGGTGGGGTCAATGGAGTCTCTAGTTATCCTGATTTTACATATGAAGAAACTGTGGCTTAGAGAGGTTAATAAAAGTTGCAAGATCACACTGCTATAAAGTGTTAAGAGTTAAGATTCTACTCCCCGTTTGTTTGGCTTCAGGGTTCTGTGACCTTAACAACTATGCTATTCTGTCTCATAGAACTCCACTGGGCATAACTTGTGACTATAATTGAAGACACCATAACATAACATTATGACATAACATTATAAATAGTATGTAATTTGACATATAATGTTGAAGATAACACAGTCTGGAGAGCTTTCATTTCCTGGTGTCAACGCCCTCTTTTTGCTCCTCAAAATCCATTTCCACACAGTAATAGAGAAAGCTTCCTCAAGTAATAATAATAATACAAATCATGCATTACCCTAAATGAAATCCTTTAGAGGTTTCCCATGGCTCTTAAGATAGAATGCAGTTACTCCCATGCTTTACAAGACAGTATACTCATACCAAGCTAGACCTTCCAGGGTCACAGTACTCGGCCTTTACAACTCAGAAGATTCCAGTTCACCAGATTCTTTGGTGATTGACTCCTCTTCATTTAGATTGTGCCTCTAAAGTCTTTGCTCAGAGAACTCTTCCTTTGCTCAGAGAACTCACCCTAAGATAAATCCTTCCAAACCTTTTGTGATGTCATCTTGTTTGATTGTCCTCAAACTACTTATCATTCTCTGACACAATCTTTTTTAAAAATTTGTTCACTTTTATAATTATTTATCTCCCATGGAGATAAATATTTCTCCTATAGAATATTAATACAATAAAAGCAGACACTTTTCAGGCTGTTCATTTAGATTTGAGGCATGCCAATACCTAAAGCAGTGTGACATTACCCAGACCATCAGTGCCCCATACTTTTTGAACAAATAAATAAATGGATTATCCAAGAGGAAAGATTAGCTAAAAGCTTCCATTCAATCAGTGATAAAATTTTGTTTACCTTCTGAGGAAAAGTTACTCTAATGGATAGCATAAAATGGATGATTCATGATATTTTCTAATCTTTAGAGAATTAATGCACAAAACTTTGAAGTCAAATGAAACTGCTTTCAATCCTGATATCTTTAATTATGAACTTTACAAACTTGGGTAAATTATCTAATCTAGTTATGCCACAGTTTCCTCAAATTTAAAATTAGAATATAGTACTACCACATAGCACCACGTGAAGACTACATATAATCACATATGTAAAACTCTTACCATAGAACCTGGTACTCAATGTATGTTAACTATTAGTATTATCATCATAAGGAAACAAAAGCCAAAACCTCTCTTTTTACATTAAATCAACAGTTAATAAATTAATAGCCAGCATTGAAAATTTCAAAATAAAGAGAGATATATGTTAGTCATTTATTTATTTGCCTTAAACTTTTTAATCTAATATTTTAAGATAACAGGAATTGCTACATTGTCATTTATTTGGGGCTTGCTTTCAGTTAACTGGATAAAGTGTTTTGTCATGTTTGATACCTTTTCTGAAAATATGGGAATAAAAATTATTGCTCAACTTCAAATAATGAGAATTAGGATTCCCAAGTGGCACTAGTGGTAAAGAACCCACCTGCCAATGCAGGAGACTTAAGAGACATGGGTTTGATCCCCGGGTCAGGAAGATCCTCTGGAGGAGGGCATGGCAATCCACTCCAGTATTCTTGTCTGGAGAATCCCATGGACGGAGAAACCTGGAGTACTACAGTCCATGGAGTGCTACAGTTCAACATGCAAAGAGTTCATGACTGAAGTGCCTTAGCACACACAGCACAAGTTATAATTTGGGAAACAATGTTAGAATGAGGACAAAAATTGATTTAATTTTTTAATTTTTTATATTCAATTTAATTATATCTCTAAGAATACATACATAAACATTAGTCAACATTGTTTTTTGGCCAAAACTATAAAATCCATCCTATTAAAATATTCAACATGTTTTTGTTTAACATATTTAATGCATAGCAACATGCAATTATAAAAATTTGAAAGGCGTATACAAAACATAATAGTAATGTCATTCTAATTTCAGTCGAATGGCAGCTGTATATGTAGCACAGTTTTGGTGAAACTGCAGTTATGTAAATGGGGTACAAACTTAGTTTCCCCATCTAAGTCCAGTATTTAGCTATTTTGATAATAAGATACACAAATAGTCATCCTTCAGAAAGCTTAGAAATTATGTTTCTATTGGTCAGTAGCCAGTAGTTTTGGCGATCATTTCTACTTTGAGTTACCAAATGCTTGTATTCTTCCCCAATCCCATAAACCCCTCATTGAACAGGTGTCCAATTATATTAATAAGGATAGAATTTTGTCTGAAAATTTTCACTACTCCCTATTTCAGTGAAAGTGAATGTCACTCAGTTGTGTCCGACTCTTTGTGATTCCATGGACTATACAGTCCATGGAATTCTCCAGGCCAGAATACTGGAGTGGATTGCCTTTCCCTCCTCCAGGGGATCTTCCCAACCCAGGGATCGAACCCAGGTTCTATGTGAATCCACATTGCAGGGGGATTCTATACCAGCTGAGCCACAAGGGTAGCCCAAGAATAATGAAGTGGATAGCCTTTCCCTTCTCCAAGGGATATTCCCCATGCAGGAAGTCAAACCCAGGTCTCCCACATTGCAGGCAGATTCTTTACCAGCCGAGTCACAGCTAGTACTCAGTTGCCACCCCTCTTCCCTCCACCCTCATTCCAGAAAAAAATTCAAACAGTTCTTAGCTAATTTCCCCAAACTAGAGGATTGCAAGAAAAAAATCTCAGAATGTTGAGCTTCAAATATATACTGGTTGACTGACAGATTTGCCAGATCTTTTTAAAATAAATAAATGCTGGAAACTATTCACTTTTTCAGTAGAGGCAGGAACAATAAATGTGAATCTTGTGAGACCATACTTAGGAAACTCATCAAAACAAAATATCCAGGTCAGATCCAAAGGTCGGAGAAGGCAATGGCAACCCACTCCAGTACTCTTGCCTGGAAAATCCCATGGACGGAGGAGCCTGGTAGGCTGTAGTCCTTGGAGCTGTGAAAAGTCGGACACGACTGACCGACTTCACTTTCAGTTTTCTCTTTCATGCATTGGAGAAGGAAATGGCAACCCACTCCAGTGTTCTTGCCTGGAGAATCCCAGGGACGGTGGAGCCTGGTGGGCTGCCGTGCTCCTTGGGGTCGCACAGAGTCGGACACGACTGAAGCAACTTGGCGGCGGCAGCAGCAGCGGATCCAAAGACCCCGTTTCACTAGAATCACAAAGGGCAGTCTAGTTAGTCTGGTGGCTTTCTCTGTGAGAATACATACTATCTGTATTTCTATAATTGTTTCCAAGTAGAAAATTGTTAGAGTAATTTGAGATTTCAAAACTGAAATGGCTAGAGTGAACTTCACACTCCCCCCACTCCCTGGGTTATTAATCTACTTTAGGAAATCTTGATATCAAGAGTGAGTAGACTAGCCCTGTGTCTGTAGCACAAAATTCCAATGGTCCCTCCGGGAGGGACCATAGCTAAAGAACACAAGGGGTCACCAGCTATTTTCAACACTTTATACCTGAGGGACCTTATCTTCACTTGGTTGCTTGGCTGTAGGAGGCTTCATCATAAGATGAATTGGTCTTCATGGGCAGTCTTCCCACATGGTCATCTTTCTAAGTTAAAAATCCCCAATCAAAAAATGTTCTTGAAAAGAGCCTATTTTTGATTTTTCCTAGAAAAGAAGCAAACTGGAAAGGAAAAAAAAGTGAAGCAAATTAGTCTGGAAGATTACAGTTATCAAACCAGCTATGAAGAATCCCAATTATAAAACCCATTTTCCGGCGCCTTCTGGACTTTCCTTTCTGGCGGCTCTGCAGAGCTTAATAACGCTATAAAAGCATCTAGATTTTCTTTCATTGATCAGATGGCCCTCTTTTCCTTTCCAGTTTTCCTCTGATTAGAAGTGAATGTGAAAAAGAAGGTTTGTGGAGGCAGCCCGGGAAGGGAAAAAAATATTTAAAAGGCCCAAGCAAACAAACTGTTAAACTGTAAGCAACGATATACAACACTGCTCTCTTTACATGAGGCTTGGGAGGAATTTTACTGAACTGTCTGTGAAAGAGCTATGTAAAGCTAGGGGATTGAGGGAGTTGAAGTGAGAACGCACAAAATTGTAAGGCTTCCCAGAGTGGTTGAGTTCGGCTCCGTCCCCCAAGGCGCCTCCCCTCCCCCTCCCCGTCCTCCTCTAATGAGAACGCATTAAGCCTTTCTCAATGCCCTCATGTGCTCTTACACGGCAGAATCCTTGCATTGCAATGCACAATGCAGTCCAAGGATTTCTAACATCATAAAGAGAGAGAAAATGCTTTCTAGACAGCTCATCCAACCCTTCCCCAGCGCTCAGCAGGGATTTAAGTGTGTCTACTTCGGCTGAAAGTAAATGCATATTTTTGCCCCCAACTAAAAGGGACTTTTCCCCCGTTTCCTGCTCACAAAGGCATCTGTATATTCTCTCTGCATCTTACTCTTACACTGTGGACATTGTCAGAATTTGGAATTGTAGACCACACACACATAGTTTATGCTCTCGGTTTATAATACCTTCACATTTTATTTCCTCACACACATTGCCCATTATTTTTAAGCTCTTCGTGGAGATAAAGGAAATATGTAACCCAGCTAGGAAGGCTGGGAGCCCAAATTAATTTCAGGAATAATCCCACCACTTAATTTCTAGTTTATTTTTTACACTTCCTTAACTATGTAGAAATCAAGTATTATGTTTTCAAAAAAATCATCCAAAAAAATTCCACCACCCCTCTTCTTTTGACTGAGGCAAAGATTTCATATAAATA
This sequence comes from Bos indicus x Bos taurus, assembly GCF_003369695.1. Classification (NCBI taxonomy): domain Eukaryota; kingdom Metazoa; phylum Chordata; class Mammalia; order Artiodactyla; family Bovidae; genus Bos; species Bos indicus x Bos taurus. The sequence continues at coordinate 20,982,116 of NC_040081.1, read as the reverse complement.
ATTAAAATTAAGGTACACGTTTCTTCAGGATTTCCACGATTATATAGTATATTCAGTGAATAAAAACCCTGAATTTTCTTCCCATGGGAAAATGCTTTGCAAACACCTGCATTCTGCTGTCATTAAGCCCAAGGATACCTTCTGAGTTACCAAGGAGGCCCTATAAATGATGGCCAGCAGGATGAAGCCTCTGGTCTGACTGGGGGGGGTTAAATGCTGATAGGAAACCAAACCAGCTTCCCAACACCTGCTATTGTGGTTGGCCCCTCCCCTGCTGGGGAGTTTCATCAACATGTATAATAAAAATAAATGCAACATAATAAATAGGAGGATGTGTTACTTGTCTGGTTAGAGGGGAGGGGACATAAAGGTTTGGATTAGTTCTCTGAGGCGCTTCTTCTGTTGTTGATACTAGCCATTGAATAGGTAACATCCCCCATTCATCTACTAAAACAAGCTCAGAGGTGCAAGTGGAAGAAATGTAACATTCCATTTTTAAACTTTCATCAGGACAGATAGCTAGCAGTATTGGTGCCAGGTGGGATTATATGACAGAGAGCTCTGGAGTGTGGGCTCAGGGTGAAAAATGGAATGTAAATTGCGAACTGACACCTGGGCAGTGGAACTCCAGTCAGATTCAGGAGATCAGCTATCAATACTTGTACTAACCCTGCCCTGTACTAACAGGAGCTTGTTTCTGAGAGGGACAATATGCCCCTCCCCCTTCAGGCAAAAATGAACAGCTTCATCAGTCTCAGACTGTCTACCTAGCACAGATCCACAGTCTGTTCAGAAAGAAGCAGTCAAGAAGGATGTCGGACACCTTAAAGACAGAACTGCTGGATGAATGACTTGCTATCTGTTGTTTTGTTGTCTTTTTGCTTTTTGCCAATTATTTTTTGGTCTCTGTCCCCCAGGTATAATTTCTGTCTAATATAATTTATTCAAGTCATCTAATATTTTTTGACTGACATCTAGGTACAAGGAAGTTAAGAAATGTGCTGACAACTGGGAAAGATGGGTGATATTATATTCAAGGTCTCCTTGCCATATGTTGCACAAGGATTTTACCTGGTGCTGTGATAAAGGAGCTTGTTTCCACAGGGTTCTCTAGCATTCTTGATGGATTGCACCCAGTCCTGAGTGTGTCCTTGCTGACTGAAGGCTTATCCCAGGCTCCTTTAGGTTCAAGATTGCCCACTCCTCCTCTTCTAACCAGAAGGCATCTCCCTCAGCTAAAGAGCATCCACAGAGCCTGACGGTCACTTATTATAGAAATCAGTACAACATACAAAAATGTCCCAAATAAGGGAGGGTTCAGCTGGTAAAGAATCTGCCTGCAATGTGGGAGACCTGGGTTCGATCCCTGGGTTGGGAAGATCCTCTGTAGAAGGAAAAGGCTACCCACTCCAGTATTCTGGCCTGGAGAAGTCCATGGACTGTATAGTCCATGGGGTCACAAAGATTGAGACATGACTGAGCGACTTTTACTCACTTCCACTACGGAAGACTGACATGATCTAGTCTCAGGTCAAAGTCTACCTTGGACTTTTCTCAAAGCAATCACCATGTGCCTGCAAACGTGACTGATTATACCAGATATCCTGTTTTGTTACACTGCAATTTACCAAGTACACAAGAGTGAACATAGACACGCACACACACACTGTCCTTTCTTAACGGAAGGAACTTCTACAGAGTTCCATCCCTCTTATTTTGTCAGCTAGCTTAGGTGATCCAGTTCCCTCTGATTTTCTGCATCTGCTTCCTTTAATCTGAGTGTGTTGGTACCATCTCTTCAGACCAGAAAAATCTGACTGAGAGGCTCTCAGATTATTCAGCATCCGGTAATTCGTAATTCTGTCATTTCTCTAGTTGCTGATAACTCTAGGTCTGTTCTAACTTTTAGGATCTTTATAATTCCACAAAAAAGCCAAATTCAAAGTTTAACGTTTTTGACTACCTCACTGTGTGATTTAAATATGGATTTTAGGCAGCACCCTGGCCAAGCATTTCTGACAAGGCATTCTACCCTAAGTATATGTTCATTTTAAAAATTTTGTTTGAGATTTTTAGTTCCCTTGTTTCTTCTTTGCCAAACTTACTGGCTCTCTTTTATTGGTCCATGCTCAGCTTGAACATATTAGAAAATAAAAGTTCACGTAATATCTTCGAGACAGTCCTGAAAAACGAATCTGAATGCCTGACATATTGTAGTTAGGTAATTGGACAGGCAAAATTCCAGGTATTAATTGGATACTTTAATTATTCCTTATTGGTAAAACAAATTTTAATAGTATAAATATATTTGTTTGTTATAAACAAATCTTAATAAAATAAAACTCAAATTCACCTTTTCCTTATAATTATTGTTATATTTTCAAAGCTATGTCTTATTTGCTTATCCCTACACTGTTTTCCTTTTCTCCAGCCTTTTATGCTTGTCGATGCCAGAGAAATAAGTGGGATGCAAAAGATGTACTCATTGTTTCTGATTATTGGTAATCATGGGAACTTTTCATAGAACACCTAAAATTTAAATGCAGTCTAGAGGAAGACAATACGCCTTTGTGTCTGTTGAGGGAAACCTCCTATTTCCCTTTGTTGTCTGAATGTATTTCACCCTTCTGTCAGAGTGTGTCCACTTTAACCTTTCCCTTCTCACTGCTGGCATCTCTCCAGGCTCCAAAATGCCTGTTTGACTCTCCTCTGACACCTTTATCTGATACAGTCACAACACTTCTTTGCATAATGAGCAGGCATACCCTACTCATCAGAAAGGTAATTAAAAAAATGTTTAGATTTTTGTGTTCACAGATGTAACAGTATAAAGGCAACTTTTGCTCAATGAGCCCTAGCATCAGAGGCGGGGGAGGGGAGGAATGGTTCTTTTAGTAAGAGCAGGTCTTAGGCTTCAATCTTTAAACTGGAGATACGGATTTGTGATTTTTTTTCCCTCCCCCATGGAAAGAAATCTTTAAATAAAGATGTCTTCATCTGAATTGACCACCGTTTATAAAAGCAAATCTGGTCGGGGCTCTGCTGCTTATGCTAAGGAACATTCCTCCCCATTACAACGGCATTTGCACATTTATAGGAGGAATAAAGAAAAAGATGCATGATACATGTGAAGGAGCCTTCTCTCTGCCATCCAGAGAAAGAAGAACTAAAAGGATTATAAAAGTTCAGATTAAAATGATATAAAATCTAGCTTTTGGCTCCAACACCAGAGCCTTGGTCCTCTGAAGCTAATCTGTATGCACTCTGTGACCTCCTCGCAGCGAACCCTGCTAAATATATTATTCCCACGGGGGCTTTCACTGCTGCTTGGTGTCAGAAATCAATATGTATGAGGCGCGTGGATGGGAATTTCTAATAGATCTGCCTGGCCCTGTGCTGCTTTTCAATATCTGCCTTGGACTATTAGTGCCGGCTCGGTGCCTGTGAAATAACCGAGATAATCTTTTAAGGTGCACTGTTAAGGTGGAACCTAAATGTTGCTGTTTCAATTAAAACAAAAATTATATTCATAAATCAGTCAGGTCCATGTAACCTTGTATAGTCACTCCAGACAACTGATTAGAAACAAGATGGAATTTAAAGCTTTAAGGAGTGAAATGTTATTTTTACCTTTTACTTAGAGTCACAGGAAGGTATTGCATTTTAAGGCTCATGATGTGTTATTTTGGGGGAGGGGACCCAACTAGAAATTAAATTGGCAACTTCAGAGTTCTATAACCAAATGGTGTTTATTTTATTTGATTCCTATATGTACAAGAGAAAATACTCATAATATACGGAAAGCAAAGTCATTTTCTCCTAGTAGATGAGAGCACCTTTGTAGATGGTCTTTTTTCATATAATTTATTCTCACTAAAATTATTGCATGAGTGATTTCCTTTTTTCTTTTCTTTGCTTGATAACTCCATAAATTAATTTTATCACTATCATGCAATTATATCATGTCGTGATTTGTTCTTATATCTGTAGAGATATTTAGAGATAAATGTGGGCAAGAAAGTGGTTAATTAAATTTCTGTGTTACTCAGCCTCATTGATGAATATGTCGCTTCTTGGCCAGCCCAGTGCAAAGAGGCTTAGGTTAGAGTTGCGTGCAGGGGACAAGGAGCCTGCCTCCTGACTCTGGGTTGTTTCCTCTTTGTTTTCAGGTTAGTACTCAGAGGCTCAGGGCATGGAGGTGCAGGGCCCAGAAACAACTAAGGTTCTCCATCATTACCAGTGATGGGATTATCATGATTAATGTGAATGAGGAAGAGGGAGGTGGCCAGTAAGCCACACATACATTCATCTGGCTTTTCACACTGCCAGGCTGGGGTCAGATCCCTGAGAGGAGTGACATCAAGAAAGGGCTCACCTGAGACCATCATTTGGGGCCACCTTCACCTCTGCTGCCTTGGGAGGCTGTCAACCTACCAAAGCTTGAGGAACTGGCATATAACTCCAGTTTTTCTTTTTCTTTTTTTACTTTTCTGCTTTCCCTACACACTTCACTTAGCACAGCACAATCCACCTGACAACCTCTGAAACCACTCTATGACTGCTTATCAGGCCTACCCTGGATGGGGTGTGAGGCTATAGCATAAGATCAGGGAGATGGGGCTGGATGCTGGAAGATAAAAAGGAAGCATATGGCTGGTAACCTTCAGGTCATTAGGGATCTGCCTTCAAAAATACCCCAAGCTTCTTAGGATTTATTTAGAGTGATATTGACTCAATTGTTTGGGGATAAAAAAAGAGAGAGAGAGATGTACTCTTTTAAGGAAATACTCTTTTTTCTACTTATTTATTGAATTTTAAAATAATTTTAATAGGAACTAAACTTCTTACACTCCTCAGCACAAGTTACCTTGGAAACTCCCTTTCGAGGCACTTTCTCGTGCACGCTTATTTTGTTTTAGAGATGCTAACCCACAGGTATGTTTTTAACTGATCTGTAACAGCACTTCAGAATTATTACAAGGAAAAAAAAAAAGTTCAAAGCGCAAGACACCAAACTGCTTTCTGAGTTCTTTGTTGAGGAAATGGAATTCCAAGTACTAACTTTATTTAAAGTTACCACCAAGAACCCATAAATAAAATGTAAATGTTTATGAAATGCTGCCCCACTAGAGTCATTTCTTTTTTTCTCGACCCTCCAGTGTGGAGAAAACAAGCCAGCTAGCTCAATTTTCAACTGGGTATATAACACAAACAGTTATGATCTAACAGGAGAAATCCCCAGCAGTCTAATCTGTCTACAAATTCCTCCCTCTCCAAATCCCTCCCTCTCTCAACCCTTCAATTAGAGATTTGCAAAAACAAACATTATCTGTGTTTTCTGCATCTCCCAGGGAGGTGTAATGTTGTGAAGTGGTGGCTATAATCTTTCAGCAATAGTAAGGGGAATTATGATGGAGTTTTATTAATGAGGACTTTTTACAAATTTTTTCCCCAGAAAAGGTAGGGAGGAGGGAAGCAACACCTAGGCAGTAGTGTTAAGCCCTATGCTTCTAAATGGGCTGAATAAAAGTAACTGTTTTTAAGAAAACTGACTAAAAGGCAAGGTAAAAAGGATAATTTTCGAAGGTGACTTCTTATCAATACATTGGCTTCTAAGCCTAAACCAAGTAAAACAGGTAGTAAAATAAGCAACAGCAATGACAAAATGTGCAGTAAAAATGAGCATAGGCATATGAGTGTCTATGACAAAAAGAAAAAAATGGTAATGTTTTTGTTTATTATCCTTACACCCATAGTTGGAAAAAATATGCTGTGATAAATTTTCATCATCTTTTTGGCATTTCTTTTTTGATCATATCACTACAATTGTATCTAACATGAAATACTTAAAGAATTATACTCTGCAGCATTCTTATCTTCATTAAATATCAACTGCTTCTACCATGGCTAAAACAGTCTGAGAAATAACTATTGGAATTTCTCCTGAATTTGTCTATCTAGCCAAGAAAACTGAGAGTGTTCCCTTTGTTAATAGATTCTCCAACATGGTAGTTAAAATAATCAAATCTTTATTTTGCAATCAACATCACTGATGTAAATTTCACCACCCAGCCAAATAAAGTTAATATGTATTCAACCATTTCTGCTCCTACCTGGTATTAGAGATAATTCAAAACTGAGCATCAAACCATTATGTAGGAAGAGTCTGAGCTTGCATCATAAAAGGGCAGCTTCATATCTTGACATTTTGTGCAAATCTAAAAGAAAAAGGCTTTGTTCCACAAGTTCTGTGCCCTTTCTTCCAAGAGATATCAATATCCTAGACAGAGATTTAAAATGCAATGTTATTTATTTCTGTTTGAGTTAGTCCTCTTTGCTGTTCATTTCTCCCCACCACTCCCCACCCCCCCCATCTCAATATTTTGGCCCATAAGAATACAGTATTTGGCTAAATAAATCACAAATATAAGGAAGAAGGAAAGAGTAGAAGAAAGGGAAGTACATGGCAAGTGAGTTGCCTCTCATAGAGAGAGGCATTGAACCCATCACCTTCCTTTATACTTCCATGGATCCAACTAGAGAGCATTTACTGGGTGTCTTTACATCTCAGCCAGTGTGTGACAGGCTCTACAAACAAAAGGACTATATGATGCCCACAATAGTGGGCACAATGCCCACATAGTGCTTATATTCTAATACAGGAGAATAACCTAGACAATATTTAAAGTATTACATAGGAAGTTCGGTGTGTTCTCTAGTTCTGTGAAGTCTGGTTTTCAGTCTTTTCACTCACCATTAGCTCTAATACACAATCCTGCTCTGACACATCAATCAGTCAATGTCTAATCAGATTAAAAAAAAATAATAACACGCCATTCAAGGTGTTTCCAGGAGAGGGGAATTTAATGTCAAGAACTCCTTACTAGGGAGTTAGAAAGAGCTATTGGAACTAAAAGAAGAAAGTTGGGGCTGGTGATACACTACAGAGAAGAGCATTACCCAGAGACCCAGCTGAAGCCAGGAGCCCAGGCACTACCACTCTGGCACTGTTGGAACTACATCACATTTGAAGAAGGAGACCCAGGAGCATAAGCTTGCGCTAATCCCTCTGGAGGTGCTGCTGCTTCTGCTCTTAGAAAAGCATTACCTAAGCAGAAGCTTGTCTTCCCTGCCACTGGCTACCGCAGGAAGCATCTCCTGCAGCTGGGACTGGGACTGGCTTCTCTTTTCCTTTTGTCTTCCAAACTCCTACTAATGCCTCCCATTGGCAGAACCAAAGGAAAAGCCAGCTGACTAGGGCGTCTAGAAAGGCAGTTGGTATACAAAGGAGAACAATAAAGGGTGGAAACAGAGCTGAAAGACAAAAGGTGCACAAGTAGCTTTTCAAACAGCACTTGTTGAATGAAAAAGGAGGTACATAAAATGTACAAACATAGTAGGTAGAGAAAGGATTGGCAACCCAGCCTAGAATCGTGCTTAACTCTGGCAATTCCCTAATGTTCTGGGCAGCAAAACCAATATTTTTCCCAATGAACTGGAAGGAGAAGTACTGTACACAGTACATGACCAAAGCAGGCATGTAAATGTAAGTTCACATGTATTATCATGCAAGTAACAAGTTACTACAAAGTTGCTGCTTTGGTAAATGCAAGTTTTTCATATTAGGGATTCTGGATGATACTTGCAAGTCAGAATCGGCAAAATTCCAATTGAGTCTGAAGCGATTTCCTGAAGTACTTACTTATGCAGGAGGCTAGATTTTCAAGGAACAGTTTAAAATTTCTGTCCTAATCAAAATACATTTGATAGATATTCCCAAAATTATAAGAGCCCATAACAACAAAAGTATTTAACTATAGTAAATCTTAATTTCAATAAAATTCATCATTATATATATATACACACACACACATACCAAGTGGCATTTAGTTTATCAAAACTTAATGACTGCATGCAGTAAAAGCTTTGAAATGCAAAGTCTCATAATAGGCAGTCAAAAAATTCTACTTATCTACAACACTGAGATACTTCATCTTCCCTTACAAGATTTGATAAGATCTTTCAGTTCAGCTTTGCCCACTTCACTCCTCTGCTAAAATATTAAATAATTTCAACATGTCTCCATGGCACACAAGATAGTAAATGCCCAGCTGGTCAACATACAGTTCAAGAATTTCTACTGTCTGAAACATAACTAATATTACAATCCTATCTTTACATTTTATTTACAAGAATCCTCTGCTCCAATTCGTTGGTCCCTGGACATTGTTAACATTTGTCTGTCTTTTCACCTTTCATCAAGTCATTCTTTTTATCAAATTGTTCTCATCACTCTACCCCAGAACACCCCTGAGTCTCCACACCTAAATGTACTGCAGTGGCCTTCACTGCAATTTGGCATCCAGTGTGAGAGTGCATATGTTTTGAAAGATGTTCAAGTGAATTCAAGAGTACCCTTTATCAAAATTCAAATACAAGCCAACCTAAAAAAAAATACACAAGACACACACAAGAAAGGACAAACCAATGAGGCCATGAAGACGAATATGGCATATATTTTACTCACAAGAGACTATTAGATAGCTTAGTACTCGGTATTGGAATGAATAAAATTTTTAAATATTATTAACTTCCAGACATCTGAAATTTGTGACTTGTACATTTCTGTACATAGATAAGGCTGAACCTCTCTCTCCCTCACCATGGACAGACATCAAAAACTAACCGAGGTACTTTTTTTTTTTTTTTTTTTGGAACTCAGGATTACTTTCATAATCCTTCTAAACACAGTGCTCTGAGCTGCCAATTTTCATCATCAGAATGGGATAGGAGATAGTTACTTGGTATCTATTATAGACACTAAATTGGTCTTTAGAATATGGTAATTAGTGTTTTCATTTAACATTTAGTGTTAATTTAACATTTCGCCCACCAGCTGGATTATAATTCCTGTTGAAGACAGGGACAAAATATATCACCCCAGCCTATGCAGGACTCTACACAAACTAGGTGATAAATAAATATTTGCTTAAAATGATGAAATCTCTATAATGTAAAAGAATCTGAAAAAGAATATATATATATATATATATGTATATGACTGAATCACTTTGCTGTATACCTGAAACATTGTAAATCAACAATACTTCAATAAAAATGAATTGAATCAAATTAAATTTTAGAAAATCTTAAAAATATTAAAAACAATAAAATGGTGTAATCCATGCAGAAGCAGAAAGCTGTAGTTCCAGGGTATTCTGCTTCTTTGCTACAACATAACCACACCAATGAGTGTGCTCAGGAGAGGCTAAAACATTATGGTAAACTTGTTGGCCTTACTGAATATTTGGTTTCTATAGATCGTGCTTGATGAAATTCCTGACTCAAATCTCCTGAGGATCGCAGTCAAATACAACCCCATTCAAAATGCTGGTAAATTCTCCTCTGCCCCTCCTTTTCTACCTCTGAGTTATTCTGCAATTTGAAATTGTTTTCCATGTGTCTAGAAGGTAACAGAGAAAAACTGTTGCAGAATTCTTTTTGTGTGATAGTCACACACACACACTGTCCATTCTTGCAAATAATGATGTGATCAGCTCTACTTTAAATGTCATATAAAAATAAGCCTTCATCAAATGAAGCTATAACTAAATATTAGTATGATCAGTGGGGAAGAGTGATATGAACCTTTACTGCCTTATACTCACAAAAGTCAATGTAGGATTGAGTGTGAGCAATACAAACCCAGTTACATCCAAACAAAACACTCATTTAGTTTTGCAGTTAGAATTTCCTTATGTTTCCAGGAGCCACAAGACAATGGCGGCTGCCCTATTGTTGAAGAACTTTCTTCACATATGGACTGAAAATGTCACAACTCTTTAAGAAAAAAAAAAAATCCCTCTTATCATCTTTCCAATCTGCCTATAAATAATACCTGGAGAAAAGGGGTTGACTTACAAAATGTGGAACAGCCTGTTTCTCTTATGTCCTTTCCTTCATAGAAATGAGTTTGATAGCAGTTAAAGTGTCAAGACAAATCCCGCCAAAATTCCTCCAGCAAAATCTCATTCATCATGGTGGGCTACTTTATCATGTCTTCTTGTAGCTAGATAATCCTTTTCTCATTTTGGTTCAGAGAGCTTTATGCATACTACCTCATTAACTTCATGAAGGGCAATGTGAGGTAGTTGAAGGCAGGAAACCCATACAAGACCTGGGAACAGGTTGTCAAATGTCAAGTAATACAACAAACACACAAGTACCATGTATAAATTGAGTTCATAAACAGAGAATTGTGTTTCATTTTCATTGTTAAGGAGTCTATAGTCTTTATAACAATGCGTTGTGGACAGTTAAAATTAAAAGAAAGTGGATTACTTATCTAGGAATGATGTTAGTATATGTACCATCCTTCTGAATAATTAATTCCAGCAAAAATAATTTGAATTAACTAGTTGCTCTGGATTTGCTGTTGTTTAGTTGCTCAGTTACAACCTAATCTTTTGTGACTCCATGGACTGTAGCCCTCCAGGCTCCTCTGTCCATGGGATTCTCCAGGCAAGATTAATGGAGTGGGTTGCCATTTCCTTCTTCAGGGGATCTTCCTGACCCAGAGATCGAACCTGCAACCCTTGCATTGGCAAGTGGATTCTTTATCACCAAACCTTTGTATGAAATAAACTGAGAGCAGTAGCAACAGAAAAATGTTATCCAAACTGGCTGTTCACCTACATTAATTTGCCAGATAACTGTTCAGTCCCTGGGATGACTTCTGTTGGATAAACCTAAGCTTTTTAGATATACTTTCATTTATAATTAATTTTTATACTTCAGTAAGCCTCTTTGCTCCATTATCGAAGTCAATATTAGGAAATAACTTTCTGTCAATTCAGCAATACTGTATACGTACATATACATACAGCATTATTTTTCTAGTGGTCTGTATATAAAAAAATATGGAATGCATTGGAAACATATTTTAAAGAAGAATCACAAACAGACCTCCAAAAAGATATAATAGATGTTTCTGAGCTTACTTTCACAGGTTATGAACCATATTATTAGAATATTGGCTTTGACATAACTATAAAATGGAGGTAGTGGGCTTTAACCAAATTCCTGTAGCATGTATATTAACGTCCCTGAAGCAAAACCTTTCCTAGATACTCTCTTGTATACGTTTTTCTTTCCATTCTACTGAAATTTTGATTCAAAATAGCCAATCAGATCTGAGTCAGTGAATACCACAATTTGGACTAACAATGAAAGTGTATCAATTGAGTTCTACAATAAATACAACACAGGAATTAGAAATTGAGGAAGGTAATATACCACAGTCATCAAAGAGTCTCATTCTTTCTGAGACTATCGTCTATATCTCCACTCCTCAGCCCACCTCTATTTGTCCCTTGTTTCAACAAATATCACCACTATCTAGCCACTGTCTCAAGCGAGAAAAGAATGACTCCTCTCTCTTCCTCATGGTCCCTCACATACCAAGAAAAGCTCTATTTTTGTAACACCTCTTTTATAATCAACGTAATTGCCACTACCCCCATCCAGGCCACCATTGCCTAGACTGGAATCTGCATTATCACTTATTTTTAAGTTGGCTCTATCCAATTTATTATTAACAGTTGCATATGTTGTCTCAGTTCAGTTCAGTTCAGTCGCTCAGTCATGTCCGACTCTTTGAGACCCCATGAACCGGAGCATGCCAGGCCTCCCTGTCTATCACCAACTGCGGGAGTCTACCCAAACCCATGTCCATTGAGTCAGTGATGCCATCCAACAACTCATCCTCTGTCATCCCCTTCTCCTCCCACCCTCAATCTTTCCCAGCAGGGAAAGCAGGGTCTTTTCAAGTGAATCAGGTCTTCGCATCAGGTGGTCAAAGTATTGGAGTTTCAGCTTCAACATCAGTCCCTCCAATGAACACCCAGGACTGATCTCCTTTAGGATGGACTGGTTGGATCTCCTTGCAGTCCAAGGGACTCTCCAGAGTCTTCTCCAACACCACACTTCAAAAGCATCAATTCTTCGGGCTCAGCTTTCTTTATAGTCCAACTTTCACATCCATACGTGACTACTGGAAAAACCATAGCCTTGACTAGATGAATCTTTGTTGACAAAGTAATGTCTCTGCTTTTTAATATGCTATCTAGGTTGGTCATAACTTTCCTTCCAAGGAGTAAGCATCTTTTAATTTCATGGCTGGAATCACCATCTGCAGTGATTTTGGAGCCCCAAAAAATAAAGTCAGCCACTGTTTCCCCATCTATTTGCCATGAAGTGATGGGACCTGATGCCATGATCTTAGTTTTCTGTATGTTGAGCTTTAAACCAAAATTTTCACTCTCCTCTTTCACTTTCATCAAGAGGCTCTCTAGTTCTTCTTCACTTTCTGCCATAAGGGTGGTGTCATCTGCATATCTGAGGTGATTGACATTTCTCCCAGCAATATTGATTCCAGCTTGTGCTTCCTCTAGCCCAGCGTTTCTCATGATGTACTCTGTATGTAAGTTAAATAAGCAGGGTGACAATAAACAGCCTCGAAGTACTCCTTTCCTGATTCGGAACCAGTCTGTTGTTCCATGTCCAGTTCTAACTCTTGCTTCCTGACCTACAAACAAGTTTCTCAAGAGGCAGGTCAGGTGGTCTGGTATTCCCATCTCTTTCAGAATTTTCCACTGTTTATTGTGATCCACATTGTCAAAGGCTTTGGCATAGTCAATAAAGCAGAAATAAATGTTTTTCTGCTAAAGTCCAAATATGATATTATTATACTTCAGTTAAGAATTTTTCTGTAGCACTTAATTCTCTTCAGGGTGAAGTCTAAAGACAAAAATATCCTTTATAAACTAGTTCTAGTCTGATTCTCCAACTTTACTGTTTTTAAGTATTACTTTCATCCATGGCAGAGGCTGCTAAATGTTCATTAAAACACATTTTTTTTTTCATTCTTAAAGACCAAGAATTTATTCCATAAGAGTTACATTTTTTTTTCTAAATTTATTAAGTTGAAATGGCCAGATCACAATTGCATTTTTTTTTTCAAATATATATCCAGAAATTCCACTCCTGGGTATATATCTGAAAAAAAAAAAAAAAAAAAAAACACTCATTTGAAAAGATTCATGCACCCCAATGTTCATAGCAGCAGTATGAACAATCGCCAAAACTATAAATGGAAAGTAACATTTAAAAATTGTATAAAAATGGCAAAACAAAATGTTTTTAAACAATTGTTTTCCAACTGTTCTCAGAGCTAGACTACATTTTCCAGCATTCTTTGCCATTTGTGGTACCCATGTGACAAAAATCTGACCAATGGAAGGTGAACAAGAAAAATGTTCTCCAGACATGGAGAACAGACTTGTGGACAATTGGGTGGGGGGAGGGGAAGAATAGAGGTGGGATGTATGGAGAGAGTAGAGTAACACGGTAATATACATTACCATATGTAAAATTGATCACCAATAGGAATTTGCTGTATGACTCAGGAAACCTCTGTAACAACTTAGAGGTGTGGGATGGGGAGGGAACTGGGATTGGGGTTCAAGAGGGAGGGGACACATGCACACCAATGGCTGATTTGTGTTGATGTTTGGCAGAGACCAACACAATACTGCAAAGCAATTATCCTTCAATTAAAAATAAATAAATTGGAGGAGCCAAGATGGCGGAGGAGTAGGACGGGGAGAACACTTTCTCCCCCACAAATTCATCAAAAGAGCATTTAAACGTCGAGTAAATTCCACAAAACAACTTCTGAATGCCGGCAGAGGACATCAGGCACCCAGAAAAGCAATCCAACTCTTCGAAAGGAGGTAGGAAAAAAATATAAAAGACAAAAAAAGAGACAAAAGAGGGAGGGACGGAGTTCCGTCCCGGGAAGGGAGTCTTAAAAAGAGAGAAGTTTCCAAACACCAGGAAACCTTCTCACTGCCGAATCTGTGCCGAGCTTTGGAAGCACAGAGGGCAACATAACAGGAAGGAAAAAATAAATAAACAATTAAAACTCGAAGATTGTGAGCCCTACAGTAACTCCCCCAGCAGAGAAGCAGCGCAGACGCCTGCACGCGCTATTAGCAAGCGGGGGCTCGGCAGGGAGGCGCAGCGCGGGCTGCACCGCTTAGAGTAAGAATCTGGCCTGAATACCCTGAGCACTATCTGAGCGAAATAATTTGGGCTAGCAAACCAGACTGTGGGATATCTACCACGCGAAAAGCCAGCCCTAACCTAAGACCGCCAGGCCCGTGCACGGAACAAAGAATTGAACAGAGATAGCCGGCTGCAGACCTTCCCCCTCCTGGTGACACCTCCCCTGCCTGGTGACAGGCAGCCAGAGCTGGAAGGGGGCAATCGCAGCCCCAGAGAGACATTATCTATAAAACTGTAAGCAGGCTTCTTTGCTAACTAAAACTTTTTGGGGGTCTGGACGGTTAACATCTGCCTGAGAAGATGTGCCAGTTTTACACTTTTACACCCAGATAACCGAGTGGCGGGGAGGCGATAAGTCGCAGCATTGGCGCTCGCCAAACACCTCATCACTTGAGCTGCTCGGACCTGGGAAGAGCACAAAACTCAGGCCCAACTGAGTCTGCGCCTCTGAGGACTACCCGAGTGCCTGAACCTGAGCGGCTTGGACCTGGGAGGTACCTGCAACCCCGGGCCAGCCTCGGATTGTTCCCAGCAGAACAACCTAGAGCCCAAGCAGTGTGGGCAGGGAGGCTACACGCACCGAGAGCGGGGGCAGACCCAGTGTGGCTGAGGCACTGCGAGCGCACGCCAGTGTTATTTGTTTGCAGCATCCCTCCCTCCCTCCCCACAGCGCGACTGAACAAAGAGAAGAAATACAGCTCCACCCATCAGAACACCGACACAAGCTTCCCTAACGAGGAAACCTTGACAAGCCACCTGTACAAACCCACACACAACGAGGAAAAGCCACAATAAAGAGAACTCCACAAACTGCCAGAATACAGAAAGGACACCCCAAACTCAGCAATTTAAACAAGATGAAGAGACAGAGGAATACCCAGCAGGTAAAGGAACAGGATAAATGCCCACCAAACCAAACAAAAGAGGAAGAGATAGGGAATCTACCTGATAAAGAATTCCGAATAATGATAGTGAAATTGATCCAAAATCTTGAAATTAAAATGGAATCACAGATAAATAGCTTGGAGACAAGGATTGAGAAGATGCAAGAAAGGTTTAACAAGGACCTAGAAGAAATAAAAAAGAGTCAATATATAATGAATAATGCAATAAATGAAATTAAAAACACTCTGGAGGCAACAAATAGTAGAATAACAGAGGCAGAAGATAGGATTAGTGAATTAGAAGATAGAATGGTAGAAATAAATGAATCAGAGAGAATAAAAGAAAAACGAATTAAAAGAAATGAGGACAATCTCAGAGACCTCCAGGACAATATTAAACGCTACAACATTCGAATCATAGGGGTTCCAGAAGAAGAAGACAAAAAGAAAGACCATGAGAAAATACTTGAGGAGATAATAGTTGAAAACTTCCCTAAAATGGGGAAGGAAATAATCACCCAAGTCCAAGAAACCCAGAGAATCCCAAACAGGATAAACCCAAGGCGAAACACCCCAAGACACATATTAATCAAATTAACAAAGATCAAACACAAAGAACAAATATTAAAAGCAGCAAGGGAAAAACAACAAATAACACACAAGGGAATTCCCATAAGGATAACAGCTGATCTTTCAATAGAAACTCTTCAAGCCAGGAGGGAATGGCAAGACATACTTAAAATGATGAAAGAAAATAACCTACAGCCCAGATTATTGTACCCAGCAAGGATTTCATTCAAGTATGAAGGAGAAATCAAAAGCTTCTCAGACAAGCAAAAGCTGAGAGAATTCTGCACCACCAAACCAGCTCTCCAACAAATACTAAAGGATATTCTCTAGACAGGAAACACAAAAATGGTGTATAAATTCGAACCCCAAACAATAAAGTAAATGGCAACGGGATCATACTTATCAGTAATTACCTTAAACGTAAATGGGTTGAATGCCCCAACCAAAAGACAAAGACTGGCTGAATGGATACAAAAACAAGACCCCTACATATGTTGTCTACAGGAGACCCACCTCAAAACAGGGGACACATACAGACTGAAAGTGAAGGGCTGGAAAAAGATTTTCCATGCAAATAGGGACCAAAAGAAAGCAGGAGTAGCAATACTCATATCAGATAAAATAGACTTTAAAACAAAGGCTGTGAAAAGAGACAAAGAAGGTCACTACATAATGATCAAAGGATCAATCCAAGAAGAAGATATAACAATTATAAATACATATGCACCCAACACGGGAGCGCCGCAGTATGTAAGACAAATGCTAACAAGTATGAAAGGAGAAATTAACAATAACACAATAATAGTGGGAGACTTTAATACCCCACTCACACCTATGGATAGATCAACTAAACAGAAAATTAACAAGGAAACACAAACTTTAAACGATACAATAGACCAGTTAGACCTAATTGATATCTATAGGACATTTCATCCCAAAACAATGAATTTCACCTTTTTCTCAAGCGCACATGGAACCTTCTCCAGGATAGATCACAGCCTGGGCCATAAAGCTAGCCTTGGTAAATTCAAAAAAATAGAAATCATCCCAAGCATCTTTTCTGACCACAATGCAGTAAGATTAGATCTCAATTACAGGAGAAAAACTATTAAAAATTCCAACATATGGAGGATGAACAACACCCTGCTGAATAACCAACAAATCACAGAAGAAATCAAAAAAGAAATCAAAATTTGCATAGAAACGAATGAAAATGAAAACACAACAACCCAAAACCTGTGGGACACAGTAAAAGCAGTCCTAAGGGGAAAGTTCATAGCAATACAGGCACACCTCAAGAAACAAGAAAAAAGTCAAATAAATAACCTAACTCTACACCTAAAGCAACTAGAAAAGGAAGAAATGAAGAACCCCAGGGTTAGTAGAAGGAAAGAAATCTTAAAAATTAGAGCAGAAATAAATGCAAAAGAAACAAAAGAGACCATAGCAAAAATCAACAAAGCCAAAAGCTGGTTCTTTGAAAGGATAAATAAAATTGATAAACCATTAGCCAGACTCATCAAGAAACAAAGGGAGAAAAATCAAATCAATAAAATTAGAAACGAAAATGGAGAGATCACAACAGACAACACAGAAATACAAAGGATCATAAGAGACTATTATCAACAATTATATGCCAATAAAATGGACAACGAGGAAGAAATGGACAAATTCTTAGAAAAGTACAACTTTCCAAAACTCGACCAGGAAGAAATAGAAAACCTTAACAGACCCATCACAAGCACGGAAATTGAAACTGTAATCAAAAATCTTCCAGCAAACAAAAGCCCAGGTCCAGACGGCTTCACAGCTGAATTCTACCAAAAATTTAGAGAAGAGCTAACACCTATCCTGCTCAAACTCTTCCAGAAAATTGCAGAGGAAGGTAAACTTCCAAACTCATTCTATGAGGCCACCATCACCCTAATACCAAAACCTGACAAAGATCCCACAAAAAAAGAAAACTACAGGCCAATATCACTGATGAATATAGATGCAAAAATCCTAAACAAAATTCTAGCAATCAGAATCCAACAACACATTAAAAAGATCATACACCATGACCAAGTGGGCTTTATCCCAGGGATGCAAGGATTCTTCAATATCCGCAAATCAATCAATGTAATACACCACATTAACAAATTGAAAAACAAAAACCATATGATTATCTCAATAGATGCAGAGAAAGCCTTTGACAAAATTCAACACCCATTTATGATAAAAACTCTCCAGAAAGCAGGAATAGAAGGAACATACCTCAACATAATAAAAGCTATATATGACAAACCCACAGCAAACATTATCCTCAATGGTGAAAAATTGAAAGCATTTCCTCTAAAGTCAGGAACAAGACAAGGGTGCCCACTTTCACCATTACTATTCAACATAGTTTTGGAAGTTTTGGCCACAGCAATCAGAGCAGAAAAAGAAATAAAAGGAATCCAAATTGGAAAAGAAGAAGTAAAACTCTCACTATTTGCAGATGACATGATCCTCTACATAGAAAACCCTAAAGACTCCACCAGAAAATTACTAGAACTAATCAATGATTATAGTAAAGTTGCAGGATATAAAATCAACACACAGAAATCCCTTGCATTCCTATACACTAATAATGAGAAAACAGAAAGAGAAATTAAGGAAACAATTCCATTCACCATTGCAACAGAAAGAATAAAATACTTAGGAATATATCTACCTAAAGAAACTAAAGACCTATATATAGAAAACTATAAAACACTGGTGAAAGAAATCAAAGAGGACACTAATAGATGGAGAAATATACCGTGTTCATGGATTGGAAGAATCAATATAGTGAAAATGAGTATACTACCCAAAGCAATTTATAGATTCAATGCAATCCCTATCAAGCTACCAACAGTATTCTTCACAGAGCTAGAACAAATAATTTCACAATTTGTATGGAAATACAAAAAACCTCGAATAGCCAAAGCGATCTTGAGAAAGAAAAATGGAACTGGAGGAATCAACCTGCCTGACTTCAGGCTCTACTACAAAGCCACAGTTATCAAGACAGTATGGTACTGGCACAAAGACAGAAATATAGATCAATGGAACAAAATAGAAAGCCCAGAGATAAATCCACGCACATATGGACACCTTATCTTTGACAAAGGAGGCAAGAATATACAATGGATTAAAGACAATCTCTTTAACAAGTGGTGCTGGGAAATCTGGTTAACCACTTGTAAAAGAATGAAACTAGAACACTTTCTAACACCATATACAAAAATAAACTCAAAATGGATTAAAGATCTCAACGTAAGACCAGAAACTATAAAACTCCTAGAAGAGAACATAGGCAAAACACTCTCTGACATACATCACAGCAGGATCCTCTATGACCCACCTCCCAGAATATTGGAAATAAAAGCAAAAATAAACAAATGGGACCTAATTAAACTTAAAAGCTTCTGCACATCAAAGGAAACTATTAGCAAGGTGAAAAGACAGCCTTCAGAATGGGAGAAAATAATAGCAAATGAAGCAACGGACAAACAACTAATCTCAAAAATATACAAGCAACTCCTCCAGCTCAACTCCAGAAAAATAAATGACCCAATCAAAAAATGGGCCAAAGAACTAAATAGACATTTCTCCAAAGAAGACATACAGATGGCTAACAAACACATGAAAAGATGCTCAACATCACTCATTATCAGAGAAATGCAAATCAAAACCACTATGAGATACCATTTCACACCGGTCAGAATGGCTGCGATCCAAAAGTCTACAAATAATAAATGCTGGAGAGGGTGTGGAGAAAAGGGAACCCTCTTACACTGTTGGTGGGAATGCAAACTAGTACAGCCACTATGGAGAACAGTGTGGAGATTCCTTAAAAAACTGGAAATAGAACTGCCTTATGATCCAGCAATCCCACTGCTGGGCATACACACTGAGGAAACCAGAAGAGAAAGAGACACGTGTACCCCAATGTTCATCGCAGCACTGTTTATAATAGCCAGGACATGGAAGCAACCTAGATGCCCATCAGCAGATGAATGGATAAGAAAGCAGTGGTACATATACACAATGGAGTATTACTCAGCCATTAAAAAGAATACGTTTGAATCAGTTCTAATGAGGTGGATGAAACTGGAGCCTATTATACAGAGTGAAGTAAGCCAGAAGGAAAAACACCAATACAGTATACTAACGCATATATATGGAATTTAGAAAGATGGTAACAATAACCCTGTATACGAGACAGCAAAAGAGACACTGATGTATAGAACAGGCTTATGGACTCTGGGGGAGAGGGAGAGGGTGGGAAGATTTGGGAGAATGGCATTGAAACATGTGAAATGTCATGTATGAAACGAGATGCCAGTCCAGGTTCAATGCACGATGCTGGATGCTTGGGGCTGGTGCACTGGGACGACCCAGAGGGATGGTATGGGGAGGGAGGAGGGAGGAGGGTTCAGGATGGGGAACACATGAGAAATAAAGGAATAAAAAATTAAAAAAGAAAAAAAAGAAAAAAAGAGAAAAAAAAGAAGAAAAAAAAATAAATTAAAAAAAAAGAATAATGTGTCTCTTCTGAGTTAGACTGGTTAAAACGGATGTATCTTTCCCATGGTGTGTTTTTTTGCTTCTGCCTGCTAAATAAAGAGGACTGTGAGGATTTAGGAAAGGATCATCCCAGAAGACAAAGGAGGCACATTCCTGGATTATGACATGGAGGACGGTCCCTACCCCTGCCCCAGGATTAGAACTTGTGGTTTACTTCTTATAGCAGTTAGCATCCCCTTCGTTTCTACATGATCCTATGGTCTGACCCCAGCTACCTGCTTTTCCTGGAATATTTCAAGTGTCCACTCAGTTCTAGGTTTGGCATATGCTGTTAAATATCTAAAATTCTCTGCCCTCCCTTTTCTTTTAATTTCTCTCACTGCTGATCACCTGTCAGATTTCAGATGAAACGTCACTTCTCCTGAAAACTGTTCTCCCTTCCCCAAAGCCAAATCTGTACTCTTCTTGTGTAGAGATGTCAGAACACCTAGTGCCTACCTTATTTAAGCATGTATCACACACATTGTATTACAATTGCATATTTATCTATCTCACTAGATCTAGCTTGCTACCTTCTCAAAATGCCAGCCTTGTTCACTGCTACAGGTTTAGCAGCTTATACATAGACTGGCTTATAGTAAGCATTTACCTTTGAATCAATACAGGATTATGCTGCTTGTATTCATTCAATTCACAAATATTTATTGATACAATATACACCAGGCACTATGCTAGACAAAGCGGACATAGTAATAAATAAAGTCCCTGCCCTCATAGAGCTTAGCATCGAGTGGGAGAAACAAATTGTGACAAAATGCAAGAAGGAAAATGATATAGTAAGTAAAAAGTACCTGGGGTGGGAGTGATATTTAGGACTATGAATTAGACCTTCCATGACCTTAAAGTCTGAAATCCAATTTTCTCTAATTCTGGAGGCAAATTGCCTCAACCGTAATTTGTAGATAAGAGATTGACAAAAGTATAACATGGAAGTTTCAGTGATTCATGAACAGGTTTTTCCCAGCTGGTGTGAAGATCATATTCTTCCAAGCTTTCTCACAGCTGACCCCAGCAGGAGGGCACAAGGGAAGCATATTGGCCATGGTGTCCACTCACCCCAGGCTCTGGCTCTGAGCTCTATCTTGGAAATAGTACTTATTGCACAGTCTTCCTGGTGGTTTTGCATTTCCCCCTTGTCTCCATAACACAGCAACCTCAGCCTTCTGATAAAATTCCTTTATAAGCCTGCTCCACTTACTTTTTAAAAAAAAGTGTAGGTTTCCTGTGTTTAGTAATTCTCCATGTATAAGGAACTTAACATCTCTTTTAAACTGTGTTGGTATTTTAATTAAGATTGCTTTGAAGTTTTGTTAGCACATTAATTACAAACTTTCAAAGAGTTTCAAAGTTTCACAAAACCATAAAAGTTTCAAGTGAACACTCCCAAACCTATCCTCTTATATGCCCTGCTACTCTTCTGTAACTGTTGTGGAGCACAAGAATTTTCAGAAACTTGTATACTGTATTATAGCAGAAATTCTTCTTCCAGCTTGCCCGATCTTCCTCTACTTTCTTAAATTGTTTCAGTGGAGTTTCTTCTGGAAAACTAATAGATGCTTTGCTCCTCCTGCCACACACCCAACATTGGGCATGTCATTCCGTTCCATATGTGTACAGTAAACCTGTCCAAATGTACTCGTCTAACTGTGAACTTGGCCTTTCCACCCCACTTGGTGAGAGTTTTCTGTACAATGCATTTCAAACTGTATGTACTGTCACTAACAGAAATGAAATGTGGAGAAGACAATTCAGCTTATCATCTTGCACTGACAGAGCTCTGTGCCTGGTTCCTTTGTCACACTGGGTAATGCCACGATATCAGCAGCCAGCCACATAGGAAATCTTGGAGTAATTGTCAACTCATCACCGTCCTTTGTTCTATAGATCTATTTTCTTCAACTCTTGCTGTAATTATACTTCCCAAATATGGCCCTTCTTCACTATATTTTTTGCTTTATCCTTCTCTTAAATGTTTCTTATTAAAATGCTCTGATCATCAGACTTTGTGTGTCCAGTTACTCTGTGGAAAAAAATGAATGAGTTCTAGGGCCAGATAAACCTTCATCAAAAATTCACTTTGTGGGACTGAGGGCAGATTCTTCAACCTTGTCTGGATCACTATTTTCTTATAAGCAAAATGGGACTAATAATGCTTATTGTGCACAGTTGTTATGAGATTGGAATAACTATGTACGAAATGCATATGTCTGAAACTCTGAATAATTAAATGAAAAACAAAGTATTTGTCCCCAAACTTAGAGGATTAATATTATTTAAAAATGTTTTACAAGCTGTTAAGAAATAAACTGAAAGTAGAAAAATAGACAAAAGATGTAAATTGATACCCAACAAACTAAATATGAGACTAAAATGAAAGAAAGATTTTAATCATACTAGCAACCAGACAAATGCCCATTAAAATATCCATGAGATCCTATTTTATCAAAAACTTAGTGAATAATACAATAATAAAAGCCAATACTGAGATGAAGCTGTATTAAGCAGAGACACTAACTTAAGAGTTTAATTGGTATATACTGTCTTAAAATCATTTTGCCCAATTCATGAGAGCCTTTGCTTTCTTAAAATTTTGACTTAATGGAAAGTAAATACCTTTCCAGAAAGCTCACATCATCGTCATTTTCAGAATTCTCCTTTCCTAGGAGAAAATATAAAATAAAATATAGGATAATCTTGTCAAGAAATTATGATATATGAGATCATATGGCTAACACAATTCCTGAGCTACAGTCCTTTGAAATTCAGGGCATTTTAAACAGACACTTAGCATACCTTGGTCCCGCCTTATGTGATAGGTTTACTATGTACAAATCAATTAGAATCTAACTGTGAGATGTTCATACATTTAAATGCATGAAACAAACTCTCTTTGTTTAGCAGATAATCAAGAGAATACTGTTCAAATATGTACTTTAAGCTAGGTAACCAGATGTCTAGCCAAAGGAAAAAAATGTCCCTTATGTCTATCTTCATACATTTTTGCTGCAATATTCTCAAACTTATAACATCTAGATTATTTATTATTCTCTTACTTTTTTCCTATAATTCCTCACTCAGTAATTTTTTAAATCTAAGATGATTATTTTTTAATCCATGTCATCCTCTAGGATACCTTTTTCCACTATTCACCAATTTTATTGATTGACTGTCCTTATTTTTACTACCCATGACCCCTCATATTCTCTCTCCTTAACTATCTTAGGTTATATCAGTATAATCACTACAATACATAAACATAACTGCCTTGTCCTGCTATCTCTTCAGAGTTCTTTCTTGCTAAATCTGTTTACATGAGATCACATTCCTCTGGTGAACATAGATGGAGGAAAACTGACAGGTTTTACTTTTAGTTGATGACCACTAACTTCAAGTGAGCTCTGCCTCCCCGCCCAGCTCGATAAACCTACTGCTTTTCTCCAGTCAACTGACAGGGCTTCCCTTGTAGCTCAGTCCTTAAAGAATCTGCCTGCAGTGCAGGAGACCCGGGGGTTCTGATCCCTGGGTCGGGAAGATGCCCTGGAGAAGGAAATGGCAACCCACTCCAGTATCCTTGCCTGGAAAATCCCACGGACTGAGGACGGAGGAGCCTGCAGTCCATGGGGTCACAAAGAGTCGGGCACGACTGAGTGACTAACACTTAATCAACTGCCATTCCTGTGCTCTCAAACTTATCTGTCTCTCCCCTCCTTTTTCTTCTTATCCCCAACGCCTCCTAACTCACTGACTCTCAGGCTGACTTTGTTTCCTATTTCACTGAGGGAACAGAAGCAATTCACAATTTGTAAAAGTGGTTCCTCATCCTCGCCCTACCAAATAAATCTGCATCTAATTTGATGATGGAGGCATTCTGTCAGATTCATTTCTTTTCAACTGCAGAGGGAAGCAGGCCCACATGATGAGTCTCCTTTGATTCAATCTGTTTTTTTAAAGCTGACTTGTAAGGCTTCAGCAAAATACCCAGAAATTGGCACCAGCATGTATATAAAGACTTTTCTGATGAACTCTTTTCCTTTAGTAAATCATGACTCCATCCTGCGAAAGTCAGCTATAAATGATTACATCATGGAATAATAAGAATATTCTGGTTTATGGGTCATGTTGCATAATGCAGAGCATTAGCGTTAATCTAAGCGCTCTTATCTTTGCATTTACCTTCACAAGGCACTTCCAATTCATGGCCTTAGATTATGATTCAGGAAACTAATATGGAAGTAAGTGTGAAGCACAAACCTGGAACAAATGCCTTCTTCTGTTTCCAAATTAGTTTCAAGAGCTATACCCCTTGTAATGCTGAATTGTAAGTGAAAACTGGTGCAGTTCTGAAAGAAGGCTATGCCAGTCTTTAGAGCCCTGGCTCTTTTAATGAGGCTACAGTGTGCCTTACTGTGAGCCAGTGAGCAAATGCTACAAGGAGAGTCAGGGTGAGCAGAGAAGGGCTAAAGTAAGTTTAGGTCAAGAAAACAAGAGCATAAAAAAGTTGAACGAGTGAAATTTGAAGTGTACTTTCCAAACATGTAAAATTAAAAAGGTTGCATTCCTCACATTGAAATGTTTTAAACAATGGCAGGTTATAGAGGATAGGCAAACATTTTTACCACTAGAGCTATTTTTGATGAATCCCAAGCGTCCTTTGTCTATATTTTTTGCCTATTCTTTATTCCTTGCTTTTTGTTCATCAGTGCAGTGCTCAGCCGCTCAGTTGTGTCCAACTCTTTTGCAACCCAATGGGCTGTAGCCTGCCAAGCTCCTCCGTCAATGGGATTTCCCAGGCAAGAATACTAGAGTGGGTTGCCATTTCCTACTCCAGGGGATCTTCCCAACCCAGGGACTGAACCTACGTCTCTTGCATCTCCTGCACTGGCAAGCAGATTCTTCACCACTAGTGCCACCTGGGGAGCCCTGTTTTGTTCACGCGTGCTAAGTTGCTTCAGTTGTGTCCAAATTTCGACCCCATGGACTGTGGCTTGCCAGGCACATCTGTCCATGGGATTCTCCAGGCAAGAGTACTGGAGTGGGTTGCCATATCCTTCTCCAGCATTGCTAAAATAAAGCAGTAAGAAGACAATATGATGTACTGGGAAAGAGTTAAAAGTTTTAAATTCCAGCCTCATTGTTACCAGTGTTTTGTGACTTTAGCTTAACTCTCTAAGCTGGAGTTTCTTCATTTGTGAAATTAGGAAAATAAAATGTCTACAATCTAGCTATATGGTTCAGGTCAAATAAGATACAGAAGAAATTGACTATTGTAATGCTTAGCGTGCTCTGAATACTCTGCTTCCTTTTTTTAATCATCACATAAATTTGGCTGGTACTCTGCTTGCCCTTCTCTTACTAAGAGAAACACCCTTCCTTGCTATCTCCACCACTTCTACAGTGGCATCTACATCTGTTTTATGGTGATGCTCAAATCTGTATCATTGCTCCAAAGTTCTCTTTTGCACTTCAGTTGCTACATGTGAGTATCCCATAAAAAACTCAATCCCAAAGTGAACTGTCTTTTCTTATTATTTTATCCCCAAAATACATCCTTCTTGTGCAGTGCAAGTCTCATGAAATGATACTACCAACCACCAAGCCAGAAACCTGGGTATTATCTTAGAGTTGGCTCTTTTTCCTTCACTTCCATTTCTAATAGATGGACAAGTTTTATTGTTTTAGCTTTTTAATCTCTCTTTATATTATTATTGCTTTAATCAGCCTCTTGCCTCTTCTCAGCTTCTTTGCTCTTCCCCATGTCTCTTTCAAATGAGCTTCACTGTCACCAAAATGCTCTGAAGACAAAATTTACTATTCTACTTTTTGTAAAAAAAAAAAAAAATTTAGTTTTGGCTGTGCTGGGTCTTCATTGCTGTGTAGGGTTTTCTCTAGTTGCAGTGAGCAGGGGTACTCTTCACTGCCCTGTGAGGGCTTCTCATTGTGGTGGCCTCTCTTGCTGCAGAGCACGGGCTCCTGGGTGGCCCGGCTTTAGCAGCTGCAGCACAGTCTCAGTAGTTGCGGCTCCCGGGCTCTAGAGCACAGGCTCAATGGGCTCAATAATTGTGGCTCATGGGCTTAGTTGCTCTGCAGCATGTGGATCTTCCTGGACCAAGGGTCCAACCCATGTCTCCTGCATTGGCAGATGAATTCTTTACTACCGAGCCACCAGGGAAGCCCTATTTTTCTACATTTTAGCATACAAACTTCTGTGGCTCCCCCACGACATACACAGTAAAGTCTAAATTCCTCACTATGATATATTAAAGCCTCTCAGATCTGCAGATTTGTCTGAACTTACATGCCCCTTCTCCCACGGTAACCTCTGGCTATCATGAGTGTGAAGTTGTCTGCACACAGAATAATGTCCCAGGCTTTCTTGCATTACCAGTTCTGTTCCCTCATCTGACAGTGGCCCTTCTACCCCAGTTTCAGCCCAATCCATTCATCAAGCCATTGATAACAAGTTCATCACTCCACGCATCACTTGAACATTACTCCAAGAAGCCCTCTCTGATAGGCTCTTCCTGCATGAAATGAATCACTTTTTCCAGTGTGAATTCACTGTACCTTGTATCTGTTTCTATCACATGTTCTATAATTCATAAGTCACTTAGGCGTTTACATGATTGACTCCTTTTTCTACAGTTGCAAGTTTCTTAAAGGCAACAGCTATATCTAATTTCTTAATATTCCAAGTCTCTGCCAGTCAGTTTAGAAGACAGATGCCATGCTCAGAGTTTCTAACTTGAGGGCTGTTCAATAAGGAGACTCATTTCAAGGGGTACAGCAGGGAATTGGGGAATCAATAATGGATAAGTCAGAACTTGGAAGCTAACAGAGAGGAAAACCCATATGGAAGGATAAGGGAAGGGCAATTACAGAACCTGGAGAGGGTCATTATATAGAGAGGGCTTCCTGTGACCCCAAAATGGTGGCCTTTCAACAGTGATGCCATCAACCTGAAGCAGACTCCATAGGGAGAAAGAACTAAGATAATAAATATTCCTTCTCTGCTGCATGTGTGCATGCTCATTTGCTTCAGTCGTTTCTGACTCTTTCTGGCAACCCCATGGACTGTAGCCCATCAGGCTCCTCTGTCCACGGCATTGTCCAGGCAACAATACTGGGTTGGGTTGCCATGCCCTCTCCAGGAGATCTTCTCAACCCAGGGATCAAACCTGCTTCTCCGGTGTCTCTTGCATCTCCAGGCAAATTCTTTACCCACTGAGCCACCTGGGAAGCCCCTGACCCTGGCTAGTTAGCGTCTCCCATATTCTGAGCCCAAACCACAAGCCAGAGAGAAATGAAGCCCATTGATGCAGCCTATGTGGTTCGCTTTGAAGGGTGGTGTTTGAGGACAGAATACGTTGGAACAACAAAAAAATACATAATGAGGGGTCTGAAAGGGCTGACAGATCCTAATTGCTTAAAAAGTGTATGTTGAGTGAAAATTCATTGAAGGATTATTCACATAGCTTTGCCTCTTATACAAAATGGACAGTAAAGAGTTACACAAATTCTCTGAAATAGCATTTCTGCCAGCTTTATACAGGATTATGTTGTGCAGCCACTTAGCTGCTTCAGCAGAGAAATGCTTTAAAGGGAAAGAACGGAAAGCATTGGAGAGAAAGGGTTTTGTCATATTTCCTGGGGGAGAAATGTATTCCTGATGGTGTTACCCAGAAGGTGGTCCTTTCTGACAAAACGGTGATGCTTATGGAGGATAGATGGAAAAAGAAAAAATAGGAAGGCCTGCATATACAAATAAGCAAGTAGACACAACAAGACAGATGTCTAAATGAGAATGCCAACAGCACAGGGATAAAGAGAAGTGAGTGGAGAGAAGCAGCAGCAGTATGGCTAGAAAGAAAGGAGAAATGGAGAAATAAAGTGAGATAATAAGGATTTACAGCAAGGAAAGCAAGCAGTAGTATCAGCAGGAAAATGAGATATCCGTGCAAGGAATCTGTAAATCTCCCATGAAACTCACAACAACTGTGAGAGCCTTGGAATAGCATGTCTGCCAGCTTGGAAAGCTTGTCCAAGAAATGACAGGCTGCTCAGACAATAGGATCTGCAAGGACAATGTAGGTTCTTAAGGAAGATGAGGAAATAAGACCAAAAGATGAGATGATCGGGACCCAGGCCCGTCTGGATTGAAACGAATGCTTTCCCAACAATGAGAGATAGCTTTCACTAACTGTACTTGTAAAAATTCATTCTTTGCTGAGCTGATAACTTTTACACTCTGTGTATAAGGAACTACTTTCTAATGAATCATATAGTTGATTAAGGTTGGAATCATGTGGTGTCAAAATAGCCTAACCAGATATTTTTTTGAAAGAAATGAGTGACTTCATCAAGGATAGCAAGGAAAAATTATAGGAGGCCGTGTGACATTATCCTTAAGAATGAGGACTCCACATCAGACATATGTTTGTGTCAGTTGTTCTTCTACAAGGAATCCGTTATGTTAACTTGGTTTCCATCTTAGTTCCTTTTTATGTATAATGAGGATGTTAGTCCCTCATCAGAAGTTTCTTACGAGGATTAGAAGAGTTGTGTGTGCATGCTAAGTCACTTCAGTCATGTCCAACTCTTAGAGACCCTATGGACTTTGGCCCACAAGCTTCCTCTGTCCATGGGATTAGAAGAGTTAAGACATTTTAAATTTTACATAGTCAATGCACATTAACACAATGTCTCACAAATATTATGTGCTCTAATCCTAAACTACTATTCCTTCTAATGGAGGCTACTTTGTTACTTGATTTGCATAAAGTTGAAAGAAAACTTAAAAAACTGTTATATTTTGAAGAATGCAAAATATTGCACAAATTTATATCATTATTATTACATATAATTATTTATGATGTATCTGGTATAGGGGACTAGATCTAAAAGTAGTTTGAAATTAGCAATTTGTAGCACATCAAAATGCCATACCTATATTGAATTGTTGCATCATCATACTGCATTATAATATCCCTTGGTATCCTCAGGGACTTGGTTCCAGGACTTGTTGCAGATACCAAAACCCAAGGATGCTCAAGTCTCATAGTTGGGCCTCAAGATCCACAGTTCAGCAGGAACAGATTTAACCAAACACAGACCGTGTACTGCTGTATATTTACTGGGAAAAAAAAAAAAAAAAACCTCAAGTATAAACAGACCCACAAAGTTAAAACTCATGTTGTTCAAGGGTCAACTGTTATTATAGTGATGGATGAATGCAGAATATTATTTTATGAATTTAACTGTATGTTAGTCACTAAACTTGGAGAAGGCTATGGCACCCCACTCCAGTACTCTTGCCTGGAAAATCTCATAGATGGAGGAACCTGGTAGGTTGCAGTCCATGGGGTTGCGAAGAGTCGGACACGACTGAGCGACCTCCCTTTCCCTTTCCCTTCCCTAGTCACTAAACTACAATGTCATAAGATGTCCCAGGTTTTAAATTACAATTTCTATTGAGTTACATGGTTTTAAAAACCATAATAGAGCATAGCATCCTGTATTTTTATCATCTAAATCTTAGTTTCAAGAGTTATTTCACTTTACAAGTAAAGCAACAACCTGTGTTTAATACATAGTGGATATTTCTGACCAAATAGATAAGACTTGTTTTGATTAAAATTGTGTTAAGTCAGGAATAAAACACATGGGAAAAAAATCTTAATGGTTAATCACTTTTAGCTAAATAAAAGTCTTTGTAAATGTGACTGATGAATCTAACTGAAAAATGAACAGGTTTTAAATACCTTGGAGCCAAGAAAACAGTGCAACACACTCCACATTCCCATACCACACTTTCCAACTACTTCCTCCAGCAAATGAAAACTACAGGTAAGCCAAAATCCACCCTTGCACAAAGTAATATTTATCATGTAGAACTTCTTTGCCATAACTTAAAAATTATGATTTTTGAGTCAAAACATTGAAAGGTTTTCTGTTCATTTCTATTTTATCTTGACTCATTGTAGAAAAATGTTCAAAATTATATTTTCATCAGAAGAAAACAACGAAATGGGTTGGTTGTGGTGTACTTACTAGAAGTCACTGAGGCTTTGGTATATGCAGAACAAGTGTACTTTCTTAGTATTTTCCTAGTCCTGGGACCAACACAAATCGGTAAAACATGAAGAGACCTGAGGTCAGATATTTCAACTATTTTAATCCAGAACTGTCTTGATTCTGTATCTAGAATGCCTATAAAATTAAATTCAAAGTCATTCTTCTGTCCCAACATCCCTGAATAAAACTCACAGTGCACTCTTCCCCTTCCCTTAACAGTGATTAACTAAAGAGGTGACAGTACTTCTGAAATTGGGCAGAAGGAGGGAAGCCAAATAGATATGTGATTTTAAATGACCCTACCCCCAAATTATTCTACTGAGTTTCCTAAGAGCATGGACCATTCTTCCTATTGTCTCTTACTGAGAATCTCTGGGCAGAAAACAAGGATCACAGTAATGGTAAATAGGAAATACTTCTAATGAAATGTTGCAAAAAAGAAAATGATATTTAATTTTCATAAACTAAAATGTATCAAGCACTTTTTAGACACTTTTGAAGGTTTTAAATGTATTGCTTCATTTGAAGTTCATGATAACATTAAGTATGATTTCCAAACAAGTGGGGTACCCAGGCAAGAGAGGGTAAAATATTTCACTAAGAGTAAAGAGCAAGTGAAAAGTGATAGAACCAAGATTTACACCTAGGCTGTCTGGCTCCACAGTCCACACTCTGAGCCATAATCTTATATTGCACAGAAGATGCATTTTTGCTAAAATGTAAACAAAACTGCATTTTTTTTAACGTAAAGGA
This sequence comes from Bos indicus x Bos taurus, assembly GCF_003369695.1. Lineage (NCBI taxonomy): Eukaryota > Metazoa > Chordata > Mammalia > Artiodactyla > Bovidae > Bos > Bos indicus x Bos taurus. The sequence continues at coordinate 20,951,115 of NC_040081.1, read as the reverse complement.
CATAATTTTGTTGCTTTACACCACCATGTTCTTGCTTATGCTGTCAAGTTTGTCTCTCAACTTTTGCTTTCTTTGCTATTGTTCATCCTTTAAGACTCATCTTGGTCACAGTCTCCTTCAAGACTTCCTTGGAGTAAACAAAAGTTATCTGCTCTGTGCTCTGAAGTAAACCCATAACTAATTCCATCAGCTTGTTAACTTACTCGCTCTCTAATACAGTTCTCAGGGCTCCCATGAGTCAGATATTGTACTAGTTGGCGTGCTTGCTCGGTCGCTAAGTTGTGTCTGACTCTTGTGACCCCATGGACTGTAGCCCCGTAGGTTTCTCTCTGTTCATGGGATTTTTCCAGGCAAGAATACTTGAGTGGGTTGCCATTTCCTCCTCCAGGGGTTCTTTCCAACCCAGGGATCAAACCTGCGTCTCCTGCATTGGCAGGCCATTCTTTACCGCTGAGCCACTTGGGATATGTATCATTTAAATTGCTTGTTTTAAGAACCTCTAACTTGGATGGCAAGCCTTACTCAATTTTGCATCTTCCGAGTTTGGTAAAATGGCTGGCACATAGCATGCTTAATGTTTTTTAACTGGAATAAAGATTAGTCATTGTATCTAGCTATGTTAAAGAATCGTTGACCAAAACCGTCCACCTCGGCCAGTCACGATAATAACCACTTGCCTGAGTTGTCTCACAATAAGAGGTCCTTAAGGACGCCATGCTGCTGCCGGAAAACTAACCGGAGAATTCTGGAGGAGCCAAAACAAGGGAGGAGAGGCCAACCCATGAAGTGTCTCATAAAACTAACCTGGAAGAATTCTGGAAGGACCATAGGAGAAGTAGACACCAGCCAATCCCTCCTGTCGATCTCCCAGAAACCCTCATGCTGAAATCTGCTTTGACTGAGAAATGCGCGCACTGTCAGAAAGGACCCTGAGTCAGACCAAACGTGGGCCAAGCAAGATGATTGGCCAGAGACAACCCGGAAACTAACCCCATTACCATAGAACCTGGACTGCTAGCCACTTGGGCTAACCCAGTGGCTCAGAGGTAAAGAATAGGCCTACAATGCAGGAGTCGTAGGAGACGTGGGTTTGATCCCTGGAGGAGAGCACGGCAACCCACTCCAGTATTCTTGCCCGGAGAATCCCATAATCAGAGGAACCTGGCCGGCTATAGTCTATAGGTTCACAAAGAGTAGGATACGACTGAAGCGACTTCGCATGGCACAGCACAGGGAGCCTTGTGGTAGAGCGGTTCTCCTGGCTTCCCTCACTCCTCTGCTCTCCGCCCAGTTGCCCTTTCCCAATAAAGTCTTCTGCTTTGTTAGTATGCATTTCTCCTCCAATGATTCATATCCGAGTGTCAGACAAGAGTCCACTCTCAGGCCCTGGAAGGCGTCCCCCTTCCTGCAACAGTTACATAAATATCAAGCAAGGATCCATAGCAACACACAGGCCTGTTCAAAACACCAAGAAAAGGTAGGTAGAGATTCAGAAAGAAATATAAGTCCTTGCATAAAATCTTCTTGTAATTTGTTTAATTGGGTTTCCCTGATGGCTAAGCAGATAAAGAATCCTGCAGTGCAGAAGACATTGGAAACTGGGGTTGGATCTCTGGGTCTGGGAAGATCCCCTGGAGGACGAAAAGGCAACCCACTCCCGAATTCTTGCCTGAAAAATCCCAAAGGATCTCAGAAAGTCGGATGTGACTGATCAACTAAGCAAGCAATTTATTTAATTATTCAGTTGGCCAAACAGTTCCTTCGAGCTTTTCTGCATGATGTTATGGAAAAACATGAATGAACTTTTTGGCCAACCCACTATGTTCACCATTTTTAACTACCTTTATTTGTCAAGTCCTATGTTAGGTACTAGAGAGAATATGGGTATAAAAAAATGTATAGAGTTTATTCCCATGTCACATGTAGTGTAGTGGCGGAAAATAGAGTATGTACCAGGCCATTTCAAATGCATGTGGTAACGACTGCATTAATAAAGTTAGAAAAAGAAAGCACTTTGGACTGGAGTGATGAGAGAGTGCTTCCAAGAAGAGGAGGCACTCAAATTGCAGCTTGAATATATAAAATTCTAATTGGTAGCAAAAAGGAATTTCAGGAACAGAGAAGAGCCTAAACATAAACATTGTAGAGGAATAATATTTTGAGATATTAACTGAGATTTGCCTCTTGTTTTTCCTTTAACTCTTTGTACTGTATTCCTCCTCTCACATTGTGGGAAAGATAGACTACACAAAGAAAAATCTTCTGATTTTCAAAAACTAAAGCTTTTAAACCTCAAAAGGCAAGGCTTTTACACTGAAAGAAGCTAAGCCCTGAACCATTCAAGGTAATACGTTTATGCCATAAACAAGGAATAAAGAACTATACCTCCCTACTCAGACTACATGAAGATTGCACAGACTAAGAAAAATGGGACATAACCCAGGAGGAAGCTAGGGCTTAGAGGTTGTTAGATTCCTGAAAAGAACCCTGTCCTGTGCCCTCCCTTAACTTCGGTAAGCATAATTAAACCCTTAGGCTTGAGATACCAGAACTGGGATAGAGGCACGTCAAACCCCAGAATGAGAACAATAAGGGCCAGTCGTGATCAAACACTGAATAGGGTCAGGCATTATTCTGACCAAATCTTGAGTCATATCCAGATTATGAGGGTCTGACCATTATAGTAACCCCATTTTATAGGCCATACAACTAAGGGCTTCCCTGGTGACTCAGTGGTAAAGAATCAACCTGCCAATGCAGGAGACATAGGAGTTGTGGGTTCAATCCCTAAGTTAGGAAGATCCCCTGGAGGAAGAAATGGCAACCCACTCCAGGTTTGTGCCTGGGAAATGCCATGGACAGAGGAGCCTGGTGGGCTACAGTCCATGGGGTCGCAAAGAGTTTGACACAACTGAGCGACTGAGCAGGCACACACACAACTATGTCACAGAGAGGTTAAATAAGATATCCAAAGCCATCCCACTAGAAATGGCAGATTTGGTCTTTGGATCCCCGTCATCTGATTCTAAATAGGGCTCCCAATTTTTTGTGTGCAATCTAAGGAAGACACATTGTGCTACCTAAGATTTAGCTTCTAACACCGGCTAGGTTTAGGGATCAACATGAAAAACAAGTTCAGTTATAGAAAAAGAAAATTATTCTTTTTTTTGCATGACTGAATTGTGGGCATAATCATCATAATAATGATAGCTTTTACATGAATGATCCATTTTAAATCCTCCAATGGCTCTATGAGCATATTATTATCAATTTAAATGTGAAAAAAATGAAAGACCACATATATTAACTTGGCCGAGTCATCATAGTTAGTAGGTGGTCCAGCAGTATTGGAACTCAGGCAATCTGACTCCCAAGTCTACGTTCCCAGTTTCTATGCCATCGTTTTTCAGGAAACAGCAACTGTGGTGTCCACACAAATGCACTGCTTACATCTCCTCCAACGGGCAACTTGATTGATGCCCCAACATGACCACTGTCCCTTTAGGCCCACCTCTGCATTTACTCTGATACTACACCTCCTGCTAGTTGCTCCCACTCAATGACAGACCCTGAGGAGGATACACGTGGGACTCCTCCGATGGGGGTTTTGGCTCAAGGACTCCCATCGTCCTCACCAAATCTTATGTGAACTGTGTTGCAGTCAGTGATTCTACTTTATTCTCCTTGCTTGCTTCTCTCCTAACACAGCTGTCAAACCTATACCATGATCTGAAGCTTGCCCTCACCTTCTGCTGTTTCTTCCTTCGATATATCTCTTGTATGTTGTCTAACCCTCTTTTGGCATCTGCTTCTCGGTGAACCCCAACTATTGCACGTGGTACTAAGAGTGAACAGAGAAAACAGTGGCAAGGTGGGTATTTAATTATGTCTCACTAATGGCACCCCAAATCCAGTACTCTTGCCTGGAAAATCCCATGGATGGAGGAGCCTGGTGGGCTGCAGTCCATGAGGTAGTCGGACACAATGAAGTGACTTCACTTTCACTTTTCACTTTCATGCATTGGAGAAGGAAATGGCAACCCACTCCAGTGTTCTTGCCTGGAGAATCCCAGAGACAGAGGAGCCTGGTAGGAGGCCATCTATGGGGTCGCACAGAGTCGGACACAACTGAAGTGACTTAGCAGCAGCAGCAGCAACCATCCACTTTGAGTGAAAGATGGGTCACAGAAATGCCCTGGCACAAAGCCCAATTGCTAAAGATTTCACTCTGGGTGATGATTTGCCTTTCAGGCACAATGGTTCAGACATTTAAAATAGAGTTGTGTTGGCTGGTTACTGCTATATTGTACTGATATTGACATCCTACAGAGAACGGGACACTAAGGAGCATTATAAATAGTTAACATAAGAGCTAAAGGGATGCGTGTGCATGCTCAGTCGCTCAGTCTTGTCTAACTCTTTGTGACCCCGTCAATTTTAGCCCACCAGGCTCCTCTGTCCATGGAATTTTCCAGGCAAGAATACCAAAGTGGGTTGCCTACTGCAGAGGATTGTCCCAACCCAGAGATGGAACCTGCAACTCTTGGATCTCCTGTATTAGGAGGTGGACTCTTTACCACTGTGCCAACTGGGAAGCCCAGGGAGATTCTCAGTAAGCTACAAAAAGCCCTTATCTCTTTGAATGAAGAACAGATCAGCTAAATTTTCAGACCAAAGATCCAATAAGTCACAGAGTTCCAGAGACCTGAGAATGCTCAGAAGAGGAAGATCTATTACACAAAATGCAGGGGTTTGTTTGGGAAAACCTGAGATCTTAAAATATAAGTGGGGACATGCAGACAGTTGCCCCTGAAGGTGTTTGCTCTGCACTGACCCCTCAAAACTTGCACTGACTACTCAGAGGTGGCCTATAGCTTCACCCCCATGGGTTAGAAGATGCCGCAAAAGTTACAATTCTACATGGCAACTGATATCCCTTAAATCAGTGGTCCCCAAACTTTTTGGCACCAGGGTCCAGTTTCATGGAAGAAATTTTTTTCCATGGACCTGGGAAGGGGGGATGCTTTGGGGATGGTTCAAGCATGTCACATTTATTGTGTACTTTATTTCTATTATTACTGCATCAGCTCCACTTCAGATCATTAGGCATTCGATCCCAGAGGCTGGGGACTCCTGCCTTAAAGGACCAACCTCCATCTCCTCTCCTGGATTCCAGGACCTAACTAAAGCTAAATCCTGGGAAAACCCAGCTGGTTGTTGTTGGGCTTAATAAGGGAGGATGGAGACTGCATGTGAATGTACTTGTGAGAATTAGCTCGCCTGTACCAGCAAGAGCCTGGAAAGTAGCCCAGCGTTTGCATTTAGAAAGTGCTTAATCAAGAGGGTTGGAATATAAGACTAGGTAAGGAAAAATTCATTGACTTGGATGAAAGGGGCAATTTCTGCAAATTTAGCTTCCTGACAAAAGCCCTCAGGGAGTGGGCAAATTCGCAACTTGATTGATTAGCCTAAGATCTTTTTGAAAGGGTTCTACATGACAACATGCGTGCTACCCAAACTTTCATCCTGCATGCTCCTTCCACACAACTTTTCCGTTCTACAAGTCCTCCCCTCCTTCTCCTACTCCTTCCCAGAATAAATCTCTTTCACCTCTAATCCTATTGTATTTTCTGCTTCTAGGTGGACCTATGTTGCTGTTGTTTAGTAGCTCAGTCGTGTCTCCACCAGGCTCATCTGGCCATGGGGTTTCCCAGACAAGAATATTTTTGGTGTGGATTGTTGTATACTGGCACAAGCAGTAAACACACCCAGTCAAAGATTTCACAGAAGCAAAAAGAGGACGTGAGATTGGAAACTAAGGTCTAGATCTGATAACACACCTTAAAATCGTATCTCCACCTGCTCGGTGAGGTGTTGTAGTGAGATAACTGTTTATTTATAGCAAGTAATTAACATAAACAAAGGTTGCTGGGAGTATCATAATTGGGGATTCAGGGTGAGAAAAAAGGGATTAGGAATCAAACAATTGAAAATCATTTTAACTTTTTATTTTTTCATTTTAACTTTTTAAAAACTTGAGATAGTAATGGATATATCCTTTATGTGGGTAGGTGATACAGTTATATTAAAATGACTAACCAAGGGCAAATAAGAGGAGGTCAGCGATTCTCTTTTTCAACTTGCCTTGTAGAAGTCTCCAGAACTCCAAGGCCCAGTTAGGAGGTCCTTCATTCACCATGAGCAGAGCTTTGGTGAAGTAAGAGAGGGACCAGGCATTCACAGAAGTTAAGAAAGTGTTACCTGATCAGATATGAAAAGTTAATACATTTACAAATGAATTCATTCATTTAAAAATGAAACACCACAGTGTTGATGTCCAGTAAAAAATCATTAACTAATAATTAAGAAGGAACTATTTGTCATTTGGATGAAAGAGCGCTTCCACGGCTGAAGGCAGGGTAAGAGAAGAGACCTCAACAATGCAGGCTTCTTTCAAAGTTGCCTTTGTTTGGTGATTGCTTTTCAGTTATGTCCATTGCTTTACATATGTTTTTGCTTCCAAAATAATAAAAATATGGAAGGATATCAATCATTCCTTTAAAAAAGTAATATAAATGAAAATTAATGTCATGCTGCTACAGACATTGAAAATACATGAAGCTTATTAAAATGTGTTTGTTTGGAGTCTACTTTAAAGGGCTTCCCTGATAGCTCAGCTGGTAAAGAATCCGTCTGCAATGCTGGAGACCTGGCTTCGATCCCTGAGTCGGGAAGATTCCCCTGGAGAAGGGAAAAGCTACACACTCCAGTATTCTGGCCTAGAGAATCCCCATGGACAGAGGAGCCTGGTGGGCTACAGTCCATGGAGTCACAAAGAGTCAGACATGACTGAAGTGACTTAGCACAACATTATTTGTATACTTGTTTCAGTGGAAGGGCTTTCCAGGTGGTGCAAGGGGTAAAGAACCTGCCTGGCAATGCAGGAGACTTAAGGGAGGTGGGTCTGATCCCTGGGTCAGGAAGATCCCCTGGAGGAGGGCATGCCAACCCACTCTAGTATTCTTGCCTAGAGAAGTCCATGGGCAGGGGAGCCTGGAGGCTACTGTCCATAGCTTTGCACAGACATGACTGTGCAGACATGACTGAAGTGACTTAGCACACATGCATGTTTTAGTAGAAGATTTCGAGAAATACATAATGTTCATGTAATTATTTAAGTTTGTGAGCTATTTGTGATATTAATTCTGAAGAGCTATGTTTTTAGGAATGAACACAGTACTGGATCCTCTTAGGTGACTTCTTACCCTAAAGAAGAAACATGCAAATAAATAACTAAACATTTACTTTTGTGAAATGTTACAGAAAAATTACAGCAGTAATTATATTTGAATTATCTAATATCAAGTTACATGAGAATTCTTTTTGTCAACTGTCATTTAGGCTTTTACATTGAATTTACAGTGAATGTATCAATATTATCAATGTTGTAAACATAAATGCCTTGTTTTTAGGATGACAACCATCTCTTTAAAAAAAAAAATCTAGTGTTAATACGTATGTGTATAAATTCTATTAATGACTCAGGAATGACAAATAAATTGAAAATTCATAAATATGGATAGAGAGTCATTATTGTCTAACCACTTATTATAAATAAGATATTCCATATAGATTGAAAGCATTCATTGTCATAAATAAAAGCAAGCGTAATTATACTTCTGATAAGCATATTTAAATGTCATACTTAGATTTCACAGCAGTGTCCCTGGATCAAACTTTTCATGTTGATATCTGTAGTAAAGTTCTATTTTAATGAAAAAAAAGTTGCCTCTTACTATTCAAATATAATGAGACTCTTAATTCAGGAGTTTACAAATTATTCTTTCTTAGCATTACCTATTGTAGGTGTTTTATTTTTATACAAATGCATTTTAATCTGATTTGGCTTCTCAAGATCTTGTACTCACCCCTGAATCACTGGTCTATACATTTATTAATCAAAATGGGCTCCCTCCTCCTCTTCAGTGTGAAGGATGTGAAATCAATCCACCTTAGCTACAGGGACAGAGAGAAGAGGGTGGTCTCTCTCATGCTGGCCACAGAAAGAGTATGGATTCAATTACTTACTGCCTTGTTTCTCCAACAGTATAACAGGCTCCACTTCTTCCTTGTCTAGTAAGAGATTTAAGTGCCAGCAATGATGAGAATGTTCACTTCCCCATGCAATGGAAAATTACTGCATTTACCCGCACTGCATCCACTCCCCCTTATTATGGTTTGACTCTGCTCTTCCTCCTACACTGATTCTCCACTCCTTTAGTAGAGTTGAGGGTAGTACACTTTTGAGCTCCCTGTATTCCTAAGTGAAATTCTGGTGTACAGAATTTAGACTTTCTTTTCCACCAAAGAACAAATATATTAAGCTATCATTTCTACCCATAGTTCAGCTTCTTCAATTGCGCCATCTTTGTCTTCAGGGTAATCATTTAAGTCTTTTCTTATATACACAGTTTTATCATTTGATAATAAATGGGAAATGCAACTTTGCCATTCCTAAGAATAGCAAATAAGAATTTTCTCATAAGCATAAAGTAATTGAGATCAAGATGAAAAAAATTAAGTGTGCTGAAACTTGATAAACCCTTGGCTTCCATCATACTCATTGGGCTGAATCCAGTGAAATGAAGGTTCAACCATGAGGTAGCAAATACAACTGAACAATCTGTGGGAAAGGCATTAAAGTTGGTGGTGAAAATCTAGTCTCTATTTTGAGATTTGATGACCTTAGTTCCCTGAAACAAATCCTCTCATGTATAATTCTACAGCTAATCTTCCTCATAATCAACATTTGTACACATTTCTATAAAGTAACGGGTTAACTGTAAGGAATGGAATTTTGCTGGTAAGTCTATCAAACTCGTTGTAAATTGTCTTCTTTATCCCAGAAATAGTGTTGTGCTCATGTAGATCCAATCAGAGACATACTGGTATTGTGTGCACCTGTGTGTTGTGTGTGTGTTTATGCATATACATGACTAATTAATAAAAATGGATCTTTCAAGTTAACTAAATAGAGTTATCATACAATTATACAGAAATTAATTATCCTATTAGAATTCCAGTGAAGATGTTTCTCTGCCTCCTCCCTCCTGCTGCTTCCTTGTCCATTAACCCTTCAATAAAACATGATGTAGTAGGTATTTATCATCATCTCCCTTTCCTTCTTTCTTCCCTCCTTCCCCCTTCTCTTCCTCCCTTTCTTCCCTCTTTCCTTATCTCTCTTTTCTCTCTTGTACTTTCTCTCCTTCTTCTTTTTTTCCTTCTTCAATCTTTCCTTTCTTCCTCCCTTTCATTCATTTTTTTTTTTTCTGCCCTTGGTACCTATTTCCCTTTTTGTTTCTGTCATTACCCTGATTTTCCCTGGAAACTACTATTAATTCCTTCTCAGTAAATGTGGTAGGGAGAGGCTGATCTCCACCCAGATCTTAAGGACAGGCCAAGATTAAACAAAATTTTTCATATTACATTTGTATAAGATACACCAGCGCTTCACTCTTTACAGGGACTAGCTAAGTGTTGGGCACAAAATCCAGTATAGGCCAATTGGATCCACCAAGAATTAGCTCCAGGATTTTTGCTAAATTTGTCAGGAAAGAAAAGTTTTCCCTTTACACAAATTCCTAGCAATGGAAGGTAAACATTTACAGGCAGTAGTGGCCAAAACATAAATCAATAAGGCCTCAAAATAAAACCAACTTACAGTACTACAGGCAGAGAGGTCTGAGTCTTTCCTTAGGACTTTTCAATTACCTGACATAAAAAACTCCTTTCATTGTTTCCTTTCATTCCTACCATTGTGAGTAGTTACAGTTTTTACCTTAAAGTGACTTGCTGAAATAAAAAATTCTCAACAGAATGATTTTCCTACAAACCAGTACTTCATTTACTCTTCTAGAAAACAAGAAGCTAATTATATTGAATCTAACCATCTGATTTGTGGTTCCAACTTAGCAACTCAAGAAAAGTCTGAGAAATTTAGAAACATACTTATGAAGATATGGATACACTAGATTTTTTGTTATCTATTTATTTTTTCATCCTTTATACAACTCTGCAGTTGTAATTTGACTAGGAGCATAAAGAGTGGGCTCCCAGGTGGCACTGGTGGTAAAGAACCTGCCTGCCAATGCAGAAGACTTAAGTGACATGGAAGTGATCCCTGTGTCGGGAAGACTGCCTGGAGGAGGGCATGGCAACCAGCTCCAGTACTCTTGCATGGAGAATCCCATGGACAGAGGAGCCTGGCAGGCTACAGTCCATAGGGTCGAAAAGAGTCAGACATGACTGAAGGGACTTAGCATGCACACATAAAGAGTGACATACTTTACTTCCTTTTAAATGCTTTAGGACTTCTAGTGAAATGCCTTTTTGAAACTATAACCCATCATTTAAGAATCTATTTCCTCAGGAGTCTCTGAATAAACCAGTAAGTAATTTATTAAATAAGGTTCACCTAGGAGTCATTGTTTACTTAATTCTCTTTTTAAAGGTAAGTAGATGAGACAGTCACGTACAGTGTAAGTATTAAAATGATTGAAAAGGGCTATTCAGCCACACTCCAACGGCAGTGAATAGCCTCACTGTCTCAAAATTCACAAAGTAAGACATATTAACTTTATGTCATGAATAAAATGCAAATTTATCTTCCAATTACAATTGATATTTTAGAGTTTACTATTGGTGGCAGCTGTAGGGACAATTAAAGAATTCTAATTAAAGCTACTTGAAACAGATAAAACCTATGCCAGATTCCTCCATCTAAGGCAGTTTCTGTTAAAGATGGAAAAGGATCAACAGTGATTTTTAATTTAAATCAAGAACAGGTTTGTTTACCTATTACATGCTACTCCCACTAATAACATAAGGAATGCATACATAGATTATGTAATGAAGGATATAAATGTTCAACATTGGCAGAGTTGTGATGATTACGGACAAGAATTAATCAGCATTCCTCATGCCATACACAATGCAGTTAGAATAGAAACAGCAAATCTGTTCAAGTAATGCAAACAAGCTGCATAAAAGGCTAAACAAGTAAAAGTATATCATCAGCCACGACTCAAATTACATCTTCAAATTGTGTGCCAGCTTCCTCTAAATTAGCCACTTAAGAAAGTCTCTGACAGACTTTATAAAACTGGAAAGTATTGCGTTTTCTCAGGTTTACAATTTTGTCATAGTATGGGAGTGCATTTAATAATTCAGGGTATAAATTAACCCTTACTTGATGCAACAGATAGAGTGGAAACTTATGTAATGTTTTTCTTAATTGTGAATCTGTCGATAACCCTCAGAAGTTCTACAGCTATCCATGGGGACAAAGTTGCTCAGATTGCCAAAGAACATGTCAACTGTAGTTTTACCACTAAATTTTTTTCAGGTTTTTTTATTCACGTTTCGTATGGGTCTCAACATTTTCCATCAAACTGTGAAATCAAGCATTTCAGTTTTTGTTGTTGTCATTCCTTGTTTTCTTGTTTTGAATATATTGAGGGTCCTTGAGATTTTAAAGGACTGAAATAATTACCATTTGTTTCTTTCAGATTTGGAACTACTCATTGTTTAATCATTGTTTAAAAGAAATGCAAAAAGGCAGAATAGTTGTCTGAGGAGATCTTACAAATACCTGTAAAAAGAAGAGAAATGAAAGGAGAAAAGGAAAGCTATACCCATTTGAATGCGGAGTTCCAAAGAATAGTAAGGAGAAATAAGTAAGCCTTTCTCAGTGATCAATGCAAAGAAATAGAGGAAAACAATAGAATGGGAAACACTAGAGATCTCTTCAAGAAAATTAGAGATACCAAGGGAACATTTCATGCAAAGAGGGGATCGATAAAGGACATAAATGGTATGGACCTAACAGAAGCAGAAGATATTAAGAAGAGGTGGCAAGAACACACAGAACTATACAAAAAAGATCTTCATAACCCAGATAACCACAATGGTGTGATCACTCACCTAGAGCCAGACATCCTGGAATGTGAAGTCAAGTGGGCCTTAGGAAGCATCAATAAGAAGAAAGCTAGTGGAGGTGATGGAATTCCAATTGAGCTATTTCAAATCGTAAAAGATGATACTGTGACAGTGCTTCACTCAATAGGCCAGCAAATTTGGAAAACTCAGCAGTGGTCACAGGACTGGAAAAGGTCAGTTTTCATTCCGATCCCAAAGAAAGGCAATGCAAAAGAATGTTCAAACTACTGCACAATTGTACTCATCTCACACGCTAGTAAAGTAATGCTCAAAATTCTCCAAGTCAGGTCTCAACAGTATGTGAAACAAGAACTTCCAGATGTTCAAGCTGGTTTTAGAAAAGGCAGAGGAACGAGAGATCAAATTGCCAACATCCGTTGGATCATTGAAAAAGCAAGAGAGTTCCAGAAAAACATCTACTTCTGCTTTATTGACTATGCCAAAGCCTTTGACTGTGTGGCTCACAACAAACTGAGGAAAATTCTTAAAGAGATGGGAATACCAGACCACCTTACCTGCCTCCTGGGAAATCTGTATGCAGGTCAAGAAGCAACAGTTAGAACTGGACATGGAACAACAGACTGGTTACAAATCAGGAAAGGAGTACATCAAGGCTGCATGTCACCCTGCTTATTTAACTTATATGCAGACTACATCATGTGAAATGCCAAGTTGGATGAAGCACAAGCTGGAATCAAGACTGCCAGGAGAAATATCAATAACCTCAGATATGCAGATGACACCACCCTTAATGCAGAAAGTGAAGAAGAACTAAAGAGCCTCTTGATGAAAGTGAAAGAGGAGAGTGAAAAAGTTGGCTTAAAGCTCAGTATTCAGAAAACTAAGATCATGGCATCTGGTCCCATCACTTTATGGCAAATAGATGGGGAAACAATGGAAACAGTGACAAACTTTATTTTTCGGGGCTCCAAAATCACTGCAGAATGGTGACTGTGGCCATGAAATTAAAAGACTCTTGCTCCTTGCAAGGAAAGTTATGACCAACCTAGACAGCATATTAAAAAGCAGAGACATTACTTAGGCAACAAAGGTCCGTGTAGTCAAAGCTATGGTATTTCCAGTAGTCAGGTATGGATGTGAGAATTGGACTATAAAGAAAGCTGAGTACCGAAGAATTGATGCTTTTGAACCGTGGTGTTGAAGACTCTTGAGAGTCCCTTGGACTGCAAGGAGATCCAACCAGTTCATCCTAAAGGAGATCAGTCCTGAAGCTGAAGCTCCAATACTGTAGCCACCTGATAGGAAGAACTGACTCATTTGAAAAGACCCTGATGCTGGGAAAGATTGAAGGTGGGAGGAGAAGGGGATGACAGGATGCAATGGTTGGGTGGTATCACTAACTCAATGGACATGAGTTTGAGTAAACTCTGGGAGTTGGTGATGGAGGGCTGGCATGCTGCAGCCCATGGACTCGAAAAGAGTCAGACATGACTGAGCGACTGAACTGAACTGATTGTTTAATCCTCAGAACTCTGGTGATAAGGATTCAGTGGGAAACTTGTGATAGACAGAGATTTCTGTCAAATGGTAGGTCTGGAATGGAAAACTCAGGTCTAAGGAAATTCGGGTACAAAATGCTTTCTCTTGTATACAATAATGAAGGAACACTTCTAGTCACATTCTCTGAAGTGCATTTAGGCTATTAATGAAAATAGGCATGACTATCTCTGTAAAGAATCAAGGGCAAAGAAGAAAAACAACAAATACTAAGAAATTTTCACTCTCACTTTTATAGTCATGAGCCAGCTTGCTCTTCATGAAGGAAAGTTTAGACATGTTTGAAAACCTCATTCCTTTCTTATGACTGGGATTCAACTAAACAATCTTCATTCTCAATTTGTAGTTTTAGTATCTATCCACTTTCTGCTCAAACATTTAGGTTCCCAGAGATGTTAAATAAGAGAAATGATTTTATATCTTTTGATGGAATTTCTAACAGACAGATAAATTATACTGAGTACAGAATTATGCTTTATTTTTTTAATGCACTAATTTTGGTCAGCATTAAACATTGAACTTCATGTATATACATGTATTTTAGGAGAAAAGATTGTTGTATATAATTATTGCATTAGAATGTTTGTGAATAAATACAAATAATGAATGTAAGCTTTTGTATGCAGTGGAGATGGGATAAATTGAGGGGGATGAATAATCAGTCACTTGTGGATGAAGGGTAAGGATTGAGGTAACAAAAGGTCAAAAGAATATGGGTCACTGGGAAGAGGGGGAAATGGAAGAATTCACCTGTAGTTTTTCCTGGGTTTCCATTTCTTCTCTGGACTTTCCTGGTGGCTCAGACGGTCAGGAGTCTGCTTGCAACGCAGGAGACCTGGGTTTGATCCCTGGGTTGGGAAGATCCCCTGGAGAAGGAAATGGCAACCTACTCCAGTATTCTTGCCTGGGAAATCCCATGGATGGAGGAGTCTGGTGGGGTACAGTCTACAGGGTTGCAAAGAGTTGGACATGACTGAGTGACTTCACTTTCCATTTCTTCTGTACTTTTGTCAGTATGGAAGAAAGGCGCTAATTAAATGATGATTAGAATGAAGGTGAACATACAACTGTGGCAGGTGAGTCCCAGATCTCAGTCTTTGCCCTTCCTCTCTTTTATTTATCTACACTCGCTTTGACAATCTCATCCAGGCTCATTATTTTAAAATTTATATCACCAGCCCATAAATCTACCTTGAACTCCAAGTCCATAGATCCAATTGTATGCTTGACATCTTGAATGTTTGAGAAGCAGCTCAAATTTAGCACATCTAAACCCAAAATTCCACCCCACTCCAGTACTCTTGCCTGGAAAATCCCATGGATGGAGGAGCCTGATGGGTACAGTCCATGGGGTCACTAAGAGTTGGACACGACTGAGCGACTTCCCTTTCACTTTTCACTGTCATGTATTGGAGAAGGAAATGGCAACCCACTCCAGTGTTCTTGCCTGGAGAATCCCAGGGACGGGGGAGCCTGGTGGGCTGCCGTCTATGGGGTCGCATAGAGTCAGACATGACTGAAATGACTTAGCAGCAGCAAACCCCAAATTCAGCCTTTGCTTCTCAGTTAAGGGAAAGGCAACTTCACTTTTCCAGTTATTCACATCAAAGGCCTTGGAGTTATTAATTTCTCTCATTCTTACATACCTAAAGCTCTACCTATTCAAATTCTATTTCCTTCATTTCCAACTATGTGCTGAATTCAACCTTTTTACAACCTCCAAGGCTGCCACTCTAATTCCACCACTTTCTTCTACTTGGATATGGCAATGGTCTCCCCAGACTGGTCTCCCTTCTTCCATTCCTGACCTTCTGTAGTCTTTTTCTTAATCCAACACAGTAGCCAAAGTAGTCCTTTTATAAGTTGGATCATTCTCTCTCCAATTAAACCCTCCAAATATTTCCCCTCACTCTGAGTAAAGGTCAAAGTCCTTCATGAGACACAGCACAGTCTTGTCTCTGTTTCTCCTCTAATATTGCCTACTATTCTCTCTCTTACCCATTGCACCCCAGACACCAGGCCTTGAAAACTTTGCTGGTCTTTGAAAACTTCAGGCTCTTTCTTGTCACAAGGTCTTGTTACTTGCTATTCCCTTTGCCAGGTAGGCTGTTTCCAAGATATCCACATTGCTTACTCACCTACTTAATTGCCTCCTTCAGCATGTGTGCTAACTCACTTTTCATGCCTGACTCTCTGCAACCCTGTGTACTGTAGCCTGCCAGGTTCCTCTGTCCATGGGATTCTCCAGGCAAGAATACTGGAGTGGGTCGCCATTTCCTTGGGAAAGATCCAGGGGATCTTCCCAACCCAGGAATCATACCTGTGTCTCTTAGATCTCCTACATTGGTGGGCAGATTCTTTACCACTAGCGCCACCTGGGAAGCCCCTTGCCTCCTTCAGGCTGTACCTCAAATGTTACCTTCTCTGTTAGGCTTTCCCTAACTCATTTAAAATTTACTCATTTAAAATTCCAACTCTCTTCCACATCCTGTCACCCCATTTGGCATATCTAATCTCATTTTCTCTCCTTATTTGTATCTAAATTATATATTACTATATGACATTTATATTTACTTCTTTGTTTATGACTTTTTTCTTTCCACTAGAATATGAACGCTATGAGGGCAGAAATTTCTGTCCTATGTGCTTATGAACATATTCTAGCTGCCTAGAAGAGAGAAGAGCACATGATAAATGTGTAATATCTCTTTATTGAATGAATTAATTCATTAATAAGGGCTATGAAGAGGTACCAGAGAAGGCAATGGCACCCCACTCCAGTACTCTTGCCTGGAAAATCCCATGGATGGAGGAGTCTGGGAGGCTGCAGTCCACGGGGTCGCTAAGGGTCGGACACAACTGAGAGACTTCACTTTCACTTTTCACTTTCATGCATTGGAGAAGGAAATGGCAACTCACTCCACTGTTCTTGCCTGGAGAATCCCAGGGACGGGGGAGCCTGGTGGGCTGCTGTCTTTGGGGTCGCACAGAGTCAGACACGACTGAAGCGACATAGCAACAGCAGCAGCATGAAGAGGTACAAGTTACTTTAGTGCCTATAATAGGTGAATTTAACAAAGTCATAAAAGTTGAGGAGAAGTTTCTTGTAAAAGTGTATTAGCTAATTTCTGAAGAATAAAGAGGCATTATCCAGGAAAATAGAGAAGGAACAAAGATTCCAGATATTAATAACAAAATGAACAAAATGTCCTGAGGTGAGAGGCAAAACCTATCTTGCAACTATGAGGATGGAAGAAAGTCTAAATGGCTGGAGCACGGAGAAAGGGATGACATGAAATGGGATGAGACTGCAGAGCTAAACTGCAAGATCCTTGCAACCACATTTAGGATCTTATTCTAAGAGCAACGGGAGATCGCTGACAATGAGCATGGAATCCCAAGAACTTTGTGTGTATGTGTTTTAAAAGAACTGCTTAGGCTGCAACATAGAAAATGTTTGAAAATTGACAGGAATGAATGGAAAGAGAATACTATGGTAGCGCTTCAAGTGGCCCCCATGAGAAATGACAGCAACTTGGACTAGGACGATGGCATGTCTCAGGTCTTTTGAACCTTCCTCTTTCTTTCTTCTGCCACTCCATTCTCTTTGGTTCACTACTTTAACCTCAGGTTTTACAACCCCAGAGTATTTACTTGAGCCTTGCCCTCTTCTTTCAACAGGGAAAAATTTTAAATGAAAAAGCTTCACTCCACCATCTCTTGCCATGCATTCACATGATGCCTGTTCCATTCAACACAAACACTTTCCACTGATTTTATTTGTGTATTTATTTCAATCATTCAGTTGACTTTCATGATGATGGTAAATGTGTCAGGAGGAACATTTTATTTATATTGATATCTCCAGTAGTTGGCACATTGAAGATCACAATAATTCTTATTGAATAAATGAAAAATTAAATCAATTGCTGGTTTGCAAACACAAAAACTATTCACAATATTCTTCTTGCTGCTGCTCCATAGACATCACAAATTTTAGGGGGACAGAGGTCTTTTCCTATGGTCAAAGTATACAAGCTACAGATTAAATAATCTATTAGTGTTTGCATGTGCACTTGAAGCTCAAATATACATGTGTATAAATAGACATCTCAATAATACATAAATATACCTAAAATGTCCAAATTATATGAAGAAAATAACACATTTGGGGAGCAATTTGTGTAAATAATTTTCAAAACAGTTCCAAATGACTGCAAGTGGGACACAGTGAAATGTTAAATTATTAAAACACCCCTAAAATGTTCAAAAGATTTCATGTAGACTTCCCCAAATTCCCTGATTCCCAGAGAAGATATGAAGTATTATAAGATGTTGAATCATTAAGTTCAGTTGCAACTGTAACTGAATGGTGGCAGAATCTTTTACATGAAAGATGTTTAATAATCTACACTGACCCTTAGCTATTGGAAGCATGAATTGAATTGTGTCAGCTAAAAACAACACACACATATGCACACACAGATTAATCTATTTCCATCCCCCCCACATTAATTCAATATTAATAAAACTGTAAATATTTATAAATAATTAAAATATGAATGAAATTACATGGTAAGTCATGAAAAGTGAGAAAAGGTTTTGATGGGCATAATGAATAAGAATTTTCAGTTACATATGTTTCATGATGATATCAAAGGTTAAACAGTGCCATTTAAATGTTTTTCTTTTTTAACCTCCCTTCCAACTGTGCAATTTTCCTGAAGCCATATAATTTGAAACAGAAGATCACTTTTCAGAAAAGTTGTAAGCAGAAGATCATAATTCAAACCAAGCAACCAGATTCTCCTAACATCTAATTATTAAAGAAGTCAGTAATTCAGTCCCATATTAAGAATGCTTTACATGTAGTTTTGTACATGATTAGAATGGCTTTTAAAAGTACTGTTCTTGGAAAGAGACATGGACATTGCTTCCAATTTGTGAAATTACAACACCTGCTAACCAGAATGATTTTGTCATAAGAAACACATTGTAAACAAAGCACAGACTTAGAATGAAAAGACAGTTGACATTCCATTTTACATAAATACATGGAAAATAATAAATATTGACTAAAAAAATGGCCAAAAAAATCTGAATTGCAAAGGACATAAATATAGATCTTAAACCAAGTTATTAAAAGATTAGAAACAAAACTTACAAATAAGCAAAAATGTCCTTATACTTATGATATGCATGCAAATAAAATCTCAAATTTGTGTTCACTGTGTTTATTTCAAATAACATTTTTTTCTCCATCAAAAAAAGAGTAGAAATAAAATGGGGAATAACTTCTGCTAAAATATGTCAACTAAAACAACTGATACCAATAAAGACACTTAAAAATGTGTATTATTTTCCAGAAGCCATATGAAATTATCTGGTTCAATGTCTAAATAAGTTATAGAGTTCCCCTGTCTTTCCCTTTTTAGTTAATTCAAGCTATTTTGAAGAATTATTCTCTTATCATTACATATAAACCTCAAAGCATTTGTATCCTTGAAGATGTCAAGGAAAGTATTATCATGAAAATCTGGTTTTGCCATATTGTTGCTTACACCAAAATATAATAAAGAAGCATAGCAACTCACCTGCAAAATTGCTGAATACCCAGAAACTCTCATGATTCCAGTTATCTAATTCATGTTTCTCACACTATATAATCCAGTTCGGTTGCCAAGGCCAAGATATTTTATACTAGTGATATTCTAACAGAACACATCTTGAAATTTATAACATTGACAAAAATCTTCTCATGTGGTCTTTTTTTCTGTGAACATGAACTCTTTCAATTGTCTAACGCTCCATGTTTGAAACCATATTAATGATTTCCAAGATATAATACTGTGTTCTACAATAGTTTCTCATAGTTTATGAAGCAGCAAAAAAAATTAGCTCTTTGTTCTGGGAAGCAGTGAAGTAATAGTTAAGTGCCTTCACCACCAAATAATAAGCAGGGTGGACCACAATATTCTACAATAAAAAAGTAACACAATAAAAAGGTAATCTCAGAGTATTGCTGGGAGTGGCTGAAGATACAATTCCAGTATTGTGTATTTCTTCATGTACCTTAATGCTTTTAAGTATTATCACCAAGACTTTTCATTCACAGCACAAGGAGTTCATGGAAAGCTTTCTCGTGTCACTCTTATAATGAATGAATGAAGAAAGTTTGGATATACTCATTTCTTCCTCTATTTTGGGGAACTTTTAAAGCTTTCAACAAGAATATAGCCTTTAGAAATATAAAAGGCATCATGTTCTTTCTTTCCTTTAAATATATAAGAAAGACAAAAATATATGAAGAAAAAAGATGAACAAAATGGGAACATTTTATGAAAATTTTATAAACAGTATTCATTCTGCTGATGTAGGAGCAAGTTTAGAACGAAAAATGTTTTTATCGTAAAAAAAATTAGACTTTCAGGATCATATGCTGATTATTTAAAATCTCACAAATAAAAATTTGTTCATGGAAAAAGAGATCTTTGAATACTAAAGTCCTTTATTCAACAACACAGAAATTTCACAAAAACAACTTTACTGGGCAAATTGAATGTGTTTTTTTTTTTAAGTTTTTTTTTTTTTTTACAGTTTTGTACATGCCCCATAAGTAATTTTCTTTAATAAATACACTGTTTTCCAAAACTGCTTTTTTAATAATTGCACAAGCATACATACACCTTACACAAATATCTATTAGAGAATTTAATAGATAACTGCACAGTTCAGAATAGGAGAACACTGTGAAAGGAGTACATTTTGTGGCCCATGTTCCTGAAATATCTCTGACTTCCTTGCAATTGTGAAAATGAAATCCCTCTTAACATAGTAACTGTCTTTTATTCACTAGGAATACAGATCTCAGTGTGAAACTGCCAAATTTAATAAAAACAAAATTTGAAACATTTAGCTGTTACATGAGAACCAACTGTGTGATATCACTGTGAATCTAGCCATGATCAAAGACCCACAACGGTTTTTTGCTGAACATATTTGACCCTGAATAGTGTGTTCATTTAACTGCTTTCTTGTTTTCATTATTTGATTACAGAGACTATCAACTTAAAGACTTTATATGCATTAGTATTAATTGTACAACTTACATGCCAGGGGTTCTGAATGAAAGGAAGGGAATATTCCTTTCTTTTAGTGACTGCTTAATATTAATTCATAGGAAGTCTTCCATCTCTTGCTTCCTATGAATGTGTTTAGAAGAAGAAAGTTGGGTATTTGGAATTAAGCAACAGGAGACACTTTTATATATTCTTACCCTGGGGGAAGCCTATTACTGTTCTCCCTCCCAAGAATGGACACATTTCTAGTTTGTAAATATGCCCTCCACTTGGGCACAGACAGGAGGAATCCATCAGAAAGCCACTTTGGGATGAAGGCCTGGAAAGAGAGAGATTTGCACTCTGATGCTCTTGTGATATAAGGGTGCTGAGTGAGAGCTGGAAAGGGATGGG
This sequence comes from Bos indicus x Bos taurus, assembly GCF_003369695.1. Classification (NCBI taxonomy): domain Eukaryota; kingdom Metazoa; phylum Chordata; class Mammalia; order Artiodactyla; family Bovidae; genus Bos; species Bos indicus x Bos taurus. The sequence goes on along the minus strand of NC_040081.1, from coordinate 20,930,128 downwards.
TCCACTGCTCTACACGGCAGCAGCCCGAGTACTTTCCATAGTCTTCCCAAACGCTGATGCATGATGGCACCTCCTCACCTACACCTCTGTACGTGACCTCTCACACAAAGTTTTTTATTTGGCTTATCTGAGATGTAATTTTTAAGTTGTAAAGATACCCCATATGATTTACAGCTGACTGCTATCTTCTGAATTTTCTTGATTCTGAATATGAAACATACAGCAAGGAATTTTTAAAAGTTACACTTCATTGGTATTTAAGAATCAAGAAAAGTGTAAATCTTTCAATCACTCCCTCAGTGCTGCTATGATGTGCTTTACAAGTTCTCAATACATCAACTTACAAGGGAAAAAACTGAGGGGAGGCCAGAGGAGTGATACCTTTCTTCAGCATCACCAAAGGGAACCTTATATGCACCCTCCATTACATAAATAGCTTAACCCAAAACATTAAAAAATGGGTGGTTTAAAAAAGAACAACATCAGGAATAAAAACACATAAGAAATTCAAGAAAAGCTGCACTCCTCCATATCAATAATTAACAGATTATTTCATTAAAAAATTGAATTCACATGTAAAAAAATCACATTTTACAATATACAAACTCATTAATTCTTTAAGAAAACAAAAACACATCAAGACATGCAATACTAGCATGTATTTTAGACTCACAGTACATAGCGATGAGATCTTCATATGTTATTGTATGCCTAACGTAGCCTGAATAAAAGTTTGTTTCAATTCTGTAATAACAATGATCACTTTCCAAAAAGCCAGGCAAGCTTACCATTCAAGTGTGAAAGTAAGTTTTCACTTACTCGTAATTCATTAGCAAATCGGTTAAAAAAAGTCAAATAAAATTAAAAATGGAACAAGAAAGAACTCATACAGCTCTTATTGGTCCCACAGCAGAAATAGAAATTCTAACTAGAACCTTCAAAGGAATATATATCAAGTAGAAAGCTATCTCAAAATTAATATACAGCACGTTTTAATTTGCGATGGTTTTCTTCTCTAAACATGGATAAGTGTAATACATCATGAATTTTCTTCAAAAAGGCTATTTGACAGTAACTGTAGACCTTGTATCCATACTCTAGGCAAATTAAGTCATATTGTTTTTCACATTGGCATTTGTAAGTACCTTCTCCCCCCTTGCCAGCACTCTAGCAATGAAGTGCTCCTTCTGCTTTTACAAAAACCTCTTCTGTCTGTATTTTTTCCCATTCATAACTACAACTAGCCTTTTAAAATTATTCATCTGCTAGTCTTTCTAAAACTTTACAGTTCCTTTCATCATCCTCTGTCTTCTCAAGTTATTTTTCTTCACCTGATCCATGTTGCTAAGTTGTCAGCAGGTCAATGGATGTCACAGGCTAAAATAGCTGGCTAGTGACTAGAGAACAAAAAGATACAGTAATGTGGAAACTTGCATACTCTATGTGTTTTTGCTAAACTCTGTCTTATTTCTGAAGCTGAAAACAGTCTTTATAATTTGGGGGGAAAAAGAGAGAGAGAGAGAGAGGAGAACTAAAACTCTTAGGGATCATGCCATCATAAATCATAGCCCATCATAATGGGCTAGCCTAAAGAACACTGACTGCAGAAGAAAACCAAACATTATGAAGAAAAGGTAGCTCAAGTCCTACGAAGCATTACTCCTTTTGTTTGGGGGCTGTTTGCATTTATGGAATTCCATAGACTGTGGCCCTGTCTTCTCAGGAATGGAAGCATCTGGTGATGGTGATGAGAACGGGAATGGGAAACATGGAGCATTTCACGGAGGGCCTACAAGAAGGCCACGGTTTTAACTGGGAGGCTGTGAGAAAGGAAGATCAAAAGAGATTTAACAGCCTCACTTCCATGAATGTGTTTCACTCTTTTGAACTTAAAAATGTACCAGCCATGTCTCGATGCAGGAGGCCTTTATGTAATGAAATTTTAAAACAAAACTACACTTTTAATATCATACATAGAATTTAAACAATTGGATATGTTTTATTAAGTGTTTATTTTTTTCTACCAAAAAAGAAGCAGAAAAACAGGCAAACAAAAAAATACATACAAACAAAAAAAACCCATGTTGGGCTGGGGGGAAAAAAAAGTCAGTCATGAATTTCTCCCCTAAAATATGATACTCTAGCCTGTATCCTAGAAAACACTGTTTAAAGAAAGAAAAAAAAGTTATACAACAGATTCTGCATGTTTCAACTACTCTGAGTACTCCGTCTTACAGTGCCACCCAAGACAAGTCAACTACACTAAGGATTTGGGAGGTATACCCTTCTGTACAGCTCGTTTGTAAGCAATGCAAGTGCATAACCACTACTCTAATATAGTGCTCAAAAGATTAATTGAAACTTTCCTAATATCTTCCCCTCTTAGAACAATACAACGGAAGGTAACTGCTGGATGCATCATCATCTTTTAGTCTTGTAAAACTTGGCATCAAGTCTCTACGGAAAGATGCATGGCAAAACACGCCACTGCTGTTGCTGCTCCTAGAAACAACTGGCAAAAAAATATTTAAAGCTAAAATTTATTGCTCCAGATTTAACTCGCAGAACCGGAGTGTTGTGAACAAACTGTTAATCTCCATAGATGCTCAGACATGATTGTCCTCTTGTGTCTAAACACACAAAATACAAGCTGCTATCTGTACAGTTTACAGTCCTGAAACACATATATTTGAAAATGAAGTATAGATATGTACTTTGCAAAGATACATGATTTTACAGCAGGGGCTTACCCAGACTTATTTTTTACAGCCACTTTCAAAATAGACAACAACTTCACTAGGATAGCTAAATTACATCAAAGAAAGAATCAGTGTATTGAAAGTAAATAGACTGGCCAATTCCCCAGGCTCCCAGATTATTTTTATATGTCTTTTTTTTCTTCTTTCCCCCCACTTTTTTTTTTGAAGAAACCCCTATACATAAAATGAAAATAATATCTGGATATTTTCTTCAGTGGTGGACTAAGCAGTTTCTTAAAACAAGACATTAGTTTGCCCTTCACTTCCAAATGCCTTGAAAATAAGATATACTACTGCTTTAAAAGAACCATCGGAATGCTTCAGCGCTGGGAACAGGTGTTCTCTATAAAAAAAGAGCAAGAAAACAAGTTAAGCTTTCTTTCTATGCCAATATAAAATTAGATTTTCTCCTTTACACTTCAACAATATTTCTAGTCAGCAATACACAAATAATGACTTGCATATTTCAACATTTAATTAAAAAATAAATGTTTAATCTTAGAATATTACAAAAATTAGAATATTGAATTTAACGCTAATTTACTAAATCTAATGATTAAAGCACACTGATCTAAAAAATAGAAGAAACACAGCTTAGAACATGGATGGCAATCAGAAGAAAGGGGAATGTACAGACTACTAACCAGTAGTAGGAAGATCAGCCAGCAAGTGTACTTAAAAATCTGTATCCACTACATACGCAGCCTATGTAAGGCTGATGTTTCAAATTTAGTGAAATAGTTTCTTCATTCTGGAGAATTTCTTTTATGACAGGACAACAACAAATGTAACATCAATACTGCTTCTATATTTAACTACTAATGCTAAACATTCCTACATATAATCTGATATGAGCTATACTGAAAAATATACCTCTATTTTAAAATGTCTGCATTTGCAACAAAATAATGTCATATACACAAAACAAACTTACAACTAACCAATGATACTCAATAGAGCAAAAATATCTTTCTGCACCAGAAAAATACTATAGTTTTCCAATGAAGTAACAGGCAACACTAAACATATGAGCAATTCTTTTAACGAGAAGTTTACAGTTACTATGGGGATTTTGCTAGATAAACAGTAGTTAAGCTGTCAAATTTTCTTTTATATATTAACATTACAGTAGTTCATCATTCCATACCCTTCTTTATAAAACAGGATCACATGAGTATATGTTGAAGGTACATGAGGAACAACTAGCTAAGAGTAAATCTTGATATGGGGCAAATGAAAACTTCCTTTTCTTCCTTAGATCTGTCCAACAAACCTATGGAGCCTATAAGATAGCTGCTCAAGATGAATAAGTATATAAATTGGAAAGTTGAATATTACCAAAATATATAGGAGGTATAAAAGAATGCACTCATACACACACACACTCCTCATAAACACATCTTCAGACAGTGTTAACAGCACCTGAATTTTCAGAACATATATAAAAATTCTACTACAAATACTCTTTAATAATCGAGGTTAGCTTTTATTTACTTTTCATATATGACTTGTTAGGTTGACACAATCCTACCATAGAAATGTCATCTAAAAATTTAACTGTTATTAATTGATTAAGATTCAAATGAAATTTTAATTGAATAAAATAACCATGCTGGCTATCTGCACTAAAAAGGATTTTAAAAAACTGTTCTCATAATCAATACCATATACATCACAATGAATGTGTTAAGAACAAACTAACACTATCTAATTCAAATTTGCATATAAGTATACAAAAAATATTTAGCTTGTAAAGTATTTTCTAAAAGCACAAACAAAAAGGTCCAGGTGTGGAGAAAAGGGAACCCTCTTACACTGTTGGTGGGAATGCAAACTGGTACAGCCACTATGGAGAACAGTGTGGAGATTCCTTAAAAAACTGGAAATAGAACTGCCATATGACCCAGCAATCCCACTGCTGGGCATACACACCAAGGAAACCAGAGTTGAAAGAGACACGTGTACCCCAATGTTCATCGCAGCACTGTTTATAATAGCCAGGACATGGAAGCAACCTAGATGTCCATCAGCAGATGAATGGATAAGAAAGCTGTGGTACATGCACACAATGGAGTATTACTCAGTCATTAAAAAGAATGCATTTGAATAAGTTCTAATGAGGTGGGTGAAACTGGAGCCTATTATACAGAATGAAGTCAGTCAGAAAGAAAAACACCAATACTGTATACTAACGCATATATATGGAATTTAGAAAGATGGTAATGATGACCCTATATGCGAGACAGCAAAAGAATCACAGAAGTATAGAACAGTCTTTTGGACTCTGCGGGAGAAGGCAAGGGTGGGATGATTTAAGAGAATAGCATTGAAACATGTATATTATCATATGTGAAACAGATCATCAGTCCAGGTTTGATGCATGAGACAGGGTGCTCAGGGCTGGTGCACTGGGATGACCCAAAGGGATGGGATGGGGAGGAGAGCGGGAGAGGGGTTCAGGATGGGAAACACATATACACCCATGGCTGAATCATATCAATGTATGGCACAAACCACTACAATATTGTAAAGTAATTAGCCTCCAATTAAAATAAATTTTAAAAAAAGGTCCATTGGTCCCATAAAAATAGTACTTATTAATATTGTAACCCATATTCCTCATAGTTTAATATGTCTTCCTCTTTCCAGTTCACTATGCATACCTGGATCCCATCATTTGACTTGGCTGAGGAGAAAAACCCCTTTACTACTTTTTACAATTACCTTTTAAATGATAAATGTAATTATACATTCTCATGACACATATTTAATCATTATTAAAGGTACTTATGAAATTATAAGAAAACATATTCATTCATCCTAATATTCATAATTTACAACACACATATATAAGCAGTAAATGAAAACTTAGTTTACACCAGATGCTAACTTGCTGCCTGATGCCAACTAAGAATACATTTTATATAAGTATGCATACTTATATAAATGTAGTCATTTTTAACAAGATAAGTTAGATCCAAGCATATCCATGCATTGCAGAATCACATATGAAAAATAAACATGTGCATATATATTCATATATATTCACATTTATGTGTACAGTATATGACATAGAGATGCCAACTTGCTTTCAGATGCCAACTGGAAACAAGACTCTAAGTATATACTTATATATCTTGTATCGTGATAAACATATATGTTCATGAAGATAAACAGAAGAAATATATATGGAGCACATTTTTTAAATAAGATGAACTCCTTATGCCTTAGTTTCATTTTTAAATCCTTCTTCCAACTCTTGGCTCTTCCTGTGCCCCTCTCCACCACTCAATTTTATTTGCAATATTTAGAAAAAGCAAGCTTTATAAGACGCCACCTGCAATCAAAGGTCATGGTTGTAAAGAAAAAGATAATCACTTCTCAATGCTTGTTAGCACTAAAAATTAGATAATGCAAATGTGAGAAAGGCTTTCCAGGTGGCACGGTGGTAAAGAATCTGCCTGCCAATACAGGAGACTCAAGAGGTGTGGGTTCTATCCCTGGGTTGGGAAGATCCCCTGGAGTAAGAAATGGCAACTCACTCCAGTATTCTTGTTTGGAAAATTCCATGGACAGAGGAGCCTGGAGGGTTACAGTCCATAGGACTGATGTGTATATATTAGTATGTATACAATTTTGAGACTGGTATGTATCTCCAAACAATTTGTTGCTAAAGAGGAAGGGAGAAGGTAAGCAGAGATGCTTCTTTTAAAAATTATTTCTCCCTTGTATTAAAATCTTTGAGGTTGAACCCTAAAAATGATTAGTTGGGAAATCACCTAAAATGTTTGAGAAAATTTAGGAAAACTACAGGTGCATTAATTTTAATAAATCTTCAAGGCATTCACCAGAAACTCAAGGTGAGGCTTCTCTGTTTTATTTCAGGGTTAAAAAAGGTAACAAAACTCTTCAGCGTCACACAGGCCATGCAAAAAGACTGGATGTATATCCAGCCTCCTACCCAATCTTCACTGGGATCATTGGAAAATTCCTTATGGCCTGGGCTGAATTTTTTTCAGCCAGGACAGGGTAGTAAACTGTTCTCACAGGTAAAATACTGGGTTTAACTATGGGTTCTGATGAAGTCTGTCCTAATTTGCGGCCATAATGAGGTCATCTTTATGAGAAGATTTCTATTTTAAATGACTGGGGGACTCAGCACAGCAATGTGGGCGATTAAGCACCCTGACCAGCTCCCATCGGGTTATATAAATTCAAGAGTCCCAGTTGTGGAGTCACACAGTTGATGAGATTACAGTGACTTTCTGGATCTCAGTGATGCTTGCAGGAAATCGTTATCCCTTATCGGGAGTAACAGAGAAGCCAGATTCCCCAGGAAGAGAAGGGAGCAGGGAGGTAACAAATAGAATTGAGTTGATCAGCAGCCTTCAAGGCTCACACAGGTGCCAACACTGACAAACAGCAGCCTTGCTCCCAGGAGGCCTGGGGAGAAACCTGCAGCCCCTAGTTCTCCTTCTAGGACTGCTGTGAAGTATGTCAGGGGAATTCATCCCTACACGCGCCACACCAGGACGACCTTCAGGTTTAAAGGAAAGATGGTAACGATGACCCTATATGCGAGACAGCAAAAGAGACATAGATGTAAAAAATAGTCTTTTTTGGACTCTGTGGGAGAAGGCGAGAGTGGGATAATTTGAGAGGGTAGCGCTGAATCGTGTATATTATCATATGTGAAGCGGATCGCCGGTCCAGGTTTGATGCATGAGACAGGGTGCTCAGGGCTGGTGCACTGGGATGACCCTGAGGGATGAGATGGGGAGGGACGTGGGAGGGGGGTTCAGTATGGGGAACACATGTGCGCCCGTGGTTGATTCAGGTCAATGTATGGCAAAAACCACTACAATATTGTAAAGTAATTAGCCTCCAATTAAAATAAATGAATTAATTTAAAAAAAAAAAGAAGAAAAGATGCTCCTCACTGATCATCAGGGAAATTAAAAAAAAAAAGGAATGCCTTCTGTTCTCCTCCTAAGTAACTTTAAAAAGCAAATTGTTGAATAACATAACTGTGTAATCCATGCCTAAGTACATTTTACATTTACTTCTTTTAAAAAACTGAATACAAAAAATTATCAATGTCTTTGGCAAAAATGTATTTCAGTTTGATTCTCATTAAATCAGCAATGAAAAAACTATTAAATGACCTAAAAACCAACAGACATCCCCAAATCTGCTACCTTAAGAATTTGAGCATAATTTTCTCTTCTGGTGCTTGCGAGGCAGTCACATGAACTGTTGTGTCTTTAGGTTGGGCACACATCTATGTACAAGCAAGCGTGTGAGGTCGCTTCAGGTGTGTCTGACTCTGTGTGGCCCTATGGACTGTAGCTCTCCAGGCTCCTCTGTCCATGGGATTCTTCAGGCAGGAATACTGAAATGGGTTGCCATGCCCTCCTCGAGGGGATCTTCCCCACCCAGGGATTGAACTTTTGTCTCTGGCATCTACCTGCATTAGCAGGTGGGTTCTTTACCACTAGCGCCACTTGGGAAGCCCCACACATCTACATATTCTTGTTTAAAATATGTTCACTCTAATAAAAACTCATCTCCTAAAAGCTGAAATTGAGTATCTGTATCTTCATACATATGAGTTTATACGGGATTGGCTATTCATGTCTAGCCAGATACGTATGTAAAATTTGTTGCAGTATTCAGGACACCAAACAAAACTAATCATTTTTAATAAAGCTAGACACATGTTTTCAAAGACCATATAAAAGACAACCTGATGTTGAAATTTGCTTCAGAATGCATGAAAGTTATAAACTGAGATATAATTAAGACATTAGCAAATTCCATAACTAAAGTTAAATATATCCTTCCAATATGTATTCATGTAGTTTCTAATCCAAAGACTCAGTGGTTCACCCAGGCCTTCAAAACTCTGCTGTTAAACAGGATGGCTTTAATACAATACATTCTAAGCTGAAGTCAGTATTTTGGGGTACCATTACTCTTATATTCATCAAAAATGTCCTATTTCCCCATTTATTATTAATTGAAGAAGCATAAATCATCCAATCATTTTCTGATCCCCATATAATAATGGGAAGTATGCTTTTTCCACCCAAAAACAAAGCAATCTCGAACTGCAGTTAGCCAACACAGCCTCTTCTAAACTCTTTTGAAGTGTTGTTTTCACTGTGAGAAGCCCCACTATAAGTTTATTAAACTTCTGAGCATCTAAGTCCTTGAAACCGGAACCTCTTACTGCATTCAATTTGTCTCTTTGCAATAGAACTTGAAAACCTTAATGAATCACTGAAATTTTGCAATAGGAAACACATAAATAAATATGATAAAGAATACTAAGGCTCATGGTTTGCCTTTAGATATTTGATTATATTTTGTTTTGGCTTCATATGAAACAAACTTTGGAGTAATATGGATGAACAAAAGGAAAAATCCTGATGGTAAAAAAAAAAAAAGAAAAAACACTACTTTTTCTGATTTGATTCACAGAGAATGCTAAAATATCAAATTATATAGGTTCTTAATTTTTGTGCTGACAAAATTTCAAAACCTAACTGGAGAAATGGAAAATTATTTTATATAAACATATATATATATATATGTTTTATATGTACAATATTGTGAATGTCAAAACACACACACATGTATGTGATTACAAATTTGCATTATTAGTAAATATGGCCTAAAATTATATGTAGTAAATGTTGAGACTTTCAAACATTTTAGGCAAAACTATTATTCTATATCCTATTTATAAATAGTATATTTTAAACATCATAATCCAATAACTATAAGAATTATTAGCAAGCACAAGTATAGCATAGGTCAGTAAGTTTGAGAGAACAAGTAATTTATGATAAATGATAAGCTCACAGTCCAGTAATTCACTGTTACTGTAATAAAAGCAACTTTATATCTTAATAATAATACCAATTTTTCAATAATAATTCCAATGTTTTAGGATATATGGATTAATATAAGTACACAATGTTTCCATTTTTTAAAGCACATCTTCCTTACTTTCTCTTTTTCTCCTGTTATAAAATGTATGTGATATCTATCAGATTAATTTTTCTTATAATTCAGATTGACTTATAACTGTATAAATCTTTGGTATACTCACACCTTATCTTGGCCATGATCCAGATATAAATTAAAAACACCTATCACATGCCACTAACTGGAGTATTAGACCCCTCTTTAAAAGGGAGAAAAGAACCAAATAAGTAACTGCATAACTTTTATGACCCAAATTTTTGGAGGTCTTAATCATGATTATAAGGAGCATTCCAAATTTCTGGTTTCCAAATTGACATCTGTGGCTAGGATTTCTCTGATTAATGGTGGAACCCAGAGATGGCTTTTTCATTAGCATTGATTCTGTGTAGTCTATTGCTCCTGCTACTCCCTATGCCTGGCAAATGTGAGGGCTCTTCCTTTTCCTTCCTTCTACAAGACCACCACACCCTCCCCATCACCACTGCAATGGCATGACTTTAAACTTAGCTAACTTTTGTAAATGGAAAGATGAGATTGTATACTAGGTTGGAAAAGTGCTAAATCAAATCAACCTGGTAGTTAAACCAGTAAGAAAGACAACTAACTGTCCAAAGGGAGATGTGTGTATGGGAAAAGAGTGGGTTGGTAGGAAGAATAGTAACAGTTTGACACCAAGATTCAAACTGGCCTGCTGCTGCTGCTGCTGCTAAGTCGCTTCAGTCGTGTCCGACTCTGTGTGACCCCATAGATGGCAGCCCACCAGGCTCCCCCATCCCTGGGATTCTCCAGGCAAGAACACTGGAATGGGTTGCCATTTCCTTTTCCAATGCATAAAAGTGAAAAGTGAAAGTGAAGTCGCTCAGTCGTGCCCGACTCTAGTGACCCCATGGACTGCAGCCTACCAGGCTCCTCCATCCATGGGATTTTCCAGGCAAAAGCACTGGAGTGGGGTGCCACTGCCTTCTCCTCAAACTGGCCTACAAGTGGCCAAAAATGCACCCATTTTTGGTCCTAGTATCTAACGTAACTACTTCAGGCAAGTGTCTTGATTAAAGCTGTAAAGGATCATATTTCAATTACTTTTGATAAAAACACTTCAAATCACATCCTTCCAATAATAAGTAAATTATTGTATTACACATAGGTAGTTTAGTGATTAAAATATACTTGGATTTATAAAAATAAAATATAATAGCATGATATCAGGATAAGCAGAAAGATGCAACATTTTAAAAAATCCAAAAATATAAAAGAAGTTTGTTTTTTTTTTTTGAAAATGTGGAAAATTTTATTAACATTCAGTTTTAAAAGCTTTACGCCTGTGGTAGAAAAAAAAAGAAGTTTTTGAAAATTTATTTTAGATACTATTTTTCACTTACGTATAGGAGGAAGTATGAAAGGAAATGAAAACAAAATTGATATTTAAAAAGTGAAAATTAGGTTAATAAAATCAATATTGTCAAGAATGACACATCTTTATGAAAAATATATATCCAAATAGATATGGTTCTATAATAAATGAATCTGAATATACATATGAATATATGAATTCATATATATGGCAAAGCCACAAGTTAAATGATTCTATCTGCCCTCAAAATCACTCTACTGATTACTGTTGACTACAACAATATGTTTAGGTGAGATCACTGCTAATTAATTATTGAAAAACCACCAATATTCTCTTCATGATCAAGTTGTTGGGAAATTTTTAAAAATTCTGTTTTTCTTTTTAAAGCAGACAGTGAACTGTCTCCTCATACTGAAAAGAAGAAATATTCTTGTGAAATGTGAAGAAACGGGAGGTCACTTAAAAAATTAAGAGGTGATTTTTAAAATTCAAAAGTTATGATTTGGACAGCCTCTAACTTACATTCAAGTAAAATACAACAGTTATACTTAATCTCTATAAAGAATTCAAATTATAGTTCCTTTCTGTGATTATTATAGATCTTGGAATTTGAGAAATATTATTTTTTTCTATATTACATAAAATCCAAAAAGAAGTTTAATAGAAATTTTCGCTTAGACTAAGTTCTGTAGTGTTTTGAATGCAGCCACTTAAGTTCACTTGGTTCAGAATCTTCTATGACAAAAACCCAACTCCTGAGATAGACCCAGCCTAGAAATCAAAGCAGGTTTTATGTCCATTAACTACTTGGAGGAATTTAGGGAAAATGCCAAACATTTCATAGTCATTAGACATTATCATAATAAAAAAAATGTACTTGGTTAAAACTGTACTTCTGAGAATCACATGTTGCTTTTGGAGTTTTTCTTTAAAAAAAAGTTTTTTTAATAACTGCAGTGGACATTACATCAGATATTTAAATTTCACAGTCATTTTGATTTTTTGGTTTCTTTCCTTAATTTTCTTTTTCAATAATAAAATTAAAAGGTATATAGTCAACAATTATAATTTAATCAATTTATTACATGTTACCTCTTTGGAAATGCATTTTAGTTAGTCATCTCCATCATTAAGAGGACACACACTCTTAAGCATCCTCTCCTAACAGGGTACCAGCACATCTTGTGCTGAGCAAGTCCTTAAAAGTCAAATTTCTCCTCAGGGGTTTTCCATGTACTACTTCTTTTTCTATGTATATCACGTATGCTCCACCTTCATGCACACACAGTCACAATTGCATAGTTAACTAACTAGCAGAGTAAATTAACAAGCCTAACATTTTTCAGGCATAGGATTCATAAGACATAATTAATATTCTTTCATCAATTTTCTGGAGTCTTTTCTATATGCGCAATTCTGTATTTTCCAGGAAGTTCTCTGAATTACCACTTAAAAATTACCCTGCCAATTTGAACAGTCAGTTGTTTATAGATGCTGAATGGCCTCTATATCCCTAAACTCCTTCATCAATTTGAGCATTAGTTTTCCCATCCTGTCATTTCAGTGTTTCCAATTGCAGACTTGAACAAGTAACTCTTAAAGAGGAATTAGAAGAAAAAAAAAATCTAGTCAGTTTACAGGAAACTATTTTTTCCACTAAGGTAAATGAAATGATGCTGAGTGTTAGCCAAACTCGTGGCATCTTTCAAAAAAGTTTGAGGCATTAACCATTTCTACTCATTTCTTATTTAAACCAGACTCAAGAAGATGACCTTGAACATGACAGTCCTTTCTGCCAGAATGCTCCTTTCTTAGTTCCCTTTAAACTATAACACTACAGTCTGCCTGCCTCCCTCCCTTCCTTCTTTTCTTCCTTCCTTTACTTCTTCCTTTCAATGTGGCCCTTTCCCTTATTCAGCTCATACAAAGGTTTCCAGCACTCTATAAAATACACTTGAAATAACAAGTCATACTGTAGATTCTCACTGTGTTCAAATATTCAAGGCCAGTATTTCTTTTCTTTTCTTATTCCTTGAAAAATTCTGGAGTAGTAATAGAAGACAATACTACACCACATGACCACATGAGGCAGCTAAGTAGAAATCACAACTGCACTGTTTCTTATCTAGATCTGGGAAGAACTAAGCCAAGGATGGAGCAAGGAATTCAAGGCTTTTAAATAGGTGTGAGATTGCATTCAGAGTTTTCTAAAAGTACAATCATATCTTTGAAATGTGTCCATTTTGTGGCCTGAGAATAAAGAATGTAATTAGGAAGCTAAGTGTCTTGGATGAAAGAGTAAGGTGTAGAGTTATGGAGTTACATGGGTATTTTAAGAAGGTAATTAGAAACAAAGAAAAGTTTGAGTTTTTTAAGCCAAGGTGTATATATGTGTATGTGTTTCACAGCTCTTGCTTACAAATCTTAGAAAATAATAGTTCCTCAGTTCAGTTCAGTCACTCAGTCACGTCTGACTCTGTGACCCCATGGACTGTAGCACGCCAGGCTTCCCTGCCCATCACCAATTCCCAGAGCTTGCTCAAATTCATGTCCATCGAGTTGGTGATGCCATCCAACAATCTCATCCTACCTAAAGATACTCTGAATGGAACTTATCAAGGGTTTACCATATGTTAAGCATACACCATGAATTTATAAATCTACCTCATATGTACAGACCTGCCTGAGAGAAGACACGCTACTTACAGAAACACATTTAAATTTTACTCTTTATCTTGTTAACATCATTCCATTTACAAATATAATTTCTTTCTTCACTACATATCTGTTCAGTAGACTTGTTGCTGTCACTAAACTAGTGTTTTTCAAACTTTTTTGACTGCAACCAAGTTAGAAATACATTTCACACAGCAGCCTAGAACATGCACACACATTTATGTGTACATACATAATTAAAACCGAAGCTTAACAATATGTGCTCTTACTACATGTGATGCACTCATATATTTTCTCCTCCACTCTAATCTATTCTACTTTCTAAAAATCCTGGCCATAAGCCAACACATTGGTCTCATATACCACCAATGTGCTATCTACAAGTTCATGCCATACAAATAACATATACATGTGAAGAGCATCACATGAGGAAAACTGAAAACCACTCCACATCATAACACATTTAACAATAGATAGATAGCAGCCTTATATAGAAGATCCAATATTTATAGCCTTTGGAATTTTAAAGGCTGGTGTTCTCCATTTTGCTTTTCAGGAGTGAAAATTAGAGCATACAACATATTTAGGGTTTGTTAGAAGATTCCACATCTCACTTCGCATCCATCTATGTAGAATTGAGAATTTTATCTCTTACTTGTTTTTGACTCCATTAAAACCAACCTTGATCTCATTTAACCTATAAATAAGATATTTACCATAGAGAAGTCTTCCCCCAGCACAGTTATTTTTCTGCCACTGATTCACTGTCACTCATAAATCATCATTTCCACACAATTAAACTTATAGAGCTACTATTCTTTAAAAAATTCATTTCATCTCCTTTCACTCTGTAAAGTTTTGGAGACAATGTATCTTCTCTGGAATTTGCCAGATTTGCTGAACCATACAGAAATGCCCATGACTCTTCCTGATAAAGTAATTTATCCCTTTCTTCTCTTATCCTTCTTGATCTCTATCCTTTTGATACAATTAATCATTCAGACGTTTTTGGTTTGGTTTGCTTTGGTTCTGTGTTTTTTTTAAGTCCTTGAGCAAGAAACAGCACTTTCAGCCCAGTTTCCCCTATAGTTTGACACTTTTGTTCACTTGCTCCAGAAGGTCCTCTGAAACATTAATTTAGATGAAAATGACACCCAAATAGGATCCCATTTTCCACCCATCTTGATGTCTTCTTTCACTTACACTCTGAAATTATTCTACCAAATGTTTCAAAGGCATAAGTAAATACAATAACATCATCTAAAACACAATCTGTTTTTCCTTGTCTCTGAGTCAGCTGCCACTCCACTGAACTTGAGACTTAGCTCTGACTTCCAAACCAAATGTACTAAGTCAAGTATGAAAACATTATCTTCCCCTCTTTATAGTTTCCATTCTCCGTGAAACTTCTATAACTGCTGAAGCAAAGCAGACATCCATATCCTGTCTTTACAAAACTCCTTCTAATACTGCATTGCAGCCTGCTTGCATATTCCTTTCTCCCTTGTTTTTAAAGCTTTCTTGGATAGTATTTCAAATATTTTAGGACTTAACATTATTTTTTCCCAGAAAACCACTAGGCTTTTCTATTATTGCTCACTTTTTTCATTTCATAAATGCTCTCTTCTTAATAAGAGAAAAAGCTCTACATAGTTCATTTTTTAATCTCAAAATATTTATCTACCTGTTTAATTTCCTACACTCACACACATACATACACACACACCCCTATCTTCTGAACAAGAGTAACTCTACAATTTTTCAGTATTTGTTAAATACAATCTCCAATCAGAATTTGTGATAAGCATTTAACCATTTCTTACACTGATTTTCCTAAACTCACTAATGCACATTTAGAACAACTCCCTGTGTCTGCCCAAATAAAGAAAGTAACAGCTAAACAAAGGTACTGAGTTGGTAAAGTGAAACACACTCACACACACACACACAATCTTATTAAAAGATATAGAAATTAATGGCAGTAGTGTACCTTTGGTGAGAAAGGAGGAAGAGCACTAAATTGTCTAAATTGGCTCACCATGGTGACAAAGGTCCCTAGGTAACCTGTGCAGATTTCCCAGGCTTTTGACAATACAGGTACAAGAACAAGGGAAACTTGTCCATCAGGTTTATCCCCTTCCAAGTGAAATCAAGCCAGAGCTCTGGTGAACTGCATGATTAAAACAATATTCAGAAAACTCAAAATCACAAAATAATCTATCTAGGCTTTAATTCCTGATAACTACAAATAACTTGCTGGTGTACGGAATTATCTGTAAATATAATCATCTTCTCTACTTTTTATTGATGACTTTAAATTAGGAATGAGAAATCATATAGCATCTTTCAGGATGCAGAGAATATGAACCTACATACAGTATCAAAGAGTTGTAATGAAGGTTGATATTGTTATGTCCATTTCACAGTTGAGGAAATGTTCAGAGAAGTTATGCTGATGTAGCTAACATTGTTCCACTGGTAAGTTACCTGAAGCTAGTAGCTCCTGCCACCACCTATCATCTAAATTTGGGCCACGTGGCCCAAATACAAATTTAATTATAAAAGAAATGAAAAGCCAAGAAACTAGTAGTATATTTTCTAAATAGAATTTACATTTGGTTTTATATCAGCCAAAGAAATTTATCTTTAGTCATTAGTTCTCTGAAAAAGCAGTTGTTTGCTTTGCCACTTTCTTTTGAATAAGAAACATACCATGAAATAAAGAGGTTAAATATCAAAAAACAGAAACAGAGATTTCACAGGCTCACTCTCATATCTGGCTTTGGATGCTCATGTTCTTGAAATAAATTAAGAGAAACCCCTAAAGTTTCACAGAGGAAAAAATATTTTTCCTAATGTTTTAGAGTAGAAGTTAACAAGCCTGCTGGGATCCTTTTAGCCCCTGCAGAGCTAAGTCTTCAACATTATTAAATGGCTGTCGCATCTGAAGTATGGTGCAACATAACTCAATAAACAACAGAAAACATATGATGCCGGATGGAGGCAGGCTTTTCGATTACCCTGCAGAATAATTCAATTTCAGTACAGGTGTTTGCATGTGATGGAACAAGATGTGACTGAGGGATAAAACCACCCGTGTGTCCCTCCTCCAATAATTTGAAACTGCTAAGGATAACAGCATAAATGCTCAATGAAAAAAGTATGTTAAGAATGAACAGAAGCACTCTAGGACAAATAAAGAAATTAAATTATATATGCACAAAATCCTCACAACTTATACCAATCCCACCAAAAAAGTACTTTCTTAAAAACAAGTTTTGTTTAAAAAAAAAACACAAACTTTTTCTAGAGTGCTCTACTTTCCCAGCCAAGATCATCTGATATTTTAATCAGTGACTAAAAAATCACACTTACAAAATGACTTTACCATTACTTTGGGTTCATTATTACTTTTTAGAGACTAATCTAAAAATAAGAGGAAAACTAAAAGAGAAGTAGTCCTTTCTCCAACTTGCATATTTACATGGGCCTTTCAATAAATCCTGAATTTAACCTATTGATTTAAGTAGTGATTTTTATATGATGAATGAATTTATTTTAAAATTTTGTATAATTTGAATAAAAATAAACATAAGAAACTGAGCATATCCATGCTTGTGAAATGTTTGGATAGCAGGACATTTTGTTGCGTTTCTCCAAAGCAAAAATAAAAACTGAATTGTTTTCTAGTAAAAGTAAACTAATACAAGAACCAATCTGACCAACTCAGATTGAATAGTAAGTTCTAGGAGCACCAACCACTTCAGAAGAGATTTTTTAAAGCCACACTATAACCTATTCCTGGGGAAAACTCCAATAATGTTTTATGTTTATATCCAGAAGGAATATTCTACCAGCATCTTCTCAGTCACCCTGACATAGATCTTCAATCTCCAACTGCGTACTCTAGAGCAAATACGGATGAAACGCCCGTCACTTCTGACACACCTTTCAATTTTCAGTCTTACAGACTATTTTATAAATTGTCCTGTATTTGTCAATCTGTAAGTCTGAACTGTGCCAAAATCTTAACTATTCACCCAGAAAAACAGTTGACTAATAAAAATATGCAACAATGCTTCAGTAATCAATTAATTAAAAAGTTTAAAAATCAAGTAATTTTTATCTACTTCATCACTGGATACAATTTCCATTCTTGTTTAAAATATCCAAATATTTTTATATGATTAAAGTCTAAAGTTTGTTTTTGTTCTTATCGGCTTCTGATTTTTTTAAAAATTTTGCTTGGTGCTGACTGAATTTCAAACAAACATTCTTATAGGATAATTTACAAATGCTTTTAATTTTTTTCATTTTACTATTCCTAATTGCCATCCAAAAGATTGCTTAGAATTTACATGATGTTTGGATAGGAAAGGGAATTATTTTCATTTAGGAATTATTTAAAAATGTGTGATTCTTTTAAAAACAACTTTGACTACCTTGTATTAAATCTAGTGATGGAAAGAGAATCTTATTGGACTTGTATAATACTTTGCTGCCTTGGCTACAAATCTATTTTCTGACTTCAGCCAAAGCTGAACTTTTCTGTGCTTTTTTCTTAACATTTATGAAATTCTGGATCTTTTCTCTATGTTGTTTCTATACTACATTCCAGTGTTAATATATTATCATTTTGTTTGAATTTATTGAAAAATTTCTTCTTTCAATAGTTATATATTTACATTTTCCAATCAAAAAAATTTTTGTTTTTATACTGGCATGGTTCTGACTCTTCAATCTGAAAACCCATTTTTGAATTATGATATAAAATGATAAACCACTATGTATCACAATTTAAGATATGAAACATTCATATTTTACCTCTAGTTTTTTTTTGGTCATCAACTTCAAGAACTTATCCGACATGTTTAATTGGTGACCAGTTTCACTATTTAACCATACAGATTCTGAATCTGAGTGACACAACTATTTTATGTGTGTGTCTACAGGCCTGGTGTGTTGCGGTTCATGGGTTCCACCAGACCCCTGAGGAGCTTGACCTGACTTGTGGAAAATAATTTAGGGCCTGTCCATTCAGCAGATAATTGAAAATAGAGAAAAGAAAAGAGAGGGAAAAAAGACCGTCTTGCTCCTGACTTTCCAGCTTCTCAGCCTCTTCACTCTAACATGCCTCTTCTAAGTCCCTTGTCCAGCTCAGGGAAAGCATCAGTGGCGGTGGCCTTGGCGCTGTGTACCCAGCAGCCAGGAATGGGGGCAGGGAACACTCCTGAGGCACTGCTGACTAATGTAATTCCATAAATCAGCTAATGGGAGAGAAACCAGATCTGTGTGGTCTCTAATGCTGTCCCACAGAGATCAATCATGTCACCTGAACAATGTTCAGGGACTAAGAGAGGCTGGGGTGGCCCATGGGATGACTTTCTCCCTTGAGTAAGATTAGGTTGAGAGATTTTTTAAAGTTAGATCTTAGTATAAGAAATGTAACTGCTGTGAATACGAAAACTAAAGGAATACCTTTGTATGAGACTACTTTTGTATGAGACGAAGGTCTATCATAGAACTTATCATGATATATGATAAGTTTTTAAAAATATTTGAGAACTTAATATTAACCATTTAGGATACAAGTTATTAAGATAAGTTTTGTCACACAAGGGCATACAGCATGACTGCTTTGAATAATCAGTGATAATTTTTTAGTACAGCAATCGATTGAATGAATAGTGTTATATACAACTATACAGTACACAATAACACCAAAAAGCTAAATTTACGTTATGTGCATTTTTATCATATGAAATACTATAAAGCAGTGATTTTGTAAATAAATTTTTAAGGAATTAAGATGCCCTTCACCTGAGACTTATCAGGAAAATGTGGAAATAAGTAAAGCAATTTTAAAAGGAATGCCAGAGGGGAGGCTTTAAAAAATGTGGGCAAGAGGCCCAACACACCCATGTGAGTCTATCTTAATTTCAGTTTACTCACCCTGAAAATCTGATTATGCCTCCAGTCCTTGGCATGAGAATAAGTCAAAGGAAAGAAGAGCACGTGGGACTTGAAGTGATAAATACTAGTATCAGCAATGACTATAGTCCAGATATGAATTTAAAGCCAATAAATATTAGCTACTGAACTTACGCCTGAAATCCACAGGTAATATCCATAATGAATCTCCAAATTACTATCCTCAGCTCCGGAGTCTATCTGACATCTAAAACATCTCCACAGATGATGATAAGTTACAAAAACCAAATTAGAGAGGGAGGCAGGTCAGCAGGGGGACTTTGCACCATCCTGCAACCACTGTTTCAGCTCTGGTTCAGTCCTGTAAACCCTGCCACTCTGACATGCGTCCAGCTGGTTTCCTACAACCATAACTGTGTGGTTACACATGTGCTTGAGGCAATCATGCTGCCTTTCCTTTTAAAAGTGACCTAGATAGAATCTTAGCCAATTAATTTTTTTTTTTTTGCTTTCTTTCTGCCAAATTGCATTCCACTAATCATCTTAGCCTTGAACCAAGAACAATTCTCTGGTAGGAAAGGGTATGTAGGGAAGAGAACATCTTCAGAGAGCTCCACAAAGAGAGAAATATGTTTCCCCTCTCATCTACATCCCACTTTCTGAAGATCAATAGATCTTTTTCCATGGGAATTTTTAAAAAGAAGAAAAGGTAATACTATGGAATTTTGTGATAAAAAAAAAAGCTAAAGAACATAAAGATCACAAGAAGTTTTGGGGAAAGCTATCAAAAGGAAGAAAAAAGAAACTTATGAAGTTTGTTTAGACTAATAAACCAGCATAGAAACTTGTGCAGAAAACCTACTGGTATTCACATTAAACTTGTTCAGAGAGGTTGCTTCCTAAATAAATCAGAATTATTCAGTGGTCCTGCCTACTACATACAATAAATTGGAATGCAGGCAGTACATAGGTCTAGCTAAAGATGAAGTCCACTTAACCACAGCAAATCTATAATTCTAGATTCTATAATTCTAGATGCTATAGTTCAAGGGTAAAAAAATTAAAGCCAGGTAGTGCTCATCGACTAAGCATTAACAGAAGATTTAAGTATGAACTAAATTTTAATTTCCCATGGGCCTTGGAGACCTTAAGAAGTTATAATAAATTAATCCAGAGAAGATATTTCAAAGCTAAAAACAAATTTTTTCCACCTAAGAAAACACATGATCCATGCCTTTATGATTGCTACTATCTTTGCTTAAGAAGAGTTGCCAAAGGCAATGTAATAAACCACCCTAGAATAAAGTCAAACTTTCAGCAGACATGGGTTCTCTTATAAGGAGGAATAAATGCAATATTTTGATGGAATTGATCATAATCAATGATGATATCAACATAATATTTGTTTGAGGAGAATTACAAAGTGCTATTTGCTTTGATTTATATCAATAAAACTTTAAAAAATCTGTATCTTATTTACATCCAAACCTGCAAAGATCTTTAAGTCTCCTTTCAAAGGCCAGTCCTTCTTGGAGAAAACTCCTATGCAGGTTTCCCTCTGATGAGAACTTGTGAGAACCACTCTCAGCCTACAGTCCAGCCCATAGAATATTCCCTAATGCTAAATCCATCACCTATATATGAGCATTTAGCCATCTACTCTGTGCATTATATCAAGAGGCTAAATATGATTATCTGTCCATATTTCATTACTAAGTATATCACCAAAGCCATTTACTTCTGATTTTCCGTTTTCCCCCTTTTGTTGTGATCAGGTCACTGTATGAAATTTCCACCAAACACATCAATCTTTTTGTTTAACATAACCGAAAGCCTAATATAACAAGTACTTTAGTGATTATTTGTACATTGTTTTAAGCACACATAGGAAAAGAAACTGTCATTGACCATATAGTGTATCAACCAAAACAGTGCTTGATGTATAGGACGATTTTGTGACCACATAGTGGTTACTTTGTTAAACACAGAACCCCAAGTTTATATTTTTTGTAACTGAGTTTTAGGAATCCTTAGTTTCTAAACTATGTAAATAAAATTACCATCTCACCTGCTACAAATTGTCATCTCTCCTTAAAAAAACTGCAAGTGGTGTTCAGTTTTCTCTACTATTTCCCCGTTCTGAAAAAATACCAACTATGCAGAAAATAAAATGGAAAACAGAAAAATTTTGTCATGGTAAGGAAAAAAAATTAGAAGAGTGTAGAAAATCAAAATCCCCTTTTGAATTCATGCATGTTAGTTTCAATGATCACTCTGTGTGTGTGTGTGTGTTCGTGTGTGTGTGTGTGTGTGTGTGTGTGAGAGAGAGAGTGTAAAAGGGAATGTAGGCTTGTGTGCCACAAACTGTGTCCTCAGTTACAACTGGGTCACTAATAGGTCTCTCTTGCCCAGTATAAGTATATAGAATGTGATGTATCCGACCCTTTGGGCAGAGATGCTTTTAAAAATAATAATAAGAGGGAAGGGGGCATTTTAAACCACCGAGGGTAATTTTTGACCATATTGAATGTGAAACTTCTGATTTTTCAAACCAATTACATTAGTTTTCTTCCTAGAGCTAAAAAAAAAAAAAAAGGAGGGGCGCCCTTCCGCATCTGGAGGGCGGTTCCAGGCGAAGTGCAGGTGGGGAGGGGGCGAGGAGAGGCCATGCCCTCCGCAAACCACCACCAACTGTATCTTACAACCTGAATGAAGCTTCAGGAAAAGGGGACTGCATCTTGAAGCCAGACAAGAAGCCCTGGAGGGGAGAGGAGAGGGGAGTGAGGAGGGAAGGGGGGAGACTGGGAAACAAGAAATCATCTCCTCTGACCTCTAGCGAAGTGCCAGGTTTTTTCTTTAGCTCTTCACATTTCCTAAATTTGCAGATCTGGTGTCCCGTTTTGCGGTTCCTGCAACTGCTGCAGACGCCACAGTTGATGAGCCTCTTGCAGGGCACGCAGACCCCACACCTTTTCCTCTTCTTCTTGGCCGGGTTGGCTCCGCCAGCTCCCCCTGAGGAGGACGAGGAGGAGGAGGAATGGTTCTGCGGGCAGTCTGCCAGGTTGGCAATTTGAAACGCACTGTCTGTGACGGCTGCTGAGGCTGCTGCGGGGGAGTGAAGGGCTGTCATGACGATGACCCCTGGAGGTAATGAGATGCCCCCTAAAGCCGGGATAGCGGAAAAAGTCCCCACGCGCTCGGGGAGATTCATTATCTCTGCTTCAGCAGCGCCGCATTTGAGCTTGTTCATGCATTCCCCCGCCAAAGGTCTGCAGTGTTCAGGGGATAAGGTGGAGAGGAAATTAGTATTTGCCATTTGCAACGATGGCTCTGGCGGGCAGCCAGCTTTCCCCAGCCTCTGGGAGTCGTTTCGGTGGTGCATGCTGGTCCTGCCGCCGCCACCGCCGCCGCCGCCACCACCACCACCGCCGCCGCCACCGCCACCGCCACCGCCACCGCCGGCGGGGAGGATCGCCGAGGAGGAGGCGGAGGAGGAGGCGGCGGCGGAGGAGGATTTCCTGCCGCCCCCACCGCCCCCGCCGCCGCCCCCGCCGCCGCCGCCACCTCCCCCGCCCCCGCCGCCGCCCCCGCCCCCGCCGCTGCCCCAGAGCACGGCGGTGGCGGCGGCGGCGGTGGCCGCGTTGTCGCAGTTCCAGGGGGACATGCCGATGCGCGCGGCGGCCGCGGCAGCAGCGGCGCTGCTGGGGAAGATGGGGGTGGTGATGCGCGCGATCTTGGCGGCCTGCGGGAAGGCGCCCCCGTTGGTCTTGTAGAAGGAGGTGGCAAAGGAGCGGTAGCGCTCCATCTCCGAGTTGTAATCCACAAGGCTGTTCAGGGACCCCTCGGGCAGGTGGCTTTCCTTGGGCAAGCCCGGGGCCTCCGGGCTCGGCCCGGGCTCCACGCAGACATTGGTGTTCATGGTGCAAGGGGGAAAGAAGGGGTGCAGGGTGGAAGTGGGGACCGTCTGGTCCGACACCTGGGTGGGGAAGGGGGGGAGGTGGGTGGGAGGGAAGGGGGTGATGGTGATGTTGGGGTGGGGGCCGAGGCGGGAGGAGAAAGTGGGTCCAGGTGGGGAGAGCAAGGTGAGGACTGCTTTATTCCTCTCTGGGGCGCATTTCCACAGACGGTGAATTCCCAGGCAGCGTCTTCCTTTGCATTATCCTCCAACTGTTACAACTAAAATAAAGAAAGTCATTCCAACGAGCTGCACGAGGAAAAAGATGAAAAAATAAACAGCCTCCCTCACTACCCCACCGCAGACACAGAAAGCTCCCACATTCTTCGTCAGGTCGTTTGCATAACAATCATCAAGACGTGACACCCCCCCCTCCTCATTCCCATCCTTCCCCCACGCTCCCAACCCCGATCCCTCCCTCCCCAGAGCACACCACGGCTCCTCCCCCCTATTCTTATAACCCTCCTGAGAAAATGTATTAATAGCCAGGATACCCAGGGTAGAGGAAAGACGGGGGTGACAAATGCCGAGGGAAAAGGGCAATTGGAGTGCTAAAGACATGCAAATCAGGGGTGGGAGGGCGATACTACCTAAGCAGAGGGCATTTAAACACTATGAAATGTGTGAACAAGTGCTGCCTGGGCATGCAAATGCTCTAAAGTAGAAAACAGCTATGGCCCTATGAGGAAAATGAACAGGAAATTAGCAAATGAAGTACTGAGAAAGTCTACAATACATCCGAGTATAAACTGTAAGCAAACACAATACAACTGAGAGCTAAGAGACTGCCCACATACAATCTGAACTAAAGAGGCAGGGAAAAAAGAACTACCAGCTGCCACAGTGTCCTTCTGTGTCTGCGGTCATTAGTTTGAATCCCAGCACAGCTGGCTCTGTTAGGGTCTTAATTCAATGGACCAAGGACAGGTCTCAATTGTACAAGCCATTTGGTGGTGGGGCATGGAGGGGGTAAGAGAGTGGTGTTCTACTTGTTTGAAAGAAAGAAAGAAAAGAAAGATGGACTAGATTTAAAAAAAAAATTTTTTTTAAATAATGCAAACCGTGTCCTAGGTTTCAAACCAAGTGCCTGTAGTCACTTTAAGAATATTCCCAATAATTCCTAATGGAGACTCCAGCCTCTTCCCAAGACAAGAGGAAAGCATGGACTTTGAGGCTCTCTCCAGTCACTGATTTTTACATTGAGTAAAAGTAGGAGGACATCATTTAAGGTGTTCCATGAAGAAATAGTCATTAAGATGATTTTTTTCTTTAGCTCTGTTTAAGAGGAAAGTTTAATATTAACTGGGTATTTGCATTCATCTCTTTGCTTACAGGGCATTATTATGCTTAGGCAGAGGTATTTTAGTTGTTTATTACAGGGGGAGAGGTGCATCAGAGCCTTTTGAGAAGTAAAGCAAAAATGTAAAGTGTATATTAACCTAAAAAACCAGTTTCTTTGTTTCCAGATTTTTTTTTGGTGGGGGGTGGGACAGATATCTTTTTGTGACATCTTCTGAAACCCACATACTGGTCTAGAATGTGGAGTTCAGGGAATATCAAATGGGGGCCCAGCAGTCTCAGTCTCAAATATTCAGTTCAAAATGGATATCAATTATAGCAATTATGCTTATAATTAGATTAATGAGCCATTTATGCCCAAACTCCAAGTGCAAAAACTTCAAGTCCTGATGAGAAGGCGCCCTAAAAAAAAGAGAGGTTTATGTAAACAAATCCCTATTAGGCAAAGTAAATCAAGATAAGGAACCTCACCCCAGGCTGGATTAGAAGCTAGCAGGCATCTTTCAATCACAGCAAGTCCCTAATCACTCAGGAACCACCTCTGTGGTTTCGCATTAGGGAAAACTGCTCCCTTCAGAGGTCTGAAGGCAATACAAAGGGTGCCCCCAAAATGCTCCTGGCTAAATATTCTTGATGCTGGGAAGGTGATGGGGGAAGACACAGCAAGGATATGCATATAGCTTCAGTTTCTGCGAATCACATTGTAACTGCAAGACCATAATAACTGCTACTCAGTAAAAACTAGTTATGCCAACCATGCATTAGCTACCAGCGCATTGAGTGGAGGGAAAAATTTCAACATTTTAGTCTTTTGACCTTGTTCCAAATAAAGAAATCATTTAATGTCCCTTTTTCGGAGTATTAGAGTGGTGTCTCCAAACAGAAGCTTTCCTTATTACCATCAGCCGCCCCCCCCCCTTCCTCCCTCAAGGTTTAATGCCACCAGAAACTGTAGAAAATGATTGTGCCCAGTATCCAGGTCATTATTGTTTAATCAATGCATCTCTGGAGCATGAAAAAGGTACCTAAGCCATAGCTATTGTTTGGATTTTCTTTAAAAAGCAAAATAAAACACACACAAATAACTATAGTCATATTCCAAAGCTAAATTAGACATCATACTTCATGATCCTGTTTTGCCTTTAAACAATGTGACTGTACATGCCTAATATTGTATGTCTGGTCTACCAGAGACACAGAGATCAAAGGTCATATTTAACATTCAGGAGGAGGGGCGGGTGCAGATTAATTAATAAATTAATACAGCGACGCCTTTCATCGCTGGAGTCCAGCATTAATAATCTACTTTTACAATCCCAACGGACAGCAAACATTTAAGAGCAAAAAGCCAGAGAAAGAGAAAGAACAATCACTTACCAGTCTCTTTTTATTTGGGGAGCCTTAGAATTTGCAGACGCTGCCAGTCTGCCTTTAATTAGTTGCACATCACCCCCTAACACAAAGAAACACAAATCCAGATGTGTCTTGGCAGCTCCCAATTACAACTTTAATACTTGTAAACAAACTGTTGGGGAGGGGGGGATAAATAAATATGCGGATCAAAAAAAATATATACCTGTAAATGGCTTTTTTTTTTTCTTGTTGAAGAGAGAAGGAGGAGGAGATGGTGTTAGTGGTGGGGGTGGAAGGAGGAGGAGGTGGAGGGGGGGAGAGGAAAGAGCCGAGTGTGAGTGTATGTGTGAGAGCGCGGGGCTGTTCTCGGTGGTCTCTCCTCTCCCAGCGCGTTGCTCTCCGTCCGTCTCCAGTCGCTGTGTGCGAGGGAGGGAGGGAGCCGGGGAGTCTCTCCTCTCTCTCCCTCTCTCTCTCCCCCTCTCTCTCCCTCTCTCTCCCCTCTCTCTCTCTCTCCTCTCAGTCTCTTCTCTCTCCTCTCTCCGTCTCCCCCCCCCCCTTCTCTCTCTCTGTTTGTGTGTGTGCCTGTGTGCGGCTGCTGGGGGAGGGGAGCGGGAGAGAAAGGCGAAGGAGGAGGTGGGAGGCTGGGGGCGGGGGCGGGGGCGGGGGTGGTCGGCGCCGAGGTGAGGAGGACGCAGGGACGCGGACACCTACTGATGATTGGCTGCAAATTACACGGGGAACAAGAGGCGCACGCGGGCCGGCGCTCCCCTTCACAAATCCTCTCCTCGCCGGAGGAGCCACGTTTCCCGGCTCGCCTGCTGCTCGCCCTTCCTCCTCGCGCCTGGCTCTCCGGCTCAGCCGCCCAGCACAGAGGGCTGTTGATTATTTTCTTTTACTCTCGGAGATAATTGTTTGGAAGGGTTGGAAAGAGGGCGTTTCCGCCACTCTCTCTCTCACTCTGCGTGTGTGGGGGGTATGTGTGTGTGTGCATGTGCGGGTGTGTGTGTAAATAAACTTGTCTGGGTTTTCTGGCTGGGTAGAGAAAGCAGTACAAGAAACAGAAAAGGTCGTGTTTGTTTGAAAAATACTCTTATTTCACACTCTGCCGCATGGCTTTTAAATAATACTACTGATGTACCCAAGAAGATTTTAAAAATCCTGATCATTTCAATCTTTAAGGGAAAACGGATCGGTGTTCTGGTTGTCCAGCTCTTCTAAATATTAGTATGCCAGAATGTTTAAAAAAAAAGAGTGAGCTTGACCGAGCTCAAAATCAATCTCTCTATCCCCTCATCCCCCACATTCTTTTCCAATGATTAAATCTGATTTGTAACTTATCCTATTTTTAATTCCAAACTTTACTTAAACAAAAACTACTTTTATAGCTACATTAATCTAGTATGACTTCTTGACACTTGGGGAAAATAGTTTAGTAATTGAAAGATAAATCTTTTTACCACAGGTCAAAAATAAATAAAACTCACTCATAAATGCAGCTATGAATTAACTTCTTCACTGCTGCCTTAAAGCACATGAGATATTCCTGGCTACATGCTATTGCACTACTGAAGTATGTTCATATTTATATGAAACATATAAAATATGAATCTTTTAGATAGTTTTAAAGAAAAATGGTTAATAACAAGGTACAAAAGTAGGAAAGAAAAAAGTTCAGATTATTTAAATTGATCTTATGAAGTTCTCTTTTAAAATTAAAACTGTACTCTAGAATACAATAATATAGTTTCAGAGAAAGACGAAAAGTATGATAATGAGCTGTTTCTTTTACAATAACAAAACGCTGGAAAGATATTTTAAAGCACTTTGTGTTTGAATTTTCAAGATTGACCTTGACCATATAAAGATTCTGCCAACTCTGGAAGACTGATTATTGATAAGTTGTTACCAACTGTGGTGTACATAAATGAAGGTGCTGTACCAAGAGTGGACAAATATTGAAATGGGGGCAGCTTGTTTTCTGACTCATTAACAAGTATGTTTTGTAATTTAAAAAGATAGAATAAATTTGGCTATAAAATCAATCAAACCAGTGACTTGGTATTTATAGACAAAATAACTAGATGGTTATTAGTAATTATTATTCAAGTTCATTGACATTTTTATACTTTTATTGATGCTTTGTGAAAGCAAAGAAGAGAATTTTGCATTTGATTTTTTTTTTGAACTGAACATCATGGTAAGTATATCAGCAAAATGTGGGCACTTTTTAATGAGTGCCTATACTCATTATACTGGAAAAATGATAGATTCTCAGACATCTCTTCAAAATATTTAAAATATCGATGTTTTGAAGTTTGTAAATAAACGATTTTTAAAATCAAAGACTCCATATATATGCATTAACATCCTATATTTGCATGTATATGGAATCTGGAACAATGGTATTAATGAACCTATTTGCAGGGAAGGAATGGAGACAAGACACAAGAATGGACTTTTGGACATGGTGGGAGAGCGGGATGAATGGAGAAAGTAGCATCAATATATATACAGTGTCATGTGTTTAAGATGGATAGGTGGTGAGAAGTTGCTGTATAGTACAGGGAGCCCAGTCTGGTGCTCTGTGATGACCTGGAGAGATGCGGGGTGGGAGGGAGGCTCCAGAGGCAGGGGATATATGTATAATTATGGCTGATTCCATTGTTGTATGGCAGAAACCAACACATTGTAAAAATTAAAAAAATCAAATAAAGATATCATGCTTTCTTATGCCAAACTTGCTTTCCTTTTCAGAATGCCTCAAGCTCTCTTTCAAAATGAAAACAAATGAGAGAAAATAAGCTCTAAATTCCAAAGAATTTTACTTTCTAGATTATAATGGGAAAACTCAGAACGCTTAGCCTTTATCATTAATTCAAGTGACTATTAATGACCCATCTGTGTCAGACAGTAGGGAGTAATTTGCAGTTTACTTTGTCCTTGAAATAACCCTGAGGTAGTTATTATTATTTTCAGTGGAAATAATAAGCCTGTAGATATCAGATAACTCAGGTCAAAAGGTTAGTATGTCCATGCAGTCACAGAGAGTTGGACACAACTTAGTGACTGAACAACAACAACAAGGCTGAAATCGGTACCCAATCCTGAATCTCCAAAGCTTTGTGCTTATAACCTCCGCTCTGCTGCTAAGTCACTTCAGTCGTGTCTGACTCTGTGCGATCCCATAGACGGCAGCCCACCAGGCTCCCCCATCCCTGGGACTCTCCAGGCAAGAACACTGGAGTGGGTTGCCATTTCCTTCTCCAATGCATGAAAGTGAAAAGTGAAAGTGAAGTCACTCAGTCGTGTCCGACTCTTAGCGACCCCATGGACTACAGCCTACCAGGCTCCTCCGTCCATGGGATTTTCCAGGCAAGAGTACTGGAGTGGGGTGCCATTGCCTTCTCCGCTAGTCTCACTATTAACAATTCATTAACCAATAGCCCTCTCTGCATCCTAGAACCTTAGCTTTAATTATGATCACAAGCCCCTCATTTATGTGACATACAGAATATATTTTAAACAGTATATCTCCTAGCTCTGATACAACATCCATTTCCTTCCTGCTAGGGAATTGATTACATGCATGTGTGTGCTCAGTCGCTTCAGTCAAGTCTGACTCCTTTCGACCCCAAGGACTATAGTCTACCAGGCTCCTCTTTCTGTGGGATTCTCCAGGCAAGAGAACTGGAATGGCTTGCCATGCTCTCCTTCAGGGGATCTTCCTGATCCAGGGATAGAACCTGCATCTCCTGTATTGCAGGCTGATTCTTTACTGCTGAGCAGCCATCAGGGAAGCATTGAGGGAATTGATGACATCCTTAGCCAAATGTCCACCTGCAATATGTGATCTGGGTTTGATCCCTGGGTTGGAAAGATCCCCTGGAAGGGAAAGGCTACCCACTCCAGTATTCTGGCCTGGAGATTTCCATGGAATATATAGTCCATGGGGTCGCAAAGAGTCAGACATGACTGAGTGACTTTAGCCAAATGTGATAAAGGGCAACATTTCTCTTCTGGTCTAGAATATCTTATATTCTTTATTTTTTATATATGCTAGTTTTAGCACTTGCATATCTGCCATTTCTCACATTACTCCACATTCTTTTTTGTATTCTTCAGAATAATGTGTCAGAGTTTTTAGGTAAATTGTTGAGAACACTTAGTCCTCTATTAACTTTTCTTTGGAACTCACATTTCTATAAAGTACTAAAACTTAAGGTTCCTTCTCTGTGCAAAATGTCTGCTACAGCTTCCAGTTTTTTGGAAGTGGTTTGTGCCTTTACTCCGCTTTGTATGTTTTGTGATCTGCAGTAGGAGTTTGGGTGTTTCACTGGTATCTTCATGGGAAAAAATTAACTTGCGTATCACCTGAAAATGTGTCCTGTACTCTGCAGAAATTTTGTGCTGTACTATGAAATATTTTTAAAGCATGGCTGCTTTCATCATGGTCAATATTGTCATCATTATCCAGAATCTCTAAAAAGGTAATCTGTTGTAACAGATAGTTTTCAAAATGTTTCAATCCAAAAGCCATAGATGTATATTTGTTGTTTAAGTCACAATCCAGGGTGGGAATTGCAGATCAGAGGATGGCTCTCCTCTATGACTGATTCATGGATCTAGTTTCCTTCCATCACAGGACCTTGTCATCCCTGACAGACTACTAATCAACTACATCCAATGAGCAGAAGGCCAAGAATGGGGCATGATCCCTTCTTAAACATTTCATCTTGAAGTAACCCACAGCACTATGGCTCATTGACAGTTGTCAAGAACCAGTCACATGCTGCAGCTAGCTGCAGAGATGGGCTGGACAGTCACTTGCTAGATGTAACTCTATTACTGTGGAGTAGAAAAACAGTTTGGTGGACAGCTGGCCGTTTCCCAGAAGAGTAACACTGGAAGGAGAATAACCCATCAGAGAGGTTAAGTTGGCCCACACAACCCTCAATCGACCATGAGAGTTCAATTCCCTTGCGAGCATTTTTTGCTGATTACCATCCTTAGAGATTACCACTAAAAGCAGTCTTAATGATTTTGGGGAAAGTTTGGCAACTATGAACAAACTATGTTTTCTTAAATATCTGTAGGACAGCCAAGCTATGTATAAAATAGTCAAACAAAAATTTACTAAAGAATAAAGAAACAGAAGTAACACAAGCAGAGGAAATACCATAAATCTAAAATAAACTGACTTGGAGATAAATCTTAGGCATTAGCAGCTTGTCTACTGGTATTTTCAAAACCCAGAGGTAAGCTTTAATCCCTCCACCAATAATGTGTTTCCTGTTAGTCACAAAATCTACTCAGTGTTCAGGTTAGGTAAAGTGCTTGAAACTCTCTCACCCATCTTAGAACCCAGCTTCCCAATTCCTGTTCATACAGTCTCTGAGGGCTGCCTCTTTCCATAGTAATTAATACTGCAAATAATAATACAATAACCGCCACATTCACAGGAGGACTAGGCCAATAAAACAATAGGGAATAATGTCTTTAATTCTTCTCTGACTATAGCTACCTCGGATTTTTATTGACCCGTCTTCTTTGCCAGAAATGGAGATCCTTGACATCAGTGATTGTGTCTGATGTCACAATCAGTTTTGTGTCCCACCTCATACATCACCTGGCCCACAGAAGGTTCTTACATTCTGTGCCAAACACATTGAAAAAAGTAGCATACAAAATACAGGGAAGTAAGTTCCCCTGTGGTCTGTAGGATGAAAATGCAAAATTAATAAACTGGCATCCAAAACCCTTCTTTAATTTGTCCCATGTTTTGAATCTCATCTCGTGTTACACCTGGCAAGAACTGTCTACTCTAGCAGATCCACTTCTCCCAGAAAATGTTCATCACCTTTCCATGATCATACAAACTCTTTGATAAAAAACCATAAACTAAGATGAAGTTATTATTATTTATATGATATATTTTACTTGTAATGAACTATTATAATGAAATAATGCTTTTAAATCTCTAAAATTCTCTGAGATTTTCTTGGTGACTCAACAAAGTGGAATTTGATGAAATTAATCCTTAAAATCAATATTCTGCACACTTGTTATTTTCTTTCACTTTTAATTAAATATCTATACATCATTATCATAGTGTTGACCTTCATATTCGTAGCTGGCACTCTTAACCTTCCAACCACAGGTCATGTGCTTTGAGCTGTTTTCTAGCAATAATAAATTTGTCTTAAGCTATATACACTCTGTTGCCCTGTCCTCCTAATGACTAACAGGATGCATTTATGGAATGGCTGACCACTGTTAGGGATAAAATCTGTGACTGTTGAGGATAATGAAAATAATGGGTTCACAGGGTTAAACCCATTACCTTGGCCTCATTAGCAGCATATTCTAATCAACTCTGTTAATCAGGACACACATTCACATATTTTTACATACAATTTGGACAGTCTGTACCAAACACTAACTTGGGCGTTAATTTTTAGAATTGTTCTTTGCAAAACTTAATTTGGTCCAGGCCATTTCTTATTTTTTCACTCCTTCTCATTTCTATAAAATTATTGGGCTTCCCTGGTGGCTCAACTGGTAAAGAATCCGCCTGCAATGCGGGAGACCTGGGTTCAATCCCTGGGTTCAGAAGATCCCTTGGAGAAGGGAACAGCTACCCACTCTAGGATTCTGGCCTGGAGAATTCCATGGACTGTATAGTCCACGGGGTTGATACTGCATGGCAGGATAATAGGAGTTGTCCCCAAATGCAGAAACCCACACGGATGAAATAACAATAGGCTAAAAATGAAAATCTCTGGAAGAACATTTCTTCCATAAGGCTCCTTAATTTGGCTTGATCTTTGTAATATATGAGCTTCCTTGTATTTTTCCATAAATATTTGGTATGTTTTGTCCACTGGAGTATTAGAAAACCCAAGCAATAACATTCCAGATTTTTTTCAAAGGAAATAGTAGGTCAATTTGGTTTAAAAAAGACAAAAAACAAGTCACAGTGAGTAGCTTCCAGACACTCAAAGATATAAACACAAATTTGCAATTTGAGCCCCAACTTCCTTCTTGTGGGGTTCTCTTTCCTCTGCCTGGCAGTATCCAGGCACCCTTCACCGACCTTTCTTCTGGGAAAATTTGTCTTAGGCATGGAGCCATCTGTATGCTTTCTTGAAATTCATTAGTATCTCTTAAAGTGGATAAGAGATGATTGTTTCCGATAATTTAGGAACCTGATGAAATTGGCAGTTATGAGCTGACCAGAGAACACTTCCTATAGCTGCGGCAACGAGCGCTGCCGCGGTGTCCTTGCTTCCCAGAGAGCAGTCCAGAACGGGGCAGCGGCATTCCATGTGCTTTCAGCTATTCTCTCTGCACCCAAGTGTTATCTGACAGGGATTTACAGAATGCTGGAAAGCAAGTGACAGAATCTCCTCTCTCAGTTCCTCTCTTACTCTCAGGAAAAATCCCAAACCCATTAACTCAGGTAATCACTCTTTTCCTGAGCTCAAAGGTAGAAACTGAATTCATATGCAGAAACTAGGTATCTTATAAATAGGCTTCTGAATCTTCAAATTAACAGATAGGACTTGCCCAGTTATTCAAAACAAACAAAAAACTCAAAGAATTTTAATAATGAAGTTCTTTCTAAAATTGACTTTCTAGAGACATAAAATGAGGCATATAAAAATCATACTTTTTTAGCTCTGTCGAACAACTTGAAAATTAAATTTATTGTAAACTATTCTCTATTTAATAATGTTAATGGAATTTTTTGATTTGCCATTTTAAATAAAAGAAAGATTTTTCATAAAATGTGATTTTTATTTTTTTCTCCTGAACCTGAGATTTTTGACTTCCAGTGTAACCTGAATGACCCTATTTGCAAAAGCACAAGTTTCTGACATTGCTGTCAAGATTTCAAATCAAAACCAATTTTTTTATGCTTGGTTTTTTTAAAATGTAGGTTTCCATTGTCTGGTTTATCTTCAATTAACTATTCGCAACATAAGGGATTATTATCTTTCTCTGCTGGGAGGAAATATTCAGGATAATATCCCTGAGTTATTAATGTTCAATCCAGGAAGGTTTGTTGTTTTGTATTGTTTTTTATTTTCCCCAGTGCTGACCTTTGTTATGCTGTAGTTATAGCAACAAGAAGAGTTCCTTCTGTCTGTCTGTCGTATTCTCTTTCCAAACTAATGACAGTCTTTTCTAAACTAAAGAAAGCTTTACATGCACTGATGTCTTGATTTATTGATGCGTTTAGCTAAACCAGCAATTTAAATGGAAATATTTTAAACAAATGCAATTAATTGGAATTTGCATATTATAAATGTTTAGAACTATGAATTGTTCATTCATCTAGGCTTTTTTTTTATATATTGTCCTTAAGCTTCCCTAATCAACTTGCAGGTTTAACTTCTCAGTGATCAAATTTATTTATCTTATCATTATATCTTCTTAACCTAAACAGGGAGAGAGAGAGATTGAAAAAGAGAGCTAGAAAAGTCCTTTCCAGGAAAGTAATACATTATAAGAATATGCAGTTTGTCTGCCAAACTGGGCCAACACAATCTCACTATGACCTTGGGCATTCTAAGTCTCATTTTACTGATCTGGAATATCAGTTTAATTATAGTAATTACGTATCTCAAGGGTTTGTGCGGTTTAATTAATGTTAGCAACGTGTTGGAGCTATTTAGTAGGACAGTACTATAAAAAGCAAACTACCTGAAAATCACAACTCCCCCCTCCCCGTGTAGTACTTAATTTTATATACTCCTTTCTTCTTCAGAGTTAATATCACATTTATTACCTTTTCCCCCACCCTTCATATCTATATCTATGACCTCTCCTACCTGAATCTTACCTTGGATGACAAGTCGCCTCTGTCCCACATCTCTCACTTGCGCCATCACCTCCAAGAGCGCACACATTCCCAAGTCCAACAGCATCAGGATAACCATGGAATCTGAGTAAGCAGCTGTGGTGATGCACTTAAATCAAAGTCACAAGCATCTAGTCCATAATTTCAATTTGGGCCTCACACACATGTTGCTTGGGTCCATAGTGTTAAATAAACTGAATTAGACTTCCAGCCTCTTTCAAAACTTGGGAGGTCTGAAAACACTGTGTCTGCTTTCCCTCCTGTAAACAGTAGCTGGAGTTATGATTAGAAGTGGGGTCTCTAGTCTGCCCATTCTCTGCACTCCTTATTATCTAACACTTGTCCGCCTAAACATTGGAATTTGCAACCCAGGGCCCCTGAGTTCGTTTGTGCTGGCTGTTCACCACACAACAATGCCTGGCCAAATGGACAAGTAGGGACTGGAATCCAGCCCATTGCTCTGCTTGCCAAGCCATGTCCTGGTCTCATTTGCATAAAGGCATTCTAGGGAGCAGAAATGGCCTGGTCAGTATCCCAGCTATAAGTCAATTAAATAGAGCAGTGAATGTCATAGCCACTTTAATTAGCATTAAAATCTGGCATCCGATCTTTGAAATTATATCCTATAACACTATA
The DNA here is from genome assembly GCF_003369695.1 of Bos indicus x Bos taurus. Classification (NCBI taxonomy): domain Eukaryota; kingdom Metazoa; phylum Chordata; class Mammalia; order Artiodactyla; family Bovidae; genus Bos; species Bos indicus x Bos taurus. Next base: position 20,894,312 of record NC_040081.1, on the reverse strand, counting down.
TCTAGACTAAATGTAAAATCATATTCAAGTTTATCCTTACCCTGTTTTTGTAGACCCATTTTCATCCTAAAACACATTCTAATATAAACTATTTTATAAATAGAATGAAAATAATATGAAAATTTTAATTGTGTTAACTCATTGCAACAGAAAACAGGAGCTGTATTTAATTGAAAATTAACAAAATGACTCAAACAGTCATGTATGTTGGATAGTCATAATAATGTTATATTTCTTTCTTTGGGAAAACCTGCTCTTTATAAGAGGAGGCCACTGTTCACACCCTAGTCTCTTTCTGCCAGCTGCTAACACTTTGTAATGGTTGAACTGCTAGGAAGAGCAGTTTTTTTTTTTTTTTTTTTTAAATCTATTTGTAACTTAGCTCTTTTAAAATGCATGATGATTTGATGGCATTTCCTTTTGAGTGTTTCTATTTTTAAAGCTATTCTATTCCTGTAATGTTGGCTACCTTACATTAGGGAAAACGAAATAATTCTGTTACCCAATGGCAGCAGTAATTGATTACACTTCTTTCCTTACCAAAGTTCAAGTGTCCAAAACTTGAACAATGTCCATTGAAAGCTAATCTCCAGTTACATTACGGCCACTAATGTACTTCCAAAAGGAATCTGGGTATCTGTGTCTTTTTCACATATAAAACATAATTTTCTTCTTTAACCACAAAGAGAAGGAAAGTTGTCAGATTTCCACTGACTGCAGGTAATAGAAAATGGCTCAAAACTGGCTTGAATGAGGTGGTCCCAGGTTGGGCATGCTCCAGGCAGGAACAATCTGAGGCTTCAATGTGTCATGGGTTGTGTAGGTTCTTCCCACTCTTTCACTCCGCCATCCCCATCATCTTGGCTCTTCCCTCAGGCAGCCTTCCCTCACAGGTACTGTTGCAGCAGTTCCACTCATCATACCCAGGCACAGAAAGCAATCAAGGAAAGAAAATGACTGTCTTTTTGTGTGTATATCTCTAGTGATAAAATTTCCTAGAAGCACTAAGGTTGACTTCCACTAAGATCTCATTAGCCAAAATTAGGTCACGTGCCCACACTTAAATCAACCACTCTCAAAGAGAGTGAGATTGACTTGTTTTGTAGGTAATAGAGCTGGACTTCCCAGGTGGCTCAGTGGTAAAGAATTCACCTGCTAATGCAGGAGATGCAGGTTTGATCGCTGGGTCGGGAAGATCCCCTGGAGAAGGATGTGGCAACCAACTCCAGTATTCTTATCTGAGAAATCCCATGGACAGAGGGCCCTGGCAGGCTACAGTCCACAGGGTTGCAAAAAGTCAGACACAACTTACTGACTAAATAATAACAATAATCCATAGAGCTAGAGATGAGATCATCCTGAAGCACATGCCAGTGTGAAGGATAGGAAATACCTGAACATAATTGTGGTTCAATTAAGAAAGAGGAAGAAGGAAGTAGGAGGATTAGATGAATGTTGGTGAGACCAGTATCAGTGTTTATTGTTACCCTACACAACTCCATCACCTCATTTCTGCTCTCTAAGAAAAGCTCCTCCATCCATGGGATTCTCCAGGCAAGAATACTAGAGTGGGTTGACATTTCCTTCTCCACTAAGAAAAGCTAACCAGCTCTAAATCTCATGAATCATGCCAAATTACACATGATAAGAAGTCAGTTCATGGACACCAGCTGTTTATGATGAGTGAATTAGTGAATTATAATTTCAAATATGAATGTCTATAAGTAGAACTTGTTTTTAGCAACATGGCTTTTTGGGTAAAGCTTTGATTTATTAACATATCCTTAATAGACTCCTTCAGGTTCTTCTCAAAATGATCTGCCTCTTGAGAAATTTGTATGCAGGTCAGGAAGCAACAGTTAGAACCGGACATGGAACAACAGACTTGTTCCAAAAAGGAAAAGGAGTACGTCAAGGCTGTATATTGTTACCCTGCTTATTTAACTTATATGCAGAATACATCATGAGAAACGCTGGACTGGAAGAAGCACAAGCTGGAATTAAGATTGCCAGGAGAAATATCAATCACCTCAGATATGCAGATGACACCACCCTTATGGCAGAAAGTGAAGATGAACTCAAAAGCCTCTTGATGAAAGTGAAAGTGGAGAGTGAAAAAGTTGGCTTAAAGCTCAACATTCAGAAAACGAAGATCATGGCATCCGGTCCCATCACTTCATGGGAAATAGATGGGAAAACAGTGGAAACAGTGTCAGACTTTATTTTTCTGGGCTCCAAAATCACTGCAGATGGTTACTGCAGCCATGAAATTAAAAGACGCTTACTCCTTGGAAGCAAAGTTATGACCAACCTAGATAGCATATTGAAAAGCAGAGACATTACTTTGCCAACAAAGGTCCGTCTTGTCAAGGCTATGGTTTTTCCTGTGGTCATGTATGGATGTGAGAGTTGGACTGTGAAGAAGGCTGAGCGCCGAAGAATTGATGCTTTTGAACTGTGGTGTTGAAGAAGACTCTTGAGAGTCCCTTGGACTGCAAGGAGATCCAACCAGTCCATTCTGAAGGAGACCAGTCCTGGGATTTCTTTGGAAGGACTGATGCTAAAGCTGAAACTCCAGTACTTTGGCCACCTCATGCGAAGAGTTGACTCATTGGAAAAGACTCTGTTGCTGGCAGGGATTGGGGGCAAGAGGAGAAAGGGATGACAGAGGATGAGATGGCTGGATGGCATGACTGACTCGATGGACATGAGTCTGAGTGAACTCCGGGAGTTGGTGATGGACAGGGAGGCCTGGCGTGCTGCACTTCATGGGGTCGCAAAGAATCAGACACGACTGAGCGACTGAACTGAACTGAACTGAACACAAATCAGGTGGGCTTCCCAGCTGGCTCAGCAGTAAAAAATAAGCCTGCAAAGCAGGAGCTGTAGGAGATGCAGTTTCAATCTCTGGGTCAGGAAGATCCCCTGGAAGAGGAAATGGCAACTCACTCCAGTATTCTTTCCTGGAGAATCCCATGGACAGAGAAGCCTGGAAGGCTACAGTCCATGGGGGTCACAAAGAGTCGAACACAACTGAAATGACTTAGCATTTAGACATGCAAATTAGGCAATATTTGAGCTTAAGATAAGGGATGGGGCTAAAAACTCTGGATAAGAGGAGAAAGCAAAGAGATGAGGAAGTTAAAATAAATTAAGAGAAATGGTATATCACGTCTATTTCCATAACTAAGTCCATCATGAATAACTTCTTCTTGTAACTTTTGCTGGCCCTTAAAACTATTACTTTAATATATTTGTGAGGTATGAGAAACAAAGTAAATAGCCAGTCTTTAAAATTTCAAGTTGATCCCCAGACTGACTCAAATTTGCAAAAATCTGGCATAATTTAAAAGTAAATAAATAGAAGCAACACTTAGCAGAAGGTTCTTAACATAAACAAAGCTGTGCACGTTTTGTTTATTTATGGATCCATGCAAAAGTGCCATATTCATCTAAAAATATTCAGCACAAGAGTGATTGATATAAAAATTGAATAGAATTAAGGAGCATTCTTTAAAACTAAAAGTTTGATGAAAAGAAGAATGTCTATTTTATTGTAATATTGTGCTTGGGAAAACATTTTTCTCCTTTACGTATATTCAGATTTTTTTAAGGTTGACTGTAAAAACTTTAGAAAAGTAGCCACCATTTCTGAAAAGTGCATTTGAATTGGGCTGTAGCAAACCCTACCTTTCATATAACTCTTGTATGTTGTTCAAGGTTAAGTGTTGAAATAAAAGTGTAAAATCTCCTATATTAGTCTTTTTTATTCAATGAATTTTAACAGCACTCCCAAAAGACAAAGCAGTTTTAAATTCCTATTTTTCTGGAACTCACATTCTAGTGGCATCTCCTTATTAAGCCGATGGCCATTCACTTTTCCTTTCTAGCCTTAATTATTCCCTGTCATATTTTAATTGAATAAACATTTCTTTAACACCAGATATATGCATAGCACAGTATGAAGTACTGAGAGAATAAAAAACTGCCCTGGAGAAGTTAATAATCTAATAGAGAGTACTCAGACAGGGAAAACACACGCACACATACACACACACACAGATTTAATGACAATTATCTCACTTCTTTTTTAACAAGAAGAATTTAAATGAATAGGTAAAGTGTAACACAAAAACAGACTATGAAAATATCTGTATTGGAAGTATGTTAAACAAACTGTCCCAGTGGCTAAGCTGGTAAAGAATCCACCTGCTAACACAGGGGACACAGGAGATGTGGGCTCGATCTCTGGGTCAGGAAGATTCCCTGGAGGAGGGCATGGCAACCCACTCCAGTATTCTTGCCTGAAAAAAATCCCATGGACAGAGGAGCCTGGTGGGCTACAGTCCATAGGGTCGCAGAGAGTCAGACACTACTGAGTTGCTAAGCACGCATACACACAGTGTCATGACAGCAAACAGGGAAGACTGGGCAATTTGAAGGACTGAGATGCTTCTCAGAAAGACCTCACAAAAGAAGGCTTCTTTGAACTGGATTGACTAGAAGAAGAGGAGAAAGAATATTGGGAAGCAAAGGAACACAAGTATATATCAGAACCCACAGTTGATGTGTTAATAAATGTGGCTCCAGCTAAGGGTTCCCTAAGAAGAAAAAAAGTGATGGAAATGAGACCCAGGAAGAAAAAGAGTCAAATTTGCACACAATGTTCAACCTTATGCTAAGTTAAAATAGAATGCTTAGTAGTAAAAAGAGGTCATTCGGTGTTTTGAATATGGGATGTTTACTATCAGTTTTTTGGGTTTTGAAGAAGTCCCTCTGATGTATGTTGGAGAAGATGATTTGGAGGAAGGAGACACATTCTGTCCCTTGAGGGCATTTAAAATTCAGATCCCTGTCACAGAATAAAATAGGAATGAGATCTAGTAGAAAATTTTAGGGATGCCTACAGTCTATTTAAGGGACAGATGAGCTTCAGAAGACAAGGAAGGTGACTCAGAAAGAGATATCAGGAAGGGAGATAGTGACAGGAATTCCCAAAAGGAAGGGTATTCCTAAACTGCTGAGTGGTCCACAGAAATAATGATGCTGAAAGGTCCAGAAAGCCTTGAAAGAAGCTGCCAGGGGCAATCCTAGGGTTGTAGTCAGAGCAGTTTTATTTTCACCACTAATTGGTTTGGGAAGAGATGGCAAGCTTCCATTACTATTACTGCTCCAAGTACAACCTCATGATCGACTTCGGCCGATATATGTGCCAAAACTTTGGTTATTTGATTATTTATGGGAAATTATCATTTATTTTATGTGGAGAAACAGAAACTAGAGGTGCCTGCTATGTATTTGAGTTTACCCCTTACAGAAGCCAATAAATTAGTAGGAAGGACTTTTGGCCGTTAAGAAAAAATCAAAAACTCTATGGTTACATGGATAACTATGCAGTTAGGTCATCTCTTGATGAAGGTCCCCACACCTCCATTAAGATGAAGAGAGGTCCATAGATTCTAACCTTTGTGTATGTCCATATACTCATCTCCTTATCAGAATTCACTGATATCCATCTATATCTATCTGTAGATATAATTCCACTCTCCCTGCCAACCTGGAGCTTATTCTTTCCTTTGACAGAAAAATTTCTTGAAAGAATGGTGTATATGCAATGTCACAATATCTTTTTTATCTACTGAACTGACTGCAATCCAACTAGGCTCTTGTCAGGATTTCTAATGACTTGCACCTTGTTAAATCCGAAGTTTTCAGCTTTACTTTTATTTGACCCATCAGCAGCGTTTGGCACTTTCTTCACACAGCTTTTAGGAAACCATATTCCTGGTTTACCTCCTGCATTATTAACCTCTTAACACCACAGTAATCCAAAGTTCATCTCCCTTACAGTTCTCATCCAATATTATGATTTTATTTTTTAAATACGTTCTTTCTTAAATTGGAGTGTAATTTCTTTACAATGTTGTGTTAGTTTCTGCTGTATGTATTATATAAGTCCCCTCCCTCAAGTACCTCCCTCCCACCAGCCCCCCATACCTCTCCTCTAGGTTATCACAGAGCACCGAGCCAAGCTCCCTGTGATGTGCAACGGCTTCCCACTAGCTGTCTATATACCTGATAGTATATATAATCTTACAGTTTTAAATTACATCTGTATTCTAAAGACAACAATATATAGATCTCCTATCTAAACTGTTACATGTAACAACCTGAAAATTGCATTGAAATTATTTTAAATTGAACACCTTTCTTCATAACGCCGCCAAAACTGACCCTCAATTAACGGCAACTACATCACTCTAGTTACTCATATCAGAAATGTTGGTGTCATTCTTGACTCTTCTTTATCTCTCACAGTCCGCATCTAATCATTAGCAAACCCTATTTGCCCCATTATCAAAATATATCAAGAATCAGATCTTAGCATTTTAACTACTAACACTGGTTCATACCATCAGCATGTCTCACCTAGAGACCCTCATGACTGGCCTTTTCCTTGCCTCCTTCTCTCTTGCAGTCTACTATCAATTTATAATTCATCCCCTGTGGCCAGCAGAGAGTGAAAGCTGATGACTCAGTATTATATCTTCATTAAAAAGGAGTAGAGCTTTTTTTTAATGACCGGGTTGGGGGGCTTCCCAGGTGGCACTTCAGTTCAGTTCAGTCACTCAGTCGTGTCCAACCTTTTGAGACCCTATGGACTGCAGCATGCCAGACCTCCCTGTCCATCACCAACTCCCAGAGTCTACCCAAACTCATGTCCATTGAGTTGGTGATGCCTTCCCAGGTGGCACTATTGGTAAAGAATCCACGTCCCAATGCAGCAGATGTAAGAGATACAGGTTTTATCCCTGGGTCAAGTAGATCTCCTGGAGGAGGACACAGAAACCCACTCCAGTATTCTTGCTTGGAGAATTCCATGGATGGAGGAGCCTGCTGGGCTACAGTCTGCAGAGTCACAAAGAGTTGGACATGACCAAGCAATTGAACACACAGAGCTCTTCAGAAAGTATAATGCTCTACTCTATGAGGTCTGCTGTGGCAAAGTCAGGTCCCAGGTTGGGAAGGAGTAGAACTCTGAAAACTGGGATGCGATGTCTGGGTTGCAGAACTTCTACACAGTAAATATCCAGATACTCCTGAACCCTCTGAGACCATCAAAGTAAGACACTTCTCCTTGTTAATTAATAGGCTAGATTACCTTTGCATGAGGTGTCTTTTCTGCAAGACAATGTGCTCTTCTCAAGATATGCCTGCATTTCTCTCCCTCCCTTTCTCCTGGGCTAAGCCAACAACTGCGGTCAAGTCACCAACTAACTCATCTGGGGAAGTGCTGAATATTCTAAAGTATCAATGGGACTGCAAGCTGAAAGAAGAGCTAGCCAATTTGTACTGGCTGGATCCAGGAGAGTATACATGGGATTGCATTCTAAGGATGTCAAATATGAGAGTTTTTTGATGTGAGAGCACTTTCTTAGGTTACAGGACTTAAAACCCATGCAAAACCCTGGGAAGAGGGCAAACAGGGTGGTTCCCCGAAGCTTAGAGATAGTGGTGGACTATACTCTGTGAGGCAGAAGTGCTAGAACTGCTGTAGCTTAGAGCTGCAGAGGGATCAAAGAGCTCACAGAGATAGGCATGCCTGAGTGGATGCACTGAGTAGGTCAGAAAACCTACCAGACTACTATGTTCCAAGAGAGAAAATTCCACTTACCAAAGGAATAAGGAATATGTTGGTGAGAGGAGTATAAGCATTACTGAGATGTTCTCTAGAGGGTAGGGATAACACTAGGAGATAACTGCTAATAATTGGGCTCACTGACAGCAATGGGACTCCTAGGATCTCTAGTTAATAGAGGCAAGGTGGCAGTGTGCCCATTAGGGCAATTACTATAATGAACATAAACATGGGAGTGGAGGCCAGAAGAGGACCTGCAGAGAGCTAGAGAGATGGTTCTGTGTGGGCAGCCAGCAAAGGTTGTGCTCAAGCTGCACGATAAAAATAAAGGATGGATGATCAGAAGCCTGTAGGCAGTTAATCTAATAAAAAGTTTCCATCTTTTTCTTACCCAGATTCCAGACCTGACTCAGTTTTCAGACCTAGAATTTTTTTATTTTTAATTTAATTTTTGCTTTTTATTGCAGTATAATTGTTTTACAATGTTGTGTTAGTCACTGCTGTACAATGAAGTGAATCAGCTATATGTGTACATATATCCCCTCCCTCTTGGATCTCCCTCCTTCCCCCTGCCCCTCAATTCCACTCATGTAGGTCATCAGAAAGCACTGAGCTGAGTTCACGTGTACTTTATAGCAGCTTCCCACTAGCTATCTATTTTGGCAACCCACTCCAGTGGTCTTGCCTGGAGAATCCCAGGGACGAGGAAGCCTGGTGGGCTGCCATCTATGGGGTCGCACAGAGTCAGACACGACTGAAGCGACTTAGCAGCAACAGCAGCAGTGTATATATGTCAATCCCAATTTCCCCATTCATCCCACCCTCCTCTTCCCCTCCATGTCCACCACACATTCTTTCTCCATGTCTACGTCTCTATTCCTGCCCTGCAAATAAGTTCGTCTGTACCATTTTTCCTGGATTTTCCTGGTGGCTTAGATGGTAAAGAATCTGCCTGCAATGTGAGAGACCTGGGTTCGTCAGGAAGATCCCCTGGAGAAGGGCATGGAAACCCACTCCAGTATTCTTTCCTGGAGAATCTCTATGGACAGAGGATCCTAGTGGGCTACAGTCCATGGGGTTGTAAAGACTCGGACACAATTGAGTGACAAAGCACAGTACCATTTTTCAAGATCCCACATGGTGGTGGTGATGATTTAGTCACTAAGTTGTGTCCAACTCTTGAGACTCCATGGACTGTAGCCCACCAGGCTTCTGTGTCCATGGGATTTCCCAGGCAAGAATACTGGAATGGGTTGTCATTTCCTTCTCCAGGGGATCTTCCTGACCCAGGGATTGAACCTGTGTCCCTGGATTGCAGGGAGATTCTTTACTGACTGAACCACCAGGGAAGCCCAAGATTCCATGAAGTGAAAGTGAAGTCTCTCAGTCGTGTCTGACTCTTTGCGACCCCATGGACTGTAGCCTACCAGGCTCCTCTGTCCGTGGGATTTTCCAGGCAATAGTACTGGAGTGGATTGCTGTTTCCTTCTCCAGGGGATCTTCCCGACCCAGGGATCGAACCCCAGTCTCCTGCATTGTAGATAGACGCTTTACCATCTGAGCCACCAGGGAAGTCCATATGCATTAATATAGACCTAGAAAATTTTTAATTGAAAGAGAGACATGTACTGTAGAAGGAATAAACTGTTAACACCATGGAAAGGGTACCCAGTCCCCATATAGTAATGATTATCCTAGTAGCTTCCAAGGGGACCTTGACATTTGCTTGAGTAACTTTACACTGTCGTGAGGAAGAAAGTCCAAACCTTTCAAGATCTCTTGACACAGGTTCCAAGTTGACATAGCTACCTGGAGGCCCACAGCATCATTAAGGCCCTTCAGTTCAGGGCAGAAGTTAATCAATGGAGACAAGCCCCAGGCATAATTCACACAGAGTTCACTGGGACCAGTGGGTTTTCATACTCACTTGGCCTCTGAACGCACAGTTGAAATGGACATACATAGCGTTTGAAAATACCTCGTACTGGCTGTTTGCCTTTTAGGTCAAAAACATTCGAAGTGGGCGATGCAAAGGCAAAGTCTCTGAATCATGCCCTTCAGATGTATCTGGATATATTATATTGAAACCAGCGGGAAATAAGCAAATATTATTGCCTTTATTAAAGATATAATGGATTCAGGATTAGTGATCCATCTCATAGTTCCATTTAATTCACCAGCTGGGTCCCTACAAAACCCAGATGGATCCTGGTTTAGAGTGGGCCACTTATTGAAAACTCAGCCTAGAAACACCAAGTGCATCTGCTTTGCTAGATGTAGTATATTTGCCAGAACTGGGTCACATTGCCTCAGGTACATGATATAGAGTAAGTGGTCTGGCCAGAGAGCTTTTATTCCCACCTCCTCAGAAAAGGGAGCAGGAAACCACTTGTATTCACTTCAAATGGGCAACAGCATAGTTTCACAGTCTTGGTTCAGCGCTGTGATAACTCTCCTTTCCTGAATCAAGACATAGAGTCTGAAGGGACCTCAGCCATAGCTTCTACTAGCCTAGTGGACTTGCTGCCAGATGGGAACACTTCCAGCAGGAGTCACAGTGGGCGTGACTTCATCTTGAAACTGGCTGCCAATAGGTCACTTCGGGTTACTTGTGTCTATTTCCTTGTCCCCATCTTAGCTGTTCTTCCCAAAAGCATTCTCCAGAACATTCCTGAATGCAAATTTCACAGTCTGACAGTCTGTTTCCCTGTGAACTGGCCTTCAACAACTGTAAACCTATCATAGAATTTACTCATTTATTGTTCTTATTGCTTATTTTTTTTTCTTTCCTATAGAATGTGAAATCCACATGAACAGGAATTTTTGTTTGCCTTCTTTTCAGGTATAATCCAATATCCTAGAACAGATCCTGGTTTATTGAAAGTCCCCGAGAAATATTTGAATAAATGCAAGCTATATATGAAGATTTAATTTATTAACTTTAACTTTTGGAGGTTATGACTGGTTTTATAATTTTGATGTGTCAAAAATCATCTTGCTTTAGAACATCTTTCTACGTGACCTAAAAGTCTCAAACTCTATTTAAGATCTTATTTTAAGAATATCTAGTAATGACATAATTTGCTATCAATTTTTAATAGCATCATAATTTTTCAAATTTTCTAAATAATTTTACTCAAATAGTATAGAGATGTACAATGGACAGGTAATGTTACAACCTAGAGAAACATTATCAAATGGCCATTCTTTAATATTTCTTTCTCAGCACTATATGAATATATTTTTAATTTTACCTAAATAAGATTTACCTTTTTGTTATTAATATTTTTACCTTTTGTTTTGTTTTGATTCCTTACACTACCCTCAGCCCAATTACTTTCCCCATCACCAAGGTTTACTTTTCCCCATACTTATATAATCCTTTACAAATACATTTGCCCCTTTTGAGTCTGGGCATAATTTGCTTCAGGTATCATGATGGGAAGCCCTAGAACCCAGGGTGCTGTCAGCAGCCTTCAGCTCTCCTTGTCTTCAGGGATTGCCTTAGCTTCAGAGAACACCTCACCCAAGATCACACTATTTCCTGAGCAGCCCACATCAAGTAAGTGCCTGATCCAGGTCACAGTACGACTTCCTGGCCATTTTGTCCCAGATCAGGGACATTATTCTAATGGCCCACTTTATCCCTAGACGATCTCCTTGCGTCAGCCAAGATTCTCATCAGGCCCATTTCACAGCTGATTTTCACCCTCTGCCCAATCTTGCTTTTTTCCATGCCAATGAGTGTTGATTCTAAAACACTCCCTAATAAATATCCTAGAGTCATTAACTCCATCTCAGTTTCTGCTTCCTGGAGAATCCAACCTGAGTCATGGATCACATTATGTATTCATCTCTGTGTCTTGCTTTTCTCCCTCACTATAATCATGGACTCTGTCCCAGACAACTGACATAGATCTAATGCTTTCTTTTGAATGACTATGTAATTTTCCAGGGTTTTCATGTATCACAATTTGTTCAACTTTCCATAAAAGGGAACATTCTAGTTTCCAAAGTTTATTTTTAACCACATGATAAGTTCTGAAATAAATGCCCTTATCACAAACCAATTTAAACTTGAAATTATGTGATTACTTGCAAAGTTCCTATTGCTTTCTTTCACTAATCAGCTCTCCTTTATTTGTTTAATGAAGTCCACAGTAGTCTACTTATGTCTTTATCTATTTTTTCAGAGCCCAATATTATCAATAATTTAAAGAATTTATGGCTGATAACTATGGAATAAAAGTTCTCCATAATTTCTTAGTCATTCTTTTTTGAACTTGGAAAAATGTCTGAAAACAGTACTATCGATATTCTTCTTTGGCTGGGATAAATCGCTTCCCAAAAAGTAACAATACTGCATTTACTCCTGTAGTAATCTAATCTCATGCACTGAAAATAATATCAAAATCTATAAATTTTGAAATTACAGACTAGGTTGAAATCCTGGCTGTACAAAATATTGCATGTCCAATATCCAAGTAACTCAAACTCCCTCCAATTCAGTTTCCTCATTTGTAAAATTACTCACCTTACTGGACTTTAGTGATCTGTATTTAACTTCTATGCAGAGTACATCATGAGAAACACTGGGCTGGAAGAAGCGCAAACTGGAATTAAGATTGCCAGGAGAAATATCAATAACCTCAGAGATGCAGATGACACCACCCTTATGGCAGAAAGTGAAGATGAACTAAAAAGCCTCTTGATGAAAGTGAAAGTGGAGAGTGAAAAAGTTGGCTTAAAGCTCAACATTCAGAAAACGAAGATCATGACATCTGGTCCCATCACTTTGTGGCAAATAGATGGGGAAACAGTAGAAACAGTGTCAGACTTTATTTTTCGGGGCTCCAAAATCACTGCAGATGGTGACTGCAGCCACGAAATTAAAAGACGCTTACTCCTTGGAAGGAAAGTTATGACCAACCTAGATAGCATATTGAAAAGCAGAGACATTACTTTGCCAACAAAGGTCCGTCTAGTCAAGGTTATGGTTTTTCCAGTGGTCATGTATGGATGTGAGAGTTGGACTGTGAAGAAAGCTGAGCGCCGAAGAATTGATGCTTTTTTTTTTTTTAAACTTTACAAATTGTATTAGTTTTGCCAAATATCAAAATGAATCCGCCACAGGTACACATGTGTTCCCCATCCTGAACCCTCCTCCCTCCTCCCTCCCCATACCATCCCTCTGGGTTGTCCCAGTGCACTAGCCCCAAGCATCCAGTATCGTGCATCGAACCTGGACTGGCAACTCATTTCATACATGATATTAAACATGTTTCAATGCCATTCTCCCAAATCTTCCCACCCTCTCCCTCTGCAACAGAGTCCAAAAGACTGTTCTATACATCAGTGTCTCTTTTGCTGTCTCGTACACAGGGTTATTGTTAGCATCTTTCTAAATTCCATATATATGCGTTAGTATACTGTATTGGTGTTTTTCTTTCTGGCTTACTTCACTCTGTATAATAGATTCCAGTTTCATCCACCTCATTAGAATTGATGCTTTTGAACTGTGGTGTTGGAGAAGACTCTTGACAGTCCTTTGGACTGCAAGGAGATCCAACCAGTCCATTCTAAAGGAGCTCAGTCCTGGGTGTTCATTTGAAGGACTCATGCTAAAGCTGAAACTCCAATACTTTGGCCACCTCATGCGAAGGGTTGACTCATTGGAAAAGACTCTGATGCTGGGAGGGATTGGGGGCAGGAGGAGAAGGGGACGACAGAGGATGAGATGGCTGGATGGCATCACCAACTCGATGGACGTGAGTTTGAGTGAACTCCGGGAGTTGGTGATGGACAGGGAGGCCTGGCGTGCTGCACTTCGTGGGGTCTCAAAGAGTCGGACATGATGGAGCGACTGAACTGAACTGAACTGAATCTTTACAGAACTAAAGATTCTATAAGTTCATTGTCTGACAAAGTACTTGACACAGAGAAGATGGTCTATAAGTCATTATACTTGTTTTGTTCTTGGATATTCTTGGATTTCCATGCAGGTGTGTGTGTGTTGAAATGCTATACTCATATTTTTTCTTAAAGTTATTTATTCTGAAAGAAGTACACCTTTATTCTGTTTAATGAAACTAAAGAATACTATTTCATATGACCTTTGTGATATCTAATTAGATGCATTTACATTTTTCTAATGGGCAGAGGAGCCTGGTGGTCTACAGTCAATGGGATGGCTCAGTCAGACATGACTAAGTGACTAACATACACACATTATTCTAAAACTTCAGGTTCCCTGTCTGTCTCAAGTCATGAGTGTAGTTCATTGCCCATAGGCAAAAGCAGAAGTGGATAGAACAAGTTTATGGACTTGCTAAACTGAGTCAGACAGTTTCAAAACAGAAATAAATACAAAATCCACTACTGGTTCAAGAAGTCAGGTCAGACCTGAACTAGAGCCATTGCAGAAGCCTCAGCATGGAATCAATCCATGTAATTTCCCCTCTCTGTTCCCTGCATCAGTGCTGTTTTCCTTAGCTGGGGGTGCCTGTGAGCCTTCCTCAGTCCTGTACAGAGAACAGGATACTTCTTTTTATCCCAGATGACCCTGATTTACCTTACAGGTAATATGCAGCTCTGCTATGTAGTGCAAATAGTTCAAATCCACCTCCCCTTCTGGGCTACATATTCTCTATTTAGCAAAATTTTATTCTTGATTTTTATGTCCTCTGGTTTTTACTTTCTCCATGGATTATTTCTTCCATCCTGCCTAGCAACACTACTAATCCAGGTACACAGAAACATCACTCAGGACCCTTCATCTCTTCCTCAGGTGAAAGGTGACTCAGCTCAACCAGCCTCTCACCTGTTGGAGACTAGGTATTTAAACCCTGAGTTGCAAAGCAGTTGAGAGAGTGGAGGAAGCAGAGAATCTCCAAGAGAAAACACAAGAGAGGCACATAGAATTCTCTTTTAGAGATTTCTCTCTAAATCTCTACCCAAAGTTTGTGGCAGCAGAAAGAGAATCCTAGATGGAATCCACACTTTTTTTTGTTGAGTAAACAACAAAAGCGCATTTGGATACAGTGCTTTGTGAAACATTCTGGACCAAAAACTGCCCTACACTTCAGGAAGAATAGAAAATATAACATTTTAGGAAAATTTAGAAAATTGTATTAAATGTATCGATAACATCTATATGAAATCTTTTATTTAGTGGTTTGGAGTCTAGGATGTCACCTGTTGCTCTTTGAAACATCTGAAAAGGTGTGTGAGTTAAGGGGGGGGGGTGGGCATTTCAGATCATCAGAGTGACTGAGGTGCATAACTTGCATATTGTTGGCAGTGACCAAGGATGTAACTATTCTGTGTGTATTCCTGAAAATCCAGTCCAATAAAGAATCTGTTTACATGCAATGTTATTGACACCCCAACTTAGAAATATGATAATATAGATGCAGATATGCTGCCAAGCTAATTATAGCCTCACTGCTTTACATGTTACCTGGTTGGACTTAATCCATAACATAGCAGTGACTCCTTCACCCATAACCTCTAACTCTGGCTACATAAGTACATTCTGAAGTGTTTCAGCTGTTGTATTCAATATCAGAAATGGAAAGCCACAACTCTTCCTTGCTATGGAAAATCGGAAAAAAAAAAAAAAAAACACGCACATAAAACCAAAAACCTAGCTGATAGGGACTTGCTCCCTTCTAAGATATATTTCTCATCAGCCAAGGACTCTTGTTTCCTAGAAAATATACACAACCAAGAAAAACAAGCTGCTCAGACTCAGAGCCCAAAGCTCACCTGGGCCACAGGCCTACACATGCACGCAAGCATACAGATACCTGCACACAGCTCGTTATGCAAATTGGCAAAGACTAGGACAGGCTATGTTTACTAAAAGACAAATTCTCCGGGGAGAGTTTTAATAAAAAGATATAATCCACGGGGATGATATTGAGTGTTCTCAAGCTACAGATACTGATAGCTGCTGCTGGTGGTGGCTTAGTCGCTTAGTCGTGTCCAGCTCTTTGTGACCCCATGGACTGTAGCCCACCAGACTCCTCTGTCTATGGGATTTTTTCCAGGCAAGAATACTGGAGTGGGTTGCCATTTCCTCCTCCAGGAGATTTTTCTGACCCAGGGGATTTTTCAGTCTTTGGTGTCCTCCATTGCAGGCAGATTCTTTTACAACTGAGCCACTAGGATGGCCCATACTGATGGCTAAGAGATGCATAGTCATGATCACAATGTAAATAGCAGGACTAGTGAAAATCTCCTAACCTGGTAAGAACTTCTGCCAGCTGAAATATTTTTATGTCTTTGTAAAAGTGTTACTGTGCTCTTGTTAGTGGGGTGGTGGTTTAGACATTCACATCATCATGTGGAAAAAGTTATACCTGTCTGCATTAATGGCTGCAACATAATTTTGCTGACTAGCATTGGGTGGATTTGTGGAAAATAACATTTAGAAGGATTCCCTCCTCTTTTCAATGTCCAAATTTGAATACAAAATTTTTCTTCACAACATCTGATTCAGCAGTTCTTTTAAAGATCTTAATGCAAAGTGACTACTTATTAGAAATTGTACTTAATATCTGAATAAATTTTATCTAGGAAAGATATTGAGGGGAATTTCTTATTTTGAAATCCATACAGAGAAGGTGCCTCTATGTTCCTAGGACCATGTTCCAACATCTCTGTGATAGTGTTTACATGTTAAAATTCTCAAAAATTATTTTCCTTTTTGCTCCCTCTTTGCACTAGCAACTGAAGTAAAATACTATTGTATAGGAAAGATCCCCTTCAAAAGCAGAAACTGCATGGAATTTTATTAATACTGCCAAAAATATTAAATCATGTTACAGCAGATAACTATATTGTTATGCTTTAAACTTTTAATAGTATTTGAAACCCATCCCATGTTCAAACAAAAGCCCAGTATCTTAGGTCCAGTTTGAAATTCGACTTTTAAAAAAGCCATGAGACACTTGTAGAGACACAGGTGTCATAAACAAGAATTGCACTTTGGCAGCACCAGAAAAGACCCAAAAAGCCTACTCCTCTAGATTATCCAGAGAGCAAAGTAGATTTCTGTTCTCATCGTCTCAAAGTCATGTGAAGCATAGGTGAAATTTGAGGGTCCCTAGCTTTGGAATGTTAGAAATGATCAAAAGAGATGGGATTGGAACAATCAGTTAATATCATAAGCTGCCCAGGAGTCAAGCAGAACTGCTCTCTGCCCTAGGCTGTACCACTTGCTGAGTCAGTGTTCTAACCTTTCTAGACTGCATCTTTCTGAATGAAGTTCATCATAAGAAAATGATGACATCTGGCTCTAAAAAAAAATTAATAAATAAACTTTATTTTCTTGAACTTTCTATAAAATTTCAGTAGAAGCATGAACAGTAAAACCAAGGAAATGGCCGACAGATCTCACCAATCAAATGAAACATTCTCTATGACATAAAAACAAAATATTCTCTGTGCCCCAAATTATAAACAAAATATTTATAAGGTGACCTCCTGAATGGAAAAATACTTATTAAAAACATGCCAAAGCATCATACCCTGGCTTATGAAAAACACAAATTCAAAAGAAAATTAAAACTCATATTTTTAAGACTAAGTAGAAATTCACACAAAAATATGAGTCACAAAAGTCAAAATTTGCAGAGCTAGTAAACTTATGAATAAAAGTGCTGGACTGCCTGAAGAACCAACCAATTTCCTTTTCTCATACTCCGCTTCCCCATGCTTAAGATTTTTATTTTATAATTTCAGTTTTTTCTCATTCTTCCTTCTGCACCCAGTCCACTTCTCAAGTCGTCGTATCTCATTCTCCATTGAGGAAGTAAAAGTAGTATGGCAAAAACTCCAATACCACAGCGTTAAATCTGTAAGTCTATCTGCATTTATTCCTATGTTCCCTATCTTTCCATCACAAGGGTTGAATTGTAGCTAGTATCTCTGTTGGCTATCATTACAAAGATACTACATAACAAGTCACTTAAATTCAGCAGCTTAAAAATATTCCTTTATCATCTCATTCACAAAACTGTGGATTGATTGGAGCTGGTCTGTTTCACTCGGCAAACCTAAGGGATTGCTCGGCTGGTTCTCTTCCATCAGAGTTATTCTGGGCTTCAGGCTGAAGGGGCACCAATTTCTCAGTGGAAGCTCTTTTCATGACAGAGTCCTCCAGAGGGGAGGATAGGAACACATGACACTTCTTTTTTTAATCTATTTTATTGAAGTATAGTTGATTTATAATGTTGAATTAGTTTCTAATGCATAGCAAAGTGATTCATATATATATATATATATATATATATATATATATATATCTCCCTTTTTTCATAATTTTTCCATTATGGCTATTACAGTATATTGAATACAGTTTCCTGTGCTATCCAGTAAGGCCTTGTTTATACCTTCTATATGTAACAGTTCACATCTACTAATCCCAAACTCTCAATTCATCCCTCCCCCATTGGCAACTGCATGTCTCTTCTCTGTCTGTGAATCTGTTTCTGTTTCATAGATAAGTTCATTTGTGTCATATTTTATATTCAACATAGAAGTGATATCATATGGCATCTGTCTTTCTCTTTCTGACTTCCTTTGCTTTGTATGATAATCTCTAGATCCATCCCTGTTGCTGCAAATGGCATTACTTCACTCCTGTTAATAGCTGAGTAATATTCCATTGTATATATGTACCACAGCTTCCATTCATCTGTCTATGGACATTTGGGTTGTTTCCATGTCTTGACTATTGCAAATAGTGCTTCTATGAACACAGGGGTGCATGTATCTTTTCAGATTATAGTTTTGTCTGGGTATTTGCCCAGGAGTGGGAGTGCAGGACCATATGGTAGCTCTGTGCGGTGCTGTGCATAGTTGCTCAGTCATGTCTGACTCTTTGTGACCCCACGGACCAGGGCCTACCAGGCTCCTCTGTCGATGGGGATTCTCCAGGCAAGAATACTTGAGTGGGTTGCCATACCCTCCTCATGTGGTAGCTCTAATTTTAGTTTTTTTAAGGAACCTTCATACTGTTTTCCATAGCAGCTGTATCAACTTATATTCCCACCAACAGTGTAGGATGGTTCCCTCTTCTACACAACCCCCAGTATTTATTGTTTGTGGACTTTTTAATGATGGCATGGCATTTCTTATGATTAGGTTTGGAACTGACATAATGTCACCTTGCCTGTACTACATTGACCAAACCAAGTCATTTGGCCAAATCTTATATCAATCTGTTGGGGAAAGAATCCTATCTCTATAGGAGGGAATGTAAAGTCACATGGGTGTGAATACAGCAAGGGGCCAAGAATTGAGGAGAGAAGTGCGATCTACCATAGTTAGACAGCTTTTAAAGGAGTGAACAAGAAAGATATGACTTGGCTCTTATAAAACTTAGTCCAGTGGGGAGATGGAAGTTTTAAGTAGAGAGATGTGGTCGACAGATACATTTTAGATTCAAGAATCATAAGTACACAGTGGATGCCTTTTGTTATTTTTGAAGATGAGAGAATCAGAATGAAGGAAGAAAAGACTCAAGGACAGAATCACATATTTAAGAGACAGCAAAGAATTAAAATCTCTTGAAAGAGATGGGAAAGGAGGGTCAAGAGAGATAAAAATAAAGCCATGAAAGTGAAAAACATAATCAAAATCAAGAAGGAAGTTACTTTCCAAAAGACTAGTAATACAGAAAAATCATGCCAAGAGTTCCAGAGGACTGTGGACTAACAAGTGTTCATTAGATGTGACTATTAGAATTGGTTGGTGATGTTGATGATGATAATGTCAGTGGAGTGATAGGGCTAGGTTCTAGATTGAAGTGGGTTGAGGAAGTAGAAGCAGTGAATATGATCTATGAGGTCTCTAAACTTAGTTAAGAAGGGAATGAAAATGACAAGAAAACTGAAGAGGCTTGATTGAAGAGATCAAGAGAAGAAAGGCCAGAAGGTGAAATAGAAGATAAGACCCTCTAAGAACAAGCCACTACTTTCTTCTCAATTCTCATCTTTTTTTTTTTTTTTTCCTTTTCATGCCTCTTGCCACTTAGAGTTCCTCAAATAGGCCACGCTGTTCTCCATGGATAGGCACAGAACAGCACAGAGCTACCATATGGTCCTGCACTCCCACTCCTGGGCATATACCCAGGCAAAACTATAATCTGAAAAGATACATGCACCCCTATGTTCATAGAAGCACTATTTGTAATAGTCAAGACATGGAAATAACCTAAATGTCCAACAACAGATAAATGGAAGGTGTGGTACACATATACAATAGAATATTACTCAGCTATTAAAAGGAGTGAAGTACAGCAGGACAGTACTTTTTCCTGCTTGAAATACCTTTTCAAAGTAAGGCATTCTCTTGTGTTCCTGAGTGTCTTTACAGGGACAAGAAATAACACTTATGGATACATGCTTTGCACTAGGCATTGTGTTCAAGGCATTAAATTAATTGCCTTAATGAACTGTCATAGAAGCTCTAACAGAGACATTGTTGTTGTTACTCAGTCACTCAGTCATGTCCAACTCTTTGCGACCCCATGGACTGCAGCATGCCAGGCTTTCCTGTCCTTCACTATCTCCCAGAGCTTGCTCAAACTCACATTCGTTGAGTCAGTGATGCCATCAAACCATCTCATCCTCTGTCGTCCCCCTTTCCTCCTGCCTTCTATCTTTCCCAGCATCAGGGTCTTTTTCCAATGAGTCATAATAATAATAATAATACAAGCATAATTATTCCCAATTCACAGGTGAAAAACTGGATTTAGAAAGGTATAGTGACCTGTCCAAATGTGCATGTTGTATGTAATAGATTCAAAATTGAACTTATGACTGACTCCAAAGCCTGTGTTCTAGTTTCAGCTTACTTTAGCACCTACTTTTTGGTAAATTGTCCCTTATTGCAAGGGTGTGATCCCTCCTATGAGTAATGAAGATGATAAAAGAGGTTTTGCATCGTAACAGAGTAGCGTTGCTCTTATCCACCTTTGCAACATGGATATATCTTGCATATGTCAACTCTAGCACTTATTACAACATACTATAATATTAAAAAATATAAACAGCACTCTCACAGGCAATAAGGAGCCATACAAGTATTTGAGTGTTTAAGTAGAGAATGACATATCACTTAGATAGTTGAGAGAGAAAACAATTATGCTAATAGGGAAGGTGAATTGGTAAGTTAGACTGGAACAGAGGGAGAAACTAACTAAGAATTTTTAAAGCTAAGTGCGAGAAATTAGGGCCAAACTAAAGTTATCATAGAGAGGCTAGAAATGAGAGGAAAGAGTTGAGGGGGGTTTAAGAAGAATCCACACTACTACGTATAAAATACATAAATAAAATAAAGACCCACTATATACTCAACCACAGAAGGCAGTGGCACCCCACTCCAGTACTCTTGCCTGGAAAATCCCATGGATGGAGGAGCCTGGTAGGCTGCAGTCCATGGGGTTGCTAGGAGTCGGGCACGACTGAGCGACTTCACTTTCACTTTTCACTTTCATGCATTGGAGAAGGAAATGGCAACCCACTCCAGTGTTTTTGCCTGGAGAATCCCAGGGACGGGGGAGCCTGGTGGCTGCCGTCTATGGGGTCACACAGAGTCGGACACGACTGAAGTGACTTAGCATAGCATAGCATATACTCAACATTCTATAATAGCCTATAAAGGGAAAGAATCAGAAAAAGAATATATATGTATATATACTATACTAGTAACTATACTTCAGTAAAAATAAATAAATGAAGATAATTTTAAAATTGTATAAAGGAGAGTCACTAGGACTTAGCCAGTTGGATGGAGAGAGACTGATGACACAATTTTCTAGCTGAATGGATTGAATGGACTGGTGTATCTCAATGAAAGTGGGAAAATAGGCAAGAGCACAGATTTAAGCAGGAAGTATGGAGCCAGCTATGAAATAGATGAGACCCACAGCAAAGGGAATGAGATCATACCAAAGAGATCCCAAATCAGCATGCTTACAACCGAGTCTGAGAAATTCTATACCCAATACTCATTTGATTATAGGAAGTTTGAGTTCTCAATCATTATCTGTGGATTTTGACTCAGAATAAGCTGGCAGCCAAACAAATTTTTGTACAAGACTTCTCAACAGAACACCATTTCTCAAGTTTTCTGAGGACATGATAAAAATATATTTTTCAAAAATATTTCGTTTTGCTCTTCCTGCAGGTAGCCTAAGGTGATCTCTTAGGCTACGCGCTTGACCAAGAAAGTCCCACAAAATAATGCAAATCAAGAGTTTTAAATCTTTGTGGGCACCTTAAGAACACCTGTGGACTCAGGCCATCAAGGATATGCATATGTGAAAAGCCACAAAGTATCGGAAAGATGTCATTTTATAGAAATAAGTTCATGCCATTCCATTGCTACAATGGTGGAACTGGTATGTTTGCCTAGAAAAAACAGTGGATCTGAGCACATGGTCAGTGTTGCAGAAACAGTGCTGACTTTTTGCTGCACTTGCTTAAAAATGTGGAATAACATTGAACTTAATGTAGATTCTCTAATCATTATGCTCATCCAGGTGAACAAAGCCCCTTAGGGTGTGCTGTTTATTCACAGAGCTCATGGGTGGATTAACTCATACAGGAGCTCACCCTGCCACAGGGAGATGATCTTACTGAAAAAGAATCTATTGTTCTTAAATCACAAGCTGAGTTTGCACAGAAGAAGAAGATATCCCTGAAGAAATAAAAGAAGCAAAATTATATTTCCTGGAAATAAATTCAGCATAAAACAAATGCAAGTTGATAAAAAATTAGTT
Source organism: Bos indicus x Bos taurus (assembly GCF_003369695.1). NCBI lineage: Eukaryota > Metazoa > Chordata > Mammalia > Artiodactyla > Bovidae > Bos > Bos indicus x Bos taurus. Next base: position 20,871,879 of record NC_040081.1, on the reverse strand, counting down.
TAGTTGGAAACTTTTAAATTGTTATTTTTAGTTCCATGTTACTGACATGTAATGTCTTTAATACCCATCACCATCACTTCTACCCAATTGTTTTGTAGATTTTTGATAATGGCGTAATAATCCGGCTATTGCTTTCTGGATTTCTTTAGTGTCTAAAAACTAGGAGATCCCTGTAAGATTGCCAGTGAACCTCGGGGAGCATTAAATAACTGGCTGATATCAAGTCAGCATTTTGAGCAGTGAAAAGACATCATATCCCACACCGTCATGTGTATCATTTTCCCCCTACTAGTGTTGACATTGTTTGCAACTTTGAAGTTCTGTGGTGGTATGTTGGAGTTTTAAAAAAAAACAAAAAAAACAAGGTGATATGAATGATTTTGCAATCTACTTCTATATTTTTGGCCAGATATTATCATAAGACCAAACACTGATGCATCTTCTCTATTAAAGATCCTATTAGAATATTCTTCCTCATATGTATTAGAAAAATCCCATGCTTCTTTGGTGGAATGGTTAAGGTGTATTGAGGAGATGGATAAAAAGTTAAATTATCTCTGCCAAAGTTTCAGCAATGGGAGTCTGGTCATTAGTGCTCTCTAGTGGAGCAGGGATTTTGTGCTTCCATCTTCAGATATCTCTCAGAAAGCTGTGTTTTCCAGAAAATCTTTTATATTACTCAGCATGGCCTGATGCTTACCAGCTTTATAGGATGTATAAGATACTGAATGTGGGGTCATAAGGTGTCAGCAGTGAGCTTTTAATCATTCTGGACTTGGTGTGAAGTTTGATTATTTTATCTAACCTGGTTTGGAAGTGGTTTTTTATTCTGTTACTTTGATGAGTGCTACACATACGCACATTCATCTTTCATGCTCTAGGAAACTCTGAAACAATATACCTTTAGCACCAGATCTTATTGTTTCAGCATCCTTGGTACTCTCCTTTTATAATTCTTAAATTAGAGGTATTCTATATTTATTAAATTTATCATTCTAAATTTATTAAATTATAGACATTTATTACTCCATCTTCCCAGGTGACTCAGTAGGTAAAGAATCTTCCTGCAATGCAAGAGATGCGGATTTGATCCCTGGGTCAGGAAGATCCCCTGGAGAAGGGATTGACAACCCTTACCAGTATTCTTGCCTCAGGAATTCCATGGACTGAGGAGCATGGTGGGCTACAGTCCACAGGGTTGCAAAGAGTCAGACACTACCAAGTGACTAACACACACACACTCAAATTATAAATAAGCAAAACTTATAGACAAGGAAGAATAATTTCTGAGTGCAAATCAATAACATTACTTTGCCAACATTATGTTTCTTAGATTAATCAGAGCCTGAATGGAGGGGGGAAAAAATCAAAATCCTTTCTGGCAAAATTTATCTGGAAGAATAAAATACCTTTGGTATTAACTTAACCAAAGTGTTCAGATTTTTCTAAATTGACTCCAGTTGGAATACTCCATAATTTAACACATTGGTGAAAAGCTCAAATAAATGGTATGAAAATAAATATATAAAGTTGCATTTTGAAATGCAAAAACATTTCTGTGTGGAAGAATCCCAGAAGAGCAAGTCATATTTTGGAAAATTTTGGTCATTTACACATTATAAAGACAACCGGTGAATTTTTATTTATTGAACAAATTATGATGCCTAAGTTTTCAACCCAGTATGGTAGACAATAGTGTCTCTCTAGCTCTATACTTATATCATCTGTATCTATAACTATCTATCAGTATGGAAAATAAAATGAATGAATAAGAGTGTGAGTAAGAAACTCCAAACTGGTTTAATATGTATATAGATAGAAATACAGCTAGATAGATGATGGATTGATAGATGTGTGATATGTTCAGTCATGTCTGACTCTGTTGACCTATGGACTGTAGCCTGCCAGGCTCCTCCGTCCGTGAATACTGGAGGAATACTGGAATGGGTTGCCATTTCCTCCTACTCCAGGGGATCTTCCTGACCCAGGGATCAAGCCACATTTCCTTCATCTCCTGCATTGCAGGTGGATTATTTACAGCTGAGCCACTGGGGAAACCCCCTAGATAGATGCAAATTTTGAACTAGTTCAGACTTTCTTACTCACTCTCATTCATTACATTTATTTTCTGTATTGCTACTGTCAATAGAGTTTCTAATAACAGCTCTTACCTCAGTGCAGCAGTACAACCCTGAGCTCCATCCTTTAACTCACTGGTGCTTTTTTCCTATTACTGAGGTGCTACTGTAGTCCTTCCTTTTGGGCAAAGAAACGCATCCTATAGAACATAGCTTATGAAATAGAAAGCAATGGTGTGCAGTGAATTTGAAAGACAAGGCAGAGGTTTAACAGGGACAGAAAATTGATGCTTGGTGGACCAAGACAGAGAGGAAGAAGTGGAGGTAATGTTTGGGTTGGACCTTTAAAGAGACAAGAACAGCACGGGGCAGGAGAGGACAGGGAAACACAGCATAGCCTGGTTATAGTGGAACAGGAGAGGCCTGTTTAAGGGAATATTATCTACCACCAGCAGGGTAGAGCTGAAAAAAGATCAGTTTCCCTCCCATAACAATTGACAAAACCAAGTATCCTGGACCTTGCCCATCTAGTGATCTGTATTTTTTAACAACCTTCACATCAACGTACCACTGCTTGAATAATAATTCCCATCTGAAGGCCAGCTTCTCTGTATAAATAGCATGAATGCAACAGAGGTGCCTATGGTGCTACATTTCATAATGACAATGTGGCTGAGGTACTTTGCCAGCTACCATGTTTTATTTTATTAATGCAATCTACACCTCAACTCAAAATACCCCATTCTATTGTTTCTATAGCTTTCAGACCATATCATTCATTTACCCACAGCTGCAATCTTACCATAAGTAATTATAGGAACATGGTTCAGACCAACTTTCAGATCACACTAAAGATCATTTTAAAGCCACCATTCATACAAGTTCAACTCAGAGAGCTCTCCTTAGTAAGACATGTTCTTGAACTCCTCTAACTTATTCAGCCATATGAAACTCTGGTGGCAGAAAATTACTAACTCTGTGGCTTTCATCTACAACTCCTGCCATCTGGAAAGATGTTTTCCCAGGGCTCTGAGTAGGACAGGCAAAATCCTGAACTCCATGTGGAGCCTTTTGTCCAACACCTATGAGCATCGAATGTTATTCTAGAGTATCCTAAATGGGAGTTTTTCATCTTGCTGCACAAAGAATTTGACGAGGTTTCATACACCTAGGTATTATGATTCATTGCAGCCAATGCTGGGGCAGATCCTCTAGAACCCAATGAACTATATTTACCCAACTGGTTATACTGGGACCTTGCTGCAGTTCTGAGCACTATCCCTGACTCAACATACTTCTACTCCTGCCTCCTGATGATCAGCAAACTGAAGTCACAGTCTCAGAAGCAGCTTGGTATCTTTATAAGTCCACAGGACACTGTTGAGGTTTGACAGAAAACAACAAAATTCTGTAAAGCAATTATCCTTCAATATAAAAATAAAGTTAAAAAAAAGAAAAAGATGCTATGGAACATCAAAAATGTGCCAGGGTGAAAAGAATGATATCTAGACCCCTATCTCCTGACAATTATTTTCCTCTACAGTCTCTGATCTTGGTTTCCTCTTGTACTAAATGTTCCAGGGAAATTGCTTTAAAAAGACTCCTGGCATTCTCTTCTTTTTCCTACTCTGAAGTCTCCTTCTTGTGTCATAAAATGAGCTCCTTTGCATGTGACTTGTCTTCTTATAGCACCAAGATTAGAAGAAGATTTCTGCTTCTTCCCTGTTTCCATATTATGGAGGATTTAAGAGTCCTTTTTGGAAAGAGACTGTGGCAATTGAGAATAGGTGGTTTGGAAAGATAAAAGATAGCAAGCACAACTAAAGTAGGTAAAGTGCGAGTTTGCTACTAAAATACATAATTAGATGATAGAAACTATATTTTCTTATACAAAAAAGCACTGGTGAACTTTTTATGATTTTACTAAGAGTGTATGGTTGCTTCCTAAATGAACATTGGTATAAAAATATGTATAAGTGTGGTATAAGTACAAATTCCAAATGGTTGAAATAGTAGCTAGAAGATATATTGGCAGAATTTTAACAAGTAGTACATTGTTGTTAATATATTAGATATTGTGCTGCTGGCTAAACCCAACAAAGTGGTAGAGCTTACTAATATTGCTGTTTTCATCATGCAAAAATATCAGAAGGATGCAGATATAGAATATAAATATGTATTTGGGACTGGAAAAGGAATAAAGCAAATGTAAAGTTTGAGGGAAGTATAGTAAAAATCATTTATGCTTCTGATGTTAAGTTCTACACATACAAGGAACTAGGGTTTCATTGTCCATGACATAATTCAGTAATTAGTATTTCCGTTCATACAAACGGTACATTAATCTCAGTCATATACCATATTCATGCAATTAAATCGTGCAACTTGTTAAATGTATGAAAATGAGTATTTACTTGAGATTCAAATATAACAGTAACAGGAACAACGATTCTATTATCACTTTTCCCCAATAATCTTTAAATACCTGATTAGAAGAACATAATTTCACATTAACATACAACTTCAGCGTTAATGTAGAAAAGTGCTTGCAAACTAACTCGTTCCTGACACAAAGTCACAAATATCATCCTCTGATTTGAGGAAAAGCAGAATTAAACTGTAGTTATTTCCAGATGTTTCTGTGATCTGTGTAAATGCTATTGTGAAGGAACAATTCCCAGAGGAGGGTGTCCCTGAGAAAAGAGGTGCCTGATGAGGTTGGAAGCTCCAGATCCTACAGATAGGCTGGAAATATCAATGAACAAAAGAAGGATCCCCTAAAGAGAAAAGACGGGCTGAAGGGAGGAGAAGGGGAAAAGGAAGGAATTCAAGAGACGTTCAACAGGTTGGGGCATGCTAGCTGGGGAAGTGAGGGAGACAATGGCGTAAGTGAAGCTAATCAGGCATTCACTTAGCAAATGCCTGAAAACTGTAGCGGCTCAGATGTTAAGTGGTTAGAAATGGATCATTACCAATCTAAAGTAGTAGTAAGAGGGAGCATTTAGAACCCAGGCAGAATAGCAGTGGGAAAGTCTGTCTTGAATTGTCACAGCCTCCCTCCAAAAAGGGCTCTTATGCTTCTATGACACGGGAACTAGACAGAAGCAGAAATCCAGGACTCGCAATGAGAAACCAGATGAGCCACAGGTAAAAGAGCTTAATTTATGAAGAAAGGGGATTCAAGAGTACACGGAAAGAAGAGGCTGCCAGGAGGCTTCTCAAGCAATCTCCTCATATCATTTATTACAAAGGTAGGAGACGGAGTTGTATGACTGGGTCTAAAGTAAATTAGACTATTAGTAAATTTAGACTGGGTCTAAATTTACTTTAGTTCTAGACTGGGTCTAGAACTAAAGTAAATTTGGAGGAAAGAGAAATAATACAGTGAGAGAATCTAGACTGTATTTAATAAATCTAAGTCAACAGAATTGATTAACCTGAGAATGAATATATCAGTTCAGTTCAGTCAATCAGTTGTGTCTGACTCTTTGCGACCCCATGAATTGCAGCAAGCCAGGCCTCCCTGTCCATCACCAACTCCTGGAGTCCACCAAACCCATGTCCATTGAGTCAGTGATGCCATCCAACCATCTCATCCTCTGGCGTCCCCTTCTCCTCCTGCCCTCAGTCTTTCCCGGCATCAGGGTCTTTCCAAATGAGTCAGCTCTTCGCATCAGGTAACCTTTATTGGGTGTCAGTTTCAACATCAGTCCTTCCAATGAACAACCAGGACTGATCTCCTTTAAGATGGACTGGTTGGATATCCTTGCAGTCCAAGGGACTCTCAAGAGTCTTCTCCAACACCCACAGTTCAAAAGCATCAATTCTTCAGCGCTCAGCTTTCTTTATAGTCCAACTCTCACATTCATACATGACCACTGGAAGAACCATAGCCTTGACTAGACGGACACTTGTTGACAAAGTAATGTCTCTGCTTTTTAATATGCTATCTAGGTTGGTCATAACTTCCCTTCCAAGGAGTAAGCGTCTTTTAATTTCATGGCTGCAGTCACCATCTGCAGTGATTTTGGAGCCCAGAAAAATAAAGTCAGCTACTGTTTCCCCATCTATTTGCCATGAAGTGATGGGACCGGATGCCATGATCTTAGTTTTCTGAATGTTGAACTTTAAGCCATTTTTTTCACTCTCCTCTCACTTTCATCAAGAGGCCCTTTATATATTTATATATAAATAAATTTTTCCTCAACTATTTAGAGGACATGCCCAAGGCATGGTGATTTGCTTGTGATGTTCTACAAATTAGAACTATATTCATTTCCTTATTTTTTTATAAATAGAGGCTCTTTCTGATTATTAAAGTAAAATGTGCTCATTGGAAATAATTTGAAAAATATATAAACACTTTTTAAAGAATCAGAATCACATTTAATACTTGAATACAACTTAGACATAACTGCTGTATACATTTTGCTATATTTCCTTCCTGTCTTTTCTTTCACATATTTTGTTTCTGAATTGAGGGCATAATGATCACAAGTTTATTTTTTTAATATTGTATAAATAGTTTTCCATATTATTAAATCCTCTTTTTAAAAAATAGCATTTCTAACGGCTGCATAATTCTCCAGGCTATGCACACACAAATTTGGGGATTTTTTTTTTTTTCCTTTTTATCTAAGGTAAGTTTTTCCCTCCTCACCAATTTTTGCTTTTAGGAAAATTATCATAAAATTATTTTATACATACAAAGACTTCTATGTATTTCAAACAGTTACTTTCTTTTGAAATGCAAATGATCACCAGATATAAAATGATTTCATAAAAAAGATAAGACTACTTTAAAAAATTTTAGTATATATTTTCAAATTATTTTAGGAGAAAACTGTTTCCAGCTAGCTATAATCCTACTTTTAGAATTATTATTATTCTAAATTCAGTTGTATTAAATCTATTAATCATTTATTTTAATTTTTAATAATTTAAATAAAATTACTAATAATTTAAATCTATTATTATTTTACTTTGGTAATTTAAAAGATTTCTGTTGTGTAAATCTGTACTTTGTACATTAATAGAATTTAGCATTTTCTCTAAGTTTATGAGCTTTATATTTTTGTACCCTGTTTGATCAGTTCTTTTATGATTCCATGGTAAGAATATTAATTCCTTATAGCTCTCCTTGGGATAAATAATATTTACCATATGTGTTTTTTTCAAAAGTGTATTTGTAATATTTTATGTCATTTAGAAATTTTAAATTTTTATGTAACTTAGTTTATCTGTTTTCTTTGTCATTTTTGCTCTTTGCTTTTAAATTTAGAAATTTTGAGTTTAGAAAATTATTTGTCAGATTCACAATCAAAATATATGCTCTTATAGTTTTATGGGTTTCAAAATTTTTTTTAATATTTAATCATATAAAATTAAAATTTATTATACTATAAAGCATAATTCTAAACTGCTTTTTATATCGCTTCTTCATTTATTTAATAAATATTTATTTGAACTACTTTTCAAGCTCTTGTCCAAGAACAAAACAGACAAAGCTCTTTGTCCTTAAGAAGTTTACACTGTAGCTTTTATCATTCTATCATTCAATCTTCTTACATTGTAGATTCAAATAGGTTATCTATCTATTATCTATCATCCACCTCTATATATAAGATACAGATATATTTTTTCCTCAATGTTTAATGTTCTCAGTGAAGCACAATGAACAGTTAGTACTAGATGAGGAAGGATGGGGTGGGTGTTTGACGGGATGGGAGGAGAGAGGAATGTGTCATGTAGGAAGCAACCTGGAGATCCTACCTGAGTTTAGTAATCAGTAATGTTAAAAAAAAAAAGAAAAGCATGCACCATGATTGGATGCTTTTCTCCAATCACATTCAGTTGCATAGGGACAAATGTGAAGTAGGCAGAGAGTTGAATTTATTCAGGTCTGTGTTGGTTCCAAGTGAGTACAAGGAAGTCAGAAAGGGTAGTACTGTTCAGTTCAGTTCACTCAGTCATGTCCGACTCTCTGCAACCCCATGAACCGCAGCATGCCAGGCCTCCCTGTCCATCACCAACTCCTGGAATTTACCCAAACTGATGTCCATTGTGTTGGTGATGCCATCCAACCATCTCATCCTCTGTCATCCCCTTCTCCTCTTGCCCTCAATCTCTCCCCTGCAGCAGGGTCTTTTCAAGTGAGTCAGCACTTCTCATCAGGTGGCCAAAGTCTTGGAGTTTCAGCTTCAACATCAGTCCTTCCAATGAACACTCAGGACTGATCTCCTCTAGGATGGACAGGTTGGAGCTCCTTGCAGTCCAAGGGACTCTCAAGAGTCTTCTCCAACACCACAGTTCAAAAGCATCCATTCTTTGGCACTCAGCTTTCTTATAGTCCAACTCTCATATCCATAAATGACTACTAGAAAAACCATAGCCTTGACTAGATGGACCTTTGTTGACAAAGTGATGTCTCTGCTTTTTAATATGCTGTCTAGGTTGGTCATAACTTTCCTTCCAAGGAATAAGCGTCTTTTAATTTTATAGCTGCAATCGCCATCTGCAGTGATTCCATGGACCATCATTATCATCATTGGTGACAAAAAGAGTGAAGAGATCAAGGGGACAAGGGGCGAATTCAGTTAATGGGAATAATCAATTGGCAAGGTTGAAAAATTACTGGGATGGGGGTACCAGAAGAGTTGAGTTAGAAAGGATATTAAGTTTATCAAGGGGTTGAAATGATTGGTAATGAAAAAAAGCTGGCATGACCCTAAGACTGAGTTTCTCTTTTACTTTTGCATTTGCTTCACCCTAGTCTCATCCTTGTTCAAATATTGAAATGGTCTAAACTAAGAAGATGGTATTATTGGATAGAATAAATAATAAATTGAGATAAATTATTGAAATATGAGAAAGAATGTCCTGAAGTAGAGCAGACAGTAAAAATGAGGGGTAGGGAATGTGCTGTGATGATGTGGAACACTTCAGAAAGAAGAAAGACTTGTCTGAAAGTAGCAATAAGCATGAACTCCACCTTCAGACCCAGTGGGACCATCCCAGAAAAAGGAAGTACAGACCACAGAAAACAGAAACGTAGTAACGGTGCTCAGTGTTCACGAGACTGGAAACTGGCCCTTGAGCTCCCCACCACCATCTGTCTCAGCCTGAGCTCTTTTTGTCTCAGCAATCTGCTGCCTGCTCTAGATTTCCCAGTTTGGCAAACCAATCATTCAATTTCTCTGGCTCTCTACTGTTGTTGTTTTTTTTTTCATTCCCCAGCTGATGGCTTAATTTCCTCTCTGGCCTACCACTTGTTTTGGAAAGTGCTTCTGGTCACTGACCTCTTTGTCTTGGCTCAGAAATCTGGTTTGTGTACATGTCTCAGTAGTCAGCCCTGTAGGATGTGTAGTCACCCCACATTCATGGAATATACATCTCTCCTTATTTTCCTAAATACTTACAGCAAGTAAAACCAGCCAGATTTAACAAAATGAGCTTGATTTCCATCATAGCGGAAATTTACAGAAGTTGATATACTGTCCAGTTTGCTTCATGGAAATTTACAATAGAGAAATGAAAGTGAAAGTCGCTCAGTCATATCTGACTCTTTGCAGCCCTATACAGTCCACAGAATTCTCCAGGCCAGAATACTGGAGTGGGTAGCCTTTCCCTTCTCCAGGGGATCTTCCCAAACCAGGGATCAAACCCAGGTCTCCCACATTACAGGCAGATTCTTTACCAGCTCAGCCACCAGGGAAGCCCATAGAGAAATGAAAATGGCAAAAAACTAAATTTCAACATCAGTTTCTCAAAGTTAACAGTCACCAAACACCTGGATGCTCAACCACTTCTTTAAAGATTCCTGCTAAAATTATATCCCTTCAACCTCCAGCCAAAGAAAGAGTTCAAAATTTTATTTCTTGTGAAACAAATTTTTATTATGAATAATATTTTCATATGGATAATGTGGTACCAGTTTTGTTGTTGTTAATCATTTTATACTTAGGAAAGTCTCACATAGCATATCATTAAGGTATATGACTTAACATTAATTATAATATTCTTTAACTGTTGAACTTTTGATAAGAAACAGATCTTCTCTGTTATACAGATTTCAACATATAGCTTTATTTTTAAAATTAAGATGTTGTTCCATTCTTTGTTAACTCTGGTTTCTGTACAGTAGATTCTCTTAACCTACCCCCACTTATCCAAGTCAGTGGTAAGTGAAAGTCAAACTTGCTCAGTCATGTCCAACTCTTTGCGACCACATGGAAAAAGTTCATGGAATTCTCTGGGTCAGAATACTGGACTGGGTAGCCATTCCCTTCTCCAGAGGATCTTCCCAACCCAGGGATTGAACCCAGGACTCCTGCATTGCTGGTAACCAGCATTCTATTCCTTTGTAAATACACTCAGTGCTCTTAGCGACCAGTCACCCTCCTGTAACTTTGAGCATTCTGTGCCCTACAACTGAGTGGCAGGCTTACCAAGAATCACTCGAGGTTGTCCCAAAGTTATTATCTTCAGTTTCACTTGTTGTCATTTTAAACTACAGGCCAATATCACTGATGAACATAGATGCAAAAATCCTTAACAAAATTCTAGCAATCAGAATCTAACAACACATTAAAAAGATCATACACCATGAACAAGTGGGCTTTATCCCAGGGATGCAAAGATTCTTCAATATGTGCAAATCAATCAGTGTAATACACCTCATTAACAAATTGAAAAATAAAAGCCATATGATTATCTCAATAGATGCAGAGAAAGCCTTTGACAAAATTCAACATCCATTTATGATAAAAACTCTCCAGAAAGCAGGAATAGAAGGAACATACCTCAACATAATAAAAGCTATATATGACAAACCCACAGCAAACATTATCCTCAATGGTGAAAAACTGAAAGCATTTCCCCTAAAATCAGGAACAAGACAAGGGTGCCCACTTTCATTGCTACAATTCAACATAGTTTTGGAAGTTTTGGCCACAGCAATCAGAGCAGAAAAAGAAATAAAAGGAATCCAAATTGGAAAAGAAGAAGTAAAACTCTCACTGTTTGCAGATGACATGATCCTCTACATAGAAAACCCTAAAGACTCTACCAGAAAATTACTAGAGCCAATCAATGAATATAGTAAAGTTGCAGTTGATATAAAATCAATACACAGAAATCCCTTGCATTCCTATACACTAATAATGAGAAAATAGAGAAATTAAGGAAACAATTCCATTCACCATTGCAACAAAAAGAATAAAATACTTAGGAATATATCTACCTAAAGAAACAAAAGACCTATATATAGAAAACTATAAAACACTGGTGAAAGAAATCAAAGAGGACACTAATAGATGGAGAAATATACCGTGTTCATGGATTGGAAGAATCAATATAGTGAAAATGAGTATACTACCCAAAGCAATCTATAGATTCAATGCAATCTCTATCAAGCTACCAACGGTATTTTTCACAGAGCTAGAACAAATAATTTCACAATTTGTATGGAAATACACAAAACCTCAAATAGCCAAAGCAATCTTGAGAAAGAAGAATGGAACTGGAGGAATCAACCTGCCTGACTTCAGGATCTACTACAAAACTACAGTCATCAAGACAGTATGGTACTGACACAAAGACAGAAATATAGATCAATGGAACAAAATAGAAAGCCCAGAGATAAATCCACGCACCTATGGACACCTTATCTTTGACAAAGGAGGCAAGAATACACAATGGAGAAAAGACCATCTCTTTAACAAGTGATGCTGGGAAAACTGATCAACCACTTGTAAAAGAATGAAACTAGAACACTTTCTAACACCATACACAAAAATAAACTCAAAATGGATTAAAGATCTAAACATAAGACCAGAAACTATAAAACTCCTAGAGGAGAACATAGGCAAAACATTCTCCGACATAAATCACAGCAGGATCCTCTATGACCCACCTCCCAGAATATTGGAAATAAAAGCACAAATAAACAAATGGGACCTAATTAAAATTAAAAGCTCTACACAACAAAGGAAACTATAAGTAAGGTGAAAAGACAGCCTTCAGAATGGGAGAAAATAATAGCAAACAAAGCAACTGACAAAGAATTAATCTCAAAAATAAACAAGCAACTCCTCCAGCTCAATTCCAGAAAAATAAATGACCCAATCAAAAAATGGGCCAAAGAACTAAACAGACATTTCTCCAAAGAAGACATACAGATGGCTAACAAACATATGAAAAGATGCTCAACATCACTCATTATCAGAGAAATGCAAATCAAAACCTCAATGAGGTATCATTTCACTCCAGTCAGAATGGCTGCGATCCAAAAGTCTACAAGCAATAAATGCTAGAGAGGGTGTGGAGAAAAGGGAACCCTCTTACACTGTTGGTGGGAATGCAAACTAGTACAGCTACTATGGAGAACAGTGTGGAGATTCCTTAAAAAACTGGAAATAGAACTGCCTTATGATGCAGCAATCCCACTGCTGGGCATACACACCAAGGAAACCAGAACTGAAAGAGACATGTGTACCCCAATGTTCATTGCAGCACTGTTTATAATAGCCAGGACATGGAAGCAACCTAGATGTCCATCAGCAGATGAATGGATAAGAAAGCAGTGGTACATATACACAATGGAGTATTACCTCAGCCATTAAAAAGAATACATTGGAATCAGTTGTAATGAGGTAGATGAAACTGGAGCCTATTATACAGAGTGAAGTAAGCCAGAAAGAAAAACACCAATACAGGATACTAATGCATACATATGGAATTTAGAAAGATTGTAATGATAACCCTGTATGCGAGACAGCAAAAGAGACACAGATATATAGAACAGTCTTTTGGACTCTGTGGGAGAGGGCGAGGGTGGGAAGATTTGGGAAAATGGCATTGAAACATGTATAATATCACATGTGAAACAAATTGCCAGCCCAGGTTCGATGCATGATACAGGATGCTCAGGGCTGGTGCACTGGGATGACCCAGAGGGATGGTGTGGGGAGGGAGGTGGGAGGGGGTTCAGGATGGAGAACATGTGTACACCTGTGGTGGATTCATGTTGATGTATGGCAAAACCAATACAATATTGTTAAGTAATTAGCCTCCAATTAAAAGAAATAAATTTATATTAAAAGAATATAAATAAATAAATAAAACTTTTCTACTCAAAAATAAATAAAATTAATATTATGTAAATCATCTAGGTATTTGTGAAAAAAATCAACAACAAAAACTCCAATTAGTTTCCATGAAAATTAAACCTAATGCTTTGAAAAGTCTTAAAAATTTTGTTATAAATTGTAATTTAATTCAGTGTGGACAGAAACAATCTGTAAAAGCTTGACAAAGCTTTTGTTTCCTAAGGGCTTTAAATTTTAACTTCACTTTAAAGACTTCATAACTGGATATTATAAGTATTATGAGTGTCATTTATTCCAAAAAGCTGTTCAAGAACTAAATAAAGGCTTTGATCTATATGTAGAATTTGCTGAAAAATGTGTCCTTCTATACATTAAGTTAAAGTCAACTTTAAAAATGTGTTATACTTCATTACTCCCCATTTAAATTTATATTTTAAATTAGCAAATTAACTAAAACTTCCCATAACATTCCCATAACATGAATGGCATCTACTGCGTGTTCCCCCTATATCACAATCTTCCTGAAACCCAAATTTAAGTCTGGTTCATCTAATTCAAACCATTCACTTTTAAACACTATAGTAATATTATTCAATTCTTGCCTAATTTTTCATGTCTTAAAAAACAAGCAAAGGACAACAACAACAAAAACCTTAGTTTTATATTACTCTTTAGAAAATTCAATTATTCTCCTTTTCAAAGCCAAGTTCCTCAAAAGAATGAATTATGATTTCTTCCTCCATTTATGCATCAAACTACAGTAGCCAAGTCTGGCAAACAACCTGGCAAAAGCCTGGGACTACTGTCGAGAAACCCACCCATGACTACTTCAATTAGACACTCCCAGGGGACTTTCTTCATCCCCCATCTTTGATTGCACTGTAGTATTTGAGACTTAGTTGTTTGCTTTATCGTCAAATCATCTTCTTTCTTGGCAAGTCCTCCTCCATCTCTTGTTTTTTCTCAACCTCAGACCCCCTCTTTGTATGCTTACTTTGTGCAGGATTTGTCAATGGCTCTTTTATGTTCCTTTCTTTAATTTCTGATTATAAAAGTAAAACATGGCCATTATAGAATATTAGATATTAAACATTATCTTGAAAGTAACATAAAATTTACAATCAGGCATAATCACGCTACCTAGCAATTACTACTGTCATCATACTGATATTTTCCCTGCCTTCTTTATGCCTAATATATTTAACAGAAATGAAATGGTATCTATCTTTAGTTTTGTTTTCTACTTTTTTCATTATTATTTTCTGAACTTTCCAATCAGTATTATTAAATATTTTTAAGTATGATTTTTTTTATAGTTGGATGACATTAAATTATCTGGATTTGTACTGGCTTATTTAAGCACTCCACCTCCACTGCTATTCATTAAACTTGCTTCTGTATAGATATATATTCTAATTCAAATACAAATTTTAGCTTTTTAAATGTAGAGTTTAATTTATTCGCATCTAGTCATAACTAATAATGTTTCTTTTTTAAGCACTTCCATATTAGAGAATGTATCATTTCTATATTCCTCACAAATTGTTAACTATTTGGCTTGCTATTCAACTCTTAGATCTATGTTTTTTTTCTGCCCTGTGAAAACTTTAGCTCAGATTATATTCTGGAATTTAGTACTGTGAAGCAGAGCTAGTCAGCCACCATGTTTTTATTTTTTCAGGTGACTTTTTTCTCCTGTCTGATCATTTATTTATCCCCAGACTTAACAATTTTTGCTAGGCTATGTCTAGGGTTATTGTTGAAAAGTAACTTAATTAAACTCATATTTTTAAGAGTAGCTTCATCAAGGCCCAGCAATGAAGAATAACCAGACAGTGGCATCTTTTTCTTAAATCATAAAATAAGAATTTTCAACATGTCCACAGTGCAGAACTGGCTCAAATAATAGCATTAAATGTGTGATGCTGGTAAACCTGCAGACTTATGTAGTGATATAAACTTATAGAGACTTTGACAAGAATTAAAATACATAGTTTATTCAACTCTGCTCCAAGAGATATTTGCTCATTTTTTAATTTCCTAGTTATATTTGTGTATAACTTAATCATTATAAGAATGTTCCGGCATATCATTTAGTTTAATTCTCAACATAACTATGAGAAGGAAGTTTGTTTATTATTTTCCTACTTTATATATCAAGTAAAAGATGTTCACAGCAATCCAGGAACTTTCCTCAGTTTATTCAATTAACTGAATCTCGGAGTAAGACTTGTAGCCAAGTCATCTGTTTCCAAATAGATAGGTTTTTAAGTCTACCAACTTTTTTTTTTACATAATTTATATAATCATAAACCCAAGAGACAGAGGAACAATCTTTGTGGACTGGAATAGAGTAAGGACAATAAGGACTGGTGTTAGTCATGATATATGCTGGAAAGTTTCATTCTCACTAACTGGAATTTTACTACCCTGGATTGATTAAAAGGTCCCCCAAAGGTCTTTTGTTTTTGTTTTTGAATCTTTTCAGAAAGCCTATTTAAAATATAAAGTTTCCGGGGAGAATCAAGCTATATTTGTCTTAAAGGGAAAAACTTGAGCATATATTATTATGTTTGGAAGAAAAGAATAACAATTGCTGTGAGAAATGTGATGATCAGGGGAGAAAGGGAAAAGGTACTCATCAAAAGAAATCAGGCTACCATACTTATCTGTTTCATTGTATAACCAGGATCACATCTGCTTGATAGTACTATAATATTCTAAACTGTACAATGCACATCTTTTCAATGATCAACTAATGTGGAATAGACCCTTCATCACTTAAATAAAACATTTCAAATTCGATAGGCATTATAAAATAAATCCCTAAAATATACATTTTAGCAGACTTTTGCATTAAATCTTCTGTAGCATTCCTAAGAATTAGAAACACACATATACACACATATATGTATATATATAGTATATACACTTTTTAGAACTGTGCTGCTGCTGCTGCTAAGTCACTTCGGTCGTGTCCGACTCTGTGCGACCCCATAGACGGCAGCCCACCAGGCTCCCCCGTCCCTGGGATTCTCCAGGCAAGAACACTGGAGTGGGTTGCCATTTCCTTCTCCAATGCACTGTAAAGTTACTTAAAAAGTTAGGACACATTATATTGTAACAAGTATGTAAGTTTTGTACCATATGAAACTATGACACCTGCTAGTGGATTACTGTAATGCACACCTTATGATTAAGCAGTCTCGCAGTAAAGGGTTTCTGTACTTTCAAGGTACTTGCAATTTTTCCCTACTAACAATCATTGTAAGGAACTCGAAAGGATCTTCTCTTTGTAGGTAACAAACTAGCTTGCCATAATGTCATGAATGCTGTCCCAGACTCATGAGACTCCTGAGTCAGAAATAAAGAATTTTGTTATTTACAGGGATAGCAATAGCCAGAGTATCAGGATTTTCTTGTGCTGGTTCCTCAAGCTTCATTTCCCACAGAGCAATGCATCCAATAGTTTGCATTACAGAAGATCTCTGAACTTGGAGATCCTGAATCCTTTATGTATAAATGCACAGGTATCATGTCTGCCCTCTGCTCTGGAGGAAGACACTATCTCTACCTCCCAAGGATGTTTGCTATACAAAAATCTTTGAAAGGTAGTCTAGAACAAAGAGCAGTTTGTACCTCGCTCTCAAGATGCACAGAGATGCAAGACATCTTTGGAGAAATTTTCCCCCAACAGTTATTTGCAATGTATTTAGTACTTTGTGATAATTTATGACCATATGAAATAAATACTGAATTACATATTCACATTAACCTTATTGGGATATATGACCTTCCTCTCTCTTACAGCTTCAATATTTTATGTCTAGTGACTTTACCTGTATATGTTTCAAGATTGTGAACCTCTTCTTCAGCTTCTCAAATACACAAAGTCTATAGGTATATAAAGTCTTTATCAGTTTTTGGCATTTTTAGAGTAAACTTGTTTTTCATCTTGCCTCCATGTCATAAAAAATAGTTCAATTTTTTAAAGAATATATTTCCAAATAAGCTTGTCAATCATATATCAAAACCAAAATACAAAAAAAAATTTAGGATAAGATAACAACACTTGGTAGAATTAGTACTATATTTACAAAATGTACGTATATTAAAAATATTTGATGTTTATATATTCCTATAATTATACAAAACATACACAAAATTATTTTATGTTACTTATGAAAATGATGGAGAGTATTATTTGTTCAGTTCAGTTCAGTCATTCAGTCTTGTTTGTTAGGCAGAATTAAAATTTATATGCAATGGAATGTTTGCTACAGATACATATGCATACACACGCTAGATATTATTTCGAATGTTTCATCTGCAGAAAAGAAAAATCCCACCACTAGTCCACTGTAAAACAAATGTGGCCTATATATATATAATGTATTGATAGGCCACATTTGTTTTACAGTGTATATTATATATACATATAATATACACAGTATTATATGTATTATATAGTATTACATAGTATATATAATATATAGGTTATATGCAAGTATTTCAATATGGACAACTTATTTTTAGTATCTTAGATTCTCATATTTTGATAATACATATGATTAGATAGCATATATTTAAAAATTTCTGCCTTTCATTCTGGTTTTAAAAGTCCTTAAATATATTCATGCTCATTCAAAATGAAAGCAATTGAGAGCAGGTTAGAGAAAGCTGAAGACAAAAGAGGCTAGACAATACTTCTTCAAAAGTAAATAGATCTATGCACTATTCAGGAATGATTCAAACATTCATTATCACTCAAATAACTGCCAAGTGATTGAAATCCCTCTAATTGCAAGGACGCTAACTGTAGCTTATTGCCTTCCTCTCCCATCTCCTGCCTTCTCTGGGTCATTTCATTCGCACCTCTCTTTCAAGCCATCTGGGGTCCCTGGTACAGCCGGGTTTTAATGCCGAACACCTGGCCTGACAGTGTTTGCTGCTCTCTTTCACCTGCCAGCCCTTTGTTCCTCCCCAAGATTGCATGAACACTGCAAGTCCTGTCAGGCATGCACGCACAGAGGCTTTCCTGCGTTCAATCTCTTCCTCCAGACCTTAAGTCTGGTAAATCCTTTCATTATTTTGCCTTACCCGTTTAGCTCTTCGATCTACTCTGTGATCTCTAGAAGCTAAAAATCCACATGAGAATTAAATCTAGATACATGTGATACCTCTAGAACAGTACAGTGGAAGAGAAGAGAAGGGTTAAGTGAAGAAAATCACATAAAGACGCCCCGTTCTTATATGGAATAGTTATAAGTTATCTGGCTTTGCATTCAAATTTAAAAATTCAGCAGCTATGAGATTTGAAAATGTGTGTAATCAGTACTTAGAGAAATATCAAATTGCTCCTCCACAACGCAGATAAGCCCTACTAACTACCTAAGACTTGGTTTTTCATTCTTTATCAAGTACCTCCCAGGATTTGCATCCCACCTCTTGAGCTCCACCCACACACAAAGCTCCTTTTACACTTCCAAAAATAATTTCTGATCTGACATTCCCAGTGATATTGAGTCTATACCTCAACTTCCATCTGTTTCCCACTCTCAATTTCTATAGACTATACAACCAAGAATATGGTACTTGGCTTAGCAGTCATTCTCCTTAATTATTCGGAAGTCTTTCCAAACTTTAGCCTTTTCCAAGTTTCTCCTTTCAGTCAATACAGACAACTTTCCCAGTTTAACTCAGACACAATTATACTTCTCAGAGGCTTCTGCGAAAATGATATCATTCACTTCAGTGCTTGATAAAATAAATCTGACTTAAAATTTTAAAACTTGTACAAGTGAGAGCGAGAAGGGCCAGGGGACTCATTTGGTACAGGACAAACTCCAAGATGTATAAAAATTCATGGCATCCTTCAAATGTGTAATGAGTAAAGACTTTAAAAAGAAATCCAGAAAAAATATTTGCCATTCTAAGCATGGAAGAAAAAAAAGAAAAGAAAAAATATAATAACAATAAAGAATTCCATGAACTTTACTGATTAAAACACAAAGAAGCAAGTAAACCAGAATGTCACAGAATCTTAACACAATCCTTTAGTCGAATTAGAATGTTTCCATAGAAAACTGTGAAGAGGCCAACTTTGGGAATGAGGTAAGCCGAGTAATTTTAAATTGTGTTGCAATCATGAAGTTAAGGCTCCTATTATACAGGGGCTCAAAACTGATTAGGCAAGGCTTAGTTTTTGATGACTTATACTTGATAAACCAGTTTCAGAGAGGTTTTTTTCAAGTTTGTACAGAGGTCAGGAGAGCACCCAACTCAGGTGACTATGGAAAAATGTTAAACACAAGCTCCTCACTAGAGACCTGCTCTCAAGTTCCTGCCTGTTGTCTCTCCTGCTCCATATTCCACCACCTGCAAGAAATATAACTAATTATTTTAATAAGGCAAAAAATCAGATTAATCTAATGGTAGAACTCTGAGAACTCAGATAATGTTTTTAAAAATTAAGAGGTAGACAGACACGCAGAAGAAGGATATTCTAATCTAAGAAACTGGGAAGAGAGAGGAACATTTCCAAATAGAATCTCTGTATGTATAATGGCCTTTGTTGGCTAAGACGGGATGACCATTAGATGTAAAAGTGATTCATAATTCACTGTAAAATATACTAGGGATGGAGTGAGAAGCAAAATTTGCAGTCTCATGTTTGTCTATTATATAAAGTCAACTTAGTTAACTTAAGATTTTAAACTAAGGAAATAAATGAGCTCTCTGAAGAGAACTGAACTTTTATAAGACAAGACCATATGTGGAAAGTGGAAGTAGAATGATTCTTGGTTAAAAGAAAAAGATGGGTGGGGAGGGGAAGCAAAGTAACATAGAAAATACCAAGGAACTTTCTAACTGTAGAGAAATCCAGAGGGTGGAGTTGGGGAATTTAAATGAAAAACACAGGAAACATAAATATAAGTATACTACAGGTCACCCAGATAGACCCAGAAAATTTCTCAGAGCAAAAATATTGTTGAAACAAGATACCTAAATATATTTCAGTAATGTGAAACCTCTGGGTGGAGGACTTCAGTGGTGTGTTTTGGGAACCCTTTCTCCTCTGTTCTGATGGACATTTCTGTCAAGTCTCTGGATGAGGCCATGGATGACAAGTTGATATATCTGCAGCAAGAACAAAGTGGACAAATACCCCAATAACTGGCTTATCAACTTTCAACTTCTTCAACTGGTCCCACATTTTTTCTCTCACTATTGATTTTTATCTCCCTATATTTATGCTTCCTTTTCCTTCCTATATAAACATTCCTAACATTATTTTACATCTATGGCTATGTTTCCCAAACAATATTCATGTCTCTGACCTTTGAAAATTACTATTCCAGCCACCCCACCAGAACTATCCCTGCTAATTTACGGTGGTTTCCTAGTCATCAAATCCTATGGACCTGTCTCAGATCTCATCAGTCTCTCTGGTATTTACCTCCTTTGATAAATTCATCCTTGTTACCATTTCACTAGGGCTTCTCTCATAGCTCAGTTGGTAAAGAATTTGCCTGCAATGCAGGAGACCTGAGTTCGATTTCTGGGTCAGGAAGATCCCCTGGAGAAGGAAATGGCAACCCACTCAGTATTCTTGCCTGGAAAATCCCATGGACAGAGGAACCTGGTGGGCTACAGTCCATGGGGTCACAAGAGTTGGACACGACTTAATGACTAAACCACCACCGTCTCACTTCCTTTTAGGTCTTCCTCCTCCAATCCCTTTAAAACACCGGAGCTCCTTGCAATTCCACTGGTTTCTCACTTTCTGCTGCCTCATAGGGCAATCTCACATACCTCCTGACTTAAATATCTGCAGCAGTCATCCAACACTGAGTCCCAGACCAAGTGTCTCCCCCTGAATGTTCTAAAGGAAGCCAGAATTTAACAAAACTAATTATATCCTTCTACTCCTAACCTAACCTGTCCCAGAAAGCATGGGCCTAGAAAATAGAACCAGGAAACAGTCACTCACACAAGGTTATAAATTCCTTCTGAATCTCAGAAGGAATGGTAGTATTACCATTCCTTGCTGCAATGGTAGTATTAACCAGCCACAGTGTGTACAGCATCAAGGAAAGTAATTTGATCTCAGGTTACTTGTATTCTTATAAAGTTATCACTAAAATATCACTTCAAAGAAAAATAAAAATACAAGTTTCAAGGTTCAGGTTCTTGGTGTTCATTTCCTTATTAAATGATTTCCCTTATATAGCATTACTCTTTCTTCCATTAGATCATAAAATTCACAAATTTAACTTTCCTCATTGCATCATTCTTATCCCAAGGATAGAAAGTTGTGTTCTGTAAGGGACACGTTTCTACATTGGGAAACTGGTTATTTCTATATAAAAAACTACATGCTTAGTCTTTCAAGGAAAGCAATATAATTTAAAAATAGATCCTTTTAAAATTATCCATTTAATTTTTCGTTTTGACATATGGATGATGTAAACATTCATGTATTATTATTTGGGTGTGGACCATAAAGTCTTCATCTACAGCTAAACAGAACTTCTTTCTCCCTCTTCTATGCAACCTTTATAAAGTAGGGCAGAGAAGAAGCTGGTTTGCCAGATTCTAAACACATGAAAACCATTGCACCTAAATTTAGAATTTTTAAAATCTTTTTCCATATTCCAATTTGGCTTTGAGATAATTTGAATTCTTTAGCTGCACTTTCAAAGTTACTCCTTTTTTCTCTTTCTAGGTTTGGGAGCATGGTAACACTGTTTGTTTATATAGCACTTTATGTCATTATATGTGTTAAGTCTGATCCTACAGAGGAAGTGGGCTGGTATAAAGTCAGCCAAGGTATATTCATTGGATTTGATACAAGGAGTAGAATGGCAGAATGAGAAGAATTACTTTTTCCCATTAATGAGTAATATAGAGGAAATAGTCCCTCCTGCATGTTCTCTTGGTCTCTGGGCTTGGAAGCACAGGTATAAGAAGAGTGGGAATAACTGGTTGACCACAAATAGTGATCCTCAGTTCCAACATTCCAACCATAGTTTTTCCCACTTGAAGGACTATGCCCTGTAGTCCTTAGAAAGATTTTCATCTGTTTGAGAAGTTCTATGAAGTATTAATATGGAGAAGGCAATGGCAGCCCACTCCAGTACTCTTGCCTGGAAAATCCCATAGACGGAGGAGCCTGGTGGGCTGCAGTCTATGGGGCCGCTAAGAGTCGGATATGACTGAGCGACTTCCCTTTCACTTTTCACTTTCATGCATTGGAAAAGGAAATGGCAGCCCACTCCAGTGTTCTTGCCTGGAGAATCCCAGGGACCGGGGAGCCTGGTGGGCTGCTGTCTATGGGATCGCACAGAGTCGGACATGACTGAAGTGACTTAGCAGCAGCAGCAGCATGAAGTATTAATATGTCTGTTAATTTTCTGAGGTCCTAATGAAGGGTTAGATTATCAGACCCTTGGCTTTGTTGTTCAGTTCCTCACTTGTGTCCAGCTCTTTGCGACCCCATGGACTGCAGCACGCCAGGCTTCCCCATCCTTCACTATCTCCCGGAATTTGCTCAGACTCATGTCCACTGAGTCGGTGAGGCCATCCAACCATCTCATCTTCTGTTGCCCCCTTCTCCTCCTGCCCTCAATCTTTCCCAGCATCAGAGTCTTTTCCAAGAGGCTTCAATCCTAATAGCTGAAACAGTAATGAGCCTACCTCTACCTCTTGATGTGACTGTGGCAAGACCACATTAAAGAAGAACATGTGATAGAGGAGATAATGTTGGAAAACACAACTTGCCACAAAAGTGATACCAGGAGGCCATGAACTGAATGAGATATCAAAGAAATTAACTACCACACCCCTCCTATAAAGTTATTCGTCCATTTTGGGACAAATATTCACAGAGTATCTTCTGTTTCAGGTACAGTTATGGGCACTAGAAATAAAACAATAAAACACAAACATTCTTGCCTCATAGTCCTTTGGAGTCTCATCAGGGGCTCATACAATAAATAGTAAGCATAATACATAGCACATTAGATAGTGATAACACTATCTAATGATATTAGATGAAATAGACATACAAATACACAAAGATGGGAAAAAAAAGCACAGGAAGGAAGATAGAAAGTACACGTGGTAGATTACCAATTTAGATACTATTAATAGGGAAGGTCTCACTGAGATGATAATTTTGAGTAAAGAGTCAAAGAAGATGAGAGGGTCAGCCAGGGAGGAGCTGGGGGAAGAGGACTCCAGGTAGAAGGTACAGTAGGTGTAAAATCCCTAAAGCAGTAGTGGGCTTGGCATGTGTGGAAGAGCAAGAGGAAGGGGTGGAAAATGAGGTCACAGTGGGAATGAGAGTCATATTATGCAGAGACCTGCTGGTCATTGTCAGCTTTAAGCACTGATTTTGAGAGAGATGGGAAGCTATCAATGAATATTTAGTTCATAAATGAAATGAACTAACTCCCCTTTAAACAGAATCACTCTAGCTCCTCTGTTGACTATAGACTGAAGGAGGCATGGGCAATGTAGGGAAACTGGCTCAGAAGCTATCAAATTAATAGATAAACAGGCTAAAGTAGTAGTAGTGGTGGTGAGAAGTAGTCTGATTCCACACATATTTGAGGGTAGGAACAGCAGGACCTGGTGACATAATGGATGTAGACTATAGGACAAAAGTGAAGGATGATGCCAAAATCGTTGGCTTGAAGCACTGGGTAGATATACTGGAAAGATGAGGCTGAAAGTGGACAAAGAGAGAAGGAGAGCTAGATGGGTGAGTATTCTGTTGAAGCTTAAGAGGAGCATCTGATTCATAAATTTATTCTTTGTGAGACCAAGAATATCTGTGGGTTGTTTGTTTAGTAAACAAGAGCATAGATAAATGAGTTGGATCTTATGAGCAAAGGAGAAAGCTTTCATCAACCATTACTACATCAAACAAGACTGCTCAGGAATCATTCCAGCAGCTTCCATCTTTCCCACACTACAAGGAACACCTTATGAATGGCTTCCACATAGTTAAAATTTCCTTCTAGGTTCCCATCTTTTTTACCTTGAATATTTTCAGCTTCCAAATAACTACAGTTCTTAAGATGTCAAAAAGCTTTCTGGGTGAGCATAGCTTTGTCATAAATGGGACACTTTGAGGCATAAATGCTGAAGGGACAACTCCTCTTTATTTGCATTGATTACTATCAGCTGCCAGTCAGGCAGTACTTACCCCACCTGCTGACTAGTCCCAAAGCACACTCATCCTAGACAAAAGCAAAAGTGAAAAGAAAAAGGTTGACAGTTTCAGCTGTTAACAGTAGTCATTAATTAACCATTTTGCAGAAGAGCTTCTAACTATTCATTGAACCTTCATTGCTATTATGCATACATTTCTTGGGCACCTCAAAAGTGTTAGGGGTCCAAAAATGATATAAAATACAGTCCCTGCTGTTTTGAAGTTTACAGTCCATTAAAACTCACATATTTTTCAGTTTTCTACATTTGCTCAGGGTCCTAGTCTGTTGCACTGTATTGTGTTAAGGAAAGAGATTACACCAAACGCAAGAGAAGACAAGAAGAAAAAGAGAGTTCACTGTGTTTACATGGCACATATACTTATCTCAAGGCTTCTAAGTGACTTTTTGTTGAAAGTGATTTATTATGACACCAAGTTCTATCAATGAGAACTTTTCTCAAAATTTGCTGCTGCTAATGCCTTTCTAAAAGGGCTACTCTTGACATGCATAAAATACATCTATGCATTTTCTAATGACAGAAACAAAAGCTTAGAGTGATGGGGAAGCAGTCTGAGGAAGAAGAATGAAAGCACTGTGAAGGTAAGGACTATGATTGCAAATTTCCAGGTCTCAAGAAGATTGGCACATAGCAGGTACTGTATAGTAAATGTTTCCTAAAGAATGGATGGATTGATGGATGGATAATGGGAGGATAAGCAGAAGAATGAATGGAGACATGAATAAATTGAATAAAGATATTAAAATTCCAATTGTGAAATTTAGGCCAAAAATCTTCATTTGGAATTTGCAAGTGAAAGAAATATGACTCCTGCTCTCCAGTTCACAATTTCCGCATCTTGTAAAGAATATGATTGGATATTTAAGGTGCTTTCTATATCTAAAATAAGCTATTTTGATAATAATGATGATTTTTAATTTTTTGAGCCTTATATTCTTTCATGGTTCATCTCTGAACTGGTACTTTGGGAATCTATTTTTAATCATAACAATATTAATTCTAACTTACATATTAATTAGATACCTAACTTTGTAATCCTACAAGGAGAGATTCACTGTGTGTCTCATACAGAGGAGGAAACTGAGGTTTAGACAGGTCAATATTTCGCCCATGGTCATAGAGGAAGCATGGTAGAGCTGAGATTCTAAGTGAGATCTGTCTAATTCTGATTCCCACGACTTTGTTATCTACTATTCTATACAGCTTATTTTGTAAGAGTGTTTTGTGTATGTGTGTGTGTATAAAGGGTCTGTTACTTGAGAATACGTGCAAATTTGCTTCCTTACAGTGAGGCTGGTCATCAGTGTTGCTAGGCTGGACACAGGATTAGGACTGGAAAGTTCCACCCAGCATGAAAGGAAGCAGGGATAAATATCCTACATCAGTGTGTTCAGGAGTCAGCTATAAGGCAAGAGGACAGAAGATGGGGCACAAGGAACCAAGAACACTGGACATTTGGGAGGGACTGAGGAGGAGGACAGTTTGAAATCCTGGACAAGTGGGCAGAAATTAGGGAATTTATCAGAATAGAAAGGGTCAGAACAACAGCAAGCAGGGGAGCAGAGCACAGAGGTATGTCGGTAGCCCTTAATCATGGAAGTACGTCCCTCCCGCGTGGGAGTTTTTAACCATTGCAAAGAGAGGGAACAAATTCTGGATTGCAGGGCTAGGCACAGCATGAATAAGCAGAATTGGCAGCTGTGGGCTAAGGGGAAGGGGGATCAGTAGCAGCTGCTGGTGAGCAGCTCCTGACACCTTAGCATGCCGTCTTGGCTCTTGAGGGTTTTCGCTATCTGTTCAGTACCTTTTGCAAGGGGAAATTGGCTCGGCAGCCTATATCGTAGCCTCCCAGCTGGAAGAGTGCAATTATGGATCTGGAGTCCACCACGGCTGACAGGTTCTTTCTTTTTTTTCCCCCTGTCAGGAAAAAGTGACTCATAGCAATCATATATTGGTGTCATATATGACTCTCTCCTCCCTGTTCCTCTGACCCCTCCCCCACACACTTACTCACCACCCATGTGAATCTCCTTTTGTATTTCTACATTGCAAGTTGTTGGTATTTGCAAGACACTGTGGTAGGTAGAGGATATGAAAAGATGAATGAGATATTATTCCTGCCTTTCAGGCATTCACAATCTATATAAAAGAGAAGTGTATAAACCAATAATCACAGCTAACAGGTATGGAGTACTGTAGTGAGGTATGATTACTTATAACAGGCAGATGCTATTATATTTATTATATGTATTAACTTGTTTAATCCTCAAAGCCACCCCATGAAGTAGGAGTTGTCTTCTCACTTTGTAGTTAATGAACCTAAGGCATGGAGGTGCTAAATCAATCGCTCAAGGTAACTCAACTAATAAGTCAGAAGCAGGATTTAAAACCACACAGTAAGGCTACAAAGCATGCTTTTTAAAGATAATGTTATTCTGTGTCCTCACAAAGAAAAAACAACTGAATATACTTATATTGTTGTTAAGTCCCTAAGTTGTATCCAACTCTTTCGTGACCTCATGGACTGCAGTCTGCCAGGGTCCTCTGTCCATGGTATTTCCCAGGAAAGAGTACTGGAGTGGGTTGCCATTTCCTTCTCCAGGGGATCTTCCTGACCCAGGGACTGGACTCACATCTTTTGCATTGTCAGGCGGATTCTATACCACGGAGCCACCAGGGAAGCCACTTACAAGGGCGAGCATTGAGACATGCCAAAGAGGCAAGAGGATCACAGAAAATGTGCAGATTTTGGAGTGAGTAGGGTTCTATCAACTGTCCTATGATTTTGGACACATTCCTCAACGTTTCTGGGTCTCCATTTATGCATGGAGAGAATAACACCTACCTTCAGATGTTTTTGTAGAGATAAGAAAACTACCATAGTGTTGGCACATATTAAGTACCTAATAAATGATGCTTGTAATTGTGTTGTGACTGTGGTTGCTTTTTGTTATCAGTGTGATAACATATGTAAGTATTGTGGGTACAAAAAAGAAATGACCAATTTTGTCTTAGTGAGCAGGAAGATGTTGAAAGGAAGGTACTGTGAGGCTTCCCAAAGCAGGGTGGCATTTGAACTGCATCTAGAAAGACTGGCAGAAGTTTTCTTGGCAGATAAAGGGAAGAAAAACATTCTAATCAGAGGGAACAACTTGTGCATACATGCCTGGGGAATATCCAGTTCTGGTGTGGATGATTTTGAGGGAGGGGGTGGTGCTAGGAGAATGGCAGTAGTGGAAACAAATCATGAAAGGCCTTGCAAATCTTTGCATTTAGCCCTGAACACATAAAATACTGAAGGTTATATGGTAACTCAGTAGTTTTCTGGATCCTTCTAAACTAGTTTTTTAATAGAGTATTGTCCTTCCTTCTTTGTAAATATTTTAGAATACATTTATACCACTCCAGAACACAGACACACACTGTTCTAGGGCTGATCCAACTGAACTCCATTTTACCCTAGAGTTAACATGTCTTCCCCAGTTCTGTCTATAGTGCCCGGGCAAATCAACCAGGGTGAATGGGGGATGATGAAGAATAAATGAGACAGAAATATTCCCTTCAATTACTTGTTGGAACTGTTGCCTTTATTGACCACCTACTTTTGACCCACACATAAACTATCAAAACTGCTCCCAATTTTCGGTAAGAACCCGTTTTGGTTGTTGTTAAAATTAATTATTTTCTGAGAAAGGTGAGTAACCTATATGTAGAGGGCTAGACTCTTGCTCATATAACTATTGCACAGAATTGTTTGACATCATGTGATATCTATATTTCTGAGATTAAACAAGACAAAACAAAAGCATATAAAAAATAAATGCCAGTATAGATCAGTCTTATGGACTCTGTGGGAGAGGGAGAGGGTGGGGAGATTTGGGAGAATGGCATTGAAACATGTATAATATCATGTATGAAACGAGTCGCCAGTCCAGGTTCGATGCACGATACTGGATGCTTGGGGCTGGTGCACTGGGACGACCCAGAGGGAGGGTATGGGGAGGGAGGAGGGAGGAGGGTTCAGGATGGGGAACACAGGTATACCTGTGGCGGATTCATTTCGATATTTGGCAAAACTAATACAATACTGTAAAGTTTAAAAATAAAATAAAATTTAAAAAAAATTTTTTTAATGCCAATAACATTAGTTTTGAAACAGTTCCTGAGTAAAATAAGCATATAAGTTTTTAACAAATGAAGAAGTGGGAAAACAAACTGATACTGTTTGCTTTGGGCTCTGATAAAGGATCATCTCAATCACAGAGACCTTGAAGCCATGCCTAAAACCCAAGGCGGGAAACTCCATCTGCTCTCCTTGAGAAGATATTAATAGTATTGTCAAGGCTGCCACTGGATAACTATTCGACTTTCAGGAGTTATTGCTTCTGTTACTGGTTCTTATTTTGTCACCTTTCTGTACTCATATGGCCCTGGAATACATGAAATGATTACATAGTAAATAGTTGCTTAACTTGCTACAACTGCTTATTTACCATTCTGTCAGAGATCACATCATAGTTGTTTTAATGAAATACCAGATAATCTGGGTTACACAAAGGAAGGCCAAGCCCTTCGAGTGAATGGGGTTTACCATATAATTCCTTAGTGAAAAAAGTTATTACATGCTGTCCCTTGTGCTTCCTTTTATTGGGTGTGCAGACTACAAGATTAATCTTTTAAGTTTAATAGCCTGACTTCTTAGTCATTTTTATTGCCCATTTCATTTCAGATGTGTTTAATCCCATTTTCCTAAATTTGGATGTGTTGACAAACATCCAATTGTTTTCAATATTTAAATATTAGTCTCATCAGAACTATATAAACAGTGTTTTCCTCTCATTGTAAAGTGAAAATTTAACATAGCTAGTCCTCAAATATTATATTAGTTTTTAAATGCCTTACATCATTACCAAAGTCAACTCTGTAAGATGTTACATTCTTTCTGAACATCATGTGTGACTTGCTTTTCCTTCATAGAATGACTCTTTAAAAAAAATTATACCTATTATATTCACCCGATTTTTAAGTAAAAGGTCATTTTTGCTCCATTCTTTCAAAATCATTTATCTTGTCATTATGCATGCTAACAGCACTCTTTAATTCAGCATCATCTACAAATTTCATTAACATATTGTTTACTCCCAGTTCCAGGTGATTAATGTAGACATTAAACATGACTATACCTTCGTGACTTGGTTGGATATTCCTTTGACATAAAATAGCCTTATTCATCATTACTCCTCATTTGTAGTTCTTCTATCCATTTTCCTTCTGGTGGCATGAGAATGTTCAATGGAACTTAATTTTAACTTTTAAGAGAATATCTAAGATTACTAAAATTAAATATGTTCTTTCTGCTGCATTTCTCACATTCATTAAAGATAGTTCTGCAAAAATTATAGACAACCTCATTGACCTGTAAAATTAATCTATAAATCCAAGTGATCTTTGAAACATGATGCATTCATCTTGAACGAGTTTAAAGGTCTACACAGTTTTTCTAGGACTTAAATATTGCCGGTCTTCTTATATATTTCAATTTTAAACTTTAATTCCTAGGCAACTTATGGCATACTTGTGTTTTTTGGTGATATGATTATGAACATACCTCAATAGAATTCAGTTGGCTTTCCACTCCATTCTAATATTACTTGCCTTTTAATTTGAATAATTGTGAGAACTATCTCTTCTAGTTGAGGAACATGGAAAGATGGATGTGTGTATTTGTTACTTTCAGAACATTTTTCCATAACAGAACAGATATTCACACAATAAATACTAGTATAATCTTTGCTGTTGTTTTTTATAAGTTGGTCTCCCTTTTTAATGTTTGTACATGGAGTGGTAGTTGAGTAGTGTTTTTTTCTATATCCTCTGCAGTCCAGAGATTAAAATCATCTAGTCACAGGCCATATAAAAATAATTTGGGGCATAATTTAGTTATATAAAATATATTATTTTAATGAAATAAATTATTTAATAGTAATTTAAATGGCAATGTCTCCAACATGGCAGCCACATAGTTCCTAACACACAATTCGAATCACATGATTATGAAGTAATTTCCATAACAAAGACATTTATTTTATTAATCAAATACTCTCATTTCATCAGTTTTTAATCATTACATCCAAAATAGTTTGGCATTGTAGCAGTTATTTTCCTATGTCTTATTCCCCCTCTCCTAGCAAATTAGGCTAACTAGTCATACTAATTTCACACTTTTTAGGGATGGGGAAGACTAAGACATTGTGTGTCAATGAGAGAGTAGGAGAAACTTGCTAGGGGCTCTGGGGGAGGAACCTCTTCTCAGGAATTCAGCAGCTTTTCTTTTCATTCTCTGAGCTCTCCCCATCACCCCCTACTATCCCCCATCCGAAGCCATGTGAACAGGCACAAAGTCCAGATTACTACTGGCAGTAAACCTGCCACAACGGGGGAAGCTGAGAATGGAATCTGAATGCGGGCAGCCAAGTAGACAGACAGAATCTAGGTCCATGTGGCCTCACTGAACCACGGGAAAAACTCAGGACATATCCTGAAGAACAGCAAAGTGGTTTTTTTTTGTTTTTTTATTTTAATTGGAGGCTAATTACTTTACAATATTGTGGTGGTTTCTGCCATACATTCACATGAATCAGCCATGGATGTACATGTGTTCCCCATCCTGACCCTTCCTCCCACCTCCCTCCCCATCCCATCCCTCAGGGTCATCCCAGTGCACCAGCCCTGAGCACCCTGTCTCATGCATGGAACCTGGACTGGCGATCTATTTCACATATGATAATATACTTGTTTCAATGCTATTCTCTCAAATCATCCCACCCTCACCTTCTCCCACAGAGTCCAAAAGTCTGTGAAGAACAGCAAAGTAAGCTCTGGGCTTGCTCATTTACAAATACACACGTGTCCTTTCTCTATAAGTCTACCCCAAGAGGATTTCTGTTACATAGAGTCAAAAGCATCCCAAAGTAAGCATACCCTATGTAATTCTGAATTTAGGAGGTGAATCTGGTTAGCATCTAGATCCTTGTTCAGATTAGACATGAAAATTAAACTTTTCAATTTCATTTTTTGCTATTCCCATTTTTATTGTACTGTGTGATTTTATGAAGACATATTTAGGGCTCAGGATTTTTAGCATTTTTTTTCTGGATTCTCTGTTAAATACATTTATATTAAATGACCACTCTGACCAAAGAGCTACCTACCTAAGGTAGTGGGTCTCCCATACCATGCTGGAGAAAGAGACATTTGGATTATTGAAAATTCCTAATTGTGTCCTTACCAGTAGACACATTTATGTGTTTGGGAAATAAAAACCTTATGAGGCAAAAATGTTAATGCCCATTATCAAATTTCTACTGAGTTTTCTTCTCCCTGTAGGCAGGCTTTAGTCTTCACTAGTTCTTTAGCTTCCTGGGTGTCTCAGCTGTCAAGAATCTGTCTGCAATGCAGGAGATGCAGATTCTGTCCCTAGATGGGGAAGATCCCCTGGATGAGGAACTGGCAACCCACTCCAGTATTCCGGCCTGAATAATTCCATGGACAGAGGAGCTAGACAGACTACAGTCCATAGCGTCTCGGAGCCAGAAACGACTGAGAGCACACACACGTTTTCAATAGATTGTATGGCTGTGAGCGTGCATCGGAATCACCTGGAGGGCTTGCTGGAACGAAGGCTGCAAGGTGCCACCCCCGCCAGCTTCTGACTGATAGGGTAGGGGCGAGGCTGAGACCACATTTCCTAACAGCTCCCCAGGTGATGCTGATACTGCTGCTCTGGGAAGCTCCTTTTGAGACTCGGGGCTTTATCAGCGTGCCTTGTGCCTCCTACTGTTTGCGGATTTTCACAGCGAGAGCCACTTAATTCACACATGTTGTGTTGATTCTGCCCCACGAAGGTAAGAAGGAATACAGGCCTTTCATTGGTTCAGTAGGACGTAACTTTACGACATAATTTAAGACGTACCTTTTCAGCGTATTCCATGTGAGTAACAGAGTTGAGTTTTTCAGCTCTGGCATTTCATCCTGTCCTGGGTTCTTTGCTGGACGTGCTGTTTCGTCTGGGACTAGGACACTGACTTCCTTGCTCAGTTCCTTCTGGAAGCTGAAGGTAGGCAGGTAAGGTCATTTCCCACATCTGAGAACTGACCTGGTTGCCTTCTGGATGTTTGTGACCCTACGCTCACCTTTGGTGGTGTTGGTTTGCCTGTGACGATTCTTTCACTGCTCATTGTTTAGACTTTGAGTTTGCCTTTTCTATGCCAGTAAGTCTCGTGTCCTTGGCCTGGCATTCCCTGGACCTGGTTTGAAATACCTCAGGCTACCTTCTCTGCTTTTCAAATGCAGATATTCAGGTGAACGCCGCTGTTGCTGTTTC
Source organism: Bos indicus x Bos taurus (assembly GCF_003369695.1). NCBI lineage: Eukaryota > Metazoa > Chordata > Mammalia > Artiodactyla > Bovidae > Bos > Bos indicus x Bos taurus. The sequence continues at coordinate 20,839,069 of NC_040081.1, read as the reverse complement.
TATGACTGCTGCCCATCCTTTCCCCCTCTCGATTTCGGTATGAGATTTCAGACCCCTCAACCCGAGGTTCCATCTCCCTCATACTCTGAGACTCAGCGCTGGGTTGGTCTTTTTTTTTTTTTTTCCCTATAAATGATTGCTTTTAGGGTAAGATCATGCACCTTGGCTGGAAGATTCTAGTGCCACCTACATGTGACTTCAATCTAAGTAAGTCAACTATACCTGTGTCAAGGAGGTCTATGGGCTTGCTATGCAAAGTGTGGTCTGAGGATCAGTGGCTATCAGCACATTAGGAAAGCTTTCAGAAATGCAGAGCCTCGGGCCCTACCTCAGATGTACTGACTTAGAATCTACAGTGTAACAAGAGCCACAGGTGACTTTCATGCACACTGTGAAAAACTAATGCATGGTGTTGCTAGCGCCTGTAGGATGAAATGCTCCCGCCTGTGACTATTTGTGACTCAGCCTTACCAATTGCTACTTTTCCTAACTTCCTTATCACCACTGATAATTTTACAAACCTATGTTGGGTGAATTTCCCACTGACAGTGTGAACTAGGACCCACAACCCAAGGTTCTGCAGGAATCCAGAGTGTCTCTATGTACATCTCACATTTGTTATTTCTTGGTATATCTTTTGCACAAGTGCTTTTCAACTATATCAACATATTTGGCCATGATCTGATGTGGACTTGGATGTCAGTCCCACATCCTGACAATTTCAGGGTCCAGGGTGGATGTGTACCATTCAAGTTCAACAATAAATTTTAGGTGCTTAATGTAATGTTGGCCCAAGGTAGGTGACCATTCAAACATCTCTTATTAGCACTTATTCTGGAGAAGGCATTGAAAGTAGATCTGCCTGGGTGAACTAGCTCCACCCCAGAACTTCTGTGGTGGTAATGGAGACAGTAATACTGGTCTGAACAGTGACCAGTGACCAATTAGCTTATTGCCAGAAACTCATTTCTGAAGAAGCAGAACTTCGGCTAGTAACTGAGTCCACAAGTCAGGTCCAACCATTGCAGAGAGGGGACTAATAAGACATACATGGGTGTCAGAGACTCAATCAAGACTGTCTATATTGAGAAAAGGGTTACAGCCTGAAAAGGGGGAAACAGACACTTTAACCTAGAGACCCAGGCTGAGAGGTCCCTGTTCATAAGCATTGACATAGAAAGAACATGGTTCTAGCATCCAAGCTGGGTTTGTGTGATCTTGAGTAACTTTATCCTCAGATGGTCTTCCTAGGCAAATGAAAATGAATGCATGTCCAGGGTCTAATCGAGGACTCAAAATGCTTAGTTAAGTGGCAGTTACTGTTATGTTTAATATTGAAGGAATCATGCGAGTCTATGGACCTCAGAGCTGCCCCAGGTTCTTTGAATTCTGACCTGATTGGTTGGAGGGTTGAGTAGCTATTATAGTACCTTGTTCAGGATCTAAGCAGAAGGAAGCATGCATGCTGAAAGTACAAGTGTTAAGGTAGGTACATTGGAGGACTATTTTGTTTTCCTTTTCTCTTTTGTTCTCGTGATTTGATGATTGTATTTAGTGTTGTGTTTAGATTTGTTTTCCATTTTTGTGTATATTATAGATTCTTGGTTTGCAGTTACCATGAGGTTTTGGTATAGCAATCTATATTTTATGTATAGTACATGATATAAAGTACATGGTGTATAGATATGATTGTTTAAAGTTGCTGACTTCTTAATTTCAAATGTACTTTAAATATCCCACATTCGTAATACCATGTTTGTATGTGGATGATTTCCTACCTTTCCTGTATGTTGGCCTTTACCATGACCTTTCCCATTTTGTAATTTGTCTTGCAGTTTCCTGTATCTTTGGACACAGACTATGTATTTTTTAGTAGATTGCAGTCTTTTTTTACTGATGGTTATTCAGTGGTTATTTGTGATTTGGGTGTGCTCGTGAGAGGAGGTAACTTCAAGGTCCTTCTACTCTGCCATGTTGCTCCTCCCCTCAAACTTTTCAATCTTTTTTTTTTGTTTGTTTGTTTGTTTTTTAATTTTTCAGCACTTTATTTTTTTTTATTTGATAAATTTAACGCCTTTTATTGCCATACCTCATTTTACTGTGCTTTGCTTTAGTGAGCTTTATAGATACATGTTTTTTTTTTTTTTTCCTTGTTAATTTTCTGTTTAGTTGATCTATCCATAAGTGTGAGTGGGGTATTAAAGTCTCCCACTATTATTGTGTTATTGTTAATTTCTCCTTTCATACTTGTTAGGATTTGTCTTACATACTGCGGTGCTCCCATGTTGGGTGGATATATATTTATAATTGTTATATCTTCTTCTTGGATTGATCCTTTGATCATTATGTAGTGACCTTCTTTGTCTCTTTTCACAGCCTTTGTTTTAAAGTCTAATTTATCTGATACGAGTATTGTGACTCCTGCTTTCTTTTGGTCCCAATTTGCACAGAAAATCTTTTTCCAGCCCTTCACTTTCAGTCTGTATGTGTCCCCTGTTTTGAGGTGGGTCTCTTGTAGACAACATATGTAGGGGTCTTGTTTTCGTACCACAAATGCCTAGTGAGGGGAGTTTTTGTAAGCAGCCCAAAGTCAGAGAGCTGGTAATGGCAGAATCGAGGTTCGTGTCCAGGTGGTCTGGCTCCAGAGCTTGTGCTTGCAACCACTACACTGCCCTGCCTCCCAGCAGAATAAGAGAGGACACTTTAGGAATTGGGACAAATGTACTTCAGATGCAGGAGGGCCAAAAGCAGGTTGTGTCTGAAAAAATGGGGGTAAAGAATTTCAAAAGGAATAGAGTCATCATCAATGTGAAATAGAGCAGAAAAAAATATGTAAAAAGAAACTAAAATTAGACTTTTATATGAACTGAATATTACTTATATGCTTCGAAAAGCCAGGTATTCTAGTATTTGCAGAAATAGCAGTCTTGGGTAGTGACTTAAATAAAAGAGGAGAGAGGAAAAGCAAAAGTATCACATACTTAATTTCTAAGGTAACTAAAACTGCTATTATTTTACCTGCATCACAGTCCCAGTATGGAATCTTCTTCATCCCTAAATCTTCTCTGTGTGTTCTGCAAAATATGTTGTTCTCGTGAAACCTTCCTACATTTCTCAGTATCTTTATATATGTCTGGGAAGTAACAGTATATTGATACATGTTGAAAGGAATCTATCATTTTTTTCCTGAACTGGAATCCAAATTTCCCTCAATGAAATGTTTCAGCAGAACTTTTTTTTTTTTAATACAAATGTGATTGGCCTTATCAGGAAAGGTTCTTAACTAAGCATGTGTTCAATACTGTAGAGACAAAGAGTTATGTTAGGCAATCACATCAAGTGATAAGCAGATGGTGATGAGGCATTCAGGACAACTATAACCCAGAATTCTACAGAAAAAAAAAACTTAAGATTAGTCTGAGATAGAGACTAGCAGCAATAACTGTGTACAAAGAGGTCTAGCTGGTCTCAGTGGAAATTCTGTTCTGTCACTTGTCAGCCATGTGACCTTGCATATTTCCTTAACTGACCTGAGATTCAGGTTTCTCTTCAATAAAATGAGGGAAACAATACTCTGCAAATACTGTTATTGTGATCAGTCACACATTACAGGACCTGACGCATAGTCTGTGTTTAGTAAATAGTAGTATTATACATCGGAAAAGGCAATGGCAACCGCACTCCGGTACTCTTGCCTGGAAAATCCCATGGATGGAGGGGCCTGGTGGGCTGCAGTCCATGGGGTCACTAGGAGTCAGACACCACTGAGCAACTTCACTGTATTTTTTCACTTTCATGCATTGGAGAAGGAAATGGCAACCCACTCCAGTGTTCTTGCCTGGAGAATCCCAGGGACGGGGGAGGCTTGGTGGGCTGCCGTCTATGGGGTCGCACAGAGTCGGACACGACTGAAGCGACTTAGCAGCAGCAGCAGCAGCAGTACTGGTAAGAGGAAGGTTTTCTCATGACATACAAAAACACAGTTTAAGAAACCGAATAACAGAAGTGGGGTTTGAGGGGAAATGGTTATGTGTATTTGTATGGCTGAGTCCCTTTGCTGTCTACCTGAAACTACCACAACATTGTTAATTGGCTACACCTCAAATTAAAAAAAAAAAAGTTTCATGTAGTAAATGAACATGTCTATTTAAAAGCTTAAATTTGTAATACTTTGTATTTTTAGATTCAATTATAGATAGACTTTGTGATAGGATAAAACAGCTTTTGTTCTTTTTATAAGGAGAATAAGAGGAATTCTATTTTCTTCATTCTTGGAAGGTAGTTAAGCTTTGTGTTCTGAGTCCATCTAAGCTTGGTAAGTGACTTAGTTTTTTTTGTTGTTGTTGTTCTGTTTAAATTTTAGAGCCTCTAAGTAGAAATTATCACATACTCAGATGGAGGTTTCCACATTTTTTTTGTTGATTTGTTTTGGGTGGGCGTTTACCAATGAAAATAAAGTTTCACTATTTAAAGAAAAAAAGAAACCAAATAAGTAATTTCCTCAATACTAATACATTGAAATAAGAAAGACAAAGAAGTGGGAAAGTGACTGACTTCTCTGAAGAGAAACTGAAAGGTATCTTCTCACTCTCTAAAGACATGACACACTGAAACACTGTCAGGGACCTGCTACTGCTGAGTCGCTTCAGTCGTGTCTGACTCTGTGCGACCCCATAGATGGCAGCCCACCAGGCTCCCCCATCCCTGGGATTCTCCAGGCAAGAACACTGGAGTGGGTTGCCATTTCCTTCTCCAATGCATGAAAGTGAAAAGTGAAAGTGAAATCGCTCAGTCGTGTCCAACTCCAGCGACCCCATGGACTGCAGCCCACCAGGCCCCTCCGTCCATGGGATTTTCCAGGCAAGAGTACTGGAGTGGGGTGCCATTGCCTTCTCAGGCAGACATTACATGTGATTAAAGCAGGCATGGGTCCAGGTTCTAGGCTGGTTTGCTTTCAGATAGCTATGCCTTCCCTTCCTTGCCCTGCTCTGTGTCAGAAGGATTCACCCCAAAGGGTTAATGTTTTCCCCAGGCCCCGAGTCAGCTGACTTCCTGCTGGGTGAGGTCACAGTAGGAACCCAGAGAGGGCAAGGTGGCAGAATCCGCCAGAAATGTGGGAGATTGGGGTTCAATCCCTGGGTCAGGAAGATCCCCTGGAGAAGGAAATGGCAACTCACTCCAGGATTCTTGCCTGGAGAATCCCCATGGACAAAGGAGCCTGGTGGGCTACAGTCCATGGAGTTGCAAAGAGTCAGATACAACTCAGTGATTAACACAGCAACAACAGCCTCTCCAGCAACAGGGGCATCTCCTTCAGATTCCAGTACCTGGAGTAGTACAGCCCCTGGGCTTCTACAACACTGTCTCCTTTTTCTCTCCAGCCATGTAGTAGAAGCAGCTTCTTGCTGTATCAACCTCTGGTTTATTTCACAATCCCTATGATTCTCTCCTCTCCTCCATCAGCTGTGTTATTAATACTAGTTCCCTGTGTTTGTTTTGTTTTCTGTATTCCTGGTTAGACTCTGATGAGATCTGTAAGTTTAGACACAAGAATAGCTGACAAGATTGAAGGAATGGAATGGTGGAACCTACTGGTCACCAGCTCCTCAGTTCAGTTCAGTTCAGTTCAGTAGCTCAGTCGTGTCCAACTCTTTGTGACCCCATGAATAGCAGCACGCCAGGCCTCCCGTCCATCACCAGCTCCTGGAGTTCACTCAGACTCACGTGCATTGAGTCAGTGATGCCATCCAGCCATCTCATCCTCTGTCGTCCCCTTCTCCTCCTGCCCCCAATCCCTCCCAGCATCAGAGTCTTTTCCAATGACTCTTTTTAACTCTTCGTATGAGGTGGCCAAAGTACTGGAGTTTCAGCTTTAGCATCATTCTTCCAAAGAAATCCCAGGGCTGATCTCCTTCAGAATGGACTGGTTGGATCTCCTTTCAGTCCAAGGGACTCTCAAAAGTCTTCTCCATCTCCACAGTTCAAAAGCATCAATTTTTCGGCGCTCAGCCTTCTTCACAGTCCAACTCTCACACCACCAGCTCCTCACCTGTGGTCAATTCGTGCAGCCTAGGAACTCGAACAGTGTGGTCAAATTCTCCAAGTTTTCAAAAGAAGCTGAACATTCTGAGTTTTATGTAAAATCTGTTTAGAAAACATTGGCAACTTAATTCCATGTCTTTAACAACTGAAGGCCAAATTAAACATCTCTGCAGATCCCATATAGCTTGAAGGTTTGAAATGTATAACTTTCACTTATATAATAGTTATTACTTTTTTCTTAATACAACATCTTCTGCCAAGTTTATATACAGAGGACCCATAGCCGTTCTAAGAAAAACTGTTTCTCTACCACATTTTTTAAGGTAATACTGCTGCTGCTGCTGCTAAGTCGCTTCAGTCATGTCCGACTCTGTGCAACCCCATAGACGGCAGCCCACCAAGCCTCCCCCGTCCCTGGGATTCTCCAGGCAAGAACACTGGAGTGGGTTGCCATTTCCTCCTCCAATGCATGAAAGTGAAAAGTGAAAGTGAAGTCGCTCAGTCGTGTCCGACTCTTAGCAACCCCATGGACTGCAGCCTACCAGGCTCCTCCGTCCATGGGATTTTCCAGGCAAGAGTACTGGAGTGGGATGCCATTGCCTTCTCCAAGGTAATACTAGGTACTCTAAGAAATCAAACCCCTAGTTGTAGTGGCTCAACACAATAGAAATTTCTTTCTCATGCATGAAATAGTTTGGTGCAATTGTTCACTTTTGGCCAGAGGCTCTTCCTTCCACAGTGACCCCGGATTATGGCTCTACCATCTCCTGGGGCCTGGAGTCCTCTGTATCCAACTGGCAGATGGGGAAGAGAGTAGAGAAGGTGTGCCCACTGTTTAACCACCTTGGCACATGGCCCCACCTGAATGAAGATTGCCTTGGCTGGGCAGCTGTTTCCCAGACCCAGGACTGCACTGCAGGAACTGAATGACTTTGCATTTGCCAAATTCACACTGCCTACCCAGCAAGGCTGTATGTGAGACTGTCTGAAGGGGAGCCTCACGTAAGAGGAAATCCACACTGATAAATATTTTGACTACCTAAACAGAAGGAACTGGGATCATCAAGGCGTCTTTAGCAGTGAACTCTAGGGATAAAAATAAAGAACCAGGAAAAGGACTAGACAGACATATAAATCTCATTACAGGACAGTTTAGTGAGTATTATAGTTCCTATTAGACCCATGTGAAATCTGAGGCCTGGAAATGTTTTCAATAACTTGTCCAAAGAATCACAACCAATAATTATGCTCATTTCAGAACATGCTATTTTAGAATTCCCTCAGACATTGCTTATAGATGGAGTTTATCCTATTACAATAAAGTAACTTTTATTGCCTTACATGGAGATGAGCAAAACAGAATAGGAAAATATCTTGGAGAGGCAAGAGTGTAGTTAGAGTTTCTTATCACATATGATTGAGTCCTGGGGTTAAACTAACCCACAGAGCAATTAGTCTGTTTGTTTAATGGACAGTCATAATTTTCTAGAGATGATGTGGGGAGATCTATGACTGGGTGACTTAGTGCTATTGAACACGCTGATTTGTTATCTGGAATTAATCAACATTGAGAATGAAGCACCACCACACTGCTGAATTTATACATTGATTTTTTTCAAAAACATTCGCAAGTGCTAAGGCTACAATTACTCATGGTGGTAGATGCCAGGGATTCAAAAAAGAATACTAAGTACTATTAACTGAATACCTACTTTATGCCAAGTGCTTTTACATACATTATCAAATATCATCTTTACTATGATACTTCATGGTAAGTGATACTATCAAGTTTTATTTCCACTCTTAGAACTTTCCCACTTTGACATAACTGGTTTGAAGAAGATCGAACTTAAAGAAGTCTGACTACAAGTTGTGCTCTTTCTGTTGTGATATCCACACCCTTCCTGGCTTATTGAAAAAGTAAAATGCTTATGATCATATAGTGACTTTAGCAGGGAGGAGAAACAAGTAAACAGTGATAAAATAATGAAGGAAATGACATTGCTCTGGGTGTATTTTAATGCTTCACTCATTATGTTTATACAGTTGCTGATTCGATAGTTCCTAATTTTGCACATAAGTTTTCTTTCTGGAGCATACCCCAAGGCCATATTTTATCATGTGCAAAAAGGATGTGTTCAGAAAATGTGTTTACCAAAGTAACTGTGTGCCATGGATAAAGGGAGGCCAATGAAATCATCTCTGAGACTTTCAGCTGACATAAAAAGGTGCTTTTCAAGTGCTTTACATATACTGCCTCATTTAATACAACACGCTTTTGAGGAAACTCATGATTATGCCCAATTTAAAGAGGAAGAAACTGAGGAAGAAAGAGGCTAAATAACTCACTCGAGGTCACATAGATTCTACGTTTCAGGGCTGCAATTCTGTCCCAGGTCCTCTCGTGCCACATGTCTGCTTTTAACCCTGTCACCCCACTGCCTCCCATTGGATTGAAACTGCATACAGTATAGAGAGCACTGTGGGGGCTACGCAACCTCTCTGGAGTGACCGGGAATCTAATTGAAGAGCCGTGATATACCACCATCTAAACTTACATCAGTGTTTAATTTTAAGGAAGTATCAAATCATAGATTGAATTTTCATTGCTAATTGCATATGTAAGAAAGATCACAGAAAGGCAAGTTAGATCAGTTAATTTTTATTGCTACTATAAACCAAACATGGAATCTATTTTGATTCATATAAATTGCATGGCAGCCCAATGAAAATACTATTAGCATCCCCATTTTACAAATAGAAACTAAATAATCAGTTCAGAACCCCGTAGCTACAAGGTGAGTGAAGTATGGCAGTTGTCTTCAAAGTGTGTTCCATGGACAAGCACAATCAGCATCTCCTGGGAGTTAGTTTAAAAATGCAGATTTCAAGGCCTAACCCAGACCTGTTGAGTCAGATCTCTGGGACTGGGGTTCAGAAATTTGCTTTCTAGGAGATTCTAATACACACTTAAGTTGGAAAGCACCTGGCCTAAGGTATGAATTCTGTGATGATTGTGAGACCTGTGTGATGTCAGACCTCATATCTTTGCCACTGCAGTCAGTATGCTGCAACCTGAAGAAGTTGAGAGTTCCATGAAGAAAAGCAACAAGAGCTGTTCTTTGAAGAATTTGTGAAATATGGGTCAGTAGAAAGCATAGAGGAGGTATTACAGGAAGGGTCAGTTATTGGACAGTTCACTCAAGATAGGTGCCATGTTCATCTTCCCCTGAATTTAGCTGTTCTACCCAAAACCCTTGCTTCAGATCACTTACTGGTATTTGATACAAATGTGGAATCTGCAATATTGTCAGTAATCCACGGAGAAGCTTTGCAGAAGTGCTCTGTTAGTAATTAGTTAATATCAATATGAGTTAATGAACTAAGTCAATTATTTGGATTTGGACTATGGACTGTGGAGGGGGTCCATCAGTGGGTAGCAAAAATAATTGAACAGACATATAGGGAAAGGCAGCTACAACATAAGAAAAACAACAACAACAACAAAAAACAAGTTTTGCTTTAGATCTTTTAAACAATATTTTTTTGCCAGTACTTACTTTCTTTTAATTTTTTTTATTGAAGTATAGTTGATTTACAATGTTGTGTTAGTTTCGGGTGTACAGCAAAGTGATTCAGTTGTACATACACATATATCCACTGTTTTTTAGGTTCTTTTCCCATATGGGTTATTACATAGGATTGAGTAGAGTTCTGTGTGCTATACAGTAGGTCCTTATTAGTTTTATATATATGCTAATGCTAAGTCACTTCAGTCATGTCTGACTCTGTGTGACCCCATAGACGGCAGCCCACTAGGCTCTGACGTCCCTGGGATTCTCCAGGCAAGAACACTGGAGTGGGTTGCCATTTCCTTCTCCAATGCATGAAAGAGAAAAGTGAAAGTGAAGTTGCTCATTCATGTCCGACTCTTAGCGACCCCATGGACTGCAGCCTACCAGGCTCCTCTGTCCATGGATTTTCCAGGCAAGAGTACTGGAGTGGGGTGCCATTGCCTTCTCCGATTTATATATATAGTAGTATGTATATGTCATCTCCCAATATATCCCTCCCCAACCCTCCCCCCATAACCATGTTTGTTTTCTACATTTGTGAGTCTATTTCTATTTTGTAAATAAGTTCATTTGTAACATTATTTTTAGAGTCTACATATGAGTGATATCAGATGATTTTTGTATTTCTCTGACTGACTTTACTCAGTATTGCAATCTCTAGGTTCAACAGGTGCTGCAAATGGCATTTTTTTGTTCTTCTGGCTGAGTAATATTCCATTGTACATATCTTACACATCTTACTTATCCTTACTTCTTTCAACAACCATTTAGGTTGCTTCCATGTCTTGGCTATTGTAAATAGTGTTGCAATGAACATTTGAGTGCATCTGTCTTTTCAAATTATGATTTTATTTAGATATGTGCCCAGGAGTGGGATTGCTGGATCAGATGGTAGTTCTATATTTTTTAAGAAACCTCCATACTGCTCTCCATAATGGTTATACCAATTTAAATTCCCACCAAGTGTAGGAGTGTTCCCTTTTCTCCACACCATCTCCAGTATTTATTGCTTGTAGATTGTTTTTGATGGTCAATTTGATCCATGTGAGGAGGTATCCCATTGTAGTTTTTGATTTGCATTTATCTAATAATAGTGATGTTGAGCATCTTTTCACATATTTTTCAGCCATCTATATGTCTTTGGAGAGAGGTCTGATCTTCCACTCATGTTTTGATTGGATTGTTTATTTGATATTGAGCTGCATGAGTTGTTTGTATATTTTGGAGATTAACCCCTTGTCAGTTGCTTTGTTTGCAAATAACTTCTCCCATTCTGAGGGTTGACTTTTTGTTTTGTTTACATTTCCTTTGCTGTGCAAAAGCTCTTAAGTTTAATTAGGCTCCATTTGTTTTTTATTTTTATTATTCTAGGAGGCGGATCTAAAAAGATGTTGCTTTGATTTGTGTCAGAGTGTTCCACTTGTGTTTTTCTAAGAGTTTTATAGTATCTGGCCTTAGTTTTATGTCTTTAATCCGTTTTGAGTTTATTTGTATGCAGTGTTAAGGAGTGTTCTAATTTCATTCGTTTACATGTAGCTGTCCAGTTTTCCCAGCATCACTTATTGAAGAGAATTTTCTTCATTCTTGCCTTCTTTGTAATAGATGAGTGTATTTATCTCTGGATTTTATGTCCTGTCCATTGACCTATGTTTCTGTCTTTGTGCCAGTATCATACTGTTTTGATTACTCTAGCTTTGTGTTATAGTCTGAAGTCAGGGAGGTTGAATGCTCCAACTCCATTTTTCTTTCTCAAGATTGCTTTGGCTATTCAAGGTCTTTTGTATTTCTATACAAATGGTAAAAATGTTTTGTTCTACTTCTATGAACAGAAAGTACCTTTGATAATTTGATAGAGATTGCATTAAATATATAAACTGCTTTGGGTAGTATAATCATTTTCACAAATTTGATTCTTCCAATGCAAGAACATGATATATTTCTCTATCTGTGTGTCGTCTTTGATTTCTTTCATCAGCATCTTATAGTTCTCTGAGTACAAGTTTTTTGCCTCGTTAGGTAGGTTTATTCCGAAGTATTTTATTCTTTTGGATGTAATGATAAATAGGATTGTTTTCTTAATTTCTCTTTCTGATCTTTCATTTTTATTGTATAGGAATGCAAGAAATTTCTGTGTATTTATTTTGTATCCTGCAAACTTCACCAAATTAACTGAGCTCTAGTAGTTTTCTGGTAATGGCTTTAGGATTTTCTACATATAATATGTCATCTACAAACAGTGATAGCTTTACTTCTTTTCCAATTTGGATTTCTTTCATTTCTTCTTCTTCTCTGATTGCCATGGCTAGAACTTCCAAAACTATGTTGAATAAAAGTGGTGAGAGTGGACATTTTTGTATTGTTCCTAATCTTAGAGGAAACAGTTTTTCATCTTTGAATGAAATGGCTGTGGGCTTGTTGTATATGGCTTTTATTATGTTGAGGTAGGTTCCCTTTATCCCTACTTTCTGGAGAACTTTTTTTTTTAATCATAAATGGGTATTGAATTTTATCAAAAGCTTTATCCTGTGCCAATTGAGATGATGGGCTTCTGTAGTAGCTCACATGGTAAAGAATCGGCCTGCCTGCTTTGATCCCTGGGTCAGGAAGATTCCCTGGGGAGGGAATGGCTACCTACTCCAGCATTCTTGCCTGGAGAATCCCGTGGGCAGAGGAACCTGGTAGGCTGTAGTCCATGTGGTTGCAAAGAGTTAGACACGACTGAGTGACTTTCACTTTCATTAAAATGATCATATAGTTTTTATTCTTCAGTTATCATGGTGTGTCACATTGATTTCACATGTATCAAAGAATCCTTTAATCCCTGGGATAAATCCCACTTTATCAATGGCATAGAATCCTTTTAATGTATTGTTGGATTTGGCTTGCTAGTATTTTGTTGAGGATTTTTGTGTTTGTGTTATTCAGTGATATTGGCCTGTAATTTTCTTTTTTGTGTGGTATCATTGTGGCCTTGTAGAATTAACTTGGGAGTGTCCCTTCCTCTGAAATTTTTAGGGAAGATTTTTAGAAGGAAATGTTTGATAGAATTCACCTGTAAAGTCATGACTGTTGAGTGTTTTTTAATCACAGTTTCAATTTCAGTAGTTGTGATTGGTTGGTTCAGGTTTTCTGTTTCTTTTTGGTTCAGTCTTGGAAGGTTGTGTCTTTCTAAGAATTTGTCAATTTCTTCTAGATTGACCATTTTATAGGAATATAGTTGCTTGCAATAGTCTTATGATCCTTGTGTTTCTATGGTGTTCATTGTAATTTTTTATTTCTAATTTTATTGATTTGAACCCTCTCCCTTTTTTTTCTGATAAGCCTAGCTAAAAGTTTACCATTTTTATCATTTCAAAGAACCAGCTTTTAGTTTCATTGATCTTTTCTAATTTCTTTGTCTCTATTTATTTCTATTCTGATCTTTATGATTTCCTTCTACTAACTTTGGGTTTTGTTTGCTCTTCTTTCTCTGGTCACTTTATTTGTAAGGTTAGGTTGTTTATCTGAGATTTTTCCTGTTTCTTGAGGTAGGATTGTACTGCTATGAACTCCTGTCTTAAAACCACTTTTGCTGTGTCTCATAGATTTTAGATTGTCCTGTAATTGTTATTTAAAGATGTTTTTCATATCCTCTTTGATTTCTTTAGTGATACATTGATTGCTTAGTAACATATTGTTTAGCCTCATGTGTTTTGTTTTATAGCTTTTTTTCCCTTTAATTGATTTCTAATCTCAGCATTGTGGTCAGAAAACATGCTTGAAATGATTTTGATTTTCATAAATTTACCAAGATTTGATCTGTGGTACAAGATGTGATCTATCCTAGAGAATATTTCATATGCAGTTGAGGAGAAAGTAATTCTGCTGCTTTCAGATAGGATGCCCTTATCAATTAAGTTCATTTGGTCTAATGTGTCATTTAAGGCTCTTGTTTCCTTACTGAACTTCTGTTTGGATGATCTGTCCATTGGTGTAAGTGGTGTTGAATCTCCCACTGTTGTTATTATTTCTCCTTCTATGGCTATTAGTATTTGCATTATAGAGGTACTCCTATGTTGGATGCATATGTATTTACAATTGTTATATCTTCTTAAATTGAACCCTTGATCATTATGTGGTGTCCTTCCTTGTTTCTTGTACCAGTCTATATTTTAAAGTCTATTTTGTCTGATATGAGTATTGCTATTCCAGCTTTCTTGATTTGCATTTGCACCGAATATCTTTTTGCATGCTCCCACTTTCAGGCTATTATGTGTCCCTAGGTCTGAAAAGGGCCTATTTTCAGCATATATATCAGTCTTGTTTTTGTATCCATTCAGCCAACATTCAATCCATTTACATTTAAAGTAATTATCGATATGTATGTTCCCATTGACATTTTCTAATTGCTTATGATTTTTCTCAGTCTTCTTCCTTTCTTTTGTTCTCTTGTGGTTTGATGATTATCTGCATGTGTGTTGTATTTATTGTAGTGTTTTGGTTTGAAGTTCTCATAATGTTTTGATATAGCAGTCTGTGTATGTACAAAGTTGTTTTAAATTGCTGGTCTCTTAATTTCACATTCAATTCCTGTTTCCTGCATTTGTACTCTCCTCACGGTGCTAGTTTTGATATCATATTTGTGTGTGAATGATTTCCTACTTTTACCATATGTTTGCCTTTACTGGTAAGCTTTCCCATTTGGGATTTTCTTGTTTCTAGTTGTAACCTCCTTTTTTCTTGCCTGGAAAGGTTCCTTTAGCATTTATTATAGGGCTCTTTAGCACTTGTTATTGGGCTGGTTTTGTCTTTCTGAATTCTGAGCTTTTGTGTATCTGTAAAGCTTTTGATTTTGTGTTGAATCTGAATGAAAGCCTTGCTGGGTATTCTTGGTTATAGGTTTCCTTTCATCACTTTAAATATATCATGCCACTCACTTCTGGCCTGGAGAGTTTCTGCTGATAACTCAGCTGATAAGGTTATGGGGATTTCCTTGTATATTATTTGCTGCTTTTCCCTCATTGCTTTTGATATTTTTTCTTTGCATTTCAATTTTTGTTAGTTTGATTACTACGTGCCTTGGCATGTTCCTCCTTGAGTTTATCCTGTATGGGAGTCTCTGCACTTCTTGGACATAGGTGTGATTATTTTCCATGTTAGGGAAGTTTTCAGCTATGATTGCTTCAAATATTTTCCCCAACCTTTTATGTTTCTCCTTTTCTTCTGGGAGCCCTATCCTGCAAATATTGATGCATTTAAATGTTGTCTCAGAGGTGTCTGAGACTTTCCTCATTTCTTTTCATTTTTTCTTATTTATTTTATTCTGTGGCAGTAATTTTAAACACACTGTCTTCCACCTCACTTACTTATACTTCTGCCTCAGTTATTCTTCTGTTGATTTCATCTAGTGTATTTTTTAATTTTTTCAGGGCTCCCCTGGTGGCTTGGTGGGAGGGGCTCAAACTACTGCACAATTGCACTCATCTCACACACTAGTAAAGTAATGCTCAAAATTCTCTAAGCCAGGCTTTGACAGTACATGAGCCATGAACTTCCAGATGTTCAAGCTGGATTTAGAAAAGGCAGAGGAACCAGAGATCAAATTGCCAACATCTGTTGGATCATCAAAAAAGCAAGAGAGTTCCAGAAAAACATCTACTTTATTGACTATGCCAAAGCCTTTGACTGTGTGGACCACAACAAACCCTGGAAAATTCTTAAAGATATGGGAATAGCAGACCACCTCACCTGCCTCCTGAGAAATCTGTATGCAGGTCAGGAAGCAACAGTTAAAACTGTACGTGGAACAGACTGGTTCCAAATCAGGAAAGGAGTATGTCAAGGCTGTATATTGCCACCATGCTTATTTAACCTATATGCAGAGTACATCATGAGAAATGCTGGGCTGGATGAAGCACAAGCTGGAATCAAGATTGCCTGGAGAAAAATATCAATAACTTCAGATATGAAGATGACACCACCCTTATGGCAGAAAGTGAAGAACTAAAGAGCCCCTTGATGAAAGTGAAAGAGGAGAGTGAAAAAGTTGGCCTAAAACTCAACATTCAGAAAATTAAGGTCATGGCATCTGGTATCATCATGTCATGGCAAATAGATGGGGAAACAATGGAAACAGTGACAGACTTTCTTTTGCGGGGCTCAAAAATCACTGCAGATGGTGACTGCAGCCATGAAATTAAAATACACTTGCTCCTTGGAAGAAAAGTTATGACCAACCTAGACAGCATATTAAAAAGCAGAGACATTACTTTGTCAACAAAGGTCCATCTAATCAAAGCTAGGTTTTTCCAGTGGTCATGTATGGATGTGAGAGTTGCACTATAAAGAAAGCTAAGCACCGAAGAATTGATGCTTTTTAATTGTGGTGTTGGAGAAGACTCTTGAGAGTCACTTGGACAGCAAGTAGATCCAACCAGTCCATCCTAAAAGAAAGTAGTCCTGAATATTCGTTGGAAGGACTGATGCTAAAGCTGAAACTCCAATACTTTGGCCACCTGATGCAAAGAACTGACTCACTGAAAAAGACCCTGATGCTGGGAAAGATTGAAGGCAGGAGGAGAAGGGGATGACAGAGGATGAGATGGTTGGATGGCATCACCAACTCTGTGGACATGAGTTTGAGTAAACTCTGGGAGTTGGCAATGGACAGGGAGGCCTGGTGTGCTGCAGTCCATGGGGTTGCAAGGAGTTGGACATGACTGAGGGACTGGACTGAACTGGTGGCTCAGATAGTAAAGAGTGCTCCTGCAGTGCGGGGGACCTGGGTTTGATACCTGGATTGGGAAGATCCCCTGAAAGAGGGGATGGCAACCCATTCCAGTATTCTTGCCTGGAGAATCCTCATGGACAGAGGAGCCTGTTGGGCTACAGTCCATGGGTCACAAAGAGTGGGACATGACTGAGGGATTATACACAGTGTATTTTTTAATTCAGTTATTGTGTTGTTCATCTGTTTGTTCTTTAAAATTTTCATATCTTTGTTAAACATTTCTTGTATTTTCTCAGTCATGCCTCCATTATATTTTTTCTGAGATTTTGGATTACCTTTATTTATTTATTTTTTTTTTATGGTAACCAGAGCACAACTACTGTACTGTAATAATGTCTTTTTTTTTTTTTTTACCTTTAATTTTTTACCTTTAATATCATTAGTCTGAATTCTTTTCCAGGTAAATTGCCTAGCTTCTCTTTATTTTGTTATTGTTGTGGGTTTTTATCCTGTTCCTTCATCTGTACCATATTTCTCTAATTTATTGTTTCATCTAATTTTCACTGTTTATGGTCTCTTTTCCCCAGGCTGTGGGATTATAGTACCTCTTGCCTGTGATGCCTGCCTCTTGCTGGATGAGGTTGGTGTGGGGGCTCGTGCAGACTTCCAGGTGAGAGGGACTCAGTGCCTGCAGTCTGGTGAGTAAAGTTGTGTTTTGTCCCTTTCCAGGGTCGTGTCAGTATTAGTTGCTCAGTCTTGCCAGATTCTTTGCAACCCTGTGGACTGTAGTCTGCCAGGCTCCTTTGTCCATGCACTTCTCCAGGCAGGATTACTGGAGTGGATAGCCATTCCCTTCTCCACGGTATCTTCCTGACCTAGGGATCGAACCTGGGTCTCCTGCATTGCAAGCAGATTCTTTGTCATCTGAGTTACCAGGGAAGACCTTGGCTGTGAGCTCATTATGATTTTAGGCAGCCTGTCTTCTGATGGGTGGAGCTGAATTCCTATCTTATTGGTTGTTTGTTTAGCCTGAGGCCTTCCATCCCTAGATCCTGCAGGCTGCTGGGTATGGCCAGGTCTTAGTGGGAAAATGGGGACTTCCAGGAGAACTCACACTGAACAATATTCTCTGGGTCCTCTACTACCGGTATCTTTGCCCCGACAGTGAGCTATAGCCAGCCTTTGTTTTCCCAGTAAACACGCCAAGATCCCTTGGTAGAGCTAGCCCAGGTTCCTATGAAAGTACAGCTTTGTGCTAGGTCCTGGTGTACATGAGACCTTGTGTGTGCTTTCCAAGGATGGAGTCTGGGTTTCTCTCAGCCCTGTGGAGTTTCTGCACTCAAACTCAGATGGCCTGCAAGGCTAAATGCTCTGAGGGCTCTTCATCCTAATGCCAGCCCCTCAGATTGTCTTAGAGGGCTATTTTGTGTAGAAACATCTCTGTGTCTTGCGTGGGTTTAATATTTTTTGGTGTGAGGGCTCTTTTCAGTATAGATGTCTGTCACACCTTTGCTCAGTGTGTGCTGTCCGTTACCCCTTTCACTGGCGTCGTGACTCACGTGGTGACCAGGGCCTTCCCTGGATATTGATCAGGGCCCGCACTTTGCTCTGTGCTTGTCACTGCCCTTTCATGAGGCAGCTGTTGGAGTAGAGGCTCTAGTTGTTGGAGTAGAGGCTCTCTGATCTGGAACTTAGTGTATTTCTAATCTGTGCTTTGAGGTAGGCAGGGTTGGAGTGCTCCCACTGGGAGGGAAGCCACTGAATGTTTCTCCTGTGGAGCTGTTCATTGGTGAATGTGCTCTGTTGTGTCATCTTTTACCCATCGTGTGAGCTCTCAGAGTACATTGTTGTTGGCATTGCTCTCAGCCCCACCTTAACCATGAGTGTGCCAGCAAATGGTCCTGGTGTCTTTCACGAGTTTTTACCAGGCCACCAGCACAGATCCACTGAAGTCAGGTCCCAGGATTGCAATAAATCATGTATCTGGACCCAATTTGGGCACTCTGGAGATAGCTCAGACTCTGGCCTGGCCCAGTCACCATGCCAATGTGTCCACAAGGTCTGTAACTGCTGAAGCTAGAGCTGACTCAGCTGCAGGAGCACTCAGATGTTCTGAAGGCACTGAGCTTACAAAGCCAGTCATGGGGGTTTAAATCTGTAGTTCAGACATCCACCAGGAGAGATTTCAGCTCTTCTTCCTTAGTTATATGCCCTCCTAATGTGGTTTTAGCCCCACCTCTGTGTCTGGGCCACCCACAGGTGTGTGAGACTGCCCCAGAGCACAGAAGCCCACCTGGGAAGGAAAGGGCATAGGAGGTGGTAGCTAGGGGTGCACAAGCCTGCTTCAATGGGAGCCCTTCGTAGTGTCTGTGGAGGCAGGGGCTATCATGTGGGGAGAGAGCGTGCAATAGCAGCCCCATCCTTCGTGCATCACTCAACAACAGCACTTTGCTTCTGTGGTTGTCCGGCTTCCTCCACGAGCCCTCCTGATTGCTGGGCTCTTCATTCCTGTTCTCTTAGCTTCTCCTCACGGCAACAGCAGTCTTCTCCCTGGATCTGCTGTCCAAACCCTATGGTCCAACATCCAGCCTTGGTCCACACTGGCAGACACACGTCTCAGACTGGGGTGTGCAGGGCTGTGGCATAGACCTCGGTGTAGGTCTCACTCTGTCCTGCCTGCCATAGACCTGGCCCCCAAACTTCCCCTTCTGTCCTAGATTATTTTCTCACCAGTAAGGAAGCCTCCCCAGGTGCAGGAACTTCTCTCCTTCAGCTTTCCCCACCCCATGGATGCAGGTCCCAGCCTACTTCCTCGCCTCTTCCTTTCCCCTTCTTTATTTCATCCTATCCTGTTATGCAGGGATCTTTCTTGTCCTTTCAGATGTCTGAGGTCCTCTGTTAGTGTTCAGTAGGTGTTCTGTGAGAATTATTCTATATGTAAATGTATTCTTGATTCATTTGTGGGGAGAGGTGAACTGCATGTCTTCCTACTCCATTCCCATCTTGACTTATCCTTGCTAGTTCTTATTTCTGAGTATTATTGAACTCCTTTTTTAGGCACCCTAAGTACAAACTAAGACTAACCATAAGTCTTTATGTAACATAAGAAAAAGGTAAGGAAACCTGATGGAGTAAGGCTTTTGGATGTCAGCTGTGGGGCCCAAGTTAAATGGGCAGAAGTCTTTTTTTGGCAGGAATAACAGGAGACAGGGCTGCTAAGAAGGAAATTCAGTAAAAAAAAAAAAAAAGGTTCTTAGGCTGGTAAGTCACTTCTTTACTTCCTCTCCCTAATTTTTTCTTCTCTTCTTGTAATTCTCATCTCCTACTGTGCTTGGTTCTAGAAGGTTTCGTAGGTCATCACAGAACCGTTCAACTTCAGCTTCTTCAGCATTAGTCAATGGGGAATAGACTTGGATTACTGTGATATTGAATGGTTTGCCTTGGAAACGAACAGAGATCATTTTGCCATTTTTGAGATTGCACCCAAATACTGCATTTCAGACTCTCTTGTTGACTATGAGGGTTACTCCATTTCTTCTAAGGGATTCTTGCCCACAGTAGTAGATATAATGGTCATCTGAATTAAATTTGCCCACTCCCATCCATTTTAGTTGACTGATTCCTAAAATATTGATGTTCACTCTTGCCATCTCCTGTTTGACCACTCAATTTGGCTTGATTCATGGACCTAACATTCCAGGTTCTAATGCAATATTGCTTTTTACAGCATCGGACTTTACTTCCACCACCAGTCACATCCACAGCTAGGTATTGTTTTCACTTTGGCTCCATCTCTTCATTCTTTCTAAACTCTTCTCCAGTAGCATATTGGGCACCTACCAACCCGAGGAGTTCATCTTTCAGTGTCATATCTTTTTGCTTTTTCATACTGTTAATGGGGTTCTCAAGGCAAGAATACTAAAGTGGTTTGCCCTTCCCTCTCCAGTGGACCACGTTTTGTCAGAACTCTCCACCATGAGTCATCTACCTTGGGTGGCCCTCATAGTTTCATTGAGTTAGACAAGGCTGTAGTCCATGGGATCAGTTTGGTTAGGTTTCTGTGATTGTGGTTTTCATTCTGTCTGCCCTCTGATGGATAAGAATAAGAGGCTTATGGAAGCTTCCTGTTGGGAGAGACTGGGGGAAACTGGGTCTTGTTCTGATGGGCAGGGCCTGGCTCAGTAAAACTTTATCCAATCTTCTGTTGATGGGCAGGACTGTGTTCCCACCCTGCTATTTGACCTGAGGCCAAACTATGATAGGGGTAATTATGGTAATGGCGACCTCCTTCAAAAGGACTTGTGCTCTCACTGTTGTAATCAGTGCCCCTGACCCCGCAGCAGGCCACTGTTGACCCATGCCTCCACCAGAGACTCCTGAAATTTCTCCTGTCTCCTGGTGCACACAAGACTTTGTTTGTGCCCTCCAAGAGTCTCTGTCCCCAGTCCTGTGGAAGTTCTATAATCAAATCCCACTGGCCTCCAGTCTTGCTCCTTGGAAAAAAAGCTATGACCAAACTAGACATCATATTGAAAGGCAGAGACATTACTTTGCCAACAAAGATCCATCTAGTCAGAGCTATGGTTTTTTTCAGTAGTCGTGTATGGATGTGAGAGTTGGACTATAAAGAAAGCTAAGCACAGAAGAATTGATGCTTTTGAACTGTGGTATTAGAGAAGACTCTTGGGAGTCCCTTGAATAGCAAGGAAATCCAACCAGTCAATCCTAAAGGAAATCAGTCCTGAATATTCATTGGAAGGACTGAAGCTGAAGCTCCAATACTTTGGCCACCTGATGTGAAGAACTAACTCACTGGAAAAGATTGTTTTTAACTTTTTTGTTTTTAACTCCCTTATCTCTGTACCCTTTAAAGATTTATGTTAACTCCTGCCAACATTGAGGGTTTGGAGCAAATACCTGGAGCATCTCTGGCAACAGATGGAGGATGAGATGCACTGGTTTTATTCACTTTCCCAGTTCCTTCATGGAGAGTCTGACTAAAGAGGTCATTTGCAACCAATCCTCAGCATCCCACCTGATGCTGGGAAAGATTGAAGGCAGGAGGAGAAGGAGACGACAGAGGATAAGATGGTTGAATGGTGTCACCAACTCGATGGACATGAGTTCGAGCAAGCTCCTGGAGTTGGTGAAGGACAGGGAATCCTGGCATGTTGCAGTCCATGGGGTTGCACATAGTCGGACATGACTGAGTGACTGAACTGAACTATGCTTGGTGCACCAACAGCAACAAGCAGTGAACATTAGAACTTTATGGTGCCAACTTCTTTCTAGCAAATGACATTCCTAATAGCAAAGGCACTTCCTCCTCTGCAGAGGCCAACTTGTCCAAAGACATTCAAACACTTGCTTCTCTTAACTCTTCAGATGCTAGGAAGTTGGATTCTTTGACCACACAACCCTGCCCTAGATCTCAGGCTGCTTTATAAAGCTTGTCTCAGCTCTTTTTTTTTTTTTTCCATATGCCTGTTGTACCTGCTCCCCTCATGCCAGTTTGAGATACAGAGATAGAAACCAAACCCTCCAACCCTCGCTGTTGGCAGGAATTAACATAATTTTTTAAAGGGTACAGAGATAAGAAAGTAAAAAACAAAAAAGCCCAGATGGGACCAAGATGGTAATGCATCTGATCTTCAATAGACCCTGAGTCTCATTATATGCTGATTTTACTAATTAGCATATTAAAAGGCACATCTACCACTGGCCACGACTGGACATTAAGGATAGAAAGGAGGTGGCACCCCACACACTTGAAAAGGCCCTGCTCTTTCCAGGGTAGATTACTGCATCTGCTTCCTTGTCATTAGCCTCATTCGTCTTTACTCTTTAAATCACTCTTACCAAGTGGGCGAGAAGCTGATCTGTGAACTTTGTTCTCGCTTCTTTATTCTTCAGCCACTGGATAAACTTTTTACTGTGTTTGTTTCAGCTTCAGTTTCATTATTCACCTACTTAAATCCAAAAGAAGAAAGAGTTGTCCCCCAACTGAGGCAGAGGGCCTCAGCCGGGCTGGAGCCTGAGTAGGGTCTCTATGACTTAATTAGGGAACACATCCTTGCTTTTCAGTTTTTCAGGTCCACTATTCTCTTCTGTCTCAGCCTGTTAAAACTGGTGTTTGATTTGCCTCCAAGCATATCATATTAGGGCAGCTACAGAGCTTGAACTGTAGTCCCAGCCTCTGAAGTAAACTTAACCAAAGACTTCAACGTGAAGAACAGAATTATTCATGTCTTGTAACCACTGTGTGTGAGTATGAGAGAGGGACCATTTATTCAGCATAAATATTTGGGCTCTTTTTTTTTTTTTTTTCTCAAATGGAAGCATGCAGAAGTTCTGTAATTTGAATGGCAGCAGTCATTAGTTGATCTTAAAATACACTATCTTTTCTATAAATATTTTCTCTCAAGTGATGGGTTTAGTTTCATACTGCTTTATTCCTTTCTTTAGGAAAGGATGGTGTTAAAATGCCATCAAGTAAAATAAAGGGTTTTATGCTAAGGTCTCCACATCAGTGAATTTGCATTTTGTAAGAACAACCTACGAGGATATCAGTTTCTTCCCTTGAAATGTTAGATGGATCCATTTCAGTTGTGTACATCCTACTTCATGCTCTAATGTGGCCAGATTGCCATAGCTTTAATTTAAGGCACAGGTTTCTGGTGATAATATACATCGACACTTTTCCAGTGTTGGCTGAGAATGGGGCTGTAAAGAATTCGAGTTGGATCATTAGTAATGAAAACTTAAATGTGTGACCCCCCAAACAGATGGACAAATTCTGCTAGTGTTTTAATATATTCAACACTTTCTAAACTTATACACATTCCCAGATAATATGACTTTCTTTTCTTAATGACTAACTTTCTATATGAGAAATACTTTTGTTGTATGATAAAAGGAAAAATTGCCCCAGAGGTTAAAAAAAAATCAGAGCATGCTATCAGCAAGAGCAATATTAGTTCTTTAAAACATATAATCTGATTTTTGTTGTTGTTCATTCTCTAAGTTGTGTCCAACTCTTTGTGAGCCCTTGGACTGCAGCATGACAGGCAGTCCCCTGTCCTCCACTATTTCCCAGAATTTGCTCAAATTCATGTCCATTGAGTCTGTGATGCCATCCAACCATCTCATCCTCTGCTGCCCTCTTCTCTTATTGTCTCCGATCTTTCCCAGCATCAGGGTCTTTTCCAATGAGTTGGCTCTTCATATCAGGTGGCCAAAGTATTGATTGTTTTCATATAATTTAAAATGTGTCCAAATTAAATGTGCCGGATTTTTATGAAGTGAAAGTGTTCATTGCTCAGTCATGTTCAACTCTTTATCATCTCATGGACTGTATCCCACCAGGCTCCTGTGTCCATTGAATTCTCCAGGAAGGAATACTGGAGTGGGTAGCTATTCCCTTATCCAGGGGATCTTCCCAGCCCACGGATCGAACCCAGGTCTCCTGCATTGCAGGCAGATTCTTTACTGTCTGAGCCACCAAAGCATCAATACAAGAGTTTTATATACCACAAATTAAAACTGAGACAGCAAGTGTATCAGATTAATAGTTGTATCACAACAATGTATATGTAAATGCTAATTTGACATAATTTTTAACAAATGCTTTCTTTATACACTATTGTTTTCTGATTATTTTAGGTAAGATAACTAGATATTATTTACATTGTGTGGATCTGATTACTTGTGTTTCCATCAAGGTTCCAGCACACTAAGTTGGGATGAACACACAAAGGATAGGATGTAGGAAAATCACAAGCCTGTAGTACATGGTACATCTCTGGGAACCTGAGGAGAGGGAGCTCTCACTGAAATTCAGCAGGAAAAGTGCTTGTAAGGATCACTGCCAAGACAGGACCAGTGACTTCAGTTAGGGGAAACTGCCTCAATGGAAGGATCCAGAAGAATTAACTACCTCGGTCTCGATCCCCTACCCATCTCTCGTCTCCTGCCAGGATTCCTTATTCCAAACATCAGAAGCCAGAGGGTTGGGAATCCCTCTAGGTAGTCTACATAACTCATCTCCCAGCGCAGAGAGCAACATGGAAATAGTGGATAGTATATCTGGTTGAGCAAACAGATTTATTGCACAGCATGGTGAAAGAAATACTGATAAAGTCTGCCTATTTAGTGCCTCATTTTTTCAAGTTTATTGAGATATTATTGACATATAACTTTGTGTAAGTTAAAGGCATACAATGAGATTTGATTCATATATTGCAACATGATTTCCACAGTAGGGTTTGTTAACACCTCTATCCCCTCACATAATTTCCATTTCTTTTTTGTGATGAGACCATTTAATATCTCTTCTATTCACAATTTTTCTGTTTATGTAATATAGTATTGTCAACTATAGTTACCATGTTGTACCCAAGATCTCCAGAACTTATTCATAATTGGGAGTTTGTCCAATATCTCCCCATTTCCTCCACAGCCTGCCCTTGGCAACCACCATTTGGGCTTCTGTTCCTAAATTAAGCTTTTTTAGTTACACCTATAAGTGAGATCACATGGTATTTTCCTTCTCTATCTGAGTTATTTCACTGAGCATAATGTCCTTAAGGTCTATCCAAGTTGTTCCAAATGGCAGGATTTCCTTTATTCTAATGGCTGAGCATTACATTTTGTGTGTGTGTGTGTGTGTGTGCGTGTGTGTGTGCACCAAATCTTTTTAAAGTGTTCCTCCGTTGGCAGACACTTAGGTTGTTTCCATATGTTGGCTATTGTAAATAATGCTGCAATGAACATAGGAATACAGCTATCTCTAAGATACTGATTTCATTTCATATACCACAAGTATATATCCAAGTAGTAGGATTGCTGGATCATATGGTTGTTCTATTTTTAATTTTTTTGAGGAACCTCCACAGTGTTTTCTATTTTGGCTATGCCAATTTACCTTCCCACTAATGATGCACAAGGGCTTCCTTACATCTGTGCCTCTCTTTTTGATGATGTCAATTCTAACCAGTGTAAGGTAATATCTTGTGGATTTATTTGCATTTCCCTGATGATTAATGATGGTAAACATTTTTTTATGTAGCTATTGGCCATTTCTATTGTCATCTTTGGGAAAATGTCAATTCAGTTCCTCTATTTTTAAGCAGGTTTTTCTTCTCTTTTGAGTTGTATGAGTTCTTAATAGTTTAGAATTAACTACTTATATATCTGGTTTACAAAATATTTCTCTCATTCTGTAGGTTGCCTTTTCATTATGATGATTGTTTCTTTTGCTCTGCAGGAGTTTTTAAGTTTGATGTAGTTATACTTAGTTATTTTTGCTGCTTATGCTTTTGATGTTATGTCCAACATATTGTTGCCAGGATCAGTGTCAAGGAACTTTCCCTTATGCTTTCTTATAGTTTCATGCTTTCAGATCCTATGTTTAAGTCTTTAATCTATTTTGAATTAATTTTCAAAATTTTCTGAGCGGTGAAGAGGAACTAAAAAGCCTTTTGATGAAAGTGAAAGTGGAGAGTGAAAAAGTTGGCTTAAAGCTCAACATTCAGAAAACTAAGATCATGGCATCCAGTCCCACCACTTCATGGGAAATAGATGGGGAAACAGTGGAAACAGTGTCAGACTTTATTTTTCTGGGCTCCAAAATCACTGCAGATGGTGACTGCAGCCATGAAATTAAAAGACGCTTACTCCTTGGAAGGAAAGTTATGACCAACCTAGATAGCATATTCAAAAGCAGAGACATTACTTTGCCAACAAAGGTTCGTCTAGTCAAGGCTATGGTTTTTCCTGTGGTCATGTATGGATGTGAGAGTTGGACTGTGAAGAAGGCTGAGTGCCGAAGAATTGATGCTTTTGAACTGTGGTATTGGAGAAGACTCTTGAGAGTCCCTTGGACTGCAAGGAGATCTAACCAGTCCATTCTGAAGGATATCAGCCCTGGAATTTCTTTGGAAGGACTGATGCTAAAGCTGAAACTCCAGTACTTTGGCCACCTCATGCAAAGAGTTGACTCATTGGAAAAGACTCTGATGCTGGGAGGGACTGGGGGCAGGAGGAGAAGGGGACGACAGAGGATGAGATGGCTGGATGGCATCACTGACTCAATGGACGTGAGTCTGAGTGAACTCTGGGAGTTGGTGATGGACAGGGAGGCCTGGCGTGCTGCGATTCATGGGGTCACAAAGAGTTGGACACGACTGAGCGACTGATCTGATCTGATCTGATAAGACAGAGATCCAATTTCATTCCTCTGCATATGATTATCCAGTTTTCCCAAAACCTTTTGTTAAAGAGACTAAGAAACCACAACCCACTCCAGTGTTCGTGCTTGGAGAATCTCATGGACAGAGGAGCCTGGAAAGCTACAGTCCATGGGGTCACAAAGATTCAAACATGACTGAAGCAACTTAGCACATCCTTTCCCCACTGAGTATTCTTGGCTCCCTTGTCAAATATTAGTTGACCTTATATGTGAGCATTTATTTCTGGTCTCTCAATTCTATCCCATTGGTCTGTGTGTCTATTTTTATGCTAGACATACTGTTTTGATTACTACAGACTTCTAGTAGTTTGAAATCAAGAAATGTGAAGCCTCCAGCATTGTTCTTCTTTCTCATGATTGCTTTGATTATACAGGGTCTTTTGTGATTCCATACAAATTTTGGGGTTATTTTTATCTGTTTAAAATGGATTGGAATTTTGCTAGATTGCTTTGAATTTGTAGATGGCATTGGATTGAAGGGACATTTTAACCATATTGTTTCTTCCAATCTATGAATAAGGTATATATTTGTGTTTACATTAATATCTCTAATCAAAGTTTTAGTTTTCAGTATCCATGTCTTTCACCTTCTTGGTTAAATTTATTCCTAAGTACTTTATTGTTTTTGATACTATTATGAATGGGATTGTTTCTTTTTCAGATATTTCATTGTTAGTTTATAGAAATGCAGCTGATTTCTTAAGTTGATTTTTGTATCCTGCAACTTTACTGAATTTGCTGATTAGTTACAACAGGTTTTTTAATGGACTCTTTAAGGATTTTCTTTTTATAAAATCGTATCTACAAACATACTATTTTACTTTTCTTTTCTGATTTGGATGCCTTTCATTTCTACTTCTTGCCTGCTCACTCTGGTTAGGATTTCCATTGCTTTGTTGAATAGCAGTGATGAGAGTAGGTATCCTTGTCTTATTCCTGATTTTAGACAAAAAGCTTTCAATTTTTCACTGTTGATATTAGCTGTGGGTTTTTATGTATGACATTTATCATGTTGAGGTACTTTCCTTCTATACCTAACTTTTTGAGGTTTTATCCTAAAAGGATTTGTATTTTTCAAATGCTTTTCTACATCTATTGAGATGATCATAGATTTTATCTTTCACTCCATTAAAATGGTGTCTCACATTTATTAACTGGCATGTATTCACCAACTCCAAGGATAAATCCTGTTGACCATGATGTAGATTATTTTGATATTTTTATGTGCTGTTGAATTATGTTTGCTAATATTTATTTCGGAGAAGGTGATGGCACCCCACTCCAGTACTCTTGCCTGGAAAATCCCATGGATGGAGGAGCCTGGTAGGCTGCAGTCCATGGGGTCGCTAGGAGTCGGACATGACTGAGCGACTTCCTTTTCACTTTTCACTTTCATGCATTGGAGAAGGAAATGGCAACCCACTCCAGTGTTCTTGCCTGGAGAATCCCAGGGATGAGGGGGGCCTGGTGGGCTGCCGTCTATGGGGTCACACAGAGTCAGACACGACTGAAGCGACTTAGCAGTAGCAGCAATATTTATTTTATTGAGAATTTTTGTATTGGTATTCATCAGAGATATTGACCTATAATTTCCTTTTATTGTCTTTATCTAACTTATATATCAGGGTAATTCTGGCCTTGTAAAAATGAGTTTGGAAATGTTCCCTCCATTTAAGTTTATTGGAAAAGTTTGAGAAGAATTAGCATTAATTCATCAAGTGTTTGGCAGAATTTATCAGTGAAGCCATTTAGTTCTTGACTTTTCTTTTTGAGAGTTTTTGATTATTGATTCAATCTCCATATTAGTAATTGGTCTGTTCAGATTTTCTCTTTTTCCATAATTTAGTCTTGGTAGCTTGTATGTTTCTAGGAACTTATGCACTTCTTCTAGGTTAGTTATCCAATTTGTTGGCTTATGATTGTTTTTTACAGTCTCTAAAATCCTTTGTATCTCATGGTATCAGTTATAATGTCTCCTTTTGTATTTCTGGTTTTATTTACTTGGGTTTTTCTTTTCCTAGTTTATCGAGCTAAAAGTTTGTCAATTTTGTTTCTTTTCAAACAGTTCTTAACTTGGTTGGGCTTTTTTTTTTTTTTCCTATTGTTTTTCTGGTCTCTGGTTCATTTGTCTCTGCTCTAATTTTTTGTTATTTTCTTCCTTCTGCTAACTTTGGGCTTAGTGTTTTGTGTTTTTTTTTTTTTTTTTCTAGTTTCTTGAGTTGTAAAGTGAGATTGTTTTGAGATCTTTCTTTTTTCTTTATGTAGGCATTGACTGCTATAAAATTTACTCTTTAGAACTGCTTTTGCTGAATCCCATAAGTTTTAGTATGTTGTATTTACATTTTCATTTGTTTCCACATATTTTTTGATTTCCTTTTTGACTTCATCTTTGACTCATTGGTTATTCAGAAGTGTATTGTTTGAATTCCACATATTTAAAATTTTTCCAGTTTTCCTTTTTTTTTTAAACTGCTTTCTAGTTTCATACTATTTGGGCCAATAAAGATGCTTGGTATGATTTCAATCTTATTAAATTTGCTGAAACTTGCTTTGTGATCTATTATGTGATCTATTATGGAGAACATTATGTGTGTACTTAGAAGAATGTTTCTTTTGCTGCTCTTGGATGTTCTATATTCTATATATGTACAATATTCTATATATGTCTGTCAGATCTATTTGCTCTATAGTTCAAGTTAATATTTCCTTATTAATTTTCTATCTAGATGATCCATGCTATTGAAAATGGGTTACTGAAGTTCCCTACTATTATAGTATTATTTATTTTTCTTTTAAGATATGCTAGCATTTGTTTAATATATTTAGGTGCCCTGATGTTTGGTGTATATATATTTGATTGTTATATCCTATTTATGAATTGACCTCTTTATCATTATAAAATGATCTTTTTGTCTCTTAGTATAGTTTTTGACTTAAAGTCTATTTTGTCTAACGTAAGTATAGCTACTTCTGCTTGCTTTGTTTGTTTTCACTTACATAGACTATCTTTTCCCATCTCTTTGAGCCTGTATATCCTTAAAGCTGAAGTGAATCTCTTGTAGATAGCACATAGTTGTACCATTTTAAAAATTCACTCAGCCACTTTACACCTTTTAATTGGAGAATATAGTCAACTTACATTTGGAGAAATAATTAGAGGTAAGGACTTACTAATGGTATCATATTGTGTCTGGCTGTTTTATAGTTCCCCCCTTTTTTTTTTCTCCCTCTTTTGTTGCCCTTTCTTTGTAAACTGGTAACTTTCCATAGTGGCATTTGATTTTCTTCTCTTTATCTTTTATGTATCTACTGCAGGCTTATAGTTTGTAGTTAACATGTTACTTACATTTAAAAATGTTATAAAATCTATTTTATTCTGATAACAACCTAACTTTAATTGAATATAAAAAATACTATTTTTATATTCAATTACTATTTTTTTATATATGCACCTGTTTATTTCCTCATTCTATGTTTTTGAACTTATAATTTACCTCTTAAATTGTGTATTCAGTAACAAATTATGGTAGCTATATTATAGTATTCTGATTTTGACTATATATTTACCTTTACCATATGATACATATTTTATGATGTTTTCATGTTGTTTATTAGCATCCTTTCATTTCAGCTTGAAGAAATTCTTTCATTATTTCTTATAAAGTAGTAGTGATGAACTACCTCTGCTTTTGTCAAGGAAGTTCTCTTATCTGTCCTTCATTTTTCCTGGATAGAGTACTCTTGGTTAAATATATCATGCCACTCTTTCCTGGCCCTTAAGGTTTCTGCTTAGAAAACCATTTAGTCTTACAGAGGTTTTTCTTGTAAATTTACAGGCTTCTTTTCTCTTGTCCTCCTGCCATTTCAAAGATTCTTTCTTTGCCTTTGACAGTTTTAGTGTAATGTGTCCTGGAGAAGATCTCTTTATGTTGAGTTTGTTTGGTGACGTTTGAGCTTCATTAACTCGGATATTCAAATCTCTCTCCAGATTTATGAAGTTCTCAGTCATTCTTTAAAAAAATTTTCTACCATCTCTCTCCTGAGATTCTCAATTATTCACAGATAATTTCTTCTGATGTCAGGTAAGCTTTCTTCACTTTTTCTCATTCTTTTTTCCTTTGTTTTCCTCTGACTGGATAATTTCAAAAGTTCTGTCTTCTAATTCAGATTTTTTTCTTCTGATCCATTCTTTTTGTTGATGCTCTCTATTATACTTTTCAGTTTATTTATTGTATTCTTTAGTGTTCTGGTCCTTTTTTTTTTTTTTAATAATTTTTACCTTTTGTTACATTTCTCATTTTATTCATGTATTGTTTTTCTGATTTTGTTCCATTGTCTGTCTGTCTTGTAGCTCATTGAACTTTCTTAAAACAACTTTCTCTACGAGACAAATTGCAGGTCTTCATGCCTTTGTGGTTGGTTTCTGGAAGAGTATCATGATTCTTTGGTATTGTCATGTTTCTTTGATTCTTTTCATGTTCCCTAAATTTTCGTGTTGCTATTTTCACATTTGAAGTGACTGTCACTTCCTCTAGTTTTCACTAACAGACTTAGGGAGAAAAAACCTTCCATTGGCCCTTTTAGGAATTCTGAGGCTTTCCTCGGGTCTTCTATGGATACACCTACTTCACACGTCTTGCTCCCTCTTGTGACAGAATTTTTAAACTTGGATGCCTTCTCTGGATTCTGCAAGGCACCAGGCTTCATATTGACAGAATTCCCTCATTTTCTCAAGGGCAGAGATAAATTTTGTGATTTCTCTAGCCCACAGTTTTGGCTGGTTTTCTGCTCATTCTACTAGTTGTCTGCTTAAGCCCACTCTCACCATTGTTGATGTGTACTCGGAGAACTGGCCATAATGTGTGTGTCATGGTGGTGGTGTACAGAATGCTAAGACTGCACATTGGTTTGCTGGGGTGATCCATGAGTAAGTCTTCCTACCCACTCATGGGTGATTTTCGTGATAGAGTCCATGATGCAGTCAGGAGAGTCTATCTTCTTTTAAAACTCTTCCTCTTACTCTATCTAATACATCCAAACTTGTATTTCTTGCTCCAATAGTGTGCTGAAACGTTTACCCTGAAAACTTGGACTTCATAAAGCCTTTCTCATCTGTTGGTGGCTGTCTAAGACAATGTTCTTTAGGGGCTTCCAGACCATGGACAGGAGATGCTGGAGCCAGTTAATGGGCCAGTTTGGTGTCCAAAGTCAAGACAAAGTTTTGCATGCCTATTACTCAATGCATAATTGAGTGTGACTTTTCCTAGATCCTTTTTCTATGGTACTGGATCCCACAGCTTCCATAAAGGCACTTTGGACCACAGATGGATGACAAATTGTTGCTGTTGGGCATACAATGAGGGACATCTTATTCAGCCATCCAGCTGACATTATACCTTTAATGCCTCATTTTAAAGTACTTTCAAATAATAGAATGTTTTTGCCTGCCTCGGCTGTTATAACAAATACCATAAACTGGGTGGCTTAAACAACAAGAATTTGTTTCTCAAACTTCTGAAGGTTGGGAGGCCCAAGATCAAGGTGCCAGCATGTTTAGTAACTAACAAGAACCCTCTTTTGTGATTTGCAGAAGGTTTCCTTTTTGCTGTGTTTTTACACGTTGGAGACTGAGAGGGCTCTGGTCCTTTTCTTTCTTATAAGGGTACTAATCTCATCATCAGGGTTTCATCCTTATGACCTCATCTAAACCTTGCTACTTGCCAAAAGTCCCAAGTCCAAATACCATAACTTTGCAAATGAGGGCTTAGTATATGAATGATGTAGGAACACAAACATTCAGCCCATTGCATAGGAAAAAATGTCAGCCATCACCATTCATCTAGAATGCTTTCTAGAAGATAAGCAGTTTCCTCTTACCCAGGGAACGTTGTTGGTCTACTTCATTTTAGACCTCTGTAGCACACAACACTGCTAGCCAAGGCCATCTGAATATGAAAAGAAAAAAAAAGGTATTAGCAGGGTTAGGATGAACATGGCAGGAATCAGAAACTAAAATGGGCAGTGTCATTGGCAAGTGGGTAGCCATACTAGCAGAGGTACTCTATCCTGCTGGTGTTCTTTGTTCCTCCTCCTTTATGAGTACTATACATTATGTTTCAGTTACATATTGACACACTAAAGCTGCTTACCAAACCATTCTAAAAGCTAAAAGTGGTTAAAACAACACTAATCTGGGTTTTTTCTCATAGACCTGCAGGTCAGATCACCTAATCTAGACTGGACCCAACTACATGGCTCTGCTTCAAGCTGTAGGTCTGGTTGGCTTGATTCACTCAGTTCATTCTGACTGAAGGGGCAGCAGGGATACTCTTCATGGAGATGGCAGATGTACAGAGAAGGATAGGACAAAAATAATAATTCCACTTGAGGTCAAGGTTCAGAATAGGCATACTGTCACTACCCTCTGCAAGCAATTGGACAATGCAAGACATATGCCTAAGGTCAAAATCAAGGCATAGGAAAGAACACTATGTCCAGATTAGGTCATGACAAAAAGGTGGATGTGGAAAGGGATGAAAAATGGGATACAAAATTTCAATCTACTGTAATCTACACTCTGGCCAAAATTATTTCATTTGCAAGCTACCCTCCCCTTCCCCCACCACCAATGCCAAAATAAAACAACAAAAACAAAATCTCACCCTCTTCCCAGAGTCATTAAAAGCCTTGTGCCACAGGACATTAGGCTCAAAGTTCGGGATTTTATAATCAACATCAATCCACATGAAGTCCTTTTTGATCTGGAAACCTATGAACTAAAATGGCAAGTTGTTTCCTCTAAACACAGCACATACTGCTGGAACAGTGAAAGAATAATTGCGACAAGCAGTCCTATTTGAAAAGAGGAAAGGAAGAATGAGACACAGGTATATAGTACACACTGGCTGTAATAAATTATGAAATCCACTGGACAATCCCACTAGACTTCCCTGGCGGCTCAGGTGGTAAAGTGTCTGCCGACAATGAGGGAGACCCAGGTTCAATCTCTGGGTTGGGAAGATCTCCTGGAGAAGGAAATGGCAACCCACTCCAGTTTTCTTGCCTGGAAAATCCCACGTCTGGAGGAGCCTGGTAGTCTACAGCCCATGGGGTCGCAAAGAGTCGGACACAACAGAACGACTTCACTTTCACTGGACAATTCTTGCCAGGTACACCCTTTTGAGAGGTAGGATGTGGTCCTAGGTAGGTCCCGATTCTGCTTCCAGGAGGTAGTTACCCAGTCAGTCACTTTCCTGGTTTGTTAGTCTATCCTCTTCAATGTTCTTTTCCCTCAAGTATCTTCTTTGGCCATTTCTGAAAATAACTTTGTCTCAAATGCCCTTCATGGAAGCCAAACAACTTTCTCATGCTCTCCCCTGCTGAAGACAGTTGAGGACTTAGAGGTTTACATTTCCAGGAGGATTTCAGTATTTTGTTAATCAAATATCTCAAAAAATTCTGGATCTTCTATTTTTTTTTTCCAGTGTATGTCATGGATCCCAAAACAGTCATAATTTTCTTGAATGTGCATTTTTTCCTACTCTTAATCTTGGACACAGTAGGTTTCTGTCAGACTACATCAGTAAACTTTTTCAATGTGACTGGCTTCCTATGTAGAAATGTTTTGTTCTATGATTAAAAATAATTGCTTCTAAGGATCAAAACCCAAAGTATCTACCAATTATAAAATAATCATCTGAAAAGAAATTACCTGATTCTTTTGTATGATTCAAAATGAATTTGTTAAAAATTAAGTTTGCCAGATTTGTATAAAATTCCTATCAGTGTTTTTATATGCTATTTAAAAAACAATTTAAAAACAGGCTCTTTTTATCTAGAGAGTCTTTCTTTAGATGCCCTCTTTTAGGGCTGGAAGAGATCTTCTAGGCACCACCTAACGCTTTCAGAGACCTCAACAAATGCTCTGAGGGCCAAAAGAAATTGTTCTATGCCCCCAGGCTATATGCTAATATTGATTTAATCTTTGCTCCTATTTTGTGTCTTAATCTGAGAATCTTTAACTGGTTGCAAAGCTGAGAAGGAAGAACAGTTTAATTTTTAAAGCCAGAAATATCTGGATTTATAACATGCTGCTTACAAATTGATAAATTATCTGATCTAATTTCTTTTTTTATAGAAACATAATATATGCAGGTTAAAGAGATTAGCTCACACTTTTTATATTTTTCTTATAAATCATCTTGGCCACATCTACAGTTTGGTGAGGTGCATTTTTATCTTCCAAGTTATGGGAGGTAAAGCTTAAATGTTTTTGCCTCTTCCTAGTATGTCATTATTTTTCTAGATGTATATTTTTACTTTATTGAAGTATAGTTGATTTACAGTGTTAATCCCTGCTGTACAGCAAAGTGACTCAATATAGTATATATATATACTTTTTCATATTCATTTCCATTATGGTGGATCCTAGGAAATAGAATATAGTTCCCTGTGATACACAGCAGGACCTTATTGTTTATCCATCCTATACATAATAGTTTGCATCTCAGATCAGATCAGATCAATTGCCCAGTCGTGTCCGACTCTTTGTGACCCCATGAATCGCAGCACGCCAGGCCTCCCTGTCCATCACCAACTCCCGGAGTTCACTCAGACTCATGTCCATCGAGTCAGTCATGCCATCCAGCCATCTCATCCTCTGT
Source organism: Bos indicus x Bos taurus (assembly GCF_003369695.1). Classification (NCBI taxonomy): domain Eukaryota; kingdom Metazoa; phylum Chordata; class Mammalia; order Artiodactyla; family Bovidae; genus Bos; species Bos indicus x Bos taurus. Next base: position 20,803,831 of record NC_040081.1, on the reverse strand, counting down.
CGTCCCCTTCTCCTCCTGCCCCCAATCCCTCCCAGCATCAGAGTCTTTTCCAATGAGTCAACTCTTCGCATGAGGTGGCCAAAGTACTGGAGTTTCAGCTTTAGCATCAGTCCTTCCAAAGAAATCCCAGGGCTGATCTCCTTCAGAATGGACTGGTTGGATCTGCTTGCAGTCCAAGGGACTCTGAAGAGTCTTCTCCAACACCACAGTTCAAAAGCATCAATTCTTCGGCACTCAGCCTTCTTCACAGTCCAACTCTCACATCCATACATGACCACAGGAAAAACCACAGCCTTGACTAGACGAACCTTTGTTGGCAAGTAATGTCTCTGCTTTTGAATATGCTATCTAGGTTGGTCATTACTCCTTCCAAGGAGTAAGCGTCTTTTAATTTCATGGCTGCAGTCACCATCTGTAGTGATTTTGGAGCCCCCCAAAATAAAGTCTGACACTGTTTCCACTGTTTCCCCATCTATTTCCCATGAAGTGATGGGACCAGATGCCATGATCTTCGTTTTCTGAATGTTGAGCTTTAAGCCAACTTTTTCAGTCTCCACTTTCACTTTCATCAAGAGGCTTTTGAGTTCCTCTTCACTTTCTGCCATAAGGGTGGTGTCATCTGCATATCTGAGGTTATTGATATTTCTCCCAGCAATCTTGATTCCAGCTTGTGTTTCTTCCAGTCCAGCGTTTCTCATGATGTACTCTGCATATAAGTTATATAAACAGGATGACAATATACAGCCTTGACAAACTCCTTTTCCTTTTTGGAACCAGTCTGTTGTTTCATGTCCAGTTCTAACTGTTGCTTCCTGACCTGCATACAAATTTCTCAAGAGGCAGATCAGGTGGTCTGATATTCCCATCTCTTTCAGAATTTTCCACAGTTTATTGTGATGCACATAGTCAAAGGCTTTGGCATAGTCAATAAAGCAGAAATAGATGTTTTCTGGAACTCTCTTGCTTTTTCCATGATCCAGAGGATGTTGGCAATTTGATCTCTGGTTCCTCTGCTACTAATCTAAAACTGTAGTCCTTTCTTCCCCCTACCCACCACCTTCACAACCAAAAGCCTACTATATCTGTGAGTTCTGTTTCTGTTTCATAGGTATGTTCATTTTTTGTATTTTAGGTTTCACATATAAGTGATAAATGGACTTCTCTTTATTTCTGATTTACTTCACTTAGTATAATAATCTCTAGTTGCATCCATGTTACTGCAGATGGCATTGTTTTTTTCTTTTTATGGCTCACTAGTACTCCATTGTGTAATATATATGTACTACATCTTCTATTTCCATTCATAGAATGGAAATAGACATTTAATTTGTTTCCATGTTTTGGCTATTGTAAATAGTGCTGCTAAGAATGTAGGGGTGCCTGTATCTTTTCAAATTATAGGTTTTTATGAGTATATGCCCAGGAGTGGGATTGCTGAATCATATAGCAACTCTATTTTTAGTTTTTTGAGGAACCTACATACATTCTCCATAGTGGCTGCACCAATTTACATTCCCACCAACAGTGTAAGAGGGTTCCCTTTTTTTCACACTCTTTTCAGTGTTTATTACTTGTAGGCTTTTTAATGATGGCCATTCTGACTGTTATAAGCTGATAACTCATTGTAGTTTTGATTTTCATTTCTCTAATAATTAGTGGCAATGAGCATCCTTTCATGTGTCTCTTGGCCATCTGTATGTCTTCATTAGAAAATTGTCTATTTTTGTCTTCTGCCCATTTTTAATTGGATTTTTTCATTATTAAATTGTATGAGCTTTTTTTTGTTTGTATATTTTGGAAATTAAGCCCTTGTTGATCACATCATTTACAAATATTTTCTCCCAGTCTGTAGGCTGGCCTTTCATTTTGTTTATGGTTTCCTTTGCTGTGCCAAAGCTTATAAGTTTAACTGGGTTCCATTTGTTTATTTTTGCTTTTGTTTCTATTGCCTTGGGAGACTGACCTAGTAAAAAAATATTAGTAGGATTTATGTCAGAGAATGTTTTGCCTAGGAGTTTTATGGTGTCTTGTCTAATATTTAAAATTTTTAAACCATTCTGAGTTTGTGTATGGTATGAGGGTCTGTTCTAACTTCATTGATTTACATGTAGCTATCTAACTTTCCCAACCCCACTTGCTGAAAAGACTGTCTTTTCTCCATTGTATATTCTTACCTCCTTTGTTAAATATTAATTGTCCATAAGTGTGCAGGTTTATTTCTGAGCTGTCTATTCTTTTTTATTGATCCATATGTCTGTTTTTGTGCCAATAGCATATTGTTTTGATTACCATAGCTTTGTTGTTTTGTTTGAAGTCTGAGAAGTTTAAGTCTCCTGCTTTGTTCTTTTCCCTCATGATTGCTTTGACAGTTCTGTGTCTTTTATAGTTCCATACAAATTTTAGGGTTATTTGCTCTAGTTCGGTGAGAAATGTCTTATATAATTTGATAGGGATCACATTGAATCTGTAGATTGCTTTGGGTAGTATGGCCATTTTAACAATTCTTCCAGGCTAAGAGCATGGGATATCTCTTCAGTTCGTTCAATCATCTTCAATTTATTAATGTATTGTGGTTTTCGTCATATAAGTCTTTCACCTCCTTGATATTATTCCTAAGTATTTTTTATGATGTCTTAAAAAGGATTGTTTGCATTTCTTTTCTGATATTTCATCTTTAGTGTAAAGAAATGCAATGGGTTTCTGTATATTAATCTTGTATCCTGCTACTTTGCTGAATTCATTGATCAATTCTAATAGTTTTGTGTGTGGAGTCTTCAGGGATATTATATGTGTATATATGTGTGTGTGTGTGTGTGTGTGTATACATAGTATGTCATCTGTGTATAATGAGAATTTTACCTCTTCCCTACCAATTTGAATACTTTTTATTTCTTGTCTGGCTGCAGTGGCTAGGATTTCCAATACTGTATTGAAGAAAAGTGGTGAGAGAGGGTGTCCTTTTCTTGTTTCAGATTTTAGTGGGAAGGCTTTCAGTTTTTCAACTTTTTTTCAACTTCCCTGGTGGCTCAGATGGTAAAGCGTCTACCTATAATGCGGGAGACCTAGGTTCAATCCCTGGGTTGGGAAGATCCCCTGGAGAAGGAAATGGCAACCCACTTCAGTATTTTTGCCTGGAAAATCCCATGGACGGAAGAGCTTGGTAGGCTACAGTCAATGGGGTCGCAAAGAGTCGGATACGACCAAGCGACTTACTTTTCAGTTTTTCACCATTGAGTATTATATTGGCTATGGATTTGTCATAAATAATTTTCTCTGCATATATTGAGCTGATCATGTGGTTTTTTTGTCTTGTCTTTTGTTGATGTGCTGTATTACATTGACTTTTGCATATGTTGAACCATTCTTGTGACCCTGGGATGAATCCAACTTGGTCGTCTGATCTTTTTTACGTGTTATTGGATTTATTTTGCTAATATTTTTGTATGTATATTCATCAAACACATTGGCCTGTAATTTTCTTTTTGGTAGTGTCTTTGTCTGGTTTTGGTATCAGGGTAATGGTGGCTTCATAGAATGTTTTTGGGAATGTTTCTTCCTCTTTAGTCTTTTGGAAGAGTTGATAAGGATTGGTATAAATTTTTCTTTGTATGCTTAAATAGAATTCTCCAGTGAAGCTATCTGGTCCTGGACTTTTATTTGTAGGAGGGTTTTCTTTCTTTCTTTCTTTTTTTAAATTAGAAATTCTACTTCATTTCTAGTGAACAGTCTTTTCAAGTTATCTGTTTCTTCTTGATTCAGTTTTGGTAGGCTCTATGTTTGTAGAAAGTTGTCCATTTAGATTATTAAATTTTTTGGCATATAATTGTTCATTGTATTCTCTTATGGATTTTTGTATTTCTGCAATATCAGTTATGATTTCTCCTCTTGCATTTCTTAATTTATTTATTTAGGTCTTCCTCTTTTTCATTCTTAGTGAGCCTGGCTAGAGGTAAGTTTTGTTTCAAAGAACCAACTCTTGGTTTTATTGTTTTTTTTTTTTCTATTTTATTTTATTTCCTGTATAGTCTTTATTATATTCTTTCTCCTGCTGACTTTAGGTTTTTTTGGTTCTCCTTTTTCTTGTTCTTTTATGTGGTAGATTCGGGTTTTATGAGGGTGTTTTTCTTGCTTCTTAAAGAAGGCCTGTATCACTATTAATTTCTAAGAACTGTTTTTGCTGCATCCCATAGATTTTATATAGTTTTGTTTTCATTGGCATTTTATACTTTTCATCCCTTTGCTGTTCATTGTAGTTATCATCACTTTCACAGGAAGTTTTAGATTTTTTTTTTTAGTCTGTATACTGGCTTATTGAAGTCTTTTACTTGCTAATTGTGATTTTCTCTTTCCTATTCTTATTTTCTAGAGAAGATGTTTAAAATTTCCTTCAGGATAGGTTTAGAATTGCTAAATTCTTTTAGTTTTGCTTTCCTGAGAAATTCTTATCTCTTTTCTATTATAGATGATAATCTTGATGGGTAGAGTCCTAGGTTGCATAATTTTCCCTTTCAGGACTTTGAATATATCTTGTTACTCCCTTTTGGCCTGTAACATTTCTGTGGAAAAATCAGCTAATAGCCCTAGGGGAAATTCCTTTGTAATTAGCTCTTTTTCTCTTACTGTCTTTAGAATCATCTCTTTAACTTTTGACACTTTAATAATATCTTGGTGTAGGTCTGTTTGGATTTTTCTTGAGACCCTCTGTACTTCCTGTTCCTGAATATCTGTTTCCTTCCTTAGGTTTGGGAAGTTTTCAGCCATAATTTCTTTAAATACATTTTCAAACCCATTTTCCCTTTCTTCTCCTTCTCAGTTCAGTTCAGTTCAGTTGCTCAGTCGTGTCCGACTCTGCGATCCCATGAATCGCAGCACGCCAGGCCTCCCTGTCCATCACCAACTCCCAGAGTTCACTCAGACTCACGTCCATCGAGTCAGTGATGTCATCCAGCCATCTCATCCTCCGTCATTCCCATCTCCTCCTGCCCCCAATCCCTCCCAGCATCAGAGTCTTTTCCAATGAGTCAACTCTTCGCATGAGGTGGCCAAAGTACTGGAGTTTCAGCTTTAGCATCAGTCCTTCCAAAGAAATCCCAGGGCTGATCTCCTTCAGAATGGACTGGTTGGATCTGCTTGCAGTCCAAGGGACTCTCAAGAGTCTTCTCCAACACCACAGTTCAAAAGCATCAATTCTTCGGTGCTCAGCCTTCTTCACAGTCCAACTCTCACATCCATACATGACCACAGGAAAAACCATAGCCTTGACTAGACGAACCTTTGTTGGCAAGTAATGTCTCTGCTTTTGAATATGCTATCTAGGTTGGTCATAACTTTCCTTCCAAGGAATAAGCGTCTTTTAATTTCATGGCTGCAGTCACCATCTGCAGTGATTTTGGAGCCCAGAAAAATAAAGTCTGACACTGTTTCCACTGTTTCCCCATCTATTTGCCATGAAGTGATGGGACCAGATGCCATGATCTTAGTTTTCTGAATGTTGAGCTTTAAGCCAACTTTCTCACTCTCCTCTTTCACTTTCATCAAGAGGCTTTTTAGTTCCTCTTCACTTTCTGCCATAAGGGTGGTGTCATCTGCATATCAGGTTATTGATATTTCTTCTGGCAATCTAGCTTGGCATGCTTTAATTATTCCATAGGTCTCTTATATTTATTTTACTGTTTTTTAAATTTGTTTTTTTGTTTGCTGTTCTAATTGGGTAATTTACACTATTCTATCTTTCAGATCATTTATTCTTTCTTCTGCATTATTTATTCTACTATTTGCCTTTTGTTCAGCTTTCCTCTCTGCAAATGAATTTTATAATTTTTCTTGGCTTCTCCTTAGAGTTTCTAGTTCCTTTTTATGGTACTCTACATTCATTTAATTCCTAATTGCTTCAGTATTTTCATTATCTCTTCAGTCTATCTGAAGAGGTCTATTTCATTGTTTATTCTTTCAGGGCAATTCTCTTAATCTTTTAATTGGAAGTGGTTCCTCTACTGCAGGGGTTCCCTGGTGGCTCAGAGGTTGAAGAGTCTGCCTGTAATGTGGGTTTGATCCCTGGGTTGGGAAGATCCATGGAGAAGGAAATGGCAACCCTCTCCAGTACTCTTGCCTGGAGAATCCCATGGACGGAGGAACCTGATGGGCTACAGTCCATGAGGTCTCACAGAGTCGGACACGACTGAGTGACTTCACTTACTTACTTACTTACTTACCTCTGCTGCTGCTGGTAAGTCACTTCAGTGACTTTTCCTTCTCCAATGCATGAAAGTGAAAAGTGAAGTGAAGTCGCTCAGTCGTGTCCGACTCTTAGCGACCCCATGGTCTGCAGCCTACCAGGCTCCTCTGTCCATGGGATTTTCCAGGCAAGAGTACTGGAGTGGGATGCCATTGCCTTCTCTGTACTTACCTCGACTTTTATATTTGTCTTGCTCTGTGGGTTTAGGAGAGAACTCTACTGTTGTCTGGGAGGGCTGTTTTTATGTGGCAACATTCCTCTGTAACCAGTGTGGGTTTAATATTTTATGGTGCAAGGGCTGTTTTTGGTATGGATGCCTGTCACCTCTTTCCTCACTGTATGCTGCCCATAATCCCCTTGATAGGAGGTGTAACTGGTGTTGTGGTGACCAGAGCCAGTGGCATCTCCTCTTTGCTCTGTGATTGTCACTGCCCTGTCAAGGGCAGGGTCTGCTCCCTGGTTGTTGGAGTATAAGCCCCTGGTCTGATTCTGAGCTGTATTGTGAGTAGCCAGGACTGGATTGGAGTGCTCCCACTGGGAGAGGGGCTAGTGAGTATTCCTCTGCTGGAGCTGTTCACTGGTGAGTGTACTGAGTCACCTGTCACCCGTTGTGTGAGCTCACAGAGTACACTGTTGCTGGCACTGCCCTCAGCTCTGCCTCAACCGTGGGAATGCCAGTAATCAGCTCTGATGCTCCTCAGGCAGTTTTCATAACGCCACCAAAGCAGATTCATTGAAATCAGGTTCTAGGAGTACAGTAATCATGCACCTGGACCTGTTGTGGGAGCTGCGAAGCAGCTCAGATCCTGGCCTGGCCCTGCCCCTGCATATACACACCAATAAAGCTCACAGCTGCTAAGGGCAGACCCATCCCAGCTGTAGGAGCACCCATGGCTCAGGTGTCCCACAGACACTGAACTCACACAGCTCGTGGCAAAGGTGTAAGTCCATGGCTTATACAGCCATGGGGAGAGAATTCAGCCCTACTTCCCAAGTTGTGCAGTCCCTGGGGCTTAGCTGTGTCCTCAACCCTGCCTCTGCAAGTGGGTAACCCACTAGTGTTTGTTCCCAGACACCACCAAGGAGAAGGGGGAGCTGTTGAATGGAGAAAGAGGCTGCAGTGGCTTCCTTGTCCTTCATGTGCCACTTAATAATAGCGCTTCATTTCTATGGCAGCCCAGGCTTCCTCCACAAATACTCCTGATTGTGTAGTACCACTCTCCAGCCCCTTCAGGCTGTCTTCATGCAGCCAACACAAGTTCTCTCTCTGGGTCTGTCCTCTAAACCCCGAGTTTCAATACCCAGCTACCACCTGTAAGAGTGGACACAAATTTCAAGCTGGGGAATGGGTGCAGGGGCATAGAGCATCTGTAAGTGTCTCTGCCACAAACTAGTTGTTGCATTCTCCTCTGAGCCTCTGAAGTGGACTTTCTGTCCCAACTGATCTCTCTACTGGTGAGGGGGCTTCTCAGAATTCAGGGAACTTCCCTCTTTTTCCTGTTCCCTCCTGTGGGTGCAGGTCTTGTCCTTCTTGCTTCCCCGCCACCCCCCACCCCATTTCACCCTACCTGGTTACATGGAGATCTTTCTTGTCCTTTCAGGTGTTTGAGGTTTTCTGCTAGTGTTCAGTAGGTGTTCTCTGAGAATTGTTTCATTTATCAGATCAGATCAGATCAGTCGCTCAGTCGTGTCCGACTCTTTGCGACCCCATGAATCGCAGCACACCAGGCCTCCCTGTCCATCACCAACTCCCAGAGTTCACTCAGACTCACGTCCATCGAGTCAGTGATGCCATCCAACCATCTCATCCTCTGTCGTCCCCTTCTCCTCTTGCCCCCAGTCCCTCCCAGCATCAGAGCCTTTTCCAATGAGTCAACTCTTCACATCAGGTGGCCAAAGTACTGGAGTTTCAGCTTTAGCATCAGTCCTCCCAAAGAAATCTCAGGGCTGATCTCCTTCAAATTGGACTGGTTGGATCTCCTTGCAGTCCAAGGGACTCTCAAGAGTCTTCTCCAACACCACAGTTCAAAAGCATCAATTCTTTGGCATTCAGCCTTCTTCACAGTCCAACTCTCACATCCATACATGACCACAGGAAAAACCATAGCCTTGACTAGACGGACCTTTGTTGGCAAAGTAATGTCTCTGCTTTTGAATATGCTATCTAGGTTGGTCATAACTTTCCTTCCAAGGAGTAAGTGTCTTTTAATTTCATGGCTGCTGTCACCATCTGCAGTGATTTTGGAGCCCAGAAAAATAAAGTCTGACACTGTTTCCACTGTTTCCCCATCTATTGCCCATGAAGTGATGGGACCGGATGCCATGATCTTCGTTTTCTGAATGTTGAGCTTTAAGCCAACTTTTTCACTCTCCACTTTCACTTTCATCAAGAGGCTTTTGAGTTCCTCTTCACTTTCTGCCATAAGGGTGGTGTCATCTGCATATCTGAGGTGATTGATATTTCTCCCGGCAATCTTGATTCCAGCTTGTGTTTCTTCCAGTTGTTTCATTTTTAGGTGTATTTTTTAATTAATTAGCTGAAATGTTTAACTTTATTTTATATTGGAGTATAGCTGATTAACAATGTTGTGATAGTTTCAGGTGGACAGCAAAGGGACTCAGTCATACATATACATGTGTTCCTTCTCCCCTAAACTTCCCTCCTATCCAGGTTTCCATATAAAATTGAGCAGACTTTCCTGGGCTATATAATAGATGCTTCTTGGTTATCCACTTTAAATACAACAGCATGTACATGTCCATCCTAAACTCCCTAACTATCCCTTCCCACATCTCTCACCTACTGGTAACCGTAAATTCATTCTCTAAGTCTGTGAATCTATTTTGTAAATAAATTTATCTGTATCACTTCTTTCTGGATTCTGCATTTGAAGGATAACAGATGGTATTTCTTTTTCTTACTATACTCAGTATAGCAATCTTTAGATCCATCTATGTTGCTGCAAATGGCGTTATTTATTTCTTTTCTATGGCTGAGTAATATTCCATTGTATACACGTATTTTTGATGTATTTGTAGGAGGAGGTGAGTTCCAGATCCTTCTATTCCACTATCTTGATGAGAGCTCAGTCAGATATTTTTCAACTTCCTTACTATTTTCTCAGCCTTCACTTACTACTCAGTTCCAAATTCAAGGCATGTATTTCATGTTTTACTTACATCTGCACTCTACTTCAGTACCAAGTTTGTATCAGTTAATTATTACCACAATGTGGCTGCTGAACAAACAACCTCAACTCAGGAACGAGAGAACAATTTATTCTCAGATGTGAGGTTGGGCACAGCCTGGCGGCTCCTGCATTTAAGCAGTAGGTCCAGCTAATCCTGATTCGTTGTTCAGGTCTACTCCACATGTGATCATTTCAGGTCTCTGGCTGAAGGAATAATAGCTACCCAGGGAAGTTTTTATTATGATAGTGGTGGAGCTACAGAGAGAATAGTGGAACTCTTGAGGCTCTTACCACCTATTCTTGGAACTGGCATTTTGTTACTTCTTACCCCACCTGCCATTGACTAAAGAAGACCTGTAGCTGAGCCTAAAGTCCAATAAAAGCAACAACAAAAATCCAACACCCTTGATGAAACCATGGCAGGATATCCATGCAGGGAAGGACTGGGTATATGAAATTACTGTAAACAATTTTATGTATCTCACTTTGAGAGCCCTGAATAGCCCTGCCTGCCACCAAGACTTTATAAGTAGGGCCAACACAAAGAGCATCTGCTTCTTTATTTGTTGTTGTTCAGTTGCTCAGTTGTGTCCAACTCTGTGACCCCGTGGACTGTAGCACATCAGGCTTCCCTGTCCTTCACCATCTCCCAGAGTTTGCTCAAATTCATGTCCATTGAGTTGGTGATGCCATCCAACCATCTCATCCTCTATTGTCCCCTTCTCCTGCCTTCAATCTTTCCCAGCATCAGGGTCTTTTCAAATGAGTCAGTTCTTCGCATCAGGTGGCCAAAGTATTGGAGTTTCACTTCAACATCAGTCCTTCCAATGAATATTCAGGATTGATTTCCTTTAGGATTGACTGGTTTGATCTCCTTGCAGTCCAAGGGACTCTCAAGAGTCTTCTTCACCACCACAGTTCAAAAGCATCAGTTCTTCGGCACTCAGTCTTCTTTATGGTCCAACTGTTACATTCATACATGACTACTGGAAAAACCATAGCTTTGACTATATGGACCTTTGTGGGCAAGGTAATGTCTCTGCTTTTTAATATAATGTCTAGGTTTGTCATAGCTTTTCTTCCAAGGAGCCAGCATCTTTTAATTTCATTGCTGCAGTCACTGTCTGATTTGGAGCCCAAGAAAATAAAACCTGTCACTGTTTCCATTGTTTCCCCATCTATTTGCCATAAAGTGATGGAACCAGATGCTATGATCTTCATTTTTTGAATGTTGAGTTTTAAGCCATCTTTTTTCACTCTCCTCTTTCACCTTCATCAAGAGGCTTCTTTATTGCTGAATCCTTAATTCTAAAATTATAATCAGTTAGTTTATCATTATTCTGTAGTTTCCAGTTTGACACTGGAAAACAAGTATATGTTATTGTCAGTTCAATCTGAAAAATACCTTCTGTTACTTAGTCATTTTTATAATGGATGAACAAAATACTAACTCATGATGAAAGTTAACACCCCCTTTCTTATTGTCACAGTACTAGAACTGTCACTAGATCTTCAATGTCATCTGCAATCACTTGGTTTATATTAAGTCCCACATCATCCTTCATAAATGTCCACAGATTTTTGAGAGAGTAAAGCACTGTATATTCCCATTGTTCAAATTTTTACACACTTTGATCTGAGAATCTACTTAGGCCATCTGAGAATCCGTTTAGATTGTGCATTGACAATCTTAGTTGAATGGCCTATGGCACAAATTTTCTCATTGTTCACCTTAGTATTTGGTAATTTTTACTCTGCCATCTAACACCAAAATCCAGCAACTCACTAAGAAATAACATGTTTTAAATTTTGAGTTATTACTGATGCTGAAGCTCCAATACTGTGGCCACCTGATGCAAAGAACTGCCTCATTGGAAAAGGCCCTGATGCTGGGAAAGATTGGAAGCAGGAAGAGAAGGAGACGGCAGAGGATGAGATAGTTGGATGGCATCACCGACTCAATGGACATGGGTTTGAGCAAGCTCTGGGTGTTGGTGAAGGACAGGGAAGCCTGTTGTGCTGCAGTCCATGGGGTCACAAAGAGTCGGACATGACTGAGTGACTGAACTGAACTGAAATTTTGAGTACTATCTAAAGGTATATTCTAGTGCATTTACTCAGAGCACAATAATGTATATTCATCTGTATTTTGGAAAATATGTTTATATTACCATAAAAAGGTGTAAAGGAGCTACCTAACTTGAAAAATGTTACCATTAATAAGTAGCTCTTTTCTAATCCAATTCTGTCATCATGTGTTTTATTACATTATTCAAATTACCTAATTCCTTGGGTTTGGAAGAGTAATTCATATAAGAATAACATACTTGGAATAAATTGTACAAAAGTGTAATTCTAAAAAAGTTGAGAGAAAGTAAAGGAGATGGAAATAGATGGAAAAATAAAACAGTTGTACAGACTGAAAAATCCGTATTTTTAAGATGTCCATTTTTCCAAAGTGGATCAATATATTTGGTGTAATCCCAATCACACTTCTAGCAGGCTTTTTTGGAAAACAGCAAGCCAATTCACAGAGTATGATGCTTAAATATGCGGTAGTATAGAGTGTTGATTTAGGACTCATCCTAAGACTCAGACTCTCGGCTGTACCAGCTTCTATCTCTATGTGTCACTTTTGACAAAATAGTTTTACAACTCACTGTGATATTTGCTTTGTCTGAAATTTGGTATGTCTTCTCACTTTGTAAACAACATTTATAATTTTTCTGTAAATTGATATGTTGGTTGTTTTCAAATGGGCTACCAACTTTGTTCCATAACAGAGACAACATCAAACTCAGCTCTCTCTGAACTTTCATTCTCTCATTTCTATAGGCGATAGCAACAGTAACCCACCTCATAGAATTTCTGTGTAGATTAAATGAGATAATGCAAGCTACTTAGCAAAGTCCTTGGCACACAACAGAGATTCAAAAAATTGTGATTATCTAAAGGGAAGAAAGAACAATAGATGTGAATGAGAGCTGAATACAGCAATGCTTTTGTAACTCACACTATACTGGCTATGGAATGATTAAATGAGACCAGGTCTTGAGCCTCATATATGACTCGCATATGAAAAATGTCTTTTTTTTTTTTTAAAGACTATTTTGGGGTAAAGTAAGCCAGCTACCTGTGGTATATCAGCTCAAGCAAGAGGGACCACTATGAAGGAAAAGGAATAAGGGATTTATGATAGTACTTAGTGAATTCTGGGAGCTGGTAATGGCATCTATGAAAAGCCATTTCCAATGTTTAAGGAGAGCCAGAGTCACAGAATGTAATCAGGGCACACATTTAAAATAAAAAGCTGGGCATAAGATGGGTGAAAGCAAAGGAGAATTGGAATCTGAACCCACAAGACAAACTGAAACTGCCCACAACTATCTCTTACTGCATCTAAAACTGACCACACGGGAATCTGTATGTAAAGTTGGCATACTTGACCTCATAGCTCTGCACGTGCCTGGCCCAGGTCTCAGAGAAGCTGAGAATATCCAGTGCGGGTCAAAGAAGCTGCAGATCCAGCTGCTGCAGGACATCAACAAAGTATAACTGAAGATCAGCTTCAACATGTGCAAGTTGCAGCTATGTTTGAGGTCCTGCACTAACCTTCCAACCATTGCTGCTGCTTCACTTCCATCTTTCAAATCTTACATAAATTTTTTCATAGCTAACCCTAACTTGGAATCATATAGGAAAGAGAATTCTGGGAAATGTATTTTTCAGTAAGAGCATTTTTTTGTCCCTGTGGTAAATTACCACGTCTTACTTTTATCACTGAATATTAAACCCTGCCATAAACATATAAGAATAAATGCTTTGTATGAGTTTGAGATATTAAGAACAGTCATATATTGATAATTTATTCTATGTATTTAACTTTCATTGAACACTCATTATGTATCAGGGATATTTCTCATCACATTGTCACATTATCATAATAATCTTCACAACTGCATAGTAGTATATTCTCTTATTTACCATGATCTTCATTTAAAAATTAAGCTCAGACATAAAGTAACTACCAGAGAACCCAGAATACAAGGCAAAACGTGAATCTGAACATGGGTGACATCAAAATCTTTGATGTCAAAGTAGAGATGCATTTTCTACGGAATTACAGTTTTTTTTTTAAAAAAAGAACATCATGGTTAAAAATATTAAGAAAAAAATACCAAAAATTTTTGATGAGCTTGAACATGATAGTGGCAGGTAGATGGAAGCAATGAAAATTAGATGGTTTGAAAATAATGCACTTTAAAAAGGCATTAAATCCACAGAAAGAGTAAAAAGGTGTCGTCTTCCACATAGGTGAAAAATCCGTACTTTCGTTGGATGGTTGTCAAAAAGGTGATGATTATGTAATTGACAGGAAGACACCAACACATACAGACAAACGATATGAGTTCTCTTAATGCTGGTAAAATATATATATATATATTTCACTACAAACAGGCAGCTATACAAACCAGGGAAAATACCAGCACATCTGGACAGAAAGGCAAAGCCAAGCCCCCTGACCCTTAAAGTCCTCTCAAAACAGTCTTTCTATGTGGAGACTACCTAATCTGAGTAAGGATTCTGTCACATCTTTCAAACTGATTTGACTTATCATTCTCAAAGGTTTTGTAACTTCTAGCTCTTTGTAACTGTTATTGAAACTCTGGCTATGTGCTTGACTCCTCACCAGGTTCAAGAAATTTGTAAAAATCTCAGCACAGGTCTGAGTTGTATTTTCCCAGGTATAGCATGCCCCTAACCTTCCCAGGCTTCAGGATTGCGTGTGATCCGTTCTGCTAGGAGAGTTTTCATATCCAAAAAATGACTGGGTAGATAAAAGGAAATGATCTTACATGGAAACTAGGGCCTAATTTTGGTACAAAAAGATATTCTGTGATAGTGGGACTTCAAGAGACTGGAATGAGGATGAGAGAATCCCTGAGTTAAGCTTTTTAAAATATAAAATAGATCCTTTTCTCACTGGTTTGCTTTGTGATTCTAGATGTCTCAAAATATCTTCCAAAATTGTATTCAATCAAATTTTATTTAGCCATTTGTTTAGAAGATATTTACTGAGCACCCACCATATACCAGGTACTGCCAAGAGTATCAAAACATGGAGGACTTGATTACCTAGGTTTTAAGAGATCATAAAAAACTTTTGTGATAGACACCAAATAAAGTTACCAGACTTCTATAATTTGATACTTCCTCTTCCTTTGTAAGTAACATACCTATTTTCTATAAGCAATTTTCACAGATATATGTGTGGTTTCCTTGTTATGTTGGCTGCCAACGTGGATTCCATGTAGATCAAAACTTGGCCACCACAACATTCAGTTATTAGCAAATTATTCATAGAAAGAACATATTCAACACTGTGGAGAAATTGAAAAACTTATCTTTCTCAGTAAATATTTTAAATACCCTGACTAGCAATCAGGACTAGTAATTTTTGAATTTTTTGTTCAATCAAAATGTAGCAGTCAGGTTTTGTGAAATAATTATGAAGTTTGTGCTGACATGAAGACATTTGTGAGCATTTTATATTATTTTTCACCTTCCAGAGTATGTGCGCATGTTAAACCAAGTACCTGCCGTGCTCCACACACTTTACGGGTGTTGGTAATACTGCCCTTCTTGTTTTAATAACTTTCTGGGAACTTTTCTAGGTCTGTATTAAGGACTAACTAGATACTAGGTGCATCTTCCTTTCTTATGATTACTTTTCTCACTATTCATTCTAATAACATGGACATCTCCTGCTTTGAATTTCCCTCATCAAATTTATAAGCACAAAAAGAAATAGTTGCACAAGATCAACATCCAAAACAAAAAAGTAGTCTCTTGACTCATTGAAGGCAATTGCTTTCATTCACTTTAATTACTATTGGTATTTTCTTCCATATGCCTACGTATACATTGAGAAGTCTCTTGATTTTACAGTTTTAGTTATTATCTATTGAGGAGGTGAAAACATTCTTTATGTTTCCTCCATCTCTTCTCTATCCATGCGAGCCCTCGTGTGCATGCACGTGTACATACTCACACATATACACCACACCTCTCAGGTATCAACTTCCCCAAAGCTACATAATAATATTGGGTTATAATAATATTCAATTTTAACAATTTTAAAACTGCAACAATAGCACCATTGTTCAGCTGTATCATATTCTGTGATGCCTTTGCCTTATTTTACATCTACTTTTCCTTTTTTATAAAAAAAATTATAGAAGTTTCAGGTGTGCAGTGCTACAGTTCGACATCTGGAGACACAGCGCTAGAGAGATCACCAACACAAGTCTGGTTATCAGCTGTCACCATGGTTGACCCCCCTTCACCCATTTTTCCCTACCCTCAACCCCCTTCCCCTCTGGTAACTACTGATCTGTTCTCTATATCTATGAATTTGCTTTTGTTTGTTTTGGTTTTTTTTTTTTTTAATCCAAATAAGAGTGAAATCAGGAAATCAGTGTTCTCTTCATCCAGCTTACTGGTTTTTTTTTGTTTTTTTTTTTTTAACTTTTCTTTTTCTGTGTACTTCTCTCATCAAGGATTTCTAGTTTCATGAACCCCAGATCTGCCTCCTACTTTGCTTTCGCCCTTCTTTTGGTAAACACAGATTCTAGTAACTTCCTGAGAAGAGCAAATGGAAGGCAACTTTTCTGAGACCTTGCATGTCTGATGTTGTCTTGTAACACTTATTTTGATAATTCGACTGGGTGTGAGAATCCTGTGTAGAATTTCTAAGGCAATTCTACTTTTGTTTTCTGGTTTCCAGAGTTAATTTTGAGAAGTCTGAAGCTATTGTAATTCCCAATCCTTTTATGAAACCCATTCTCCGTTTTTTTGTATAAAGTTTTTGAATCACCTTTTTGGGCCCAGTTATGTGCTGGAATCTTATTAATTGTTCTTTTTAATCTGAAAACTATCCCCTTAAATTCTGGGAAATGTTTTCAAAGAATTAATTTAGTCAGTAATTTCTTAATTTTTCTCATTGTGTTTTTTTTTTTAAACTTCTATTCTTTGAATGTTAATCTGTAGTAAGCTCCTGAGTTTATCATCTTTCTCCCTCCTTTCTATATTTCCTCCCAATTTGGGGGAAATTTGCTCAATTTCATAATTTAATTCTTCATATGAATGTCTTGTTCCTGCAGTTATTTACATGGGCACCCTTATATTCTTTTCTCTTTTTTTTTTACAACCTCCTTTTCTTATTTGAAGGCTGCAACAATTTCATTATTTACTTGAAGATATAAATCATAATTTTTTTAACTTTTTTTTCTCTCTTGTTTTAAAATTATTCAAAGTTCTTTTTGTCTTTGGTTTATTTGTACTCTATCTCCCATGTTATGGGACATTCTTTCCCTATAAAATTATCATCCATCCATACTTCAGTTGAAGTGCTAAGAAGCTGCTCTGATCCTCTGTGCCTACAGGCTGGGCTTATATATTGGTTCTCTGAAACATAAGGTGATCAAGCTAAACAATTTTACCAGGAGATCTGAAATTCTCAATACCTCTAGGATGTTTTCTACCAAAAGGAATTATTTACTTTTCTAACTGGGATTTATAGTCTGGCTGCCACTCTTACTACTCAAGAGGGAAGGTATTCAGGATGTAGATTTTCATATAATCCCACTGTTTTCAGGATAAGACTCTCCACCTTCAGCTGTATTTCTTTGGTACAGACTCATCATGATTCCCTGGTAACTCAGTAGTAAAGAATCTGCCTGCAATGTAGGAGGCCCTGGTTTGATTCCTGGGTTAGGAAGCTCCCCTGGAGAAGGGATAGATACCCACTCCAGTATTCTTTGGCTTCCCTGGTGGCTCAGATGGTAAAGAATCTCCCTGCAATGTGGGAGACCTGGGACCTGGGTCCAATCCCTTGGTTGAGAAGATCCCCTGGAGGAGGGCATGGCAACCCACTCCAGTATTCTTGCCTGGAGAATCCCCATGGACAGAGGAGCCTGGTGGTCTGTAGTCCACAGGGTCACAAAGAATTGGACAAAACTGAGCATAGCACAGCACAGACTTAGACTCCTTATTTTCAAGCAGTCTAGGGGATGTCATGTAGCTTGGCTTCTAGGATGTAAAATGTGCCATAACTCTTGTAGCAGAAACACCCTGTCCAGACAGGAGCACGGTATTTTTGAGCAGAATTACAATGGACTCAAATCTATCCACTGAGAAAATAATGTCCTTAAATAGCTCTATATCACCAATTTTAAGTTCTGTAAGAACATGTTAGAAAGTTGCTAAATTAATATAAAATAATACCAGCAAATTCTACAATTACACAATGCAATGGACATCAAGCCACAAAAATACCATATTCTTTAAAACTTATCCTAAATCCCTCATCATGCCTCATAATTCTGTTTCCATGATCTCTGTGCTCCTGTAGCATGTGTTCCCAATTCCTACAACTTCACTGGTTTCAAGTTTCACACTGGGCTCTTTCCTGCTGGGTTTGTTGGTTCCTTTTAGATATGGCTTTCTCTTAATCACCAGGCAATGTCAGCTCTCTCCATCTCTCATAACTTCTGTCTTAATGAGGAGATAATTTCTTCACCCTGTGTCAGTATCATATTTATTAATATGTTTTAAAAAGAAAAATCTAATAGTACTCTTGGGCTTCCCTGGTGGCTTGGGGATAAACAATCTGCCTGCCAATTCAGGAGACAAGGGTTTAATCCCTAGGTTGGGAATATCTCCTAGAGAAGGAAATGGCAACCCACTCCAGTATTCTTGCCTGGGAAATCCCATGGAGAGAGGAGACTGGTGGGCTACAGTTCGTGGGGTCACAAAGAGTTGACATGACTTATCATTAAACAACAAATATTCCTCCTAGAAACAGAGGACAAAAATTCCTCTCAGTTTCAAGATAGGACAACATTCAAACTAGATTCACTAAAGCTTCTTTTCCTGGTGAAGTTAGATGTGTTTTATGATCATCTATAACTACTATTCCTTCAGTTCAGTTTAGTTCAGTCGCTCAGTTGTGTCCGACTCTTTGCGACCTCATGAATTGCAGCACGCCAGGCCTCCTTGTCCAGCACCAACTCCCGGAGTTCACCCAGACTCAAGTCCATTGAGTCAGTGATGCCATCTAGCCATCTCATCCTCTGTCGTCCCCTTCTCCTCCTGCCCCCAATCCCTCCCAGCATCAGAGTCTTTTCCAATGAGTCAACTCTTCGCATGAGGTGGCCAAAGTTTCAGCTTGAGCATCATTCCTTCCAAAGAAATCCCAGGGCTGATATCCTTCAGAATGGACTGGTTAGATCTCCTTGCAGTCCAAGGGACTCTCAAGAGTCTTCTCCAACACCACAGTTCAAAAGCATCAATGCTTTGGCATTCAGCCTTCTTCACAGTCCAACTCTCACAGCCATACATGACCACAGGAAAAACCATAGCCTTGACTAGACAAACCTTTGTTGGCAAAGTAATGTCTCTGCTTTTGAATATGATATCTAGGTTGGTCATAACTTTCCTTCCAAGGAGTAAGCATCTTTTAATTTCATGTCTGCAGTCACCATCTGCAGTGATTTTGGGGCCCAGAAAAATAAAGTCAGACACTGTTTCCACTGTTTCCCCATCTATTTGCCATGAAGTGATGGGACCGGATGCCATGATCTTCATTTTCTGAATGTTGAGCTTTAAGCCAACTTTTTCACTCTCCACTCTTCACTTTCACTTTCATCAAGAGGCTTTTGAGTTCCTCTTCACTTTCTGCCATAAGGGTGGTGTCATCTGCATATCTGAGGTGATTGATATTTCTCCCAGCAATCTTGATTCCAGCTTGTGTTTCTTCCAGTCCAGCGTTTCTCATGATGTACTCTGCATATAAGTTAAATAAACAGGGTGACAATATACAGCCTTGATGTATTCCTTTTCCTATTTGGAACCAGTCTGTTGTTCCATGTCCAGTTCTAACTGTTGCTTCCTGACCTGCATACAAATTTCTCAAAAGGCAGATCAGGTGTTCTGGTATTCCAATCTCTTTCAGAATTGTCCACAGTTGATCGTGATCCACACAGTCAAAGGCTTTGGCATAGTCAATAAAGCAGAAATACATGTTTTTCTGCAACTCTCTTGCCTTTTCCATGATCCAGTGGATGTTGGCAATTTGATCTCTGCTTCCTCTGCCTTTTCTAAAACCAGCTTGATCTCTGCTTCCTCTGCCTTTTCTAAAACCAGCTTGAACATCAGGAAGTTCACAGTTCACATATTGCTGAAGCCTGGCTTGGAGAATTTTGAGCATTACTTTACTAGCGTGTGAGATGAGTGCAATTGTGGGGTCGTTTGAGTATTCTTTGGCATTGCCTTTCTTTGGGATTGGAATGAAAACTGACCTTTTCCAGTCCTGTGGCCACTGCTGAGTTTTCCAAATTTGCTGGCATATTGAGTGCAGCACTTTCACAGCATCATCTTTCAGGATTTGGAATAGCTCAACTGGAATTCCATCACCTCCACTAGCTTTGTTCGTAGTGATGCTTTCTAAGGCCCACTTGACTTCACATTCCAGGATGTCTGGCTCTAGGTCAGTGATCACACCATCGTGATTATCTGGGTCGTGAAGATCTTTTTTGTATAGTTCTTCTGTGTATTCTTGCCACCTCTTCTTAATATCTTCTGCTTCTGTTAGGTCCATACCATTTCTGTCCTTTATCGAGCCCATCTTTGCATGGAATGTTCCCTTGGTATCTCTGATTTTTTTGAAGAGATCTCTAGTCTTTCCCTTTCTGTTGTTTTCCTCTATGTCTTTGCATTGATCGCTGAAGAAGGCTTTCTTATCTTTCTTGCTATTCTTTGGAAGTCTGCATTCATATGCTTATACCTTTCCTTTTCTCCTTTGCTGTTCGCTTCTCTTCTTTTCACAGCTATTTGTAAGTCCTCCCCAGACAGCCATTTTGATTTTTTGCATTTCTTTTCCACGGGAATGGTCTTGATCCCTGTCTCCTGTATAATGTCACGAACCTCATTCCATAGTTCATCAGGCACTCTATCTATCAGATCTAGGCCCTTAAATCTATTTCTCACATCCACTGTATAATCATAAGGGATTTGATTTAGGTCATACCTGTATGGTATAGTGGTTTTCCCTACTTTCTTCAATTTAAGTCTGAATTTGGCAATAAGGAGTTCATGATCTGAGCCACAGTCAGCTCCTGGTCTTGTTTTTGCTGACTGTATAGAGCTTCTCCATCTTTGACTGCAAACAATATAATCCTTTGACACCTGCAATTAGAAGACCAAACTTTAACTTTTCTCCTGAATCTCTATTTTAGAGTTGAGTTCCTGATCTATTGAAGGTTCAGGGTATGTGAGGCAGGTAACTGCTAACGTACACCATGATATCTGGTATTCTTTCAGACCATTTGAAATGCCCCCTGAAGAAGATCCTGCATTCCATCCTGCATAGAAATACAACTCACAAATGTATTAAAGGGGGGTAATTGGGAAAGAAAACAGGAAGGTCTTTCTTTCTTGGTGTCTCTCTCTCTCTCTCTCTCTCTTTCTCTCACACACACACATACACACACCTCTGCCTTTGGCAGTTAAAAATTATGACCAAATGCTTCTTAGTAGCTCCCAGTTGCTATGAGGTTATAAAGGAAGAGAGCTGATCTCTAAGGTAACAAGGGTCCAAGTCAAACAAAACCTTTAGATTAAAGTCAACACTTTTAAATTAAAATGAAATTGTATCCTGGGCTGGATGTGAAGTGCAGGTGTTTCTTACTTTCTATGCCCAACAGTCTTAGCCAAACAGGTGGTAATTAGAGCATTATAGTTCAAAACTTCCAGCCAAATTCTCCTTTTGGTTTCCTGATAAACCTTTACCTGAAATAGTAAATGTTTGAAATATAAGAGGAATTCAGACAGACAGAAGACAAAGGGTCCTCGAGAAAGACTTCTGTTTATTCCTAGACAAGTGGGTCAGGAGTCAGGGTCATGCCCTCTCCTGATGTGTCTCTAAATAGAACTAAGGCCCTGATGCTAAATTTTATAGACAATAGGGTTTGTGATGGCTTCCTTTTAGCAACATATTTCTTGCTATGCAGGATACAAATATAACTTACTCTTCTACACATTTATGTCCTTCTTTCTCTTTTTCTCCTCATTTATTTGTTCCATATCGTCAATCTACACCCCCAACCCAATGCCCTATCTGCCATGGCAGAAATACACATGTGAGAAAAACACAGAATTTAATGACCTCATAAATGTCTATGTTTAAGCTCAACTTTTAAAATTGAAGTTTTAGGCTGGAGTCTCTTCTAATTTGCATGGAATTCAGATATTGAAAATATTCAATATTTCTATATTGAATATTAACCACTTTTGGTGATAATTGCTATGATAGCAAATAATATGAAGATGCATTTTAATTACCAATTCTTTCCTTTAATGCATCAAAAAGACTCCTTCATCCCGGGGCTGTAAAAAGGGTGTTAATATAAGAGTCAACATTGCTTGGGTGTTTACTATGTTCCAGGCAGTGATAAATATTATCTCATTAAATCATTTTAATAGTCCTATGAGGGATCATCTCCACGTTATGGATGAAGGAAGGAAAGCACGAAACATTGACCTGGTTGAGAAGCAACAGTACCAGAGCTGGAACACAGATATCAACTCCCCAGAGTCTGGACTCATAAGGAGTGGATGATAGGACCTCTCCATGTGACTGTGTACTATATATGAGAGAATTGTTAATCAAAGAAAGAATGAAAAGGGCTAAGAGACCCTCTAGTCTACCCTCTCTGCACACAGAGAAATGGAGGCTGTGTATGACATCCCTGAGTGCCTGCCACCCAGCTTCTGTGGAGCCGACATGTTTGAAATTCAGCTGCTATTCTATTTGGTCAGCCTGAGTCAGCTCTGGATGGTATTAAAACAAGGTGGAAGAAGTCTCCTGGCAACGTTCCTGGAACACTAACCTTGGGCTAACAGCCCCAGTCCTCAATTTGTCTTTCTCTCAATTCACTCAGACATGTCTTCCCTTTCTTTCTCAAATATCTTCTTTCTTGCTTTCCATTAGATTAAAAAGGAATGAAAGCTTGTTTCATAAGGCCTTTAGAATCTGATAATTATTGTTGTTATTTTTTTAATATTTTTAAATTATTTTTAATTGAAAGATAATTTCTTTACAATATTGGTTTGATTTCTTCCATACATCAACATGAATTAGCCATAGGTGTACATATGTCCCCTCCCTGTTGAACCTCCCCCCCCCAATTATTGTTATTATTGCTATTATTTTGAGTTTCCACCCCTCCACTTTGTAACAGATGTAGGCTGCCTGTTTTTAAAAAGTAAATTAAAAACCACACTTCTTTCTGTGCATCGTTTTGGAAAACGTGGGCATTCCGTTTGAAAAAAAGCCATTTTTGTGAAGCTGAGGTCAAGGGTCCCCATTCTAAGGTCTACTTCAACTGGAGAGCCGTGATCCCACCTCAGGGGCTACCCTGCAGCCCCAAGGTGAGTGACAGTGGAGTCAAGCGGCAAGGACAAAAGAGCCACCTTAGTCCTGATGCTGCTTTTCTCGCAGGTAAATGAGAAATCAAATCCTCCCCTCTCCTGGCAGCACTGTCCTCTCTGAACATGACATTAACTTCCACAAACGAACCTGGTGGTAAAGGGGGTGATTAGCTAGATAGGCCTTAACAGCTGGGTTCCCGGAGCAGGCAGCGCGGTGGGGGAGGGGCACTACCCGGCCCGGGTCTTGCAGTTCTATCAACAGCGCGGCAGCAGCAGATGAAAAGCTTCTAGAGGTGGGGGCAGGGGAGAGCCCAGATTGTAAACATCCCTTGCCTGTTGCCTAGAAGCAGTGGCAGCAAACAAACCAAAGACTGCTCCTAGATTTTCAAAATTTCCTTTATATGCAGGGCTCTGTTTCTTTTTAAAATATGCAGCCATTTTATGAGGTCATCAGCTCTTATGCGACACGGTCGTCTATTTTAATCATTTCCCAGCCACCAGCTGGACTTGCTTACCTAAAAGGGGTCATTTATTGTTTAACAAAACCTTGTTCACCTTAGTGAATTCTGGTGCTTTCATAAACCTTTTAATGACTACTCTGTGTTAGGTATTCATATTTGTAAGAATCCACAGAAACTTAAAAATATACTGATTTGTTTATAGGGAAAATTTGATAGTTCTGACAGTTTTCTGAAACAAGCTGTGATGAAGAGCAAGAGTTCTGTATTATAAATTGGTTAAAATGTGCTAAGTGTAATGTTGTAGGTGTCTTGCAGAAATGAACTATGAAATATCTCACACACGCAGCAAGGAAAGGGCAGGAAAGTAATAGTGGAAGATTTTAATTACCAATGCATAGGACAGGATTACATGAAGTGGAAGAAGTAAGGCTGGATCTGGTGCAAAGCTGCTTTCTAATTTAACACGTACATCAACCTGAAAAGGAAGGAAGGAATGCCAGATTTACAATTAAGTAATATTTAGGACTCAAAGGAAAGAGAAAATATGGAAAGCAGTGATTAAATCTCATTAAACATAGGATATAATCCTAAATAGAAGCTAGAGGTGTTTAGAGACAACATGGAAATTGAGGGAGACAGAAAATTAAATACAGCATATAATCATTAATTCAGAAAGAGACAGGCCACCGACTTAAGGTCAGGGTAAATAGCAGGGAAGTGGTTTTTAAAAACACAGCAAGCATCACCCAGAATGCCAGTCCCACTAATAAGGGGTAAATTTGTGTAACATTTTACAAGATCAAAGTGGAAAAGTAATGTTTCTAGAATGATGCAGCAAAGAAATGGCTCCCTACCCTTTTCCAAGATTCAGAAATCTTAAATAGAAAATCAAATCCTCTATATTTGGAAGGGAACTCTAAAAGGACCCAGGGGAGAAAAAAAAAAGGCAAAAAAATTACCAAATCAGAAGACAAACTTTTTTTATGACATTAAAAGCACACAAGCCAGCAAAGCATCCATAGGGCCATTAAGGGGATGAGTGGGAAGTCAGTGACAGATGAAGCTGCCTTTGCTAAGAGCCTGAATGAATTCTCTGCCTGTGTATTTACCAAAGAAGCTGAAGGTCACATCCCGGAAATTGGGATACATTTTCTTGAGGGGAAGAGTGAAATGTTAAAAGGATTTTATGATCACACGAGAGCAGATAGTTGGACAATTAGAACTATTAAAAGTTGACAGGTCACAAGACCCAGATTAAGTATGTCATAGAAATCGGAGAAAAGTGCAAAGGAAACAGGAAATGCCTTCAGCAGCGTTTCTTGATAGCTTGCTTGGAAGGAGACAAAATTGAACTGGAGCTATTCTAGGACATTGTGTTTAAAAAAAAAAAGAAATCCTTGGAATCTTTAAAAATCTAGGTACCGATAATCTGAGTCATGGTTACAAAGCAGATCATGCCCACCCTCATTTTGCAGTTTTTAGAAATACATAATCTGATGAAGAGTTACCATTAGCTTTATAAATCACAAATGGTTGGTATTTTCCCAGAAATGGGGCATTAATGTACTATTTCACACATGTAAGAATGGAAGTCACTTAACTGTGTGTAAATTTCCTAAATTATTTCACATAGTCTCATCTATAATCTGTCTGCATTAAATGAAGTAGTATGAGAGTTAAGTCCAAAGTCTCCCTGGACTCAAGGCAATGTGTGTATGTGGAATGGAGAGGAAGGCTTCTAGAAATTGCTGTCCATTGCTACTTTATCACCATCAAGATGCAATTATTAAACACATACTAGTATAAAATACTATACCCAGGGAGTGGTCTAAGCAGGTCATTCTCTCTTTCAGGGTTTGGATTTCACAGTGATTCATCTCATGCCTTTTGTCATTGTCTTACCAATTATCATGGCACCATATTATTTTTAAAAATAAAGTACTCCACTTTCTGATGATGTCCTCAGAGTGGACATCTGCTCTATCAATCAGCTGCCAGCTGTGTTTCCATGAACCAATAAAAATAGTCACAGAACTGTAAAGTTAACATTAGAAGAACAAATGATATTACTTAATGTTCATTCATCACTTAAAAACTGCATTTTCTTTTTTTTTTGGCCCTTCATCCTCTCCTTCTGCCTGCCTTTGTTCCTACCCCCCTCCTTCCTTTCTGTCTGCAAATGTTTATTGAATCTCCTAGGCCAGACTGTAAGATTTAACAATAACATGCAAACATGTATTACTGCCCTCAAATAATTTCCAGAGTAGTGGCAATGTTGACAGTGTGATAGGAGCTAAAAGTACAAAACCCAGAGTGTCCAGAATGATATAAGGGAGCACATAACACAGCCATGGGCTAGTCAAGGGAAAGAGGGACCATCCATAGAGTAAACAAGAGGAGTTAAGTGCAGGGGAGGTGAGAAAGGATACTGTACACATAACGAGTATATTTATAAAGGTTTAGAGAGGAGAAACGGAGATGGCAATCACAACCCACTCCAGTACTCTTGCCTGGAAAATCCCATGGACGGAGGAGCCTGGTGGGCTGCAGTCCATGGGGTCGCTAAGAGTCGGACACAACTGAGCGACTTCACTTTCACGTTTCACTTTCATGCATTGGAGAAGGAAATGGCACCCCACTCCACTATTCTTGCCTGGAGAATCCCAGGGATGAGGGAGCCTGGTGGGCTGCTGTCTATGGGATCGCACAGAGTCGGACACGACTGAAGCGACTTAGCAGCAACAGCAGAGAGGAGAAAATACAGTGAACTGTAAAATGATGTGACCATTGTCCTGTATTTTTATAAATATTTTTTTCTACCAAACCCTACCACACTAACTGCATTTATTATTGAGCTTAATTTCTTTTATTTTCTTAAAGAGCAAAAGCAGAAAACAGAACAAAGTGAGTGGAGAGCTGAGTGATTTACAAAATGTATATCATAAAAGTGTTCATAATTTTCAGAAATACATTTACTTTGTTTTTCATTAATGACTAGGAGGGTTATACTTCAAAAGTGAAACTCTGTGGGCACTTACCAAGAAAAATAGGATGGTGAAGAGAGGTGGTGACATCAACATGATTAAATACGTCAGACTCTGCAGACCTAAAAGAGCATGAATAGTTTATCCAAGAAAGAGTAAAATCACATAGCGAGTGAGGCTAGACTATACGCATATGGAAAAAATGTGGACCAGAGTAATGCAATGAAGTTATGATCAACATGAAAATAATACTTCCTATTTATAATTTTTATTACCAAGCCATCCCATTAGAAACTGGTAGAATTATTCTTGCAGAAATACTGAAAAATCACTCCCGTAAATCATTCTCTACTAGTTCTAAAACTAAATTTCAATTCAAGACCTGAACACACACACCCATGGTTCATTCCTCTCCCTGTGCCTTCTGCAGAGCTCCAGCCAGGAAGCTTTGTGTTGATCACATTAACTTTCTCCTTTACCTACAATCTTCACTGGGATCTACAATCATTGTAATACTCACGTTACCCAATTTTAGTGAACATCAGCAAGCAGGACTCTCAGAAAATCAGAAGCTTTTTAGTATCCCCAAGTCTCTTCTTGCATCATCTACATTTTGCTTAATATTTCTCTAGATTCCCTACTACAATATAGCAAACCCTGTATTTTGGAGAAATAACTCTAATAATTATTTATCAGTGGTGTATGGTGTGCAGTATGCCAACTTCACTTGACTTAGTCCAAGTCATCACTAACTTTAGAAGACAAATCTTTACTCCTAAATGAGAAAAAATTAAAAGCAAACTAAGCAAATGATGGAATTTGTCTGGAAGGATGTAGGGATAGGAAAGGGGATGCTGTAGAGCTTATCAGATGACTGTAAATATGACATTAAAAATAATAAAGATTTAGTATCTCATTGGCCATAATGCTGGAGTAGGGTCCAGGCACTTTGGCCAGTGTTTATATTTTAGTTGCTGGATTACAGGGTAGCCCTGTTCGTAAATCAAACTTATTTTATCTATCTTACTCAGAAAGTATGCTTTCTACTGAAAAGAAAAAAAATTGTTTTGCATGCTAGCTATTTTATTTCCCTGCTTATTTGTCTGATTTCAAAACCAGAGTGGGTTATACCAAATAGTATCAAAGTTTTAAAAAATGATGTGTCAAATGATTGATGGTTTGCAAATAAAAATATGGTCTATGTATCTCTTGAATTCTCAGGGAGGTAGTAGAGAAGTAAAATATGTCAATTGATCTAATGCATACAGATGATTAAAAACATTGAGCTGATTTCAGTAGGTTGGAGCTCTGGGCCAAGTACTGCCTTTGACTTGCTTTCTAACCTCTGGGAAATCAATTAAAATTCATCTCTATGCACTTGCCACACCTTTAAGAGATAGAAATAAAAAGATTCTCTGCCTACTCACCAAAATAATTGCTGAAAAATGAGAGATGAACCTAAAAAATAAGTTTGCAGTAAGTACCATGTGACAAGTATTACTTTCAAGCAGTGACACATATGGCAGAGAAGAGCCCTATAAATACTTGTGAAACAAATATTAATTTCTAGAAACAATACTTGAATAAGTTGAAAAAAATCTCTTGGAAGGAACAGAAAACTAAAGTCAAACTACTAGAATAAAAATACTAGAGACATTGACACATATTTAGGCATGGTTTCTGAGGGGAAAGATTTGATTATGAGGGACAACTTTTCACTTATTGTCAACATCTTTCATAATTCTCCCTCCTTTGCAACGCTGACTATCACTGATGCAGGATGATGTTTGAGCATTTGTATGTTTCTTTCTTCAAGATACAGTTTTCCACCAAGTAATACAAGCTTTGGCCATTTTCCAAATTTATACTTTCTTTCCATAGATACTGGATATACTTTACTCTGATTTTATCAAGCAACCATAATTTAGTTTCAGATACTGAATGATATGTGTTCATTACAAAAAAGAAATGTGTTCAAAGCCTAAATGCAATTAAAGCTGCTTTATTACGTTGTTTTTAAAGTATTTCTAAACTCTATAATTTTTAGCATCTGGAGATATATAGATAGATAGATAATTCATTTCACCTTATATCTCCAGTGTCAGTTGTGTTTATGAAAATTCCTATACAATTTATAGATATTTCTCACAATTCAAAGAAAAATATTAGAAAAAATAATTGATAACTATATTCTAAAAAATAGCTAGGAATTGTATACACATCAATCCCCAAATCCCAGTCTATTCCTACCCTCATCCTTCCCACCTGGTAACCATAAATTTGTTTTCTAAGACTGTGAATTTGTTTCTGTTTTGTAAATAAGTTCATTTGTATCATTTTCTTAGATTCCACATGTAAGTGACATCATATGATATTTGTCTTTCTCTTAGTATGATAATCTCCAGGTCCATCCATGTTGCTACAAATGGCATTATTTCATTCTTTTTAATGGCTAGTAACATCCCATTATTGTCACCCTGTTTATTTAACTTATATGCAGAGTACATCATGAGAAACGCTGGACTGGAAGAAACACAAGCTGGAATCAAGATTGCCGGGAGGAAGATCAATAACCTCAGATATGCAGATGACACCACCCTTATGGCAGAAAGTGAAGAGGAACTCAAAAGCCTCTTGATGAAAGAGAAAGTGGAGAGTGAAAAAGTTGGCTTAAAGCTCAACATTCAGAAAACGAAGATCATGGCATCCGGTCCCATCGCTTCATGGGAAATAGATGGGGAAACAGTGGAAGCAGTGTCAGACTTTATTTTTCTGGGCCCCAAAATCACTACAGATGGCGACTGCAGCCATGAAATTAAAAGATGCTTACTCCTTGGAAGGAAAGTTATGACCGACCTAGATAGCATATTCAAAAGCAGAGACATTACTGTGCCAATAAAGGTTCGTCTAGTCAAGGCTATGGTTTTTCCTGTGGTCATGTATGGATGTGAGAGTTGGACTGTGAAGAAGGCTGAGCGATGAAGAATTGATGCTTTTGAACTGTGGTGTTGGAGAAGACTCTTGAGAGTCCCTTGGACTGCAAGGAGATCCAACCAGTCCCGAAGAATTGATGCTTTTGAACTGTGGTGTTGGAGAAGACTCTTGAGAGTCACTTGGACTGCAAGGAGATCCAACCAGTCCATTCTGAAGGAGATCAGCCCTGGGATTTCTTTGGAAGGATTGATGCTAAAGCTGAAACTCCAGTACTTTGGCCACTTGATGTGAAGAGTTGACTCATTGGAAAAGACTCTGATGCTGGGAGGGACTGGGGGCAGGAGGAGAAGGGGACAACAGAGGATGAGATGGCTGGATGGCATCACTGACTCAATGGACATGAGTCTGGGTGAACTCTGGGAGTTGGTGATGGACAGGGAGGCCTGGCGTGCTGCGATTCATGGGATCGCAGAGTCGGACACGACTGAGCGATTGATCTGATTTGATCTGATCACAGCTTCTTTATCCATTTATCAGTCAATGGACATTTAGGTTGCTTCCATGTCTGGATTCCCAGGTGGCGCTTATCTGCCAATGCAGGGCACATCAGTGATGTGGGTTTGATCCCTGGGTTGGGAAGATCCCCTGGAGTAGAAGATGGCAACCCACTCCAGTATTCTTGCCTGGAGAATCCCATGGACAGAGGAGCCTAGCGGACTACCATCCATAGGGTCGCAAAGAGTCTGACACCACTGAAGCGACTTAGCATAGCACAGCACATGTCTGGCTATGGTAAATAATGCTGCAGTGAGCACTGGGGTGTATGTATCCTTTCAAACTGTATTTTCCTTCAGATATATGCTCAGGAAAGGGATTGCTGGATCATATAGTAGCTCTGTTTTACCTTTCTTTCTTTTTAATACTGTTCTCCATAGTGGCTACTGTTGTTCAGTTGCTAAATCATGTCTGACTCTTTGTGACCCCATGGACTACAATACGCCAGGGTTGTCTTTCCTTCGCTATCTTCCTGAGATTGCTCAATTCATGTCCATTGAGTTGGTGATACTATCTAACCATCTCATTGTCTGCTGCCCCCTTCTTTTGCATTTAGTCTTTCCCAGCATCAGGGTCTTTTCCAATGAGTCAGCTCTTCGTATCTGGTGGCCAAAGTACTGGAGCTTCAGCTTCAATATCAGTCCTTTCAGTGAATATTCGAGGTTAAATTCCTTTGGGATTGACTGGTTTGATCTCCTTGCTGTCCAAGGGACTCTCAAGCCGTAGTGGCTGTGCCAATTTACATTTTCACTAATAGTGTAGGAGGGTTCCCTTTTCTCCACATCTTCTCTAACGTTTATTGTTTTGTAGACTTTTTGATGATGGTAATTCTGACTATTGTGAAGTGATACCTTACTGTTGTTTTTATTTGCATTTATCTAATAATTAGTGATGCTGAATATCTTTTCATGTGTTTTTCATGAGGTTTTGAAATAGCAGTCTATATATAAAAAGATGGTTTTAAGTTGCTGGTCTTTTAATTTCAAATGCATTTCCAGTACCCTGCATTTGTGCTCTTCTCATGATTGCTGGGGTTGATATCATATTTGTGTGTAGATGATTTCCTACCTTTAATATGTTGTTGTTCAGTCACCAAGTCGTGTCTAACTCTTCTCAATCCCATGGACTGCAGCATGCCAGGGTTCCCTGTCCCTCACCATCTCCTGGCGTTTGCCCACGTTCATGTCAGTTGAATTGGTGATGCTATCTAACCATCTTGGCCACCTCTAGGAGGGCTCATCAATAAGTATTCCCCAGAACTACCACTGCCACTGTATTTGTTCCCACAGTGAGCCATAGCTGCCCCCTGCCTCCTCAGGGGAGAAGGCAATGGCACCCCACTCCAGTACTCCTGCCTGGCAAATCCCATGGATGGAGGAGCCTGGTAGGCTGCAGTCCATGGGGTTGCTAAGAGTCGGACACGACTGAACGACTTCACTTTCACTTTTCACTTTCATGCATTGGAGAAGGAGATGGCAACCCACCCCAGTGTTCTTGCCTGGAGAATCCCAGGGACGGGGGAGCCTGGTGGGCTGTCATCTCTGGGGTCGCACAGAGTCAGACACGACTGAAGCGACTTAGCAGCAGCCCCAACAGCAACCTCCTTGGGAGTCCCAATAAAACTAGCTGGTTGGTATGGCCCAGGCTCTTATAAGGTCATTGCTTTTTCTCCTGGGTGCTGGTATGCATAAGACTTTGTGTGCATCCTCCAAGAGTGGAGCTTTTCTTTCTCTCAGTCCTGTGGAATTTCTGGGGGGCTCCTCTTCCCATTGCCAGACCTCCCGGCTGGGGAGCCTGATCTGGGGCTCAGAACTTTCACTCCTGTGGGAGAACTTCTGTGGTATAATTATTTTCCAGTTTATGAATTTCCCACACGGCAGGTATGGCATTTGATTTTATTGCTTTTGAGAGCCCCTTTTCCCCTCTTGTTGTGGCTTATTCTTTGTCTTTGGATGTAGGGTATCTTTTTTTTTTTTTTAAATAGGTTCCAGTGTTTTTTTGCTTGATGCTTGTTCATCAGTTGTTATTGTGGTGTTTTCATAAGAAGAGGTGAGCTCACATCCTTCTACTCTGCCGTCTTGTCTCCACAAAAGTTGGTTTTAAAATCCACTGTTACCCACCCCCTTACATATACACACACACATAAAGATCATTTGGGTTTTGTAATAATATGCTATTTTAAATTCCATTCTGATTTATATGTTATGTGCTTTTATGAGCAGCTTTGAAATTAAGCAAAGCGTATGTTGCTAATGTAGTATACTTAAATAAATACAGTATGTACTGAGTTAACTATGTTTGGATATAATACAAGTATTTTGTAAGGCTCCATGGGATTGACTTTGTAAGTCCCAAATTCAAAAAGTTACATCACATTTTTCAAATTATGTCACTCTATTATATTGTTAGAGAATGTTTAAAGTCCTTAAAAATATTCTATTACATCGGAAGTTAATTTTCACATTTTTTCACTGGGTTTTCAGAAAAACCTCAGTATAAGGAAATCTCAAGGAAGAGGTTGAGGTAAGTTGTGGGAAAGATGACACCTTTTCTAGCTGTAGATCTAGGTCACTATTTGAGTGAATGGAGAATCTCTCATAGATTGGCTAAAACTATAAAAGGGCATAGAAATTAGCAACTGATCTCAAAAGCAAAGTCAGGAATGCCATTAAATAATATTTATTAACATGGAAAGACATTCATAATTTTTATGAACTCATTCTTATATCTACTTATATTCCTTTTTATTCCTTGCTCATAGAAATGATTAATCACTATAAATATTGTTTTATAATTTGCCTCTCTTTTAATAGTCTTACAGGATTGTGGAAGTTTTTATCTTAAATTTCTAGTATTACTCAATGAACAAGTACTATTTTGTCATAAAAGAAACTGCATTTTTAACTTTGGAACAAAAAGTCAATTTTTGTTTTCTGAGATATTATCTCAGACTTTATAGTCTCTCAGATTTTCATTTATGCATATTTGACATTTAGATACACATTTTCCTTCACGTTACATGCATATTTGCATATAATCTATGGATTAAATAGATAACTGCATCTAGTAATTAATAACAGATTTAAGTTTATGTAAAATTAACAAGACCTTTTAGCCTGCTTATTCAAATTAACAAATTTAGCTGAGACTTTTAAGTTAGCATACAATAAAATTAACAATAGGGATATATTTTTGACTTATAAAATTAATAGGGGTATAATATTTAACTGGTTGTTTCTCCAGTTACATGCAGAGATTCTTAGAATCATATTAGGGCTGCAAAAGACCATTCAGCTTGACCTATTCATTTTATAGATACGGATGCTGAGGTTCAAAGAGACTAAGAAAGTACCCAAGGTCACTCATTTAATT
This sequence comes from Bos indicus x Bos taurus, assembly GCF_003369695.1. NCBI lineage: Eukaryota > Metazoa > Chordata > Mammalia > Artiodactyla > Bovidae > Bos > Bos indicus x Bos taurus. Next base: position 20,770,608 of record NC_040081.1, on the reverse strand, counting down.
CATGGCAGCCATTATTATGACCAAGTCCTCTGCTGAGTCCACTGAAAATCATAGTGTATTCAAAAGAGCCAGATAGAATTTACTTCTTCCTCCTGAAATTCTTTGCTTTACTTTGTTTGAAATTTTAAAATTGTCTTTGTTTAATTTTAAAGTACTTAGTTTATCACTTTAGAACTTGTCTTTTAATATTAATAAATAAAGATTTATTTGAAGCAATTTTAGACACTTATAATTGTAAAAATATGGCCTTCCCAGGTGGCTCAGGGATAAAGAATCGACCTGTCAATGCAGGAGACTGGGTTTGATCTCTGGATTGAAAAGTTCCACTGGAGAAAGAAATGGTAACCCACTCCAGTATTCTTCCCTGGGAAATCCCAAAGACAGAGGAGCCTGGCAAGGCTACAGTCCCAGTCCATGGGGCCGTGAAGAGTTGGTCATGACTGAGCATGCCTGCAGTTGTAAAAATATGTATTAAATATAAAGCTATGGCTTAAAAAAATTTTAATCTTAAATTCTGATTTCACTTTTGTTGAATTTTCAAGAGCAGTTTTAAAGTTGTTGAATTTTCAAGAGCAGTTTTAAAGATTTCAATGGTGATGAAACTGGAGCCTATTATAGAGTGAAGTAAGCCAGAAAGAAAAACACCAATACAGTATACTAACACATATATATGGAATTTAGAAAGATGGTAACAATAATCCTGTATACGAGACAGCAAAAGAGACACTGATGTATAGAACAGTCTTTTAGACTCTGTGGGAGAGGGAGAGGGTGAGATGATTTGGGAGAATGGCATTGAAACATGTATAATATCATATATGAAACAAGTCGCCAGTCCAGGTTCAATGCACAATACTGGATGCTTGGGGTTGGTGCACTGGGCTGACCCAGAGGGATGGTATGGGGAGGGAAGAGGGAGGAGGGTTCAGGATGGGGAACACATGTATACCTGTGGCGGATTCATTTTGATATATGGCAAAACTAATACAATATTGTAAAGTTAAAAATAAAATAAAAAGAATGCATACAAAAAAAAAAAAAAAGATTTCAATGTAGGGACCAAGTAATATAAACTCACATGTGTCTGATAGTAATCCATATAAACGGTTCAAAAATACCTTAGTGTTACACATATACACACACGAAAACACACACATGCACATACATGGTTACAAACATACATTTAGTTCATTTTAATAAAACAAGATTGAATATGATAATCTATCTTAACTAATATTTCATTCATGAAATCATTTCAAACTGATCACATTTAAGAAGTAACGTGGCACAGAGGAAGAGCTTGTGTGTCATTGTTTTCATTTTGTTTTGGCTTTAGAGTCTTAAACACCAAAGTGGAGTTCCAATCCATCTACCAACATTCAGACCTTGAGGTAAATTGTTCAACCTTTCTGAGCCTGTTTTCTTAAATCTGAAAGATTTAATTCTTCTCAGGAATATCTTTTGAATGATAAGAAATCGTATGTAAAGCACCCAGATTACTAAAGGACTCAGAAAACATTCAGCACATTTTCCCTTATTTTTTAATTAGAATTTACATAAAGAATGCATGAGCAATGTCATTTTTAAACTCCAGTTAATCTATAATTTCCTTCCATTCATACTCATCCAGTTGTTCAGTGTTCTTGATAAGAGATTATAGTCTCATCTTATTCCACAGCTTGACAGACCATCAAAAGGCAAATTCCTGGGAAAACTTGCTCTCCTCTGAGAACAAGAATTTTCAGAAAGAGGATACAGTATATATTTTATATTTAAGCAGTTCAACCATCTTATTTCATGTGCAGAAACAACTAGATTATAAACAATTTCAAAAATCTCAGATTTATAAGATTTCTTAAAAGTTTTGTTAGTCCTCAGACCTTTGCATGAATGCAAACAATACGTGTTTCTGAGGATACAGGTGTAAACTGTCTGTATGTCTGGAAAAGAGTGAGCAGAAGACCATGGAAGACACAGCATCTGTCTTTCTTTGAATGGCTGTCGTGCCATATCACCCAAGGCTGCTAGTGGCAAGCAACAGAAATGGACTTTGAATGGTTTATGGAGAAACGTAAATTATAGAGTAGTTCACAAAATCACTGGTAAGGCTATACAACCAGGCTTGAAATTAGGCACGAACAAAGAAGGTTTGTTAGCAGCCAGGATCCCATCCCAAATCATCCCACAAAACCAACCCAGTAAGTGCATCCTGCTACCACCCACTGGACATGTGATCTCATGGCGAGTACTGATGTGACCTTGGCTCTGAACCCTGGGCACCACTGATGCTTTCCTGCACTGCTGCCCCTAGAGACACAATCCTCCAGGATCTCTTGCTGCTACGGTGCGTTTTCTGTGGTTTGTTTTTTCTTGGGTCACTAGCATCAGATTCAAAGTTGAGCTAAGGAAGACTGGGAATAAATATTTATGCTTTTGCCCCTCCCCACTACCAGATTCACAAATCAGTGAATTCTCTAAACAGAGGAAGGGTTCAAATGTTGGGCAGCCAAGGAGTTATACAAAGTATCCAGTATCTAAGAGGAAGAGCAGGCAGGGTTTTTCTGAGTTGCCACAACAGAAAGCAGAACTAGGAAAGCAAATTATCAGGGGAAAAGGTAGGTTTGGGGTTTGCAGATCTAAACATGGTAAGAAACTTTCCACAAAATAAAACTGTTTAAGAATTAGATAACTGCTTCAGAAAGTTGGCAACTCCCTGCTACTACTGAAATTTAAGTAAATGCTATATGACCACCAGGAAAGAGAGCTATAGAAACAAGCCCACAATGTTTCTATCCTTCTTTTGAGATGGGGATGCTGCCTCAGATTATGATTTTTGTATGTTTCCACCATATTTTGTGTTATGGTCCCTCTTGCAAATATCTTCAGGGGTCTGGGACAGACATAATATCCTGCACCTTCCTGTACATCTCAGTCAACTTAGTAAACTCCCAACTGATTCCAGTGAGCTAGACAAATAGCATGTATATATTTGCTGTGATATGGATATCATTGAGAAGCTGACTCCAAGGAAAGAAAGATCATTATTTTTACAAATTTAACAATATATATTTCTGTGGTCAGTATATGTATGTGATATGTTCATATGTATGTGTGTGTGTGTGTATTTAGTCACTCAGTCATCTCTGACTCTTTGTGACCCCATGGACTGCAGCCTGCCACGCTCCTCTGTCCATGGGGATTCTCCGGGGAAGAATCCTGGAGTGGGTTGCCATGCCCTCCTCCAGGGGATCTTCCCAACCCAGGGATCGAACCCAGGTCTCCCGCATTGCAGGTCTGCAGGAGACCTGAGCTACCAGTGAAGCCCATATTCATACCTATGATATATGATATCCTTGATATATGAAATGTGATATATACTATATATATCAGTTCAGTTCAGTCACTCAGTCATGTCCAACTCTTTGCGACCCCATGAATCGCAGCACGCCAGGCCTCCCTGTCCATCACCAACTCCCAGAGTTCACTCAGACTCACGTCCATCAAGTCAGTGATGCCATCCAGCCATCTCATCCTCTGTCGTCCCCTTCTCCTCCTGCCCCCAATCCCTCCCAGCATCAGAGTCTTTTCCAATGAGTCAACTCTTCGCATGAGGTGGCCAAAGTACTGGAGTTTCAGCTTTAGCATCATTCCTTCCAAAGAACACCCAGGGCTGATCTCCTTCAGAATGGACTGGTTGGATCTCCTTGCAGTCCAAGGGACTCTCGAGAGTCTTCTCCAGCACCACAGTTCAAAAGCATCAATTCTTTGGCACTCAGCCTTCTTCACAGTCCAACTCTCACACCCATACATGACCGCTGGAAAAACCATAGCCTTGACTAGACGGACCTTTGCTGGCAAAGTAATGTCTCTGCTTTTGAATATGCTATCTAGGTTGGTCATAACTTTCCTTCCAAGGAGTAAGCATCTTTTAATTTCATGGCTGCACTCACCATCTGCAGTGATCTTGGAGCCCAGAAAAATAAAGTCTGACACTGTTTCCACTGTTTCCCCATCTATTTCCCATGAAGCGATGGGACCGGATGCCATGATCTTTGTTTTCTGAATGTTGAGCTTTAAGCCAACTCTTTCACTCTCCTCTTTCACTTTCATCAAGAGGCTTTTTAGTTCCTCTTCACTTTCTGCCATAAGGATTGTGTCATCTGAGGTTATTGATATTTCTTCTGGCAATCTTGATTCCAGCTTGTGCTTCTTCCAGTCCAACGTTTCTCAGTACTATATGTATATAGTTTCTATTTAAAAGTAAAGTTGGTAGCGGAATAGGCCTTCAAGTAGACAATATCGATTCTAAATAACAACAGTAAAGTTAATAGATTACCTACTGACATGTATACAAAAAGTACAGTCAGACCTATGACTTTTAGATGTGAGGTATTTACAGGGTTTTGTAATTACTTATGCTTCTGGATTTTATTCGTGGTGATACTGTTGATAATAAAGTAGGTATTATGCTGTTAAGTCCTTAGGTATGTCATCTGATTTAAACCTTACAGCAACATAGTAAATTTTTTATCCTCAGTATCAGTTGAAGACTCAGACTTGAAGCTGTTACCTATATTGTCTAACTTTGCAGAACCTGCTGTGATAGAATCTGAGATGGAATCAAGACCAACCTGACTGCTTCTCCATTCACCAGTACTTTTACATCTTCCATGATAACTGTCCCTACTCTTGCTGTTTTTTCCTCTCAGCCACCATTAACAGCTCTATTTCTTGATATATAAATTCAGTATGTACTCAATTGTATTTCTGATGTCTACCTGCTTGCATCTATGTAGCAAACGAATATTCAGTTTTATAGTGATCATTTACCTTTTTGTACGGGCTTCCCAGGTGGCGCTAGTGGTAAAGGATCCATCTGCCAGTGCAGGACATTCACGAGATTTGGGTTTGATCTCTGGGTCAGGAAGATCCCCTGGAGTAAGAAATGGCAAACCAATCCAGTATTTTCACCAGGGATAATCCTTTGGACAGAGAAGCCTGACTGGTTGCAGTCCATGAGGCCTCAAAGAATTGGACACATCTAAGCACGCATGTGCATGCACACACACACTTTTCTTACATATCCCCCCCAATAGAAAATAGTGTAATAAGCCTCCTTCTAATGCTGGGAGAGCAGCTGCACTCTAGATCCTCAGAGTTGGATGTCCTGATGTTCAACACCATCCGGAGACAATGCATTTGTAACATCTCATGAGGCTGCTGGAGTGTCAAAGTTGAATCTTAGGAATCCATGGGGAGAGGTTTTAGAGGAAATCAGGATGTTTAGTAACAGAAGACAGAACCTTTAGCAGTAGCACATGATCTTTCAAAGATTAAATGGTGGTTTTAAAATGAATGCTGTCAAATGTCATAGGCCCCACAAGTAGGGCAAACCCTACTCATAAAGCATCTCTTTCCACTAGATGTAAAAATATCCTCTACAACACCCAAGCCAGATGGTTCTTCACCTCTGCCTGAGCACTTTTGGAAATAGAAAACTCTGGTCTATCTTGTATCGAATGAATCGCATCCTGTTGCTGCTGGCAGTAAGTTTTTCAGGCCTAGAAATCTGAATTCATCAGCTACTGGGGAGCTTCAGATAATAGAACCATACGCCTGCTATTCTGGGCACCATCCTTCATTATCAAGGTATCTGGAAACTAAATGAATAATCAGAAGGATGCTTTCTAAACTTAGAATAATAGAAAATAAAATTATATAGTATTATGAAATTTTCCCCTCAAGTCATGGAAAAAGCCTCATGAATTATTCCTGTCCAACCACAGAGAGAACATTTCTAATAAGTGGAATGTACAAGGTCTCTCTCTCTCTCTTTCCGGAAAAATGCTGCATAAATTCAATCTAATTTCTCAGATAACCTGTTTTTATCAGCCACAAATCCATCACCTCATGCTAGAATTTTTGTTGTTGTTGTTCAGCTGCTAAGTTGTGTCTGACTCTTTGTAACCCCATGGACTGCAGCACATTGGGCTTCCCTGTCCTTGACTATCTCCTGGAGTTGCTCAAATTCATGTCCATTGAGTCCAGGATGCTATCTAACCATCTCATCCTCTGCCACCCTCTTCTCCTTTTGCCTTCAATCTTTCCCAGCCTCAGGGTCTTGCCCAATGAGTTGGCTCTTCATATCAGGTAGCTAAAGTAACTGGAGTTTAGCATCAGTCCTTCCAATGAATATTCTGTATTGATTTCCTTTAGGATTGACTAGTTTGATCTCCTTGCTGTCCAAGGGACTCTCAAAATTCTTATCTAGCACCCAGTTTGAAAGCATCAATTTTTTTATGATCCAATTCTCACATCTGTACATGACTACTAGAAAAACTATAGCTTTGACTATATGGACCTTTGTTGACAAAGTGATGTCTTTGCTTTTTAATATGCTGTATAGGTTTGTCATAACTTTCCTTCCGAGGAGAAAGTGTCTTTTAATTTTATGGCTGAAGTCACTGTCTGCAGTGATTTTGGAGCCAAGGAAATAAGATTTGCCACTGTTTACACTTTTCCCCTTCTATTTGCCATGAAATGATGGGACTAGATGCCATGATCTTAGTCTTTGAATGTTAAGTTTTAGACCAACTTTTTCACTCTCCTCTTTCACCCTCATTAAGAGGCTCTATAGTTTCTCTTTACTTTCTGCCATTAGAATGGTATCTGCATATATGAGGTTGTTGATATTTCTCTTCACAATCTTGATTCCAGCTTGTGATTCATCCAGCCTAGCATTTTACATGATATCCTTTGTATATAGGTTAAATAAGCAGGGTGACAATATATAGCCACCTTCTTTACCAATTTTGAACCAGTCCTTTGCTCCATGTCTGGATCCATGTTGCTGTTTGACCTTCAAACAGGTTTCTCAGGAGACAGGTAAGGTGGTCTGATATTCCCATCTCTTTAAGAATTTTCCACAGTTTGTTGTGATCCATAGTCAGAGGCTTTTGTGTAGTCAATGAAGCAGACGTTTTTCTGGAATTCTCTTGATTTTTCTATGATCCAACAGATGTTGGCAATTTGACCTCTGGTTCCTCTAAGTTTTCTAAATACAGCTTGTTAATCTGAAAGCTCTTGGTTCATGTACTGCTGAAGCCTAGCATGAAGGATTTTGAGCTTAACCTTACTAACATGCAAAATGAGAACAATTGTGCACTAGTTTGAACATTCTTTGGCATTTCCCTTCTTTGGGATTGGAATGACAATTGACCTTTTTCCAGTCCTGTGACCCTTGGTGAGTTTTTAAATTTGCCAGAATTTCACTAAGGTGATAACATGCTGGTGAGGAAGGGTAGTAGCATGTTGAATATCTGGTAGTGGCCATCTTTTGTACTAGTAGTAGGAGATGCTCCCCAGGACCAAGGGTCCACCCATGATGAGATCTAGTGTATCAGAAGCTAGGGGCAGCACTTAACTTCAGAAGCAGAGTGGACAGAATTACCTTAAATGGAAGCAAGGTTAAATGGGCAGACCTGAAATGGCAGTTGAGGGGATAGGAGCTGGGTGCTGATGACCTTTAGAAATTTATTGCGGAGGCTCATAGAACACAATTCTAAAGGCAAGAAAGATGAGTCAACAATAAGAGAACTGCCTAATACATAAAAAAAGAGATAAAGAATGAATGAGCAGAAGTCTGAGATCAGGTGCCCTCATGAAAAGTCTCCATCCTTCTCTCAGTTCCCAGATTCATACCAGTTCTAAGACCAAGAACCCATCAACCAAAAGAGAGGCAAGATCTTTGTGAGGAAGGGCCCTGAAATACTGCAGCCTGTGTATAGAAGTGGTTTCTCCTTTCTTTCTTAAAGGGATCTTTGGTCATTAACTCAAGGAACTGTGCAAAGGACAAAGAGCCTGAGCTTGGCTTGTGAATGGTGTGGTGAGAGGGTACAGGCAGAAAATGGACTGCTGTTGCACCTTAGGCCTTACTTAGAATAAATAACCCCAAGTGACAGAAATGGAGGGATATCCTCCCAAAGAGCAGATCTTTGAGCTGTACTTCTGTTCATTTTCTTTGAGTGGCATGAAAAGTTGCCTGAGTGTACAGTCTCATGGGCAGTGGCAAATGACTTAGCTTGCTGGTCAGGGCCATTGAGAGGAGCAAGATTCCAAGACCAGAAAAAGGCAGTTCGAAGTAATAAGCAAGTGGCTGGATGTATGGGTAAAAGTGAAAAGTATTATGATCTCTGTACCACATATTACTGTTCATAAGACATCTGCTGAAAAAGAGGCATGGAATAATTAAGCCACAGAAGGATTTGACCAGTAAGTTTCAGCAAGCCTCTCTCCTTGCCCACTTCAGCGCTTAAACAATGGGAACATGAATAGGGTAAGCAAGGGAAGAAAGATGGAAGTTATATATGGACCTAAAAGCACAGGGATCTTCTTACAGAAGCTGATCTAGCTACCACTGCTCACAAGAACCTGCCAGGAACAGAATTCAGTATTGAATTCCTCACGTGGTACCAACCAAAAACTGATGACAAGTTGATTACATTAGGCCCTTTATATCCTAGAAAGGGGAGTATTCCATCATGACTTTGGCTGACTTGTATCTGCATGAGTTCGTCTTCCTGACTAGAGTGCCGCTACCAGAAGCCTCCAAGGACTCACAGAGCATATGAGAGATTGATGTAGGGTCTATCATAATATTGTCTTAAATTGAGGAACTCATTTTATGGCGAAGGAAGCATGGTTTAGACACATGACTGTGAGATCCACTGGTCCTAATCATACCATGACATTCAGAAGCTGTCTTTCTGATAAAGTAATGGAATGGTCTCCTGAAGGCTTACCTGAGGTACAACTTAGAGGTGACATCCTTCAAGGATAAGGAGGAATTCTTCAAGATATGGCATATACTTTAAATCAATGGTCATTATATGGTACCATGCTGCTGCTAAGTCACTTCAGTCATGTCCGACTCTGTGCGACCCCATAGATGGCAGCCCACCAGGCTCCCCCGTCCCTGGGATTCTCCAGGCAAGAACACTGGAGTGGGTTGCCATTTCCTTCTCCAATGCATGAAAAGTGAAAGTGAAGTCTCTCAGTTGTGTCTGACTTTTAGTGACCCCATGGACTGCAGCCTGCCAGGCTGCTCCATCCATGGGATTTTCCAGGCAAGAGTACTAGAGTGGGGTGCCATTGCCTTCTCTGATATGGTACCATATCCTCCCCACCCCAGATAGAATATATAGGTCCATGAAACACAGTAGAAGTAGGAGTGGTCTGCTTACCATTCACCCATTGACTACTTTGGAAATTTTGTTCCCTGTCTCTTTAACTTTAGACTCTGTAGGTCTAGAGTTTCTGATTCCAAGGGAAGGGATGTGTTTACTGAACTTTTATGCTATAGCTACCATCTTAACACTTTGCACTCCTTGTGCCAGTAAACCAATATTGAAATAAAAAAATATATTGTCTCTGGCAGGTATAATTAATGCTGGTCATCATGAGGAAGTAGAATTAATGTTACAAATCAGGATGGGAAGGAATATATTTGACACTTAGGCCATTCATTGGAGAACATTTGTTGTTATGCCTAAGCCCAGTTGTAATTTGAAAAGGTAATCAGAATTTAGAGCCCTTTGGGGCTTAGAACTCAAGTTCTAAGTCTATGCTGCCAGGCAAATCACCTAGACCAACAGGAGAGGAAGATCTATTGGTAATCCTAGACTTAGGCCCAATGGTGCAGTGAGAACTGTAGTTTTCTACTAACTCTTCTTGTAAGTTTTCCCAGAAATTGTGACTAACCAGAAAATCTTGAGAAACTGTGCCCAAATTGCGTAAATTTAATTAAGAAGTAAGTGGTGGATCTGAGTGTTTCAAATGGGACAGCAGTAAATACTGTTGGTGACTCACTCTTCTTTATTAGCCACTGCTCCCATCTCACATGTGATATCCTGTGATAGCTGCTGTGCGTGTTGGCTAATGACAGCTCACAGCTGTCCCTTCAGAGAACGGTGGTCAAACAGAGGCTACTGCATCCTGGACCTATGACCCACATGGGAAAGGATGAAGTTTTGCCAATGATTGACATTACTAATTTACTGAGTTAAGTTTCTTAATTTATACAAGTCAAGTAGAGGCCTGCCTTTGAAATGTCATTGGTTAGGACTGTTGTCCCAAATACCTGCAAGAGCCCTCTTGCTTGTTGACCTTCCTGTAGTCCATTCACCTCCAGTTCATCTTACAAACTATGTCAGATGCCTCTCTCTAAACCTTATGTTCATCATGTCAGCCTGCCCTTCAGGAATCTATAATGGTCATTCAATGTATACCACATTATGGCTGCTTATCATTACAGGTAAATTTAACAAATATTAGTTGAATATAGGCACTGAAGACACAAAAATGAATATGAAATGGTATTTATCTTCACATTGTCTCAGTCTTCAAGGGAATAATGGACTGCTTGTGTCTTAGAGGACCAAGCTTTGCCAATATTGGTATCCCCCAGCTCATAGAAGACAGTGTTACCTGAGAAGATTGGGGATAATCTAAAGAGGGAGATGAAAATTGACCCTCATCTTAATGTGAGAATAAGAGCTTTTTCTTATGTAGACTGTGGTGTTGAGAAGTGCTTTCTTTTCCTTTTAAACATTTTATCTATGTATTTGGCTGTGCTGGGTCTTAGTTTCAGCTTGTGGGATCTAGCTCCCTGATCAGGGACTCAACCTGGGTACCCTGCATTGGGAGCTCGGAGTCTTAGTCTCTGGACCACCTGGAAAGTCCTGCAAAGCGCTTTCAATGAAGAGATTCCAGTGTGAGCCTGGGTGTGGAGGAAAGGAAATGCAGTGAGTTCTTGAGTGATTGTGGCAGCAGCTCTCACTCCACTGCAGACACACTGAAAGGCTGGGTGACAATCATTTGTGAGGTATGATGTAAGTTGTTACTGATAATATTTGCATGCTGAGGTTTGTGACTGACTCATTTATAGAAATAAACCAAGAGAGAATTCAAAGCTCTCCCTGAAGTAATGTTAGTACTTTATTTTATTCTGATACCTTTTGTGTAGTAAAGATTTAGGTCTTTCCAGAAGAGAGGTCTGGCCACTGTTCCTGGCTCCTGGGAGTAATGTCTCTATTCTTATGTCACTCTGTTCCTGATTGGCAGGAGTGTCTTTGTTACTCATGATGGAATTCTCAGACCACATCTGACAGATTTATGCTAACAAGAGGATTCCTAGTAAATTTGTTTGATCAGGTGCTATCTGTCCAACTTTTTGGGGAATTGACGGTGGTTGAAGACAGAGTTTAACTATTTGGGTAATCAGTCAAATAATCATATTTACATTATGAAACCCAGTAAAAACTCTGGGTATGAAGCTTGCATGAGCTTTTTAGGTTGGCAGTACACTCTGTGTATTATTGCATATCAGTGCCATGGAAGGAAACGCATCCTGAGGACAAGGAAAGCTTTGCATTTAGGATCCTCCCTGTGTGCCTCTTCCTTTGGCTGAGTCTAACTTGTACCTCCCTGATAATAAGCCTCTCTGTGAGTACAACAGGAGCCAGTGAGTTCTGTGAGTCTTTCAAGTGAATTAACAAGCCTGAGAGTAGTTTTGGGAAACCCAATGTCCTAAATGAGGGTTGTGTGGAATCTTCCCTGTGACTTTATAGTTAGACCGTAACTAGCCCTCGGTCTCAAAATGCTTGGGCAGACTTGGACTCTGGAGAATTATACCTTTAATCTCATGGTTTGGCTCACTGTGGGTACTTTCTTGTTTGGAACAGAAGACGATAAAGTCAGTGTGCCAACTGATAATTATACATAACCTTGGGTCACACGTGAGCATGCCCTCCGTCCTGTGTGTCCTGCCCAGGGAGGATGTGTGTGGGTAGATGTGGTTACCAAAGTGGGTATTGTCTAAACCAGCAATTCTTATTTTATATAACAGTACTTGAAATGGACAGTCACATAGTCTGGTAAAAATCTATAATCTAGAAAAATCCTGATCATTTACTGCAAATAACACGGTATTTGAAATCAGAGACCTACCTTCTTGCTATGTGGGCTTTAGCTTCTTATTTAGTAACTGACTTTATTTCTTTATATATAAATGAGGGTAAAGTAAGGCATAATTTAGAGAATTATGCAGTTTAGATAGAAAATTCACAGCATATGAAAGTGTTTTAGAAAGCCTAAAATGTTGATGATGGTAGTAAATAACGAGGGTTTTGTTTCTCTTCTTCCATCAAATAGTCATACGACAAAAATTTCACCTTCTTCATGTTTAGTTAGTTTCCTTATCTGTAAAATAAGATCACTTCCACTTTTCTGAGTTCTTCTTAGAGGAAGATATTATCGTTATAATTTTTTTTTAGATATCAAAATTCTGATGTGTTTTCTTTTTTTTAAAGTAATTTCCTTCTGAAGCCCAATATTCCTGATAGAGAGGAGCAGTCATAATGAAAAATTGATCATTAGGTTTATAACTCTCTATTTGCCAAGACAAGCATCATAATCTGGGCCAAAAACATGCTCAATAGTGAGAGATATATGTTGCCTAAGGGAATGAAAAGTAATATCAAAATTTGCCAAGCAAGAACTTTCTAATTAACTATTAGAGGAGATATTAATTAACAAATCATATTCATATAATACTTATATAATTTTATACATCATTGGTTGTATTTTAAAGAAATATAAGGAATTAAATTGATATAATTTCATTGTTTCCTTAATTTCTTGTTTTCTTCTTCACAGGAGCCAAATACTTCCTTGTTTCCTTAATTTCTTCATGGCAGCCAAATTTTTGTATTTTCAGGGAAAAACAGGTTGTGGGGAAGAGACTCTGCAATTCATGATTAGCGATTCTGGGAACAAGATAAATTGATTCTTCCACTTAGCAACTCTTATACTTATTATAGTTGGATACTGTTTTGAGATAAAATATCTTTCCTTCTATTCTCACCTTTTCTTTCTCCTATTTTAAACAGGTGAGACACTGTTTATTGCAGTGAGTTTGTGGCAGAGTGGAAAGCAGCAAAAATAGCTTTCTGCAAAACAATTCCTGGCTTTTGTTTCACAAACCTAAAGCCCAGGAAGAAAAGAGAGTTATAGGTAGAGGCAGATGTCTTTAAGAAACTTAAAAGAGAAAGAATTATTTGAAATTAGAAAGAGATCCTGCATATGGAGAGGATTAAGAGGACAAGAGAGGTATATTGGCCTATCCTAGACAGGGCCTAGGGTGTGAACAGGCACTCTGACTGCCTAGTAGGCAGCAAGGCCCAGGGGGGAATAGCTGGATGTGATCAGAAGTCTCAAATCTCTACCAAGATTCCTGTTCTGCAAATTTGGCACAGAAACAGCAGAAGCTGGAACTGAATGACACATGTAGGCAGGGAAACTGTAAGAACAGGTACAAGATTAGAAGGCTCCCCTGCAAAAACCCCCAGTATGTTATCAGTGAATATGATCCTGCAAGTTTGATACAATCACAGTGAGGCCCCAAGGTTATCGCTACTGGAGACTAAGTATACCACCAGACAAGCAGGTACTGAATTTGAAATATTTTTAAATATCCAGAAAGACAAGACAGGCATTATTTCTAGTACGCCTGAGTCTATACTCAATATGATGAATAAAAGTTCACGATTCTAAACATTTCAGAAGTAATCAATATATTTAAATCCTCAAATATTTGTCCAAATCAAGCCCTTGGGGAAAAAACTGGTTAATTTCAAATTTTCCTGTTCCCCCTCCACCAACATCTCTATACTCTGCCATATAAGAAACAGTAAAATTAACAAAATCTGGGCAGCAATAGGAAGAAGGTGAGGAAGCCAAAGACCTAGAGAATGAATAATCTAGATGCTCCTTTAGTAAATTAAAATTAATTGGTAGCTTAAATGTTGAAGCAAAGGCTACTTTTTAGTAGAAATTGTTTTTATGATTTTTTTCCATATGCATATATGCATTGATACATATTTTATCATTCACTTAATGAAAATATCATCTTTCCCTGTCTTTTCTTTGGTGTTTTTACAGGTATATGCCTACAAACTTTATCCCAGAAAACATCAAGGCACTCACAGCCACTCTGCCAGTCCTATGACCTAGAAAGACTATTTTTTTTAGCTTTAAGTTTCAAAGAGAGAGAGATTAAAATAGAAAGTGAATTTCAAAACTGGTATGAATACCAATATGAGATGACCTCTCTTTTTTCCTCTCTAGACTATAGTGCCTCATTTTTAAATATATTCTCCCTTTCTGAGTCCTTTATTGTTTATCAACTCTAGCTAACTGACAGACACTATACTATACTTCAAGAATCCAAATCTAGGAAAACCAGGATGCCTGTCCTCAAAGAATTCAAGTCTCGGGAGCAGGCAAAACTATGTACATAACTAATTGTATAGACCTAGAGCAATCTGGAAATTAACATAATATTAGGAATATGTTCAAAGTTATCCCAGCAAAGGGCATGTTTGCTTCTTTCCAGAAGAATGAGTGAGTGGCAAGAAGGCATCAGGAAGAGATTCATATAATGGTTGTCTTGGCTGGTCCATGAGGAAAGGGATGTAGGAGTCAGTTGCATTTTAGGGTAAGAGTATTCCAGGCATAAAAACTTGCATAGCAAAAAGGCAGGGACACAAATGTGAAGATGCACGTAGTTTGGGGGATGTTGATGAAATAGGACGTGTATGTGACCCAGAGAAAGCAGCTAAGGCACCATACAAATGAGCTAATACAAGGCTGGAAAGATGAGTCTGGGTGTAAAATTACTTTAAGTTTCATTTCTAAGATTTCTTTTTCACTGTATGTCTATATATATTAGAGAAGTTGATAAATTTTAGGTAAAAATGAATGCATCATTTAAAAACTTCCTCTTTGGGCGTTTTAAGAACACAGGCAAGGCAGGTACAAAATTTTCCTTAGACCATATTTTATTGATTTGGAAAAGTATCACACTTTTGAAGCCATTTCTGTTTTGTGTGTGTGTGTGTGTTTAATTGAAGTACAGTGAATTTACGATGTTGTGTTCATCACTGCTATACAGCAAAGTGACTCGGTTATACATATACATCTGTTCTTTTTCATGGTCTTCTCCACTATAGTTTTTCACAGGATACTGAATGTAGTTCCCTGTGCTCTGTAGTAGGACTTTGATTATCCATTTATGTATACCAGTTTGCATCTGCTAACCCCAAACTCCCACTCCATCCCTCTGCCAACCCTTCCCTCTTAGATAGATTCATTTGTGTCATATTTTAGATTCCAGATATGTGATATCATGTAGTAACTGTATTTCTCTTTCTGACTTCACTTAGTATGATAATCTCTAGTTATGCTGCAAGTGGTGTTATTTTTTATGGCTGAGTAGTATTCTGTTGTATTGATATATTAATATATGTACATCTTCTTTATTCATCTGTTGATGGACATTTAGGTTTTTTCCATGTCCTGGCCATTGTGAATAGTGCTTTGACCATAGGGGTGCATGTATCTTTTGGAATTACAGTTTTGTCTAGATATATGCGCAAGAGTGAGATTGCTGGATCATATGGCAATTCTATTTTTAGTTTTCTGAGGAACCTTCATACTGTTTTCCTTAGTGACTGCACCAACGTGTATCCCCACCAACAGTGTAGGAGGGTTCTCTCTTCTCCACACCCTCTCCAGCATTTGCTATTTGTAGACTTTTAATGAGGGACATTCTGACTGATGTGAGGTTGTACTTCACTAGAGTTGTTTTTAATTTTTTTCTCATTAGCTATCTAATTTATACATGGTATCAATAGTGTACATATGTCAGTCCCAATTCCCCAATTCATCCCACTCCCCTGTTTCTCCCCTTGATGTCCATACACCTTGTTCTCTTTTTCTGTCTGTATTTCTGCTTTTCAAGTAAGATCATCTATATGATTTTTCTAGATTCCACATATATGCTTTAATATTACAACATTTTTCTTTTTCTGACCTCCTTCACTTCGTATTACAGTCTCTAGACATATACTCAGAGAAAATCATACTTCCAAAAGACCCTTGCAACACAGTATTCATTGCAGCGCTATTCACAGTTGCCAGAACGTGGAAGCAACCTTATTGTAGTTTTGATTTGCATTTCTTTAATAATTAGATATTGAGCATCTTTTCCTCTTTAAAGAAATATCTTTATAAGTCTTCTGCCCATTTTTAATTGTTTTTTTTTTTATTCAGTTGTATGAACTGTTTGTATATTTTGGAAATTAAGCCCTTGTCAATCTCGTGAAAGTGATAGTCATACAGTTGTGTCCAACTCTTTGTGACCTCATAGACTGTAGCCTGCCAGGCTCTTCTGTCCATGGAATTCTCCAGGCAAGAATACTTGAGTGGGTTACCATTCCCTTCTCCAGGGGATCTTCCTGACCCAGGGATTGAACCCAGGTCTCTTGAATTGTAGGCAGATTCTTTACCATCTGAGCCACCAGGGAAGCCATGGTTCACAAATAAAAAGCTTGTAAGTTTAATTAGATCCCATTTGTTTATTTTTGTTTTTATTTGTATTGCCTTGGAAGACTGAAGAAGCCTGGTCACTGTTAAAAATGACCACCTGGTCACTGTTAAAAATGACCACCATTTATTAAATCTTACCAATTTTGTTTTTATATGGCATTTCTGTTTCCATTCTTACCAAACACATGTACCCCTTCTCTATAATTAAGGCCATCTATACTTCAAGTATTGTGGCTGAAATAGCTTTGGAAAGAAATTCCTGATATGGGATTTTCTTGCTTTTCATTCTGTGCTACTTAGACTGTTAAAAAAGAAGTACAGTTATATGTCTGCCTTATGTAAGACAACTGCTTATACACACACACACAGGCATCAGTTCCACACCATATTTTTGTATTTTTCATTCCATTGAACTCATAGTCATTCTGTTTTTAACACTGAGTTGTAACCTCTGTAAAGACGAGAGCCTGACTTTACATGTGAGTTGGCTCCAGGGTGTCTAGAACAGTTCCGACAGGTAGGGTTTCATATTTGTTTGGTTGTTTGTTTTAACAAATGACTGCAAGGAAAAATGAATAGATTTAATATGGGTACAGGTTTATTCGGGCAGTTTAGCTGTTTCTGTTCAGTTCAGTCGCTCAGTCGTGTCCGACTCTTTGCAACCCCGTGAATTGTAGCACGCCAGGCCTCCCTGTCCATCACCAGCTCCCGGAGTCCACTCAAACCCATGTCCACTGTGTCGGTGATGCCATCCAACCATCTCATCTTCTGTCGCCCCCTCTCCTCCTGTCCTCAATCTTTCCTAGCATCAGGGTCTTTTCAAATGAGTCAGCTCTCCGCATCAGGTGGCCAAAGTACTGGAGTTTCAGCTTCAACATCAGTCCCTCCAATGAACACCCAGAACTGATCTCCTTTAGGATGGACTGGTTGGATCTCCTTGCAGTCCAAGGGACTCTCAAGAGTCTTCTCCAACACCACAGTTCAAAAGCATCAGTTATTCAGTGCTCAGCTTTCTTTATAGTCCAACTCTCACATCCATACATGACTACTGGAAAAACCATAGCCTTGACTAGACGGACCTTTGTTGGCAAAGTAATGTCTCTGCTTTTTAATGGTCATAACTTTTCTTCCAAGGAGCAAGCGTCTTTTAGCTGTTTACTTTTTATTGTTTTTGTTATTCCCTACCTGAGAGTAAGCACTTAAAAATAGAGTCTGAGAAATATGTGCAAATAATGGTGTAAAAATGTGTATAGGTGAAATTCTGAGTTCTGTTCCTCTGTCTGGAAAAAGTCATATAGCCTTTATTTATTTATGCACACACTAACTTAAAGTTCACATAAAGGAAATGATCTAGGCTTTATACATTTTCTTTGAGACTTGAAAACCCAGAGAAATTCCCCATAACACTCAGCAGATTTGCTGTGCCTGGCCTGGTTTGGAATGTTATTAAGTGCTTGACTCTTTCTGAGTGCTCTGCAATAATTTATAAATCGCTTTTCACAAAATCCTAAGGGAAAGGGAAGACGTACTATGACTATTTTTTTACATTTCCAAATAAAAAAGGAAGAAGGAAGGTTGGAGGAAAAAGAAAACTTATGGGGGTGCCTCCCACTGTCCCTCATTGTTTTCTTCTCTGGCTTTCCATGTCCCACTTAGTTTGTGACTTTTAGAAATGTCGGTGCATATTGACCTACACACGGAGAAGGAAAAATCGCTAGCATGTCTGCCATCACACAGAGTAGCACTGGTGTTTAAGGGGGCACACCCATCCATCCTAGCCTTCCTTGTCATCTCTGCTAAGTCAGGGATCCCCAACTTCCGGGATATAATGCCTGAAGATCTGAGATGGAGCTGATATAATAAGAGAAATAAAGAGCCCAATAAATGCAATGCATTTGAGTCATCCCCAAACCATTCCACCTCTTAGCCGGGTCTATGGAAAAATTGTCTTCCAGGAAACCAGTCTGCGGTGCCAAAAGGGTTGGGGAACCACAGCTCTAAACTACAGGCACTTAGAGACCTGGATTCCAGAACTGTGGAGTCTCTGATCCAGCCCTTCTGTGTTTGCCAACCTCCAACCTCTTTTTATTGTCTGCAAAAATAGGGCTCTTTCCTAAGTGACCCTCCTTTGGCTTCTGGCTGAAGCTATTCCTCCTGTGTCACCTGCCTCCTCACACCAGCTCTACAGAGGGCCTGGAGCGCTGAGGGGCTTCACTTTCCCCCGTGGCTCCCCTCTTCTGCTCTGATCCCCCTCCTGTGGTAGCTGACTTCCCAGACTGCTCCCTCCTGCTGAACTGGCTGTACTCTCCAATTCCTTTGCTCCTTCTGCTTCCTTTCTTTTGGAAGCTGGCTTTCTAGAAAGCTCACATAGGACTTTAATTCTCACATGTCTATCACACCACTCCTTGCTTGGAAGGGTCTCATGGCCTTTCTACAAACATGTAAAATAGTAAAGCCCTTCGTAGCCCCTGTACCTCATTCACACCCTCTCCTTTATCGGAGGTTATCCCTCCACCCAAACTCACAGTTTACTATGGACCTGCTGTCTTCCCTTCCATTTTAGAATCAAAATAATCATGGGTTTGTTAAGTACCTGATTTTCTTTAATAAAGAGAAAAATCATTTCTTGCTAACTAATCCCAGTGAGAATTTTGCTGAGGTAGGAGTGGGGGTTCTCAGAAAACTAGTGAGCAGAGTGGTCATAAAGAAGAACCACTTCCTATATTCAGCATCAGGGATTTATACAGGAAACAAGCGTCACCTCTGTTTTCCTTTTCTCCCTTGTAGACACTCGCTTTCAGGCTATGAAAAAATTTGCTTTGATACTTGAGTTCAGGTCTAGATTAAGGAATGAATCACAATGGACACTGCAGTTTTCTAGGACTTCATGGTAGTGAGACGAGGCATGACTGGGTCACGTCATTTGGCTTCGATTTTATTAATCAGTGAACAGCCTCAGCCAGTAGCACAAAGTGCAGTTCAGATTAGCACTTTGTCCTGATCTTTTCCTACTTATTAAATTATATCCTTATTGAATCACCTGTAATTTTGAAATGTTTTCATGCATATGCATTCATTCAACAACATATTGTCAAGTATTGTGGAATATTAAATTTATGGCCTTAATTTTTCACATCATTACAGTATATAATGCATCTTCATCCTTTTAATGGCCTAATGATGAAAAAGAGTTTTATCCTTCCTGACCTTTGACTTGGTCATACTTCTTGCTTTGGACAGTGAAAATGAGTGCTCATAAATTTAAGTAGGGCCTTGCTTGTACTTCTGCCACTTCCAAGAAAAGAATAACCACTGTCTCTTCATTCAGTGGGTTTCAGAATGTGGTACATGGGGTGCGTGTGTATGTCTGTGTGTGTACACACATGCATGAAATATATATGTATATGTGTGACTATTATTCTCCCAAAAGAAAGCTGGTCACTTTGCCATTTATGAGAACATGGATGGAGTGCATGTATCTTTTATTCTTTTTTAAAATTTTTATTTTACGGTAGTAAACAATGTTGTTAGCATCAGGTGTACAGCAAAGTGATTTAGCAATGCACATGCATGTATCTATTCTTTTTCAAGATTTTTTCCCATTAGGTTATTATAGATATTAAGCAGAGTTCCTACTGTGCTCTCCAGTAGGTCCTTGTTGGTTATCTATTTTAAATATAGCAGTGTGTACATGTCAATCCCAAACTCCCAATCTATTGCTCCCCCCAGTAACCATAACTTCATTTTCTAAGATTGTAAATCTATTTCTCTTTCATAAATAAGCTCATTTGTATCATTTTTTTAGATTCAGCATGTAAGTGATTTCATATCTGTCTTTCTCTGACTCACTTCACTTAGTATGATAATCTCCAGGTCCATCCATGTTGTTGCAAATGGCATTATTTTGTCCTTTTTAATAGTTGAGTAGTATACCAATGTGTATATGCATGATTTCTTCCTTATCCATTCATTTGTCAATTGACATCTAGGTTGCTTCCATATGTGGCTATGTTACATAGTGCTGTGATAAACAACTGGCTGAATGTATCATTTTGAATCACATTTTTCTCTGGATATATGCCCAGGAATGGGATTGCTGAACAACCGCTGGATCATCAAAAAAGCAAGAGAGTTCCAGAAAAACATCTATTTCTGCTTTATTGACTATGCCAAAGCCTTTGACTGTGTGGCTCACAATAAACTGTGGAAAATTCTGAAAGAGATGGGACTACCAGACCACATGACCTGACTCTTGAGAAACCTATATGCAGGTCAGGAAGCAACAGTTAGAACTGGACATGGAACAACAGACTGGTTCCAAATAGGACAAGGAGTACAGCAAGGCTGTATATTGTCACCCTGCTTATTTAACGTCTATGCAGAGTACATCATGAGAAACGCTGGGCTGGAGGAAGCACAAGCTGGAATCAAGATTGCCGGGAGAAATATCAGTAACCTCAGATATGCAGATGACACCACCCTTATGGCAGAAAGTGAAGAGGAACTAAAAAGCCTCTTGATGAAAATGAAAGTGGAGAGTGAAAAAGTTGGCTTAAAGCTCAACATTCAGAAAACGAAGATCATGGCATCTGGTCCCATCATTTCATGGGAAATAGATGGGGAAACAGTGGAAACAGTGTCAGACTTTTTTTGGGGGCTCCAAAATCACTGCAGATGGTGACTGCAGCCATGAAATTAAAAGACGCTTACTGCTTAGAAGGAAAGTTATGACCAACCTAGACAGCATATTCAAAACCAGAGACATTACTTTTCCAACAAAGGTCCATCTAGTCAAGGCTATGGTGTTTCTTCCAGTTGGACTGTGAAGAAAGCTGAGTGCAGAAGAATTGATGCTTTTGAACTGTGGTGTTAGAGAAGACTCTTGAGAGTCCCTTGGACTGCAAGGAGATCCAACCAGTCCATTCTGAAGGAGATCAGCCCTGGGATTTCTTTGGAAGGAATGATACTAAAGCTGAAACTCCAGTACTTTGGCCACCTCATGTGAAGAGTTGACTCATTGGAAAAGACTCTGATGCTGGGAGGGATTGGGGGCAGGAGGAGAAGGGGACAATGGAGGATGAGGTGGCTGGATGGCATCACCGACTCCATGAATATGAGTCTGAGTGAACTCCAGGAGTTGGTGATGGTCAGGGAGGGAGGCCTGGCGTGCTGTGATTCATGGAGTCGCAAAGAGTCGGACACGACTGAACGACTGAACTGAACTGAACTGATGGTAGCTCTATTCTTAGTTTCTTTTTTCTTTTTTTTCTATATTAAAATATTTCATTTTATTTTTGTGATTAAAATAATTTATTGCAGTTGAGTTACAATGTTGTGTTAATTAATTCTCTATAGCAGAGTGATTCAGTTATACATATATATATATATATATGTATATATACACACACATACCTTCTTTTTTATATTCTTTTCCATTATGGTTTATCATAGGATAGTGAATGTAATTTTTTGTGCTATATGGTAGGACCTTGTTGTTTATCCATTCTCTATATAAAAGCTTGCTGCTGCTGCTGCTGCTGCTAAGTCACTTCAGTCATGTCCAACTCTGTGCGACCCCATAGACGGCAGCCCACCAAGCTCCCCCGTCCCTGGGATTCTCCAGGCAAGAACTTACATCTGCTAATAACAAACTCCAACTCAGTCCCTGCCTCAACTCCCTCACCTTTGGCAACCTCCGGTCTGTTTGTATGTCCATGCTTCTGTTTCTGTTTCATGTGTGTGTGTGTGTGTGTGTGTTAGTTGCTTAGTCGTGTCCGACTCTTTGCAACCCCATAGACCGCAGCCCCACCAGGCCCCTCTGTCCATGGGATTCTCCAGGCAAGAACACTGGAGTGGGTTGCCATTTCCTTCTCCAAAAGGAACTATAGAAAGAAAGAAAGTGAAGTCACTCAGTCATGTCTGACTCTTTGCAACTCCATGGACTGTAGCCTATCAGGTTTCTGTTTCATAGATAGCTATATTGTGTCATCTTTTAGATTCCACATAAAAGTGATCTTATATGGTATTTGTCTTTCTCTTTCTGACTTCACTCAGTATGATAATCTCTAGTTGCGCCCATGTTGCTGCAAATTACATTATTGCATCTTTTTATGACTCAGTAATATTCCATTAAATGTGGGGCTGAGTAGTCTTCCATTGTCTAAATATTTACCACATCTTTAATCTTTGTTTTTATTTTTATAAGTTTTATTAGAGTATAGTTGGTTTACAGTGTTGCCTTACTTTGAGATGTACAATAAAGTGGATCATTTATACGTGTGTATGTGTGTGTGTGTGTGTGTGTGTATATATATATATATATATATAGTTGTTTTTGTTCAGTAGCTAAGTTGTGTCCTACTCTTTGCCACCCCATGGACTGCAGCATGCCAAGCTTCCCTATCCTTCACTATCTACTAGAGTTTGCTCAAATTTATGTCCATTGAGTCTGAAATGCTATCTAACCATCTCATCTACTTCCTTTTTCTCCTTTGGGCTTCAGTCTTTCCTAGCATCAGAGTCTTTTCCGATGATTCAGCTCTTTGCATCAGGTGGCCAAAGTACTGCAGCTTCAGTATCAGTCCTTCTGAAGAATATTCAGATTTGGTTTCCTTTAGGATTGTCTGATTTGATCTCCTTGCTGTCCAGTGAAGGGACTTGTGTAACTCAATGAAGCTATGAGTCATGCCATGCAGGGCCATACAATTTGGATGGGTCATAGTGAAAAGTTCTGACAAAATATGGTTCATTGGTAGAAGGATGGCAAACCACCCTAGTATTCTCACTGCAAGAACCCCATCAACTGTGTGTGTGTGTGTGTGTGTGTGTGTGTATCTCCACTTTTTAGATACTTTTCCCATATAGGCCATTATAGAATATCAAATAGAGTTACAGAAGCTATACAGTAGGTCTTTATTAGTTATCTATTTTATATATAGTAGTATGTATATATGTCAGTCCCAATCTCCCAATTTATCTCTCCTCACCCCTCCTCACTGGTAACCATAAGTTTGTTTTCTATATCTGTAGCTCTGTTCCTGTAGATAGTTCATTTGTATCCATTTTTTAAGATTCTACAAATAACTGATATCATATGATATTTGTCTTTCTCTGTCTGACTTATTTCACTCAGTGTGACAACCTCTGAGTCCATCTATATTGCAGCCAATGGCATTATCTCATTCTTTTTAATAGCTCAGTAATATTTCATTGCATAATATCACATCTGCTGGAGAAGATTCTTGAGAGTCCCTTGGACAGCAAAGAGATCAAACCAGTCAATCCTAAAGGAAATCAACCCTGAATATTCATTGGAAAGGCTAATGATGGAGCCAAAACTCCCATACTTTGGCCACCTGATGCGAAGAGCCAACTCATTGGAAAAGACCCTGATGCTGGGAGAGATTGAGGGCAGGAGGAGAAGGGGGTGACAGAGGATGAGATGATTGGATGGCATCACCAACTCAGTGGACTTGAGTTTGAGCAAACTCCAGGAGGCAGTGAAGGACAGGGAAGCCTGGCGTGCTGCAGTCTTTGGGGTTGCAAATAGTTGGACATGACTGAGTGACTGAACAAGAACTATATGTGTATCATGTCTTTATCCATTTACCTGTCAGTGGATGCTCAGACTGCTTCCATGTCTTGGCTATTGTAAATAGTGCTGCAGTAGATATTGGGGTGCATGCATCTTTTCAAATTACAGTTTTCTGTGGATCTATGCTCAGGAATGGAATGGATCATATGGGAGCTCTGTTGTTTTTATGGAACTTAAATACTGTTCTGCGCAGTGGATGTAATTTTCATTACCACCAACAGTGTGGGAGGGTTCCTTTCCTCCACACCCCTCTCCAACATATGTTGTTTGTAGATTTTTTGATGATGGCCATTCTGATCAATATGAGTGATACCCCACTGTAGTTTGAGTTGTATTTCTCTAATAATTAGTGATCTTGAGTGTCTTTTTGTGAGCCTCTTGGTCATCTGTATATCTTCTTTGGAGAAATGTCTATTTATATCTTCCCATCCACTTTTTAAATTGAGGTGCTTGGTTTTTTTTTATATTGAGAGGCATGACCTGTTTTCATATTTTGAAGATTAATCCCTTGTCAGTTGCTTCATTTGTAAATATTTTCTCTCATTCTGAGGATGATCTTTTCATTTTGTTTATGATTTCCTTTGCTGTGCAAAGGCTTTTAAGTTTAATTAGGTCCCATTTGTTTATTTTTATTTTCATTATACTAGGAAGTAGATTGAAAAAGATCTTGCTGTGATTTATGTCAAAGAGTGTTGTATTTATGTTTTCTTCTGAGAGTTTTATAGTATCCAGTCATACATTTAGGTCTATAGTTCATTTTGAGTTTATTTTTGTGTTTTGTTAGGAAGTATTCTCATTGCATTTATTTAAATATAGCTGTCCAGTTTTCCCAGCACCATTTACTGAAGAGACTGTCTTTTCTCCATTGCATATTCCTGTCCCCTTTATCATAGATTAGGTGACCATAGTGTATGGGTTTACCTCTAGACTCTCCTGTTCCATTGATGTACATAATCTGTTTTTGTGCCAATACCATGCTGTTTTGATCACTGTAGCTTTGTACTATATTCTGAAGGCACAGAGCCTGATTCCTTCAGCTCTACTTTTCTTTTTCTAGATTGCCTTGGATATTCATGATCTGTTTCTAGTTCCATACAAATTGTAAAATTTTTTGTTCTGATTCTATGAAAAATGCCATTGGTAATTTGATAGGCATTGCACTGAATCTGTAGATTGTCTTGGGTAGTATACTCATTTTGATAATACTGATTCTTCCAATCCTAGTCATGGTATATCTTTCCATCTGCTTGTGTCATATTCAATTTCTTTCATCAGCATCTTATAGTTTTTGAGTATGGGTCTTTTGCCTCCTCAAGTTTATTCCTGGGTATTTTATTCTTTTTTATGTGATGGTAATTAGGGTTTTTTTTTCTTCTTTAATTTCTCTTTCTGACCCTTTGCTGTTAGTGTATAGAAGCGCAACAGATTTCTGTGTATTCATTTTGTATTCTTCAAATTTACCAAACTTACTGATGCGCTCTAGTGGTTTTCTGGTAGCATCAGGATTTTCCATGTATTGTGTCATGTCATCTGTGAACAGTGACAGTTTAACTTCTTTTACAGTTTGGATTCCTTTTACTTCTTCTCTGATTGCTATGGTAGGACTTCCAAAACTATGTTGAATAAAAATGGCAAGAGTAGACATCTTTGTCTTATTCTTGATCTTAGAGGAAATGCTTTCAGTTTTTCTCCATTGAGTATGATGTTAGCTGTTGGTTTGTCATACATGACGTCTATTATGTTGAGGTATATTCCCTCCGTGCCCATTTTAGGGAGTGCTTTTATCATAAGTGGGTGTTGAATTTTGTCAAAAGCTTTTTCTGCATCTACTTAGATAACCATATTTTTTATTCTTTAATTTGTTTATGTGGTGTATCACACTGATTGATTTGTGGGTGTTGAAAAATCTTTGCATCCTGGGAAAATCCTATGTAACGATGGTGCGTAATCCTTTTAATGCGCTATTGGATTTGGCTTCCTAATATTTTGTTGATGATTTTTACAACTATGTTCATCAGTGATATTAGCTTGAAATTTTCTTTTTTGTGTGATGACTGTCTGATTTTGGTGTTAAGATGATGATGGCTTCCCTCATAGAATGAGTCTGGGAATGTTGCTTCCTTTGCAATATTTTGAAGTAGTTTCTCAAGGCTAGGTGTTAATTCTTCTCTAAGTATTTTAAAGAATTCACCTATGAAGCCATCTGGTCCTGGACTTTTGCTTGTTGGGAGTGTTTAAATCGCAGTTTCATTTTTAATACTCATGATTGGTCTGTTCATATTGTGTGTTTCTTCCTGGTTCAGTCTTGGAAGACTGTACCTTTCTAAGAATGTGTGTGTTTCTTCCAGGTTGTCCACTTTATTGGCATATAGTCACTTGTAGTAGTTTCTCACAATCCTTTTGTATGTCTGCAGGGTCATAATTTCTCCTTTTTCATGTCTAATTTTATTGATTTGAGCCCTCTCCCTATATGTCTTGATGAATTTGACTAAAAGTTTATCAAGTTTTTTTTTTTTTAATCTTTGCAAAGAACTAACTTCATTCATCTTTTCTATTTCCTTGTGTCTGTTTTATTTATTTCTGCTCTGATCCCTAATGATTTCTTTACTAACTTTGGAGGGTTTTGTTCATTTCTCTTGAGTTGCTTTAGGTGTAACTTTAGGTTGTTCATTTGAGATTTTTCTTTCTTCCTGAGGTAAAATTGTATTGCTCTAAACTTCCCTCTCAGAACTGATTTGCTGTGTCCCATAGGTTTTGCATCCTTATGCTTTCATTTTCATTTGTTTCTAGGTATTTGTAAATTTCTTCTTTGATTTCTTCAGGGATCCATTGGTTATTTGATAGCATATTGCTTAACCTACACATAGTTGTGTTTTTTAGTTTCTTTTTTTTCTTTTAGTTTATTTTTATCTCATAGTGTTGGGTGGGAAACGATGCTTGATGTGATTTCAATTTTCTTAAATTTATTAAGGCTAGCTTTGTGGCCCAGCATGTGATCTATTCTGGAAAATGTTCCCATGTGCCCTTGAGAAGAATGTATATTCTGCTGCTTTGGAATGGAATGCTCTATAAATATCAATTAGTCCCATTCAAGTCTAAGGTGTCACTTAAGGCCTGTGTCTCCTTAGTGATTTTCTGTCTGGATGATTTGTCCATTGACAAAAGTGATGTGTTAAATTCCCCAACTATGACTATGTTACTGTCAATTTCTCCTTTTATGGCTGTTAGGAGCACCTCAATATATATGGCAACTACTATGTTTGGTGCATAAATATTTATAATTATTATATCTTCTTGAATTGATCCTCTAATCATTATGTAGCATCCTTTGTATCTTCTAACCATCTGTATTTTAAAATCTCTTTTTTTGATATGAATATTGCTACTGCAGCTTTCTTTTGATTTCTGTTTACACTGAATACCTTTTCTCATCCCCTCACTTTCAGTCTGTATGTGTCGCTAGATCTGAGTGTGTATCTTGTAGATAGCATATATATGTCTTATTTTTTTTTAATCCATTCAACCAGTCTGTATCTTTTGGTTGGAGCATTTAATCTGCTTACATTTAAGGTAATTATAAAAATTTATGTTATTGCCATTTTGTTAATTATTTTGGATTTGGTTTTGTAGGTCTTTTCTTTGCTTCCTCTTTTGTTCTCTTCTCTTGTGATTTGATGACTAACTTTAGTGTTGTGTTTGGATTCCTTTTCATCTTTTGTGTGTGTATCCATTATAGATTTTTACTTTGTGGTTACCATGAGGGTTTAATATAGCAGTCTACATATAAAGAAGATTGTTATAAGTTTCTGGTCTTTTAATTTCAAATGCATTTCCAATATTCTGCCTTTGTACTCTCCTTATGATTGCTGGTTTTGATATATTTGTGTATAGAAAATTTCCTCCCTTTACTCTATGTTTGTTTTTCCAAGTGAGCTTTTCCATTTGTAATTTTCTTGTTTCTAGTTATGCCCTTTTCTCTTCCTCCTAAAGAACTTCCTTTAGCTTTTGTTGACAAACTGGTCTGATGGTTCTGAATCCTCTTAGCTTTTGCTTGTTTGTAAAGCTTTTAATTTTTCTGCCAAATCTGAATTGCAATCCTTGTTGGTTATTCTTGGTTGGAGGTTCTTCCCTTTCATCTCTTTAAATATATTGTACCATTCCCTTCTGGCATGCAGAGTTTCTGTTGAGAAATAAGCTAATAACCTTATGGGAATTCTCTTGGGTATTATTTATTGCTTTTCCCTAACTGCTTTTAAGATTTTTTCTTTGTCTTTAATTTTTGTCAAATTGATTACTTTGTGTCTCAGTGGGGTCCTTCTTGGGCTTACCCTGCCTGTGACTATCCGCACTTCCTGGACTTGGGTGACTTTTCCTTTCCTATGTTAAGGACATTTTCAGCTATTATATCTTCGAATATTTTCTCAGGACTTTTCTCTCTCTCTTCTCCTTCTGGTACCCCAATAAAGTTAATACTGGAGCATTTAATGTTGTCTCAGTAGTCTCTTTAGACTGTCTTTATTTTTTTCCATTCTTTTCTGTTTCATGGCAGTGATTTTCACCACTCCGTCTGCCAGGTCACTTATCTGTTCTTTAACCTCAGTTATTCTGCTATTGATTCCTTTTAGTATATAGTTTATTTCAGTTGCTGTATTGTTAATCTCTGTTTGTTCTTAAGTTCTATCTCTTTGAGGAGATACTAGAAATGTTTAACAATTTGTGCCTCCCTTCTTTTTCTGACACCTTACTACTACTACTACTACCACCAAGTCACTTCAGTCATGTTCGACTCTGTGCGACCCCAGAGACGGCAGCCCACCAGGCTCCCCCGTCCCTGGGATTCTCCAGGCAAGAACACTGGAGTGGGTTGCCATTTCCTTCTCCAATGCATGAAAGTGAAAAGTGAAAGTGAAGTCGCTCAGTCGTGTCGGACTCCTAGCGACCCCATGGACTGCAGCCTACCAGGCTCCTCCGTCCATGGGATTTTCCAGGCAAGAGTACTGGAGTGGGGACCATTCTTATTATCATTCCTCTGAGTTCTTTTTCATGTAGATTGCTACTTCACTTAGTTCTTCTGGAGTTTTACCTTTTTCCTTCATCTAAGCTACTTCTCTGCCACCTCATTTGTCTAACTTTCTGTAATTTTGGTTTCCATTCCACAGGCTCAGGGTTGTAGTTTTTTTCTTCCTTTTGCTCTCTGCTCCCTGGTGAGTGAGGCTAAGAGGCTTATGCAGGCTTCCTGGTGGGAGGGACTTGTCCCTGCCCTCTGGGCTGTCAGAGCTGTGTCTTATCCCTTTGCTGGGCAGAATCATGTCAAGGGGTGTGCTTAGCAGGCAGGCATGTGCTCAGAAAGACTTTAACACATTATTGACCAAGGGGGTTTTGCAGAAACTAATGCCTGTGGCCACTGATATGTTCTGTAAGTGAATATTAAAATACCGGGGTTTGAGTAAATATCAACAACCTTTTTTACATTTTCTGTATTTATTTGAAACTTTGTATGTGTCTTACTAAAGCATTCTAATATTTTGTTAGAGTGAGATAGGCAATATAGCAGGCACTTCTGTACAAGGAAACACAACATCTATTACAACTATACCATGTTTGCTTTCCCCTGTAAGACCAAACTCTACACTTTCTGGCAGCATTTCTTTTAGTCCTGTGGGTATTATTTCCCCTAGAATGAGTTTATTTATTTTACTTGATAGTCAACAAGGTGGGTCTTTGTGGGGAGCTCTTTTAGAAATGCCACAGTTAGGACCAGGTATGGGACTACCACTACATTCACCACAATGGTCAGTTACCCATTTTCTACCTACTGCTAACAAAAATTGTTTGTAAATCATTTCATTCTGTGCATTAAAGCGACAATAAATTTTAAATGCATTGAATAAGCTGTGATTACCCAAATAGAAACTCACTTTCTTATACCATTATCAAGTTTTCTGGAGGATGTTGAAGTTTGTCAGATATTGATCAGATCGATCAACTGCTTTCATGTATTTATTATAGTCTAATATACAAGTGGTCTTAGTTATTTAATGGCCAGTCCTCTTATCTTCCTTTCCTGTAGATGCTATGGCAGCATCATGAATAATTATCACCATGCAGGCTAGCCACTTGTCTTTCCATATAAGAAGAATTTCTTTACCTTTCTGTAAGAATGTCATTTCTCTCCTTTTTGATTTCAGATTTATCCTTTAATTGGTTTGGTAGACAATGATTCTCTCTTATAGTCCCACAAACTCTGGTTTTATTTTTCAATGGTATTTCAGATATGGACAAACTGTTGTAATAATTGTCATGGTAAATATGGTGCCATGAACCAAGATATGGTTGTAGGACTAATAATATTCTTTCTTACAGTTCCCTTCCTTTATCCATGTAAATCTCAAAGTTGCATGTATATCATCACTTTTGCTAACACCCTGATCAAAATTCCATATTTCATAAGTTTCCAGAATTATAGGTTTTGAATCTCAATCATCTTCACCACTTTATCTTTCCCTCACCAAGTGATAGCTCTTGTTAGGGATATATAGGTCGATTGAAATTTTGGTAGGAAATAATCTAAAAGAGGTTTAACCTTTGAAATTATGTCTGCAGGAAGTAGATTCCAAGTTACTGTTAAAGTGAAGAAATGTCACTATTTGTTCAAACCTTCTTCTGGTCATAATCTTTAGAAAGATACTTGTTTCAAGTAAAGGGATCAGTTGAACAATATCCTTTCCAGTGTTACTTTCTTATTTGTGCCATCAAAATTGGTAATCCAAGAAACTTCTTTATGTCACTGTTGGTTACATCAGTCCATTTTTAAAGCCTTATCATACTTTTTATATGGTTTTTCATTCTGTTGATGATATAAATTTGTTTGAGAAGCAACCAACTCGAAAAAGTCGTTACCAAAAATTAATTCTGTTATTTCACTAATACTTTGTGGGTTATTACATTCAATAGTTACACCTGACACACTGTAGAATCTAACTTTTGTTGTCTTCAGTCCACTGTGCTGTAGAAGCACAGGCACATTCTCCAGCATTGGGAGTTTCATTTTCAGTATCAGAATCAATGACTGAGGCTTTTTGTATTTTTATTAGTCTAATAGTCACATTGCCTGAAGCACAACTAGATTTTGAAGAACTATCATCTTCTGAGACACTAGTATATATGTTGCTTGGACTATCAGAGAAAGTGTCTGCATTAAATTCATCGAATAATTATTTTTCACTCAAAATTTCACAATGCATCATTTTTGAAAATTTTGCTGTAATAAGCTTGTGTTTATAATATACACAAGCTTGGGACAAACACCTGACAGCAAAACGTAGATGATAATGACAATCATAAGTTGTAAAATGAATGTTTGATCAATTTTAAGCTCTAACAGCTTCACACAGTGATGTTTAAAATCATATTGATATGTCTGTAGTCAACAATGTGATAAGCAGCCTGTCTGCTGATGGGTGGGGCTGTGTTCTCCCTCTGTTGGGTGTTTGGCCTGAGGCATCCCAGGACTGGAGCCTACAAGCTATTGGGTGGGGCCAGGTCTTGCTGAGAAAAGTGGCAGCCTCCAGGAGGGCCCACACCAACGAAGAACTCCTCGGAACTACCGTTGGCAGTGTCTTTGCCTCCACCGTGAGCCACAAGAGACCCCCTCATACTAGCAGGTATGTCTGGCCCAGGCACTTCTGAGGTCACTTCTTTTTATCCTGGTTCCTCATGTACTGGAGACCTTGTGTATACCCTCCAAGAGTGGAGTTTCTGCTACCCTCAGTCCTATGGAATTCCTGTGATCAAACCCTGCTGGCATTCAAAGCCAGAGTCTCTAAGGCCTCCTCCTCCCATGCTAGATTCCCAGGCTGGGGACCCTGATGTGGGGCTGAAAATTGTCATTCCTGTGGGAAAACTGTGATGAAATTACTTTTTACTTTGTAGGTTGCCCACCCAGCATGTATGGGATCTGATTTCTCAGGATTGTGCTCCTCGTACCATCTCATTATGGTTTCCTTGTTTTGGAATGTAGCATATCTTTTTTGGTAGTTCCAGCATTTTTTTGGTAGATAGCATTTAGCAGTTAGTTGTTATTTTGGTGTTTTTGTAAGAAAAGTTGAGCTCACATCCTTCTACTCTGCCATCTTGTCAAATGCAGACTGGAGTGAATGTATCTTGAGGGCATTATGCTAAATGAGGTAAGTCAGACAAAGAGAAATACGTTCTAAGTATGACATTGCTTATATGTGGCCTCTAAAGATGCTGAACGCAGTGAAAGAGAGACTAGAACAGTGATTACCAGGGGCTGGAGGGTAGGAAAAATGGAAAGATGTTGATCAAAGGGTACAAATGTTCAGTTATAAAATGAGTACATTCTAGGAAAATAATGTACAGCATGGTGACTATAGTTAACAATACTGTATTATATACTTGAAAGTTGCTATAAAAGTAGATCTTAAATGGTCTCACCACAAAAAAGAAATGGTACTTATGTGATGTAATGCTAATGCTATGTTGGTAATCATTTCACAATGTGCAAGTGTATCAAATCAGTACATTGTATGCCTTCAGTCAGTTCAGTGGCTCAGTTGTGTCCGACTCTTCATGACTCTATGGACTGCAGCATGCCAGGCTTCCCAATCCATCACCAACTCCTGGAGCTTGCTTAAACTCATGTCCATTGAGTCGGTGGTGCCATTCAACCATCTCATCCTCTGTTGTCCCCTTCTCCTCCTGCTTTCAATCTTTTCCAGCATCAGGGTCTTTTCAAATGAGTCAGTACTTTGCATCAGGTGGCCAAAATATTGAAGTTTCAGCTTCAGCATCAGTCCTCCCAATGAGTATTCAGGACTGATTTCCTTTAGGATTGACTGGTTTAATCTCCTTGCAGTCCAAGGGACTCTCAAGAGTCTTCTCCAACACCACAGTTCAAAAGCATCAATTCTTTGGTGCTCAGTTTTCTTTATGGTCCAACTCTCACATCCATACATGACTACTGGAAAAACCATAGCTTTGACTAGATGGATCTTTGTCAGCAGAGTAATGTCTCTGCTTTTTAATATGCTATCTAGGTTGGTCATAGCTTTTCTTCCAAGGGGCAAGTGTCTTTTAATTTCATGGCTGCAGTCACCATCTGCAGTGATTTTGGAGCCCCCCCAAAATAATGTCTGACACTGTTTCCACTGTTTCCCCATCTATTTGCCATGAAGTGATGGGACGAGATGCCATGATCTTAGTTTTTTGAATGTTGAGTTTTAAGCCAGCTTTTTCACTCTTCTCTTTCACTTTCATCAAGAGGCTCTTTAGTTCCTCTTCACTTTCTGCCATAAGGGTGGTGTCATCTGCATATCTGAGGTTATTGATATTTCTTCTGGTAATCTAGATTCTAGCTTGTGCTTCATCCAGCCTGGCATTTTGCATGATGTACTCTGTATATAAGTTAAATAAGCAAGGGGACAATATACAGCCTTGACATACTCCTTCCCAATTTGGAGCCCGTCTGTTGTTCCGTGTCCAGTTCTAACTGTTGCTTCCTGACCTGCATACAGATTTCTCAGGAGGCAGATAAGGTGGTCTGGTATTCTGTTCTCTTTAAGAATGTTCCACACTTTGTTGTGATCCACACAAATTCTTTAGTGTAGTCAATGAAGCAGAAGTAGATGTTTTTCTGGAACTCTCTTGCTTTTTCTATGATCCAATGGATATTGGCATTTGATCTCTGGTTTCTCTGCCTTTTCTAAATCCAGCTTGAACATCTGGAAGGTCTTGGTTCATGTATTGTTGAAGCCTGGCTTGGAGAATTTTGAGCATTACTTTGCTAGCGTGTGAGATGAGTGCAGTTGTTCGTTAGTTTGAGCATTCTTTTGCATTGCCTTTCTTTAGGATTGGAATGAAAACTGACCTTTTCCCATCCTGTGGCCACTGATGAGTTTTCCAAATTTGAGTACAAGGAGTTTCCTTGGCATACAAGGCCTTGTTGTATGCCTTAAACCTACACAATGTTATATGTCAATTATATCTCAATAAACCTGGAATTTTTTTTTTAAAATTAAACTTTAGAGAATACAATGTATTGTACAGAGGTGCCCTAGCCAACCCACAGATCTGCAGATTTAAGCAGCACCCTCTAAGATGACCCATGGATGCTTGAATGAAAAGTCAATAATATTACAGCCACTGAGTTTTGAGATGGTTCACTATGTAGTGCAGCATCTTTTTAATAATAGTTGATTAACAAAGTCTCTAAAAGCTAGGGGCATGAGACATAAAGCCAAATACATGAATTTTAACCTCCCCAGGTTTACAGTTTATCAACAAAGATAGGTATATAAGCAATAACATAGCAATAAAGTAGTTTTGCAAAGAGGTATGGAAAAGCACCTGGGAACACAGAGTTGGGAATACCTCATTTTGTTGAAAAGTTCAAGGAAAGTTGTCCATAAAATAAAATAACATTAGACTATTTGGATAAAGAGGGGAAAGGAAGAGTTATGATATTCCAGGCAGGAGAACAGAGACAGTACAGGGAGCCACTGGTTGAATTAAGCATGTGCAGATCACAGAAAATCCAAGGGATCTTACCAGAGCTGTAGTGAGGGGTGCTAGTATGTATTGATCTGTAAAGGGTGCTGAAGCAGTGCAAGAATTAACAAGAAATAGAGGGCCAGTTAACAAGAGTGAGGGAACCCTCATATAACTGGGAAAATAGAAATTGATCTCATTACTGCCAATGTAGACAGGAACCTCAAGTGGGGAAAATAAATCCTTGCAGCATTGACTTCATTGACCTTGGTTGTACTAAATAACATGTTGAACAATTGTTTGAAGATTATCAGTTTGAAGGACTGCCAAATCATTTGGCAAAGAGAGATGCCAAGTCTTGATCTGGCCTTGGTTCTTAGAGATTATCTAAGTCAACATTTTTATCTTATGGATGGGAAAACTATGACTCAGAAGATTAAAATTTACTCAAAGTAAAAAACCAGAACCCCAGTCTGGTTAATCATTCCTGACTTCCTTCCATCATACCATACTTCCTGCCATAAATTTGCTGTAGTATGCGGGGAACTAGAAAATCTGCACTAATGGAAGAATCAGAGAAGCTCAAGAAAGAAGTAGGAGATTTAAGAGAACAGAGAAGTTATACATGCATGGAGACATCCATAATATTATGGCATATTTCATATGCATGTTGGAAGTTTACATGGAGCTTTAGACTAAGACCTACATAATGGCAATGCCCAAGATAAGCTCTGGTTCTGGGAAAGACTCTTATTGTAGGGATAAAAAGGGATGGGGCAGAAATTGATAGATGCAGCTCCAAAGGAACATACCTAATCAGAAAGAAGCAATAGGACTAAGCTCTTACTTGGTTCTAACAGAACAGTAGGCTGTAAGATGCCTTCTACTCAGACACACACAAGGAAGAAAACTGGACCCAATAAACAGATATAGTCTGGAAGTAGTATCCTTCTGGGAAAAGCTAGAAGATATAAAGGTACTTACTCTATGCTTTTCTTCTTTTGAACACATCCAGTATCTTCTTTAAGGTTAAATATTTCAGTAGAGGAACCACAGCCCTCTTCTATAGCATGATAGAATATTATCTACTCTTACAAGTGGTTTTAGATCCCTTCAAAGATTTCTTGGGAGCAGAGAACTGGTTTTTCCTAAACCACAAAACCCCCCAGTGGTGTATATTATAGTGAGGTACAGTGAATGAGGGCTTCCCTGGTAGCAGGTCAAGAAACAACAGTTAGAACTGGACATGGAACAACAGACTGGTTCCAAATCAGGAAAGGAGTACGTCAAGGCTGTATATTATCACCCTGCTTATTTAACTTATATGCAGAATACATTATGCGAAATGCCAGGCTGGATGAAGAACAAGCTGTAATCAAGATTGCCGGAGAAATATCAATGACCTCAGAAACGCAGACACCACCACCCTTATGGCAGAAAGTGAAGAACTAAAGAGCCTCTTAATGAAAGTAAGAGAGGAGAGTGAAAAATTTGGCTTAAAACCCAACATTCAGAAAACTAAGATCATGGCATCTGATCCCATCCCTGCATGGCAAATAAATGGGAAAACAATGGAAACAGAGACTTTATTTTGGGGGACTCCAAAATCACTGCAGATGGTAACAGCAGCCATGAAATTAAAAGACATTTGCTCCTTGGAAGGAAAGCTATGACCAACCTAGACAGCATATTAAAAAGCAGAGACAATATTTTGCCAACAAAGGTCCACCTTGTCAAAGCTATGGTTTTTCCAGTAGTCGTGTATGGAAGAGAGTTGGACTATAAAGAAAGTTGAGCACTGAAGAATTGATGCTTTTGAACTGTGGTATTGGAGAAGACTCTTGAGAGTCCCTTAGACTGCAAGGGGATCCAACCAGTCCATTCTAAAGGAGATCAGTCCTGGGTGTTCATTGGAAGGACTGATGGTAAAGCTGAAACTCCAATACTTCGTCTGTGTGATGTGAAGAACTGACTCATTGGAAAAGACCCTGATGCTGGGAAAGACTGAAGGCAGGAGGAGAAGGGGACAACAGAGGATGAGATGTTTGGATTGGCATCACTGACTCGATGGACATGAGGTTGAGCAAGCTCCAGGAGTTGGTGATGGATTGGGAAGCCTGGCATGCTGCAGTCCATGGGTCGCAAAGAATCAGACACGACTGAGTGACTGAACTGACGACTGGTGGCTCAGCTGGTAAAGAATCCACCTGCAATGCAGCAGAACCCAGTTCGATTCCTGGGTTGGGAAGATCCCTCGGAGATGGGATCAGCTACCCACTCCAGTACTGGGCTTCCCTGGTGGCTCAGATGTAAAGAATCCACCTGCAATGCAGGAGACCTGGTTTCAATCCCTGGATTGAGAAGATCCCCTGGAGGAGGGCACGGCAACCCACTCTAGTATTTTTGTCTGGAGAATTCCCATGGACAGAGGAGCCTGGCAGGCTACAGTCCATGGGGTCACAAAGAGTCAGACACAACTAAGTAACTAAACACAGCACACTGAATGGACAGCCTATTAGCATTAACTGAGGAAAAGTGCCCCCATATTGGGGCATATGCCTTCCTGTTACTGTGGCCGATTCACTTCATATGTAAGGTCGATTCCCTGCCTTCACCACGTATGTCTAGTGGAACTGATGCAGGTTCTGAACCCTCATCTAAATGAAAGCTGAATCTTCAATAAGTTAAGTCTCCACAAAAGTCAATACTGGTTCATTCCAAGAGAAATGACCTAGTTTGGGGTGAGTAAAAATAGAAATTATGAGGAACTGCTGTCAATACACTATAATGTTGACTTTCTAAAAAATGTTCTTTTTCCAGAAAATAATTGAGGTTAATGAAAACATTCATTGGGCTTCCCCTGTGACTTAGACAGTAAAAAATTCACCCACAATGCAGGAGTCTCTGGGTTGGGAAGATCCCCTGAAGGGAATGGCAACCTACTCCAGTATTCTTGCCTGGGAAATCCTATGGGCAGAGGAGAAAAAAGTGGAGGCAAGCAGGAGTATTTAAATAATAGATATATCTAGAGCCTACAGATACAGGTGTATCTCTAAGACTAAACTTCTGCTTTGGGTTCTTATGAGACTGGTGAAGCCCAATAGGTAACCTGTATATTTTAAACGTACCCCTAAAACAACCACAGAAAAGTTCACTCACATCCCCGTTTTGTCTCTAGGTTTCAGCCTCAGTGTTCTGTGCTAATTAAACTTTCTTCAGTAAGTGCTGTTTTCCCAGCTTTATCTGATGTTTCTGTAAAAAAGGCACACATGGCTACCTCAACAGGGCCGACCTTAGTGATGCTGCCCTGAATCACTCTGGGATCATTCCACCACGAAGTCAGATTCCGTTTATCTTAAAACTACCAAGATGGTAGACTTTCTTCTCCCCAAGGGTAGCTCCCAGCATGACTTCCTTAGAAAGGCCCATCCCTTTCATCCTTTCCCTGACACTACCTCTTCATGGCTCTTCTGTTCTTTTCTTTTATGTCTTCTTGACCTCTTCTTACCCTCTTGAGTTTATTATTCTCCATCTTTGTCCTTAAATTTGTTTTCTTCCTTGATGTTCCTTTCATACTAACCAGGGTTCTTGACTTTCTCCAATCAATAGAAATAGACTAGACGCCAGACAAGAAATTCAGTCAAGGCTTTATTGGGTCTTCTGCATCAGCTGCAGGAGGGAGTGAAAACAAGTAACAGGGACCCTTGCTCACTCCCCGAGGCGGGGGGCAAGCTTGTGCCTTATACGGGGTGAGGGTAGGGGTGTGTTCAGGGCTCAGGCTAGAGGGGTGGCTTATGTGGTTTGCCTACCCTTTTGTGGTGTTGAGTGGAGTGGGGCATGCACAGAACCCTGCTTTTGCTCCCAATACCCAGATTTTTGCTCTTGGCTCTTCAGAAATAGCATTTGGGTGTTTTTTGTCTCTGTCTCTTGTGGTTCAGAATTTGCCCCAACTGTGGTGCATATAGTTATTTTCAGTCCCATATAGTTTTTGTAGTTTGTTGCTGGGGGAGAGGTGTGTGCAGGCACAAGCTTTGCGGCACTGCAGCAAAGGGTCCCAAGCCTGTCTCACCTTGACAGTTAAATGACTTCAATGCCATGAAGTTATTTGATAATTAGGTTAATATCTTCTGATTTCTCCTCTTTCCTAAGTTTTTGACCCACATTTCTAATCATCTGCTAAATATCACTACTTAGCTATTTCACTTACTCATGAAACCTGATAAGCCAAAATGGAACTTACTGTTTTTCTACACAAATTTAGTCCTCACTGTTTTCATTAGTGTTTCATGGATTTGAAACTTCAGCACTCCCAATGATTGTTTTCATTCTCTTGCTTCATGAACTCCACAATTGAATCCAGCCACTTTCTTAGCACTTTTGAATCTGCATTTTAAATATTCCTCTCATCTACCCTCTTCTCTCCAATCTCATTGCCAGTATCACAGTTCAGGTTCTTATTATTTCTCTCAGGTTATTGCAGGAACCTTCTAATGGAAGCCTCCTTTTATATGAACTCATTTAAAATATATGGTCAAAATTATTTCTAAACAATGCACATCTCTGATACTGTCGGTCTTTCCTTTTCCCTCAGATACCTCAGTGTAGCTCTTTTACATTCTTTAGCCTAACTTTTAAAGCATTTAGGCTCTCCATGATCTCATTCCCAAGCTTATTTGCCACTAATTCTCCTCATATAACCACAAGATAGGCTAATCATAATCTACTGGCTTGTTATTTGCTAGGATATAAAGCTGAAAGGTAGATGTTATTATTATATTGGTTGTTCTGTTATACATGTTCTATCCCATCATCATTCTATATCCAGATACTAATAATTCTGCAGGGCCTGACTCATTTGCTTCCTTTTTTTATGTCTTTGCCTGTTTTAATATTGGCCTCATTGATTAATTTAGGAAGCATTCCCTCTGCTTCTACCTTCTGGAAGAGATTGTAGGAAATTGGTATTTCTTTTTTCTCTTTTTTTAATTTATTCTTTTTTTTTTTTTTCTATTGCTTTACAATGTTGTGTTAGTTTCTGCTGTACAATGAAATGAAGCAGCTGTATGTATACTTATATCCCCTCCCTCTTCCTCCTCCCCCCGCACCCCACCCCTCTAGGTCATCACAGAGCACCGAGCTGAGCTTCCTGTGCTCTGCAGCAGCTTCCCACTAGCTATCTGTTTTACACATGTAAGTATACAGATATCAATCCTAATCTCCCAATTTGTCTCTCTCCCCTTCCCTCCCACTGTGTCCATACATCCATTCCCTACATCTGCCTCTCTATTACTGCCCTGGAAATAGACTCATCTGTACCATTTTTCTAGATTGCTTGTTTTACTCTTTCTTACTTCATTCTGTATGACAGACCCATCCACATCTCTACAGATAACCCAATTTCATTTTTTATGGCAAGTATTTCCATTGTATATCACATTGTATTTCCATTGTATATCACATTGTATATCACATCTTCTTTATCCATTCATCTTTCATTGGACATTTAGGTTGTTACCATGTCCTAGCTATTTTGATAGTGCTGCAATGAACATTGGGGTACATGTGTTTTCTTGAATTAATGGCTTTCTCAGGGTATATGCCAGTAGTGGGATTGCTGAATCATATGGTAGTTCTACTTCTGGTTTTTTAAGGAACCTCTAGTTTTAAGAACCTCCATACTGTTCTCCACATAGCTATATCAATTTATATTCCTATCAACAGTGTAAGAGGGTTCCCTTTTCTCTACACCCCCTTTAGCATTTATTATTTGTAGCTTTTTTGATGATGGGCATTCTGATCAATGTGAGATGATACCTCATTGTAGTTTTGACTTACACTTCTCTGATAATTAGTGATGTTAAGCATCTTTTTATGTGCCTCTTGGTCATCTGTATGTCTTCTTTGGAGAGATTTCTATTTAGGTCTTCTGCCCAGTTTTTAATTGAGGGTTTTTTGTTTTTTTCTTTTTTTGACATTGAGCTGTATGAGTTGTTTGTATAGTTTGGAGATTAATCATTTGTCCATTGCTTCATTTGCAAATATGTTCTCCGAGTCTGAGTGTCATCTGTTCATTCTGTTTATGGTTTCCTCTGCTGTGTAAAAAGTTTTTAAGTTTGATTAGGTTGCATTTGTTTGTTTTTGTTTTTATTTCCATTACTCTAAGAGGTAGATCAAAAAAGATTTTGCTTTGGTTTATGTCAAAGAGTGTTCTGCCTGTGTTTTCCTCTAAGTTATTTTTTACATTTTAATTTTGTTGGAGCTTTTACAATATTGTTAGTTTCAGGTATACAGAAAAGTGATTCAGTTATACATACACTCATTCTTTTAGATTCTTTCTCTTATAGGTTATCAGAGAATACTGAGTAGAAATATTGTGCTATGTACACCGGGTCCTTTTTGGTTATAGATCTTACATATGATAGTGTGTATGTACTTATCCCATGCTCCTGGGATAAGCACATATCCCTCCCCTCATATTTCTCCTTTGGTAACCATAAGTTGTTTTCTAATGTCTAATCTATAAGTCTGCTTCTGTTTTGTAAATAAGTTCATTTGTATAGTTTTAAAAATTAGACTCCTCATATGAGTGATGTCATCTATTTGTCTTTGTCTTACTTCACTTCGTATGATAATGTCTAGATCCATCCATGTTGCTGAAAATGCCATTTTTGTTCCTTTTTATGACTAATATTCCATTATATATATATGTACCATATATTCTTTATCCATTCCTCTGTCAATGGACATTTAGTTCATCAAGGATTTAATATCCAGGCCAAATTAACTTTAAGAATGAAGGTCACAAATAAACTTTTATAAATATGCAAGAACTTACATAATACTGTTTCCATAAAGACTTCCAAAAAAATCTACCAGAGCTTCAAACAATCAAAAAGACTTCCATGTCTTGGCTATTGTTAATAGTGCTGCAATGAACATTGCAGTACATGTGTCTTTTCGTATTATGGTTTTCCCTGGATATATGCCTGGATAGCTGGATCATATGGTAGTTCTATCTTAAGATTTTTAAGGAAACTCCATACTGTTCTCTATAATGGTTTACCAATTAACATTCCCACCAGAAGTACAGGGAGGGTTCCATTTTCTCCCAACAATAAATGCTGGAGAGGGTGTTTTGGCCATTCTGACCGGTGTTTCTGCTTTTATTTTTATTAATTTTTATTCATTCTTTATTTCTGCTTTTTGGGGTTTACTTTATCTTTTTTTGTTTGGTTTTTGAGCTGGTCTTCTATTTACTTTTAAGAAACTTTCTATTGGTATAGATATTTAATACCATAGGATTTTTGCTGATGACTATGTTAGTTCTATCCCACATTTTGATGCATCTTTGTACCACTATAATGATTTATAATAAATTTTACAATTTTTATATTACCCCTTGACCCATGTGTTGTTTATGGCATGCTTAAAGTTTTTCAGGAGGAAAAGACTTTCTTTTTTTTTTTTTTTTAAGATAAGGAGTTTAGTTTTATTTTATTTTCTCTGTGCATTTGCCAAACACTTAAGGGGTTAGCACCTTAGCCCCTTGGAGGTACAGCAACTCAAGGAAGAAAACAGATATTGGGAGGCTATAACAGGAGGAAAAGACAATGAGACATCACTGAGGGAGAGGGCCTCAGAGGGGAACTGGAGGCTGGGGAGTGGATCAGGTGGAGGGAGGGGCCCCTACGTAGCCATACGGTAGAGGTCGTGGAGGGCCAGTGTATCCCTTCTAAGAGTTTTAGAGTGCTTCCTTTTTTGTAAATGGTTCCCACAACTGGAAATAACTCCCACCCCAAAATTCAATAGTATTTTTCTGTGCCTATGTCTTGTATATTTTGGCTTATTACATGTATCTCTCCTAGACCATAAGCTCCTAAGAGCAGAACTATTTCTAGTGAACAATGTATTCCTCAGAGAAAATACTCCAGAGCCAATAACTAGATGTTCCTGCCAAAAGCCAAAATACAACAAAAGTTTGCTCAATGTATCAATGAGTAATCATAGCTAACTTTTTTTTTTTAGAGGAGTAGATACTTGGTGTTTCATGGAAGTGTGACTTTATTCTCCAATCTCTTATCAAAATGGTTAAGTACCTTGTCTAAGGTCAGACATTAAATATCAAGTCTAAACTCTCAAGAGATGGCAAGAGTGAATGTCGACATTCTAGGAATCAGCGAACTGAAATGGACTGGAATGGGTGAATTTAACTCAGATGACCATTATATCTACTACTGTGGGCAGGAATCCCTCAGAAGAAATGGAGTAGCCATCATGGTCAACAAAAGAGTCCGAAATGCAGTACTTGGATGCAATCTCAAAAACGACGGAATGAGCTCTGTTTGTTTCCAAGGCAAACCATTCAATATCACAGTAATCCAAGTCTATGCCCCAACCAGTAACACTGAAGAAGCTGAAGTTGAACGGTTCTATGAAGACCTACAAGACCTTTTAGAACTAACACCCAAAAAAGATGTCCTTTTCATTATAGGGGACTGGAATGTAAAAGTAGGAAGTCAAGAAACACCTGGAGTAACAGGCAAATTTGGCCTTGGAATACGGAATGAAGCAGGGCAAAGACTAATAGAGTTTTGCCAAGAAAATGCACTGGTCATAACAAACACCCTCTTCCAACAACACAAGAGAAGACTCTATACATGGACATCACCAGATGGTCAACACCAAAATCAGATTGATTATATTCTTTGCAGCCAAAGATGGAGAAGTTCTATACAGTCAGCAAAAACAAGACCAGGAGCTGACTGTGGCTCAGACCATGAACTCCTTATTGCCAAATTCAGACTGAAATTGAAGAAAGTAGGGAAAACCACTATACCATTCAGGTATGACCTAAATCAAATCCCTTATGATTATACAGTGGATGTGAGAAATAGATTTAAGGGCCTTGATCTGATAGATAGAGTGCCTGATGAACTATGGAATGAGGTTCATGACATTGTACAGGAGACTGGGATCAAGACCATCCGCATGGAAAAGAAATGCAAAAAATCAAAATAGCTGTCTGGGGAGGCCTTACAAATAGCTGTGAAAAGAAGAGAAGTGAAAAGCAAAGGAGAAAAGGAAAGATATAAACATCTGAATGCAGAGTTCCAAAGAATAGCAAGAAGAGATAAGAAAGCCTTCTTCAGTGATCAATGCAAAGAAATAGAGGAAAACAACAGAATGGGAAAGACTAGAGATCTCTTCAGGAAAATCAGAGATACCAAGGGAACATTCCATGCAAAGATGGGTTCGATAAAGGACAGAAAATGTTATGGACCTAACAGAAGCAGAAGATATTAAGAAGAGATGGCAAGAATACACAGAAGAACTGTACAAAAAAGATCTTCATGACCCAGATCATCACAATGGTGTGATCACTGACCTAGAGCCAGACATCCTGGAATGTGAAGTCAAGTGGGCCTTAGAAAGCATCACTATGAACAAAGCTAGTGGAGGTGATAGAATTCCAGTTGAGCTATTCCAAATCCTGAAAGATGATGCTGTGA
Source organism: Bos indicus x Bos taurus (assembly GCF_003369695.1). Taxonomy (NCBI): domain Eukaryota; kingdom Metazoa; phylum Chordata; class Mammalia; order Artiodactyla; family Bovidae; genus Bos; species Bos indicus x Bos taurus. Next base: position 20,726,550 of record NC_040081.1, on the reverse strand, counting down.
AAGTGCTGCACTCAATATGCCAGCAAATTTGGAAAACTCAGCAGTGGCCACAGGACTGGAAAAGGTCAGTTTTTATTCCAATCCCAAAGAAAGGCAATGCCAAAGAATGCTCAAACTACCACACAATTGCACTCATCTCACACGCTAGAAAAGTAATGCTCAAAATTCTCCAAGCCAGGCTTCAGCAATATGTGAACTGTGAACTTCCTGATGTTCAAGCTGGTTTTAGAAAAGGCAGAGGAACCAGAGACCAAATTGCCAACATCCGCTGGATCATGGAAAAAGCAAGAGAGTTGCAGAAAAACATCTATTTCTGCTTTATTGACTATGCCAAAGCCTTTGACTGTGTGGATCACAATCAACTGTGGAAAATTCTGAAAGAGATTGGAATACCAGACCACCTGATCTGCCTCTTGAGAAACCTTTATGCAGGTCAAGAAGCAACAGTTAGAACTGGACATGGAACAACAGACTGGTTCCAAATAGGAAAAGGAGTTCGTCAAGGCTGTATATTGTCACCCTGCTTATTTAACTTCTATGCAGAGTACATCATAAGACACGCTGGACTGGAAGAAACACAAGCTGGAATCAAGATTGCCAGGAGAAATATCAATAACCTCAGATATGCAGATGACACCACCCTTATGGCAGAAAGTGAAGAGGAACTAAAAAGTCTCTTGATGAAAGTGAAAGTGGAGAGTGAAAAAGTTGGCTTAAAGCTCAACATTCAGAAAACTAAGATCATGGCATCCCGTCCCATCACTTCATGGGAAATAGATGGGGAAACAGTGGAAACAGTGTCAGACTTTATTTTTCTGGGCTCCAGAATCACAGCAGATGGTGACTGCAGCCATGAAATTAAAAGACGCTTACTCCTTGGAAGCAAAGTTATGACCAACCTAGATAGCATATTCAAAAGCAGAGACATTACTTTGCCAACAAAGGTTCGTCTAGTCAAGGCTATGGTTTTTCCTGTGGTCATGTATGGATGTGAGAGTTGGACTGTGAAGAAGGCTGAGCACTGAAGAATTGATGCTTTTGAACTGTGGTGTTGGAGAAGACTCTTGGGAGTCCCTTGGACTGCAAGGAGATCCAACCAGTCCATTCTGAAGGAGATCAGCCCTGGGATTTCTTTGGAAGGAGTGATGCTAAATCTGAAACTCCAGTACTTTGGCCACCTCATGCGAAGAGTTGACTCATTGGAAAAGACTGTGATGCTGGGAGGGATTGGGGGCAGGAGGAGAAGGGGACGACAGAGGATGAGATGGCTGGATGGCATCACTGACTCGATGGATATGAGTCTCAGTGAACTCCGGGAGTTGGTGATGGACAGGGAGGCCTGGCGTGCTGCGATTCATGGGGTTGCAAAGAGTCGGACACGACTGAGCGACTTATCTGATCTGATCTGAGACTCTCAAAATCATACTTTGAGCATAGACCTCCTTGAGCTCCCATTCTATATATTCACCTTCCTTCTCTATATTTCCATGTGAGTGTTTAACACTTGTTTGTGTCACAGCTCTAATACCTGTATCTCTTGCAGTCCATTCTCTTCAATTTGGTATTTAGATTATCATGGACTCATACCAAGACTACTGAATTTACTTAATAACTAGTCCCTTTGCCCCATACTTTTATTCAAGTTGTCTATATTTATCTTTCTATATCATACTTGTAGTTTCTGTTACCATCTTGTTCAAATATTTTCAGTGGCCCCATCTATGAATATAAACCTATCATCTCTATCTGGCAACCAACAAATTGGTCTCAACTATGTCTCCAATAAACTTCTCCAAATAGTCCTCAACTTGTAGCCACTACACCAGAAAAGCTAGTCTCTTCATTGCATTTGAATATACCATGTTTATTTCTTCAGGAATTATACACAGGGTTCTAGTTCAGTGGCACACCGTTCTTATTCTGATCCACTTACCAGAACTTAAAAGTGACTGCGTAATTTATCTTCCAAAAGGGGACTCTTGGGGGAAGGGGTTGGTGAGGCAGATAAGAAGAGAAGTGATTACTCAGGGACTCTCTCAGGTAAAGCAGTATGTACAATTAACCTATTAATATCTATATATCTCTTCATGTCTGTATCAAATCTCACCTTTCCCCCAAAGTTTTCAGACTCCCGAGGCTTAAGTAATCATTTTACATTCTTAGAGCACACACAAGCAAAGCACACACACACAAGCAAAGCACACACAAGTCAGAATCCTAAGACAAAGACCCAGCTCCTCTGCTTATTAACTGTGTGGTTAGGAGCAGGCCACTTAACTCTTTGGGATTCTGTCCTCATTAGTAAATAGCATTATTTTGTCCTCATTTCTTATCCTCCCTGTAGGAGGATGATACGTCCATATTCCTCGCCTTGTAACTTTGTGTTGCCCTCCACTATGCATAGAATACACTTCTTCCCATTGATGTTGACCTTGGCCTTGTGATTTGATTTGGCTGATGGGAGGTTAGGAAACAGGACATGAACAGATGTGTTTCCATGGTTTCATTTGCCTGCCTTTGTGCTCCTGTGATCCACTCTGAGGATAACATGTCCCAAGAAGCTGTTACTTTATCCTGGGCCTTAGAATGAAGATGTAGGATGGAAGCATGGAGTCGAGAGTAATCCTCTCAAAGCCAGGCAAGTCCAGATGAGATCAAAGAACCAAAACCAACCTGCAATCAAGAGAAGGTCAAGAGAAAAAAAACTTGAGGTTATAAGTCACAGACACTTGGGGACTGTCATGTAGCTAAATTTCAGCAAAAACTGAATAATGTAAAATTTTTATATACTTTTATAAAGCTCAGTATAATTATATGATAAATGATTTTAGGAATTGAAAATCAAAATTCAAATATTATTTATGGTCATGCTCTGTAAAATATTAGATAAGACCATTATTTAGTATATATAATTATATAATTATTTTTATATGATTTGTATATAATTATATATAAGATATTACATAAGAATAACAACTATAAGAGAATTATATAAGAAATATAATTGTTTCACGTATTTGCCAAAATACTTTGCCTAGGGCCTCACAGGTCCCAGATACTGGGACGTGTTATACAGTTACTATTGCTGCTCCTCCTCTTAAGTATGTTACTTTGTGTCTCTTTTTTCTCTTTTAGATCTTTATTTCTTTATATATTCACAATGCAGTATAAGATATTAAAAGGGTGAGACCTGCCTAGACGGCATCTTTAACCCTCAAAGCTTTAACTTCTTTGCTTATAAAGTAACCACATAATAATAGCACAGTGATTGTCACATCTTAAAGCACCCAGTAAATAGTGGCTTTTAATTACATTATCCATATCTTTTATCCTATCCAGAAATTTCTAAGCAGAGTTCTCAGACAAGCCTATGTTCTCTAGACAAGTGTAATTCTCTTTATTGTAAACAGACATACATATAGACACCCCTAGAACTCACATAGAACTCACAAGATTTTCCATAATTATGTGGGATAAAGGTGACAGGAAAAAGATATCTTGGAAGTCCTGTGTCCTCTCTTTGCTCTGTGGCCTTGTTCCTGATATTTCCAATGCCCTGAAATAATTCACATCTCTATTTACCTAACTAATGCTTAATCAATCTTCTGAGTTCTGCTTTTAGAGGACTCTGCTGAGTCTAGGTTAGGCATCTCTTATAAAAGAGCTTTCATAAAATCCTGGTGGAGGGCACTTAAACAAGGAATCGAAACTGCATTTTGAATTGTCAGTCTTCCAAGCTGTACTATAAGGTCTTGGAAGGCACAGGCCATGTCATTACTTTTCACCAGCACCTACCACAGTCTTGACACATACTAAGTGCTTAAAGACATAAGATAAAGAATACCAAGGAAGAAAGGAGGGAGAGAAAGAAAGAAGTAGAGACAAGAAAGAAAGGAGGAAGGAAATGAAAGGTTATTTTCATTTCCTTTCTTCCCTGTAAAGAATGTTCAAAGAACAGGACAGTTACCATAGCATCATCAAAAACTCATTTCCACCCAAATCTACATTTTGCTTCAAATCCATGTCAGCGTGTTCTCTTCCTCTCATCAGAGTAATAGGGTGTTTATTTTAAAATGCCAACTCATCATAAAACCTATTTGGGGCAAAATGAAGCAAATGGACTAAGGAAGATTGACTGAAATTCCCACTTCTCCTCTGGTTCTCCTACTTCCTGTTCATTTTAGGAAAAGGCTCTGGTCTGTTTAAAAAAGGAGGGAGGGTCAGGGGGCACCTCTAGTAAGAACACAAACAGAACATGTGTCTCATCTGCTTTTTAAAATTATGAACAGGAAGTTTTCACCATCATTCATTTAAAATAATTATGCTTCATTTTTATGGATAAGAATTAGAAAGGAGAAACCCAGATCTGGTTAGTAATAGGGGGGAAAAGATAAAAAATAAAGCAGTAGAAAGAATAGAAGAAGCAGCCTTAATGTTTGTTCAGAGCTGTTTTAATCCTAAACTCTAAAGTCTCCCTCTGAGTATGAACAGGAGACAGATCCAAATGATTCTAAGATGTATCCTGAAACTGAGGATTGGGACTGGAATGATATCCCTCTGGAATTTGGTGAAATTGAGTTGGAATTAAGATATGGTTATTAAGCCAGCAGTTCACATCTTCAGCTAAAGGAACAGTAGATCAGACATTAATCAATAACAAAGTCACAGGCTTCACTGTTCTTAAATAGATGAGTATTAGAGAAGACTTCTCTGTGCTGCCTTTTTCTAATTTTTTAATAACCATCTTCAAAACTGATTCAAAGAATTCAAAGAAAAATAACAATTGGACAAAAATGAACTCAGCAATTTTAATTGTCCACATAGGCCATAAAAATTGATTTTTCTAAGGGACCACTACCTAGGCCATTGGCTATAAAATACACAGAAATCCCTAGAGATGATATGTTAATGTACATTAATTTCTGCTATATAGATGGACTGGGTTTTCTCCATACTTCATTGGTGTGTACCTGGCAAACGGAAGTCTTTCAACAAATGTTAGTAAGTAAATGTTGGAAAAAAAGTTGAAAAGTGTTAGTCGCTCAGTTGTGCCAGACTTTTTGTGACTCCATGGACTGTAACCTGCCAGGCTCCTCTGTCCATGGAATTCCCCAGGCAAGAATATTGCAATGGGTAGCCATTCCCTTTTCCAGGAGATCTTCCTGACCCTGGGATTGAACTCCAGTCTCCTGCATTGCAGGCAGATTCTTTACCATCTGAGCCACAAAAGTGAAAGTGCGAGTCCCTCAGTCATGTCCAATCCCACAGCCTTGGAATTCTCCAGGCCAGAATACTGGAGTGGGTAGCCATTTCCCTCTCCAAGGATCTTCCCAACCCAGGGATCGGAACCCAGGCCTCCCCCATTGCAAGCAGATGCTTTACCAGCTGAGCCACCGGGGAAGCAGTGAATAAATAAACACAAGAGTGAATGAGTGATCTTATTTATCATTAGGGCCAGGGCTCTGGCTGAATCCCCACTTTTTGTGTGAGCTTTGTGATTCTGAGTGAACTCATAACTCAGGAGTTGGTGATGGACAGGGAGGCCTGGCGTGCTGCGACTCATGGGGTCGCAAAGAGTCGGACACAACTGAGCGACTGAACTCAACTGAACTGAGCTGAACTTGCACTCACAGTTGACTTCTCTAAAAGACGTGTGAAACTTGATGGAGGCAGACTCACAAAGGAGGACGGTCACTTCTGCTTGCTACCCGACAAACTAAGCTACTTGTCTAAACCAATTCTGCAGCAACAAGTGCTCAGTGGATGGGGAAGACAGACGTACTGATGGCTGCCTGGATGCATCACAGGACTGGGTTGCCTCTCTAGCCCATTGTTACATTTATTGCTGGCAATGTAATTAATTGGCCTACTCCTTGTTTTTCAATTGGTCACCCTCGATGCACAGCTGCGCTGGAGGTTTTGCTAATCGTGCCTGGGACCGGGAGTGTGCTCCGCGGGGCCAGCGCTGCAGGAGGCGGAGGGTCGGGGCTAGGTTGTAACGTCACCGCTGGGCCGCTCTGCAGAACCCCGGGCTTCTCTCTCTCCCAGAGGCTCCAACAGGCCTCCTCACACCCGGGAAACACGGCTTTTTTTTTTTTTTTTCCCCTGAGTGTTCGTCTTTCTGAAGTATGATACAGTGAAAACAAAACAAAACACTTCTTAGTTTCCTTTTCCAGTAAGAACTTCTTAAATATAGACTGAAATGTCAGCTTTAATAACCACTGTAGAAAATGATTGCAGTAGCTCCATTAGATTTTATCCAAATCATCAAATTAAAAGAAGCTGGAGCATCGAAAAGCTCTTTTAACTCATCTGAGTCCTGCAATCAGGGACATGTTTTGATTTTTTAGACTGTGGAAAATGATCTTTATTTTGTTTACAGGTTGATGAGGATTAGCTAAATAATACTCCTGGGATAGTTTCATCAAATAATTATACAGGTATTTTTACAGTGAGATGGCCTCCTGTATCAAGCACAGGCTTGTCAGGACTGGATTCATGAATCGGGCAACCGTCTTTCCAGTGGTCTCCTGCCCCTCTTTCTTTACCTGTAAAATGACTTATTGAATGTCACTGACCATACTTCCACCTCACTAAGTAACTTCTGGAAAGTCATGTGGCAGATTTGGTCCTTAGGGTTTAATCTCTAAAAATCAGAGAACTGAATTCAGTGAATCTCTTAACATTCTGTGACCTTACGTAGATATTGAGGCAAATAAAATTTTGAATGTATTTCTCAAATTAATAAAACGATGTGCATATTCAGTATAAGAACATGTGTTAACTGAAAATGCAAGTAATTCCTGACTTTTTAAAATCACATATGTCAGTGTCCATGATTTGACAGCTTGCTTATGAAAAAGTCCCTTACATGTTCCTTTTTCTGGTTTGCTAATTTTCCATTCTGTATTCCAAGGCAGGCCAATACATTGCAATGAAATCAGGTTAAACATTGATCTTCCGCCCTGACATTGCATTAACTTTTCTAATAAACATCTTCACTGTGTCAGCCAGCACTGTGTTTACATCTTGAGCCCAGCAGCCGATTGTCTTGCTTCTCTTGGATGCTTTTGAATTCCGGAAGGAATCTTATCTGGGAGACTAAAATCGTGCATCTGCCGTGTCTTTCAATTTTGTATTTCAGATTAACTGCTCCTTTTCCTCCACATTCTGGAGCCCTTCTAAGAAATTTCCTTCCCAATTCAGCCAGTAAGCGCCTGCTCGGGCTGTTACTCCTTAATGAATTCGTGTCTTTTCTCCCGTTTGTCCTGCCACCCTTGCTCTCTGGAGTAAGGATTCTCAGCTCTGACCTCCCTCCTTGCCTTGCTGCCTGAGAAGAACTGAAGTCAGACCCTCAGACCTCAAGTATTCTAGATTTTAAAGATCCAGCTTTGGCTGGGATTAGGCCAGGATTGGGGTAGAAATAAGCACTGAATTTTTTTTATTTACAGTCTTCTGAATATTAACTTATTTTTGTTCAGAGTCAGGGGCTTGAATAAAAGTATGAACCAGTAGATGTGTCTAAAGGTCCCTGATCAAATACTCTATTTTTAACGTTGTGAGGAATACATGCTTAAGGAATACTTTTCCAAGCAAGTCAAGTCAATATTGCTTGCTTTACTAGAACCACAGGCAAAAGATGACTGCCAGAGAGGCTAGGGAGAAATTACACTGCCACAGGAAGCAAACATTCCTGAATGATTTCTTCCTTCTGAATGCCAAAGAAATAGATCATAAAGAGTGGGGCTGGGTCTCTAAAGGACATTTAAAACCTCATTCCTGGAAATATGGTCTAAAATGTAAAGGCTGTAATCAATGGTCCAAGATTGCCCTTAGGTTAGCAAAAGTATCCAAGAATATCTGCTAAAATCTTGTATATCTGGGAAAATATCCTCTCCAGACCCACAGAATCAGATCAGCCAACCACAAATCAGAATAGCTATCATACAAAATTCATTAGACTAACTCTCACCACTTGCCAAGAGAGTATTTACACCAGACACTGTGCTTAATACATCTCAGGTGTGATCCTTGTAATAGCTCTTACAGGTACACATGGTTATTCCTACTTTATGGATGGGAAAGAAGAAACTGGAGTGGACTGAGTAACTTCTCCATACATCTACCACATTTACTAGAATTAAGCCCAAATCTGCATGATTCCAAAAGCTTGTAGCCATTCTGTGCTTCTGTAGAATAGCCACACAAGTAGGGAATAGGGATGCAGACACAATGGGAGCCTTATCATAGCATCCCATATAAGCTTCCTCCTTCCAAGTAAGCTTTGCTCCTGCCCTCATAGCACCTTGCTTAGACTAACATCAATACTTATAACTGTAGTTTGGGAGCCAGAGAGAGAAAAATGAAAGAATAAATTACTATATATCGGCTCTCTCATTTTACTAGCTTGCCTTGAACAAGTTACTGAATATCTCTCATCCTAATATTTTACCTACAAATGGGAATAAAGCTACTCCTGTGTGTTTTTAAAAAGATAATGAAATTGAAAGACTTATTAATCCTTTGCACAGGTAGGCACTTCTTACATTTCAATCTTGCTCAGTATCCCATGACCTTTTCGGAGCAGGGACCATAAAGTATCCACCTTCAGTGTCTCCAGATAAAATGCTTAGTTTATCTAGAAGAGGGTGTTTTCCAGCTTTCTTTGAATCTCACGTCAAGAAAATTAGAGCACCCCCCAAAATAGACATCTCTGACAAAGGGTCTGCTTCTGTCAATAGGTTGATTCTGCATTTCAAAACTTAATTTCATGTATCAGTTTATACTAAATCATTTATTCACCCATTCATTCATTAACTAAACATCCATCTGTTAATCTCTATATTATCTTAGTGATAACAATATAAATAATACTGATCTCTGCCCTGGAAATGATTATAGTTTGGTGATATAAACCAGACATATGAACAAATCATTTAAAATTGAATATGGTAATTTCCACAGCATATATGAAAAAGGATTATGAGAGCAAAGGGCACATGATAACACCTTCGAACTTTGTTTCACTTATATTACTGAAAATTACTTTTTCCTCTCAGAATAACATTTCTATTCTTTCCCTTGCCTCCATATTTTTCAGTAAACTTTTGATAGTTTTCTTTTTTTTTTTAAATAGCTTATATTTAAGGATTTCCCCCTTCTTTTTGCTCCTTTTCTCTTTAAATAATATAACATTTTCAAGGAAACTTTGGTTTTATCAAGAATCACTGAACTCATATTTTTCTTTGCACATTAAGTATGCAACTGCAATATGAAGAGATGCTTTCCAAAATTTTGTCTCCTTTACTTTAAAAATACCTAAAATGAACAACAACAAAAAATCTGTATCCTCTATGAGAATATTTAAGTTAACTAGAATACATATATTAGCCAGGTATTTCTCTTAAATTCCTTTTATCATCATTAGCCTAATATGTTTATGCTGGACTTCGTTTACCAGTCAGCTATTTGCATCACATATATCTTTTATGTATCACTGCTGCATAGCAGCATACCTCAAAACTTAGGGACTTACCATTCTGTGAGTTGATCAGACTCAGCTGGATGGTTTATTCACATGGCGTCCAAGCATCCACCAGGGCTGTAGTCATCTGAGAACTTGAGTGGGCTACAGTATCCAATGCGCTCCTTCACATGGCTGACAGCTGTTGCTAGCTGTTGGCTGAGAACTGCTGCCAAGCAGATCTCATAAGTTTTCCTCCATGTGACCTCTCAATGTGTCTGGTTTCTAAAAAGGAGTACCCTAAACATGAACATTTCAAGGGTAGAGAAACGAGTGGTCTCTTAACGCCTCTTTTTCTGCACTCTGTTGATGAAAAGCCACCTCAGATTCAGGGGGAGGAGAAATGCACTCTCCTCTTGACTTGATATGTGGTTCATGGAAAGGAGGAATTGTTTGGTCATTTTAGGATTGACTGTTATATCTTTATACTAGTTAGTTTTTAGTATTTTCTTCAAAAATGATTCCCTTCCCCATTTTACTTCTGTTCATTTTCCTTCCAAATATAAGAATTTAAAATCAGAAATCTCTTCCCCTGTACTAACCTAAACATATAGCTGATTGTGTTTGCTTTATGTCTTTGAATATATTAGTGATACTGAAGACCTGATGGTATCTATTAAAATATGTATTTAAATATTTTACATGTAGAAGTCTAAGCTCTAACTCCCTCTATATGTTCTGCTTTGGAATTAAAGAGAAGCCTTCAGAACTGAAATATACCAAAGCCTGGGATTGGGTAGTATGGGAGGTGGATGGTGAGATTTTCATACTAGTATTGCTTTTCTTTTTCAGTTTATATATTTTGAATTCTTAGTAGTAGATATGAAGTGCTTTCTTACTTTTCTATCATAGTCAATCATAAAAACAAATATCCAAACACTAACCAATTTAGCGAAGTAAAATATTTTGTAATGTTAACATGTAGAAGGTGGGGAGGAGTACATTCTGGACTTCCCTTCTCTTTAATTTCCTTTGGAAGAGAACACTGACTCAAAGTCTGGGTGACCTAACCACGGACTTCATTGGAGTAAACCAGTACACACAATGTATAAAAAATGCTACCATGATAATCAGATAAAATTATTACAAAGGACAGAAGATATTGTTGCATATTGTTTCCATAAAGGAATATCTTAAAGAAACTCTCTGAAGCCTGAGAACCCCCCTAGGTGAGGAGAACATGCATTATTTCAGATCAGAACTGAAGATTCAAGCAGGGGTAATGACCTTACCTTCTGTCTAGAGATAGGTAAAAATGAATGTTACAACTACAAATTTAACATTAATCATGAGGAAATTTAACAAATGAAAATTTCCCATTACTGATGGATCTCTTTAGAAAACTTGTTGGATTTCCATGCCATTGTTTCCCTCACTATTCATATAGTAAAGATACTAGGTTATTAATTGCAGGCATACACCACAACAGTGTTTCTACTGTGAAAGTTCTTCCATGCTTTTCTTTTTGGTGGGTACATTATATCTGGATATTCTTTAAATTGAAAATCTGTATTAGTGTTTTGAAGCAACATATGTGTTGGTAGTTAGAATTTTATTACAAGTGGACAAGAAGGAAATATATATTATCTTTTCTTTTAGACAATGAAACCTATATAGTAAGTAAGACAGTGTTGATGGTAACTACATACTGCTTGGCAATGTTTTTTTTATTTGCTGAAAGAGGGAAATTCATACAGTGAAAGATAAGAGTTTGATTTGAGGAGATTTGTCATTCAGCATTTGCTAGACTATTTTAGAAAAGACTTGATGCTACTTGTGGGAACAAATATAGCACAGTAATTTAGGGCACTGGTTCTGAAAACTAACCAAATCACTTACTAACTCTCATTGCCCCTTTGAATGTCTATAAGATGGGGATAAAAATGTGGACCTCAAATTTTATATCATGTAAGATGTAGGAACAAAATTTGCCAGGATATTTGGTATTTTTAAATAAGAACTGTAGGAACATAAATGTTTCTGGGTAATATATCAACTTTAAAAAGAAAAAGTCTTCTTAGAGGGATGGTATGGGGAGGGAGAAGGGAGGAGGGTTCAGGATGGGGAACACATGTATACCTGTGGTGGATTCATTCTGATATTTGGCAAAACTAATACAATTATGTAAAGTTTAAAAATAAAATTAAATTAAAAAGAAAAAGTCTTGAAAGAAGCCCGAGGAGAGGAAAAAAGCCTTACCTACAAAGGAACAAGAGTTATACAGCAAATCTCTTCAGAAACTGTATAAGAAGAGAGTGGGATAATTTTTTTTAATTTAAAATGTTGAAGGAAAAAAATCACTAACCTAAAATTCTATATCCAGTAAACGATTTCCAAAACTGAAGAAGAAATAACATCTTTCCCAGACAAACAAACATTGAGATAATCCATTTCCAGCAGAAGAATAGTGCTTACCCCATATGGGAAACTGAACAGTTAGTAATATTTCAGAAATGATAATATTTCAGAAGAGATAGCACCAGTCCTAGATTGCTTCACTAGGGAGCTCTAATTAACATTTAAGGAAGAAGTTACTCCCGTTCTCCACAATCTTTTCAAGAAACTAGAAGGCGAGCAAACATTTCATAAGTCATTCTGTGAGGCTAGCACTGCCCTAATACCAACACCACAGAAAGATGTTACAGAAAGGAAAATGACAGGACAGTATCACTCATGAACATAGACGCAACAATCCTCAAGAAAATTGAATCCAACAATGTATAAAAAAATTAGATACTATGACCAAATGGGATTTATTTTAAGTATGCAAGTCTGGTTCAACACTCAAAAATCAATCAATACTATCCACTATACCAACAGACTTAAGAAAAATTATATGATTATATCAATTGTTGCAGAAAAAGCATTTGACAAAATATAGCATCCATTCATGATAAAAAAAAAACTACAACCACAACAAAAATAAACCTCGGTAAACTGAAAATAGAGAGGAACTTTCTCAGTTTGATAAAGAACATTTATAGAAAAGCTAGCATTGTTCTTAAAGATGAAAATGTGGTGCCTCCCCCAAGACCAGGTACAAGACAAAGATATTCTTTCTCCCCACTCCTATTTAACATCATAGTAGAAGTTTCAGCTAGTGCAATAGGATAATAAAGTGAAATAAAGATTTATAGATTTAAAAGTAAGTAATGAAGAAAAGTTATGACCAACCTATATAGCATATTCAAAAGCAGAGACATTACTGTGCCAACAAAGGTCCGTCTACTCAAGGCTATGGTTTTTCCTGTGGTCATGTATGGATGTGAGAGTTGGACTGTGAAGAAGGCTGAGCACCAAAGAATTGATGCTTTTGAACTGTGGTGTTGGAGAAGACTCTTGAGAGTCCCTTGGACTGCAAGCAGATCCAACCAGTCCATTCTAAAGGAGATCAGCCCTGGGATTTCTTTGGAGGGAATGATGCTGAAGCTGAAACTCCAGTACTTTGCCCACCTCATGCAAAGAGTTGACTCACTGGAAAAGACTATGGTGCTGGGAGGGATTGGGGGCAGGAGGAGAAGGGGACAACAGAGGATGAGATGGCTGGATGGCATCACGGACTCGATGGACATGAGTCTGAGTGAACTCCAGGAGTTGGTGATGGACAGGGAGGCCTGACGTGCTGCGATTCATGGGGTCGCAAAGAGTTGGACACGACTGAGCGACTGAACTGAACTGAATGAAACTATCTTTCATAGATGGCATAATATCTATGTAGAATACCTCAAAGAATCTACAAAAAAAAAATTTCCCAGAATAAGTGAGTCTAGAAAGGTCACACTATACAATGTTATGCTATAGAAATCAGTTGCTTTTCTATATACTATTTAAACATTTAGGATTATTATAAAAGAAAGTACAAATTACTAGTACCAGGAACAAAAAGATAGATTTATTTTAAGATTTTATTATAAAAAATAGAAGCATGCTATAAACAAATTTGTGTCAATACATTTTCAAAATTCAGAAAAATAGCCAAGAAAAAAACTTTCAAAAGCAGATGAAATAATTAGAAAATCTGAATAGTTCTAGATGTGTTCAACAAATTGAAGCTGAAATGAAAACTTCCAATAATATCAAGTAAATGTAAGAACCAGACAACTTTACAGTGATTTCTTTCAAACTATTCCGGAGAAATGATAATAATAAAAAAAGAAAGTTCCCAAATACTTTTTTAAGTTCAATGAAATCTTGATACCAAATGATTATTTCATTTTAAGAATGAAATTTACAAGCCAGTCTTTCATGAACAAGGCAAAACCTGAAAAAAATATGAGCAAATCAAATGTGTACTAAAAGATTATAAGAAAGTTAAATTTATTCCAAAAAGCAAGGTTTTTTTAATATTCTAAAATTAAAATGACTATATTAACAGAGTAAAGGAGAAAACTCATATGATGATCTCAAAGCAGCAAAAGAAACATTTGGAATAATTAAACACCAAAATTAAAATATCTCAGCTGACTATAATTAGAAGAAAAGTTACTTATGTGATAGAGTAGTTATAAAACTATAGCAAACCTTGTATTAACACTATATAGCATTAAAAGTTTTCTGCCTGAGCCTAGATTGAGAGGACATTCACACTATCACCCCTTCTATTCTCATCGTACTGGAGGCCCCTACTAGTATTATAAAGGAAAACAAAACAAGAGGAAAAAGGCAGGCAGGCAAGGGAGGAAAGGAAGGAAGAGGGGAGGAAGGAATGGAGGGAAGACAGGAGAAAGGAAAGAAAATGCTCAAGAATGAAAAATACAATGCATTTATTTGATGGTACATTTAAAAATCTAAAATTATAAACAGTTCAATTATTAAGAGACTTCAGTGATGTCTTTACACAGGACAATATAAAAAATTGAAGGTATTTATATGTACCACCAATTAGAAAACGAAACTAAAAACTGACATCTGAAATAGAATAAAAAAATCAAAAACCAAAGAAATAGGACAAAACGTAAAATTTCTCAACAAAAATATATCTCAAAATAAAATATTCTGAGAAGTATTAAAATGGCCTAGATAACTGAGAGGTTATGTCAAATTTTTGGATTGAGAGATTTCAGTATTTATAGGTTTCAATTTTCTGCAAATTGATGTGCCTATTTAATGCAAATCCTGTACAAATTCCATCAGATATCTCATTTAAAAAAAAATGGACACTAGGTTTTAATATTAATGAAAATGTGCTGCCGCTAAGTCACTTCAGTCGTGTCCGACTCTGTGCAACCCCATAGACGGCAGCCCACCAGGCTCCCCCGTCCCTGGGATTCTCCAGGCAAGAACACTGGAGTGGGTTGCCATTTCCTTCTCCAATGCATGAAAGGGAAAAGTGAAAGTGAAGTCGCTCAGTCGTGTCTGACTTTTTGCGACCCCATGGTCTGCAGCCTACCAGCCTCCTCCATCCATGGGATTTTCCAGGCAAGAGTACTGGAGTGGGGTGCCATTGCCTTCTCCAAATGAAAATGTAAAGAGTCACAAATAACCAAATTTTGAAGAACAAAGTTCAAAGTCTTACATTGTTACCTAATTGAAGGAGTGTGGTATTGGCACGCAGAGAGTTAAACCAAGGGAGCAAAAAAATAAAATCCAGAAATGGAATTTTACCTACACCAACACTTGACTAGGGCAAAGATGACATAGCATTATGGAGAAAGGATGGCCTCTCCAAGAAATAATTCTGGGTTAATGGCATGTTCAGAAGAAAAAAATGTTTCTTGCACAATTCACACCACCCACAAAAATCACTTCTAGATGGATTATAGATATAAATTTGTGAGAGAAAATATAGTTTCTGGAAGATAAGAAAATAGCTTTACAATTTATTAGAAGCCAAAGATTTCTTTGATAGGACACAAAATGCACTATTAGAAAATTATTGATAGATTGTATTACATTCGAATTTTATGAATTACATAGTTATTTTTCAAAGTATATAAAAATTTAAAAGCTCTGTTTATTAAAGACATTCATTCAAAGGCAGGTAGGTAAATAAGGGAGAGAAAACATACGCAGTACATACAACTGATAAAGGATTATGTTCAGAATATTTTTTGAAACCTTACACATTAAGAGAAAGACAACGCAGTAAGAAAAAATGGGCAAGACTTGAAGAGTCATCTCATTAAGTAAGCTATTGAAATGTCTATTAATCACAGAAGGTATTCTACCTCAGTCATCAGGAACATGTGATTTAAAGCCACAATGTACTGATGATCTGTTTATTGATGTGGGTGGTGATTACAAATGTGTGTTCATTTTGTGAAAATTCAAATGGTACATTTATGATTTGTGCACTTTATATATTTCAACAGAAATATTTATTTCTACGATGGATAAGTGGGTGTAGTAATTAGGGGTATTTGGTGGTAGAAGCCAGAAGAAAAAAGGTTGGATTGGTAATTAACCTCATATTTTCCATGCTAGTCCCTTTTCCCATCCTTACTCTTTTCTCTTTAACACACTATTTATGTTGGAAGTGTTTCAGCAGAAGTACCAGCTATGGCAACTGGGATCAGAGGTAAAGTAGCAGAATGGAGTTTACTTCCCCTCTCCACCCATTGCCTTTGATTTCAATTCTACGTTCCCTTCTGCATAATTAATACTAGAACAGACGGAACTGGAGGATTCCAAGTGGGAGCTTAGAGTAGAAACACAAAACTTTTATTCTGTCCAAACCTCATCAGTTATTCTTGCTGCTAGATGAACATTGGGAAAGATAAGAAACAGGGTTTTGATTTGAGGAGCCACAAGCCATTACAGAATCCACTAATACGAAGGGGGAAAGCTAGAAAATACCTGGTAATGGCAGGAAGGAAATGAAACACCTGTGAACACATCTGGGTTGTACCTGATGGAAACAGGATAGCCCAGTATTGAAGATCATGGGCATCAGAGACAAATAGACTGGTATGTTAGTAAATTATGTATATTAGTAAATTACTGTGTGATTTCAGACAAGTTGCTTATTCTCCCTAAGCCTCAGTTTTCTCATCCTTAGTTTGTGTAAAATACCAATGTCATTTCATAAGATTGTTGTGATTAAACAAAACATATTCACAGAGAAAGCGCAATGGTACCTATTGCAGACTAGGAGCTCAGCACATATTTACTATTAATAGGACAATGATGATAATATTAGTGTTTCAGAAACCTGTATCTTTTTTTGGAGATTAATCCCTTCTCAGTTGCTTCATTTGCAAATATTTTCTCCCATTCTGAGAGTTGTCTTTTCGTTTTGTTTATGGTTTCCTTTGCTGTGCAAAAGCTTTTAGGTTTAATTAGGTCCCGTTTCTTTGTTTTTATTTTCATTACTCTAGGAGGTGGATCTAAAACGATCTTGGTGTGATTTATGTCAAAGAGTGTTCTATGTTTTCCTTCAAGAGTTAGTATCCAGCCTTACATTTAGTTCTTTAATCCATTTTGAGTTTAGTTTATATATGGTGTTAGGAAGTGTTTTCATTTCATTTGTTTACATGTAGCTATCCAGTTTTCCCAGCACCACTTATTGAGGAGACTGTCTTTTCTCCATTGCATATTCTTGTCCGCTTTGTCATAAACTAGGTGACCATAGGTGCATAAGTTTATCTCTGGACTTTACACTGATGTATATTTCTGTGTTTGTGCCAGTACCATATGGATTTGATTATTAATTTCCAAAATATACAAATAGTTCATGCAGCTCAAAATAAAAAAATGAGTGAAAGATCTAAATAGACATTTCTCCAAAGAAGACATACAGATAGCCAAATGAAATGATAGACATACAGATAACCACATGAAAAGATGCTCAACCTCATTAACTACTAGAAAAATGCAAATCAAAACCACAATGAGGTATCACTTCACACTGGTCAGAATGGTCATCATCAAAAAATCTACATACAATAAATGCTGGGGAGGGTGTGGAGAAAAGGAACCCAGCAACACTACTGCTGGGAATGTAAACTGATACAGCTACTAGGGCCAACATTATGGTGATTACCTAAAAACCTAAAATAGAGCTATCCTATGCCCCAGAAATCCCACTCCTGTCCCTAAGACACAAAAAGATACATGCAACCCAATATTCATTGCAACACTATTTACAATAACCAGGACATGGAAGCAACTTAAATGTCCACGAACAGAGGAATGGATAAGGAGATGTGGTGCATACATACAATAGACTTTTACTGAGTCATAAAAAGGAAAGAAATAATGCCATTTGCAGCAACATGTAAGGGCCTAGAGATTGTCATACTGAGTGAAATCAGAGAAAGACAAATACTGTGTGATATTACTTATATGTGGAATCTAAAAAAGGATACAAATGAACTTTTCTACAAAACAGAAACAGAGTTATAGATATAGAAAACAATTTTATGGTTTCTGTGCAGGGATGAGGGGTCAGGAATGGAGGGAGGGGTAAATTGGAATATTGGGGTTGACATATATAATAAACACTATATATATAAAATAGATAACTATTAAGGACCTAATATCTGTAATGCAGGAGACCCGGGTTCAATCCCTGGGTCAGGAAGATCCTCTGGAGAAGGAAATGGCAACCCACTCCACTATGCTTGCCTGGGAAATTCCATGGACAGAGGAGCCTGGTGGGCTGTAGGCCATGGAGTCAGAAAAGAGTTGGATACAACTTAGCGACTAAACACAAACACACACACACACATATAACTGACTCACTTTGCTGTATACCAGAAACCAACACAGTATTGTAAGTCAACCATATTCCAATAAAATTTAAATAAAAAGAAACCTGTATCAACAGTCTTCCATTTTAAGACCCTTTTCAATTAACTTAGCTCTAAGGCCAGCAATGTCTTCTTGGTTAAAAATAATTTTCAATCTCACCTAATAGAGTTCTCTTCAGTAGAACTATATATTCATGAGTTTCATAAAATATAACCTGTTCCAGGCATTCAGTAATAAGACAATTCCACTGATGGTAACTAATATTTCACCATTTAACACATCAAAGGCTTTATCAAAAGCCTGCCTGATCCCTTGCATTTTGACATCATTGCATACGCTGTAGTATTTCTTCTACCAGGCACTAAATTAAGCATTGATAATTCAGAGTTAAAAGATAAATTTGGTGTTCTCTGGTGAGATAGATAAACTACGCCATGAATTCAATACTGGATGATCATGTCTTAAGACAAACAAAAGTACACAGGAAGAATATCCATAATTGACTAGCTGGATTGGGCAGAAGAATATTAAGGAAGGATGCCTGGAAAATGAGATGGCCAAGCTGAGTTTTAACAGATGAGCAGGAATCAGCCACATTAGAACGAGGAGAGAGACTTTCTAGGGAGCTTGTGTGGAGGCAAAGTGGTGTGGAAGAACATGTTGCATTTGGGAAATGCAAGTATTTCAACAAGGCAAGCTGCTTGCATTTTGCATGATGGATGCTTTAATTTTTTCAGATTTAATGTTTTACATCCAAAGTATTATGTATCCTTTTGTACAGTTAAAACTACATATGTTCTTATTGACCTATCATCAATAAAAGAGAGAATTGATAGCATATACATGATTTATGAGGCCAAACTAAATTCCATTGTGAGCAGGAAGTAGAATGTTTTTAAGCCTTACTTTTGAATTTTGCCTGGTAACCACACTCCTAATCAGCTGAGATACCCTGGGAGGCTAGGTGCGGAATATTTATATTGCACTTTAGGAAATGCAGCAATTAGTACTTAGGCCCAGTCTGACATGGTGGTATCATAGAAAACTTTTAATTCTGTCCTCCACAAAAATGATACTGTTGGGAGAGTCAAGGAGCAGACCTAGGCTATGTTATTTCTGTTATTTTCTTGTTATGTGACTCGTTTTCATAAAGAACCAAACAGCAATTTCATCTTGGGAAACTTTGAGTGATTTTAGGCACAATAAACCATAGACTACAGCCTGTTTTATTCTATGCATTCAAGGATTTTATGAACACCATCTGCTGCTGCTGCTGCTGCTGCTAAGTCACTTCAGTCGTGTCCGACTCTGTGCGACACCATAGATGGCAGCCCACCAGGCTCCCCCGTCCCTGGGATTCTCCAGGCAAGAACACTGGAGTGGGTTGCCATTTCCTTCTCCAATGTATGAAAGTGAAAAGTGAAAGGGAAGTCGCTCAGTTGTGTCCGACTCTTCATGACCCCATGGGCTGCAGCCTACCAGGCTCCTCCCATGGGATTTTCCAGGCAAGAGTACTGGAGTGGGGTGCCATCGCCTTCCCCGGTGAACACCATCTAGAAAGTAATAAACTTTATTCCATTCAAACCTCATTCAGCTGGAGTAATTCCTACCTGTTTTTCAAATCTGAGCAACTGAATCCTAAGCATAATTCTGAGTTTACCCAATTTAAAAACTCTCTTTATACATACCTGCATTTTAGACCCCCTTTTCAGGATGTTTTTTCTTAAATCCTTAAAATTATTCTTGAGAATGAATAGTTCCACTACACAGAATACAAACTATAAAAACTATATACAACTTTGAAGTAGGAAACGGCAACCCACTCCAGTATTCTTGCTTGAAAAATCCCATAGACAGAGGAGCCTGGTGGGCTACAGTCTATGGGGTCACAAAGAGTCGGATGTGACTAAGCGACTAAGCATCCACGCATATACAACTTATTAGGATTGAGAGATTTTAAAAATTACTTAGCTAGATTTTCAAGAACTATGACTGGAATGCAGAGTGATTCTGCATTAACTTCCAGCCCATCTGTATAGAGACCTGTATCTCTAAACCAGTCTTGTCTGAATGCTTACATTCTGAGTCTGTTTGTATGTTCCATGCCAAATGGTACCGAGTGGTGCCTAATTTCAGTCACTCTCGTGATAAGATCCCAAACTTCCGATTTCACCAACAGTGTTTCTATAGTTCTATGCCTGGTCCGTGTCATTCTGAAATACAAGGTGTACTTTATTTCAATATGTTCTGTGAAATGCCAACTGTAGCTGCTTATTTCCTGGGGATGGCACCTCTTGTGCATTTTCTAATCTGTTCTATGGCTTTGAGTGTGTGTTTACATAAGCACCTGATTTTTGGCAGAGAGACAGCACCAGATTGGCAGTATAGCACCTGAAAATAGCTCCTCTCTGTCAAAAATTTTGGACTCCATGATGCTTCATATGTAACACTATCAAAGATACATTTTCATCACCATCCCTTCTCACTCCAAACTCTACCATGTAATAATTCAAAGTTTTAATGTCTAAACTTTCATGCCTGCTAAGCAGAATTCACTATACCTGTATAAACTCTGTATTTACTAATTGAAAATATGGTATTTACCTGCTTTATCTCATAAGAAAATTATATAAATCAATAAAAACTTTAAATTACAAAGTTGCCCAAATTAGAACAAAATGGATATGTTATAAATCTACTAAGACATTTTGTATATTTACTTCAGCAACTTTGAGAAAGCTGCTGCTGCTAAGTCATTTCAGTCGTGTCCAACTCTGTGCGACCCCATAGACGGCAGCCCACCAGGCTCCTCCGTCCCTGGGATTCTCCAGGCAAGAACACTGGAGTGGGTTGCCATTTCCTTCTCCAATGCATGAAAATGAAAAGTGAAAGTGAAGCCACCCAGTCATGTCCGACTCTTAGCGACCCCATGGACTGCAGCCCACCAGGCTCCTCTGTTCATAAGAAAGGTAAATGTGCATGAATTATGTATTAAGGATGTTTGATTTTTTAATTCCATTAGTGAAATCTGTGACTTATATTATCCTAATTATAGCCCTAAACTACATTTGGACTGTCAAAATATCTTTCTCATTTCATTTTTGTTTTAAAATGGAAAGGAAACCTTTTAACACTGTAAATCCCTTTAACCCTAGTGAGGATAATTTGCATTGTTTACTTTTATTGCCCTCAACAACTGTATTTCTGTTTAGCCTCTATTTCTTATTCTCTTTCGCCTTTTCTCTTTTGATTAAAAAAACTTATAAGAATTTATAAATGACAACTATATAGTATTAAAAACAATTGTCAAAAAAATGCACAATTAACATTTGTATCTCTAGTCAGACAATTTTAAGTATGCACAATGATAGCTGTTATCTACATAACCAAATCAAAAGATTCATCACTTTTAAGACTCTCTGAAAAATGCAAATACATTAATAATTTATTTATATGTCCTCTATTTTGCTATGATTCTTTTTTGGGGTGATACATACTTTATACTGCTTAAATCCTGTATGTGTGGACATAAACCAGAATAAAAGGAAGGAGAAGATATAAATATAGATAGCTTCTCCTTTAGTCCACAGCAAAAGGCCACTTTCATGTCTTTTCAGGAAGGGAGCAAGAGCTAGGCTGCAAAATCTGATCCACAGCCATCCTCCCACCCTGAACGTGAAATACTAAAGTAGGTTCAGGGAGTGAACAGAACATGTCTATATTTTGCTTTCAAATCACAAATTTTGCTATTTTATAGTTACAGAGGTAATCAGTACAGCTGAGCATAACTTCAGGAAGGGTGGCATAAAGTGCTTAAAAAATCACTTTCCAGTCTATATTAATGTCTATAAGAATATTTATGAGGAGACAGGAAGTAACTTACCTTTCCTTCCTTCCTCAAGAACTGGCTCATGGAGAAAAGGTAAAATATTAACCGGGAGTGTTCTGAAAATCTCTCTACTCTGGCCAAACAAACAACAAATAAGTCTGGTAATATAGTTTTCACTTTAGGGCTTCTTTAACTCTTAAGAGCCTCTTATTAACAGCACACTTTCTTTTATCTTAGTTTTCTAAGACTAGCCTTCTTTCTTATTCTAACTTTAAGTTTGTAGAACAAACCATCAAAAATCTTGGAGTAAATCCCTGGAACCAGGCCCTCTTTACTATAGGAGATAAGTCTCTCTGACCAACTTGGGGATACTTGATGGTCAGACCTACTTTTCTATCCAACCTCAGCCCTTGGTCTTTCCAGTCCTGCACACAGACATGTGCACACCCTGGCTTGATTGATCAAGCTCCACTCACATCCATGGCAATAGCCACCCCAAGACCAAAGAATATGGTACATACTGGACCAGGTCTTGAAGAAAGGAGTCTCATGGGACCTGGAAGATGCCTTGGATTGAGCATGAAAGTCTGAGCATGAAAGTGCCAGGTCCTGTGTAGTGGAATGTGATCAAAAAAGCAGTGCTCACAGCAAAGGAAACCATAAGTAAGATAAAAAGTCACCTTATAGAACAGGAGAAAGTATTTGCAAACTATGCAAACAACAAGGGCTTAATTTCCAAAATATACAAACAAGTCATACAAAACAACCCAATCAAAAGCTGGGCAGAAGACCTAAAATATCCAGAGGAATGGATAAAGACATTTCTCCAAGGAAGAAATACAGATAGCCAGTAGGCACATGAAAAGATGCCCAACATTGCTAATTATTAGAGAAATGCAAATCAAAACTACAATGAGGTACCACCTCACACTGGTCAGGATGGCCATCATTAACATAATCTACAAATAACAAATGCTGGAAAGGGTGAGGAGAAAAGGGAACCCTCCTACACTGTTGGCGGGGATGTAAAGTGGTGCCGCCATTATAGAGAACGGTATGGAAGTTCTTCAGAAAACTAGAAGTAGTTTACTATATGATCCAGTAATCCCACTCCTGGGCATATATCCAGACCAAACTGTTAATCCAAAAAGATACACGCACCTGTATGTTCATAGCAGCACTATTTACAATAGCCAAGACATGGAAACAACCTAAAGATTCATCAACAGAGGAATGGATAAAGAAAATGTGTGCGTACATACATACACACACACACACAATGGAATACTACCCAGCCATTCAGCCATAAAAAAGAATGAAATCATGCCATTTGCAGCAACATGGATGCAACTAGAGATTATCATACTAAGTGACGTAAGCCAGAAAGAAAAAGACAAATACCATGAGACATTACTTATATATGGAATCTAAAATATGACACAAAGGAACCTATCTACGAAGGAGACTCGCAAACACAGAGAACAGGCATGCATTTGCCAAGTGGGAGGAGTTTAAGTGAGGCATGGAGTGGGAGGTTGGGGTTAGCAGAGATAAGCTACTATATATAGAATAGATGACAACAAGGCCCTACTGTATAGCACAGGGAACTATATTCAATATCCTGTGATGAACCATAATGGAAAAGAATATGAAAAAAAAGAATGTAGATATATGTATAACTGAGTCACTTTGCTGTACAACAGAAATGAACATGACATTGTAAATCAACTATGCTTCAATTTAAAAAAAAAAGTGAAAACACATACACACAGAAAGAAAGTAGTGGACAGGTGTAAGTGAGCACATCCCCTTGGCCTCACAGGCTCTGACCCCCTAGGTGAGGCCAGCAGAGGAGCAGAGTGAGGCCCTCTAAGTGCAGGGCTCGGGGCTGGGCCCCAGTGTCCCAGGTCACAAGGTATTACTCAGGAGAAGCCTGCTGGATGCACATTAGAGAATCATCAATATTGCAAATAGGATTATTCCCAGCTATGAAGGACAACACCAGGCAGCCCATATTTAATTATAAATGTGGACTCAGAAAGGTGAATATGTATTTCATAAGCAATAATAAGCTAAAGAAAAAAATTTAGTAAGACAGTCAAAGAAAAAAGTGATCCTTTTATGAGAATGAAAGTGCTCTGAGAATTTTAAGCTAGTATTTACTCACTCTGTGATTATTTTATAGCTTATCTATTATGTCTCAAATGCTGTCCTAGGTACTAGAGATACAGGAATGAAGAAATGTGACCAAGTTCCTCTCCCCATGCAGTTTACATTCTAATGGGAGAGACAAACACTTAAAAAGTATTTTTAAAATAATTGTGTGTATAATTGAAGTAATTAGAAATATTGGTAAGTAACAGTGAGATTAGGTTGGAGGTAAGAGTGTTCAAAACCTTGTAGACCATGGTAAAGATATAGGTTTTATTCCAGGATAAATAAGTCATTAAAGGATTTTAGGCTGGAACGTTTCATGATGTGCTTCACATTTTTTTGAAAAGACTGCTTTGGCGGTAAGGGGAGAGAGGCAGGGTAGCAGAGGGAGACAGGACGCTGCAGTATTCCCCTTGCAGAATGAGACTCAAGAATGTCATCATAGAGACTAGAGCACAACAATGTATTCAAGAGTCTTACTAAGACAACACAGCACATTTTTGGATGTTGCCATTTGAAGGCCAGATCTTAAACATCCCTGTGAGCATTTCGGAATTGTGTTGGTACACTGTGAGAGGAAAAGGTGTTTGTGGGGAGAAAGGCCAAGAACAAGTTAGCCTTCCTTTTCACCTCTGCCAGTATGGCTTGTCAGCTGGGAAAGTGACAGGATTAAAGGGGTACAGCCTAGTGAGTTGAACAGATTTAAACCAAGCTTCTGTGCAAAGAATTTCTAGGCTTGCACTTTCAATTCCACCTAAAATAGATGCGTTGGGATACAGATTTCAACCAAATAAACAGAGAAAGCTTGGATGAGAAGAACAATGCCCAAAGTCGAATGTGCACATTGTTTCAGGTCTAGTTGATCCCAAGGACCCTTAATTTTTCATGCTTCAACACCCATCCCTCTCACCATCTCTCTCTATTCACCTTCCTGTCCTTTTTTCCCCCTGATTCTGTGATGCTGTCTGTTTTAACCTGGTGCATCTTGGGTCACTGCTTCAGTTTCACCAGAGCCCTTTGCAAAGTACTTTGGCTTTTCCATGAAATCCCCACCTGGGCCTTCTCTTTTCCCTTTTCTTCTATTTAAATACAGACATTGCTGTTAAATTGTTTGTTAATTCAACTAGAGGCAGTAAATGAAGCCCAGGAAACAAACTACAAGCTGTCTTGTTTCAGCAAAGTCTCCTGATAGCTTTCTCAACTCTGGAAAAGTGTCAGCTTCAACCAAGTGTGCTACTACATGTACAAAAGGCTAATACCACAGCAGCTATCTGAGAATGTGACAGTGAGAAAATATACTACTTCCAGTTACTGGGAAAAATAATTATTAACCCCATAACCACCATCGACAGCATAATACACTCTAGGGGATATGGCAGTAAATGATCTGGTGTCTGCTCTCATCCCTCATGCCCTGAGAACACGGCCTCATTAATTCCAGAAGGCCCCATTAAAAGTGTGGCAATCCTCTGAAACCTTGTTTTCTCACCCATTAACCACAGCGCCCTGACCACAAGATGGTCTTTTTCATGTAGGGTTACATGACACCACTCTGACATGCCCAAGCATAGCTCGCGTAGTATAATAAGAAACTGCTGGCTTTGGCCAAACGAGACTTCACTGCCTCCAGCCTAAGTGACACCCTTTCTTGTCACTGGAAAGTTATGATCTAGTTGGGAAACAACAAAGAACTTAGATGAAATAATCACTGAACAATCCCAGGCAACATAAAAATAAGATCTCTTTGTCCGTTAACTTAGGCAATGAGACGGATGTCTCAAATAACCTTTTGTTCTTGCTAGGCTCATCACACGGTGCTAATCAAGTTGAAACATTTCAAAGACTATTTGATTCCTTTAGGTCAAGTCCCCATTTTTTTTTTCCCCTTGAGAAAAGTCTAGAAAGATGTTGCTAGCAAAGCTTTAGGGACAGTTGTAGACCAGACCTACATTACTCGATATGCTGTTCTTCCAAAAACAACCTTGATTCACCATGGGTAAGTGGACACAAACGCAACTAGCTTAGGAAGTAAAATTTTGAAATGAGGTATGATCATTGCCAATAAATCTTTTTTGGCAACTTAATTCCTAAAATAACCCTTTCACAAAGCATCTTTCACAAAGATGCTATAGACAGAAATGCAAAGGGAGGCATAGATACAGATGCATAGATATGAATTAGATACAGATATAGGTGCTTGATCAGTCTGACGCAAAGAGCCGACTCACTGGAAAAGACCCTGCTGCTGGGAAAGATTGAGGGCAGGAGGAGAAGGGGGCAACCGAGGATGAGATGGTTGGATGACATCATCGACTCAATGGACATGAGTTTGAGTAAACTCCGGGAGATAGTGAAGGACAGGGAAGCCTGGTGTGCTGCAATCCGTACGGTCACAAAGAGTCAGAGATGACTGAGCGAACAACAAAAACAGGTGCTTACCCAATGGGCAAAGCTTTCAAAATTCAAGAGGGAATAGAAGGGACATTTCCTGCCAATTCTGGGAGGGGAAACGGGCATTAAGTAAATAAACATACAGTTAAATATGTAATTAATATTATATGTGCCTTGAAGAAATTCAGGTGCTTTGAAAACATGTATTGGTGTTTGATCTAGTCTTGGGGACCTGAATTAGCTGTTAGGATTGGGTTTTGGCACCAATCAATTAACTTCTCATCATTTCCCTGAAGTATTCTGCCTCCCTGCCTGGCAATGGCTCCTTTAATTGACATACTGGCGACAGAGGCACTTCCTCTGTAGGACTTTCTCACACCATCTTCTGAACAACTGTGTGAGACTGGTCACCAGAGGAAATACAATCAGGGCCGTGGGTCTCATACTGCACATTGTTAGTTTACCTGACTTGGAAGGATCCGCCGAGACCTCACAAGTTACCCATCATGATAAGGACACTCACCCCTACAGAGCTCTGTCCATCCCCTAAAATCTGACCCAATCTGTCTCTCCTCTGTACCACCCTAGATCCCTGCCTGTTGCCTTCTAGAACCAAGTCTGTTACCAGCTAAGCCCTGTATATTTAGCCTCTGCTGAGCATCCTGACTACTCTTTTGCTGTCTTTGAAATGTGACCCTCCCCAGGTCAAAACTTTCTCTGAAGCCTTCTCAAGTGGTGGCTTTTTTCTTATGTCTTGCTGGACTTTGCTCTTTATTGCTGATTCCTGGATGCTCCCTGATAAATACATGCCTACACACACACACACACACACACACACACTGAAACTCGCACCTCTCAGTGTATTCCACAAGCTAATAACACTTAATATATTGATTATTCTTTGCCAGACATTGATCTGATTTAATCCTAACAACAAAGCTGTGAGTTATGTATATTGCTTTCCTTAGTTTATAGATGCATTTGAGCTGACTGGAATGATCAGTTAGTAGCCCACAGTCACACAACTAGAAAATATTAGCGCCAGGATTTGAACCCCAGCTGTTGGACTCCAGAGTCCATTCTCTTAATAACTGTCATGTTTCCTCCCTTTATTTGGTGCCATTATCTTCATCTTTCCAGCCACTGCCTCTCATTCAGTGAAGATTTTAACTCTTTGCTCATTGGGTTTTTTCCTCCCATTGCTGGTGATTGCAGTAGATACAGGAAAGATCCCTATCCAGGCCTCACGGTTCCCTGATGCTGTTCCCTCTGCCATGTACCTCCTTGAGTTCCCACTAGATCTTGTCATTACCAACAATTGCCCCATCTTCCAAATCTTTCAGATATCCCACAGTGTGATCTCTAGCTCTCGTATTTCCACTGCAGAGCTCCGGGACCTCCACTGCCACATTTTCCTATCACACCTTGTCCTTACTTTCTCCTTATCTGCTTGGATCCCATGCATTATTATTACAATTGCCCCATTGCATATACCTCTGTTTCCTTGGCCTTTTCTTCCTCAACCTTTCTTGCTTGACCAATTTTATCCCAGTTGAATCTAGTTCTTCCCTTACAAGCCTGTGCAGTTGAACCCGAAGGAAATAAAAATGCAGTCAGGCTTACTTTAAATTTATGAAGGCAAACCTCAGCACTGTCTACATTTTACTAATCAGTTCTACCAATTCAGGATAACGATTTCATTGACTCTCCTCCCTCCACAAACCTGATGTTTCACCTTCTTAATCCTGCATAGGTGATAATTTTGCTGCTTGTTTCCTGAGCAATAAGAATCCATAAAAAGAACCATCTTCATACCATCATTTGCAAACCTCTAGCCTGCCTGCATCACGGCACACTACTCTCTCTCTATTCCTTTCTAAAGACATGGCAATCTAAGCCCACCTCCAACCACATTTTTTCTATTTCACAACATAATTAACTCTCAGTATCATTTAGAAATACAACTATGTTGCCTAAAAGTTTAAACAAAATGAAACCAAATGAACCTATATCCAGTTTATTTTTTTTCAATATTCAGCTTAGTTACTGTTTTCCTTTCAGGATCTCTCCTAGTAGTTAAAAGTAATTGTACACCTATCACCACAATTGATTGCAAGAATAAGTAATAGATGTAACATCTTCACTTTCTTATTGGATTCCCATAATGATTCTGCATTCTCAGCATATTGAGCTTCTAAATTACTAATCATGTACCTAGTCCAAAACCCCATCCATAACATACAACGTATAGAGAGCAAAAACTAAACCCTGGTGTCCATCTGGTGGTAAGACAAGCCAGAAGAGGAAAGCTTGAGCTGTCTGTACATGGCACCCAAGATTAAAAGATGAAAACAGCATTTAGGAATTCTTGTAAAGGGAAGTTAAGCAAACTTTTATGTGTTTACCTTTTGAATAGTTGGCTCTGATCAATAACAATTTGTTTCATTTATCCATCCATTTCTTACAGAAGGAGGCATTAGTGTAGTTCTTAGAATAATGGTTCATGGCTATTTAAATTAATATTAACACCAGTGTGTGATCAGACCTCCCAAGATGGCTATTGGCTTGCTCTCTGTACATCACCTGCCCGACCTTCACTTTCACCTTCACACCACTCACTGACCTCTTCAATGTAGAGCCTAATCAGCTAATACGTACGCACTTGCCCCCACTCCCCAGTGATTGTTTTAGTCTTTAGACCAGAGTTATAGTTTAACAAAGGGAAGATTTCTGCCCAGAGAGAAGGCACTTAGCCTAAGGGTCTAAAAGGGCCCTTTCCCCTCTGCGGGTTTCTCTGGTAACTAATGAGTCAAATGGATGTGATTCCCATAACTAGAAATACCCCCTTCCCTCTGGGAGGGAATACTGCTGCTATGTCCATCCAGCCTGCCTGCCTCCTACAGTTGCTGGAATGGTGTCACTCCAGAACCCTTGTGCATCTAACACATAAGATCTCCTTTCAACTAAACTATTGATTTCTCTGTTGATGACTCTGGGCTCTTTTCACAGTGTTGAGCCTGAGCAAGTACAAAGCTTACAGGCTTATGTGGTACAGCCCAACAAATAGCTTTATAGTTCAGTATTCAAATATAATACTTGCTTTAAACACTCAGTCTTAGCTATGTCAAAGTATCGGAGAAATGGATGAGACACCTTGGTTGAAGTAACTTTGGTTACTTAGATTGGAAAACTTGGTATCAATGTTTATTATTTTTCCTTTTCACCTCTCATAACATCAACAAACTGGACCCCTGCTAGTGTAGGCTGTGTTGTCCTTAGGAAGCTTACATTAAACATAGTGTGCTTGGGGAGATATGACATATACATAAAAGCTCAGATGAATGCCTTGAGATTATTTACACTAAGTGACCAATAAGTACATTCCAAATGGAGGGATCTGGCATCAATTACTCATGTGTCATCAGTTGTCAAACTCCTTTCCCTTTATTCTTCAAAACATATTATACAGTGTAAGAGGGTTCCCTTTTCTCCACACCCTCTTCAGCATTTATTATTTGTAGACTTTTGGATCGCAGCCATTCTGACTGGTGTGAAATGGTACCTCATAGTGGTTTTGATTTGCATTTCTCTGATAATGAGTGATGTTGAGCATCTTTTCATGTGTTTGTTAGCCATCTGTACGTCTTCTTTGGAGAAATGTCTATTTAGTTCTTTGGCCCATTTTTTGATTGGGTCGTTTATTTTTCTAGAGTTGAGCTGTAGGAGTTGCTTGTATATTTTTGAGATTAGTTGTTTGTCGGTTGCTTCATTTGCTATTATTTTCTCCCATTCTGAAGGCTGTCTTTTCACCTTGCTAATAGTTTCCTTTGATGTGCAGAAGCTTTTAAGGTTAATTAGGTCCCATTTGTTTATTTTTGCTTTTATTTCCAATATTCTGGGAGGTGGGTCATAGAGGATCCTGCTGTGATGTATGTCGGAGAGTGTTTTGCCTATGTTCTCCTCTAGGAGTTTTATAGTTTCTGGTCTTACGTTGAGATCTTTAATCCATTTTAAGTTTATTTTTGTGTATGGTGTTAGAAAGTGGTCTAGTTTCATTCTTTTACAAGTGGTTGACCAGATTTCCCAGCACCACTTGTTAAAGAGATTGTCTTTAATCCATTGTATATTCTTGCCTCCTTTGTCAAAGATAAGGTGTCCATATGTGTGTGGATTTATCTCTGGGCTTTCTATTTTATTCCATTGATCAATATTTCTGTCTTTGTGCCAGTACCATACTGTCTTGATGACTGTGGCTTTGTAGTAGAGCCTGAAGTCAGGTAGGTTGATTCCTCCAGTTCCATTCTTCTTTCTCAAGATCGCTTTGGCTATTCGAGGTTTTTTGTATTTCCATACAAATTGTGAAATTATTTGTTCTAGCTCTGTGAAGAATACTGTTACACTGTTGGTGGGAATGCAAACTAGTACAGCCACTATGGAGAACAGTGTGGAGATTCCTTAAAAAACTGGAAATAGAACTGTCTTATGATCCAGCAATCCCACTGCTGGGCATACACACTGAGGAAACCAGAAGGGAAAGAGACACGTGTACCCCAATGTTCATCGCAGCACTGTTTATAATAGCCAGGACATGGAAGCAACCTAGATGTCCATCAGCAGATGAATGGATAAGAGAGCAGTGGTACATATACACAATGGAGTATTACTCAGCCATTAAAAAGAATACATTTGAATCAGTTCTAATGAGGTGGATGAAACTGGAGCCTATTATACAGAGTGAAATAAGCCAGAAAGAAAAACATAAATACAGTATACTAACGCATATATATGGAATTTAGAAAGATGGTAACAATAACCCAGTGTACGAGACAGCAAAAGAGACACTGATGTATAGAACAGTCTTATGGACTCTGTGGGAGAGGGAGAGGGTGGGAAGATTTGGGAGAGTGGCATTGAAACATGTAAAATATCATGTAGGAAACGAGTTGCAGGCCAGGTTCGATGCACGATGCTGGATGCTTGGGGCTGGTGCACTGGGACGGCCCAGAGGGATGGTATGGGGAGGGAGGAGGGAGGAGGGTTCGGGATGGGGAACACATGTATACCTGTGGCGGATTCATTTTGATATTTGGCAAAACTAATACAATTATGTAAAGTTTAAAAATAAAATAAAATTAGAAAAAAAAAAAACATTATACACAAGTTTAAATCTTATTTTAATCTTTTAATTACCCATGTCTTGACTTATCAGTCACACAAAGATGACTACAGCCATTTCCTAGCAAGCCTCTTTATCTTCCAATTCATGCTAACATTCCCTGCTAATATACATTTCCCAAATCATTGTTTTTGTTACTCCCTGCTCCCTAGATCAGGGAAACACCCTAGATCTCCTTACTTCAAAAATTATGTGGTCTTAGTTCCTTTTCTTGAGCTTTAGGACATGTCAAAATCTGGTCACATCCTTATTTCCCATGAGGTCCCCCCTCCTCAGTCTAATAAGGTCAGTATACTCATAGCATGTGAAAGCCCGTGGTTTCTGAGCCTTCATAACTGTCTTTTTCCTCACCTAATCAGCATTCTTGACCACTTCTGCTTCTTAAATTTCAGCCTGTCCTTCAAGGCCCAGCCAAGACCCACTATCTCAATGTTAGGTTCCCACCCTTGCCTCGCCTCTTCTCTATGCTCCTGTGACACCGTGGCATGTACTACATAGATGAGTGCATGGCCACCAACTTACTGAAAAGCTCGTTCATCCATTTTGGCTCTTCCAATTATTAATTCTTACAGAAACTGTGTTTTATACAGATTTCACAGCACCTGTCCAGTAATGAATGCATAGCAGCAATTTATTAGACACTTAGAATGTTTATAAACTCTCTCTTTGCTGATTTGTATTTCCTTATATATATATATCAGATCAGATCAGATCAGTTGCTCAGTCATGTCCAACTCTTTGCGACCCCATGAATCGCAGCACGCCAGGCCTCCCTGTCCATCACCAACTCCCAGAGTTCACTCAGACTCACATCCATCGAGTCAGTGATGCCATCCAGCCATCTCATCCTCTGTCGTCCCCTTCTCCTCCTGCCCCCAATCCCTCCCAGCATCACAGTCTTTTCCAATGAGTCAACTCTTTGCATGAGGTGGCCAAAGTACTGGAGTTTCAGCTTTAGCATCATTCCTTCCAAAGAAATCCCAGGGCTGATCTCCTTCAGAATGGACTGGTTGGATCTCCTTGCAGTCCAAGGGACTCTCAAGAGTCTTCTCCAACACCACAGTTCAAAAGCATCAATTCTTCGGTGCTCAGCCTTCTTTACAGTCCAACTCTCACATCCATACATGACCACTGGAAAAACCATAGCCTTGACTAGATGGACCTTTGTTGGCAAAGTAATGTCTCTGCTTTTGAATATGCTATCTAGGTATTAGTATAAAAACATAGATCTTTTCTTTAATATGATTTCAGTATATTATTACACACGAATGTGCATGTAGTATAGAGCCTCTATTTAAAGGATGTTTCTGGAAATCAAAAGAATCTAACAGGTATTTGAAGTGATACTTTCTCTCCTTGTTTTTCTGTACTGAGACTCTCAGCAGTATCCTGAATTCAGAACTAAGAGCAAAAACTCAGCCATGAAATTAAAAGATGCTTACTCCTTGGAAGGAAAGTTATGACCAACCTAGATAGCATGTTCAAAAGCAGAGACATTACTTTGCCAACAAAGGTCCATCTAGTCAAGGCTATGGTTTTTCCAGTGGTCATGTATGGATGTGAGAGTTGGACTGTGAAGAAAGCTGAGCGCCAAAGAATTGATGCTTTTGAACTGTGGTGGTGGAGAAGACTCTTGGGAGGCCCCTTGGACTGCAAGGAGATCCAACCAGTCCATTCTGAAAGAGATCGGTCCTGGGATTTCTTTGGAAGGAATGATGCTAAAGCTGAAACTCCAGTACTTTGGCCACCTCATGTGAAGAGTTGACTCACTGGAAAAGACTCTGATGCTGGGAGGGATTGGGGGCAAGAGGAGAAGGGGATGACAGAGGATGAGATGGCTGGATGGCATCACCGAGTCTATGAACATAGAGTTTGAGTGAACTCTGGGAGTTGGTGATGGACAGGGAGGGCTGGCGTGCTGCAATTCATGGGGTCGCAAAGAGTTGGATACAACTGAGTGACTGAACTGAACTGAACTAAACTAATGAGCAAAAACTTAGGGAAGCTTATTGGCCTCTGGATAACAAAAAACATACTACACTGAGAACTTATTTACTTTGTGTCTTAGACAAAGCCAGACAAGTAAGATTTTCTCTATCATCGTGCCTAGCACAGGCCTAGGGGTGCAAGTGCTCAATAACTTCTTGCTAATTGATTGAATTTTTGATAATTCATGCCATAGAAGTTTCCATTTCTGAAATATGCTCATAATATCTTCAGGAATTAGATCTAGATGGTATTTCCCAAGGCAATCCCTCATTTTAACTTCAAGAAGTGATGTGATTAATGGGAAAGTGATATTCTAATTTCCCATTTTTAGATTTTACTATTACCTTGAGAGGTAGCAGGTCAAGAGTCTTACTATCACACTTCCAGTAGTTTTCTTGGCATGGCAAAAAGTTTTAGAGCTAGAAACAGTTTTAGAAACTCTGTATTTTAACCCATTCATTCTTCAGGTGAGAATACAGATTCAGAGAAAACTTCAGGTGCTACAGGAAAGCCAAGGCAGGAATTAAGGTCTCTTAATCCAGCAGCTTCCTCATCTTCATATAAATAACAAAGGACAGAAAAATGCCATCACATCCTGGGACTTATAGAACTTACAGATGCAGGTTTGAAAATCAGTTACCTAAGAGATCTTAAAGTTCAACTCAAAAGCAATACAAAGTGAAATTAAAAAGTAGGTTCTTTGGTTAGCTGCAAAATCTCAAAGTTGCACCTGCTTAAACAACAGTGAATTCAAGCTAAAACTGTATTAACAGAGGAGCAGTTCACCATTCTTTGTCTTAGCACTTCCAATAATTAGCAAATGACTCTTTCAATGATGGAATGCTTCCCTCTAAAAATTAGGAACGTTCTTTGAAAGGATAACTCTCAGTGTCTTATATGGAGTCAAAATTTGCCTTCTCAGAACTCGGCAACAATAGTCCTAGCCTTGAATTCTCTAACAGTAACAACAATCCATTCTCCCTTCCTTGGAGAGGATGTTTCTAAACAACACATATGACCCTTAAGATTCCCTCTTCTGCAGTTCTTTTAAACTTTCTTCTTATGGCATGGCCTCCCTTTCTTCTGACACTAATCTTAGCATTTTGCCGTTGGATTTGTTAGAATGATTTCTGTTAAAGGCGATTAAAAAATAAATAAAAACAACTCAATTTGGCTTAAAGAACAGCTAAAAATTCCAGCCTCAGGACAATTTAGGCATAGTTTGGTCAGAGCTCTGAGTCCATTCTCCATTGCCTTGCTCTTCTCTCCCTTTATCTCTGTGTTTGTGAACTTTCTCCTCAGACTGATGACTTCCCTCATAGTTGTTGGATGCCTGCCAGCAGCAATTAGTGCTGCCTGATGCCTCATTCAGCAGGAGAGGCAGGTTGCTTCCCATTAACTGCTGGGAAAAAGAAAACACTGAGATTTACATCAATTGGCCACCCCCGAGCCAATCCCTAAAATCAGGCAAACTCCAAACACTGATAAGCTTAGGCCTGGATTAATTAAACCAATTACAGTGCAAAGAGGGAGATGGAATTTTCCTGATTGGCCTTCACTGAGCATAGCTTACCCTTGAAGCTGGACTGAGGTCAAGTCCACTCAAACCTTACTGCTGGTATCAACAAGGCAGCTGGAATGGACATTGAGGAAATAGCTATATCTTCTGTCTACCGTGCATCTATAACTGTATATGATACTCAAGATGAGTTTGACCAAAGTCCAAGCTCAGTGAAATATTCGTAATCAGTCTTATTGCCGCTCACCTCATTTTGGTAACTGCTCCTCTGTTAATACAGTCTTAGCTTGAATTCACTGTTGTTTAAGCAGGTACAACTTTGGGATTTTGCAGTTAACCAAAGGACCTATAGTGTTTTTAATTTCACTTTGCATTGCTTTTGAGGTGAACTTTAAGATCTCTTAGGTAACTGATTTTCAATCCTGCATTTCTACTGCTAAATCTCAAAGTCTTGATTTTTTATGTGTTCTAAGACATTTTTTTAAATTGTTTCTATCAGTCAATATATAAGCTGCCTTCTTTGAGACTGATGCTGCTTCAGTTGGATTAGATTTTAAAATGTGACCAAAACAAGGCCACGGACAAAGCCTGAGAAAGAAACCTCGCTGCAAACTAACACCAAATTACTAATTACACACAGTGTTCAACCAGTTACACCTCCACCTACCTACCGGCATAGTTCTACACCAGTCCACAAAGACATCCTGAGTAATTTCATCAAAATCCTAACTTAGATACAAATAGTGCAAACTCCCAACCTCCTGAAATCTCGCAGGGACCTCACCTATGGAAAACTAAATAAAACTAATTTGGCAGAAATGTTTTTATTACTTTCAGACTGAATCCTACAGGTAGTTACATTAGTTTCCAAATATTCACAATTCCTTGTTAGAGTAATCAAGTCTAGAATGCTAAATATTAAATATTGACACTGCCGATCTAAAAGTTTCTAGAATCTTCCATTTTACCCTTGGAGAGAACTGGTATGACATTCACTCAGATCACATCTCCTGGCACCATTCTCTTCCTCCATGATTTCTGCAGATTGCTGACAATCACTCTGTGATTACATCTGTAAGCCCTTTCAACACCTTGGGATGTAATTTATCTGTGGCTACAAACTAGAATTAATTTAAATTGTCTGGGTAGCTTTAGATAATCTATTTTTTTCTGGGACTGCAATTCACATTTAATGGTGTTTTTCTCTTCATCCTAGTTTGATGATAACTTTTCCATAATGATAAGGATAGATGCAAAAATAGGAGTGGAATGATTCTGCCTCCTGTCTCTATTTACAAGCATCTTGCCATCTTTTCTAAGCAGTGGGGAGATCTATTATATATTCATAATTATGATTCCTAGTCTTTACATAACTCCTCTTCATTGGGAACACTCTTCTTGTCCTCAACTTTCTTGTTATCTTATTCATCCATCAGACTTTAGAGATAATCTCCCTGAGAAGACTTCACTGATCCTCCAAATCTAAAGTAAGCACCTCTCCTACATCCTGCATTTCTTCATGTTACCCTTCTGTGAAATTTAGCACAGTATACTGTAACTCCCTGTTATCATATCAGCATTCCCTATTTAATTGTAAGATGTTAGAAAGTAAGGCCTTTACCTTACTTTTTTTTCCTACAGAGGTTTTTATAGTGCTTGGCATCTAAGAGTTACATAATATTCAGATCAGTTCAGTTTAGTCACTCAGTCGTGTCCAACTCTTTGCGACCCCATGAATCGCAGCACACCAGGCCTCCCTGTCCATCACCAACTCCCAGAGTTCACTCAAACTCATGTCCATCGAGTTGGTGATGCCATCCAGCCATCTCATCCTCCATTGTCCCCTCTTCCTCCTACCCCCCAATCCCTCCCAGCATCAGAGTCTTTTCCAGTGAGTCAACTCTTCACATGAGGTGGCCAAAGTACTGGAGTTTCAGCTTTAGCATCAGTCCTTCCAAAGAACACCCAGGGCTGATCTCCTTCAGAATGGACTGGTTGGATCTCCTTGCAGTCCAAGGGACTCTCAAGAGTCTTCTCCAACACCACAGTTCAAAAGTATAAATTCTTTGGCGCTCAGCTTTCTTCACAGTCCAACTCTCACATCCATACATGACAACTGGAAAAACCATAGCCTTGACTAGATGGACCTTTGTTGGCAAAGTAATGTCTCTGCTTTTGAATATGCTATCTAGATTGGTCCTAACTTTCCTTCCAAGGAGTAAGCGTCTTTTAATTTCATGGCTGCAGTCACCATCTGCAGTGATTTTGGAGCCCCAAAAAATAAAGTCTGATACTGTTTCCACTGTTTCCCCATCTATTTCCCATGAAGTGATGGGACCGGATGCCATGATCTTCGTTTTCTGAAATATTAACAATTATTAATTTAAAATGTAAAGGTCCTTTCTGTTAATTTTAGTATTTTCCAATTCTTATTTTTTCCCCAAGATTTACTTTATGATCACATTGCCATGAAAAAGTTTCCTTGATGATCAGAACTAAATCTAGAGTAACAAGTTTTTCAGAGCTTTGACCAATAAAACAGTACTTGTTGGGCCTCTTTTTATCAAAAAAGTGCTTTTTTTTTATGGAAAGAGAAAGGAAAAAATCTGGTATCCATACCTCTTCAATCAGAAAGCCATGACTTATTATAAATTCCTTTTTGAGGCATGTAAAGTATATCCTTACAAATGGGAACAAATGAAAACAAAAGTAAGGTAACCATTTTTGAAAAGACTAATATGAAACAAATCCTGGTTTAGAATTTTTTTAAACACTTTTCAGACATTAAGACAAATTTAGTATTTCAAAATCTTGAAGACTACATTCTTTTAAACCAAATGTTCTTAGTAAATTTTACATAGCCTTTAGTTTTCCTCTTGTATCAAGGGTATTTCTTACTGATACACTATTCTTACAACAATACACATTCTTAACTTATCCAATTTGTCACCTGTTTGCTAGTTTATAAAATTTTAAAGCTAATGGTATAACAAACCCAAATAATGATATTTCATATTTATAAGTGCATCCTGGGATGAATAAATAATGAAAACCCAGTCAATTTCTATTACAAGTGTAGGATCTGAATGTTTAAGAAGTTATCTACCAACAGGGAAGTAGAACAGTATTGACTTCATCTGATTTTATTAAAATTTAAGTAGATTTCAATGAAGTGAAGTGAAAGTCATTCAGGCGTGTCTGACTCTTTGCAACCCATGGACTATACAGTCCGTGGAATTCTCCAGGACAGAATGCTGGAGTGGGTAGCCTTTCCCTTCTCTAAGGGATCTTCCCAACCTAGGAATCGAACCCAGGTCTCCAATATTGCAGGCGGAATATCCTGTTTGGTCACTTTTTTTCTTTTAAATCTATTCAGCACTGGCATGCAGTAGTTGTCTTGATTTATTGCCACAGATCACTTACTCCAGTATCTTTCAAGCCATCATTGGCTATATCTACATGCTGGCTGACAACTTGCCTGACTATATTTTTCAACTGTACTCATCAGTCAAAGGCCATTTACAAGCAACTACAATTAACTGAGCCTCAGAAGTATGTTTCTGTGATTGGGGTTGAGAGAGAAAAACTGTTGCTGATTAGCACAATTGAAAGTTATGGTACAAACTATTCTGCAGCAATTCTTTTTTTTTTTTATTTTAATTGGAGGCTAATTACTTTACAATATTGTAGTGGTTTTTGCCATACATTTACATGAGTCAGCCATGGGTGTACATGTGTTCCCCATCCTGAACCCCCCTCCCACCTCCTTCCCCATCCCATCCCTCAGGGTCATCCCAGTGCACCAGCCCTGAGCACCCTGTCTCATGCATCAAACCTGGACTGGTGATCTGTTTCACATATGATAATATATATGTTTCAATGCTACTCTCAAATCATCCCACCCTCGCCTTCTCCCACAAAGTCCAAAAGTCTGTTCTTAAATCTGTGTCTCTTTTGCTGTCTCACATATAGGGTCATCATTACCATCTTTCTAAATTCCATATATATGCATTAATATACTTTATTGGTGTTTTTCTTTCCGACTTACTTCACTCTGTATAATAGGCTTCAGTTTCATCCACCTCATTAGAACTGATTCCAATGCATTCTTTTTAATAGCTGAGTAATATTCCATCATGTAGTACTACAGCTTTCTTATCCATTCATCTGCCGATGGACATGTAGGTTGTAAACAGCAGCTCAGCAATCCTTTAGCCAAGTGTAATGACAGATCCCAAGAGAGAAGATAAGTCATCTTTAATTTTTTAAGTATTATTAATATATTTACAACCCATTTTGTGCCTAGTGCTAATATAGCCATGAATTATCTGGACAACCTGGGGCAAATCAACTTCTCAATTTTTCCATTAGGCTCTTCCAAAATTGCAGTCTACAAAGTTTGTATTAGAGAGCACATAAGTTATTTTTTATTATATAAAGCAAGCTCTTAGGAACCTTGTACATAACCACATTAAAGATTTACATCCTTTACATCCAATATAGATTTTAATCCTTTGCATTGTGTCTATTACATCCATGATTCTTAAATTTTTGCACAAAGGATCTTTGTTTATTACTTTCATCATTTTTCATCACCTTGTAGCTTTGATCCTATTTGTAACTTTCCTTTAGCCTAAAATCTCAATTGATCTTTGAAGAAAACCAATAAAAATTTTATACATGGGTACAACCTAATATAAGCTCAATTTTACTTTATTTAAAACAACATTTGCCTCAACAATTTATTCATAATTATAGAATCTGAAGATGAAACGTAAGTCTTCCCTGTAGGACAAGAGGTTCTAATTAAATGAAAATATTGAGAGTTTTCTATACCTCTTTTACTTAGGTCAAATTATTAGTAGTTTTCAAAAAACAGTTTTCTTATTTTTGGAAGTTATGAATTAAAAAAATTAGTGCTCCTTATTCTAACTTGACCCTAGATATCTTCCTGAATACATAACTCTACTCACTATTTGTATTATAGCTGAGCAGGTAATAGGCTCCAATTTTGTTGTAATTTAACCTATATTCTCTGTTATAAGGCCTTCATTAAAGTGAAAGAGGAGAGTGAAAAAGTTGGCTTAAAGCCCAACATTCAGAAAACGAAGATCATGGCATCTGGTCCCATCACTTC
Source organism: Bos indicus x Bos taurus (assembly GCF_003369695.1). Taxonomy (NCBI): domain Eukaryota; kingdom Metazoa; phylum Chordata; class Mammalia; order Artiodactyla; family Bovidae; genus Bos; species Bos indicus x Bos taurus. The sequence goes on along the minus strand of NC_040081.1, from coordinate 20,686,141 downwards.
ATGGCAAATAAATGGGGAAACAGTGGAAACAGTGTCAGACGTTATTTTGGGGGGCTCCAAAATCACTGCAGATGGTGACTGCAGCCATGAAATTAAAAGACGCTTATTCCTTGGAAGGAAAGTTATGACCAACCTAGATAGCATATTCAAAAGCAGAGACATTACTTTGCTAACAAAGGTCCATCTAGTCAAAGCTATGGTTTTTCCAGTGGTCATGTATGGATGTGAGAATTGGACTGTGAAGAAAGCTGAGTGCCAAATAATTGATGCTTTTGAACTGTGGTGTTGGAGAAGACTCTTGAGAGTCCTTTGGACTGCAAGGAGATCCAACCAGTCCATTCTAAAGGAGATCAGTCCTGGGTGTTCATTGGTAGGAATGATGCTGAAGCTGAAACTCCAGTACTTTGGCCACCTCATGCGAAGAGTTGACTCATTGGAAAAGACTCTGATGCTGGGAGGGATTGGGGCAGGAGGAGAAGGGGACGACAGAGGATGAGACGGCTGGATGGCATCACTGAGTCGATAGACATGAGTTTGGGTGAACTCCAGGAGTTGGTGATGGACAGGGAGGCCTGGCGTGCTGCAATTCATGGGGTCTCAAAGAGTCAGACACGACTGAGCAACTGACCTTAACTGAAACTATTTTGTTTCTTTTTCTGAAATTCAGAATTTATTTCCTTGTATGTCTGATTTTTTTTTTTTTTGCTACATTCTAGACTTTGTATTTGAAAAATTATTCTGAAAATATTTTGAAGACTACAATAATGATGGGCTTCTCAGGTGACACTAGTGGTAAAGAATCTACCTGCCAATTCAGGAGCTGCAGGAGACTTGAGTTTGATCCCTGGGTAGGAAAGATCCCCTAGAGGAGGAAATTATAACCCACTCCAATGTTCTTGCCTGGGAAATCTCATAGATAGAGGAGCCTGGCAGTCTGCAGTCCATGGGGCTGCAAAGAGTCACACACAACTGTAGCAACTTGGTGTGCACACACAATAATGGTACTTTCCTCCAAGGAGGGCTTGTGTTTGCTTGGCAGGGGTACTGCCATTTCAAGTCCAAAGATTATATAAAACTCATGACCTGGCCTGTGACTTACTATGGGGTGTGTTATTTCAATGAGTCTCACCCTGAGGTGTTCCACTTTGGCACTTCATTCACTGTGGAGACAGACTCTTGTTTGATGCTGAATTTTACCAGAGAACTGAGCTTTCTTTCTTGAGCATCTTATAACAAAGGTTTCATTTTCTGGAAAAATTCAAATGCAGTTGGGTAAAGAAGCTTCTTTTAACTATCTTCTGCACTAAATAAATAGTACAACTCCAAATTAGAAACATAGGGTTTGTATGTTATTTGAACTTGAGTAGGTGCCTTTAGTGTATATCTGTACAAATTGTGGAGATTTCCTGATACCTCAGTTGGTAAAGAATCTGCCTGAAATGCAGGAGACCCCATTCAATCCCTGGGTTAGAAAGATCCCCTGGAGAAGGGAAAGGCTACCCACTCCAGTATTCTGGCCTGGAGAATTCCATGGACTGTATAGTACAAACTATAAATCGATTTTTAATTTTGTACAAGAGAATTGACTAATAGCCTAGGCAGTTCAGGCTGCTATAACAGGTTGTCTATGTACCATAGACAGTTCTGGAGACTGGAGATCTAAGATCAAGTTGTCAATATGGTTAAGTTCTGGTGAGAACTCTCTTTTAGACTGCAGACTTCTCCTTATATCGTCACATGACCAAAAGAGAACTAGAAAGTTCTCTGGAGTCTCTTTTTATAAGGCACTAATCCCATTCATGAGGGTGGAACCCTCATGACCTAATTACCTGCAAAGCCCTGCCTTGCCTTCTAATACTATCATATTGGGGGTTAGGATTTTAACATATGAATTTGGAAGGAGCAAGCTCCAGGATTTGGTGATGGACAGGGAAGCCTGGATGCTGCAGTCCTTGGGAATCACAAAAAGTCGGACACAACTGAGTGATTGAACTCTACTGTAGGAACACCAGATTTGTCAACAATTGGTATTGGAAAATTATATTCATAGGCTAAATAAATAAATTAAATGAAAAATAAAAACAAAAACCATCAGTCCATAACGATTAGAATAGTGGTCCTGTTTTAAGAGTCTTGAGTGCCATGAGATTTAAGCTCCAAGCTGTTCTAAATCCTAGCTGTTTAAAATAATTTTAAAAAATTGTTTGTTTAGAAATGCATACATTGCAATAGATTTTAAAAAGACTATCCAAGGTAATTCTGTTTTCTTAGTTTATAAAGGTGAAAATTTAATGTCCTGTCAAAAAACATTAATTTGGCCCTTAAAGTAAATTATAATAGCATGAATAAGACTGACATCACCTCCTGTGTGTGCGGTGTGTTCAGTCACTCAGTCATGTCCAACTCTTTGCAACTTCACGGACTGTAACCCGCCAGGCTCCATTGTATCATCTGTGTTTTCCATTGTCTAGCAATAAACACTGCAAGCCAGACTGATCAGTGCATTGACCTCAGATGTAAAGACTTATATCTTTGCAGGTCAAGTTACCTTTAAGAGTCAAGTTGGAAAATATTAATTTTCATTCATAATCTCAGAGTAGAAGTTCCAATTTCCAAAGAAATTCCAATCAGTAATGAATGTCAAGCCAACAAACTGTAAATACACAATGATAGGCCATATGGACTTTTCATCCTAAAAATTATTTGGTTCCATAGCGTTTGTTTCATTCTCTGAGGATGAAAACATAGTTATAGAACATTCTAGCAAAAACCCAGATCTACAGTTTAGTCACTCTTTCTAAACAATAGTATAAAATTCCTTCACTCTATGGCCCAAGCTGAGAAAAATCTTGGAAAAAATTCCAGAAAAATAAAAACCTTTCTACTAGAACCTAATCAGTACATTTTCTGTGATAAGCAATAATTAAACAGCTTAATGAGATAAAATTATACCATGATATTAACTCATTTAAAGTTCAGTGGTTTTTAGTTTACTGAGTTTTCAACTATCACTGCAATCTAAATTTAGGACATTTTCATTACCTCAAAAAGAAATCTATACCCATTAGCATTTACCTCTAATTTACCCTCAGCAAACCTCCTCACTGCCAGCCCCAGACAACCAATAATCTGCTTTCTGTCTTCACAGAATTGCCTAGTCTAGACATTTCATATAAAAGGGGCCAGGCTCTATATGGTTTTTTAAGACTGGCTTTCTTTACATAGCATACTGTTTTTTGGTTCATTCATATAGTAGCAGTTACCAGTACTCCATTCCTTTGATTTCCCTAATATTATTCTATTAAATAGATATGCCACATTTTGTTTATTCATTCAGCGGTTGTTGGAAATTTGGGTTGTGTCCTCTTTTTGGCTATTATGCATAAGGATGCTGTGAACATCTGCACACAAGTTTTGATGTAGACATGTTTTTGTTTGTGTAGATACTTGAGTGGATTTGTAGGTCATCTGGTAATGCTATATCTAACATTTTGAGGAACTGCCACACTATTTTCCAGTGTAGTTGCACCAATTAACATTCCCACCAGCAATGTTTGAGGGTTTCAATTTCTTTACATCCTCACCAGTTTTTTTAATTGTCAGTTATTTTTCTTTTTACTATAACTATCATAGTGAGTTGTGAAGTGGTATCTCGTTGTGGCTTTGATTTGCATTCCTGTGGTGATTAATAATGTTGAACATCTTTAATGTGCTTATTAAATGTTCCTGTATCTTCTTGGAGAAATTTATTTATAAGTCCTCTGCCCATTTTTAATTGGGTTATTTACTTTTTTTTTAATGAGCTTCATATATTCTGGATACAGACCTCATCAAAAGTGGGATTGCAAATATTTTCTCTCTTTAATTTTTTGACGATGTCATTTGAAGCACAAAAATCTAAAAATTTTGATTCCATTCCTTTTTTTGCTTGTGCTTTTCATCTCATAGCTAAAAAAATCACTATATAATCCAAAGTCACAAAGATTTACTTTGTTTTCTTCTACAAATTTTATAGTTTTAGCTCTTACCTTTAGGTCTTTGATCTATTTTGAGTTAAATGTTGTGTCTGATGTGAATTAAGCATCCAGATGCAAAATTTTGCATATTGATATCCAGTTATCCCACCACTATTGATGGAAAAGAATGCTCTTTCCTCATTTTTGTCAGAATCAACTGACAATTTGATGAATTAGTAGCCCAATTGATGTAAACAGTAGTCTCTTGAGTTTACATATGGATTTCAGAATCAACTGGTGGACTCCATTTAGAGTACACGTTAGCTCATATACATTCAATTTCACTGCCATGTTTTTTTTCTTTTTTTTTTTAATTTTATTTTACTTTTAAACTTTACAATATTGTATTGGTTTTGCCAAATATCAAAATGAATCCGCCACAGGTATACATGTGTTCCCCATCCTGAACCCTCCTCCTTCCTCCCTCCCCATACCATCCCTCTGGGTCGTCCCAGTACACCAGCCAGTATCGTGCATTGAACCTGGACTGGCGACTCATTTCATATATGATACTATACGTATTTCAATGCCATTCTCCCAAATCTCCCCACCCTCTCCCTCTCTCACAGAGTCCAAAAGACTGAGTCCGTGGGGTCATAAGAGGCTTGTACACGACTTAGTGACTAAACAAAGTAAAGGATAAAATTTAAACAAGCCTTTTATGTAAGTAAAAAAAAAAAAGTAAGCTTTGGATATATTCTATAACCTAGATTATTAAATACCATTAAATTAAAGTTTTCCTTTTAAAAAATGTACGTATCTCCATAACTGAGTTACTTTGTTGTACAGCAGAGATTGACACAACATTGTAAATCAATTATATTTCAGTAAATAAAGTTCTCTGTATTCTCACCTGTTTCAAAAAAAAAAAAAAAAAAAAACAAAAGACTGTTCTATACATCAGTGTCTCTTTTGCTGTCTCGTATACAGGGTTATTGTTACCATCTTTCTAAATTCCATATATATGCGTTAGTATACTGTATTGGTGTTTTTCTTTCTGGCTTACTTCACTCTGTATAATAGGCTTCAGTTTCATCCACCTCATTAGAACTGATTCAAATGTCTTCTTTTTAATGGCTGAGTAATACTCCATTGTGTATATGTACCACTGCTTTCTTATCCATTCATCTGCTGATGGACATCTAGGTTGCTTCCATGTCCTGGCTACTATAAACAGTGCTGCGATGAACGTTGGGGTACACGTGTCTCTTTCCCTTCTGGTTTCCTCAGTGTGTATGCCCAGCAGTGGGATTGCTGGATCATAAGGCAGTTCTATTTCCAGTTTTTTAAGGAATCTCCACACTGTTCTCCATAGTGGCTGTACTAGTTTGCATTCCCACCAACAGTATAAGAGGGTTCCCTTTTCTCCACACCCTCTCCAGCATTTATTATTTGTAGACTTTTGGATCGCAGCCATTCTGACTGGCGTGAAATGGTACCTCATAGTGGTTTTGATTTGCATTTCTCTGATAATGAGTGATGTTGAGCATCTTTTCATGTGTTTGTTAGCCATCTGTATGTCTTCTTTGGAGAAATGTCTATTTAGTTCTTTGGCCCATTTTTTGATTGGGTCATTTATTTTTCTGCAATTGAGTTGTAGGAGTTGCTTGTATATTTTTGAGATTAGTTGTTTGTCAGTTGCTTCATTTGCTATTATTTTATCCCATTCTGAAGGCTGTCTTTTCACCTTGCTTATAGTTTCCTTTGTTGTGCAGAAGCTTTTGAGTTTAATTAGGTCCCATTTGTTTATTTTTGCTTTTATTTCCAATATTCTGGGAGGTGGGTCATAGAGGATCCTGCTGTGAGGTATGTCGGAGAGTGTTTTGCCTATGTTCTCCTCTAGGAGTTTTATAGTTTCTGGTCTTATGTTTAGATCTTTAATCCATTTTGAGTTTATTTTTGTGTATGGTGTTAGAAAGTGCTCTAGTTTCATTCTTTTACAAGTGGTTGACCAGTTTTCCCAGCACCACTTGTTAAAGAGATTGTCTTTAATCCATTGTATATTCTTGCTTCCTTTTCTAATTAAATGTTTCACTTATTCAACATCAACCTCTCCATTGGCCCCTTCTTATTTTCCTAACTTCCATAACTAATCATGCTTAGTTATTCCCATTCTTTAAAAAGTCAATTCTTGATATTATCCCACCCTTCACAGTCCAAATTCCTTAAAGAGTAGTCTGTATTTAAAAATTAAAAAAAAGACTAGTCTCTATTTTTACTTTTAAGTCTCTCTTAAAGCTATATGTAAAAAAAGTTATCAATGACATTCTAATTGCCAAGCAGAAGAGTACATGTTCAGTCTTTATTGCAGCATTTTATGGCAACTACCCTCATATTTTTCACTCCTTTCTCATCTGTTGTTTTTTATGATACTACCAAAATCTCCTCTTATCTATTTCTGTTTCCTCTTGTCTATGTCTGTTTTGCTCAACTCTTGCTTCTACTCCTTACATGTTGCTTTTACCCAGGACTGTTTCCTCAGCTTTCACACTTTATAGATTTTCACCAGTCTCTAAAATTAAACTACAATCATATACTCCCATTTACAGGTTTTACTTATTTTCACATGGTTATTCAGTATGTATCTCAAAAATAAAAAATTGAACTCAATATCTTTCTTGTCAAAACTTGTTTCTCATTCTTCCTTCCATATATCAATAAATAAGCTACCTAATTTAACAAGCAAGTTTTGAAGTAATTTTTAACTCTTCCCCCCACCCTTTCTCACATGTAAATGGTGAATTTGTCTTGTCGATTTCATCTCTAATTTGTCTCCCATTCTTACAGTCCTTTTTATTCTCTGACTCAGCTCAGTTCTTTGGACTTCAATGAAAACTTTCATATTATCTTTCATGGTTCCAACAATTTTGCTGTAAAATGTAGGACTTATCACATCAGTCCTATTCTTAAAAATCCTTCACTGACTTCCCATTACCTGGAGCATAACTGAATCTACTTAGTTTGGTGTTAATGATGCTGCAAAACTCAGTTCCAGCTTACTTTTTCAGTCTTATGCCCAATGACACAACTTCTCCTTCCACAATCCCTACCTTCTCTCTGTTGCCTCACTTCTCAAATATACCACCAAATACACACACTGCTGTTTTAGCCATGAAGGACTTGCTCATTATAAACCTTGCACATTGCTCATACATTTATATGAAAGGGAAGCAGGAGAGGGAAGAGACCAAAGCAAGAGTATAATCTCAAACAAAGACCTATAGAGCATAGCTTCAGCCAGATCCTGCAGAGGAACTCTAAAGTTACACTTCACAGATGTCTAGGGCAAGTAAACTAAGCTGTCATACTCCTGTATCTGTCAGCCACTAGTCACAGGCTATACAGAAGGAGAGTAAATTCCCAGACACTTGTAGATTTCTGCATGTGTGGACAAGAACCTCAGTAGAAAAAGTATAGTTCCCAAAGAAGAGGCATATTTCAAACTTGCCAGATTTTAGTCAAAATAGCTTTTGTACTTGCTTTCTTTTGGTTCTTATTTTTCCCTTTAATTTTGGCCTGTCTTATCAACTCTTCTATGAATACAGAAATAATTTTAAAATTTAATCTGCTTTTTAGTTGTCTACAATGAGAGGCTTGGTTCTAAGAAAATAATACATTTTTGTTTTGGTAATTTTAAGTCATATATTTATTCTCAATTTTTGTTATCTTTTATTTGAACTGTTTCTTTAGATTTTATATATTGTTGGATAATTTTCTAATTCATTTTAAAGATCTGTTTTGTCAGTGAATTTAACACATTTACATTTATCACAACTGTTGGTGGCACTCATTTCTATCTTCATATTTTATTGACTTTTTCTATTAACATTTTTTATACTTTAATTCTTCTTCCATACTTTCCATTGGACTTATTGACGTTCTTCTCACTGTATAAAAGTTAATATTGAATTTAATTTCCTCGTTTGGTTACCAGGGAAATGATATATGTCTCCATTAATTAATTTTTTTTTTTTTTTTACTTTCTACCCATTTGTTACGCTTATCACTACCCTGATCATCTAAACTCTCCATGACGTACTTTCAGTTCCACCACCACATTTGTATTTTCTACATTTTTAACTCTTAGATTTATGGATCTTTTATGGATTTTAGGTTTGTTTTAACAGCAAGAAAACTTACTAAGTGATTTCCTCACCTCTACATTCTATATATTTTTTAGATCTTCCTAGGTTTATTTGACAACTTTTTGGTATACTTCTGAAAGAGTTTTCAAAAGAGCCATTTGCTTGATGAATCTTCTGAGCTCATTTGTCTAAAAATATTTAAGTATGTTTCCTTTACAGTTAAATTACTATTATTGAATATAGTAGTCTAGATTTCAAGTTCTTTTATTCTGATTCTTTAACAACGTTGCTCTTCTTATTCATAAAACAAATGTTACATGTATTTTGCATATAAGATTAACATTGAGAAGTATGTTACAGTCCATTTCTTGTTTCTTTTTAAATAATCTGCTCTTTCTATTGGAAACTTTAAGAAAGGTCTTCGATGTTTTAAAATTCACTCTAGTATGTTTGTATTTTTTTAATTGTCCTAAGGCTTTAGTACTATGAAACTTGTTGATGCTTATCTCTCTCTAATTCTTAGAAATTCTAGTTCACCATTTCTTTAAATACTTCCTCCCTGCCACTTTTTTTCCAATTGGTTTTCTGGAAAAAACCTTTAAGGTGGTAGTTAACATGTGCATACTCGTCCTTCACATCCCTAATTTGTTTTTCTATTCTTTTTCTTTCCTGATAAATTTTTTTGAATTCCTCAATTTAATCTTTAAAGTCACTAATTTGTTATCCAGTGTTACTCATTCTCATATTTTAATCCTTATGTTGAGTCTTTTTCTCTTTAAAATGTTGTTATGCTTGTCTTTTCCACTATTTTCCTTTATCTCTTTGAGAATACTGATTATACTTGCCTTACATTTAATTTTTCGTTTATATTGTTTTTGGCCCGCCAACTCTTCTTTATGCGATGTAAGGTAGAGGGATTTACCTCAAATTGGAGATTTTCTAACTTTACAAGCTTTGTTGAACTACTCTTTGTGGGTCTCTCTCCACAGTCAGCAACGCTACCCTTAGGGATCCTCCATTCCTCCTCTGTGGTCCTAGCAGCAATGGTGGGGAAGAGCCAGCCAAAATGCCTGAGAATCTCCTGTTATTCACCTTCTACAACAGCAAGGTAAGAGTTCCATTCTGCTATTTTCCTACCATCTTACCACCCATTTTCCTACCTTCTGGTGCTGTGCTGGTGGTACTGTTGCTGCTGTTGTTTCTTACTGTAAGCAACAACCCATGCAGTGCAATATGAGAAAAGAAGGAATTAGAACTTAAGAGTTTCTCCTCAAAATTCTATTGTGCTTGTACCCAGCTCTTTTCATATCTAGGTTGTATTTCCATACATGAAAAGCAATCAGATTATGTCTTCATAAGAATTCTCAGTCTGCTAATTTTAGTTTCTGAGAATCAGCCCATACCATCACTTCTCCAACATCCACACAATTATATCCAGGGAAAAGAATCCAGATACTCATTCATTTATCGAAAGCTAGGGAGGTTTCCCAACTATCCTATTACAAACTAATTCAGTTCCACAAGATTCTATGTACCTAGCACAATTGGGAAGAAGTATATATCATGATCTCAAACTTCTAAGAGAACTTTCTGTTTTGCTGGAAAGGCCAATTTACTTATATAAAAATCTCTGAGGAATAACCAAGTTGTCAAAGTTTTAAGTTAAATAGTCCTAAAATTAATATGATAAAACCTCTCAATATTACTCAGACAATAAGAAATAACCAGTGCATCCTGTGAATAAATAAGAGCAGGTAAGTGAGGAAGATAGAGTGTTACAAGTCTTCTAGCATCTCTATCACACAAGTGCTATGAAGTAGTTCTTGTTTTGGCAGTATCTCCTCTGAAAGAGAATAGCAACCCTAACACTGACCTTGAACTGCTTTTGAGTTCTCTAGAGTACAGTACTTACAAGTATTTAAGTTGAAAATTGCTTCTCTCTTTTTTTTCTAGGGCGAGTTTTAATTGCAGATAAAGTATTCTTATGGAAAGAACTCTTTTAAATTTGATTTATTTATACATGTTTACAAATGCCCATTGTTAAATCAACCCAGAAACTTTCACCTTTTACCTTGATAATCCCTATGTCATGGCAGAGCTGTATTTGTTGACATTGACAGTCATTAACTTGAGCTGTTGTAAATTACCTCTCCCAGTCAAAAGTCTATAATATGTCTAAAAGGAGATTGTTTACCTATGTGCAAAATTATTTCTTTTAGGTCCTCAGTACCTTAAAGCTGTCTGTTTGTGCACTGAAGATCTTCCAGGATTAATTGAACAAAGAGTTTGGTGAAGACTTCTGGGAAATTATCACAAAAGACAAATCATAATAGGCGGTTGCAGCAGCAGAAATGCTCTTTTAAGAAAAGCCTTTCAACGGACTCTGAGAGTCTGAATCTCCTACGGGTTCTACGAATAGCAGCAGCCTTGGTTGCAAATCAAGGGCATGATTGTAGGTACACAGAGCTCGGCCCAGGTGGTAACTGACACAAAGGGTCAGCCCTAAATGAAACTGTGAAGACGGTAAAATTCATTTCAGTGCACACAGCAGTGTCTTTCTCCCTCACCTCTCCTTCTCTGAAAGCTTTCTTAATGCTTGAAGTTTTCCCCTTCTCTGACAACACAAACTCATTTAATCATGTATTCATTCAATGAACAATTTGTAAGAGTCAAGTGCCAGATGCTAGAATTATTAAGATACAGAAGGCATAAATTCTAAACTTAATAACTCATAATCTGATGGGGAGAAAGATACAAAATAAATCATATGATAAATATAATCATCAGAGTTCAATACCACATGTAAACATGACTCAAAGAAGAAAGATTTCAACTTAAGAAGTCTCAGAGAAAGTTTAAAATGGGAAAAGACACTAAACCAGGTCTTTAACCATTAGGTGTGGGGAATAAGAGAAGGGGAAAGAGTATTCCATGAAAATTAACTGAATGTGCAAAAATAGAATAAGTTATAGCAAACTGCTCCACACTAAGGTATGAAATTGCTAGGATAAAAGGCAAAATTTCAGGTTTATGGGATAAATCCCTAAAATATGAATTTATAGAACCTGACAAATTACGAACATTATTTGGCTTTGCAGGGAAACCTTTCCAGAAACCCCCAAAAACAATAATGCTGTTTCCTGTTAAATATAGAAATCCAGTCTTAGTTCACATCAGGTTTCACAGTTTGTGTGTCTGTCTCTCTCCCCCCATTGCCATCTATTTTTCTATCTTTATCTCCTTTTTAGAACATACTCACACACACACACTCATTCTTACACATAGTCACACGTGCATAGTAAGCAACACCTGACATGGACCACAGTGCTGTAGAATATGTCATTCCAGGATGACAACAGTGGTCAGAACATTTGTTTGCTTCCCTGGTAGCTCAGACAGTAAAGCGTCTGCCTACAGTGCGGGAGACCCGGCTTTGATCCCTGGGTCGGGAAGATCCCCTGGAGAAGGAAATGGCAACCCGCTCCAGTATTCATGCCTGGAAAATTCCATGGACTGAGGAGCCTGGTGGGCTACAGTCCATGGGGTTGCAAAGAGCTGGACACAACTGAGCGACTTCACTTCACTTCATGCTAACAGCAAGAAGTCTAATCAGATTGTTTTCCTACTTGGCCAGATTTAGGGAAAGGTCAGAAAAATGTTTTGTTCTGTTTCTTTTTTATAGGAAAGGTCAGAGAAAAAGTCTAGGGAAGAAATGTTTTGAGCAGGCTAAAAATAGCAGGCATGATTGAACACTCTAGGTAAATCCCAAAGATGCTGAGAATCAGGGTCTGTGGTTCTGTTATAGAATCATGCCCCCATTATGGAACCATGCCCCCTCCTACCAAGTTATGCAGAAATGTTTCCTCACACCAGGTCTGTGCTGCTTTTAAGATTTTTAATAACTACTGTCAGATATGCCAGTTTATTTTTTGTTATAACTTTCTGTTTTGATGTTGGAGTAGCTTAGCCTAATGGTATGATTTTTGCAAATCTTTTTCTATCTACAGCCGTATTTCATCATCTCCTCTGAAGACTATATCCTCTATGAAGTTCTTGTTAGCATACCCTTTATTGGCTGGCTCCTTGTGGATCTTAAAAAACACAGTAAAAATAGTCCTATCATGGCTCAGCAGGTAAAGAAACTGCCTGCAATGCAGGAGACACCGGAGACATGGATTTGATCCCTGGGTTGGAAGATTCCCTGGAGAAGGAAATGGCAACCCACTCTAATATTCTTGCCTGAAAAATCCCATGAAAACAGGAGACTGGTGGGCTATAGTCCAAAGGGTCACAAAGAGCTAGACATGACTGAATGACTAAGCACAGCACAGTACAGAGAGTGTTTAGAAGAAAATAAGCAAATCACTTCCTTATTTCACTGCAACACTTAGCAGTTTGTGTTGAACCACATGTGCTTTGATAGAAATTTGCTGACCTGTGCATTAGGCAGACAGACCAAAAGACAATCCATTTGTACCTAGAAATTAAGTTGATTATGCATCAAAATCAAAAGGGTAAAATTCAGAATATATCACTGTGCAAGACAACTAGATACCAAGCAGCCCACCCTGATCAAAATTGAATTACAATTTGAAAAATTATCAAATGGAATTCATTTTAGTAAACAACTGAACTTCAAAATCATCTACGCCATGGCCATAACCCTTGGGTAAGCCAGTATCCCCAGTAGATGGGCTAATATTATTTTCAATTAGATTATCTCACAATTTTGAATCACTTTATTTGATGACTTAATTGCATTGTTTAAAAGGCTTCACCACAGCAGACATACAGAAATCTATTTTGAGGCAGAACACAAGTTTCTAGGTCTGCAAGAAACATTAAAAGTTATGGATTAATTTTAAGCAAATAAACTCCCATCTACTAGATAATAAGCTATATATGGATGATGGAAGATGAGCTTATATACAAAATATTACCTCTAATTCTTCTATGAAAACCAATTTTGTTTTTCAAGCTTTGAAATTCCAAATCAACATTCTAATATTGCACAGAGGACTATAATGGACAGCCTTTCATTCACATTCCCAAACTGCAAGTGTCCAGTAAAGAAGAAATAATATGGTCCATACTACCACAAAGAGGGGATAATAACAGCTAACGCTGATCCAGTCACCACTTGACCTGGGACAGCACCCAGAATACAGGAAGTCTCTCAGCTTCTAATGAAATTGGAAACATGGAGCAAATCCTATAGTAGTCTATATCCAAGAGACGAAGAGCCGACTCATTAGAAAAGACCCTGATTCTGGGAAAGACTGAAGGCAGGAGGAGAAGGGGACAGCAGAGGACAAGACGGTTGGATGGCATCACTGCCTCAATGGACATGAGTTTGAGCAACCTCTGGGAGATGGTGAAGGACAGAGAAGCCTGGGATGCTGCAGTCCATGGGGTTGCAAAGAGTTGGACACAACTGAGCAACTGAACAACAAATACTATATTAAAATGTAGGAGAAATTCAATAGTCATAAACTATAACTTTCCATTATCTACAAATGTTTGGGATAGCAGTGCTTCTAAGCCTCTTTTCCTCTTCAAATATCTTATATATGAAATAGAAATCGTTTTCTATTAGTCTAATCATCATTTTAAAAACTGCCAAATTGGATCATGTTGTGATGCTTTTTGGATTATTCTTTGATGTCATTTACAAGGATATGAATTTTTTCATGTGAGTAATGACCCTGGAGGTTCTCTGGTATGACAGGAACCTAGAGTGTGGGACGTCAACCACAGCAGTCTGTCTGAACTGCCCAAACACTTTGCTACAAATGGACAAGCTCCTTGAATGTACAGGCTGCATCCTCAGTACTTAGTGAAACATCTGAAACAGTAAAGATTAAATAAGATTGCTGAATAAACATAAATCTAGAGCTCTTTAAAGTATTACACTTATTTATATTCATGCCATTTCTGAGACTAGATTATATTTTCTAATAACATTTATCATTTCCTCTTATAGACATGTAATATACTTGAAACAGAAATCATGAAAGTACAGAAAACCATGAAGAAATAATTGCCTATCCAAAGAAAATTATTATATTTCTCATATATCCTTTCAGTATATCTTTAAATTGTTTTCTTTAAGTTATGTTTTATACATTGAGTCTTCTAGTTTTTCATTTAAAAACATATGGTGTATATTACCCACATTAGCAAGTATCAGTCTTAAAAAATCATTTAATGATTAATTAGCATTTCATCATATGTTGTTCATACTTATTTACACACATTATATCAATAAATATATGGGGCATATGTGTGTTATTGCCCATTATTTTTTATAGGCAAGATAAACAATGCTTTGTATTTAGTAGGTATTAAGTTAGTGTAGCTCAATTGTAAAAATGGTTACAAGAATGATTTTTACCATAAGAGGGGATAAGCCAGTGGATTTAATTACTGATATTGTAAAAATTTCCCACTTTCCACTGATATTCTCATTTACTAAATATTCCATTCAAAATGATTCCATTAAGAACTGTTACCTGATGCTATTATTCAGAATTGTGGAACTGAGATTGAAATGTAAATTTCATAATTTTTTTCCTAAAATAGGGTCTTAATAGGGTTAAGGGTTGATAAATATTAGATCTCACAATAATGCACCACTCCACAATGTAGAATATTCAGCAGTATCCATAACAACCATGATTCTTTAAAGATATTTTAATTGCAACTTTCCTTGAAATTGTTGATGGTTTATTGTGACAATATAAAGACAACTTAAGGAAGACTATTTATTGATAAATGGGTTTCTAACCAAGATGATAGAGAATGAGATTTATATTCTGCTTTTCTGACAAGGCAATGGTTGTATCTGAAAGGAAAAAGATGCAAGATACTGTTTCTGTGCTATCTATTTGAAGAAAAGAATAACATTAAGCATATGAAATTAAAAGAATGCCACATTCAGGTCCCAAACAATTAAATCTAAGAAACTAAAGGAATTTATGCTAATCAATCAGCCAGGAAACAAAACACGATAAAAAATCAAAATCACTTCAAATCAGAATTTTAGCCCTGGTTTCCTTTGGAGGTTAACATGGGATGGCATTGCATAAATGTGGCCAGAAATTACTCCTGTATTAAGAACAACAAAACTATTTTTCTGTGCATGAGAGAATGTGCATTGGGCATCTAATTAACACTAAAGTTCTATTTTTTAATATATTCTGAATTATTGGGTAAGTATAACTGATAGTCAAGTCACAACAGTATTGGGAATAGGGATACAGCTTAAGGAAGAGATACTAAGGAGTCTACTGGAAGCCATAAGAAAAAAAAGTCATAACAAAAGAATAGGATGGTAGAGACAGAAGATTTTACTCTGTTTAGGAGTGTGGATGAAGGATGAGTGGAAAGGAGAAGGAAAAATCAACCAGGAAGAGTAATTCAAGGTGCTGAGAGCAGTGAAGCTGAAAAATAAAAGAAATACAGTTTATTGTTTCTTATGTGAAACTATGGAAAAAACTGTAAAAGGGTTCTGACGTCTGTGTACAAAGTATCATGTAAAAATCCTGACTGTCCCAATGAGCTCTTTATTATGTGTATCTCTAGCAATATTAAAACATACTTCCTCCTAAACATTTCCAGTGTTGTTGGCAGTCACCTTATATCAAATTTTCTAAGATTTTAAATTTAGTTGTATAGAATTTATTTTAAAAATTTGGTGTGGGAAAACATCATCAAAATCTGTGCTAATCACTTGATACAAAAGTTATCAACATTTTCCCATGACTAATAAGAATTATCCAAAAGTATCTTGATAAATGATTTTTATTTCTATATGAAAATTTATTTTCAGTTTCTAGGAAGTAAATGTGCTTTGTATAATTTCATTATTATCAGGGCAGCCATAAAAGAGAAACTTCATTTTGCGTGGTTCCTTGAGTTTTCATTTTAGCAAATATTTCACATTTCACCCCTTGTGACAGGCCATCAGGCTAGACATTACCAGTCCACCTTCCTCCCCTGGCACATAGGAAGACTATTGCCCAAACTCCCTTTCTACAGGGTAGGATTGTATCCCTGCATCTTGTTGAAAGAATGTGAGTGGAAATATTCTATACTGCTTCCAGGACTGACCAAGAGTTCCTCTCACTCACTCTTTGCTTGTTGCCAGATCAAAGCAGAGAAACCTATGGAGAACTTTGAAGAAGCCTAGAAGACAGCAGTGCCACGATGGGAACAGCTAGGATTCTTTCTCATTTTTCAAAAGGCCACACATTAAATATCCAAACTGTGGTATAATCCAGAAATAAACACTTATTTTGTTCAGTTACTGAGATTCGGGGTTTCCTATGGCAGCTAGCATTGATCATTGCTGAATAACAAACCTGCCCTTAAAGGGTTTCCTGTTGACATGACTGATTTTGTGTGTAAGTGTTAGGTTTGGGTAGTTTGAGGAGCATTTTGTGATGATTGTTCTCTACAAGAATTTAGGAAAATTTTTTTATTGAGTTCAAAAGAAATAACTAAATAAGTGGGTTGTTCACACCACATTACCAACTGAGCTACTTTGTAATCAACCAAAGACTCTGCATATTTATTCCTTCTGAATATCAGTTCTCTAAACTACCTCAGGACTTAAATATTCTGAAATATGTTGTTCCATTCAGTTCACAGCTAAGTGATATTAGTATTCTTTGATTACTCATTAAAGTCAGCAGCTTTACAGAATAGAACTGCTCTCTTTTTTTCCTGATGGTCAAATACTGTGTAAAAGAACTGTAGATATTCTGGAATGGGAATGAAACTTACAGACTACAGAATTACAACACTTTTCAGATGAGCAAGCTGTGTTTTAAGAAAGGATAAGGGATCCGAATAAGGTTTCAGACAGAGCTGGTTGGCAGCAGAGCTGAGATTAGAATTATCATCCCCTGAATGCTAAATTATATTCTTACCTGCAACAGTTTTTTGACAGCAGTGTCAATCACAGGACTTCTGATATCCACATTCATTTTTAAGCGATACCAGCCAGCCCACAGACAAATCTTGTTCAACTTGATTCACTGGTACCCTACCCTTTCCTATTTGTAAAGATAAGTAATCAAAGAGTAGACCCCAATATAAGAATAGTCAATCCTCATGTTGCCCTGCAATCTAGATTGAGATTTGGTGTGTAAAGATGAAGTGGGCCCATGGTTTTTGGAATCTGAATAGGGAAACATGGAGAGCATTAATCAGTTAGCAGAAGGATCTGATATGGAAAGTTTATATAAAGAGAGAGAGAATGATGTAGGTCAGGGCCATGAGGGATCATGATGAGGCCAAGTTATAGCGGGGGAATTTATACTTGGAGATAACTGAAGTTTCACCAGGGGGAGATGCTAGAACCAGTGAATTGCCAGAGTTCCCTACATTTCTGATGTCTACCTTGACCTATTCCAGTACCAGTCAATAAGCCCTCTGTATCTTATGGTGACCTTGGTGAGAAACTGTCTTTACGACAGAAAAAAGGAAGCTATATAGGAATAGAGAAACACTTTCATACATACATCCTTCAACTAAATGAGAAAAACAATTATATGTGGAAATAAATTACAAGATAAAATATCAAAATAAACATTTACAATTTTAAACATGTATCAAAAATGTAAACAAAATTTAAGGGCATACAAATTGAGTATAAATATTTACTAAAATTATTTAACAAAAATGTAAATAACTTTACTGTATAAAGAGAATGTACATGTGGATAAGAAAAATACTAATGCTCCAGATAACCACAATGGTGTGACCACTCACCTAGAGCCAGACATCTTGGAATGTGAAGTCAAGTGGGCCTTAGGAAGCATCATCATGAACAAAGCTGGTGGAAGTGATGGAATTCCAGCTGAGCTATTTCAAATCCTAAGAGATAATGCTAAGAGATGAAAGTGCTGCACACAATATCCCCCAAAATTTGGAAAATTCAGCAGTGGCCACAAGACTGGAAAAGGTCCGTTTTCATTCTAATCCCAAAGAAAGGCAATGCCAAAGAATGTTCAAACTACTACACAATTGCACTCATCTTACGCGCTAGCAAAGTAATACTGAAAATTCTCCAAGCTAGGCTTCAACAGTACATGAATCAAGAACGTTCAGATGTTCAAGTTGGATTTAGAAAAGGCAGAGAAACCAGAGATCAAATTGCCAATGTCCATTGGATCATGCAAGAGAGTTCCAGAAGAACATCTACTCCTGCTTCATTGACTATGCCAAAGTCTTTGATTGTGTGGATCACAACAAACAGTGGTAAATTTTTCAAGAGATGGGAATACCAGACTACCTTACTTGCCTCTTACGAAACCTGTATGCAGTTCAAGAAGCAATAGTTAGAACTGGACATGGAACAACATATTGGTTCCAAATTGGGAACGGAGTATGTCAAGCCTGTATTTTGTCATCCTGCTTGTTTAACTTATATGCACAGTACATCATGCTGGATGAAGCACAAGCTGGAATCAAAATTGCCGGGAGAAATACCAATAACCTCAGATCTGCAGATGATACCATCTTTATGGCAGAAAGCTAAGAGGAACTAAAGAAAGAGCCTCTTGATGAGAGTGAAAAAGCTGGCTTAAAGCTCAACATTCAAAAAACGAAGATCATGGCATCTGGTCCCATCACTTCATGCAAATAGATGGGGAAACAGTGGAAACAGTGACAGACTTTATTTTCTTGGGCTCCAAAATCACTGCCGGTGGTGACTGCAGCCATGAAATTGAAAGACACACACTCCTTGGAAAAAAAGTTATGACCGACCTGCTGCTGCTGCTAAGTCGCTTCAGTTGTGTCCGACTCTGTGCGACCCCATAGATGGCAGCCCACCAGGCCCTGCTGTCCCTGGGATTCTCCAGGCAAGAACACTGGAGTGGGTTGCCATTGCCTTCTCTGATGACCAACCTAGACAGCATATTAAAAAGCAGAAACATTACTTTGCCAACAAAGGTAGGTCTAGTCAAAGCTATGGTTTTTCCAGTAGTTAAGTACAGATGCGAGAATTGGACTATAAAGAAAGCTGAGCGCCAAAGAATTGATGCTGGAAAAGACTGAAGGCAGGAAGAGAAGAGGTAAACAGGATGAGATGGTTAGATGGCATCATCAACTTGATGGACATGAGTTTGAGTAAGCTCCAGGACTTGCTGATAGACAGGGAAGCCTGGTGTGCTGCAATCCATGGGGTTGCAAAGAGTCAGACACAACTGAGCGACTGAACTGAACTGAATGGTCCAATGAGATAAGATGAAATGATAATGGACTAACAGTTTAGAAAAGATATAGAAAATGCTCTTACTTGCTCAGTTATGGCTAATTCTTTGTGACCCCATGGACTGAAGCCCACTGGGCTCCTCTGTCCATTGGATTCTAGGCAAGAATACTAGAGTGAGTTGCCATGCTGTCCTCCAGGGGATCTTCCCAAACCAGGGATTGAACCCAGGTCTCCTGCATTGCTGGTCGATTCTTTACTATCTGAGCCACCAGGGTAGCAGGACAGAAAAAGCTGAATAGCATTTAAAAATATGCTTAACCTAACTAATAAAGAAATGAGAAGTAAGTCAACTACAAAATATCGTTTTTACTTATCAAATTATCAACTATCTATGAAATGTTAATAATATTCTTATAGCAGTTTGGTAAGAAATGTGATCTCAACTTATGCCCAAGTCATTCTTGAATTGAGTCATTCTGGAAAACCATTAGGCAGCACACAACTAGAGTCTTCAAGATGTTTATTCATATTTACCCAATAATCGATTCATGATTAGAGGTGTACACACAGATTTATATCAACATTATGTTAGCATTTATCACAGTTTTCTGTACATGTATGTGACTGTAGGCTATCCTTCTCATTCATTCACTTTGGTATCTCCAAAACCCAGCACAACACCTGGCATAGGGTGCCTGACACAGAAAACACATTTGATGACAATTTACTGAGTGAATAAAGAGGAGGGAAGACAGTTGCCACAGCGTTATTTGAAACAATAAAGAAATAGAAAAACATATCCTATAAATGATTAAATAATTTATAGTACATAAAATATATAAGCATTAAAATTATGCTTTATGAAATCTTAATGCAAGAAATTAATTAAAAGTAAAAGTTAACTGAAGCAACTGTACTAATATTGTATATATTTTCTAAGTAGTTTCACTTGGATGTTTTTTGTAATAAAATGGAAAAAATATATGGGTGTTCAATATGAAAGCACAATATTTTAAAAACTACCAGTAACTATGTAATCAGCATTATTTAATAAAGCAAATTAACAGTATGTTCTTATCTACATTCCTAAGAGCGTATAGAAGTCAATTTAAGAAATATATAATTGTGCATATCTACTGTTACAATTCAGATTTCTAAGGACTAAAGACTAAATACCCTTAATCTATGCTTTTTCCTCAAAAGTCAATGAAATTCCTTTTCTTTCTCTTTCTATAGCGTATTAAAGAGCCAACCTACAATTTGTACTTTGTAACTACCTCTAACTCTTATCAAGGAATAGCAAACTTATTGTGCCATCAAAACCTATTAGTAACTGTTGGCAATTTTTGACTCCCTATAGTTTTCATGCATATTCATATTCTTAATATTATTGTTGTTCAGTGTCTGAGTCATGTGTGACTTTTCACAACACCGTGGACTGCAGCACTCCAGGCTTCCATGTCCCTCACCATCTCCTGGACTTTTCCCAAGTTCATGTCCACTGCATTGGTGATGCCATCCAACCATCTCACCCTCTGTCACCATCTTCTCCTTCTGCCCTCAATCTTTCCCAGCATTAGGGTCTTTTCCAATGAATTGACTAATTTGCATCAGGTGGCCAAAGTATTGGCGCTTCAGCTTCAGCATCAGTCCTTCCATTGATTATTCAGGGTTGATTTCCTTTAAGATTGACTAGTTTGATTTCCTTGCTGTTCAAGGGACTCTCAAGAGTCTTCTCCAGCACTACACTTCAAAAGTATCAATTCTTAATATTATACATGTTAATAAAATGCTTAGTTGAAAAATACATTGCTTCAATCCTATTTCATAAAATTTTCTCCTTTAAAGAATAGGTGATTATTCAGTTTACCTTGTACATTGTATTCCTTTAGCGTGGTAAGTGTGATTTCTTTAACAAGGTAAATTTCCTCTGACTTGTGAGAAAAAGTAAATTGGAAAATGAACCAAATTATATTTAATAGGAACTCAAGGAAACATACTGCAGGAGTTTCAACAAGTGCATTTTCAGTTAAAAGAAAATGATTTATGGGCTGAGTCTAAGCTAATTTTTCTGCACATATTTATCACTAATCTATAAACCTAGCTACTCATTTTCACATCTGGGTGTACACAGAAATCATTGTTACGAAATCAGGTATTTTGTAACACTTTTTTTTTTTTTTTTAAGCACAAAGCAAATACAGTGTGTTTGCTTCTTTCATTCACCTCTCAGCAACTAAGCTTAACTCAAGTATGCATTTTCCAAAGAGGAGAGTGAAAAAGTTGGCTTAAAGCTCAACATTCAGAAAACTAAGATCTGGCATCATGGTCCCATTACTTCGTGACAAATAGATGGGGAAACAGTGGAAACAGTGGCTGACTTTATTTTTCTAGGCTCCAAAATCACTGCAGATGGTGATTGCAGCCATGAAATTAAAAGACACTTACTCCTTGGAAGGAAAGTTATGACCAACCTAGACAGAATATTAAAAAGCAGACACACTAATTTTCCAACAAAGCTCCATCTAGTCAAGGCTATGGTTTTTCCAGTAGTCATGTATGGATGTGAGAGTTGGACTATAAAGAAAGCTGAGCACCGAAGAATTGATGCTTTTGAACTGTGGTGTTGGAGAAGACTCTTGAGAGTCCCTTGGACTGCAAGGAGATCCAACCAGTCCATCCTAAAGGAAATCAGTCCTGGGTGTTCATTGGAAGGACTGATGTTGAGGCTGAAACTCCAATAATTTGGCTACCTGATGCAAAGAGCTGACTCATTTGAAAAGACCCTGATGCTGGGAAAGATTGAGGGCAGGAGGAGAAGGGAACAACAGAAGATGAGATGGTCGGATGGCATCACCAACTCGATGGACATGGATTTGGGTGGACTCTGGGAGTTGGTGATGGACAGGGAGGCCTGGTGTGCTGCAATTCATGGGGTCGCAAAAAGTTGGACACAACTGAGTGACTGAACTGGACTGAACCATCAAAATAGAATGTCAAGAGAACAAGATGGCAGAGGAACAGGTGGATGTGGAGTACATCTCTCTCCATGGGTATATCAGGAATACATCTTCAGACACAGAAGTGCATGCAGAACACCAGCTGAGAGTGGACAGGAGTACCTGACCAGTGGAAAAGAATATATAGAAGCATGCAAAACTCAAGATCAAGCCCTGAGCCTTTGGAGTGGGAGCACTGACTCCAAGACCCTAGACTACCAGAGAACTAACCCTAGGGAGTATCACATAGTGAGAACGTACACAAATGAAACCACTTGAATACAAGACCCAGCATCACCCAACCACCAGTGTCACCATGTGTAGGATGACTCATCTAAACAACAAACTACATAAAAATATAAACCCAATCATCAGCAAACAGGATTACCACCACACTCAGCCTTGCCCATCAGAGGAAAAACAAAAACTCAGAACAAATCTCACCCTATACAAAGTTTACACAAACCACTGCACCAACCTTAGAAGGGCAGAAACCAAAAGGAAGAAAGAATTCAACCTTCTTCAAGGAAAGAATTCAACTTTCCTTGAAGCCCTGGAAAAGGAGACCTCAAACGGAATAAGTTAAAAAAAAATCAAAAGGCATAGAAATATTACACAAATGAAGGAACAAACTAGAAACACAGAAGTCCAAATAAATGAAGAGGAAATAGGCAAACCACCTAAAAAAGAATTCAGAATAATGATAGTAAAGATGATCAAAAACCTTGAAAACAAACTGAAGAAAATGCAAGAATCATTTAACAAAGACCTAGAAGAATTAAAGAATAAACATTCAGAGACAAACAACACAATTAATAAAATTAAAAGTACTCTAGAAGGAATCAATAGCAGAATACCTGAAGCAGAAGAATGAATCAGTGAGCTGGAAGATAAAATAGTAGAAATAACTTCTGAAGAGCTTAATAAAGTAAAAAGAATGAAAAGAGCTGAAGATAGTCTCAGAGACCTCTGGGACAATATCAAATGCACCAACAGTTGAATTATAGGGGTCCCAGAAGAAGAAGAGAAAAAGAAAGGGTATGAGAAAATTTTGAAAGAGATTATAGTTGAAAATTTCCCCAACATGGAAAAAGCAAATAGTCAATCAAGTCCAAGAGGCACAAAGAGTCCCATACAGGATAAACCCATGGAGAAACACACCAAGACACATACTAATCAGACTAACAAAGACTAAACACAAAAAATATTAAAAGCAGAAAGGGAGAAGTGACAAGTAACATACAAGGGAAACCCCATATACTTAACAGCTGATCTTTCGACAGAAACTCTGTAGATCAGAAGGGAATGGCAGGATATATTTAAAGTACTGAAAGGGAAAAATCTACAACCAATTACTGCACCCAGCAAGGAGCTCATTCAAAATTAATGGAGAAATAAAAAGCTTTTCAGACAAGCAAAAGTTAAGAGAATTCAGTACCACCAAAACAGCTTTACAACGAATGTTAAAGGGATTCATATAATCAAGAAATACAAGAGAAGAAAAAAAGATCTTCTTTTCAAAATCAACCCCAAACAATTAAGAAAATAGCAATAGGAACATATATATCAATAATTACTTTAAATGTAAATGGATTAAATGCTCCAACCAAAAGACACAGACTGGCTGAATGGATACAAAAACAAGACCCATGCATATTCTGTCTACAAGAAACCCACTTCAGACCTAAAGACACATATAGACTGAAAGTGAGAGGATGGAAAAATATATTCCATGCAAATGGGAAGCAAAAGAAACCTGGAGTAGCAATCCTCATATCAGACATAATAGACCTTAAAGAAGATTACAAGAGATAAAGAAAGACACTACATAATGATCAAGGATCAATCCAAGAGGAAGACACAACAATTATAAATATTTATGCACCCAACATAGGAGAACCTCAATAACATAAGACAAACACTAACAAACATAAAAGGAGAAATTGACAGTAATACAATAATAGTAGGAGACTTTAACACCCCATTCAAACCAATGGACAGATCATTAAAACAGAAAATTAATAAGGAAACACAAGTCTTAAATCATACATTAGATGAGATAGATCTCTTTGATATCTTCAGGACATTCCATCCAATGCAAAAGAATACACCCTCTTCTCATGTGCACACGGGACATTCACCAGGATAGACCGCATCTTGGGTCACAAACCAAACCTCAGTAAATTTAAGAAAATTGCAGTTGTATCAGGCATCTTTACCGACCACAATGCTAAAAGACTAGATAGCAATTACAAGAAAAAAACTGTAAGAACACAAACACATGGAGATTAAACAATACATTTCTTAATAACCAACAGGTTACTGAAGAAATCAAAAGGAAATAAAAAAATTTGTAGAAACAAATGACAATGAAAACACGACAACTCAAAACCTGTGGGATGCAGCAAAAGAAGTTCTAAGAGGGAAGTTTATAGCAATACAACCCTACCTCAAGAAACATGAAAAACATCGAATAGGCAACCTAACTTTACACCTAAAACAACTGGAAAAAGTAGAACAAAAAAACACCAAAATTAGTAGAAGGAATTCTTCAATATATGCAAATCAACCAGTGTGGTGCACCATATTAACAAATTGAAAGATAAAAACCATATGATGATCTCAATAGATGTAGAAAAAGCCTTTGACAAAGTTTGGCACCTATTTATGATCAAAACTCTTCAAAAAATGGCCTTATAAGGAACCTACCTCAACATAGTAAAGGCCATATATGATTAGCCTACAGCAAAGATCATTCTCAGTGGTGAAAACCTGAAAGCATTCCCCACAAAACTGAAAGCATTTCCCCTAAGATCAGGAACAAGACAAAGTTGTCCATTTTCTTCACTATTACTCAACATAGTTTTGGAAGTCCTAGCTATAGCAATCAGAGAAGAAGAAATCAAAGGAATCCAGATAAGAAAAGAAGTAGTAAAGCTCTCACTGTTTGCAGATGACATGATACTGTACATAGAAAACATTAAAGATAGTATCAGAAAATTACTATAGCTAATCAATGAATTTATCAAAGTTGCAGGATACAAAATCAATACACAGAAATCACTTGCATTTTTATATACTAACAATGAAAAATCAGAAAGAGAAATGAAGGAATCACTCCCATTCACCATTACAACAAAAAGAATTAAATATCCAGGAATAAACCTACCTAAGGAGACAAAAGAACTGTACACAGAAAATTATAAGACACTAATGAAAGAAATCAAAGATGACATAAACAGATGGAGAGGTATCCCATGTTCCTGTGTAGAAAGAATCAATATTGTGAAAATGACTATACTACCAAAAGCAATCTACAGATTTGATGCAACCCCTATCAAATTACCAATGGCATTTTTCACAGAACTAGAACAAAAATTCCACAGTTCATATGGTAACACAAAAGACCCTGAATAGCCAAAGCAATCTTGAGAAGAATGGAACTAGAGGAATCAATCTTCCTGACTTCAGATTATACTACAAAGATACAGTCATCAAGACAGTATGGTACTGGCACAAAAACAGAAATTTAGACCAATGGAATAAGATAGAAAGCCCAGAAATAAACTCATGCACCTATGGGTCCCTTATTTTTGACAAAAGAGGCAAGAATATACAATGGGGCAAAGACAGCCTCTTCAATAAATGGTGTTGGGAAAACTGGACAGGTACATGTAAAATAATGAAATTAGAACACTTCCTAACACCATACACAAAGATAAACTCAAAATGGATTAAAGACCTAAATGTAAGACCAGAAACCATAAAACTCTTAGGGGAAAACATAGGCAGAACACTCAAAGACATAAACCAAAGCAAGATCCTCTATGACCCATCTCCTAGAGTAATGGAAATAAAAACAAAAATAAGCAAATGGAACCTGATTAAACTTAAAAGCTTTTGCACAGCAAAGGAAACTATAAGCAAGGTGAAAAGACAACCCTCAGAATGGGAGAAAATAATAGCAAATAAAACAACTGTCAAAGATAAATTTCTATACAAGCAGCTTATACAACTCAATACCAGAAAAACAAACAACCCAATTAAAAAGTGGGAAAAAGAACTAAACAGACATTTCACCAAAGAAGACATACAGATGGCTAACAAACACATGAAAAGATGCTCAGCATCACTCATTATTAGAGAAATGCAAACCAAAACTACAGTGAGATATCACCTCACACTGGTCAGAATGGCCATCATCAAAATGTCTATAAACAATAAATGCTGGAGAGGGTGTGGAGAAAAGGGAACGCTCTTGTGCTGTTGGTGGCATTGTAAATTGATACAGCCACTATGGAAGATGATATGGAGATTCCTTAAAAGACTAGGAATAAAACCACCATATGACCCAGCAATCCCACTCCTAGGCATACACCTGGAGGAAGCCAAAATTGAAAAAGACGCATGGCTCATCAAGGCTATGGTTTTTCCTGTGGTCATATATGGATGTGAGATTTGGACTATAAAGAAAGCTGAGCACCAAAGAATTGATGCTTTTGAACTGTGGTGTTGGAGAAGACTCTTGAGAGTCCCTTGGACTGCAAAGGAGATCCAACTAGTCCATCCTAAAGGAGATCAGTCCTGGGTGTTCATTGGAAGGACTGATGTTGAAGCTGAAACTCCAGTACTTTGGCCACCTGATGTGAAGAGCTGACTCATTTGAAAAGATCCTGATGCTGGGAAAGATTGAGGGCAAGAGGAGAAGGGGACGACAGAGGATGAGATGGTTGGATGGCATCACTGACTCAGTGGACATGGGTTTGGGTAGACTTCGGGAGTAGGTGATGGACACCGAGGTCTGGCATGCTGTGGTTCATGGGATCACAAAGAGTCAGACACGACTGGGCAACTGAATTGAACTGAACTGAACTGATTGCATACTTCATTAATGCAAGGAAGCAGGGTATGTACCCCTAGGGGCAGGCCCTCCTCACCAATTCAGGAACCACTTCAATTCCTTAACCTTAATCCTATAACCCCAGTTAACATATCCCAAAGTCTTGCTGCTGCTGCAAATAAAGATATTCCAAAGAGAGTGTAGAGACAAAGGAAAATTGCCTATGTAGCCAAGAAGGAGGGAGAAATCCTCCAAGAGCTGTATCATCAAGAGCTTTCAATCAAGAATGGTACATGTTATGCCAGACTCCCTCACACACAAAGGAAACTTCTACAGGCAGTTGGATCATAACATATGCAGTTATACTCTACTGGGAAGACTATTCCCTGGCAGGATACCATGGTGGGAAGGCGGGCCACTAGAGTTATTTTGCTTGTAAAGCATGGTTCATGAGGATCTTCAGCATAAAACTTCTATTTAGTCAAAGTTTGTATGCTAAGTTGCTTCAGTTGTGTCAGACTCTGTGACCCTATGGACTGTAGCCCACCAGGCTCCTCTTTCCATGGGATTTTCCAGGCAAGAATACTAGAGTGGTTAAATAACCCATAAATAGGCATATCCTGCAGCACTTTTTAGCTGTTTTTATGAATCCTTGAGCATAAGAAGAATTGCTTCCCCTAGGCTGAGTTCTAGAAGGTTAAGTATCTATCCAATGATTTATTGTGGCTGATATCAGAAGATTGGACTTTTGGTAGCTTATATTCAAATAGCCAACTGTCTGCTAAAAATGTAACAGGCAAGAAATAGAACAGTCTGTGGTCAAGGTCTTAGAAAAGTGAGTGGTGGCCTTTAGAGACCCAAACCACTTATTAATAAAGCTCTAGAAAGCCAAATAGGAGATACCTGGCACCTTGACATTCTATTTTTCTTTTACATGTATAATCTTTTTTTACTATGATCATTTTTTAATTTATTTCTTATTGAAGGATAATTGCTTTACAGAATTTTGTTGTTTTCTGTCAAACCTTAACATGAATCAGCCATAGGTATACATATATCCCCTCCCTTTTGAACCTCCCTCCCATCTCTCTCCCCATCCCACCCCTCTAGGTTGATACAAAGTCCCTGTTTGAGTTTCCTGAGCCATACAGCAAATTCTGTTGGTTATCTATTTTACCTATGGTAATGTAAGTTTCCATGTTACTCTTTCCATATATCTCACCCTTTCCTTCCCTCTCCCCATGTCCATAAGACTATTTTCTATGTCTGTTTCTTCATTGCTGCCCAGTAAATAAATTCTTCTGTACCGTTTTTCTAGATTCAGTATATATGCGTTAGAATACAATATTTATCTTTCTCTTTCTGACATACTTCACTCTGTGTAATAGGTTCTAGATTCATCTACCTCATTAGAACTGACTCAAAGGCATTCCTTTTTATGCTATGCTATGCTAAGTCACTTCAGTCGTGTCCGACTCTGTGTGACCTCACAGACGGCAGCCCACCAGGCTCCCCCGTCCCGGGGATTCTCCAGGCAAGAACACTGGAGTGGGTTGCCATTTCCTTCTCCAATGCATGAAAGTGAAAAGGGAAAGTGAAGTCGCTCAGTCGTGTCTGACTCTTCACGACCCCATGGACTGCAGCCTACCAGGCTCCTCCATCCATGGGATTTTCCAGGCAAGAATACTGGACTGGGGTGCCATTGCCTTCTCCTTTTTATGGCTGAGTAATATTACATTGTATATATGTACCATAACTTCTTTATCCATTCATCTGTCAATGGATATCTAGGTTGGTTCCATGTTCTAGCTGTTGTAAATAGTGTTGTAGTGGCACCCAACTCCAGTACTCTTGCCTGGAAAATCCCATAGATGGAGGAGCCTGGTAGGCTGCAGTCCATGGGGTCACAGAGTCTGACACAACTGAAGCAACTTAGCATACAAACTTTGACTAAATAGAAGTTTTATGCTGAAGATCCTCATGAACCATGCTTTACAAGCAAAATAACACTAGTGGCCCGCCTTCCCACCATGGTATCCTGCCAGGGAATAGTCTTCCCAGTAGAGTGTAACTGCATATGTTATGATCCAACTGCCTGTAGAAGTTTCCTTTGTGTGTGAGGGAGTCTGGCATAACATGTACCATTCTTGATTGAAAGCTCTTGATGATACAGCTCTTGGAGGATTTCTCCCTCCTTCTTGGCTACATAGGCAATTTTCCTTTGTCTCTACACTCTCTTTGGAATATCTTTATTTGCAGCAGCAGCAAGACTTTGGGATATGTTAACTGGGGTTATAGGATTAAGGTTAAGGAATTGAAGTGGTTCCTGAATTGGTGAGGAGGGCCTGCCCCTAGGGGTACATACCCTGCTTCCTTGCATTAATGAAGTATGCAATCAGTTCAGTTCAGTTCAATTCAGTTGCCCAGTCGTGTCTGACTCTTTGTGATCCCATGAACCACAGCATGCCAGACCTCGGTGTCCATCACCTACTCCCGAAGTCTACCCAAACCCATGTCCACTGAGTCAGTGATGCCATCCAACCATCTCATCCTCTGTCGTCCCCTTCTCCTCTTGCCCTCAATCTTTCCCAGCATCAGGATCTTTTCAAATGAGTCAGCTCTTCACATCAGGTGGCCAAAGTACTGGAGTTTCAGCTTCAACATCAGTCCTTCCAATGAACACCCAGGACTGATCTCCTTTAGGATGGACTAGTTGGATCTCCTTTGCAGTCCAAGGGACTCTCAAGAGTCTTCTCCAACACCACAGTTCAAAAGCATCAATTCTTTGGTGCTCAGCTTTCTTTATAGTCCAAATCTCACATCCATACATGACCACAGGAAAAACCATAGCCTTGATGAGATGGACCTTTGTTGGCAAAGTAATGTCTCTGCTTTTGAATATGCCGTCTAGGTTGGTCATAACTTTCCTTCCAAGGAGCAAGTGTCTTTTAATTTCATGGCTGAAATCACCATCTGCAGTGATTTTGAAACCCAGAAAAATAAAGTCTGACACTGTTTCCACTGTTTCCCCATCTATTTGCCATGAAGTGATGGGACCGGATGTCATGATCTTAGTTTTCTTAATGTTGAGGTTTAAGCCAACTTTTTCACTCTTCTCTTTCACTGTCATCAAGAGGCTCTTAGTTCCTCTTCACTTTCTGCCATAAGGGTGGTGTCATCTGCATATCTGAGGTTATTGATATTTCTCCTGGCAATCTTGATTCCAGCTTGTGCTTCACCCAGCCCAGTATTTCTCATGATGTACTCTGCATAGAAGTTAAATAAACAGGGTGACAATATACAGCCTTGACGTACTCCTTTTCCTATTTGGAACCAGTCTGTTGTTCCATGTCCTGTTCTAACTGTTGCTTCATGACCTGCATATAGGTTTCTCAGGAGGCAGGTCAGATGGTCTGGTATTCCCATCTCTTTCAGAATTTTCCAGTTTATTGTGATCCACACAGTCAAAGGCTTTGGCATAGTCAATAAAGCAGAAATAAATGTTTTTCTGGAACTCTCTTGCTTTTTCCATGATCCAGCAGATGTTGCCAATTTGATCTCTGCTTCCTCTGCCTTTTCTAAATCCAGCTTGAACATCTGGAAGTTCACGGTTCACGTATTGCTGAAGCCTGGCTTGGAGAATTTTGAGCATTACTTTACTAGCGTGTGAGATGAGTGCAATTTTGTGGTAGTTTGAGCATTCTTTGGCATTGCCTTTCTTTGGGATTGGAATGAAAACTGACCTTTTCCAGTCCTGTGGCCACTGCTAGTTTTCCAAATTTGCTGGCATATTGAGTGCAGCCCTTTCACAGCAGCATCTTTCAGGATTTAAAATAGCTCAACTAGAATTCCATCACCTCCACTAGCTTTGTTCATAGTGATGCTTCCTAAGGCCCACTTGACTTCACATTCCACAATGTCTGGCTGTAGGTGAATGATCACACCATCATGATTATTGGGTCATGAAGATCTTTTTTGTACAGTTCTTCTGTGTATTCTTGCCACCTCTTCTTAATAGCCTCTGCTTCTGTTAGGTCCATACCATTTCTGTCCTTTATTGAGCCCATCAAGATCTCTAATATTTCCCATTCCATTTTCCTCTATTTGTTTGCATTGTTCGCTGTTTTTCTTTTGCTATTCTTTGGAACTCTGCATTCAGATGGGTATTATCTTTCCTTTTCTCCTTTGCTTTTTGCTTTCCTTCTTTTCACAACTATTTGTAAGGCCTCCTCAGACAGCCAGTTTGCTTTTTTCATTTCTTTTTCTTGGGGATGGTCTTGATCCCTATCTTCTGTACAATGTCATGAACCTCCATCCACAGTTCATCAGGCACTCTGTCTGTCAGATCTAGTCCCTTAAATCTATTTCTCACTTCCACTGTATAGTCATAAGGGATTTGATTTAGGTCATACCTAAATGGTCTAGTGGTTTTCCCTATCTTCAATTTCAGTCTGAATTTGGCAATAAGGAGTTCATGATCTGAGCCACAGTCAGCTCCTGGTCTTGTTTTTGCTGACTGTATAGAGCTTTTCCATCTTTAGCTGCAAAGAATATAACCAATCTGATTTCGGTGTCAGCCATCTGTTGATGTCCATGTGTAAAGTCTTCTCTTGTGTTGTTGGGAGAGGGTGTTTGCTATAACCAGTGCGTTTTCTTGGCAGAACTCTTTTAGCCTTTGCCCTGCTTCATTCTGTACTCCAAGGCCAAATTTGTCTCTTACTCCAGGTGTTTCTTGTCTTCCTACTTTTACATTCCATTCCCCTATAATGAAAAGGACATATTTTTAGGGTGGGCATTGCCATTTTTTCTGACCCTACAATCTCAGCAATGTCACTTCAGCTTCTCAAGCCAGCGAATAACAGATGTTGGTAATAGAAGGGAACATAGGGAACTGAGAGAGAGAGAATGCAAAGCTCAAAGAAGAAAGTTGTAGACTTTTATCATGATTTTAAAATAAAACATTTACTCAATACTATTCACCGAAAAGGCAAGACAACCTACCGTGGCTGAAATATTGTAAGAAGGAAAGAAATTTTGTCAGTTAAGCAGTGCAAAGTTATACAGCCTGACAAAGTTATACAGCCTGTTCAGGTGACAGCCTGAACAAATTTATGGAGACAGGCAGCTACAGTGGGAAGCAGATAGAGATGGCCTGATGACAATGTTACCCTTGATGAATAATAGTCAAGTACAAATTTGTATGTTTTCCATAGTAATAAAGCAACTGTCATTTTGTATTGAATTTAAGTTAAAAGTTCAGGCTAGAATATGAAGCAAGGTAAGGCCACTCACTGGTCATGGTTACATGCTTCATACTGGGTGAGGAAGTACAGATGGCATCAGATACCACTGGCACATTGCATATTTGAGTCATCTGTGTCATTAATCACAATTCTTTTTTCAATTAATGCATCAGGAAGAAATAAGACTTATTTTCATTCTGATAAAAAGCTATGTGAAGGGAGATTATAATTGTTCATAGACATTCATGAAATATCTAACATAATAGGAGAAAAGTAATGGTACATTCAATTAAGTATAAATATGTGAGTAAATGAAGTTAGATGCCTTGGAAACAAAATAACAGGTAATGCAGAAGTAATGTAGTCAAATATATTGTTGCTGTTCAGTTGCTAAGTCTTGTGCAACTCTTCTGTAAACCCATGGACTATAACCCACCAGGCTCCTCTTGTTCATGGGATTTCCCAGGAAACAATTCTGGTGTGGGTTACCATTTCCTTCTCCAGGGGAATCTTCCCAGCCTAGGATGGAACCCACATCTCCTGCATTGGCAGGCGGATTCTTTACCACTGAGCCACCTGGGAAGTCCAGTCAAGTATACAGGGGTAGGGTAACTGGAGTGATGTATCACCCATATAGCTAAAAAAGCTGGGTAGGCAGCAGTGAAAACCACTATGGGAAGCAACTGATTTGCAAAAGGACACATGCATAATGGTAAGGGAAATGCAGGCTCCTACAGAGGCACCATGTTAAAGGAGAAATTCTAGGATCCCAATCTGAGCTCCATGATGCTAACCAACCCTCTTTCAGGGTTCTCAGTGCCAGGTTTTGGAGGGATATGTATTTTATCCCTCTGTGCTGAAAGTCCATGGAATATTTTTTTCTATCATTTTTAGCATATTGATATACATAGCAAAGTCCATTTTAATATCATTATCAATCAGCATCTTCAATCAAATAGTCACACAAAGGGGACAATTCTGAGCATTCTGTTAAATTGGTTGAATAGATGTGACACTGCCTTATGTATACATATCCATACAAGACATGGTATTTGAGAGGTAAAAGGGTGGAAAGTATGAGGAAGAGGTCAATGAAAACAGCGAGAGTCCTGGATTAATCTGGAACTAACTTGGTTAGCAGGAGCTCAAGTAAGGAAACAGGATTGATATGTATTAAGTGTGTGTGGTGTACCAGACATTCTCATGCATTCTACATATTGTATCTTATTAAATAAAAAAGTGATTTTAACCCTTTATTCCTACACTATTCTTAAAAGCTGCTCTCAAGTATTACCTGATAATGTCCTCTCTGCCTTTAAGCTATGCTGAAATTCCCTGGAATTTTTAAATCTGTCGTTTTGAACATATCCAAAAACGTTTAATGACCATCATCACCAATTAGCACTTATCAAATATTCAGAGATAATGTGCCATTCTGAACATTCTGTTAAATTGGTTTAATAGGGCTGGCACTGCCTTACAGACAGTTTAAAAATAAAAATCAAAGCTATGTTCTAATTAAGAAAGTAATATGCTGGTGTTTTAGTTGCAAAGTTGTGTCTGACTCTTGAGACCCTATGGACCATAGCCCACCAGGCTCCTTTGCCCATGGAATTTCCCAGGCAAGAATACTGGAGTGGGTTGCCATTTTCTTCTCCAGAGGATCTTCCTGACCAGGGGCCGAACCTGGTCTCCTGCATTGGCAGGTGGATTGTTTACTGATGAGACAATAGTATAAAAAATTGGAAGTTACTGAAAAGCATAAAGAGGAAAGTTATCCTGAAGCCTCTCACCCCTATTTGATGAAAATTTGATCAATATTTATGTATTAGTGCGTTTCTATTCCTCTTCATATATACATGCATATTTTAGAATTGTTATTTACTTGCTAAGTTGTGTCCAACTCTTTTGCAACACTATGGACTGTAGCCTACCAGGCTCCTCTGTTCATGGGATTCTCCATGCAAGAATACTGTAGTGGGTTGCCATTTCCTTCTCCAGGGGATCCTTCTGACCTAGGGATTGAACCTGTGTCTCCCACATTGGCAGGTGGATTCCTTACCACCGAGGCACCAGGGAAGCCCTTACAATTTAGCATAGTTGAGGGCAAATTATTATACACAGTGCTATATTTTACTTTTACATTAACTTTTCACTGCACTTCAGTTCAGTCCCTCAGTTGTGTCTGACTCTTTGTGACCTCATGAACTGCAAAACGCCAGGCCTGCCTGTCCATCACCAACTCCCAGAGTTTACCCAAACTCATGTCCATTGAGTCAGTGATGCCATCCATTCATCTCATCCTCTATCGTCCCCTTCTCCTCCTGCCTTCCTTCTTTCCCAGCATCAAGGTCTTTTCAAATGAGTCAGTTCTTCACATCAGGTGGCCGAAGTATTGGAGTTCAGCTTTAGCATCAGTCCTTCTAATGAATATTCAGGACTGATTTCCTTTAGGATAGACTGGTTGGATCTCCTTGAAGTCAAAGGGACTCTTAAGAGTCTTCTCCAACAGCACAGTTCAAAAGCATCAATTCTTCGGCGCTCAGCTTTCTTTATAGTCCAACTGTCACATCCATACATGACTACTGGAAAAACCATAGCCTTGATGAGACGGACCTTTGTGGGCAAAATAATGTGTCTGCTTTTTAATATTCTGTCTAGGTTGGTCATAACTTTCCTTCCAAGGAGTAAGCATCTTTTAATCGATGGCTGCAGTCACTGTCCGCAGTGATTTTGGAGCCCCAAAAAATCAAGTCAGTCACTGTTCCACTGTTTCCCCATCTATTTGCCATGAAGTGATGGGACTGGATGCCATGATCTTAGTTTTTTTAATGTTAATTTTAAGGCAATTTTTTCATTCTCCTCTTTCACGTTCATTAAGAGGCTCTTTAGTTCTTCACTTTCTGCCATAAGAGTGGTATCATCTGCATATCTGATGTTATTGATATTTCTCCTGGCAATCTTGATTCCAGCTTGTGTTTCATTCAGCCCAGTGTTTCTCATGATGTACTCTGCATAGAAGTTAAATAAGCAGGGTGACAATATTCAGCCTTGACGTACTCCTTTTCCTATTTGGAACCAGTCTGTTGTTCCATGTCCAGTTCTAACTGTTGCTTCCTGACCTGCATACAGGTTTCTTTGGAGGCAGGTCAGGTGGTCTGGTATTCTCATTTCTTTAAGAATTTTCCACAGTTGATTGTGATCCACACAGTCAAAGGCTTTGGCATAGTCAATAAAGCAGAAATAGATGTTTTTCTGCAACTCTCTTGCTTTTTCGATAATCCAGCAGATGTTGGCAATTTGATCTCTGGTTCCTCTGCCTTTTCTAAAACCAGCTTGAACATCTGGAAGTTCACGGTTCACGTATTGCTGAAGCCTGGCTTGGAGAATTTTGAGCATTACTTTACTAGCGTGTGAGATGAGTGCAATTGTGTGGTAGTTTGAATATTCTTTGGCATTGCCTTTCTTTGGGATTGAAATGAAAACTGACCTTTTCCAGTCCTGTGGCCACTGCTGAGTTTTCCAAATGTGCTGGCATATTGAGTGCAGCCCTTTCACAGCAGCATCTTTCAGGATTTGAAATAGCTCAACTGGAATTCCATCACCTCCACTAGCTTTGTTCATAGTGATGCTTCCTACGTCCCACTTGACTTCACGTTCCAGATTGTCTGGCTCTAGGTGAGTGATCATACAATCGTGATTATCTGAGGCATGAAGATCTTTTTTGTACAGTTCTGTGTATTCTTGCCACCTTTTCTTAATATCTTATGCTTCTGTTAGGTTCATACCATTTCTGTCCTTTATTGAGCCGATCTTTGCATGAAATGTTCCCTTGGTATCTCTAATTTTCTTGAAGAGATCTCTAGTCTTTCCCATTCTGTTGTTTTCCTCTATTTCTTTGCACTGATCACTAAGGAAGGCTTTCTTATCTCTTCTTGCTATTTTTTGGAACTCTGCATTCAAATGAGTATTTATTTCCTTTTCTCCTTTGCTTTTCACTTCTCCTCTTTTCACAGCTATTTGTAAGACCTCCTCAGACAGCCAATTTGCTTTTTTGTATTTCTTTTTTTGGGGATGGTCTTGATCCTTGTCTCCTGTACAATGTCATGAACCTCCATCCATAGTTCATTAAGCACTCTATCAGATCTAGTCCTTTAAATCTATTTCTCACCTCCACTGTTGCTTACCATCACAAAAAAATTCTTATTTTTCCGTCAGTGTTTCCTAGAATGAGAATATTCCTGAGTTACGTAAGGGTTAAAAGATGGAAATACTCTTATCAAATCTCTTTTCCCCCTCTTTTACTCTGAAATAATCAGAAAACTTATCACTTGTCAAAATAAACATGTAAGTTTAGAAATGACAGTATTGAAAATCGTATACATTTCTTTTTCTGGACTAAACAACTTTAAAGGCATACTTAAATTCTTGTCCATTATTCAGTTCACCTTGGTTCTGACTTATTCTCATATAGAAGGACCTGCTTGACAGTTCCACAATTTATTAGCACTACAACTGCTACTACTACTACTAGCTAATATTTGAAAATGTAGTCTATGTCAGGCTTGTGTGCTCAGCAAAGACTCTATGAGGGGGCACTCTTATTATTCCTAATTTGTATATGAGAATACTTAAAATACAGAGTCTAAATAAGGGTGGTGTCAGAAAGTGAAGAACTAAAGAACCTCTTGATGACAGTGAAAGAGGAGAGTGAAAAAGTTGCCTTAAAATTAACATTCAAAAAACTAAGATCATGGCATCTGGTGCCATCACTTCATGGCAAATAGATGGGGAAATAGTGACAAACTTTATTTTCTTGGGCTCCAAAATCACTTCAGATGGTGACTGCAGCCATGAAATTAAAAGACGCTTTCTCCTTGGAAGAAAAGCTATGACAAACTTAGACAGCATATTAAAAAGAGACATTACTTTACCAACAAAGGTCCATCTAGTCAAAGCAATGGTTTTTCCAGTAGTCATGTATGGATGCGAGAGTTGGGCTATAAAGAACACTGAGCGCTGAAGAATTGATGCTTTTGAACTATGGTGCTGGAGAAGACTCTTGAGAGTCCCTTGGACTGTATGGAGATCAAACCTGTCAATTCTAAAGGAAATCAACCCTGATTATTCATTGGAAGCCTGATGCTGAAGCTGAAGTTCTAATATTTTGGCCCCCTAATGCACAGAACCGACTTATTGGAAAAAACCCTGATGCTGGGAAAGATAGAAGGCAGGAAGAGAAGGGGACGACAGAGGATGAGATAGTTGGATGGCATCACCAATTCAAGGACATGAGTTTGAGCGAGCTCTGGGTGTTGGTGATGTACTGGGAAGCCTGGCATGCTGCTGTCCATGGGGTCGCCAAGAGTCGCACATGGCTGTGTGACTGAACTGAACTGAGGGAGGCACAATGAGTGGAAGCAGAAAGGCCAGATGGAAGTTCACTGATTCAGTTGGCATGAGTGATGGTGGTGTCTCGGCCTCGGGAAGTGGAAAGAACAGAATATGTGGCAAAAGTTGAGTCAACAGGATTTGCTTCCTTATATTGAGTTACTGAAGTCCACCTAATCTTTACCCACTGACTCAGTCTGGACCTCGGAAAAAATGCAGGATAAACTTTTTCTCTTCATGTATACTAGGTCTTCCTGAAATCGCCTTTCCATATTGAAGAGCCCTCCAGATATCTTCTGATATCTTTTTAATGCTTCTGAATAACCTGAACACCAATGAAGAAGTCTTTTGAACTCTGTGGGAGAGGGAGTAGGGGGATGATTTGGGAGAATGGCATTAAAACATGTATATTATCATATAAGAAATGAATCACCAGTCCAGGTTCGATGCAGGATACAGGAAGCTTGGGGCTGGTGCACTGGGATGACCCAGAGGGATGGTTCGGGGAGAGAGGTGGGAGAGGGGTTCAGGATTGGGAACACGTGTACACCTGTGGCAGATTCATGTTGATGTATGGCAAAACCAATACAATATTGTAAAGTAAAAATAAATTAATTAATTTAAAAAAAAACCTACAGATGGGTAATAAACACATGAAACCATGATCAGTATGACTCATTATAAGAGAAATGCAAATCAAAACCACAATGAGATATCATCTCACACCAGTCAGAATGGCCTTCATCAAGAAAATCTACAAACAATAAGTACTGGAGAGGATGTGGAGAAAAGGGAACCTTCTTACATTGTTGGTGGGAATGCAAAGTGATACAACCACTGTGGAGAACGGGAGACTCCTTAAAAAAAACTAGGAATAAAACTACCATATGACCCAGCAACTCCACTACTAGGCATGTACCCTATGGAAACCAGAACTGGAAAAGACACATTTACCCCAAAGTTCATTGCAGCACTATAAATTGTGCTGCAATATAATAGCCAGGATTAGTGCAATAAATATAATAGCTAGGATATGGAAGCAACCTAGATGTCCATCAGCAGGTGAATGGATAAGAAATTTGTGATACATTTACACAACAGAATATTACTCAGCTATAAAAAGAAACACATTTGAGTCAGTGTTGCAGAAATCAATATAATCGAGGAACCAACCACCACACTTGGAGAGTTGGAGAATTCAAGTTTATTACACTGCCGGGCCCAGAGGAGTTAACACTCCAAGCTCTGAGCCCCGAACAAAGAGGTTACAGAGTTTTTATAGACAGACTATAGTGGGCAACACTAGCTGCTAATAGGCTTGTTTAAACTAAGGGGTTTTGTACGCATGGGAACAGCGGTCAAGATGAGGAGGGGGATGCCTGACCTTTTCATGGACAGGCATGATTAAGCAGGATTGCAGGGGCTGGGCAATTGCAAAAAGCAGGACAAGGGTGAGTGAGACAAGCTCCAATTCCTAGTATTGTGACCTATGTGACCTACATGATCCAGACTTTGCAAGGAGCAAGCTGAGTTACACAGAATGAGCAGGAGGTTATGTAAAATTTTAACTTTTCCTCTTCATCAGTTCTAATGACGTGGGTGAACCTAGAGCCTATTAGGGAACCTAGAGCCTACATAGTAAAGTAAGTCAGAATGAGAAATATCATATATTAATGCATTTATATGGTGTCTAGGGAGATGTTCTGATGATCCTATGTGCAGGGCAGCAAAGGAGACACAGACATAACAAAATTTTGGACTCAGTGGGAGAAGGAGAGGATGGGATGATTTCAGAGACTAGCATTGAAACATATATATCACCATATGTAACAAAGATACCAGTGGAAGTTTGATGTATGATGTAGGGCACCCAAAGCCAGTGCTGTGACAACCTAGAGGGTTGGGGTAGGCAAGGAGGTGAGAGAGAGGTTCAGGAGGGAGGGGACACATGTATTCCCATGGCCAATTCATGTTGATTTATGGCCAAAACCATCACAATTTTGTAATTATCCTCCAATTAAAATTTTTAAAATTGGTGTCCACACTGACTGAAGCACTTCATTTGGGTGTTCCCTGACCCATAAAGGACAGTAAGGCTACTTCCTCCCAACGTACTATATTTCTTTTAACAGAGCCTAATCGGAGAACGAAATGGCAACCCACTCCAGTGTTCTTGCCTGGAGAATCCCAAGGACGGGGGAGCCTGGCGGGCTGCCGTCTATTGGGTCGCACAGAGCCGGACATGACTGAAGCGACTTAGCAGCAGCAGCAGCAGCAATGCACATGAATTGCATACATAGTGAAGAAAAGAGGTGGGGGATATAACTTGAAGGGTCAGAACCAGGACAATCACTTGTCATCCCGTTATTACAGAATATCTGTGAGAGTGATTACTGTAGGTAAAGGTAACAGAGCTGAGGAGATGATGGTTTTCTTGGCAGATGACCATCCTAAGAGAAAGTGCTAAACAGATAATTAAATGTGCCTGATGCTGAAAAGATCTGCTGGGTGTGGGATCCACTGTAGAGAGCAGATAGAGAAGCAAGATAGGAGAAAGAAAAAGCAAAGCAGCGTTCGTCATGAGAAAGCATTCTGAGGTTTTATGTTCAAGAAATAAGGTGAGTAAAGTGGACAATTCAGGTGAACAGAGAACAGTTTTTAAGTTGGAAGCAATGGCAAATAGGACTTTTGGTGTAAAGTTCTCTGGGCTCTTTAATAACCTTGATTGGTTTGACTCCTTGCCTTGCATCAGCCACAAATAATACATGAACCTAATTTCAAACAGTTACTACAAAGGAGGTGTCTTAACTATGTTTTAGCTGATTTGTTTCCATCAGTTATTTCTGCACCACAGTGCCACAGGACATACATTAAGTCTATTCTCTGCAGTGGTCTTAGGATGTGAGAATTTGCGGCATACTAAAACTGTCTCCTAAATGCCAGATCTGATTTTCCATCTTTGTTACATTTTGTTTCTATTATCCCATGCAGAATAGTGCCCTATTCTGTGAAGGAGCATCAGAAATTATAGGAAGAACATGAGATGGTGGAGAGGGACATTTTGAAGAGGACATTAATGTAATCCTTAAGAGGAAATGTTCCATATTCAGTGAATGAAAGTACATCATTTCATTAATCTTCATTCAGGGAAGGGGGCATTATGTACACAATTCTCAACAGGAAAGGGAAGAGAAGGAAAAATAAAATCATAATAGTTAATATTAAACTCTCATATTTCTTATAATACATGCTGAGAATGTTGAGTTGGAGGTAGAAATAAACAGGAAGGCCACAAGCAGGGCTTCTAAAACAATTCTTATTTTTGAGACCAAATAATCCTTCAATATTCACAGCCTAGGTTATAGAAGAATATAATCCAAGAACCAAAAAACGTATCAGTGACAAAAACCAAACAATAGCAAAATCTCATTTTTAAATGTTTTCTAGGATTACTAAGGATTCTACAGAAATTAATGCATTCATTTTTACAGCTTCCTGAATTGTGTATTCAAACAGAAATAGATTAGTTACAAAGGCCAGCATCTATTAAGAGCTTACTAGTGCTAACCTCTATGCTTAGTGAATTGCCCTGATGCCTTACAAACAAACCACCATAACCCATCCTTGCCAACAGACCTAAAGAGGCAATACTTCAAAACTTTATATCAATAAAACCTAAATTCCTTAATAGGATATCCAAGTACTACATTTCATTGTACTTCTTGAATAACCAATGCATTCATATGTTGCATTCTATAGCTTACCATGCTATATCAATTCAGTGTCTGTAAGGAGATTTTATTATTGGCTAAAGCCTTAAAGATGTTTAAGGACAAAACTAGGCTTTTATATAAGGGAAAAAACATTGAATTTAATGTAGTTAAACATTAAAAATATTCCTGGCAAAGCTCTGCCCCAAAGGTTAAGAGTAATATCATACAGATTGGAAACTAGTAGAGATTTACAAAATAAAGAGTAAAGACTTTTGTTATTTAACCTGAACTGGGATAATTTTTATTTAGCCTTTTATAAATTAATTGGAGGGAGCACATGAGTCATAGATAACACTAAGCTCATCTAGTTGGTGAAGAGAGGAATGGATGGGAGTATGTTGTAGAAAGATAACATGAGATGTAGAGATGGTGTAGAAATGGCAACCAAGCTCCTATGGGAGTAGTTGCAAATTAATGCATTAGATATCATTTACATCCTTTTAAAAGATACTAGACCTGAATATATTTACAGAATATTCAAGACATTGGAACATGGTTTTTTTTTAAAAAGTAAAATCAAATAGCAAATATTTTTTTTACCCGTTTATAAAGTAAGACCTATCCTTTACTGAAATGATATACAAGGCAGTAACTAACTATTGTTCTACTAAAAATACAGTCAATGTATTACTTAGAAGTAGGATATGTGGTTTCCAGTCCTGGATCAATTGCTTCTTCTTTTCCATTCATTTAGCCATTTATTCTAAGCAAGATTTATCAAGTATTTATTATGAGTCAGACACTTTGCTGGGTATAAGGAAGGGATGTGTAGATGATGAAATTACATTTCCTAAACTGAATGATCTCATAATCTAGTAGGAGAGATACACAAAATAGCAAACAGTTGTTATAGTGATATATTATGTTATTAAACATATTTTTATGGAGCAAAACTAATATATATGACGAAACTATTTCAGATGAGGGTAGGAGATGTTTTGCTAGTAGTTAAGTGTGGTCAAAGTTTACAGTGGAAGAAGAATGGAAGAGTGGTATTAAAGCTGATATAAATCGGGGAGTAGAGAAGGCAATGGCAGCCCACTCCAGTACTCTCGCCTGGAAAATCCCATGGACGGAGGAGCCTGGTGGGCTGCAGTCCATGGGGTCACTAAGAGTCGGACACGACTGAGCGACTTCACTTTCACTTTTATGCATTGGAGAAGGAAATGGCAACCCACTCCAGGGATGGGGGAGCCTGCTGGGCTGCCGTCTATGGGGCTGTACAGAGTCAGACACAACTGAAGCGACTTAGCAGCAGCAGCAGCAGCTGGATCATGAGCAACCTACCATGCTAGGCTAAAGTGTTTATTCTAACAATTGTGAAGCAAGCAAAAGTCAGAAAAATGTAAGGAGAGGTGGGCAAAAGGCAGTTGTTAAATTTATGTTTCAAATAGATTCATACTGGTATGGAGACAAACTTGGAGGAAATTTAAGATTGGAGACAAAAGAAATATTAGGATACTACTGAAAAACTGGGGTAAGAAATAAGAAGGATTTTACATGCAGATGAAGATAAAATTGGTGGATTTGATGGCCTATTAGAATGTGAGACAAGAAAGGAAGGAGTCAAGCACGAACCACATATTTCTGAGTTGGGCAACTGGGTAGATAATGAAAATAATATTCATAGAAAGAGTAGGTTTGTTTTAAATAATTTGGAGACATATTAAATTCCAAGAGCCTTTGTGACTTCCAAGAAAAGAAGTATAGTAAATATTTGAGTACGTACAAAATCATGGACATAAAATAGATACCTATGCTGCAGACACAGATTTTAGAGTTTTAAAAATGTACACAACAGTTGTTGCCACATGTTTGCATGATAAAAATGAGAATATAAGATTGGCTAGTGATGGAACTCCTCAATACTCTACGAACAGTGGCACCATAATATAGATACAAATGTGTATATGCACACATTTTTCAAATCCACATTGAAAATACATACAAAGTATGTTCTCAGATCATTGTGGAACTAGAGAAGCAATCAATGACAGAAAGATACATAGAAAATTCTCAAGTATTTGGCAATTAATATAATTCTTTGTATTTAATAACATGGGTCAGATAAGAAATCGCAAGAAAAATTAGGAGATATTTTGAACTGACTGAAAATTAAAATATAGCATAGCAAAATTTGCAAGATGCAGCTAAAGCAATACTTAACAGGAAATTTATAATATTAAATGCTGTATTAGAAAGTTAAAAAGTTCTCAGTCAATTATCTAAGTTTTCACTTTAAGAAAGTAGAAAAGGAGAAGTGCGATGACCACAAACTAAGCAGAAGGAATTAAATATTAATAGCAGAAATCAATGAAATAAAAAACAATAGAAAAAAGCAATAAAAAATTGATACTGTGAAAATCAATAAAATTTATAAGCCTGCAGCCAGACTTATAAAAGGGAAAAAAAGGAAGAGAGAAAATAAAAAGTACAAATATCTAAAGTAAATAGGTGATATTACAGACTCCAGAGACCATAAAAATAAGAGAATACTAGAGACAATCTATAT
The DNA here is from genome assembly GCF_003369695.1 of Bos indicus x Bos taurus. NCBI lineage: Eukaryota > Metazoa > Chordata > Mammalia > Artiodactyla > Bovidae > Bos > Bos indicus x Bos taurus. The sequence continues at coordinate 20,642,058 of NC_040081.1, read as the reverse complement.
GCACACAATCAAAATGATATATAAAATGGGCTAATTTCCTTAAAGACACAAATTATCAAAACTCACTTAATAAGAAATAAATAACCTTTAAGATCCAGAACACACTTTCATTACTGAATTCTGCTAAAATTTAAGGAACAAGTAATAATAATTCTGTACAATCTCTTCCAGAAAATAGGAGATAACTCACAACTCATTTTGTAAAGCAAGCACACCCTTCCTGAACCAAGTAAGAATTACAGGGGGAAAAAAAAAAACACTATCGACCAATAAATCTTATAAACACAGTCTAAAAAAATTAACAAAATATTACCAAGTTAAATCCAATAAAATATAAAAAGGGCAATACATCATGACCAAGTAAGTGCTTTTTCCAGGAATGTAAACCTGAGACAAGACTTAAAAATCAAACACCATAATTCACCATATTGAGAAACTAAAGAAAAAATATATGATCATCTTCATAAATCGAGAAAGAATTTTTAATAAATTTCAACATCCGTTTATGATAAAAGTCTCAGCAAACTAGAAATAGAGGTAACATTCTTAACCTGAAAAAGGCTATCTTGGGGAAAAAATGTTGCCATGATAGATATGAAAGACAATATATCCTTCTTAATATCTAGAATAAGGTAAGGATGTCTTCTCTCATCACTCCTATTCAGCATCACAGTGGAAATCTTAGCCAGTACAATAAGGTAAGAAAAGAAACAAAAGCTGTCCAGCTTGAAAAGATGAAATAAAATCTGTCTTTATAGATAACTTCTCAAAGAATCGGGGCTTCCCTGGCAGGCCAGTGGTTAAGACTCCACTTCCACTGCCAGGGACACAAGTTCAATCCCTGGTAGGGGAATTAAGATCCCATTATGTGAGACAAAAAAAAAAAAAAGGAATCTATACAAAAGCTCTTTGTAAATGAGCTTAGAAAAATTGCAGGATACAAGGTCAGTATACAAAAGTAAATTTTATTTCTGTATGGTTGCAATGAACTTGAAATTTTTCAAAATACCATTTATAATAGTATCAAAAAAGTAAAATTTTAGATAGAAATATACAAACAAAATCTCAAGGTCTGTATGCTAAAAATTATAAGCACTGCATGAAAGAAATCATAGACCTAAGTAAATGGAGAAATATACAGTATTCATATGTTAGAAGCCTGAATGCTATTAATTCTATTTAATTTATTCCATAGACAACACAATATAAATGAAAACTGTAGGAGATTTTTTTTGTTTTGTTTTGTAGATACCAACAAGCTGATTCCAAAGGAACTAGATTTGAACAATTATAGAAAAGAAGAAATAAATTTTTGGAATCACACTATCCAATTTCAGGACTTACCATAAAGTTACATAAATCAAGAAAATGGGGTATTGGTAAAGAATAAACATACAGATCAATGGAACAAAATAGAGAGCCCAGAAGTAGGGCCTGACAAATAGTTAATTTATTTGTGACAAATATGTAAGGTCAATTCAATGGAGATAAGCAGTGCTAGAATAATTGGATATCAACAGGCAATCCACATCTCATCCCTTGCACAAGATTTAATGCAAATAAGATCATTGGTCTAAATGTAAATATAAAACTATAAAACGTCTAGATCTGAATGGCCTTGGGTTTGTTAATAGAGCTTTTACATTTCCATGCACACATAATGTTGGTGGAAATTAAAAATGTCCAGTCACTTTAAAAGATAGTGTGCAATTTTCTTATAAAGTTAAACATGTATATATAAACATATATATACAGATCCAGAAGCAACAGTTAGATCTGGACATGGAACAACAGACTGGTTCAAAATCAGGAAAGGAGTATATCAAGGCTGTATATTGTCACCCTGTTCATTTAACTTATATACAGAGTACATCATGAGAAATGCTGGACTGGATGAAGCACAAGATTTCTGGAAGAAATATCAATAAGCTCAAATATGCAGATGACACCACCCTTATGGCAGAACATGAAGCACTAAAGAGCTACTTGATGAAAGTGAAAGTGCCATCTATGGAGTTGCACAGAGTCGGACACGACTGAAACAACTTAGCAGCAGCAGCAGCAGCAGTTGGAGGAGTACCTTAGACAGCAAGGAGATCCAACCAGTTCATCCTAAAGGAATTCAGTCCTAAGTGTTCACTAGAAGGACTGATGCTGAAGCTGAAACTCCAATACTTTGGCCACCTGATATGAAGAACTGACTCACTTGAAAAGACCCTGATGCTGGGAAAGATAGAAGGCAGGAGGAGAAGGGGATGACAGCAGATGAGATGGTTGGATGGCACCACCGACTCAATGGACATGAGTTTGAGTAAGGTCCAGGAGTTGGTGATGGACAGGGAGGCCTGGAGTCCATGGGATCATAAGGAGTCAGACACGACTGAGCAATTGAACTGAACTGAGCATGAACACCAGATTGCTGGAGTCATAGCCATCAGTATGGACCCATGGATTTTAAGAATGATACAGAGATACATACATTAGATGGATAGATGATTGATAAAGCATCTGGATTTGTATACATACACACATTTCCTAGCTCTTTTGACAAAAAGTATTAGAAGCAGTGACATCCCCGCGGCCATGAGAACAACTAGTAACCAGAATTTTTGGTTTCTAAATATTTATTCTTTAGTAAAAGCAACCAGAGATTCTTGAGGATGTGGTTGTTTCCAGGGCTGGAGCAAGAGAACCCAAGAGGAACCTGAAGCAACTTGTGATACCAGAAAGGGAAAAAAAGACGTGCAAAAGGTGTGTTTTTTAAAGGATGAGAACATGATCTCCATTTGGCTCTTTATTGCTAAGATCAAAACTTGAGTAGCAAAATAGACAACAATAGTACTGGATTATAGCTCATAAAACAAATATCTCTAAGTTACAAGATCATACTTATAAAAATGTGAGTAAATGAGATAAAAGACATAATGCTTTCTTATAAAAATTAAAAAGTAATATATGAAGAAAATTGAAAATCACTTTTAGAAGAGCATAGTGCTAATTATGCAGGCTGGATTCACCTATAGGTGCTAAAAGTATGGAGAAAATTTAAACAGGGTATTTGCAGATTCTCAAAGCATCTTCCTCTATTTGTTTATTCATCACAAAGGGGAAAATGATAAGCTTACAATGGAGAAACTGTCACACAGTTTAATCAAATGATTAAAAGTTATCATCAAGATGAATGCATATCAACGTTATTTACCCTGACTTAATGCTCTGAGAAGGGAACTCTACCCCTGCAGCATTCTTCCCAGGAATGCATAACTTGGATCTAATTATGAAGACATATTTGACAAACACAAGTAAAAAGATATTCTACATATGAATGAACCCACCAGTACATTTTAAAAATGTCAAGATCATGAAAGACAAAGTCAGCAAGTAAAGGAGAGACTAAGGAGATATGACGTCTAAGTGTGTTGTGGGATCCTGGACTGGATCCTGGAACACAAAAGGAACACTGATAGAAGGACTAGGGAAATTGAGTAACATGTGTAATTTAATTACTAGTATTACACCCATGTTCATTCTTTACATTTGATACATTATGATTATGTATGATGTTAACTAAAGGGGAATCTGGGTAATAGACATAGTAATTCTCTGTCATAATATTGCAGTTCTCATGTAAGTCTAAGGTTATCTCAAAATTAAAAATTAAAAAGAAAGTATTGAGGATATTGAGCAATGGGAACTCTTACACATTGTTCATCATAGTATAAAATATAAATCATTACAAATACTTTGAAAAACCACTTAGCCTCTTCTCAAAATAATCCTATATATGTCTCAGAACTCTGGTACTGGAGAAGACTTCTGAGAGTCCCTTGGACAGCAAGGAGATCAAACCAGTCAATCTTAAAGATATCAATCCTGAATACTCTTTAGAAGGACTGATGCTGAAGCTGAAGCTCCAGTATTTTGGTCATCTGATGCGAACAGCTGACTCATTGGAAAATTCCCTGATGCTGGGAAAGATTGAGGGCAGAAGGAGAGCAGGGTATCAGAGGATGAGATGGCTGGATGGCATCACCGATGCAATGGACATGAACTTGGGCAAACTTCGGGAGATGGTGAGGGACAGAGAAGCCTGGCGTGGGGTGACAAAGAGTCAGACAAGACTGGGTGACTGAACAGCAACAGCATGTCCTATTTTGTGATAAATCCAGTTTTAGGTATGTATCATACAGGTATGTGTGCATATGTGCTCCAAAAGATATATACATTAATGTGTTTGGTAACACTATTTAAAGCATTAATAGCAGAAAGGTGGGGACAAGCCCAATCTCTATCAATAATAGAATAGATAGATTTTGGTATATTCATACAGTGAAATACTATACTGCAATGAAACTGAACATTATATTAAACAACATGGATGGATCTCATTTGGGTACTGGTGAGTGAAAGAAACTAAGAACAAAAGAATATGTATTGCATGATTTCATTTACATGAAATTCAAAACTAGGCAAACTAATCTATGGTGTTCCAACTCAGTATAGTGGCTCTTGGAGAGAAGGAAGGGTCTTATGACTGGGAAGGGACTAAAAAAATGCTTCTGAGATGCTGGTAATCTTCCAGTTCTTGAGCTGGATAGTTATATGAATGTATTCATTTTGTAAAATTCATCAAGCTATACATGTGAGATGTATTTTTCTACATATATCTTATAAATTTTAATATAAGTAAAATTTGGTTGTTTTTAAGACAAAGGATTCCTTGGCTGTTCTGCTATGAATAGACCTTAAGGATGCTGAATGGAAGTAGGGTAATCAGATAGACAACTGCACATTATAAAAATAAGAATATTCCATTTATAATTTTTTTTTTTTACCAGCTGAGCCACAAGGGGAGCCCAAGAATACTGGAGTGGGTAGCCTATCCCTTTTCCAGCAGAGCTTCCCGACCCAGGAATCAAACCTGGATCTCCTGCATTGCAGACAGATTCTTTACCAACTGAGCTATCAGGGAAATGCTTTAAAAAAGAGAAAGATGTACACGTGTCTCTTTCCCTTCTGGTTTCCTCAGTGTGTATGCCCAGCAGTGGGATTGCTGGATCATAAGGCAGTTCTATTTCCAGTTTTTAAAGGAATCTCCACACTGTTCTCCATAGTGGTTATATTAGTTTGCATTCCCACCAACAGTGTAAGAGAGTTCCCTTTTCTCCACACCCTCTCCAGCATTTATTGCTTGTAGACTTTTGGATCACAGCCATTCTGACTGGCATGAAATGGTACCTCATAGTGGTTTTGAAACGAGTCGCCAGTCTAGGTTTGATGCACGGTACTGGATGCTTGGGGCTGGTGCACTGGGACGACCCAGAGGGAGGGTAGGGGAGGGAGGAGGGAGGAGGGTTCAGGATGGGGAACGCGGGTATACCTGTGGCAGATTCATTTCGATATTTGGCAAAACTAATACAATATTGTAAAGTTTAAAAATAAAATAAAATTAAAAAAAAAAAAGGAGAAAGATGAAATACTGGACCACAATAGCATGTAAATGGTAAGAGATGATCTCAAAGTTTTCTCAAGTCCTAATGTTTTTGGGGAGTAGATTAAAATTAATTAACCTTTGTTGAGCATGAGTATTAAAATTTTGAGAATAATTCCTAAAGGAATAAAAATAGACTTTATTCTAAAGTAGTGGAGAAAAATAGAATGAGAAAAAAAAAAAAAACCCTCAATCAAGAAAAATGCATAGAGAAGTGAGACAATTAGGAAACACAAAACAGGTGGTAGAAACGAGTTCAAATATCAGCAACCATAACAATGAACTGACTTCCATTTAAAAAAGAGAAAAAATTTCAACTTGGGGAATAAATTCAACCTTACCTGTTTTCAAAGAGACACACCTAAAATATAAGATGTTAAAAGGTTAAAAAGAAAAGGACACAAAGAGATACACTAAGCAAAGATCAACTCAGATAAAAGATATCTATATTAATTTTATGTCAAAGGAAGAATTAGTAGAGTTTAGAAAGGAGGACACAATTTAACGACAAAGTTTTAGCATAGAAGATTGATGTGCTCAAAACTTATAGCACCTTATAAAATAACTTAAGAAATACAAAACAAAAACATACCAGAATTAAAGAGAGAAGTAGATACCCTACCTTCATGGTGGGAGTTTTCAACACACCTCTCCATCTTATTCTTAGGTAAACTAAACTGAAAACTTGGTAAAGATAAAGAATACAATAATCCTCATTTATAAGATTTATATAGAATGCTATGTCTGATAACTAGAGAATTTCCACCCTTCTCGGATACACAGGAGGACATTTTAAAAGTGGGGGAGAGGTAAATACTAGGTAATCCTCTACTAAATTTTAAAGAATATGTATTATGCACTCTGACTAAAATGAAATTTTCCAAAGCAAAACAGATATATTTTGAAACATACTTTAAAATATACTTTAAGAATTTTCAAAAACCATTTGTTGCCTCCAGAGTGTTTTTAATTTCATTTATTGCATTATTCATTATATATTGACTCTCTTTTATTTCTTCTAGGTCCTTGTTAAACCTTTCTTGCATCTTCTCAATCTTTGTCTCCAGGCTATTTATCTGTGATTCCATTTTGATTTCAAGATTTTGGATCAATTTCACTATCATTATTTGGAATTCTTTATCAGGCAGATTCCCTATCTCTTCCTCTTTTGTTTGGTTTGGTGGGCATTTATCCTGTTCCTTTATCTGCTGGGTATTCCTCTGTCTCTTCATCTTGTTTAAATTGCTGAGTTTGGGGTGTCCTTTCTGTATTCTGGCAGCTTGTGGAGTTCTCTTTATTGTGGCATTTCCTCGCTCTGTGTGGGTTTGTACAGGTGACTTGTCAAGGTTTCCTGGTTAGGGAAGCTTGTGTTGGTGTTCTGGTGGATGGAGCTGTATTTCTTCTCTCTGGAGTGCAATGAAATGTCCAGTAATGAGTTATGGGATGTCTATGGTTTTGGGGTGACTTTGGGCTGCCTGTATCTTGGAGCTCAGGGCTGTGTTCCTTGTTGCTGGAGAATTTGCTTGGTATGCCCTGCCCTGAAACTTTTGGCCCTTGTGTGGTGCTTGGTTTCAGTGCAGGTATGGAGGCATTTGATGAGCTCCTGTCAATTAATGTTCCTTGGAGTCAGGAGCTCCCTGGAGTCAGGGTTTGGACTTAAGCCTCCTGCTTCCAGTTATCGGTCTTATTTTTACAGTAGTTTCAAAGCTTCTCCTTCTATACAGCACCATTGATAAAACATCTACGTTAAAGATGAAAAGTTTCTCTACCATGAGTGTCACCCAGAGAGGTTCACAGCATTACATGGAGAAGAGAAGAGGGAGGAGGGAGTTAGAAGTGACCCGAATGAGATGAGGTGGAATCAATAGAGGAGAGAGTGGGCTAGCCAGTAATCTCTTCCTTATGTGCACTCCACAACTGGACCGCTCAGAGTTGTTCACGGAGTTATACAGAGAAGAGAAGAAGGAGGAAGGTGACAGAGGTGGCCAGGAGGATAAAAGGGGGGAATGAAAAGGAGGGAGACAGATCCAGCCAGTAATCAGTTCCCTAAGTGTTCTCCACCGTCTGGAACACACAGAAATTCACAGAGTTGGGTAGAGTAGAGACGGCTTAAGGGAGGAGACACAGGCGACCTGGTGGAGAAAAAGGAGAGTCCAAAGGGAGAGAGAGCAGTCAAGCCAGTAATCTCACTCCCTAGTGAAAAATGGGTACTGAAAATTGGGTTCTTAAAGGTACAAAATTGGTAACAAATACATAAAAGCAAAAATTAAAAATCTAGAGTTTGGAATTTCAAAAATATAATATTAAAGAAAAGAAGAAGGTAAAGAAAGAGAAAAAACGAACAAACAAAAACAAACAAGGTCACGAAAATTATAAAGAAAATATAGGTACAAAATTGATAACTAATACCAAAAAGCAAAAGTTAAAAATCTAGAGTTTGGAATTTCAAAAATACAATGTTAAAAAAAGAAGAAGAAAAAGAAAGAGAGAAAAAAAAACAAACAAGAACAAACAAAGTTGCATAAATTATAAAGAAAATACAGGTTCAAAATTGATACCACTTCTAAAAATCCATTGATCAAAACAAAATCAGACCTAAAATGATAATTTTGAACTGAATAATGACAGTACTTCATATCAAAACTTTGAGATGGCGTTTAAGAAGAAATTGGATGGAAATTTTAATCTTAAGTGCTCTAAATGCATGAGACTAAAATTAAATAACAAAAATAAATAAATAGGTGAAAAGAACACCACCAGATTGATTGTGAGCAGAAGTAGGTGATGAGAGGAAAAGAAGTCTCAATAAAAATAGATTTTGCTATTTTTGTCTTTAATATTTGTAGAAAAAAATTCTGAGTATCTATAGAATTGCCAATTGCTGAAGAGAAGTCAAAGATATGAAAAACTGCTCTTGTCTTCAAGGAAGATTATAAAAATCAGAGTGAAGAATAAAGACTAGCCAGTGGGAGCAGAGATTTGTGACAAAGCCTGAGAGTGACAGCTTGATTGGAGTGATGGGAACTGATGAGATGGGGCAGCCCTCACCAGTAGCTCTTGTCTGAGAGCATCAGCCATTGGCCTCCAGCGATGAGTATAGGAGAAAAGTGTGTGTCCTTAAGGGAGATTCCAGCTTTGGATAAAGAGGAAAGTGAAGGAGCTTTCTTTGAAGAGAAATGTGGGAAGCTTTGTTTACCATGATACGGAGGTATCAGAGGAAGGAAAGAAAATGTTTAGGAGGGAATAAAGAAGTGGAGAAAGAATCTGGGAAGAACCACATGACAGCCCTAGAATGAGGAGGTGTGAGAGCAACAGGCAGCAAAGACTCTCATGATGACTTTGGCCAAGGTGGGGGCATGGGGGGTGCGGAGTGAGGCATGAGGCATTTTTTCCTTCTGAGGATTCTAAATGAAACTCTGGAGGAATGTTGTATTTTGTATTAATGCTTCTGCAGGTTAAAGCTTCTAAAATCCTGTAAGTGTGGTGATTCTGGCCAAACGTAGCCTTTGGCCAAAGTTCTAATGGAACACTGGTAAGACATGACTAAGGTCTTTCTGAAGTTCTTTGGGCAAAAAGCAGCAGATCATAGGAATCCAGTGATAATTAGAATTAGACATTTTAGAGGTAATCCACTGTGCTGCATGGGTGATGGTTTAATTTTTGATTTCTAGGAACGTTTCCTGGATCTCTGGCAACAGTTGATAATGGACTCATTTGATGGAGCCAGGTTGGACTGTTCCAAAACTTAACAGTTATGTGGCCCAAAGTGAACTTCCTTCGTGTCCCCCTCCCCCTTGTCTATAAATCTGTGAAAAAGATACAGGGATCTTGCGATGATTACTGATAATGTAGAAAATTACCTAGCACAGTAGACATCTGCCACATCGTAGGTAGTTCATAACTGGCATCTTATCATTATTATTGTCACTTCTTCCAGATCACCACTGTATCCACAAGTTATAAACATACCTAAGTGCTTTTAAAA